>NC_072483.1:81023750-83480000 GCF_027574615.1 Eptesicus fuscus | reverse complement strand
CAGATGTGCTTAAGCTTTGTTTAGAAAGAATTTTACCTGGGAGCATAAAGTTACCATCTTGTATTTATAAGTAAAGACTGTAGTGAATATTATTCATAGAAAGGGAACTTAATATTCACTGATAATTTAAAAGAACCCCAACTGTGCCAGTCATTGCTTTTAAGTGGTAAAGGTATATTCCAGTGAAAACTAAAGAACAATATAATTTTTTATAATTTTTTAATAAGAAGGGGTTGCTTGTAATGAAAATTTGCTCGTAATGTAACTGTATGGACTTTCAAATAAGATTTCAGAATATTGAGCTCCTTCCCAACTACTTAAATCTGAGAAATTTAGTGTTTCTGACATGAACAAACCAGAGGAGTCTGCCAAATGCTATTTTTGTACTTGGCATCTTTTTCAGATTTGTGCTAATAAAAAAGAATACTGTGTTGTATCTTTGAGGAAAATATTTCAGTTTGGGGAAATAAGCCACTTAGTAAGCTTGTCTTTGACCAGTGTGTATAATATGTTGCTGGCTAGATGAACACATCAACTAAAGGAAAGTGAGGAATTGAGAAATAGTTATCTGTTATATTTCAGGTTTATCCATCATTTATTTTATAAATACAGCATATTTGTTATTTTTTAATTCCTGAAGTCTTTGACCTTCTGTCTTCTTTTTATTTTCTGAGGTTAAGTTAAATTCTTTTGTAAACTTGTGCTCTTTTTTTTCTTTTTTAAATATATTTTATTGATTTTTTACAGAGAGGAAGGGAGAGGGATAGAGAGCTAGAAACATCAATGAGAGAGAAACATCGACCAGCTGCCTCCTGCACACCCCCTACCGGGGATGTGCCCGCAACCAATGTACATGCCCTTGACCGGAATCGAACCCGGGACCCTTCAGTCCGCAGGCCGACGCTCTATCCACTGAGCCAAACCGGTTTCGGCACTTGTGCTCTTTTTATTCTCATCCCATTTTTCTGTCGTCTTTTTTATTTTTATTTTTAAAAATATTTTTTATTGATTTCATAGAGGAAGGGAGAAGGAGGAAGGGATAGAAACATCAATGATGAGAGAGAATCGTTGATCGGCTGCCCCACCCTGGGTGTTTGAGCTCACCACCTGGGCATTTGCCCTGACCTGGAGTCGAACCTTGACCTCGTGGTTCAAAGGTCGATGCTCAACCACTGAGCCACACCTGTGGGGCCTGTTATCTTTTTTAGTTAACATCTTGCCTTTGAGGGCAGTGATACTGACCTGGAAAGTAGGAAAAGATGAGCTAGTGTACTCCTTTAGGGACAGCAGGGTACAGTAGTAAACCTCTGGCAGGAAGGAGGGCATGTAGCATGAAGTGTCACTCCTTTATATTTCCATCTCCTACTCTTGCAGTGTTAGATCATAAAATTGACCCACTAGACCCTATCCTTAGTGTCCTTGGTTTTGCTACCCCACTTCATATGGTACACTGAATGAAAAAAAAATTTCAGTCATTATTTACTGAGCCTGAATTTGCATTAATTCTGTGTAGTTTTTCTTAGGTAATATTTTATTTCTCTTGAGTATCAAATGGAGTTTTGTTCTTTAAATCCAAGGTGTACATCATGTACTTTTGTTGTTCATTTGCTTGGAGGCATTGCATGTCTCAGAGAGTAATGAGTCATCACATAGAATGCAAAAAAGTGATGGGTTGGTTCATGGCCAAACCATAGAAGTGAGTTGAGTGGAAAGCTTTTTTTTAGTATAAATATCATGAGATCTGAACTTGAGTTCTGCAGTTTTGTATCTAGTAATTCATTTTTTATTTTTTGCTCTTTTCATCTGAAAATGGGATGGATGATAGGCTGACTCTGATTTTATTCCAGTTTTGTTCATAGATCAAAGTTGCACTGGTTTCAACTAATACTTATTCTTTTGTGTGAGATTTGGTGGCGTGGGGAATTAAAAAGAAGTCAGTAAACTCTGACTCCTGTTCCCAAGATGCATGTAGGCCTATGGAAAAAGGGTCAGTATACAGATAACCATAACTTCTCCTAAGTGGCATAATGAGGTTATTTTCCAAGGAAAAAGTGCAGTGGGAAGTGGGAGGCCAGCTCAGCAGACATTTGTTGACCTCCACCATGTGCTAGCTTTCTGGTCAGTGGAGAGAACAGACAAAAACAGTAGTTCCTATTTTGGAGAGCTGGGAATAGAAATTATATATGGATTGTGGTGATACTTTAAAAGTACTCTAGGTCTGTTCTTAAACTTTGTCTAAAGCCAGACAGTTGTGTCAGAGCATTCACATATAGGAGTTATTTTTTTGCAATATTTTCAGAATGTGCAACTTGGATGCTTTCTAGATATTTAAAATTTGGTCATTAACCATGTGATCATATATAAGGTGAAGAGAAATGATTTGAAAGAGAAAAGGTTTAGCATTTGCATCTTTCAAAAATATATATATTTTACTGATTTCAGAGAGGAAGAGAGAGGGGGAGAGAGATACAAACATCAATGATGAGAGAGAGAAGCATTGATTGGCTGCCTCCTGCACCCCCCTACTGGGAATCGAGCCCCCAACCCCGGGCATGTGCCCTTGACCGGAATCAAACCTGGGACTCTTCAGTCGGCAGGCCGATGCTCTATACACAGAGCCAAACCAGCCAGGGCAGCATTTGCATTTTAAGTAAAAATAAATGTAATTAAGGTTCAGTATAGTACTTTCAAGTGTATTCATTCCTGGTAACAGTCTCCACATAAACATGAAAAATTCTTTAAAACTCAATCATTATTTTAATTGGTATGAAGCACTCAGGAGGTAATTAGCTTAAGAATGGTTAAAAATGCATAATTTATATGCAAACCTTTTATATGAAGAAGTGACTGAAATATATTTTTTACATGCTTAATTATGTGTTGACAGGATAATTAAAAGTTGGGTGTTAATAGATTCAATAGCAAAATTTAATTATGATGAAATCTTAAGTTACTGGAGACTCTCAATTTTTAAAACTCACAGCAATTTAGTATCACCTATCTAGATGAAGTAAGGGATTTCTTTTAGTTTTAATTAAAATTAAAGAACTTGTTTTCTGAACCATTTGGAAATAAGTTGCTGATGTCCCATCACTGCTAAACACTTTTTGTTTTTCCTAGAAATAAGGATATTTTCCTAGTTAGTCACAAAATAGCCAACAAACATAGGAAGTAATACTGATATATTAAATCCTCATATCCCCATTCAAGTTTTACTAACTTTCCTAATAATGTACTTTATTAAAAAAGAATCCAGTTCAAAAATACGTTGTATTTAGTTGTTATGACTCTTGGTCTCCTCCAGTCTGGAATAGTTTCTTATTTCCTCATTTTTCTTTGGTTTTCATGATCGTAACACTGTTAAGGATTACAGACAGTATTTTTTTAATAGTATCCTTAAATGTTTGATGTTTCCGCATGACCAGATTCAAGTTAATGTATTTTTGGTAGGAATATCAGAAATGATGCTGTGTTATTTTCCTCCTTCCGATCAAGTTCTGATTTCAATTTGTCCCATTACTGATGAGTCAGTTTGTTCCGTTACTGATGATACTCATTTTGATCACTTGATTACAATTGTGTCTGACAAGTTTTTCCACTGGTGAAGTTATTCTTAAATATTTCTTGTTGTAATTAATAAGTACCTGTTGGGAGGTACTGATACTATGCGTATGTCCTATTCCTTATTAAACTTGTAGCCCTTTTATTCATTGGGTTATAATCCATTTTATCAGTGTGATATGAAGAGTGCAGATGATAACTGCATATGCATTGGCTTGTATTATTGAGAGGCAGCCTGAATTTAGGGAACCTGAATCTTTTGTTTTGATAAGCATGCCTGCCCTTTGTTCCAAAGGGAGATGCTCTTTCCATCTTCTAAGACTATTTTCTGTGCAGACATCTTTGACAGTCTGGAAAAAGCAACACAATGTCAAGAAATGCAACACACCCATGGAGAATTGTCTCTCAGTATCAGTTGCATTTCTGCCTAAAGGAGACGTGTATCTTACATGTTGCTATCTTCTCCAATCTGGATTGTCTACATTATTGACATTTTAGTCTACAGCACAGCTGTCATCTCAGAAATTTCCTTTGTAGTTAGTCTTGGACTTCCCTTTGATGGGCCTGCCTCTTTAATGTAGATCCTGTTTTCTGTTTCCCATGCTTCCTTCTTCCTTAGCTTTTTGTTTTGATGATGCACATCCTCTAGTGCTTCCTGAAGAAAAATAACTTGGAAAGTTTTAAAAAATTGACATTTTATGTGCTGAAAATCTTATTCACCTTTCACCGGATTAATAGTTTGACTCGATAGATATAGAATTATAGGTTGGAAATAATTTTCTTTCATATTGTGAAAGTATTCTTCAAATTTCTCCATTTTCTACTAGCCTTTGGTGTTGCTTTTGAGAGATCAAGTGCCATTTTGCTTCCTGATTCTTTGTATAGGATCGCCCCCTCCCCCCTTCCTGTCTGGAAGCTTGTGGAAGCTTTTATTCCTCATGATGTTCCTTGCTATGGGTCTTCTTTCGGTAACTGTACTAATCGTTTGATGAGCACGCTTAGTGGACATTTATGTTCTTTAGCTCTGCAAAATTAACTTGTTTCTGCTGTTTTCTCTTTCTTGTATTTTGATTAGTCAGATTTGGACCTTTTGGATTGTGCCTCTATTTGTGTGGTTTTGTTTCCATTTAAAATGTCTCTTTATTGTTATTTTATTTTTATTTTTATTTTTTTTTAAATTTCTTTATTGATTAAGGTGTCACATATTTGTCCTCATCCCCCCATTCCCATCCCACCCCTCTCCCCACGCATGCCCCAATCCCCTATTGAACTTAACCGTTGGATAGGCTTATATGCATGCATACAGGTCCTTTGGTTGAACTCTCCCCCTCCCCCCACCCTCCCCCTACCCTCCCCTATCCTCCCTCTGAGGCCCGATAGTCCGATCGATGCCTCCTTGCTTCTGGTTCTGTTCTTGTTCCTCAGTCTATGTTGTTCATCATTTCCCCTAGATGAGCGAGATCATATGTCACTAGATATATACTAATAAGCACTGAATGTGAGACGAGCAATAATAGTTATGCTGACAGGCAAATGAATCAGTCTGTAGCGAGCTTCCCCCTGGACCAACAGTTCTTTTGAGACTCAATTTCAATGTCCAGTAGTTCCTTATGTGTACATGTCAGCACTGACCCCCCAGCTCTGGATGGTGGACAAATGGCGGTAACGGAGGTCCGACTCCCTCTGGTTTGGTCTCGGCCGAACCCAGGGGCACGGCGTCACCCGGACTAAGGGGCACGTGGCCTCACCCATACCCAAGGGGCGCGTGGTCTCACCCGGGCCTGGGACCCAGCCTCACCCGGATGGATCCAGGGGCACACGGCCTCACCCGGACCCAGGCTCTGGCTTCACCCGGACCCAGGGACACTTGGCCTCTCCCAGACCCAGGGCCACTTGGGCTCACCCGGGCCTAGGTGCACGAGGCCTCATCTGGATCCAGGGACACATGGTCGCACCCGGACCCAGGGACGCTTGGCCTCTCCCAGACCCAGGGCCACTTGGGCTAACCCGGACCTAGGTGCACGAGGCCTCAACCGGATCCAGGGACACATGGTCGCACCCGGACCCAGGGACGCTTGGCCTCTCCCAGACCCAGGGCCACTTGGGCTCACCCGGGCCTAGGTGCACGAGGCCTCACCCGGATCCAGTGACACATGGTCTCACCCGGACACAGGGACGCTTGGCCTCTCCCAGACCCAGGGCCACTTGGGCTCACCCGGGCCTAGGTGCACGAGGCCTCATCCGGATCCAGGGACACATGGTCGCACCCGGACCCAGGGACGCTTGGCCTCTCCCAGACCCAGGGCCACTTGGGCTCACCCGGGCCTAGGTGCACGAGGCCTCATCTGGATCCAGGAACACATGGTCTCACCCAGCCCCAGGGACGCTTGGCCTCTCCCAGACCCAGGGCCACTTGGGCTCACCCGGGTCTAGGTGCACGAGGCCTCATCTGGATCCAGGGACACATGGTCGCGCCCGGACCCAGGGACGCTTGGCCTCTCCCAGACCCAGGGCCACTTGGGCTCACCCGGGCCTAGGTGCACGAGGCCTCACCCGGATCCAGGGACACATGGTCTCACCCTGACACAGGGACGCTTGGCCTCTCCCAGACCCAGGGCCACTTGGGCTCACCCGGACCTAGGTGCACGAGGCCTCATCTGGATCCAGGGACACATGGTCGCACCCGGACCCAGGGACGCTTGGCCTCTCCCAGACCCAGGGCCACTTGGGCTCACCCGGACCAAGGTGCACGAGGCCTCATCCGGATCCAGGGACACATGGTCGCACCCGGACCCAGGGACGCTTGGCCTCTCCCAGACCCAGGGCCACTTGGGCTCACCCGGGCCTAGGTGCACGAGGCCTCATCTGGATCCAGGGACACATGGTCTCACCCGGACCCAGGGACGCTTGGCCTCTCCCAGACCCAGGGCCACTTGGGCTCACCCGGTCCTAGGTGCACGAGGCCTCACCCGGATCCAGGGACACATGGTCTCACCCGGACACAGGGACGCTTGGCCTCTCCTAGACCCAGGGCCACTTGGGCTCACCCGGGCCTAGGTGCACGAGGCCTCACCCGGATCCAGGGACGCATGGTCTCACCCGGACCCAGGGACACTTGGCCTCTCCCAGACCCAGGGCCACTTGGGCTCACCCGGGCCTAGGTGCACGAGGCCTCATCCGGATCCAGGGACGCATGGTCTCACCCGGACCCAGGGACGCTTGGCCTCTCCCAGACCCAGGGCCACTTGGGCTCACCCGGGCCTAGGTGCACGAGGCCTCACCCGGATCCAGGGACACATGGTCTCACCCGGACCCAGGGACGCTTGGCCTCTCCCAGACCCAGGGCCACTTGGGCTCACCCGGGCCTAGGTGCACGAGGCCTCACCCGGATCCAGGGACACATGGTCTCACCTGGACCCAGGGGCGCTTGGTCTTTTCCAGACCCAGGGGCACGTGGCCTCACCCGGGCCTAGGTGCTCGAGGCCTCACCCGGATCCAGGGACACATGGTCTCACCCGGACCCAGGGACGCTTGGCCTCTCCCAGACCCAGGGCCACTTGGGCTCACCCGGGCCTAGGTGCACGAGGCCTCATCTGGATCCAGGGACACATGGTCTCACCCGGACCCAGGGACGCTTGGCCTCTCCCAGACCCAGGGCCACTTGGGCTCACCCGGGCCTAGGTGCACGAGGCCTCACCCGGATCCAGGGACACATGGTCTCACCTGGACCCAGGGGCGCTTGGTCTTTTCCAGACCCAGGGGCACGTGGCCTCACCCGGGCCTAGGTGCTCGAGGCCTCACCCGGATCCAGGGACACATGGTCTCACCCGGACCCAGGGACGCTTGGCCTCTCCCAGACCCAGGGCCACTTGGGCTCACCCGGGCCTAGGTGCACGAGGCCTCATCTGGATCCAGGGACACATGGTCTCACCCGGACCCAGGGACGATTGGCCTCTCCCAGACCCAGGGCCACTTGGGCTCACCCGGGCCTAGGTGCACGAGGCCTCACCCGTATCCAGGGACACATGGTCTCACCCGGACCCAGGGACGATTGGCCTCTCCCAGACCCAGGGCCACTTGGGCTCACCCGGGCCTAGGTTCACGAGGCCTCACCCGATCCAGGGACACATGGTCTCACCTGGACCCAGGGATGTTTGGCCTCTCCCAGACCCAGGGCCACTTGGGCTCACCCGGGCCTAGATGCGCGAGGCCTCAACTGGATCTATTGACCCCTGGCCTCACTCGGACCCAGGGGAGCGTGGCCTCCCCCAGACCCAGGGGCGCTTGGCACCTCCGCAAGAGTCCCGCCTCTCCCCGCAGGCATCTGGGTCTCCCACGGGTCCCCAGAAGCTGGATTTCAGTGTGATGGAGAGCTAATCTCCCCTAGGTTTGGAACAAAAGCCCCTTTCCCCCGCCACCAACCAGACCCACGCGCCTCCACACCTCATCCCCTCCGATTTCGCTGGTTTCCTCTTCCCTCTTAGCTATAAATCTACCATTCAGCCATCTCTCCTGTAGTTCTGGATGGCAGAGGCTCTGTCCTCCATTCGTGCCCCTGAAATTGCTGTGCGCGGTGGAGTTCGCAGTTCCTTTGTTTAACTTAGCCGCCTTCTTGATTCTCCTCTGTCAAAATGGCTTAAAGGGCTTGAATGTAAGATGAGAACTCCTAAGAATCCTCCAAATCGGTGTTGGCGGCCTCCGGGGCCTCGAGGATCTCACTGCGCAGTTCGGCCAGGTCGGTGGCGCGGATGCGCCCCTCCTGCAGAAAGATGGTCTCTTCCTTCACAGAGAGCCGCTGCGCCGAGTCCGCGGCCGCCACCACAGCAGCTGCTGCGGCGCCCACGAGCCCATGGCCCCGGCTGCGGTGCTGACTGAGAGGAGCAGCCGCCCGGTCTGGGGAGACGCGAGCAGCAGTCGCCACCCTCACTAGTCCATGTTCCAGTTGTATTTCCGAAACTGCCATGTGAGGCAACACATCAGCCTTCACCTCCGCCGTCATCTTTTTCGAATTCCCCAATTTGTTCTTCTTAATCCCTTGAATTCAGTCAACTCTACTGAGGTCTAGTGGCGCCGGGAGGTGCACGGAGAGGGCGCCCGGGCCTCCGTCCGGTGTGCGGGGCGCGCGGCCCGCGGAACCAGGCGCGCGGGGGCCTCGCGGCGGGGATGGGCGCTGGGCGGCCGCCGGGCTCCGGGCGCCGCTGCCGCCGCGGCGTCCCCAGTGCCCCGGGCCGGGCGGCCTGCGGGGGCGGCGCAGTTGCGAAACTGAGTGAGTATCTACAGTTAAGTCTTGATTGTTGTTGGTGTCACTAGGAGGAATTGTCCTCCAGGCCAATTGTCCATGAGGACCCTCTTTGTCTATATAGGAAGAGTTGCTGTGCAGGAGACATGAGGCTCCTGTGTCTGTGTCCCTCTGTATTCCTTGCAAACACCTCTGAGAGAAACGCGCCCTGGAGTTTCGCCCGCTGCCTGGAACTGGGTTTCAATGTAGTTGGAACTGGGTCTCAGCGCAGTCTGGCGCCTTTGTCTCCTTCCCAGCAGGGCCATTCAGTGGCGCAGGCAACAGTCCCTCCTCTGCGCGCCCTCCCGTGTGCGCCTCTGGAGCCGCCGCTCCTCTGTGCCTCTGCCCCACAGGCCAAATTCATTCCCCCAGCATGTGCCTGGCTTCCCAGGGTTTCGCCCGGAACTGGGGTTCAGTGCAGTCAGAACTGGGGTTCAGCACGGTCCGGAGCCCTTGTCTCCTTCCCGCTAGGGCAGTTCAGTGGCGCAGGCAACAGTCCGTCCTTTGCGCCCCTTCCTGCGCGCGCCTCTGGAGCTCTGCCTTCCGCCGCTCCTCTGTGCCTGCGCCCCACAGCCCAGATTCATTCCCCCAGCCTGCGCCTGGCTTCCCAGGGTTTCGCCCGGAACAGGGTTCAGTGCAGTCGGAGCCGGCGCTCAGCGCAATCCGGAGCCTTTATCTCCTTCCTGCCAGTGAACGCCGGCCAGGCCGTCAGCCGCCCCTTCCTCTCCGGCTCCATCCTCCCCGCAGGCGCGCGTGCTCGTGTCTCCGTCCGTTTCTCCATACCTCAGGCTTTTGCGGCTCCCCCGACTGTCCCCGTGGCCTTCTCCTTCTCCCCAGCTGTAGGCATTTCAGTCCGCCAGCTTTCCTGTGGTTCTGGACGATGACCGTTCTGACCTCTAGTTGTATTTTTGAAATTGTTGTGCCCGGCTGCGGGTTAGGTGTTTAACCTATGGCGCCATCTTGGTTTTCCTTCTCTTTATTGTTATTTTAATGGAGCGTGTGTGTGTTGGGGGGGGGGACGGGCATTAACCTAAGCATAAATGTGATTAATCTTCCATGTTTTAGAACATATTTTAAAATGCAGTTATTTAAAAAAATTTTAATCTTATTTTGTCAGGTAGTAGGATAGCACTAGAAAGATTGCAAGCGTTTTTAAAAATACATATATCTATGTATTTTAAAAATACATTTTTATTGATTTCAGAGAGGAATTTAGAGGGAGAGAGAAACATCAATGATGACAGAGTCACTGATCAGTTCCTGCACGCCCCACACTGGGGATAGAGGCTGCAACCCTAGCTCCCGGTTTATAGGTCAATGCTTAACCACTGAGCCACGCTGGCCAGATTGCAAGAGTTTTTATGATTACATTCTGCCTGTTGTGTGTTTTTTTTTCAGGGAGGGGGAGGCATCTGGAGTACTTTTTTTAATTCTCACCCAAGGATATGTTTTTATTGATTTGAGAGAGAGAGAGAGAGAAGGAGAAACATCAATGTGAGAGAGAAATATCAATTGCACCCTGACCAGGGAATGAACCTGTAACCTTTTGGTATATAGGACGATGCTCCAACCAATTGAACTACCTGGCCAGGGTCATCTGGAATGTAGTTAAGAGGTAAATGAGGCCCTAGCCAGTTTTGGTCAGTGGTTAGAGCAGCAGCTTGCCTGGGCAGGTAGCACAGTTGATCCCGGGCCCAGGGGCCCGTGTGGGAGGCAACCAATCAATGTGTCTCTCTCACATCAATGTTTCTTCCTCCCTCCCTCCCTCCCTCCCTCCCTCCCACTCTCTAAAAATCGGTGGAAAAGACATCCTCGGGTGAGGAGTTAAAAAAAGGCACATGAGTAAAGGTGAGTTTGTCTGCCTTTAAAAAGCAAGTTTCTTGTCAGGTTTACCAAATATACTCATTTTTTCCTAATCTAAAGTAGGTACTGTTATAAAACTTGTGATTTGTCACAGTTCAGTCTAAAATGACCTACTTTCAGGTGATCCTATATAATCCTATATAATAAAGAGCTAATAGGCTAATTAGACCGAACAGCCAAATGACCTTCTGGACATCCTTCCAGGCAACCTTCCGGATGAAGCCGGGGCTGCAAGGTCCGGCCGAGGCTTCGAGGGGCTCTGAGGGTCGGACGGGGCTGCGAGGGGCTGCTGGGGCTGCGCTGGTCGAGCCCCTTGCACGAATTTTATGCATTGGGCCTCTAGTGTTCCAAATAAGAATCATGGTATTTTATAGCTGACACTTACATCTAATCTGGTATTTTCATTGTAATGTGTAGTAACTGAGTCCTTGAGATTATAAGTGACTTATTGATAGCCAGATAAGATAGCAGAGTTAGAATAAGAACCCAGATGCTCTATCTTTTCTAGTCTCATTATTTTCTAGAAACTCCACTTTGGCTTTAGTGATAGGTTTTCCCAAAATAGTCAACCACAGTCTCAGCAAATAACTATTTTCTGAATTTCAAACAGATTAGTCTATGATCACTTGTCTTATTTCTTTTTTTTTTTTTAAATATATTTTATTGATTTTTCAGAGAGGAAGAGAGGGGGATAGAGAGTTAGAAACATCGATCAGCTGCCTCCTGCACACCTCCCACTGGGGATGTGCCCGCAACCAAGGTACATGCCCTTGACCAGAATCGAACCTGGGACCCTTCAGTCCTCAGGCCGACGCTCTATCCACTGTGCCAGACCAGCTAGGCCCACTTGTCTTATTTCTAAAGTAATCTTTTCCCCCCTCTGATTTTCCTGACACTTTAGGTGTGGAGGTGAATATCAAGTTTATTGCCTCACTTGTTTCCATTTAGCCCATATATAGCTTGTCTAGGTAGATGACATAGCAGCTTGACTGTTTTAAAGGTGCCATGTTATTGAGAACTGAAGCCAGTATACATTAAACTACTAAAAGGATTTGCATCATATGATAACTAGTTTTCAGAACATTATAAGCTAATATGTGTAGGTTCAGCAACAGAATTGTTTTGATGAGTGTCGTTGTTGATTAGATTGATGGAGGTTATCTTTGATTAATGATTGTTTTTCTTTCCTAGTCAGCAGATAAGCAGCGAGCCCTAGAAGAAACCAAAGCCTACACCACCCAGTCCTTAGCAAGTGTTGCCTATCTGATAAATACCTTGGCCAACAATGTACTGCAGATGCTGGATATCCAGGCATCCCAGCTACGAAGGATGGAATCGTCAATCAATCATATTTCACAAGTGAGACCATACTATTTTTCTATATTGTTATGAGGAACACTTAATAAACACAGGCAATCTGTGATGTTGGCAGTCTTTATTATGTGAGTTAACTCATGTATGATTTGGAAAATACAAACTCAGTATTCAAAATCGGTATTTTTTTATTTTATTTTTTAAAAAAATCTTCACCTGAGGACTTGCTTTTATTGATTTTAGAGAGAGAGAAAGGGAGAGGGAGAGAGAAATAGAAATATCAATGTGAAAGTGAAACATTGATCGGTTGCCTCCCACATGAGGTTCCCCTACTGTGGATTGAACCTGCAATTTGGGTATGTACCCCAAACCCACAACCTTTCAGTGTACGGGACAACTTTCCAACCAACTGAGCCACACTATCTTTTTGTGGGGGGTTTTTCTACTCTGTGATTTTGTTAGGGAAGTAAATTTTAATGGTCCATTAAAACTCAGTTGTCATGTTAAAATTATCAGCCTTCAAGTGAAAATTTGTCTATTTCTTCTATCTTTTACCAAATCACACATTTTATCTTTTGAAAACTATAAATGTGATAGCTGCTTGTAGGGTTTTTGTTTACCAGGATGGTACCATACCTTAACAGAAAGAGTAATCTAAGTGACCTTATAAAATTACCTTTATATAGAACTTTAAAAAAATTAGAGGGATATCTTATTTAATATTATTTAACCTTAAATCTGAATTTTCCACTATACGTGTTTCTTTACATCCTATATAAACTTCTGTAGACATTAAATAATTTATTGTGTGTTGTATTTCTGTGTCTCTTAAACTAAAATTAAAAAAAATCCAGCAACAACAAGAATTTTGGTGGCTTTACTGAATGAGAGAGAACATTTATTCTGAAAAGACCTAGTGGAAATAGTCAATGACATTTAAAAGAAATGTTTTTACTGATTTTAGAGAGAGAGGAAGGGTGAAGGATGGAGAGATAGAAACATCGATGAGAGAGAAACATCGATTGGTTGCCTCTAGCACACACACACTGGGGATCGAGCCTGCAATCCAGGCATGTGCCCTGACTGGGAATCAAACTGGTGACCTCTTGGTTCCTGGGTTGATGCTCAACCACTGAGCCACACCGGCTGGGCAGTCAGTGGCATTTTAAATTATTAGTATATGATTAAATGATTTTCTATAGAAGAAGGGATGTTGATTAATAATCTGATATAGAATTTCTAAGTTATACTTGAGAGACTTAAAGTTTTGGCATGTTTGCAGTCTTAATAAGGACCCAAAAAAGAAAGTAAGAAGAAAATGCAAATGCAGAAGATAGATTAATATATTAGAGTTTCTAAAAAAGAGGGAGAACTTTTTATAGTTTGTAGTAGTTTGTAGGAGTAGGAGAGATTGTGTAGGTAGATGGTGACATTAAGCAAATGAGGGTGAAATATAATAATCTATTTTCTGATTAGAATTCTATAGTTCTTTGGTAGAGAAGAGTAGCAGCCTTAAAGAGGAAGGTGAATAAGTCTACTCTAGGTTGTAATTACAAATATTAAGTCATTCAATGAGAACATTTTCTTTTTTGAGAATCACATAAATTTATATTTAATTTCTGTGGCCTAATTAATACTATCGTTTGAAGTTATTCTAATGGAATAAATAAAACATAGGTGAGATGAATGGATAGAGATGAGAGAGTCAGAAGTAACGGGCCTCAGAGCTGTCAAGCATATGTTGAACTGTCCTCATTTGGACTTGAGTGTGTGGAGGGCAATACCTGAAGGAGTGTGGGATCTGCAGTTGTATAGCAGCTGTTAAATTTATACAAAAACGTTGGATGAAGGTTTGAGAAGGAAAAGTGGTCAGATGGAGGCTATATCTGTGAAATAAGAGTAAATTTTTTAAAAATTATATATTTTTAAGCATTTTTCTTAAGGATTAAAATTTTTTTCAATCATGTTTAATGTACAGGTAGAGTTCTTTGGTTTATCATCGATTGATTGATTGACTGATTTTAGAGAGAGAAGAAGGAAGGGAGGGGGAGAGAGACAGACAGACTTATCAATTTGTTGTTCAGCTGTTCCACTTATTTAGGCATTCATTGGTTGATTTCTTGTATGTGCCCTAATGGGGAATCGAACCCACAACCTTGTTGTATGGGGTCAGTGCTCTAACCAATTGAACTACCTGGCCAGGGCTAGAGTTCTTTCTTTTAAAAGTTAATTGAACATCAAAACTATTTGATGCTCTTTAGATAAAAGATTATTCTATAGTTTAAAAGAAAATGTTTTCTGTTTACAAAGCAAATTCTTAGTAAATATTCAAGGATTGGTAAACTTTTTCTATAAAGAGCCAGATATTTTAGGCTTTTTGGGCCACATATGGTCTCAGTCTCATATTGTTCTTTGTATATGTATGTTTTTAAACAACTATTTAAAATGTAAAAACCATTCTTAGCTTGTGGGCCATATAAAAGCAGGCTCGGGCCAGATTTGGCCTGTAGGCTGTAGTTTGCAAGCCCCTTACTCTAAAGTACTCCCCCCCCCCAAATGTTTGGTATTTAAAATTTGTTATTATTATGCTTTATTAAAAATACTATGTTTTTAGAGGGAACCAGGTGTTCTTAAGATATCTTGAGACCAGATTTTTCTTTTGCAATTTGGGCAAAAATACTAGATTTGGAGAATTTGGAAAGCAGATTGAAGAGGCAAAGAAGTGGAGCTGCAGTCAGGTCAGAGAGAAAGATCACATGATGTTTGGAATGGTAGTAGGTGTCAAGAGTTATGTAAGGATTGTCTAGTAGATTGGTTCAGGACCAGCCGATATCATATGTCTGAGCTGTTTGATTTCTTTCCTCATCAATATCTTTTTTCTGTCTCCTGGGTAAGAACCTTACCATCTTTCAGTGTCCGAGTGCTGTAGCTCTTTTCTCCATTTTAGTGGAAATGAACACTGCGGAGGATTGGGAGGGGGGAAGGTAGGGGATCTAGGTTTCACCTTGGTTCTTTGGCTGACTTGTGTGACATTTGGTGTCTTTGAACTTTACTTTTCTTACATGTAAAATGATAGGACTGATTAGATTATTTCTGAGCCATCTTCCATCTTGAATTCTTTATTCTTCTGAGATTCCTCAAAATGATACTTGATTTGTAGTTGCTTTTTTCTCTTTTTTTTTCTGTTGGTTCTGTTATTTGTCTCAGTCTGTGCCCCAAGTCACTCTGAATTTGAATCTAAGGATTAGAATTCCATTGACTCTATCAACTATGTATCAGGAAGAAATACTTTAAAAAAATAACAAAGTAATAACCCATTCTCTAAATGTCAAACATTTTAAAATGTAAGACAGAATTATGAATATTTAGTATTAGACACCTTATTTTTTACTAAGTGGACAATATAGTATTAAATAGTGTACTAATGTATACCACACTCTCCATATCCATAAGGAAGTACAGTCATACCTTGTTTTATTGTACTTTATTGCCTTTTTTTTTTTTTTAAATCCCACATCAAGGAAGTCTATGGGTGCTATTTTCCCAACAGGTTTAGGTGATGATTAGTATTTTTTTTCAACAATAAAGTATTTTTTAACTAAGGTATATAATTGTTTGTAGACAATGCTGTTGTACATTTAGCAGACTACAGTATAGTGTAAACATAACTTTTATATGCACTGGGAAACCAAAACATTCATGTGACTCATTTTATTGCAATACTTGCTTTCTGTGGTGGTCTGGAACTGAACCTGTAATATTTCTGAGGTATGTCTGTATTAGATAGGTTCTTGATGTGGTTTACCTTAGGTATTTTAAGGATGATAAATTTTTAAGAAATTCCATCTCGTTCTTGCTGTTATCTCAAATCTTTGGAAGCATATTTTTAAAAAGCTAACTAAAATTTTAATCTTCAAACTGAGATTAGGATTTAAATTAACATTAAATATTTTCAAAATAACATAGTTATCAGAACAAACATTTAATTTTATTGAATACTTGTACAAGTACATATAACTGCTTTTAAGTCAGTGTAGCATTATGTATAAGAATGAATGCTGTTTACTGTGTACATTTTTGGTAAGTTTATAAGAAAGGTCTATAGAACATTATTCAAACTAAAATTCTTATAAACTAAAATTCTTTTAAGCCATTCCCATCTCTTCTTTTAACTACTAAAAACAGCTGGTACTGTC
The DNA here is from genome assembly GCF_027574615.1 of Eptesicus fuscus. Lineage (NCBI taxonomy): Eukaryota > Metazoa > Chordata > Mammalia > Chiroptera > Vespertilionidae > Eptesicus > Eptesicus fuscus. Next base: position 83,463,788 of record NC_072483.1, on the reverse strand, counting down.
TGCTTTAGTTCCTTGTGACTTAAAAAATCACGCGAGATCAAAAGGCAATGTAAATGAAAAGATAGTGTTTCTCCAATCCTCCCAAGAGCTAAAAATTATTGGGCCCGGTGTTCAAGTAGTTAGTAGAAAGCAAGTAAAGGAGATAGAAAATAGTGGTATAAAATAATAGAAGAATGGAGGTAATCCTGAAGAGTTACGTACTAACAGAGTGGAAAATCTAAACCCTAAGAAACTCACCATGTAAGATAATATTTTCTTTAAAAAATTCTCTCTTGTTTAAAAATTCCCAAATTAAGGAAATCCCACTAAAGTAGGAAAGTAGGACTTATACAGTTCCTAATTAATTTCATATGTGTAGTTTACATCATTTTATAAAAAATGAATAACTGAAATTACCCAGTTCAGTTTGTTGGTAACTAATTTGTTTTATGAAAGGTGAATAATTTAAACCATGTTTGTAATTTGAATAATTAAAGGCTTAGTTGAAATGTTAACTTACTAATGAAGAAACAGACATTCAAAATATTTTTATTTTATTTATTAATATTTTATTTATTTATTTATCTATTTATTTTGAGAGAGAGAGAGAGAGAGAGAGAGAGAGAGAGAGAGAGAGAGAGAGAAAGAGAAAGGGGTTGGCAAACTTTTTCTGTAAAGGCCCAGCTAATATTTTACACTTTGCAGGCCATAAGGTCTCTGTTAGAAATGGTCACCTATCCCATTGTAGTGTGAAAATACTTAAGCAAGTAGAATGGCTGGATTTCAATAAAATTTTATTTATGGAAACTGAAATTTGAATTTCACATAATTTTCATACGTCACAACATTACATTTTTAATGGTTGAAAAAATAAACACCATTCTTAGCTTTTGGATTGTAGAAAACAGATGGTGGGTGGTATTTGGTCTGTTAATCATGGTCTGTCAAACCTTGCTTTAGTCTAAAACTGGAGAAAGTCAGTATTGGTGCAAAGAGGAGCAAATTTAACAGTTGTGGTTAAAAATATGAATAACGATGTTAAATTTCTAAACATTTATATTTGATTTTTCTGGATATTAGAGCTATACATTTTTTTTTGGTTGTACTTATATTTTGCAGACTGTTGATATTCATAAAGAGAAAGTTGCAAGAAGAGAAATTGGTATTTTGACTACCAATAAAAACACTTCAAGGACACATAAGATTATTGCTCCAGCCAATCTTGAAAGACCAGTTCGTTATATTAGAAAACCTATTGATTATACAATTCTAGATGATATTGGACATGGAGTAAAGGTAAGTATAATTTTTGTCAGGCTTTCTAAAACAATAGCCCATGATGGAACTAACTCTAGAAAATTAAGGTTTTACCTTTCCTTTTCTAGGGAACCAAGTCTTAGCCCAGTTGTGTTTCTGAAGAGTCCTTACTGCTATAAACTATTTTAACTTCCTTGCTTCTTTTTAGTGCTTTTTATGTTCGCAAGTTTTAAATAATTATCTTTGAATGAATTGCATTTGCTTAATCAGTTAATGATAATACCTCATGTATATGATAAATAAATGTGGTGTACTCTTTTTAACCTTTTAATGATTTAATATGGTTGATTAAAATCATTCATTATGTCATTAAGTATCTTAAAATTTTTCCCTTAAAAATTTATCAGCAAACTTTGGGCATTAGTTTTCAGAAAGAACATAAATAAACAAAAATGCACTTTGATTTTTCTAAAATAATTTTATCTTAACATTCTGGGTGAGAATAATTTAGATAAAAGTAATATGTGAATTAATATTTCCACTGCTTTTGCATATATGGTCTTTGTATTTTTTGGCTATCTTTTAAAATTCATTTGAGTGCCTGCTATGTATATAAAGTACCATGATCAAAACTTGAGAGGTATATAAATTTTATTTAAATTGTTGTTTGTACTTAAAGTATTCAGAGTTTTAACTAAGCATTAAGTTATTTAAAGTTTGCATCTCATCAATGATTTTAAAGACAATATCTTATGAAATGTGACTCAAATAAATATATATGCTTATGTGAAACTATAGTTTATGCAGTTGATTTATGACTATAAGCAAATTTAAATTAAAAAATACTCTGCTAGTATGGCTAATATGTGCATGAAAATGTACAATGTAAATTTAAAAAATATTTTTCTTCCTCAGAATTTTGATAATCACTGTTTGATATTTAATTTTATAATTAACACCTACATATATTTGGATTACTGTATTAATTAGAACATGTTAATATAGGATGTGTAATTGGATAGATAATTAATAACTGAAATAATTAATAACTGAAATTTATTTCAGCTTGGGAAAACCTTTTGAGATTTATTCAAGACTAGCAACTGCTAATAGAAAATTTTAGGGTACTGGTAGAATCTAATGACAAAAAGGCACTTGGAATATAAAACGATTTGTGCTTGCTCACTTATATAATAAAACGGTGATTCTCCACTTCAGTGCTCATTTAATTCTCAAGTAAAATGTTATTGTTTTAGGACTGTGCAGTCCCTTTCAATTGTTTGGACTTTTAGTTTTTAGGGTCACTAATTTGAAGAAATCTTTAATAAAGTTAAGGTTTTGAATAAAACAGTGTCATATAATTTCATCAAAAAACTCTTGTTCATGACACATTCTGCTTTAACCACTCTTTCTATGATCTACTGAAACATTATTTTTTAATGCTGAATGCTTAACTTGTTTTTTCTTTGTTTTCCCTTTTCTCTTTACATCCTGAAGTTCCAACTAACCTTTCAATGCTTTTTTTCTTACCTCTTTTATTTGCTCCATTTATGCATTAAGTGGTTGCTTAGATTTAAGGTAAGAGATTCCAGGGCTGGATTTCCATTCTTTGTTCTTATGTAGAACATTACATATGGGGAGTGAAGAGATATTTGGCAGTTGGCCTTTTAAAACCAAATAATTCCTGTTTTATTTTTTATTTTTGTCATGCAACTTTGTGGTGTCTTCATGTTCCATGAGGGCAGTTATTTTTGTATGTTCATTGCCTTATCTTGTGTGCCTAGACTAGTGCCTGACTCTTCATTAGGTGCTTAGTAAATATTTATTCAATAAATGGTTAATATATTCTGTGAAACTGAAATGTAAGTTACCCTATCATAAAATGTTATGGAATAAAATTAGCTGGATTATGTAAATGTAGAAATTTTGTTAAGAGTTGGAGAGCCAACTAATGTGCTTTGTTTAACCCTCCCCCTGTGTAATAGCCTTTTTATTCTATAAATGGTGTGCTGTATTATATACCTTGTGGCCACTATATCATTATCTCTTGACTCTTAATGTAAAGAAATTGAGAAGTAGAAAATATTCAGTGTTACAGGGTGTTTTTTTAAGTTGCAGTATCGTGTATTTTGCAAAAAACAAAATTAGTCTTTTTCCTTAAATTGCTATGTAAAAGATATGCTTCAATATAAAATCACTTTGAGTTTTCAAGCTGAGGATTAATTATATGCAAAACATCAAAAGTGCATGACAGTGTTTAACAAAATACAAGTTAAGAATTAGAGAAATATTTTCTTTGGTTATTTGTTTTAGTAATATTTTAATATTTTGGAGGATTAATGGTAAAAGACACTCTAGTTTATTCAAGAAGCCTATCAAATAGTATGTTACCAAAATTATTTCACCAAATTGAGCTTGCACTTTTTTTTCTTTTTTTCCTTAGGTGAATTTTGTAATTTCTTTTCAAATACGTATTCTTTCTAATACCTAGTTGTTTGCCATGTCTTTATGTAGAAAGTGAGAGCAAGAAGACAAGATCACTGAGATCTGAATTATTAACTAGCTACTAACCATGTGGCCATAGAAATGTCAATAGATTGTGGTAGGGAGATGTGACGAGAGGAGCCCAGGCAAATGCACTTCTTGTGCTATTGGTCAGTGCTGGCTCCATGCTCTCCGTCTTGGTGAATGAGGCTTGTGGAATTGTGAGGAGATTTCCTTTGCATAAAACAGGTAGAACCAGACCCAAAATAATGTGTGGCTACCTTGGCTCTTTCTCTCTAAAGTCTGCATTCAAATTTGGCTATTGATATGTTAATCTCCAAAATAAATGAAATACAGAGATTAACTGAAGGAAAAACACAGAAATGGACAATATGGATAAATTCTTTTCCTTTAAAGTTTAGACCAGCTTGCCTAAGCTACTCTCCCATGCTCATCTCCTCCAAACCTACTATGCTTTCTTCTTTACCTTTCTGGATTCAGGATCTTCATGTGGAAGATAGGGCAAAATGAGTGGGAAATGAGAGACTCCTTGAAAGAAAGATCTAATATGGAAACATCACACTTGGATTAGATTCCTTAACATTTTGCACCAGATAGCTCCTCTCCAGTACAGTGTGGGTGTTTCTCCTATACCTGAGGAACTGACAGGGTGAGAAGAGTCCCCTGAGTTTACTCTAGGAGCTAGAGTGCACCAATGCTGTCTTTTCTTTCTTCCTGTTCCTCTTGGAATGTGTCTGTCTTCTGTATAAACTTGTGGCACATTAACAATTACCAAAACAAAGTAGAGTGAAAAATAAATTCAGCATATAGCAAATCATTTCTCTTTTTATGGAGGAAAAAAAGATTAGTGGTTTTGGAAGGGTGATTAATGAAATAATAGAACATATTAAGGTAGAAAATAGAATTAAAGGAAAAAAGGTTGAAGTTATAAGGGACTGCAAATAACTAACTAGTCCCATAGTTTTCTTGGTGGTCTGTGGATTTTGTCAGGTGCCAGGTCTCCTGATGTTTGGTAGGATTGTCTGCTGTTTTGATTTCTCCTCAGCTCTTCTTCAGTCTGTTTTGCTCTCATTGCTGTCAGATTTGATGCCTTTGGGACAGACTCTAAACAAAGTTTGTACTTTGGGATCAGACATGGGCATTGACTCAAAAGAGACTTCCATGCTTAAAATTTGAATTTTTAACTTTTTATACCTCATATTCTGGTGTTTGTTTTTTTTAAAATTTATTTTTATTGTTGAGGTTATTACAGATATCCCACATTTTTCCCACCTATATCCAGCTCCTGCCCTGCCTCAGGCCTTCACCACAGTATGGTCTATATCCATGGCGCGCACATGCGCTCGCGCTCGCTCTCTCTCTCTCTCTCTCTCTCTCTCTCTCTCTCTCTCTCTCTCTATATATATATATATATATATATGTATGTATGTATGTATGTACACACACACACACACACACACACTCACACACTCTCACACACATAAGTTCTTTGGTTAATCTCTCCCTGCCTCCACCCTGAGATCTGTTGGTCTGTTCTATGCTTCCATGTCTCTGGACCTATTTGTTGGTAAGTTTATTTTGTTTATTAGATTCCACGTGTAAATGAGATCATGTGAAACTTGTCTTTCTCTGACTGGCTTATTTCACTTAGCATAAAAATCTCCAGGTCCATCCATGATGACTCAAAGGGTGAGAGATCCTTCTTTTTTACAGCTGCATAGCATTCCATGGTGTAAATGTACCACAGCTGTTTTATCCCCTCGCCTGTTGATGGGTGCTTGGGTTGTTTCCAGATCTTAACTATTGTAAATAACACTGCTATGAACAGGGGGGTGCATATATTCTTTCTGATTGATTGGTGTTTCTGGATTCTTTGGGTATATTCCTAGAAGTGGGATTGCTGGGTCAAAGGGGAGTTCCATATTTGATTTTTTAAGGAAACACCATACTGTTTTCCATAATGGCTACACCAGTCGGCATTCCCACCAGCAGTGTACTAGGGTTCCTTTTCACCATATCCTCACCAGCACTTGTTGTTTGTTGAAATATTGATGGTAACCATTCTGGCAGGTGTGAGGTGTTATCTCCTTGTCATTTTAGTTTGTGTGATTAGTAATGTTGAGCATTTTTTCATGTCTCTTGGCCATCTGTATGTCCTCTTTGGAGAAGTGTCTATTCAAGTCGTTTGCCCATTTTTAAATTGGATTGTTTGTCTTTCTTTTGTTGAGTTGTATGTGTTCTTTACATATTTTGGAAATGAACCCCTTATTGGATTATCATTGGCAAATGTTCCTATACAGTGGATTTCTTTTTCATTTTGTGGATGGTTTCTTTTGCTATGCAGAAACTTTATTTTGATGTAATCCCATTTGCTTATTTTTTCCTTTGTTTCTTTTGCCCTAGGACATGTATCAGTGAAAATTCTGCTACATGAAATGTCTGAGGTTTTACTGCCTATGTTTTCTTCTAGGATTTTTATAGTTTTGTGACTTACATTTAAGTCTTTAATCCATTTTGAGTTTATTCATGCGTATGGTGTAAGTTGGTGGTCTAATTTCATTATTTTGCATGTACCTGTCCAATTTTCCTAAAATCATTTGTTGAGAGACTGTTTTTATTCCATTGTATGCTCTTGTCTCCTTTATCAAATTCTGGGATCTCTCTTCTGTTTCATTGTTCTCTATGCCTGTTCTTGTGCCAGTACCAGGCTGTTTTGATTACAGTGGCTTTGTGATATAGTTGATAGCTGGTATTGTAATCCCTCCAACTGTGGTGTTCTTCCTCAAGATTACTGGGGCTATCAGGGTCTTCTCTTAGTGTTTAAAGGTTCTTTTCATCTGTAATTTGGGTTAATTGTTTTTTCTTCAGTTGACTGAGGAACACAAGTTGTAGAGTTTAATTTATAAACCCTTTGAACACAAAATAGTGAAAAACTCTTTTTGCTTAATGTAAAGGTAGTACAGGATCAGTGAAGTATAAATTATAGATTTTTTCCAACATTCCATAGGAACTCTGATTTCTTAAGTGATTTAAGTTACTCATCCAAACCTCATAATCCAAACAAATACAACAAACATGATGATTCTACGGATCATAAAATGTACCAAGTTTTATTCATAGAAATTTCCACCAGATTTTAATTTATATATTGTTTATCTTATATTTTGGGGGGTGGAGTAAAAGACCTAAAGAAGATACTGCAATTTAAATGAAAACACCTTACATACCAAAAATGTAAATCAATGTTGGAAAGCTGATTTCATGTATTTTAACTATTCCATGTATAGAATAAAATTTTCTTTTACTCTTTTTCTATCCCTGCTCCTTTTCCTTCCTTTATAGCAAATTGCTGTAGTTTAGTATTTGGTTCACCTACTTCTCCTTCATCACTTAAAGTAACTTAGGGGTCTTGTGTTGTTTAAGGTTGAGCTTAAAGGACTTTGGTTACTACTTTAAAAAAAATCTTGTCATAAATTAAAATTTATAGTTTTAAAAGCTATTAGTTATTTGTCATGTTACTTCTAAAATTTTCCCCAAATGTGGATTGATTTAAAAAACAAACAAACTTCTGGCATTTTCATTTTAAGATATGATTAGTATACCCTCTGCTTATTGATGATGGGGAGAACAAGGATAAGTTAATCTTTATTTTATTCTTACTTGGTAACCAGTTTGTCTTATATTTATTGTATAAAAGCAACAACAAAAGGATTACTGATAAATGCTTCACTTCAAAAATACTGACATTTCAAAGGTATCATTTGTCATTAAAGATTGTTTTATCATCACACACAACTTGTTCACTGGGCTATTCATTTGAAGAGTTTGCTTCTTGTAATTTCTTGCCTATTCACATGACAAGTAGTGTTTTAGGATTTAAAAAAATTCCATGTAGTTTTGATAGCCTCAGTACTCTGTATATAATTATGATTTATTTTCTTAAAATTTATTTTTGAAATTACATACTTAAATGTAGTATTCTGATTCCAGTGGTGTAATGTCTTGAAGTTTCATTTTACACATATAATTTGAATACTATAGACATTCTTATGAGAAAAGTTAAGATCCTTTTTTGAAGTGTGTAGCAATCAAAATTATCAGGGGCTTAAGATAGGGTCAGGCATGAGCCTATATGGTGAACATTACACTATTGAAAATCTCAAACAATTTGAGATTGCATTTGAATTACATTTGAGAATGACTTTTCTTAGCTCCTTAAAACATCCAGATTTCCAGGGCTGGCTGTGTAGGTGCTGACACACTCCTGTGGTGTTATCTGTTGTTCCCATCTTACCCAGTTTTTCTACACTTGCATTTTCAGTTGGGGATAGGACAGCGAGGAGTCAGGCCCAGCTCTGACTCAGGACTGTGTTGCTCACATCTTTGCCGTGACTGAGTTAATCTTCCTTTGGGGCCTGAGCGGGTCTCACTCCCACTGGAACGAGGACACTGCCTGTGGTCCCTGTACTGCTCACAGGTGAAGGGGATATCTCAGCCCTAACTTTCTACTTCACATGTGTAGGAACATGCCTTAACTTCTGGCAGTGATTCCTTCATAAGAGAATTGGAAGAAATCTAAATTGTAAGGCTGATCTACTATTAAAAAAAACTAAAATTTTATCTGTATATCATGCAATTGAACTTTATTTTGCATTCTCTAGTTACTGGGTCAAAACTGTAGTTGTATATTTTATTTGAGAAGTGTATTTTGTTTTGTATGATATACTTACTATCTAAAAAACAAGCAATTGTTTAAGGTTGTCATTGTTTCTGATTGACTTTATTTTTTATTAAAACTAAAGTTTTTATAGTTATCCTATTTAATTTCAATTGAGTGTAGTATCAAATGGTCCAACCAGTGATCTGTTGGTGTGATGGCCTAATGGCAAATAAAGTCTTTGCATACAAGTTTACAATCATTTGAAAATTTCACACTAGGAAGAGTCCTTTGAGTACAACTGTAGAATAATAGTGGAGTAGAAATTGCAGTTGAAATGCATGGCCTCTAATTTTTTCCCCTGTTTAAACCTTCCCCTTCTTTGTTAAATAGCATAGCATTATTTCCAAAAATGCTACTTGTTTCACTGCATGCAAATTGAATTTTTCTCAAAACTTTCTAGGTGAGTACCCAGAATATGAAGATGGGTGGGCTGCCACGTACAACACCTCCAACACAGAAACCTCCCAGCCCCCCTATGTCAGGGAAAGGGACACTTGGGTGAGTATGTAACTAAGTAATAACAAAACTATTTCATGTAGTGTTGTGGAAAACTAAACACTACATATATTTAATTTGAAAAGAACATTTTCCTTCCTAGCACTATCTTTTTGTGAATAATTTTCCCTTTTTTGGGGAAACATTTTAATACTTTAAAAAGATTTTCGTTAGAATTTATTTTTCTAATGAATTTTACATTTTAAAAAATATATATGTTTTATTGATTTTTCACAAACAGGAAGAGAGAGGGATAGAGAGTTAGAAACATCGATGATAGAGAAACATCCATCAGCTGCCTCTTGCACACCCCCTACTGGGGATGTGCCCACAACCAAGGTACATGCCCTTGACCGGAATCGAACCTGGGACCTTTCAGTCCGCAGGCCGACGCTCTATCCACTGAGCCAAACCGGTTTTGGCGAATGTTACATTTAAGATTAAATCCTAACTAAAGTTGCTGGGTAATTATAAATTGCACTCTAATTCTTATTTTCATAAAAGCTTTAGTCTTGTATTATAGTTGACTATCCTTATTTAGACTACTCCTCTGAAGAGCACTATGTAGATTATAAAATTCTGTATTCTCAATTTATGAGAATATTGAGCTTTAATTTGGTCCTACAGAAGTGGGCTCTGGATTTGACTTTTGGCAGAAATAGTCAGTTAATAGAAAAGCTTGACTATTTTCTTCTGTAGCATCATAATATAAAAACTTGGTTTATCGTGGAGGTTTGTGATCAGGTAGGCATAATACACCGGAATGACCAAAATTGTGATCCAGCCTTGCTCCTGCTCTGTGGTCTTATGTCGTCAGCCTCTTAGTAAATTCAGTTTTTTCATCTGTAAAAGGGGGTAATATTTGTCATCTATCAATTTTTCAGAGTCACTACCATGAATTGGATTTATAAAAAAATGTATGAAACAAAAACAAATTGCTTTGACAACCATTGTCTTTATGATATATGCTTTAACATTTTTAATTGACAATCTTGTTTTGGGCCCCCTCACCAAAAAAAAAAAAAAAAAAATCAAATGAAAACCAAAAACGCACAGAAAATCATAATCAAGCAATGTGAATCAGAAGACAAAGATGAATTGGGATATAAAGAAGTATAATGTTGGAAATTATAGTTAGTACAGTGGGAAACAAAAGAATAAAAATGAATTTCAGCCAGGAATAGGATTTTATTTAGATAGACAAAAAAAAATTCTGATGAATTCCAGCCAGGAATAGGATTTTATTTAGGTAAACAAATTTCTGCTTACATTAGAGAGGAACAAATGTAGTAGATCAAATAAGATTTACACTTCAGGCTAGAAGGTAGAGGACATGGTAGAGTATAATTTTGCAGAGGTAAGAGTAGAGAGTCAAATCAAGAGGAAGTACTTTATTTTCCTGTGGAACATCTACAGTTCTATCATGTATAATACCTAATGGATTTTGATAGGTTTTAAATCAAGATTATTAGCAATGTAACCCACTGTAGTCACTAGTAAAATAAAATTTTCTGTTGCTCTCAAATTTTGACGATTTACGCATATACCAATACTTGTTTTGCTTGTGTGTTAGCAAGGATTCTGCAGGATCCTCAGTCTCTGGGCACCATAAACTGGTTGTTGGTCATAGCTTGGCCATTTTGCAGTCTTTGCCTAGCCACCACATGTTGTTCCTCTGTCCCTTGTTTTTTTACCTTGTTTTTGGCATTGCCTTCACTGTATAGTTCTCAATCAGCAAAGTTTTTGTGTGTTTTTTCTTGCTTGGAACAACATTTTGGTTGTCTGGGAAAAATTGTCTGGAAATCAGATGTTTGGAAATTAATCAGTTTTCTATTACGGTTTTTTATATTTATACACAGTTTCAGAGATGCCTAAACTTTTTAGTATTTTAAGTGCAAAATCCTGACATTGACATTCCTTCCCCTCCTCTTTAACCCAATATCTCATCTAGTGCCCTTATTTGTTTTTGGTTATAAATGTACATATGTACTATTTATGCAAAGAGATTTTGAGGGTACTGGAGTGGCTGGGGTCTTGCAAAGTGATTTCATCCAAAATCAGTGAACCATGATGTGAGTGACCCAGGAGAGCAGAACTTACAGGAAACTTGGGAGCTTTGGAGGCGAAAATTGAGAAATTCATAGGTTAAGTGAGCAACATCATTTCAGGAAAAGAAAGTTTTTAATTTTCACATCTTGAGATCCCACTTTTTATTCTTTTAAAAAATATATTTTTTATTGATTTCAGAGAGGAAGGGGGAGGGAGAGAGAGTTCGATCAATGATGAGAGAGAATCGTTGATCGGCTGCCTCCTGCATGCCTCACTGGGGATTGAGCCCACAACCCAGGCATGTGCCCTAACTGGGAATTGAACCGTGACCTCCTGGTTCATAGGTCGACACTCAACCACTGAGCCACGCCGGCCAGGCCCAATTTTTTTCTTTTAAAGACCAGAATCTCATCTATAAAATGTTAGTTGAGAATTTATCATTGTCTTAAAAAATTTGGAAACCATAGTGTGTATGCATGAAACTGATACAAAATGATATTGAATGTAAACTGTGATTGAAAAATAAAAAGTTAAAAATATATCTAAATGTTAACACACAAACCAAAAAATAATTTGGAAACCGTATTTCCTTTTTTACTCTTTTCATTCTCTTCCTTTAAAAGGAAATTACGGACACATATGTAATACCTTAATAAAGGAAAAAAAAGGGTAACATGTTAATAAAATCCAGTTTGTTTTGTACTTTAAAGTTCAGAGTAAATAAGGTAGAAAGATTTAGGCCTTTTTCTGCCTCCCCCCATCCTTTTAAATGTTGAACTCTGAGGGAGGGTCAAAAGTAGAGAGATCAAGGTGAAAGTTAGAGGAGGAAGTGAGGTGAGAAATGAAGGAGAAGAAATTAAATGGTTTGTTTTAGTGTATGGATATAGTGTAATTTCTATGTAGTCACTGTGTAGAAGAGGAAACATAGGGTTATAGTTGCTGCTGATCTTAGTGTGGGTTGTGGAGCTGTCTTTGAGTATCTTTGGTTAGGGAGAGAGGGGTGAGGAAGATAATTGGTGCATTCACGCAATGCAGTTGGGAGACTTGGACATGGTACCAAAATCCAAGAAGAGTCTGAAACATTGGCTTATCTGGTGGGAGAATCTTTGTGCTCACTGAGGATGAATGAACAAAATTGCATTAGCACAGGGAAAGGAGGTTGGAGACTGAAAAGTAACAATACTCATCACAACCCTAATGATGGAGAAATTATACTTAAGGAAAGACTGAAATTGGTACCTGGGTTATGTAAAAAACACATTTTTCTCTCTCTCATTACAAATTGTATTTCACTACTGGCAACTCTTTGAATTTATTGTGCCGGAACTTGCTGATCACACAATACATCCGCTCTTCTTTTTGTAGGCGGCACTCCCCCTATCGCACACTGGAGCCAGTGCGTCCTCCAGTGGTACCCAATGATTACGTACCTAGCCCAACCCGTAACATGGCTCCCTCGCAGCAGAGCCCTGTGAGGACAGCTTCTGTGAATCAGAGAAATCGAACTTACAGGTATCTTCTCTCCCTCAGTGCACAATGGGATGGTCACAGTACCATTGTTTGTTCAGATAGCTTCCGTTAAACCTCTCTCATTTTCCAAGCACTAAGTTCTTTTCCTCACTCTGCTCTCCCAAACCTCATCTAATTCCACCTCTCTCTCCTCATGTTCTGATGCAACTTTGAGCAGTCAGGAAATTGGGGAGGGGGAAGAGGGGAGACATGTTAAAATACAAACTTCTCTGCAAAATTAATAGTTATAATTTACCTTAAAAAAATTATGGACCAGATATGGGAATTTTCAAGTTATTTTTTGGTGGAACTTTACAGATGAAAAACTACATGCAGTAAAACATTAATATGGGATAGTATATCAAGATACTATTACAAATAAAATTAATCAAATAGTCTGTTCAGAAGTTTCTTCAGACAGGCAGTAAACTGTAGTAAAAGAAAGTCTTTTTTTATGTTTTGAGCCCCTTCATTTATCATTTATGTTTATAAAAATTTTTTTTCTTTAATATATGCTTACTAAAAGGTGGTCAAAACAAGTTTCTTGAACTCTGCTTTTTCTTCTACTAATGAAGAAATTCATATTTGAGGTAGAAGGCTTGAATTATTTTTATTGTTACTATATTCATCAGAAAATGTTGGGAAATGCTCGAGATCCCTCACCGCATATAAACACTCATGCCTCGGTGGCTCCTGTTTCTTTAGCAGCAGTGGGAGCAGTGGAGGAAGCCACCCCAGTAGTCGGAGCAGCAGCCGGGAGAACAGTGGAAGTGGGAGTGTAGGCGTTCCCATTGCTGTTCCTACTCCCTCTCCTCCCAGTGTCTTTCCAGGTAAAACATGAATGGTGCTTCAGCTTCACTTGTCCTTTCTGAATTTGAATTCAATTTCTGATTTAATTACAGTGGGCTTTCTTCATAATCGGGATTTATATTTCCTTTAGGACTCCATAAATGTTGGGAAATCTTTATTATGCATTTGTTATTTTTAACAAAGTAATTTGTTAGTTTATGCTCACACACTTCTCTGTACTTCAGTTTTACATCGTTGGTGCCGTAAGCTCCGTGGGTGCTTTGAGGTTTCAGGTTCCACCTATGTTATATGTTCAATTCCAGCTGTGTGATGGCAGTGCATACCTTGGGACTCAGTGTGAAAAATCATATTTATAACAAAGGGTTGGACAAATATCAGAGTAATTTTGACAGTTAAATTTAGTGGAGTGTTGGAACTTAATAGTCTCTGAAATGCTACCCTCTTTTCTCTGAAACAGAAAAATGTGCTTATTTAATCTGAGGACACCAAAATTAAAATTTAGTTTTAGAAGCATGACACAAAAGACTTAGGGGTAGAATATCACATAATTTAATTTACTAATTTAACTTACTTATCTTAATAACAAATAGATACTACCTTTTAAAAAGTCATGGAAAAGAGAGATTTGTGTTTTTCTGAATGGTTTTTTACCTAATCAGATATTTATGTCTGGAACATATGTTTGTTTTCTGATTTGGGTAATTCAGACTGGAATGCTGCTGTTTCTTAGTATTTAGTGTTGTATATCACTTACAGAATATTATGCTAAAGATTACAATAGGAAGGGAACATTTTTCTTGCAGAATATTGGCTTTCAGGTAAAAAGGAATGCTTGTTTCTTAATTAAAAAAACCTGTACATTACCCTGGCGTCTTGAATTATTTGCTGCACAACTAATAATCCTTTAACATAAGCTTTATTCTTTTTGCTTTTTAACGCCCTCTTCTATTTGATTACTGTTGAGCACTGAATATCTAACACTAAGTTCTCTTATGCCTTTACTCATCCTGCCTAATGGGATTGCCTCATTAATGCTGCCTCTTACTCCTCTTTCCCCTCAGCCCCTGCTGGCTCTGCTGGTACTCCTCCCCTTCCTGCTACTTCCGCATCTGCCCCTGCCCCTAGTGTTCCTGCTCCTGTCCCTTCCTCCACTGCCCCAGACGCAGCTTCTGGGGGTGCCCAGGCCCTTGCTGATGGCTTCGCTTCTCCAACTCCCCCTGTTGTTTCTTCTACTCCCCCTACAGGTGAGTATTGGCTTATTCCTTGGCAGGCAAAATCAGTCATCTGGCTCTCTTACTACCTGGAACTCTGGCTTTGTGATTTTTGTTTGTTTGTGTTTTGTATATTTAAGAATAATTTACTAACTAGAAAATGGCACATGACCAAAATAAAATATTCTAAGGAAATTAGGGTATAGTTTCTCATACATTTTTTCCAATAGAGCAGCACAAATATATATTTTTTATTGCTTGAATTTCATTTACTAGAGATTTATGAATTTATTATGGAGATGTCTTTTATAAACAGTTTTGGAAAGTTGTCATTTAGAAATACTGTGTTACAGGTTAGGTTATTAAAAAGAAAAATCTGTGACTAATCCTAAGGTATATTTTATAGGAGATACTTGATACAGCTGTAAGTCTCATAAGTCTTTTATAACAGAATCTGTTGCTTATTATAGCTGCATTGGAAACATAGACAATGCACTTTTAAAGAATTTCAGGTTTACTTAAGTGTTATTTAAGGTTGACTGGTATTTCGGTGTTTTAAAATTATAACCTAAAATCTGTTTTCTGATGGGGAAGGAGAAAAGGGCTCAATTGCTACAAAATATATTTGCAAAGATAATAGTGATGCTGGTTAGTAAGTAAGTTCTTATCAATGATAAAAATTAATGTGTTTGGTTACATATCACCTTAGTTTGCCAATAACTTCATATAGTATATATTTGGCTCTGCTGCTATGAGCCGATGTTTAAATGTGTTAAAAGACACTTTTAGTTAAGACCGGCATCTTCCTTCCGCCGGCCCCATGGGTCCTCCCGAAGCGGGAGGAGCGGGGGGGGGGGGGGGTGGGGGGGTGGGGTGGGGGGTGGGGGGAGTGGGGACTCGCGAGTCCCCGCCCCCCACTCCTACCGCCAGCCAATCGGCCACCCTGAGTCCCACCCCCCGCGCCTCCAGCCGGCCCAATCGTGGGCGTAGAGGAGTGATGCAATTTGCATATTACCTTTTTATTATGTAGGATAACAGGTGCTGGTTCATAGTTTACACTGAATAAACATGTTGTATGAGTGCATAATTACAGGTACAGGTTTTTTAAAACAAAAAGCAAAGTAGTAAATGCCTCAATAACAATTTATATAGATTAAATCTTTTTTTGTACTGTGTCTTCAAATCCCAAGTACTTTTTTTTCTTTTTATTAAGGTATAGTTTATGTACAGTAAAATTTATCCTTTTTAATGTGTGTTTCTGCGAGTTTTGAATTGTATGCATTGATGTAACCACAACTACCGTCAGGATGTAGAAACAGTCTTAACACCCTCCGATTTCCTCCGTGCCCTGTGTAGTCAATCCTTCCCTTTCACTCCAAGCCCCTGACAACCAGGTGATCTGTTTTTTGGTTTTTTGGTTTGTCTCTAAAGTGTTGCCTTTGAAGAATGTCGTGTAAACGGAAGCATATGGTATATAGCCTTT
Source organism: Eptesicus fuscus (assembly GCF_027574615.1). Classification (NCBI taxonomy): domain Eukaryota; kingdom Metazoa; phylum Chordata; class Mammalia; order Chiroptera; family Vespertilionidae; genus Eptesicus; species Eptesicus fuscus. Next base: position 83,447,770 of record NC_072483.1, on the reverse strand, counting down.
TGGGGTCTGGCTTTTTGGCACATTGCATTTGATATTTATCCGTGTTGTTGCATGTTTCATTATTTGTTCTTTTTATTACTGAGTAGTGTTCTGTATGGATGCACACAATTTGTTTATCCCTTTCCCATTTGAGAGACAGTTGGATTATTTTCTGTTTGGGGTGATGATGACTAAAACTGCCATAAACATTTACACGCAGACTTTTGTGTGAGCTTAGGTTTTCACTTCATTTTGCTGCTTTTGTGGATTGTGCTTTTTGTGTCATATTTACAAACTCTTTACCTTGCATATGGTCATAAAGATTTTGTCCTGTTTTCTTCTAGATAGAAGTCATTTTAGGTTTTACAGTTAGGATTATGGTAACTAACTGTAGTTTTGTTTTGGTTTTTCAACCCAAAGCAAAGTAAATGCCTTATTAATGGTTTGCATGGTCTCTTTCATCTCTGAGTCACAGAGGACTTATCACATGTGAGATTTCAGACTGGATCTAACTATATAAAATTTATAATGGTGTTAATTATCAGATGTGTTTAACTTGATCCTCGGCTTGTTTTAGTTTGTTACATATTAACTACTAAAATGCCAATAATGTATTTATATCTGGTGATTCCAATGACAGAATATACCTTTTAAATAATAGTTTTTATTTTTTTATTTTTTATCATGATTACAGTGAGTTGACAGTGGATGATGTTTAAGCTTTCATACTCAAGATTTTTATACAATAGAATTGATTTTTAGGTTTCAGTACTGTCATATGTAAAAAGATTAAGTGGCTTAGCAAATCTTTTTTTAAATTATTATTAATACGGTATTTATTTGTGTTCCCTTTATCAAACCCTGAGCCAACCACTTTCCCCCAGGCTGCCAGGGAGGTCTAGAAAAAGGAACATACAGGGCAGCCCAGACCCGGGAGAAAGAACTAGGGGAGGTGCAGACAGCCCCTCCCATGGCGAAGAGGATGAGAAAGGCCCATCAGGCAGAGCCCAGAGGCGCAGGAGAACTGTTGTTTCCTGGCAGAACCAAAGATGAGGCTCCCTAACCCAGCCCCAGCTCCAGCCCCACAGCCTGCCGCCTCCTGTGGCAGCCCCGGCCCCAATGACCCTCGCTGCTCTGCCGGTGTCTCTTGAAATGGTGCTGGTTTAGGAGCTGCGGCTAGAATAAGTGAGGTCCGGGGCACGGGCTGCCAAGCTGCTGAGGCTCTCACCTGTCCGTGTCTCCAGTGCGGCACCACTGCAGACGGTGGCCAGCTCAGCAGCTGAGAGGCCCTCCTGACGAGGAAGGGGTGGAGACCACTTGGCACAGGTGTACGTTTAAGGCAGGGGTCCTCAAACTGCGGCCCGCGGGCCACATGCGGCCCGCCGAGGACATTTATCCGGCCCGCCGGGTGCTTTTGCCGCCGCTGCCTGTCCTGCTTAGCAGCCGACTTAGCAGTGTGCATAGGAATTTGTTCATAGTTTTATTTTTAAACTATAGTCCGGCCCTCCAACGGTCTGAGGGACAGTGAACTGGCCCCCTGTTTAAAAAGTTTGAGGACCCCTGGTTTAAGGGGATGAGAGGTATGGCAGGAGAGCTGCTCCCAGTGCAGAGAGGACGCAAGTTAGAGCGGATCTTGAGTGCACTCATGGTAGACTTTATGAGTCCATGAGTCCAGGTTTGATAAATTATGGAGTTCCTGAAGACCGATTTTTGTCATGTGAAACCATTTTACAGTCACGGGTAACATAAAAAATGTGTTTTTTCTTTCTTTTCTCCTTTCACTTTCCCTTCTTTCCTGTCTTGCCCTTTTTCATTTCCTTTCCCCTCCTTCTTTCTCTTCCCCTTATCCTCTCTCCTTCCCTCCTCTTTACTTCCCCTATACTTCACTTCTCCCTTTTCTCCCTCCCCTTCCCTTCTCTCTCTCCTTTTCTCTCCTAATTTTATTTTTAGAGAGAGTGGGGTGGGGGGGGGGGGGGGAAGAGTGAGAGAAACGTCGATTTGCTCTTCCACTTATTTATGCATTCCTTGGTTGCTTCTTATTTGTGCCCTGACTGGAGATGAACCTGCAGCCTTGGTGTGTTGGAATGACACTGGAACCAACTGAGCTATCCGGCAGGCCCTCTCTGCCTCTCACCTGCTGGAGTGGTCGCTCTGGGTGCTCGAGTGCTTTGTCTGTCTGTCTGGACCAGTAGGCCCCAGCTGAATGGTTTTGAGTGGGAGTGAAGACAAAATTTAGGAACTGGTTTGCATGAGAAAATTGGATGGTTAGGAAAGACTGTCTTCATTTGGCATTAGTTATTGAAGTGCTCTCAGAGTTCAAAATATAATAAAATTGCTAAAAAATATGTACAGGTTCAGGGATGTTATTAAAAATAAGATATATTTTGATTCGCTTTTAGTTTTTTCTCATAATTGTAAATTTCTTAAACTGTAATGTTAAAACAATAATCTAGTTTTAGAGATGGTTGTCTTTGAATAAAGATGTGTTTGATTTAATTATGTCAGTTGACCTTTTGCTAGAAATATTTTGTTTCCCTTTAATTGCTTTGCTACCTTACAGTTGTTGTTGTTGTTGTTGTTGTTATTATTATTATTATTATTTTGAAATAAGTCTGTGTGTCATTTTTTGTTGTTTTCCTAATGGCATTATTATTTTATTGAGTTTTAATTTTCAGTATTTTTAGTGGATTTGGGGGGGGGGGTGGCCCGAGAAAGTGAGCCATAAATTTTAGTTAATTATGATTTTGAAAAACCTCTACAATTATTAATTTATTACAATTAAAATATTAATAATCTATTTACATGTAGCTTTTCCAAGCCTAATCATGAATCTACTCTCCTGTCTTTTCACTTTGGTATGTCAGCTGAGCACTAACTGTTACCTTCCATTGTTTGTCAGATAACTAATTCGCTTAACTCTTACTTTCCATAATATTATTAAGATTCAAGCATACCTGAAGTATTTCATGGCCTGAGGTAATTTTCTTTTAATGGCATATTTGCGTTCTTTCCTTTTCCAGGTCATCCTGTTCAGTTCTACAGCATGAACAGACCTGTCTCTCGCCATACTCCCCCAACAGTAGGGGGCTCGTTGCCCTATCGACGCCCTCCTTCCATCACCTCACAAACAAGCCTTCAGACTCAGATGAATGGAGGACCTTTCTATAGCCAGAATCCAGGTTAGATTTTCTTTTGCAAATTATAGAACATACCTGGTTAAAAATCTCCAGTCACAGAGAGAAAAAACCTTCCGTTACAAACGATTAGCATGTGCTAGGTGGTTAGTACTAGTTTTTTGAATAAATGGAGGAATGAAGACAAGGTTACTAATACTGTATTTTCCATTTCTTTTTTTTTTTTAACTCAGTACATGGTTTCCATATAAAGTTGTAGAACTTAATTTTTTTGAACAGAATCATTTTGAATGTGCTAGTGATTATTTGCTTTTTAAAATAATAGTGTGGTAAACAATATTTTCTTCCTACTTAATCAGATATCCTTGCTCTATGAATAGCATATAATGAAAATTGAGTATACATGGACAAAGTTTATAAGTGGCAAAGTAAAAGGGACATTTTTGAAGCTGCTTTGTGCGAGAGAGTTGTATTGTCTTATTCAATTCTCCTCCCAAACCTATGGGAAAATGTACTTGGACAGATTGACTCAGATACAACAATCACCTTTCAGTTGCATGCATGCAGAAAACTTAATCTCACATGTATTTAATAGTATATATAATAATTTTTGCTTCTTCTCCAGAGAGGGTAAGAGCACATCTTAGACTTTATGACTGTTGTGGACATGGTATGTCAGCTTACTGTGTTTTTCTGGATTTTTGTCAAGAGGCCAGCCAGGTTCTAGCTGGTTTGGCTCAGTGGATAGTGTCGGCCTGCGGAGTGAAGGGTCTCGGGTTCGATTCTGGTCAAGGGCACATGCCCGGGTTGCGGGCTCGATCCCCCAAGTAGGGGGTGTGCAGGAGGCAGCTGATCAATGATTCTCTCTCATCATTGATGTTTCTATCTCTCTCTCCCTTCCTCTATGAAATCAATAAAAATATATTTTTTAAAAAAGAGGCCAGTTAAAAAAAATAAAAAAAGAGGCCAGTCAGTTCATTCCATGTTTGATAAACCCTGAATTTAAAATTATAGCCTAAATTTTATGGAGTGGAAATCTGTCTCCTGTGGCTACTACCTTTTGGTGAAACCTTGTTGCATTTGGAGTCATGTAGAAGAAATATGCTCCCCCTTCATAAATGCAGTTTAAATAATACTTTTATACTTATCATTTGATTCTTATAATTATGTGATCATTTTCATCTGTATTTTTACAGGTGAGGAAACTAAGACTGAGGTGATGGTCAGGTTAGGATTTGAACTTAGGTTATCTGATTCCATGTTCTTTCTGTTTTAACTGTGCTACCTACCCTTAGATTAAAAAACAATCCTTCGCCTGGCCTGTGTTGCTCAGTGGTTGAGTGTCGACCTGTGAACCAGGAGGTCACGGTTCGATTCCCGATCAAGCCAGATGCCCGGGTTTCGGGCTCAATCCTCAGGGTGGGGGGGCGGGATGCAGGAGGCAGCCAATCAATGATACTCTCTCATCATTAATGTTTCTCTCTCTCCCTCTCCCTTCCTCTCTAACATCAATAAAATAAAAACAACAAAACAAAAAATCCTTCTCTTACCCTCTCATTGTGTTCTCTTGTTGGGAGGAAGATGTCCACCGTGTAATGTAAAGTGCATCAGAGCCTGAGACCTCGCCATTCTTTTATACAGTTACTAGAGGCCTGATGCATGAAATTCGTGCAAGAGTAGGCCTTCCTTCCCCTGGCTGCCAGCACCGGCTTCCCTCTGGCACCTGGGACCCAGGCTTCCCTCGCAGACCTGGCTTTTATTAGCATATTACGCTTTTATTATTATAGACTAGAGGTCTGATGCATGAAATTTGTGCAAGGGGCTCGGCCCTTGCAGCTGCAGCAGCTTGCCTTGGCTGTTGCAGCCCCAGCTTCGTCTGGAAGGTCGTCTGGAAGGTCATCCGGAAGGACGTTAGGTGTCCAGTCTAATTAGCATATTAAGCTTTTATTATTATAGATATCCTGGGATAGTGCTCAGTAACTATTTGTTAAATGTAGAATGAGGCCCTTGTTTCTTTATTCGAATTCCTATACTGGTTTGGGTCTCTCTTGTAGATTAAATGCCAAATTTATAGTCTAATTATAGTGTGCCCTGTAGTGTGATTACCAACTGCCTTACTTGAAATATATTTATCTTACTGCTAGCTTTGATCACACTTAGTGATTTTGGCTGCACCATTCTTTTTAACTCATTTTGAGCTTAATTTTGACAAATCTGTCTGTCTTTTCATCCATTCTTTTAAGTCATAGTGTCTCAAACCCATATTTGAATAGGAGCTATTTTGTATCTAAATGCATTTTTATTTTTAACTTGTAGTTTGTTAGATGTGGGTTATTTCATAGTTCTGAAGGTAAGCTCTCTCCCTGGCCCTCTTAGAAGTCTAGACAACTATTGCTCAGGGCCCTTATTCCCTTCCTTATCTTTGGAAACAGTTTTGAAAGAGTGTCAGTCCAAAATGGGCTGGTTCTGTACTGGAGCCAAGATGCTTCCTCTTACAGCTTGGGAGCAACTGTGCATAATGCACAGAACGTATACTATACACAGGGCATTTCATGCTATGCACATGGTAGGGGAAGGTCTATGAAGGCTGTTTAAGTACATATTTATACATGTTTTAAATACTTATTTTAATACTTTTTTCTTTATAAGTCTGATTTTAACACACTTGAAAGTATATGTTAAAGCAGAAGAATTCCTTACTCTGTGGAATGATGTTAATGAAAGTATTTTTTACGCTTATGAAAGTACAGTGAATTGAGATGATGAGCCTTCAGCATAATGTGTGAGACAATTTAGTTAGTTGGCTGTTTTTTTTTCCCTGCCTCCTCTGTGTTAATTTCTGCCTTCTACTCCATGGTTTGGTAACTATTTACAGAGGGTAGTTAGAGCTTTGCTAGCTGACGAATCAGTGCTTTTTCTAAATGAAAAATTTTTTTTTTTTTTTTTTTTTTTTTTTACTAAAACATGTTCTTTGAAAAGCGTTTTTTTGCAAGACTTAATATCTTGCAAACCAGTGTTTAAGGCTATTAGATGCTCCTTTATTTTATTTGCTTCAGCATATCATTTAAGTCTCATATATTACTCCACTGGTCTTACAGTGGTCCTTGTTTTTTCATATTTAAAATGAGAAATTGGTTGTGCTTTTTCAAGTAGCTAATAACCTGATTTAACAAAATGATCCCAGATATGTGTCATATGAGCTTTTTTGTGTGCAGTTGGAGGCTTGTGATGAATGCATGCTTCTGAAGAAGTGAGCTGACAGGCTGGGCTTCATGTGAATATTCACTGGGGTTTTCTATGAGATGTAACTCTAGCATCACTGTTGCTACATTTGGTTTGCATTTGAAAGGGCATTATAACATAGGAATTAAAATCCAGAACACCCAGTGTCTGGATTCTAGTCGTAGGAGCACAATAATTACTTTTCTAATGAGATTATTTTAGAAACAAGTTGATGAAAGTAACTTTCAGGGCATAACTGAAACCCTTTGGTTCTCACTGTTTCTTAATCTAATCCAGCTAAAGAAATACCAGCACCAGTTTATCATTCATCTTGTCAGCATTAAGTAGGGTCATTGACACAGATAGGACTAATCACAAGTTAACAGTTGTTACTTCACTTTAAATATAAATATGAAGCACCGTGGTGTTAAAAAGAATAAATATGAATACTTATTTGTACACACATATTTATATATATAAGCCTAGTTTGGTACGTGTCTCAGGCAGCTGTAACAGAGTCCAGAGACTAGGTAGCTTATACACAACAGAGCCTGCCCACTGCTCTGGAAGCTGGGAGTCAGAGGCCCGGGCGCTAACGTGGTGGAGTTCTGTGAGAACCCCTCCGGCTGCAGACTGTCTTCATGTTGTGTCCTCACATGTGGGAGCAGAGAGAGCTCTGTAGCCTTTCTTTTACATAATTCCGTTCGTGAGGGCTCCACCATGACTTAATCCTCTCCCAGAGGCCCATCACATTACAAATACCATCACATTAGGAATTAGGATTTCAATGTATGAATTTTGGGGGAACGTAAACAGTCCGCTCTCTCTGAAAATCAATGGAAAAAAATATCCTAAAAAAAAAGTACTAAACAGCCTACTTACAAACAGACTTGTAAGTTAAGCACCTAATCATTGATTTTTTGGAGTACCAAAAGGTCTTTTTGTTTGTTTCTAATTTGGAGGAGAGACAGTGACTGAAGTGGGAAATGTCCTGCTTTCCTGTTACTTGGAGGTTGGGCCGGGTGCTGACAGAAGAGGAACTTCTCACCTTGTTTGATAGGATCATTCATGTAATTGCACTTTTCTAGTGCCAGTTGCTGTCTGCTGCTGTTTCTCATTTTTATCTGCTTTGTCTCTGCTGTCTTGTCTGTTCATTGACTCTTCTTCCCCCGTTTGGGAAGCAGGGCAATGTGAACATATGCACAATTGTTTCAAGTTTCAGAGGGCAGGAGACAGGCATACAACTTAAGGATTTATTACCAAGAAATAGGACTTTAGGGAAAAACCTAACCAAAAGGTATCTTTTGAAGAAAGGTATGGATTTCTAAGGTTATACTATTCTGCCCCTTAAATCTAGATACGCTTCATGATTACCTGCTTAACTCTTGTCTGCGTGGTACATATGTTCTCCCTGCATTTACCCACAGCATGTCATCTCTCTCCTGATCTCTCCTAGATCTTTACCTCTCAATTTTTCTCACATACTTAACCCAAACTTTCCAGTTGCCTCCCAGATCTATGCCCATGTCACTTTCATGCATCCTAGTTATCACATCATCATCTCTCCCTGACCTTCCTCACCTGCCCGTTTCCCTGTACTGCCTGCCAAGGTTAATGTGGTTAAATGGCATCTCCACCTTCATAGTTATGAGAACTAAAAATCTAAGAATCATCTTTAGCTGTTGATCTCCTTCATGTACTAGCCAAATCCTTGTAAGTATTCTTCCTCCACACTGTGTTACTAAGTTCTCTCCTTCCTATTTCTGCTGACCCCCCCCCCCCCCCCCCCGTTTTTTTTTTATTTTGGTGCCAGGCTTTCTGCATACATTTTTTGTTTTGGAAATTTTATTTGCAACCACTCTGTAAAGTAGGTTGCATTATCTGTTTTTTAAAATATAACATTTATGGAATAGGCACAAAGAAGTTAATTAACTTGCTGTTCCAACATCAAGGAAATGGTGAATCAGGTTATTTGATGTTGGGTGACATTAAAGTCCAATCTCTTTCCATTAAGAAGTCTTTCACCTAACATATAAGGTGTCTCTCACTTTTACATCCACCTGTTCTCTTTCTGAGCTTTGTACTTGCTCTCTGGGGTATCTTATGCTAGCCGTGTGGAACACTTCCGGGCCTGCGAGCTTGTCACCTCTAAGCCTCTGTCCTCACTTGGTTCTCAGCTTGTCTTTCTCAACTCTTGTCTGCTTGTCAATCCAGCTCCATTTCCTCAAGTCACATCTAGTCTTCCTCCCTGCTACCACCTCCACTAACACTACCACGTCTCACCAAACCATCACCACCTCCAGGAAATTGCTACAAATAATTGTTGGGTTAACATTACTATTTTGTTTATGTGCCCAGTTAGAATGTGATCTCTTTGAGGGTGCTGACTCATTCATTTTTTAAGTTTTATTAGTCTTATCTGTAGTTTGGATTTATTAAAGGTATTCTCTCTTTATAAGAAGACTAGAGGCCCGGTGCATGAAAATTCATGCACTGGAGCGGGGGGTCCTTCAGCTCAGCCTGCCGCCTCTCACAGTCTGGGAGCCCTCAGGGGTGGGAGGCGACCTGGCGACCAGGGGAAGGCGACGTCCCCATCACATCTCCACTGCTGCCACTGCCGACAGCGTAAGCCTCGGCCGGCCCTGGTTACCTGAGGCTCGGCTGGCCCTGGGCGGCTGGGCAGCCGCCATCTGAGGTTTGCCTGTGCCTCAGGCCCGCCCTGGGCGACTGGGCAGCCGATACCCGAGGCTTGCCTGCTCCTGGGGCCGGCCCTGGGCGACTGGGCAGCCGATACCCGAGGCTTGCCTGCTCCTGGGGCCGGCCCTGGGCAGCTGGGGGGCTGAGGGGACTGGGGAACTCGGGAGGCAGGTGTGCAGAATGGCTGGACCCGCCTGGGGGCTGGCCCGGCCGTGCCACACGCCTTCCGCCCTGGTGGGGCTGAGGGGACTGGGCGTCGCCATCTTTGAGGGTGTGGCTGTCAATTAGCATATTCCCTCCTTACTGGCTGTGGGCGCCGACATCTCTGTGAGGGTGTGACAGTCAATTAGCATATTCCCTCTTTATTAGATAGGATGCTTGCCATACTTTATATCCATTCTGAAGGAAACTATAACTGTAGAGTTAATCCTGGGAAATTGTTTGGCACATACCTGGCTTATCTTTGTGTTTACATACATCAAACATTTGTTGCAGGCATACTAGTGCTAGACCAGGTGTTTGAGATAGAGGGAAAGGCACCGAGAGGAGAGGAGAATGACTGGAATGAGGCTAACACTTTTCTGTAGGGCCAGGGAGAAAATGTACCTGCTTGAGCAGATGGTATGAATTGGAAAATTTTAATGACAGAGACCTGACTCTCAGAGAATGGTTTTGATATTGGTCTCTTAGTAGAGTGCTTGCCACTTAGTAGGAAGTCAGTAAATATTTATTTGATTAATGAATAAAAAGTTAATTTATTTGCCTGTTAATGTAATGAAATATAAATTTAGAATGTTGGGATATAATGGGTTTTTCCCTTTTATTGACAAATATTTAAATTTGTAACCATCAAGGTAATTTTGCGAAACCCAAATTATTTATTGCAGTCTGAAGAAATTCTTTCTTTGAGAAGGCCTGTTATTGACATGAAAAGCTCAGTTTGCTATTATATATTAGAGTAGGTCTGTATGGATGAATGAATGCTTCCTGTTGTAATTTTAAAAAACTTTCTTAAAATTCTCCTAATACTTTGTTTTGTGTGTTGATGAATTATCCCTCAAAAGAGGATCCTTAATATATCTTATAACATGTTCGTGCATAGTGGTTTCCCTCCTTATATGTTTGTTTTATTGTATTATCCTTTTCTTTTAATGTAACTCGCCCTTACCCCTTATCCTCCACACCTTTTTTGTTTTTACAGTATCTCTTGCTCCTCCTCCTCCCTCCATCCTACAGGTAACTCCTCAGTTACCTTTAATGGGATTTGTGGCCAGAGTCCAAGAAAATAGTAAGTTTATGTCTTCCTTTATGCTGTAGATCAGATTGTAGGCATAAATGTCATTTATATGTGATTGGCTAAATATCCATTTGCTGATACTTCAAGTATTTTAATATTATGAATAAGTCACTATGTGAGCAGCTAGTAGGGATGATAAAATAATTAAGATGAAATTCTCTACTTTCAAATAACTTAAAATCTGGTAGTGAAAAAAAAATTTAAATAAGGCACATGTAAGAAAAGAAAGATCACATCTGAGATCACTAGCTATCCCATTTTTTTCCCTCTGGGATGCTCAAACAAGTAGCCTAGTTTTTTATCACTAGAATTTAGGGTTTTGTGGCTGGCCTGAGAATTTTCCTTTGGTCCTGTGATTCCAGGTATAAAAATGGCCAGGCCATCGTGGGTCCCAAGGGACCAAATTGCCTCTCTATTTCCTAAGAGGCCTCATAGATTGGCAATGAGTTACCATTGGCTTGTGGTCTGGTATTGAGTTATGCAGGATCACATAACTAATTTTATTGACAAATTGAGTCTTCTCCTAGGGAAGTATTAAGGAATCTCAGGAGACTGATGTCTGCAAAGCAGGAGGCCTGTATCAACATTTAATGATGAATTGTACAGAGACCAGTAAACACAGTCTGACTGGGAGATGGCTTCTCTGTGAGCAGTCTACCTGAGGAACTATATTGTAATCAGAAGGTTGCTTGATGGACATGGAATTTGAACAAGGGAAATTGCATTAAAGAAAGACTTAATGTTGTCGGCTGAAGTAGCCCACTAGCATCTAGTAACGGAGGGCCTCACCAATGGGATAGAAGATGTGCACGCTGTTGCTTAGGACTCTTGCTCCTTCGGACGTGGGCATTGCAGTACTAGAATGTAAGCTCTGTGAGAGCAGGGACTTTTGCCTGTTTTGTTCCTGGGCTGTTTCCCCAGCACTTAAAGCATCTGACACATAGCAAACCCTTTTCGTCCCTCCTTTTTTGTGCTTCCCTCGATAACTGAATGCCCCGTTTTTATTGACACATTTCTTCTTGTATTTTAACTGATGATAATCCAGTTTCACTAGAGGGAGGGCTCCCTCTGTCTTCCAGGTGCCTTTGCATTCTACTTGCTAATTTCTGAAAATAGCTTATATTACTTCAGTGTAGTGGAGGGTATTCCATGAGCACCTCCAGTGTTTACCACCATGTGATTGCCTTTTGGGTTATCTTTTCTAATTTCTCTCCATGTCATATACATTTCTCACCTACAAAATGTATAAAAATAAGAAACTTGGTGTATGAGGTATGCTGTGGTTGATTTAAAGACATAGTAGGACTTATACATTCAAATGAATGTTGTCCTCTTCAAAACATTCACCTTGGAAAGATACATACCTATCTTTTGGGATTATCATAGCTTTCAAATACATTATTTTGAAGTCACTCTGTATTAAGATTGATGTTTGAAAGAAGTCTGGAATGATTTGGAACCAGTTACACTGTGCTAAGGAGTGTAGCAATGATCCTGTTATTCTTCCTAAAACCCTTCTATGGCTCCCCCTTGCTCTTTGGATAAAGTTCAAACTGTTGCAAGGTCCTTCCTGCTTAGTCCTCTTCAGCTTCCTCAAGCCTCTTTCTGCTGAACTTTGGTTAGTTCTTTGCTTTCTTCCCTTTGCATTTGTTTTTTTCCTTTACATCTGACATGAAATATCCACCCCCACTCCATCCCACCCCCTAGACATGAACTCTTACTCATTCTTTCAGGTTTCAGTAACCATGTAAGAGGGTTGGTCTACTGCTGTATTTTCCGTAATGACTTAAAGCACTTACTGCACTTAATTATAAACAAAAGTTTGGCTGTCCATGTCTCCAAGACTTTTGCTCCCTGCTGTATTCCCAGTGCTGAGTGTAGTAAGTACCTAACCGTAGTAGGCTTTCAGTTGATGTTTGTTGAAACTTTACCTTAAAGTTAGTGTGTTTATCTTATCCCATAGTATTGTAAGCTTTTAAGATGATAAACATTGGCGTTCCAATTTCTGCTCTTCCACTTACTTCTGTAGGCATGAAAGCCAGTTTTCACATTCACAAATTGGCCCTCAGGCAGTTATTAGAAAAGGTAAAAATGAGCAGTGGCAACATCTTTGAGTAATTTGGCAATTTCTCAAGGTGATTGTTTTGAAAGAGAGTTCATTTGGATGTATATTTTTGTGGAATTGTTTACATGCAAATAGGAAATATTGTTGATTCTTACCCCAACTACATATAATTTGTCATAAACTTTGTTAAAATCACATACTTATATGTTTTGTTTGTTAAAAAACACACATTAGAACTAAAAGAAATACTTGTAATGGGTAAAGTTTTAAAGTTCATAAAGTAGATACGTTAATAAGTACAGAGTGGCCCAGCAGATGGGAAGAATACTGGGATAGGACAGAGTATGAAGTTGATAATCCTCACCAGGCCAGCCATCTTATAAAATTCATTTGATTCAATCAGTAGGTTTAGAAAAAAAAATAGAAAATAAACAGATTGCTCATAGAATTTCACAGAAACAATACTGGTACTTCATAAATAAGAATTTGTGCTGTTCATTAAAAGGGGACAACTGATCAATGCAACTTTCTTTATTCGGTTTATTTTGTTGAGCTGTGCTCGTGTATATCAAGCATTTTAAAAGCTTTGAGTTCCTGAGTTTGGAGATGATATTTAGACATTACTATATATGTTGACATCTGAGCTGTGGAAGCAGATCTCAATAAAGAGATATTTAAAATATTTTAAATCACTCTTATATATTTACCTTGGAGAAATTCTGAAATAACCAAACTAAACACAAACATCTTCATAGATGAAGTTACCTAAAATTGTTTGTGATTTCTGCCCTGCTGATTTGGTAAGATGCTATATTTAAGAAATTCACTGAGAGAAAGTAGCAGATTATTAAAATTTGACTTTTCATTGGGGTCATTCTAATTTTTATAAACTAAATACGGTTATAAGTATCCAAATTATTAATATTTCTGATAATCACTTCTTGGATAGCATATAAAGTCAAACTATATTGTATTAGCATAAACAGGTTCCAAGGCTCAGTTAATTATTTCGGCTAAACTTTATTCAGCATCCATACACACTAACCCAGGGGGAGGAGAAAGCCATGCTTGGAGATTGGAAACTTTATAGTTGGTGGAGGAATTCTCTTGCCCACTCATGTTTTTAAAGGTTATTTTCAAGTGTAGGTTTCTAGTTCATGAACAGAGAAGCTTAGCTTAGATAGGAAATACAGAACTTCGCATTAGGTGTAGTTTGTCATCAGCTTGGTACCTTCTTAGTTTCAGACACACCACCACCCCCACCACCTGCGGAAGAGCCAGTCTTTGATGAATCCCCCCCTCCCCCCCCCTCCCCCAGAAGATTACGAAGAGGAGGAGGCCGCCGTGGTTGAGTACAGTGATCCCTATGCTGAGGAGGACCCGCCCTGGGCTCCAAGGTCTTATTTGGAAAAGGGTAAGTTTCAGAGGGCTGTCTGGAGGGATGGGAAGAAATCTGCACATAGGAATGACATTTACTGGTACTGAAGAGAATTTTTTGTTTTACTGATAAGAAAAATTTTGCTTATATTACATGTATATTCTTAGTTTATAGGTTTTATGGGTTTGAAAGCATGCTAGTAAAATTCTGTGACTGTTTGATTTTTTTATTGATAGTTAACGTATTTTTCCTGTTGAGCATGCTCTTTATGAATGGTTTCTGTAAGAGAAAAGTAAAAAAAAAAAAAAAAGAGGGTTTTTCTGGAATGCCTCAGGAAGAGGATGACTTTTTTTTCCTTCAAATTATTAGTTATTTCTGCCCCCATGGTTTATAAAGCTTTCTTTTGTGGCATCTTTTATCAGATATTTCAGTTTAAGTATCTCCATATGAAACTTCCTTCTAAAGAAGAATGGTTTCTTCATTTCTTTACAAAGTAGTATTGGGCATTTCTTTTATTGAAAGTTTCTCTGAATATACCAGCTAACAACCATGCCATGGTGCTTTTGGGACACAAACTTCCAAATCTTATCAGTACTAATCAGCTCAGAAAAAAGGGTGCTGTCTTGCAGGAAGTTTTAAGGAAATTAAAGCTACTCACTGATCTCAAAACTGACCCCACATTTAGAATAACCTGGGGACTTACATTAAGAAATGGTAGACTTCCACTTTTGGTCAAAATAGAACAATAGTAATTAGATTTACCCTCTCTCCTAAAACAGGAACCCAGAAAACATTAAGGTAATGGTTTTGAATCAGTAGACAATAGGCAGAGGTGGACTCTGACCCAGAGAGAAGGAACTCCAGGTGAGCCTGTGATGCCCTGGCTTGCTACCTAGAGGCAGTTTCCAGGCCATAGTGCAAGGAGGATGTAACCCAAACAGAGCATGGGCATTGACTTGCACAGAGAAGGTAGAGACGAGAATTTTTGGAGGCCACAGAGAGGACAGAGTTCAGGAGATCTCCGGAAGGTCCCGTTGAGTCTTGAACTGAGCACTGATTTGTACATGTGTGTGAAGAAACGACCTGATACTGAGAGAACAAAACCAGAAAGGACTAGGCAGAAAAATTACTGGACATGACACAGGCCTGGAAATAGTTCATGCTCCCAAACCCGTCAGAATAGAAAGACGTGTAATACACAAGGCATAGAGAAGAGGCCTCAAAGTGTGTCCTCTTAGTAACGGGGGCAAACTGGCCCTAGACGAAAGTTGCTGTGGACTGCCCTACAAAGCTTATCTGCAAACCTTTGAAAGCATCCAACTGATTTCAAGTAACTTAACTGAGCTCCAGGACAAAACTCAATACTGTTCAACAAAGCCAGTGCACTAAAAAGCCAGGATTGCAGTGTCCAACAGCCAGTTAATTGCAAGCCATGTGAAAAAGCAGGAAAATGTTCTTTTAGTAACTCATAACTAAAAGAAAAGTCAGTTAATGGAAATAGACTCAGAAATGACCAAGATAATGGAATTACCTGATAAGGGTATAATATAGCTATTATAAATGCCACATGTGTTCAAGAAGGTAAAGGAAAACATGAACATAAGAGGAAACGAATACATTTTTTAAAAAGAGAAAAACTCACTTTTTTGAAGATAAAAAGTGCGGTATCCGAAGTGACACTTCAGAAGAAAAGATCAGCAACCTTGACGGTATAACAATACAAACTATTCAAACTGAGGCATGGGAAAAAAACATTAAACACAGCAACTGATATGTGAGGTAATATCAAAGTCTTTTTTTGCAGAAGATAAGGTCTCATGTAGGAAATCCTAAGCAATCTACAGAAATCTGGTAGAACTAAAGAGTATAGGTTACAAGGTCAATGTATAAAATTAATTGCATTTTTTTTATGTCAGCAACAAACAATTGGAGATTGAAATTTATAAAACCACTTTTGTAATAACATGAAATACTTAGGGATAAATTGAATGAAATATATGAAAGACTTGCATGATGAAAACTAAAACATGAAGAGAAATTAATAAAAGCCTTAAAAAATTTGAGAACTGTATGATGCTCTTTGATCATTATTGTTGAGACTGGTTTTCCCCAAATGATATATATATGGAATGCAATACCTATAAAAATCCAGAAGTCTAGTCTTATAGAAATTGACAAGACGATTCTAAAAGTTATATGGAAATGCAAACAATCTAGTATAGTCAAAACAATCTGAAAAGAAGTTTAATGTTGGAGGAATTACACTACCTGACTTCAGAGTTCTAGTGGAAAGCTGCAGTGTTCAAGACTGGTGCTGGTGTAAGTATAGGAATATAAATCAGTGGACCAGAATACATAGAACCCAAATAATTCGGCGAGGAAAAGATAGTGTTTTCAGCAAATAGTGTTGAACAATTAGATATCCAAATGCAAAACGTGAACTTCCACCCTTACCTCACAATACACATAAATTAATTTGAAATGTATTTTGGATTTGAATGTAAAACCTAAACTATAAAAATTCTGGAGGAAAATGTAGGAGAAAAAACTTGGTTCTGGGGTCAGGAAAAAAATCTTGTGGAGACCACATAAAAATACATGAAACTTAAAAAGAAAAAAAATGATAAATTGAATTTCATTAATTAAACTTTAATTCAAAGACACTGAAGAGATGACAAGGCAAGCCATATTAGCCTGGGAAAAATATTTGCAAAATAATTCACTAAGGTGACAACTTGTAGGGAAAAAAATTTGAACACATTTTACCAAACAGATACATGAATTGCAAATAAGCACATGAAAAGAAGCTCAGTATTAAAATACGTTTTTTATTGATTTCAGAGAGAGCAAGGGAGAGGGAGTGAGAGATAGAAACATCACTGATGAGAGAGAATCATTGATTGGCTGCCTCCTGCACGCCCCCTGCTGGGGATCGAGTCTGAAACCTGGGCATCTGCCCTGACCTGGAATTGAACCATGACCTCATGGTTCATAGGTTGACTCTCAACCACTGAGCCACAGTGGCCAGGCAAGATGCTCAGTGTTCGTTATGAGGGAAATGCAGGTTAAAGCCACTGTGAACCAAACTCAGCACCACTCTACACCCTCTAGAACGGCTACGGTTAAAAGTCCTGGTAACACCAAGTGGAGAGAAAGGGGTCAGCTGGCGTGTTGGTCAGGATGCAACATGTCGCAGTCACTTTGGAAAACAGTTGGCAGTTTCTGACGAAGCCAGACATCCACCTCCCAGCTGATCTGGCCTTCCTTCCTGTGGTGGAGACTTACGAGGAATGAGATTGTGTTCACACAAAGACCTGAATGGTCATAGTCGCCAAAACCTGGAAACAGCCCAAATGTTTTTAAAATGGTGAATAAATTAATTGTGGGATATAGCCATCTGTTCAATGAAATACTGTTCAGTGAAAAGGAACAAACTCCTGTTATAAGCAACAATACGGAGGGATTTCAAGTGTTACCCTAATGAAAAAGACCAAAAAAGATTCTTTCTTTATGACTCCATCTACATGAAATCTAGATCAGTGGTTTTCAGGGACCGGTACTGGTGGATGGAGGAATTTACACAGGGGCATAAGGAAATTTGGGGGTGATGGGCATGTTGTATCTGATCATTGTGGTGGTTGTTATACACTTATATATACAGGTGCATACATTTGTGAAAACTCATTGAATTCTGCAATTAAATGCTTGTGTTTTGTATCTAAACTAATACCTCATTAAAGCTGTGTTTTAAGCGGGGAGAAAGAGCCCAAGATACTACACTAGGACGTGGCCTTAGGCATTAACGTGTTTTACAGACGCCTTAGCTGATTTTAACCCTCTCCTAGACAAAGTGGTACGATTTCAGCCGGGGAAGACTCCCTCAGTTACTCCTTAAGAGAATAGCACGATGAAATTTTGCTGTCAAAAAATTGACTCTTTAGTGAACATGTTATAAAAATCTGGAGAGATTTGTGAGAGGAAAGTAAGTTTGTTTTGAGTCCAAGTAACTCTTTAAAGTTTTAAAGAATATGCCTGAATTGTTCCCTAAGCTGTTTTTAAAGGTTTGGCTTATTTCTGTTCAAATCTTTCAAAACATGAAAACTAAATAAGCTCTTCCTTACTCTTTCTGGCAAAACAAAAACCTAACCAGCTGTGTTCAGCTATGATGGCTCTTTTGCGTGTGTGTGTGTGTGTGTGTGTGTGTGTGTGTGTGTGTGAATGTTCAGGCTGTTGTCTACTGACTCGTTTTGCTAGCTTAGACCTTAGGTCCTGGTCTTAACCCTGCCTGCATATTTGAGTCACCGAGGGAGTGTTTGATACGTCTGCCCTTCCAGGCCTATTAAATCAGAATCTGTGGGACTGCGTCAGAATTTTTAGAAGTTCCTCAGGTAATTCTAGGGTGGAGAACCACAGCCATAGAGAAGGTTTATGGTAACCTTAGATTACTGCCCATCATGTGCCTGGCATAATGTAAGACTTTCTACATATGTAAGATAGTTTCCCCATCTTGCAGACTAGAAAATGATGTTAAAGATAATTTGTTAGAGAAGATAACAGAAAATGTTAGTGTTAGAGAAAAGACAGTGCATCTTAATAGTTATTAATGATAATAAAAGAAGCTAACATTTATATGGACTGCTTACCATATACAAGGCTCCGGGCTGGTGTTGTGTGTGCATTGCCTCGTTTAATAGAACAAAGCTTGTGGTGTTAGCACTGTTCTAGTTTCCGTTGTACAGCTGAGTAAAAAGAAGTTTAGGGACGTTAAGTGTGTTCTGTGAACTAGTAACTGCAGAGCTGGCATTTGCACTCCGTGGTGTAACTCCAGAGCGCACGTTCTTAGCCATTCCTAAGCCGGGGCTTTGGCAGACCTGGGATTGATTGAGTCTTGGCTATACAGTTTACTAGCATTAAATTCTTCGATCCCATCCCTTCCAAGCCATCTGTTCTTGTATTCTTCCAGCTCAATGATATAACTTCTTGGTAGACGTATCAACAATGTATGGTAATTTATCAGATAACATTTCTGTCCTTATAAGACTATGACCATTTGTCTTGTTCATCTTCCTATCTCTAAAAATCAGCATGGATGCTCCATTAATGATTGTCAAAAAATGAATAGTTCCATTAATCCTATCTGGGGATTGCAGGAAGCTTGTCAGGGGACATTTGTGATGTGCCCTGAACAATGAAGGATTTCTCAGGCAGAGAGGGGAGCTAGCAAGAGCCTCTAGGCAGAGGGGTCCTCTGAGTGAAGGCACGGTTGTTTGGCATGGTGAGCAGTGCCATGTGCAAGAGGACGTGGGTGGGTGTAGGGAGAGAGGGCCTGGGGTGTGTGTGTAGGAAGTTGTAATTGGTGATGGAAGGCCTTGAGTACCATGCTGAGATGTTTGGATCTTTTTCCTTTTTAAAAATCTGATGGCAGAAAATTGTGGAAGGTTTTTAAGCAGGTTAATGGTAAGTTCCGTGTACTTATATCTTTACTTAAAAAAGTCACCTGGTAACAGTGCAGAGTACGTTAGGAAGGAAAGCAGGGCCCTGGCCGATGGGACTCGCTTGGTGCGTCGTCCTGTACACCAGGAGGTTGCGGGTTTGATGCCCAGTTGGGACATGTGTGAGAGGCAACTGATTGGTGTTTCTCACTCACATCGATGTTTCTTTCTCGTTCTTACTCCCTTCCTCTCTCTAAAATCAATTAACATTTTTTAAATAAAAGAAAGGAGGAGTTGGAAGAGCAAGTTGGATACCTTTCTAAGGAAGAGCTGAGGGCCTTAGCTACAGCAGAGGTGCTGAAACCTTGTTCCCATTCATCAGTTGATACAAATGGAACTATTTTCTCACGTGGCACTGTCACTCGATTCTTTTAACTCCTTCAGAGTTACTTGCCGAAAGTAAAATAATGTTCCATCTTTAAAAATGTTTTATGTCGGCCGATAACTCCATTAGTCCTAATGTTTGTTTAAAGCAGTGGTCGGCAAACTCAGTCAACAGAGCGGCAAACTGCGGCTCGCCGACCACTGGTTTAAAGAAATGGAGCCACCTAACGTTAACTTGCGAAAGGTTGGGTTACTCAGTGGAGTAATTCTCTTTGTTAGTATCACACGAATACTTTGAACCAGAAGTGTTCTGTACTGTGAGACAGCGCACCGCGCTAACAGGTAGGAGAATGACAGACAGGAAACGAGCGCTTGGTGACTGACGCCTGGCTAGCATCAAGGGCAGACTGGGAGCAATATTTACAAAAGCTGGGACTCTAGAAGGAGTTCCCCTGATCCTCTGACACTCAGACTGCATGGAAAGTCTTCAGGTCCCCGGGCTAGGTATGTTCCACATGAAGACTGCTGCTGGCGGGCCGTGAGCGTGACACTGGACGTGATGGAGGTGCTGGTTTTGAGCTTTTGGAGGTGGAATTAACAGGATTTAGGGATAGTCTCGTTTGACGTATTTTTTCATTGGGTTTGCATTTTGGTAAGCATCGAGTGTTAACTAAGAGTGATAAAAAATATTAGGTTGACTAGAAATAGTAAAGACTTTACATATCTTGTTTTACTTTTATAGTTAAACTTTTTTGTCATTTAATATACACTGAGTGGCCAGATTATTATGATCTCTGAACGCATAATAATCTGGCCACTCAGTGTGTGTGTGTGTGTGTGTGTGTGTGTGTGTGTGTGTGTGTGTATTAGAGGCCTGGTGCATGAATTCATGCATGGGTGGGGTCCGGCCAGCCTGGCCAGGGGGAGGGGCCACGGGTGGTTGGCCGGCCAGCCTGCCTGCTGGTCGAACTCCTGGTCGAGGGGACAATTTACATATTAGCCTTTTATTATATAGGATATACACTGAGTGGCCAGATTATTATGCATTCAGAGATCATAATAATCTGGCCACTCAGTGTATATTGGGTGTTTAGGGGTTTGGTTATGTTTTGAGAAATACACACTAACTTCCTCCTAGGCCTCTCTGAAGTATTTTCTGATGTAAAAACTCAGAGTTTAAGAAAGCCATTTAATTCTACTAAACTAGGTCAGACACACAAATGAACTGGGGCAAGTTGCACTGTATCATAAACTCCTATTGTAGTTTGTTTCTTTTTTTTTAAATATTTTTTATTGATTTTTTACAGAGAGGAAGGGAGAGGGATAGAGAGTTAGAAACATCGATGAGAGAGAAACATCGATCAGCTGCCTCCTGCACACCCCCTACTGGGGATGTGCCCGCAACCAAGGTACATGCCCTTGACCGGAATCGAACCTGGGACCCTTGAGTCCGCAGGCCGACGCTCTATCCACTGAGCCAAACCAGTTAGGGCAGTTTGTTTCTTATTTATGTGAGGTTAAGTTACATGAGAATCTAACAAAGTCAGTACAGTATATGCTTCTCAGAAGGATGGGTAGATGGAGATTGTTGTTGAGTGAAATGCTGAGTGATATAAAAAAGTACATAGGATCTCTTTACAAAAAAAGAGAAATCTGCCAGCCCGGCATAGCTCAGTGGTTGAGCGTCAACCTGTGAACCAGGAGGCCATGGTTCGATTCCCAGGCAGGGCGCGTGCCTGGATTATAGGCTCCATCCCCTGGGGGGTGTGCAGGAGGCAGCCAGTGAATGATTCACTCTCCATCATTGATGTTCCTATCTCTCTCTGTTTCTCCCTTCCTCTCTGAAATAAGAAACAATGTGTTTTTTAAAAAAATCTTCAAGTGGATTTGAGCAATAGGCTCTCCCAATTTAACTAAACTGTTGAGGTAGATGCAACAGGAGCCTGAGGCTGTCCCAGAGAATATCGCAAAGCCCCAGTTACCAAGTTATCTAAGCAACGAAGATTTCAGGAGAGCTTACAGGTACCTCGGCTTCCGTGACACTTGTAGTGTGTTATGGGATGTGTTAAATCGGTAGCATAATGCCCCATGTGTTTTGAAAGAGTATATATGTAATGGACTCCCAGCATTCGTGCATAAAACCTGTAGGAACTCAGCCACTGTCCTCCTCAGTGACCCCAGAAAGGCATGGGCTCCAGAAAGTGCGGAGACATCAGCCTGCTCCTGTCCCTTTAGTCCAGCTCATCTTCTCACTCTCCTCTCCTGGTGTCTCACTGCACTAGACAATTCTAATGTTGAAAGACGTGTTTTGACACGATACAGGCTCAACTGAATAGTCATCTTTCCCGATCCTGGGATTGTGTCTCTCCTCAGTGAGGTGTTTCTCCATAGGCTGCTGAACGGTAACTTCACTGATTTTTTTTGCCATTTAAACTGCTTGGAACCTAACCTCTCAAAGAAGATGAGACCCCATTACACAGGACTGGGTATTAGGAAAACAAGGGATTTTGGTCTGTGTTTAGAAAGTTACTGTTTGAAGTGCTGTAAAAGTTGGGAAAGGATGGATATTCATTTGTTTGGTTCTATCTTTGTAGGAATATTATTTTTCACATCCTATTTTTTCCCCTCTAGTTGTGGCAATTTATGATTATACAAAAGACAAGGAAGACGAGCTGTCTTTTCAGGAAGGAGCCATTATTTACGTCATCAAGAAGAACGACGACGGCTGGTATGAGGGAGTGATGAATGGAGTGACGGGGCTCTTCCCTGGGAATTATGTCGAGTCCATCATGCATTATTCTGAGTGAGGCTCCGCCGGGCTGTTTCCCTCCCCGGAACAGGCAGGACCTCCCACACTATCCCAGGGCCCTGGCACTCCCCTCAGTGAAGTGAATGAAGGATACAAATGATAAAAACTACGTATGTGTTGTTTTTTTCTGTTTATCCCCCAGTATTAAAACAAAAAAGCAACCTAATTGTGAACAAATGGATCTTTCTGTCATTTGTACTATGCTGAGCTGTCTGGATTGAGATAAAGTGACCATTTCTGAATATGTCAGAGGAATAACAGCATAAGTGTGAAACGAATCTGGTTAAGACTGATTCAGAGCAAAATCTGGGATCTTTCTCAGGAATACTGTACACCCGCGGGGTAACTGCTCCTGCAGAACCTGCGGCACTGGCTGTCTTCAGTGCCTGTGCCAGAGGGTTAGCCTGGTGGCCTACCGCCTACCCCCCTTTCTTCCACCTGTATGAGGAGGGAGCCAGTATTTGAATACCACACTGAACCATTTTTAGTTGTTCCTATGGCTCACTTCCTGTCACAGGTAAATTCTGCGTTCTCTCAGTACTTGCGCGTACCAGTGAATGCTGAACTGGCTTGCATCCCTTCATGTTTCTCCATTTGTAGATGATACAGTGAGTCTCCCAGCATTCTGAGGGTGGTTGGCAGTGGCCAGTGTGACTTGAATGTGCTGCTGCTGCATGAGACTGCGTGGCAGGCACTAAGGGCCACGCACCCGGTGTGTAAGGCACAGTGGCCTGGCTCACATGCTGAAGCAGGTGTGCGACGCGGGCCGTGAAGGCGCTCGAGGTTCTGAAGAGGTTGGACTGGAAATGTGCTGCCAACAGGCAGCCTAAGGCTTTACCTTGGGCGCTGGTTTGAGGAGCAGGATTTTGGAAGTTCGACCAACTGTTTACTTTCACTATTGAGAAAAACATTCTTTTTGGGGAAAATAGTTATTTTCAAATTTCTTGATAGTCACTGGGAATAAAAGGCTTGCTACTGTAACCTTGGAGTGATATTAATGGCCAGTGTTAGCTGCTGCCGAGTTGTTGACTCACTTGCCTCTAGAGAAGGGAAATACTCTCTTGGTTTTGTGGTTGGCCTCGGAAGCAGCTTCCTTTGGTAAGAATTTGAACCTTGTTCTCAGACTAAGAATAGTGGGGTAAGGCCAAATATTTATCCCATTACATAGATTAAAAACTGACAGGACTTTGCAATAAAGCACTTTCTTTATCTGCCCAATTATAGCTACGAGTTCAGTGGAGTCGGTAAGTCAGACGGCTTGAATCATTTCTGTAATCAGGATAAGAAGTGGTTTAAACATCCAGGAGGGCTTTGCTGCTCAGCAGGTGAAACTCGGTGATGAACCAGCTCATGGTCAGGCCCACGCTGTCATGGGCTCTTCCCAGGTCCAGTGACTTGGCCAGAGCTTTGCCAGGCAACTTCCCTGTGCGGGGTTCAAAGGGGAGAGGTAATAGCTGCATATACAGTTGACCCTTGAACAACACGGGTTTGAACTGTACAGGTCCACTTAGATGTGGATTTTTTCAAGAAATATACAGTCGGCCCTCCGTATCCCTGGATTTTGCATCTGCATTTTCAACCAGTTATGATTGAAAACAGTATTTTCAACCTGCAGTTGGGAACCACAGATGTGGAGAACCAGCTGTGTGCATTGTTTTATATCATTTTGTATAAGGGACTTCAGCATCCAAGGATTTTGGGGTGTGTGTGTGTGTGTCCTGGATCCAACCCCCCACAGATAGAGGGCTGACTGTGGTAGTTAAGTTGTGGGGAGTCGTTATAGGTGGATTTTCAATTGCCTGGGTCTCAGGGTCCCTAACTCCTGTGCTGTTCAAGGGTCAGCTGTGTTTCACATGTAAGCCTTGAACATGAACTAGTGCAGATAGAGGACTTGATTGAAAATGGACATGGTGGTAGTGTGTGAGGGAATTCAGATGGTGCAGGGAGAATATTCCAGTCGTGAGTCTATCAGGGCACGAAACTTCACCATTTTACTGAGACCCAGATACACAGTTCCATTGTCAGGACTTTTTGTTGTAAAGTTGAAGGCTCCCTCCACCCCCCACACACATATTGCAAGTCAGCTATTTTGCTTTTAGCTCTCTTTAACACTTTGAATTTGGCTTTGCCTCCATGTTTTCGTGAGATCATCCCAACATCCTTTATCCTGTTTTCCTTTGAAGTAATGGCCTTGAGTGTCCTCCAAGCTGTCGGCTTCGTTATGAACCCAACCTAGACTATACTTGGACAGGTTACGCTCTTCTTGGTGTTGGTGTATAACTAGGAAAACCTTTAAAATTAGATGTTCCAATTATTTATTTAAATGCCTTTTTGCTGAGAAAGCTTAGGGGGTTTAATAAGAAGGTATTTTGAAATCCAGAAAATAGTTCCTTACCTCACACCAATGGCAGACAACTGTGCATCCAGAGTTGGTGGCGGCTGCTTGCCTGTTGGACTGGGCCATCCAGAAGACACTGGTGGTGATGGCCGGCAGCAGGGGATCCACGGGTCACCTGACCTTTTTCTATATTATTTAGTACTAATGTGTGATTTTAAAAAATGTTTGATTTTCTGCATACTTTAAATTTTTGTACAGTTTTGAATTCTATATATTGTCTTGGAAGGATACTATGTAACAATGGGCCAGGCCTACAGTAATGGGAGATTTTAATGTATGTGATATTTTATAGATTGCATGCTGTTAATAGTCTGTGAGGGTAGTATTTCTTGTTTTGTCAGTTTCTCCATTTATCTTTTATAAATGAGATAGTGGGCAGTAGGAATTCCAAATGAATGTAGAAATCTCATTGCTACATAATATTGTGGCAAAGGGGATCCAAGTCTAAATCTGCTGACAAGCAAGCAACCTTACTATCAGGATAGAATCTAATGGGAGAGGGAATTTTTTTCCTTTTTGATTTGCTGTCCATTCCCTATTTCCTTAAAAAAAAAAAAAAAAAAAAAAGGAACAACTTTTAAGTCACTTCTTTTAATTAACTTATTTTTTGGTACAGTTGTTTGAAAGGCCATGGTGGTATGAAAATACTTTTGTCATTGACCTAATGGCTAAGGCAGTAAATCAGAAACAAAAAGTGTCAACGTGTCAAAATCTAGACCTGAGGTTCAGCCTGCTGTGTTTGAAACAAATAGGAATCTTTTCTTCAGTATTTTCCATCTTTTGGCTATTCGCTGTCTATCTTCCTCAAGGCCACTGTAGAGTTGGCCAGGGCCTGCTCCTTTGCTGTGTATTCCTGGAGGTCACCAGGTGAGGCGTTTTATTCCTCCCTGTCTTTTCCCCTTCTGCTTATTACCCCACTAGAATGTCTTATTCATCTTCCCAGGCGTTTCTGTAAGGTAGCTATGCTCCTGGGCAGCTTAGGTTGATTGAAGATGATTTGAGAGGCCTCAAAATGATGATGGGAGTTTGCTTTTATCCTTTAGTGTCCATTTTCTCTCAGCAGATTACCATTCTGCATTTACTATTTTCAAATTATTTTATTTCTATTCAGTGGAGAACAGGGCCACCTTTCCCTTTGAAAAGGATTCGATGGAGGAATTAGGTGACTGCCAAATCTTTGAAAGAATGGGGACCTGAATCACTTCTGAACTACTCGGACCAGAAACTCGATTGGTGATTTCCCTCATACGATTTATTTAGGACCATAGAGTTAGATGAGATTTTAGTTCAATCTCATTTTACTGATGAGGTTAGATGGTTCATTTCAGATAAGAGCTAATTAATAATGGTAAAGTTTCTGACTCTGCCACTCGTTACTATTTCTGCAGTGTCTTAAATGAATGTGCTGTATGTTTCTTCAAAAACTGAGTTCTCCTTGATGTCTTCAGAAAGATACTTGAAAAGCTGTGCTTCAGTTAATACCACCACAGTATTCGTTAAACTAAACTTGTTTAAAGGAGTGTACTAACTGCAACCTTAATAACTAACTGCAGTACAAACGGCCTTTTCCATTAGGTGTTTGCAGCAGGAGCGCAGCCAGCAGCCTTATAAAACAGGTTTTTGTTAAACAGACATTACCTTAGGTTTGCTTCATGCTGATTTTGTTCCTATTTCTTATTGAGAATTGATCACATCATTCTTCAAAGGACAAATAACCCTTGCTAAATAGCTTGAGATTTTTTTTTTTCGTTAGTAAAAAAAAGCATCCCAAAACCAAAAAGCTTATTTTCACATCTTTTGCAACTTAGAATGCTATGAAAAAGCAGTTTTTATAATATTTTGTGTCCCTGAACCTTTTTTCTTAACTAGATGATTTACAAAAAGAAGGTAAACAATTTGTGATCTGGCCAGTTGTACTTGTAGCTCCCAGAGAGAAGGTTGGTGTTCTGAGTAAAAACCACGCAGGAAAACGTGAGGGAGCAGTCGTTGCCAGTAATGTCCATGTGTGTGCCATTAAACCTCCTCCGTGAGTGGGGGAGCATTCACTTCTTATTCTTCATTTTGAAATTGTATTTGGAATGTTGCTGTGTACTAAGAACCTGACCTAAATAAAATTCCACAAAGTATCTAAGTGTCTTGTGAATATATTTATGCAAGTAACCTCCTTTCTTTCTAAGGTGGTATCTAATGAGAATCCTTCCCCGTTGCTCCTTTTTATTACCTAAGCCTTAAAACTTCAAGTATTTAAAATGTTGAGCCTTAAAAGAATTTTCTTCAAGACAGCTGTTTTCTATCACTATTTTTGCTGTAGGTGAACCTTGTTTTATGATCCCTTTTCCCCTAGTTTTGGTAAATGATAAAGTGATTTGTAAACATACTTTTATACATACCTTGACATAGCAGTCCAACATAATTGTGATACCAAAGCTTTGTACAAAAAGGATCCCTTTTGTACTAGTTTGTACTTCTGTTTAAAAGGAAAAACATCTATTTTTAACAGCCAAAGCTTCCTAGTTTGTTTACTTAAAGATGAACCAATTGAACACTTCAAACTGTATTTATTTCACACTTAATTTGTTCTTACGGCACAACCTATTTAGGGTACCCCAGCATAAATAGCAAAACCAGGTTCTTAATGGTGCCGATCCACAAACAGTCAAGTGAAGTCCCCATGTTTAAACAAAATCTATGTATTATTTTTATTAAGGTTTGGGTAAGCTGACGTGAAAACATGTAACTGGAAAACAAATTTACACTGACTGTATGACTATTGTCCTAAGCCATTACAATACTTCACTGGCAAGAGTAACTTGGAAAATAACTTAATCTAGCAGTAGAACAAAAACATCGTCAGTAGTACTGAATATATCTCTCTCATATATATCTATATATATCTATATATATATAGGTTTGCACAATCAGGGAGCAAGGCACATAATGAAATGAGCGTACATTTAAACAAGAAAATAATAGTAACAAAGCTGAAAGAAAAATTGTAACTTCATCTTTACGGAGCTGTGCATAATCATTTGAATAATGTCCTCTATCGGGTACTTTATAATGCAGTTCCTTTTGTCTTGTCATGCTTTAAAAAAGTACATTCCTATATTGAATCTATTTATAGCAAAGCTTCCCACAGCCTACATGTCAATGTGAGCCTTGATTTAATTTTTTAAAGAAATGGGAAGAGAGGGAGCAATCCCAGTTAAATATTATGTGCAATTTTCCTTTAAAATAGTAAACAATGTTTTTACACCATTTAGCACAAGCTAATAATATTTTATTTTAAATGTACATTTCTATAAAAGGAGTTCACTAGTGACAATAAAATTAAACAAAAATCATTTGAAACATTCCAGTTAATGCTTACCTTCTAGGAGAGGTTATTTACAAGGAAAGGAAAAACATAGGAGACGGCAATCATGGAAAACGGCAGTTTTTGGTATTAGGTTACCATAAGTTCAGCGAACAGTGGGTAGTTCCAAAGATGCTAAGGTTTTCCCCTCTAAGTGCTGCAAGCATATGCTGCCTAAGAAGGCGTGGCAGGTATGAGCTAGGTACCAACAGCCATCGTGGTCAACACACTTCTGTCTTTGGTAGAAAGCAGCCATCCTCATCAGGCAGACGGAGCCATCTCTCGTGAGATAGTAACTTTTCCTATTTTTGCATAAACTAGATATATCTTCCTTTTCACTAGCACCTCAATTTGCTTGTTAGGTTTTTTTTAAATGCTATTCCTTCCAAAGAGTTCAAGGCACTGGGGATTATAGCAGATACTGTTTTCTCTTCAAAATGGTTCATTACTTGAACAAGCAAAAAGCAAACCAATTGGAGATTTCCCCCCCTCCTAGTGTTTATCAAGTATATTGTTTGCTTATCTTTGTTTAGCAAGTTTACTTTACAGATAAATATCAGGTTTCTTTTACATATAGACCTTCCAAGGACGCAACAATAACGGAGCACTTATTTCAGGGACAGACCGGTAAGAAATGTACTTCTCTTGAGTTTTTAAAGGAAAATAAATCTAAAAAGATAATGGGATATTTATTTCTGTTCTACTTGCTTCTCTGTGAGTCAAATCTCAACATTGGGAGCAGTCACGTACTCCTGCAGGATCAGGGATATCCTGCTTTATACAAATGATGTCAAGTGTACAGAACAAAACTCAAAGTGGTACTTACAACCTAAAGTGATTTTTAGAGAGAATCCTCTCATCAAGTGTATAAATCCAACTTATTCCTATTTCACTTCAAGCAAGTCAGGGTCATTCAGGTTTACTTGGTCTAAACTTGAATAAAATCTGTGAGATACGTAAGTTTTGTAAACATATCTGTAGATATGTTTCAAAAATTTGGTAATAACATAAAACTAAGAAAACATTCTTTATGTGTTACAATTTTTAACGTAACGCGTTTGTGTTGCTCTTAAGAGAAGGAAGGCAGGCCACAAACAGTTCTGTGGGTGACCTGATAGTCAAACAAATCCACATCATTACCTGAAGACTCTTCAGGCTAAATGTATGACATTACATTTTTAACACAAGCTTATTAACAACTGTATTCTCCCAGAATAGCAGCTTCTGAAACTCGAATGGGATGCGCAGCTCCCGTGAACTTGGATCTGAGAGTTGTTGCTCTACTTTTGTTTAAACTTTCTTGATAACCTCAGCACTGTTTTCAGTGGCAGTAAACTTACATAGAGAGGGACTCCTAAGAGAGTTCGCAGCCCTTAGCAGAATATGCCCTCGGTGGCCAGCAGCACCTTGATTTTAGAGGACTGGAAACACTATGTCCACATTACTTTGAAATTTTCTGATTAAAATCACGTCCTATAACTTGTAAGAGTCAGCAACCTTTCTCATTTAAAAAAGTCTCAAATTTTAAAAATCCAATTTACAGTTAAGTGGGCATCTGTAAAAACCTTAAGAATAATTAAAAAAAGAAAAAAATAGTTACTTTTCCCAAGTGAGAATTATAGTAGCTAAGGGGAAAAAATGTATGTATTCGAGTAATAAAAGCCAAGCTGGTAAAATTTCAATAGAGAATAGCCAACCGTTTATATTAATGCCTATAAACCCGATCGAAGTTGTTGCTGACTTCAGAGTTGGTACCAAAATGTTAATTGGAGGGTGGTTAGTGACACCCTTAAGTTAATGAACCAAGTCACTAGCTCTAATCGGCAACTGTCTGCACTGCCTTCAACAGCAGGACGTTTGTCCGTATTCAGTTACAGCCACGTCAGCTGTCCAGGTTTTCTTCTTTGACCTGGAGAACCTATGCTGTTGAGCAGGAGGCAGTGAAAGAAGGCACAGAGCTAGTGTCATCTGGCAATGGGGTTTACCATGCACACACCAGAGAACATAACAAAAGTAGTCTCCAAAACAACATCCCACAAAACTTCATCCAATAAAAATCCAAATTAAAAAACTCCACCAGGGAGCTAAAACACTGGAAGTATAATCTAAAGTGTTTGTTTTTAAATGATTCAGTTGTTTCACCATGACAAGGGGGGAAGTAGATTAACAGCCTTTTCCATCTTTGGAGAAATGTAAACAGCCTGTTGTCAGACCAGCCAGTGGATTGGGGTCTACGTGACAGTTCCTCCCCTGACCCAGCTCTCTTCTGGGGTCCCTAGTGGTGGTCTGCTCTTTCAGGAGAAGGGTGCACCAAAAGCATCAGCCTAGGAGGCTGTCAGCAGCACTGACAGCACGAAGTCCCAGGAAAGCCCACACTGAAAAAAACCAGGCTGTATCTTAGGGTTCAAATCACTGATTGAGGACCTGTTACAAAAGTTGAAATTGTCCACCTTCATGTAAAAATGACACCACCACAGTAAAAACCGATAGTGAATATGTCATTGGATTCTTATTCTTAATAGCTTTTACTTCACAAATAAGGGTGATTCACACTGAAGCTTGGCAATCTGTACTCAAATTTATCCAAATTGCCATGCATGCTTAAATCAATAATGCAGATGTGTTCAAGGTCACTTCACAAGCATAACAATATCAAGCACACAAACCTTGTGAACAACTGAAAAGACCCAAAAAGTATCTTTTAAAGAAGCAGGGCTTTAAAAAATGCACGATGGTGTATGTTCTTAGTGCTCTATAACCACGTGAATATACTGAACAATATCCTGCAGACGTGGCAAGGGAGAGGTAGGTGCCATTTACTCTATGATGCAGCACGTCACTGGATGGGTTACACGGGTAAAGGGACACCCCATACTTAACTTCCACTTCCTCTCTAATTACCGTCTGCTCCACTGCATGGGCACAGTTTTTCCTTATGGGGCAGTGTCGGCAGATTTCCGCACTGTCATCCTTCGTCACAACAGGCAGACTCATTACAAGATGTGCTCACTATCACTCCTGGGGTAGCTAGTTTTTGTTCTTTTGTTGAAGAGCAGCTCTGAGATTGCCTTTTATTCCTAATGGTCCATTTGTCACATTTTTCTCAGATACAAAAGGAAACTCACAGGAAAAACACACGCATGAAGTGTAGCATGAAGCATACAGGATTACTGTGTCGTTAGAGCAATGATTTCATGTTATGCCAAACTGCACATGCACAATGTAATGCCACTCACTATGCTTGGACTCCACTGCTCCCGGAGAACACCGGGAACCTGGCTGTTCGGCCACACCTGGCTGCAGCACCAACCGCATTCATTTCCCCTCCCTCCATGCTAGTCTCACACTCGGAGATTCTCTGTAGTCCACATCACCCTCCATGTACTCCCTGATTGATGACACCTGCACAGGGCCATTTTGTTCCTTTTGTAATCACCCCAACCTTCTAGAGAGCAGTATGGACATTTCAGAAGGTGACTTTGCTTTTCATAATGATGCACTATATTGGACATAGGATGGGAATACTTGATATTGCAACTGTTACAGATCCCTAAGATAACATCTACCTACAGCACACACTTAGAAGGTAACTGGTGACCCAAAGACAGACTGGACTGAGCATTGCAGGGCACTGGGTTGGATAGTTCTTACAGTGAGTCAAAGCAAGGATCGTGAAACCAGCTCAATGAAGCTTCACAAAGCCCATGGAAGGATTCCAACAGCATAAAGCCCCCAAGATTACAGGGCTCCATTATCCACGTGTTGTAGGCAAAGAGCTTACCTGTGAGGACATCCCAGGTTCAGCGGGTCCCTGCGGCAGCACTGCGACTGGAATGGTGGTTACTGCACCACTGGGTAGTGTCTGGAATTTCCCCATGCGCATTGCTGACCCGTTCTATGAAGCTGAGAGGTTTTCCTGATTAAAGTGCCCCTTTATGTACAGTCATGAAGTGTCCATCAAGCAGTTCTAACTTCAGCCACCCGGGAGAAACACACACACAAGCCCTACTGAGACACCAAACGTGGTTGTCTTCAAACTGAGAAGCCGCGCATGACGCACCTCCTCCTCAGTATAGGACACATCACGTGCTCAGGAGCCGCACATGGGGACTAGAATGCACCTTCTCAAGTCCACAGAAGTTGTGTTTTGGTCCAATCCACATGACAGATCATGGAAATCGCAAGGGACAGGACACATCCCCTTCCATGCCTCTTCTGCCCCAAATACACAAAATCCGTTTTCAGATTATGAAAGGGAATAAATAGAATCACTCCCAGCTCTACATATGCATATATATACATACACACACATACACACACACACACACACACACACACACACACACACACACACGGCTGGACTCTACCTGAAGAACATACCGGAAGGCTCTGCCACCTGAACTCCCAGATGGTCAGGCGAGCTGATTGCAGACGTGACTACAGACACCAGGGGATCAGACCTACGGCAGCTACCAGTCTCTCGAGAGCTTGGTGTTCTGGTCTCTCTTAGGGGGCGCGGGAGGGGGCCCTCTCCGCAGGGTGGCGTAGCCTGAGATGTGGCTGCCCCCGTAGCCGGCTTTCCGCTGATCGGAAAGCAGTTCAGGGGGAGGCGGGGGCAAGGCCATGTCGTCCATGGTGGCCGTGGGTTCTGCTCTGGACACGCGGGAGGAGGAGAGCGAGCCGTGCCGCGTGATGGACTTGCGCTGCAGGGTCCTGTTGAGGTCGGCCAGGAACCCGGGCTGCACCCCGAGGCTGGCTTTGGGGGAGGTGGGCGCCGGCGGCCCCGCGGGCTCGGAGGGCTCCCCTTGGGTGAGGCGGGTGCTGTCGTTGCGCTTGGGCCGCGTGGGCGGAGGCGCCTTCTTCGCCGCCGGCTTGGCCCACTGCTGCGGCTGCGGGCTGACCACGGCCACTTTGGGGGCCGCGGCTCCCAGGAAGGCGGCGGGGATCTCTACGGGGGGCGGGGGGAGCTCCACCTCCGGGGGAGGGGGCGGGAAGTCCGAGTCCGACGGCGGAGAAGGAAACTCCACGGCCGAGGCCTTCGCTGCCACGCCGCCCTGGTGCGCTCCGGGAAGGTGGACGCCGGGGAGGTGGAGTTTCCCAGGTTTGGGGGGCGCTGCGGGCGGCGGTGGGGTGTCCTTGCTGGGAGACCCCGAGGGCTCCGCTGGCGACGCGAACTTGCTGACCAGACTGTCCACCGAGGGCCTCTTGGGCTCGGGGGGCGCCTTCATGCTGGAGTTGCGCTGTGGGGTCGGCGGCGGCTTCTTCCCCCCGGGGCTGGCCGTCCTGCCCGTCTTCTTCCCGGGGGACCCACTCCTGTCCGGGGCCGCGGCGGTGGGTGTCGCCGGCGGCGGCGGGGTGGGGGGCGGAGGGGGGGGAGGCGGCGGCGGCGGGAACCCCAGGCTGCTCTCGGGCGGCGGCGGCGGGAAGTCGGGGGAAGGGACCGGGACGGGGCTGGGCTGCCACTTGGGCTTGGCTTTCACCGCGGGCGGCGACTGCGGGGCCACGTGCGCCGCGACCGGCTTCGAGGGCTGGGCCTCCGCGGGCGCGGGAGGCGGCGGGAACTGGCTGGCCATCTGCTTCACCACCGAGAGCACCGGGGACAGCGGCGAGGGAGGCGGTTTCCCAGCGAAGCCCTGATGCTTGGGGAACGTGGGCGGGGGGCCTGGGCCGGGAGGAGCGGCTGGCGAGGGCGGGATGTGGGGGAAAGCCGGCTTTTTGGCTGGGGGGGCCGGGGGGAGGGGCGGCGGGGGCACGGTCTTGGTGCCGGCGGGCGGCGTGGGCACCAGAGGTTTGGGAGGAGCCTGGGGAGAGGCGGGCGGCGGGGGTGGGGGTGTCGGAGGAGCGGCCTGAAGACCGTGCGGGACTTGATGAATCTTCAGCGGAGGCGGTGGGGGGCTGAACTGTGGAAGGGACTGGGCGCAAGGCACGGGTCTGAGCTGGGCCATGGCCGAGCCGGGGGTGGGGGCGGGTGGAGGGGGCGGGGGTGGGGGCACAACCCCGTTGGGGGGCACCGGGATCTGAGGCTTTGCTGGCTGTGAGGTCGAGGACAGAGGCTGCATCACAGGGGGTGCGGGGGACTTAAACAGGGGTCCCGAATGCTGAGAGGCGTTCTGCAGCCTGGTTATTGTGCTGTACTTGACAAACATTGTGGCTGCTGAGCCCCCAGAAGGTGCAGACTGGCTGGGCAGAGGAGGGGGAGGTGGGGGCGGGGGTGGAGGGGGAGGAGGAGGGGGAGGGGGTGGGGGTGGGAGAGGAGGCGAAGGCTGGGAGGCCGTGTAGGGGCTGACTAGTTTAGGTTGTGGGGATAAAGGGGTCATAAGTGAAGTGTAGGATCGATTCATAGAGTCCATTCTGGCCTAAAAGGAATACAAAAGGGGGTGAGAGAAAACATAGCCAAGTTACCGAGGTCAGCTGTGAATGGGTAAAAAAAGGCAGGACTCAGGGGCATGCAGGACAAGGCGCAGCAGCTGTGATCATAAAGATGAGCAAGGCAGGAAGGCTGAAATCCGGCTCCCTGGGCAGCGAGGGCACAGGGGAAGTCTGTTTATCCAACAATATTCTGAAATAGCTCGACTGCCTAACAACCTAGGAGCAACTTCCTGCTGCAGTCTGTCCCAAATGGGAGCCCTCCCTCTGAGCATGGCCCTACCCAAAGCCCGGCCAGGGGAGATGGATGGCTGAGTTCAGTTTCAGTCCGTGACTCATCCACATCAGGCAGGTGCCCTGGCTGGGTTTAGGAGTGCTGATGGAGGGCCTTCTGAGGCTACTGAGCTGACACTGAGAGTGTAAGAATGCTCAGCGGGCATGCACAGTCACAGCAGTGAACGAGCTTGACACACACACTCATGCTCATGTGAGACACATCCAACATACACAGAAGTCCAGCAATGCAGGTAACAAGGGGGCATTCTTTACATTTTACTGGAAAATACACAAAGAAACGCTCATAAATATCACAGCAAAAGATCATAATATCAGACAGAAAAAGGCAGAAGACAATGGGAAGAAACTTTGGAAGGCTAAAGGAAATGTATGGAGAAAGGGGAGCTAGACTTTGCCAACAACCTGCTGGCCAGCCCACAGAGCACCTCTTAGCACGGCCCGAAGTATCACCCTGGGTCACTGATTTCATGGGACTCCTCATGCATGGATGTGGTTCAAGGATGTTTGCAAAGAGCAGAGGAAGGACCCTTGTGTAATAACTTTGGTATATCTTTTAGGCTCTTTGAATATCCTATGAAGATCCAAGTTAAAACCATTCGTTTTCAATTATGAATGAAATCTAATTAGCATGTAGAAAGCTGAGGTTAGTGAACTAGGAGGCTCATTCATTACAGGGCTGAATTCTACTGCTCATCAGGACACTCGAATGTTTCTTTTAAAACTGCACATCCAAGTGAAAGCATTAGTCTGCAAGACTTGGTTACAGGAGTCACCCAGGTTAATGTGTTTCCATAGAGCAGCCCCTGACCTTAACTTGACCCTGTCTTGGCTGCTGCAGGGGTGTAGACCTTAGCTGTGCTGGCCTTCTCATTTGGCACCTGAGACTGAGGTAACAGAAGAAACACAAGAGGATCAAGACTCAAACACATCGTCACTGCTGCACCGCAGGGCGCACGCTCCTGAAACTGCCCTGAGACTGCCCTGCTTGATCACGGGCATGCGATCCTGTTTTCCTTGGCCTTTCATTTAGAGTGCACATGCATAGCACCATCCAACATCTCTTCAGATGTCTGCAGTGTAAACCTGCTTCTCTGCTACATAGATCGAGTCACTAGCACCAGAAAGGGGGCCACTCTATCCAAATTAAGTGGGAGAAAGGAGAGGACTATTTCTTAAAGTTTCAGCCTCTGATAAGGAAGTTAAACTATAAGTGCTTTCAGAATTTAGGCCATTAGAACCAATTCTCAAATATTTACTTCTAAGAGGCCTCCACATTGGGTTACTAATGCCTCCTCCATCCTCCCGAGGGCTAAATACTAAAATAAAGGAATAAACCGAGGGAAAACAACCATTTAATTCTCATTAGTGAATGTACTTGCATAAGTGATTCAGACCAAAAGAACAGAAAAATCAAAACTATTATTGGGTAAAAACAAAACGGTCAGGCCAAATGTGCCCCTGGGTCCTCAGCAGTGGCGTGAGCAGGTGAGTGCGGCCAGGACACACCCTCGCCCACACACTTCAGAGGCCATTTGATACGGTGTTTTACAATCGTCTAAAGAACCTCTCCATTTTCTACATAGTCTTGCAATAATTACACTCGTCCTTCAGTGGCACTGAACAAGCCACTATGCAAGGCTTAGGGATCCAAAATTTTAAGGGGATTAATTTCAATGTAGCCTTCCACATATACAATAATTGGAGAAAATTCATCAATGTGTAGAGAAATGTCAAAAAGCACAGAAGAAAAGAAGATAAGGAGTCTGAATAAACTAAATAATACATAAAGAAACAATCAGCCATTCGCAGCAAGATCAGGGCACTGGCACTGAATGGTGTTGCTCTCCTCAAACTGACTTAGGAGGAGGAGGAAATCGGTATTTTTTAAAATGTGAGCCACTGAAAAGGAGTTACACTGCCAGGGTTTTTTGTTTGTTTTTCCAAATCGTAGTCACTAAGCCCATTCACAAATACTCATTTGTGAGGAGAAACCAAAGAAAGCATGTATCATGTAGAGCCAAGAAAGATTCGTAATAAAGGAATGAAAGAGCAGCAAGCTAAACCCACGCACCACCACAGGTCTTCCTCTATCGCTGACCACAGGGTTACCTTGCTGGACTCCTCCAGCTGCGTGCCTCGTTTCCAGGCCTCGGAGAAGATGGAGCTCACGATGCTTTGGGAACGGACGTGTCCTGCTGGCTGGGAGTCGGACACTCCACTGTCAGACTGAGTTGAGTGATTTGACTGAGACTCTGTTTAAAATATATTTCCAAAAACAGTATTACATACATCAGCATTCTGACAGTATGAATATGTATGTTCAGACAGATCTTTTACACAAGTCCAGGTGCTTTATAGAAGAGCAACAAGTTACTTATGCATTTCATATAAAGCACCACCCATATTTTCCACTAGAAAACTTCCCTTTACCTTTGGGGCTAATAGGAAATCTTGATTCTTTTAAAACAGTTCACCATGAGAGACTGATAATTACAATAAAAGGCTCATATGATATTATTGGTGTCCTGCCAATCTATCTTGGAAGAACTCTTAGCAAATAAAAAATGAACCATCAATAGAACAGTGAATTTTTTTCAATTTTATCTTCATTACATCAAAATTCAATCTTTTTATATATCCCTGCTCCAGGCCATCCCTGAGAGTACTCACTTACGAATTTAGATCTATACGTGATGATCACATCCTTGTCCCCAGCAATGAACAGTACTTACAATTTGACTCCCAAGTGGGAAGTGTTTCCTAGGGCTGAGGTATTGGCACCACAGGGCAGCAGCTGCACTGACAGCCTGGCCTCCTAGCAAGGCGCGAGGGCAAGTCTTCAGGGGAGCTGGGCATGGCTGAGGATACAGTGTAATCTGAATGACTCCCAGGGTGAGGGGACTGGAAGATGATTTTACTGGACTCCAAGTCAGGTAAGATAACCATGCGGAAGCACCTAGCTCAATGCCTGACATTGGTAGAGATGCCAATGTTACAGCTAGTCCTATCCAATCACTCTATGAGATGTGGATATTATCAGCTTGCCCACGATATTGTTCCCTCTAGCAAGTAAAACAAACAAACAAAAAGCTCATGTACCAATTTCTTATAATTTAGAAATTAGGTTGGCGGTTTTTAGGAATCATGCTGAAGCAACCAGGTCTATTAGCACTCTACAGAGACACCTTCATATTGCTAGTAAACTGTGCACTGGCTTTTCACACTACCTGGGATGCTGGAAGAACTGGATCCTGATTTAATGCTGGAGCTGGATAAGGAAGTCCAATCACAAGCAGACTCTGTCCTCTTTAAGGCTTCTTGGTAGTTCATGTAGAGCTGCTTCCCATACTAAACAGAAGCAGTAAGTGAGGACATCTGAACTTCACAGGGCATGATACAGCCGGGTGAGGCAGAAAAGGGGGTACATTTCCGTTTACTGATTCATAGTCTGTATTAAAATTAATACCTAATAACCCTTCAAATATACTTTTAATACCAGTAAATTATAATCTTACTAGAGGCCCAGTGCACGAAATTCGTGCACAGAGGGGGCGGGTGTCCCTCAGCCCAGCCTGTACCCTCTCCAATCTGGGACCCCTCGAGGGATGTCCGACTGCCCATTTAGGCCCGATCCCAGTGGGTTATCCCTCTCACAATCCAGGACTGCTGGCTCCCAACTGCTTGCTTGGGATCGGGCCTAAATGGGCAGTTGGTTATTCCTCTCACAATCCAGGACTGCTGGCTCCCAACTGCTTGCTTGCCTGCCTTCCTGATTGCCCCTAACCGCTTCTGCCTGCCAGCCTGATCACCCCCTAACGACTCCGCTGCCAGCCTGATTGATGCCTCATTGCTTCCCTGCCAGCCTGTTTGCCCCCAACTTCCCTCCGCCAGCCCGGTCACCCTTAACTGCCCTTCCCTGCAGGGTTGATCGCCTCCAACTGCCCTCCCTTGCAGGCCTGGTCCCTCTCAACTGCCCTCCCTTACAGGCCTGATCCCTCTCAACTGCCCTTCCTTGCAGGCCGGGTGCCTCCCAAATGCCCTCCCCTGCTGGCCATCTTGTGGTGGCCATCTTGTGTCCACATGGGGGCAGGATCTTTGACCACATGGGGGCAGACATATTGTGTGTTGGAGTGGTGGTCAATCTGTATATTACTCTTTTATTAGATAGGATAGAGGCCTGGTGCAGGGGTGGGGGCCAGCTGGTTTGCCCTGAAGGGTGTCCCAGATAAGGGTGGGGGTTCCCTTGGGGCATGGGGCAGCCTGAGCAAGGGGCTGTGGTGGTTTGCAGGCCAGCCACGCCCCCTGGCAACCCAAGGGAAGGCACTGGTATCTGGAATTTATTTTCCTTCTACAATTGAAACTTTGTAGCCTGGAGCAGAGCCAAGCCTCCTGCATGCTCCACCGGCAGCCATTTCTGTGGCAGTTAATTCACCTTCTATAATTGAAACTTTGTAGCCTTAAGCAGAGGCCTGAGCCCGGCCAGGGTGTGCAGAAAGCTTTGCTTTCTCCATTACCGCGGGCAACCCTGGCCTGGTCTCTCCAGCTCCGTGGCTGCCGCCATTCTGTTTGAATTTGTTTACCTTCTATAATTGAAACTTTGTAGTTTGAGTGGAGGCTTAGGCCTGTCAAGGGCAGGCAGAAAGCTTGTTTCCCTCTGTTGCCTGGGAAACCTTGCTCTCGGGGCTGTAGCCATCTTGGTTCGGTTTATTTGCATACTCGCCCTGATTGGCTGGTGGGCGTGGCTTTGGGTGTAGCAGAGGTATGGTAAATTTGCATATTTGTCTATTATTAGGTAGGATATTATTAGGTAGGATTTTTCTTCAGTTTTACAAAGGCAGCAAAAAGTTAACACTTGATTGTATTCATTATCAATATGAAGTTTTTCTTCAGTTATTCCTCAAGCAACTTTGATTCTATAGCTATAATAAATTTTATTTCCAGTTACTTAATATAATCATCTTCAAAATGTGCTTTAAAAGACTTACTTTTTTTATAGAGCAGTTTTAGGTTCATAGCAAAACTGAGAGTAAGTTCCAGCGATTTCCCAAATACTCCCAGCCTCTAAACATGCACAGCCTCCCTGTTACCAACACTCCCCACCAGAATGTCCATTTGTTACAATCAACGAACCTACACTGACATCATCATCACCCAAAGCCCGTAGTTGATCTTAGGTTTACTCTTGGTGTTGTACATTCTATGGTTTTGGACAAGTGAATAATGACATGTTCCCATCATTATAGTATCATACAGAGAGTATGAATATTTTACTGCCCTAAAAATCCTGTACTCCACTTATTCATCCACCCCCCTCCCCAAGGCAATTTCTTTTGTCTAGGCTGAACTCTGCTACATAAGAATCATATAATATATGATCCAAAGCCAAAATAAATCACTTTTGACGCTACACAAGCTTTTACTAGCAGTATTATTCCATAGATACCAACTATTAAAAGTTTATGTCTAGCCCCAAAGGAAAAAAAAAAGATATCCTATCTAATAAAAGAGTAATATGCAAATTAACCATCACTCTGCTACACCCACAAGCCACGCCCACAAGCCAATCAGGAGTGAGTATGCAAATTAACCCAACCAAGATGGCTGCAGCCATGGAGAGAGCAGGAGGGAGGCTTGGGTTTCCCTGAAGATGGAGGAAGCCAAGCTTTCCTGCACACCCTGGCCAGCCCAGGCCTCCGCTTAAGGCTACAAAGTTCCAATTATAGAAGATAAATAAATCCCAACAGAAATGGCTGCTGCCACGGAGCGAGCAAAAGGCTTGGCTCCGCTCCAGGCTACAAAGTTTCAATTGTAGAAGATAAATAAATCCCAGATACCAGGGCCTCTGCTAGGGTTGCCGGGGGGCGTGGCCAGCCTGCAAACCACCACAGGCCCCTCGCCCAGGCCACCTCACGCCCCAAGGGAACCCCCACCCTTATCTGGGACACTCTTCAGGGCAAACCAGCTGGCCCCCACCCATGCACCAGGCCTCTATCCTATCTAATAAAAGAGTAATATGCAGATTGACCATCACTCCAACACACAAGATGGCTGCCCCCATGTGGTCAAAGATCCTGCCCCCATGTGGACACAAGATGGCCACCACAAGATGGCCTGCAAGGGAGGGCAGTTGGGAGGGACCAGGCCTGCAAGGGAGGGCAGTTGGTGGCGATCAAGCCTGCAGGGGTGGGCAGTTAGGGGTGAGCAGGCCGGCAGAGGAGGGAAGTTGGGGGCAAACAGGCTGGCAAGGGGAGCAGTTAGGCATCAATCAGGCTGGCAGGGGAGTGGTAAGGGGGTGATCAGGCTGGCAGGCAGAAGCGGTTAAGGGCAATCAGGAAGGCAGGCAGGCAGGCAAGCAGTTGGGAGCCAGCAGTCCTGGATTGTGAGAGGAATCCCAGATTGGAGAGGGTGCAGGCTGGGCTGAGGGACTCACCCTGCCCCCCGTGCACGAATTTCATGCACCAGGCCTCTAGTTTAAAACATAAGGCCTGAGAAAACCAGACACTGGCAAAATCATAAATATGAAACAACCAGAATAATTATCATGACAACCAAAACCATATAATTAAGTAGCTCATTATTCTGTCATCAAATCCAAAGAAAACTTACCTTTGCAATGCGGATACCATTGACCCACTGGTGCAGGGTTCTCACATCATCACAACAAAGGTATTTAATGTACTGAGATTTCTTCTGGATCTGTGGGTGCTGCAAGATTAAAGACAAAGTTAAACTGAGTCTGCTGGAGAACTAAATGTACTTTTCAGTTGAGGGCTGCAAAGTGCAAGTGCTAGAACAGATTTTAAGTTGTTTTAACTCCACTGGGCCACAACCACTTGTTCTCTAGGAAGAAAACCTTAAATCACACTCAGTTTTGGATGTAATGACTGTTAATTATGACTTCTCTTTTTAGTTATTCTGAACATTTTTTTAAATGGCTATATTTTACCTAAAGTATTTAAATTATGTTCAATTATAAGAGGTTTTAAAAATTCTCTAACCATATTCGTTTGTTGTGGAAACCCATGAAATCAATAAAATAAGCAATAAGTTAACAATGCAGCAGAAATATGTGGGCACCATTATAAGGTGTATATCTGCATTGTTAAAGATCGGTCTCTCTGGTCTACAATAAGAGAAATATAAATTCATTTATTCTATTCTATACATTGCTTTAGAGCTCAGTTCCTAGGATAAGACATTTAATACCAATTTAGTTATTGAAAGCTACAGTCAGTTTTAACCATCACCCTTCAACAATCAAAGGTGAGCAAAACAATATCTAACAGTTTTTTCTCCTGATAATATAGGCTCCACAGCCTTGTCTTGGAATACATGCCCTTCTCCTCTCGAATCACATTATAACCAATCACCACAGCAATCTTGAAAGAGCAGAGGACAGGCAGAAGAGCATGTACTTTTCTGTAAGAGGAGGAAGGGGAATTTCATTCATTCATTCAACAAATTCTTACTGAGCTACAACTATTTGCCAGATGCTTCAAGTAGATGCTGTGACACAAAACAGAAGAGGCCACAGTTTGTGCAGAAGATAAAATGGGCTGACTGAAAACGCTTTCTTCAGTGTTGCCAATGCCAACTAGGGCTAAAAGAGCGTTCTCCATCTCCTGCTTCCCTGACACACTGCTCACCAGCAGGGTTCAAACCTCTGCACAAGGGGCTACAGGATGGCTCTGCACCTTTCCCCTACTCCTCCCTTTAAGGTGATTTACAAGCCATTCTTGACTATTTCCTTCCATTTCCTGAGAGTAGGGCTAAGACCCAGGGTGTTCCACTGTAGCGGTGGCCCTGCCTGAGACAGAGTGTGTCTTCTCTACATAAAGGGAGTGTTTTTATCAATACAACATCAGAGAAAATCAGAGAGAAATTATCCTTTATCCTTCTCTCGTCATCTCTAACCTGAGAATCAAAATAACACCCTGAAGAATATTATATGATATGTTTGTTTGAGTATTTGCAGATTACTTGCTAGTTTAAAATTCATTTTAGGACCTCAAAAATTCTCAACCTCCCATGTAATAAAGGCATTCATTCTATAGCCTTCATATGGTCATTCAGGCTCTGTGCCAATATCGCAGGAGAATGCCCGTTCCACTAATATAAAGTTATTTTATTAAAAGTGGCGTTTATTGAGCACTTACCATGCACCAGCATTATGCTAAATATTCCACATATATTAGCTCATTCCATCCTCACGAAAACCCCGAGTCACATATAATTACCTCCACAATCCAAGAAGCAATGGAGGCCCAAAGGGGTGAGGACCACATTCAAAGTTATTTGCCAACAAGTGAAAGAATCAGGATTTGAAATCATGCAATCTCGTTTCAGGATCCATGCTATTAAATACTATGCCATACTACTGCCTTATAAATGGTGAAATTTTCTTCCAAATTTGCTGCCTCTCTTCTCTTTTCCCTAATACTATTCCACCACTTTCAAAATCGCACAAGAGCTAAGAGCAAGTATGAAGGAGACAGTCTTTGCTAAAAATCAGAAGCTTCGCATTTAAATGATTAAATACTCCAAAGAGGACATATAATGAAATTGCTTCCAAAACAAATGAATAGCTACACCAAAAGGAAGGTCATTATTTCACTTCTAAAATGATGCTGATTTGGAATGTTTGCATTCTTTAATAAAAGGTAAAAAATTTTGAGAATAAAAACATTTAAGAATACAATAAATTCTGGATTACTATTGTGCTATTTTGATTATTTTTTTTCTGTTTATGCCAAACATTAGATTGAGACTGATAATTTCTGAAACTCTGTAACTAAAGGTGATGCTATAAAATCACAGTCCAAGTGCCAAAGGAAAACCACTGACTGTACACTAACCATTTTACTTTGGAAACACATATAGCCTTGAAAATTAGTTCCCTCAACTAACATGCAAGAAGTAAAAAAATAAAAACATGTAACATTCCACCCACTCTAACACTTTTGATCCTTCTAAACCTCAAAAAAAAAAAATAAATAAATAAAGAACCCCTTTAGAACAAAAATATTCTTACCCTAAGAATTTTATAAGCTGCAAAAGGAATTATGATAATACTGCAATAAATAACTGTTGGTGAGGATGTGGAAAAAAGGAAACCCTTATATACTGTTGGTGGGACTGTAAATTGGTGCAGCCACTATGGAAAACAGTATGGAGGTTCCTAAAAAAATTAGGAATACAAGTACCATATGAGCCAGCAATCCCTCGGCTGGGTATCTATCCAAAGAACATGAAAACACTAATTTGAAAAGATATATGCACTCCTATGTTCACTGGAGTATTATTTACAATAGCTAAGATGTGGAAACAACCTAAGTGTCCATGAACAGATGGGGTTCTGGG
This sequence comes from Eptesicus fuscus, assembly GCF_027574615.1. Taxonomy (NCBI): domain Eukaryota; kingdom Metazoa; phylum Chordata; class Mammalia; order Chiroptera; family Vespertilionidae; genus Eptesicus; species Eptesicus fuscus. The sequence goes on along the minus strand of NC_072483.1, from coordinate 83,403,597 downwards.
TCACATGTGAGGCCTGGACTGTAGTGGCCATCTGTGACTATAAAGTGAGCCAGCCTGAGAATACGCTGACATGTGGAAAATGGGACAGGGAAAGACAGAAGGAATTTAGGTTCTCACTGACAATCTGAGTTATTAAAATAACCAACTTTTACTGTCATGTAATAAGATCCCCCAAATAAATTTTACTTATTTGGGTTAAGTTTATTAATATTTACTTTACAAGAAATTAAAATTTAGAAAAACTTAAAATATAAGAATATACAAATACACATTTTACTACATAAGAGAGCAAAGGTATCTTCACATGTCATATAACCCCTCTGAAAACTCCATTATACATCTGTGAGAGAATGTGAGTGCAAAAGGCAAACAACATCTTAGCATTGGTAGAAGAGTAATTATGACATCATGGACCCCTTGTCAGGTCCTCAGGGACTCCTAGGGGACCTCAGACCTCATTTTGAAAATTGCTGGATTAAGCTACTTTCTACTGACTTAAAGATCATTTGCTGCTGTAACCTAAATGATACTTGGGTATTCTCCAAGAAAGGATTACCTACAAAAGGGTTACTGTTACAATACACCTAATTTTATCAAAGCAATAAAAACTCCACCCCAAAACACTAAACAAACACCACTACCCCAAACCCAAATGACAATTCTCAGAAAAGCAAAATCAAACAATGTCATAAACATGTAGACCTAATAGCTACCAAAGGGTTACTAGGATGGAGCTAATGAGAAAGACATAATCATCTCCATAATTATCCAGGATTTTTACAAGTTGTTTTTATTAGTGCCCCAACAGATCACTAAAACTTCACTAAAAATATCAGTTCTCAAAGTACAGATATAATTGGTGAGAGTAGCTCAAAAATTTGGATAAAGGAGAGGGGGGAAAAACCCCTAAAAACAACTCAGACAGGCAATAATACCTGCATGGATTACTTACATGCATGGATTACCAGGGTTATAGTTGTGTGTTTCGGGAGGAGACAAAAATTATTTATGGACCAGATGAGAGCCAGTCCACTTTGACCACAGTGCCCTCTGATGGTTCTGCTGAGTAAGTAAGTACAGAAGAAAAACTAAACCACATAAAATTTTATGTCCCAATTTATTTGGCTCTGATCCAAGTTTTCCTAAAATAAGCCTGCTATGAAATGAAAGCCTCAAATTTATAATCTAATCTATTTTATATATTATGACTCAAAGTTTACGATCTAGTATCCATTTCTTAGTGGCATCAATCTAATAAGAGCTACTTAGCTAAGGATCAGCTGTGGTACAGCACATTATTCACTATCCTTCACTATTCCTTTAAAAATCTATAGAAAAAAGCAAAACCAGAATACTCGATGAAGATCCAAACTATTCTAAAATGTCCAATAAGACAGTCTATGACTAACATCAATTAAAATTCCTAAAAAGAGATATATGTTTACCTTCAGCACCAGACAACAGTCCGTCGGGGCTTTGTATTTGTTCCGATAGTCCTGTCCATAATAAACATTGACATGATCCAGCTGGAGAAAGCATACCAGATCCCGAGAAACCTAAGATAAAACATAGCCAAGCGGATAAATTAACAATAATTTGTAAGCAAGCAAATATCATAACTGGTAACAGTTTCTAGTAGAAAGTGAAAATTTTACCATGTAGAAATTACTGCTATTTTACAGAAGACAAGATAGTGAGATTCTCTATAAATGTTTCTTTTTTAACCGAGAATGAAACAAAAAAGGCCATTCCTTTTACTAACTGTCTTGCAATGTACAATTAACACTGACTTGCTTGGAAAAGGGTGGCATTTTAAAGAAACTTTAAATATGGTATAGTATATTAAAAATAATCTAGTATATAATAGAGCTCTCTGGAAAGAACAAGAAAATAATGGAGTTCAGTGTATGTCCAAACATATCTCAAGCACAGTTATTCTCAAGTCGGGGTATCCTTACCAGTTAAATAGGGGCAATAGTAGATACTTCTCGGGGTGGCAGTGAAGAATGGAAGAAGTGATACAGTGAGGAGCTTAAAACAGTGCTGGCCCCCCCGTAAGCACAAAAGCTGTAGGTAAGGCTGAAATATCCACAATCCCTGAAAGCTATTCTCCCCAAACAACAAGCAGCAAAAACTACTCTGGTAGAAGTCCCAAAAAATAATACATAAAAGGATGGTTTCAAATTTGGCAAGAGAATGGAGATGGGCCCAACTAACGGGCAGAGAGCGAACATTTTCCGGTTTCTTCTTCCTTGTAACAGATCAGTAAACAAAGCAATGTTCTGTGTGTCCTACAGAAGTTGAAACAAATCAGAGCATGGATTCACCTTGTCAGCACACTCACTACAAATTAAAACCAATGAGCACAATGAAGAAACCCAAAAGCCAGCAGAAGGGACACACCTTCGCTTTTCCTTTAGGGACATAGTAAATACCAGATGCTCGCAAGAGAAAGTAACGCTTTTTCCAGGACTTCTTGCCATCATCTTTCAACCAAAGGACTCCTTCAATTTCTGGTATAGTTACAGAACTTCCACAAAAACATTCCTAAAAGAAGGTAAGTTGGAAAGACATATGATCCTTGGATTCTCAGAACAAAGTTGTGTTTACTCCTGTGAAATGCATGACACAGTAATTAAACCAAATGGCTTTGTATTAAAACCATGCTATTAATTATACCTCAATTAGAACTTTCTATTCTAAACATAATATGATTTCAGAACTGCTATGGCAGTCCCTGTGAAATTTTACCTAATATACAGTTTTGAAGAAACAGATGAAATGTCAACTGAGTTGCATATAACGACACTTAAATGCATCTGTAAACAGCACAGTTATACTAAATTTAATAAAAGTGTCAGAACTAACATAAGCATTGAACTTTATATTTTTCCAAATTAATAACATATTTAGATTAGCTGTCAAGCAATATAGGAATGCATTTTAAAAGAAAGCAACATGCTAAGTGAATGATTACAAAAAGTAACCATGTATTTAGTAAAAGAATTTTAGAAATACTCACTAAAGATTAACAGGACATATGGAGCCTAAATTAATTTCTCTCTCCCTGAAGTACAGAAAAATTAGGAATTATAAAAAGGATTTTTCTTAATTGTAGTGAGTAGCATATAAAAAGCTGAGTGCTGATCTTCACTTTCCTAATTGCCTTGTTGTAAGTAAGCATTTATTCAGGTTTTCAAACATATGAACGTCTTTGGTCTTAGTTCTCTTAAGTTAGCAAAAGCCAAAAATTTAATATGAATGTTTTACTACTCTTCAAAAGAAGGAGATGTATGTATTTTTAAAAATGATTATGCTTGTAAATATTCAGTAAGACTAAGGCTTGAAATATTTTGTAAACAGCTACTTATATTCAAATTTCTCTCTGGGTAAGCAGATAAAACAGCACAATCATATGCTTCCTTGACCTGCCTTTTCTCCCACTCACCAGCTCCCAAAAAGCTCATGCCCCTTTTAGGACACCAGCTGAACTCTCTCCATCAGGCTATAGAAGAATAGAGTCTTCTCTAGTTACACTGCAAAAATAAACACACTGCACTAACCGACTTATAAAAAATGGTGGTTAATATTTTAATATTAAAATGGGAGAGTGAAGAGTCATACCTCCAACAGCACTTCTTTGTTTCTATCTGCCATCTCAGCTGTTTCCTTTTTCCCCAGAAGATAGTTCTGGAAAAATAAATAAGTGAAAGTTAAAGGATAAACACATTCTATTATTCCCTTGGCACAAGAACATATGTGATTTCTCCTAGAGATACAGCACCTCTGTGTCAGTTTCTGGCTGTGCAGAGGAGAAGGAATACTCTTTGGGAAGCAACCTGTGCAGGGACACCATCATTAAACGGCTAACAGTGGCTTCCTCCTTACCTTATTCATTCATCTTGAACTATTCAACATAAATGCTCTCCCCCAAATCCTGAGGTAATACTACATGCCACAATATTTTGTTTTGATATATCTAATGAAAGTTATAAGTGTTTACAGGACCTGAAAGGTTTACAAATTAAGTATGACAAAGAAGGCAAATTTCCTTAAAATATGCTGAGCTTAACTGAATCCAGATGCAGAAAATGTAATTCTATGTTCTGGGTTTTAAAGAAGAAATCCCAAATTCTCTGAGACTACCATAATCTCATTTTGGTGACTCAACTAAAATATGAATTCTAATTATTAGCCTTATGAAAAAATTTTCAACAATCACCCATAAAAATATCTATCCATATTCCCAAATGTGTATTCTTCACTTAAAATATCCAGTAAAGTTGTGTCATGATTAAGCAACCTGAAGGATGACTACTCAATACCTTTAACACTGTTACTATTTTTCCTCATTACTACTTTTTATAGTGGGGTTGTTTTCTCTTGCCTGTTGATTTTTATAAAATACTAGAGGCCCAGTGCACGAGATTCGTGCACTGGAGCGGGGTGCGGGGGGGGGGGGTGTTCCCTCAGCCTGGCCTGTGCCCTCTCACAGTCTGGGACCCCTTGGGGGATGTCCACCGGGGATCAGGCCTAAACTGGCAGTCAGACATCCCTCTTGCAGTCTGGGGCTCTTGCAGTTTGGGACCCTTCGCTCCTTACCATCCGCCTGTAGTGGAGGCGGGAGAGGCACACGCCACAGCCACTGCGCTTGCTAGCCATGAACCAGGCTTCTGGCTGAGCGGTGATACTCCTGTGGGAGCGCACTGACCACCAGGGGGCAGCTACTGTGTTGAGCATCTGCCCCCTGGTGGTCAGTGCATGTCATAAAGACTGGTCGTTCAGCAGTTCGGTAGATTTGCATATTACACTTTTATTATATAGGATTTGGGCAATAGAAAGTATTAACTCAAACATTGTTTTGAAATAAGCAAAGATGCCAAGTAAATCAAGGTCACATGTATTAGAATGTGGAACCATTTATAATCAAGGTTACTAAGATTAAAAAAATAATTTAAAAAAGAAATCAAAATCTCAACTGGATAAATGGCTGAAATAGAGAAACTTAAATATGTATGTACTTTTCTTTGATGGATAGAAACTCACCAAATAAATAGCTACTGAACACAGCTCTGGAATAGAGCAGAAACCTGGAAACGCCCTGGAGTTACTTCTGCTGCCCCAAGGGCTCACCCCATCTGGCTCTTTGGGCTGATAACCTCCCTGGGGCCTGACAATGGGGGCCAGTGGTCTCTCCACCTTAGCAGTAGTGAATGCTCCCATGGGGTTTTACAACCACAGTATTCCAACCAGGTAGTTGCCAATCTTTTAACTCTACCAACTTAGCAATGATAGAACAATATTCGCATTTAAAAATACCAACCTCTGTGTTTTTGAGTCTCACCTGTGGATTTTTGAAAAGTGCATATTTTTCTATGCGCTCCATAAACATAAGCCTGTTTTGACTATCCCTTGTCCAGTTAAGAAGATTTTCAACCAAGTTTTCATGGTCTTCAAAGATTCTCTCTGTCCCAAAATAAAATACCAGTACTTTGTTAGTACTCACCAGAACTGCATCAAGTATATGAAACCTTGCAAATAATTCACAGCAGAACCACAGAATCTTTACTGACACTACAGTCCTGGGCCCTTAGAAGTTTTCCACCTGTTTTCAAATAAGGGAACATGCCCTAATGGTGGTAAGTGACTTTAGCAAGGTCACACGCCTGCTACATGGAAGAATTAGGACTGGAATCTAGGTCTTCTTCTAGGTCTTCTTCAGTTTTCAGCCTTTTCCCATTCATCCTTAAAAAAGAATATGTCAGTTGCATATCATAAATTCTGATATTAAGTATTTCCAATAGTACTCAGTTCTTGTAATTTAAAAAATTTCCAAGGTAATTTCTTTTTTGAGTCATGGGTTTTACTTTTAAACATAGACATATTTTCTAATTTCCAAATTAGGAATCAAAGCACATGACCTTTAGATTAAACATATATATTCAAAGAACCCATTTAGATACTAATTTTTTGAAATTTCTTGAGAGTTGCTTATGGCCTCATACTTAAAATTAATTTTTAGAAATATTCCTCTTCTGCTGGAAAAGAATGTATATTTTTCTGTAATTAGATAGTGTTCTAAATATATTTCATAGATCAAATTATTTTTCAAATCTCCTGTATGTATCCTTTTTTGTCTGCTTGATTGTACTGATCATTGAAAAGGTTCTACTATGAAGTCTGACATGAGTTTCTCTTGGTAGTTCTGTCAACTTTTGCTTTATACAATTTAATGCTATTAGATAAAATTTAGAAATATGGTCTCTTCCTAGTGAATATGTGTGTTCTCTTTATCTCTAGTAATGCATTTTGCTTAAAGTCTATTTTGTCTGCTATTAACAAAGTTAATTACCTTTGTTTTGGTTAGTGTCTTTTCACATTCCTTTTACTTATGTGTGTTTAGATAATAGGTCTTTTATAAACAGCAAACAGCTGCATTTTATTTATTCATCCTTTCTAATAATATTTGTTTGAGTAGTTTACATTTATCATAATTTGTTTCCACCATCTTATTTGGGCTCTTAGTAACCCCTTGTTTTCTTTTCTTTTATTCATTCAACAAATACTGAATGAATGACCACATATAAATATTTTTTAAATTTTATTTTTCAAATACAATTAACATTCACTATTATTTTTTATTAGTTTCAGGTGTACAGCATAATGGTTAGACAACTATATACTACTTCACAAAGTGGTCTCCTGATATTTCAAGCACCCACCTGGCTCTATATGCACTTATTAATATTACTGACTATAGTCACTATGCTGAACTTGACATCCCTGTGACTATTTTGTGACTATCAATTTGCATGTAATCCCTTCACCCTTTTCACCTAGCTCCACAACCCCCTTCCCCTCCGGCAACCAACCAGTCTGATCTCTGTATCTATGTGTTCATCTCATACGACAGTTGAAGCATTGTGCCATATATGATTAAACAATAGTTACTTAAGACACCATAGTCAATTATATAAGAGGTAATACAGAAATATTACAAATGTGAGTCTTTAAAACTATGATCATAAAAATATTCCAAAACTAGCATCCAAACATTTTCTGTGTATCATGATGCTACTACACCTATGAACTCAAACAAATTTTCTAATTAAGTAGAGTTATAGATGAGTATTACGAGAATACATTTTTATTCATGTTAATGATGGTCTAACAACTTATGGCTTAGTTTTGGGAGTTGTGTACATATTTTCTGAGAGAAGAGGTCAATAATTAAATTTTTTATTTCTCTGTAAATTGCTGTGAATATTTAAAGATATAGTTAAGTAGTAAGAGAAATGCAAATACATATTTTAAGTAAAATAGCAAGTTAAAATTGATTACTGATTCAATTAAGTATGCTAAGAGAATTACTGCAAGATTTCTGTAATCATACAACTAATATTACAAAACAACATGTTTTAAGAGTCAAGAATTATATAAAAAATGAGGATGTTTAAAATCAGATGACACCATACCAAACTACAAGTCTTAGGAAACTAAGACATAATACACCTAGCTAAAAATAAGATATTTGTGCTTTATTTGTCCCCTGAAAATCAAATGCAGGAATAAAGACTTCAATACAAATGTGAATAAATTGGTCTTCAGTAAATGTGTTAATCTATGCAGTTCTTATTTGAAGGGAAACAGTATTTTGTTATCTTAAAAAACACACACACACACACAAAAAGTTTGTTCTGTAAGAAAATCTAAACTCAACTAGATACCTCATATTCAAAGAAATCTCAAAATACTTGAAAAAAAAGATAATGTAAAAAGACAAGTTTATATTATAGGGGATAAAATATAAATATGTCTCCAAGTGTTTTTATCAACACGAAAACTGTTAGAATTAAAAAGAAATTAAAAAGTAAGTGAAGTAATGAGATTACTAACCCATTTGTAACTCAGAGATGGTTTCTACCAGTGACCAGTCTAAACTGTAACCGCAGTGGGATTTGTCCATCAGGTTATCCAGAACTTGTCTCACTGTCTGTCTCTCATCCACCATCATTGTTTTAGAACTATCATCAGACATGTGGACTCTAATAACTAGCTATAAAAGGCAAAAAGAAAATGAAATGCAAACCAAAAATTAGACATTTTAGAAACTTCTTCCGATAATTGAGTAATGCTCTTAGTAATTAATGCCCTTAGTTAAATGTAAATTAAAACAAACTTAAATTTATTATACAAAAATATTCTAAAATTAAGTATTAAATAACCTACATAAACAAATTTAAAGTCTCCTTAAAATTATAACAGGTTAAGGTTATAATAAGATTATTTTGTTTTACTCTGTTACGGTAACTTAATATCAGAAATTTACTTCTTTTAAAATGCATTTTATCCACAAAAAATACATGTGAAAAATATATTAGGAAGAAATAACCCTCTGTAAAACTGATTAAAAAAATCCAAGTATCACCTTTTTCACTTGTGCCTCTTTAATTTTCTCTAGGGCAACTCTGATCTTCTCAGCTTTCAATTTTGCTGCTTGTTCTTCCTGTGAACAAAAGCACTTCAGATAAACTAATGCTAAAATAATGAGATTTTTAAAAGAAGTCTTTTTATCCTTAAGGATATTACCAGCATTGAATTTCAGCAAGAATATAACTTCATACACTTATATATATATTTTAAATAACCCTGTTCACAAAGTGAGAGCTCACATATTATAAACTTTTTTAAAGATGCAGACTTGAAGATCTCTTATAAGACTAGATTCCATATTCCAGAGAAAAAGAAACCTGTAATGTAGTAGATTAATGAGTTTGATTCTGTCCATCTGAAGCAGATGAATTTGGGGTTCTGGGGTAGGGAAAACATAAATGTATATAGGTTATCTGTGGGCCTGCCAATTTGTTACACCTGCACAATCCCTAACTCTGAATTTATATCCCTCCAAAGCATAGGCAATCCATCTTTTGCATACTAATGTTTTGTTCTCTTACACTGAAAACGTATCATCATAAAAATAGCAAAACAAAAAATCTCAGTATCAATTTATTTGCAATCATATATAACTCCTTAATAAAACTCAAATTTATTTTCATTAATTCATTGATAATTTTTAAGTTAAATATAATTTTTCAAATATTTAATTTCTAGTAACTTGTACTTTATAAAGTTTAGATAAGTAGTAATAAAATTATCAAGAACTACAACTATACTTAAACCATTAGTCTATTTTTTTTCTAAAACAAAATATAGTGCTCTAATACCAGTACTTACCTGCACTTTCCAGCAATAGGCCATAGTACACTGTAGCATTAATTGCCAGTTGAAAAACTCATGTAAGTAAACCTTTACATATAAAGGATTACTTTTTAATTCTAAATTTTGATTTCTCTGGAAAATAACTAAGGAAAATATAAACTACCAGCTTGTAGATTTCTTTATCTAATATAAAACTTAAAAAAACACACAAACAACAACAAAAGAAAAACCTAATTATATCCGACAAACACTATCTGCTGTAGATTCTAATTAAAAACCACAATCCGTGTGTTATTCTTCATTAAAAACCTAAAGCTATCAGGGTAAAAAAAATCCCCCCAAACAGATTCACTCTTCTCTAAATCCTGTTGGCTTTCCTGTGTCTGAACTGCTTTGCTTTCCTCCTCATGTTCTAGGCTCTCTCCCCTCATTCCGAGCTTAGTATTTACTTACTACTCTGCCAGACAGAGAAAAACCAGTGGTTGGGGAAGACAGTGGGCTTGTTTGTCAGAAATCTGATCCTTGTCAATGAAAGGAGCCAGGGAATTAACATAATAACCACCAAGGTCTGGAAATACTATCTGTAAACCCAATTAGACAGAAAACAAAGAACTTTATTTTAACAATGGAGAGGAGTAAGGTAAGACTGAATTCTTAGACTATTATAGATATTTTCATTTGATTAAGAGATTAGATCATCCTACCCACACTATGCAAATAAACAACAGAATTATTATTGATTATATATTTTAACAAGTTTTTTCTTAAGACAGGTTATAAAATAAGAAAACTAAATTACTACTATAAATTTAAATCTCAAAGTCTGATGAGGAAAAACTGATATGTAGAATCAATGCTTTGCATATTTGAAATATAAACATGAACTTCGAAAAGGCCAAATTCTTTTATATTATAATCAATATGCAGAAGTTAAAAAAGTTAGATGTCCTCAAAAGCATAATACATTTTTAGGATAAAACATATTCAAGAGAATGAGAAGACAGCTATATACACTAGGAAAAATATTTGCAAAATATTTATCAGACATATCTGATAAAGAATTATGATCTAAACTATATAAAGAATTGTTAAAACTAACAAGAAAATGAATTCAATTTAAAAATGGGCAAAACACCTTAACAATGAGTTACACAGATACAAAGATGGCAAATAAGACTATAAAAAATGCTCAGACTCATATGTCATTAGGGAACTGCAAATTAAAACAATGAGATACCACTACACACCCATTAGAATGGACAGAATTCAAAACACTGTAAACACCAAATGCTGCTGAGGTTGTGGAGTAACAGGAACTCTCATTCACTGCTGGTGGGAATGCAAAATGGTACAACCACCTGGGAAGACAGTTTGGTGGGTTCTTAGAAAACTAGACATGCTCTTATGATACGACCCAGCAATCATGCTTCTTAACACTTACCCAAATGAGTTCAACACTTACCTCCACCCAAAAACCAAAAACCTATATGTAGATGTTTACAGTAGCCTTATTTATAAAATGACAAAACTTGTAAGCAACTAAGATATCTTTCCGGAGGTGAATGGATAAATTGTACTGATTCCAGACAATGAAATATTATTCAGTGCTAAAAAGAAATGAGCTATCAAGCCATGAAGAGACATGGAAGAAACGGAAAAGCCTATCACTAAGTGAAAGAAGCCAATCTGAAAAGGCTATAGATTCCAACTATATGACATTCTGAAAAAGGCAAACCTATGAATACAGTAAAAAGATTAGTGTTGTGGGGGTTGGGCAGAGGAAGGGGTGAACAGGTGGAGCACAGAATTTTGTGGGAGTGAAACTATTCTAACAGTATGATACTCTAACAGTAGATATATGTCATTATACATTTGTCCAAACTCATAGAATGTGAAGCCTAATATAAACTTCCACCAAAAGTGAAGCCTAATATAAACTATGCACTCTGAGTGATAATGATGTGTTAATACAGGTTCATCAACTGTAACAAACGTACCATTCTGGTGGGGGATGGTGATAATGGAGACTATGCATGTGTGGGGGTAGGTGGCATATAAGAAATCTCTTTACTCCTTCTAAATTTTACTACAAAATATAAAGTCTATCCAAAAAAGGAATATGAGAATTTAAATATTACATCTGATATTGGTTATAAATTTTATTATGAAAATTTATTTTCACAACTCCCATTTTAGTATATTATCTAGAACACAATCAGTGCTATCTTTTGAAGAAATGACATCAAAAGTAATTCAATTATAAGATTAGCTTATAAACTCCCAGATCAGTTTCTGCTCCACAGGCTAACAGGAAAAAAACTGATACACTGAAAGAAAGGTTTAAAGAAACAAAAGACTCCAATAAATTCCATTTAAAAAAAAAAAAAAAAAAAGGAAAGAAACAAGATATATGCAACCAATGAGATTTCCTAACCATGAATAAGAAACCATTTTTCGGTAAAACAGCAAGGAAGGCTATTTTAACATTCAAATTTAGCTATTCTCCCATCTGCTTACTAACATATTACTCTTTAAATAAATTGGTCTGTGTTAAAACTATCAAATTCAAATTTAAGAGCTATGTGCTTAATTTCAACCTAGGGAAATTTAAGTTCATTCTTCTCCAGTTTATTAACAAGAATGTCCTTGCTAGGAGCTTTTTGAAGAAACAATTAATCAAGATATCTCTAAGTTCTAGAATTTGGAGCAAAAGTGGAAATAAAACATTTATATCAAACTGCAAAATTCATAGTATTTTATTGTTCCTCAGAAAGTTTGATTTTCACCTACTTTATTTAAGCTATAATCATATCTTTTAACCACAACAAGGAAGAAACTGTTATAAGCTTATAGAGTATTGTGCAATATAGGAAAGATCAATAAATCTTTGCTAATGTACTTAGATTATATACTTAGAAGACATCTAATAGTTTATTTATAAAGGCAATGCAAATCTATGTTTAATATCTGCAACCCATGTTAATACAAAGAACAGAGCTTTATTCATCTCATGTTCTCTCTTTTCTGTTAAAGCCAACAAACTCAGGTTTTAAGTCTTCTGCCCCTTATCTTTGGCCTATCCCTTTCTTCACCCTGTTTGTCCCATAACTATCCTAAATATATGTAAAAGATACCTCACACATATAATAACTGAACTTTCTTTCCTACCCCTTCTCTTACAAAAGCAAGAGACAACCTATTTTCTACCTGAAAAACTCCTGTGTGGCTATCAATAATCATCAAATGCCAAGCCTCCTCAAATTTACATCAAGGACAAAAACTCAGTGAAGATCTTATGATTAAATGAAAGCCAATGCTGTGGCTACAAAGTGTTAGAGCTTTGTCTTCCGTGTAAAAAACAGAATACTTACAGAGTTACAGTTGCTAACAGACGGCTAGGGAATTCCTTCAACTAAGAAATTATTAAGGCTTTGTGGGTCCAGAACAAATCTTATTGAAATTACAGGGCTAAAGAGAAGTTAGCAGTTTCCTTGGGATCTAGTTTATTTCACAGATTAAAACAATAAATAATGTAGATTAAAAGAATTAAAAGAAAACTTGTAGTAGTAAATAGTTTGATGCCTATGAAGTGGTCTATTCTAGAAACCTGTTTAGGGCCAAAATAGCAACAACTAGTTTACCTCCCTTAAAGAAATCAAGCAACTGCCCTGACCCGGTAAGCTCAGTTGGTTAGAGCGTCGTCCCAAGACACCGTTTTGTGGGTTTGACACTGGTAAGGGTATAAACAGGAATCAACCAATGAGTGCATAAATAAGTGCAACAACAAATCAATGTTTCTCTCTATCCCCCTTCCTCTCTAAAATAAATTTTAAAAAATAAAGCAAAGAAAGAAATCATGAAATTAATATGACTCTCACTGAGAACTAACATTAGAGAACTAACATTATCTCAACACCTTGAAACTTGTCACACACTAAACTAAGGCCCCAAAAGACTAATCTTTTTAAGATTATACTGGCAGTTACCAAGTGATTGCTTGCTCTTTACACTACAATGTGACAGTTCCTTTTGTCCTAAGGGTTATAACACAAAGTTGGAGATAGCAGTAAATAAAAACCGCTTGTCAAAAATAAAAGTTTTCACCTGGCCTGGATTGGTGAAAACAAAACAACAACAAAACCCACCCCCCCCCTTTTTTTATTTTGCTGTCCTGGCCTAAGCACAGTGCTGCTATGTACTGACCACTGAGTGTTACAATGTCCTAGTTTGGAAAAGTGCAGGTCAGTAACCTGGACACATGTCCTCTGGGTAGGGAGAACCACATGACCACACAGGAGATATCCAAGAGGTACAACCTCATTTTAGCTTCATGAGAGCCAGGTGCTCTGGTACAAAGGGCACTGACATTGAGAGACCCCTGTGGCTCAGATGATCTAGAAGTTCTGCCACTTTATCCTTGACTCCATTCACTACCCCACCCTAAGTATTTAGGTTCTATGCTACAGAATCACATTCCTGCTCAGATTTCTTACTGTATGTAAGCAGGATAGTGACTATATACACCAGTAATACCACCACTGGGGTAACAGGAGATGTGATCTGAGTAGGGAATGGCTCTGATGCTGCAGCTGGCATCACCATCACTTGGGCAGAGGGAGATGAGAAGTTACTGACTGCATTTATCCAAAACCTGCGAAGAACCACTATCTCCATGATAGAAACTGTTTTGTTCACTGGCATATTGGGTTGTAAATGCTGTGTGGCACATAGTAAATATTTGTTGAATGAATGAAATTATTCTCTTCAATAGTTTTAGGGGGAAAAAATCAAACTCCTTAGGATGCTTGAATGACTTGCTTCCTAGCTACCTCTCCAAATCCAAATCAAGACACACACACACACACACACACACACACACACACACACACATAAATACACACACACACACACACACACACACACACATAAATACACACACACACACACACACACACATATATATAAATAAAACTATTGTGGCTCCAGCACAGTCTTTTTTAGCTTCTCAAACATGCCAAGCTCTGTTCTTCCTAGGACTATCTACATGGACCTCTTTCCTTCACCCTCAAGATGGCTTTTCATCCTTCAAGCTTTAGATTAAATGCCACCAGAAGGGCCTTTTCTGATTTTTACCATTTAAGGGCAATACAGCCTTCCTTCATAGCACTTAAAACATGGTTTAGAATTTGTCTACATGCTTGCTTGTTCATGTTTTTTAAATCTACCTTCCTAAGAAGACTAAGCTCCTGAGGGAGGCAGGGGATATATGGCCATTTTTTTACAATGTTATAGCTAGCACAGCACATGACTCAACAAATATTTGTTGAATAAATAAGCCATGGAAATGGTTAAAAGTTGCACTTAATCTGTGAGCAGTGTAAAAAATGGACAAGAGGAGGGAGAGGCAAGAATAAAGAGACAAGTATAGTGGCTCTGGTAAGAGATTAAGAACTGGTTTTAGGATGGTGGCGATGGGAATTAAATGGTAGGATGAACTCAGTAAATCCTGAAGATACAGGTGCTTCACCAGAGCTGAGGTCATAAGTAAAAAGAAGAAAGGTACCAAGAATGGTAGAGGGTTCAAACCTGGGCAATTGGGAGAACTGCAGGATTCTGAATAGAAATTGTGAGGCCCCAGGGTAAGGAAGTTAAAGACCTTCGGAACTGGTACTGGTAATCTTACAGGAAATGCCTGATGGCTATCTGGAAATTTATTGCTCTCTGGTAGAGATATGATCTAGAACAGAGATGCTAGCTGAAGCTATGAGTAAATATTCCAGGTAGAGACAGTAAACAGAGAACAGCTGAGGAAAAGGAAAGAATTTTGCTAAGGTTAGAAAGTACACATCTATTATCTGCTTAGACTTCTACATTCCCTGATATTTAAGCTACTTCTAACCCATTTCTACATCTACTTTAAAGAGAGAAACTCAGGCAAGAGAAAGGGTTTTACTGCTGACTCTTGTATCTTCTCTTTGAGATGCTTCTCACGGAGATTTTAATTTTAGCTTTATCACATTTCACAAGTTTATATGGTTAAGAAAAAATGAAATAAAAAATACCCCTCTGATATAATAAACAACTTAGAGACATTACCTATAATTACTGTGAATATTCTTCAAAAGCCAAGTCTGACATTCTTGACTTTAATATTATTTAAATAATAAGATAATAAAAACATGATTTAAAAAGAGGCAGAAAGCTATTTATAGTCAACTTCCTTATTCTGTTTCCCTTAATTAATGATGACAATGGCTAAAAGATTTAAAATTGATGTAAAATACCAACCCAGTGAAAATCTAGCTGGACCGATTCAAACCATTCTGAAATTGAAGAACTGAGAAATTAAAACTCAACATTCTCTTCCAATTTGGTGAAGCTAATATAAAGTAAGATTCTGTTTATATAAACAAATGTTTTAATTAAATGAGGTGCTGATAATATAAAGAATTAGAAAACAAAGTCTGCTGAAAAAACCTCACAGCGTAGATAAGCATTAGTAGTAGTAAAAGTTAAAAATTTTTAGACTTTCAAGTGAATTACAATGTTACGCTAGAAAAAGTGCAATATACTTGTGAAGACTGTTAGGTATTTACAACAGTAAATTTTCAGTGAAAAATTAGTAAATGACTGCAAACATGTTCTATTCTCAATAGAACATATTAAAGTCAGTAAATAATTACCTTCAGTAAGAAAAAAAAAATACTTCTGTTCAGCACAAAGGTGATGAAATAAGAAAGCACAATCTGAGAAATCTGAGAGTACAATCAAAACCAGAAATTATATTCTACCTATAAGGCAATAAATATTTACATACAGGTGGAAAGAAGAAGTATCACCTTGGTCAGCAAATGAGAAGGTTTTCCTGCAATGTTTCTCAGAAGAAGGGAGGTTTCCCTGTCCAAATAGGAGTGCTTGTACAGAAAGAGAAAAACAAACAAAAAAAGGCAATAGAAGTCAGTGGAGGTTTATGTGTTTAAAATATAAAGTAGACAAAGAATGATTCTCTATTATTAGCCTCATATCTTTTCCCTAAACTCACTAAAATGTGTCCAAAAGAAAAATTTTTTTTTAAAGGAGAGGAAAAAGAGGAAAGGGGGGGCACAGATAGCACCCATGCCAGCAGGCATGTCCCAGCCGACTCCTGCTGATCCTCACTCTGGGAAATGGGTCACACACTGCACAGACCACAGAGCCAGTTTGTTTTCCAGGACAGTGTTTTTGAGTGCTGTGCGCACAGCACAAATACACAGGTGCTGAAGGTTAATGACAAACATATTCCTTCCTCTTGTAAAGCCCATATTAAATAGTATAATCTTATGAAAAGAGAATAAAACATCATTTCTAAAACTTCTGCAAGTATTTCTGACAATTCAGTGACAGTCACACCAAGAGAAAAAAATGTCCATAAATATTTTGCCTAATGATATTACCCTATTTTCAGTAAAATTTTATTAATTCATATGAGGATACTAACATAATGTGTTGCACGGCAATTGAATGATATAAGTAAAATATTAAGAAGTGCTGTTGCCTTAAAATGGTTAAATTAATTCAAGCAATTAAGATATTTTCATTAAAATGATTGCAAATAACATAGCCCTAACTGTCCTTTTCCTCTTAATAACGTTTTAGTAACTGTTACAATGTAAGTTTATGCAACTGTATTTAAACTCATGTAGTATAAATTACAGCTGTTTTGATATATATGTAATTCAGACTTGCCTGTCCCTAAATAATTCTGAATTAGTTTTAATGCTATGTAGTTACTAACCACCATTTAAAACAATACATGGCACAGTTAAGTGGAGTTATAGAAAATCCTATTATGTTATATTTTATAAACCTAACTGTATATCAAGTTATTCTTGAAAAACAAATTATTTTCATTTATGTAAACAAACACTAGAGCAGCATCTACTCTCATAAAGTTCTTTGTCACAGATAATAAAACACACTACTTCCAGATTATAGAATACTAGAGGCCCGGTGCACGAAATTCGTGCACGGGGGATGTGGGGGATGTCCCTCAGCCCAGCCTGCACCCTCTCCAATCTGGGACTGCTTGAGGGATGTCCAACCGCCTGTTTGGACATCCCTCTCACAATCCAGGACTGCTGGCTCCCAACTGCCCTCCCCTGCAGGCCTGCCCCCCCCCCAATTGCCCTCCCCTGCTGACCTGGTCTCCCCCAACTGCCCTCCTCTGCTGGCCTGGTCACCCCTAACTGCCCTCCCTGCTGGCCTGATCTCCCACAACTGTACTCCCCTGCAGGCCTGGTCCCCCCCCTCCAACTGCCCTCCACTGTAGGCCTGGTCCCCCCCAACTGCCCTCCTCTGCCAGCTTGGTCACCCCCAACTGCCCTCCTCTGCTGGCCTGGTCACCCCTAACTTCCCACAACTGCCCTCCCCTGCAGGCCATCTTGTGGCGGCCATCTTTTGTCCACATGGGGGCAGCCATCTTTGACAACATGGGGGCGGTGATCTTGTGTCTTGGTGTGATGGTCAATTTGCATATCACTCTTTTATTAGATAGGATAATATTAACTTAATATTGAGTCATATCTACACTTGAGTTAGGTTTTCTATATGGTATTTCACTGCCTGTACTTTTTTAGCTTATTATTATTATTATTATTATTATTATTATTATTATCATAGTTGATAGTATTACAGATGTCTTCCATTTCCCCCACCTCCACCCAGCCCCTGTCCCACTCCAGGTCTTTCCCACACTATTGTCTATGCCCATGGGCTATGGATATATGCTTGTTAGTTAATCTCTTCCTGTTCCCCTAACCCCTTCCCCTCTGAGATCTGTCATTCTGTTCCATGTATCCATGCCTCTGGACCTATTCTGTTTGTCAGTTTCTTTTGTTCATTAGATTCTACATATAAGTGAGGTTTAAACTTTAAAAAAAATCTTACAAGATTTACTCAACCAGTCCTTAAATTCAAATTATTTCAAGACTTCAAATCACTAAAAAATAACCCACCTATACTCTGATCGGTAAGAATAATATCTAACTATTTGAAGGCTCTAAAGTAGAAGTTATCCATTTAAAAAATTTTCAAGGTTTAAATATCTTAAAATAAAAGGGGTACAGCCATTATAGCTGGTTACTCCAAAATATGTTACATCTGAAAAATGAGACCTCAAGCACTAGGTGGACATGATCATAGATAGCTATTCACTGCTTAATCACTAGCAGGGAGGGAGGCCAGGTCTCCAAGTTCCCTCTGTCTAAGCTTCAAGTATTTGTTGCAGGACCCTCCCACCCCCACAAAATCTAGAAATCAGAAGCAGCAAATTCCTCCCTTCAAAAAATGCCTTACTTATTTGCCTTTCCCTACTGGTGCCAGTCCCTACATCGCTCTAGCATTCCTCAGAAAGGGGGTGCGGGGTGGCAGGAGAACTGGTTACTGGAGAAAAATGCAAGATGGGTGAGAAGAGTGGTGTGCAATTGGAGGACTGAGAAAAGTAAAAGACACTGCTTTGGGCATGTCATTAAATTGGCCTTTAGTCTTGGTACATGTTACTGGTAACAAAAATGCACAGAGCTTCATTTAAATGGGGCCTTTTTATATTTTCCTTCATTTATCACTAACAACACAAAGTCAATGGCTTAGTCTTATCTTAATCCATTTCACTGATTAGCCCATTTTCTTACTCTCTTTCATTTTCCCCTTTCTTTCATTTATTCAACTATTTTTAGGTTTCAACTTTCAGCCTGCAACCATGCCAGGCACTGAAGATGCAAAGGCGACCAAGACAGGCATTTCTTACTCTCACAAAGTTTAGAGTTAAATAGGGAGAGAACTGACAATTATAACAGTGTGTTGAAGGGTATGGGAGCCAAGTATTAGGTGGACTACCTAACCCAGTATTAGGAGTTCAGCAAAGTATTTCTTAAAACGCTTAGAGTCCTGGATGATAAGTAAGAGGCAGCTAGGGGTTCCAACACAAAGTTTGTTTATGTTAGACATGCTACAACCTACATAATCTCACCACAAGTATTAATATTCAATAGTGCCATATTATAGAGTTGCTCATTTGCTTTTGCTCATTTATTTTTAACCTTGGTTTAATTTTTAATTGAAAAATTGAGGTATATTATAAAGTTTCGTCATCAAAAGTTCTAAAGAATGCATTCCTCTTCATTGATATTTAACTAGTTCCATGGACATGTTTACAGAACTTACAGGTGTCAGCTCAGCCTGTTCTTCTGTGAAGTCAATATGACGCTTGGCCGGCTTGCTGGGACATCTCAGAGAAATAGCATGCTGTGAAAATGCAGGAAGGAAGAAAATGATAGGTAAAGGAGGTGGAAAAGGGCAGTTCTCATTATCATGCAGGAAGAGAAAAGATCACTGAAATAAAATGCTAATGAAAAGTTGCATGCATCTTTCATTATATCATGCAAAAATAAAAAAGGTAAGAACCAGATGATCCTAACCTTTGATAATTTAAGGGTAACCTCACTCTACTTCTGAACAGTAGAGCTCTAAGAGAGAATTATGGAGAAACACTGTGTCCATTACCAATTCATGCTCTGACCTCAATTGGGCCTTGACTGCTGTTTGGCAGCATTCTGTCTTTCCTCCTCCACTCAAAGCTTGTTCTAAGTGGTTACAAAGTTCTTCAAGCTTCTAATTTTACCCTTCCACCTCTTCACATGACCTCACTTCCCTCCATAACTAAGCAAATCACACCCATCTATCTTCACCACTACAAGGCATCCTATAGCTACACCCATATTCTCATTCTCTCCAGTTCTGTATGAATAAATATGCTTTTCCCCCTCCAAAGCTAAGCATATCCTATATCCCACTCATTCCCCACCCCCAATAGCTCAGCCTCTAATACTCAACTAGTCCAGCTTATTGGTGGCAGGAAGGACAGAAAAATAATCAAGTCTTCTGGGTTCCCTCCTCCTCTTAAACTATTATTCTCCTTTTCACTGCCAAAGTTCCTCAACTCAGCTACAGTGTATCTCCTCCACTTATCCTTCAATCCCCTACCATCTAGCATATATCTTTATTTTCCAAAGTCTTTATCCCTTGTGTTGTAATCCATTCTATAAATCATTTTCAAAGTCCTCAATGACCTTTTAACCAAGGTTTTCTGTCTTTCCTATCACAGTACTCACCACACTGACTGAAACTGCTTGTTTGGTTGTCTGTATTGACACCCATCTCCTCACAAATACATTATAATCTCAAAAAGACACTGTGTATTAAGTTCACAGTTTCATCTCTTACAGCCCAGTGTAGTGCCTACATGCTCATTAATGGAATATATGAATAACTATTTCTTTTTGGTCTTCATGCCACATGCTTGGCCAGATTAAGATTCTTTTTGCTTTCCTCCCTCTACATTTTCTCATTAAACATATTCTATAGTACTTTGTCAATCACTGAATCAATGGGAGGCCTATAAAATCTATACTGCCAATATTCTCATTCTTAGGAAACAAAGACTGACATTAAGGGCTAAAGGGGCATGATAAATGCAATGAACTCTCAAATAGTTCAGGAAAAAAGTATATGTAAAAAACCCAACAAAGTAAATATGGCACAATGTTAAAAATGAGTGAATCTGAGCAATGAGTTTCCTGAGTTTTGTACTATCTTTTCACATTTTCGTAAGTTTGACATTATTTCAAAATACAAAGTTTTTAAAAATCTGTACTCTCTAGACTCTCACACAAGCTCATACCATATTTCTAAATGGTTATTGGTTAATTTAGTTTAAAATCTAAATCTAAAGTGTTCAAAAAGGGATGTCTGCCTATGTACCATGTTCAACAATATGATAGCACATTATGGTCACTGAAATTCAACAAGTCCTTATCAAAAGTGAATATATGTATGCAAAGTGACATAAAAAGAATAGAAAACAGGACATGCAAACAAAGATTATATGTTGTTACATTAACAAAGCTGAAAAGGGATTATGTAATGATATAAACTAATGTTAATTAGGGTCCATTTCCACAAAATATTTACTATCCTACAAAAAATTATCTCCTCCAATCCAATTTTTACTTACTCTTCATCACTACTTTAAATCGAAAAGCTGTGCTCAAAACACATAATAAAAATGAAAATTGAGGATCAATTCTCCACATAAATTTTGCTCCAAACATTCCAATCTTGTAACTTCCATTTGTTATAAAACTATCAAATTCTTCATCAATCTCTTAAAAATTCTCCACAAAGATCAGCAAAGTAAGTTATGGATCAGTACTTTTTTGAACTGAATCTATAACATGTTAAAATGAAATATCATTTATGAGCCAGAATCTTGGGCAGGGGGTTTGTATATAGAAAAGCATTGATCTGAACATAGAAGCCAAAACATAAATCAAGAAATGGCCTTGTGCCAAAGTCACAGTTACTTTTGATAGGTAACACTTCCTTTTGATAGCTAACACCTTAGATTATAACTGGAAGAAAGAAGTAGAGGTTTGTGACCACACATTATAGTGTTTCAATAGAGCATATTTACATTCCTTTTATTGACATGTGTATGTGCTTTTTGCAATTGCTTTATTTATTTTTATTTTTATTTTTATTAAAAACATAGCATAATGGTTAAGAATGTGGACCCTGGGGCTGGAGGCTTGAGTTCGAGCCCCAGATCAGCTACTGACTGGCAATGTCACTTATTTAACCTGTTTCCTCATGTGTAAAATGGGGGTAGTAAATAGCATTTATCTCCAAAGGTTGCTAGAAATAGAATTCTATTAGAATTAGAATTCAGCCCTCATCTGAATTTTATTTAAACCTCAATTCATTTAGATTAGAGATAACTTATAGTTGTTAAAATTTAACTGTATTCAGGAATATGCTAACCACCACCACAAGATGGGGATGTTACTGCATAAATCTTATCGCCTTTTTTCTCCTGCCCATGCAAGTCCTGTCTCTAAGGCCTGGTTCTGAGAGCACTGGCCAGTCAGTCTAGCCTTGTCTTGATTCTCCTCCAACTCTGTGATGAAGCAGCAAAGCATTGCAGTATGAGATCTACAACCAGAATGTCTGGGTTCAAATCCTTGGGAAAGATATTTTAGTCACTCTCTGCCTTAGTCCCATTCCACAAGGCACCAGGCAGATTCAGTGTTGACATATACGGCACAATGCTCACCACAGAGAATAAGCACTCAATATAGTAGCTACTACTGTTTCCTCCCCCCACTCTTCTATTTATTCCTCTCCTTTTCCTGGCCATTAATTAACCAGTAAATACTTGAATGCTTTTAAAACTATTTCTTTTGTATTTTATAGTCTCTCTTAATTTAAAAAACAGATGGATATATTTCTATTCTTGTTCAAAAAGGGTCCTTTACTAGCCCTCCACAACACAACTTAAAAAACCAAAGCGATCTAAAACCAAATAAAGATACCGTTTTACCTCCTCAGAGGAGGAAAATTGCACAGATGTCTAAGTAGTACGCGCCGGAAGAAGCAGAGCATTTATCCCAGAGTTGATTGGGATAATTAATGTGTTTGAAAAATGTTTGTGAGTGAGAACTAGACACTTCCTCTGGCTTTTGCCAAATCTAAGCTCTTCTTCCACTTGATACCTATTCTTTCCTATTAACCTCACTAGGTTAGGTCAGCAAAATCTGAAATTAAACACCAAGTTGGTAGATGTGAATGAATTTCTGTACGATGTAGCAACATAGCCATCAGAATTTTGAGAGAAATGTAGCTGCAACAATTGAGAAATCAATTAACAACCCAATCTTTCAGATATGCAGGCCTCAAAGTTTCAGAAAGCCTGTGTTTCCCTCCTACCCAGTTAATACTCCAGACCAAAAGGTTGTTTGCTAAGAATAAATATAATTCAATGGACTTCAGTGCCTTTGGGTTTTCCCCCTGATGCTACAATTGCTGTTTTCTAATACCTCAAAATTTCTGCACACATTAATTCTTGAAATAGTTCTGAAAAGTAAAAGAAGTGGAGGAATTGCACTGAAGCTATAATATACTATGCTGAATATTACTAGTTATAACAGTGTATCCATAAAATATTTCATTTAATAATAATGCCTATACATTTGAGGAAAAGAAGGATCTCTTACACTTTGAGCTAGCATGGAAGGACCTGGAGAGTATCATGCTAAGTGAAATAAGTCAGTCAGAGAAAGACAAGTAACACATGATCTCATTCATATGTAGAATCTAATTAATAAAATAAACTGACGAACAAAATAGATCTCAAGACATTGAAGCATGCAACAGATGGACATATTTCAGAGGGGAGGGGCTGGAGGTGGGGGTGGGAAAAGATTAACCAAAGAATTTATATGTATAACCCAAGGACACATACAATATTGTGATGAAGGCCCGGGGAGGGGGCGGGAGCAGAATGGCAGGGTTAATGGGGGGGAAATAAAGGGGACATCTGTAATACTTTCAACAATAAAGATAAATTTAAAAAATAAAAAAGAATACTGACTGAAATTATTCTAGAATTCATTTTTACGTTTATCCATGAAAAATATTTTTATGCTAAAAAATATATTTTTTAATATATTTTATTGATTTTTTTACAGAGAGGAAGAGAGAGGGATAGAGAGTTAGAAACATCGATGAGAGAGAAACATCGATCAGCTGCCTCTTGCACACCTCCTACTGGGGATGTGCCCGCAACCAAGGTACATGCCCTTGACTGGAATCGAACCTGGGACCCTTGAGTCCGCAGGCCGACGCTCTATCCACTGAGCCAAACCAGTTTCGGCTAAAATATTCTTTAACATTCTGGAAATAATCATTGTTAACAATCAGCTTCACTTTATTTTTAAGATATTGATAAAAGTTGAAAGGCCAGAGTTTAGTTTTGAAATTCAAATACAGATTTCTCAGTTAACTAATCTCTTCTTTGGAATAATGTACCTACCAAAGGGATATTGGGAGGCTTAAATGAGGTAACATATGTGAAGTGCCTGGAAAGCACAGTATTTCAACAAAAGTAAAGAAAGAGAAAAAAGACAAAATTTGGAAGCTAGAAAGCATATGGCAGAGTGATAACCAACTCAGCAGGCCTAAGAAAAGCTGAATGCTAAGCCAGTGCTGGAGAAAAGTAGAGGAGCACCCCAATTTACATTATGTGATCTTAAAAGTCTCCAGAAGCAGAGAATGAAGGTGGAACTAAAAGCAGGAGGATTGATTAAAAGCATTTAAGAATGCAGTTAATTCTCAGATTCCCTCCTTTATTCACCAACCAGCAGCAATCTCTGGTTCAGATTGATATTCACTGCTGATCTCACTCATATGTGGAATCTAATGAACATAGCTTGGCACCAGGCTCACTTAGTTCTACAGGAAGACAAAGACAAAGCACATTAGCATGAGACGTACTATCTTCAGAAGATATCTATTCAGCCTACGAGGGGTCTTTTTTGGACCAACCATTGTTAAGAGAAAAAGATCATGTGGGGTAAGTACAGAAATCACGAGGCTAGAAAAACTTCCTGCTCCACAGGAACTAGTAGTACATTATCTATCTATATAAAACCCTAATATGCAAATAGACCGAACGGCGGAACAACTGAACAACCAGTGGCTATGATGTGCGCTGACCACTAGGGGGCAAGTGCGGAACATGGTGGGTGTCAGCAGCAGGCTGCAGAGCACAGAACATGGAGCAGGTGAGCAGGGGCGCCAGACCAAGGTGGGGTGCTGGTCACTGTCATCGGGGCAAGCCTCTGGTGGTTACTAAAAATTCTTTGCTCCCACATGCTGCGGTCCTGCCCAGTGCTTGCACCCGCTGCTGGCACCTGGCGCTGGCCCCAATTGCTCAGCACTGTCAGCGGGTGCAAGCAGCGGTTGCTGGCCCCGATCGCCCCTGAGGGCTTCTTCACTTCCCCCTGCTCCTGAGGGGTGATTGGGGCAGCAGCCGCTGCTCACATCTGCTGACGGTGCCAGCTTGCACTGCTGCTGGCGCCAGCCCCAATCACTCCGTGGCGTTAGCGGGTGTGAGGGGGGCTGGCGCCGTCAGCGCGTGGGAACAGTGGCAGCGGGAGCGGGGCTGCCGGCAGAGAGGGGACCAGAGGGGCTCGGTGAGGGTGTGGAGGATGGGCTGAGACCCACCCCTGTGCCCACTGCAGCCTCGCAACCTACAGTTCCTTTCAAGGTGCATAAATTCGTGCACTGGGCCCCTAGTAACAAATAATGAGTGTAGGTTCCATGGCCCCTCAAGAAACGTGTCCATGCCAACTTACAAGAGTTACACACTGCACACCAGGAAGTTAAGGTCTGTGACTTTTCATTGGCTTCTAAAGTTCACTCACCAATCAGGGGTCAATTTACAACAAACAATATTGCTTGAAAACATTCTATACTTATTATGTTTCTAGTAAATGAATTCAGGGGAAGGAAAACCCAAGATCATCTTCCATGAATAAAAGGGCTCAGATCTGCATTTAACTCTGAACTTAAAGCAGTGATTCTCAAATGAGGGCAATTCTGCCTTACAGGGAACATGTAGTAATGTTTGCAGACATATCGAGTTGTCATAATTGGAGGGTGTGTGTGTACTACTGGCACCTAATGGGTAGATCGGCAGGGATGCTGCTCAACAGCCTACAATGCACAGGATAGCTCCTCACAACAAAGAATTTTCTAGCCCTAAATGTCAATAAACTTATGGTTAAGAAACCTTTCTGAGCTAGGATTAAATGGAAGATCACATACTGAATCACATACTGAACACTGAGGACCATCTCACATCTCAAGCATTCTTTTCCCAATGGGCTGCTAAAGCACTGAGAGCCAGGCATGTGCCCTCCAGGCAAGGGATTGGAAGAATCTGCTTTGGAGAAAAGAACTAAGAATGATCCTTTTTCTATCCAAAAGATAGAAAAAAATTTAAGATGAAATTAATTGAATACTAATTTTGTTTGAAATAAGTATGAGATATAATCAACTGGGAGAAAGGTTGGAGTTGAAGGGCAAAAAGTATGTGTGTGTATATACATAGCAGTGTTTTTTACAAGTCTTATAGAACCATTTGAGCTCCACGCATACAAAACTAATGTTTTTTTTTTTAAATTATATATGAGTGTGGGAATAATTTGATATATGGATTTGGGACCTAGTAATAGACTCCCTTCATTTTCTTGACTTGAATCAAAAGAAACTACATCCAGAAAAAGTATATTGAAGCAAACTACTTTTCTACCCATCTGGCCAAGGCAAAAAGAACAGGCTGAATAGAGAAGACCTTAACACCATTTCTTACATTATTCCTCATTGACTCACCAAACCTTGTATTAAAGCCCTACATTAAACATAATATCACTGAACGTTGGTTTCCTTGCTCATGGATACCACTGGATACCATGTGGAGTGTTTGCTGGGAGAGGACTTTTCACTTCACTTGCTCTTTTATTGTTTGAACTTTTATAATGAGGGCATGTTACAGATGGATACACACACCTCCCCTGAATGATTAACCTGTTTCCATGCATCTTGACTCAATTAAAAATAATCTGATTGGAAAGAAGGAATATAAACATATAAAACACAGAAAAACCAAGAAAGCATATCCGCAGTAAAATATTGCTCATTTCCCAATAGGTAAATCTAAAATACTTAAATGACACATATTAATAAATAGCTGGTGCTAAATGTAATCCCCAGGTATCATAAGGTAGAAACCAGTTTTAAAGTTCTCAACAGAATATATTATCACTTTGGTAAGTTTCATTTTAAATAAATGTTTATTCTTTAAACTGATATATTTCCTTAGAAGCAATAAAACTCATTTATCTCCAAACCACCACGATAAAATGATATTTCCTTAGAAACAATAAAACTTGTTTATCTCCAAACCTCCTTTGTGCTCCACACTACCTAAAACAAAGCTAGGCAAATGGAGTTGCCAAGTGATGAAAAATAATCTAATAAATTAAATCAATGGGGGAAAAATCAATACTGTCAATAGGTATAAATTTCACATTTCTGTGCAATTCCTTAAACAATGTTTTATAAGGTTTACCTTCTGATTATTCATGAATAAATTATTTTAGCTTTTTTAGAGGGCATTGTAAATACAAAGTGAATAGAAGACTGGTTTTCTTTTTGCTACCTGATAACAAAATTGCCTTCCTGATGAAAAAAAACAAGAATTCACCTACAGTAAAACTAAACTCAGTTTTTTCTAAACTTATTTTATCACAAATCTATTCTTTATCCTCATCCAGAAAAACTTCATCTTTAAAAATCTGTTCATGTATATTATATCCTTTTGACTCTCTGAACCACTGTACAAGAAGACAGACCATGTACTATTAGCTCCCTCTTACTTAGGAGAAACTGATGTTCACAGATGTTGGATAAACTCATTTAGGTTCTATGGATAGTGAGTGGCAAAGAAAACACTTGGAACCGAGTTTTCTGATTCCAAGCCCAGTGGCTCTTTCCACTATACCACACTAACTCTTTCATAATAAAGTGAACCCTAAAAACTAGAATCTTGGAGGACTACAATGGGAATATGAGTCTTAAAAAATTTCTTAAGTTGTTAATTTATAATAAATACATATTAAGCAATTATTGTCAGCTTACGAGCCATACTAACTTAGCAAATGTAAAAAAAACCCACATTTCAAGATTTTGTTTTGTTTCCTTTAAAATATATTTTTATTGATTTCAGAGAGGAAGGGGGAGGGAGAGATAGAAACATCAATGATAAGAGAGAATCATTAATTGGCTGCCTCCTGCACGCCCCACATTGGGGATTGAGCCCGCAACCTGGGCATGTACCCTGACCTGGAATCAAACCATGACCTCCTGGTTCATAGCTCAACCACTGAACTATGCTGGCCGGGCCATATTTCAAGTTTTTTTTTACTAATGTGAAACAAGTAACATCAATTCAAACACTTCAATATAGTCACAAGAATAAAAATGAAGAAACTAAATATCCTCTTAATCATCTTTGTGACATTGCCATAGTTGGTAATATACACCTTTTGTAATGATTTTAAAACTTAGCTCAGAGGTATCCTTGATAAATTTTAAATGTAGAGAAAATAAGAAAGTTATTTAAAACTATATTTAAAAAGTTTTCTATTTTAGTACTAAAATAGCAAAAAATAAATTCATCTACCTACCTCAGTAATTGGCTGCCCCTGATGTGTCAACTCCAGTTCTTGAGGGCGTGTTACTTTATCAATATCCAAAGAGTCCATGCTGGAAGCTGCAGAAGTGATGCTGGAGCGAGAGGAGTTACTAATAGAGCGCACTTCAGCATCACTCACTGTGCCCGCTGATGCCGTTCTTCTGTGCTGATTAGTTACTGAGGGCTTAGCATCCTCTAGTACAGATTGCTGAGCAGCCTCATCCATGCTCAAAGAGGCCTGTTCTAACTGTGCAGTAATATCATCCAGGGAGTAGTTGGCATGTGATGGTTTAGTAATCCTATTAGATGAAGAAGACAATCCTTTCAAGGTGCCATGTTTTGTTGTATGTCGGCTAGGAGGTAATTTCTGAGTGGCTTTTGTTTCTGTGATTTGACGCTTACTATTTCCTGCACCGATACTGCTGAGCTCCCGCTCTATTGAGCAAAGATCGGCCATCAGGGCATCCAGATCCACAGTTTCTCCCTGATTCAGAGCTTCTGCAATGAACAATACACATGATGTTTCCAGAACAACTGAATCAGAATGTATCCATTCTACTATAAATCAGTTAATGAATGCAGGGAAAGAAGCAAAAAATTCATCCTATTGGTCCTAAAGCCTCTCAAATAGAGTATTTCTAACAGTTTTTTGTTTTATATTCCGAGAGAAATTTTTAGAAGCAAACAGATCATCTTTTAAGATTTTTAGCCATCACAGGAGAACAATTATAAGTTGAAAGTAAAAATAATTCAAAAAATCGTACACTGTCCTAGTTTTAACCTCATCAGTAATGCATCTTTTTATCAGAGGCTCTAAGTTGTCAATATTATCAGTGCCCTGGTAGAGATGTTGCCTAAAAAGTTGAGGTCATAAAGAGAAATGTAAGGCCTAAAAAATTACAGATTGAAATATCAATTTCAAATACTATAAAGTTGACTAGGTAGAGGGCATTACTAGCAAATAAAGGCCAGAGGGCTGATTTTAAAATTACTAACAACTAACTTCACTGGACTTTAGGTTCCACCCAAGTATATACTTTGTCAATTATAAATAACTCAACTAGAAAACTATTTTAGTTATGTTCGTTTGTTTTTTTCTATGATCATTTGAAATAGTAATAAATCAAGAAATATAAGAATTTAGTCAAGTTATGCATATCATTTCTATGTTGAGCTAGTTGGTATTGTAGCTGCACTGCTCTTACATTATATAATTTAGTATACTATTTTACATTTTATTCCCAATTACATCTTACCATTCAAGTTGTATATGGAGAAGCGATAAGAAAAATTGGCCATGTTTGTTTCCTGGCGAAGAGGAGATCTTTTTACTGGTTCCATGGGCTTGTCAGAATCCAAACTCTTTAAAAAGGAAGTTTGAGAAGTCATATTATATCCACACTTCAATTATATAAAAAGATACAGTTTGCCCTGGCCTGTTTTTTTTTTTAAAATATATTTTATTGACTTTTTACAGAGAGGAAAGGAGAGGGACAGAGAGCTAGAAACATCGATGAGAGAGAAACATCGACCAGCCGCCTCCTGCACACCCCCTACCGGGAATGTGCCCGCAACCAATGTACATGCCCTTGACCGGAATCGAACCTGGGACCTTTCAGTCCGCAGACCGACGCTCTATCCACTGAGCCAAACCGGTTTCGGCTGCCCTGGCCTGTTTGACTCAGTGGATAGAGCATCAGCCTGCAGATCAAAGGGTCCCGGGTTTGATTCCAGTCAAGGGAACATACCTTGGTTGCAGGCTCCTCCCAGGCCCAGACCCTGGTCGGGGTTTGTGCAGGAGGCGACCAATCGATGTGTTTTGGTCACATCGATGTTTCTCTCTGTCTTCCCCTCTCTCTTCCACTCTCCCTAAAAATCAATGGAAAAATATCCTCGGGAGAGGATTAACAACAACAAAAGATACAGTTTGTTTTATGATTAAGTAAATTGTTATAGAATAGGTAATAAAACCAAAGTTTTTCTAGGTAATAGCCTTACAGAAAAGTAACTGGTTTTCATATTATTTTGGTTATAGTTTTTAAAAAATTTTAGATAATAATCTTACTGAAGGCACTTGAGAATGTCATACATCTTTCCAAATACATCAAGTATAGAGACTAAGTTCATTTTACATAAATTTACTATAAAATAAACTAGTTATATGAATATGGGCATGGTAAGATAAATAGGAAGAAATGATGCAGATAATTCTGTTATCTCTTTCTTCAAAGTAACTTGTTTTAGGTCCAGCATAGCGTCATTCCTGGCATGAGGGACCCTGAAGATATGGTACAATTCTGGACTCAAAATTAGTGTGACTCAAGATCTTAACAGACTAGCTACAACTTTAAACAATAATGAAATATTCTTGTTCTTTTCAAATTCTATGAGGGCAAACTGTAACCCAGCTACACTGCTTGTGCAAAGTCTAGAATTATACTACACTTCAGGTTTGGGTATCTTGTAAGTTAACTCACCACCTTTTAAAATGATACTTTTTCTAACCTTTCTATAATAAGGAAAATAAGATGTTTACAACAGAGAAATTCAGGGTAAGGGTAGGTAGATATATAGCATTTACTTAAATAAATTTACAAATATTGGGATTAGTCTTTTAAAACTTTAGTCTCTACCTATAATTATCAAATAGATTTCAAATAAAGGAGAATGCTGGACAGTACAATCGTAGAATTAAAGTCGAATGCTATCTTCTTTATTCATT
Organism: Eptesicus fuscus; assembly: GCF_027574615.1. NCBI lineage: Eukaryota > Metazoa > Chordata > Mammalia > Chiroptera > Vespertilionidae > Eptesicus > Eptesicus fuscus. Next base: position 83,372,524 of record NC_072483.1, on the reverse strand, counting down.
TATCTCAAGATAAAACAAATCCATTCAGAAAGTGTCCATCCTGGTTTTAAAACTATCATATGAAGGACGTTTATGACCATTCAGTGCCTTATTTCAAAATTTCACAAAACAGCCAGAAAATTCTCCTTTAATCGCAAACGTAAGTCTTCTGCTGCAATTTAATCCCTAAGCCTCCTTCTCTCGGTGGAAATGAAAACTAATAGGTAGGTAATGTTTACTGTAAAATAACTTGAATATAATTGAGGACATATTAAAAGTCTACCTATTTACCAGTTTAAATAAACAAATATTTGTTATAATTGTCTGCTGTGTCCATGGTGCTATGGCAACAAGGGAAAGAGCAAGAAATACTCCTTGATGCCAAGAAATTCATAATCAGTAGGGTAGTTTTTAACCTTTTTCTGGGGGTGGGAGTCATTGAGAATTTGAAAAAAGCTATATGCTATATGCACCTTCCAGAAAAATACAAATACACACAAATTTTACAAATGATTTCAGAAGCATCACCAACCACTTAAAACTTAAACCTGACTTAATATAAAATTGAAAATCCCATTAACATTGTATGTGTGATATAGGCACACAAATGACACATTGTAGTGAACTAAAATAATAAATAAAAAAACTTGAAGCTTAGCCACTAAGTAAAAATTTTTGAAAATTTCTGAAGTGTTAAAAAGCAACTGTTAGCAGTGAGCCACCATTACACAAGCGTTTCTTTAAATCTTTCTCTCTAGACAGATTTGTGTAATAAAAAGAACAGTCACAGCACTAGTTAGGAGACAACTTTTGTGGTGACTGGCTCTTTACATTTAGACATCAGGGGATTTAAATATAAAGAAGAATAAAAGGTACTGAACCAGTAGAAGCCCACTGCAATGGAGTAGCATGGAGTACTGCTCCACCTAGAGCGGCTGGAGTGATACCTACCTACCTTCTCTTTTTGGCTCCCTTCCCAAATATGAGTAATAAAACCATACAGTCAAGGCAACCCCACACGTCAGCTGGCACATATTATCATTTTCGAATCCTTTATTTTGCTTCCTCATTCCTTTTTTCTCCTCAGCATAGAAATGCATAGTCTAGTCATCATCTCTACACCAAAATCACCTTTTTTTTTAAAAATTAAGAATTAAACTGAAATGGTTCCACAACTACAGATATAAGAAAGACCTTTCTCTCAACAAGTAATTATATTTCTCCTGACTGGAGATGAAGGGAATGATTCTTATGAGAACCTAGTAGAAGTGAAAGTATTCTCCTCAAAATTGAACATTAACAGATTATGGTCACAAACATGTCTGCTTTTCAAAACTATCGATCTTAGAATTACTCTTAGAATTACATGAAGAGTTTATGAGTTTCAATTACAGACTGTTACAGAAAGAGAGGAACAAACCAGTACTTTAAGTTTCCAGCTTACTACCTACTTTTTTTACTAGTTAAGGAATCTCAAATTTAAGCAATTTTACATATAAGTTCTTCCCAGAGATATTAAGAATGAATGAAAATAATTTTTGTTCTAATGTTCTCAATGACATAAAGTTAAAGTTGTTTTAATAAACATAACCATCTTTATATATTGAATATAATATATGACCTGGGGTACTAACAGAATACCCTTTTATTATAAAAGTGACCTGGTTTAGAGGATAAGGTCATTCTTTAAATAAAAAGAATAAGTAAAACAAAAAACTCATCCTATATAATAAAGAGGTGATATGCAAATTGACCCTCATGCCCTCACACAAGATGGCCGCCCCCATGTGGTCAAAGATGGCCGGCAGGGGAGGGTAGTTGTGGCGATCAGGCCAGCAGGGGAGGGCAGTTAGAGGTGACCAGGCCTGCAGGGGAGGACAGTTGGGGGCAACCAGGCCGGCAGGAGAGGGCAATTGGGGGAGACCAGGCCTGAAGGGAAGGGCAGTTAGGGGCGACCAGGCCTAAAGGGGAGGGCAGTTAGGGGTGACCATGCCTGCAGGGGAGGGCAGATGGGGGGGACCAGGCCTTCAGGGGAGGGCAGTTAGGGGCAACCAGGCCAGCAGGGGAGGGCAGTTAGGGGCAACCGGGCCAGCAGGGGAAGGCAGATGGGGATGACCAGGCTGGCAGGGGAGCAGTTAGGCGTCGATCAGGCTGTCAGGGGAGTTAGGGGGTGATCAGGCTGGCAGGCAGGCAAGCAGTTGGGAGCCAGCAGTCTCAGATTGTAAGAGGGATGTCCGACTGCCGGTTTAGGCCCGATCCACATGGATCAGGCCTAAACCGGCAGTCGGACATCCCCCGAGGGGTCCTGGATTGGAGAGGGTGCAGACTGAGCTGAGGGACACCAACCCCCCACCAGTGCACGAATTTCATGCACCGGGCCTCTAGTGATACAATAAAACTAAATAAAAAGGCTTTCCCACTGTTTTAAAATGCAGCTGGGAATGAAATTTTGTCAGTACTCTGCAACCACGAAATAGAAAATATTTTCATGTGTGAAGATATTATTTATGCTGTAAAGTATTCAAATTCACTAAGTTATGAAATAGGATGTGCTAAAATTTAGACTTCAAGATTTTAGGCTTTAAAACTTTCTAGCCAGCAATCTCAATTTATGAAAGAGATTGTAAGTAATCCCTGTAGATAAACAGAACCTCAGTCAGTCACAAGTATATTTTAAAACTTCTTCAAATAACCAGAGAAGATAATATCTTGTCCTGTAGCATTCATTTACTTGTTAATGTTTTGGACATTTTCTTTTTATAGCAATATTTAAAAATATAACCTATATCCACCATATCCTTATGATTATACTGTAAACTTTTAGCACACGGTGATGACTTAAAATCCTCAACCAGTTTTCCAAGCACTATTTCTAACCTGAGTAAGTTTGTCTAGCTCCCCCAGCCAGGCTCCAAACATTTTGTCCAGATCTTGATCTTCTTTGTCACTGTCTTCTTCGGCACCATGGTCAATTTCTTCATCTGATAGCTGCTCCATCTGAAACAGACATTTGTGTAGAATAGTTACAGGATAAACTTGAAAAAGTATGTAGTATATGTTCTGATATATACTACAGCTCTCTGGAGTCAAACCTTCAGAACTAGGAAGGAAATTAAAAGTGATGACTGGAGACAGGGTTGACAAGTGAGTAGTGATGAGCGATTAAGTCTCAAATTTTTAGAAAAATGTGAAAGAATGAGCAGTATCAAATTATGACCAGCATCACAAGTAGCAATAATTTAAAAATTGCAGATGACTCCCATAATTAGAGGATATGACAGCAGATCAGTTCTCTTCACTGATAGATTCTAAAACACCATAGTGAAAAATTCCAGAAGACTTTAATGCAGCAACTTATCTATTTTGTAAAAATCTGTTTAGATATAAAAATGCATGTATCTTGCAAAAGCTTAGTCCCATAAGCATTTCATAGAAAAGACAAAACAAAATTTTAAATCTGATTTAGTCTGTTGAATTAATTACTCCTCTCCTATTCTCATTTTCTACCTCATCTATCTTTTACCTTATTTCCCCATTAGTTCCTACAAAATCTAAGGAACTAAAATTGAAATAAAAAACAAACAAAATTAAATTCATTTAATTTTAATAAATCATATATGAAATTTCCCATATGTGTGACTTAATTATAAGTCCCTTGAATAAAACGACATTTCCTTCTTCCCATTAATAAAATAATGTGTTATCTGACATGGAACTTGCATATTATTTTGTGAAGGGAGGAAAAGATTACACAAAACAAAATAAGATCAATGACTGACCAGATACTTAAAGTCCTTAAAGTAAGATTAATCTAATTTTTAAAAATATTTCAATATTAATAGTTTTGAGAAATCTTCAGTAAAGCTTAGCTTTGCTTAAAACAACATATTCTAAATTTATCTGACCACAAATCCTTTTCCTTCAACTTAAATACCTATTAAATTTCCCTGGGACATAATGAATATCATCATTGTACATTCCATACTCTTGACTCACATTTCTGAAATACAGACTTTGTTCTAGTGAATCTAGGCAACATTTGGAATACAACCTGTCAACTGATTTAGAAGTTCCTCAGAACTTAAAGATATCCTTAATCTCAAATAAGAATTTGTACACATCTTACACTTCCAAAGCAGCAATCAACAAAATTACCTCTGTGATACTTAAATAAGGTTATGAGATAAGCAAAGAATCTAATTAGCTGATGAGATGTCATGAAGTTAAAATTTAAACCTATTTTATTATATAAAAATTTTCAGAAAGGGTCAAATAATGTTGCAAAACCAAACTGAACTTAGTTCTAACTATGTTAAAAATCAGACCATATCTCATTTAATCACTGAAGGGAAACAATTTTCTTAAGCTTAATAACAAAGGATAACAAGCTTACCAATATCTCTAATAGAAACTGATCATTTTGATTTAACTTCACGCTCTAAGCATGTATACATCTGGGCATTCTACCTTGACAAAAGAAAAAACATCTACTAATTTTCCAATTCATAAATGTGGCTCTTGATTTGGTTTTTATAATTCACTTGTGTTAATACTAATTCTAAGATTTTTTACTCATTACTAAATTTTCCACAGCTCAATCTCAATTGATATAATTCTTCATTAAGTTATCTACCCATGAAAAACATAAAATGTTAGTACAAAGAAAAACCTCATCTGATCAGGTGACTTACTCAAGTAATAGTTGCTAGTTTGTAGTAATACCCAGTCTTCACAAGGAGGGCCAACAAGCAACAGAACTGGGAAGATAAGAGTCAACTTCCTCTTCCTCCCTAATTTTCAAAACTAAACACATTGGAATAACTTAGAAGCTAAAATATTCTAGAGAAAACCTGCTCTGAAGATAATGATAATGCACTTTCCTTCTGAGTTCACACTGCAATTGCCCCCAAGAAACTGGAAAAAAAAAGAAACAATAGGAATATAATTTTACAGAACACACACAAAATAGTTCAAAATGAATATGAGTATTTTAAATTATCACAAAACCAAATAGAATTATAGATTCCACATAAAAATCTGCTCTGTTTTGTGAGTTTATTATTCAAACCCAATAGTTATTTGGATTTAAAAAATCTCTTTAAATATTTTCACTAATAGTTTTGTTTTTATCTAGGCTACTATAGACTCAAGAAGAGTAAAATATGGATAGGAAACAATCACAGAGAGTCATAAAATAAATGGAAATTTTCAAGCAACTATTCAACTTTTACACCATTTATGTAACTTGCCAATTTTAGCCTTTCTTGAATTCCTATTACCACTTGGGTTTTCTTATAAAAATTAACAAGACATTTATTCAGAGACTGTTCCAATAAAAATTTAGGTTTTACAACATTTTAAGGATCTACACTCTAAAGTAGCACTTTCCATTCTCTTGAAGCTGATGTTGATCCTTATTCTTTACCTCCCCTACGGCATCATTTCTGCTTATTACACACACCAAATGAGGAGCCCCCAGAAAGTGTTTGTTTGTAGGCTCTGCACTATCTAAAGTCATCAAATCTAGTAAGGAAATTCATTCTTTGTTATATAATCAACTAGAATCCCGGTGCACGAAATTCGTGCACGGCGGGGGGTTGTCCCTCAGCCCAGCCTGTACCCTCTCCAATCTGGGACTCCTGGAGGGATGTCCGACTGCCCGCTTAGGCCCGATCCTAGGAACGGGCCTAAGCGGGCAGTCGGACATCCCTCTCACAATCCAGGACTGCTGGCTCCCAACTGCTTGCCTGCCTGCCTTCCTGATTGCCCCTAACCGCTTCTGCCTGCCAGCCTGATCACCCCCTAACCACTCCACTGCCAGCCTGTTTGCCCCCAACTTCCCTCCTCTGCCGGCCTGGTCACCCCTAACTGCCCTCTCCTGCAGGGTTGATCACCTCCAACTGCCCTCCCTTGAAGGCCTGATCCCTCTCAACTGCTCTCCCTTGCAGGCCTGGTCCTTCTCAACTGCCCTCCCTTGCAGGCTGGGTGCCTCCCAACTGCCCTCTCCTGCTGGCCATCTTGTGGTGGCCATCTTGTGTCCACATGGGGGCAGGATCTTTGACCACATGGGGGCAGCTATATTGTGTGTTGCAGTGATCAGTCTGCATATTACTCTTTTATTAGATAGGATAGAGGCCTGGTACAGGGGTGGGGCCAGCTGGTTTGCCCTGAAGGGTGTCCCTGATCAGGGTGGTGTTCCCTTGGGGCGTGGGGCGGCCTGGGCGAGGGGCCTGTGGTGGTTTGCAGGTCGGCCACGCCCCCTGGCAACCCAAGCGGAGGCCCTAGTATCTGGAATTTATTTTCCTTCTACAATTGAAACTTTGTAGCCTGGAGCAGAGCCAAGCCTGCTGCTCCCTCCGAGGCGGCAGCCATTTCTGTGGCAGTTAATTCACCTTCTACAATTGAAACTTTGTAGCCTTAAGCGGGTGGGCCGGGCCAGGGTGTGCAGAAAGCTTTGCTTCCCCTGTTGCCTGCAGCAACCCTGGCCTGCTCTCTCAAGCTCCATTCTGCCGCCATTTGTTTGAATTTGTTTACCTTCTATAATTGAAACTTTGTAGCTTGAGTGGAGGCTTAGGCCTGCAACTGCTATCGGAAAGCTTGGCTTGCTCTGTTACCTGGGAAACCTTGCTCTCTGTGGCTGTAGCCATATTGGATGGGGTTAATTTGCATACTCGCCCTGATTGGCTGGTGGGCGTGGCTTATGTAGCGGAGTGATGGTTAATTTGCATATTACCATTTTATTAGAGAGGATTCCTGTCTCCAATTAAATCACAATTCTAAAACTGAATTTTACCAACACAATGCCCTTACTGAAAATGACAGCATAAAATGCAAATAAAATAATACAATAGTCAGTCAACTGTCCCTCCAAAGAAGAGAAAAATTACGGAAAAGAAAATAGAGCTTATAAATTGTTTTAAAAATAATTTGGTTTAAACAGATAGCTTCTAATATGATTTTTTCCTTAATGATGTGGAAACAGTCCTAAGAAAACTATAATTATACTAGAACAGATACTATTATTCTGTGACTATATTAGATTAGGTACTTTGGGAGAGTATATTAAGGTTAATCTTAAATTCCCTGTTCCATTATATCTATGTCCTGGAAGAATAAATGTATCTTAACACAAATGAAAAGGTTTACTTCCTCCAAGATACAGACATACTGAATACAGACTAAAATCCAAAACTGCTAGCAGATTGACAAGTGCTTGTGTAATCCTGGCCTTCAAGGACCTCTCTGACCTCTCTTCCCACTCTCCCCTCCAGCCATACTGTTCTTTGGAGCAGGTTCCCAGAGGGAGAGTGTGGATTCTGTTCTGAAGATAGACTGAAAGATCTCTGGCAAACATCTAACTGGGAAAAAAAATAAGGGAGAGTTAAGCTAATGAGGTTTAGTTAGCCTAAATATTATTTTAAAGTGATGTTTATTACATAAAAATAATAAATTATAGTAATATTGACTTAACTAATAATTTAAACTAATTTACATTTATTTTACTCATGAAGTAAAAATAGTAATGGAGTAATTCAGCCATTGCTTATATGCTGGTTGGTTTCATTTCATAGATAACAGTGAACAACCATGCTTCAATTATCACATTTAAAACTTGTAATATATCTACATCTATATCTATATCTATATCTATATGTATATATATATATATCTATATATATATATATTAAGCTCCACTACACATAATAAAACCATCCATTTAGTATGCTTTAGTATGAAACAATATTATTGCCACCAAATTTTCTACAAGTTAATTATTCAAGCATATTTTCCCTAAAACCTTCCTCTTGGGAGATATTTTTGTTTACTATTCAGTTTCCTCACTGTAAGATGATCTTTATTGAGAAGGCTGGGCTTAGATTAGGGTTTAACAATTTGAATAAATACATTCCAGGTAGGGCAAATTACAAAGAGCAAAGGACAAGGTCTGTGTTTTTGTGACTGTCATGAGAATGACTCATATAAACAGGTTAAGAGTGAGATTTAAAGGTCAAGGACTAAGGCAGGATCGGGTCATATAGAACTAGAAAGCCAAGCCCTTCCAGCCCCTCGTCCCCCACCCCAAGGCAACTGGATTCTTAAACATAGAAATGAAAGGGGTAGGGAGAGAAATAGTATTTTACTAGTATTCAAAGGACAAGGTGCTAGCATAAGAGTTGTTGGAAAAGGGTAAGACCATTAGAAGGCTACTGTATGTATTAGGTAGACATAATTACAGATAAGGAAATTACACAAGTCGCATACTTAAGAGAGAAAAATACATGATGTATAGCTAGGGTGCCTTATTTATTACTCTTTTTGTCCCTTTAATAATTAAAAAATAATTGCTTTTTGTGAAAATAAATACTCTATACTTAAAACCACGTGAAAACTCTCAGAATACAGTGCAGAGCTGCCACTACAGCATTTGTCTAAGTCTAGCATCCTCAATATTCCAAAGAGGCAGGAGAAGCTTTGATTGTAATGTGTACTATACATCTACTATGTGCCAGACGCTGGAAGAACAGAGATGTCCTGAAGGCCAGTAGGGGACAGACAAGGAACCAACAATGATGAAACACTGTGTTAAATGCTATACTAGAGGTATGTAGTATGAGCGTGGTTTAACTTAATTTGAGAAGGTCTTTAAAAGAAAGACTTCAACAAATTAAAAGGTAAAACCTGAGGAAAATGTTCCCATAGGTACTTCTTATGTCCACTGAAGTCTGACTATAGCTGTAGTGTCTTGTGTTATAATTATCGGGAGGACTTGCAAGACAAAGTAATGGAATTTGTATAACCACAATTTGGTTAAAGGCAGAACAACCTAGACTGAGTTATCCCTAAAACCGTAAAGAAATTGGGCAGCATCAGGATCCCTAATTAACATACCCCAATTACTCCTCCTCCATTACCATAGTTCCATGCTTCTCAGTTATTCACTTAAGAGATAAATTCTAGTTCTTTACATCCAGTTATGCTTCAGTAGCTCTATCACACACAAAAATAATAAAAATGGTGTTTTAAACACCTCCTAGGCTGCTCTGATCAGATAAATAATTGTAAAGAAAAACAGACACTAGAGAAGGGGGGCTGTGAAAACTTCCAAGTTCAAGGAGTGCCCCCGACTGTGCAAGGTAAAACTTGCAAAATAAAAGCAAGAGGAAGGAAACCTAAATCAGACAAAAGAAACAGTAAAGAAAAAAAACCAAAAAAACTGTTAAATTTAGTAAGGCACAAAAAGAGGAAGAGGACATCAAAAGGAAGCCAGAGGAAGCCAGAGCAGAGAAGGAAAAGGAGAGAAATGGACACAACATGATGTAAAATGAAGTGAGTTGGGGGGGAGGCGGCTGCAAGGCCATTAACTACTCATCTGAATAAGGCACCAGAGGTATGATTCTCTCTTGACCTACAACACAAGACCTGCTGTGAACTAAATGGTATCATGTGTAAACTGAGCAAATGGAAACTGGGAATTTAATAAACCAATTGAATTTACATGAGCTCTTTAGAGACTCAATATATTAACCATGTTAATATATTGTATATGGCAACATTTTCCTCAGGTTTTACACCTTTTAATTTGTTGAAGTCTTTTTTTTAAGACACTTCTAAATTTTATTTTTTAAAGTTATCAGAGGTATAAATAAATTCCTTTCTTTTTGAATTCTTACACTATTTAGTTCAGTAAATTATTTTCTACCCAGCAATCAAATATTTATGTAAATTTTTAGTTTATTATTCATTCTTTTTAAAATACATTTTTAAATTGATTTTTAGAGAGAGAGGAAGGGAGAGGAATAGAGATTGAAACATTATTGAGAGAGACACATCATCGACTGGCTGCCTCCTGCACGTTTCCTTCTGGGGATTGAGCCCGCAATCTGGGCATGTGCCCTGACCAGGAATTGAACCAAGATCTTTTGGTTTCTGGGTAGACTCTCAACCACTGAGCAACACCAGTCAGGCTCATTCTTTTACGTAACTGCTACATTTTACATAGGTAGCTTAGTTTGACACATAATGTGAGTGAGAATCTAAACTGAATTTCCCCCAAATTTAAAATTTCCCATCTTTGGTATGCTTCTTTTATTTATATATCTCTGTTCTATGCATAAACCAGTGTTCTTGTTTTGAAGATCCTCTTCCAGTTGTATCTATTCTTAAAGAAACAGCATTTTTTAAAAATTTATTGATTAAGGTATCACATATTTGTCCTCATCCCCCCATTCCCATCCCACACCCCTCCCCACACATGCCCCCACCCCCCTGTTGTCCCCAGTCGCTGGTTAGGTGCATATGCTTGCACCCAAGTCCTTTGGTTGATCTCACCCCTTTACCCCCACCCTTCCCTACCCTCCCTCTGAGGCCCGACAGTCTGATCCATGCCTCCTTGTTTCTGGGTCAGCATTTTATAGCTTTTGTCATTAATTTATAAAGATGAGGTATTTTTTTAAAAAAAAAAGCCAAAATTGTCTTTTCATATATACATCATGAAGTTTTCTCTGTAGGTTAGTGGCCCTCAACGGAAAAGGCCCAAGTTCTACTTAGGGTCTAACATTTCAAAATACTCTGCCTACAAACAGCATTACTCTATTATTCAGGATACAAAGGAAGCAAAAAATACCTTCCAGATCTTCAAAGAACATTAATCCTAACTGCAGGGGGATGGTAACCAAATTATCTAAGAACAAAGTTCCCTCCTTTTGTAAGCCCGTACATGAAGCAAATTTAAAGTAAACCATGATCACCCTAGCCGGTTTGGCTCAGTGGATAGAGCATCGACCTGTGGACTGAAGAATCCTGGGTTCAATTCCGGTCAAGGGCACATACCTGGATTGTGGGCTCGATCCCCAGTAGGGGGCGTGCAAGAGGCAGCCAATCAATGATTCTCATCATTGATGTTTCTATCACCCTCTCCGTTCCTCTCTATAATCAATAAAAACATATTTAAAAAATAAAATAAAATAAACCATGATCTTTTAAGTGTTGAAAGGGACTAGGAAGGAGGCATGTACTACATTATTCAAAGGCTTTGCAGGAGCAAGCACAGTAAATTTGCCATGAGGGACTTGGATGGCTTGGTCCTCTGGGAATGAGCTGACACCTGGAACTCAGTTTTGTACAGTTTCCACATGGAACTGTGCTTCCTTAGTAAACAGAGAGATGTGTTGTTCTTGGGCTAGCCAGGTGAAACCCCCTAACCCAGAGAAAATAGAAATACTAGTAGAGGTGATGCATGCCTTTATGCCTTCTCCTTTATGTCTGTTTTTGACAACCGAGGACATAACTAATATATCCTCTTCCTTATCATGTACATTAACTGTGAAGTAACTAAAGATCAAATAACGATGAATAAAAATAAATAAGAACTATTTTAACAGTTGATAGATGCCTAAGAACTATAAATCAAATCAGGCAATTTTGTTAATTTAATCTTATATTTATCAATCACTTAAATGAACCACCTTGTAAAGGAATTCCTTTTACAGAATGATGAACCATATCCATCAAATATCTCCCCACAAGGCAGTGTGTGTGTGTGTGTGTGGGGGGGGGGGCACTGTCTTAGCCCAACACCCACAAGTGATCTGCTCAAACACCCACAGGGGTTCCTCATGACATTCTGAGTTAAGTACAAACGCTTCATCAATTGATTTCAGACCCTCTCTGATATGGGCTCAACCTAAATTTTCAACCTTATTTTCTACCCTTCAATCCACCTAAACTAATTAGTATTCTCAGAAAACAAGTCATGCTTTCTTAACTTGGCCTTTGTTCATTTTTTCATGAACATGTTTCTGAGTGCACAATTCAACCTGTCAAAAGAATGACATTACATTTCTTCCATTGAAATGAAAATAAACAATTATAAAAGGGAATAAACTCATAAAGGCAGTGAAAGCTGGAGATGGCAGAGATAAAAAAACCAGAGATTTGGTAAATTTCTAGAAGAGAATGGTAGAATCATATAGCCAGATGAACCAGAGCAGAAGCCATAGCTCAAAGCAAGAATTTTTTACTCAGCGTTATTCAACAACTATGTATTAAGCACATACTATGTGCCAAACAAATCAGACCATGACAAGTGTAGTGATAATTAAATGAGGATTGGGTGAAAAGTGATCAAATAGCTGCTTTATATTCGATGAACAGGGGAGGCCTGAGGAGTGAAATTTAAAGTGAGATGTGAACGATGAGAAGGAATCAGATGTGCAAAAATCAGAGAGAAGAGCATTCCAGGTAGAGGATACAAGTTTGATGTGTCATGGAACAGAGAGATTAGCCTGACGGGAAGAGAGAGCCAGATCTTGCAAGGATTTGTAAACCAAGAAAAGGAGTTTGGATTTTATTCTAAGGAAGCCCTCTCGAGGGTAAGGAGAAGTCCTCTCTCACAAAAGGCTGCAGCAGAGGTGGTACTGTTGTTGAAGGAGTCAGATGGTAGAGTCAGAAAAGGAACAGAGGTGGAAAAAAGGATGCTCAGCAGGACAGCAGCCCGAATTACCCACATGGGCACCCAGAAGGTAATTGTGGCACTTGCTTCCAGGGTTAAGGAAACTTAAAAAAAAAAAAAAAACAATTCTCTTAAGCCTGGCAGCAAATTTAAATGCCTTCTGGTGTCAGGTGGCCAATAAAAATACCACTGGTAGACATGTAAACAATAAGGAGTGGAGAGCCTGAGAACTAGAGAGCAAACCTCAGTTAAAAACATTAAAAAATTTTAAAGTTTATTCTGGAATTAGATAGTGGTGAAGTTGCACAACCAGGTGAATATATTAAAACTCACGGAATTTTATACTTTAAAGGAGTGAATGTTATGTATGTGTATTATATCTCAATTTTTAAAAACTAAAAAAAAACTTTAAGCACTGTGCTAGTTAAACACAAGAAAGTTATATACTACTTCCTCTGAGAGGCCCATGAACTTTGTACCTCTCTACGGCATTTATAGCTAATCAGCTTTGTATTATGTGGTGGTTATTTGTGTACTTGCCTTATCACACTCCACACCCAACTAGGTCATAGGCTTCTGAGAGAGACATATGGTTCTCATTTTCACCCAGAGCAAATAACAAATAATCATATTCCCTCTTCATCTGAATTTCAACTATTTTCTGCTAAATACTTCTACTTTAAGATGACATCTAATTTAAGATGACTCAAAGCTAAAGGTGAAGTACTTAAAAAAAAAGTGGCTAATTTATCCAGTTCTCAATAAATATTAATTTAAAGGAACCAATACATTTAAAATTAATTTCCCTACCAATAGAGGTAAATAGTTTAAAAAAAAAACAAAGAACATTCTATAATGCCCTTTAGTTTCAGCAGAACAGTTTTATATTTCTACTAGAGGCCCGATGCACGAAATTCGTACAAGAGTAGGCCTTTGCAGCCCCGGCTGCCTCGTGCCCCGCCCCACGCCCCACGCCCCACACCCACTGGTTCTTCAGGAAGGTCATTCTGCTGTCCGGTCTAATTAGCATATTAGCTCTTTATTATATAGGATAAGGTCATATGTTTCTAAGGATATGACATGATTCAATAGCTGTGTTATAACATGACTCTCATAAAAAGTAACAAATGAGTATTAGTAAGGGTTCCTGCAAGTGACAGAAACCTAACTAAAACCACTTTTCAGCAAAGAAAGTTTATCAATACATTCATTTATCACAATGTATTTCCTCTCAACTTCCTTCATCTCCATTTCTCTCCTCTCCAAGGTTTCATTGCAAAATTCTGTACTCCTGCAACCTGCTTTACATCGCCATCTCTTTAGATTCTCTCTCCTCATTCTGTCCCATCAATCCTTCCTCAGTATCCCGCAAAGAAGTTACTTCCAATTCCCACATATGAAAACCCAAAGTTCATACAGTTTTGTAAAAAAAGACTTTTAGAGTTACCCAGAATTCTGAATAGAACTCAAAGTTTGGGAGAAGTCAATTACTAATAAATGTGACTTCCCATAGATTATAGTAGTTCTTCCATCTTTGTGTATCTTAGTATTTTATTCTGGCAGTAGTCAGAAAACTAACCACAGATGGTTCTTATTCCTGACATTAACCAGCCATAAATGAAAATAGATGAGACTGAGGGTCAAGAATTGCTTTGGGTGAAAATAATAGGGCCTATATAAAGTTACTGATAATTTTCAGAATGAATTTGTTGGGTGTTTAAACTATAGATACTAAACATTCTCTAATATTTTAATACAAATTCTGGTTAACAAGAAAATTCAGGTAAATCTTCTATTTTTATGCCCTAAGTTTTAATTAGTAAGAACAGAACCTTCATTATACCCACCGAAAAGGATCCATAAAGCCTGCAAGATCGGCTGCCTCCTGCACGCCCCCTACTGGGGACCAAGTATACAACCCAGGCATGTGCCCTTGACCAGAATCGAACCTGGGACCCTTTAGTCCACAGGCTGATGCTCTATCCACTGAGCCAAACCCGCCAGGGCTTACCTACCATTTTTTGCTCCAAAGAGACTTAAAAAAAAAAAGAAAAATCAGGTGACTATACTTGTATTTTAAGGGTTTCTGATACCAAAAATTAACCAATCAGATGCTACCTTATTACTAGGTGTACCGGTTAATAATGGCGGATTTTGTAATCAAAGAAAACATAATTTAAAGAGAAACATCAAAAGTGCTTTATTCAAAGTAATGTCCATCGCTAGGTACATACTTCCCCCATCTTTCAGGTAATTTGTGGATACCGTCCCAATAGAACTTTTCTTGTTTTGAGGCAAACCATTCAGAGACCCAATTTTCCACTTCTTCGTATGTTTTGAAGTGCTGCTCAGAAAGTGCATGTGCCATCGATCGGAACAAGTGGTGCAAGGTCTGGTGAATACAGTGGGTGAGTTAATACTTCCCAGGCAAGAACTTTTAATGTGTCTTTAACTGGTTTTGAAGTGTGTGATGGTGCATCACCATGAAGCAAAATTACGTTGCCATGTCTTCTGGAACATCCTGGTCGTTTCACGATCAAAGCGTGGTTCAAATTGATTATTTGTTGTCGGTAGTGATCAGTATTAACGGCTTCACCTGGTTTTAGAAGCTCATAATACACCACTACCTTCCTGATCCCACCAAACGCAGAGCATTGTCTTCTTTCCGAAGCGATTTGGCCTTGCAGTCGATGTTGATGGTTGACCTGGATCAACCCATGATTTTGTGCAATTGGGATTCTCAAAATAAATCCACTTTTCATTGCCAGTCACAATTCGATGCAAAAAAAGACTTTCTTTCATGCCGTTGAAGCAATATTTTACTGATGACTTTTTGGTTTTCCATTTGTCTTTTGTTCAGTTGATGTGGCACCCATTTTCCTTCCTTTAAAATCTTTCCCATTTCTTGTAAACTATCGGAAATTGCTGAGCAACGTTTAATCTTTCTGCAAGTTGTTTTTGAGTTTGACATGCATCTTCATCCAATAATGCTTGTAATTGTTGGTCTTCAAACTTTTTCAGTTGACCTGGACGTTCTTTGTCTTTCACATCGAAATCATCACTTTTAAAGCATTTAAACCAGCGTTCACAAGTATCTTGAGATGGACCATGTTCACCATAAGCTTCCCTAAGTGTTCAGCAGAACTTTTCTTCAAAATAATGAATTAAAACTTCCCGTAAATGCTCTCTTTTTGGCACGAAATTCGACATTTTTAAGCGTAAAAATATCTATGATGTTAACACCTTCAGTAAATTTGACATATGAAGTTTTGCAGCTTGCTGTCAATACAAAATAGCATACATATCAAATCGCATATATACCAACATATGTGTAACTTCATCTATTGAAAAAAATCCGCATTAACTGGTACACCTATGTGATGTGATCGATAAGATACAACTCTATTATATGATCTGTATATTTATGGTTTAAGACAGGGCATTCACAATGGATGGCTATTGTTGTATTGGCTGTGTCATTTTTTAATTTGACAATCTAAGGGAAAAGAGGTCAGTGCCCCTGACTAAATAGTCAGGTATTGCATGTTTTAAAAATTCTTATGGCACACCAGCTAAAAATCGCTTATCTAGATTATCTACACAGATATCACAAAATAAAAGTTAATTCATTTTAGGCAATTCTCTGATATCAAACAGTCTTACAGCCAGGACACCATAAATAAACAACAATGCTTTTTATTGAAAACTCTTTAAAAACTTTAATGTGTGATTGGAAACATTCCTAATGGACATTTGAAAAGATACAGTTTTCATTAATAAAAAGGTTCACTGAATATGCTACAAAATCTCATATTCCTTATCCTAATACCTACATTTGTAAAAATTTTCTAAAGAAAAAATATTATCCATTTCATACCCATCAAGTTGGCAAAAATAGTAAGTCTGATAATGGCAAAGGTTGGAGAGGGTGTGGAGTAATGCTCACTGGTGGTAGGTACATATATAACTCATCACTTTGAAGAGCCATTTGGAGATTACATATCTTATGATCTCATAATACCACCTACAAGTGTCCAAGCACTTATGAGACAAGCATCAGGAGAAATGTAAAAGGATGTTTATTGTAGCATCCTAATCATCTATCTATCCCTCAAAAGGGAAATAAAAAAAACGGCCTTATTCTTATAAAAGAATGACCTGGATCTTTAAGAACCAGTATGAATAATGTCAAACCATATGGTTGAGTAAAAAAATGCAAATTTTAAAAGAATGATAGACTTTACCCTTCATATAAAATTCAAAAGTACAGACAGCAATAAGAAAATGTTTATGGGTACATCTGCATTAAATGCACTAAAACATGCACCAGTGCAGCACAAATTATTACCTGGGAGAGGATTTTTGTTGTATTTTCTCCTTACACAAATTATTTGAAGCAAAATATAAATAATTGATTACTACTGGTGATGAGTATGTAGATGTCTATCAAGTTTTATACTTTGTTTTAGAATGTTTCAAAATTAAAAACAAATTTATTTTAAAAATAAATTCAAAATATAGACAAAGTATGTGAATAAGTATAAGTATGATCATCAAAGCCAAATATTTTAAAAATTATGGGGAGGGACAGGGCAACTAAATATCTTACAAGAAAAGAAAAACTATGTAAATTCAAGTGTGTTATGTACATCATGGATTATAAGCAGACGTTGCAAATTATTCATAAAGCATTTAATGCATAGGAAAATGCTAGTGATAAGTTTAAATGAAAGAACTAAATTATGCATATAGTAATGAGCTATATAAATACACACACACACACACACACACACACTGTATTTTCCGGTGTATAAGACGACTTTTTAACCCAGGAAAATCTTCTATATGCCCAGTCGTCTTATACGCCGGTAAATACGGTATATATTTTCCAAAAAATGTAAAGTGATTTCTGGATGATAGGATTTTATTTTCTTTTTATACATTTATAAGGGTTACACATTTTCATTAATATTCATGAAAGAGGGGGGAAAGAAGGCAAACTACAAAATGAAAATTCAAAATCCTCTGGCAAAAATTTATGCCCCAATTAAACTGATAAATTCTGTTTTACTTCTGATTCTAAAAATATCAGGCTATATTAATATGCCTCTTGAAATATTAATATCCACAACCATACAAGCCAAAAGAATTATGCCAATAATTACACAGTTGTAAACTTCTGCTTTAATGTTTCTAAATATATGTTTTAGTCTTCTATTTCTAGCACTGTCACATCAGAATAGATGGTCCCTTCACATATGCATTAGATAACATTATCATATGGAAAACTCCACACCAAATCTTAATTTTTATCATAAAAATAAGCATGTGTAAATAATGATTTGACTGTAAGGAATGATCCACATAGAACAGTATGCAGTGTTTATATAACTGAAAGATATAAAATACTGCTGAGGGAAATTAAAGATCTAAATAAATGGAGATATACCATGTGAATGGATGAGAAGATGCAATATGTTAATTATCCCCATATTGACCTAGGTATTCAATGTAATTATAACCAATATTCCAACATTTGATTTTAAAATGTGTATGAATAAGCAAATGACCTAGAATAGTCAAAAAATCTGGAAAAAATAACTTGGGGGGGGGCGTTATACTAACTTCAAGACTCACTATAAGGCTAAGTAATCAAGACAATGTAGTACTGGCACAAGAAGAGATAATTACATCAATGTAACAGGATGGAGAGTCCAGAAATAGACCCACACTTACACTGTCAAATGATTTTCAACAGGGATGTCAACGTTAAAGGAAAAGAGGAAAGATATTTTTTACCAATTGTATTGCGGTATGCTTGACAGATAAAAGTGGAAAGCATTTTTTATCAAATGGTGCTGGAACTAATAGATATAAATTTGGAGGGCTGCTCCCACATCACACCATAATAAAAAGTTAATTCAAAATGGACCATAGACTGAAATGTAAAAGCTAAAATGATAAAGCTCCTAAGAGAAAACACAGGGAAATATCTTTACAACGTTGGTGTAAGCCAAGATTAGGACACAGAAAATGTTAACCATCAAAAGGAAATACTGATCATTTTTATGAAGTCCAAAAACCTCTGCTATTTGAAAGATACCATTAAAAAAATAAACAAGCAAGCCACCGACTAAGAGAAAATATTCACAAATATAGCTGACAAAGGACTTGTATCTAGAACATGTAAAGAATTGCTACAATGCTCAGCCTGTGTGGCTCAGCGATTGAGCATCAACCCAGGAACAAAGAGGTCCCCAGTTAGATTCCCCGTCAAGACACATGCCTGATTTGCCAGCTGAATCTCCAGTAGGGGGTGTGCAAGAGGCAGCCAATCAATGATGTTCCTCTCTCATAGGCGTTTCTACCTCTCTATTCCTCTCCCATCCTTTCTCTATAAAAATCAATAAAAAACATCCTTTATAAAAGAACTAGAGGCCCGGTGCACGAAATTCGTGCAAGGGGCTCAGCCCTCGCGACTGCCTCTGGCCCTTGTGGCTGCCTCCGGCCCTTGCAGCCCTGGCTTCCTCTGGAAGGTCGTCCAGACAGTCATTCCGCTGTTCGGCCGTCCAGTCTAATTAGCATATTACGCCTTTATTATTATGGACTGCTACAACTAAATAAAAGATAAACCCAATTTTTAAAATGGGCAAAAGACTCATAGTCACATCCCAAAATGCTAATAAGAACATAAAAAGTGGCTCAAATTAAAAATTAAAAACACACCTACCCTACATAACCATCATAGGTATTTACCCAAAATAAATGAAAAAACATAGACATGAAGAAATTTATACACAAATGTCACCACAGTTTTATTTATTAGTAAACACTAGAAGTGATAACAGCCCAAATATCTATTAACAGGTAAATGGATAAACAAAATGTGGTATTCTATATATATAAAAGCCTAAGCGACCAAACAACCGGTCGGCCAGTCGCTGTGAGGTGCACTGACCACCAGGGGGCAGACACTCAATGCAGGAGCTGCACCCTGGTGGTCAGTGTGCTCCCACAGCCAACCTCCCATGGCCAGCCAACCTTCCGTGGTCCCTCCCCCTGGCCAGCTGGCCCTGGCATGTGAACCCTGATGTCCTGGGGGAGGATTGCAGGGGGAGTGAGAGCGAGCTCCGTGGACACCCTGCATTCTCACTGCACCTCCATCCCCATCATCCCCGCTCCCAGGTAGCCGGCGAGAGGTCGCAGGCCCGTCCCCCACACCCCCACCCCGGCCAACCAGGGCGCTGCGGGAGATTGGTTGCTGACCACCCCCAGTTCCTGGTCCTGACCCGGGGCCCACCCCGATCGGGTGATCAGGGCCTGCAGGCCGCTGGTGCTGTCTGTGGGACGATCCATTGGAGGCCTGGCTCCCTCAGTGCCTGGAAGCCAGGCAGCAGCTTCGGCCCCTACCCCACCCCACCGCTGGTCGCCATCTGTGGGGCAATCAGCCCCCGCTCACACCGCCTGCTCACCTGCTCCATCATCCCACTGCGGTCCCGCTCTCGTTGGGGCCTATCGGGGCCGGCAGCGCCTCCACTGCCGCCTGCTGCCAGCGTCACATCACGGACACCCGCCATGTTCCAAGCCACCCCCTGGTGGTCAGCGCATGTCACCCTGGGTCTGTGCGCTGAACCCAGGACTATGTTCCAACCAACTGAACCACCCACCAGGGTGCTTTTGTTCTGTTAGCAGCTTTTAATGGTTCACTTTGCAGTCTCAGGATATGCTTCAATAAAATGGATACAAGTTTTTTTTTTAAATATTTTTTTCTTTCAAAATTTAGTAACGATATCTAACAACTGCTTAGAAGGCAAACAAACAAAAAAACCCCACAAAAACCCAAACCTTTAAAAAAGTTATAAAAACATCTAATATTATGACATCAGGACATAGTGTTATATGTTTGTTACTAAACAAATGACTTACACAGAATTATACCCCCAAAGAAATGGACTTGGGTCTTGCCCATTGTTTAACTAAACACAATGCATTTGCCATAGTAAGGTATTGTTTAAACAATTCCCTATGAATAGACACGGCTGAGTTTTTAAAAAATCTGTAAATTTCAACTTTCCTTATCATTCATTAACCCATTTAAAATTCACAAATAAGCACAGAGATAATAAGAGAAGCTGTATACTAAGGAATGCTTGCCCCCTCCCCCAAATTAACCATGTCTAATCATGTTGCACTATAATTTTCAATGTGTTAAAATTTTATTATACATGTACATGAGGATGCCAAGACCATTCAATGGGGAAAGTACATAGAGTCCTTTCAACAAATGGTGCTGGGAAAACTGGATATTCACAAATAAAAGAATGAAGTGGGACCCTTACCTGAAATCATATGCAAATATTAACTCAAAATGGATCAACGACGTAAACATAAGAGCTAAAACTTTAAAACTCTTAGAAGAAAACAGAGGAAAAGCTTCTTATCACTAGATTTGGCAATGACACCAAAACGACAGGCAAATAAAGACAAAAATAAAGTGGACTTCATTAAAATGAAAAACTTTGAACATCAAAGGACACTATCTATAGAGTGAAAAGCACCCCACAAAATGGGAGCAAATGTCTGTAAATCATTAATCTGATACAAAGTTAATATCCAGAATACATAAAAAATTCTTGCAACTCAACAAAACAAACCAATTTTGAAAATGGGCAAAGGGCGTCAATAGATATTTCTACAGAGACGACACACAAATGGTCAATAAGCACATGAAAAGATGCTCAACATCATTAACCATTAGAAAAATGTAAAACCACAATGATACACCACTTCTCTCTCATTAGGATGGCTATTATAAAACAAAAACATAAAATAACAAGTGTTGGTGAGGCTAGAAGAATTGGAACCCTTGTGTACTGCTGGTGGGAATGTAAAATGCCATGACTGCTGTAGAATACAGTAGGGTAGTTTCTAAAAAGAAATCAAACAAAACTACCATATGACCCAGCCATTCTACTTCTGGGTATATGCCCCAAATAATGAAATTGTGATTCATGCTACAACGCGATGACGCTTGAGGACATTACGCTAAGTGAAGAAAGCCAAATACAACAACAAAAAAACAAATATTGCATGACTCCACTTATGTGACGTACCCAGGGTAGTCAAAATCATAGAAGGAGAAAAGCGGTTACCAAGGGCTGGTGAGGGAGAGGAGATGGAGAGTTACTGTTTAATGAGTAGTTTCAGTTTGAGATGATGGAAAAGTTCTGGAAATGGATAGTGATGATGGTTTCACAACCATGTGAATGTACTTAATATCACTGAACTGTACACTTAAAAATGCTTAGAATGGTAAATATTATATTGTATATTTTTACCACAATAAAAAGTACTTGTGTATTATTTATTTTATTATGGTGGCAGTATAGGAATGTGGTTAAGAATACAAGTTTGCCCTGGCCCATGTAGCTTAGTGATTAGAGCATCTGCCCAAGCACTGAAGAGTCACGGGTTCAATTCCTGGTCAAGGGCAAGTACCTGAGTTGCAGATTGAGTGAGGGAGGCAACCTAATTGATGTTTCTCTCTCATATCAATGTTTCTCTTTTTCTTTCTCTCTCTCTTTCTTTTCCTCCCTCCCTTACACGCTCTCTAAAAATCATTGGGAAAATATCCTTGGGTGAGGATTAACAAGAAAAAAAAAGAAAAAAGAATACAAGCTTAAGAATTATGCTAAAAGGCTCTACCACTTTATAGCTCTGTATTTTGTGCCTGTTTTCTTAGATATTAACAGTGCATGTCATATAATAGTCACTTTTAAAATTATGGGTTTAAAATACATTTTTAAATATATTTTATTGATTTTTTTACAGAAAGGAAGGGAGAGGGAGAGTCAGAAACATCGATAAGAGAGAAACATCAATCAGCCGCCTCCTGCACACTCCCTATTGGGGATGTGCCCGCAACCAAGGTACATGCCCTTGACTGGAATCGAACCTGGGACCTTTCAGTCCGAAGGCCGACGCTCTATCCACTGAGCCAATAAATCAAACATCTGCAGAACCTCTGAAGGTCCTCTTTAAAATTCCAGACTTCAGTAAAACACAAGATTGAAAAATAGTGATCTAATCCAGTGATTTTCAACTGGTGGGCTGCAAGAATTTTTAAAACATGCAATACCTGACTAGTTAGGGGCACTGACCTCTTTTCCCTTAGATTGTAAAAAAAAAAAAAAAAAGACAACAGCCAACACAATAGCCCTTCAGTGTGAATGAATCAAAATTATATCTTTTTTTTTTGGGGGGGGGGGGGTCAGGCAAAATACATACTTTTGGGGTGCCACAGAATTTTAGTAATTAGTTTATGTGTGCCATGAGATGAAAAAGGTTGAAAATCGCTGATCTAATCCATATTTCTCATTTTATAGGTAAAGATATTGAGATCCTTGGTAAGTGATTTGCCTGAGGTCACATACCTGTTTCACTAATATTAATTTTCCTAAAATAAGAGTTTGGGAGGATTAACCAAACTAATATGTTAACATTCAACTACTTGAGAACCAAGGCAAAGCCGTGAGATTTTATAACGTGTGTCTAATTACCTATGAATGGCGTGACAGTCACCCACCACACTAACCTAATAAGTAATTACGCATGAGTGGGAACCAAAGGGAGCAAAACCAAAAGAACAGGCCTTTTTAATTATCTTCAAAGACAAAGGTTAAAAACAACTCTGTGGAAAGTAAGTGTTAAAATATTTGTGAAAACAAATGATATGGATCAAAAGTTTGAGACACACCCAATATGTGCCCACTACTCCACTCCTTTCAGCCAGTTACTTAATATATAACCTTAGTGAGGCTTTTGAATCTGAAAAATCAGATGCTTTTTCTACCAAATAGAGGAATTATCTACAAATAATTCTTTATTAAATTCAAATAGAAGAGAACATCAGTCCAAATAACACAAAATGTCTAATCCAAAAAAAAAAAAAAATCATGTGTTAAGCTTTGTTAGACATCTCTCTGTACTTGCTTGAACACCCTAGATCTGGTTTCTGGGAAATTCACAACACAAAAAGCAAAATAACAGAGACAATCTGCGAAGGTCAGACTCCACAAGAACTAAAAAGCTTTTGCGAGTCTCAGTTTTGTCCCCCGGCACCCACACCCCGCCCTCCCCATTGCTCTTCCTCCACAATTCTTTCTCAAGAATAGCACCACCTCTACTTGGATGGTCCTCCACCTCCAAATCCACATCAGCTGAAATCCTACCCATCCTTCAAGGTTCCATTTAAATGCCGAAACTTCCATCAATTTCCTTCCCCCCCCATCCCCCCCGCCGGCCCCCCCCCCCCGGCTCCCAATCTTGAATTACGCTCTTTCCTCCCCTCTTTTGCACCTCTACGTCAACATTTCATTCTATAATTCATTGCATTACAATTGCCTACGTTCACTTCTTCCCCCCACCTTCCCCGAAGAAAATCCCAAAAAAGCGGCAGACGAGGGAAGAAGGGAACGAACATAGGTTAAACCCTCTGTTGCCAAGCAAGGCGCTAGGCATTTTGCACACGTTTATCTCATTTAAGGCGCCTGACGACCCTCCGGGGCGGGCAGCGGGGGGTCGACTCCCGCGTTCCCGAAGGGGAAGGCGCGGCGGGCAGCCCGGCAGCTCCCCCGGCGCCGCACGGCTAAGCCAATGACAGCGCGTCGTGGAACCGCTGGCGGCCCCGGCGGCCCCGAGCTGCTGCCACCTCCGTCCGCGGCGGGTCCGGTCCGCGGCGCCCGGCCTCTCGAGACAGCAGGCATTTCACCCCCACCTGCCTGAATGCCTTATCCCTGTGGACCCCCGTTTCATAACCCGACTGCCCCCACCCCCAGCCCGTGACCTGGACTGTGCCCTCCCCGGGGGCTCCCCGCACACAGCCGGCTCGCTCTCCCCGAGGAGGGCTGCAGACATCACGCCTCGCTGGGGGCGCTAAGGGAAGACCTCCCCATTCCCCCCCCCCCCCCGATGTCCCCAACCGTCCTTCCCACGGAGAGGGAGAAATAAATACAAATAAATGCACACACACAAGACACGGGCTGGCACGCCTGGACGCCCCCCAGCAGCTCTGTCCTGCTAAGCCACGTCTTCGCGCTTACAAGCAACCAGGTTTCTGCGGCTTCTAGCTCCCGCCGTGGGGTCCCCCTAAGACACTGTGTGCGTAAGAAAACCCCATCTTTCAAGCCATCTTAACACGAAGGCATCCTAAATACTATGACACTGCCCCCCCGCTTTGCCCCCCGCCATGCCCCCAGGACCGGCAGTTTGGATTTCCGGCGGGAACGCACCCAGACCCAGGGAGCTGGGGCTCAGAAGCCGCGGAGCAATTACTTAGCTGCTTCCCAGGGACCGAGACGCCGAAGGCGCCCCGCCTTTCCAGATCTCTGCACCCAACTCCAACGCGGAGGAGGCGGGGAGGGGGCGCCGGGGCCCGAGGAACCCCGGCCCGGAGCACGGCTCCTGCAGCTCGCGGGGGGCGTCGTCCCCGCCCCGCGGGCCGGGCCACCAGCTCGCGGCGCCGCTCCGAGGAGCCAACCGCACCCTCCCCCGGCGGCCCTGGACTCATTGTCTCCCTCCGCCGCGACCCCCAGGGGCGCAGGGTGCAGCCCCGGCCCGGCCTACCGCCCCCCGCCGGCCGGCCGGCCGCCCCGCCGGGCCAGGTCCACGCCGCCCCGGCCGCGACCCCGCCCCAGCTCGGCCGTCCGCACCGCGCCCGCTGCCGGCGCCGGGAAAATGGAGGCGGGAGAGCGGCCGTACCTCCCAGCCCCGCGCCCGCCGGTTCCCCCGCCAGCCCGAGGGCGAGCTGGGCACTCACCGCGACAGCTGCTCGGTAGTCCGCCGGCCCCGGCTCCCGCAGCGGCCCGGGCTGGGCAGCTCCTCAGCCGCCGCCGCCGCCGCCTCCTCCCAGGCGCGGCGCTCCCTCCCGAGAGACGCCGCGAGCGTCCGCAGCTCCCGCGCCGCGCGCTCCGTGACTGACTGACTGACGGACGCACCGGGCGGCGGCCGCGAGGCGGGGCGGGAGCGCGCGGGGAGCGCGCGGCGGACGGGGCGGCCGTGTCCGGCCGAGACGCCGAAGGAGGGGCTGAGGGCCGGGCGGCCCACAGGCGGACCGCTCGCGCCGGCCGCTCGCCGCCCCCGCCCCCGCCTATCACTCACTTCCGGCGCCGGCGGCCGCGCCCGCCCCTCCCGGGCGCCGGCGCATCGCCCGCGCCCCCTGCCCGCGCCCCCGCCCGCGCCCGCGCCCGCGCTCCCCGGCCTCCGCCCGCGCCCGCGCCCCGCCCGCTCACCTTCCCCTCGGGCGCCCGGCCGCACCCAGCCGGCCGCCCTCCGCGCCCCGCCTTCCTCCGCGCGCCCCGGGGAGCCGCCGCTGGAGCCTGTGAATCAGAATGAATGGGGAGGAAGGAAAATCCCGGCGCCGCCCCCGTCCCCCTCGCCCTCCCGGGAAGCGGGCCCGCGGCCCCTGTCCCGGGCCCTGGGGCTCCTGGGCCGGAGCGGATCCCCGGGACCCGCCTGCGTGCGCCTCTGTGCGCGAGTATCGGGGACCCCAGCAGCACTTCACACGTGGTCTTAGGCACTTAAAGGACCCCTGTCCTCGCAGCCCGAGGCTTTTTATTTTTATTTTTTAAGAAATCCTTTCATTTTGGGCAACAACTCTCTACAGTTCGTGCACTATATTGGGAAGCTTTTAAAAATTGGACATGGCAATTATCTTGAAGGACTTTTTAACTCTGACGTTGGCTTACCTTAGGTTCTTAATAGCTGTCACTCCCTTGTTGAGATTGCTTAGGAGGGAGGTGTTGGCACGTTTTCTTACTACCAAGCTCTAAATCACCCAGATACTGCTTATTCTGAGGCAGGCTTGACTTTCAAGTTCTAATTTATACCTTTATTTTGACCTCGTAAAGTTGATCGAAGGAAGAACAAAAGAATAAAATCATTTTTGACTGGCTACATGCAAAGCAGGTTTGTTGACAGCATTAAAACAATTGACAAGTCAGGATGTGACCTGGAATTCGTTGCGGTGACCACTGCTTTTTCACATCTTTCCATCTGCTTGCTGAGTGAACGTATCTGTATCTTGAATAAAGAATTGACTGTACATTTCTGAGATCTTGGCTCCTTTTCTACGAACGAGGGTGTTCATTTCTCTGTCCTGGGTCCAAATCTTGATTTGGCTAATTACATTCCTTCTTTCTGCTATTCTTGAGGACTTTCAAGTGGTTTTGGTCTTTTTTTTTTTTTGCACAATCTGTTCCAAACTGGTACACAATCTGTTTCAAACTGGTATTAAGAACCACACAATACAATCATGAGCTGCATTTCACACGTGAGCTATCCACTTTAGAAACATAACTTGCACTTTTGTATTTTAAGTTGAGTAGGTGCTTTAATATTCTTGTGCAGAATAATCCTATATAATAAAAGGCTAATATGCAAATAGACTGAACGGAGGAACAACCGAACAACTGGTTGCTATGATGTGCGCTGAACACCAGGGGGCACACGTGGAACCTGGCAGGCGTTGGCAGCAGGTGGCAGAGTGCAGAACATGGTGGGCGTTGGCCACGGCGGGATGGTGGAGCAGGTGAGCAGGGGAGCCAGACCAAGGCAGGGCGCCGGTCGCTGTCATCGGGATGAGCCTCTGGTGGTTACTAAAAATTCTTTGCTCCTGTGCACCACGGTCCTGCCTGGCACTTGCATCTGCTGCCGGCACCGGCCCCGCTCACACCTGCTCCTGGCGCCCGGCGCCACCCCAATCACTTGGCCGCCATCAGCAGGTGCGAGCTGCAGTTGCCAGACCCAATCACCCCTCAGGGCTTCTCCACCTCTGCCTCCTCCTGAGGGGTGATCGGGGCCAGCAGCTGCCTCTAGCACCCGCTGTCAGCAACAGCCCCGCTCGCACCCGCTGCTGGCACCGGAGCCGCCACTCTCACCCACTACCAGCGCCAGCCCGGCTAGCACCTGCAGCTGGCACTGGAGCTGCTGCTCGCACCCACTGCCGGTGCCCAGCGCGGGTCCCGATTGCTTGGCACCATCAGTGGGTGTGAGCGGTGGCTGCTGGCCCCGATCGCCCCCGAGGGCTTCTCTACCTCCCCCTGCTCCTGGGGGGTTATCGGGGTAGCAGCCACCTCTTGCACCTGCTGACAGTGCCGGCCCCACTCGCACCTGCTGCTGGCAGCTGCCCCAATTGCTCCGTGCCGTGCGCACGAGCAGGTCCAGCGCGGTCAGTGCGTGGTTAGCGGGAGCAGGGCTGCCAGCAGACAGGGGACCAGGGGCCGTGGTGGGAGGGGCCTGGCAGGGGCATGGAGGATGGGCTGAGACCCGCCCCTGTGCGCACCACAGCCTGGCGGCCCACAGTTCTTTTCAAGGTGCACGAATTCGTGCACTGGGTCCCTAGTGTTATCTTATAAATGAAGATGGTGTTGCTGACGGATTCCTGTAGCCTTTGTTCCTTTCTTGGAGAATTCATCATTCATTATCTCTATAATTATTTCAGTAAGTTATGATCTTCCCCCAATAAATATAATACAACTATGTATTCATCTTTATATCTTCCTATAATATCTGGCATAATACCTTCCACAATGAGTATCTTTAAATTAATAAATGAAAATATTTTGATAAGTGATGACTTATACAAATCTGTCTACAGCCTTTCACCCTTTTTCCCTTATGACCAGGTTTGTTGAGATTAGACACATCTGAGTGTCAAACCTAATAAATCCCTACTGTCATTGTTCAGTAGGTTGTGATACTACTGAACAAGGAAGATAATTCACTTCATTCAAAATCTCCTTTAAAAATAGACCATTGAGCCTGGCCTGGTGGCTCAGTGGTTGATAGTCAACCTATAAACCAGGAGGTCACAGTTCCATCCTTCCCTCCAACCCCCTCCAGTGGCGGGTGTGCAGGAGGCAGCAGATCAATGAAGGATTCTCTCTCATCATTGATGTTTCTCTCCTCCCTTCCTCTCTGAAATAAATAAAAATATATTTTAAAAAATAGACCATTGAGTGCTTTTTAGATACCTCTGAGCCAACTCTCCTTCCAGGGCTTAGGTTGGTCAAAGCTAATTAGAAAAGGAAACAAAATAACTTTCAGCCCTGGAGAAAAGTAAGCAAGTTCTCGTTAGTTCCTTCAAACCATGAAAGCATCCATTCCACAAGGGTTTATTGAGCTCTAAGACCTAGAAATACAAAGACAAGAAAGACACGCAAGGTGATTCCTGCTCTCAAAAAGCACATGGTCTAGTGCAGTGGTCGGCAAACTGCGGCTCTGCTGACTAATGAGTTTGCCGACCACTGGTCTAGTGGGTAAAGGGAAGTATATGGAGTCCATTCCCTTGAAACATGAAATGCTTTTTCTAACGAAACATCCCACAAGTTATGTTTTCCATAGACTACACTTTGGGAAATGCTGACTTAAGCCACATTTTTGGTTTATAGTAGAGAAAACGATAGCCCCTAGAGATGAAGTGACTTGCCTAAGTCAGTGGAAGATAGTGGAGTAGAATCCCTATCTTCTGACCCCACTCACACGTTCTTTCCACTACATAATGCTTTATGAGCTGCAAACTCATTCTAGCTCCATCAGCCAATCACAGGGAGAAAAATATTATAAAAGAATTATGGGATATATTCTTTTAAATGAGGTTTCAAATCAATAACTTTTAAAGCTATGCTAATTTTTAATGATTACTCTTTTACATAAAGTGAAAAGATTTGTACATTGGAAAAGTAGCACTGGTTATTACCTTAGTATGATCTTTTGATAATCGGGCAGGAGCCTTGTAGAATTAAATTACCTCAGTGACCAGGACATCCATCTAGACACCCTAGCCCTGAGGTAGCTTTAAGTAAAACAAGCTTTCAGGAATTAAAGCTCTTCCCAGAAATTTTCGCGTTGATTTCCCCCTACCCCTTCATATTGGAGGAAAGGACTATGAAAGTCCACACCAGGTTTTGACTTCATCTCTGGCACAATTCCCCTGATTCTGGATGGGAAGGTTTCATATCCTAAATTCATAGTTCTATTCCCCAAAGGATACATT
This sequence comes from Eptesicus fuscus, assembly GCF_027574615.1. Lineage (NCBI taxonomy): Eukaryota > Metazoa > Chordata > Mammalia > Chiroptera > Vespertilionidae > Eptesicus > Eptesicus fuscus. Next base: position 83,343,041 of record NC_072483.1, on the reverse strand, counting down.
TTTAGTACTTCCTATTCTTAGAAAAATGAGACAAATTGTTTGTTCCCAAGGGACTTCTTAGGACTCAATTTCAGCTTTCATTTTAAAAGTAGTTTCTATACACACTACCTTTGAAACTAGTTATCGCTGTCTTAATTTATGACTCAGTAATTTTGTTTCATTTCTAACTGCTGTATTCACTTTCAGTAGGCAGAACAAGGACCATCGCATGTAATATAAATATGTTGAGTGAATGAATAATTATTAACTTAAAAAATCGGTAGTCATAAGTATTGGCAAGAACACTATTAATCAATTTATCAAAACTATTTTGTTAGTGCCCACTGTGTCCCCAGCTCTGTCGAATCACTTAAGGAGTATGAGAGAATGCAAGAAATAGTCTCTAATGATTAAATCTGACCCCACACTATTGACAAAGAGGGGAAGAAGCACACTCACATATCCTGCAGGTGGGGATATAAATCATTACAACCTTTTTCTGGAGGGGAACTTAGCAATAGACATTAAAATACCTTAAAATGTGCATCTCTTTGGTCAAGCAATTTCTCTTCTATGAATTTATTCCAAGGAGTAAGAACAAAACATTAGCTAGGATATTGTGGGATGATGGCAAAGAATTGGAAATTCCCTCAGTATCCAGCAATGAGATTAAGACAATGATAATTTCTGGAAAAAAATTTTTTTGATTTGAAAATATGTTCACAATATATTAACCAATAAAAAAATTACAAACATTATGTACAATATAAACTGGTGAAAAAACATTACATAAGGAAATCTAGAAAGAAATACGACAAGAACACAAAAATGTTTATTACAGAATGGTGTGGTTATGGTACTTTCTTTAACTTTTTTATTTTTAAATGATGATTTTGTATTCTTTAACTGGCAATTAAAATAAATGAACTATATCAATATTTATGAAGTTAATTAAATCAGATCTCTAAAACAAAATATTGAGGAAAACAATGCACAAAGCATATATTATTTAATAAAAAACAAAGTTAATTTTAATTGAAAAAGGGATCTCTGCATTCAAGAAACTGTTGATGAGAGAAGAACATGAAACAGCCAGAGGACAACTAAATACTCAACTCTGAAACACACTGTCAGTACAATAGGAATTAAGAGGAGAGAGAAATTGACTAGGTTTGGAGCAAGTCAAGATGACATCATGAAAGAAGTGAGACTTAGCTGGCCCTGAGCATCTGAAAGCCATGGGGAGAAAGGGAGTCAGGGGCAGTAATATAAGGTGAGGCAAGGGCCTGGCATAGCCCATTCTACACATACCTCACTCCTCCCAGTTGAACTTTAACAATTGCAGAACACTTGATCTTTGACTAGAAAGGTATTTCTGTTTCTTCCATAGAAGTGGGATTTACAAAGCCCTGTGTACTATAAATATGAAGTATTACATGTCCCTTGTAATATAGTTTTAAAATTATAGATGCTTTTTGCAAGTAAGCCTGTTGGGGAGCATTTTTTCCTTCTCAATCTGTAGAACTGGACATTTCCAGGTATTGACTTAGAACAAACACCAACTATTATGCAACAGTAGTAATTACAACCTGAACCCTTGTGAGTGTTCTGATGTTCACCATCAGACCACAAAGGAATGTAACCAATCAGAAATCAGCAATTCTCTGATTACATACATATTACAGAGTGTTGTTTTTGAGTCAGCTTTTGAGCTCAATAACTAAATTACTAATAGTAGTATTAGCTAGACATAGTAAGTGAAAGAGTGAATGATGTGTGTTCAGTGCCAAAGAATAAATTAAAAGGGTTATGCCCATCTCAAAAATGTCTGTAATCGGAAAGAACAGGGCAGAACATGAATTGCCACCCAGTATTCCTTCGGTGTGGGGTATGACCAGGTCTGGGGGATATTGTAGCAAATGTGTCAAACAGAAAGCAGCAGGTTATTTTTAGTAAACAATGGGGGAAATGTTTTACTGGAGCTAGAGAGGTCTGTTGAAGGATAGTGGGATGGAAAAAAAGATAGATGATGAAAGCCCTTGGAGACCCAGCAGTAGGCTTGAGAATCAGTACAGTAGCTATAAATGGTCAAGTCCATGTTTCAAGGTACCAGCCATTTCCCCAATTCTGAGCCTTTGCAATTCCCATTCTCTCTGTCTGGAATGTCCTGTCCCCTTCTCTGACTTGTCTGTTCCTATTCATGACAGTGCGACAGTATCCGCCTTTATGCCCAATTCCTCTGGATAAAGTTATTTACTGTACCTTTGTGCTCCCAAGAAACTTTGCACATTGGTATTATAACTTTTTGTGCATGTGTCTGACTCCTCCATGCATGGTACCTTGTGCATAGAAAAGTTCAGCAGTATTTGTCAAATTAAAGGATGATGAGAAACAAGATTAAGAAAACATCTGGCAACATTTTGAAGAATAAGTTGGAGTAAGGGAAGTAACTGGAAGGCTGGAATGAAGTGATGAGAACTGAGAAAGGAGGGAAATTAAAATATTTGGAAAAACTGACCGCATAGGTAGCAGACTGGACAAAGGCATGAAGAAGAAGAGAAGTCCAAATAACTCCAGGGTTTCAAGGCTGAAAGAATGCTGAAAGCAAAAGACTGATATCATTGCAAAATCAACAGACAGACTGTGCAAAATTGCAATGAACATGATGCATTAAGGCAGATTTTCAGATAGTTTGTGTCTCAGATTTTTATTGAATAAACTAGAGGCCCGGTGCATGAAAATTTGTGCACTGGAGGTGGGGGTCTCTCAGCCCGGCCTGCCCCCCTCTCACAGTCCAGGAGACCTCAGGGGATGTCCTACTGATGGCTTAGGCCCAACTAAACCGCAGTCTGGCCTTCCTCTGTGGGAGGCGACCAGGACCATCAGGGGAAGGTACTGCCCCATCACCCCGCTGCCACGGCCACTGCTGGCCCTCGCAGCCGCTGCAGCTTGCCGGCCCTCCTTGGCCCTCGCAGTCACTGCGGCTTTGTCCGGAAGGACGTTAGGAAGTTGTCTGGTTTATTCGGTCTAATTAGCATATCACCCTTTTATTAGTATAGATGTGAATTTTTAGCATGCCCCACAAGAATAAGTTATCAAGGGTGTTCGATTTGTAAAAAAAGTAAAACATAATCTAGGTTTCCAGTTTTCAAAATGATCTTGCTTTACTTTTTTATTCGTTGAGAATGACAATAACAAAATCAATAAATGTCATTATAGAGGACATTTGCTATTTCCTCTGCCCTGAACGCTTCTCTTCTTCTGGAGACGGTATGTTTCCTTTGGATTGCTCTTCCCACCCCAGCCTCCAACTCAACCATGTGGCTCTAGGTTACAGGTGAGAGCACGTGTGCCCAACTGGGATACTCAGAAGTATTCCCAGCTTGTTGTTCTTTCTTTCTTTCGAGTAGGATTAGGAGAAAAAGTCAATTCTTTTCTGATGGGATACTCAGAAAAAGGCAAACCAGAAAATGTTGTTGACTATGGTTCTAATATCATAGGAAATATGAGAACTAAGTAAAGATAAAGAGAACAGAGCGAGCGGGAGAATCCCAGTGGTGTTTGCATCCTTGGTTGTGGTTGTCTGAGAACCAGCTAGCTATTTCTCCCTCCTTCCCTAGGTTCGGATATATAAACCAAAAGATTACTCTCTCTGCCCAAACTGGCTGTTTCTGTCATCTGCAAACGGAGCCGGGTGAAAACAGTCAGGACTGTTTTTAAGCCTGCAACGATTTCCCTGTGGTCGGTTACTGCCTCCAATTAGCTCCTCTAACTGGCTTCAGAGCTGCTCACAATCCCCGCCTTCTCTGCCTCCACTTTACAACCCTGCTTCACTCCGGCTGGCCTTTTCATTTTCCCTTCCTCACTCTCTGGCGTTTGCTTTTGTGGCTTTGCTCCTTGTTGCTGTTCTCACTGTCTGGACTACCTTCACCTCCCCTCCCTGCCTATCCATATCCCCTCCAACCTTCCCAGCCGCCTCCAGGACACTCCAGGAAATGCCCCCCAAATCGGCCAGGGAGGGCTTCCTTCTCTGAATGTTCGCGCTATGCAGGCTATATGTCTGTAATAGGTCACTCCCAACAAATGACAAGCCTCATGGGGAAAATAACCTACCATGTGTTACCAATTGAGCGCATAGAGCTAGCAGTTCATGTTGCTTGATTGAATTATATGTTTAGCAAAAGCTCAGCAATATGAAGGTCGAGTCCTCCTTGGAAGAAAGCACGGTGGTTTGTGGCTATTTATAAGTTAGAAATGGCCTGGTACCCGGGAGGAATACTACGTTGTCATCCTTAGGCTGCATGTTTTCTCATCATTTCCACAAAGATAATTTAAGAATGGGAAGTAAGACCCGATGGGAAAAGATGAAGAAGCCAGAATCATTTATCCATGAGAGAGAAAAAAAAAAAAAAATGGAAGCGAGTCCAACAACAGTCTTAACATCTGTGAAAATTTGGTATACAGAAGATAGGGTTCTTTCTCCCTAGAAATTAAGATTGAGGAGGGATAGTAAGCCTATAATCACACAATGAAATTTAGGTGCTTAGATAGATTTTTCACCATAGGGTATCAAATAATGAAATGAATTTTGAACTTTGTAGAGTATATTTCTATAGCAGTTATTAAAAAAAAGAAACTTGAAAATGGCTTATGGGTAATTTTGCCTAAAGGCAAGGAGTTGAGTCAGATGACCACAAAAACTTACTAGTTGTAAGGGTCTATTTTATAAAACTTTGTACAGGGGAGAAAAATATTTTAAATGACATTTAAATTTTATAGCTATGTATCAGATGCTTTTTTTGTTGTTGTTGTTGCTGTTAATCATCACCTGAGAATATTTTTCTCATTGATTTTTAGAGAGAGTGGAAGGGAGGGGGAAGAGGGAGAGAGAGAGAGAGATGTGAAAGAGACACATTTTTAAAAATATATATTTTATTGATTTTTTACAGAGAGGAAGAGAGAGTTAGAAACATCGATGAGAGAGAAACATCAATCAGCTGCCTCTTGCACACCCCCTACTGGGGATGTGCCCGCAACCAAGGTACATGCCCTTGACTGGAATTGAACCTGGGACCCTTGAGTCCGCAGGCCGACGCTCTACCCACTGAGCCAAACCGGTTTTGGCATGAAAGAGACACATTGATTGGTTGCCTCCTGCATGCTCCTGGACCAGGACTGGGATTGAACCTGCAACCCAGGTATGTGCCCTTGACCCAGAATTGGACCCTAAACCCTTCTGTGCACTGGCTGACACTCTATCCACTGAGCCACACTGGCCACGGTGTGCATGCAGGAGCTTTTATTGTTTTCTCCTTGAAAGGAGAATGTCTTGTTCCAAATATATATAGGAATAAGATAAAAACCTTTGTCTGATCTATTCATCTGCTTTCTTCCAAGGGAAACTTAACTGTGTTCAGATGTAACCCTATTTCTGCCTTTGAAATGATTTCTGCCTTTTTTTGCACCAAGTGAAAGTATAAATTTTAAGACCAAATAAGGTACTAAACACTCAAAAATGTTCCCTACCTGGACAATGACACCCTTCTCTCAATAATTCTAACATGAGCATAAAACAGAGCCCAATTCTGTACAGTACTGTCCATCAGGACCAGTAGAGCACCAATAATATGCCCATCACCAGGCTAAAAGTGATTCCAGGGGAGTGAGGGGTGAGTAGGGGGAGCACAGAGCATTGTTAGGGCAGTGACACTATTCTGTGTGGTACTATAATGATGGATATAGAGCATTATACCTTTGTCAAAACCCATAAAACAGACATATAACACAAAAAGTGAACCCTAATGTAAACTATGGAATTCAGTTAACAATAATGTATCAATATTGCCTCATTAATTATAGCAAGCATACCACACTAATACAGGATGTTAATAATAGGGGAAACTTTGGGGGATGGCGGTAGTACAGGGGATGTTTGGAAACTGTACTTTCCATTCAATTTTTCTGTAAACCTAAAACTGCTCTTAAAAAAAGTCTACTTTTTAAGAAAGTGACTCTAAACTAAATTCAGGACTCTAAGGACTGAATTAGTCCTTAATTAGGGAAAAGAAACTAAGCATAAAATAGCTAGAGTACCATCTTCTGTTAAGAATATTACATATAACCAATATCTATTTGTAATAAATTGTCTCCACAATTTTTTTTAAACACCCAGGAGAATCCTGTTGCTCTAATGATCAGAGTCTCTTTGAAAATAAGTTAAATTAGAAGCCATGAACATTTTAGATGTAACCCTATTCGTGGCTTTCCTTACTCACCATGAACTAATAGTAAGGAGGTTATGTAATTGTCCTCCATAAAAACATGAAAGTCCTTGTGACAAACTTTCCCCTTTCCTTTTCTACCTTAGCAATAGCTTAGTATACACTTTAACTTTTATTTTAGGGTAAAAACATAATGGTATTAATGCTGGCTCATCGTGGATAGAAAAATAGTTAATATTTTTCTTTGCTGTTCTTGTTATTACACTGTATTTTAGAACTCGAACAAATAATGGGGATAACAGCACTTTATAAAGAATAAGTCCTTTCAAAGCCCTTTCTCTTATGAGCTATACAGCCGAGTGGCAGAAGCTGGACACTGAGTATTACTACAGGCAATGTAATATGGAAATGAATGTTGTGTGTGTGAGCTCAGGAAAAGGATGAATGGGAGGAATGAAATGATGGCTGAAATGAATGGCGAGGTTTGAGCAATGACATAGGGCTTTGTATCTGAATGTACACTGGAACACCAAATGTTTCACCTGTATTTCAAGCTCACATTCTCAAGTTAACACAGCTAGTTCTTATGTGTGGGTCTCTCCAGTAACAAAACTGGATTTTTTTCCCTAAAGAATATCAGTTGTTGGTGAAAGGGACCACCGCCCTTTTTCAGTACGGAAAGGAGGGAGTAGATCGTCCTCTCTGTACTTCTTTAGCATCCACATTCAGTCGTTCTGGCTATCAGTCTCAATCCTCAAACTGAGTCTAATGTGCAAAAAAACCCCATCACATTTGTTTTCTTGAAATAATTTTGAGTTGGAGTCTATCCTTCCACGAGGTAGACCAGAAAGTCAACCTCAGTCCTTTCCGGGACTCTTCTCCCTGCTGTCCCCACCCCATGCCAGGGAAGCCCAGAGGCCTCACGTAGCCTCAAAGCACGGGGAGGGCCCTTTAGTCATCCGCCCACACCGGGTTCCGTGGAGGCACCCACTGCCTTTGTTCTTAGAGTCCCTCAGGCCCAGGACTCTGCTACTTTCATTCAACCCGTGGGCACAGGAAGGAGTCTTGGGTGAACTAGAAATGTTTGATCACTTCTTCAGGCTACTACCAGGGAAGAGAGGACAGAACACCAGGTGCACAGACATCTCGTTTTCTCCACAGGAACCCTTTCCCCTCAGAGGCACACCCAGTTCTCTCCTCCCAGGGAATCCAGCAGAGACTACTTCTGGCTGTGGGGGTGGTTTAGGCACTTGGAAATAAAACCAAGAAGGGAAGTATCTTGCCGTCAACTTCTGCTTTCCCCCTGATGACATATTAATACTCCCCCGAGGCAAAGAAGCACGAGGCCTACTACCTTCCTGAATTTAGGATGCCAGAAAGAGGAAAACACAGGAGGTGGCCATAAATACACATCTCAAAAGCCTCATCCTTCCACACAGTCACAGGGCCCAAGCTTGCTCCGCCCAGTGAGAATCCTTTGCCCGAAGCCTTAATGCAAGAGGCTCAATCACTAGTAAGCTACTGGATACCTAACCTCTTCTGCAAATTCAGTCAGAAATTCTGACTGAGAAGAAAACAAACAAAAACATCAAAGATCTGAGACATGAAGAGAATGGGTGCATGGAATTATTTCCATAGCCCACATTTATTAATGTATGATTAATTCTGGCAGGTAAAATGTTAGAAGTATCACCGCCTATAATATGGGTCCATAGATAGAAGTTAGAAAACTTCAGCAGTGACTCTGTTGTTGAGAGCCTGATCTCCCCCCTAAAAATGTTGATGAGAGTGTAATTTAGTTACAGTTATATTGCAAGAGGAATCACACTGGACCATTTGTAGCAAATCCCCTCGTGTATTCAAGTCTAACTCATTCACTGACTCCCCTGACCCCTAAAATCATTTGGTAAAGAGCAAGGCAAGTCACTACCAATAGTTTCTTCAGTGACATAGTGTATTTGTAACTTCTGTACTAATGTTTGCTGTGCAATTACAGTTTTTCTTTTTCCTAGAAACTCCCAAGTTGACAAAGGGAAACATAGGAGTTTCCATGTTGCCTGGAGATTTCGTCTTCTCTGTTCCTCTGCGTCAGTTTTGGATACATGTATGCATGTGATAGCAATGCTAAGTAAAGGTTATAATTAGAATATCATGGCGATGTAGGATGAGTAATATCTATACATACAACGGAGCTTTTTTGCTGTTACCACAACAAATAATGAGAAACCACAAGGGCCTCTTCTGCATTTTTTTCTATGTGAAGGTCTGTCCATGTAGAATACTTGTCAAAACTCTAAGTGAAAGATCTTTTCCTCAATACTTTTATCATCTTTTAAATATACATTTTATGCTTTTATTTGTGTAACAAAAACTTTATTTCCTTTAAGTGTGATCCAAAGGATCAAGACCTTTAAATATCAATGCCTATTTAGCTGTTCCTGAGTTAGATCATATTTCCTTAAACTTATTCTGGAAGAGGAGATATGTACATCTGCCACCGATTATCCATGTCTATATATCATGGTTCATAAAATCAGGGACATTAAATCTGCATGCATGGAAGGCCAACAAAAAAAAAGTTATTAGCTCTCAGTGTAATGTGAGGATGTGTGCCTGATTCTTTCCTTAAGGTTCCAAGTAGGGGAGGAAAACTCTTTTTCCTCCAGCTTTCTCTAAGCAGTGTGGCAACTGGAGAACAAATCACATCTACATGTAAATTTTTGTCACATAGAAACGTGTGCTCCTAGCATGTCACGCAGAACAAAGAATTATCATAGATGACTCCCTCTAGATTTCTGGCTTTGCCTAGCTGTCTCTTTCTCTATCCCATGTCTATCAGGTAGACCTGGGCATCATCATTCATTAAACACACACACACACACACACACACACACACACACACACACCCCTTTTATGAGGGCTTACCATGTATCAGGGATACTCCTAGAAAGAGCACATGCAGTCTAGGATTGAAATGCTGAATTTGCCCTAGCTGGTGCGGCTCAGTGGATAGAGCTTCAGCCTGTGGACTGAAGGGTCCCAGGTTTGATTCCGGTCAAGGGCACATGCCTGTGTTGCGGGCTTGATCCCCAGTGGGGATGTGCACGAGGCAGCCAATCAATGATTCTCTCTCATCATTGATGTTTCTATCTCTCTTTCCCTCTCCCTTCCTCTCTGAAATCCATAAAGATTTATTAAAAAAAGAGAAAGAAATGCTGAATTATCTCTGAGGGTGAGTATGGAGGCTCAGCCCTACTGACTAGTTTGGCTTAAGGGGTGGGGTGGGGGTCTCATAGTTTCAGACTAAGCACCTGGGAGAGAGCGGGCGCTTTGCGGATGAGGCCAGAGAAAGCTGTTTTGTCAGTCTCCTGAGAGTAAACAGCCATGCAGTCATGTCAGAGTGATGAGTAGAACCGGGCAGGTGGCCGGTCAGCAGTAGGGAGGACTGGAAGTGGGTAGCACTGCTCCGGTCATGGGTCTGAGCTTCAGGGCACTATGTTAGTTCCAAGGAGGACAAAAGCAAGACGGATCCCAGGCCCAGAATAACCACAGTGGGAACTACGAAAGGTACTGTTGCTTGGTGCCCCAAACCAGCTTTCCTCCCTGGCAGCCAGGGGTGGCCATGTGATCCAATTCTAACCTAAGACATATTAAGGGCTGTATGGTGGGAGTAAGAAACAGGCTTTTGGGAAATATTTTCCTTTACTGATAAATAGGGATAAACATTATTGGCAGGGACCTTTTCTTCTTCTGTTTCCCGGCCTTGCATACAAGCATGCTGCACTCTGCCTCAGTATACGGCAATCAAAGGCAACATGCTAAGGTTGGTGGAGCAAGAAAAGGGGAAAAAGCAGGGTGTTGATATAGTGCAGTCTTGTCCCAGCCCTAGATACCCTGCCTCCAGATTTCTTGTAATTTAAAAAAAATTATATTTTATTGATTTTTTATAGAGAGGAAGGGAGAGGGATAGAGATCCAGAAACATCGATGAGAGAGAAACATCGATCAGCCGCCTCCTGCACACTCCCTACTGGGTATATGCCCACAACCAAGGTACATGCCCTTGAACCTGGGACCCTTCAGTCTGCAGGCCGATGCTCTATCCACTGAGCCAAACCAAGTCAGGGCTTCTTGTAATTTTTTAAAAGAACGGACACTTGCTTGGTTAAATCATTTTTGGGATTTCTGTTGCTTACCGTCAAATGCATTCCTAACTGAAATAAATATCAAGGTAGAAACTCCATGGAAAATAAGGGTAAAGTGTTGTGGAATTGTGCACCTGAAACCTGTATAATGTTGTTAACCAGTGTCACTCCAGTAAATTCAATAAAAGTGGGGGAAAAGGACAATGAAAACAACAACAACAAAAAAAGAGAATTAATGGTGGGGATGGGAATTTAGTTATTGAAATGGGAGTAAGAAATGGGAGATAGCTTCCAGGAAACTAGGTCAAAACTCCGTGATTCGAACCAGGAGATGTGTCCAGACAGAGAATAACTGGCAGGAGGCTGATTTTTTTCAGGCTTTTTAAATCCCCTGTGGCCAGAAGCAGGGTTGGACTCAGAACTTAGAAATGAATTCTGTGATGCTTGAATCATTTGAAATCCCATTTAAAAGTATAATATGTGGAAATGAAGGACGTGCAAAAAGTAAATGGAAAAAAATTATTAGTAAAGAGAATCTTAAAATAATTTTGCAGTATTTTGGCAACATACACTTAAAGTGCTGAAGAGAACGACAATTTGAGAAGTCTGAATGAAGATTAAACATATTTTTTAAAAAAGTGCTGTGGCAGAGGTCGCCAGCGGCTGGCCACCAAAATCCGTTCTTCTCTTCATGGTCTCAGCTGTTGCTGGGACGTGGCTGCTGAGCCAGAGTCTATATTTCCCAGCCTCCCTTGCATGTAGGTGTGGCCACGTGAGAGTCCAGCGGCTTTTGTCACTTCTGAGTTAAGTCTTTAAAGAAGCAGGTGTGCCTTCCTACCTGCAATCTCCTCTTGCATTTTCTCTCCTGCCTCCTCCATCTGGCTGGAGGCATATGACAAGGGGGCCTAATGGAGGTGGAGCCACAGATGAACGGAACCTGGGTTCTTAAATCACCACCTGCAAGAAAGCTGCCTGCCAACCAGAGGCACCACATGAGCAAGAAATAGTCCTCACACGGTGTCATATCTGTATGACAATAGAAGTTTATTCGTCACAGCTGCCAGTGTTACCCCAGCAAGACAAGTACCTTTATGACTCTCATTTACTGGAGATTTCCAGTAAGAGATCCTGCTGTACTTATTTTAAAAGTATGCTTTATTGACTTTTAGAGACAGAGGAAGAGAGAAAGGTAGAGAGATAGAAACATCTCCTGCACGGGCATATGCCCTGACCGGGAATCAAATCGGTGTTCTCTTGGTTCATGGGTTGATGCTCAACCACTGAGCCACACCAGCTGGGCTGTACTTACTTTAATGAAGAGATGAGACTCACTTGCACTGAACAGACCATTTGGATACAGATTTTATTTTAAATTGTGGTAAAAAACACATAACATGGTCTTACCCGCTTAACGATTTTTAAGTGTGCATTATAGTGTCAGCTAGGTGCACCTTGTAGTACATCAGATCTCTAGGACTTTTTCATCTTGTACGACCAAAACTCCGTACGCATTAAACAACAACTGGACACATATTTTTAAAGTCTTTAACAACAGTTTATGTTCTTAAGTAGGTAAACTATTTTCTTGAAGTCTTAATTTCAGTATAAGAATAGCATAACATTGCCTTGGCCAGTGTGGCTCAGTTAGTCGGGTGTCATCCTGGTCAGGGCACATGCCCAGGTTGTGGGTTTGATCCCTGGATCGGGGTGCAGGCAGGAGGCAGCCGATTGATATTTCACACTCACATTGATGTTTCTCTCTCCCTCTCCCTTCCTCACTCTAAAAATCAATCAAGATATTTTAAAAAAAGAATAGCATAACATTTAACATTGGATAGCCCTTGCTATGTGCCAGGGACTTCTCTGTTTTACATATATTTTCTCAATCTGACACCAAAAAAATGTGCAAGACCTCTATTGAAGAAAAAAATAAAACTGCTATGAGAAGCAAAATTCCCTTTTATATATCAAACCTAGAATTGATGATCACATATTTTATCTTAATGAATCTGAAAGAATAAAGTTTAATATAAAGAGGTTTTATTTAAAATGATTATAAGATCATTCATTGTGAATATAAATGTTCATTAAAATAGGTACACAGACATGATGTTTCTGATACTTCTGATATTTTACTGCTTGTGGTGGTAACTGTGCCAATTTTTCTTACTGAGATGCTTTTCTTAGTCAAGGCCGTCACAGTACATTAATGTTTCTGCCCTAGACTCAGGCATCCTATTAAAAGACTTGGTGAATGGAGCGATTATAACCTAAGATCAATCTTCATCCAGAAAGCACATCAAAGGCTTGCTAATGGACCTTGAACTAGAGTAGGAGTTTTTTCTTCTGCTGTGTTGACTCCAGTACTACTCTCCACAGTGGCGAATAAACACAGAAAAATACCAGGCTCGCCCCTACCTATGAAAAGTGAATCATTATGATCATTTGGAGCCCACTCCAAATCGTACCAAAATGCTTACTCCAAAGGCACCATGACTGCTGTTCGACTTGGCTACATTTTCCAGATCAGTTGTATGGAGTTGGAAACTTAAACTCCCCAGTTTAAATTTAGATCAAGCTCCCTATCAAATTCCCACACTCCCTCTTTATTTTTTTTATTTTTTACCTCCCAGAATAATGCTCTCTTTAATCCTTTGCTGTCCTTCCTGCTTATCTGCTTTCATTTTTTCTTATGTTGTGATCCACTTTATAAGATCCGTTCAGGCTTCCATCCAGGCTAATGCTGTAGTCTCCTCCTGGCTCTCTGCAATCTCCTCTCTTTTGATTTCAACAGCTGGGAGCCTGAAGTCTTCACTCCCAGACTCAGTCCTGCACTTACGTTTGGGAACAACTCTGGGTCAGGTCTGGGTCAATTTCAAGAGCCTTAGACCAGTATCTGGACAACCCAGCCTCAAGTCAGTCTGGCTGCCGATGCCGTTTGAAGATTCTCCTTGTATTTATTCACACTCATCCCCTAACCATGTTCCAGGCTCTGTGTGAAGCACTGAAGACCCAACTAATACCGAGACATAGTCCTTATCTCCAGGGTCCTGCAGTCTACAAGTGTAGACAGACAAGTTAACCTGCAATCACAGCAGAATGTGGTGACAGAGCCACGCAAAGGATGCTGTGGGCGCCCGAGGAGAGGCATCAACCTTGGGAGTGTGGGGTGGGTGCAGAAGGAAGAGTCAGAGAAGGCTTTCCAGAAGAGTTGATTTCTATACAAAGATCTGAAGGGTGAGCAAGAGTTACCTAAGCACAGAGGGAAGAAGAAGTGTGTGTGTGTGTGTGTGTGTGTGCTTGTATATGTGTGTGTAAGAGAGAGAGAGAGAGAGAGAGAGACCAGAGGATAAGCAGAGCATGCTCCAGGAGCTCCAAGTAGCTCCATTTGGCAGGATAACATAGTAGTTAAGATCATAATCTCAAAGCCAGATCATATGGTTTTGAATTCTGACTGCTGCTATGTGACCTTGGGCAAGATCATCTCTTTTGCCTCAGTCTTCTCATCTGTAAAATAGGAATACTAATAGAACCTGCTTTATAGGATTGCTGTGAGGAATAATCAACTTAATATGTACAAGTGCTTAGAATGGTGCCCAGAATCTATACTAATAAAAGGGTAATATGCTAATTAGACTGGATAGACCGGAGTCTTCCGGTAGTCATTCCGGACGTCCTTCCTGACAAAGCTAGGGGCGTGGGCGGCCTGCAAACCACCCATGGCCCCTCGCCCAGGCTGACCCTGCCCCCAGCGGGACCTCCACCCTGATCAGGGGTGGGGTCAGCCTGCAAACCCCGAGGCCCCTCCCTGGGCTGGCCCAACCCCCAGCAGGGACCCCCCCCCCCCACCCCAATCCGGGCCCCCTTCAGGGTAGAGTGCACATGCCTCTATCCTAAATAATAAAAGGATAATATGCAAATTGACCCTAATGGCAGAATGACCACTGGATCAGTCACTATGAGGCACACTGACCACCTCTTGGTTCCTTTCCCCAGCTGGCTGGCTCCAATCACCTGATGGCTACCCATGGCGGGGGTGGGGCCGGCGATCGGGCATGAACAGCCGACCTCTCAGTCCCTTCCCCAGGCCATCAGGCACCGATCACCCAATGGTGAATGGGGAACTGGGTGTGGGTGGCAGCGGGGGTTGGGGCCAGCTGCGGGCAGCTGGGGAAAATGGCCCTGATCTCAGGCCAGGCCTAGGGACTGTACCCGCTCATGAATTTCGTGCGCCGGGCCTCTAGTATAACATAATAAACAAGGGCTTGTTATTATTTAGCTATAGTATCAAATGAAAGATGGGGAGTAGCCAAAGAAAACTGTTATGTGTGTGAAGGTAAGAAGTTTGGACTTTAAAACCATTCACTGAGTCCCTGGTGCCCTCAGATTAAACAGGGAAATTAAGTATCAGGCTGCTGCTTTGAACACATGCCCCTTCTGGAGTGTAGACGCTGCTTGGAGGGGTCCAGGTGGGAGGGAATTCTGCTCTGCCCATAGTCCTTGCTGGGAAGATGAGTGTCTTGCTCCATCCCCTGCTCCATCAAGTGGCTACTGGAAAAGGTGGTGAGTTTATAAATGGCCTTTGAATTCCTTGTGTAAATGTCTCTTACGGAGCTGGACGTTTAGTTCTGAAGACAAGATTTGGAAGTAGTCAGCATTAGGAGAATACTTGAAGCCTAGAAGTAGAGTTAAGATTATCCAGGGAGGCTGAGTGGATGGAGAAAAAGGGAGGTTCCAAAAACCCTGAGAAAGACCATCATTGAAGAGACAGGAAGAAAAAGAGCCCTTGAAGGATACTGAGAAGGAGTAACTGGAGAGGCAGGACAGTATCCAGGAGTGCATAGTGTCCCGTACGCCAAAGGGGAAGTCACTTCAGAAGGCAGGCGTGATCAACAGCGTCAAATGCTGCTGAGAAAGTGCAAAAGACGGGAGTGGAAAGCAGTCCGTTTGTGATAGGGAGGACTTTGGCAAGAAGAGTTTTAGTGGAATGTTTGCCAGAAACCAGTTTATGATTGGCCAAGGGGTCAGTGGGAGGTGAGGAATGGAGGAGCATGAATAGAATTCAGAAGGGAAGGTTCAAGAGGACAGCGCATTTGAGAG
This sequence comes from Eptesicus fuscus, assembly GCF_027574615.1. Lineage (NCBI taxonomy): Eukaryota > Metazoa > Chordata > Mammalia > Chiroptera > Vespertilionidae > Eptesicus > Eptesicus fuscus. Next base: position 83,327,597 of record NC_072483.1, on the reverse strand, counting down.
GCTAGTGAGTTCAAGAAATTTAGAGGTGAAAAGGAAGGGATGGGGCGTGGTAGGTAGAGGCACCTGTGGAGCTGAAGGGTGAAGTGTTTAAATGCTGGTGGTAAAGAGCTATTAGAGAAGGAAGATAAGAATGGGAATAAGTGCCCATCAGCAGATGAGTGGATTAAAAAAACTGTGGTACATCGACACAATGGAATGCTATGCTGCGGTAAAAAAGAAGGAATTCTTACCATTCACAACAGCATGGATGGAGAGCATTATGCTAAGTGAAATAAGCCAGTCAGGGAAAGATAAATATCACACGATCTCACTCATTTATGGAATATAATGAACAACATAAACTGATGAACAAAACCAGATCCAGAGACAGGGAAGCATCGATCAGATCAGACCATTAAACCTCAGAAGGAAGGTAGGGGAGGGTGGGGGTAAGGGGGAGAGATCAGCCGAAGGACTCGTATGTATGCATATAAGCCTAACCAATGGAACCAGACACCAGGGGGGTGAGGGCATGAGTGGGGAGGGGGGGGCAATGAGGGGGTAAGGACACATATGTAATACCTTAATTAATAAAGAAAAAAAATTTTTAAAAAAGGATGGGAATAAGTGGAGAGAAAAAAAATCTCTCCAAAGTGGCCAGGGACGGGTGAGGGGGTGTTAACCTTGGATAGGAGGAGGGATCCTTCTTGTATTGGGGCAGGAGGGAAAGAAACAGAGATGGGTATGGATTCAGGAAGATAGGGGGACTGAAGTTGAAGGAATTCTCTTCTGGTGATCACTACTGTCTTGGGAAGTAGGGGGCTCAGTCTTTGGTTCAAAGGGAGGGGGCCAAGGATGAAGTAGAAGGTTTGAGAAGAGTGAGGAAAATTACCTATTTGATGGGACTGGGATTAGAGTTAAATGAGATAATATATTTGAAAGTTATTTGCAAATGTAATTTATTTTTCAGAAGGGATAATTTACTGAGTGGAAGAAAACGGTGATGGCATCATTAAATAGATACATGAAGCATTATGGTCAGAGGTTCAAGGTTTTTTTCCTTTATTTAGATAACACTCCTAAAGCAAGGAGCAATAATGTTGATCCAAATTCAAGTAACAAAACAATCTCACATTTTTCAGATTTTACTTTTCAGGAAGCTATAGGGCACTCCTGAGTTCCCCTTCTCCCTTCAAAATAGCATTATGATTACATTTGCAAACCAAACTTTGGGGTGGTAGTGGTGGTTGGTTTTATTCCAACTAAGATATGCATTTACTTGTGTAGGAAGTATATTAAAGAAGTGAGAAATTTTCAATGCTTATTTTGAGAAAATGTTATTTATAAAAAGCAGGTTTATTTTATATGTATCGGACACTAAAATGTTTACTAGAAGCAGTTTAATTGCCCTATGTAAATCCTAGCTTGAATGTCAAGTGTGATCGGAGGAAAATGGCCAGAAGAATGTAACCCTCTGAATCAGTGAATCTATGTGTCATGGGAAGGGAACTCACACATTGCTCTGGGAAGGCAGTACTTAGCTGTTTTGTGTTGATTAAACCCAGGGGATCTACTAGGGGACCTACCCTGTGACAATGCTCTATTTAAATCATTAGTCAACACATTTCAACACAATGGAACTGAAAACAATATAACAAGACCCAGAACGGTTCTTGGCTATTCCACCTTCTGAAAGGAAGAATATTTAGTTCTTATTTCTTAAGTTACAAATTAAACCATGTGGGTTTTCATCTAAGTCCAGAGACTATTAACATGGAAAGACATGAAAGTGTTGCCCAAGGTAGAAGTCATATTGCCACTGATTCGTTGCAGTTAGCTAATTTGACTAGCTCTTTTTCCACCGAAGGAAGAGGAAGCTCCCAGTGAGCTGGAAAGGAACGGAGCGATCATGTTTTTAACAGATGAAGAATCTCGGGTAATTTTTGCTAATCCAGAATGATGGCGATTGCATGTTTAGAATACTTCACTCTGAGTCATCATTCCGTATTTTACACATGGAAAGAGAATTGCTTTAGGTATGCTTTTGTCTGACTTATGGAGAGTCAACCATATCTTGTACATATAATTGTAATTACAATAAAGGACAGTGTCAATATTTAGTCATCTTTGTCATTTGCAAGTAAAATAAACTCTTATCCTTTATTTGAAAAAAAAAAAAAAAAAAGCTTTCCCTGCTCTGCTTAAAAATGCCAATATCCAATGCCTGTTTCTTTCTGCAGTTGTTTTTTTCTTGCAACATTTTTCTAACCCTCTGAACATAAAATTATATCTTTGGGGATGAAAATACTTCTTTTATTTACTTTCCAAATAATGAAACCGACTCGGAAAAATAGCACTGGCACTAGTTGGAAACCCCACTAGTTACGAAATCATAATTTGTACAACCTTGAAGACTGGAACTGCTTATAGAAACTCATGCCACCAAACCCTCCAACTCAATTAAATTCAAGTTTGCTAACATCACTATTGGCTGTGTAACATCAGTGTATGCAGGCAAAGAAATAAAAGGAAGCACTGGTAACAGACAGCAGTGCTACCGATAGTTCCCATTATTTGAGATTCACTCCTTTGAAGTAAAATATTTTATTCCAGGAGTAGAGGATTGAAATTCAGAAGCCTCTGGATGAAATGCAACATTGGACCATTGTCTGTGATTAGCACCTTGGAGATAAGCGATTCGTTCATTTTGGAAAGAGGCTGGGAGGAGGAGTAATTTGCTCAAAAGCACATAGGTAGTTATGAGCTGAGTGGCAATTAGAGTTTTGATGTCCTTGGTCCCCTGGCCAGTGTTCTACTGAACAGTGGCCTCCTGTTCTTAGGTCTCTGTTCACCTTGGCAGAATGAATAAATTGTACAGTTTTTATCAGCTCTACAAACCCTACAATTCTAAGAGAAGGCAGGTTGAGGTTGAACTGGGGGAACAGAACAATGATGAGTCTTGCCCCTGATGTTTCTGTCTCGGCAAAGCCAGAGAACTTGAAGGCCAAGTCCCAAAGCAGCTTCTGATTCTTGCTCAGCTTTGTGCTTCTGTCTTGAGTTGTCTCAGTTGAACAGCGGTACTTAATTGGGGAGCAAGGGCCCGGTGGTCAGATTCGTCCATTTTGATCCCCACCTAGCCTGGCTTGTATTCATCTTTTTATTTTTTTTTGGCATAGCTGTGAACCCATTCCTTAATAACACTCTGCTCTTCAGTTTGAGCATGAAATAGCCCCAAATACCCCAGTTTCTTCTGCTCTATTGAATTCTAAGTCCCTGATTTACTCCCACCTTTTCTTTCCGAATTGGTCAGAATTGCCCTTCAAAGAGAATGCATTGACTCTACCGAGGTTGATTCATTATTTGGGTATGCTCTAGTTTATTGAATCAGCCCCCAATCGATGAATGTCTTAACTCTACTTTTTAATTTGTTAGATGGGTACGTTTAGAGAGTATAGATAAAGAACCCTCACTTTTTAGAAAGTTGGCTTTAGAAGATTAAGTTTGAGTAGAATCCGTGCCTTTTTCAGAGGAGAGACCCCATTTGCTATTTCTTGGTAAGGAGTAGGTACAGTCTCAGTAGGCAAAGCTTTCTCTGCTGTGAAGCCTGCGTGATACCTGGTATGGCCGCTTGTATTACCTGTGCTTGGAGTTTGTTAACTGGTGATAATTTCTGTGTCTCGTTTTAGAGGGAAAAGTGATCAAGCTGCAGGAGGGTGGGAGTGGGCCACGAGCCAACACTGTTGAACTAGCTCTTTACTCACCAACTGTTTCTCATTATTTCAAGGACAGTCACTACTGTGAGTATTAAAATAGCTGCTTGCACGCTGGCAGGTAAACAAGCAGACAAAAAGACTGATGAATCTCGAGATACAAAAGTCTAAAATACAAAAAGATAAAAACAGAGGTCCACGTCAGAGAGTCAAAAATGAACTGTGATTATTACTGGTATCGTGATGGCCCAACTGAAATGAAATGGTAAAAATTTCATTGTCATTCATTTATGTAACCGAAAAGAATGGAAAACTGTGCCTTGCAGGATTGTTCCTTGGGATGAGCAAAACTACAATTTTATGCAAGATAATTCTCTATTCTTAAGTGCCTCTTCTATAATTCCAGGAAGATGTGATTTGCGGTGCAGTGAGCAATACCAATTACCACGTTGCTCTTGAGGGCTACAGCGAACGCTCATCTTCACCTTCCTCCCCACTAAGGCGTGGAGCAGACATCAATCATCATTACTGCACAGCCTGTCTGCATCCTTAATTAGGATGACACACAGTAGAGCTTAGTGGCAGAGCATGCAATATTACGCATTTAAAAAAAATTGTTGGTGGTAAGAAGCCATCTTAAACGAATTGTACAATAGCTTGTGTATCATGAGCCCAGAACTCCACAAGGTCTTAAGAGAGCTCAAACCATTTTTCTGGTAAAATTTCAAAAATCGATTGAACATATCCTGCTTGTCTAAGCAATTTGCAATTACGTTTTTGAATACAAATAAGGATATTTTCGGGGTCATCACTCATCTTTCTATGGTAGCTTTCCAGGTTAAGTTACCTTGCCGTGGTTGCTTCATGCTTTTTCTTTGGATGTTGATTTGGCATTTGTGCAATTTGCTGTTGATGGTTCCAGCACAGTAAGAGATTATTACTAGATGGAGAAACACCATGATTTATATCTTATTATTGATTTGCTGCTCTTTTGTTGCATCATTTCATCACGATTCATCCTGGTTATTATATTTCCTGATTCAAGGAAAATAAAGGCATTGAAAACTGCAGCAGGAAAGGGAGAGGGAGCTGACATTTACTGAGGGCCTACTGTGTTTCAGGCAGCACTTCAAAAGCATTTCCTTGTTTTATCATCACAACTCATCTCTGTTTTATAAAGGGGAAAAACTTAAATTCAGATTATATAATTGCTTGATGTCATGCAGCTCGCAAGCAGTGGAGCCAGGATTGGAATGCAAGTTAGTCTAACTGCTATAATTCAGGTTCTTCAAGCAATAATAGTACCTTATATGTGTACAAGCTCTATAGTTTACAAAATATTTTCCCATATATTATTACCTTAATTTTCCCAACAGTTCTGTGAGGTATACACTACTACAAAGTTTTACATATAATATATATATATATTACATATATATATATATATATATATATGTAATATATATATATATTATATCTTATATATATTATATATTATATTATATCTTTGTATTACAGAACAGAAAGAGTTTGTCCACCCAGCACTAGCAGAGCCAAACACTAAACACTGGGAATTGCAGTGGATAAATATTGGCTATTTTATGAATGCACCATTCAGGAGAACGAGAGGCTAATGCTCAAAAGCCCAAACTCCCCAATGGTGTGTAGATTACAGATTATATTGGGCAAAAATCACAAGACACGGTGGGCTAGGGGTTCTAGGTCATGATGGGAGCTGATTTGTCAAAGGTGAGGTAAGGGTGCTGAATCATTTCTTCAGGATTTCATTTCTTCAGGTCTTGAGGATAGCTCTGAGGTCTGTTCTGACATCCTCTGTCTGGGCTCATGGGAAAGTAGTGGGCCCACCATAGGGCTCAGGAACTGAAGCATAACTGAGGTCAAGCTGTTATCTTTAGCCTTCCAGAGGTAGGGCAGTGTGACCATTTGTCAGCTCCAGGCTATTGTCTTCTGCTGCCTTGGGGATTGCTGATAATCTGAGGGAAAGGCTAGGTCTGGAGGGGGGCGGGGCAGAGGAGGATATATATATATATATATATATATATATATATATATACACACACACATATATATGTATTTATATATATATATATATATATATATATATAGAGAGAGAGAGAGAGAGAGAGAGAGAGAGATATGATTTCTAGAGCTAGAATTTAAAACTAAATTATCAACATCATAAGGACCCTCAGTTTTATTTGTATGTATTAAATATATAATATTAATTATAATATAATTATTACTACATTTTACAGAGGAAAATGAAGCTCAAGGAAACTATGACTTGCCCAAGGTCAAGCACATAATAAATAGCAGGGCTAGGACTTGGAGACTTAAGAAAAAAGATCATCACTTTTTCCATGATTCTACTAAAGCCTTGGAGCAAACCAATTATTATTTAGAAAAAGGCAGATTGTTTTGTACTATGTTGTGTGTTTATCTATTAACTCGATGTTTCTATATCCCATGCACTTGGAAAAATAATTTGTGAAAATCGCAGCTTAATACATAGATGTTGTTAAATAATTAAAGCCAAGGTAACAAGACCAAGTAGTGACTTAGTGAATTAGAAAACCTAGGCTAAGAATACACATTTGCAGGTGTGCATAAAGGTAGCAGAAATTAGATCTGAGGGCATGTACAATCGGGGCATCTTCCTATTGTAGCATTAATGGTGTCATTAGAAGCTTTTCAGCCCTGTTTAATAAAGGACTCTCTTGCCCAAGGAGACAACTCATTGAAAAGTTGGAGTGGAGTGGAGTGGAGAAGATGTTGGGGAGCAAGAGGAATCTTTCTCCACTTTTTCTTAGTTACACTTTCTAGCTCCCCACTCCCTTTTCTTGGACTCCCCTGTACCTCCCAAAGATGTTTACCTAATAAATCATTGGCATCAAGATGGGAATGACTGCTATGTTTACCTCTTCAAAGAGGAACCTGTCCATACAAGTGAAGCTCCAAGTGGTAAAATGGTAGACTGTCCCTGAAAGGTTCTTTTGAGTAGAGGCAGTTTCTGTTGCTCTATGATTATTTTGGGCAGCCACGTCCCTAAACCTGCCCATACTTCCCTCAAAACACTCTTTCAACACGCTTTCAGCAACACGTATTTATTGGGTACAATTTGTGACAGGCATTGTGCCAAGTGCTGGGGATATGTTAGAAAGAAAACAGACATATTCTCTTACAAAATATAAACTCTAGGAAGGCAGGGACTGGAATATACAGAATTAGCATTGTTTTGTACCAGCCACAACCCTCTTCTCACTTTGGCAAATGGCTGTGTACTCCCTTAGACTTAGTAAAAACAGAGAACTAATAACATGTAGATGGGTCATGGGTTCTCAGGTGGAATCATTGAAACCATGAAGAGTATAGACAATGGATACTATTTGGAACCTTCCTTCTTTCCTTCCTTCCTTCCTTCCTTCCTTCCTTCCTTCCTTCCTTCCTTCCTTCCTTCCTTCCTTCCTTCCTCCTCCCCTTGTTTTCTCTTATCACCATTCAAATTATTCTTGAAAACTGAGGTGGATTTATAGAAATCAGGCTCCAGGGAGGACAATAATTTTGAGTCTGCCACACAGCACAGGTGTTGCCCATTTACTAGCTATGTCTCTCGGAGGCTCATTTGTTCCATCTGTTAAGTGAGGATAGTTAATAGTTCCCTCCAAGTATGCACTACATGAGCATAATTGGTTCTCAATGAAGAAAGCTATTAAAATCACTACTATTTAGATTTAGAACTCTTCTTTAAATACCATAATTCATTACCTTTATGATATTGGAGGTGCTTTCTTAAGGCATTCTTTGTGGAAAGATGGTGTTTTTATTAATAATTTAGCACATTTCCAATTGCAGTGTATTACTTGCAGGACTTTTATTTAGCATCTTCATAGCTTAGATTATTTTGATCATCCTAGGTAGGTAGGTTCCTTATACAGCAGTAGGCCAGTGAAGCAGTTGAAAAGTCAAAAGGTATTTGTAACACATATAATATTTGCAAACTATACATTTATATGACACAGGAATCTTCTCCACCTTTGGTCCTTGATAATTTTTCCCCTCCTGACACAATATAATGTGACTAAATGGTGTGGCTCAGCTGTGCTCTCTCAAGTACCCTGTGAAGTCCATGGTGTTGTCTTAATGCCCCCAAGTTCAAGTGCCGGTTCCAGTGCTTACGTACCAGATTTGGAGAGTGTTTGCCAAGATACAAAACATCCATGTTGGAGGCCCTAATTCATAAAACTTTCGGCATGATTTAGAAAAACAGAGAAATCCTATAGTACCAAAGCCAAATTAAACTATACAATAGGAAAGAACTAAAATATGTGGACCATTATCCAACAACTACACAGATGTGTGTTTGAAGGTTTGGCTGAGTCCAATTTGGCCCTCAGATCCACCGTTTTGGCTCCTGTATAGTTAATTTTTATTAGAAGAAAGTATTAATTGAATAAGTTTTTTTTTTTTTTTTGCTGCAGAAAGCTTTATTGTTTTATTTGGTCCTATGCAAGGGAGAGGGTTTCCGGGTGGTTAAAAGAATGGCTAGCAGTTTCGGGAAGAGGCTCAGGTGAAAGCCAGACACCAGGAGATGCAGAGGGGCCCCTCAAAGGCCTCTGGGCTCCATAGGCTCCTAGTCGTGCTTGAGGGTGAGCCTTTAGAAGGGACACTCGCCCAGCCCAGCCTGGGGGCCGGCCCCCTGCGGAGGTGAGGCAGTTGTCGCCCATCTTCTTGATGAGTTTCACCTCCTCACCCTGGAAGTGGTTCTCCAGGAACTCATGGAGCTGAGGGTCTGCACGGGTAGAACCCAGGGCAGGCAGCTCCACAAGGGCCTGGGTCAGGCTCCTCTCCAAGGCCAGGGCGGCCTCCATGGCGCCCTGCGTGTTGCCCACTCACCCTGGGGAGGCTTCGGCACGTCCTGGAGAGAATGCGACCAGGGAGCTGGTTTTGCATCTTTAGGAGACGCTCAGCGCCCTTGAGCTTCCTCTCTGCCAACTCGTGGAAGAAGTGGTCCACGCCCTCGAGCCACATCTTCACGGTGGAAAGAGAAGCCCAGGGAGAGGTAGGTGTGGAGGCCGCAGATGCAGGCTGGCCAGGTGGCTGACCGCAGCCTCCACGTCGGTGGGATAGTTCTGAGGAATTTGGAAGCTCATGGTTGTTCGGCAATAAGGAGTTAAGGTGGAAAAACCCCCGGTGTGTTGGCTGGTCCCGGAGGTGGTTCTGAAGGTGGTGACTGGATCAGGTTGGAGGGTGGCCGGAGGCTGGAAGAAGGGGCGTCCCTGGGTCTGTTCCGTCCAAACACTGTGGAAGGGAGAGACAGATCCGGGACAGCCAAGGGCACTGCCTGAATACTTAATCTTTTTCTGAATACTTCCTTTAAAAGGCAATACTGTGCATAAATGCAAGGAAAAATTCCAAGTGATTTTTCTATTTGCCTTTTATAGTTCTTTTGGGAAACATGCTGAGTGTGACTATATGGCCAATATGTCTAAACACAAAAGGTCTAAGATTTCCCCCCATTCCCAGTAAGATTATACATCTACGCTTATTATGCTGCTATTGACCAAATATGTTTAGGAGAGCCGTGGGGGCCTCTCTTTGAAATGTCCTCAGTTGTAGAAAATGGTCACCGTTCCAAGATGGATGTGATTTTCAAAACTTACCCTTGTTCATTTGGAGCCAGGTCTGGGTAATCAAGCTGGATAATTCCACCTGAGGTTAAAACAAAAGGAAACATGATAACATCTGGTAAAAGGTTCTGATAAATATGCCATATAAATGGACTTTAATGGGGATGGGTGAGAAAGGTGAAGGGATTAAGCAAGAAACAAACAAACAAACAAACAAAACAAACCCCACCCACAAACAAACAAACAAAAACCCTCACAGACGAGGACAGCAGTATGGTGATTACCAGAGGGAAAAGGGGTGGGGAGAGGGGGAGAAGGTATTGGCGGGATGAATGGTGGAAAAAAAGAGAGAAATGAACCTAAAGAAGAGCTCTAAAATAACGTTAGGCAATGCCAACATCCCTGGAATTACATTGCCTTCCAACGTGACTGCTTTAAAAATCTAACTTCTGATTCTTTTATGAAAATTTAGTTTTGTAACTTAGTGGTCACACTTCATGCCAATGTGCACTGACTCAGAAGGAAAATTCCAAGAGCTCAGGGACTGTGCTTTCAACAATTAAGGTCCACTTTTACTCAAGTGCTTTGTGTGATGCCAAGTATTCTGTGGCAACTGACTAAGGAGTAGATGATGATGATGCCTGGCTTTGATATCAATGGACTTGATAATGTAAGAAGACTTGGCAAGACATTAGTGACCATGTGCTGGCTGTTTCAGGATTGCTGGCATTGCTTTAGAATAGAAAGAGTAAAATTGCTACTTACTGAGAGTTTTTTGATACTTTTTTTAATGACAACTTATAAAACATGTGCCTCATGCTTGCTTCTAATGCAGTTTGTGGATATTGTGTAGTGAAGCCACTGTATGCTGAAGAACAACCACTAACCATGGAGAAGCTTGGCACAGCAGGCATGGAGTGGCCTACTTTGAGGAAAGAAAGTCAGGAGCTGCCATGCTAATCATATCAATGACTAGGGGCCTGGTGCACGAAGATTCGTGCAGGGGGGGGGGGGGGAAGGTGGGGGTGGGTCCCTCAGCCCAACCTGCACCCTCTTCAATCTGGGAGCCCTCAGGGGAGCTCTCTCCAATCCGGGAGTTTCTGTCTTTCTTTGTAATCATATGAGCGTATTGTCTGAAACCGCAACCCAGTTTGGTTTGTTGATTACAGAATAATAGAGGCATTTTTTTTTCTTTGCTTCATTGATGGAGATTTCCTGGAAGTTTTAGGATATCTTCCTTTTAATTTTTCCTAGACACTCTAATTTTACTTATGTCTCTCACCTTTGCTTTCCCTCCATCCCCCACTGCAACAGTAACTTGCTCCAGGCTCACTTTGCTCTAGTGTCTATGGGATTCGTCTGCCACCAGAACTATGATTCCCATCATTCCTGGTGCTCCCCAGGCTCTGGGCTTCTGCTTCTGGTCCTGGGGCTGCCACCAGAACGACTATTCCCACAATTCCTGGTGCTCCCCGCGCTCTTGGGTTTCCCTTCCTGCTCTGTCTTCGTCCCATGGCTTCCCGCTCTGCCAAGTCCTCCAAGCCACCAGCTCTCCTGCTCTGCTCTCCGCCCTGCGCCTGTGTATGCAAATTAACCCACCATCTTTGTTGGGTTGATTTGCATACTCACTCCTGATTGGTTGCTGAACGTAGTGGAGGTACGGTCAATTTACATGTTTCTCTTTTATTATACAGTATAGGATGTTAACCCCAAGGGAGGACTCAGAGATTGTTGACCTACAAAGTAGAGTCAAGCCACTGACAGTTTTCCATTCTCATGAATTCCTTGGGAAACATTTGTTCTTTTTTCCCAAGGTATATTAATGGTTCTGCATAAGCAAAAATTGGAACATATGTTCTAAATATATAAAAAAAATTCCTTCTGGATTTTTATCCTGAGGGAGTTTACGTGTTAGCTGGGGAAATTAAGATAGGTGGAAATAGTAAACAAACAAACCATAAAAAGCAAAGTAGGAATCAATGAAATTATTTGAGGTACAGATACAGAAGTGAAATAATTGGTTGGAAGAGGCGAGTCAAAGAATGTTCTATGAAGGAAGGAACATTTGAACTAAGATTTGAGGAGATCAGAAAATAGCACATCAAACACATAGAAGCAGAAATCCATGAGATGATATGGGGGAAGAGGGAGGTGTTCAGTTGGCTGGAATGTGAAAGTGTCAGGTAGGAGGCGTTGGAAATAGGTGGGAGAAGCAAGTGAGACTTAGACTGTAGGGCATGGGGAGGAGTAAATAGATGAGAGATACCGTTTGAATTCGGCTTCGTTAAAAGCAACCTGGCAGCACAGTTTTCCTGTGAGATCCTCTGCAGCAAATGTTAAAAAATCAGCTCGTGTCCAAACATGAGCTTGAGATGTTGTCAACCATTACTAGATGTGAACCAAGCTTGAGTTCTAAATGGGTCTTTAATTCTGTGGTTGTAGCATTCCTGATGGATTCAATACATTCAATGTCTCACACATGAATGATTTTGATGTTATGTGTTGGCTTTATACTGTCCACTAGCTGGACATTAACAAAGAAAAAAACACAACTGTTGAGCTGGATGAAGTGCTCTTAAAAGTGCAGGTTCCGGCATGAGTTGCCTCCCCACCCCCTTCTTTCTATAAAATGATGAATCTGGAAAAATTCCTTAGGGCAGAGGTAGGGCTCTATTTATTTAACTCTTTATAGCCCTTTCAGTAAGAAGAGGCCAGTGGAATGATTTGTTCAAATTTTTCTTAAACTTCTTCATCAGAGTGCAGGTTGGGGCAAGCTTCTTTTCAGTTCTTGAGGCTACAATAAACCCAACATCTTCTCTCTTCCTATTGGTGGATTTAAAGCCATGCATTTGGCATTGGAATGTAGGCCAGGATATCAGAAAGCTTGACTATGCTACCTCCCATTATCCTGTTTATTCTGATATTAAACAGAACAAAAACCAAGCCCCAAAACGAAAACGTGTGATCATGCTGAGTTAACACCAAATCCCAAAGTCAGTGAAGAGATCAGCAAGAGTAGGAGTGTGGGCCTCATTATAACACTGAGTCACCCTTGGAGGTGCGTGCTTTCACTGAATTAAAATTGCAGTGTTTTGAGTGTAGCTTTTCACAATACAGAGCTCTCATAACCAAGTGTGGGAGTAATACCAGAACAAGCAAATTATAGGGAACCGGAGGAGGGATTCCACTACGGAGGAAGCAAATCTAAGGAATAGCTTTCACATGAGGTGTGAATTTGGTTCCCCACACATTTCAGTGTCCCTTCTAAATATAGATTTTTTTCCCCCATGTGGAATCAATGAATGAAAATGTGGGCTGCACACACAATAAATTCAGTACAGCAAGAACTCTGCATGTTGTGGTATCACTTAGAACGTGTCTTTAATAGTTTTCCTCAGAGAGTACTGAGATTAAGAATAATTTTAGCTCAGTGTTGTTGACTACAGATGACAAAGGACAGAAAGATGTGAATAAAATGTATCAATGAATGCTCAATTTCACCTTTTGAACTAAATATACCTATTCTGTACCAGACTCTGTGCTAGACTCTTCAGGGTGTACAAAGTTGAGAAAAGCACAGCCTTTCTCAAGGAGCTCATATCTAGTAGGGAGCATGAGATAAATGTATAATTGACTGAATTGCCAGTGAGGATAACTTTAAATGAACGCCATGAGTGAGCTTATAAGCAATATGTCACGATGGTTTGGAGCAGAAGAATGTCCAGGAAAAGTTAAATGGAGGCAAAAGGTGTGAATCTCCAAAAATCTGGCTGTCTGGGAAGATGGTGGCCCCATTCATGGGAATATGGAAGTTAGGAGGAAGAGCCTGTGAATGCGCTGAGTTTGAGCAGGCAATGAAACATTGATATCCTGGAGGCAGTGAAAAGCCTGTCGAAGAGAATTTGAGAGCAGAGATGTGAATGGACATGCAGGGGTAATAGTAAAAGTTGTGGAGGGGATAAGATCACCCAGAAAAGCCATTGGGAGGAAAAAGAGCACTGGGAACTGTTAGGGAAACCTGATTTTAAAGGACAGGAGAAAGAAGAGTAAGTGGTGTTAAGATACTGAGGGAACGGTCTGAGCCGTAGCAGAACCTGGAGAATGCAGTGTGATGGAATTTAAGAGAGGATTTGGGGAAGAATTTGAGCAACACTGAGGATACCATTGAGGACTCAAGGAGGACATAACTGGAAGAAGAAATGGTATTTAGTGATTAGAAGGTGATTGATGCCTTTTAAGAGAGAAGCTTCAGTAAAATGATAGGAGCAGAAGCCAGATTAATTGTGAAAATAATTGATGTGCAAAACAAATTACACAAAGATCACAATTTTTCCTGTTAGAACAACTATGCTGACCTTTAATGTCAAGGGCATTATGCAATATCGACAGGACATTATTTCGCAATGGATTAGCAAAAAAAAATAAAATAAATAAATCACCTTTTGGTGAGGTTATCTGAGTCTTTCTCACATATGCCAGTGTAAACCCTTCGTTGAGATAACTGAATGGCTTGTCTTCCATAGTATTCACACTTGTTAATACTCCGAATGGAAACTACATATAGCTAGGCATTGAAGTGGGGGATGTCTAGAGTAGGTGATGGAAAATAGCAATAAGATTCCACTTCAAAGGGCTTAGCGTGTGAAGTCACTTTAGTCATTTTTCTCTGTCTTGGCATGCTGATTTCTCCTCCTGACTTCTGTGCTTCTCTTTGGACCCCAAGATTTTCTTTAGTGATGTTTTGAGTAGTGGTAGACTAAGCAATGGGACCATGGCTACACAATAATATGACAACCCCCACTTTTGTCTTCTTCAGTAGGATTAACCAGCTGACGAGTATGGAGACAACAATAAGACTGCAACAACAATATCTTTTATTTCTCTGTTGCTTTCTACTCTACAACCCTATTTGCACACACGCTCCCATTTTACCTCAATTCTGTTCTAGGGGGATGAACAGAGGTCTCTTGGATGGGCATAAAGGGCTAGAGGAAATATATGTGTTTGTTTGTTTTTTAAATTGACTCCAGGACTATTGTAAACTCCACCTCCTGTTTTAAAGGCTATTTTTCCATCTAGTTAAATTAAAGATATGTAGATAGACAATATTTCTATGTCATTATTTTAAAAAGCATTTGTGCTCATAGACATTGGATAATCAGGTATAAACAATGGAAACATCATTGAAATAAACCTAGGTAATTATTTTTATTTATTGAAATTAATACTGAAAGTGGAATGTCCGGACACTATAAGGGGTTAGAATGAGGCAATTTGTCTTTATCTTATTCCTGAAGCATCCTCCCCCACTTCCAATTTGACAATCCTCTATAAAAGCTGTTATAGTTAATGCATAATAATAAATGGAGCTATTTAAATGTAAAGAAGGAGTATTCAGGGGTTTGGAGATAAAAGGGAGAAGTTTCAGAGAAGGAGAATCATTCATTCAGGAATTCTTTAATTCATATAACATTTTTTTGTTGTTGATATCATTACATGCCAGGTGTCATGCCAGGTCTGGGATTCTTTTGAGAGGAAAAGTTTTCCCTGAAATCCTTGAAGCCACTCTGGTGTTGGAGAAGAGTTTGCCGGCAGTCGGTGGCTGAAAGAGTGGAGAAAGAAAGGGACAGCTGACAGAAAAATTCCTGAATACTATGAGGAGTAGGCTGCCGCTGCCAACTTCTTTTCTTTCCATCAGGAATCTTGCTGAACTCAGGAAGAAGGACTGGTTGGCAGAAGGAGGACTGGAGAACTGCCAGGTGGAACTTTGAGTTGAAACACTGCTGGGCAGGACAGAGTTTGGGGAACTGTTCTCTGGTTATTCTGCACCACTACGACTTCACAGCAGGTTTGAAGAGAGAAAGTCAAGAGCAGCTTCTAATTTGAAACCATGAGAACATTTAAGAATGAATCAAGATATCTTTGCTATCATAATCCTTTAGTGAGCGTTGGTGTATTTTTTTAAAAAATCAAACTACGCCAGGGACTGGAGGGTCATGTTTCAACTAGTATGTCGATTTAATTCTTACTCAAGAGAGAAAATTGCCACTTGGATTATCAACCCCCGTTTCTGTGGAATCAGAGTTTTCCCCCCCCCGCCTCTCTCTGAAAGCTCTTATCTAAGAATTCCCAGAGTTCAATGAAGGGTGACAAGTTCATAGCCCAGAAGGAACATTGTGTCTCTGGGCTATGAAAACATGGCTCGTCCATCCAGCTATGTAGCAGGGATTCCCTGGAAAATCTCCGGCTTCTAATAAACACTAAAAATATGTGAATGAAAAGACTAGATTTGGAAAGCTATCTGTCTGAGAAGAAAGTGCCATGATGACGAGAACATACATGTGTATCCTTGAGTTGGTAGAAGTGTGTTGACGGTGTTGACAGTTGACAGAGTCGGGAACATAATATCTTTGAGCAACTGCTTTGAAGTTGGGTCTATCTATCTCTCTATCTCTCTATATATTTTATCACAGAGTAAGGGGTCTTAATAGTAGTGATTGTCAATTCTATACCGATAAGAAAAACATACCCTCTATAAAGTTTCCACTTTGCTGGCTCCACTCTTGGCTGAAGAAGCAAGCTAGAATGGCTAGTTCTACTGGCAGTTATCTGAGCCAGTCTGCACAGGTCTGTGATTTCCGTGAATCAGCCCTGGTGAGGTTCCACGGGCTGTAAGGAACCAGAAATACTGGTTTCAACCAAGTGTTGGACTCCTAAAGACTCCAACTGTTGCCTGACTAAGAGCAGCTTCAAACCCTTTCTGGGAGGAGGCAGGGTTTATAAATAAATAAAAAGCAAACACAACTGACTCAAACTGAATTCTGTGGCTTTGGTTAGATATGGTAGATCTATTCAACTAGCCAAAGAGAGGAAACTGAAGTCTATAAATATATACGATCAGTGTTCAATGTCATCTAAAAGAGTTATTTACACTGCTGAAAATAATCAGGTGCTTAATAGAATGATTATTATAGTGCTCTGAAAATGAGAATATAAAGTGATAGTGAGTGAAGAAGAGTCTGAGGCATTTTAATAAAAAAATAAGAACATGCTAATACTAGTCATTGGAGTACTACTCATTGCATATGCTTCCAAATCCTGTTTTTAATGGTAAACAATGTAGCATTAATTATAAAATTATTTCTTCATTTTTCTCCCCTTTTTGCTCAAAACGAAAAGTTCCTTTTAAAAAATAGTAAAGGGGGGTGGGAGGTGGGGAAAGGGAACATCTGCAATATTTTCAACAATAAAGAGAAGATTTAAAAAATAGTGAAGTCTCTTTACAAGGAATCTCTCCTATTTTAAAAAAGAATAGGAGCAGCAACTGCTTAGCAGAAGACATGTTTTGTACATTTCACGCAATCCTCAGAAGATATGTATGAAAGTGTACATATTTGTGTTTTTACTGCAGGTGGCAGCCCTGGTTGCCTGAGGTTGCTGCTGTTTATCCTTTTGCACTCGGATGTCGAGTGTGACTCGACACGGTTAGCATCGATAGCAGCTCGTATGTATTTGAAATATAAAAAAATCCAAATAAATAAGTTTGTATGAAAAGAAACTCCAGTTTTTTATTCTACTGCCGCGCTTTGTAAAATCTGGGGTATTTAAAAAATTAAATCCCGAGTAGAATAAAGGAATCGAGAAAAAAGCAAGCGAGTGCAAAGGGTTATTTCCCAGACTGACAGGGCAGAGATTGCAGTTCTTGCTCAGCCCCAGATTCCCGAGATTAGGAAGACAAAGGCTGATCTGTGGGGAGTTTTCTGGAGGCATGTGCACCTGCTGGTAGCACATTAGCCAATAAGACAGCATTGTTGACGTCCACCCTCAGCCTTTTACTTCAGGGCAAATAGAAGCAAACACGACCAAAGGGCCTTCTCTATCTTAGCTGCACACGTCCAAGGGTAAAGCCAGCGGGTTCCCATGGTCATTTTCATCCTTGGGGCCTTTTTCCTGTATCCTTAGTTGTCAGTATCTTGGGCAATCACAGCTTAACCCCTGTATGGCACCTGGATCCTACTTTATTTTAAGCATAAGTAAAGAAATCCCCGTTAGAGATTGCTACTCTTCTTTTTATGGTGTAGGAACATGAAGACTTAAGTGTGTGATTTTCTATCGTTTTGTGCTGTCTAGTCTTTTCTATGTTTAGAATAGAGCCATCCAAACAAGAATTAGACATTGTTTTGCTATTCCCAATACATTTAATTTTGTCTATTATTTTAATTGGCCCAGTCATTTCAGAACTTAAAACAGCAAATGCTCAAGCTTACATAAGATGTACGACTCCTGGGAAACTAGAAAAAAGAAAAAAAGAGAAAAGTTCAAATCCATGTACTAGTAGAGTTACTCAAATCACCAGTACTAGCCTATGCTGTATTCTTTACATGATCTTATCTGTGTTCCATAAAGCAGTCAACTACCCTGCATATCATACGGACATCTTGTTTTGGCTCACCAATTTTCAGACCTGGCTGTGAATACTCGTAAATGTTTTCTTTAAAAATTCAGCATACGTTAAGTATTTCAGCAATAATGTTGCAGTCTTTGTCTATGACTGGAGAGCGGGAGTAACGGGGCAGTGGAAGCCAGTGACGGAAGCAGCTCAACCACGGCTCTTTCCCCGGTCTGGCCAGGACCGAGGAACACAGACAGATTGTGGATTTCCTCTGGGTGGTGTCACAGAAAAGCAGGGAGAATTTGCAAGCTGGGCCAGGCGGGGCTATTGAAGTGGAGATATTAAACATCGTCACTGTTTAAGTACTTCTGATAAAAATGTGCTTTTCCAAAAACAATTAAATCTTTATAGACTCCAACAGAACATTTGATGTATTTCCCAACTTGTGCATTCCCCATTTGAATAGGGCTAGATGGCCTCCTCCCTGAATTTCAGAAGTGCTAGAATAACAAGCCATGTCTGGCTGGGTGATTTTCCACATTTGCCCTTTTTAAAGGAAGGAGCTTGCTCTACAGTAAACAGTTATGGGAACTGTTTGCTTTGGATGGGCTTGGTCCGCATGGGCCGAGGAGAGTCTTCTTACTCTGGTTTCTTGCCAAGGTGGAAAGTTGATGCCAAAGGCTTCCTGGTTATGTAAAGGCATCCTCTAATTTGAATAAGTTGGGTCTGAAGAACGTGTGTTGGGGAGCTCAGGGCTAGTAGTCGTGGCTTGGAAAAACAGTCCCTTGAAATAGTAGCATGTGCTAACCTAGCATGGAGCAGAATTTATTGTCATATCCTGGATTAAATATTTCTTGGATCTGTTTTTGCTCTACCAATGATTAGGGAAAGCTCTATCCTAAGACTATACTGTACATCTAAGGAAGCCTTCGGGATCCTTATACTCCCTACATCTATTAAATCTAGAGGATAAGCATTCTGGGTGACTGAGCACAGCCTGGAGCTCCAATAGGGTATGCAAAGGTGAATTGGGTGTGGTTGCTAGAAGTTAGTTTCACGTTCTAGTCATTGCATTACTTGCTGTATTCAGAGTGCATGATCCCTATGGAGTTGTGGTTCTAAGCACAGGCTCTAGAGACAAACCGCCTTCAGTGTGAACCCTGCTTCTACCAATATTAGACATGTGACCTTGGACAAATCGCCTAAGTTCGCCATGCTCCTTTCTTTGCCTCTGTAAATGGGGAATGTCATGAGGTCCCGGTAGGCACTTAGAATAACACCCAGCACCAAGTAAATGCTCAGTAAGTGTTAGCTACTTTTATTTTCTCCTCTTGAAATGACTAGTGATGCCCAATGATTACTGACTCACTGTTTAGCTCGACGGTTCTGGTTGGAGAGGGCCTTATAGAAGAGTGAGAAATAAGTGGATATGCCATCTATCCACCATGTAACTCCTGTGTGTATCCGTACCTGCGCACAAAAGCATGCTCGGGCCCACTGAATGCTCAAACATTTAGGAAGACTTCTCTCACGAGTGACCTTTCTGGCTTTTATGCAGTTCGGTAGACCAGTTCTGTTTTTAATATTGTTCTGTCCCTTTGATGGTTGAATTCATGCTGTGCTAATTATAGCTGACTCTTACCCAGAGGTTGCTGTGTCCAATCCTGTAAGACTATTGACAACAATTTGAGGTAATAGTTATTTCCACACACAAATTGTGGTTGACCAACTCCATATATTCTCTCAGGTGTGGGGCTCTAAGAGACCACATAGCAAGTGGGATGTGGGGCCTATCCAAGTAGCATATTATTGTATAACCATTTCCTGTGCCCCAGCCTCCTCTGACCTCACCTGCTTTTTTAAGCGACGGGTCCACAGCTGCTGTTATGAGCCATATCCCCACACCTCCCCCAGGCAGCTTCACTGGCCACTCCCTGTCTTGGCTCCTGGCTGCCTTCCATCACACAGTCTTTTAGATCACGTTAACCAAATCCAGTACACTGTTGCTCCCTCCATCCCTGGGGTTTATGTGTTTGATATGCCAGGCCCAGAATCATTTGTTCACTCATTTATATATTCATTCAACCATCAGGCATTTATGTACTAGGCATTGCACTAGACCCTGGAGATCCAAAGATGTGACCCAAGTTCTCTATAGCAGAGACCGTATCTTAGTCTCTAGAGGGAAGAGAAACACAGGTAGATCATGACAAAGGTAGAAAATGGTGCGAGGTAATGGTTAGAAACATGGAATTTGAACCTGAGTTCAGATAGGGCTCAAATTCTTGCTCTGCCACTTCCAGTCTGTGTGACCTTGGACAAGTTACTTAACTTCTCTATGTCTAGTTTTCTTATTTCTGAGGTGGGGAGTGTCACTGTACCTACCTCATAGGGTTGTCATAGGAGTTGATATTTATGAAATATGTGGAAGAATGCATGAAATGCTATATAAGTGTTTGTTAAATAAGTAAGTGCAACAATAAAGACATACACAGGGATTGTAGGAGTACCTAGTTCCATTAGCAACATCAAAATTTTGTTTCCACTCAGCCCTGTCCCAGGTTTGAGGACCTCTTCCCACTCAGGAGAATAGAAAGAAAACCACAAACAAACAACAATACAAAAAAAAAAGAGGCCAGAGTTTGGCTGCTGAGCATCAGGTGACTGTTAGTGCAGGCCAGCTTGTCCTGATCTTGTACTTTATTTGTAGAAATAAGGCTTTTGCCCCATTCCTTGCACCAAACTTTTCCCTTGTATCTTTGGTGTAGTGACTGGGAGTCTTTGTCTTATTCTTCTGCATCCTAAGTCTCTGCCTTACTTTCTGGAGCAGACGTTCTGCCATGACCTTGCCAGTCTGCCCTTCAATGCCATTCTCCGAGCAGGGTTCCACCTCCCTGCTGCCAGACCTTGCTGCCTGCCTCTCTGAATTACTTGCTGTAGGATTCTCCATCGCTCTGTTCCTCCCACTCGCTCAGGCACCCACGTGCCTATTCTACTCTCTGGACTCTATGCCCTGCTCACGAGACTGGTCTCTCTTAAGTGCCTGCCTGCACTTCAAAGGCATGTGCTTAGTCTCTGGTTTTCTCATCTCACTGAAGGGCTGTTCACCACTTAACCTTCCTACTGACAGAAAGCAGGTGGCAAGGAGGAAGGGCTGAGTCATATATTCTCCCCGTTGCTCATGAAGTGACCTATGTAGTTTAGTTGGTTCAAAGGGGTTTTGGGGGTGTGTGTGTTAGAGGTAGCTATAATAAATAACGGCGTCTAGGCAAAGGTGTACTTAGGAGGGTGTTGCTGTGTGTAAAGTTTGTGACTTGCGGGCTTTCTCTTCTTGAGGGAAATTTCGTGACTAATTTATCTCCTTGAATAGCCAGCCTTGTTCAATACCAGTCATGCATGTTGTCCCCGTACTCCTAAATGAATGAAGTCACAGTTTTGCAGTTCTGGTTTTTTGACTTCAGTTCTTTCTACTTATTTTTCATTTTTAGTGTTTACCTGCAGGTTAAATGTTTCAGGAAGCCATGGGTTCCCTCCCTTTTTCTCTCCCATTCCCATTTTTGCTTCCTCAGAGTTTTCCAAAATGTGAATATGGTTTAAATGCCAGCCTAAAGAGCTTCTCTTTCCCTGGGCTCACTTCTGTTGAACATGGCCACTTTCTTCTCGATAGAACATCCAATCATCTCTATTAAGAGAATAAGCTCAAAGTTCCATTACTAATTAGGTGGTTGTGAAAGTGAGTCAATAGTGGGGGGGAAATAAAGGGCATGGTACAATTCCTGCGTTTAGCAATATAACCTAAGTTTCGTTAGGCCCCATGTAGCTGTCTAATTTCTATTAGGCACCTGCTGATTTCTTTAGCCCCATGCACAGAAGACAATCTTATTTTGCCTCCAGTCCTATTTGGTACTTAGATTTAATTGAAAACTTAATTATAAGTGCTAGAAGTCATCGGCAGAGTATTTCTCATTTGTGAATTGTGTTATTATCCATTTCTTATGGTATATGCATTTATTTTCTTGGTTGAAATAACTTTCATTTTAAACAGCATCTGACATTTTCAAGGGGCTCAAAGCACATTCACATATATTACCTCATTAATTCTCACAACCGCCCTGTGAGGTAGGCAGAACTGTGGTTATTCCTATTCTACAGATGAGGAAATAATGGCACCGAGGAGGATTGCGGGAGGATAAGTAAAAAGTGCGTGGCGGGGAAGGGGTGGGGTGTGCCCTGGTGCGGGAGCCTGAAGATCCAGCGCGGCTTGCAGCTCTGGCACTAAGTGTGTGCCTCCAAGCCTCAGTTTCTCCATCTGAAAAGTGAGGGACTTAGATTTGATGCTCCATAGGCTTTCTTCCTGTTCTAAGACGGGATGACATTAATGCAAACGTGCATATTCATATTTACCTCCCCTGCTCAACCTCTGACAAGTGAGGAATGTGAAAACACACACACACACACACACACACACACACACACACACACCAAGTACTTCTTTGGACCAAGAGTTGTGAGGGGTGTTGGCTGGGAGAACAAGGGAAACGAGGATGTAGGAAGAAATGACTTGTTCTTGAGAAGGTGTAATATTCATTTTAGGTAGAGTGAGGTGGCAATCCTGGCTGGGACAGTGTTTGATCCAGTTCAATGCAAACCTGGAGGAATTCGAGGATGGGAGAAGTTTGGAAAGTATGTCCTTTTAGGGGAAAACCAAACTGGATATCGATCACAAAATTTCACGGCATGATGGTCTATAGAAACATGATAACCATTAGAATTTTTTAAAAATACTTTTCTTAAAAGAGCAGTTTTAGGTTCACAGCAAAAGTGAGAGGAAGATACAGAGATTTACCATATACCCTCTGCCCCCACACATGCAGAGCCTCACTCAATATCAATGTAACTATTAGATTTTTGGAAACAAACAAACAAGCAAACAAACACACACCACACTTCGAAGTATAACTTCTTCTATAAATGCAAAACTATGAAAGGCCTTTGGAAAAAACAATGGGTTTATTAATCTTTGCATAAAAATCTTGCCATAACGTTTTGGGGAAGGGAGCCTTTCTCTTCCTCCCATTGTGTTCATTACAATGTTATGGCACTAATACTTAGTCAAAAAAGGGCGTGACCACAGAGCATCTGTTTCGTAACACATAATCTTGCAGGAGTTCATTTCTGGTGCTTACACGGTGTTGGAGGTGGGGTGTGTATGTGTGTGTCTCTGTGTTATTATATTTTTAATAGCTTAGATCCTTCCTCTGATTATATAATGCAACTCATTGGTATCTCCTAGAGCCATAATTGTCTTGAGCACCAGTAATTGCTGACAGAAGTATGGCAGCCTCATTAGAGTACCTCTTAACTGAAGGTGAGGTGGGGCAAACTCAGTAAGGGCAAGGAGACTGCCTATGTCATTCAGCCTGGGGACCTGTGTGCTCACTAACAGAGCCCCTTAGTGAAACTGTGGTTGAATAGAGCAATTCCTCCTAAACCTATGAGAGCGGCGTTTGTAATCACCAACCATGGACACAGTTGAATGATGCCATCAGGTGAGCAAAACAAAAAAACAACCTACCTCTTCATGTGAGGTAAGCTACCAGGGCTTCATGGAATAGGTTCAGTCTTTTTTTTTTTTTTAATATATTTTATTGATTTTTTACAGAGAGGAAGGGAGAGGGATAGAGAGCTAGAAACATCGATGAGAGAGAAACATCGATCAGCTGCCTCCCGCACCCCCCCCACCGGGGATGTGCCCGGAACCAAGGTGCATGAACTTGACCGGAATCGAACCTGGGACCCCTCAGTCTGCAGGCCGACGCTCTATCCACTGAGCCAAACCGGTTCCGGCAGGTTCAGTCTTGATACCTAGTGAATATCATTCCTTTATTGCTGAGATCTCAAAGCAGTGGAGTGTCCCTGGTTTTTGAATAAACAGGGATAGTTTCTGCAGCTATGTAGGCAGGGATTTCTACTTTTGAGAAACTTGAAAAGAGAATAGCCCATGTGAAGGTTGGCCAGGACGCTAGTATGTGCATCTTATTTCTCTTAGAGCCTGGAAATAAAATCCAGTGTAAAATTACTAGGTGGGACTTTCCTGTCTCAGGTTGAGAGGCCAAAGCAGAGCCCAATAGGGAGCAAGTGTGGAACCTCCTTATTTGGTGGAGAGGAGCTAGACCAACACAGGAGCTTGCTAAGAGGCGCCCTAAACTGTTTCTGTGACCAGTTGTCCATCACCCAACTCCAACAACAGTTTTTGGGAGAATTTATTTAAATAACAACTTTATTGAGATATAATTTACAGTCCATCAAATCCACTCTTTTAAAATATACAATTCAGTGGTTTTTAGTATTCCTGCAGAGTTGTACAACCATCACAGCTATCTAGTTTTAGAGCATAATTGTCACTACCAAAAGAAACCCAAACTCATTTGTTGTCACTCCCCGTGTCACCGTCTTCCGGCCCATGGCAATCATCAATCTGCTTTCTGTCTCTATGGATTTGCCTATTCTGGACATTTTCATTTAAATGGATTCACACAAAATGTGGCCTTGTGTGTCTGGCTTCTTTACTTAGCATAACGTTTTAAGGGTTATCCATACTGTAGCATGTTTCAGAACTTTACTTCTTTTTAAAATAAAATTTTTTATTGATTTTTTTTTTTTTTGAGAGAGAGAGAGACAGAGAGAGAGAGAGAGAGAGAGAGAGAGAGGAAGGGACAGGGAGAGAGAAACATCAATCAGCTGCCTCCTGCATGCCCCCTACTGGGGATTGAGCCTGCAATTGGGTCATAGTGCACAGGACAACGCCTAACCAACAGCCACACCAATCAGGGCCAGGACTTTACATTTTTTTTCATGGCTGAATAATATTCCATTGTGTATATATCACATTTTATTTATCCATTCATCTGCTGATGAACATTGGATTGTTTCCACTTTGGGGCTATTATGAATAATGCTACATAAACATTCATGTTCATGATTTTGTGAGGTCTTGGGACAATTTGACCTCTGTTGCCCGGAGTTTGTGAGCACAGGGCATAGAGTCTGCTCCTTGGCTATATACGCCAGGCTGGCTGGAGCTGCCCCTCATCGCAAAGAGAAGAGAGAAGGCTGTAGTGGGCACAAACTACATTCCATGGTAAGCAAGGCAAGGACTGTGTTTTATGAGGACGAAGTGGACACTGTGGGAGGTATAACCATCTTGAAAAGACCCTGACCAATAATACCCTCTCTGTGTGTGCTTACTGTCTGAGCAGGAGCTAAGGGAGAATCATTAGTGGTCAACAGGATAAGATATTATCCAATTGAGGGAACAGGAAAGTGTTGGGGATCCCCAGTAGGGTTTGGTGTTTTTTTTTTCTAAAGAGCACATGTAAGTTCCTCACAGGAGAGAGTCAGCCACAATTTGAACATCTATCTCAGAGGACACAACCAACTAAATAATGAAGACCTTTTTGCTTCTTTACTTCTCCTTTCTCCTCTACCCCTCAACTGGAGAGGAACAACAAACAAGATTGGTGTGGTTAGAATAAGACTATGACCTACTTCCCTACTGCAGGTTACTGGGACCTATTAAGACTTGGACTGGAATGTAGGGGAGGAAGATGTGAAGAAGATAAAAGAGCTAAGTTTGGCTATTAAAGAAAATTGAACCTGTTTAATATCTTGAGATAAGACTGTTTAAAAAGTAAAAAGCAACTGGAGAAGTCATGCAGTTTGCTCAATGTATTGTCTGGGGTAAGGAAAAGGAGATCTGACAGAGTAGGTTTGAAGCACCAGAATGGGAGAAAAATTAAATAAAGCTATTTCCTGAGTGTACTCTACAGAATCCAACCTGGTTAATAAACATATTTTCGTCAGAGTAAAGTTCTCTCTGAATTCAGACTGCTTAGGACTTTTTTGGGATTACAATAGAGGTGCTTTGCTATAGTGGGTGGTGGTCTCCACTAATGGGACTGTCAATCAAAGGGCCTTGTCTCACCCATCAATAGGTAGGTGTGACCAGGCTGACCAGTTAAGAATAACCTATTTCCAGGTGACAGTGATGGACACATGACCCAAGCAGTGGCAAGCAGAGTCCTTGCAGGAATGTTGTAAATCTTTCTCCTCCTGATATCATAAATTGAAAACAAACACACAAACCTGTTTTTTCCAGATCACCTTTCCCTCCATGTGGATAGAGCTTGATGGAGAATGAAGCCAATCCAGAGAGGAGTGAATTGAGAGACAAGGACCATCTGATTCGTGATTACATTGTTTGATGAAAAAAATTCTTTAAAAATTATTGGAACATTGGCTTATGAAGTTGAGTTAATCATACTCCCCAGTTCTTGGCATACAACACTGTTGGTCTGTAAAAGATGCCTCTCGTTCTAAAAATTACTGTTCATCCTCATCCCTCAGCCCTTCTCCCATTCTTTTCCCACTATAGGCACCTAGTTAAATATACTTGTATATTTTCAAAGGTACACACATGTCAAAGAACATATATTGGCATGCTTTTTGTGTATGTTTTAAATAAACATAAATTACATTGTATTATAGACTTCAGTACATCTTTTTTCCTTTTTAACCCAATACTATGTTTTTAGGTTCTAACTGCCTTTGTTGTCTATAACTGTAGACTTGACTGGGCTAGGGCTCCTGATGGATGAGAACTCCCAGCTTCCGTAAACAATGCTGTCATTAACATTTTCATATATGTCTGGCAGTGTACCCAGGAGTGGAATTGCTGAAACTAATTTCTGGATGTTTTAGTTACTACATAAATCAATAAATTATCTTTTTTGCTTAAGCCACTTGGCAATGGGTTTGTGTGGCTTGTGATCAAAGGACTCCTGTCTAATCCTTGCTCATTGGAGGTGAGGGGCATCTCTAATTCCCTTTGGAGAGGCCAACGATAATGTAGGATGTTTGATGTCCCTTCAGATTTCTCCATCCATACTTTCAGTTCAGTAATTGGCTTCTCCTTTGGAAAAAGTCTCATCACTCCTGTGTCACATGATGGATAAGGTGTTACTTTATTGAAAAAGTATTTTAATTAAAAAAAAATCCATGTTAAATGCTTAGAACATAGAAAAATGTTATCAAATGTTGGGACTGCAATTATGTTTGTGACTCTCTAGAAGCGGAAATGTCTGTTAATGTTAAAAATACTCCACTATCAATCATTTTGATACTAAAATCTTATTAAAGCAATCTTTTCTCACCACAGGAATGCTAGTTATGAGAACTTGATTAGGGAGATTTCCTTCTGTGGGACACGAATCTTTCTCTAAGTGTTTTTGTTTACTGAGCATTTTGGGACATCTCAGACGTCTTCCTGTCACACACTCTCGCAGAAACCCCCATTCAAGACGCAAAGGTCAGTTGAAGTAACTGAAGAATAATGGAATAGCATTCTATTCCTTGACAATGAGCTGACACCAATAAGATGACATTCAATAGAGATCAATTCCATGGAAATAACTATGAAATTATTGATATTCATCCTAACATTAAATGAATTCAGGACAGGTTTGACAGCAGTTCACGTGGAAAGAGACATAGAGGTGTTCGGTGGCCGGAATGTAATGTTTGGCGACAGTCTGAAGAGGCTGGGAGAAGCACCAATCTGATCTGAAGCAGAAGTAATCACTGTGGTGTTGTGGTCAGCCTGGGAGGCAGGGGAGAAATCACTCCCTTCTCCTTTGCTGGCTTTATTCTGGGCACTAAGCTTAGAAGAGACAATGGCAAATTGGAAGCTTCTGATGAGGACAGTTGGCATGGAAAAGTAATCTAGAAACTATCATGCCAGCAAACACCAAGGTAATTCCTATTGTCTTCAAATACAGGGTGGGGCAAAAGTAGGTTTAGAGTTGTTCATATGGAAAATAACACAATACTTAATAAATAATAATAAAAGAATAAACTCTTGTGTTTCATCTGTTCACAACTGTGAACCTACTTTTCCCCCACCCTGTCACACACTCTCGCAGAGGGCTTGCATGTGAATAATGGTAACATCTTTATTCATTATTCATATTGCATCTCATGATTTAACTTGATTCTTACACTGGCTTTGTGAGGTAGAATAGGCAGATACTGCTCTCATTTTATACTAGTAAGTGAGGAAACTAAGGCTCAAAAAGATTAACTTGATTTTGCTGGACAGAGCATGGCAGTTGAATGGAGGTTTTGGGACAATAAATTAGGTTCCCTGGCTTATGTTTAGTACTCTTTCAACTAGCTTAAGTAATTGAAAACCTAAGGCTTCCACATTCTATGCTTTTGTGGAAGGCAAACCTAGGACCAATGAGTGTCAGTGAACCAGAAAGCAATAAATGCAATATAAAGAAGAATTAAACATTAAGAGCTTTCCAACAATGGAAGGGGTGGCCCCCCAAAGGTGTGAACTCTATCTCAGGTACTCTTCCAGTGGAGATTAAATAATGCTCCTCCAAGGATATTGTAGGAAAGATTACTGTGTGGGAAAAGACATTGGACAATCTCCTTTGTTTCCACAACTGGCACTCTATTTGTATTGGATTGGGAAGGAAATAAACATAAATATTCTGGCCACCTGCTATGTTTTCATCTGCTTGCTAACTAGAGCTGAGGTCTGAAAATAAAATTCCATCTGAAAAATATCATTTAGGCTGGTGGCAGATAAAAGACTCATTGATATATTTATGCCAATCTTATTTTCTGCTTATCCACTGATGATTAGTACATTGGTGTTGATGTCTCTTACACTTCAGCCATTTCCCTTAACACCAGTTACACATGGAGATGAAAAAGTAAGAGAATGATCATGAAAAATCACGCTCTGGAAACCGAGTTGCCTGGGCTGAGGAACAGGGCCAAGTCACCTCAGAGGCTCACAAAGTCCTATGTTTCTGCAGCCTCAAGTATCTTTATTTTTACTGTGTGTCTGAAGCTTTATGACATGATCGGGGTTCGTAACTATGGAGACTGGAGTGATTTATTTACCACGGCGGAGGTTTAGCACTGACAGAATCAGAACAGGCTTCCTCATGCAAACAGTGTCTGCCCATCCTTTATGAAGAGGATATGCAGAAAAAAGATGGGTTCATGGAACTGAGGAATCTGGGGAAATATTTTAAATGAAGGCATCTAAGAGCAAAAGGGAGAAAGGGCTTGAAGAAGTATGGGGACTGACATTCCTTCTCACCTCCATATCTCTGCTTGTTCATTTTTCTTCTTTCGGAATGCCCTTTGCCATCCAGAACGGTGACCTTTCCCTAGTGTCCTAGTTTCCCTCACAGTCCAAAGCCCACCTTCTACATACAGCCTTCCCAATAAAACTAACCAGCATCTACTTCTCCCGGCCACGGCAGATAGTTTCTGTACCATGCCTATTTGCAGTGGATTACATTGGACTGACATTGTTATTATTGTTGCCAGCGTTAGCCCACATGTCCCACATGCATTCTGTGTTCTGCTCAAGAGCATCTGGACAACAGGCTGAGTCAGGGCTGAACTCCAGCCCATGTTCCTTTCTCCATGCCAACAGCCCTTCTAGAGGAAGGAGCGACTTTTCAGTCTCACAAGATGTCAAATGGACTAGTGGTGGTTCTGATTGTCCCGTAAGTATTACTCCTGTGTCTGCCATGTCTCCCCAATGCGTTTTTATCCTCCTTGAGGGCAGGGGGCCTGTCAGATCTTTGTGTGCATTCCCCATAGGGCCTGCCTTAGATAAATGCTCTTTTACTGACTTGAACAGAGACAAGGAATAGAAGGAGGTCTTATCTAAGGAAGTGGAGCACAGACAAGACGGTCCACAAAAGAGAGAAGGAAGAAGGGAAAGAAAGGGGAAGCGAAGAGTTTGCAAATGCAGAGACCATTTCTTACATCTGTTTTTTTTTTTTTTTCCTTTCTCGTGCTTCAAGGGCACATCAGTTTTCCACGGTGTTTTTGGCTCCTAATCTTTAGTCCTGTCTGATGGCTATGGAACACATACGTGAACAAGGGCTCTCCACAGGCTAAGATGCTGAGCTCATTAGGGCTCTGTTAGCCACCTCTGGGTCCTGCTGGTTGCCAGGGCTGGGCTGGCAGAGGTGTAGGGGTGGGGAAGGGTAGAAAGAGGTGGTGGTGGGGGTTAGGGGTAGGGTCTGAGTGATGAGGCCAGAGCTCAGCATAGATTTGGAGTTACAAAAGGGAAGCAACAGAGATCTGAAGGAAATGACCAGACATGTTTCACTGGATCCTGTGGGGAAAACACTAAGCAAACCCTTCCCGTCACAAGCAGCATCCTTCATCACTTTGCAAGATGAAGTTGCCCTTTGTCATCCCTCAGGCACAGCTTCGTCTTCTTCGAACCAGGTTTCCAGAGAGACTTATCTCAAACTCCTATGGCAGAGTCAGGCCTGGCTGACCTCCTTCCGTTTAATTTTGCTCTTTTCAGAGTCAATATGAGTTGTGTATGTGACTTAAGAAGAAGTCACAGATGGTTTATTGTTTCTTTCCCAAACTTCCCCTACCTCAAACCCAAAACCAAAAATACCATCGTCTCACCACTCTTGAGGAAGTAACTGAGGAGCTAGAGCATGCCTGAGGAGTGACTGCAGCCAGACACCAGTTGCGAAAACAAAGAAAAAAAAAAAACCTTACCAAAATTACGGAAATCAAAGATTTGCTTTATTTTTTAGGCAGCAAGAAACTAGATTCATTCTGCTGTCATGCTGACCGATAATAGAGTTCCCTCCTCTCTGACACAAGCACAGACCTCGTTAGCTAATGTCTTTCACATCGGGGTAGAAGCAACACAAATAAGACCATGGCATGATGCGGCACGAGCAGGCAGGATTTCTACTAAACAGTTAAAAAAAAAATAAATAAAGCACAGCATGAAACCTCTGCAACCTCAAGTAGATCCTTTTCATTTAAATATGCCCTGATATCCATAAACAACAAAAATGAAGATGGCTGGAAGGAGATGTTGCAAAACCTGTCCAATGTTTATTCATTAGTAACAACCTAAGACGTTTGCGCTATGATAGGGGATGACAGAAGGGTTCTTCCAGATGAGTAGCTTTCCTCTTTGTAGGCCTGGACAAAGTAGACCACTGGGGCCTTGGAAAAATCACTCAACGTCCCCAAACGCCATGACCTCACCTGTGAAATGGGGATTACAGTGATATCCTATGGGGTTACTATGAAGATTAAATGAGGTGACCATGTGAAATAGCATTTAGTGAACTGTCTGAAAGAGAGGGCTCAATTAATGTTTGCTGTCTTTATAGCTTAGCATAATGGTTAAGCTCACAGACTCCAGTGCTAGCATGTCTGTCTTGGGGTCTTGCCTTTACTACTGACTGGCTGTGCACCCTTTGGCAAGTTACTCACCTTCTCTATTCCATTGTCTCCTCAACGGTAAAAAGGGTGGGGGGAGACTACCTTGTAGGGTTATTGTGAGGATTAAATGACGTAAGTAAGCCCTTAGAACACTGCCAGGTTCAGTGAGCACCCCATAAAGTGTTATTTTTTTATTCATTATTCTGTAAAGAGAACTTTGTTGACTTACCTTCTCCCCACTCCCTACCCCCAATCTTGGGGCAGCTCACCCTCTCTTTTTAAATCTGAGCTACTAGAAAACCCTCAGTCCAAAAAGCCCCATTCCCTCTCTCCTGGGGGACCTGAGCAAGAACACACCCACTGGTGAGAAAGTGGTAGCAGCAGAAACCTTAGCTGTGCAAGAGCCCTGATGGCTCCTGCCTGCCCTCTCCCTTCCCTGGCTTAGCCCTGGGGACCTGGGGATGGCTCTGGGGATCTTGGGTGCCTGTTGAAGGCCCAGTACCTTCACTGAGCCCAGGTTCTTGAGGGAGGATTCTCGTCTGTACATAGAGCAGAGCAGAGCTCCCAGCTCCATCTGCTAACCAGACTGACTTTAGGTGAATTCCATAGTCCAGGGAAATTCAAGGCTTGGGAAGGTCATTTAGGGTTGGATGAATTGAAGAAGACTTCCAGCCTGGAATTTCATTTGGGGGTTAGAGAGATTTTAGCTATTTCCTGGCAGTGGTATCCGAGTATTTGGATTTTCTCAGCTAAATTGCACCACCAGCTTCTATTTGCTATTTCTTTCATATAGAAATCCAAGCTTAAAAATCTGTGGATCTTTCTGTTCCTGATCTGCAGGGTCAGGAGGGAGAATCCAGGGTGAGAAAACGAGTCAATTCTCGGCAGCACTGGCACTGTGTAGGAAGGAAAGCAGCCCTTAATGAGAACCTGCTGTGTCAGCCAGTGTGCTTCATAGGCCATGTCTTTTTGAACCCACACAGGAGCCCTAAAAGGCAGGTCCCACAGTTATTCCCATGTTTCCGCATGAGGAGCTTAAGGGGCCGAAGGGTTACACTAACAGTGGTGTGACAGAGTCTGGAATCAAACCCCAGGTTTCAAAGCCAGGGCAAACAGTTGCTTGTCTTCCTTCTCTGCCCTTCTGCTCCCTTTGCACGTTTCTTCTATTCCTCATTCTACCTTCTTCAAAACCTCCACCAGAAAGGAATTTACCATTGACATTTAAGTCCTTGTGTGACAACATGCCACAGTTCCAAGGAGATTGTCTCATTTTAAGATTCTTTACCAATCTATAATAATAAAAGCATAATATGCAAATCGACCGAATGACTGAACAGAAGAATGACTGTCTGGATGACCTTCCAGACGACCATGCTATGACATCCACTGGCACCAGGCCAGCCGAGGCGGGTATGATGTGATTGGTCGAGGGCCTGGCCATCGCCCCATGATCGCCCTGCAGAGGGAGGCCCAGGCTGCAGCGGGTGGGCAGGGCCTACCTCTTTGGGGTGAAAGATCGCGGGGCTCCCGGACTATGAGAGGGCACTGGCCGGGCTGAGGGACCGCCCCCCCCCCCCCCCCCGTGCACTTGGCCTCTAGTTCTAAAATAAAAAGCTTTATTTTATTGAAGGCATTTAGGGCATTATCCAGTAGGTAGAAATGCATTTTGGGAACACTACTTTAAAAGTAATATAATTCTTGCCCTGGCTGTTGTGGCTCAGTTTTTTGGAGTGTTGTTCCATATACTGGAAGGTTGTGGGTTCTATTCCTGGTTAGGGCACATACCTAGGTTTCAGGTTCAATCCTTGGTCAGGGTGCCTACGGGAGGCAACCAATTGATGTCTCTCTCTCACATCGATATTTCTCTTTCACTCTCTGTCTCTCTCTCTATTCCCTTCTCTCTAAAATCAATAAGCATATCCTCAGATTAGGATTAGAAAAAGAATATAATTCTTACTCTAAAGCTGGTCTCCTCTCATGAGCAGGCAGACAGCTCTGGTGAGGGTTGTTGGTGTGGGGATGAAGATATTGAGCAAAAAAGAAAAAAAAGAGAGAATTCATGGACATGGACAACAGTGTGGTGATTGCAGGGAGTGGGTGGAGGTGGAAGAGGCATAGAGGGGATAAATGGTGATAAAAAAATAAAATTAAATTAAAAAATAAAGTTGATCTGCTAATTATAGCAGCAAGAACAGCAATTATCATAATATCAACTGCAACAACCATTGGAAAGGCATGTGTGAGGGTAGAGTGTAAATCATTTATGTAAATAATTTATGTAAATTATTCCATTCAATCCTCACCAATACCCTTGCAGGTGGATATTATTATAATTGATATAAGTATCAACTTATGAATGAAGAAACTGAGGCTCAGAGAGGTTAAGTAACGTGCTTAGGATCATACAACTAGTAAGCATTAAAAAGTTGGGATTTGACTCTAGGACTGTATGTCTTCAGAGACTTGTCGTGGACTCACCCTCGGTACCATACTGGAGAAAGCTAAGCTTTGGGGGGATACTTTTGAAATAGGTCAGAGATCCTCTTTACCTTTCTTTCTTTCTGTAGATTTGTGTGCCCTTCTTGCACAGATGGCCCTAAACATGATAGTAGGTGGTAGGTAATGTCTTGATTGAGACTCCATCTCAGAAGCAGCAATAGAATATTTCTGTTTCTGGCATCCCAGTGTAAGGACTGCCAAGTCTGTGATTACCAGATCATTAGCTTAGCCAGATTCTACACTGTTAATTTGTGCCTTGTCTCCATGGGGTGATAGTTCCAGGCTCCTTGTTTAAATCTACGTGGATGATTTATACTAAGTGACTTTTACGAGGAGAATTAGGCCAAGGGCTGGATTTTTGAACATGCTCAACTAAATGATCCCAAATTGGAATTGAAACAGTTTATGGTCTCAAAGATTTCATAGCATAATCAGTCTCCCTGTTCCAGGTCAAGTCCCCAAGACTAATATCAATATATACTTAATTATTCTTCCCCTCTTGGAAGGCATCAAAGTTTGTAAAATATAAGAGAAAGCCTGAAGACCATGCTGAGTGTTTCATTGCCTCTTGTGATGATATCTGTAGGTTCTGTTGATAGGTCTAGAGAAGGTCCAGATGTAATATACATTTGTTGCACTGCTTGTCCACTCTATATTCAATTCTGTATATTCAATTCTTCTGTAGAAGGCAAGAAAACAAATGAATACCAATAATAAAGTTCACAAGAAATGGTCAGTATACATAGAAAGTAAACTAGCAGCTTATGAGACATTGGTGAAACTCCTAGAATGTTAAGTATAGATAATGAGTAAGGAAATAGCTTGTGAGACAGACAGATTCATAAGATGTGTTACATATAAAAAATAAGCTAACAATCTATAGAATGTGTTAAAGAAAGACAGAATAAATGAAACATATGATGGGAAAACAAGAATATTATTCATAGACTAGAGGCCTGGTGCATGAATCGTGCAAGGTCGGGCTGACAATTGGGCCGATTGAGGCCATCCGGCCAGAGGGAGGGACCACAGGAGGTTGGCTGGCCATGGGAGGTTGGCTGTGGGAGCACACTACCACCAGGGGGAAGCTCCTGTGTTGAGCATCTGCCCCATGGTGGTCAGTGTGTGTCATAGCGACCAGTCGACTGGCCATTCAGTTGACCGGTTGTTTGGTTGACCAGTCATAACAGTCGCTTAGACTTTTATATATATAGATAGAAAGGGATGGAGAGATCAAGTCATGACAGCCCTCTGGGCTGACAGCTATGTCATCCCTAAATTGGCCGCCTATTGGCAACACCCATTCTAGTTTTACATGTCCTCTACCCAAGAAACAAACATATAAAAACCAGAGCTACTCAGCAGGCTAATTGGAAGCTCCAGCTGTGGCCAGATGAACTTGCCCCTGTGTCTCTTATCAAGAGATACTTGCCCAGGGCACCTTCTGTCTATGAGCTCCCTTGTTGCAATCTCATCTCTGGTCCTCATAATCATGCCATTAATGTGGAGGTAGGCTGATGTGGGGCTGGGGTAGGAGTGCAGGGGGTAGGGAGAAGAGAGAAAGAGAGAGGGATTATTAGTGTGATCCTTCCACTCATTTGCACCTTATTTTAAGTGTGTTCACTTACCCCATCTCTTTTCCTTTTCTTCTGTGATGTATTTTAAATTAGTTTATTAAAACATGCAATTTGAGCATATTCAATTTCAAGGCTTGAAATTGAGCCTATCTGTTCTGTGGTTCTCAGGGATAATTTGCCTGGGAGTCTTCTCAGAGGCTACCTTCACGTCCAGGTAAATTCCCACCCGACATTCATATTAGGTTGTTCCCATTTGGATCTTTTCACTCACATCATCTGTTTCCTTGGATGAGACTCCAACTGTGGATTCTTTCACTCCATCAGAGGACCCAGGAAAGAGCTGTGCCAAGAGAGTTTGGAATGGAGGCAAAGCTAACTTTGGAGAGCTCAGTGTGTGTTGCAAAAGAAAGCAATCAAATGAATGTGTTGTATCACATCCTGAATATGGTCTCAGGCCCTCTGCCAGGTAGTCAGTGAACATGTTTTATGAATTTGATTTTTTGCCATTAGGAAAATTACCAAACCCCTGAATTAAGCAGAATAGCACAAGGGGGACAGCATGTGGGTCATTCATTCAGAGCACATTTGGGAGGAAGGAAGAACATTGGTTTGTAAAAATGGGTCCATAAATAACAAATGATTTTCATAACTCTGAGTGACTTAGTTGTTCACATTGAGTGACCTCCTCCTCAATCTATTATTTATGCCTTTTGTGTTTTTTTCTCATATAACATTCCCCTCCCCCCCCGCCTTTCTGGTCACAGTACTCTGTTGCCCATTTACTGTGTTTTAACCACAAACTTCTTGCCACTATCAGTCACGTGGCTCTACAATGAAATATAGATTATAAAAGGAAACACTTCCCACGCATTTACGAAATGGTTTCCAGCTGGTCTTGAAAGTGCCTCCAATTCCCTCTGGATGTAAGTGTTTATCTGCTAATGCTCAGCATTCCGGACTTTCCCTGCTCAGTTTTGAAAGTGGGAATATGGAGATAAAGTCGACATTTTAAGATATTAGTATTGGAGAAACATAAAATTGGATGAAATAAACATCGCACATATATAAGAAAAATGCTTTAATCACCATATAGTGAAATTACATACCCCCTAAACAAACAAACAAACAAACAAACAAAATAACACCCACCCAAAGTGTCTCATTGTGTCAGAGAATCCAAGGCCTGGTCATTCTGTGGTCAGGAGGAATGAAGTCATGTCCTTGGAAGGGTTAAGGTTATGGGTGGGTGTGATGAAATGCCAAGCCACCTCAGTCCTTGCAGAGGATCCCGGGTCACTGGGTGGAATCCCTGTGGGACATTGTCTGCTTGGCAAAGGGAAAAGGACCCATCAGGCACTCTAGACATACTCCAGATGTGCTGCTGTGTTAGTGGCTCTGAGGGTTTTTCATGCCGCTATAGGTATTCGGGCCTTGGAGATGACTTCTGGGGGATTGATAACAGGAAAGGAGTCAGGGAGTCATCGCTTCCAGACAACGTTAAGGAACAGGGAGATCATTGTGCCTGAATTTATGGGGTTAGATAAATATTCACTTTCCTTCCTCTGACCAACATGCTCTTCCTGCCTGCAGCAGCAGGTTTATATCAGTTACAGGGTTCACTTAAAGCAATCCAATTTTGGACATCAACAAGACAAATGGTGGCATCTACGAGAGACATAGTGGAGAAATAACCTTCAAAAGAATAAAGCGTTGAGGTGTAAAGTAATCAAGTCCAGAGAAACTCTCCAAGCTACCCCTTTTTGCTTCTAAAAGTCCTCTTTGATGCATCCATCAGTCAAAGGCCTGCTTTTACTTCATGTTAGCTAAGTGGGTGGGGCTCTCTGGTTTCCTATTAAAGGGCAAAAGAGTACGATTTATGTCAGGAAAAGGATGGAGTGTCCTCCCACAGCCACCCAGTTTCTTAGCAATAACCCGCCAATTGAAATCAGGGTGCCACTTCTCAAACAGGATTCCCTGGAACACTAGTTGCTAATATTTTTGTTTGATTGTTGTTGTTTTTTTAAACCATTGTGTATGGTCAAAAAATAAAAAAAAAGTGAAAAATCCTAAGTTGAACTAATTTCAAGGAATTACCTTTCTGCAGGGCATTAAAAATATTTAATGTGCTAATATGAGTCACATGTCTTGGAATTAATGGTTTGCAGAACATAATTTATGAACATCAGAGTACCTGCAGAGAAGTGGCCCATGCCAGGTGGCATAACTGGGGCATCATTTACTTCTTGACTGCCAATGGTTAAGCAGTGCCATTGGATGTCCCCAAGCGTGACTGGGGTAGGGATGTGAAGAAGGGAGAAAGGAGGCAGAGACAGTGAGGTAGTAGAGGGATCCTGATTGACCTAGATTTCTGGCCCCTGTGTGTGTAAGATTAAGGGCCCTTTTGGGTAAGAACCATTCCCACTACTCTTGCTATGGAGCGAAATTTATTCAGGGAGGAAAATTATTTCCCTGACCCTGAATGAAAAACTTGGGCAGCTCCATGACTTTTCTGACTATAAGGTCTTCCAATTCCTTTAAGTATCATGATCTCCATTCAGAAATTCAAATATCCAGTTTGAAATAAGAAGCCACACTAATCTTCATTTAAAAGTAAGACACCTTCGCCCTGGCTGAGTGGCTCAGTTGGTTGGAGTGTCATCCTATGCACCAAAGGGTTGTAGGTTCAATTCCCGGTCAGGGCACATATCCAGGTTGTAGGTTTGATTCCTGGTTGGGGCTCGTACAGGAGGCAACTGATCGATGTTTCTCACACCTCTCTCTCTCTCCCCCTCCTTCTTCTCTCATTAAAAATCAATTAAATAACCGATCCTCTGGAGGATTAGAAAATAAAAAAAAGTAAGAGGCCTTCCATTCCCGGGTAGGCCAGTGGCAGATTGTGGTATATTTTTTGTATGTTTGTTTTTGTTTGTCTTACCTTCTCCCCTTCTCAATAGCTACTGTTCCTGACCGGGGGTGGGTGGGTGGTGGGTGGGGGGGAGCAGGAAGAGGAATGAGAGGTCAGGGGGGTGGGAAGGGAAAGTTCTTACTTACTGGGTACTCTCATAAGATGGATGGACTGGTAGTTCACAGCTCAAGAAAGTACAGCATGAAAGGAAGAGATGGTTTAATCAACAAGTGGGAACCGCGCTACTTCCCCCAAAGGAGATGTTTTTGTTTTTTTTTTTAGTTTTGTTTTTTAGGTTTAGTGGCTAAAGGAAAAACTTTACTGTGATGTCAGAAATCTGGGCATGGCCGAGCTGGATGCCTCTGATCAGGGACCTTCCCAAGGCTGCAGTCAAGGTCTTGTCCAGGGCTACAGTCATCTCAGGGCGCCATGGAGGGAGGACCTGCTCCAGGCTCACCCAGGGCTGGAGGCAGCTCCTCTCTGGCTGTTCAGTGGCGCCATCTGTTTCTTGGCACATGGGCATCTCCATAGGGCTTCTTGCAAACTGGAAGTTTGGCTTAATTCTCCAAGGGTTCATTAGGCCTAGGTGGCAGGTCCCAATAAATGACCTAGTTCCCACAAACAGGACTCCTGAGGTTTCAGTGCCTGTGGGCAGTTGTGCTTGCAGTCCACTCCACACACTCTTTCTCTGCTGGGGTCTGTCACTGCCGCCGGGTGGTTGTGCCCAGCATCCCTTTCATACACCTCAGGAGTTCTGCATCTGGCTCCTGAGATGTGCACATGTTTAATCCATTGCATCACTTCCCAGACTAAGCCCTCCATCCTGCCACCAGTCACTACAGCTTTCTCAAATGTGAGTGAGGAGCCAGTGCCTGGTGCCCTGAACTGCAGGGAGCACATCCCAAGCTTTAGAAATGGTCCCTTTGACTTTCCTTCCTGGGGCTTGAGGAAAAAGGGAAGGACCACCTCCTCCTTTGGTGGGAAGAGGGACCCACAACACCATTTCCTCCCAAGTCCAAGTCTCTCTGTCTGAAAACTTTCCTTCTTCCCACTCTCTCAGCCTCACCCCCTCCTTTAATCCTCACCTAAGGGTATACTTTTATTGATTTTAGAGAAAGAGGAAGGGAAAGAGAGAGAGAGAGAGAGAGAGAGAGAGAGAGAGAGAGAGAGAGAGAAAGAGAGAGAGAGAGAGAAAGAGAGAGAGAGAAAAATATTAACATTGATCAGTTACCTCCAATATGTGCCCCAATCAGGGATTGAACCTGCAACCTGGGAATCAAACCCGAGACCCTTCGGAGCAAAGGACGAAACTCCTACCAACTAAACCACACCGGCCAGGACTCTCTCAGCCCTTTTTATATCTCTAATGTGGCACAGGAATTCAAAAGTCATATAACCCACTTTCAGCTAAATCCCTACAAAATTTTGCATTTGGACTCCCACCTCCTTTAAAATGCAGCAACTAATATATTTTTTGTGCCTCAGTTGAAGCTTCAGTTTTAATTCTTGTTAGAAGGTGTTTGTACATGTATCTGGACTTGTCATAGGATGGTAATTTATCTTAGCTTGGTTTTCCAGAAGGGGAATCATTGGCTCAAAGGCTTTGAAAAGGGTCTTTTTATTCTAAGCTCCTGGTTGTTTTTCTCAACCTCGAGACTGAAGGGAAATGGCTGGGCTGACGCGGGGGTGAAACAGATCGTTATGGGGAAGCTAGACCCTGTGTTAAGTGGTGCCAGGGTGGGTACTGGAGTTTTTCTAGGTACCTATAATTTGCTTACCTGTTTAGTGCCAATAGTTTGAGGTTCTTCACCCTATAGTTCTAAGCAACTCCCTGTGGAGGAGTAGTTACAACGGAGGGACAAGGCTCATGGGTGCAATGGAAATAAGAGAATCTTACATGTCAGTGATTAGTGGAGATTTAAGTGGTGATAGTATTTGTATAGCACTGAGCATGTGCCAGGCCCTATTTTAGCTGCATCAACATGTGTTAATGCATTTAGACCACACAGTGCTATGAAGAGGCACGGTTATCATTTCCATTTTACAGATGAAAAGGCTGAGGCACAGAGAAATTAAGTGACTGACTCAACTAGTATGCGGTGTACCTAAAAGTCAAACCCAAGCCCTTGGGCTGCATAGTGTGAGTCTCACCATTGCATGAACTGCCTCTGACACAAAACAAAGCACTATCTGTCCTCATTATCCTCAGAGGTTTCGTTACCTTCCCAGGAAGAAGACTGGAAACATCCCGAGAACTCGCTTTCCAGGCAGACAGGCCTGAATATGCAAAAGTAGGATTGCAATCTAGTTGGGCGAGTACTGGCTCCACCTTGATGGTATCTGGCTTTGTTTCTCTTGCCCTTGATGGGGAAGTGCGGCACACAGCACAACTGTGCTTGGTGCATAATACATGCTCCGAAAGGCTAGTTATATGGCTGAATGAATGATACCGTCTACATAGATAATAACACCCATGTCTGCTTTCTGCATGTGTATTTTCTATCCCATATTATTTTTAATCATCATAGCAACAGTATAAGCTATATATTCTGTCCCCTTCATTACAAATGAGGAAGCTGAAGTTTAGAGTAATTAAGGGCTTTATCCTATCAGAGGCCATGCAGCAGGTTCCAGACCATATCAGTCATGCTTTTCTGTTCAGCTGATGTCTACTACTTGGGACCTGTTACAAGAGTAAAATATTAGCTTATGTATGTCTCTTAAAATGATCTACTTAAAAGACCTAGCTAGTTTATCCCCATTTAGACTCTGCGCACGCCAGCCTTGCCATTAAAATATTTCTTTGTATCTCCAAACTGATTGTTCATATCCCTTTTGTTAAAATTAAACCAGAATAATTTCTACATAATTCAGAACACTACTGGCTTTGTTAGGGAAATCCTGTAATTTTTCTCATATGACATCTTCTTGAATTAATTATTCCATTCTGTTATATCCTCTAAGCACACGCCCAGCAACTCTGTGGGGAGGCTGGGAAGAAATTTCTCCCTCCTGTCTTCTGAGGGTGACTCTGTCCTGCCTCCAGCATGGTAAGAGCAAATGCCTTGAGCTGGAGCCAGAGGGCCCGAGTCCTCGTGTTGTCCTGCCCCTCTCTAGAGCGGGACAGTATTGTAACTGCTCTTGACTTCAAGTTTCTCCTACATGAAATGAAGAGGTATGACTAGGTCAGAGAATGGGTTAGGTGTGCCCAGGCCAGTCATCACTAATCACTCCAGGAATTCCTGCAGTTCCCCTGGCAGGTGCTACGGATTCCCTGGAGGTGGCACCTGAGATGAAAGGTGAAAGCTAGTCACTGTCTTTGGTAAATATGAACGCTCAGCTCACACACAGGCCTACTCCTAACATTTGTGGTCTGGGATAAGAGTACAAATGGAGGCTACATATTATATACTTGAAGCCCGGTGCACAAATTCGTGCACAAGTGAGGTCCAGTCAGGCCGCTCTGATCGGCTGATCAGGCCGGGCTGGCTGTGGGGAAGGGCTGCGGGCAGTTGGCTGGTTGGCCCTGCCCCCTCGTAGAACTTCTGGTCGAACTCCCAGTTGAGGGGACAATTTGCATATTAGCCTTTTATTATAAAAGATGTCTAAATACCTTAAAGTTATAAATCAAGCTAATATACTCTCCTACTGTGAAAACTATAGCTTCATTTCAACCCCAAATTCTCCTGCTCTTCAGAGTTCCATGTTGGAATGTGGCAGCCTGGGGAGAAACAGGCATGGGCCACGGCTTACCACTTTCCTTCTGATGTCTGAAAATTATGAAGGAACTCGTGTGTGAGTGTGAGGTCACCTCAACCTGCATCTCCAAGCTCTGCTCACACTGCTATGAACAGCTTCCCACCTGCCACTCCTCAGGCCTAGGTGTGAACAGCCTGGTGGTGCAGGATTTGGGCAGAGGACTTGGAAGGCTATTTGGTTAGGGCAGTGGTCGGCAAACTCACTAGTCAACAGAGCGAAATATCAACAGTACAACGATTGAAATTTCTTTTGAGAGCTG
Source organism: Eptesicus fuscus (assembly GCF_027574615.1). Lineage (NCBI taxonomy): Eukaryota > Metazoa > Chordata > Mammalia > Chiroptera > Vespertilionidae > Eptesicus > Eptesicus fuscus. The sequence goes on along the minus strand of NC_072483.1, from coordinate 83,285,570 downwards.
AAAACCTTTTGCGCATGGGCCACGAAGTTTCAATCGCACTGTACGTGCGCACCCGCACATGGTATTTTGTGGAAGAGCCACACTCAAGGGGCCAAAGAGCCGCTTGTGGCTCGTGAGCCGCAGTTTGCCGACCACTGAGGTAGGTCATGATGGCTAAAAAATTTTTTTTTCTTCAGTGAAGAGATTAAGCTTCCTGAATGAATGGAGAATAATGTGGCTTGGGGATTTAAAAAGTATTGAGACTTTGGAATAACTGCTTACGAGTGAATGCAGAAGGCTGCTGATCAATACAGTTAAAAGAATTAACCAGTGGCACAAGGGCAAAGCTGAGTTTGTTGGTCATGAATAGCTGAGTGGCAAAAACCTGCAAGGTTGTGTGATTTTTCTTCCAGAAGAAGTTAGCAGCCCAGCTAGTGGGCAGAGGAGGTAGAGTGTGGAAATGACTGGGGTCAGGGTTTTAGTGCTCTGTAATATGCAAAGTAATTAGAAGAAACAGGTGTGCATGGGAGTGGGGGGGGGGGTGCAGGGAATAGAGTAGAGTAGGTGATCCACTATGAGCTGTAGGCTTGGAGGTTGGATCAGGAGAGAAATAAATGCTAGCAAGGGACTGACCAATGTGAGCAAGTTGAAATCATGGAAGAGCATATGGAACTGGAGTCCAGGTATGAGAGATCTGGATGGTAAGGAGAATCTTGGGTATGGGTGCTCAAGAGTCCAGAGGTGAAACAGTTACAGGTTGATGCCAAGGCCCTGGATAAGGCCACTGGAATGAGTGACTTAGGGGGAGTAGAAGTGCAGAGTAGAGTGGAGATCATGGAAATTTGAGGCCAAAGTTGATTAGATATTACACATTGTTAACTGAAGAATAATACAGGGCTTGAAGAAAAGAGAAAAGCAAATAACAACATATAAAATTCTCTCTTCATATAAGACACAAGCCCTTTGGGCATGCTATTCATGCTACCTTTTCATTTCTCTCACTTAGAGAGAAGTGGAACATCATGGGGGTAATGAGATAAGAGTTCAAGGCCGAGAGGGGATGAAATGAGAGGATTACACTTGGGCTCCTGTCCCAGGATGGCAGGGATTCATGTAGCTTCCAAATGGAATGGTGTGCTTGGTGGTAAAGGTCAGGATTGATCCTACCCAGAAAGCATGGCTGCAGGTCCCACACGGACTCAGCAGCCTGGGAGTTGGGGATGTTGAAATGGGCAGTCTCTAAAAATGCAGCTTTATGTGGTTGGTTCCTTGAACTGGGATTAAATAGGGGGAGAGAGAGAAAGGGAGGAGGGAAAGAAATTCATGCTTATTAATGCTCCGTGTCAGGCATTTCACATACTTTCACTGAATTCTCATGATAATTCTTCAAAGGAAGCACGATTATCCTTATTAAAAAAAAATGTCAGCTTGCCATAACATGATGTAAATTTCTATGTGAATGTCAATTTATCTTCTCAAATTCAAAACTAAACAATGCAGAAATAGAAAGTTAAATAATATGGAGAAATGAAAAGGCAAGTCAATAAGCAGTATAGCCTTTATAGTTGCCTTCAGTTCTTAGACAATATTTTTCTGTACCCTTCCTGTCTCCTTTCTTTAATCTTGGCTCAGAGCCTATCTGTTTTATCATTTGACGGAATTCAAAGTGCTATTTCTAATCTCCACCAATAAAAATATTCAAATTGCATGCTTTAAAGAGTAATTCACTTCACATTCTCTCTCTCTGAGGAGGCAGTTGTGATGAGCCGAAAATACTGGATTGAGAATTAGAACCATGGATTCTGATTCTGGTCCTTGCTACTGACAAACAGACCCTGGGCAAGAGACTCAACCCTTCGAGTGCCTATCTTTAAAACAGGGATAATGACACCTGCATTGCTTGCCTTATAGGACTGATGTGTAGGTTAACTGAGGTGGCATTGACTGGTGTTCTTGAGCCAGGGCATTTCAGAACCATCTACTTTATGTCATGCCTCAGACAGGGTGCAACACTGTGAGACAGGTCCACAAACCTTTATCTGAAACCTCTGTGGCCAAATGTATTTCAGAATGAAGCCGAGTTTTTATGATTTTAGAAAGGAAAAGTACTTTCCACCTTGCATATTACCCTACACCGCCATTGAGGTCTAGGGCAGCACCCTGTAATCTCACACATGAATATTTCTTTAGCAAAACACGGCTGGTCATATTAAGAGGGATGCATAAAGATCATAAATAGCTTCTTTTTCATGTAAGTCAGGATAGTAGGCTGAACAATGGCCACCCAAAGATATCAGGTCTGAATCCTTCGGACTTGTAAAGTTTACCTCATAAGGAAAAAGGATCTTTGCAGGTATGATTGAATTAAGGATTTGGATATCTTTGCAGCTGTGATTGATAAGGTGAGATTTTCCTGGATTGTCTGGGTGGGCCTTAAATGCCATCAGATGTACACTTATAAGAGAAAGACACAGGGAGATTTGATACCCATGGAAGAGGAGAAGGCGATGCGACCACGGAGACAGAGATCGGAGTGATATAGTCACAGTCGAGGTATGACAACAGCCATCAGAGGCTGGAAGAGGCAAGGAACAAGTTCTCCCCTGGAGCCTCGGGGTGGGTGGCCTTGCTGACACCTCGATTTGGGCTCAGTGAAGCCGATTTTGGACTGACCTTTGAAACGGTCAGAGAATAAATTTCTGTGGCATTTGTTACAGCAGCCACAGGAAACTAATACAGTCAGGTTTTGCTGCCAAATGACTTATGAAAAAAATGCTGAGTTCTCAGTTTTATGAATTTGGGAATTACACATAAGATATTGTGGATCTGTATCTAGGACTGGCACTCAGGGATCTTTCAACGTGGTTGTCAATGTTGTCTTGTTTATTCACAGCCAGTCAGAATTATTGGGGGGAAGGGAGGACGCAGGGCCTGGAATTGCTGATAGCATTGCTCACTGGCCTTGAGGAGGGTGGAGGGGGCCTATCCAATAGCAAAGTTTGAGCTGGGAGGGCAAGGTGTTCCCCTAAGGGGCACAGCAGTCTCACCACATACCAGGCAAATGGCTGGCTTCAGGGATTCAAGAGGCAGCAGGGTGTCTCCACAGGCAGGTGATTCTCCAAGAGCCCAGGTTAACAAACACAGGTAAGAGACTCTGGGTACCGAGTGGCATCTGAGAGTCAGGGCGAAGGCTAGGACATCAAGGGACACGAGTTACTATAATAGAAATGGAAACAATACAGACTAACGCAGAAGCTCAGTTGTATCAACCTGTGTGTGTGTGTGTGTGTGTGTGTGTGTGTGTGTGTGTGTGTGTACATGACACTGGCTGGGGTACTGGGATGAGAGAGGTTCTTGATTGGAGAACATCTTGAGGTGGGGTGGGAATGATGATTTGGAAAGAATATGGGCTCTGCCAGAGTCCTGAGCCAGACTAGCAGCAAGAGAAACTTGCATGAACCCCACAGGACTATGACTCGGAGTGCAAAGCAGTAGCCTGGGTTAGCACTGAAGCACTTGTCATGGGCCAGAATGACAGGAGACTTGGTCCATGATACCCAGCCCAAGGAGAGGGGTGCTGAGGCCCAGCATACTCACACCAAGCTGGACCAGGAAACCTGGGTGGGGGAGTAGAATATGAAGGGGTAAAATAATAGGGCCCAGCAATACAGAGCCACAAGGCCAATGATGGGAAGACCTGTGGCCCTGGGGGAGGAGATGGAGGAGGATTGGGGGCAGAGAGAGCAGCCTCTGATGTTGTCTTTGTCGGCTTGTTTGTTTTAAAATCAACTTCCGGATGATAAAATGGCCTTTGTATCATGGCACGATGGTCAGTCTATGATGAAACGACTTAAAATCTCCATTTTGAAGCTTGGTAAGTTTATCTGCAGGCTATTTAAGAAGTTATGCTCTAACCTAAAGGGCCACCACAGGGCCTGGTTAAGTAAACCATGGGCATCTATGCAGCCAAACATTTTACAGCCATTAAAACCATGTTTATAAAGAGTTTCTAAAGGCCTGGGGAAATGTTTATCCTATAGTGGTGTGTGAAAAAAGGCAGGATACAAGATTGTTTATAGAGGACGAAGAAAACAAAATAAAAACTATGCATGAAAAACAATCCAGTAGGAAATCCATCGGGATGTTAATACAATAATAGCTTCTGGATAGTGGGGCTGAGAGTATTTTTGTAAAAAAAAAAAAAATCATCTTTCTATTTTCCAAATGATCTATGCATCACCTTTTCTTTGAGTTGTTTTACTGTTTTTGTAGACATTACTTGTGCAATAAGGACTCAATATGCCACCTGCGCTGAGCTGCCTGTCTATCTTATCTGAAGCGTTTTGTGTTTCAGAGGGCAATAATATCTACAGAGAAAAATTATATTGCATTCACATTTCCAAGGATATAACGTCGAGATACAAAACCCCCAAAAGTAAACAGACACCCTTCCTCCCCCCCTCCAAATCAAGCCTAAGGAAAAACGGGCTTATTAAAACGAAACTGGGGAGAAACGTCAGGCGGTGGAAAAGTACTTGGAGGAGAGCATGTGGTGGTGCAACATGGCTTTCATTTTGCCATTTAAACCCTTTGGCTGCAGGAAGAGGCTGCTTTTAGAGGTGGGTGTGGTGGAGGCAAAGCTGTCTCTTCTCTGGCCTGCAGATATCCCCTGGGGAGGGAGTTCTTCAAAACTCTCCCCAGCCATTATCTCTTTCAGGATGCCCTCTCCTAACCCTGAGCTGGTAAGTGTCCTTCCTGCTCCCTCAGAGCTCCGTGCATGCCCGTCACTGCGCTTATCCGTGACATCATTTCACGGACCAGGCTGCATGGGAGTCTCGAGTGGCAGAAGCACCTTGTCACCTATGGTGGCCTCCATAACACCCAGCAGAGGCCCTGGCAGATAGATAAGTGTTTGGTAAATGAACTGAGCAATTCTCCAAAAGTGCGAGAGAAACTGTGTTCACTTCCCAGGGTTGCCATGACAAAGTACGATAAATGGGGTGGTTGAAAATGACAGACATTTATTATTATTATTTTTTTACAATTCTGGAAGCCAGAAGTCTAAAATGAAGTTGTTGGCAAGGTTGTTTTTTTCTGGAACGCTCTGAGGGAGGATCTGCTCCAGGCCTCTCTCCCAGACTCTGGGGTTTGCTGGCAGCCCTGGGCGTCCCTTGCCTTGCAGCTGTCTCATGCCCTCATGTGTCTGTGCCCCCATGTCCAAATTTCCCTCTTCTTATATGGACATCGGTCATATTGACCTTACCTCAGTGTGACCTCATCTTTAATTTGATTGCATCTGCAAAGACTCTCTTTCTAAATTAGTCACACTCACAGGACCTGGGGTTAGGACTCGAACACATCCTTTTTGGGAATACAACTCAATCCATTACTGGAAGCTGTAGGGAACTTGGCATTGGGTGAAGTGGCAATGACCAGCTGATGTGCCCAGCATAACACAAGCACCGGGTAGAGAGGGCCCCTGAGGTGCTTTCAGCCCTAGTTAACCAGGAGCAGACAGGCTGTGATCCAGACTGGGCAGGGATGTGGAGAGCCAAGCAGGTGGGTCCTAAAAACAAGAAAGGAAGAAACCGGGTTTTAGAAATTAGACATTGTTGCCAGGCACGGGGAGACAGAAATGTCTCCGTAAGAAGGTCCAAACCTGTGAAGAATTTTCATAAGGTTTTACGTGAGCTAAAGCTGATGGTAATTGCTGGGAAGTAAGATCTCAAATGCTCCTCAGAATGGCAGTTGGCAGCTTCATTTAGGCCTTTGGAATTAAGGAGAGGATGTAAGGAAGACCATATGAAGGTGAGAGGAAGCCAGGTGAGGACTGGATTGCAGGATCATTTACAAGGTTATGTATTCTCTTGAGTGTGGTCTGAAGGGTCTGAAAAGAGGCATTTCGAAGGTGTGCTAACCTAGATGCACAGGAACATTGGACAGGGCTTGCTGAAGGCAAAGATACACCCTTTATTAAACAAGTTATATGCCGGGGGTTTGACTACCCAGCATGACCTGCCCATTTAGGAATTTATGATCAGAACATCCTGTGAGGTTACTTCCAGTCGAACCCCCTTTTTTATCCATAGGAATTTGGGGTTGGCAGGAGAGGTGAGCAATTTGTTACAGTTTACCAGTGACTTCTATTTTTTCCCTAGGCTGTTTATCATCCGCACATCCGGTGGTCTTTGGCTCATAGTATCTACTTCGCATCTGACCCCAGATACACATTAGGGGGTTTGGCACTGAGTGAAGTAGGTAAGGAAAAAGCCAAGCATTTTTCTCTTCGGAGTCATAAAAGAAAAAAAAAATGTGTTTGCTTTGTATATCACAAGGTCTGTGGGAAACACTGTGTGGGTCCTATGTACCACAGGGTCTGTGGGAAACATACTCTCCAATGGTCTTAATCACGTATTTTCTGACAAATGAAGCCCATAAGAATTGGTAGCGGATTTGGGAGAGATTAAATTCTCCTAAGTTTGCGTTGTGGCAAATTTTACGTACAACATGTAGCTCTGGGGTTTGAAGAGCCAAGGAAGATATGCTGTTGTTTCTCTTTGAAACCAGAATGTAAAACATGTTTATTATTCATTGTAAGAGAGAAATTAATAACAAAATTGGAAATGGTCTCAGTAAATGAATACCCCAAAGTGAAATGTTCCCATAAGCTCTTCCTTTGTGAGAGTCATTTTTTTCCTGAAACTTCAAATGAACTGTTCACTGTTTAACCTGAGCCGGATGGAGGACAGACCTTAACATTCCCATGATAAGAGACTTCAACTCTTGATCCCTTGCTATACATTCCTTATCCAAGAATACCTAAACTTATGGAGACTTTCAGACGTGAATAGCAGAAGGTAAAAGGAAATATTAATGAGCTGAAATGCTCTTGCTTTGATTAGGACCAACTAAAGTCATTTGAGATGAGTTTAGTTGAAGTAAACATATTACGAGTGGTGGAGAAAGACCAGGAGGAGGTGGCATGTGGGAATGCTGAACCTAAAGAAGGGGGAGACCTGGGATGAACATCTATCAGAATTCCAGAAAAGACTGTTTACTTCCCAGGCTCATGAACAGGAGATGGGGATTTGCAAAGGCACCGAAGATGAGAGCTGGGTCTTAGCAAGTGCAGCCAGGGTTTTCGTGTTTTCCATGCCTGCTTTGGAGAACCAAGCATCTGCTTCGATAACCAAGCATCTCTTTGGTGACCCTGGCAGAAAGGAAATACTGGTTTTGCTAAAGGCACTGGCCTGGATTGGGAGATGGGCGCTGAGAATTCCTGCCTCAAAGATAATTAAGACTCAAGAAGTTTCCTTCTTGAGCAAGAGTTCAACAAAAGTTTATACTGACTTCACAATTGGCTCCAACCAAAAGTTTCAGCGGCCTTTTATTTAATTTTAAGGTATTAACTTACTTGACTGCTAGTTTGTATGTGCAACTGAGGAAGGAGAAAGGGGGCAAGATGAAGACAGATTTAAAACATCTGGTTTTGAACTATGCCTGGTATGCTGAAATATTTAATTCTTCAAAACTTGGCATTTAGAGAAGAGGGTGGATTTAAGTAGAGGATGACCAGCTGGCTAATTACACGTTGCCAACCTTTCCCGCTGGCTACTTACTGGATGAGTCCTGTTTATGTCAAAGGCCGACTCTGTCCTCTACCCTCTCTCAGGACCAAGAAGTAGAATGCCATGCATTTTACTTAAATGAGATGTCCTGGTGAAACCCAGAGAAACATAGTGGCTTCACTCTCTTGCTGGGCCAGACAAGGCGGGCGGTACTAGAGAAGCAGTGTGAAGTTTCTGGACAGGCTGAAAATGATGAACTAAGTTTCCAGTTTACCATCCCCTCTGTCTCCTTTTAGAGAAGGTAATGTCTTATTCTTAGGATATTTTGCGAAGCCAAAAGCTATTGGTGGCACATCCAAAGCCCAGGTTTTTCAGCATGAGAGCAGAAACTAACTTATCGAAACCCCAATACCTAGCGGAGCCCTGTGGGTAAAGTGAGGGTTGAGAAAAGCAGAGTTGATGAGTGTGAAGTGGGGATGTCTCCTCTCATTGCGTGATTTTAAAAAACAAGTGCCCAGGAGTCTCTGAGGTGTAGTTAAGAAGAGGAGCCAAGTATGAAATTGATAGAGCCTTGAAGAGAATGATGTACAGAGGTAGACGGGGAATGAGGATATGTGTGAGGGGCATCTGCTGACATATTACCTAAGGCCATTCATAAGAGGTCTATCAAAGAGACAGACTCTTGTAGTAATAGCAAAATCAAATGCCTCTCGGCAGGGACTAGTGGATAATATAAATGTTAGAGTGGAAGATCATAGGGAATGGTGGGGACTGTGTCAAACGCAGAACAAATATCTGGTATAAAGGCAATTATATTAAAAATATTAAAAACACCATCTGTGACCAAACAAAGCACATCTGTGAGCTGTAGTTTTGCTCAAGGCCACCAATTTGTGACGGCTATCTAGTAAGAGCTCAACATTGAGGGTCTGAGTTTTTTGGACATTTATTTGTTGAAAGTGGCTTGCAAAACTGTTTTGTATAAGGGAAAGCTATTGGTCAATAGCTTGACCAATTTAACAATTTAACATTATGTAAAGGGACGGGGATAATGTTATGTAACAATTTAACATTATCCCCGTCCCTTTTCTATTGCCATGAAAAGCAGAACATGTCCTTGGAAGGAAGGTGTTTGTCCTGCAAATTGTCAGGCGTGGGGTTGCCCTTCACTTCCTCAATGAATAGCTAGGAGTAAACACTCAGAGAATCCGCCTCCATCGTCCCACCCCAACCTCCAGGGTTATCAGCACACCACTCTGGGCCTCTCCTTAAGCCCAGGCACAGCCTGCTCTCTGCTATGTCCTCTCCAAATCCCAGTGGCACCATAAAGGAAGCAAGCCATCATAGCAGTGAGTTTTAAGTCAGTTTTGTGAATGGGGCCGGAGGTTTTTGTTGATTAGAAGGAGAGATTACTTTGTAGCTTTGTATAAATAAATCAAAACAAATTCCTCTTTTTTAAAAATATTTTTTTAAAAATTTGTTTTTATTGATTTTAGAGAGAGAGGAAGGGAGAGGAATAGAGAGATAGAAACATTGATCAGAGAGAAACATCAATCGGCTGCCTCCTGCACGCCCCCTACTTGGGGTGGAGCCTGCAACCAGGCATGTGCTCTGATGGGGAATCAAACTGGTGACCTCTTGGTTCATGGGTCAATGCTCAACCACTGAGCCACACCGGTTGGACAAAACAAATTCCTCTTAAAGTGGGTGCTCCCATGGGGAGAAGCTTGAATGGATAAGATTTACAGTTAGGATAATATTTAGCCAAGGACACACTATGGCTTTTTCAAACCTCTAGGACTCTAGAGCCTTATTTTTAGATTTCTCACCTGAGAATTTCTCTCAAACTTCTCAATAGGGATATTTAAAAAAATAGCTTTCATAGATAATATGTATTTTAAAAAAACACTTTTGAGGCTAAACACTATGGTAGTTCTATGACAGTGGCCTTAGCTTACCCCTGTTACTGTTGCCAAGTTTCCCAGGATGCACTGTGATGAGGCTGGAGTTTCTGGGCAAACCCTTCTCTGGTTAGACCACAGCCTCAGGATCCTCTGCCGCAGTCAGACATACATTTATACTCCAGGCTGCAGGAGCAAAAATAAGATCAGCAAAGAGGTACCAACCACATATTGCGTACTTAGTAGTGTGTGTACGAAACATGAAGTAGAAATGTGTATCAGATGGCTGATACCAAGAAGAGAGCCTTCAGTCTAACTGGAGTAGGAGGTTGGTAAAGCAGATTGGAACCAGACTGTATAGGCAGCTTTGCTAGGTAGACTGAAGAGTTCAGACATTTTCTTGGATGTAGGGAGTCCTTGAATGCTTTTGAGCAGGAAAGTGAAATGATGGAGGAGACTTTCTAGAAAGCTTAACATGGCAGACATCTGCAAGGTGGTTCAGAGAAGGGAGAGACTAGAGCCTTGGAAGTCAAGCATAATAAATCTAAGTATTAAATCATCTAGAGAGTTATAGTGACAATAAGATACTTAGTTATAGTGATGAATAGCTAACATTAACAGCATGCCCTCCATGCCAACTATGCTAACTACTGTCGTACAGGTTTTATAAGCATCCATTGATATTTGCAACAACACTTTGAGGTGGATGTTATTGAATATCACTCTTTTCAAACAAGAAAACAGAATCTCAGAGCAGTGAAGGAAATTGCCCAGTGTTATCTGGTTAGGAAGTGTCTGAGCTGGGATGCAAACTAGCTGGCTGCAAGGCCCTCCCCTTCAACCATGATCTGCACTGCCTTCCAGCAATTTGTAGCCAAGCTGCTTGGTCCCTGGCTTTTCACCGCCATTGTAGTGAGGCTGGTACTCAGCCTGGGGCCATTGACATCACTCTGCCTCATTGTCTGTTATGTTTATACTAGAGGCCTGATGCATAAAATTCATGCAAGGAGCTCCCAGGGCCGAGGTGGCAGCCCTGGCTGCCGCCTTGGCCCCCGCAGCAGCAGCCCCGGCTGCTGCCTCGGCCCTTGCAGCCCCGGCTTCGTCTGGAAGTTCATCCGGAATGTCATCCGGAAGGTCACTCAGCTGTCAGGTCTAATTAGCATATTACCCTTTTATTGTTATAGACTAGAGGCCCGATGCACGAAGATTCATACAAGAATGGGCCTTCCTTCCCCTGGCTGCTGGCACTGCCTTCGCTCTGGCTGGAGCCGCCTTTCCACTCTGGCCCGGAGCCGCCTTTCTACCTTCCCACGCTGCCCAGAGGCCCGGAGTGGCTGGGGTGGTGTGGAATGCCTGCGTCGTTGCCATGGTGACGATGCAAGTGTCCCACTCCTGGCCGCTCGGCACCTGCATATGCAAATTAACCCACCATATTTATTGGGTTAATTTGCATACACACACCTGATTGGCTGGTGGGCATTACAAAGGTACAGTCAATTTGCATCTTACTCTTTTATTAGTGTAGATACAGACTTCTACCCCAGGTGGCATGCTTGCCCAGGTGTTGACTTCAAGACACTCCAAACACTTGCTGAAGCCTTGCATCTGTTTCAGAGGATACCTGTGAGCCAAGAAGGGAAAGATAAGGCACAAATACTATAAAACATACTCCTCATGACTGTTCATCACATTCTAGCAGAGAAGTAAGGAAATGCAGTTCTTTCTGCCCTGTTGCTTTCCATTAGATGTTAACGATGTTACTTGCCTGGCCTCCTTGGCCTTGGTTCAGTGGTTTGAGGATGCCTTTAATTTCAAAATGGGAGTTTTGGAACTCATCTGATGCCAAATTGTTTGGTGTTTTACTGGCATTCTTCAGTCACCATCGGATGCGGAAAATTTGTTGTGAACTCAAATTGGCTACATTATTTTCTCAAAGCTATTGTGAAAGATCCCCAAACATTTTGAGCCTGCAGATAATTCAGGCAAATAAAGTTTAGAAGAACAAAACCGAGAATAGATGCTTGCCATTTAAGTTTCTTCTAACACCATCTTTACAAATTAAAAATCTGATGCAGAATCAACCAGGCAGTGGTATATTTTGATCATGTTTAAATTAAGGTAATTCCATATAGGCTGCATTCAACAATTTAAATATATATATATGTTGTTTTTTTTCTTACTATGAAACTTTTCCTACATGGAAACAGCCATTAACTTAGACAACATTAATTTTGGCTGAGACTCTAGATTAATATATTTACTGTTTTTCAAAATACTACCTAATAATAAATACTACCGTGTTAAAGGAACTCTAATGTGGAAAAACAGACTATCTTAATTTTAGACCTAAACTATTTACAAATGACTGTTACCATATCATATAATGGAGGAACTTAGAGATTTGATTCGATATCAATTTCAACAAACATTTATCGAGGACCTGAATATTACTTAATTCATATGATGCAGTTTTACTGCCAGGTTAGATTCTCTGTGCTGAATTATATAAAAAACATGTTGTTGACTGTTTTTGCAGGATGTCCTCTGGTCAGGCCTAACTACACTCTACTGCATCAGCAGATCAACCTATTGATTAACTGTTGAATCTACTTTTAAGTTTAAACTTTGGCCAGGCAGTAATTAAAATGGATTTATTTTTGTAAACTAGCAGGATACAAAAGCAAGCAGACTTAGGACTATTGAGAAATCCTGAAACCCTTTTGTTTAGAAAGTTCAACAAATGTACTGATTTCATAAGAGAAACATCTAAATCAGAACAGCTGCATGATAGAAGTTCTCTGAGGGTCAATCTTTAAATATGTATTGATAAGCTTGTCAGGTCTCTATAAAATTGTGTTCTGAGACAGGTAGGTTAAGATTGTTAGAAAAATTCATGAAAGTAGTATTACATTTTAAAAGTAATTTTTATTTGATTTAGTGTGGGTCCAACTTTAGTCAGAAATGGTATTAAAAAGTAAGACTTTTTTAAAAAAAAAAAACAGTAGAGAAAGTTCATCAAATTCTTGAGGGAAAGTTTGACATTTGGGTCACTCTTCCTAATAATACTGGGCTTGTAGAATTGATATCGATCGCGAACTAAGAATTTCATTTCTGCTTAGGAGCTTTAAAAATTGATTTCACAGAATCTACTTCTAAAAGATAACCTTCCCCAAATCCACATTTCTTATTAAATTTTACTTTATATTATTTTACTGTATTTTATTTAATATTTTGCCCACAGAAGTGAGGTTTTTTGTTTTTGTTTTTTTCTATTTAAGCAATAAAATTTCTTAAAACGGGTTTTGGGCAGATGACATGTTAAGTACAATCTATCTTTTAAAAAATTAATGTACATAATATGCAAACATCTTGTAATAAAACATTCAGATGGTGTTGTTTGAAAGAACCCCCCTTCTCCCATTTCCCATACTGCCTCTGACTCTAATCCTCTCTCCAGGTTTCCACATGTCTGTACAGCTATATTGGCACATATAGACAAATGGCTTTCAAGTACTCCCCCATTTCGATTCTATTTAATCATAAAATTCATTTTGTTGGTAAAGCAGTAACAGACTTAATAGGACAAATAATGTTTATCTCCTCCAAACAGTCAGTAGTAGATTAACAGTTGCAAGAACTGATTAAATAAATGGATCTCATCAGGGAATCTCCTGTTTCCCTGGTCCACAGTTGGGTAATTCTGTGCTAGTGTCCAAGAAATGTAGAAGTGCCATACTCTGTCAGGGCCACTGAACAATTGGTCTCTGCCCCATGTTACTATTACTTTCATGATCAGAAAGAATAAGGTGTTCGGAAGCCTCCCAGAGGGTCACCAGAGACAGTTTTGGATGACCTTCCACTATGCCCTCTCTTTCCCTTCCTGTCTGTCTGGCCTTCTCTTTTCCTTTCATCCCTTTTCCTTTTCCTAAGTCTGTCAGGCACCCATGCTTGCTATTGACTTTCAGGATAAGTCATACATATATTTATAGGCAGAGTCATATTTGCTTAGTGAGTTACACCCAAATGCCGGTGAGCACTGGCTCCCTGGCATTGTGGCCCAGTGCATTCTGGAGTCAGAGGGACCGGAGTTTGAATCCTGCACTCATTTGTTCTGTGGCCATAACACTTTCCTTAAATTAGCTAACTTCAGGTTCCTCTTCCATAAAATGGGGCTAATAAGATCTGCCTCATATGGCTGTTGTGAGGAAATAATGAATTAATGCATGCAAAATTTCCTAGCATAATATCTAAATAAATGGTGGTTATTATCACCTTATTGTCAGCACTTGCCTTGTAAATGGCTGGGGGGAGATAGGAAAAAAAAAATCCCGGTAAATCTTGATCAATGGCTTGGCTTCTGGGAGGGCACTTCCTTGGTTTGTAAAATCTTCTGTGAGGAAGTGAGAAAGTAGGGATCAAATGTAAAGTGACCCAGAAATGTCACTGGGTAAGGTATTTTGAATTAGATGAAGTTCAAAGGGGTAAGTGCAACAAGTTTACAGGACAAAACCCAAATGCTGCCATGCCAGATGGGGACAGGTTGACTTGAAGCCAGCATGGCAGCCCTGTTAGAATGAGCTAAACAAGTGCTGTTTACTTATAAAGCCAACGAGATAGTGGGATGCATGCAAGGCCGAGGGCAGGAAGTGGCCTGTCAGCTTTTCCCAGCACTGGTCTGACCCCAACTGTGACTACTTTGTGTCTCCCCTTTAAGGAGGATGTGGGGTACTGGCAGAACTCCAGAGAGGAGCAAAAATGTAATTAAAGATTAAAGAAAATAAGGGCTAAAAGGAAAGGCCCACAAGCTGTGGGTTCTTTAGCTTAGAGAATAAAGGTCTAACAGATTTGAAGGGTCATTACAAAAAAGACATGGGTTGTTTCCCATCTCCATAAATAACAGGACAAGAGGAGAGAAGCTTACATGGCACTCTAGAAGGCTCTGGGTTGTGAGAATTATTAATAAGGAGGCTTTCAAGGCTCTTCCTGGTAATTGTAGAGGAAACGGTTAATGCACAACTGTGGGTGTGCCCACTCATTCCCATTTACCTGCAAAGGAAGAACGAAGGTGCTTTTCAAATACTAGCTTTTGGATTGTTTTGAAAACAAACCGGCTACTCTTGGAAATAGTTTCGTTGTTGACTACCTAAATCCAGTTATTAACAAAAGTTTAGTCTGAAGGTATAGAAGCAAATTAGAAAGGTTCGGGATCGTCTGAGACAAAGCTTTGCCCCTTTACATTGGTTTCGGCTAACACCGACTAAAGTGCTCTTTGCAGCTACATTTACTCACCACATCCCGGAAGGATCCACTTTGATTGTGACTTTTAGGAAGAGTCTTATGAACCCTAGTGGGGTGCCCATATTATGGCATAGCAAGACTGCATGGAAGGGTTCCCTGCCTTTCATCTATGCTCTTTGGGTGGAGATGGGGAAGGTGGGGCCTGGCAAGCACTGTGAGAAGGAGTCTCAGCGCAGGATGTGGTGGTGTCCAAGCTAGAGGGAGAGGAGAACATTTGCTGCGGTAAATACATCGTCCAACAGTGCTTCCTGCTTCCTTCCACTGTAGGTGGTTGGTGGCTGACTTCACCGTGGATGCTCCCTCTGTGGTTAAGGGAGGCTACACTTGGTAAGGATTTAAAAAACTCAGAATAGCTTTACTTATCGTATTTCTTTTCTCCTTGCCATCTGTCATTCTTTTTATGATCACTTCTGTTCTTCATTTTCAGTTATACAGAACAATGTATTTTGCAATCTTTCTACATTAGAATGTGTGAACTGCATTTTTTTAAAAAAAATTCTTGGGTATGGTATGGATATATTGTCATTCATTTTTTTTCTATTATTTAAAAATATTTGAGATTAGTGATAATTGTGGAAGTCAGAATAATCGTCACCTCTGGATTAGGCATTAATTGGAGGTGGCATGTGTAATGTTCTGGGGGCCTATAAATGTTCTATGTTTGGCTCTGGCTGCTGATTACATGGGTGTATACACATAAAAATTGTCTTTTTTGTGCACTTTATATACTTTATTGTATACAAATTTACCTCAATGAAAAATTTTAAAATGTGATTAAAGTCATTATACTTTAAAGATATTATAAAGTATTAAATTATATTTCTGAAGAAGTAGGACAGGTATATAGAAAAGAAGAGTTGAGAAGGAAGTGAAGTAACATTATTAAGTACCTTCTATCTTATAAGCATATTACATAATTTCTCAATATCAACCACAACTCTGTGAAGAGGGTATCCTTATTTCATTTTTGTAGATGAGGCAACAGACTCAAAGGATAAGGAAACCGCCCAAATTCACACACACTTGGTAAGTAGCAGAGTCAAAAAAGAAAAGAGAATCATCTTATTTGGGGCAGAGGGGAATATACCTTCTTCTAGACTTACATCTCATAAAATAATATGACATAATACACTGCAGAAATAACATTCCAAATATTGTTATTGAAATAGTCATGATTCACCTGGAACAAAAACCCTTTTATCTGTCAGATCATAGATTGGAACTTGCTTTGTGGATTTGCCATCATTGGAAAATCATGACGTAGAAAAGACAGATGATCTGAGGTTGGACTTGGCTTTCTTGTTCTTCAATGCAGAGATAGTCAAAAAGAGCCATACACATATGATGCATATTCTAGCAGGGAAAACATAGGTCCATACCTTTTATTCATGCCCACTCTTGAAGCAACAAGGAATAACATATCACTAACTTTGAGGGCATTTCTAAGGTGATTATGCTGTCTTATAACCCGGCTTCATGTGGAAGAGCCCAAGTACCTGGGAAAAAAATGCTGTGCATTTGTTCTTTTCTTCTTCTTTTTTAAACCAGTGATTCTATGTTTATAAACTAAAGGACAGAAGGGCCCAAAGGCATCCCCAACTTCTCCCGAATTATAATACGTACTTCCAAAACCAAATCGACCAAGGAAGCACGTGTTACTCATTTAATCATTGATATAATGACACCACATCTTTTACTTTAGGTTATATAAGTCATATTGCCAGCGGGGGAAAGAAACCAATTTGTACAAAGATCTCCAGGCTTTTGTTTCCTGCTGTGTAAAATTAGGCCTCTTCAGTGGCTGATGTTCTAAGATTCCATTGTTTACAATTCTAGCAAGTGTGCTTTTTAGGGTTTAAAAGTTGTCGGGTTCCCAATAGATAACATTTCAGAACAGGCTTTTTTCCAATTATGGGAGTGAACAGATTATATGAGGAGTATGTGTTCTGGCTACATTCCTGTCATTACTAAAAGAGCACAATTATCAATCTCTAAAGTATGGGTAAGTGGATTTGATGTAAACAACCTCATGCCAAGTGCTGAGATGTAATGAAAACATTATATAATTCAGTAATGAGAAGTGGAAAAATTATCAACAGGAGGAGAATGAAAAAAAAAAAGAACGTTTTTAATAGTGAAAAGTATAGAAAAAGGAGCTTTAAAGAAGTCTCATGAATTAAATTGAGGGGAAATATGCAGAAAAAAGAAAGCCAGTCTCTATAGCAAAAATGATACAGAGGTTTATGCAGTTTATACTTTTATATGAATATGCCTAAATTGTCCCGGATCATCTTCTACCATCCACAAGTTCCAAAACAAAGACAATCTTTAACACTCATACACATTTCTGAGGTTAAAAACCAAAGAATTTTCTACAAAAGCATATAATTTTCACATTTCCCCAGGACCAAAATGAAAAGAAAGTTTTCAGATGCTCAAGTGGTTTAGGTTATCCTTTCATAATGTTCAAATATTTGCATCTTTGACAGTAGGAAATTTCTAAAATTTCTCCACCAGTAAATCCTCACCGAACACATTTCCTTCCCACATTTAAAAAAGAATAGCTTTATCAAACACTCTGAAAATTAAACAGAGAGGATGTAAGTTGTTGCACGAAAGAACAGTGGGCTAGGAGACCAGTGGATTTGCCACTTGCCCCATGGCATAAGCTTGGGCAATTCACTCAGTCACTGAGCTTTACCTTCAACTTTATCGCCTGTCATTTCTTTGTAAATGTTACCAGTTTTCATTGCTACCAAAGCATCTGAGAATGTAAAAAACAGATTTTTTTTTTTTTTTTTAGTTCATGGACTTGGAAGCCTTCAAATATTCAATATAAATATTCATTAATTTTGGCAAACACATGCCAAATGTTCTTAATAAGAAGCTTAAAACAGATGTGATAGTAATGATTAGTAGGCAAAATAAGTCCTTCCAACTGTTTGCCAAGCCATCAGGAAAAATTCCTTCTTCTTCCACCCTCTCACGCACAATAATTGTGTATAACTCTATTGCAGCACTTATTTGGCTCTGACATATTCTTAGGCATCTTTCCAGTTAAAACATTAGCACCCTGAGGGCGGGCACTGTACTGTAACTCTGTAAAGATCTCGTAAAATGTGTATGCCCCTCAGTAAACTTTGTGGGTGAGTAAACAGCACAAAAAATTCCATTCGCTTCTCTCCCATTTAGCAACGTCCACCTCCCTCTTTTTCCTTGCCTTTTGAAATATAAGTGTAATATTTGCCCATCACAAACAGCCTTGGGAGGCTGCATTGCATAATGGATGTCAAAGCCAGCCTGGTTTAACTCTGTGCTCTCTCATTTATTAGCTCTCTGACCCTGGGAAAATTGCTTAATGCCTCTAATTCTTTCTCTGTAAAGTGAAGATAATAGGTTCCACTTAAAAAATGGTCAGATTAAAAGAGATCATGTTTTTTTTAAAAAATATATTTAATTGATTTTTTACAGAGAGGAAGGGAGAGGGATAGAGAGTTAGAAACATCGATGAGAGAGAAACATCCATCAGCTGCCTCCTGCACACCCCCTACTGGGGATGTGCCCGCAACCAAGGTACATGCCCTTGACCGGAGTCAAACCTGGGACCCTTCAGTCCGCAGGCCGACGCTCTATCCACTGAGCCAAACCTGTTTCGGCAAGAGATCATGTTTGTTTATTTATTTATTTATTTATTTATTTATTTGGGATTCCTTCCTAAGCTAGAGGCAATCTGACCCACATGAGAACCTTGGTTAACTTCCTCCCTGCCTTTTTATGCCTGTGATCTTTGGGTACCACGCAAATTGCTAACTCTGGCTAGACATCAACAATGGAACAATTTTTGTGATGCCATTCCTCTCTTCCTCTCTTCTCTATCCAATCTTATTATTCCCCTCACTGCACAGTCTGGAAGGAGATCATGTTTTAAAGACTTTAACAAGGTGCCCAGTATAACACTTGATAAATGGTAACTATAACTATTATTATTTCTTCAAAGGTGCAGATATACCAAAAAAAGCAAAAGCAAAACAAACGATGCCATGCCATTAGCTATTTCTTGCTTTTCCCTCTAGTGGACACATCAACTTCTGAATTGGAGGCCAACAGAAACTAAATGTTAATAGAGATTAGGTCTGAGACTCAACAAAACCAATCTGGAACATACCTCTGCTGATAAAAATTAGGTTTTTATGTTTTCAAAGCTGAAAGAGGTGCTCAGAGTATTGAAATAGTGGAAGGATAGGGTTGGGTTAGGTCGTGGTAACCATAAGAATATTTTATTAGGGTAAAATATAACTTGAGGCCATCTCTAGCACCAACCACAGTATACAACTCCAGGGAATAAACTACAGTGATCTTTGTTCATTCCTAACTAGCAACCAATCCTTTGGAATAAAAACCTGTTTTGCCCTAGGTTTTCACCAGAGTTGCCTTACTGTACATACTTAAGCACATGTGCTTGAGTTTATTTACCATATAACTAGTTGAGTTGTAAAAATGGGGAAGCATCTTGTGGACATGCTCACTAAATTTCCACCAGGTTTCTGCATTGACTGGCTCAGGGAAATGCAGCGTCAGCCACGTGTCATATTTCCAATACCTCCCCCCTCCACCTGGATTTCTTGTACATTAAGCCAGTTATATAGACAGCAAGTGCACTTCTAGAATCTCTGGAGCTGGCACCATCTTCTGCACATAATAAGTATTTTCAAATTGGGTCACAGGTAGCCCCCACTGAGAGGCAGAATTTAAAAAATGATGAGCAAAATGTGTACTTCAGGAGGCCAAATGAATGACCTCTTCCGTGGAAGCAAAGACACACTTCTTCCCCTTCCTTCAAGGAAGCCAGATGCTGATTCATTTATTTTGTTCAAGACTCAGCAGGAACACAGTGCTTTGTTATTTGATAGAGGCTTGCTACGACACAATGACAACGCTATAATGTCCGACAGGGTGAAGTGCTTCCCTCGGCTTCAGGCTAGCTGAGCTCAGTGGCCTTGAGCAGCTCTGCACTTTTGACACAGGCCAACAGCTTTATGTTTAAGTATTTTGTATTCTTTTGGGAAGCATTAGAAGCAGCAGTCGGATTTTGCCTGTGAGCAGATCCTTTTGCCCTGGGGTGGACGTTCACATGGTCTATAAGCGATTGCGAGTGACCGCACTGCCCACTTCTGAGGCCAAAGCAATCCTAAAATCAGTTCGGCGTGCGGAGGGCCATTTGGTTCTTTGGTCAAAGGCAACCTGTAATTGTAAAATTCCTCTTGCATTTCATCGTTCCCATAGACCTAAATAATGTTCCCTTGTGTTTTGTTTTGTTTTTCAGGTTATGTGGTATGTGGTCATTCTTGCTGTTGTTTTGAAGTCGTAGACAGTTAAGTAAACATCTTAGGGGAATAGCTAAGATCTAAAGCTAGGAATGCTTCATAATGTTTTTTTCTATTAAAAAAGAGACAAGGCCCGGCTGGCGTGGCTCAGGGGTTGAGCATCGACCTATGAACCAGAGGTCACGGTTCAATTCCTGGTCAGGATATATGCCTAGGTTTGGGCTCGATCTCCAGCGTGTGGCGTGCAGGAGGCAGCCATCAATGATTCTCTCTTATAATTGATGTTTCCATCTCTCTCTTCCTCTCCCTTCCTCTCTGAAATCAATAAAAATATATTTAAAAATAAAAGATTTTTTCAGAAGTCTTCTGCCCTGCCCTCCACACCGGTCTCTTGTTATCACTATAGACTTTTGCCCCAGGAGACTGAGTCTCTACATAAAAGTTGTGTAATCCTTACTTCCAAGAATTACCTGGGTGCAGACATGTAATACTCACCTCCCATGTGGACAGGCATGTGTGACCAGAGACATGCCCAGGGTGGGGTTGGGGAAGGAGGGTGAGAGAAGGAATCCTCTGCAGCAAGCACAGCTGGTCTTTGATCCAACAGCAAAGCTGAGTCCGGCATAGTGGAGCCATCTCATTCTCCTTTAGCAATCTGACACGACTTGCTGCAACTACTTCCAAAAACTTCCCTCCGTTCTGCTTAGTTTGGGGACGGGATGAGGACCAGAAAATGAGAGGTCTACAAAAAAAGTATTTGTTCCTTCATCCATTTACTGATTATAAATTCAAGCATTTACTAAGTGCTCTTTATGGGTCCGGGCACTGCGCTCAATGTTTTATGTGCACTCACTCTCTTAATTCTTACAAGAACCATCAAGTGGATCAATTTTTCAACCTCCATTTAACAGTTGAGGAAACTGAGCCCTTGGGGAGGTTAAGAAACTTGTCCAAGGTCACACAGTAAGAGGCAAAGGTGGGACGTGATTCTGATGTGATGCCAAAGCTGTGCTCTTAACCACTGTGCTATACTGCCTCCCTGTGTTAACATCTTTTCTCCCCAGCACCAGGGAAGATAATAGAAGATGGGAAACCTGCTAGATGCTTGGAGGCACTCTTATATGCATTTGCCATTACATTAATACTATATTATTATGGAATGGTATCTTAAATTGTAATGTTTATATGAAACAACTGGGAAACTTAAATAGGCTCCAGCAAAGATAATTCAAGCTGTTTGATCTCTAAAATATGATTATAATGATCTCTTTTTGTCTGTCTGTCTGTCTCTGGTTTTCTGAAGTGATCTTTTGTTTTGCATGAACAGTTGTTACTGAGCAGCACCAGCTGCAGGAAAACAATTCATGACATTACCGCCTCCCCCTCTCTCTCTTTCCTCCCCACAACCTCTGGTCCTGGCATGCGCTATCATTTTGAATGAATGTGAATGACAGGGATGGGAGGCGCTCACATTTATTTCTCGTATAAAATTTATTGAAGCAAAAGCTTCTCCGAGAGAGGCCCCAGCATTGTATCTGGTTCAGACGAAAACCTTCAGGGGAGAAAAGGGCTGCCGATACAATTTAGCTGGAAGATAGAGAGGCAGGAGGAGAGGAACACTTTTGGGAATTTTGAGCACTCTCTTCTATTTCTGGCACCCTAAGGGATAGTTACATCTCAAAGCACAAATTAGAGTAAGGAGAACGTCTCAGATTATATAATGTCCTTTGTTAGACACGCCAGCTTTAGGGTTGGTCTAATTTACTTTGACTACTCATTTCTGAAAATTGCCTCTGGGATGCAGAATCTGTCCTTAAATTAAGCCTTTCCCTTATTCCATATTTCATGTGAGAGAGAATGCCCAGATAACCAAAATCTGTATGTATTCTCCAGATCTTCAATAAAGGTATAAAGCTATCCGTTATATTTGAGGTTCTCAGCTTCCTATTTGTAATCCATTTTCAAGAGCTAAAATTATTGGCAACACAAATGAAAGGCTTCAAAGGACCAAAACACACCACCATCCCCATGATAATAAAACAGTATCTCTTGGTGTCCATAATAGTAGCTATAGCACAGGCGTGGCTTATATGCTGGCTTTTCTGCGTCATGTCTAGGTGTGAGGACAGCTATTTACTACCGTTACCTTGATGTCTTACATGCTTACACATTTCAGAAAACATATGCTCTTTCTTTGTTGCTGGTCAGATCTTTTGCCACAGCATTTTTAAAAAAAAATACACTTCTATTGATTTCAGAGAGAAGAAGGGAGAGGGAGAGGGAGAGAGAGAGAGAGAGAGAGAGAGAGAGAGAGAGAGAGAGAGAAACATCAATGATGAGAGAGCATCATTGATCAACTGCCTCCTGCACACTCCCTACTGGGGATTGTGCCCCAAACCCAGACATGTGCCCTGACCAGGAATCGAACTGTGACCTCCTGGTTCATAGGTCGATGTTCAGCCACTGAGCCACGCCGGCTGGGCATATTATCTTTTTTATTGCTGTGTGTCATGAGAGCATGCTCAGGCTAACCTACTTCAGATGTGTGATAAGAATGTGGAGAAGAGCCAAGACCAGTTAAACCACCTGACAGCCAGCCAACTCCCAAACACGTGAGAAGGCTCAGCTAAGGTCAGCTGAAGTGCCTCCCCAAGGCACACTTCTGACTATAGACATGTAAGGGACCCCAAATGAGACCAGGGGAGCCACCCTGCTAACCTGTAGACTCATGAGCAATTATACATGACTGTTATTTTAAGCCTCACAGTTTAGGGATGTTTTGTTAGGCAGCCTCATTGTGTCAACAGATGACTGATATAGGCACTAATGGTTCCTCCCTACATGGCCTGTCTACCTCTTTTTTTTTTTTTTAATATATTTTATTGATTTTTTACAGAGAGGAAGGGAGAGGGAGAGAGAGTTAGAAACATCGATGAGAGGGAAACATCCATCAGCTGCCTCCTGCACACCCCCTACTGGGGCTGTGCCCACAACCAAGGTACATGCCCTTGACTGGAATCTAACCAGGGACCCTTGAGTCCGCAGGCCAATGCTCTATCCACTGAGCCAAACCGGTTAGGGCCTGTCTACCTCTTTAGCTTCATGTCCCACTACCCCAAAAGCACTTTAACCCAGCTGGTGAGGCTCAGGGGTTGAGCATTGACTAATGAATCATGAGGTCATGGTTTGATTCCCATTCAGGGCACATGTCCGGGTTACTGGCTTGATTCCCCAGTAGCGAATGTACGTGAGGCAGCCAATCAGTGATGCTCTCTCATCATTGATGTTTCTATCCCTTCCTCTCTGAAATCAATAAAAAAATATATTTTTTAAAAAAGCACTTTATACTTCAGGCGCTTTACTTGAATTTCTGAAATTGGACATGGTGCCTCATGCCTTTTGATATGTGATTCTCTATTTCTGAAACGCACTTCATGACCCCATCTGCCTGGACAACAATCCTTCCTCCTAGGCTCAGCTTAGGTGCTACTCCTCTGGAAAGTTATCCTGATGCCCCAGGCCGGGTTAAGGGCTCCTGCCACGTGCCTGTGACTATCTCTAGCATAGAAAGGCACACACATGGTTACAACTTACTTAGCTAGATGTTCTCTCTCTTCCACCACAAGCAGAAGCTCCCCAAGGCAGATACTTATATTCGCAATATCCTGAATATAATGTTTGGCACAAAATAGAATTTCTACACAAACTTATAAGCTTATTAAAAACATGTATCTACCTTAGTGTAACAGAGTGCTAAGTCTCATAAAGGAGGAATTTCTAAGAGAACAGGGAAGGTTTCATAGAAAATGCAGAAGTTGAAATGCTTTTTCCATTTAATAGTGGAGAGGGTTTGGGAGGTGGAGAATATTTCGGGCAGAAGGAACAGCCATGAACAATGGCAAAGTGGCACTTTGGTGGTTGAAATGTCCAGTATTATTGTAGGGGAGGATTCATGGTTTCACACAGTCCATTTTTGGGCCATGCTCATAGAGATAAAATATCACAGTGCGTGATCAGCCACTTGACATGGTATGGCATTGTTATTTCTTAAACTTCCTATCTTAGAGATAAATGCCATCCCTGCATTTAAAAAACTAAATGTTAGTATATTAGTCTCATCAACAACCCACTTGTTTATATGACCAAGAAGTGTCTAACTGCTAAGAGGTTAAAAAAAACACAAAACACACCCTCAAAGCACATGGTTTTCTAAAGCGTGCGAAATGAAGCAGATGACATTTATCCAATGCTTATTAATCCATTAATAACCAGTTTTGCTATGTCTCCAAAATTTTGGGGTAATTGGAATAGATAATAATTTTGGTATAATGTAGGTACAACTTCATATGCTGTTTAAAGTGATTATCCCTTTATTTGGCTTTAGTACTTTGCAAAATATTTTCACAGGTAGTTTCAAAAGTAGACCCATAACTGTGTATATAAATAGGTACTTGCTCATATAATTAAGCCTGAAGAAAATACATACACATGAAAATATTTGTACTAAAATGGTAGAAATGTATAGATAATTTAAACATTTATTCATCAAAATTCTCTTCAATGTGGTTAATGCTTTTATGATATTACAAGAATATCAAGAATTGATGTTTGAACCAAGGTTTACTATACGGAACAATTGATGTGGGGTTTCTCATTGCTGTGTTGGTTTGGTTTAAGGTGGTTTCAATACTTTGAATCTGCTTTTGCAAAATATTTTATTAAAATATTTGGGCGACCTATTATTTTTTCACCAGGGATGCCAAGATAGGGATGAAAAGAGACTAAGGGCAAACAAGGCTATTGCAGGTGGGTGGACATTCTCTCTAGTTGCTTTCATGTCATTTGGCAGGAAGTGAACTGGCCATCCCCCGCCCCACCCCTTGCCTCCTTTCCCTTTGCCCTCACACAGACTGTTGTTGATGTTCTCCGAGGACATGCTAGGGAGTTGAGGGGTTCCTCTGAAGAAGGGCTGCTTTGATCTCTGCTGGACCTAGAAGTGCCCCTGATCTCTTGGGTCATGTCTGTCTTTTTTGGGGGAAGATCATGTCTCTTGTTCCTGATGGTGTCTGGACAAAGAAAAAAAAACACCATCCCTGCACTCATGACTGTGGGGTGCTTGGCCTCAAATATGAGTTTAGATTCTAACACACCCTATTGAAGAGGGAGCATTACAAGTCTGAATGTTGGTTTGGGCAACTGAGAATGAAAGCATTTTTCTTTTGAACCCTTTGTGCTTTACAAAATACCTCAAGGGGAAGGTCTGTAACACTGAAGCCCTAATAAAGAACATAGGAAAGTTTGGTTTCTTTGATGAAGAAAAACCTTGATGTATACAACAGATAATACAAGTAACCCTGTCTTCTTAAATGATGTTACTTTATTTAATACATCGAGATAAAACAAGATATAAGCAAAAAAAGGAGAGAGGGGAAAACAATAGGTTTTTTCTTCCATTACTGTATAGAGATACTAAGATATGGAAATTATTCTTGGGATATCTATAATTATTAATAAAAGTTTCAAAAAACCTACTTTAAAAATTGCACACAAAGCTAAAGAAGAGAAGAATTCCACTTTTCAGGGAATTCTCAGGGGCAGACATCTTAATGGGGTATCACTTAGGTGTCAAAGAGAAAATTGATGTTTCACTCAAATTGAGCTGTCCTGCTCCTATTTTCTATAATTCTTGCTAAGAGCTGATACTGAAACTAAGGGAGGGCTCCCCATTTTCTTTTTCGGATGGTTCCCAGGTCAAATCTCCATTTCCTCCAGCTCCTTTTGGACCTTGTCCCTCCTGCAGACAACCTAGGGTATGAATCCCTTTCTCTTCATTCCCAGGTGTAAGGAGGTAAGACAACAATTACAAACCACACATTTTTACCCTCTGGCAGAATATGATCAATAGTAAGATAAATCCTATGGTTTAGTTTTAGACTTCAAGATCTGATCGCTTTGGGGGCTTCATTCTTGATCTTTTGAATTTATTATGTATAACTATTTATGTATATATGCATTCATACATATCGATTTAAGTCCATATCTCCCCTTAAGTACTTTAGTGAATCTTATAATCCCGAGATAAAGCCCAAACTCTTAGCATGCTCAGGATCCTTTGTCTGGCTGTGGACCAGGGCAACAGCATCCCCTGAGAGCTTGTTAGAAATGCAGACTCTCGGGCCCCACAGACCTACTGAATCAGAAACCACATTTAACAGGATGACCAAGTGGTCTGTATATACATTAAAGCTTGAGCAGCACCATCAAGGATGAAATTGAGAAAATCAATAATCGGAGTCCCCAAATTAGCAGCGTTAGCATCATCTACGAACTGGTTAGAAATGCAAATTATCAGGCCCCATCCAAGACCTACTAATACAGAAACCGGGGGTGGGGCCCAACAATCACGTTTCACAGGCCCTCCAGGAGATTCTGTCTGGTTGACCCTTCTCTGTATGGGTTCAGCTCAGCATACATCATTTACAGGAAATGTCTCAATATCCAGAAAGTGTACAGGTGTCTCATCTTTGCTCCTTATCACTTAGCATATTATAAAAAAGTAACTCACTGATGGATTGGTTCAGCAAATATTTATTGAGCACTTACTCTTATTGGCCTAGCACTATAAGCTCCACAAGGTCAAGGTTGTTTGTTATAAAACAGACTTTAATAAACATTTGTTCAACTAAAATGGATATATATTATTTTTAGTTTTAGGAAAAGGCTTGAATTGGTTACTCATGAATGAAATTGCCAATAGAGAGGCAATGTGATGTGGTAAAAAAAATACCCTACTGGAGTTATAAGCGGAATAGTTATTGGTGGTGACTAAGAGCCTAGATTTCAGAGTCAAACTACCTGTATTTAAATCCTGACACTTCTGCTTGCTGGCTTTGTGACATCAGGGCAATCGTCCAGTCTCTTGTGTCTCACATGCGAGATGGAAGTTGTAATACCTGGTCCACCAGGTACTGAGAGTGGTAAGTGAGGAAAGTACAATTAAATGAGGAGGAAGTACTTGTTATTTATTTAGTTTATTTATTCCGATTATTGATTTTCTCAGTTTCATCCTTGATGGTGCTGCTCAAGCTTTAATGTATATACAGATCACTTGGTCATCCTGTTAAATGTGGTTTCTGATTCAATAGGTCTGTTGGGCCCAAGAGTCTGCATTTCTAACAAGCTCTCAGGGGATGCTGATGCCCTGGTCCACATACCACAATTTGGTCTAGTCTAGAGCAGTGGTTCTCAAACTTTACAGTGCACCAGAATCTCCTGGAGGGCCTGTGAAACATGATTGTTGGGCCCCACCCCTGGTTTCTGCATTAGTAGGTCTTGGATGGGGCCTGATAATTTGCATTTCTAACCAGTTCGTAGGTGATGCTAACGCTGCTAATTTGAGGACTCCATACTTTGAGAACCACTGATTCAGAAAACAGGAGATTGTTTTACTTGGAGAGTAATTTACTTTTCTGTTACAGAAAACAAGAATTGGATCCTGAAGACTTAGGTTCTGACTCTTAGATTTTAGTTCTGGCGCCTAAACACATTTAGCATTATTTAAAAAAATAATTAGCACTAATCTGTCCTTTATGGCTTTGTATTTTCAAAGGCCTGTCACAGATGTAGCAGTAATAATCTATACCTGACCTGGGACCCCTGACAAGGATTGCTCTTCGAGTCAATGAGATTTTGGCTCATGATCAGATGTTCTCTCTCTCACATGAAGTAGCAAAAGAGAGGAAACTATTTTAGTAAGGTTCTTTTTTTAAATTTTTTAAAAAAATATATATTATTGATTTTTTACAGAGAGGAAGGGAGAGGGATAGAAAGTTAGAAACATCGATGAGAGATAAACATCGATCAGCTGCCTCCTGCACACCCCCTACTGGGGATGTGCCCACAACCAAGGTACATGCCCTTGACCGGAATCGAACCTGGGACCTTTCAATCCGCAGGCCGATGCTCTATCCACTGAGCCAAACCGGTCAGGGCTTAGTAAGGTTCTTATTAGGCATTGTGAACACTGGCTCATGTTTTGATAGCCTTTACCATAATATATAAGTACACTAGGATAATGGATTCTCTTCCTGGACTTAATGGAAGAGTTGGTATATTTTGAGGATGGGCATGGTTTATATTCACAGAAAATCATTAAAAAAGAAGGGGGTGGTCAAATCTGCCTCTAATTAAAGCAAAATTAGAAATATGCAATATCAAAATCTATTAAATTGAATCATCCTATGTTTGCTGGTCCTTTAGCTCCTTGGAGAGGAGAGATTTTGCTTGCACATTTTAGATAAATTGTCTTTCTATATGTGAGTCTGATACTATTAGGACAAGCAACCCCTTTAGTTTAAAGAAGAAAAATAAAATGCCCATGAAACAAAATCATGCTTCCTTATCCTAAAAATGGACCAACTGTGTACATTTTACAGTAACTATTCCTTCTTCTATATAGAAGAGTGTGCTATATTCTGGGAGTGAGTTCAAGAGTGGTTCTTGTCCACAAGATGTTTATAATCTAAGACTTGAGGATATGTTTTCATTGATTTTTTTAGAGAGAGAAGAAGGGGAGTGAGAGAAAGAGAAACATCGATGTGAGTGAGAAACATGGATTGGTTGTCCTGTACATGCCCTGACTTGGGATCAAACCTGCAACCTAGGTATGTACTCTGACTGGGAATCGAACTCATAGCCTATTGGTGTATTAGTTGTTACAATTGGCATATCCTATATAATAAAAGCCTAATATGCTAAGTGTCCGGTCATCCATTCAACCAATCAAAGTGTAATATGCTAATGATATGCTAAGGCTGCTCAACCGCTCGCTATGATGTGCACTGACCACCAGGGGGCAGACTCTCAGACCAGTAGGTTAGCTTGCTGCTGGGGTAGGGCAGATCGGGACTGAGTAAGACAGTGGGGGTCCCTTGGCCTGGCCTGCACCCTCTCACAATCCAGGACTCCTTGGGGGATGTCAGAGAGCCGGTTTTGGCCCGATCCCACAGGCCAGACCAAGGGACCCCACTGGTGCACGAATTCGTGCACAGGACCTCTAGTAATAGTATAACATCCTCTCAGATGTTGTTAACTGAAACAGCAAAAAATGTATATTTTTATTTAAATGTACTTTTCTCTCCTATTTCTTCCAAGGGTCACGTGAAAGACTATATAATTCAGAAGAGATATTTTTACAGTGAAAAAAATCCCTCACATTTAAATCAATTCAAATCTCTTCCTGACATCTAAGCTGTATCTAGGACACATCTGGACATTTGAAAACATCCAAATTGGACTTTTTCAGTTTTTAGAAGAACATTTTGTCAATAAAAATACAAGGGACTTACTAATCTTTTTTTTTTTTTTAAGGCAACAGCATTTCAGTGGGACTTACTAGTATATCTCCATAGCCTTTATTTCCTGCACCATCTCAGACTTGTTGATGGAGGAAGCTGATATTCAAAGGGTGTGGTTTTTGAGGTTGCCACATGGCCTTGCCATGACTTAAAATATCTCTCTCTGGCAGCCAGATGGCCTGGGGAAGCACCAAACACAGGATTCACTGACCTCAGGACTGGATGCTTTAGGACTGGAGGCTCTTTCATGGTATCTCAGCTTCTGTTTCTAAATATCTGGAACACTTAAGCCTTCAACTAGGATCTTGCTCCTCTTTTCCTCTTCCCTTTAGTGAAAGTAGGGGGTAAGAATTAACTTTGGGCAAAGAAAGTGAATGCTGATCTTTCATGGTTCCCCTGGGAACAACTAATGGTTAACTACTTTCCAGCGGAAAGTCTCCCTTCTTCAGCCCAAATCCCTTGGAAATTGGTGAATAAGAGCTGTGGGGGACCTATTCTGGAAGTCTACAAATAGGCCAACAGCCTCAGATATCCTCTTCAGGTTCAATTCTCCACTTATGTAGATGCATAAAATGCAAGTTACTTCTAGATATTCAATGACCATGTCTTGAAAAACTAGAGAAACAGTCATTTTGAAGGAAAGGGCAAAGAACAGTGTTCAGAAAAGGAAATTATTTTTCTCTTTATAGAATGGAAAAACGAGATAAATTGGTTTGGAAAGAAAAAAAATAAATGTATTGCAGGGAGATTATTTTTTTTCATCAAACATTTATTGAACACCTAGCTAGTATGTGCCAGAGACAGCTCTAGGCTCTAGATATGTAATAGTATACTAGGTAGACATGTTCTTTGGCCTCATGGACTTCCCACTCTAGTGGAAGGTACATGGCAGTAGTCCTACCCTAGTGTGTGTGTATATCAAGAGGGATCAGAGATTTCTCTGAAGGAGTGATGTTCAAGCCAAGAACAGAAAATGGTTAGATGGACAAAGTCCCCAACTTAGTTTGGCTTCATTTTCAATGTTCCTGTTACAAAAGCAAAACAAAACAAAAGTTCAGTTTAAATATTTTATTTTTTTCTATGCTTCTATGGTTACCCATCAGAGAGAAAATTCTGATTTCAACAGAAAACAATTGGATTGCTACCTCTTTCTCTACCTCTTACATAGATATTTATTTCTCATATCTCACTATATTATGATTAGTTGGTTTACATGTCTGTCATTCCCTCTAGATTGTGAATCTCTTCAGGTTAGGGATGATATCTTAGTGGTTTCTGTTCTGGCACATTATAGCTCTCTGATGAGTAAACAGTAAAATCAAGATAGATGAATAAAAGAAACAGATGTTTGTTTGTTTTTAAACATTTTATTGATTTTTTACAGACAGGAAGGGAGAGGGAGAGAGAGTTAGAAACATCGATGAGAGAGAAACATCAATCAGCTGCCTCCTGCACACCCCCACTGGGGATGTGCCTGCAACCAAGGTATATGCCCTTGACCAGAATCGAACCTGGGACCCTTGAGTCCGCAGGCCGACGCTCTATCCACTGAGCCAAACCGGTTATGGCAACAGATTTTTTTTTTAAACATCATATTGCATTGAGAAAAGTCTTATATCAAAATATATCTCCTTATATCCAATTTATTCAAATGTTAATACATTTGTTGAGCATCTATTGTATGCAGGCCCTGTGTTTGTCATGGGGATGTAATAGTGACCAAAATGCACATGACACTGGTTCTTGTGGAGTGTGCAGTCTGATGGAGGAAGACAGTCTTTATATAAATGAGCACTCAAGTATCTAATTCCTAACTCTATCAAAAGAGACAATGTAGGTAAAAATATTGAAATAAAAGATTTTAGCTGAACATGGCAGGAAATTTTGAAATTTTATCAAATTTTTGGATGCTTATAAGAATTGTAACTCATATTTTCTCTCTCTCTTCCCTCCTATCCTCTTGCAATAATTAAGTTTTTAAACTCAAGATTCATAATTTCTATAGGCAAAAGCACATGCATTAATATTTATTATAGATATTTTAGTTGCTTGGCTTGGCTCAATTGCTTATGGAAAAACACTTATTTTTGTAAACACCAGTCTGATTCCCCCAAAGTTATTTCCCAATGGTCTTGATATTTGGTGAGTCAGAACCTTAGTTTGCATGAAAGTTTTTGAATTCTAAAAAATTGCTGATATCTATGATCAGTGGTGTATATTCTTGCACATTAAGAATATGAAAAGACAAATAGATACAGGAGGGAGAAAATAAGAGCAACAGTCATTTGGACTGCTCTCCAAATGTCAGAAAGACTACTCATGAAATAATTATACACAGAAAAACGTATTTTTTTTTTCTGGCTCCAGATCTAAGAAAATAACTTAGATTCATTTTTCAGTATTAGAAGGTGAACACTGGAGGAGCAAGCTGACCTCTTTTGTATAGTAGGACAACACACTTTACTAAGTCGATGTTTCATAGTTCCCTTTGCAATTTGTAGGTATACATTAGAGGCATGTGGCCCCCAGGTCGCGAGTTTGACATGCTTGCATTAGAAGAACCCCCTCAGCATTTTTTTCTTTCTAGTCTTCTCTTGTTTACCTTTTTTCCTTTCCTTTATGCATATCTTCTTTTCCCTGAATGATACCATGTGATCCTCTGGGCTGTGTTGCTAATATTAATGACATAAGCTATTGATGATAAAAAATTATGGAGCTGAGTGGGCACATGAATGGTATGATAATAATGAAGAATACTTTTCACAGATATTTCGTTTCTTAGGTCAAGGACACTGCTAATAAACTGAAAAGGAAAAGCTTATTTGCAATTGTTGGTGAATATTGTGCTATTCTTGATGAAAATCTTTAGTCCTAGTCTGGTGTTCAATTGCTTACCATTTTAATAAAAATATGAGAGCTGAGTTGATAAGAATAAAGATAGCAAGTTAAGAATGATAGAATAAAAGAATGAAAAAAAAGAAAGTATGAACCACTACTGACAGGCTCACCACTAAGGCAGGCCACTTCCCAAAATCAATTTTCCCTGTGTTCCCCTTGTCAGGTAACAGCCAAATAAGAATGGTGTAGGAGAAGCAGAGAGTAGAATGGTGGTTACCAGAGACAAGGAGGTGGGAGAAGTGGAGAGATGTTGGTCAAAGTGTATAAGTTGCAGTGATGTAGGGTCAATAAGTCTGGAGACCTAATTTACAGCATGATGACTATAGTTGATAATATTATATTGAGTATTGAAAATTTGCTCAGAGAGTAGATTTCAGGCGTTCTTACCACACATGCACAAAAGGTAACTGAAACATTAGTTAGCTTGACTGAAGTAATCACTTCATTATTCTATGTATATCAAAGCATCATGTTGTATACCTTAAATATATAATTTTTATTAAAAAATGAATTCTATGTAGGATGCCCTAAATCATGCAGTTTCAACAGGGTGATAATTGTCTCCAAGGAGGAGACAATTGGTGTGTGTGTGTGTGTGTGTGTGTGTGTGTGTGTGTGTAATACTACTTTCTTAATGTATAAAGTGTAGATGTACAGTATATAAACAGATATACAATATATCTATTATATTAACATTTCATGGTCAGGGAGAGATTAGAAAAAAGGCTCCTTAGGGGGAAGGCAATAATGAAAACAAATGATTGAGAAACATTGCTCGTAATGGTATCTTTGTTCGGCACAGAGGAGATAATTTACTTCTGGATGAAGCTTCCTAATCTT
Organism: Eptesicus fuscus; assembly: GCF_027574615.1. Classification (NCBI taxonomy): domain Eukaryota; kingdom Metazoa; phylum Chordata; class Mammalia; order Chiroptera; family Vespertilionidae; genus Eptesicus; species Eptesicus fuscus. The sequence continues at coordinate 83,252,406 of NC_072483.1, read as the reverse complement.
AAAGAACTTGGTATTTATGTTATAGCATCAATTAGGAAATGACCATGATGGGATAAAGCCAAAATGGCTAATAAATGATGAAAGAGTCTGAGGCAAATTGACAGGCTTCTTTCTCAGTAGCTTTACTCTAAATGAATAAACCTGGGTCAAAACTGACTCTTCATATTGTCAATAAAGAAGTAGTAGGAGGTAAATCCTGTTTTGCTTATTTTCAGAATGTCACTTACAGATTTTTATTTCCAGAACCCATAGTTTTCATGTGTACATGTACTATACACACTCTCTTACCTGACCCCCAGTTAACAAACTTGGCAGATTAACAGAGGTTCTCCATGCCCTCTGTAATACATCCTGGCTGAGGTCCATAGCACTTTGAACACCCTAGGCTAGTAGGCTGCACATGCGTCTCTTCTTCCCAGTTGATTTATATGCTTACAAAGAGTCAGCATGGTTTATTCCCAACCTGTTAACTCCACTTGCATTTGTTACTACACTTTGTTATTATTTAGTGAAATCGCAGGTAGGCTGAGTGCAAAAAGGAAGAGGATTATTGTTTCTACAAAACCAAAGTTAAATGCTTCAAAAAGAGTCAATAAGGAGAGTCACAACTTTAAATCCAGAACAGTCCAAGTGGGGGTATGATTGACCCTAGCCATGTTCAAGTACAGGTACAAAGACTGTAGAGCTTTGGATTTAGCCAGGCTTGGGATTTGCAAGAGGAGCATGATGGAGAAGGTCCAGGGAGTTAAAGGTGTAGAATGAATAAAAAACAGCAAGTTGGATGAAGCAGAGGATCAAATCAGTGATTTGGAAGACAAGGTAGCAGAAACACCCAATCAGAGCAGCAAAAAGAAAAAAGAATTTTTAAAAACGAGGATAGGCCCTGGCTGGTGTTGCTCAGTGGTTAAGGTGTCGGCCTGCGCATTGAAGGGTTGCAGATTTGATCCCCAGCCCTGGTCAGGGCTCTTGCGTGAGGCATCCAATCTATGTTTCTCTCTCACATTGATGTTTCTCACTCTCTTTCTCTTTCTCCCTCTCCCCACCTTCCACTCTCTCTAAAAACTCAATGGGAAAAAAATCCTTGGGTGAGAATTAACAAAACAAAACAAACAAAGAGACAAACAAACAAACAAAAAAACCCAAGGATAGTTTAAGGGAACTTTGGGACAACACGAATCATAAAATCTGCATCATAGGGCTATCAGGAGAAGAGAGAGAGCAAGGGACTGAGAACATATTTGAAGAAATAATGGTTGAAAACATCCTTAATTGTGTATCTCACAGAACTAGAACAAATATTCTAAAAATTTATATGGACACCATGGAATACTACTCAGCCAAAAAAAGAAGGAAACCTTACCTTTTACTAGAGCATGAATGGACCTGGAGAGTATCATGTGAAGGGAAGTAAGCCAGCCAGAGAAAGACAAGTACCATATCATTTCACTTATATATGGAATCTAATGAACAAAATAAACTAATGAACAAAATAGAAACAAACTCATATATACAGAGAACAGAGTGACAGCTATCTGAGGGGAGAGAGTTTGGGGGGCTAGGTGAAAAAGGTGAAGGGATTAAGAAAAACAAACAAATTCATAGCCTCAGACAATAGTAAGGTGATTATCAGAGGAAAAGGGGGGTGGCAGGAGGTAGAAGGGGCTAAAAGGGACATAAATTGTGATGAAAGGCGACTTGAGTTGGGGTGGTGAACATGCTATACAATATACAGATGATGTATTATAGAATTGTACACCTGAAACCTGTATAATTTTATTAACCAGTGACAACCCAATAATTTTAATAAAAACCCAGCCAATTAAAATATTAAGTATCCTCCTCCCTCCCAAATAAAGCCTCCAGTTGGAAAAGATATTGAAATAACCAAGAATTTACCCCAAGAATAAAGTTGGAGGGAGACAGTCAATGGTTCAGGGAATAAAGAGTGAAATGAGATTCGGTAAGTGACAAGTATTAAAGGTGCTCAGAGGAAGGAGAACTTTGTGAGCTGGCACATCTGGGAAAAGTGTTGTGGAAGAATGGGGTTGTGTCAGGGTGTTGAAGGCTGAAGAGTGACATTGGGATAGACAGAGAGGACAGGGACGGTGTTTCAGGTTGTGGGTCATAGAATAAGCAGAAGCCAAATGGCAGGAAGGAGCGTGGTGTTTTTGGTGTTTTGAGTTTACATTGTGTGGTGGTTTTTAGATTGTGAAAGGTTTGGAATACTGGACTAAGGATTTTATATATATATATAATTGATTTCAGAGAGGAAGGGAAAGGGAGAGAGATAGAAACATCAGTGATGAGAGAATCATTGATCAGCTGCCTCCTGCACGCCACCTACTGGGGATTGAGCCTGTAACCCTGGGATGTGCCCTGACTAGGAATAGAACTATGACCTCCTGGTTCATAGGTTGGCGCTCAACCACTGAGCCACATCAGCCAGGCTGGACTGAGGATTTTTGTTTTTGTGCTTTTCACTTTTTCTATAGTAAAGTAATTATAGTTTGGCTACTGCCTTTTAGAATTCTCTCAAAGCACTAATCTCTACTGATGTTATTCTGTGAGCCAGAATTCACTCTTACATTGAAGTTTTGAGGCTGTGAAAAATTGCCTATATTAAAATATAAAAGAGCAGATGAAAATCAATTAGAAAATTAGAAAACAAAACTTGAGTTTGCCTCCAAGTAAACTATGTTTTCAGAAGCTTGTGTCTGGTAAACCTCAGAGTCCTTATCTTTGAACCCTGATCTTAGAGCTCTTTATCTTAGAATGTCAACCCTTCAAACTTGTGATTTTTTTCCATAGAACTAAAAGTAAACCCAGTTAATTCTGCCGCTTCCACTTCCTTTTGACTTTCCATTCACTAGTTTCATGAAGCACAATAACAATTGACTGATTTGAGATGAGATATTGAGTGGTCATGAGAACTAGTCTGGCCAGGGTCTTCTATTTCCTTAGCTAGAGCAGGGAAAGCCAAGTTACCAGATTCTACGTGAAGAGTCATCAGAATAAGGGTAATTATTTTTGGATGAGACAAATGGTTAGTGATATCAAGCTATGCATGCGTATAATGTCCATCTCCAAAAGGGTCTTTCTTTAGTTTTCATCCCTCATTTCCATCAGGGTCCTAATGGGAAAGAGATGGCATACTCAAAGGTTTACTTGAAGAGACTTTAACTAAAGGACTCTTAACAGGGGTGTGTGCAGGGTTAAGGGAACTAACAAAGATGATGAAGCACTGAAGGGATTAGCAATGTTACTGCTCCTAGTCTGAAGGGATAAGGAGAGTGAGTGATGTTCGAGAACCTAGCACCAGCTATTGCCATGAGTGGGAAGCATCTAACAAGAGCTGTGGCTATCAGCAGAGGAATGAAACCACAGTCAGGGAGAGAGCAGAGTAAATACTCAGGTCTCTCTTCTCACCCTGCAGTATTCTCTAACTTGTGGAACCCACCTGGAAGCCAGATGGCAAGTGAGCCCCGAGGATACAGCCAAAGAGGTCAACCTCTCGAGGTACAGCAAAGAAGAGAAAGGCCACGAATAGGACTGGAGAGGACAAAGGAGAGTAGCCAGCATCCTAGTTGACTCTTCAATTCTTTAGAAATTCATGTACTTTCAGTTTCTTCCAAGAGGAGCATTTTATTAAAATTTGAAAAATTAAAAAAAAAATCTGGAGAAGTTATTATTGTTTTAAATTGAGCCACAGTGAGGGTTTTGGAGATGGCTCAAGAAATAGAACATACTGGGGGAATAATCCAAGTAATGGCAGGGAGAAGCTAAACTCCCATGTTTATGATTGGTCAAGTTAGGTTGGAAGGAACAGCTTCATGGGAGCACCTATGAATCTACCAACTAAGCCCAACAATTGGAATTTGTTTTGTTAGTAACACAAGTCATCAGTCTTCTCCACCTGGTCTCAGATGGCACCAAACTACGTATGGGAGAACCTGTTTCTGCAGGAAAGTAGAGAATGTGTGCTTCCTCTGGACAGTTTGGCCTCCCCATCCTTTTCATAGGAAGATGGGGAGAAAAGCGTAGGCCTACCCACCAGGGCAAAGCCGGGGGTGTAAAGTCCAGCATATGCCCTTGGAGAGCAACTCATGCCCAAAGGAAAGAAGAGGCTGGGCCACACATGCCTCCTAATTCTTCCCAAACGTGTATCAGGCGAGTCAGTCAATCCACTGCCTTGGGGCAGAGTGAAGGAAGAGCATTGGAGGGGACTGTCTTCTCTCCATCTCACTTTCTCATTCATTGGTTCACTCAACTTACATGCTTTCAGCAGTAGACACCCTATAGATGCTGGGAATGCAAAGATGAATAGGCTGCGATTTCCCCCAGATGGTAATAACAAGAACAGCGAATGGTTACTGAGGATGTTCCTCAAGGCAGGACATGTTTTTATTCATTTCTCACAAAACATTCCCAGCTACCATAGAGACAGATACTATTACTAACTTTATTTTACAGCAGAAGAAACGGAGGTTTGGCAAGGTTTAAAGGACTTGCTCAAAGTCACAGGAATTAGTGGCAGAGCTAGGATTCAAATTGAGGCAGTGTAGCTCCAGAGCTAGTGTTCTTAATTCCTTCCCATGTCATAGGCCAGTGGTGGAGACAGCCCTGTGAACAAATAATTACAGTGTAACAAATGAGGTAAGTGCTAATAGAGGGATGTACAGAGTACAGAGGAAGGAGTGACTAAACAGGCCTATGTGTGTGACATTTGCGTAATTTCCTCTGTCTATTGCCAGAAATTAACAAATTGAAGTCTTCTGGGGGCTTGATTTATTATTACTATGCATGGATTCAGATAGAGAGCTCAATTCATGTTGCCCTGCTGCCCCTCCCAAGCATAATAGCACTTAAAATAATTTCTTCCTGACATCTTGGCCCCCCTCCAAGAGTTCTGCTCTAGCTTTTGGACAAGGCAGCAACAGGAAGAGGACATCCTAATGTTCCCTGATGAGAGACTTAAATTGGAATTTGGAATCGTTTTGTGATTAAAATCACTGTTAAGATTCTATTGTCCTATATACTGTATATGCATATGTATGCCAATTGAATCAGCCATGATACATATGCTATATAGAATCACCAAAAACAGCTGTGACATTGGTTAAATTTCTATGCTTCTATAGTTTGCAGGTCTTATACCAAATGAAGATGATTTTCTCACCTCAAAGACTTTTTTGGTTATGACTTTACCATAATTTAGTGGTAATATATCACAATTTCTGCTAATCACACATGACCAATTACATTTCTATTTCATTCCTCTAGGTAGGAATTGTTTAGATTTGACCCCCTTTCTTATCTTTGAGGTACTGAATACCCATACATTTGGTTTTTATATCACTTGAAACTACAGTAGGCATCGTTAAGCTTATATGACCAGATTGGGTACTGTAAACAGCTGTCTGCTGCCGCCAAGTGATGGCCCATTCATGCCAGGATGTTAAGCACATCCTGTGGTTTGGTGTAAACACCAGGTGGGATTCTAATCCATTCAGCACAGAACCCCTCTGTCTTTCCTCCTGAATAAATGAAAATCTCTGGGAAGTCCCTCCTCAGGAATTCTCTATTCCCTTTGAAGTCAGTGAGTCTCACTCCAAAATGACCCATGAAGGGGGATGGATCAGCTCCTCCCAAGCTCCCTCTATTCACAATGTATTTCTTGGAGTGAGTGCAGGAACTCACAGAGAAGTTCCAAGTTAACATGTAGCCCTCTGGTCCTAGGTTACTCTTTAGTGACTTTGGATTTCAGTAGAATAAAGTCAATTTTAGTTGAGAACATGGCCTTATTACATCAACTCCTCTCTTTCAACGGGCAACATTACTCTTCCCAGAGCTCTGTAGCTTCTTCCACTTAGGGTGCTGCCTTTGGGGGCTACCCAGGAAAACAAAGGGCTCTGAAATTAGGCCCAACTAGAATAGGAAGTGGAGACCCAAACTTTTCGCGTGGACTCAAAAATTCTTCCCAAAACTCTCACTTACTCCCAACATGGCCATGCTCCTCTGGCTCTCCTTGTGATTGACGACTGTGGAGCAGGAGTGCTTTCTCAGACATGAGGACAGTGTTTGAACTTGTTGCTAGGACATCTATGGAATTTCCATATTCTATCCCAGGAAAGAAATATAATTTTTCTTTGATGCCACATTCTTCTTTAGCCAGAAATACAAGGAAACCACTGTTTGCAATGGGGTTTTTGGCAGAACTCTGAAGTGTGGCCTGGGTCTGGGAACCCACAATCCAAGAATAAGGCACCATTTATGTACAAAATTGTTGAATTTGGGTAGAAACTAGGTTCAGCTATGTTTGTGAAGCCACTGTCTTGCAGGGTCAAAAAGAGCTTATTTTTCAAGTAAGTGTGTTTCACTGTTTACTGGCGACTCTACCAAAATAATTATTTCCTGTGTGGGTCACTGGGAGTGAGGTAATCCTAAAGAAAATGCTCCATTGTGCTTACTGGGCTGGGCAGAGCAGCAGCTCCAGACTTTCCATTAAAGCAACAGTAATTGTGCTGAATGGGAGAGTCTGGTTCATGTGCCTTTGGAAGGGAGGTTCATTTTCTAATTGATACTTTCAGGATCTTGTGAGAGATGGCAAATATGAAGGTACACATACACACATCTTTGTGTGCCCTTATTGTGTTGGTTCATTTAAATAGTTTCACAGGACGGTTCCTATTGGTGTAAAAGCAGAAACTTACCCTGTACAAGCTGTTAATTTGCTTGTCTGTCTTGAGCCACTTGAGGGCATGCTTCATTTGCCTTTGTCTGACTTCCTAGCCGACAGTGATAGGCTTATCACTGAACGCAATGCTCATTAGCCCTCGGAGGATGAATGCATGGCTTGCAAAGCAAATGAAGTCCAGGGAGGGAACTAGTAGCCCCAAATTGCCTTCCCTGGTACAATGACACCAAGATGAGAGAGATTTCCAGAAAGAGGGCCTGGCCAGCCAGGATTAGAGCATCCCTGAGGTGCTGAACCCCATGGTTCTAGAGATTAAACAACTCTGTACTTCCTACTGCCACCCTCCCTGGAGGCAGAGAAGTTAGGCACAGAGTTATCCACAGCAGTTGCTAGAGATTGGCATAGCGAGTACAGTGAGCTGTGGCAGCGGGGTCAACAGGTGAAAAACTAGGCCAAAGAGAATACCACTTCTGGTCTATAAAGCAGAGGAATGCTTTTGAATATACAACATCGCATACTTTACTCTGCCTACTTACTACTCTGGTTATAGGAGCTTCGTGTGTACATTACAGATGTAGAGCTTTGTATTACAAACAAAACAAAACAAAACAAAAACAACAATGTTATTACTGATTAATTCACTCACTAAATTTTTATTGAGTGTCTTCTATATACCAGGCTTTGCATTGGTGCTGAGACACAGAGGTGAACAAGCCAGATATAGGGGTCCCTTCCTTTAAGAATTTCAGCTGCTAGTGGAAGAGATGGATGAAAGTACAAATTGTGATCATTTAAAAAAAAATTACCTGGATATTGAGGTAGGGAATAAAGGAAGTACCTAAATTACATAAAGTGGCCAGAAATGATTGTCAGGTGAAGGAGAAAGCTTTGGGAAGAGTGAAGAGGAGGAGCGTTCCAGACAGAAGAAAGAGCCCATGTGAAGGACCAGACACCTAAAAGAAAGTGGTGTTTTAGAGCATAAAAAAAAAAACAGTGCTCATACGTCTGCAGTAGCGTGAGTGAAGGGGAGAGTGTGCCCTAAGTGGCAGAAGTCCTCCAGGGATTTTCAGATCTGCAATCAAGGACAGAATATCAAGTGAAGAATGTGGGGCAGTTGCAGAGTCACCAGGGGGCTTGACATCATTACCCAGAGTAAGGGGCCTGAGCGTGAGAGTGGGCCTTCCACTGTATGTTGTGTCTCATCTCAGCACCATATGTCCCACACAACTTACGATTTTGGCCCAAGTTTCAGGCCCAAATGAGAAAACCATAGTTGGGAGTGGCCATCCACACCCAGTCGGTACTTGCAAATGGAAGTGGAGGCTAAAGAGAATGCTGATACGGAAGTGTGCAATGCTTTCTGCACTTTCTGCTCCTGGTCTTTCAGGGTAGAAGACATCTGGGACGTGTCCTTTCAGAATGTCATTAAGAAGCTACATGTGTGTGTGCGCGCGCACGCGCACGCGCGCGTGCATGCGCAATTCACATGTAGGTAAATGGATGCTGACAACTGCCAGATGTATTGGCTTATTCAGGTTTTTAAAAATATATATTTTATTGATTTTGGAGAGGAAGGGAAAGGGAGAGAGATAGAAACATCAATGATGAGAGAGAATCATTGATCGACTGACTCCTGCACGTCGCCTACTAGGGACCAGGGCCACAACCCGGGCATGTGCCCTTGACCGGAATCAAACTGGAACCCTTCAGTCCACAGGCCAACAGTCTATCTACTGAGCCCAGTTGGCTAGGGCTTATTCAGGTGTTTTTAACCAGGGGTCTGACATAATCTTGTGCAGGAAAAAAATTATATCTTTATTTTCACTAACTTCTCTAACTGACATTTAGCATTTCAACAATATATTTAGGCAATGAACCATAGTAATTTTAGCATCAGTAGAAATCACAGGTATTTTCATATCACATTATAGCTGTTGCAGGTATCTCAAAATATCACTTATGCTTGTCACTACTTCAGAATTATAGTAGTTATCACCCCATAGCTAGATCTTGTTATTTAATGTGCTAATAAAGCACATATATTACTACATCATGTTTCAAAAGAGATTTGAAAACTGCATTTTAATACTCTGGTTTGTTTGCAATCCTATGCATGTTATCCTTTGCATTTCAAAATGTGGTTGTGAGAAGGGGTTTGTAGGTTCCCAGACAACCAAACAGGTCCTTGACATAAAAAAAGTTAAGAACTGCCAGACTTCATGGGTCATCTTGCCAGTTCCATGTGATAGGGGGACAGACTTCCACACGTCCACTTTCCTGGGAGGCATTTTGCATTCTGACTGAGTGGAAAAAGGGAAGAGGCAATAGTACTTGTCAACCCCATGTTTGTGCAGAAGCATACATACTTTGATCCAGTTTGCAAACCAATTCAGAGCCTGAATTTCTGAGAAACAAAAAGAGAGTCAGTCATAAATCAAGAGAGCCAAGAGAGAGCGGTCTGAGAGAACGTGCCCACAATCTTGGATACAAAGAATGCATTACAACAAACCTTTGCTAAGTAGAGATCTGGGGAAAGAACAAACATAATTTTCTCCAAGCTCTAACCTCCAGGGCCTACAGGAAGTCCATTCAGCCAGCCTGAGCCTTCCCCATTCCCTAAGGCCGTAGCTTTGGGGGTCCTCAGAGAGCACATCTGTAACCACAAGGCAAATCATTAGCCAGTCTGCCACCTCCCATGGCTGAGCCACCTGATGGATGCTATTTTTAGAAAGTCTAATTCCTGGCAGAGACATAGCAGCCACAGCAAGCCCGGAGAAGTCAGCCTGGTTTCCCAAAGGTCTGAGGTGGTACCCCTGGATAAGAAATGCTGAAAGAGGTGTTTGCTCACTTTTTCAGAGATTTTAGAAATAGAATTTAAAGCTCAAGAGACCGTCCACTCCCCACCACCCTCCACTCTCCACCACACAAACTGAATGAATAAGAGTTGCTGAAGATGCCTCTCCCATCATCGCATCACTCAGTCTAATGGAAGCTCCTTCGGAAGCAAAGGTTTAAGGAAATGATGCTTTAATGGCAAAGAGCAAGGAGTCAGAGAAATCAACTTTCCCAAGATCACAGTCTCAGAGCTGGAGCAATTGTGCTTCAGTCCTTGCCTGCTGCTTCGTAGGTCTTCTCATCTATGAAACCGACCAATGAGAAGAACTCATACAGAGGGTTTTTAGGAGCGTATGTGTGTGAATGGAAAAGTGCCCCTTCAATGCTTGCTAATCTCTAACTGCTGTAACTTCTGTTTTTCTAGACAAGTGTGATAGTCTCAAAGAGGTTCCCTCCTTCCCCTCCTCTTCCTCCTCCTCCTCCTCCAACAGAGCCACCCAGCCAGGGCTGTTCCTCCTTTTTAATTAATACTGAGGTATTAGTTGATGTCCAGGCCTATTTCCTGTCATCTCCTTTCTTTCCCCGAGACATTATTCTCTCTCTCTTATCTCTTTAGTCTTTCTCTCTGTGATGTCTTCCTGGCTGGAGCATGAAAACATGCTCACCTGTCTCTCCCACTTGAAACAAACCCTCCCCTGACCTTACATATCCCTCTGGTTCCTGCTGCCTTCATCCCCACCTTTGGGACCTGTCCTCCTGCAGCGAGCCAGTGTCCTGCTCTGGGCCCAGTGGTGGCTTAGTGGTGAAGACTGCCCTTGTAGGTGGGGCCCACATTTTTCTAACAATGTTTGTGACTGATGAGTAAATCTGCCTAACTCTGGGGTGCTTGCTGTGGCCACAAATCTTTGTTTTAAAATATATTTTTATTGATTTCAGAGAGAAAAGGAGAGGGAGAGAGAGAGATAGAAACATCTATGATGAGAGAGAATCATTGATGGGCTGACTCCTGCACACCCCCTACTGGGGACTGAGCCCGAAACCCAGGCATGTGCCCTTGACCGGAATTGAACCTGGGACCCTTCAGTCCATAGGGCGATGCTCTATCCATTGAGCAAAACTGGCTAGGGCATTGTGGCCACAAATCTTAGCCATGTTCTCCTGTAGCTCTCTATCTGTAACATTTGCATCTCCACTAGCATGACTCCGTTTTCTTTCTTAGTCTCCCTTTTTAGATTTAGAACTGAATTAGCAAGGAGAAGGAAGTAATCTGTTGGCCTCCTCAAATCCCAACTGTGGAAAAATGCCATGATTTAAGGGACAGGTGGGGGGAAAGCAGGCTGCCATCTGATCTATGTTCACGGCTTTTTTATAATCCTGACCCGGGAGCCACAGAGAGCCATGACCAGCCTCCCCCTTGCCCTTCCCTTGCTCCCGTTGAACCAGTATGAGGCCTCAGAAATCCCATTCAACATTGTGATTCAGGCAGCTGGTATCAATCAACTGGAGTTGATGTCAGAGATGAAACCTTTTTGAAAGCCTGGGTCTAACATGCTGGTGCCTCCTGAATCTGTCACAGCAGCCCAGATCTAGGTGCTGACCCATCATATGAGGGTTTCTCATTGTCCTCAGTACAAAAAGGAGACTTCTTACCGTGGCCTGATTGCCCCCGACTGCCTGTCACATCCCTTACCTTTGCTCAGTTCCTTCTGCTTCAGCCACTCTGAGCTCCTTGTGGTTCTCTCAGGACTTTTAGATTTTTGCAAATAGTACACACTTTGCCTGGAAGGAAAGTCCCATTCTTCCCTGCTTCTAGTCTGGTCAGTTTTGCTTCTTCTTCACATCCCAGCCTCCCTGCCCTGAGAGCCTCTTCAGGCAAGTTAGGGTTTTTTTTTTCTTCAGTGTTTCTTCCAGACTTAAATTCTTGGGGGACAAGGGGACTGACTTAATTTTCCTAGACCCTCGGGGTGTAGAATAGGCCTTCTCTATCGTGGGCACTGAACGCATGTTTGTTGAGTGAATGAGTGCATTTTCGAGGTCATCCTATATGACTCTCCTACACTTGTTTGTTACACTTTGATGCCTGCTAAATGCTTCCAAATTTTCTAGAAGAGTCCTACAGCAATTTGGCACAGCAAAGCTGGGCAAATTACATACAGTGACCAACAGCATGAGAGATCAGTGTAGATTAGATTCCTGATGTGGATGAGATTTCCTTGTGTTTCAAAGTCAATTTTGGCCCCGCAATGAGGAAAATTATGACTTAGGTTGCAGTCATTCCAAAACAGAGCAGCCTGTAATATAAAGGGAGCTAAATGCGTGAGGACAAGTTTAGTCTGGAATTTTCTTCAAGACCATGCATAAAAGACATCACACGCACTGTGGTGTAAATGACTATTTCTGGATGGATTCTTAGACGAATACTAGATTTGTCTGAACCTTGCCTCAGGACATAGCCTCTTTAGTCTTGCTCCGTATGTTACTATTGGGCTTCTTGTAACATCTGGTACAGCTTTTTCTCTCTCTCCAATATTTCACGTGTGTGTGTGTGTGTGTGTGTGTGTGTGTGTGTGTGTGTGTGTGTATTACGATGTGGAAGTATAGTGACTTAGAGAGAAAGAAAAGTACTGCATTTTCCAGAACATAAAGAAAAAGTTAAGGCTTAAAAACTTGGCATATTTTAGGTTTGTACTAAATCTGGCAAATAGCAAATGCTTAAGGACTTTTATCTACAATTACTATTAAAATTACTAATATTATTATTAGCAGTAATAGGATCCAGTACTTGAAAGCAGGTTGTTTTGTACCAAAGCAAGTGTGTGGGAATATACTCTCATGGCTCTACATTCTCCATAGGAAATAGAGATTGTATATATTAGCTGGAGTTCACCCAAACTACTTTTGGGACAAACAGGATCATGTGTTTGGAACAGAGGTCAACAGCTGTTACTCCTCTGTGGCATTCCTGAGATGTGGACAGATGTATTCAGATGACCTTCCTTATTCAGTGAGTGTGGGAACTGGTGGAAGAGGGTGGGGGGGGGTGGGAGGGAGATACAGCAATGGGAAGGGTGAGAAGGCTCCCATGGGGGCTCAGTAACATGAGCGACCATTGAAAGCAACATTGGAGCTAACAGTTTTATTTCCTGGAGTTTCCGTACTAAACACACGTTAGGGAATGAGGGCCCTTAAAATTTTTCTGAAAGGATGAAAACCAGGCATGACAGTTTTCCCAAGGCTGGGACAAGATTGCACTTCCTGAAGAGGTCAGGGGTCACCTGTTTACCATTCCACTGAATGCACAGTAGGGAATAGAAGAGAGTCAAATCAGGTTCAATACAAGATGTGGAGTGAAATACATTCCTTCCCTAGCCCTTCCAACCCCAGTCATATTTAATTAACATTCCTATTTCTAGAAAATATCCAACTGTGTCAGTGGCTTCAAAAAAGTAAAAATTCAGCCTGGCACAGGGCTCTTGGTATATTTGTATAATGCCAGCAATAAAGCAGGCAGCTGGTCTTCCGTGAGCCAAAAGAACATGGCTCCATGAGACCATTCGTTTTTCAGAATAATAAGATTTGAGAACAGCACAGTAGACTTTCCTGATAACAATATCTTTGGGTCCTAAGACCTCTAAGTTTACACTGTCATAGTGGTTTAGCCAGAGTCTGCTTGGCAATCGTCTTTCTCAGTCTTTAATGATGGTGATTGATGTTTTCTGTATCTGCCACTCTCCTTCTGCTTTCTGTCAGATTACCAAGTGAATAAACCCATTGTCAAGGAACTGTCCTAAAGCTCCGATCAGCATTGCCTGGGCACATGATGGATCTTGCTGACAGTACACACATTCCTTTAGGATCTCATCAGCATTAATTCCTCTAGGATGATATCAAAACTACACGAATTTTGCTCCTTCCTCTTGATGGGGTCTGCATGAGTATAGGGTCAGCAGGGAAGCAAGTAGAACTGCATCCTCCCGAGTGAAGGAAGACATTGCAAGTCACATAGAATTCTTGCTGAATTTGTATGAAGATGGCGCTGAAGGTCAGGTGTGCCTATCAGGAAGATACATCCCTCTTTACAAACCTTGTTCCTAAGCACTGCACTATCAACCACATATTCCAGCTGTTGGTTGATCAGGACTGTATCAACTCCAACCATGATGCTCTAACCTAGAGTTCACTTTTTGAGTCAGACAGAATCAAGTTTAAATCCTTGCTTTACTACTTACTGTGCGATTGCGGGTGGATTACTTAACCTGGCTGAGCTCCTGTTTTCTTATCCATAAAATAGAGATATTAATAGCACCAGCCTCCTAAGGTTGTTGTGGAGATTAAATGAGATGATGCAGGCATAATGCTGAGCACAATACCTGCCAGCAGGAAGCCTCCAGGAAATGTTAGCTCTGCTTTTTCCACTTGGAGCCTTAGGCCTGCCTCTCTTTTTAAGTGGTCAAAAGGTTTTTAGGTAATTGTTTTAAGCTATTTTTTCACCATATTTTTTCATGGAACCCTTGATAAAACCTCTTAGATTGTTCCTGCAAATATATTTTTCTGTAATATTTGTTTACTCAGTGGGATTAGTTGATCAATATGGCAGTTATTTCTTGCCTTTTCATTTCTTTTGGGCATAACATAATTTTTTTTCAGGCTTTGGTCCTGCTGGTTTGTGATAATATGCATGACTTTTTTTTTTTTAACAGTCTTTGTCTGTTTTTTTGAATAACTTTTTCATACCAACTGCATAGCTCAAAGAGAGAATCTCAAGCTTCGTTATTCTCCCACAGTCACCAGGTGAGCATTTGTGTATGACAGACCTTTATGGAAAATTAGAAACTAAAACGAAGGCAAGTTTCTAGCTGAAATTTAGATAAAAGAAAATATTATCCTGGTAGGCTTGCTCAATATTAGAGATAGCCAGAGGGTTTCCCATCATTGACTGGCTTGACAACTGTAATTCTTGAAGACTCTTCAAAGATATTTTGTAGTTTATACTACAGTGTAGGTTACAGTGAAAAGAACTATGAACCAAGGAGGTACTATGCTAATTTCTGAAACAGAGTTCTGGTGTCACTCATGCTGTAAAGTAAAATCAATCTATGTAAACATATCAAACATATATTCAACTAGAGGCCCAGTGCATGGAATTCGTGCATTGGGGCAGGGTGTGTGTGGGGGGGAGAGTTCCCTCAGCCCAGCCTGCACCCTCTTGCAATCTGGGACCCCTCAGGGGATGTCCGACTACTGATAGGGCCTAAACCAGCAGTCAGACATCCCTCTCAGAATCTGGGACCACTGGCTCCTAACTGCTGGCCTGCCTGCCTTCCTCATCACCCCTAACCACTCATCTGCCTATCTGATCACCCCTAACTGCTTGCCTGCCTGCCTGCCTGATCTCTCCTAACCACTCGCCTGCCTGATCACCCCTAACTGTTTGCCCGCCTGCCTGATTGCCCCTAACTGCCTCTGCCTCAACCCCCACCACCGTGGCTTCATCTGGAAGGACGTCCGGAATGATGTCCAGAAGGTCGTTCAGCTGTCTGGTCTAATTAGCATATTATGCTTTTATTATTATAGATGATCCATTTTGGTTGATCCAACAAACATTTACTCAGCCCCTTATAATAAGTGTGAAATGGAGATTCATTAAATCTTATTTCTATCTTAAGGGTGTGGAAATTCACACATTGTGTGAGATATGAACAACTTACTGTGTGAGTTATTTTCATCCCTACTTTACACATGCAGAATTGAGGTTATGACTTTTTAAGTTCTTATGGCTACCAAGTGGCCCAACTGGGATTTGTCCCCTAAGCCTGTGGAACTTCAAGTCCTTGCTTTTAGCTACTGGAAGTCTCAAAAATCTCCCCCTACCCATACTGACTAATTCTCTGAAACCAGTTGGCTGTCCTACAATTTAATTCAGTTCTGACACGATTTAATTAAAGTTAATGTCAGATCCCACAAGTTAAGGGCTCAGTCCCACAAGATTGTCCCTCCTACAGATGCCAATTGCAAGTCCCAGGTTGTCATTTGTACTTCTGATGGACTGGCTATAAATTGTGTTCCCATGACCCCCTCTCAGGCTCAGAGGATAGAGAGAGGGGCTAAAAGTTTCCAGCTTCTAGTCATGGCTTGGTATTTCTTGTGACCAACCCCATCTTGAAGCTATTCAGGAGCTCACCAAGAATCACCTCCTTAGAACAAAAGATGCTCCCATCACCCAGGAAATTCCAAGGCATTTAGGAGCTCTGGGCCAGAAACTGAATAAAAAAACCAAATATGAAAACAAAATGCTCCTAGAACCTTTATTAATTAGGAAATTACAGAGGTTTTAGGAGCTCTTGCCAGGAGCCAAGGATAAAGACCACAGTATTACAATATTATATCGCAATTTTACATGCCCCAAGATTCTTTTTTTTCAAGTTTCTTAATCCCAAGTGTAATTTCTATTATGTTCAAACAGCCCAGAGAATTTGGTCATTTGTACTATATTTTTCTCTGACAAGTTATGTAATTGGAACTTCAGTATCATCACAATGCACATGTCCTTAAATTTAAAAATCATGTGTGAATTAAAAAAATTCTGGAATTTCTCTGTAAATATCCAGGTGCATTTTTTATCAAACATAGTTTGATTATGTCTTCACAGCATCTTGGGGCCAACCCCTTTTTCTCTCACACTCCAGTCACATAGGCTAGATGTTAGATGTCTTGCAAGAGAAAGATAATGCACATTTCTTATTCTTTTGCCCGAAGGAATTTATAATCCTAGAGAGGCTTGACAGTAAGGAGGCAGTATAGTGCTGTGATTAGGGCATAGCAGTTCAAGTTAGAAAGATCTAGATTCTAATGCTGACTCCACTGCTTCCTGAGACTTCTCAACTCTCTCAGAGTCATTTTCTCATCTCTAAAGTGGGGATAATAGTAGCGTGTTCCCTACAGGTTGTGTGAGTATTAAATGAGATCAGGCATGTGAAGTGCTTGCTACATAAATGCTAGCTACTTTTATTACGGGGAACACAGTAGAGACTCAGTCATCTCTGCATTGATGGCTTTAATGTCCTTTATTTCATCTCTATCATTTCCACTTCTCAGTACATGTGAATGCCATTGAATTTCAAGAGCAAATGTGAAAGGACCCTAATGAAATGATTTGCTTCTTTACTGTGATATATGTTTATAAAAAAAGAAGGCAAATGCCAACATTTGTATTTTCCTTTTACTCTGAAGACTGAAAACCAAAAAAAGGTTAGTTAAGTTATAAAATCAAGTATACTTATTTGTTATTTTGTGAGTTTCTATTAATTAGCTAATCTCTGTGGGCTTCAGCATCCGCCTCTGCAAAATAAAGGAGTTAGACCAGATAATTGCACCATTTCTTTCCAGCTGAGTTTGATTCAACCAAGCATTAACATATACATAATACTAGCTAGATGTTATACAGTTATCTTTCCTGTGCTCGAAGATAGTTATTCATTTTCTTCTTAGCTTTTTGTTATTAGTCAGAGGGAAATTCGGGAAGTCTTTGTTTCTCCTGTACATATTCTTAATCTCTATGATGAATTTCAGAGCCTCTTTTCCTAGATCTGGGTGGTCTGGTCGCTCCAGAATAGGGGTAACCTTTTAGAGAAGGTCAATAGACCTCCTTTAAATTGTCCCGGAAAGCTATCAGGCCCTGGGTAAGCTATAGGTCTCCCTAACGGGGTGGAGGGTCAGAGCCAGGAATACTGGGTCAAACTAGAAGTGAATCTTCTCCAGGACTGGGGGCGTTAACTTCATTATTTTCCTTTAGTTCAGAAGTGTAAATGAATCCTTTTCAAGGACAAGTTGCTCCAAAGGGCAGAAAAATGTGTCAGTATGGGCGGGTCACAAAGACTGTTGGTGAGAAAATTGAAATGTGGACAAAGGAGTTCTATCGGGAGAGAATTTTTTAAAATATATCATTCAGGAGATGAGGAGGGTGGGACTTATAGCTAGGTCATCAAGGATGTTCACTGTAGCATTTTTAAAATAGCAAAAAATTGGTAACAATATTAGGGGATGCTTAAACAAATTATGATACAAGATAGAGTATTATTCATCAATTACAAATGGTGTTGATAAAGAATACTTATATGTCATGGGAAAATGTTCCAGATATAACAGATAAGAGCATGTATCTGTTGAAAACTAGAAATAAAACATGACATCAAATACGTAAAAATCTTAGTAGAAAATCACATGGAAGACAATGGACCAGAAAGTTAAAAGTATATTAGGGGTGGTAAGGTTATGGGAGATTTTGGTTTTAATGATTATTTTTTACATTTAAAAAGGTAAATGTTGCCGAAACCGGTTTGGCTCAGTGGATAGAGCGTCAGCCTGCGAACTGAAGGGTCCCAGGTTCGATTCCAGTCAAGGGCATGTACATTGGTTGCGGGCACATCCCCAGTAAGGAGTGTGCAGGAGGCAGCTGGTCGATGTTTCTCTCTCATCGATGTTTCTAGCTCTCTATCCCTCTCCCTTCCTCTCTTTAAAAAAATCAAAAAATATATATATTTTTTAAAAAAGGTAAATGTATCTTTTTCTAAATTTTCTATATGAAATATGTCTTACTTTTATAGTCAGAATAGAAAGCAATACAAATGATCTTAAACAAAACAAAACAAAACAAAACAAAAAACCCCTCACATATACAAACCAAAACCTAGGGTAATCATATCAAACTTAGATGTCCAGGAAAACAGAAAAAATGACTGGGAAGGTTTTGAGAAAGCCAGCAAGTACAAGATCCTGAGTCAGGTGCCCGACGAGGGAAGCAGAGTCGGCCACACCAGTGGAAAGATTCAAATGCAGAAGGCATGGCCGGAGGGAGAGGGCTCGGGGCGTGGGGCCAGCCTTGGGGAGCCTGCTCTGGAGCCTCCGTTCCTGCCTCTCACTTAACATTGAGTGACTCCTTGAGGGACATACTAGTAGAGAGCATGCGGTACCAAAGGGCTTTTGGTCACCTTACTGTCCCCCTTTGTTATTGGACTCTCCCTTTGCTTAGGGGACCTCCTCTTCTCAGTGGCTGTGAGCTTGCAAGGAGGGTGTGCTTCTCAAAGTTCCTAGAAGTGAGCTTGGTATAAACAAAGGTGCATCTGTTAAATTCTCCGAAGGGCTACCTATGTCTAACACACAAGTTCAAGTCCTAATATTTATGACTCCTTTCAACACTGGTCTGAATTTTCCCAAATCCTCAATATAATTCTTATTGTTGTTATTTAACTCTAACAATATGTCTATCCCCATCTCATGAAAATCTCTCCTCTGTGAGAGGCTTTATCTGTCCTTTAGAATACCTTGTTTGTCTACCCTTACATTCCTGCTGGATTCCATGCACCAATTTCCCCCAGCTGTGACCCCTGACCATCAAGAATAATTCTCATGAGCCCAGCATAGAGTGACTGGCAATCTTTTTCAGTGACAAGAAAAGGATGCCTTTAAAAGAAAAGTCTAAAGTCATCAAAACAATGCAATATCCTGTGTGAAACAATGCCTTGAGGTTTGAGGACATGTGGTTTGATCATGTGCCCTGAGAGAAGTTAAGTTGGAGGTGGCCTCGGATGACGGAGACTCGCAGGCCTTGGCGAGTGTGCCCTCAGCCCACCTCACACTTGGGGCTCCTCCGGGAGGAGGGGCTGCAGCTCTGACCTACCATTAGCACAATGATCCTCAGGCTGCTCCTGGCTCTCAACTTCTTCCCGTCAATTCAAGTAGCAGGTAAATGATTTTGATTTCTTTCCTTCTCTGAGTTTTAACCGTGAAATTTGGGTATTTGAAGTATAGTTTTGCTATAAAATGGCAATCTGCTATTTAGAAGCTCACTGATTCTCAGACTACATTATGATATTTTAATGAACATCTTTTTGGAATGAAATAACATTTATTTAGCTATTAGTTGAAAATGTCATATGTGTGTGTGTGTGTGTTTTCAATTTAAGAAAACTACTAATAACAGTTTGGTTCTGAATGCTCTGGAATTAGACTGCTTGCATCCATGTCACAGACCCATTTCTCACTAGCTAAGCTGAGGCTAGTGTTTAAACTCTCTAAGCCTCAGTTTCCTTATGTGTGGAACGGTGATGATAATAAACTCATCTCAAGGTCATTGTGAAGATAAAATGAAATAATCCATGTAAAATGCTCAGTGTAGTTAGTGCTTGGCTGGCAAGTTAAGTGTTACTTGTAATTACTATGTCTACCAGGATTGCATGAGTGCCAAAATGAATTTGGAGTCATTACATAAACTGGCACAATACAGATGCTAATAAATTAGTTTTTGTTTGTTTGTTTTGTTTTGACAATTGGCTGAAATCCATTTCCTTAGATTAAAAACCCTTAGGGTCCCAATGATGATGACGAGGAGGATGAGTACACCTAACACTATTACAAACCCCGTTTCAGATGAAGAGATGGAGGGGTAGGAATGCTAATTTGCCCAAGGTTATACAGGTACTCGTTGTTGGAACCAGGGTTTGATGCTAGAGCCTATCTATGCTCTTGACCTTTATGCTATCCCACCTAACATGATGTGGTTTATAATTTTATAGCTGCAGACACATCCAAGGTTCAATCATCTTTAGACAAATCACAGTTCCAAACAGAAGGAACTTGTTGCTTTGGTGGGCTAGGGTGAGAGGTGTTTGTTCAGGTTGGTCTTAGAGTTGGAAAAGGGTCCTGCTTGGCTCAAAAATTGGACTGATAGGGGTTGATGGAATGTTTAAATATAGTTATTTATTTCCCTTGAAGATACATTAAAAAACCAGTACCTTCAACTTTCTATTTCATTTATTTTGGTGTGAGAAGACCGTACTATTTGTTGTTCTTAAATATCATGTGCACATGCTCCAAAGGGTATACTTTCCCAACCTGCGTAAGTACAATAGTTACATAAATGCCCATCTGTTTCATTGTCTGATGTGCCAGTGAGAACATTTACAAATTGTGTGTATTTGTAAAAGGTGTTCATACAAAGAAACACAGCTGGTGATGAGACAGGTTTTGCCCCAGTGTCTAGGACCAAGCATTTAGAGCTACTAAATTCATTTAAAAAGTATTTTTTACATTTATTTTTAACAAGGTCTTTAAACTCTATTTTTAAGGGATCTTTAAAATTTATTTTAAAATAATATTTAAAATTCCTTAGTTTATTAGACAGCAAAGAACTGGCAGAAAAGAAGGAGAAACCTCACTCAGGCAGAAAACTAAAATTGGTGATTGTACACAAAGTACTTTGCTGATGTGCCTTGTGGACAGCCATCTGCCATCAGTTCATTCACTGTCCTTTGAAGGTATTTTTTGCACGACTCAAAGCTTTATATTTTTTCTTTAGAACATCTGTTAAGAGAGGGTAGCTAAAAAAGCCGTCAGAGTTCACACACGCAAAACCTTTGTTTTTTCAACTTTAAAATACATCTGCTTTTCAAACATCAAATCACCCTCCGAATAACTTTTCAGGTTTGATGCTGAGTGGTCAGCCAATGAAGTAGGAAAGGGTTTGGGGTAGAGAGGGCACTTTTGAAAAACTGATGAGAAAACACAATGACAACATGCACAAATGTATAATCCATTTTAATCAGTGGTGCAAGCCCTCTCATGTGCTCTCTGCTTCTCTGAATTTACCCTGTAAGAGGACATAGCAAGATAATTCTCTGGTCAAAGTGTAATTGTATTCTTTAGGATTGTGAGAGACTACTGGTATGTCAGTGTTGAATGTGCGTATGTGTTTAAAAAACAGAAGGACAGTCCCCCACCCCCCTGCCCCCATGAATTTAATAATCCTAATGCACTGGCTCACAGCATAGTTTAAATACTTATTCTAGGAAGGTTAAACCTACCCTGATTCTTCATGATTTTACTGATACTCTAGAAAGATCTTTATGGCTAAATTAAAGAAATATGACCTAGAAAGTGTGAGGAAGCCTTAACTTAGACAACTCCTTTGCTCAAGTTACATGTTTTCTACCAGATTTGGGTAATTGTGCCGTTGAGATCCATAACAGAAGATTTCGCTGCGCCTTGGAATGTGAGTCCAGCTCAGAACGGCAGGCCCTGGAAAGAGGCCTCACTTGGGATTGGTGATGGAAGGAGTGTGCCTATTGTTCGTAGGTGTGCAGCCAATATTGGCTATTTTTCAGCAAGCTAGTTATCCACTCTGAAGACAAAATCAGGACGACACCACTTATTTTTTTCCATGAGAGCATTTATTTTCATTGAATCTTAGCAAATAAGCCATTAGAATGGCCAGTTTGAGCAGGATTGGTTTCTCCAGCGCTGCTCCATTTCCCTCAGCATGTCTTTTTCTGAGAGAGCCAGGAAGGCAGAAAGATGGTATCTAATCATTTCAATGATCAGCAAAGCAAGCTAATTAAAAACTTTATTTTTAGTTCAGCAAATGACCCCTCTGAGGTAGCTGTACACAAAAGGGAGTAATCCACCTCTCATAAAAAAAAGCGCTGCTCTGAGGCTGGACGTGGGAAAGTACGGTAAAAAGAGGAACATCAAAAATGCAACGTAACCTGCAAATGGTTCTATCTACCTGACGTTCAATACACTGTAGCCAGTTTTCCTGACTGCTCAGAAAGTGACTGGGTGTTTTTGTCATTTCAAGTAAATGTGATGGACATTTCAAAAGTACAGACCTTGCTTAAGAATTGTCTTTTGTTCTACCACCACTCCCTCCAATGAGGTACTACTTTTTATGTTTTTCAAAGGCAACTATCCAGAAAGGACTTTTACGGCAAGGACTGTAAAATTAATATCAATATACCGATGTCAGGAAATAGAATGAGTCATTTTCACAGACAGACTAGAAATAGAAATGAATCTGTGATCCTAACTTTGAAGCTCTCACATTCAAACCTTTACTCTGGGTAGGTAGGAGACATAGACTGTCCTCCTTCTTAAGGTCTTTATCCTATGATCATGAGTGTACAAGTTCCATATGACTATTATTCAGCTTTTATCATGTGTGACTGTCCCACTCCCTGTATTTGCTGCATGTAGTGCACGCTAAGTTCCACTCACCTGGCTACTGCAGGAGGCAGCGTGGGGAGCACCCCAGCCCTCCTAACCAAGGTCTATGAGCTAAAATGTTCAGCACTAGCTACTCACTTTTTTTTTTTTTTAAGAGGGAGAAAAAGAATGCGTACAAGCAGTGAATACTGGAGTAGATTCATTGGGGGGGGGGGGGCATGGCTCTTGGCCCCTAAAACGTTCCTAGCCTAAGGAATGCCTCCACACATGCCGGCCCGCAAAGCTCACACTGCCTTCAGAAAAACAGGAATGCCCACCCCGATCCAACAAACCGCCTGCAGAGAGAGCAGAACCTGTGGGCCTGGGAGGGAGCTGGCTGTGCTCAGCCTGTGCTCCCCCCTCCCCCCCCCCCCCCCTGCACTAAAGGGGTGTGAGCTGCCAGGCAGGGCAGAGGCCCTCACAGTCCTCACGAGGAAGAAAAATCAATGGAGTCCCCTTCCCCCATCGTTTTGAATTTTGTCGCACCTCTGTGTGGCAAAAGCCTCCCGAAATGTCACCACCTGCACCATTCTTAACTCAGAGAAGCAGAAATAAGGTCGCTTATACTGCCTTAAGGCTTGTCCCCGCTGGCTACCCTCCCTGCCCATCACCATGGTTTGGTTCCTATTAATTTCGGATGCTCTCCTTTGAAGCAATGACAAAAAAAAAAAAAAAAAAAAGATAATGAGTGTAAAACATTCTCTACAGAGGCATAAGCAAAGCACAACACTGCAGGAGAGCACAGATAGTACAGACAGAATGCCCACTCCCGGACAGGGAAAGCAGGTTAGTTTTAGGGTGACCAGGGCACACTGTCACCCAGGCTTCCCCTGAGTGTTGGCTGAGGACCTCACACAGGGGTGCCAGAGCATGGAGAACGGGGGCACGAGGAAAGGGGAGAGATGGGAGATGGGACTCCTGCTTGGGGCTGTGAGAAGGAAATCCTGAAAGAGACCCGAGGAAGCTGAGGGACCTAAGTCTTGCCCTCCCCACCCCAGCGGGTGGCGCTGGCGTGGATGTCCCCGCATCTTCCAGGCTAGCGCGGGGGCGGTGGGTGGGCCTGGAGCAGGGGGATACAAGCCCCGAGGTGCCGTGAGGGTTACCGGGGGCCCTAGGCTGTTTCCCCTCGTTGGCTGCATACCAGGAGAAGAGGGCCGCTCCCCGAGGGCGGGGGTGCATGCTAGCTGCAATGATGGGTATCGTGCGGCTTGGCACGGGCTGCCCAGGCATCATGGAACCTGGGCCTGGTGTGACGTGGCTGGGGCGGGAGGGGCGGCGGCATCCGCTGCTGCATCAGAGGGTAGAGGGGGTGGGGGTGGGGGTGGGGGAGGGGCACTGCTGGCGGGGCATCATGCCGGGGTGCCCTGCTGCTCCCTGCGGGGCCGGGCCAGCCCCCCCTGGAGTGCTAGTGTCCCCGTGGAGGGTTCTGCCCACGCTGCTTTCAGCCGCTCCACGTGCAAGTCCTGGCGTTCAGCAAGCAGGTGCTGCCGCTGTCCTAAGCCTCTTTCTGTCCACCATCCTTTCCGGCCCCTCAACATGCCCAAGTGTGATCTCCAGTTTCGTCATCCGTGTCTCAACCAGGAGAGCCACCTTGATCTTTCTCTCCCAGGGCAGCCAGGTGCTTGGCTTTGGTGGCAGCTGAGGCGAGAGCAGCTGCTGTGGCTGTGGCTACGTTTCCTTCAGAAATGTTCCGCTCGGCTCTGTTGTTCCCAATGTCACTTTCTCTTTCTTGACAAGTGTCACTGAGTTCCTTGTTCTCGGGCCTCCTTTTCCTGGGATTGGGTTTCCTCGCTAACTTCGCTATCCTCTTCCTTCTTGGTATTTTTCGTTGTCTTAGTCTTGTGCTTTATCAGCTTCATCCGTTTCATTTCCCCCTTTGTTTCTGCCTTTCCAAGCTGCTGACCATCAGGATCTGTTTCCATTTCCCCCTCTTCAGCTCCTTCAAGTTCTTCTGGCTCATCGGGCCCGTGCCTGAGATGCAGCTGCTCTCCAGGCCGTAGGTGGGATCCAGCTACTTCTTGTACTTTCTCGATATGAGCTTCAGCCAATTCCTGGGGTACCTCGTCCCCGATCCACGGAAACTCCTGTAAAGATGTTTTTGCTGCAGCAGATACCACACGGAGGGTCCACCCCAGATACCAAAAGGGCAGCAGTGCTCATGCCTGGGTTTCCTGACTGACAAAGGGGGACAGGCTGGTAGGCCAGGGGCCCAGGGGAAGCATCTGAATCCTCAAGGGATGGGTCCTCAGTGGAAAGCCTCAAAAAGTGGAGGATGCATTCAGCCTGAGTACGACTTCCAACATGTTCTGACACTGTTCCAACCATCCTTGTACATGTCCAGGGCCTCCAGGAGTAGCCGATCTCCTGCTCAGTCCACTCTCTTCCGGCATGAGTAAATGTCAGTAGGGAGACCACAGTTCTGCAAATCAGCTGGTTTTTCCTTGTTCTTCTCAGGACCTGAGGTGATTGAAGATGTAGAGGCACAAGCCCAGAGGGTGTATCAGTCAATACGCTGAAATGAGGAGTAGGAAGGATGGCCCATTGCCATGGGTTGACTTTCTGGATCCACTGGGTGGTCAACAAACCCCCCCACTGCTCTAGAAAGGCATGAACCCTCATCACAGCACACACATCTCCAGTCAAGTTCCTCCAACATGGTCAAATATTCTTGGGGGTTTAGGCGACATGTGTCAATCATAAAATTTTGATATGCCAAACATCTCTCTGGAGTCTTGGATTTGTTTTTTTCCAATGAAAAACTCAGGAAGAGCATGTTGTTCAATCATGTGAATGTAGTTATAACCAAACCATGACCATAGCTAGGAATAGTAATGTGATTGGTCTTCTATGCCTCATTATCTTTACCAAGGTCAACTGCATGGCTCTGATCACCTTTGAAGGGATCTTCATCTTCCTTTCCTCCCGTTGTGACTGTTTCTTCATTCTGTTCATCTAGATCAGCTAAGTGCCCTGTTCACAGGTGTATTTTCACTATCTTTCTTTGGACTTAATTTTTTTTTTTTTTGAATTACCACTTCCTCTTTGTTGGGTACAGGTATTGGGTCTTCCATATCCTTGGTAAGATCTTCTTGCTTATCTTCCTCTTTTTGACATCTGCATTTTCCCATAAAGATTAGCTTGGCCTTTCTTTCCACTTTTCTTCTGTGAGTCTGTGGGTGTGGGAGGTGGAGAGTAAGGTGAATGTTGCCTCTTCAGAGCATTAGCTAAGGCCTTTCTTTTTATTTTTTTAATTTTACTGATTTCAGAGAGGAAGGAAGTGGGAGAGATAAAAACATCAATGATGAGAGATAATCATTGATTGGCTGCCTCTTGCACGCCCCCCACTGGGGATTGAACCTGCAACCCCAGGCATGTGTCCTTGACCAGAATCGAACCTGGGACCCTTCAGTCCGCAGGCCGATGCTCTATCCACCGAGCCAAACCAGCTAGGGCTATCTAAGGCCTTTCTATCTTTTCTCTCTGGACTTCAGACTGGCTCTTCACTCTTCATTGAAATTTGCTGTCAAAAACTCATGGGCTTTGTGTTCTGTCCACCTCATACTCCTCCTCATTCATCCATTCATTGAAAACATTAGTGTCTCAAATCCATTTTGCATGAATCTCCCATGGATTTTCTGGAATTAGTAGATCTTCACTTTCCACATTAACATCATTATTATGGACCCAAGTGTCATAGCTGTCCGGATAAAACCCCTAATGTACTAACACCTGCCTGTCTTTTCTCTTCATGGGTCTCAATCACTCTTCATCTTCTTGTGAGGAAGAATACGGATAAATGTGGTGGGAAGCTTTTGACTTCTCATCAGTAAATGTCCCCTGATGTCATTTGATGATATCTTTCAATTTGTTAGCCAGCTTCAGATCAATGTCTGGAATTATGTAGATGTTGGGTCTAGTCAGACAATTGCTCTGCACCAATGTCTTTTTAAAAAATATATATTTTGTATTGATTTCAGAGAGGAAGGGAGAGAGATAGAGAGATAGAAACATCAATGATGAGAGAGAATCATTGATTGGCTGCCTCCTGCATGCCCCCTACTGGGGGGAATCGAGCCCACAACCCAGGCATGTGCCCTTGGCCAGAATCAAACCTGGGACCCTTTAGTCTGCAGGCTGACGCATATCCACTGAGCCAAGGGCTGTACCAATATCTTTTCAATGTTCATAAACATCTCAAGGTTATGATCCATTTGGGATGGATTCTGTAGATCAAACCTACACTATCCCTGTTCATTTTTATACTAGAGGCCCATTGCATGAAGATTTGTGCAATAGGCCTTCCTTCCCCTGGCTGCTGGCACCAGTTTTCCTCTGGCACCCAGGACCCAGGCCTTTGCTCTGGCCACCGCCTTCAGTCTTTGCTCCAGCTGGAGCGCTGCTCCTGTAGCTCCCTCCGCCCCCTGCCCTCCCCTTCATAGCAGGCGTCCCGCCCCGCTTGTCTGCTCTATGCCTGCATGTGTGCTGCCCAGAGGCCCGGAGCGACTGGGGGGGGGGGGGGGGGCAGGGCCGTCGCCATCTTTGTCGGTTTAATTTGTATACTCACTCCTGATTGGCTGGTGGGCATTGCGAAGTGATGGTCAGTTTTCATATGTCTCTTTTATTAGTGTAGATGTGTATACAGCCACAAGAATGTGACACAAGGTGCCTCCAGCTTTGAAATCCATAAAACATTTTGCCAGGAGTTTGGTAAAGGCCGGGTTGGTGACACACTTCCTAAAGGCATCTTTCTGGAAATGAAGAAGCTGCACCACAGCCTAGCCAGCATTTTATTGGTAGGTGCATTGGCATGAACATACTTTCTTGTAGTGCTTGCCCAGCCAGACCTGCACCCAGCATACCAATTCATACTGTCTCTAGGATCTCCAAAAACTTGCTAGCTGGGTCCCCATGCTTCCATTGATAAATGTCCAGGTCCACGCTGTCCCCTGGCCTGCTGCCACCTGCTGCTGTGGCCATCATTGCCATCTGTTGGCCCCACCACCTGGCCTGCCCTGGCCCAGGCGGCATTCCTGCTCCCACCTGCCAGTGTATGTCTCTTTTATGCTGATTTCTTTGATTCCTTTGGCCAATGACATGGCATTGTCATAAAAAAATGTACCCAGAGCTTTCAGTCTGAGAATCATTGCATGAACATTGGTTTCTGAAGCTGGAGGGAAGGTAGCCCAGGCCCAACTGAGAAGTGAAAAGTAGGTGTCTAACTTCTTGCCTGTTACTCTCATTTTGATGACTATAGAAGAGAGATGTGCTGTATGGGATCAACTGCTACTCAGTCACTCCTTTACAGGATGTGAAAAAGAGACTCGAGACTTCTTTGGCCTTAGTATTTCAATCCTAATTTCATAGGCATTTTAATTTAGTCTGTGTGTGTCACCATGTAGGTTAGCTGTGTTCATGTTTTCATTGCTAGAAGAGAGCCTGTACCATGGTGGAGAATTTCTTACTTAACTCTGAGCTGCAACTTTATCTCTGCATCATGATGACTCTCATCCTTTTCATTCGTCATCATCTGCGTTATCTTGGGGACTCTGACTGCCAAGGCAACCAGGTTAATGGTTCCTGATGGTGTCATCAGAGTTACTCATTCACTGTTCACTCTGACCTCTGATCTAATGCTGAGCCCCTTTCTACAGTGTCGGGGTCACTTTGTTGCCTCACAATCCACAGTGTAATGTATTGATTACTGCAGTAACTCCTATTCATCACCCACTCATTCACATAAGAATCTGAATTATTGAAATGTATTACACTTTAACAATGACATAGATTTCCTTGCTAAGAACTTAGGTGGGTGTTTGATTTTGACCTTTTTTTCTTGCCGAGAAGATAATAGGCTGTGCTTTCCATTGCTGAGGGATACTTGACACGTGGTGAAGTGTCAGAATGTCACTGAGGCTGTGTTTGCAACTTCCATGTGACCTGATGACTTTCCTTAATATTGAGCACTTCTAATAACCAGAGTACATAGTTTAAGATCAGCTTTAGGAATGTGGATCCAGGAGGATTCCATTTCTGAGCCATAGACTCTATCCCATAAAGTATGGTTGAGAATGGGCACACATGAAGAGACTGTTTCTTTCAACTCTGAGGCTCCTTTGGGGACTAAATAGGGTGTTAGTAAATGGCATGTCTTGAAAGTACTGGATTCCTGTTTTCTAAAGTGCTTGCTTCTTCTGATGCTTTGGTAACACAGGCCTTTAGTCATGTGCTCATTCGGATATTTATTAACATCTTCTATGGGCTATTCTAGGTCCTGCGACAGGTACAAAAACCCACTTTGAGCTTCAAGGAAGTAAAAATGAGAATTGTGAAATCTTTCTAAAATTTTCCCCCCATTAAGGACTACCATCATGATACTCTGTTTATATTTATTTATTTTGTGGGAAATGGTTATAAGCAGAAGAATCCATTGAATTGCTAGAATTTAACCACAGATATTTAGAGATGGGAGGGAACTGAGACATCTCTCAATGTATAGAAAAGGAAGTTGTGCTGATAGTTCCTAGAAGATGTTTATAGAAAGATGACATTGCAATGTTTCCTGGCATTTTAGGCTGGACCCATCTTACTTATCCAATCTCCTTCCTTCCTTCCTTCCTTCCTTCCTTCCTTCCTTCCTTCCTTCCTTCCTTCCTTCCTTCCTTCCTCTCTCTCTCTCTCTCTCTCTCTCTCTCTCTCTCATTTAAAAAAAAAATTGATATCAGAGAGAGGAAGGGAGAGGGAGAGAGAAATAGAAACATCAATAATGAGAGAGAATCATTGATCGGCTGCCTCCTGTAAGCCCCCTAATGGGGATTGAGCCTGCCACCCGAACTGGGCATGTGCCCTGACCAGGAATCAAAACACTTTAGTAATATTAACTTTAGTAAGATTAACATAGAATAGTAAGCCTTTATGAAAGGTTGGGAATTGAACTGGATTTTAAAGAAAGATAGGATGTAAATGGATGATGTTAACATATATTTTGCACTCATAATGTGCCAGGTACTGTTCTACCTGACTTTTTCTGTATAAAATCATTTACTTTCCCCTAAACCCTATGAGGCAGTTTCTATAATTATCTCTTTCTTATAGATGGGGAAACTGAGGCACAGAGCAGCTACAGCAACTTGCCTATGGTCACACAGCTAGTGAATAAATCTAGACACTCTTTCTTCAGGGTTCATATCTCACCAATGCTCTGTTGCCTTAGGAAGGAGACACAATACAAATAAAGACATTAAACAAGGAATATTGTTTTATGTTATTGGAACCAATGGCCAGTCTGAATGTTGGGAGACTTGGAAAGGTAGGGTAGAATCAGGTCAAACAAAGAATTGAATATTGATAATAGAAGTGCACACTTAATTTTCAAGGCATTGTGAAGAAGCTGAAAGGTTTTGGAAGTAGGACAGTCTAGAATAGGTATGGTTGTGGAGACTAATGTCTAGGAGATTATGTCATAACACTGTCATTTTACCAAGAAGAGGGTAGTCGATTAGAATTTGGGTGCCAAAGGTGGGACTAGAAAGAAGTGATTATTAATGAGAGATGTTCTGAAAGTAGAAGTTCCAGGACTTAGAGCCTAGTTTGGGATGAAGGCAAAAGAGAGGGAAGGGTCAAGAATAATGCCAGGGTTTTTGGCTTAACAGAGGAATGGTGGTATCACCACCTGAAACCAAGGGGTTGTGAAACAGAGTTTTGGAGAAAAATTGTGTTTAGCTTTAGACAAGTTCAGTTTGAAGTAAAGGCTTGAGGTGTCAGAAAAATGTCCAGGACGAAGCTGAAGATATGGAAACTGGGTAAGAAAAAAAAATAGTCTGGTTAGGAGTCGGCTGAAGAGAATGGTGGGCTAGTGAAGGAGACCAAGAATGTGTTTGAAGAGGCCAGGGGAACAAGGCTAGTGAAGTATCATTAAAGTCAAAGGAGGAAAGAGTTTAAAAAAAATCCACAGTGGTTAAGTAGCATTAATAGGTTAAAGGAAGGAGAAGTGAATAATAACTTGGGAAGGCCATTGGTTTGGCTCCAAGGAGGGGAGTTGGGACTTATGAGTTTAGGCAGAGTGGTGGGGAAGCGAGATAAGACTTTTAAAGGGTTAAGAAAAAGGGCAGGAAGTTACTAAAGTGAAAACAATTAGGAATGTTTATCAGCTATAATGTTTACCACTGTATTTTGTACATAGCGGGTATGTAATAAATGTTTGCAAACGAAGTGACTATTATGTTTGACATGTGGAAGAAACCAAATGCTGGTCTTGAGTGTGAGTGTGTGTGTATGTGTGTGTTGCAAGTTAGAGGGGAAAGAGAGGTGTTAGGGAAGAAAGGAGGAGGAGGTAGAAGGAAAAAAGGATGGAGGCAGTTTTCTCTAGAAGATGAAGAGGAGGATGATTTGGAGCATGGGAGATTAGCGAGAGGAGGACCAATATCTAAGAAAAATGGGGAGGAAGAAAGGAGATTTATAGGGACAGAGATGTGTGAGGATGAAGCTAGGGGAGATGAGCAATTTTGTACTGGCAAACCTAATGTTAAAAACTAGATATATATAATTCTCTCAGAACAGGTCTCTGTGTTAAACTTATATCAACAAAGGACACTGGGATAATACAGACCTTGACTTTGAAGCCCATGTGTACTTGAATTTGCTTGAGCCTTCAAAAATGCACATTATAGCTGGGCGTGGCCTTGGCTCATGAATGAGATAACACACAAGGTTCAGCCCAACCTTGCCCACCATCTAGGGCAGGGCTCTCTTTTCTAATCAGGAAAGTTACTCTCAGCATCTCCATGTGTTTTTTTGGAACAAAGATGTGGCTGCTTGCCCTTGGCTTTGGAAAGGCCACGTCTATTATTCTTTTCACCTTCTTCTTTTTTTCTTTTTCAAGCTCAAAAGCCAAAGCTACTGATCTTTCAAGGTGGGAGGATGTGACTAGGAGTTTTAAGTCTGTCACACTGTGGCACAGCTTTTCTAGGCCTTTGTTTTCTCATCTGATACATGAAGGGGTTGGACTTGAAGACATCGCAGGTATATTTCTGGCTTAAAAATGCTGCTTTAGTGGAATAAAAACTCTGGCTTTTATCAGCTCTATCAAGGCAACTCAACCACCCTCCCACTTTGTAGATGCTCTTACGATCTGATAGAGAAATACGAAGAATTGCAAGCCAGCCATTTCTGAAATCTCCTGGAGAGATTGCAAACCAGGATCTGAGATACTAATATGCTTTGAAATGACTGCAAGAATTTAAGGGACATATTGTCTTTGCTCTCTCTCCATGGCCCCTCCCCCCCCATTTTGTTATGTAATGTTGAGTTTCAACACATCAATT
The DNA here is from genome assembly GCF_027574615.1 of Eptesicus fuscus. NCBI lineage: Eukaryota > Metazoa > Chordata > Mammalia > Chiroptera > Vespertilionidae > Eptesicus > Eptesicus fuscus. The sequence continues at coordinate 83,220,522 of NC_072483.1, read as the reverse complement.
ATTTTCAAACTTCTAGAAGATTCTGTATGTGCCAAGGTGGTCTGGAGCAGGGTTTTTTTTGGAAATAGAAGATTTAAGGAGAATGAGACAGACAGGATCAATGTATTCTCATCTTTTTTAGAGTTATTTTAAGTGAGGGCTCAGAATGATGGTGACTTAAGAGAAAAATATATTTCCCAAATTTGGTTACTGGTTTAAAATATACATTTAGAAAATAATATATTAATATAGGAAGTCCTTTGATACCTGTGAGGTTTCTTTTTATCTGTTAGCTGAATTACCATCATGACATTTATGCAGAAAGCTATAAAATCATTTTTTTATTCCTGTTCACCATCACCAAGCATAACCGAGCACCAATGACTTGTCCATCCTTTCTATCCCAGCTGCTACCCCCAGTTCAGACCCCATGAGCTCACATCAATACTATTGCAACCGCCTCCAAGGAGTCTCTGCCTCCCCTTGAGCCTTGCTCCAAATCATTACATTCTGCATTAATATGCTAACATCCCAAAGGACCATTTACCACTTTGTTCTAAACTCAGATGTCTTTAATGTCTCCTATTGCCTTTCTAGCAAAATACACATGCCTTTTATTGACATTAAAGGCACATCCATCCTCACTTACTTCCTTGTTAAGTAAATGGGATGCTCTGCTAGTCTCCAGTAAACCCTTACACTAAAAGTTCTCTCCTTCACTTTAGCCTGTCTAGATTTGCCCCAGATTTCATATCCAGCTAAAGCTCAGCCTACTCAAAAGCCTCCAGAATCATGTCATCTGGCAACAAGGCCTCTTTCGTGTGACTGTCAGTGAATCTCCATGGGGCTCATGCACCATACATGGCTTTGGAGTATAGCTAATCGTGCACCTGCCTTAGAATTTCTCCTAGAAGGAAAAGGCTGTGTGTTTTACATTTTCCCATCTCCCAAGAAATTAGTACATTAGGTCCCATTACTTATTTGCTGAATGAATGCATGACTTTGTCACGGTAGAAGTTAGAATGCCAAAGAACAATTTTCTGACACATCAAAATTTATTTTCAGAAAGTACTTATTGATCGTTTTGCTAATTTTTTCTCTCTTAAGAATTAATGGCTAAAATAGGACTGAGAAGGAGAAGGGTCAGATGGTCACAGGTTGAAGGGTATCCTGGGCCTGAGCAGGAAATATTCTCTGAGAGAAGTTATGGTAACTTCACCTACTCTGTGGTCAGGAGGGAGGTGTCCTTCTGTGCTAGGGAAACCAGTGTCACCTTTACAAAACAATCACAAATATCATAGGGCAAAATGGTTGAAAATAGAAAGCTTTCGTTTTCTTTGGTTCCTGCCTAACATATTGAATTCTGTACAATCAGAACTTAAAAATGGAGTAAAAGTGATTTAGGATTTTCCAACCTAATTTTTAAACTGCAAAAGAAACTCTGACTGGGATGTGCTGAAATAGAACCCACAAAAGTTCATAAGAGGTTCTGAAGGGAAGTCAGATTGCTAACTAAATATCTACTATATATTTTCTATTGTGTCTTTAACTTCCCAATACAGATTTAGGTACTGAGTGCTGCCTACTCTACTCTCTGGTTCATCAGCCTCCATGTGGTATTTTATTTCTCTATGGTGCTATGATAAAGAAAAGGAAATATGAAATACGGTAAATTAAACATGACAAATAAATGCAATTCAAAAAGACTGAATTTAAGGATTTCCCCAAATGAGGTTTAGACTGAAAAGGGACTTTATTATTGACAAATGTTCATGTTCAAACCCTTTTGTACACTTGGGCAAGCTGAAATGGAAGAGCTGCCATGGTATAATTATTGCTTGTGGATCTGAAATAATTTATAAGAGGCACTTCATGTGACCATATTATCTGTAGGCCTTATCTGGGATCCATCTATGCCCTTCAGGAAGTCTTTGCAATGGTAAGCAAAATATTTTCTGTATGTGCATTAGAGGCACAGACTGTTTGGAGACATACTTTTTCTAAATATGACCATGAAATTAGGTCAATTTTGCTGAATTCACAAAGTTTGCTTTCTATTCATTCATGTTTCAAAACATTGCCCGTAGAATCATTTATAAACAAACAAATAAATAAAACCTTAGCCTTTCCACCATTTGTGTGACCTTGCTTAGATAGTTATTTACTTAATTTGTTTTCCGTTGCCTTTCCTAGAAAACAAGGGATTGGCATAGATTATCTCCAGCTTTCCTACAGCTGAGTACTTTTTGTAGGATGGGACTCGAGCAAAATGGTGGAGAAAGTGGAATTTATCTTGGTCCTGTTTTCCCCCACTCCATTTACTCCCCTACTCAATGGTATTCTTCTTTCTAGCTCTCAATTTAGACATGCTGTTCCATCCAATTATATCAAACCCAACTTTTAGAGGATCTAAAATCAATCACTGAAATTGTGTTGAAGTTTTGATGCAACCTGGCAGAGAGAAAATAACAATAGATGAGGAGGCATGAGGCATGAGCCAAGTCTTAAGGGTCACTTACTTGTCCTATAACATTGGGCAAGTCATTGACTTCACTGATCCCAGTTTTTCCACATATAAAATGGTCATAAAGATGAATACCTTGCCTATTTACTTCACATGTTAATATGGAGTTCATATGAGTAAAATAGGAGAAAATGCTTTGTTGCCCTATTTAATTACTAATTTTTTTGTAATCCCCAGGATATTTTCCCATTGACTTTTAGAGAGAGTGGAAGGGAAGGGGAGAAACAGAGAGAGAGAGAGAGAGAGAGAGAGAGAGAGAGAGAGAGAGAGAGAGAGAAACATTGTTGTGAGAGAGACACATCGATTGGTTGTCTCCTGCACACACCCTGACCAGGGCCAGGTATTGAACCTGCAATCGAGGTATATGCCCTTGTCCGGAATTGATCCCAGGCCCCTTTAGTCTGAGGGCCGATGTTCTATCCACTGAACCAAACTGCCTAAAACTATAATTACTAATAAATCAACATGTAGATCCTTTCAGGGTCAAGGTTCTTTCTCTGGTACTTGGAGCAACACCTTACAGATGGTTATCCACTCCACCTGTGCAGAGAGCTGATTTGGTTATTAATATAGTAATTGACCTATTTACAATAGGTATAAAGGGGAAGATTTTTGTTGTAATCAAGCTTTCTCTTCCACTCCATTCTCATGGAAGCACAAGCAACTTTCAATTTTCCAGAAGTCAATTATAGCACAAGATTCACAGATTATCTGTGAGAAATCTTTTAGCTCTCAATGCCTTGCTCATAAGCAGCAGATAAGTACATTCTTGCCTCCAATCTACTCTCATGTTGTCTGTTGTCAAGGAGGAGTTGTGAGGGAAAGAGGTTTGAGGTTATTGCTTCCTGTCTCCACACCTTTAGCTGGTTTAGCTGAAGGAAAGACTTTGAAAAGCAAAGCACTAAATTTGTCATCAAAACAACTTGTCAATTCAGTTACAGAAATGTCAGTCAAGGCAATTTTTTGATACCATAAGCAAATACAATAGATGGGTTGACAATGTTTCTCTTTTAACCTAGTAGGTCTGACCTAAGTAGACTGACAAGAGGGAAAACCAAAATGGGGAGACAAAGAAACATGCCCCAAATGAAAGAATAGTAGAAATGTTCAGAAAAAGAGCTAAATGAAATGAACAAGCAATTTACCAGATATAGAGTTAAAAAAAATGGCTATGAGGATGCTCAAGAAACTTACTGAGCACTTTCAAAATGAGAGAGAAAGCATAAAAAGGACAGAGAAACCATAAAAAGAGAACCAGCCAGAAATGAAGAATGCAAGATCTGAAATGAAGAGCACACTAGATGGAATAAACAGTAGGTTGGATGAAGCAGGAGATCGAATCAGTAATATGGACAATAAGCCAGCTGAAAATACGCAATCACAGGAGCAAAAAATGGAGGCTAAATAACATGTCACTAAACAATGAATGGATTAATAATGATATCAAAGAAGATACCAAAAGATACCTTGAAACAAATGAGAATACAAGAATCCCCAAATCATTGTGACACAGCAAAAGCAGTCCTAAGAGGGAAATTCATAGCATTACAGGCCTACCTAAAGAAACAAGAAAAATCTCAAATAAACAATTTAACTTTAATTTAAAAGAACTAGAAAAACGAGCAATAGACAAAGCCCAAAGTGAGTAGAAGAAAGGGAATAATAAAGATCAGAGCAGAAATAAATGAAATAGAAGGGGAAAAAAAAGAAAGAAAAGAAAGAAACAAAAGATCAATGGAACCAAGAGCTGGTTCTTTGAAAAGCTAAAAAAGATTGACAAACTTCTAACATGACTCATCAAGAAAAAAAGACAGAGGACCCACATAAATAAAATAAGAAATGATAGAGAAGAAGTAACAACTGACATCAAAGTAATACAAAGAATTCTAAGAAAATATTACAACTATATGTCAAAAAATTGGACAATCTGGATGAAATGGGTAAATTCCTCACACACACACACACACACACACACACACACACACACACACACAAAGCACACAAAAAAAACCACACACACAAAAAAACAATCTTCTAAAGCTGAATCAGAAGGAATCAGAAAATCTGAATAGAAAGATTACAACTAATGAAATTGAAGCAGTCATCAAAAATCTCCCAACACACATAAGTCCTGGACTGGATGGTTTCACAGATGAATTTTACCAAACATTCAAGGAACTAACACCTATCCTTCTCAGACTATTCCAAACAATTCAAGAGGAGGGAAAACTCCCAAGCTTATGTTATGAGGCCAACAATCAAACAAGAAGAATAAAAGGTATCCAAATTGGAAAGGAAGAAGTAAAACTATCATTATTTGCAGATGACATGATATTGTATATAGAGAACCCTAAAGATTCCATAAGGAAGGGAAAATACATTTACAGTATTTATCTAAAAACTCAGCATATAAACAGCACGTAAGTGGACCTGCGTAGTTCAAACCCATATTGTTCCAGGGTCAACTGAATATTTTAAAACACCATTTTGAAAATACTAGAATGTTATTTTCCACTTTATATATTACCAAGATCAGTTAAACTACAACTCTCTGAGAATCTTGCTTAGTTGAAAGTATCATGTCTGTAAAATTGAACTGAAAAGTTGCAGGAATTAATTGCTTTCAAATATTTTCTTTTGTAAATTAACTATATTTCGACAAGCTATGCTAAGATAATGACCATTAATATAATGACAATGAGACCACTTTAATTCTAAGTACTCATTCATGATAGTGTCACAAAATTATTTAATTCCAGCTTATGTGTTTGCTAGTTTTTAAATTAAAGATAATGATATCTCTTAGGGTAAATGAATGTGCTCAATTAACCATCAGTTTTCATTTATGTTTATTTTATACTTTTAAAATACAGCAGGTTCTACATTTTGAATACCTCATTTATATGCTTCAATTCATTCAGCTTTTGATTTGTATTTCCTTGAGACCCTTAGTTTTCAAGCCTTTTGAGAGCAAGGATCACATGTTACATTTCTTTGTATACTCTGTGAAAATAATAGGATCTCATTAAATAACCCATAAGTGATGGTGATCTGTCTGTATCATTATCCGCAGCTAAGCCTAACAGCCATCTCATTAAATCCTTATTCAAAATGTGTGTCTCAACAATAAGTTTAGCTTCATTTATTATTCATTCAACAAATACTCCCTAGGAGCACTAAAAAGTAAATATGTAAAGAATCAGGACTGAAACCAAGATGGCGGCATAGGTAAACACCTAAACTGCTGCCTTGCACAACAATTTCAAAACTACAACTAAAGGAAAAAACGGACATCATCCAGAACCACAGGAAGGCTGGCTGAGTGGAAATTCTACAACTAGAAGGAAAGAGAAAAGCACACTGAGACTCAGGAGCTATAGGAGGCAGAGGTACTGAGATGCGTGTGCACGCACGAAGAGGACTGGCAAGTGAGTGCGCGGTTGGCTTTCTCAAGTGGGAGGGAGACAAAAGCTCCCAACTGCGCTGAAATCCAGTTCCGGGTGAGACTCTGGGGACCCAGACTCATTCGGGGAGAAACTGGACTGTCAGGAAAGAGAAAAGCACACTAAGACTCAGAGGGGCTGCGGAAGGCAGAGGTACCGAGGTGCGTACGTGGAAAGGGCGGGCAACTGAGTACGTGCCTGGCTTTCTCAAGCGGGAGGGAGACAAAAGCTCCTGACTGCATTGAACTCCAGTTCCGGGCAAGACTCTGGGGACCCAGACTCATTCTGGGAGAAACTGGACTGTCTGGCAGCAGGCGGAACTCGAGGGCGGCTTTCTCTCAGAGGTGTTTGCAGTGATTACCATGGGACACTGAGACACAGGGGCCTATTAGGGCAGGGCTGACAGGAAACCAATGCTGTCTGCTTCACCCTGAGACTCTGCCCCATTCAAGCTGAGCACAGAGGCTTTTGCAAGTCTTGTCTCATAAAGGTGTCTCCAGCACAGAAGTTCTCCCAGCGTAGACATAGCCAATTGGCCTGGAGGTCAATTCCTCCCAGTGATACCAACAACAATCAAGGCTTAACTACAACAAGATTGTGCACATAGCCAACAAAGGGGTGCACCAAGAGTGTCCACCTCAGGTAACTGAGGAGGCTGAGCCACTGGGCCCTATAGGACACCTAGCATATAAAGCCACTTTATCAACTCAGGGAAGCAGCCAAAATGCAGAGACAAAGAAACAGATCACAAATGAAAGAAATGGAGGAAAGCAAATGACTAGATATAGAGTTCAAAACCACGGTTATAAGGTTTTTCAAGAATTTCCTAGAAAAGGCTGATAAATTTAGCGAGACCCTAGAGAATATAAAAAAGGACCAACTAGAAATTAAGCATACATTGACTGTAAAAAATATTATACAGAGACCTAACAGCAGACTAGAGGACTACAAGAATCAAGTCAAAGATTTGAAATACAAAGAAGCAAAACACACTTAACTGGAAAAGCAAAAAGAAAAAAGAATCCAAAATTTGAAGATAGTGTAAGGAGCCTCTGGGACAACCTCAAGCATACCAACATCCGAATTATGGGGGTGCCAGAAGAAGAGAGAGAGCAAGATACTGAAAACCTATTTGAAGAAATAACAACTGAAAACTTCCCCCACCTGGTGAAAGAAAGAGACTTACAAGTCCAGGAAGCGCAGAGAACCCCAAACAAAAGGAATCCAAATAGGACCACACCAAGACACATCATAATTAAAATGCCAAGAGCAAAAGACAAAGAGAGAATATTAAAAGCAGCAAGAGAAAAAACAGTTAGTTACCTACAAGGAGCACCCATACAACTGTCAGCTGATTTCTCAACAGAAACTATGCAGGTCAGATGGGAGTGGCAAGAAATATTCAAAGTGATGAATAGTAAGAACCTACAACCAAGATTACTCTACCCAGCAAAAATATCATTCAGAATTGAAGGGCAGATAAAGAGCTTCACAGATAAGAAAAAGCTAAAGGAGCCAAAACCGGTTTGGCTCAATGGATAGAGCATCAACCTGCGGACTGAAGGGTCCTGGGTTCGATTCCGGTTAAGGGCACGTATGTTGGTTGCAGACACATCCCCAGTGGGGGGCGTGCAGGAGGCAGCTGATCGATGTTTCTCTCTCATCGATGTTTCTAACTCTTTATCTCTCTCCCTTCCTCTCTGTAAAAAAATCAATAAAAATATATTTAAAAAAAAAAGAAAAAGAAAAAGCTAAAGGAGTTCACCACCACCAAACCAGTATTATATGAAATGCTGAAGGGTATTCTTTAAGAAGAGGAAGAAGAAAAAGGTAAAGATAAAAATTATGAACAACAAATATATCTCTATCAACAAGTGAATCTAAAAATCAAGTGAATAAAAAAATCTGATGAACAGAATAAACTGGTAAATATAATAGAATCAGGGGCATAGAAAGGGATGGACTGACAATTCTTGGGGAAAAAGGGTGTGGGGGTGTGGGAAGAGACTGGACAAAAATCATACACTTATGGATGAGGACAGTGGGGGGGCGGGTAAGGACAGAGGCAGGGGTGGGAACCGGGTGGAGGGGAGATATGGGGGAAAAAAGAGGAACAATTGTAATAATCTGAACAATAAAGATTTATTAAATAAAAAAAAAGAATCAAATAGTTCAAGCTGTCTCGATAGGAAAACCCAACTTGTTTTTTTCTGTGGCTTTGTTTTGCTTGGCCTTTTTTTTTGTGTACTTAGAAGAAATCATTGGGCAGGTTCTGATGGGAAGAATCAACGCCAGCAAGAAATGCCAGCATCTCCCTCTTATACAGGAAGTTTGGGTTAGGCATTTGTATTTCTGTTTACTGAGCCCTCCAGGAATTGTGTTTTTGTTACTAATTATTTGGATTCTGTTGTAATGGGCATTCAAATTCTTCCTGATTTAACTTTGAGAGCTGATATAAGAAAAAAGATGAGACTAGGACTCCTTTGCAGAAATTTTTAAAAAGGAGGACTTGGTTGGGGAAACTGAGTAAGGCTGGAGAGAAACCCTAGATGGTTACCCAGTTTGATTTCTTCTCCTGGCACCCACAGAGAGAAGGAGGAATTGAAAGGAGGGAAGGGAAGAAAAACAATGTTACTGTACTCCATAGAATTTACTGTATATACTCCATTAGTTTGCTTAATATGTTTTGTCTAGCTCAGAGAGTGACACCTTCCCAAGATGCATGTAGGAGATCTGTTTATTTTGTTAATTGCTTTACTTTGATTTCAGAAAAAAAGTCTTTATACCCTTTTCTAAACAAATGATTTTTTCTCCTCCAGAAAACAAGATTTTGGTGAAGCAATCACCCATGCTTGTGGTGTACAACAATGCTGTCAACCTTAGCTGCAAGTATACCTACAACCTCTTTTCAAAGGAATTCCGGGCATCTCTTTATAAGGGAGCAGATAGTGCTGTGGAAGTCTGTGTTGTGAATGGCAACTACTCCCATCAGCTTCAGTTTCGCTCAAAAACAGGATTCCACTGTGATGGGAAATTGGGCAATGAAACAGTGACATTCTACCTCTGGAACTTGTTTGTTAACCAAACAGACATTTACTTTTGCAAAATAGAAGTCATGTATCCTCCTCCTTACATAGACAATGAGAAGAGCAATGGAACTATTATCCATGTGAAAGGTAACATGCAACTCTACGAATGTACCACTTTAAAGAAATGGTTTTCAACTGTAGCCTTGAAAACTAGGTCCTGATGAGTAGTGGAATTGGATAAATCCCAAAGAGGATATACCAAAGAGGAAGTCTACACATTCTAAGCTTGTGATATTTTGCATATTTTGGTCCCTCTCACATCCTATATACCGTATTTTCTGGCTTATAAGACGAATTTTTAACCCAGGAAAATCTTCTCAAAAGTCGGGGTCGTCTTATATGCCGGGTGTATCTTATAGGGTGGGTATATCCCAAACTCTATATTTTAACTGGAAAAGTTGGCGGTCATCTTATACGCCCAGTCGTCTTATACGCCAGAAATTACGGTAATAATCCTATATAATAAAGAGGTAATATGAAAATTGACTGTCACTCCAACACACATAAGATGGCCACCCCCATGTGGTCAAAGATGGCTGCCCCCATGTGGACACAAGATGGGCAGCAGGAGAGGGCAATTAGGGGCAATTGGGCCGGCAGGGGAGGGTAGTTAGGGGCAACCAGGCCTGCAGGGGAGGACAGTTAGGGGCAATCAGGTGAGTGGTTGGGAGCCAGCAGTCCTGGATTGTGAGAGGAATGTCCGACTGCCCGTTTAGGCCCGATCCCAGTAGGTATGATTGTGAACCCATGGCTGCCCAACCCCACCCAGCACCAAGACTGTATGTAGTAAGTACAGGGCCTACTGGGATCAGGCCTAAAGAGGCAGTTGGACATCCCTCGAGGGGTCCCAGATTGGAGAGGGTGCAAGCTGGGCTGAGGGAACCCCCCCACCCCACCGCTGGTGCATGAATTTCGTGCACCAGGCCTCTAGTTCTTCCATAATGTTCAGAAGGAAGAAAATGTATTCAAGTGCCACTCCCATGTCATTTAATGCACTCTATTCTATTTTTCAGAGAATCATCATTGTCCAGCTCACCGAACTCCTGAGTCTTCTAAGCCATTTTGGGCACTGGTGGTTGCTGTTGGAGTCTTGGCTTTGTATAGCTTGCTAGTAACAGTGGCTCTTTTTACTTACTGGGTAAGAGAAGCAGCACTGCTTTCATGCAAACTTTTCTGCCACATGTGATCCGATCAGATTCAAGAATTTTGCCTATGTAGTGTATTTTCTGTTTAACATGTGATATTTATTAGTTTCTTTCCCTTGCTAGATTGAAGTAATTTCTCTTTTAGCCTGTCCAACTTATTCTGAGATAAAAATCTGACAAGCATTCTATTTTCCAGAAGGCACTAGTTAGGTGGCCAAACAGAGTAAAAAGCTAAATGGTTAAATAAGGGTGGGGTACTAAGGGCAGTTACTTTTTTCTCTCCCCATTTGCAGTATCATTATGACATATAAAATAGTTTTAATGTGTACATATGTATAAAAATCTAAGCAACTTGGGAATCTAGACAATTGAAGTCAATGAAGTACTTTGGCTCAGGGTGAAAAATCATGAGAAATTTGGCTATTGAAGTTATGCATTCAAACCTAGCAAAGAAACTAGGTCTGTTTTTCTGACTCATATTTTTATCTCCTCAGAAGCAGTTGAATTTTGTGAGACCAACTATGGTACTGTCATTATGAAACTATAATGAGAATTAGACTTTTCTGAGCTCTCATCACTGAATTGGAGTTTAACAAATTTGCAAATTTCATGCCTAAATTTGGTGTATTTCTTTAACCTACTTCAGCATTGAATTTTTTGCTGAGGTTTGAGGATATCGTGATATCAAGCATCACTAAGTATCATGATGATCATATCTACTGTTAAGAAGGGAACCTCCTTATCAAGGATCTTTCCCTTACTTGGGGACTTTCTGTTCTTATATACACATTATTCTTATATAGAATAATCATGTATTGATTTCATTTTGTCTTTGAAATGTTTTCTAAAAGTTATATGCATGTATGAGTCGTTCGCTCCTTCAACAAGAAATGTATGCACCTCAAGGATAAGGGACTATTTCTCTTTATATTTGCCATCTATCTAGGATTAAGTACATTTAATACTCAGTGATGCTTAACCTCATAACCTCCATGGAAGCCAAACTAAAGACTTAAATAAACAGGTCTGAAGTATAACACCCATCTTCAAGGCATACTCCATTCATTTAACTAAGCCAGACATAGGTAAGATATTTCGGGGAGCTATGCCATGTGTGGCCATCGGTAGCCATTGTACTTGCTACATACAGTCTTGGTGCTGGGTGGGGTTGGGCAGCCATGGGTTCACAATCATACCAATGATAGATACAAGTTGGGCTGCTGACACTCTCTTGTTGGCCTGTTCCCAAAGTTTACCTCTCGACGGTTCCCCACATACTTCTCCCATTTTAGAAGATCCTTGGGGTATTCTGAACATTGGTCATGCTGCCTATTGCCCAATCTCTACCTTCGTCAGGGGAGGGAATAAAATGGCTGCTTGTTCCTGGAAATCCTTTATACTAGATACCATCTTGAGAATTTGCCTGCCAGTCTTGCCTTCTTCAAGTTGCCTGAGCCTGATGGGGGCTTTTTATGCAGTGAAATATCACCTAAGTTCTTCCTCTGATGTTAGCTGAGTCCCTTATCTTTCTGGATCCTTGTGTCCCTTATCTTTCTGGATCCTGGTCCCTTCCAGCTTTGAACCATTGTGGTGTTTGCTAATGATTTTAGAATTTAGACTCTTAATTCTTGGTGTGTGTGTGTGTGTGTGTGTGTGTGTGTGTGTGTGTGTGTGTGTGTGTGTTCTCCTGATCCCATCGGGAATCTCAATGTCTTAATTTAAAAGCCAGGTGTAGTGGCTTTTTGGGTACCTTTCCAGGACAGGTGCTCCCATATAATATGCTGAGCTTGGGCAATGTAATTCACTAACTTGGCAGGAAGTAGTTTTAGGAACTGCTTTAACTTTTCGTGGCCAGAAGGGTACTGATTATCATTTAAAATTTATTGTTAATATGCATTAGAATATCAGTTACTATAATCAGGCACTAACTTGCTAAGTGACTCAAAACAACCAAAGGGACAAATTAGCTTCTCATTTTCAAGGAGTTTTAACAGTTTACTTTCAACTTGGAAACAACATAGACACTATGGTTTTTCTTTGGCAGAACTACTAATTCTGAGTGGGATTCATCTTGCTTTGTCTTAAAAAAATTTATTTTTGACTTATTCTGTCTCACAGGATCCCTATGAAGTGGGAAATTAAAGTGCTTTGTATATCTTACCATCTGTGGCCTCTTATAGTCAATTTGGTTACCCCATAACATATATCTATATTTCATAGAAGAATACAGCATTTTCACCCTGGGCTCATCTTTTCTTGCAACTGTTACTGTTTAAGCAACTAGCACCTTGCTGAGCTAGGCAGCAAGGCCATTAGGGATCCTTAGAGTTTAGCCATTTCCTGGGTACTTTTTTGGGATCCCATTTCTGGCTGGTTTGCACTGTACCTTGGTATAAATTGCTGTTTTCCGGAACTTCCTGAGGGCTTGTGACGTGCTACTGTAGGCAGTTCTAGGCTGAGTGGGTTTTTGGGAGCAGCTGCAGATTCTATCTCAGTTCTTGACCTATTGCTGACATTTGAATAAATAAAGAGTTCCCCTTGGCCAGGCTGCCACAGACCAGCACCTGTTACTCTCACTCAGTCCTCCATTTACTGAATTACCTTGTGTCATGCTGCTGCTCCTAGGAAACAAGTGGGTAAGGGCTGCAGGGAAGGGAAGGGCAAGGGAGGTGGGTCCTGAAATCATATACGGTATCTTTAGCAGACATTTAATGGTGGAGGGTCAGAGAGGTGACCTAGTCACACAGATACATCAGGTGAGTACTCTGCAAACATATATGCAAATGCTAGATGCACACGGACACTGTGGGTTCTGGATAGTGGATAGTGTTTCCAGTCATGCATGTGTCATTTCCATCCTACTGTTGTTTAAAATTAGGGTGATAATGACTAAACCCACCATCTGATAACAGTGTGAGAGTATGCATGGGAGTTATTGCAGCAGATCTTTCATAGACTTTGTGTGCAACCTGGAGAACCCAGAACCAAGACATCTTCATTGTTGGGCCTTCTCTATCAGCTATAGTTCTTTTGGGGTGTCTGGAGACAAAAACTGTCATTTGGGAATCAGGCAAAGGAGTCTTCAAGGTTGGAATAAGCACTAAAATGCTTCCCAGGGTATTATCAGCAGCCTTCCACATTGATTTGGGAGCAGACATTTTCAGGTCCTGATTCCTGTCCTGCTGTAACCCTGTGCTCAAGAAAACTCCTGCCTTTCTTTTATAGAAAGGATATAGAATCAAGATGTTTGAAGAGCAGCTTCCCTGATGCACTTGGTTTCCATGACTACCTCTCTCTGAACGAGTCCTCCAATTATGTGTGTTTAACACTATCCTCTTCTTAGTTCCAGCTAGATAACTCATCCATCATCTCAAGTCCCAAATGACTGAAGCAGAATGTGTAACCTCTTTCAAATACACTTTTCCTACTGCCTTGCCTAATGTCTGTGGATGGAACACCATCCTTCTAGTCACCCAGGCTCAAGTCATCTGTCATCTTGGGTATGAACAAGAAGGAGTCAAACAGTCTCACAATACTCATGCTAATTTGATGATATGTGTCATATCTATTGCTTCCTTTTCATTCCATTTTCATTTCATGACCAGATTCTAGATTAGAATGTCTCAGTCTTGGCACTACTGACATTTTGGGCTGAATGATTCTTTGTTATTGGGGGCTGCCCTGTGCAATGTAGAATATTTAGCAGCATCTTTGGCCTTTACACACTAGATGCCAGTAGCATTCCTCCCGGGTGTGACAACCCAACATGTCTTCAGACATTGTCAAATGTCCTTTAGGACAGGGGATAAGGAGCTGGAGGTGGCAAGGCAAGAAGGTTTGGCTTGGGCAACTCTATATATGTAGTGTGACTCACTAAGATGAGATATCCTGGGAGAAGACCTGAGTTTAGGGGAAGATCTTGAGGTTTTTTTTTTGTTGTTGTTGTTTGTTTAATCTTCAGCTGAGGATATTTTTACACTGACTTTTAGAGAGAGTGTAAGGGAGACAGAGAGACAGAGAGAACAATCGACGTGAGAGAAACACATTGACTGGTTGCCTCCTGCAAGCACCCTGACTAGGGCTGGGGAACCTGCAACTGAAGTACATGCCCTTGACTGGAATCAAACCTGGGACCCTTCAGTCTGCAGGCCAATGCTTTATCCACTGAGCCAAACTGGCTAGTCTCTTTAGTTTTGTTTTAGATGTGTTGAGTTTAAAATGATTTTGAAGTCTGGTCTAGAGATATAAATTTGCGTGAATAGATGATAATTGAAGTTGTGAATGTTGATGAGATTGCCTAGGGTGAGGATGGAGTTAGTAGAAGAGAAGGCCGCCCTAGGCCCTAGAACAAAGCTGTGTGAAACTCTAATACTGAATGGCTAGATAGAAAGGGTGAGCTCGCAGAGGAGGCCAGAAAGCATGGTCAGGGAGGCAGGATGAAAACATGGATGGTACCATCTCATAGACGGCAAAGTGGAAGAGTGGTTCAAAGAGGAGAGAATAATCAATAATAAAGAATGCTGCTGAGAGTTCAAGAAAATGAGGTCTGAAAACATGTTACTCATATTTAGTAATGTGAAGGTCAGTGTTTTTTTTCAGCCTGTCGTTAACACTTACTCATGCCCCTTTGACAAGGAAGGTGTCAAAAAAACGCCCAGGTAGAAGTGCAAGGAAATAAGTCCAGAGCTGAAGTCATTTGCTTACTTATTTAAGCAGGAGTTCATATCATTCATGTCCAACATTTCTACTTATGCATCAGGCCTATGTGCCAGGAAATAGGCATTTTTTTTCCATAATAGAGAATTCTAAATCCAGAAATCTAGATGACTTTCTAATTTTAGAATATTAAGGGTCTTTTTTTCCCCCCAAATATATACATTTTACCATACTATTGATCCAGAGAAGATGCTCCTTAATCCAAACTTTGCTAAAATTCATGGAAGAATATCTCAGGTTAATTAAATATTGTCTTACTTTTCTCACCCCTTGTAGAAATTCTTCCAGAGGGAGCTGAGCCTGAGGACCAGGAAATGTAAATACATATAAAGAAATAGGACTATAACTAGTTGCCTAGCACTATCTTCCCATTTGGAATCCACTGCTATGAATTTATGATTCTATGAATTTATGATTACTCCAACCTCTGAAAGGCTGAAGATCCTCTCTGGCTAATTATGAAAAAACAGATTGTTAAGCAAATGACTAATATAAGAAGATTGCAGTGGGGATGCTTAACCTTTGCAAAAGAGGAAGGACCTTCAAGAATATTTATATATCAACAGCAGATATGTAAATGAGATATGCTTTTGAAATTCAGGTTAAATGACTTCTTTGAGAGTAACAGGGATGCATTTCTCTAAAATACCTTCTCTGATTCAGATTTTTCAAGTTAATTTAGAAGAGTCCAAAGTAGTTAGGTGTGATTAGTCAAGATTCAAGTCCAAAGTGCTTAATGAATTCTGGTGTTCAGCTTCATGTGACAGTCCATGGTCTGAATAGTTGCCTCCAAAGTCTTAGAATTGACATCTCTCTCCATGTCTCTGGCCCTTCACCATGACACTTCTCTTTTCTGCAGATGAAGAGTAAGAGGAACAGGGTCCTTCAGAGTGACTACTTGAACATGACCCCCCGGAGGCTGGGGCCTACCCGCAGGCACTACCATCCCTATGCTCCATCGAGAGACTTTGCAGCCTACCGCTCCTGACATGGACCCCTATCCAGAAGCCAGCCGGCTGACACCTCTTCACCTGCTCAACATCACTGCTCTGGATAGGAAAGGACCGCCTCGTCTTCAGCCGGCCACCTCAGGCCCCTGTTGGGCCACAAATGACAATTTTTCTTGACTGACTTGACCAAATAACATCATTTTTGAGAAGCTGAAATGAAGTTAAAGAATATTACTATGGCAGACTAAGTCTTGTAGTGCCACGACCAAATTTCAACTTGCTATATATTTATTGACTTGATTGAGAGGCTAGGGTAGAAAATAAAAAGTGAGTGAATTCTGTTAGCCTTAAAATCTGCTTACAGTTTTACTCCTTTCTTACCCCTCTGCACGTGGTGGTCAAGTAAAGAGTGATATTGAAGGACTTTTTACTTTATTTTTCAATATGTTTTTATTGATTTTAGAGAGAGGAAGTAAGAAGGAGAGAGAGATAGAAATATCAATGATGAGAGAGAATCATTGATTGGCTGCCTCCTGCATGCCCCCTACTGGGGATAGAGCCTGCAACCTGAGCATGTGCCCTGATTGGCAACTGAACTGTGACCTCTGGTTCATAGGTCAAGGATCAATCACTGAGCCACACTGGCTGGGCTTAAAACTTTTTAGATGGAGAAGAAAGGTTAGAAAATCATTCCTTTTTCGTTAAATGGGGGTTTAGGGTGGGGATAGGTTAGAGTGGGAGGGGAGGGTAGAGAGACTTAAACCTTTTTGAAACATGAAAACACTCTTTCACTCATGAAATGAACCACTGAGCTCCTATTTAATGTTGTTTTCCTTTTAGTTTAGAAATATGTAGACATTATCTTTGATGATTTCTGGTCATATTTAGTCATTTTGACCAATGGAATACCTTCAAAGCAATGCAAGTTAAATTGACTTGCTTTCCTTATTCCCTATGATGGAAATTCAATGTAATTTTCACATTATGATTTAAAAAAATAAAGTAGTCTTCCCACACCAAGGAAGAATATGTTTGGAAATAAGGCCACTTGATGTCAAAATTATTTAAATATTATGAACATTCCAGTCAACTTCTATAGGGGCTTTTCTGTTCCATATATTCCAGGTTTGCCTAGCTGGTCTCTTTATTGTCTGCATGGAGATCTGAAGTAGAATGTTGGATGCACATCCATAGGGAAGTGATGATACTGTGAAAAAGGGATGTTAGCCTTCATTGGGGTGTGGGGAATGAGCCCCAGGAAACTTCTTCTGAAGGAAGGAGAATAGAAAGAAATGACTTGATTCTTGTCATGTGCTGAGGGACTGGCTGGTGGCAATTTTCCAGAAGATGGCAGGCAGCAGGAGACCTCATGAAAGCTTCTTTACAGGATCTTCAGTGCTTTAGGGCTCGGAGCTCCATAACAGCGTGGGTTCAGGTGCATAGAGGTCCATCGACGTGGAAAAGTATTCTGGAATATGTCTTTTGAGACAGCATCAAAGTTCTCAAGATACCCTGTAAGGTCTGACCCTGGAATGACCATGGACATTTTTCTACCTCCAGTTTGGGTCAACTGGGGTATGCCTGGGGACATTAGAGAATGGCTCTACTGCTGCCTTTATGGTTGTTCAGTGCTTCAATTTAATCAGATGTTAGAGGAGTCTAGGTTTTAGAGGCAGAGAGACCTGGTTCAGGTCCCATTGCTAGTTGGCCTCAGGCATGTTGCTGTCTTTATAAAACTCTGGTTCTTCAATTATAAAATGGAAATAATGATCACAAATGTCTGTCCCTATACTGTAATTTCTTTGAGGACATGGCCCTAGTTTTTCTTTTTCTCTACTTGTTCCTGGACTTAGTACCATGCCTGGCACATAATTTTAGCTATTATTATTATTATTATTATTGCCATAGATATAACTTATGTGTAACAATTAAACTGGGCAATGACCTAAGAAGGGAGAGAATATTATAACACAAATTTAAACCCATTATCCAGGAATGAGGTGCTATAAAATTTGAGAGCCTCTCAACTCCCACCATTATCATGTTTCAGATTATTTTGGCTTATAATAAAAAATGTACAGACTTCCACCTCACACTTTTATGTATATAAAGAGGTTTCTTTAATTTTTTTTTTGTGTTGTGGGGAAAGATAAGAATATTATGATTCCAGACAGAAAATATTGTACTTTGGTTGATTTTTAAGTGGGCTCCTTTTCCATTAATTTAATTGTTCTAAAGAAGGCCAAGCCCAGCAGTATTTGAGTGACAAAGAACAGTTGAATTTAGGTTGGCAACTGTAACCCATTGCCAGTCTCTTGGCACATAGAGATCTGTAATCTAAGTTATCAGAGTGGATTTGAAAATGATAGAGCTGTAGAATTTGTAGAAAGGGCAATAGCAAAACATAAATAAATTTTAAAAAATGGAAAGATTTGATCTTTGGCAATACCCAGTTTTATTTTCTGATGGGAAAAACAGGTTTACTAACGATGACTCACACTTTAGACTTTTCTTACTCACTTTGAACAGAACCAAAGTAGAAGTGTTAACAGGGAAGTCCTTTTTCACTATTAGTGTGAACCAAGAAATGGTTTAAAAACAGTGGTTGGAGCCATGCATTTACAGTTTCAGACATGGTACTTATGAAGAAAACAATGTCCTTTGCTGCTTTTACTCTAAGAGTTTTACACTTGGTATTTCTATACTTTTTTTATTGTGAGCTTCTTTATTTTGGGCCGAGCATGCCAATTTAAAGAGGCCAAGTGTACATCGTGTTCTGTGTATTCAGTAATAAAGTTACTGAACTATCATGTGCCTGCTTTGTAATTTGTGCTTTCATGTTGACGTTCAGAGCATATATGCTCCACCTTTGGCCACAAAACTAGAGGAAACTTTCTATGTTTTTTAAATGTGGGATAAATCCTTTTAATAAATCTTTAGTTTTAGCCTTTTAAAAAAATCCAGACTTTTAAATATTCTCACTTCAAGCAAGGTATACTTCTACCTTGGCTTCAGTTACAATTTCTCATCAAAACATTAGTTTATATCTCTGCCATGTCAGGCTGGGCTTACCTGCGCATTCTGTGTGATGTGACTCTCTCTCCTATAGGTAAATGAATACTTTCTGACAGATTGCTCCTCAACAGCAGACATGTTCCCTCTTCAGAGCCTTTACTCCTATATTTTTTTCCTTCTAGAATGTCCTTCTCTAGTTATCTACCTGGCTTGTTCCCCCATTTCCTTCAGGTCCCTCCTAGTTAATTTCCCCCAAACTCTTTCTATCTGCTTTCCTTGCCTGTTTTTTTCACCCCCACCATCTCTTACACTAGATTTTTTACTTATTTATTTATTGTTTGTTTCTCCAAACTAGAATGCAAGTTCCATGAGGAATAGAACTTTGCTTTGTTTGTTGCCATGTCCCCAGTGCCTGGAACAGTGCCTGGCATGTAATAAGCATGTATTGACTGGCTGAATGACTCTCACACACCCTAATGAATTAGTGGTTAATCTAAATGTACCAATCACACTCTGAGATGGAGAGAAGCAGTTCTGTTTTCCACTTTCCTATTAATAAGTTCAAAAATGCATTTGTTTTAGTGGAACAGGAGGTAAAATATATACAATTAAACCTGGCAAAAGAAAACTCGATGGATATAAGGTTAAGTTATATTTTAGAAATTTTTGTGCAGTGAGTAAAAACAAGACTGTTAGAGTAATCTTAAAAAGCCACGCTAAATAAGCCACAGTCAAGAGTTAAGTTGATTTCCCATTGAAGTCCCCAAATTTCCTCTTCATGGAGTATTGACAACATTTTAAACATGCCTTTAGCCTAGGACTTCTAAGAACATTGCCTTTGTAGTTAAAATCCTGTACTACTACTGAACTGCTGCTCTTTTCTAGGGAGCGATTTTTCTCTCAACAAATTCTATAAATGCATTGCCTGGCTGTGATTCAAAAAGAGCTCAAAGATGGGAAAGCTGGGGACAGACAATTTCAGCTGCTTCATCTGTCATGCTCATGTCATAACGGAACACTCTAATGGCTTGCAATAGTTTAAAAATAAAAGAAAAACAACAAACAAAATTGTGGCACTTGGAACAAGTTGAACATTCAAATCAGACATGTTAATCATCACACACACACACACACACACACACACACACACACACACACAGTTATAATCTTATGGGTAGGGGAAGGTCCTCAAGAGACACAGGGTTGGTCTGATAATTCATGTAGCAGCTCCTATTTATTTCATACAAATTGTGTTTTGAGGATGGCCTGAAGTCAAATACATGTACGATGAGCTCATCTCCATACTTGCTCTTTTATTTGTTGAAATGGAGCTCATTAAACTTAAAGATAAATAAAACTTGAAAAAAAGGTGAGCCTATATGTTTCCTAATTCAAGAAAGACTGAACTCCGCTACTCACTCATGAGTTCAATAGGGCAGATCTAATCAATTGAAAAGGGACAACCTTGGTAAAAATCAGCTATTAAACGAATCTATTCAATAAGCACTCCTTTATTGGAATAATAAAAACAATATAAACTGCTTCAGTAAAAAGTTTCCAGTACTTTGAAACTCAAGTTCAAAATGAAATAAAATGCAAACTTCATAAGTTTACCTAACAGACCTCCTACTATGTTCTAGCTCCATGACTAAATATGTAATTGCCTGCAGCCCTGAATCCACTTGTTTCCCCCTCCAGTCTGAGAAAACAGACTGATTGCTTTTAAAGCAGTACCTTCTCTCCTCTCTCATCCAGTGTGGAACAGAGACAATGGATGAGTGAGAAAAATCAAAGAACTTCTGGATCCATCATAATGGTGGCCTGACCACCACATTAAGCAACTGCAAATGAGATGATCTTGGAACCATACCAAACCTTGTTTGGTAACTTATTTGTGTCTCCAAAATGGAGAGGCACTGCGTAACTCCTGACTTTTCAAGAGTGGTGCTCAGAGGAAGTTTGGTTCTTCAGACGTGAATCTGTGGGGGTGGACCTCTCAACTTTCTCTGATTTGGTAACCCCCAAGGAATTGGTTGGTGTTTTCCCTTCCAACATTCATGGGCTCTCAGCACTTACCACTGTCCAGAGCAGAATGTGGCCCACTTTCTCAGTGTGCCTTCTGTTCATTTGAGGGTGTGGACACTGGGCTCTACACTTGAAAAACTCTTGGGATGAAATATGAGTGTTCCAAGAATATTTCACCTTTTCCAAGCTGATCTCATTATTGAGGCCACTCTAAGGCTAGAATGTGTGCTTCTCGAGCTCTGTTCCCTGCCAGAGTCACCTGTTTCAACTCTGAAAGGTTTTGGGGTCCTGGGAATTTGAGGGGACAAAAAGTCACAGCAAGGTGAATTTACTTTAGAATAGGGGTGGATTGGATTCTATATATATTTCATCTGGCAGAGCTATCTCAACGGCAGACTTAAACACTCCTCTGGCTCCAAAGAACAGATTGCGAGAGCTGGGTGGAAATGTCAGTTGAGACAGAAGAGCAGCAAACAGCTCTGTTTTCCTATAGTTGTGGTTTTACATGTTGATGATGAAAATGTGCAGCATGAACTCCAATTGTTATCTGCGTGAGCATCTCCGCCAACACTGAAGGATATGTGTGGGTGTCACCTGCAAGCAGAGAGAGAGAGAGAGAGAGAGAGAGAGAGAGAGAGAGAGAGAGAGGAGAGAGAGAGAGAGAGAAAGAAAAAAGAGGCCCTGTTTCGGAAAGAAGAGCCAGTTAATCAAAGATCAACAGTGACAAGTGGTGCTGTTTATTTCATGAGCTCTATATTTGATTTCCTTCCTCTCGCTAATCTCCAAGTCTGAATTTACTCTCTGGACTAAATATATCAGTGTTTGGTGGCTGAGAAAGGGGGTGGAAAGGAAGGTCTTGAATGGGCATTATGGCAGTTACTATAGTTATTTAGTCATTTCTTTAGTCTCTTGGGTGCACGCTTAGCATATACCATGTTAGCTTCCAAAGTGTGAATTTTTGCTAACTTGGGAATTCATGACATTAACACAAGAGTAGACAAACTTGAGGCAGTACCTGGGGACCCTCTTTCACTCCCAACTCTGTGCATCCTTTATTTCAGTTGTTTTATGTTTCTTCCTCCTCCCTTCCTGGTCATTTATTTAATAATTAATGAGCATCTGTCCAGCTCTAAGAAGTGGGTTAGGTCCTGGAGACACTATTATCTCCACACTTACCAAGTGTAGAGTGTAGACTTTGTATATCTCCCCTTTTATGTAATATCCTGTTTCTCAGGGTAACCACTTAGTCTGAATTATGGGCTTAGACCTTCATGTGGCTATTTGATAGCCTTTGCCTTGGTTTGCCGGAAATGTATTTCATTGATATGTTCTTATTTAACATCTCTAACTTGCTTAATACCTTAGGTTAGGAACTGACAAGTTGTTTGTTTGTTTGTTTGTTTTTCTGGAAAGGGCCAGATAGAAATATTTTAGGCTTTCTGACCATACAGTCTCGCAGCTACGCAACTCTGCCATTGTACTGTAAAAGGAGCCAGAGATGATAATCAAACAAATGAGCTTGTGTGCGTTACAATAAACCTCAACCAGTGGGCATTGGTATTTTAATTTCATACAATTTTCACATCACACAACATTCTTAGCTCAGGAGCTGTTCAAAGGCAGGTGATGGGCTGGGTTTGGCCTGCAGGCTGCAGAGTGCTGACTCCTAACTTCGACCCAAGGCCACAGTTGTAGCTACAAGCTTGTCTTTGAGTTCTAGCCACCATCTACATTTGAAAGCTGGAAGGAATCAGTTCAGATGTGTGTAGAGGCTTTTGGGGGTCGGGGGTGGTGGTAAATGTTAACTAACTGTTTGAAAGAAAGACATGGACCAATGAAGAGGAAGGAAGAAGCAACTTCATCTGAGGGAAAGTCATTTTAGGCAGGAGAAACAGGAAATCATAAGAGGAGAAGCTGATTCAAGGTGATAGAGTCCAGTGTACATTGTGCGGAAAGCCTACAAATCTTGGGAATTATGGTTACTCTTCTCTTAAGTCACATTTGTCCTTTCTCCTCTTTTCTAGGCATCAAATGTGTGTGTGTGTTTTTAATGATTTTTTTTTAGAGAGGAAGGGAGAGGGAGAGAGAGAGAGAGAAACATCAATGTGACAGCAAAACATCAATTGATCCTGCACATCCCCCACTGGGGAAAGAACCCTCAGCTCTAGCATGTGCCCTGACTGGGAATCAAGCTGGCAATCATTTGGTGCACGGGACGACGCCCAACCAACTAAGCCACACCAGCCAGGGCAAATGTTTTTCATCTCTAAGGAAACAAAATAAATTTCAAGTCACAGCAGGCAGAGGACTAAAAATGGCCTGTCTTTCCCTGTAAAGTCTCCCCCACACGGCACGCTCAAATCCACCTTGGGGCTGGTGCAGCAGGACCAGGAGCGCTCTCAGAACTGGCCTCCCTTTTTCTGTCTGTCACACCCTTTCAGTCTGCACTTGACTGCTGTTTTATGGGTGACCCAGCGTGAACTCCTTTAACCCCCAATTTAAACTAAGGCTCAGCATTTCACCGGTGACTGGTGAAATCGGTTTTATTCAGTTAAGAAAGGCACTGACTCGGCACTTGCCATTCTTTCACCTCCACTCTCCACTCCTGTCCACAGCTGCTGGTCACACCCAAGGTACAAATAGTTCCTGGAAGCAGCCCAATGTGTTGGGCACCCTGAGCTACACACCCATTCACACCATCTGGGCAATATAAAAATAGGGCTGGGTGTAGCATTTAGCCTGAGCTGCTCAGCTAAGATCAGGAAATTGCCTCTGAAAGGTCAGATGATTAATATTATTGTGCCAGCGTCTCTGGTGTCAGCGATGAAAAAAGATTCTGGCAGGGTGGATTTATCCTGACTTTGTATATGGCATTCAAATTCTGGGTCTGGGCGAACAGCCTCAGGAATTCTGAGATTTTCCTTTCTCAGCGTGCATGCTCACTATGTACAGTTATGCATGCTATGCCCTGCACACGGACTCCTAGGCCAAGAGATAGAAGGGGCCGAAATCCAGTCAGGATCTCCTTACTAAGCTATACACCTGCAAGAATGAGGCCCACCTGAAGAGGGCACCTTTCCTTAATGGCCCATATGTCGGCTAGTGAGGCCCTGGCAGAATGCTTGCCTTTTTGCCACTTGGTTACTGAACTCTTTGTAGAATAAACTAGAGGCCCAGTACACAAAATTCGTGCATGGGTAGGGTCCCTAGGCCTGACCAGCGATCAGGGCTGATCCGGGCCTTCCTTCTCTGGCTGCCAGCTGCTAGCTGGGGCCTTCCTTCATTCCGCGCTGCCCCTGGTGGTCAGCGCACATCATAGCGAGTGGTTGAACTTCTAATCGCTCCCAGTTTGGTTGAATTCCCGATGAAACAATTTGAATATTAGCCTTTTATTATATAGGATTGGGTCACAATTCTCAAAACAGGAATTATCTAGGAAGAACAAAAGTTTAAAAAAATGGAATGGTTCTTATTATCATAAAATGTCTTTCCTGGGTCCCTTCTTTAGCCATTTCTTTCCTTCAATTCTTCTTCTCTCCCCCCACAGTTCTTTAAACTTTAATTCAGTTTGTCAGCTTTTCCTGGCATACATCTGGAGGGTTTGTCTTTTAGGAGTAATGTGAGAAGAAACATCCTGGTTTGGATCTCAGAGGAAAAACAAGTAAGTTTTTGTGACCTGGAGAATACTGGATTTGGGGTTAATTCAATATAGCTATGGATGCTTAGAAAGACAGAAAAATATTTAAAATATAGTCCTGACCTCAAAAATTTATAATCTGGTTGGGAAAAAAAACTGGTAGAAAGGCAGTACATACTGAGTTCCAATTTAAGTGATATACAATTCAAGTTCAGCGGTGAAAGATTATTGTGGACTGGAATTCCAGTTCTGAAAGATATTGCATATGTACCTCTTAAAAATTGTATAAAGTAGAACTGCCCTGGGGAGCAGTATTTGCATTTTAAATTTTAACCAATATTGTAAATTTGCTTTTCAGAGAGGTTATGCTGATGTATACTCCCATCCGTCATGTACAAGAGAGCCTGTTACCCTATTTAGTCTCAATAACACAGTGTTATCAACACTTGATCTTTGACAATTTGATCATTTAAGATGGTACGCCATCCTTGAGTTAATTTGCATTTCATTTTTAATGAATGATACTATCTTTTTATATGGTGACTAGCCATTTGTATCTCTTTTATTGAGAACTGTCTATTCATATTTTTTGACCATTTCTTTTTTCAGTTGTACTGTTGGCTTTTTATCGTAGGACCTCTTTAAGGAAACTAGCCTTTTGCTTTCAACAATTTCATTTTAGAGATGAGTAGATGTAAGCTTATTGCTTCATTGTTTATGCATCAGCATTTAGTAAGTACCCATTCCGTACCAGACACTGAACTTGGCATCGGTATTAGATATAACCCCTGTCCTCAGGACCCTCCCAGGCTATGGGAGATATGGTACTTTTCCCATGTTTTTTTTTTGGGGGGGTCTATTATAGAGCTATGCCTAGGGACTTGTTGGAGCTCAAAGGTCCTCTGTTAATGAGCTGAGATGATTGGATGAACAATAAAATTAAGACGGATATAATGTTCTGTTTCTTGAACTGGGTGCTGGTTATTAATCACTCTGAAAATTCACTGAGCTGGACAAGTATGATTTGTGCCCTTTCCTGTACTGTTTACTTTAGCAAAGAGTTTAAAAAATTTACCATATACTTATGCCATAAAAATATTTTTCTTCCTTTTATTTCAGCACAAATCCTGTTATTATCAAGATTTTTTACATAATTTGTGTATTGTTGACTGTAATATTAGAGATTGAGATTGTTCCTTCATCTCAAATGGCCAGAAAATAGTCTTTAGAGAAATTGGTTTTAATATTACTTATAGAAAAATGTTCTTCACATCCATGCCAACAAATTTTTTTTGTTCTAATTGCTTTGTAGTTTATTAAAATTTTACTTTTGTTGCATTTTTACTTGTAGTTTCATTTGGAAAAGTAATTTACTCTAAAATAAAAGGTACTTTGCCCTAGCCGGTTTGGCTCAGTGGATAGAGCATTGGTCTGCAGATGGAAGGGTCCTGGGTTCGATTCCAGTCAAGGACATGTGCCTCAGTTGCAGGCTCCTCCCCGCCCGCCCAGGCCCTGGCAGGGGGCACGTGCAGGAGGCAACCCATAGATGTGTTTCTCTCACGTTGATATTTTTCTCTGTCTTTCCCCCTCTCTCTTCCACTCTCTCTAAAAATTAATGGAAAAATATCCTCGGGTAAGGATTAAAAATAAATAAATAAATAAAATAAAAAATACTTTAAATTTCTTTTAAAAAGTAAACATCTACATTTAGATCTGTTTCTTTTTGTAATAGATAACAAGTAATAGCTCACACCAAATAATTGTAGCCAGAACAAATACAGAAGAAATTTAATTTTCTAACGAAGACTATAATTTGCTCTTTTTTTCCCCAGAATCTTCTGTTGTTTCACTTAATTCTTCTAATGTGTTCTCAATCTTGTCTATGTCAAGTCCAATTGCTTCAATAATATTTAGTTGGCTTCTCTATAATGTATTCAAAAGCTGTTATAAGGTCAAATTTGCTATGTATGTGTTGCACTAAGATTTTTATCTCTTGGCAAGTCTGTAAAATATTGTGTATAATCTTTGAATTTTTCCAAAGAATGTCATCACTCACAGCACTACGTGAAGTCATAGTCTCCTGGTGCCAAATACAAATACTGAGTCATATGTGACTTCTGTATTTTTGACCAACTTCTGGCTTGTCTGCATTTGTCTTTCCAATCATGTTAGTGTCATTCTCATAGACTTCCCTTTGACAATTGAAAAAAAAGCCACATTAAAATAAAACTAAAATGGTTTCCTTTACTTTTTGAAGACTTAAATATTTATTAACTAGAGGCCCGGTGCGTGAAATTCGTGCATGGAGGCGGGGTGTCCCTCAGCCCAGCCTGCACCCTCTCCAATCTGGGACCCCTCGAGGGATGTCCGACTGCCTGTTTAGGCCTGATCCTGGGATTGGGCCTAAACGGGCAGTCGGACATTCCTCTCACAGTCCAGGACTGCTGGCTCCCAACTGCTCGCCTGCTTGCCTTCCTGATTGCATTCTACCATGCATTGTCACTTATTTGCCCATGTAAATGTGATGAACACTAAGGTGTGCTATCCTGATCCCCGGCAGGTCCAAGTCCTCATTTCCACAGCTGCTGGAGTGTTTGCTTCTGAGGGCCCCCTCTCCAGGAATTGCTGTCTGCTGACCCATAGTTAAACCTTCTCCCAAGAGCCTTTGTACAATGGTAGGTGGATCAATCTAGAGGTACCACCATTGGGACAATCCTGAAGGGTCAAATCTCTGCTCTAGAGCTTCTAGTGGTATTGTCTGAAGTTTCTATTTTAACAGTAGCTGCATCACGATTCAATTTCTTCCTGTGCCCAGTTCTGCTTCTCTCACTGCCCCTCCCCACTGAATGATTTTTTTTTTCTTGTAAAAACTCAAATAAATTTAGAGTCTCAGAGGTTGGTCTTATGAAACCTAACCTATGATAGTAAAGAACCAGCATCAATCCTCATGCTTGTTGTCTAGGCTTATAGATACATGTTGGAGTCATTTAAATTGTTTAATTTGTAAAATGTTCCAAAATATGTGGAACTCTTGTAAATACTGTACTAATTTGTGAGCACTTCTGGAAACACAAATTGGAACTCAAATAGAAGCAAGGAACAGGATGTTTAGCAGTTGTGGGAAATGATATCTTGTTGCATAAGAATCTAAAGCATTCATGCTATCTGAAAGGAAGGATTTAAAAGGTTAATTTTTTTCTTTCCTTTGATGAAAAGTTCCTGGAACTCAGTCCTCCCCAAACTTGGAAGCAGCTCTGCAGCTGAGATTGGAGGTGGTGCAACCTACAACCTCTATGGCATGTGGAGACAGTTGCCAAGGGTTTCGCGGTCATAGACAAGAGATGTGGAAGAGCATTTCCTGAAGCCTGATATGCAGGATCCTCAGGACAGCAGCCTTTTCCCTCTGGGGTTTAAGAGTTATAAGAAAGCACAGGACCCTGGAGCACACCACAGTTAAGAAAGGAACTGAGGGAGGTAAACGTGGGGAGTCCTAGAAGGAGCTGCCAGGGAGGAAGAGAGTAGGAGAACTGTTATGTTGAACTATGTGCAATTGCTGAGATTTGACCTTTAAAAAACAAAGATTAATGGATAATTTTTAGATGGCAGTTTTAGGTTCATTGCAAAACTGAGTGGAAAGTACAGAGGATTCCCATATACTCCCCCACTTCCCCCTGCCTCAAATAGCCTCCCCATTATATCAAGACATCCTACCAGAGTAGTAGATTTATACAATCAATGATCCTCCATTGACCATCATTGTAAGCCAAATCCACAGTTCACACTGTGGTTCACTCTTGGTGTACATTCCATGGGTTTTGACAAATGCATAGTGACATGTGTGCATCATTATAATATCATACAGAAGTTTTAGTGCCCTAAGAATTCCTTATGTTCCACCTACTCATCCTTCCTCATCCAAATTCCTAGCTATTTATTACATAATTTATAAAAACTGCTACTTCATTCATATGGTTCAATGCAAAGAAGAGAAAGGATTACATTTACTTTAAAGGAGAAGAAAAGTCTGAGTCTGCGAGTGTGGTCAACAGTGTTTCATTAGGTACGTAAGATGAGGGATGAGATCAGCTCTTGGATTTAGCAACGAGGGCCTTGGCAAGACTAGTTGCAGTGGAATGGTGGGCTGGAAGTGAGGTCATAGCAGGGGAAATGGTGATCAGAGTGAAGAACAGGAGGTCAAGAAAGTAGAACTTTGGGGCAAGAAGTTTCTTTGTGAAGAGGAGCTTCTTGGCAGATGTTCCTCTTTTGGACCGGAGTTCCTTGATAGCATCTCCAAAGTCTAGCAAACTATGAAGCAACTGAGCCATGGTAGCCTCTCAAATGTCTGTTGACTAGAGAGCAAGAGGAAGACAGTCAGGCAGAGGAAAGTTTTGTTGTTCTTAGAAGACAAAGACTTAAGCTGTTTAAGGAAAGAGGACATCTAGCAGGAAGGGAGAAATGAAAGCTGAAGGAATAAGAGGAAATAACTGATAGTGAAAGATCCTTGAGCAATGAGATGGAGTGGTAGGGTTGGGGAAGGTGAGAGAATGGAGGGTTGAGGAGGGGGATCCAGGGTTGGGGAGAGCAGGGAATCTTGGTTTGGAGAGGGATGCTGGACTCCTTCTCACACATACACATGTGTGCAGAGTGAACTGAGCACCTCTTATTTGTAGAGTGTGGGGAAAGGCTATTTTGATCATCTACTCCTGAACTTTTTACTGCACTATGCACTGATGGATAGGAATGAACTATGAGGGATTTGAAGTTCCAAAGTGCTCACCACCCTCAACCCTGTCACACTTTTGCTAGCAACTAGATGGTCAAATTCTTTCAACCTTCTTTAAATAAGCTTAGGGGGCTTGAGGGTAGGGTATGTGTGTGTACGAGGGCTAGTGAGCACATGGTGACTCGGTTGAGCCTGAACTTTTATTTTTCTCTTCCTTTCTATCGGATTCCACAGCCTCCTCTGTTAATCATTAATATAGCCCTTGTTACCATCTACTTCTGGCTTCTTCCTCCATGGGCAGTTGGCAATTCCAACAATAAGGACACACTTGGTAACTCTCAGAGGACTTTTCAAAGACAAAATGGCCTGACAAGAGAAACAACGACTTTCTCATCTCTGAAGAGGAGTTAGCTGGATGATCACCTGTTAAGTATGTAGGAATTGAGTAAGTAAATAATGAAGATCACAGCTACCATCTGTTTGGCACTAGGCACAATCTTAAGCATCTCAAATACATAACCTCATATTTTATTAATAACCCTGCACATTGTCCATTTTCCTTCATTTTTTCAGTTCAGGGAATTGAGACTCAGGTTAAGTAAATTGTTTATGGCCATGTGACTTGGAAGTAGTAAAGCCAAACATTTTGTCTAACTTCAAAGCCCCACTCTCTGTTCACTCATTTGCATGCCAATTTCATTCTGGTCTAGGTGCTTAAACCATCTTGACCTTAAGATCCCTTCTAAGTGAGAGATTCTACAAGCTTATGAACTTTTGTTTCAAGGTTTAGTAGCAAAAGGAGATGAAATCATACTGTATGTAGTTTCCTTCTCACTTGTTTTTTCTTCCTCATTTGTTAGAAGCAGGAAGAAATTGAAATGATTAACACATCTTCGTAACACTTCGAGAAAACAAGTGAGTACAGTGGTTTTCACACTCAAATCAAACCTGAGGTTGTTTTCTGACTCCAGATGGGCCTTTGCAGAATCTAGTCATTTATAAATTAGGTGAAGCTTGTGCCTGGCTGTGCCAACTAGAGTGGAGAGAATGAGCTGTGGAGGTCTGTGGGAGTGTGGGGGCCCTGCTGGGGAAGGTGTAGGGGAGGTTTAGAGAGACAACTACCACAGCCAGCCATATCTTATACCTGTGTGGCCTGAGTGTTTGGGAAGAATTATAAGTACTAAATATAATACAAAAGGAAAAAAAGAGGGGCAGGGGGAGTTGGGTTTGGTCTTAGATCTTATGATCTGACTCATAGAGTCATGAAAACATTTGAGAGAAGGGGGGAAAGGTGTGTACTTTAGGCAGATATGAGTGCACATAAACAAGACATCAAATTTGTGATTTTGAGAGTGTGCTGGAACTTTTTAATAGTCCCAATGAGGAAATGAGTGCCACCAGGTGATGCTAAGGCCTAAAATGTGCTAAGTGAAAAGCTTCCTTTGCATTCTGTTCTATCATAGCATGCATACCTATGCCTGTTGAACCCATGTCAGAGTACAGGCATCCAAAACTACCATGTGATTTGAAACTTCCATGTAAGTCAGAAAACTGAGGTGTTGGGTCTTGGAAATCTATAGTTAAGGGATCTGTGATTAAGACTTCATATCACAGTATTATTTCATAAGAAAGAATAATTAAATATAAATTCTGATGAATAATTAACTACCTTTATGAAAATCTACCTTGTAGGTCAGGAAAGGGTAAGTTTTGCTGCAGTAGAATTTGTGGTTTTGGATTCCTGTTAATATTTTGTTCTCTTGAGTTCCTATATACTATATTTTGTTATATAGAGTGGACTTAGCCATGTGTTGTTTTTCTCTAGTAAAACATTGTTTTGGAAAATCTGTTTTTCTCTACCTGTTAACAGAGATCCAATATTACAAAAATTAGAGAGGGTGCTATAAAAATTAGGTAACAAAAAATAGGAGTGCAGAAATAAAAGGGAGTGGGCAAAAGATAAAGTTGTACTTTGTAAAAAGAAGACAGATGGGGGTCAAAAAATTGGGGGATACCACGGATGATATCCCTTTCATAGAGTCACAGAGTATATTAGCTTATTAATGGTTGTGAGAAGTCCTGTGATAAAAAAATTTACCTTTTAAACAAATGTTTCTCAAGTAATTTTTATCTTTCATTTTTTTTTTAAAGCACACAGTATCTATTAATAACACATGAAACTAGTGTTCGGTACCACATTTTGTGATGTTGGTCTAGGATGCTTCTTGGTTCTACCCTTGGCCTCTACAGAAGGTTGCTAACACCTGTCTTAACCAGTTTGAAGCTGAAAATTAAAATAATAATAGTAATAATAATAAGCAACCCTTGTTGGGTTGGCAGTGGGCTGTGGGCAGTAGGCCTCTATCAAAGGCCACACACAGCTTCTGTTAGGGCTATCCTATACACTATCACCTCTGTGGACCCTAGCAATAGCTCCCTCCACCTACTCATTCAGGCTTAGGAGATATTTGCCTCCCCTGCTCTTACTAGTTCCAGGCTACTATCACTCCTTGCTTATCCTAAACACTGCCCACAGCTTTGTAAGAGGTCCCTTCCCTCAATCACCCAGTTTCAATCTGCCATCTATGTTTTGCTGGTGCCCTAGTCGATTCAGGGTCCTAGCAGTCTCCCATCATCTCTGGTGTTTCATCACCCTTGTTTGTTTCTTTAACTCTGCCCATATTCTTGTAAGTAGTCAGTTTATTAATGCTTCCTCATGTTATCCCTCTGGGGCTGAGGAGGGAATTCTGTGTCCCGCCAGGGCCCTGACTTGTACACTAAGTGAGGATACAGTAAGACATTTCCTTGTTGCTTTAAGGACACTTGCATTCTCAGGCACAGAAAGATTGTAACCTATGGAACTGAAATCACTCCCAGCAGCGCTCTAGGAATTATTGTCAATAATTTCTAAAAAATTGTGGCGGGTAGGAGACATGACAGGAAACTAGAGATGAACAAGTTGTGGTCCTTGAGGTTCCAAACAAAAAGAGGGAAAAGCAGCTCCCAGAAAATTCATATCCATGAACACAGAGGCTTTTGGGAAAATGCCAGCATAAGATATTAAACAGTTACTTTATGGTTACTTACAAAGGAAAGGGGTCAGCACTAAGAAGCTAACATAAGTTCATTAAGAGAAAGGAGGAAATAAGCTTTTTTTTTTTTTTTTTTTTACATTTTACATAGGCATTTCAGTCTAAAGAGATAGGGAATTGTTGGTCTGTAGTGTATATGAATTTCAAGTAAAATTCCTTCACTGGAATATCAAAATACCTTGTGATATTCCAGTGAAGAAATGGATGCTTGATGAGAAATATTTAGTTGGATCAAGTGATAGTTGAACACTTGACTCCAAAGAGTGCTAATTAGTAATTCATTTCAACGTAGGCATTCTCTATGCCTTTGTCTCAGTCTTTTCTTGTTTAAAAATTTGTTTTGGACACTGATTTGAATGAGCACATAGAATAAATGTTTATTATTCATAAATTTGACAAATTGTTGAGGAAACAAAAAAATTTTCTGGGTTATAAAATCATGATTTGAAATTACCACAACCAGTTGGAATTTTGGACTTAAAACTAAAAGATAAAATGCAGTGGAGCTAAGCATAAGGACTGATCCTCCCCTGGATCATCTGCTAAAGGAAGCCAAGGAGTGAAAGAGAGCAAGGAGGACCTCATGGGACGGATGGCCTGGCATGGAACGGCACCCATGCCTTTGGCCCTCATTTTATTGGTCAGAATCCAGTCCCACAACCCCAGCCTACATCTAGGGAGATTAGAAAATGGGGTGTTCCTGTATGTGCAAGAAGAGAAAATGGGATTGGTAAGCATCTAGCCAGTTCTGAAAACTGGAGAGTCAAACTGGAAAAGAACCAGAGAGTCAAACTGGAAAAACGATAGCTGTCCACAGATACATGAAAAGGGGCACATGATGGCTTCCTCCAATATTTACAACGCTGTTGTGTAGAAGAAGAAATATACTAGCTTCTGAAGGCAGAACTCAGAACGAAGATTGATGTTATTATGAAACCAATTTTAAAGTTTGGTGTAAAACAGAACTTGTCATCAATAGACCTGATCATCCCAGAACAGATACTTTGTGAGTGCTAATAATAATAATTTGTTAAGTGCCTACTATGTGCTAAATTATTGAGATCTAATTGGTATACAATATTGTATAAGTTTACGGTATACAAAATGTTGATTTGATACATTTACATCTTGCAAAATGATTACTGCCATAGCATTAGCTAACACCACCATCATGTCATATAATTACCATTTCTTTATTGTGGTGAGAACATTTAAGATCTACCCTCATAGCAACTTTCAAGTATGTAATACAGAATTATTAACTATAATTACCACGCTGTACATTAGCTCCCCAGAACTTATTTTATCTAACCAGATGTTTGTTTTCTTTGACCAACATTTCCCCAATGTGCCAAATTCTTAAGTAACTTAATCGTAGCACCACTCTTGAGATAGTACTGTTATAAATATCTTTACTTTGCTGGTGAGGAAAACAAATCTCAGAAAGCTTAAGTAACTTGTGGTCTGTGGTGACCTCTGACACACAGATGGTATATACAGGGCAATGCCAGGATGTGAGTCTTGGTCTTTTTGAACCTAAAGCTCATTCATTTAAACCCTATGCCATCTGCCCTTATGGAAAACAGTTGAAAGTTTGTATCAGGTAGTGTGATAGCAGTTCAGAAGGGACACTTCAAACAGGATTTTTTGTTATGTCTGAACTGGACAGACATGGAAGGTGCTTCATGATAGGAATGTGTAAAAAATATTCTGGGAACACTGAGAGCCCTTATTAAGTAATTAATGCCTTTGTGTTGGAACCCGACATGGAAGAAGAGTTAAACAAAATCCATTGCTGGACCAACCCAAACTTTGTCATAAGTGTGTGGTTGCCATAAGTGATGAATAATAGCATTAGGAGGTTTGGGGGATGAAAATGACCCATGGTGCTATTTCCTATGCGTGAGGGTTTAGCCAGCACCCAAGCAAACCTTATTGATATAGCCCCTTACAGAAATGTTGCTGGGCTTCCAATGGATGCTCAATATCTCCCTCTAGAGGGCTGAGAGGTGCAGATTCTCTGTCATGTGTTGACTGTAACAATTTGTTTAGTTCACATTCAGCCACATAGAAGCAGGCTCTGGCAGTCTTAGTACTTTTGTCAGGTCGCCATGGAGACGCTGTGTTGTTTCAGAAATTCATAGCCTACAAAGGGAGATGGATTCAGAAAGCATTGGAAATGCATCATAATGCCTTGTCTCTGGCTTGTATTCATAAAAATAGATGTGTAAAACAAATACAGCTGGACCCAAGTGTACAATCCAACTCAGAGACTCAACTGGACAGAGTGTAGTACTACTAGCTCTGCATTTTATAACAAATAAGTTTTACATCTTGATTCAAGTGGCCTTTCAGGAATTGCTGCATGTCAAGTATTAAACACGGCCAATACATGTACACTCTCTGCTTTGTAAAAATTTATAGCCTGTCTAACCTGGTTCAGAGGTCGCCACAGATCACGACAGTACAATATGTCATTTAAATGTAAAACAAAACAAAGTTCACCTACAAGGAGGTGAAAGGGTAAATATATTTAGACCACAGAGCAGAACAGATTGCCACATTTGAGCAAGGAATTTGCTGTAAGATTTCTAGTGGCTAAAGCTACAAGAAAAACAGGGAGTTATATATTTTTCATTTTCTGACAACAGGAAGCAAATAAATCTATAAACAGCTAGATACTACATACCCGCCTCCCCCATGCCATCGCCTTGAAGCTAAATAAAATCATGAGTGAATGGCGTGAGGTCCTTCAATGAAACACAGAAATGTATGGAGTGAACAGACTCTTGGCTTCAGTAGTATAAAAGATACTGGAAGAAACCTCAGCTGGCTCTTGAGTCAGCCATCCATAAAGACAGAGGGCATGACTTTGGGAAGTAACAATGAAGTCATTTTTGCAACAGACTGTTGATATGGAGCAAAAATTCTTTTTCCAGGGTCCGCGTTAACAGAGGGATAGAATGGTGAAGCTCTCTATGGGGGACTTTTTCCAGCGTTAGTGAATCACCTTGCGAGCTTGATAAATAGGTGGATTCTTCGGCCCTTTTCCCAGAGATTAAATTCACTAGGGCTGTGATAGGACCCAGAAATCTGCATTGAGATGATGATTGTCTATGGATCCAACTTGGAGAAACACAGATGGGAAGACATTCGTGGATTTGGGGAAGGTGCTGGATCAAGATCTGTTTACCATGGGTGGGAAATGAACTGGAGTCATTTCTCAGCCTCCGTGGAGTTGAAGTTCATCTGACTCTCTTAACGAACCAAGGAGCTGCAGGCATCATTTCTCTTCACAACTCATTAGCTTACATGTCTCTTTAAAGTAGCTGTCATGAAATGCTTAGAGCAAAAAGCCTACTATATCATTCTAGCTACAGAATTACGTGAGCTTGGTGCTATGTCCAGAGAACCAAGAATGTTAAGTGTATCCTTAAGTGGTTCCATTTTTTCTATTGTTCACAGTTACGAAACACAGTAATTTATAGGCTGTGTTCCCATGAAAAGAATTCATGCTTTGAAGTTTCTTTCTACATCTGAAAAACCTAAACATGCCAGTGGTCATCATGAACTAACCCCGTGGGTGTGGAGGGGCACATGGGTGATGGGCAGGAAAGCTGGGGCCAAGGTCAGAGAGTTCCTTCAACTTTTCCCATTGCTGCCACCACAGCTTTCTGGGCGTGGTGTTCATGCACATCCCTATTCTTGATGGAGTGCAGGTCAGAGAGCATGTGTGGGAAAGGGAAAAATCCATGATAGCTTCTGGGAGTCACATCCACGCCCCAGCAGTGGTGGTACTACATGAAACCTTTGAAGGTCCGAATAAGAGATATCTAAGTCATGAAATCTTATTATTATTATTATTATTATTATTATTATTTTTAAAAATCATCACATCAGAGCACAGGACATGGATCTAGGGGCAGTGTTATGGAAAGTAAGGAAAAATCCAGTTTTTTGGATTCAGACCAAACACTAGACAATGGCAATATATATATATATATATACAATACTATCCTTATACCAAAATGAAAGTTAAAAATCTTATCAGACACTTAGTCTTCACAAGATAAAACAATTAATTGGACCAGCTTTCCCCCCTTCTACTAAATGGCTGATTCAACAGCTGTTTCAGCTCAACACTCTGATCTTCATTATTTATTGTTTAACATTTGGCCCTGATAATATTATCAATCCTAAGTGCTAAGAATATGTTTAAATCGACTAAAATATTTTTGCTATTTTTTATATAGGGGATTTTTTTTTTTCCTCTCTGCTTGTCTTTTAACCTCCTAAAAGCAGGCAGCCAACTTATTAGTTCATCTATTTTGGCACAAGGAAACGATGAATGGTTTTAAAAGCTTGGAAAATGTAAAACTGTAAAGAAATCACAAGAATATCCAGCTTATAAGGCTGTTTATGTACTTTCTATGGCGGCATAGTTCATCCTGTGGAAGGATTTCCTTCACTCTGAATCCCCCAAGGTCTCTGGCTGATTTCCCTCTTCCTCTGGCACTGTTTGTGTTTAAGAAATAATGCCCAGGAGAAAGATAACCATCTTGCTGCTGCTTTGTGGAAACATATGCGTTCTCATACAATTTCTATTCCCTCTTCCTCCTAAGTGATGAGATGAAGAACTGAGTTTAAGCACATCATCAAAAATTGCACAGTAAGTGGCCAGGAGTCTTTCAAATGGCACTAAAAGAAGCTGAATTACCCGAGGAGGAAGGCGCAGCTGGAAGCTAGAGATTGCATCATCTGGCCTTCCTCTGCTGAACAAAGGCAATTATTTTGTAAAGTATTTACAGATGCTCTTATTTCAAGTGACACAATGCATTTGTTTCAATGGAGGTTTTCAATCTGCAACTTGGAAATTTTCCTTAGCACGGAAAACCCCATAACAATTCATTGTACCCTAGAGTGTAGTTGAGGGGAAACAGTTGAATCTTGAAGCTACACTAGCAATTAGGATAGCTTCAGAGGCTGGTTTTTCTGGGATGTTTCCATGTTATATTATAGCACAGAAGTTCTGCCTTTGTGTGGAAAGGGAAGACCTAGGAAAAGGCTTGCTAAAGCCAGGACACTGGTCAGGCTGTGTGATTCCAGTTCTGCAGTGCGAGTATTCAAGCTCATATTCTCAGGAATGGTGAATTTGTTCAGAAAGCAAGAATCGAGATGGGCTTCTAAGATTAAGGCAATGTTGTCCTTCATTAGGTTATTAGCTTATTAGGTTGACGCTTCCTTCAAAAATCCAGAGACAGATGACAAAAATGTACATATTTTCATATTTTATCTAAAGATTAGTGGTAAATGTTGGTTATTTTATGGCCATAAATCAATTGCTCAAGACATAATCCTCAGATTTAATAAAAGAAAAGAGGAGGTTCTACACCAGCTAGTTCAAATTATAATACGCCACTGATCACCCTTCCCGATCATGTAGGAGAGTAGCTTGTGGAAAGGAGAGACATACAAATGTTTAAGCAGGCCCAGGGATGGGAAAAGTGGAAAAGGAGAAAGTTATCTCGACCAAAATCTCTTGTATCTTTCTGATTCAGAATCTTGGGGGAATTTCTTTGTGTATCTCCTGGCCTTTACTTGACAGACCAAAATAAACAGGAATACCCCGAATAATTTTCTCAGATATTTTAGTTTAGCTTTGGTTTCCCAGTTCTCAGAATTGATGGCCAACAATATTTCCCTCCCATGACAATTTACCCCTCCAACCCCCTCAGTCCTCTTTAGCTGCATTTCTTATTATCTTAAAAGGTCTGCATTTGTTTTGTGATGGATTAGTCTAAAATTGTGCCATAAGATTCCACTAAATTCAGTCAAACAGTTGATATTTTAAACCAGTGCTTCCCAGTCACAGGGCAGGAAAAGATAGAGCTTAGGGAATTATGCCCATGGGTGCACAAATCCAGACATTAAAGAACATACAATGTGAAAGCTATCATGCATAGTTGCAGAGGTGACACAGAAAAATCAAAGTGGGGTGAGTTTCACCTGTAAAGACTTTTTGAGTGAACTAAACTTTTGAGCTGTTCTTGAAGGATATGAACTACGAGAATGATGTGGGGAAGGCATTTCAGGTGGAAAACACAGGCAACTTTGCAGAGGGAGGAATTTAAGTCCTGTATGTGGACAGCAAGTGAGTTGACTTGGCAAGCAGAACACAAATGACGAGTGTAAAAATCTGGGTTCCTCATTGGAAAGGATCATAGCTTGCACTTCCATGTGATCCCGACATAGGACTTAGCAGGACATTTTCTGAGCAGGCAACGAATAAGTTCTTGTTAACTGATTGATTCTACCTGACTCCTGTACAACACATATTTTTTAAAAATATATTTTATTGATTTTTTACAGAGAGGAAAGGAGAGGGACAGAGAGCTAGAAACATCGATGAGAGAGAAACATTGACCAGCTGCCTCTTGCACACCCCCTACCGGGGATGTGCCCGAAACCAAGGTACATGACCTTGACCGGAATCGAATCTGGGACCTTTCAGTCTGCAGGCCGACGCTCTATCCACTGAGCCAAACCGGTTTCGGCACAACACATATTTTATCCAGCACTTTCTTTCAACATGAGGACCAAAATCTATTCAGTTTTGTGCCTTTGGTGCCAAAAGAAAGCCCA
This sequence comes from Eptesicus fuscus, assembly GCF_027574615.1. Lineage (NCBI taxonomy): Eukaryota > Metazoa > Chordata > Mammalia > Chiroptera > Vespertilionidae > Eptesicus > Eptesicus fuscus. The sequence goes on along the minus strand of NC_072483.1, from coordinate 83,181,542 downwards.
TAAGAAACTCCATAAAAATGATAACTGTACACCTTTATTTATTTTCAGTGAATGGATTGATCTGAAATCTGAGCCTGTCATTATTGGAAATAGAAGCACAATTCTCTTTTAGAATATCGTGTACCTTAATCTCCTTATCAACTTTCCCGCATAATAGTATCTTTAGCTGGAGGAAATAACGACAAGAAGCCTCCAAGAACTTAGTAATACTTTTAAGCAAATTTTTTTCTTGTTGACATGCATGTATGTATGAATATGAATATAGCTATCAACATCTTTTATTGATTGCTGAATAAAGAGAAAAGTGACCATCCCTGGATCTATGGATTTGTGCACCTATTGACATAATTCCTTAAGCTCTACAGTTTTTTGGCCCCTGACTGGGAATCACTGGTTTAAAATATCAACTGTTTGACTGAATTTAGACAAATTCATAACAAGATAAATGCAGACCTTACAAGATAATCTTTGAACTTTAAATCTAGGCTCTGGAGTTTGTTTCCTTTATTTCTCCATCCCTCTTTCCCCTCCTCCCCCCCTCTTCCATTCTCTCTCTTATTTGCAAAACTAGATATCCTGACCCTTTAAATAACGTATTAAGTCTGGTTCATTTTGGCTAATATTAAAGACAGGCTTGTTGGAAGCCGCCCATTGCCTTCACTAGCAGAGAGGTGTGGACAAGGAACCCGGAAGGCTGGTCAACCTTGAAGCTCTGAAAGGTCAGAGCTAACCACCCACTGTTTAGTTGAGACAATGGCAGCTGAAGCAACTTCCACCTTTTAGTCTTAGTAAATCCTTACTGATGGGCTGTCATTGGAATTGCCTGCCTAAGGGCTATGGGTGAATCCCACAATCTGAATAAAGGGGATCGCTAGGCCAGAGCAAAGCGGAGTCCTTCCCCTTGAGCTGGGCTCCCGCCTGGCCCCCATTATTTCCAAATTAATATTTTCTAGTCTCTTTCATTTGCGTGCGGCCTCCCCCAGAGCCTGAACCCTGAACCTGAACCCTGAACCACGCGGGACGTGGTGGGGACACTCGCACAGGCTTGAACTTTAAATTAATAATAATATCATTTACACAAGGTTTACAATGCGCTAGGCAAAGGCTTTACATGCATTCCCTCATGTAGGCCTCATACCTGCAGGAGGCAGCAATTACTGTGATGATGATGATGATGATGATGATGATGATGCTTTTGCTCCTTTTATATGTCAGTCTGAATCCAGGTTCTCTTATCTTCTTTATACAGGTTGACCTTCAGCCTGCAGGTTTAGCAGTTACTGAAAAGCAAAAATCAATCCAGCTCCTATTTCTGTCCCAAGCTGCCAACAGGGGTCAGCGAAAACATTGTCAGGCTGACAATTGCTGTCAAAAGCAGCTTTTCCCTTAGGTTGCCTGGCAGAAGCAGGAAGGCGGGTGGGGTCTCCTGTGATCGCCAAAGCAAGGGCTCTGGTTGGAATGGAGGTCTTTGGTACATTTCCCTCTGGCTGAGCTGCTTTTTACTGCTTCTCTTTCCCTGCCATTTCCTCTGGATCCTGACCTGCTTCTTTTGTCTGTCTCCAAAACACATGGGAGCTCTGTCCATAGAAGTAATTTCAAAAGTTTGTTTAGGGAGCCCCAGGAGGGGGCAATAATGATATTTTGTGAATCATAGGGTAAGTTAGTGAATAATGTTTTGATAGCATCCTTAACATCTTTACTATAACTATAGTAACAAGTTTCATAGGGCAATTCTTTTTTAAAAAAAAATGTATTTTATTGATTTTTTACAGAGAGGAAGAGAGAGGGATAGAGAGTTAGAAACATCAATGAGAGAGATACATCTATCAGCTGCCTCTTGCACACCCCCTACCGGGGATGTGCCCGCAACCAAGGTACATGCCCTGGACCGGAATCGAACCTGGGACCCTTGAGTCCACAGGCCGACGCTCTATCCACTGAGCCAAACCGGTTTCGGCTGGGCAATTCTTTTTATTTTCTCATCCAACAAATATTTATTTATTAAAAAATTTAAAATTGTATTTATTAAATTGATTGGGGTGACATTGGTCAACATGAACATATAGGTTTCATGTGTGGATTTCTATGTTACAAGATCTGAATATTGCACAGTGTGCTCATAGGGCAGTTCTTTACAATATATTTCAGTATCTGACTATGGCATAATGCCACAGATCGCACCAGTAAAATTAATTCTATGAGGGGCAAAACATAATGTGAAAGTTTCTGATGCTTTGATTTAATTTTAGGATAAATTTTTAGTGTATCTAGTGCAGTGAAGAAGTCCTTCACAAATATTACTTCTTTAGCTGTGATGAATTCTAGGTTACACCCTCAGAGAAGTGAAGATATTTTATGTTGATTACTAGAGGCCCAGTGCATGGATTCATGCACTGGTGGGGTCCCTCGGTCTGGCCTGTGGAGATCGGGCCGAAACCAGCTCTCTGACATCCCCTGAGGGGTCCCAGATTGTGAGAGGGCGGTTCTTGGGTGACGCACCCGGAATTGGGTTCCCTCCTGTCTGGTTCTGGGTGCATCATCCGAGAACCACAGCTGCCAAGTCACCACAGCTCAGCAGCTCCTGCGTTGAGTGTCTTCCCCCTGGTGGTCAGTGCACATCAAAGCTGCCGGTCGGACGGTCGAATGGTCGGACCGTTACTTAGGCTTTTATATATATAGATTGCTAGTAAAGCAATGAGGAACCTGAGAAACTCTCTGAGGATCTAAATAAAGTAATCCCCCTTCTTCAATCAGGTGAGAGGGGAGAATTCTGGTCTGCAGAGAGATCCTCTAGATTTTTTTTAGTTTAAGTGATTTCTTTTATAAAACAATTTGGGTACAACTCCAACACACAAAAGAATGGATAATTGTAGAACTAATAGAAAGACGCAAACCCCAAATTCATTAATTCAGCCTTGATTAAAATTAAGCTGACATCAGAAACTTGGAAATATTTAGTAACAGGACCTTTGAAATAATGAAGAACTGCTAACACATGTGCTTTCCGAATGCCAAACACTGAGCTGGCTTCTTACATCTTGTTTTGAAAGATAAGAAAACATGTCAGAAAATATTTGCACACCAGGCACCAAATATTTGGGTTAGTTTAATCCCTATTCTCTTTTAGCATCATGTTGAGTTGCCTACCTATTGCTATTTAAGAAAAAAAGAATTTCCCTAAAATATTGAAATTTTAATAGTTTTAAAAGTTTTAAAGATTGTTGATTTATGATTTTAAGGGTTTGAGTGATTGAAATAAGATTATATATAATCTTTGATAAAGAAAGTTGTTAAAGTAGAAAACTATGTTTACCATAGGAAGTTTTATTTATCTAACTGTGAAAGACTGTTGTACCAGTATAACAGTCTGGTACTTAGCCCTTCTTTTATAGCAACAAGATTTTTAGCTGGATCTAAGGATATCTAGAATAGAGGCAATGGGATATAGGCATGGGATAAAATTATGGCCAATAGGATGTGAGCAGAAATAATTTATAAACTTGTGAAAATATTCTCAAAGGGAAAGAATATACCTTACTTCTCCCCTTCCTCCTTTGTGGGGCCAGGAATGGGGATGGAGTCAAATCATTGGAAAATGCAGACAAGGATCAGACTCTAGTGATACAGAGCAAACATAGAGGGACCTGGGCTTCTGACCAGAGGTGGTTATACCTGCCTCAGACATCTTATCTCCGGGCTTCATTTATATACGATAGAAATGAACCAATATGACAAAAGTACAAGCATTACAGAGAAGCTCTAGAACAGTTCACTTTCCTTTTATTTAATTAATTAAGGAATTTCATTCATTCATTCTCATTTACTTATTGGTACAAATCCTCATTAATTCATACTAAGTTAGGCAAGTTAACCTCTCTGAATGGCTGTTTCTTCATGTCTCAAATGGGAATCATATGGAGTACTACTTACCTTCCTTCCAGGGTATTTCTGAAGGTTAAAGATAATGAATGTGAAGTTCCTGGTACATAACAGGTAACCCCCAAATAGAACCTGTTGTTGTTGTTACTATTATTCTTATTAGCTCAGTGCCAACCACTCTTGGCAAAGGCATTCACAACTCTTCTGTTGAAGAGGAAATGGCAACATAGTGTGTTAGATGCTACGCATAATTAACAGTGTACAAAACTTGTGTGTTCTATCCCTCCAAATAGATTCAGAATCTCTCTATAAAATGTTTAGACTAATTTTTGTTGTCTGTGTCATCCTTATTTGAAAGATGCCTTTGGACTCTGACTCAGGGCAGCCTGACCCATCTTTTCACTAATTCTGCCACTAAGACAACCCAGTCCCCTTGACCAGTGGTAGCTGAAAGGCTTCGTGCTGGTAGGTGAATCACCCCTTCCCCACATGTGATGTCAAACCTCAGTTGGAAGGCAGCGGAGGGTGGGAAGGGGGAAGAGATCAACCAATGAACTCATATGCATATATGCATAGCCCATGGACACAGACAATAGGGTGGTGAAGGCCTGGGATAGGGAGTGGGGGCGGGGTGGGAGAGGTCAATGTGGGGGGGGGGGGGAAGAAGGGGACATATGTAATACTTTCAACAATAAAGATTTTTAAAAAATGAGGAACATTTGGAAGTTTGGGGATACACGTGTACTTTATGTATATCTCAATTCAATTTAGACAAACAACCTGGCCTTCTGGCACCCAATAAGGGAAGGCAACTCAGATGCTTGTTCCCATCAGGGGGTAACTCTCATTAGCTGGAATAGTTTAAGCTTTAAGTGGTTATAGTGAGTGCCTAGCATGGTCAGCTGTCAATAATGGTAACTGTTATTTCTGTGTTGTCAGTATCATAATCATCATTATCATGGCCCTGTGGTGATATGAAAGCTCAACCAAGAAAGAATTTGCTCAGACCTCATTTTAGTTAATTGCAGGATAAATGTAGTGCACAGGGACTGTTTTCTGGTTATAAAGTCTGGTTTAGGTAGCAAAGGGATGGTGAACATATGGAGACAGCCTTCTTTTTACCCCCAGTTCCATAAGTGGGCACCTTTTTATCTGCCCTAGAAATCATAATGCTTTAGAAGAGCTCTTCTTAATGCCCACCCAGCTCTTATGCTGGTTGTTATGTACCCCCTTAAATGTATTCAGATTTGATTAAAGCTCAGAAAATTGTGGCCAAGCAAAGCACACTAATTCACGAGTGCCACACTATATACAGTTCACCAGAGCTGATGGCTGTTTTAGTTTGGGCCTTCCATGAAGCAGAGCCTGAGACCAGGACTAGGGTGTGGGCAGTTTATTTGGGAGGTGATCCTCTGAAGCTGGGCTGAAGAAATAGAGAGTGTGAAGCAGGGAAAGAGGAGAAGCTGACATAAGGCTACATCACTGAGGGTGTCAGATTAAGCCAGGGGGGCTAGATTCTCCCAGAACTTTGGAGAAGCATACAGAATGCCTCTCAGCAGCACCCATCTGAAGGATTGGCTTCTGTCACCCGTATTTGAGGATTTCCTGGGAGCTTAACTGTCCTGAAATTCTGGAATTATGTTTACACATAGCTGGGGTGGAATTCAGAGAAGGCCATGAGGTAGAAGAGAAACAAATACAAACAAACCAGGGATTAAAGACCTCAAAAAAGCTGCTCTTCTACACAAGCAGCCAGAACTGTCAAAGTCAACTGTTCAGAACTCTGGAAATTAATTAAAGGCTTGCAATAATCTCAGGAGTGTTTATTGAAGAGAAATAGCTGAATCTCATTAAGAACAGGAAGACTATAGCATTCCAAGGCTGACAACAAATTTTAAGAGGAAAAACTGGTGAATTAGATGTCTCAAGGGGGTTTTAAAAGCTCTGACGTATTCCTGCAAATCTAGAAGGATGCATAGGGCTACACACTTATTCAGGAAAGGCCTGGAAGTCCCTAAACTCTCACCTTTGGCTGACTTTAATGCTCTGTGCCTGCTGAAAGTGAAAGCAAAGGCAGAGTTCGAAATGGCCTGCTGGAGGGTTGAAAGTATGCCCCAAACACACACATAGAATCCGTGGGCAAAGGCTGAGAGACTCATTGGCTTAAGGAATTTGAGTGCATCTCTGTCCAATTATTAACTGATCACCAAGCTAACAGAGTAGAGACTTTAGTGACTACATAGGACGAAGAATATAGACTTTACAGGATCAGTCCAGGCAAGCCTCCAAACAAACAACAGGAACAAAAACCACAATGACAAATCCTGGGAAAAGAGGGGAATCTTGTTTCCAGAGTTGACACATTATATTATTTTAAATGTCCAGTTTTCAACAGAAAATTGTGAGACATGCAAAGAAATAGGAAAGTATGGCCCATACATAGTAATAAAAGCAGCCAATAGAAATTGCCTCTGAGGAAGTCCAGATACTGTACATAATATACAAAGACGTTAACTTAGCAATCATAAATATGTTTAAAGATATAATGGGAACTATGTCTAAAGAGTTAAAGGAAAGTATACAAATAATGTTTCACCATTTAAAGAATATCAATAAAGACTTAGGAATTATAAAAAAGAATCAAATAGAAGTTCTGGAGTTAAAAAGTACATAATTGAAATGAAAAATTCACTATATGGAATCAACAGTAGCTTAGAACTGGCAGAAGAATCAGTGAGCTTGGAAGCAAGTCAATTGAGATTATCCAGTTTGTAGGACAAAAAGAAAAAAGATTAAAGAAAATTAATAGAGCCTTAGAGAACCATGGGACACAATCAAACATATTGACATAGACATAATGGGAGTCCTAGAAAGAAAGAAATAGATAGAAATAATATCTATAAAATAATGGCTTAAAATATCCCCAATCTGATGAAAAACATTAATCTGTACATCCAAGAAACTCAACAAATTTCAAGCAAGATAAATAAAAAAATACCCACATCTAGACATACACATCATTGTCAAACTTTTGAAAAACAAAAACAAAGAGAGATATTGAAAGCAGCAACATGAAAGCAACTCCTTATGTACCAGGGATGTTCATAAAAGCATTATTTATAGTAGTAAAAAGGTGGAAACAAATGTCCATCAATGAATGAATAAAAAAAATGTGGCATATCCATATAAAAGAATATTATTTGGCCTTAAAGAAGAGTGAAGTTTTGATACATATTACAACATGGATGAACCTTAGAGACATTGTGCTAAGTGAAAGAAGCCAGTCACAAAAGACCACATATTGTATGATTAATGTAAAATATTCAGAATAGACAACTCTATGGAGACAGATGTAAGTTAGTGGTTACTGGGGGTGAAGAGAAGGAAGAATGGAGCTTGTAAGTATGGAATTTCTTCTTGGGCTGATGAAAATGTTCTGTAATGAGTGGTGATCAATGCACAACGTTGTGAATACTAAAACCACTGAAATGAACACTCTTTTTCTTTTTCTTTTTTGAAAAGAGTAAACTTTATGGAATGTGAATTTTATCTCAATAAATCTGTTATTAAAAACCAAGCAAACCAGTTAGTGAATGTTGAAGTCAGACATTGCCAGCTGAAGATGAGTTTGAGTTCACATGCACTGCCCACCACTGACTGCCATGCGGAAATCAGAGGTGGGTTCAGGGGTATGGTGTCCAGCACCAAAGAAATCCACCACAATAGCCTGTTAATAGATAAAATACATTGCACGTATGTGTTATTTCTAGAGTTTGAGGGAGTGAATTTGTCCTTTGCTGTCCTACTCAAGCAAATAAAAAGGGCAACAAAGAAATGGAAATGATGCAATTTATAGTGATTCCTTTGAATTCCCTATAATTGATTTATAAATACAATCCGAAATTTTATTTTCTAAACATAATTTTAAAGTTTAATAATTAAACACTTCCCTACACATCTCATAGCAGACAGTAACCTAGAACTTATGTGGTAAGAACATGAAAGAGAGCCACTGCTTATGAAATCATCTATTTCAGTGGATCCCAAATCTTAGTAAGCACAAGAGTTACTTAGTGAGCACAGGAGTTACTCAATATTAAAAATGTTGACTTTGGGCCTCTCCTCCTCTCTAAATGCCACCTCCCACTTTCACTTTTTCCACCCACCATAAAGAGTATGATTCAGTTGGATGGAGAGGGGCCCAGGTGTCCGCATTGCCGAAAAAATCCCTGGTGATTCTGATGCAGGCAGTCTGTGGATTCCAGTTGGAGATACACTGATCTTGTCCAACTCACTAGTTTTTACAGATGAAATAATTGAGACCCATGACTTGTTGAAGGTCACATGATAGAGGCAGAGGAATAGAGCAAGAATCTAAATTCAGGGATTGTCACCTGCAGTCTTGTGTTCTTTCCTCTATTTCATAGTTTTTCTCATATTTGGGGTTAGAACAGCCCTGCAGTCACTGCTCAGGGAGGCCATGGTCCACATATCAGAGAACATTAAAGCCACCGCACACCTGCCCACAGCTTGGGCAATCAGCATGTGTGCTGCTATTGCACATAAAAAGCATTTTGTGTAGAGCATCAGAATGTGAGCAATGCTCCCGTGGCCACTGTGAGAGGGCCAAGGAAAGTCCTTGGAGATTTCAGAGTGGTAAACCAACGACCCACCAATTACTCATTTCTTCTTGAGCTAGAGCTATGCAGTGATACGCATCCACATATTTTCAAACATGTGGATCAGTGATTTCAGTGTTCGGTCTCCTGCTGGCATCTGACATCAGGAAACCACAACTGTAGAGCATTCCAATTCACAGTTATAAATAAACTTGGCTACGAAGATCAGAGACAGCGGAAGGTATGAGACAGGGTGCTATGTGCACTCTTCCAGGATAAAAGATCAGCTTTGAAACTATATTATTGTAAGTGAATACCACTGGGCGGGGATGGGGGACAAGGAAGAGAGGAGGTTCTCGGCTGGCAAAACCTCATGTGCAAAGGCCTGGTGGCACGGGAAATGGTGCATTAGACTGGGAACTACAGGGAGTTTGGTGTGTCTGGGTGAAGTGTGCGTGTGTGTGTGTGTGTGTGTGTATGTGTGTGTGTGTGTGCGTGTGTGCACGCCCTGCGCGTGCACCAGGGGTGTGGAGGTGTGTGGACACTGAGAGAAGAGGTGAGAGTGAGAGCCAGGATCCAGATCACTATTTGAAGGAGGTTGGGCATTGTCTTACTAACAATGGGGAACCATGGGAGTATTTCAAGTGACAGCATTGCAGCTTAGACAGATCTCTCCGGTTGGAGTAAGGAGAGAAGTTGGAAAGAGGGTGTAGGAACAGAGACCAGTTAGACATGATAAAAGCGTGAACTAAGTGGTTAACGGTTCTTCCCACGCTTGAGGACACCCAGTTTCAGTTGTTGCAGCCCGGTCAGTCCTTAGGAGGCCTCATCCTGGGAATCCTTTGCCCTACTGCCCTTTTAGGAGACATTCCGGTGATCAAATCTCAGAGATACAAGCTTGAATAATGAGTATAAATGTTACCAGGAAAACAGATACGGAGAGGAGATGATATAAAAAGAGGGAGGGGAGAGGAAGAGAGACAAGATATCTGAATGTGTAAAACTTAGAGAATCATCCAGAGGTCATTCTTAGGCTGCAAACATATCTGGTAAGCATTGCTGTATGAAACACCCCAAATTTCAAGACAGATATCTTCCTTAGTGATACATTTATTTCTAAATGTGTCTTAAAGAACTCATCATTAAAATAAACGAATTATCTCACAGTGATCTCATGTGTTTATCTATCATGCCAAAGAGGTGAAACTGATTAGTGTTCTGTGGTTTGACAACGTGTATTTTGAGCAGGAGCCAGGGCCTAACTTCGCATCTCAGGGGCTTTCAGATTTCAGAGAAGGGCTGAAAAATGTGCAGCCACTGGGGCGGTGGAGGAGGCTAGGGCTAGAAGCCAGGTTACCAAATCCCCGTCCGGAGCAGGTGGGCAGATGTGAAAAGTGGGAGGAATGTTCAGACCACACCGTTCCCTAGTGAAAATGCCTACGCAAACTTGCAACCATAGCAACACAGTAGCCTTTTAGTACAAAAAATTCATGTCCATTGCAGTTAATTGATTAAAAAAATCACAAAAAAACCCTCTTTCCACTTTGTACTTGTTACTAAAAAGTCAAGTTTTATATTTATTTTTATTTCCCTTTTATCTATATGATGAAGACTGCTTTGTTAGAAGATTTCAATTTCTCCATGACCCTTTCTAACACAGAGACAAAAGTTTTAGAAATGTAATCTGTATGTGAAGAATAATTCTCTTGTGATTCTTTCAAAAGGGGAGAAATAAAGAAAATACAAAGTCATAAAAAGGTAGGAGATAGCTTGAGACCCTTGTCTAGGCACCAGCATGAAATCAGAGGGGTGGGTGGGTATGGACCTGAGTTTACAGGGGCCACACAGAGGAAGTGCGCTGAGGATTTCAGGATTTCTGAAGGGTAGGGCTGGGCCTGATATATTTTTCCCACTTAGTTTTTTTTTTTTTTTCTGAGAGAGAAGATTAGTTAGATTCTTATTCCTCACTTTGCCTGAAGCAAAAGTCTCCAACTTTATGGCTTCTGATGATTAATATATTTGGAGAACAGAATAAATTACATCTTGAATGTTCAATTAAAGCTTCTTAATAATTTAGAACACCCTAATAAAGTTTATATCATTTCAACTGTCCAAATATAATTCTCATAATTTCCACATAATTATTTAGTGAGCAAGTGTCAAAGTTTTATTTCTCATTAATGAGGTTACCAGAAAGATAGTAAAGCTAGTTTGGAATCTGAGACACAGAGAAGGTAAATGATCTATTACTAGGAAGGGAGGGTGAGAGGGAAAGGGAAAGGAGAAAGAGAGAGAGAGAGAGAGAGAGAGAGAGAGAGAGAGAGAGAGAGAAAGAGAGAGAGAGAGAGAGAGAGAGAGAAAATAAATGGAAAAACATGCTGGAATAAGATTGCTAAATTATATACAAAACTGTTTAAACACGTCAATAAAATCATAACCTTTGGGGCTATCTTCTCAGCTGAACAGGAATAATTTTTATTTCTAATATACAAAAACTTACTTGCGTAGTAATTATTTTCCACAAGTTAACATCTAACCTTTATAGACTTAAAAATGTCTAGAATTGTGTAAGTGAAATAAAAGTTATTTCCCCCTAGAGAGTCAAATGCCCCTTAAGGGTCATTCACTGATTGGATGCAAGTCATCTTTTTTCTTTATTTCCAAGTTTTGGAAATCATCTTAACATAAGAATTATCTGTAAGTCAATGAGATCTGCTGTTACCTAGTTGGTCACTCTGAGCCAAAATTTGCTCACTTAATGAAAAGATGAAACTAGAATAATGGTTACATAATAGAATCACCTGGGGGAGCTTTTTAACAATATTAAAGCAGGTTGATTGATTTATTATCTTTTTAAATATTTTTTTTTATTGATTTCAGACAGTAAGGGTAAGGGAAAGAGATAGAAACATCAGTGATGAGAGAGAATCATTGACCAGCTGCCTCCTGCACACCCCCTACTGGGGAATGAGCCCGAAACCCTGGGCATGTGCCCTGATTGGGAATCTAGCTGTAACCTCCTGGTTTATAGGTGGATGCTCAACCAATCAGCCACCTTGGCAGGACAAGCCAGTTGATTTAAACAAAATAAATCAACTTTTTGGGGGAGAAGGCTGGGCATTGTTAATTGTTTAAATACCCTCTAGTTATTCTGAGGTGCGGCCAGGGTTAAAACTCACTAGTCAGACCCCTTTCAAAAATGCTCTGTAATTTTATGGCTTGAAATACAGACAAATCACTTTTATACTGAAGACAGTAGACCTAAATGCAAGCTCTGCAAACTCCCCCACTTTCCAGTGACTTGGAAATGATTCAGGGCTACCAGCATTCATTCCATGATGTGGAAGCAATGGGAAAGGCCAGGGGTGGGATAGCTGAATGAGTAGCCTTTGTGTGTTCCAACTAGATATAGTCAACTTGAGTTGTTAGAAAGAGACAGGAATGTCTGAAATCCATTTCTTTAAAAAAAAAAGAAGAAGAAGAAGAAGAAGAAATAAAATAAATACAAAAATTAATTTTGTGCCCTGACTCTCAATTTTGTACAGTTGAGATCATCCCTACTCCCAGAACAGGGGTTCTTTCACACACTTATTATTGGAGATTGCATTTCTGACTTAAGACTGTGTGTCGATAAATTAAGGCCATGACCAATAATATCCACAAAAAGAAAACAATGCAACCAGTACGAGCTGCTAAGATGATTTCAAATAACAAAATTATATTTCACACTCTATTCTTTCATGCTTGTTATCACTGAAAAGCGTTTTTGGTAGCTTAAAAAAAAAATTAAAAAGCAATTCTGAAGCAAGCGCTTTTGAAACTCGCCATCCTAAAACTACACTTATGAGAAACACATAGTGAATGTAACTGAGAAAGTAAAAAATTAAAAGAAAAGTTGCTTAACTTGGTAAGAGTTTTTTTTTTTTTTTTTTAATCCTATATTAATGTTGAATTTTTTCCAATGGTGTTTGGTCAGCTTTCTCAGTAATTTTATGACTTATTTACTTTGGTATGTTAATGTAGTGAGTAATATTAATCCACATTCAAATATTAAGCTATGTTTATATTCCTGAGATAAACCCTACTTGGTCATTATTTTAATATTCCATTTGATTCTATCTATTTCATCCCTGACACTTTTAATGATAATAGTCTTCTTTCTTCTTTTAGTAAAACATCCTTGTGAGTTGGGTAGAGATGATATTAATTTTCATAGACATTTGAAAGATTAGAAAACGAAGACACAAAGTTGGTAAATTATTTTTCACCATGAACAAATGGCAAATACATGACAAAGCTTATACTTAAATATTTGGCTCCTGTTTTATGGTCCAGGCATTTTTTTTCTCTCTGTTCTCCACTAGGAAACTTATGTTTTCATCAAGAAAATATCCCAATCACCAAATATTTCAGATAACCTTACAATATTTCACATAACCTTAGAATAATGTATTGAAAACAGAATTTTAAATTCTAGCTGAATTATTAATGCTATTTAAAAACATAATTCCTAATGCCTTTTTGTTTTATTTTCCACAGTAACAGTTTTCACTATTACATTTAACAATCATGGGGCTTGGGGAAAATGTGAGGTGGAAGTGGGAGGAGTAACAAGAGAGATCAAATGGATGGCTGACCATTAGCTAAGCTAGAGAAGCCACACAGTGGTTCTCAACCTTTCTAATGCTGCAACCCTTTAATACAGTTCCTCATGTTGTGGTGACCCCCAACCATAAAATTATTTTCGTGTTTTCTGATGGACTTAGGCTCTACAGCAGCGGTTCTCAACCTGTGGAAAGACCATCGGAAAACACAGATATTTACATTACGATTCATTAACAGTAGCAAAATTACAGTTATGAAGTAGCAACAAAAATAATTTTATGGTTGGGGGTCACCACAACATGAGGAACTGTATTAAAGGGTCTCGGCATTAGAAAGGTTGAGAACCACTGCACTAGAATGAGTAGATTTGAGGGTGAGCCTGCATGGATGGGCTGAGAGAGGCTTGGATGAATTAGTTTGAATTTCCAGGTGTGAAATCTATAAGTCAGTTGAAAATACAGTTCTGGAATTCTGTGGAGAGACTGGACTGGATAATGTACAGTTGTAGTGATTAGCATACAGTTGATTCCAGAATTTTGGGAACGGAGGAAATTGTCCATTGTGTGGGGAACAAAGGGAAAGAAATATGAAATGCCAACATTTCTGTGGCTACAGAAAGAGGAGCCAAGAGGATACCCAGAGAGAAGAGTGAGAGAGGGAAGGAAAAAAGCAGGAGAGGGCAGTATCCTGAAAGCCCAGGGAAGGAAGAATTCTCCCTTCCCACAGCGAACTTGTCTTCTCCCAGGCTTCCCCATGGCAGCAGGTGGCTCACCATCTACCCAGCTGCTCAAAGAAGCAAATAGCTATCTTTCTGATTTACTCCTCCGACATCCTCCCATCAGCAAGTCTTACCACTTCAAGTCCTAAGTCTACCTGAATTTGTTCACTTCTTTCCCTTTCCATGAGTACCTCCTACCCCACGATTCCAAGACACCAATTCCTCTCCCCTAAACCACTTCTGTAGCCTCTCCAGTCATCTCCAGCCTTCTGATCCCATCCCCCATTTTACCTAGACCACTCTCCACCCAGCAGACAGAATGCTTTTACGAAAGCATGAATAAGATCTTATCAATTCTCCGATTAAAACCCTCCAATGGTTTTCCATTGCACTTCAATGAAAATCTAAACTTTCAATGGACCCACATCTGGCCCCTGTTTAGCTCTCCGACCCCATCCTGTACTATTCTCTCCTTGCTCATGAAATCCAGACACAACAGCCTTCTTTCTGTTCTTCAAATCCATTCCCTCTCTGGGCCCTTGTCTTTGCTGCTCCTTTGTCTACAATGATTTGCCTTAGACCTATGCAAGGCTGGCTCAGCCTAATCATCACCTCCACAGGAAGGTCCTTCTTGACCACCCTGTCTAACTAGCCGACACCCACTGTGTTAGTTTGTTAGGGTTGCTGTAACAAAGCACTACAGAGTGGGTGGCCTAAGCAACAGATTTATTGTCTCACAGCCCTGGAGGCTAGAAGTCCAAAATCAAGGTATTGGCAGGGTTGGTTTCTTCTGAGGGCTGTGAGGGAGAATCTGTTCTTGGCCTCTCTCCTTGGGTTGTAGCTGGCCATCATTTTCCTAAGTCTCATCACATCGTTTTCCTTCTATGCAAGTCTCTGTCCAGATTTCCCCTTTTTATAAGGATACCATTCATACTGGATTAGGTCCCACCCTAATGATTTCACTTTAACTTGGTCACCTCTATAAGGACTCTATCTCCAAATAAAGTCACACTCTGAGGTAGTGGGGGTTAGGACTCCAAAGTATATGAGAGCACAATTCAACCCATGACGCCCACATCCAATTGCTGTTATATCGCACAGTTTCATTTTCTTCATAGCATTCGTCCCTATCTGAAATCATATAATTCTTCTTATCTTTTTTTTATTTTTTTGCTTGCATTTTATTATTTGTCTGTGGAAGCTGCATAGAACAGAAACCTTGCCTGTCTTTGCAGCAGACTCTCTCAGGGCCCTTGATATATGCTCTGTTACCATAGATACCAGGACTTCTCACTGCAAGCATCTGCCATGTTCTGTCTGAGGCTTCCTCTTACACGAGGCAGGCTGGAGATGTTGGGAGGTCACTGACAGGTGAGAATTGGTGGTGGAATACTCGTTTCCTCACCCCTTGTGAGGCACAGTGCTGAAGTTTGCTTTCTGCCATCTCTGAGGGGTCCTAAACAAGACTGAACCAAGTTACCTATACTGCTCATGAATATACTTCTGTTGGCTCTCTTCCTTTCTCTGCCCACTTTCTCACTTCCTTACTAATGTTTCCTGGAATACCTTCACAAATAAAGTACTTACACTGAACTCCTGTCTCTGGGTCTGCTTCCTGGGGAAAACATACTTAAGACAATCTTTATCACTGAATACTTAAAGCTTAGACCAGTCCATAATCAATAATGGTAAGTACTCAACAAGTTATGATGAATGAATCAATAGAAGGAGGTGGTTCCAAACACTGTCAAATGCTGTAGAAAGAGGTCCAGTCGAAGAAAACTTAAAAAAAAGTCAATTTGATAATTGTGAGGTCAGTGGCTACTGCTAGAAGAGGTTATTAGAATAGTAGCAGGGGATGAGGGCGAGGGGGGGGGGGAAGCAAATCTGATTTTGGCGGATGATGAAGTGAGAAAGGTAGGCAGCAAGGTACAGGAAAGCCTTAACTTTATATGACAACAAGGTGAAAGGAAGTTTGTTGTTGTTGTTTTATGGGGAAAATTTGAACATATTTGAGGCTGATTCCATGGAAAAGGAGAGAATGAAGATAGAAGTGAGAAGGAGGAGGAGCACAATTAATGGCAAGTCTTAGGTGACAACTTAGAGGCCGGCTTAGTGAGTACAGATGGAGGACTTAGCGTGGGGAAATAGAGACCTCTGGTATTCTGAGAAAGTAGGCAGAAAGTAAGAACTGGTAACCAGAAATATGAATATATGTTTACTTATATAGTTGTACATACAATAATGCTCTTTATTTGTGATTTAATAAGTAACCCGTATACACTGCATAACATTTGGAAAATACTCAATATCATTTCTCAAGCACTTAAACTATTTCAAGCTCTGGTCTATATGTCCATGTTATCACTCATTTGCTCCTTGAACCATCACATGCACTAGGTACCATTACTATCTTTTTTTCCTAGAGGAGACAGGTTGAGTCAATTGCCCAAGGTCACAAGACTAGAACACGGCAGACCAGTCTACACTGTCTGGTCCCAGAGCCATCCTGTATCATACACAAAGAAAAACCCAAAGAGGGAAACTTATCCATCAGAGAAAATAAACATGTATTGAATACTTAAATATCTATATAAACATCACCAGTTCACTGCCAATGCTTCTCTTTTCTTGGGGAAAGTGGGAAATGGGAGGAAGTAGGACTCTAGACTCAAACTTAATAGTAACAGTTTTAAGATGTTGCTTCTGGGAAAAGAGAAAAGGATTTGGTTAGAACGTATGAGCAGCAGTGATGAGTCAGCTTGAGGCTGAGGGTGCAAGAACTACATTTGGGGAGGGTCAATTGGCATGGTTAAGTGATTTTCCCAGGGGCACTGCACTGTTGGGGTTGGAGCAGTTGGAGGTTTGCTGTGGGAGGCACACAGTAAGTCAGCCGAAGTTGAAAAGTTCTGAAGAGAGTGGGGTTGAAATGATCTTCATCTGACATTCCCAAATGCAGACCTGAGGACAGAGAGCAAACCGAGAGGCGATTCAAGGGGAAATGCTGGTAGGGAAGAGGGGGAGTGAGGTGGGGAGAGCCTTGGGAAGAAGCCAATAAAAGGAGGGCACTGCAGGCGACAGGAACTGAATCCTGCTGGGTTACTCAGGGAACCAGTGAGGAAGTGCATTTCAGGGGGCTGGTGTCCTTACACACCACTTCCCATTAGCCATTGGTTAGGACTGCTCTGGGGTGACCAGGGGCTGAGAGCTGCCACACGTAGACAGAGAAGACTCTGGTGGCCAGAGAAAGAGCTCAGGCAAAGAGATGTTCGACGTCTGGTCAGTGAGCACTGAAAGGTAACGCCTGGGGAGATAAGAACCAGGCATCAAGTGTCTGCTACAGATGGGCCACGGGTTTGCGCCTGGGCCAGAGAGGCAGCAAGGGGCAAGAAGACTAGGAGAAGAGGGGAACAGTTCTGGGGTGAATGCCTTTTTGAAAATTATTTTGAATAGGTAATATTGGCACATGGTGTAAAAAGTATGGAAGAGTGTATCTTGATATCCTTTTAGAGACAGTGTGTATATTAAAGGTACAGATATTATATATGCATACATACATAGTATAGGAATAGGTTTTATGTATATCCAAATATATTGCAGGTATAGTGACTGCTATTTATTTTTACATACCCCACACAAGTGGTAGCATATGATAAAGTATTCTTGTATGCGTGTTATTGGGCACACTCCTGTGATCTGTAGGATAAATGCTTAGGAATAGAATAGCTGGGTCAAACAGCACATGCATCTAAAATATTGATAGATAGTGCTGAATTTCCTTGTACCAAGATGCACACCCATGGTTTGACCAACATAATGAGGTCAGAGAGTGGAAGTGTGGGGAGTAGGGAGCAGAAGAGGGAGAAGCAATCTGACTGTGAACTGGCAGCGATCAAGACTCTGATGGCCCAGTTCTCCCTTCTGCCCAGACCCAGGCTGTGGCTGCACCAGGAAGTTGTTGGTTGGGGGCAGTGTGTCAGCAAAGGTCAATGAAGCAGAGGAAGTGAACTATGAGTTGTCGGAATGAGTCATCCAGATGACAAGACAGCCAGTCCATCCTGGCAAGTTGTCACGAGCTTGTGAAATGTGATTAGAGACATCTTCAGCTTCCCCTAAGCTCTGGCAGGGAGAAGACACGGGATGCCTCCCAGTCCTTTCCACCCTCAAGCTCGAGGAGGAGGAAGCACATCAGTCCACATGGCTGCCCCAGGTGACACGTAGTGATGGCTCCAGTTTTTCTTGTGGCATCTGCGACAGTGAGACTGGCAGGGCTGTGCTCCTAGGTCCTCTGGCTTTTAGTATGTCATGCCCCTTTCTTGATCATAAAACCAGTAACAGCGATAATACCAATCGAAGTGAATGAGCTGAACCAGTTGGGAAGTGTGTTCAGCAGCAGGCAGTTTAAATACTGGTGTAAACCAGAGATGGATTCTCTCTTCTCTCCTGTAACATGAAGTCCAGGGATAAGCCTTCCACAAAAGGCACAGCAGCCCCACAACGCCTACATATATCAGGCTTCTTCTCTCTTTCAGCTCTGCCTCCCCAGTGCTGACTTCTACCCTCATGGTTTCAAGAGGGCTGCTGGAGTTCTAGCTCTCTTGTTTATGTTCCATGCTGGAAGACAGGAAAGACTGTTAAAAAAAAAAAAACAACACCCACAAAATTAAACTGAGTAAATTTGAACTTCTAATTGGCTTTCTTAAGCAATGCATAGATAGGCAGCTTCCCTCCGATCTGGCAACTAGAGGGTTATAAAATGGAAGGTTTATGGAACCTATGGGGTGGGGGACGGGACGGATGGAGAGGCCCATGTGACACACTACCTCATTGGTGTTGACCAGAAAATTCCAGGCTGGGTGATGAGGATTATGTCTCAGAGAGAGGATGAACTGGCAATTAGGTCAGGTATTAAATCTAGGTTTAGTATCTTGGGCTTTAGTTACAACGACACCCTTTGGGGCCTGTGGTTTTCTCTTTAACAGAGTCAAAGGCAAAAGGGAGCATGGCAGAGGAATCAGCCTCCCCGTCCTGATCTTGTAACGGACTTTCCCAGAATCCACCCTCAGTAACTGGAGTTTACATCTAATTACACAGCTTGGAGTCACGCCATCACCCCTCTCTCAGGGAGTCTGGAAACATACAAACCAAGGTTGTGTTAGTAAAGAAAAAGAGGAGAATGGATGTTGGCTAGGCCCCTGGCAGTCTGTCCCTGATATCCTAAGCACTTTATATTTAAAAAAATTTTATTGTGGTAAAGTATACACAACATAAATTCACCATTTAAAACTGTACAATTTAGTGGTTTTAAGTACACTCACTGTGTTGTGGAACCATCACCACCATTCATTTCCCCCTCATAACCTCATCACCTCCCTAAGGTCCTGTCTTCTAATGCCATCATATTGAGCGTTAGGATTTCAACATATGGATTTTGCAGAAGCACAGATATTCTGACCACTGCAGGTTGCTTCCTGCTTTTGGCTATTGTGAATAATGCTGCTATAAACACCGGTGTTCGAGTCCCTTCTGCCATTTCTTCTGGGTATATACTTCAGTATGGAATTATTGGATCATGTGGTAATTCTATGCTTAATTTTTTGAGGAGCCTCCAAAATTACTTTACATTTTGTATCTTATTTAATCTTCACAAACTTGCAACGGTTGAAACCACACATTGAACTTCTGATAGAGAGGGACCCCCCCACCCTGGGCCCAGGGGAGCCCCAGCAGGATGCTGCCCACCATCTCCGCTGGGGAACTCCTGTGTAGCAGATGCCAAAGTGAACTGGAGGGAATCATCTCCATTTTAGAAATGGGGAACAAAGGTAGGAGGCTATGTCAGCCGCTTGGTAATGATCCACCCCACTCTTCTCCTGGTAAAAACTCCACTTTCCCTGACTCTGCTGATAGGAATTCTCACCACATGCTTGCAGGCAGCCTTGCTGGGTCTACACTGGGTTCCCTTGACCAGTGTAGACTTGTAAAGACCAAGGAGTCCCAGGCAGGAGCTATGTGCACCCCTATGCGTGACCTCAAGCCAACATGTCACAGGTTTGTTAAGGAGAGGGAAGATGAACTTCGATAACTCTGTTCCCCAGTAATGGTTCTAAGTGCACATTAGTACAGTTGGTAAGAGCATGGCCTCAGAGCCAGATGGCTGTGTTCAGACCCCAGCTCTACAGTTTGTTGTGTGATCTTCACTGGAATTATTTAACTTCTCGGTGCCTCAGCTGCCTCATCTGTAAGTTGGGGATTAATAACAGTGCTTTATTTACTTCACGTGATTGCCAGAGCGTCACCTGAGTTGACATGTTTAAGCAAGTACTTCAGAAAGGTGCTTGGGGTGGCGTTAGTGGTATTGACATTATAAGTATACCCGGGAAATGTTAAACCTCTAAACTGTAATAGTTAAATGGCAAACTGACTATAGATCGCCATTGTAGTTCTAGTAATCTTTAAAAAAGGAACAAAATTAGGAGCCCGCACATGAACAAAGCATGGCGAGACACAGCCACATGGGTTGAAAAAGTCACTGGACGTTGACTATCTTGGCCTGATGTCATAAACTGAGAAAATGCTAACCACTTGGCCTCTTAAACTTGCCTCTCGCTTCCAAATGGGAGATAACTCTCCTACGTTCATTGCATCATTGCGAGGACTTACTGAGGCAAAGATAAGGCATTATAAACTGCTGTCACTAAACAAATGTGAAGACTCAGATGAACAACCCTAAGTAGCCCGTTAGCTCCTATTATCGCTGTCTAAATGAACTCGGTGTTTGTGACCAGGTCTTGGCACTAAAACCCAGGGAGGTTGTGGAAAACATGGAGAAGGCACAGGAGCCAAGGACAGACATTAGGAAGAGTTGAAATTCCCATTCAGTTCACTTGGACCGGATTAATGTCTGTTCACAAAGATGGGAGTAGGGTGAACTGCACCAGAGTCTGAGAAATTTGGGCTAATTTCATACAGCATTGAATTTAAAATACCAGAAAGAGTTCTTGAAGAATATGGCGAAGTCTGAGTCCTCCTCTATGATCATCCAACTGTAATGGAGACGTGGAAGCCACACAGTTAATGCTGGTAGCAAGATGGGGATGCACTGAAAGCTAGGCTTTCCACAGCTAGGTCCCACCTGACTGACTGAGGTAAAGCGGAACTAGGTATCCATTTAGCAGTCACCTGGCGCCATCTATGGGTGCTATGTTTTATTGCACTTTCAGGAGCTTAGGCTGTGATACCTTCAGACACAATAGGGTGGATTTGATTTAAAAAACTAGTCACACCTCCCTTTTGCTCACGAAAGCCATTCTCATTTGGGGAGGAGGCTTTTTTTTTTTTTTTTTTTTTGTAGATGCGACACAGCCATTCTCAACAATTCTGTGTTTGGAACAAGGGGAGGAATTTTGCCTGGAGATGTAGACGTGCATGAGGAAGGAGCTGGAAGCCTGGATTCCATGGGCTAGTGTGTTTCTAATGGCCAGGAAATCCTTCCCTCTGCGTTACAAGACCAAGACGTCATTTCAAAAATCCCCATGAAGCTTGTATTTCCCCTTCTCTTGCTGGAAAAGGGGATGGACCAGGAGCGGGAGTGATTTCTGTTTTCTATTGTCCCAGTGTTTTATTCTTAGCACCAGCCAGTGTAGGGAACACCACTGATTGGGACAAAGGGAACCCCAAGTGCTGTGAAGGGCAGGACAAGAAAGTCAGGGAGGACTTTTTGGTGGGGTGATGTGGGTTCTGGATTTTTAAATAAACTAGTGGCCCATTGCACAAAATTCGTGCACGGGGTGGTGGTGGTGGTGGTGGGTGTTCCTCAGCCTGGCCTGCACCTTCTTCAATCTGGGACCCCTCAAAGGATGTCCTACTGCCGGTTTACAGGGATCGGGCCTAAACCAGCAGTCGGACATCCCTCTCACAATCCGGGACTGCTGGCTCCAGCAGCTCACCTGCCTGCCTGCCTGCCTGATTGCCCCTAACCACTCTGCCTTCGGCCTGCTCACCCCCAACTGTCCCCTGCCGCTGGCCTGCTCACCCCCAAATGCCCCCCCCCCACCAGCCTGATCACCCCCAACTGCCCCCTATGCCAGCCTGCTCACCTCCAACAGCCACCCCTGCTGACCTGCTCGCTCCCACCTTCCCTCCCCACTGGTCTGCTCACCCCCAACTACCCCCCTGCTCCCCTGCTCACTCCAAACTGGCCCCCCCCCCCGCTGTCCTGATCACCTCCAACTGACCCCCACTGACGGCCTGATCACCCCTGGCAACCCAAGCTCCCAGCTCCTCCTTTTTTTCTTTTTTTCAGTGCCTCCTTGAGCAGAGGTCAGGGCTGGCAGGAAGCAAGTATCTGGAATTTATTTATCTTCTATAATTGAAACTTTGTAGCCTTGAGCGGAGGCCAGGGCTGGCCAGGGCGGGCGGGAAGCTTGGCTTCCTCCATTGCCAGGGGCAACCCAAGCCTCCTGCTTATTCCAGCTCCGTGGCCACAGCCATCTTGGTTGGGTTAATTTGCATACTCACTCTTGATTGGCTTGTGGGCATGGCTTGTGGGAGTAGCGGAGGTACGGTCAATTTACATGTTTCTCTTTTATTAGTGTAGATTATTGTAGATGATAGTTACTGGAAAGGGGGATGGGCTGGGGGAGAAGCCCCCTGTTCCTGGTGTTCTGTGTCTGCAGTTTAAGACAACTTCACATGGAAAGAGGAAATGGGTTTCTTAAATAGTTGTCTCATTTCAAGTTTCTTTCCTTTCATCTCCCAAATCTATTCCTTTCATTCACCTGCCTATCTCCCCACTTGGCTCCCTCAGACCCTCTCTGGTCCCACCACACTGATCTCTTTTAGTTCCTGGGAAGCACCATTCTCTCCATCTCTAGGTGCCTTTGTGTCGGCTTCCCACCTCTGTTTGAACCCCCCCTTATCCTGAAGGATTCTTCTGAATTCTCAGAGAACATAAATCTTTTAAAGAGTAGGTGCATTTTATAGTTTTATGTTCTTGAAAGTGTGTAATCTGTGGGCTAGATGTTTTTCCATATCCAGAATACTCAATTTTCCAGAATGTCTGGGAAATCATTGTGTAAGTGCATATAATATTGCATAAATAGAATCCTATCTAATAATAGACAAATATGCAAATTGACCACACCTCCGACACACCCACAAGGCACGCCCACAAGCCACGCCCACCATCCAATCAGAGCGAGCATGCAAATTAACCCAAACCAAGATGGCTACAGCCACAGAGAGCAAGGTTTCCTAGGTAACAGAGGAAGCCAAGCTTTTCGCCTGCCCTTGCCAGGCCTAAGCCTCCACTCAAGCTACAAAGTTTCAATTATAGAAGGTAAACAAATTCAAACAAATGGCGGCAGAATGGAGCTTGAGAGAGCAGGCCAGGGTTGCTGCCGGCAATAGGGGAAGCAAAGCTTTCCAAACACCCTGGCCGGGCCCACCCGCTTAAGGCAACAAAGTTTCAATTATAACCCCAACACAAATGGCTGCCGGCCTAGGCCTCGGAGGGAGCCCCAGGCTTGGCTCTGCTCCAGGCTACAAAGTTTCAATTGTAGAAGGAAAATAAATTCCAGATACCAGGGCCTCCACTTGGGTTGCCAGGGAGCGTGGCCAGCCTGCAAACCACCACAGGCCCCTTGCTCAGGGCGCCCCACACCCCAAGGGAACCCCCACCTGATCCAGGACACCCTTCAGGGCAAACCAGCTGGCCCCCACCCCTGTACCAGGCCTCTAACCTATCTAATAAAAGAGTAATATGCAGATTGATCATCACTGCAACACACAATATAGCTGCCCCCATGTGGTCAAAGATCCTGCCCCCATGTGGACACAAGATGGCCACCACAAGATGGCCAGCAGGAGAGGGCAGTTGGGAGGCACCCGGCCTGCAAGGGAGGGCAGTTGAGAGGGACCAAGCCTGCAAGGGAGGGCAGTTGGAGGTGATCAATCCTGCAGGAGAGGGCAGTTAGGGGTGACCAGGCCGGCAGAGGAGGGAAGTTGGGGGCAAACAGGCTGGCAGCAGAGTGGTTAGGGGGTGATCAGGCTGGCAGGCAGAAGTGGTTAGGGGCAATCAGGAAGGCAGGCAGGCAAGCAGTTGGGAGCCAGCAGTCCTGGATTGTGAGAGGGATGTCCGACTGCCCGTTTAGGGATCCGACTGCCCACTGGGATCGGGCCTAAACGGGCAGTCGGACATCCCTCGAGGGGTCCCATATTGGAGAGGGTACAGGTTGGGCTGAGGGACAACCCCCCTCCATGCACGAATTTCGTGCACCGGGCCTCTAGTCCTATCTAATAAAAGAGTAATAAGCAGATTGACCATCATTCCAACACACAAGATAGCTGCCCCCATGTGGTCAAAGATCCTGCCCCCATGTGGACACAAGATGGCCACCACAAGATGGCCAGCAGGAGAGGGCAGTTGGGAGGCACCCGGCCTGCAAGGGAGGGCAGTTGGAGGTGATCAACCCTTCAGGAGAGGACAGTTAGGGGTGACCAGGCCAGCAGAGGAGGGAAGTTGGGGGCAAACAGGCTGGCAGCAGAGTGGTTAGGGGGTGATCAGGCTGGCAGGCAGAAGCGGTTAGGGGCAATCAGGAAGGCAGGCAGGCAAGCAGTTGGGAGCCAGCAGTCCTGGATTGTGAGAGGGATGTCTGACTGCCCGTTTAGGGATCCGACTGCCCACCGGGATCGGGCCTAAATGGGCAGTCGGACATCCCTCGAGGGGTCCCATATTGGAGAGGGTACAGGCTGGGCTGAGGGACAACCCCCCTCCGTGCACGAATTTCGTGCACCGGACCTCTAGTTTATCTATAAAAGAGGATAACATTTTTATGCACTTTGGAAGCATATAAGAAACAAGATTATCTTCCTAGTGAAAACATATTTATCATAGGAAGTATCAAAAGCACCTAACATTTAGAAGGGATTAGAGTACTGTGTGAGCTTGTAAATGCATACATGGTAAATGCATACATGTTGAAGTTTGCACTTAATTCACTTCTGAATTACTGACAAACCCCACCCTGTACGATGTACATGGTACATCCTTGTTAAAATTTTGTTGAATTATTTTTTTAAATGAATAATCTGAACCACATATTTGAATTGCTCTAGAGTTACCTTAACAGAAATGGGAGCCTTATTCAAAACAGACTAAGAGAAGGCCCAAGGGAGCACAGATATTCAATTTGTGGTTTCAAATATTCACAGTTCATGGGCACCTATTGCTCGCTCTCTTGACACTTCCACATTCAGCGCAGTACATTTCACGGCTTTGATTTGCTTTCTTTTGCGCTTCACTGAACATGTGGGCTGAGATGTTAAAGCCCCTATAGGCGGCCTGCTCTCTGTGGTGGGTCTGAAAAGGAGACATCACTACCTGCCCTAGGTTCCCCACAGGTGGGAACAGTCCAGCTCCAGCTTTCTGAATCTTTTCATTTTCCCCTGATGCCCTCAGAATCTCAGAATTCTTAGTTGTAGGCAACACAAGCAGACTCCAGCAGTCTTAACCTCGTTTATTAAAATAACATCGGATTGCTTGTAGGGTTGACAGGGGACCTGGAAAACCAGGCCTGGAGCCACAGTGGCAGGGCACACACACTACCTGCAATCATGCCACAGGGTGTGCAGCTGAGGATGCCATTGCCACTTCCCTTGCCAGATGCCGGACTCCTTCACTGAAGCAGCATCACATCTGCTCCAGGTACAGGCTGGGGAAAGCATGCAAACGCTGCTGCCATGGAAACACCATCTTGCTGCAACTGCTGCCACCTCTACCTAGGGCTTCAGGATCAAAGCTTGTGTCAGCAGCACCTGATTCAAACTCCAGAATGGCTGCTTCTGATTGGTGGATCCTGGATCCCATGTCCATAACTACCTGCAAGGGATGCTGGGAGAGGTAGTGTCTGATATTTCAGCTTTTATAGTGGAAAGTGGGCTCTGCCTCTGAGAAAGACTTCAAAGAAAGGCAATTCTTCAAGTATAGGCAGGACATTTAAATAGTAGGCAGCCA
This sequence comes from Eptesicus fuscus, assembly GCF_027574615.1. Taxonomy (NCBI): domain Eukaryota; kingdom Metazoa; phylum Chordata; class Mammalia; order Chiroptera; family Vespertilionidae; genus Eptesicus; species Eptesicus fuscus. The sequence continues at coordinate 83,155,705 of NC_072483.1, read as the reverse complement.
GCTGACTGGCGTGGCGCAGTGTCGACCTATGAACCAAGAGGTCCCTGTTCAATTCACACTCAATACCCAGTGTGGGGCATGCAGGAGGCAGCCAATCAATGATTCTTTCTCATCATTGATGTTTCTATCTCTCTCTCCTTCTTCTCTGAAATCAATAAAAAATATTTTTTAAAAAAGTAGTAGGCTGCCGAAACCGGTTTGGCTCAGTGGATAGAGCGTCAGCCTGCGGACTGGAAGGTCCCAAGTTCGATTCCGGTCAAGGGCATGTACCTTGGTTGCGGGCACATCCCCAGTAGGGGGTGTGCAGGAGGCAGCTGGTGGATGTTTCTCTCTCATCGACGTTTCTAGCTCTCTATCCCTCTCCCTTCCTCCCTGTAAAAATCAATAAAATATATATTTTTTTAAAAAGTAGTAGGCAGCCAAAAGGAATGACAATTGTCCCTGTTATGAAATAAACTATCCAACTTTCCAGAAAGAGGATAACAAACTTGATGAACACAGATAATTAAAAGCCATACCAACACAAAACAAAAACTGCCAATAGTAACCATGACACCAGGAGATTCTTTATCCCTTTATTCCTTACCTTGAACATCCTCGCTACTGTGAGAATTATTTCAAATTTAATTGTTTAAAGTTTACTAGATTAGGAGCTTTCAGCTTCATTCAAATATCATCTTTAAGGAAGTTTTGCTTTTTATTTTTCCCTTTTTTAGAAGCCTATGTTATTAGTGTGCAGTTGGAATGGGATACTTTTCATTTATGGAGATCTCAAATTTTTACATAGTGATTATGTTTCTAGAAACTTCCAAACTGGAGAGGGTCAGTCCTTCATACCTTTGTGGGGATAATCAGCTTTTCCTTAAGCCAATTTAGCCAGCATTTCTGGTATTTATAAGAAATCAGAAATAGAGCCAAACGGGGCACTTCTACTTAGATTAAAATAGAAAGGAGTCATATCTCACTAGATTTGTACTGCGTCACTTTGTCACCAAAGGTTTCTGTTTATTTCATTTCACTCTTACACAGACATGCAGTCTCAGAGAGCAGGGAATGTGGCATATTAATGTGAAAAGGAGAGAGCGATGTGGTGGGAAGAGTGAGAAGCCAGGGAATTTCCTGAGTCGTGTTGGATGAGCCATTTTACCCTCCAGAGAGCACCCACCTGGCTTAATCCTGCTGATATTGGTCCAATTATTTCAGATATCTCAGCATAGTCCAAACACTATTGCAACGAATGAATTGGGGATTGTTCCAATATGATTTTCATCTTTCCATTGATGATAGCAAGTCTCGACCAAGGTAGCATAGGGAGTAGGTCAATGAGATAGAAGACAATTACTGTCTATACTTAGTTTACATCATTGTTTAATTAGTCAATTAATCAATTCACTGTATAATCATTTATTAAGACCCTTGTGTGTACAAGTGCTACACTAAGTGCTTTACATTTATCACACCATTTAAGATCCCTCTAACAACCCTATCCCATGAAGTAGATCTAATTCCTTGCCTCATTGGAGAGATAAGAAAACGGAGGCTCAGAGAGCTTAAGAGGCAGAAGGAGGATTTGAATCCTATCATTTTGACTCCAAAATCTGTGATTCTACTCACTGTCTCTCATGATTTTTAGTGCTTCGGATAGTGAGGTGACTGAAAGACAATGTTTACCCTCAGTGGTGGGTGGATGTCATAAAAGAAAAGAAACATCACCATACTGTGTAGTCCATCCTATAACACTATCATAAACAGGAGCCCAAAGGAGATTCTAACCTGGCCTGAGGTCTGGATGGGAGGGTATTAAGGAAGGCTTTTTGTAAAAAACTTGAGCTCATCGATGAAGGATGACCAAGATGTTTCCACAGCAAGAGCATTTGTGCAGGCCTGGAGGTGTGAGAGCCTGTTGGCATGGCGGTATTTTGTTTGGCACTATGCATGGCTGAAACAACAGAAATTTATTTTCTTACAGTTCTGGAGGCTGGGTGTCCAAGATCAAGGTGTTGGCAGGGTTGGGCCTCTCTTTCTGACGTGCACATGGCACCATCTCTGTGTCCTCACATAGCCTTTTCTCTCTGCAGGAGGAGAATGAGAAAGAGATCTCTGGTGTCTCTTCCTCTTCTTATGAGGACACTAATAACCCAAGAGAGGAGAGAGTTTCAAGGGCTTTTTAAGGAAAGACAAATACCAACAAAGATAAGGGTTGACATGTGTTCTTTGAATTTGGCAATCCTGTGGCCTTGGCAAGATCAAGGAAGTGCCAAGGCTGGAAGTTAGACTGCAGTGAGTTTAAGGATGAGCAAGAAGAGGGACCACATGTCTTACATGCAAGCATGGCCTCCAGGAGTTTGGTAGCTCCTACTATCTGTGTCTGTAATCCCAGGTAAACCACTTTGTGCATACTCCCCCAGGGATGAGCACAGTATGTGGCACACAGCAGGTTCACAAAAACATTGCTGAAGGGCCAGACTCTGCTATGCTACTAGTTTAGGTATTGAGTTAGGTCAACCTTACCTGACTAGCGAGGCAGCCTTATACAGTAGTATGAGCAACACTTATTTAGAGCTTTCTAGGTGCCAGGCATTGTGCTAAACCCTTTATATATATATTTTCTCATGTAATTTTCATAGCAATCCTATGAATTAAGGCAGTAGTATTGTGATGCTCATTTTTCTTTTGGAGAAACTGAGCTATAGTTTCAAACACAGGTAATCTGACTCCAGAGCTCAAGCCCCTAACTACCATGCCTTGTGGCTCCTGTTCTTCTACCATCTGCCAGCACTGGGCACAGACACCTGGATCTGCCCTGCAGAGACTTGAGAAACTCACCTGAGCTCTCTGGGCCTCAGTACTCTAATATGCAACTTGCGGTCTTTGGAGCAGATGATTCTCTCAGGCGCTTTTTGCCTCTGATGGTTTGTATTAAATTACATCCTAGTTACGTGGCCTGGCTTTAACCTCTACAGAAAAGTCAACCAGAAGTTGTCAGTCAAGACCAGTCGTCAGGACCATCAGAAGGTCCTGTACACCACTCCATAGTTATGTATGTGGAATCCCACCCAACAGTTGATGGATGACTGAGAGGCTTGATGTAGGTTCCATTCCAGACAGGGTGGTTGTGGGGTTAGAAGGAGGCCCTGCCTCTGCCCCATGCCGCTGTTTCCATTCGTTGGCTAGGTTGTGAGAAGTTGTCTGGCTGAGGGTTGGCGATTAAATATTTCATTGAGGAGAACAACCCACCTTGGTCATCAGTACAGTTGTTGAAGGGTTTAACACTGCCAAGGCTGCCATGGATATGCAAGGGCCTGGGCTAATTTTTCTTGCAGGACCCCTGTCTATATAAAGATTTTGATTAAAAACATACCACACATATCTATGGATCCATGTGAGGCCCATATGACTTGTCAGTAAAGATTTAGAACAGTGGTAGACAAGAAGTACGTATGTATTTACTTGTTGTCTAATTGGTGCACTTGAAGATCCCTGTTCAGGTGTGGGAATCATCTCTTCATGGTATTTATTGCCAAACATTTTGTTCTTGGCTAAGTTTATATCTTCCATGAGGAAAAGGTACCAACACTGTTACCACTCACAATGCCATGTCTACTCAGAACCTATTTGCATTGAAACAATACAGATCTCTCAGCCTCTGCAGTCCTCCTATTCCATTTGTTCAATGCTGATTACAGCATTACTCATGACCCTGCATCATCCATCATGCTGCCTATAAATATTGGCTTCCAATGACTGGTTCAGAGGTTGTTACTATGCCTTACTGAGGGTGAACACAAATGCAAAGTCATACTCAGGGTTCGCAGGAAAATGTGAGTGATAATTTGGTTTTTGGTCATGTGAAGAATTTTATAGCACAAGGTGAAATAGCACACCTGCCAATTGTGTCTTCTTTTGAATTTTTGAGGTCATTAACACTGCATTTCTAGAATATGATCTCCTTCAGCAATGACTGCATCTCTGTCTTCCGTACACCACCCACGCTGGGAGGAGAGGCGAAGATCTCCTGGGCAGATAGAGAAGAGTGGTAGAGTGGTCTCTTTCATGAAGAAATGTGTGTCCCATGCCAGGCAAAGCTTAACACTGACCCAGGAGAGCATGATGTCACCACATCAATTGGAGGCAGGGATGACATCCCTTGGAATTGCCGGTTGGTGGTGGGAGCACAAGCGGTGTGGGAGGGGTTGCACAAGATAAAGCACACCTGCTTCCACTCCTGCTTCCCTCAGTGCTGTAACTGGGGGCAGCACTTTGGTCAGATCGTGCACAGGTTAGATCCCATGCATGGGCCTGTACATGTGGCTCAGACCCTAGGTCAGTGGTGGTCTGTATTGTTTTCTGTTGCTGCCATAACAAATGACCACGTATTTAGTGGCTTAAAACAGCACTCATTTATTATCCCACAGTCACATGGGTCAGAAGTCCAGGAAAACATGGCTTGGCTGGTTCTCTCTTCCAGACTTCACACGTCCAAAATCAAAACGTGGGCAGGGCTGTTCCTTTCTGCAGACTCTGGAGATGAATCCACTTACAAGCTCATTCAGATTGTTGGCAAAATTCAGCCCCATGCAGTTATAAGAATGGGACTCCCATTTCCTTGCTTGCTGTTGACCAGGAGTCAGTCTCAGCTTCTGGAGGCCACCTGCATTACCTGGCTCGTCTTCAAAGCCAGCACACCAGGTCGAGTCCTCATACTTTGAATCTATCTGATTTTTCCCTTCTGCCTCATTTCTCTTCTGCTTCCAGTGGGAGGAAGTTCTCTGCCTTTAAGGACTCATGAGATTAGATTGGGCCCACTGGATGATCTAGGACACTCTCCCTAGTTAAGGTCTGTACCTTAATTTTATCTGCAAAGTCCCTTCTGCCATGTAACATGACAGATTTAGGGGTTCCAGGGATTGGAATGTGAACATCCTTGGGAAACATTATTCCGCTCACCACAAAGATTGCTGTTAGTCCTAAGCCCTGAATTTATCCTGAACTCATCCTGTATTTGATATGAGTGAACTTCACCCCAAATCAGCATGTTAGTGTCATTCTGGCAGTTCAACACTGTGTGAAGCCATGAAAGAGATATCCTACTGGCTAGCAGGGAAAATCCACCTGCCAGGCCACCCTCTGGGAATGAGGCCTGCCCATGTGGCCTGGACTGATACATGGGCATGATCCTAGAGCTCCTTGGACCACGTGGTCCACTCCTCATGTGGGTAGGAGGTGGAAGTAGAGGGTTAGAAAGTTGGAGAATATCCCCAAAGGTAGAAATAGGAACTGGGGCCAATAGGTCCTGTCTGGGCTCCTGCCTGGATTGTACTGATGATTCTGGTTATTCCCAGACAATGAAGGAGAACTCAAGGAAGGCATTCCAAAGTGCAGAGTAGATGGCCAGGGTAGAGGCCCTGCTTGCCTGGTTCTAAGGCAAGGCAGTACTGCTTCTAGCATAAACTGATAGGAGCTTAACTTTCTTATTCTTTGTGTAATATCTCTACAGATGGAAACTCATTGTCCTGTTGGGGTTTGCCCTGACCAGCAGAGGTGTTGATAGAGAGCACAGGGGCTTTCATTTCAACCAGTCTTGGTTCAAGTCCTGGATATGCTCCAAATTTGTTGGGTGACCTGGGACAGGTTACTTAGTTGCATGGAGCCTCATCTCTTCACCTGTGGAGTCAACTGAAGGCAACCACAGTGAACACTGGCACTCAAAGCAATGGCAGATACCAAAGCTACTTTCCACTCACATCTGCCCCTTATTTCCACCTTTTAAGGTTGTGATGATCAGGTGACATGGCATGTGTAAAAACACCTGGAATACAATGAGAACTCCATAAATTTCAACACCAAGCATTAGTTGAGCCTAGTGGTGGGCTGATAAAAGGTTGGCAACTGGCTCTCTGTGGGAGGAGAGGAGATGAACTTGTAGCATTTGACAATTTTCCTTCCACCACAGCTAATTTCAAGCTACCAACATGGCGTTACTGGATGGGGATTTGGGAAGAGAAGCTAACAGTCAGATCTTTGGGTCAGGTGGAACCAGCTTCAGTACCCACTGGGTGAACTCTTATTTGTGCCAGAATTGTGTTCAGGGCCGGAGACACAGTGATGAATACGGTGGAGCTTATAGTTTCTTTCTCATCACTCTTTTCCTTTCCTCAACCAAGGGTGAAAGCCTCCGAAATACTTTGTAAATAAGATGTAGTTCTAGGTAGAGAAGCAAGAACCCAATAACCCATCAAGGTGTCTCGCAGCACTTGCCTGAATCAGTAGAGGAAGTATCATTTCTGGTTTCTTTGCACGCCGGCAGTCTTGTTTCCATAGAGCTGAGTGGGGATATGATTAGGCCAGAAATGCTGCTCCTCTCATTGGTTTGGGGTTTGGTGTTGGTGGAGACATTTCATTTCCTGGAGGCCCGCTCAGCAATGGTAAGAGGGGAAGGTGCTGGCTCACCTATTTATTAGCATGGGGACCGAATGACCCTGGTGAGAGCCAGTCATTTCCCAGTTGTATGAGGTCGCACCGCTAACCACGTCCACGCTTCATTCTCCCAGGGCCCTCCAGCGATGCTGGGGATTCCATTATGACTAGCACCTGGTATTCTTAATAGAATTTAACTGTTCTCAAAGTGGGAAGAATATTTTTTGAAGATTGTATAATGTTTAAAAAAAATCTATGTAGAGTAATTGGAAATGTGTAAACTGGTAAAACTAGAGAGCAAGGAGTAGGTTGTCTCTACCTCATTATCTTGAGTCACTGAACTCATATACTGTAAGTTGCTTTATATCATTTCTCAGAAGCCAATATTTTTTTCTCTGGTTAAGTTTCCTTTTAAGGTGATATGAAGGGGGAAAAAAAGCATAATGCAAGTATTATTGTTATTGGTGTTTAAAAAGTGCCATTAAAAATAAAGTTAATATCTGGCTACTTAATATTATGCCCAATTGGAATTTTAAAAAATATTTTAAAATCTTTTTAAAAAATATTTTTATTGATTTCAGAGAGGAAGGGAGATGGGGAGAGAGATAGAAACATCAATGATGAGAGAGAATCATTGATCGGCTGCCTTCTGCATGTCCCACACTGGGGATTAAGCCCACAACCTGGGCATGTGACCTCCTGGTTTATAGGTCGACACTCAACCACTGAGCCATGCTGGCCAGGCTTAATCTTTATTGTTGAAAGTATTACAGATGTCCCCTGGGGTCCTGATGGATGTGTGTGTGTGTGTGTGTGTGTGTGTGTGTGTGTGTGTGTGTAAAGTTATGATAAAATTTATTGGGAATTTTTGAGATTACTTACTTTATTTATTTTTAAATCACATTTAGAAAATTAAAATGTGTGTTTAATAATATTTCAAGCTACATACCCAAGTTTTGGAATAAAGGACAAACTTAGAATTTCAAAATGGATCTACAACATAAATAGAAAGAACAAATTAAGACGTAAGGATAGGAGAAAGTAGAAAACAGCTGTAGTTTATTTTTGGAGCAGCCTGGGTGTGGGTGAGGGTGCTCCCATTTCACGAATGTACAGGTGCCAGGTAGTTTGCTTCTAAGTTTTTCCATTTTAGACAACTCTAATTGATTTCTCAGGTGTCAAGGATTTTACACATTGTGAGTTAGTTTCTACATTTATTATAGAAAAATATATCCTTTTCCAGGTTGGAGCTTTTGGGTTCAATATAGTATATGGATAGTAAGAATCAGATCAATATTTTGCTCCAATTTAAAAATCTCATTCACTTTCATGTTGTTGCTTAAAGTCTCAAGACAATGTTGATAATTATAATTGTAAAATTACAATAAAAAATAAAATTATCAAGTACTTTTTGTATAGGTATTATTACTCTTTGTTTCTGATATGAACATTTAAGGATGAAATGATATTCTAGAATTTGGCCAAGATTGACAAGATATGGAAACAGGAAATCATGGTGTTATGAGGTCAGTGAATAGTATAAATTCAATCACGAACAACGAAGTTAAAATGCCAAAATATCATTTTAAGAGGATATTGTGATAGCCTTGAAAGCTAGGGTAAAGTGCTTGCATTTTAAAATCATCAATAATTTCTTTTTGCCTGAAAAATTAAAAGCAGGGAGAAGGTAGTAGTGATGGTGTGATAGGATCAGGAGAATATTTTTTAGATATATGTGTAAATATATAAGTGGTAGATTGGGGCAATCAGAGAAAAAAGAGATGAGTTAGGTCATCAGGTAAAATAGAGAACTCCTGTTATATTTAAATTTCAGATAAGCAACACATATTTTTAAAAATATATTTTATTGATTTTTTACAGAAAGGAAGGAAGAGAGAGTTAGGAACACCGATGAGAGAGAAACATCAATCAGCTCTCTCCTGCACATCCCCTACCGGGGATGTGCCCGCAACCAAGGTACATGCCCTTGACTGGAATCGAACCTGGGACCCCTGAGTCCATAGGCCGACACTCTATCCACTGAGCCAAACTGGTTAGGGCTCAACACATATTTTTTAACAATAAATATGTCCCATGTGATATTTGAGAACTATTTGGGACATACTTATACCAAACAAGTATTTGGCCCTGGCCAGTGTGGCTCAGTTGGTTGAGCATTGTCCCATGCACAGAGAAGTCATCGGTTCAATTCTTGGTCAAGGCACATGCTCAGGTTGCAGGCTCGCTTCACAGTAGAGGGTATGCAGGAGGCAATTGGTCAATGTTTCTCATTGATGTTTCTATCTCTCCCTCTCCCTTCCTCTTTCTATGAAATAAATAAAAACATATTTATTGTCTGTGTCCATGGGTTATGCATAACCTATATAATAAAGAGGTAATATGCAAATTAACCCTCACGCCCTCAAAGATGGCTGCCTACGACCAGGCTGGCAGGGGGTTAGTGAGGGACGACCAAATGACTGAACAAGCAGGCTGTGTGGGGCGACCAGGTTGGCAGGGGGGCAGTTGGGGGCGACCAGGTCGGCAGGGCAGGGAGCAGTTAGGGGTGATCAGGCAGGCAGGCAGGTGAGCGATTAGGAGCCAGCAGTCTAGGATTGTGAGAGGGATGTCTGACTGCCGGTTTAGGCCCGATCTCTGGGATCGGGCCTAAACCGGCAGTCAGACATCCCCCAACGGGTCCCAGATTGGAGTGGGTGCAGGCTGGGCTGAGGGGAATTTTGTGCCCTGGGCCTCTAGTATGCATATAAGTTCTTTCGTGTGGTGAAGGCCTGGGAGGCAGGTGTGGAGTGGAGAGGGCCAATGAGGGAAAATGGGGACATCTGTAATATTTTCAGCAATAAGGATAAATTAAAAAAACATATTTTAAAAAAGTATTTGTAGTTTATCAAAAATTCATATTTATTTGCATGTCCTGTATTTTTTTTTTTTTTTTTTTTGTCAAATCTGGCAACCATATTTGGGAGGCTGCTGCAAGTAAGAGGTAAAAAAGGCCAACCAGGGCACTGTAAGGGGAAACTGATAGAAGAGAAAGAGCTGAAAAGTAAAATAGATAAGATTTGGCACCTGATAAGAGAAAATGACATGGCTTGAAGTACTATAATGTGGAATTTCACAGAAATGAGTCAGAATCTAATAGACTAATTTTCTAATGAAAAATTCATATATTTCAAGGAAAAACATTGGCTAACTTGACATACAATCATGATTCTGTGAACTGATAGCTTTGATGAGTACATTGAAAGACATCATTGCAATTTTAAATTAAATCGAATTAAACATCGAATAAAAGTTTCATTATTTGAAGAGCACAATGTTCACAAATGTATTGTGCAGTTTAAATATTTTATTAATAGCATTTGGGATATAAGTTCACTTTTTCATAACCCAAAAGGAATTATTGTGGCTTTCATTCTCTCAATGCATTTAAAGCTGTGCCCTAAATCAAACAACAGCTGTGTGTTCTATTTCTGCTGAGAAAACAGTCTTTGAAAATGAATCTGTTATCAAGCTGGGCAAAATAACTTGTGCCTCATATAAATCAGTAGTAGGATTAAAGGATTTTTCACAAAAATCCTGCATTAAAATTATTAGACAATATTCACATGTTATCTTAACACAGTAAACTGGACCATAAAAAATTTAAGACTCTGATTTCTAGATATCTCTATTTCTAAACATACATAAATATATCTTATATTTCAAGATGGTAGAATTAATTAGAAATTATAACAATGTCCCAAGGACCCTGTATTTTGTAAACTCTCATAAAGCCCATTAAAATTTATCCAATAATATTTATTAGGTACCTTTTGTGGATACAGTTTCTACAAACTACTTGCAAGGAAGACAGTCCCTCTCCTCATAATATTTTTTATTTGTTTTTTTATTGACTTCAGAGAAGAAGGGAGAGAGATAGAAATATCAATAATGAGAGAGAATCATTGATTGGCTGCCTCCTACACGCTCCACACTGGGAATCGAGCCCACAACCCGGGCATGTGCCCTGACCGGGAATGGAACCATGACCTCCTGGTTCATAGATTGAAGCTCAACCACTAAGCCATGCCAGCTGGGCTCTCCTTATAATCTTAAAGAAAAAAAAAATGAAACAATGAAGTTATTTTAGAAACTTTAGATACAAAGTTACGTTTCCCCATTTTCCTGCCATCTCTTCCCCTGTCTGCTGCTATGGCCAGTCACCTGTCATAGAACAAAAACCACATCAACTATTTGAGCAGAGAGATTTATACATAAAGAATTGCTAACTCTGGGGAATGGGGATTGGGGCAATGAAGCTGGTTCCACAAGTCTTTTTTTTTTAAATAATATATTTTATTGATTTTTTTTACAGAGAGGAAGGGAGAAGGATAGAGAGTCAGAAACATTGATGAGAGAGAAACACCAATCAGCTGCCTCCTGCACACCTCCTACTGGGGATGTGCCCGCAACCAAGGTACATGCCCTTGACCAGAATCGAACCTGGGACCTTTCAGTCCGCAGGCTGACGCTCTATCCACTGAGCCAAACCGGTTAGGGAAGGTTCCACAAATCTTGGGAAAAAATTGCCAAGCAGATTTAGCTGATGCTAATAGAAATGAGTCTGGGGTGATGTTCACACAAACATGGAGCAGACAGGAAAAGGCAAGTCCCTTCTCCCTGCTTCAGCCTTGCAGTCTCCTTCTAGCACCTTCTATTGGCAGAGCCTATCATGGATCTGGTTGTCAAAAGTAGAAATGTAGTTTTCAGACTCCTAGCCTCAGCATCACAACACAGTATAGTTGCGTTGAGTTGAGCCGAGAGACTGTAACTTAATGACTGGCACAGCTCCTAAATGCCTCTCTTGAATCACCGCTGGCCTTCTCCAATGGAGCTCCACCCTGCACCACAGTAATCTTTCCAAAGCCCTACAAAGCTTCCTAGGATCTCAGAATAAAGGCAAAGATCCCCACTGTGACCCATATAGACCTTGCATGATTTGCCTCCTTCACACACATCCCGGACCACTATCTCTCTGCAGCCTTGTTGGCCTCCCCTCCAATCCTTGAATGGGCCACGTTCTCTTCTTTTTCTGGGCTTTTGCACATACTACTTCCTGTGCCTGGAATGTTCTTCCCCTCCTCTTTGCCTAGTTTTGTCCTGTTCAATGTTGATATCTCAGCTTAAGAATAATTGTTTCTTTAGAAGAGTGACTTTTGCTTCCTAGTCTAGATAATGTCTCTATAGTCTAAACATTTCCAGGCTCCCTTGCTTTTCTTCATGATTTGAAATTGGATTGTTGTATTTGACTAATGTCTGTTTCCTCACTATATTATGAGCAACAGAAGTGTAGGGATAAATGTCTGTTTTGCTCACTACTATTTTCTCAGTGCCTACAAAGGTCTCTGTCAGGTAGTAGGCACTCAACAAATATTTATCACTTGGCTGAATGGCTAAACCAAATTATTTTGTGAGGATGAAGGATTTATTATCATAATTCAGGATGATATTGCTGCCACAACTGTCATTTCATTATAAAGAAAAAAACAGTTGATAAGGAGCACTCTGAAAATGTCAAATTTTTAGGGTCTAGGTTTAAGGCACTGTGTTCCAAACAGTGGGAGACTTTTCCTCTGCAACTCATTCCAACGTTCAGTTTCCCCTGTGCTCTTTTTATTTCCTAGATTGGCTTATTTCTAGAGGAGATCACCTCATCCACTGGGTTGATTATAGGCAATGATAACAGAACATAATAGGCCCGTATTGCTATAGACAGTGCACCTACAGAGGATGTGTATGTGTGAGGTCTTACATTTTCCCTTTCTACATTCCAGAAGTAAAAGGCTGCTCTTTCTCTTTCTTTCTTTCTTTCTTTCTTTCTTTCTTTCTTTCTTTCTTTCTTTCTTTCTTTCTTTCTTTCTTTCTTTCTTTTCCTTCCTTCCTTCCTTCCTTCCTTCCTTCCTTCCTTCCTTCCTTCCTTCCTTTCTTTCTCTCTCTCTCTCTCTCTCTCTCTCTCTCTCTCTCTCTCTCTCTCCCTCTCTCCCCTTCCCTCCCTCCTTTCCTTTCCTTTCCTTTCCTTTCCTTTCCTTTCCTTTCCTTTCCTTTCCTTTCCTTTCCTTTCCTTTCCTTTCCTTTCCTTTCCCTTCCTTTCCCTTTCCTTCCCTTCCCTTCCCTTCCTTCCTTCCTTTCCTTCCCTTCCCTTCCCTTCCCTTCCCTTCCCTTCCCTTCCCTTCCCTTCCCTTCCCTTTCCTTTCCTTTCCTTTCCTTTCCTTTCCTTTCCTTTCCTTTCCTTTCCTTTCCTTTCCTTTCCTTTCCTTTCCTTTCCTTTCCTTTCCTTTCCTTTCCTTCCTTCTCTCTCTTTTCCCCTTTCCTTCCCTCCCTCCCTCCTATGTATCACCCGTTCATCCATCCATCCATCCATCCATCCATCCATCCATCCATCCATCCATCCAATTGAACCTTTCTCAAAGCCCGGGTCACTCTGGCTTTAATAGCGCCACAAGTTGGGTTGTAGTGGTAGAGTCCTGGTCGTGTGCCTTTTAGCCCTGGCCAGTTTGCTTTTACATGAAGTGAAATAAAATCTGTACATCCTGCATTTTCAAGGTTCCAGTAACAGACCTTCTGCGTGTCTTGCTTCGTACAAAACACTGCTCCATGGGAACCAGGGCAAGTGTACAGGCTCAGAACCATCTGAGCTCATTCTTAGAAAAGAAACATATCTTCAAAGAAAGCATGGTCTGACCACCATACAGACAACCTTTTATATTCTCAGAAGAGCAGTTTGCTTTCCTGGTGTGACATCATCTCAGACATCTGTATTTATGATTAGGGTCTGTTCTATAAACGAAAGGCCTTCTCCAGTGATTTTCCCAGAACAACAGGTTGATCTGTATCAGAGATTCTTTTGAGTCTCCACCTTGAAAGAGAGCAAAATGCTTACAACATTGAAATCCGTAGTTCCATTTCAAGGATGTTTTTACCCTTCCCATCAATGCTCAAAGATTGAAGACTAAGTTACGGTCAGCATGAAGGCTTAAAGTACCATGAGTAGCACATCCGCCCATCGCTCTCTGCAAGAAGTAAGTTTCTTAAAAGCATGTTTAACCATTCATTTATCCACTAATTCAACACACATTTACTGAGTGTTTACGAAGTCTAAAGCCTTGTTCTAGGCCAGCGATTTTCAACCGGTGTGACAACGCACACTGGTATGCTGCAAAAGGCACACTGGTGTGCCGCAAGAATTTTTAAAACATGCAATACCTGACTTCTAGTCAGAGACACTGAACTATTTTTCCTTAGATTGTCAAATAAAAAATGACAACAGCCAACACAACAATGGCTATCTGGTGTGAACGAATCAAAATTATACCTATATATTTTTTTGTCTGGTCAGCAAAAAATAGAATATATATTTTGATGTGCTGCAGAATTTTAGTAATTACTTTATGCATGCCATGAGGTGAAAAAGGTTGAAAATCGCTCTGCTAGGCCCTGGAACTATTGGGTTAATAGGGAGAGTTAGATCAAAAATAAATAAGATAATGTCAGGCAATGACAGTACTATGATGAAAATAGGGAGTGACTCCTGGGCCTGCATTGGGATGGTGGTCAATGATGTCATTAATGAGATGATATTTAAGTAGAAATCTGAATGGTAACAAGGAACCAACCTTGCTAAAGTATCAGAAAAGAGCATTTCAGGCTGAGGGGACAAATTGTGCTAAAACTCTCATGTGGGAATGAATTTGGCTAAGCGTGGCTGGAGTGTAGGGATCAAGGGGCCTATGAAGAACCCAGCCCTGAGGTAATGGCATAGAAGAGTTCCTTACCTCTTCGACACTCTGCACCACTTGCCTTTTTCCTGTGCTGGTACTAACCGCATTTTCTGTCGTGTCTGTTTGATTTCTGCTTAGGTGCAGTTGGAGCTCCTAGTTACTCTACTACTAAACTATGAACCTCAAATGTAATTTGAGAAAATGATAATATAGTTCTGAGCTTACGCTTGGAATATTTTATAAGGCAACTACTACATTATACACGTTGGGTATCAAAAAATGTGGTTATTGGGCCATATGTTCTGCTAGATAACCCTCCTCCTCAACTTTAATAGAACTAGCCCATTAGTAAATGTTATAAAAACCTAAATAGAAAGGAGATATCACGATGCACCTATTAGACTGGCTAGAATAAAAAATACTAACAATGCCAAGTGCTGGTTAACATGTAAAGCAACCAGAACTCTCATACCTTACTGGGAGAAAAGCAAAATGGTACAGTCAGTTTGACATTTTTTTTTTTAAATGAAGTTAGGCACAAACTTTTCATATGACCCAGCAAATTACTCTTGGGTATTTATTCTAGATAAATGAAAACTTATGTTTACATAAAAATCTGTACATAAATGTTCATAGCAGTTCTATTCATAATCACCAAAAATAGAAACAACCTAAATGTCCTTCAATGGGTGAATGGGTAATCTGTGGTACATCCATGCAATGGAATGCTACTTAGCAATAAAAAGTAAAAAACAATTGATACACAAACAATTTGGATGAATCTCAAATTGCTGGCTAAGTAAAAGAAGCCGGTCTTAAGAGGTTACATAATGTATGATGCTATTTATGAGACATTCTCCAAAAGACAAAACTATAGTGATGGAGCGAGTGGTTGCCCATGGTCAGGGCAGAGCAGAGGGTGTGACTATCAGAGGACAGTATGAGGCAATTTTTTGAGATGTTGCAATTGTTCTGTATTTTGATGGTAGAGATGGTTATATGAATCTATACCTGTGTAAAAATTCATAAAACTGTACATGAATTTAAAAAGTACATTTTGTTGTACATTAACTTAGAAAATGACATTAAAATAAAAAATGTAATACATATGTTTGTGTGTCTGGTTGGGGAAAGCAAATATTTAAATTGATGAACAACTAAGAAAAACTTTAAAATCTTGGTGGTGATGATTTCTGCATATAATAAATTGTTAATCTTCCCAAACTGAGAGGTCATCACATTGAATGTGGATTCAGAAGGTACTAAAGACAAGTAAATAGGAAACAGTAGTTGAGTGCTGACAGTTGAGTGCTACACTGGGTGTGCCATGGGAGAAGAAGGAAGGGAGAATTCTTTTGGATTGGAGAGTGTGTTTGTTTCTGGAGGCTATTTTAACAAATGACCATAAACTCGATGGCTTAAAACAATAAAATTTATTCTTTCACAGATCAGGAGGCTAGAAGTCTGGCAGGGAGGCACTCCCTATGCGGGTTCTAGGAGTGAATCTGTTCTTTGCCTCTTCTAGCTTCTAGTGGCTGTCCCAGCATTCCTGGGTTTGTGGCCTCCTCACTCCAATCTCTGCCTCCCTCTTCACATGTCCTGCTCCTCTGTGTGTCTTTATGTTATCTCTCTTTGCTTCTCTCTTATAAGGACACTTGTGATGACATTGAGGGCCCACATGAATAAGCCAGGGCAACCTTCTTGTCATCACAAAATCTTTAACTTAATCACATTTGCAAAGTCTCTTTTTTTCAAATAAGGACATTCCATGGATTCAGACATAATATCTTTAGTGGCTATTATTTAACCCATGATGGAGGAGTAAGGATGAAAGAAGGCTTCCTAGACTCTAGGACCTAGAGGAATCAATGTCCAAACTGAGACATAAAGATAAGAAGAAGGTTTTCAGGAGGAGAGGTGGCAAGAGTGGCCAGAATGTTCCAGGCAAAGACAATAGTGCATGGCAAAGACCCAGAGGTGAGATGAGTGGTGAATCCTAGAATCTGAAAGGAGTGGTTATCAGTGGAGCACATAGTAGGTGTGTGTGCATGTGTGGAGGGAAGGCACCTCACATGATCAGATTTGTACTAGTCTCTGCAGAAGAGGTGAAGGGGACTAGCAGAGGCAAAGGCACCAATCAGAGGGCTTCTGTGGCCATTCCTGCTCCTCCTATCACTTTCCAGGTCCATTGTGATCCTTGTCATAGAAATCAGACCTCACTTACTGCTACTGTGTTTCCCACGCATCCTTGACAGAGTTAAATTAGGACCTTTAGGGTGTGACCAGGGATTGCTCAGACAGTGTTTTGTTACTTGACTTCCAATAAGCCATGGGATTCCAAGCCTGACTGTGGAAGGGAAGCATACTCAAAGGCTCCATAAGTGACACTTGTCCATCTCCCTTTCTCTGCCAGCCCCTTCCCAGCACCACACCAAAGACTGAGGTGAGAGGCAGTGGCGGAAGGAAGGACAACTCAATGAGACAAACAACAAAGGAGCTTCCTAGTACATTTTCTGACCTTTTTGGACTTTTGTGGGCTAATTGGAGGTTCAGTGTAAATGAACATATACACAGAGGCATCTGTAAAATTGGAGTTAGGTTAAAATTTTATTGGAGCTTCCTGGGAGTGGTCCTTGTGTCACTGGTTTGTCCCAAATGCTAGGCTGTTTTCAGAAGACACACAAGTGACAAGGGTTAAGTACTTCTAACTGACTATATATTGACCCATCCTTATGGCTAAGAATCTATATGCACTGAGTCCTTTAATTTAGAACTCTGGGTCGTGGGAGTAGTAGACCTTAGTATATCTTCTGAAAACATGCCCAAGGCTCCAAAAGATGCGTGTGTGTGTGTGTGTGTGTGTGTGTGTGTGTGTGTGTGTGTGTCTGCGGGGGTCGGGGGTTAGTGGGGGTGTGTGGGGATGGGGGCTTGCAAATAATGAGAAGGAGTGAAAATATGCTCTCAATATTTGTAGTTTGGCAAAATGGTGATTATCATTATTTGTGTAGTCTCACAAATAATCTGGAATCCTTTTTAAACATACAGGTTCCCATGATGAACTTCAGTCAAATGAACTGAGATTTGTAGGGGTGGGCCTCAGGAGTCTGAATGTTTAACCAGTTTTTCAGGAAACCATAATGCCCATAAAAGTTTGAGAATACTTTTATTAGAGCTCAAGAAAAAGAAGGAACAGAGGAAGGAGCGATGATCCTGATTAGGAGAATAAGAAAAAAAATAGGCCTCATACCATTGAGTTCAGTCCGAAAAGGAATCCATTATGTAAATAATGGTACAAATCACCATGATAAAACACAGCAATCAAATGCTGTAGATGAATATATATTGACATGAAATGTATCTAGGATATACTGTCAAATGCAAAATAGTGTATGGGATAATTTCATTTTATATGTATATATGCATAGAAAAATCTCTCAAATTCATTCATCCAAAGGATATTCATTGAGTTAACACTGGTGAACAAGACTGATAGGGTCCTTTGTCCACAGTCTAGTTTATATACATATAACATTTATTATGCTAGCACACTATTTATGGATACAGGAATTCCTATTGCTCATATGAATTTTAACTTATATGTACTTAACATGCATTGTTTCCATAATAAAAACAATACAAATTGAATATAATTGATTCCTCACATATACCTTTGATTTTATAAATCATGTTCCTATCAGTGCCTAAATTAAAAATATATATATATTTTTTATTGATTTCAGAGAGGAAGGGAGAGGGAGAGAGAGATAGCAACATCAATGATGAGATAGAATCATTGATTGGTTGCCTCCTGCATGCCCCCTACTGAGGATCCAGCCCGCGACCCAGAATCAAACTTGAGACCTTTCAGCCAACACTCTATTCACTGAGCCAAACTGGCCAGGGCCCTACATTTTTAACAGAGTTCTTTTTGCCCTTATCTTCTTTTACACTGGTTTCTTTGGACCATGGTCTACCCTTTCTTTTCTATATCCAAGTCATCAGTCATATTCCCACTATGTGTGAAGAGAAATTAAGTTCATTTAATTTATTGCTCTTATACTATACTAGAGGCCCAGTGCACGAAATTAGTGCACTAGTAGTGTCCTTAGCAGCTGCCGGCTGCCGGCCTGGTAATCCCTCCCTTCCCCTGGCCGGCCCTGCCCCCTGGTTGAACTCCCAGATGAACTCCTGGTCAAGGGGACAATTTGCATACTACACTTTTATTACATAGGATATGGGCATATAAATATGTGCTTGCACAAGTATTATTCACAACAATTTTTCCTGTTGCCTCCTCTCTACTATGGTGCATTTTTCTTGTTCAGACTACAAGATACACAAATGAGTAATAATTCCTAGTAAAGAAGGCAGGAGTCAGCAGCAATAGGTCTCAGCTTATTTCAGGTAGGTCTATAGTGGTGAGTACTCCCTGTGGTTTTACGTCCAATTCTGACTAGTCCATCTTCCAAGACCAAACAAAGTTGAATGGGAACTAAAGATAATCAAGTGACTTTAATAGGTCAGCACTTGAACTTGGATGTATTGGTTAAGAAAGGGGCCATGGAGTGAAAGGGGAGAAGCAGGAATTGAATCAGGCAGCCCTTTTGCCTTCCCCCTTTCTCCTGACCAGACCTAGTTTAAAGACTCTTTTGTTTTATAGACATAACTAGAGGCCCGGTGCACAAAATTCGTGCACGGAGAGGGGTTGTCCTTCAGCCCAGCCTGTACCCTCTCCAATCTGGGACCCCTCAAGGGATGTCCGACTGCCCTGGGATCGGGCCTAAACAGGAAGTCGGACATCCCTCTCACAATCCAAGACTGCTGGCTCCCAACTGCTTGCCTGCCTGCCTTCCTGATTGCCCCTAACCACTTCTGCCTGCCAGCCTGATCACCCCCTAACCACTCTGATGCCAGCCTGTTTGCCCCCAACTTCCCTCCTCTGCCGGCCTGGTCACCCCTAACTGCCCTCTCCTGCAGGGTTGATCACCTCCAACTGCCCCCCCTTGCAGGCTTGGTCCCTCTCAACTGCCCTCCCTTGCAGGCCAGGTGCCTCCCAACTGCCCTCTCCTGCTGGCCATCTTGTGGTGGCCATCCTGTGTCCACATGAGGGCAGGATCTTTGACCACATGGGGGCAGCTATATTGTGTGTTGCATTGATGATCAATCTGCATAGTACTCTTTTATTAGATAGGATAGAGGCCTGGTACAGGGGTGGGGGCCAGCTGGTTTGCCCTGAAGGGTGTCCCTGATCAGGGTGGGGTACCCTTGGGGCATGGGGCGGCCTGAGCGAGAGGCCTATGGTGGTTTGCAGGCAGGCCATGCGTCCTGGCAACGCAAGCGGAGGCCCTGGTATATGGAATTTATTTTCCTTCTACAATTGAAACTTTGTAGCCTGGTGCGGAGCCAAGCCTGGGGCTCCCTCCGAGGCCCGAAGCCATTTGTGTTGGGGTTATAATTAAAACTTTGTTGCCTTAAGCTGGTGGGCCCGGCCAGGGTGTGTGGAAAGCTTTGCTTCCCCTGTTGCCGGCGGCAACCCTGGCCTGCTCTCTCAAGCTCCGTTCTGCCGCCATTTGTTTGAATTTGTTTACCTTCTATAATTGAAACTTTGTAGCTTGAGTGGAGGCTTACGCCTGCAACGGCTGGCAGAAAGCTTGGCTTCCTCTGTTACCTAGGAAACCTTGCTCTCTGTGGCTGTAGCCATCTTGGTTTGGGTTAATTTGCATACTCACTATGATTGGATGATGGGCGTGGCTTGTGGGTGTGTCGGAGGTATGGTCAATTTGCATATTTGTCTATTATTAGATAAGATTGCAATAACCCTCAATTTTATAAGCTACTAGAGGCCCTGTGCATGAAATTTGAGCACTGGGGCAGGGGGTCTCCCTCAGCCCAGCCTACACCCTCTGTAATCCGGGACCCCTTGGGGGATGTCCGACTGCCGGTTTAGACCTGATCCCAGGGATCAGGCCTAAACCGGCAGTCGGACATCCTTCTCACAATCCTGGACCACTGGCTCCTAATCGCTCACCTGCCTGCCTGCCTGGTCACCCCTAACTGTCCCTCCCCCCACTGGCCTGATCACCCCTAACTGCCTCTGTGTGCCAGCCTGATCACTCCTAACTGCCCCCTTCTGCAGGCCTGGTTGCCCCCAACTGCATCCCCCCCGGCCAGCCTGGTTGCCCCCAACTTCCCCCCTTCCCCCCCCTGCTGGCCTGGTCACCTCTTACTGCCTGCCCTGTTGGCCTGGTCACCCCCAACTGCCCCCCTCTGCCAGCCTGGTCACCATGAACTGACCCCCCCTACTGACCTGCTCGCCCCCAACTGCTCCCCTCTGCCAGCCTGGTTGCCCCTAACTGACACCCCCTACTGGCCTGGTTGCCCCCAACTGCCCCCCACCCCCTGCTGGCCTGGTCGCCACATGAAGCCTGCTGTTCAGTTGTTTAGTCGTCCCTCACTAACCCCCCTGCTGGCCTGGTCGTCCCACACAGCCTGCTGTTCAGTCATTTGGTCATCCCTCCTTAACCCCCCTGCCAGCTTGGTTGCCCCATGCAGCCTGCTTGTTCAGTTGTTTGGTTGTCCCTCACTAATCCGCCTGCCAGCCTGGTTGAAGGCAGCCATCTTGTGAGGGCATGAGGGTCAATTTTCATATTACCTCTTTCTTATATAGAATAGGAAGACTGAGCAGGTGCCCCCCTTTTAAATTCAACTTTATCGGAGTCTGAGACCTGAGGAAACCTTTTGGATAAGTATTCTGCTACTCCAGAAAATGCAAATCTAAAAATGAGAAACACATTTTCTTTCCTTCTTTTCTGGCTTAGCAAAGCCACCCTAGGTTATCATGTTGTAATATGCCTTGAACATATTTTCAACTCACAAATGCCTTTGCTTGATTTCCTTCCAGCAGACGCAGTTCCTCTTGCATTTCTAATGTTAAGTGTGGCCTGTAGTCAAGCATATGGTAAGCCTCGTGTTTCTTCCAGACCACTGTGAAGGCTAGAGCTATGGGAGAATGTAGTGGAAAGAGGGGTGAGGGGATTTTCCTTGGAGCACCCTCCCACACCTCATGCTCACTATTAAGCTATTACTATTCTGGGAATGATAGAGAAAACATTGCTGAGATGTTCGTTGCGTGTGAACAGGGTGTGCGTGTGTTCATGGGAGTGGTAACTTCACTTCAGGGTTGTTTTCACCTGGAAAGAGGTTGTGATGCAGGAATCTTAAGAATAGTATTTTAGCTCTGGCTGGTGTGGCTCAGTTGGTTGGGCATTGTCCCATGCAACAAAGGGTTGCTGGTTTGATTCCTGGTCTTGGCACGTGCCCAGGTTGTGGGCTCGATCCATTGTAGGGTATTTGCAGGAGGCAGCCAACCGATGTTTCACTCTCACATCAAAGTTTCTCTCTCTCTCCCTCTCCCTTCCTCTTTCTTTAAAAGTCAATAAAAAAATCTTAAAAAAAAGAATAGTGTTCTATTATTGTTTAACCCATTTCTTAGCCCAAAGCCATTGAGAGTCTTTTCTACAGACATCTGGAAACTATTTAGGACCTCCGTCTTATGCATACTGGAGGCTCCACAAATGCTGTCAACTCTAAAGCAATTTGGAAGTTGCAAATTCATAAGAGCAGCTGTGATCTTTAGCACATTCCTTCCAGCTTCCTAATAAAAGTAGGGCTGTGTCCAGTTTAAATGGAAAGTTCTGATTTGGCATCCATGTTTTTCAATTTAACATTCCACATCTAGATTTTTAAAAAGTCTAGGTGCCTGACTGTTGGAATATTCATTGTGATTTTTGATACCTGCCAGAAGCATCCAAAACATGTGAACTCAGACTGTTTACACATTTGCAAAGATTTCATTGTTGTCTTTGAGACGCCACCATAATGAAAGGCAGTCTGGTAGGATGGATGGACATCTGAGTGTGCTCGCTGACCAAAGAAAAGAAATGCAAAGAGAAAATATGAGGAAAAAACTGAACATGAATATAGAGCTACATTATGTTTTTTTCTCTTCTCCTGGAGATAATTCTGAAGCAAGTTATTGATTTATTATATGCACACTTAGTGTTCAAAATGCCAATGGCTGAAGATAAAAGTGATGCGGTCCCTGTCTTTAAGGAATAGAACATAAGGAGAAGACCTGCAAATTAGCAGAGGCAGTGGAGTGTTGTGGATGCTGATAGAAGTGTTATAAGGTACAGCAGTGGCAGAAGGAGGAGTGGTTAATCTATTGGGGTGGAGATGAGGGAGGAGGAAAAGAGGAAAGACTTTCTGGAAAAAGTAAGTATTCGCCAGACTAAAGAAAAGGCAGGGAAGCCCAGGCAGAAGGAGTTCCAAGTTCCAAGAATCCTGGCAGGTTCAATAGATTGGTCTGATGAAAGAGCAGAGTGCAAGAGGAGGGAAGATTCAAGAGCCAGGCAGAACCTTCAGAGACGGCAGACCTCCACCCTCCTGGCCTTTCTGTGGAGTATTATTAAACATTCCCCAGGCAGCAGCACCTCAGGTTGTTGTTGCTCTTTAAACACTCAATGCTCAGCTTTATGACAAAAACTAATTAACAAAAATAAGCTAAAAATAGTTTTATCATTATTTTATTTTACAAAAATAAAATTGTTAGGTCGAGGCATGGGGGAAAGACCACAGCCATGCAAGCATCCGCAAGGTAGATGGTGACAAAGATAACTGGCGCCTTCCCAGACCCTTGCCAGCCTTCCCAGACCCCTGCCTGAGGCAGGAATTCCACACCTCTCATGCCCTCCACCCTCCCCTCACTAAACAGCTGTATAAAGGAAGTACCTAAGCCCCCATTTTGGCGCGAACTCCCCTGGCCCACTCTCGGACCGGTGAGTTTCGCCCGGGAGCACAAGATTAAAACCTCCCCCCTTTTCCATGGCCTGGACTCTGTGTCTTGTTTCCTGCGTCGCAAACCTTTCAAAAATAATGAGAAAACTTTCACATTTATGAAAACAGCATAAATATTTTTTTAAAAGATTGGCATGCCAAAAAAGCTACAGAATCTATGTACTAATGATGAGAATGTAAATTGGTACATTTGTCTAGGATTTTATATATGTATGTCAAAAGCCATAAAATTCTTTACGCATAGTCCCACTGCTGAAACTTAATCTAAAATTAATACTTAATTTTAAAATAAAATCTGGGACTTGGTTTCTTACATACATGTAGGAGCATAAATAACTGTCACACCCACACATGAAGTAGAGATGAGGAAAATGATTCCTTGTTTGGGGAAGCTGCAAGGCAGCCTACAAATGAGTGTGTGGTGTTTGAATTAAAACTAGCTACGTGGAGTAAGTAAACCAAACCAAGAGATAATATTAGAAGTGTTTTTTATCTGATACGTAGGGTTCCAGCAGAAGCAAACTAGAAATAGCTCGATGGGATGGGGATATCTCCACATCTGAATGCCCTGGAATGCCAAGTAACCAACTCCATGGAAGATGAGCAAAATCATTACAAAATTCCAGGTGTCCAGACCTTCAACCACAAGAGCCCCCAGATGCTTCACTCTGAAGTCCATCATGCATTTGTGCTGAAGTCACACTTCATGGCTGCTTCCAGCCAATGAAAAGATGTAGCAGGGATATTGAGGTAGGCCCCTTTTGGGGAGATGCAGGTTCCTTTTGGGGAGATACAGGACTCCTTTGACAGCTGTCTTTAGGATTCTCCAGAGGCTTTGCTCCGTGGAGCCATGGGAGATGCTTCCATTTAATCCTCCTGCCCTCTCCTCCACTCAGAGTTAGATTTGCATATCTGATGGCTCATCCAGCCTTCTCCATTTCATTCAAGATAATAGACCAAAAAATCATATCTTCGGGTAAGGGAATGATGGAGATTAGGGCCATTATTGAAGACCTAAAGGATGCAGGGATGGTGGTTCCTACCATATCTCCATTTAGTTCACTAGTTTAGCCCCTTCAGAAACTGGATGGGTCCTGATAGTTCTGTAGACTACCATAGTAGTAACACCCCCAAAGCAGCTGCTGTAGCAGATATGGAATCATTCCTAGAACAGATTAATAAAGGTTCCAGGCTCATGGCCTGCAGCCATTGTCTTGGCGAATACAGTCTTTTCAATTCCAAGTCAAAAAGAGGATCAGAAACAGCTTGCATCACCTGGGGTAGACAACAATATTCATTTACAATTTTGCCTCAGGCCTATGCTTCTCTTGTCTTCTGTTACACCGTAGTCTGAAGAGCTGTGGACTGCCTGGGCATCTCACAGAATAGCACAGTGATCTACAAATGCTCCTCAACTTGTGATAGGGTTACATAGAGAAAAACTCATTGTAAGTGGGAGATAGCATGAGCTGAAAATGAATTTAATACACCTAACCACCAAACATCACAGCTTAGCTTAGTCTACTTTAAACATACTCAGAACACTTACATTAGCCTAAAGTTGGGCAAAATCATCTCGCTGCTGCTGCCTTGAATCATGAGAGAGTATCTCACTGCATATTGCTAACCCAGGAAAAGATCAAAATTCACAATTTGATGGATGGTTTCTACTAAATGCATATTGTTTTCACACCATTGTAAAGTCAAACAATATTAAGTCAGGGACCCTCTGTATTTCAGTGACATCGGGATGATTGGACAGGTTGAGCAGGAGGTGACTAGTATGCAGGACTTTGGTAAACCATATATGCTCTAGTGAGTGGGGAGATTCAGGGACAGCCACTTTAGTGAAGGTCTAGGGGTTCAATGCTCAATATTTGTCTGTAAAGTAAAAGACAAATGTCCACATCTTGCATCTCTTATCAGAGAGAGATCGAGATCTGGAGGGCTTCTTTCAGTTCTAGAGACAATACATCCCCTATCTAGGGATATTGCTACCACCCTTGTGCCAGGTGACATGGAAAACTCCAGCTTTGAGTACAGTTCAAAACACAAAGGGAACTGCAGCAGATCTAGGTGCAATCAGTCCTGCCACGTGGGTCACATGATTCGACAGACCCTGTGGTGTAGAAGGTATCAGTGGTAGAAAAAGATGCAGCATGGAGTTTATTGCTAGTTCCAGCTTGCAGGCCTCTGGGATTTCAGCATAAGGGCATGTCTTTTGTAACTTACCTTTTGATAAGTAGCTATCAGACTCCAAGTGTCTATAGGTCTGGAACTGCCCATTAGGAGATGTGTTCTTTTAGATCCACCAAGCCATAAAGCCAAAAGCAGTCTATCATAAGATAAAATTGACACATCCAGAATTCGGCCAAGAAGAACTAGAGGGCAGGAGTAAGCTGCATGAGCAGATGGCCCAGATCCCATGTCATCTGCTACAGCTGTCGTAGTGCCCCTCCCTAAGTTTGCACCTATAACCAAATGGATGTTCCAATATGATGACCCAAAAAAGGAGAAAAAAAGGCCAGAGTTTTGTTTACAGGTGGCTCTGCTTATTAAGAGGTGGCTCTGAAAGACAGGGGTAGGAAAAATCTTCCCAGTGGGCAGATCGGTGAGTCTGCTCCCAGTCATCCACTTTGTATGGAAGAATAAGTGGTCTAAAGTGATATTATAGATCTTGAAAAGTGGCCAATGTCTTGGACATCTGATCAAGGATTTGGAAGGAAAATGATTGGAAGACTGGAGAAAAGGAGGTCTGGGGTAGATTCTTGAGCCTCATATAGTGGCACTAAGTGCAAAGATTTTGTTTCATACATTAATGCTCACCAGAAAGCACTCGCCATGGAAGAAGCACTGAAAAACCAAGTGGACAAAATGATTTGGCCAGTTACATTAACCAGCCTTCATCTTTGGTCACCCCAGCTGTCCTCATCCCATGTTTCAGTACTCCATATTTCCTATCAGATCCCTAACCTTTGCATGATAGACCTGCCTTGACTGAGCATTCATGTCTCTGCAGCTCTGTAACTCTAACAATTAGATCTCTAGATTGCTTCTCAGTAGGTCCGACCTGCTACTGAAGGGGATATAGGCATCTTTGAGAGGAATCTCCCTCTCTCCCTCCCTTCTTCCCTCCCTTCCTCCCTCCCTCCTCGCTCCCTCCCTCCCTCCCTTCCTTCCTTCTTCCCTTCCTCTTTTGTTCTTTGAATCCTCCATTTCTTCTTCTTTTTTTTTAATATATTTTATTGATTTTTCACAGAGAGGAAGGGAGAGGGATAGAGAGCCAGAAACATCGACGAGAGAAAGACATCGACCAGCTGCCTCCTGCACACCCCCCACCGGGGGATGTGCCCGCAACCAATGTACATGCCCTTGACTGGAATCGAACCTGGGACCTTCCAGTCCACAGACCGACGCTCTATCCACTGAGCCAAACCAGTTTCGGCTGAATCCTCCATTTCTTTTCTCTCCATACCCCTGCCCTTTTCTCCCTCTCTTTTCTTTCTCTCTCTTTTCTGGCCCCAGTAACTTTTTTGTTTCTTGCTTCAATATTGTAGTTAGTAAATGACAATGATTACTCCATAGTTCCATCATGAAAACATAACTCTCATGCAAGCAGTTTACAATAATTTTAGCTTGAAAGTTCTCATGGTTTATTTTTGGATAAAGGGTGAATGTTCTTGGAAAGTTTGAACCTAATCAGAAAAGTTATTTTAGAATTATAATGTTAGAGTAATTTCTGGGCTTTTAGATCTGGAAACATTTTTTCTTACCAGTTCTTGTCCACTCATTGCTCAGCGATTTGGGTTAATAAATTTATCATTTAATAATTTTTTCCTCCTCTTCAGTTCTTACATATTTGCCCATATTTAGTTTCACTTCTACTCTTAGCATTGAACCCCAAATTAAAGCTGAATTCGCTCCAACCTTAAGTTTTAACTGGGTCAGGTTTGCTAAAAAGCAGTTTTACCAACTCTTTTAATAAAGTTGATCTGGGTTTCAAAAACGTAATGAAACCAGAACGTGGGGGAGTTTAGAATAGTCTGGTCTCAATTTGTCTGCTCTTTGAAAACCATGGTCTGGTTTCAACCCAACTAAACTTGGATATTTAATTTTAAAAAATAGTGACTGGAAAATCCCATTAATCTATGGAATACAATAGCAACTTCCTTAAGGACAGTAAGCACAGAGGGAAAGGAAGTATGACATTTTTCTTATTAGTTTGCCATAGAGTAAAGGGATAGATAAATAAATGTATCAGAATTTATGAGTGCTGGTCTCTTCAGAAAGTGACATTGGCCAGCCAATCAGCCCTTAATTATGTCTCTTATCACTATTTTGATCAATTTCTTTCATCTGTGTTCTCACCTACAGGCTCTGTTGTATCTCAGTCCTAAATGAAGTTACAAGCATTTAAAAAGTTTCAGTCCCTCATTGAATGAGGTTTAGCATTGCTCACTAAACAAGACTTGGATCCAAAAAAGTTCTGACCACTGGGTTCTCACTTTGAGAAATGGCCACTGGATTCCCTCCACACTCAGGTAAGGCCCAGCTTTCTTCTAAGTCCCTTTGTCTGGGTCTCAGAGAACTAAGTGTTTTAACTGTATTGCACTGTCCCATTATAGAGAAAATAATTTGTGTATTTTGTCGTTGTTTTTCAATCTTTATTTTTTTATTTAAAAATATATTTTTATTGATTTCAGAGAGGAAGGGAGAGGGAGAGAGATATAGAAACATCAGTGATGGGAGAGAGTCATTGACCTGCTGTGTCTTGCATGCCCCCTACTGGGGATTGAGCCCCCAGCCTGGGCATGTGTCCTTGAACTGAATGGAATCAGGACTCTTCAGTCAGCAGGCGACACTCTATCCACTGAGCCAAACTAGCTAGGACCTGATTTTTAATCTTTGAAGCTTCAAATTGAGGCCTCTGCAGAAACAAGGGGTTTGAGGCATTGCATCTTGGCAACAACCCAGACTTCTAGAAATCTATAAAAAGCTACTATCTAACCCAGCGTCAATAGAAATATGGTTAAATCTAAGTAAGAGTTTCCTGACTTTTAAGTTAGTGACTTAAAAAAACCATTTACTCTGCAGTAATTTCAGTTAAGACTTTCTAAATATGTTCTATGAGTTTTATCAATCACAATCAATTTTATCTACTAAATTTAGGACTAGAGTGACATTATCTGTACAGTCTTTGTATAAAAATAATCTAGCAGAACATCTTTTTTGGGGTTTTGTGACAGTACCACCCACAATCAAAACCAAGATTCTTTTATCATTGGTTAATTCTGTCAGAATGGTCAGAATTGGTAAGTCTTTGAATATATGCAAATTATCCTTCATTTAAGGTTTCTGTTTTGTCTTTTTTTCCTCTTCTTTATTTGTTTCTTTTTTCTCTTATTCTACTCTCTTCTCATTTTCCTCCTTATTCCCATTCTCTTAAAATAAAAATCTTGTCCTAACCTTTTGGGTCAGTGCATAGAGCGTCGGCCTGCGGATTGAAGGGTCCCGGGTTCGATTCCAGTCAAGAGCAGGTACCTCATTGCAGGCTACTCCCCGGCCCAGGGCCTGATCAGGGCTCATGCAGGAGGTAACCAATCGATGTGTTTCTCTCACATCAATAGTTCTCTCTGTCTTTCCCTCTCTCTTCCACTCTCTCTAAAAACCGATGGAAAAATATCCTTGATGAGGATTGAAAAAAAAATCTTGAGGATTTCCCCCAGTTTTTCTTTGCTATAGGAGATATTGAAGTCAATGAATATATTCAGATCATACAAATGACATTCACTTATATAAACATTTTATGATACTAATTAAAAGAAGGCTTGGATCTCTAGAGAGAGAGAGCCAGAGGATTTGGAAGTTATTTATTTTCTTAAATGAAAACAGTGGTTCTAAATGATGAGAAAGGAAATGCATTTACTCAACATTATTATAAACTTGGTTACTAAGTTTGACTTATAAATCAGGATAGTGGCAAAGATTTAATTTTTAAAAATTATAACTTCCTTTAGCTTTATAAAAATGTCATGAGTTAAACATTTTCATTTGTTCTTAAACACACATTTGTCTATTTTATCCAAAGGGTAAAATGCAGGGCTATAGTTCAATGATGCTTCTTGACTTGCTTATATTTTTGGAGGACAGGAAACAAATGTTTCTGATATATTCTACCTGTCAGCATTTCTTATCCAATGTAACAGAAATGGCTGGAACTGCAAAATTTACATGAGGCAAGGACTTCATGTGATCAGTCTGATTGAAATAATGTTGAGAAATAACAAGAACATAAGCAATGGATTCCTCAGCATTTTAAAGGCAATGTCATTATAGTAACATGATTCTCTTAGATGAGTACAGAGACTGGGCTTTCTTTCTACACAGGCCACACAAAAACTAAAGACCCTGCGTTTTAGTTACAGTGCATTACTCTTACTACCTTCAGCAGGCCCTGATGTGACCGTGTAAGTACAATTATTTAGTTTCCTACTCATGAGTGAAGCACTAGCCTAGAGATTTTCTTCTTAAAGCATAATCCATGAAATGGGGCCTGCTAAGGAAAGCTGCTAAATGTAACCAGCTGCTTCTAAATTATATTCTCCTAAAGCGTGCTTGAATAATACAGATCACTGAGCCTAAGTTTCCTAACATGGCCTCCCTCCATCTCATTTAGTTTCTCTACATCTGAGTAACCAGTTAGAAATCTGTTCCTAGTTGAGGGTAGAGCCAAATGATCCATATCTCAGATTCTGGCTCAGTGTGATGTGTGTTCAGAATTGTAGATGGTGAGAAATAACCAGAATCTTTCTCTCTTGCCTCAGCCATTAAGGGTATGTTTACCAGTTCACTCTTTTTATATTTGGAAAGAAGTGAAGTTGGCTGTAGATTTTTTCTAGATTACATTTAGAGAAGAGCAAAAAGCATAGTCAATGCATACTGTAAGACCAATGGTATATTTTTTTAGGATGGTGGATGCCTACTGAATCCATCATCATGGCCATATATTTTGTGTGTGTGTACGTGTGCTAAAGCACATGTAACATAAAATATATCACATTAAACATTTAAAACTGTATAATTAATTGGTATTTAGTACAGTCTCTAAGTTGTGCAACCATCACCTCTATCTAACTCAAACACATTTTTACCATAAGAAATCCCATACTCATCAGTCATTATCCATTCACTCCTCTTCCCAGTTCAGGTAATTAATGGTCTGCTCTCTGTCTCTATGGCCTTGCCTATTCTAGATATTTAACATAAATGAAATCATATGACCTTTTGTTGTCTTGCTTCTTTCACACAACATAATGTTTTTAATATTCATCCATGTTATATCATGCATTAATACTTAATTTCTTTTAATGGCTGAATAACATTCCATTGTATGGATAGAACACATTTTTAAAAATCTATTCATCAGTTGATAAACACTTGGGTTGTTTCCATCTTTTGGCTATTGTGATTAGTGCTGCAATGAGACCATATTTTTTTTACTTAAATAAAATATGATTTACAGATTTGTGTTTGTGGGTGCCCAAGACCAGCCAAACCCCTTGGTAGTTCTGGGTTTTAAGTTACAAACTAGCAGGCAATTAGAGCCAGAAGCCATGTTAGTTTAACGGGTCTTGGGAAGATAATGAATGATGGTAAAAGCAAAGAGTGAGAAGAAAACTAAACTTGAGTTAAGGATTTTGGGCCTCTGATCTTGGTTCTGTTCTGCCATCAACAGGCTGTGCATGTGATTTTGAGTAGATAATTTCACATCCCTTAGTCTTTGTTTCCCCATCCATAAAGTGGGAGAGCAGAACTCATTAAGTTTCTTCTCGCTCCAGGATTTAATGTTTGCAACATGCTGTGCAAACACCCTGTATTCCTCATTATCTAACACACTTTTCTCCACCACCACCACTGCTATCACTAACACTGCAAAGGAGTAGAGATGCTGCTTTTCTGTACTCAGGGTGTGAACATAACAGTTTCTTGTGAACTGGAGGTGTGAAGGGGTCATGGCCTGAAATCACTCAAATGCTGCAGTAGCAGCAGGGCTTGAAATAACACAGCTCAAAATAAGAAAACAGTGATTGTCTCTAACCAAGAAACTGAAATAAGTGCTTGAGGCTGAGATTATACTGGTCACAAATATCACGGGAGAAATGGGTTTCATCAAATATTTGACATTTTCAATGTCATTTCTTATAGATAGATAGCTAATAACTTTTTGGGATTGGGTGAGTGGGTTATTCATCAGTAAAGAAAATCTCCAGTTACTCTCCAAGGTTTCCTCTTCTTTACATTAAGGCGAGATAACATTAATGACTTGTGAAGTTTCCTCTTTAGTAAAATGGAGGTTGTACTGAGCCATCTCAAGTTGTTCTAAAGGGAACCAGGTACACTCTGATTGTACCATTCAGGTGACAGTGAGCTGGGGTACATCATAGGTCAAGTAATGGGCTATTTACCCTTCCCTTTCTGTCCATTTCTCTTTGATGGTGGTATAAGATCTAAATGTGGAAGACTAAAATCTAAATGTATGACTCTGGGAAAGTCAATTAACCTCAGCATCAGTCTTCCAATCTGTAACATAAAGGGGTTACCTCTTTTGAAAACATCTTTTCTTGGCCTTTGATAAACTCACTTACCTGAATTTACTTGTGGCTGGCTCTGTTACAACAGGGGTGAAGGATTAAGCATAAAACACAATCCAACTTTAATTTTTATTTTTAGATATGAGAAACTAAAGGGATTGAGAAATAATCAGAGATGATAATGGCTAAAACCAGAAATATCATCAGAAACTATTATCCATATGTGGAGATGAGATATCCCAAAGAGTTTATCATATAAAGTAAGGAGCTTAGTTAGCAACGTAGATCATCCTACAAATTGCTTTGTGACCACAGTTGACTCTGTCATTTCTTCACTCAAAAATACTCTTTGTTTTCATCTCTACATTAGTAAAGCTCTGAGAGGTAAGGATTAACCTTGAATTGAAGGGACCTCTGCATTTCATTTCCAGATCAGCAAATAAAAGTTGGCTTTCTTGACAACATTTTCCACTTTATCCTTCAGCGATGGGACAATGTAGACCAAAAAACCAGGAGGAGCTATTTCCCCACTAAGGGATTGGCAGAAAGTCCACAAGTCAAAAGCATTTATTTTTACTTGACTTAATTACATCCATTACAGTCTCCTAGGCACTGAAAATTCATCTACCACATTTATTTAAGTGAATTCTTGACCAGCCCATAGTTTCACCCTTTAATGGTAATGAAGCTAAAATTTCTTTCCAGTCACTTTGCATATCATTTCCTTTCTCTTTAACTCTCTTTGAAATGAGATGATTGATAGAACCTTCTTACAGCAATCATTTACTTTGCTAGATGATTTTCTTTTTCCTTTGAAGTCAGTTTGAAAGGAGTTGTACTGTGATGAGCTAATTAGCACAAAAACACAGAGTATATAACCTTAATTAGGCATGATTATAGGCTCAACGTAATGGGATGTCCTGAAACTGCACGCTATGCAAATATTGGACTTTTCATTCTTCCCGTTACATCTGAAACCATCAAGCAAAGGATGTTTTGCAGTAGGTACCATAGTCAATGCCAGGTGCAAATCTTTCAACAAAAGGTTGGTTTTTTGGGTGTACTAGTTGGGGAAAGGATAATATGAGGGCATTTAGAAAAAAAAAAGCTTTAAAAACAGAATAGTTCAATTAAGCTCAGATTATGTCTGGAATCGTGATTTTTTAGACTCAATAAGGAGGCAAATATTAATAATTATAACTGAGTAAAACAACCCAGTTACCCTGCTGAAACCAAATCACATCTGGAATTCTGAAGACACTACATTGTAGGCATCACTGTGAATTATGCAAATCTTGAGAGATCTTTCAAATCCAGAAACCACTAAGAATACTACAAACCAATTTGGGGTTTACTCAACCTAGTAGGATATAAGAAGATAGTAAGAAAATGAAATCACAGTGAATCCCCTAGCCCTAATTTTAGCCAATTATTTTCACGTACTTTACTGTATTTTAAATTGGAGTAGTAAAAGTAAAAATTGACTTCTCCCTTCCATTTTGAAATGAAACTATCCAAGAATGTGGTACCCTCAGACATTTGAATATTCGACCACTGAATAATTGAGAGTTCCCAATACATAATTCTTAGATTATGTCTAGAATCGTGATTTTTTAGACTCAATAAGGAGGCAAATATTAAGTTATTTGGGGTTATAATACATATTGAGCTATTTGGAGACACTGACGAGGCATAAATTCAATAAATGTGTGAGTATTCAAATAGTATCTGATTTGTTTAGTGTAACTTACCATCCATTCACTAAAGAGAGTATAAGAAAAGAAGGGTTTATATAATAGTTGAACTTTGAAATCCACAGTTTTCCCTGTATTTAATATATAAGTTAACATTTTACTCAGAACATACTAGATACAGTTTTCAATATTTTATTGATATAGTCTCATTGAATCATTACAATAACCTTATAAGATAGTTACTATAATTAGTATATTTTACAGATGAGGAAACTGAGGATAAGAGAAGTGCAAAAACCTCATCCCAGACCACACATTTAGTAAGCAATAGAGCCAGGACTTGAACTCATGTCTGTCTGACTCCAGTAATGCTCTTATCCACTGTGCTAGGCTCATTATTGCCTCTCTGTCTTCTCATTGAATCCTCACTTATTAACACTTTCCCTAGAGCTGGAAATGAGATGCAAGAGAAATAAAAAGAATTGAGACCTAAATAGAAACGCAGAAATTCTCCATCACCTGTTATATGCAAAGGAGGTCCTACTTAAGTGCTATGTGAGAGGTAAGGGCGTGAGTGCCATGGAGATAGAATTTGAAATAAGGGAGACAGAAATCCACATGACTGGCTATAATACACCCATATGAAACAACCTGTTATTGCACTTATGGTCATAGGGAAAAAAAATAAGTACTGCATGGGAATGAGGCCAGAATTTAAATTTTGTTTTTGCCACTTACCAGTTGTAGGACTGGATCAACCAGGAACTTACAGGACATATGTGGTTCAAATAAGATACTCAGAGAAAGGACTACATTTTGAGAGGTTTAAAGAGGGTAAGGGGCAGAGGATGTTAATGCACTCAGGTTCTATCAGCAGTGGGAAATAATGCCATTTCCAGAAGTCGAAGGACCACGGGAAGAAATAGTGAGAACTAGTATCATAGAAGGAGTTTCGAGGCCACCCAACAAGAGCTTTCATTGAGCAGAGCTACTGTTACTGCCAGAGACAGCGCCCTGAATCTGGGAGAGAGCAGGGAAGAAATACCTTGACCTCCATTCTCATGTCCTCTGAACTGTTGGTGCCTCCCATCAGCTGATCCCTCCCAAAGGCCAATCTGCCAGGGAACCCAATCGTCCTCGAGGGTCTTCTCCCATGAGGTCTGTCTGCCAGGTGGAGAACAGATGTGAGGATGGGGAATGAAGAATAACTTTGAGCAAGCCACTTCTTCTTTGTAAATTTCAGTGTGTTTATTGATGCCTACCATATTAATAGTGACCTTATAACTTTTACTTTCCACTTTCTATTTCAAAAAACCTCAATTTTACAAAGAATTTATAAGAATAGTACCATGAACACAGAGATATACTCTTCACCCAGTTTCACCAGTTGTTAACATCATGTTACTGTTTCCCTCTCTCTGCTAACACGAATATACACACATATTTTTGTTGAACCATTTGAGAGTTATTTGCCAGCATCCTGAGACTTTATTTTTAATACTTAAATAAATATCACCTAAAACCAAGAATGTTTCCTTGCATAACCCCAATACAATGATCATACTCAGCAAATTTAACATTAATACAATGCTATTATCAAATATAGTATAATTCAAATTTCCCCAAGTGTCTCAATATAATGTACTTTTTAGTTGTTTTGATTTTTTTCCAATCAAGAATCACACATCAGATTTTATTTTGTGTTTTCTTAACCTCCTTTAAACTAAGATAGTTTTTAAAGTTTTTTTTTTTTCTTTTTAATCTTTTATAATATTAACATTTTTGAGGAATCAAAGCCCAATTCTGTGGTCAGTTTTTCTGCAGAAAGATCCCAATGTGGATTCGTCCAATTGTTTTTTATGATTAGATCTAGCTTAAACACCGCTGCAATCACACTGCAGAGGTGCAGTGTCCTCCTCAGTGCTTTGTGTCTGGAGGCACATCGTGTCAGGATGTCTCATCATGGTGATCTTTGTTTGATTGCTAGGTTAAGACAATAGCTGCTATATTTTTTAAAAAAATATTTTTATTGATTTCAGTGAATAAGGGAGAGGGAGAGAGAGACAAAAACATTGATGATGGGAGAGAATCATTGATCGGCTGCCTCCTGCATGCCCAGTAGCTGCTAGATTTATCCTTTATTTTTCCCCCCTTTGTAATTATCAAGTAGTCTATGGGATAAGATATGTGAATATATATTTTTCACCAACATTCTTTCACCCAGTGGTTTTCACAACCATTGAATTTTCTTGCGATGGCAGATATCCTATATAAAAAAAGGCCAGCGACCATAACGGCGTAACAACTGGAACTACCAATTGACCAGTCGCTATGAGGTACATTGACCACCTCTTGGTCCCTCCCCCGATCCCGCAGGCTCTGATCACTGGATGGCCAACAGGGAACCACAGGGGAACTGGGGTGGCGGCGGGGCAGGACTGGGAACTGGTAAGCAGGTGGAAGGCAGACCTCTTGGTCCCTCCCCCTAGCTCGCAGGCTCCAATAGCTGGATGGCAAATGGGGAACCATGGGGACATGGGGTGAGTGGTGGCGGGGCGGGACTGGGGACTGGCGAGTGGGTGGAAGATGGCCCTGATCATAGGTTAGGCCTAGGGACCATACCCATGCACAATTTTGTGCACTGGGCCTCTAGTAGCTTCATAAAAATATGATTGGGGGACATTGTAAGACCTCTTTGAAAGTTCCTATTACAACCCTTATCTCTTTTTATGTTAAATGTTTTCATCCATTTATCTCTTCATTTGAAAAATGTTTATAGAGTACCTTGGCCTTCTGTTGCTTCATTGTTGCCTACACTAGTGTCTTTGGATTGGATCTTTATCCTGTGTTCCAGATCCATATTGGCAATTGCTTTTATATCTCTCCATCTGATCATCTTTGGATACCTTAAACTCAAATGCCCAAATTGTACTCATCATATTCAATATATTCTTCTTATGTTTTCTATTCCAGTAAATTGCACCTGTTTCCTCAGTGACTGAAATAAAAAGGACTCCTATTTATTGAGTGGCCAGCTGCCAAAATAGGTCTTTTATGCATGTTACATGCGTTATCTCATTTAATCCTGGCAATGACATTGAGAAGTAGGCACCATTTTCTGGAGGACATTGGGCTCTCTGCCCCAGATCAATAGCTAGCAAGTCTTTGTGCTAGGATTCAAATTTACTTTTCTTTGACTTTGAAGTCTTTGCTCCACTGGGGGATTGGCTAAGTCTCTTTAACGCTCAGTGCCTTGGTTTGTAAATTGAGAAAAACAATAGTCCCTACCTTGTAGTATTGTTTTGGGACTTGAATGAGATTAAACTTGACAAACAGTAGAACAATTCTTGGCAGCACCACATTACCTCCTAAACCATAAGTCTCGTCTCATCCTAAACTTTTCTACCCACTCACTGCTTGTGGATTACTCTCCTTAGGGACCTTTCATTGCTGCTCTCTTTGCCTTAGTTTAGAAAAGGAGTTGGTAAACCATGGCCCATGGGCCAAACCCAGCCTCCACCTGTTTTAGTAAATTATATGTTTGTTTTTGTAAGTTGAGGTATAATTGACATTGCAAGTAATGTTTTATTGGAACACAACTCTACTCATTCATTTGCATATTTTCGGTGGCTGCCTTCACCCTCCACAAGCAGAGTTAAGTAGTGGGAACAGCAATCATAGGACCTGCAAAGTCTAATGTATTTACTGTCTGGCCCTTTACAGGAAAAGTTTGCCAATTCCTGGGGTATTGCAATAGTCTCCTCCCCGGTTTTCCTGGTTATATCTTACACCTCCCTGAACCCATCCTCCCCATTCCTCTTTCTGTGTGAGGGGGAATTTCTCAAAAATGTGAATTCAGTCATGCCAATTTGTTCCTTAAGGTGCATTGGCTCTCACTCCTAAAAACATCAGCTTCCGTCTATGGCTGACCCCTGCACTGGCCCTGTCCTCTGGCCTTACTGAATGCTTTATGCTCTTTCCAGCCTTGGCACATGCTGTTCTTTTTGTCTGAAGACACACCCCTTGCCTTTGTCCTCAATAATAAGCTCAGGTTTTACTTTCTCCAAGAAGCCTTTTCTGGCTTCGACAGGCCAAACCAATGGCCCCTATACAGCTTGTGCAATAACTCAAACCCAGCACTGATCCACATTCTCCCGACCACGGGGTCCGCTGTCTGCCCCTGTCGCTGCTGTGAGTCACTCTCAAGGGCAGGGGCGTACATTTTTCACTTTTGTATCTCCAGTGTCCAGTCTGGGATCCAGCCCTTAGTAAATGCGCATTAGGTTGTTATTGCCTGCTGGCATTTCAGCTGGGATTTGAGGGCTTAAGGTGCTAGGGGAGGATAGCAAAAAGTCAGGTCAAGGGAGGAGCTGACACCTTAGCTAAATCCTAGAGCAGTGGTCGGCAAACCGCGGCTCACGAGCCACATGCGGCTCTTTGGACCCCTGAGTGTGGCTCTTCCACAAAATACCATGGTCTGGGCGAGTCTATTTTGAAGAAGTGGCATTAGAAGAAGTTTAAGTTTAAAAAATTTAGCTCTCAAAAGAAAGTTCAATGGTTGTACTGTTGATATTTGGCTCTGTTGACTAATGAGTTTTCCGACCACTGTCCTAGAGGCTGGAAAGGAGGATAAACAAGATAAAAGGAGAAAAAAAGGCAGTGATGAGGCATGTTGGAGAAAAGAAGAGGAAGGAGACATGTGAGGAAATGCCGGGAGACAGGGTAAAAAAGGAGGCATTCGATGCATACTCTAGAGCCCCCTCTGCTGTGCCGAGGTGTGTGCACAAAGGGCTGGGGCAGGCAACACCACATTCCACGTTGTCACTGTCTGTTAGCCCGTCAGCCCTCTGCGAGTCTCTTAAAGCATTGACTCTGTTTTCATCTTGTCATTATTCAATCCTTAGTGGAATATCATGGATTTTCAATAAATATTTCAATAAATATTTCTTTCATCATTGACATAGTTTTAAGGAAGGGTCCTCAGGGCTCAGGATTTATTCTCTTATAAGATGAACATGTGTCCTGCCTAATAAACTGAAGAACTTCAGTCATATTTAACCTTAGTTGTTGGATTTTCTGCTTGAAAAAAAAAATCCCATTAAAACAACGTCTGACCTCTTATGGAAAGTTTGAATCTCTGGGACTTTTTCTGGACCTTCTCCAACTCCAGTTCCTCTTTGTGGAGTGGAGGCTTTCCAGGGCACCCGAGTTCTTCTCTAATCTGTAAAACCAGAGGCAAACCAGAGGCAGAGCAGTTCATTTTTTTATTTGTGATTTTGGTATTTTCTTTCAAAGAAATGCTAAACGGAGCTTGTAGAAACGAGAACTCCTATTTGTAAAGCCAGGGACGGTGCCTCCCAGGAAAGGATGCAGAGCTTTTATTGATGATGTCTCCAGACTAATTCCGCCCGTAGCTTTCGGGCGGGCAGCTTGGCAGTTTGGGGGGTATGGCTGAAATGTGTTGGATGCTAATGGATGCCTACACAATTGGATACCCTTGGGATCCAGGGGGGACTCCTGCACTCCAGGAAATTTTCCAAGTCTCCACTGAGTTATCCTCAAAGCGAAGAAAAAGCTTCAGTTTCAAGGTGAGTACATTTTCCACCTGCAGGTTGGCTTGTTTTGTTCAGTTTTACTTTGAGTGTTTGAGGTTATCGTTTCGACGTAACAGCTAAACCCACGGCTTCCTTTCTCGTAAAACCAAAACAAAAACCCTTCTTTTATTCAGATGCCCTCTACCTGTGCTGAATGGGGAAGCCAGCTATATAAAGTCCGTGATTCTGTGTGGGTTCAAACACATTTCAAAGCTTCGGGATCTTGAAAGGTTTCGCTCTGCTTCCTGAAGGCCCGAGCTCCGCTCCCGCAGCGCCATGGCTGGCTTTGGGTTCCCGAGGCGCGGGGCTCCGGGGCACCTGCCCCCCAGGACCTGGCCCTGCACCGCGCTGCTTTCTCTTCTTTTCATCCCTGTCTTCTCCAAAGGTGAGTGACCACGAAGGTGGAGGAGGTGTTTCTCCCGCCCGGCTTTCATTTCTTCCCGCAGTCAAGGGCAGTGATTTCTAGCAAAGCCAGAAGCTGCAGGTAACCCTGCAACCTCCAGGCTCTGCGGTCCACGCTGGGTAGGGCACAGCGGGCGGCAGCGCACGAGCGCAGGTGCAGCCCATCGCAGCGTGCCAGGCACTGCAGAGGATGAAGAAATTCCTCTGAGTTGGTTTTTCATGCACTTCGGTAAGACGGAAGGGAAATACTGTAAAGTTAATGAAGTGGTTTAAGAGAGAAAAGATATCTGCAGTCCTGAACACATCTGAGCTTGGAATCAGGACAAGCTAGGATTTTTCTTAAAAACAAAACAAAACAACAACACACACACACACACACACACACACACACACACACACAACACACTAATTGGAGTAAAATCATGGAAAGTTTCTTCTTCCCTGCCCAACTCAAGGTTTTAAGGCCCTCAAATTCAATTTTATAAACCAATTAGCCAGCTTGTTTAAAATTCAAGCCTTCTTTACTCTAGTCAAGATTTTGAGGTCCTCTTAATCAACTCTGTAAACTACTTAGCTAACTTAAAAATGAAAGCAGTTTGAAACGGTAAAACAAAAAAAGGAATCAAGCCATCGGCCTTGCATAAGATACTTAAGGGCTGCCTGAGCTACCTACCTGTGGACTTCAGAAGCGGATTCTCCAGTTTTCAGAGGAGCTAAAGCTCCTTAGAGGCCGAAACCAGGTTTGTTACGCGGTGTAGAGTGATGAGCGTTCCCACTAAATTTCAATCTTATCTCTCGCTAGACCTTCTCGCTAAGAAACCATGTAGTTTGTATAGAGTCGAAGATGTTTAACGATTTAATTTTTACTGAATTAGAAATACTCATATGCCTTTCATTATTTCACATTAAAGATTAAATACCCTTAGAAATATTCAAATTTCCTTTTGAGGGCATTTATCTCAAACTGTCACTGAAATCTTCCCATGGTGGACACTGGGAAACGGGAATGTGACCGGACTTAGGAGTGATCATTGGGAACTTGCCTGGGATGGGGCAGGAAACTTGGTCTTCTTTCGGCTTAGAGTCAACTCACTAATGATTACCGACTGTCCATTTGGGCAGGATATAATGGCTGCTCTCAAGGCACAACAAACTGGAGGAGGTGTTATTAATAAGTGCACAAAAAAGTTTAATACAGAGCTTTATTACAGAACTTAATTTCTGTAATCAAGTTATGCAGTGCAGAGGGTGTTCAGAGGGCATCTCTGATAGATGAAGATGAAGGCTGAGGAAGGAGACTAGTGTCTGTCTAATCAAGGCTGCTGGAATACCTATGGCAATGACTGCTGCTATATTGCTGTCTCTTCTGAGGACGGATGTTGTCCAGTACAAATTCCTGGGGAAAAAGACTAGCACCTTCAATACCGAGTAATGTATACACAGGAAGCGGTATCCTGGAATCTCAGACTGGAATGATAGGGTGGGATTGGATCATGAAGGCTATGAAATGTTATTTACATTATTTGTTTTTGTAGTAAGTGCTATGCAAGCATCAAAAATTTTGGACAGAACACTGGCCAGGGCGGCTCAGTCAGTTGGGAATTGTTCCGTGCATGCACTGAAGGGTTGCTGGTTCAATTCCCAGTCAGGGCACATGCTCGGGTTGAGAGATCCCCAGTAAGAGGTGTGCAGGAGGCAGCTGATCGATGTTTCACTCTCTCTCCCTCCCTCTCCTTTCCTCTCTCTTTCAAAAAATAAATCACTACAAAATCTTTTTAAAAAGTTTGAGCAGAATGAGTGACATGATGGTTCAATCCAAGTTTTGGATATCACTTGTATGATTGTATGAAGAGCTGGCCTCTCTTATCCTGTAGAAACCAGAGAGAAAAAGAGCACCCCGTGAGGATGCTTAAGTGAGGAGAGAGGGTGGCGGAAGGTGTGGTGGCAGTGGCAGGAAAAGCCCACAGAAGTTAACAGCAGGGATGCCTCAGCCCGGAGAGGAAACGACCCGGTGCCCTCTGCTCTGTGGCTTTCTTCATCTATAGCTTCCCTCATTCTATGATAGTAATGTCAGGGAAGGGGGTGGCCGATACAGTGAGCCAACGTGCAGCTACTCACGGGTAATCGAGGTACAGGGCCAGGGAAATGTAGGCAAAAGTTTTTGAGGGGTGCTTAAAGATATAAGGCAATATTCTGTACCTCAGCCTCCAACATTTGCTCTACTGCTCATAGTTCCTGAACTGTAGTCCCTCTGGTTGTATTATAATCTTAGAATGCCAGAGTTGGAAGGCACTCTGATACCATCTAACCATCCCCTTTTCCTACATGTGAGGGAAAATGAAGTCCATAGGGGAGGCGTGACAAATCATGTATTTCATGGAAGAGCCAGGTCTTCCGTTTGTCACATCAATGTTCTTTCTGGCACAACCAACTGCCTTAAAAAAAAAAACTATTTTCCAATAAGAAACACCCTTTAAAAATATGTATTTTTATTGATTTCAGAGAGGAAGGGAAAGGGAGAGAGAGATAAAAAAAACATCAATGATGAGAAAGAATCATTGACTGGCTGCCTCTTGCACGCCCCACACTGGGGATCAAGCCTGCAACCCAGGCATGTGCCCTTGACCGGAATGGGACCCTTCAGTTCCCAGGCCAACATAGGTACCCTGTCAGTCCTCAGTCCTCTATTCACTGAGCCAAATCAGCCAGGGCCAATAAGAAACACCTTTGTGGAGAGTAGCTGGAAGATAGCTGAGAGATAGAGGGAAAGGGGGGGGGGGCGGTGGAAAAGGGAAGGGATAGCGGGTAGTGATGGGCTGGTTTAAGGGGAAGAGAATAACCGAAAGCTAATGGGAGGGTGCCTATCAAAGAGAAATCTTCTCTGGCTTTTACCTGGGCCTGGTGGTGGGTGAACATGGGTTCACAGAGTTTCTTTGGTTTTTCCATGTTAGGGATGCAGGTGACCCAGCCTGCAGTGGTGCTGGCCAGCAGCCGGGGTGTAGCCAGCTTTGTGTGTGAGTATGAATCTTCAGGCAAAGCTGCCGAGGTCCGGGTGACAGTGCTGCGGAAGGTTGGCAGCCAGATGACTGAAGTCTGCGCCACAACGTACATGGTGGAGAAGGAGTTGACCTTCCTAGATGATTCCACCTGCACTGGCACTTCCAGTGGAAACAAAGTGAACCTCACCATCCAAGGGCTGACGGCCATGGACATGGGCCTCTACATCTGCAAGGTGGAGCTCCTGTACCCACCTCCCTACTATGTGGGCATGGGCAATGGAACCCAGATTTATGTCATTGGTGAGCAAAGCCATATCACTACCCTACCACCTTTTGCACTGCTGTCTTCTTTGCATGAAAATAGGTTCGCTCCTTAATGTCAGGTGGTTCATTTTATAGGATTGTGAAAGTTCTCTTTAAGAGTTCTCTGGCATACTACCTGGTAGCCTTTTTGATAGCCTGGGTGGCAACCCAAACAGCATTCTGACTATAAACTAAAATGCGTTGGAGAAGGTCTTCTTTCCATTGGCAGGATGGGGCACTCACTCCGGAATGATAACCATCATCCAGTTTACTCTTATGCCTCTGATATGACACTCCTGGGGCAGTAGCCCCAGTAGTTGGACTTAATCGATGGGTAGCCCTATTATTAAAGTCTGGAAGCTCAAATTTCTTCAGCTTTTCATCAATGGAAGTGAGGCCCTAATGTTTAAAGAGTGGCTCAGGGAGGTTCTGCTTTGCTTTCTGTTGCAGATCCAGAACCATGCCCGGATTCTGATTTCCTCCTCTGGATCCTTGCAGCAGTTAGTTCGGGGTTATTTTTTTACAGTTTCCTCATCACAGCTGTTTCTTTGAGCAAAATGGTGAGTGTGATGCTGACAACGCACCAATTTGGATGGGGATGCCTTTAGTGATAGCAACTGACCAGACGACGCTTTTCGTTTTCTTGAGATGAAGCAATAAATGAGGAAGGCGAAGGACAGTGGTAAAGAGCACACTAGAACCCAAGGCATTGGCCTTTGAGGTTTCAGGATGAGTAATATTTTAGATGAGTGTATTTGACATCGAATGTTTGTGTGCTTCTGAAGAAGGTTTCAGTTTGAGTAACCGTTTGAACAACATGGGGCAGTTGTTTTGCTCTTTATCTTCATGACAATGTGCTTTGGTTAATAACCCTGAAACCCAAGATTAAGGTGAGCAAAATGCCGCTAGAGAGGACCATCCATCTGGATGAATTTCACTCTCTCCCTTAACATCCCTCTCCTTCACCAGGAAGCCATCTCTCTGTGAACCCAACTTGTGTCTTCCTTGTCCACACTGTAGCTGTCCCCATAACACATCTCTAGGGCTCTCTGTTTCCCAGTCAGCTTAACTGGGAAACTTTGGGAAGTCTTGACCTCCCTCCCTTCCAGCCCAGCAAAAGTGAACCCCGTTTTTTATTTACCACAATTTGTTGGTAGAAGAGAAGGTATGGAATCTGGCCCCCTATCAGGATTTCTTTCTGACAGTCATTTTCAGCACACCGCTGCCTACGGCTGGCTTTGTCACAAACTTCTCCCTCTCTTTCCTCCCTACTCCTGCTCTCCCTCCCTCCACCATTCTCTTTCTCTCCCTGCCTTCCTCTCTGCCTACTTCCCCCTTCCTCCCCCTCCCCTTTCTCTCTCTCCTAAAACCCTCTCTCAACCTCTTCTGTTGCTGTAGTTTCTTCCTACTTCATTTGCTACAAATCACCTCACAGAATAGTATGCTGGACCTGGAGCTTAATTTACTAGATGATAAAAACTGGGAACTGATGTGGACAGACAGAAAGTAATAAAAAGTATATG
This sequence comes from Eptesicus fuscus, assembly GCF_027574615.1. NCBI lineage: Eukaryota > Metazoa > Chordata > Mammalia > Chiroptera > Vespertilionidae > Eptesicus > Eptesicus fuscus. The sequence continues at coordinate 83,111,551 of NC_072483.1, read as the reverse complement.
AGGACTAGAAATGAGAAATACAGCTCTCAACCAGAATAACTAAAGTTCATTATCTTATCAAACTCGTTCCCCCACAGACAACATCCAGTCACTTATCATACACATTTGGGGTGTTTTTTTCTGAAGCTTTCTCAAAATCTTTTTCTTCTATCTTTCAGTCAGGGAAAATAATTGCTATTTTGCATTCATAGCACATAGTTATTTATCTAAACTGAGTTTTAATGGCTCAATCAAGAAAATCTCCCGAGGCTTATAATTCTGTATGCTGTGAACATTCATTTTTCAACAGGGGAGGAACCCGATAGTTGCTGAGTCCTATTATGGTTAGAAGTGACTTCTGTATTCCTCAAGAATAACTACTGTTTCTTGTTCTGTTTGGCAGCTAAAGAAAAGAAGTCCTCTTACTACAGGGGTCTATGTGAAAATGCCCCCCACTGAGCCAGAATGTGAAAAGCAATTTCAGCCGTATTTTATTCCCATCAATTGAGAGACCATTACGAAGAGGAAGACCATTTTCTGATTTCTAAGAGCTGAGGCAATTCCACCTTTTTGCTATCCAGTTATTTTCATTTATTTGTGTACTTTGGGGGGATTCATCTCTCTTTAATGTAAAGCTGGATGCAGAACCCACATTAGGTATACTACAATTTAAAGCAAAGGAGCAGAAAAACAGAGCCAGGATGTTTCTGTCACATCAGATCCAATTTTAGTAAAAGCATCACTTGGGAGCAATATGCAGATGCAGCATTATGATGTGGAATCAAGGAAGTAAGTTAAGGGATGGTACAGTCCTGGGAAAGCAAAGGATTTCCATGTGAGACGTTTCTAGCTGAAATGATATTTTCAAGTTAAGTTTTTAATGCTGTGGTATTTTTCCTAACAGGTGTATAATTAAATGAATAGTTTAAGAATATTCACATGGCTATATTTGAGCCAGTGATTCCAAGGGTTGTATTGTACCAATATGTATTTTTTATTTGCTAGTAATGTGCATGGGGGCCACACGTGCTTTTGTGTACTTGCTGATAGTTTGAATATAAACACTATATGGCAGTGTCTTCCCACCGTGAGTTCAGGGGAAGCTTGGTGAAGGGGCTCAGGACACTAATACACCAGATAGAATATAAGATCACCTACTAACTAGCCTGGAAACTGGATACGGTCATAGCAGATTCTTGCAGACATGTTGGGCTGAATTGGTGTTGACATGTGCTTTGGGCTTTTATGCCAGCTCCTTTTAATGGTTTTCAGGAAACCAGAGTTAACTTGATAGAACACCACTGTCGAGAAAATGGCTCATTCCGGGAGTTCTATGGGTATGAGCTTCAAGGGAGCTCCAGTTATACGCACGGTTAATGCCATGGACAGAACAAAGAAGCAGGTAGCAGAATGGGGTGCATTAAGGGTTCTGAAAACTAACACTGTTGGTGTTTTTTAACTCAATATTTTCCATGAAAATGCAACAACATGTATAATATTTTTAATTAAATAAAATCTGTGGTGGTCGTTTTTCAGAGTTGTTCTTATTTTCCTTGTATTTGAGTATTCTGTTTGAATTTGCTTTTGATTGATTGATTCAGCAGTAGGTGGGGCCTCCAATATTAGACATACTGGGAACAAAATGAAAAAAAAAATTCTAAAGGGCAAATGCTTCAAGAGTTAGCTATCTACTAGCCCATTACCTGTAAGCCATTCTTGGAAGAATTCAGCCCCGGTCCTTTTGATTTCTTCACAACTATTTGAGATATTAAGTGGGCTACCACAGGTATAGCAGTTCTTGATAAATCACACTGCACTCTCTTTAGCACAGGGTTTTCACCTCTTCTTTCTTACCCACAGCTTTCTCAACTCTACTGGGCCACCCATTACAGTTGTCATGGCAACTCCAGTGTTGTCAACCATGCCCCTTGCAGCCACTTTGATCTGCTTCCATGACAAACAGAATTTTTCCTTGAAGCTTCCAAATGAACTATTTCACAAATGTGGGGAAAACATACCTGTGTTACTACTATCAGCTAGCAGGCCTGGCCCACTGAGCCTTCTGTGATTCTTGGTTAACCAATTGTAGCCTCAGCCTGCTTGGTTTCCACACAAGGTTTCTCATTCTTGACCTCCACATCCTGTTTTTGTCTTGTGAAATGTTTCTCAGTGTGGCCAGGGACCACCAGTAACTGAACAAACTTGCTAAAAATACTGATTTAAGTGCTTAACTTCAGATGCACTGAATCAGAAACTTAGGCATTGGAGCCAGGAGTTTGAGAATCACTGTTTAGGCATTTCGTTCCTCTCTCTCTCTCTCCAACAAGTGCTAACAAACAAATGAGACAGCACATAGTGAGCATTCCATACGTTCCATAAAGAGTGTTAAATAAAAATGAATAGGTCTTTCAATATATGGTAATAGCAATTATCTAGAATGAGCTCCTACTCTGTTGAGGTTAACTCTTGCTCTCTTGGCTTTTGGTTGGAAGCCATAAAGAAACACACAATTTAGGAGCCCCCAATAGATAGTATGATATCATTTCTGTTCCTCCAAATGTCTTTAGAGAGATCGTTCTTTTTTATAGTTGATGGCCAATCTAAATGATAGAGAGGGCCTCTCAGGTATATTTCAGACACCATTAGATGATGGACTACTTATTTAAGCTTAGTATCTCCTATACTATTACTTGAAATTCTACTATTAGCTATTCATTGAGTTAAGCATTATCCTCTTCAGTCTCAAAAAAGTAAAGTACTCTTTATCTCAAAAATTTTCCCTATGGCAGAAGAATGGGCAAGAAAGAGTATGTCCTGAGATTCCATTGAAAGAGGAGAAAGAAAATATGGGGTGAGGGCATCTGGTCCCTAGATGAAAGCCCCTTCTAATTCCCAGTTTGTTTAAAAGGGTGTATTACAGGTCCTTTGCCTGCAATACTCAGAGATTCATTGCCCCCCAAATCATTGCCCCCAACTGTTTCATGGCATTCCAACCTTCATCACTATCTCCATCTCTGTGATCAGGGTTCTGCAAAGACCCAAAGATTCTGCTCATTTACGTGGGGCTTGGTCTACAATGGAGGGGGAGTCTGGGCACTATAACCTTTCTCACTGGAACCACTGGTCCCAGGTAGGAATGTGGATGACAAGGGAAGCAGGATAGAGCTACCTGGGTCAGCCCCAACTCCTATCAGTTCCCAGCATATACCTCTGCTCATCTTCCTTTTCTTTCAACATGGTACTCCCATTTCTGCTACTTCTTGTTTCCACATATTTTACCCCCACATGTCTTTACCCCTCATTTTTACATCCACGAGGACTCATCTCAGGTGCTGCCTCCTCCATTATATTTGCTGGTATTTCAAGCCCACGTGGATTTCTCCCCTTCTGTATTGCAACTATATTGGGTTTCATCTTTAGTTTCAAATGCGTATGTCTTTTTTCCCTAGCTTCAGGGGAAACATCTCCAAAATAGGAATCATTACAGCTTTAGGCACACAATAGATGCTCAAGTAAATTTCCTGGAGACTTGGGGAGCTAGGATATCTGGGATTATGGGAAGGACAACTGTCTTTTTCTTTCTTTCTTTTTTTCAGAACATGGCTGTGTTTTCTTAGGTGGCTTCAGCCTAATATCTTTTCCCTTTTCCCTTTGACCAGCAGAACTAAGTGCAGGTCAATCTATCTCTTGGATTAAACCTTTAAGACTCTGGAATGTGACCTCCAGCTGGCTACCCTGTCCCCACGTACTAATTTTATCTCAATCCAGAATCCAGTTTCTTCCAATCTTGTGTGTGTGTGTGTGTGTGTGTGTGTGTGTGTGTGTGTGTGTGTGTAAAGGCAAAAATGCTCATTTTTACTCTCTCTGTCTCTTTTAAACTGTGGGGTTGTTACTAAAACTGACTAGATTTTTATATAAAGTCTGAACTTTCTTCCATCTCCATAGTTGCTACACACTTAATTTCTTGGAACTGAACTTGCAAAATGTTGCTGTCATTGTGCTGTTAATTGAAGCAAAGCCAGTTTGAGAATTTACAAATTTAAGTTACTCTTTAGGGAGGTCTCAAAGCACAGCAGAAATATGACTTTCCATGGAAAGTTATTCCTATTGCTTCACTTCTTTTTGGCACCTGGTTAGGCGTCTTAAAGGCTTTGTTTTATTTTATATAAAAGAGATTTATTCAGGTGCCTCGACCTGGGAGAATGGTGGACACCCATCTCAAAGACCATCCTCCTACTCTCCCCCCTGCCCCCTTCCTGCTCACCTGTGGTTCTTATAAGGATAGGAAGGGGACAGCTGTTTTTCCTATTCAATTATCTTATTAACTTTTGTCATACTAGGGCCTTGTCCATTCATCTTTGTAGCTTTTGGCACTCTTGGTATAAGAACATTCCCTTGCAACATCTTGGCCAATGGGGGAAACTCCCCAGTGTTCCCTGATTGTCCATGGTAGGACCTGGCATCAGGAAGCCTGGAGATGCCACAGCCCTTCAACCCACCCCCCCATGTTAGACATGCTGCTTGCACATCGAAGGGAGCCAGTTGGAATTTTGGAGGCACCCTGAATCCTGGCCCACCCCTCCGAAGTACAAACATGCAAAATGTTTGTACAGGGCCAATGGTTCCTGCAAAGGGCGGAAGCTATTAATCTTCTAAAAATTTTTCTAAGAAGAATTCAACCTGCTCTGATCTATATGGCAAGAAGTTTGACATTCAGCCTCTTCTTGGAAATGGTTACTTTCACGGGTGCACTCTATTATAGGTGTTCTTTCATTTACTGTGCACAGTAATTGTCTGGAGCACTTGAGAGACATACAGATTGAGGTGCCTCAGACACAGAGCTTTTCATTTATAAGATTGGAGGCAGGGCCTGGAGATTTTAATTCTCCAATGAGTCTTTGGATCATATTTTCAAAAGCCTTGGTCTAACTCATGAGCCTACCATCAGAGATGATTAGGACTAGAGAGGGAAGCTTGGAAAGTATTTTAGAAGAAAATGAGGCTCAGAGACATTAGGAAACTTGTCACATTAGGAAACTTGTCCAAGGTCACAGAGGGAGGCAGGACTGGCACCAGGCTGAGAGCCCAGGTCTGTTGATTTTCACATCAGGGCTCTGCGGTGGGTGACACTCTGAACTGTCTGCCCAGGAGATGTTCTTTTCAGGATGCTTTCCCTCTCACCTCCATCCTGGCTGCTGTGTTAAGCCTCGGTGAGACCATTGCCATTGTTTCTGGCCTGATGTTGGCTCTATCAAGAGATTCCCCCTTAACCTTACAGGGCTCTAGCAAGAGATTCCAGGTGACTCAGCCTGTCCTCAGCCATCCTACTGAAGAACGCTGCAGAGGAAAACACAAAACCAACACTGCCCAACGGTCTGTCAGTGATGCCTGCAGTACACTGAGAAGGGATCTAAATTCTGCTGGAAGTCGTGCAACAGCCCAGGGAAAGGACACATGCTCTTTATCACAGGCAGTCAGGTTACCATAGCAACCAACACTGTTTTCCAAACACATTAGTCACACAAAGTGATTTAATCTATTCGAACAACAACAACAAAGGAGGCTCTCTCTGGGAAGAAATTTAGGAAATACATTTCAGGAGGTGATTTGAAATTTTAGACCGCAACGCAAGCAAGTTCTCATGTACAGCAGCCCTTTCCTTAGGATGTTTCCTTTTTCTTCTTGCTTCCCCTTGACAACACTTTGCTCCATCCTGCAGTCATCTTAGTAGTAACTTATTTTCTTCACCTTGTTGAAAATGAGGCGTGCTTTCCTCTTTGTAGTTGACTGCAACTCAGATATAGTCTCTAGTCTCCTGGGAACATTTCTTTTGATCCTGGCACATCAAAGTTATCTTTAACTATGACTAGTCTTTAAGGACAGAAAGCTTGGCTCTGTGAATAAAGACTAGCATTCTCTAGTATTCCTTTCCTACTTAGGAAGCCACCATGCTGGATTCAGTTCATGAGCTTCTTATTCTGAATGAAGTGGGAGAGGAAACTGACTTGGGAGCCTTTGGCATTGCATGGGTGTACTTAGCTAAAGCAATTCTCACAACAACCCTGCAGGAAAAGTGCTGCCATCATCCTCATTTTACAGGTGAGGAAACTGAGGCTCAGGGAGTTCTATTATTCTCCCAAAGCCATGCAGCTAGTAACTAGCAGAGTTAAGAGTAGAACTGATGTTGAATTCCAAAGCCCACATTCTTTTCAAATGACCATATCCAGAGGGCTACTTGCAGAAGGAAAAGGGGGGAAATGAAGAGTGAATGGAAAGTACTAGAGAAGTAAAGCATGCATCATGGAGGGTACAAATGGGTGTTGGAATAAGCAAATAATCTTTGGACAAATGCTTTGAAAGGTTTTTTGAAGATGCTCATGCTGAGATTACCTCCAGCAGCTGAGAGTTGTAACCAGGGAAAGAAGAAAACAGGAATTGAAGACATGTACAAGTGGATCACTGGCTTCAATCCACACAGTTAGCCGGAGCTGTTTCCCACTCATTGGTGCCAAAACCAGTGAGCAACATGGCTTCCCACTCAGACATGGGGAAATGGAAACCATTGATAAAGCCAATGGCAAGCTTTGATTTTCATCCAACCCTATAGGATGTTCCCTGTAAATAGGGTCATTCCCAATTCAAAACAGGCTGGAGGGAATAAAAAGCAGTGGCCAATGAAAAGTAGTGCGAGTTACCTTGCATACGTATCTGTGACCCTTGGAATAGGACTAGTTTATAAAAGAATAATAATCAACCTTGAGCAGAAGGTGAGGTTGGGAGGTGGTGGTAAAGAGAAGGGAGAATCTGAGTTGGGATTGAGGGATGCTGGAAAAAAAGAAATGAGTCCTTTGTGGAGAAAAGTAGGGAACAAAAACAGAAGACAGGCCTGAAGATCCCCCAGTGGCAATTAAAAAAAATAAAGTGGACTGGTATTCTGTGAAAAAAAAATAAAAATGATCAAGCAAGGCTCAATGCCACATAGAAAACTGAAGATTGGGAGAAGCTCAGATCAGAACCAGGGGATTATCCAGCAGAGACTGTGATGGAGGTAGATGCGCACAAGTAATTTCTACTAAAAGCCAAGGTGTGGGAATAGCTAGGGCCAAAATAATAATAATAATAAAAAGATCATCTCTGCCAGGAATGGGCATTAAAGGCAATGGGTGGGTGGCGGTGGAGGTAGGTGTGTGTGTGTGTGTGTGTGTGTGTGTGTGTGTGTGTGTGGTGTGGGGGTGGGCACTGTGCAGGGGTGAAAGCTGATTTGGGGGGAGTAGTGTCAGGGATCATCACAAAGCAACTGTTGAGTGCTTTAATCCTGTGCAAGGCTGAGCAGCAGGGACTGCACTTGTGCCAAGTTGAGTGTTTATAATGTTTGTAATTTGTGCCTGAAAAGGTGATTCATGGAGGGCATGATATCTGTGTTCAAGATGTGAAGGGCTGTCATATGAAAGAGGAATTATGTTTGCTTTGTGGGTTTCCTGGAGCACTCAGCTCTGGTGCTCCATAAGAGAACATGATCGAGAGGAGGATTTGCATGATTTTTCTTCCTATATGAAGACTTGGGTTCAGAGACAGGGAGAGTGCATTTTATTTGGCGATATTCAGATTGGCTTGCTGATTCCTCGTCAACATCAGCTGGTGGGGAAGGGAAAAAAATCAGGGGATTGGGTGGGGGAATGGACCCAATTTAGAAGGACCAGCTCCTGCTGGGCAGGCAGCACTTCTGCGGCTGCATCTGGGACTTGTGACACATCAGGCTCCATTAAAGCAGGCATCACTGTCCATGGAGGTCTAACCTGGCAGGCAGGTGCTGTAGCAGAAAATGATATGGTAGAAAATACCCAGAGCCAGATGGCTATTGATGTGCTGGAGGGTCTGCTGGTTCACACTGAGACTCCTTCAGACATTTGGAACTACAGAGACTAGGACCCCCGGCTTGGGGAAGCTAGGAAGGTGTTGGGAGAATTGGCATTCTGAGCAAGTAACTGAGGCCATAGTCCAGGCTAACTTAATAAGTCAAGGAGGACTATATTATCCTTGAGACCTTGCCTAGGGATACTGCTGTAGACTGGGACTGGGATTAACTACTAGGCCACTGATCATGGGAATAACCTCAAAATCCTTTTCAACACAGTTCTCTAGGGAATCACAGAGAGTCAGGACAGATAGCATTCAAGATGCCACGGTGACCTCAGGGATTTTAACCACTTTTACCTTTCCCAGAACTCAGCTCAAATGTCCTTTCCTCTGAAAAGCCTTCCTAAACCCTCACATGTGGGTACTTTTTAATGTACTTGGTTCTCCTTCTTTTAGCTATTTAGTCTTCTGCAGAACCAACATTTGTTTATTGGCTTTTCTCTTCTCTCAGTGGAGCTCACTGTGGGCAATGGGAGAATCCTTCTCAAATTTGTCTGCCCAGTCTTTCATGGGAAGATATCATTTCTATTTTTGTTAGATAACTTGGCCAAGATCTCATCACAAAAAGTGGTAGAGATGGATTCGCATTCAAGTCAGTCTTTGTTTAAACCCTCTGCTCTTTTCATTAAACCCTGCACTCAATGGTGTGCCCTTCAGCACATTGGCACCGGCTTAGGTAGAAGGAGAACAAGGCTTCATTTGTGAGCATTCACAGACATATAAGGAATTTCATGACTGCTCTGAAAGTGGCGTCCCTGGCTCCACCCTCAGAAACTTCCATTTTCTGTGGCGCATTATATAAACTGAGATCAAACTAGACTTGATGAATCTGACTTTTGACAACCATCCTAACACTATTGCCTTTATTCAGCTGCAGCTGAACTATTTCTGTCTAACTTGGCTGCCTAACCCACAAACTTTTTCAAATCAGATGTCTTTATGCCTAGTGAAACTGAGAGAATTATTTTATAATCACACTCGCTGGAAAAAAAATAGTCAATGGAAATTTTTAATAAAAAATGTGGTAAAAATACAATTTTAAGTCACGAATTGGAAAACATGCAGCAAAATCTTTATCCACTAGACTACTCAGTATTCTGCGACCATCTGTGGAAATTTATAGGTATTAAATTAGATACAGGCTGGTTTTTCTGTTTGTAGAACATAACAGAAACTGAATTGAAAACCACACAGTAACATTATAAAACCAAATGTGGTGTTTATTCCCTTCAAGGTCAAAATGCATGTGCAAGTATAAAGAAAACTACTTGCTTTGTCCTTGAATAAAAAAACAAAACCCTGTTAATATTTTTATTAAATACTAGAGGCCGGGTGCACAAAATTCATGCACTTGGGGGAAGGGGTCCCCTCAGCCTGGGAGCCCTTGGGGGATGTCTGACTGACAGCTTAGACCTGGTCCCTCAGTGGGACATCCTTAGTGCTGACACGGAGGCGGGAGAGGCCTCACGAGCCTGTGAGCCTGGCTTCTGGCTGAGCAGTGCTCTCCCCATAGGAGCACACTGACCACCAGGGGGGAAGCTCCTGCATTGAGCGTCTGCCCCCTGGTGGTCAGTGTGCATCATAGTGACTGGTCGTTCCACCGTTCGGTCGATTTGCATATTAGCCTTTTATTATATAGGATTGCAAATTTCTAAGAGACAGATAGTGAAGAAAGTAATTGTACTCATTCACTCCAAGAATCTAAATTGTATTCAAAAGTGATGATAATAGAGACAATTGTGTAATGTGTACAGGGTTCATCTTTCTTTGCTTATATGCTATTGTTTGAATGTTTTCCTGTGCATAGATTTATAAGTCTATGTTCAGTTCCTTAAAAATATTGATCCCTGCCTTTTCCACAGACTAGCAAATGGTGCATAAAAATTGCTTCCTTTGGCACAAAGGCATATCAATATATCCTGGCAGGAGGGCAAGATTCTAGCCAAGTTGACACCTGAGGTTTGTGGGGTGAGGAACCAGGTCTGAACTTTGGATCCTTGTCCCAGAGGAAACTTCTGTAGAGCTCAGAAAGTGAATAGTCAAAGGCAAGAGGACTAGTAATCCTCATTCAGGAGAGCCGGTTCTGCCCTGGGCTCTGCCCTAGCAGGTTTGCAGTTGCCTGAAGCCATTTCTGGTTTAGACACTGTTTTATGGTCACTGGGTCTCTTTGCTGATCGCTCCAGGCCAGGCTGACCTCCTGGACTCATTTCTATGCTGTCTTGTAAAGATGTAATTTGCTATTGTTTAACCATCGTAATTAAGTTCTCATGCATTGCTATTACTGTCTCCCCAGTACCGACTAGATCCTGTGAGGGACTTCTTTTGCTTTCTAGAAGCAGTGTGGGATAGTGGTTAAAGCATGACATCTGCAGCAAGGGGACTGAGTCATCCTATGTCTCTGTTTCCTCATCTATAGAATGAGGTTGCAGGTTAAGTGAGCTAGTGTATATAAAGTGCTTTGAATGGCCTGGCATGGGGTAAACACTGCATTTTGTTGCTATATATATATATATATCTATTAAGTACTGTATTTACTACAGAATATTTTTATACTTTTATTATTTCTTTGTGAGCCCTCATACAGACCCTTGATACAGTGCTACCTTTTTTTCTGCTTGCCTTCCTTTTTTCACCTTTTTTTAAATTTTCATTTCTTCTTCAGCAATTCTTCATTAGGTAAATAGGACTTTTGTGATAAGATAAACACAGGCTAAAATAAACTATATGTTGAGCAAGTTGCATTTTGGCTAATTATGAGTGTAATCCTGGACATACATAAATTGCAATGGTTAGGGAGTTGTATGTTGTTAATGGGTTTCTCACTGTGGTGGTGTTAGGGTCTTGAAAACATATTCTTTTCACTCTGCCAATTTTTTTCCTACTGTAACCACTTAGGCACTACTGCGCAGGCAGGCATAGAGTAAGTTTCCAATGACTATCTCTGATAGAAAAAGTTCCTTAGTAAACATGAAAATAGGGGCTAACAACACCATTGAATGAACTTAAGATCAATATAAGGAGCAAACCTCCAAGGGTTATAGAGTATTTACTTACTAGACACAAACCCACAACCCACTTCTCAGGAAATGATATAAGAATAAGCTGTATTCTGAATTCTGCATATTTTTCAGAGTAAATCTCATCTACAGAATTCCATCAACACGTCCCTCAAGCAGCTGGAAGCAGACCTGGCCTGTGGCCTATTCCGACGAGGAGTTAGGTAGAGGGGAGTGGGCAGAAATTCACATGCCTCCTTGGTGAATGATTTAGGGAGGAGGATATGTCACTCATAGAAGGACAACCTGGGGCTGTGTCTATGTGTTCGCCAATTAAAACCAAGGGTCCTTATGACTTCGATGAAATAAGTTTTAAATCCTAGCTCTAGAAATTGTATGTCTCTCTGTTGATACCCCTCAGAGACCTAGCCTTTTCCCTGAGCCCTAAAGTGGGACTCCCTCCCATTACCCTCGCCCCCTCCAACTTCCCCACTCCCCATCCCAGGAAACTGACAGAGGGACAATGGAAAAGCTGTCCTCAAGACCTGAAGAAATGATTCGTCACCCTTACCTCACTTCCAAAGAATCAGCTCCCAGCACCACCCCAAAACCCTAACCCACCGTGTCTTGTGATCTTACTTTATATGATCTGTTAGGGCTTTTGAGCATTTAACCTCCTCTTCTCCTGGATGATGCCATTAATAATAAAAGAGTCACTATTTCTCTACTGCAATTCTCAGTTTCTCAGTGTTTGATGTTGGCTCTGCTAGTGCCGGGTTGGACAAACTCTTTCTGTTCTGTAACACAAACTTTGGTTTCAGATATTCAGTCATTTTATTAAGAAGAGGATTATTCAAATAGATCTGTTCCACATTTTGATGTTAAACTCCTTCACTTCTTTTCGGGTGATAAAGGCTTGGGTATAGTGCTTATTTTTAAAGCAAGTCTTACAACTGCTAAATTGGTAACAAAATTGGTTCAAAGGAGAAACTGGAAAGGTAATAGAGCCCAGTGAGGAAATACTGCTGGATAACAAAGAGTGGAGTCCTAGACCCATCAGTAATTAGTGGCCAGTTTCATTCTAGTCATTTAACCTCTGGGCCTGAATTTTCTCAATACCTTGCATTTGAGGAACACCTTTCTATTTTAAAAGCATTTTCATGCATATTGCTGAAAGGCAGTAATAAAGGAATTGGTAGCTCCTTTGACCATCATAACTGCCATAAGAAGTTGGTAGTGCCAGGTTGGTCATGATTTATAGACAAGAAGGTCAAGGTTTAGGGATGTTAATTAACTTATTTAGAAAATAAGAATCCCAGACCTTTTTATAGGATGCTTTTAATTGTTCAATCTCTTCTCAGCTTTATTATTGTGGTACTATTTCTATGACATATTTGGTAAAGAACATAAATGTTAATATGATTACTGTACTATAAGTTTTAAAACAAGCAGGTAAAATGTATTCAACACAGGCTGTATTCCTAGTTCCTTCTTTGTTTAAAAAAATTTTTTTTATTGATTTCAGAGAGGAAGGGAGAGGGAGAAAGAGATAGAAACATCAATGATGAGAGAGAATCATTGATCGGCTGCCTCCTGCACACCCCCACTGGGGATCGAGCCACAACCTGGGCAATGTGCCCTTGACTAGAATCAAACCTGGGACCTTTCAGTTCACAGGCCGATGCTCTATCCACTGAGCCAAACTGGCGAGGGCCCTAGTTCCTTCTTGTAGAATGTTAATTTTTATTATTGAATGAAAGGAAAGTCATGTGATTTTTGAATAGATGCTCTTCTCTCCTCCCCTCTCTCCAACCCCCAAACCTCAGAGCTTTGCTTTCTGGAAAGAACTCAACACATAAGCTCCACAACAAATTAGATTCAAGACCGCACACTTGGAACAGTCAGAATGGGGTTGGTGAGGTGTGCTAATCAAGGAAGGAAAGGAGCACAATTCATTTCTGAATTGGTTATCAAATTCTTCTTGTAAGTGACACGACTGAAACTGCCAATTGGCTTTACAACCTGCTGAGTCCATATTTCTACATCTGTGAAAGCTCAGCAAATGAGCCCTTCTCAGCAAAGCAAGAGGGTTTCGACAACCAGAAATTTGATGAGGTGTCGTACCCTGTGGCCAACCATTTCTCAAGAGACCTCTTTCTGTTTCACCTATTGAATTCCTTTGTGATTGACAGGCAGCTTCACTCATTACTCAGTTTTTCCTTTGTGTTATCTCCTTAGCAAATCTGGTCACCACAGTATTTTTTAAGAGAGAAACACAGTCACGTTATTATGATGGAATCATTCAACACAAGAGCTTGAAGGGGGCTCAAGAAATCATAGCTAAAGTCCCTTCTCCCAAGAGTAGTCATTCAGTTTTCCCATCTTGAACCCTTATCAGGTAGACTCAACAATCCTCCTCTTTATTACTGTTAAAATATTCCATCAGGAAGTGCTCTCTAATTTCTTTCCGTACTGCCGTTCAAAATCTTTGACTCCTTCACTACAGACTGATGCCTTGAATGCAAAGATATTGTATTAAAAATTATGATAACAAAACTATTTCCTTTTTTGCTGGAGGGTTTGTTTTGCCATTTTTATCATTATAAGATGAGCAGAAGCATTGTTCTGTCTTCTGTAAGCGCAGAGGCATCAGATGAAGGTATATCAACGTCAGAGCAATAAGGACTAGAATCTTGTCCACCTAGACTCAATCTTGGAATAGTCTTCTATTCTTTTTGTAACTACACCTTCTATAAAGATGTTCTGAGGAGTATGATTGTTTAATATTTGTGTGTGTGTGTGTGGGGGGAAAGAGCATTAAGAAAAAATGGTATCTGCTTATTTTTTTTTCTTCTAAGTGTTTTCCTTCCTTCCAGACATTATAATTCTGTTTCTAATAAGAGAATAGCTACAGCTACATGAATACACATTGTCCATCTGAGGGAACTCCATTCAGACTGTTGAAAACATAGCCAAGTTAAACAATAGGCATATAGAACCAGTTGAGTGGCATTTTGCCACTTAATAAATGATAAGAAACAGCTGTAAGTTTTTTAAAGGACACATACCCTGAACTTGGCCCATTTGTCAAGAATTAGCAAAATGACTTCAAATTCATAATTTAGAGAAAAGCCTCTAATTCATTTGTGTATACATATGCATTTGACAGCCCCATCGTGTGATTTGATGGCTTTTCTCATTCAAAGACCCACTTATTATTGGAGATCCTTAATGCTTTTGCTGGGCTGGGGTTGGGAAAGTGGGGAATTTATTTAGCATCCACTTATTGTCAGCATATTATGCCATAGTATCATTCTATACACAGGAATTTACTAACCATTTTCTTAGAACATAGGAAAGTGGAAGGTGTTGTGGATTAGAGAAGATTAATAATAATAATAAACTTCCTAAGGTCAAGCTCATGCCTTATATTTCTGCTGTATTTCCTATAATACCTAGCCTAGCGCTAACAGAATAAGTACTGAATAATGCTTAATAGAAACATGTTGAACAAACATATACTTGATAACTTCTCTCTGTTGAGAAGCTTATACACAATCTGATCATCTACCTCCACAAAGCCATTAAGTAAGACAGCTTTGGGACTGGGGAGGATGGAGAAAAAGCAAAGGCATGTGATCTTGTAGAAGGAAGAGAAGAACTGAGATGGGGCTAATGGAGTGAGGAAAGTTGAGGGGAGTGAGCAAGAAGAGATCATTTGGTGATTTGTGCCTGCTTGCCTAAACTATTGTATTTGGTCCACATCTGGAGGTATAAAATGAAATGTTCTGATTTCAGGATCAGAAGGAGCTGAGAGATAGGCCACACTGAAAAAATACTATCAAATGTTTGTCAGAAATGAATTGGGCTGCCTATTGTCTGGAACTCTTGGAAACTTGCAAAAAGTTGGACTGGGAACATATGGGGTCTACTCAATGTGCTAACAGTCATTTTTGAATAAGAACAAGCTCAATTTTTGTAATCACTTTGGAGGTATGATATCTGTCCCAACTCTATAAATGTTCTATTTATTTTAACAACCACTTTGAAGTGGGAATTATAGCCTCCCTGCCATAGAAATCTACTGCTGTTATAACTCTGGGTAGTCTGTTTGGCTCCAAGTCCTAGTTTAAGAGAAGAGGGCAAAAAGAGAAGAGGAGACAAACACTGGCCACTTGTGTTGAGATGCAGCCATGCTTTGAGAGTCTCTGGGATAGCTTCTACCAGTAAAGGGCCACCTGAAAAATCTTTGTTAGCCACCTCCTCACTGATTATGCATGTAGTTGAAGAGCCCTGAATTGTCTCTGTCCAGTTGCAGAGTCAGCATTTTCTATTGTTGCTCGTTGGTTGACAAAGAGCTCTTTCTTAGACTGAGAATAGAGGGATGGCTTCTGGGTCAATGGGGCTAAGCTTAGATTCAATTGTGACACCTATGAATTTCTTATTGACTGTTTGATAAAGAAACAATAAGTGACTCATGACTGACATGGCTCAGTGATTGAGCTTCGACCTATGAACCAGATGATCACAGTTTGATTCCTGGTAGATCATATGCCTGGGTTGCAGGCTCGATTCCTAGTGTGGGGTGTGCAGGCGACAACTGATCAATGTTTCTCTCTCATCATTGATGTGTCTCCCTCTCTCTCCCTCTCCCTTCATCTCTGGAATCAATAAAAATATATTAAAAAAGAAAAAAGAAAAAAAGAAACAGGGTGGGTGATCACAAGCCCTGTCCAAGGAACTTCCTGGAAAATGATGGTGGACTCACCACACTAAGACAAATCCCTGACGAAGAACATGTAATTAACGTACAGGTTCTGAAATAGTCATGATATATCTATTGAAAACGGCATTTCTGTAATGTTGGCAAGTGGTATCTTTGTATCTGAGTGTGTTTAAGAAAAATCTTTCCTAGTCTTTAGGGATAATAATTACAAATATTTAGTGTAGCTCGGCACCAAAACCTGTTTTCAACCTTTGAAATTGAATTATTTAGTTTATCTTTATAAGATGAAGTAGAAACTTGTAATATCAGATTGGGAGTTGTGGTGGACATCACACATAGAATAAAGAGCTGTGTGACTGTGTTAGGCATCAGAGCAGGACAACTAATTTCCAATGACCTAACTAAGCTGTGGAAGAGCATCTAGGCAAGGTATGCTGACAGCATTCCTATTCTTATCCCATAATCAATCTTCAGGTTTCTGACTTGTTAGAAATTCTTGGGTCTGTGGCTCCTCCTTTTTGAGTTGCCCCTTTGAAACTTAGACAGGAGGTTCTTGTTAGCCATTTAGTACCCGTGGAGCCCTTTGCATTCTACTAGAAGTGGAGGGTAAACATTGATTTCTCTCCTTCATTCTTTTTACTTTGGGTTTAATGTATACAGCAACCAGTAAAATCATCTGTCCAGTGAGCTAAATATAGCTAGTTTTTGAAACTTTAGTAAGGAAGGCATTCTCATCAGGCATTGGGATTCACATGGAAATAAGACCCAGTATCAAAACCCTGACATTTGTGATTGAGGATAGAAATCATATCCCTTCCCTGTTTTCTTGCATACACTTTAAATTCCAAGCCCCAATAAAAGCAATATTTGTCAAGAGAAAGGAAGCAGCAAAACAGGATTCGTGGGTGGTGAGTTATTACTTTGAAGTAGTGACTGTTACAAATCTGAAATCTGAAAAATCATGTCACTTTCAGACGAGAAGAGATGTAGAAGCTCTTGTTTGAAGTGTATCTTGGCCAGGAGGAGAGAGACCTCTGCAGCCACAGACAGAATCCAGGATGGCTGCCACTCAGAGGGCATCTGAGCCTTCACTGGGGTTTATTGGTTATTATTCAGCTATTTCCCAATACAATACCTCTCCTTCCTAATTTTCGAAAGGAAGAGACCTGGGAATAATTTTAGCAACATGAACTATAATGTTAAAAATAATGAGGACCTAGGGCTGTTGAAAAAGCTATTTTCAATTTCAGATAACACCCGGTCATGCCTGGTTCCAGCACAGCTGCCAAAGGTAGACTTCTCACTTCAAAACGTAGCATCCCAGATTTCACAGTGGCCCTAGAGCTTCAAAACTGTGAATGCCCTTACAGTCCTTGTGAAACCACATATAGTAACTGTCTGCCGTCCAGGGCTAGTTCTCTGGTGAAAATGATGGTATTTTTGCAGGCTAGATCTTTGGAGTAATCTGAGGAAATGAATCTGGAAAAAAGCTATTATTAAGGGTCCACTCTTAGCTCACATTTTACTGATTCAAATAGTTTTCTATCTTTTCCTGTTTAAACTAGCGCAATAAAATAAAGGAGTCATTTCAGTGCTTCAGTAAGTATGTTGGTCTTTTCAGCCAGCAAGCAATATTCATCAAGGCTGCTATACACCATGCATTGTTCTACGTGCTTCAAGGACACCTGGCTTGCAAGGAATACTGAATGAACAATCATTGGATCCCCCAGGAGTTCGAAGAGTAGATTCCAACTGGATTTGCTTGTGCAAGACAAAGCAATACAATACCCTATGGATGTAGGGCAAGTATGAATTTAAGAAAGGGATCTTTATATTTCAGTTTATGGTCATAGCTCAATTTCAAGTTTTAATTTCTGACTGTACACTTCATTTTGCTAGGCTAGTGGAAAGAAACTTTAACCTCAGCCCTTTCGGGGGTTTCCCCATCTCTCCCCAGGATTGTGTCACACTTCTGGATCTTGTGCAATGTTAAGAGGACTGGGGTAGGTTGTCATTAGGTCCTCTCACACCTGCCCAGTTCCATTGTTGCTGTCTTCTTCACCCTTCAGGAATAGTGACTCCCACTCACTCAGTTTGGGGCTAGGGTATTTTGAGTGAGGCTGTCTCTAGTCTCTTTGTACAGCCTACAGTCATTCCTTTTTTTCTCTGAGGTCTTTTTGCCTTTCAGGTGGCTGCACCCAGGGGTGAAGTAGAGGTACCCCCTGCTTCCTGACCTACTTTCTCTCCCCCTTATCGCTGGGTAAGTCTCTTTAGGGGCTGAGGAGCAGTCTTCTATGTTCGGATTTCTTTGAGAGACTTCCTTACCTCCCTTTAGTTAAAGAAAAGGCAGAAAGACTAATGGGAGTAGTTCTGCCTTTTCCTCTGGCACACTCTTTCCCTGAGGCAAAGAAGAACAAGTTATGGGAAACTGCAAAGGAGGTAGAGAGAAGTGAGAGGGAATAATGCTGGGAGGGAAAATAAACTATTATATCAAAACTAGAGGCCCAGTACACAAAATTCGTGCATGGGGGTGTGTGTCCCTCAGCCCAGCCTGCATCCTCTCCAATCTGGGACCCTTCAAGGGATGTCCGATCACCAGGATAGGGCCTAAATGGGCAGTCGAACATCCCTCTCACAATCCAGGACTGCTGGCTCCCAACTGCTCGCCTGCCTGCCTTCCTGATTGCCCCTAACCGCTTCTGCCTGCCAGCCTGATCACCCCCTAACCACTCCCCTGCCAGCCTGATTGATGCCTAACTGCTCCCCTGCCAGCCTGATTGCCCCTAATTTCCCTCCCCTGCAGGCCTGGTCCCCCCCAACTGCCCTCCCCTACAGGCCTGGTCCCCCTGAACTGCCCTCCCCTGCAGGCCTGGGTCCTCCCCAACTGCCCTCCTCTGCCGACCCAGTCGCCCCCAACTTCCCTCCTCTGACAGCCTTGTCACCCCTAACTGCCCTTCCCTGCAGGCTTGATCACCCCCAACTGCCCTCCCTTGCAGGCCTGGTCCCTCCCAACTGCCCTCCCCTGCTGGCCATCTTGTGGTGGCCATCTTGTGTTCACATGGGGGCAGTCATCTTATGTATTGGAGTGATGGTCAATTTGCATATTACTCTTTTATTATATAGGATAGAGGCCTGTTGCATAGGTGGGGGCTGGCTGGTTTGCCCTGAAGGATGTCCCGGATCAGGGTGGGGTTCCCTTGGGGCATGGAGTGGTCTGGGCGAGGGGCCTATGGTGGTTTGCAGGCTGGCCATGCCCCCTGGCAACCCAAGTGGAGGCCCTGGTATCTGGGATTTATTTATCTTCTGTAATTGAAACTTTGTAGCCTTGAGCAGAGGCCAGGGCAGGCCAGGCTGGACGGGAAGCTTGGCTTCCTCCATCACTGGGGCAACACAAGCCTCCTGCTCTCTCCAGCTCCATGGCTGCCATCATTTTTATTGGGATTTATTTATCTTCTATAATTGAAACTTTGTAGCCTTGAGCAGAGGCCAGGGCCAGCCAGGGAAAGAAGCTTGGCTTCCTCCATTGCCAAGGAAACCCAAGCCTCCTCCTAGCTCTGTGGCTGCAGCCATCTTGCTTGGGTTAATTTGCATACTCACTCCTGATTGGATGGTGGGCGTGGCTTGTGGGCATAGCAGAGGTACGGTTAATTTGCATGTTTCTCTTTTATTAGTGTAGATGTTAGCCTTTAACAACCCTGTGGAAGTGAATGTACATGCTCGTCAAAAAGCCTGCACAGGGAGGGGCAAAGGGGACTCGGAGGAAAGGAGAATCCAACTCAAACAGAACTGAGAGGATCTCTGGTGTGTTCCGACATAGCTTTCTCAGTGTATCCTCAGTGGTGCTTTTAAAAGTTGGATGGCATAAAATGGGCAGATCTTAAAAATGACTGTTGCAGCCACTGTGGAAGATAGTATGGAATTTCCTCTAAAATTAAAAATGGAACTGCTCTTTGATCCGTTAATCCCACTTCTGGGAATATATCCTAAGAAACCTGAAACATTTATCAGAAAGAATATATGCACCCCTATGTTCATAACAGCATTATTTACAATAGCTAAGATCTGGAAACAGTCCAAGTGTCCATCAGTAGATGAGTGGATAAAAAGTTGTGGTACATTTATACAATGGAATATTACACAGTTGTAAAAATGAAAGAGCTCTTACCCTTTTGAGTCAGCATGGATGGACCTGGAGACTATTATGGTAGGCAAAATAAGCCAGTTAGAGAAAGACAAATATCACATGATCTCACTTACATGTGAAAACTTATGAGGAAAATAAACCGATGCACAAAATAGGTCCACCGCATGGATGCATGTAACAGAATGAGAGATCTCAGAGGGGAGGAGCGGGTGTGGGAAGAGATTAACCAAAAAATGTCTATCTGTATATACATAGTCCATAGTGGGGAATAGTGGGGAAGGCTGGGGTGGGGTGGGCCTGGGTGGAGAGGGGCAACTGTGGGGAAAATGGGGAACATTTGAGCAATGATCAAATGGCCTGTGCGGCAATTGGAATATAGGATACATTTACAATATAGGCAATTGGAAAATGGGGAGGGGGGGGGGAGGCGGGAGGTGAGTTAAGTAGAAGGAAGAGAGAGAAAATTTCATTAAAATTATATCTCCTTTTACTTTATGAAAGATAGAACCACTGAATCATACAATATTAGTACAAAAAAGGTTGTTGAAGAGCCTATAGTTTCATCATTTAATTTTTTGAAGTAGGCAAAGGTCCTAGCATTTACCCAAGTTGTCTAGTCCATGGCAAAAATGGAACTAAATCTTTGGGTCCTTTTTCTTCTGATTTTGTGCTCCCTAGGACATTCTTGTATATTGTAAAGGTATTTAACAATCAACTTATAATTTTAAGGATAAGAACAAACTGAAAAAGAACATTATCAATGTCAATACAATACTATTTTCACAGGTTTCAATATAAAACCCTTTGTCAATGTAACTGTTCTTTGGAGTTTATTTCCAGGAACTGAAGATGTCATCTAAGGACTTGGGTTTCATGCGGTGAATCACCACTGTGTTCTCAGACTCGGAAGCCCAGGCCAGCTGCGTGGCCAGATGGCCTGGTGGCCCCACTGGGACTATCTTGTTGGCCTGAGAACTAGAGCAGAGCAGAGAGAGAGAGAGAGAAATTATGGCCAGTGGCTGCTGCAACCCCAGCTGTTGATCCGATTCCAGACATGAGCATGATAATGATTTGGCTGCCAAAAATATAACACATGTTCTAGCCAGAGGGAGAACTCTCAAGCATCTGATGATTTGCTTCAATAAGTGTGCGTTGTCTCATGAGCCATCAGAAAATGGGTGAAGCTCAATTTACTTCTTTTCTCCAGTATTATTTGAAGGGACATATTTTGTGATTTTGTTATGACTTTCTTATTCAAAGTATGGTTCATGGACCAGCATTCTCAGTGTCACTTGGAGCAGGTTAGAAATGCAGAGTCTCGGGCTGCACCCCAAACCCAGTGACTCAGATTCTGCATTTTCACCAAGATGCCAGGTGATTCACATGCACCTTAGGACTGAGAATCATGGTAAAAGGTAAACAAAATCAGGTTGCATTACTGGGTCAGTGGGATTAGAGAGCAAATTTGGTGGGGGGTGGGGGCAGCAGAGGGGCATGTGAGGACAACCAGACTGAGATAGGAGACCTGGTTTAGAATCATTTCTGCCACTTCCCCTCAGGAGTATAACCCTCGGGAAAGCACTCCCTGTCTTTAGGCATGGATCTCCCCATCTTTAAAATGGGAGCATAACAGCTGGCTTGCTTACCTCAGGATTGGGTTAGGATCGAATGAGAGTGTCAGGAAAATGACCTGTAAAGTACAATGCGCTTTTCAAAAGCAAGATAATGAAAATGGTTGTAGTTGTTCCAACCTACCTAAAATGGAATTTGGGCTTTTTCTGACATTTGAGAAATGAGTCATAGTACTCATCTAAGTCAATTATGAAGAACATGTACGTGACAGGCAAGAGCAGCCCATGAATGAAGGAAATATCTCCTCTGAGGCACTTTCCTCAGAGATGAACAAAGAATTCTGACTCATAAAAATGGACTCAGTGAGGCACTGTCCAGGAGTTAGCAGCGGTTCTCAGCCTGAGCTGTTCATTACAGCCACCTGGGGGATCTTTCAAAGACTGTGGTTGCTTGGGTTCCAACTCAGACCACCTGGAATCAGGACCACCAGGGCTGGGACATAGGCACTGGTTTGTAAAAGCTCCCCAGCTGATTCTAATGTGTAGCCAGGGTTGAGAACCACAGATTAAGTGCTCAATCAGAACATGGTCTTATGTACAATTGAGCCGTTATTGTCACAAGTTGAATTATTTAGAACCACATCTAAAAAATTTTAAAATTTATATTCCTTCTATGGAATAAAGCTGGAAGGGTAATGCTTCTGTGTTTCCTCCTCATGGTCCCAGACTCCTTCTTAAAGTAACTCATTTAAAAACGTGGGCTTGGCTTACGAAAAGCTGAAGGTGCTGCTGCCGCTGCTGTCTCAGACACCACACTCTGAGAACCCAGCTCAGCAAAACAGGCAGTGTCACCCCCACTTCATGGTCACAGAACTGGAGACTAAGAAGGTTTCAGGAGGTGCCTGAGGTTTCACACTGAGAGAATCAGATCCAACCCAGGTTTATCCATACTCAAGTCCAAGACCTATTCCCACACAGATATGGGGAAAGGGAAAGGACAAGGAAAGGGAAGAAACCTACTTTGAAATGACTGGTTTCTTGTCCAGAAAAGAAACAAAGGAAAGAACAAGCGCTGGATTCAGAGTCTGAAGCTTTGCTCGAGGGACCTCAGGCTAGCCCTGAGCTTTGGGTTCCCCATCCATAAAAGGTTATAGTAATGATCAAATACACGTGAGATGGGAAAGTGTTTTTGGAATATCCAAAGCATTCCACAAATGTGAGAAATGAAATAAATTTGTAATGAACGAAATAAATGAAAAGGTCAAGATCTTGCTTGATAGAAAAGAATATTAAAATGTGGATTTGGAGAAGCGAAGAAAAAGATAATTTCGTTTTTCAGCACCAGAAATGTTGAACATAAGGAATTCTTTACATCATCTATTATATGATCTGGTCAAATGGGGCATTGCAGTTCTGGTTTATTAGGCTTGATAAATAGGTCCAGTCAAAAAGAGGGATGCTGAGAACTACGGACTGGCTTAGAGGACACTCCAGCAAAAAAAAAAACACGTATTGGTTAGGAAAGGTTGATGACTGTGAGTCAGGAAGGGAGACTCTAAAGCTTGAAGATTACTCAGCAACATCAGGGATGGCACAGCTAAGTTCCCTTTTCTTTGTTCTGGGTCACTGGGGACATGGACTCTAAGTTCTTGCTTCTCTACAGGAGGAACCACCTCTTTTCTGACTAGGGCTCCAGCTGAGCTGAGGATGTGATCAGCCTCTTTCACACCATTTCTGAGCAATGTGGTCAGAAAGCCTCCATCCTTTTAGTATAAGCAAGATCCTTTAGATGGGGAGTGATCTGCCAAGAGGAGGAACCAGAGTATAATGGTTATAGTCTCTCTTCCACCTAAAATGCTTCATGTTCTGAAGCACCAAACATGGGGACTTGAGTGGGTCAAGTGCCAATCCTTGTCTCACATGTACACAAACAGAGAATTCCTTAATTCAATGCCCTTTTCCTGAACCGCCTTCGTCTATCCCTCCAAATACCTATTAACCCCAAGATCTAGTTGGTCATCCTTTGTCAATGAGACTAGCTGGTCTTTCTGGCAGAGGACCCTATTCCCAGCCCATCATCTGCACCTTGCTGGCCAAGAATCAGACACCTCAACTTGTCCCTTTGAGAACTGGTGCTGGCTCAGGCACTGAACACATTGGACTGAGACTGACTGGCCTAAGACTGCAGAGACAACACATAACGCTTTCCTGCTAAGGGTTATGGACTCAGCTTCTCCCACATTTCCTTTCTCACGGGACTCTCTCATTGGCTATCATGAAGACCAACGGATGTGGGAGCGATAGTTCCTTTAAAGTCATCTTTAATGAAGCACATTTATTAGTAAAGTAAAAGAAAGCTGTAGATGTATTTTCTCTATACTTTTGACCCTGAAAAAAGAAAACTTGATAGATAAGCAGTTATTTGAGGGATTGTTTAAAAATGTAGGATATCATTAGCACTAGATTGCTTACACATATGCATATTAACTGTTATTATTTACAAAATGTCTGGCATTTTCCTAGGCGATTTAAAAATTCTAGGAGAAAAACACACAAATTAAATGAAACAGTTTCCTGGTTTTTTTTTCTCCCTTTCTTCTTCTCTTTCTCAATTTTGAAAAAAAAAAGTATAATAGTAACTGGAGGAATAATCTAAACCCTCTGGAATCAGAAGTTCAGCCTTACCTCCCAGCCAAACCTCTAAATTACTGCTTGGCAGTTTGATTCATTTCTGAGTCCCACTTTCCTTTCTTCTATAAAGGACAGAGAAGATCATTATACCTACTATCTGATGTTATTGTGTGGATTCAGTGTAGTACTGCCTTTGGGCTTATCAGTAATTTTAAGTATTTTAAGCAGTCAGATCATGAAAGATTTTTTTTTTATCATATACAATTTATACAATCATGTCCCCAAACACCATAGTACTTAATTATTGTAAAAAAACAAAAAACAAAACCATCTTTATTTCCTAAGGTTAATATCCTATACAATAAAAGCCTAATATGCTAGGTGTCTGGTCGTCCAGTCGGCCATTCAACCAATCAAAGTGTAATATGCTAATGATATGCTAAGGCCACTCAACAGCCCGCTATGATGTGCACTGACCACCAGGGGCAGACAGTCAACTGGTAGGTTAGCTTGCTGCTGGGGTCTGGTGGATCGGGACTGAGCAAGACAGGCTGGACACGCCCTGGAGCCCTCCTGCATTCCCTCCCCTGCTGGCAAACCTCCCACATCCCTCCCTGGCCCCTATCGTGCACCGGTGGGGTCCCTCGGCCTGGCCTGAACCCTTTCACAATCCGGGCTGAGGCCACCCCTCAAGTGCATGAATTTCGTGCACCAGGCCTCTAGTATATATATAATTGACTTAATGATATAGCTTGGGAAACCATCCTTCAAGATTCCTGACAGCGTCCCTTCCTACCCACTACCACAACTCCCCTGACCATTCAGTTCCCTTTGCTTAAGGCCTGCGATTCACCCTGCTGGTCCCTGGAGATATGTGCCAGTTATGCAGGTGGTGAGATTGCTCCAGAGGAGGGAATCTTGAGTGGCTAACTCTGCTAAGCTGATAATACTTCAGTTCCTGGACAATGGCCTGGATAGTAAGTAGATACTGGGCATTTTTACTTCTGGTCTTTTTTTTTTTTTTTCCCATTTATAGCCCAGTTCCAAATATGTTGCTTCTAATCTTTCTACCCCTTGCCACAGTTCAGAAGGAGGCCAGGCTAATAATGTGCCAGGTCTGTGGTCTCAAAAATCAAATCCCGCCCTCCCCCCCCTTTTTTTGTTTTTGATCTGGCAGAAGATAAAAAGATAAATTCTCAGGTAGGATGGAGGCCACATGCACCTTTTTTGGGAGGTTTCCAGATACGTTATTTGGTAGAAAAGGTTACAAGCCTAGAAGGGTGGAACCAGATTTGATCTAAAAAATGTGGTAATTAACCGACTTCTCTTTAATTTTTAAAAACAGGATATTGCTGCTCAGGTGTGTTACATTTGTGGTCTTATTGGGTGTTCTTCCTAGCATAGGTGCTGGCACAAGCCATAGAATCACATTCTCAAATAATGGCCATGCCTCCTTCCAGGCAATGAAATTGCAAAATGTGCTTTCCCTAAAAATCATTCCAGTTCATCACTCAAAAGTCTGAGAGGACATTTTATGTAAGGCTGTAAACGGACCTTCATTTTCATGAGCCTCTCTCAATTTCTTGAATACTGAGTTCCTCATCTGTCTTTCACTTCCCATTAGAAAGTGCTGACATTACTTTTAATTTTTTGTACATTTATTACTCGTGACTTCTTTAGAGCTCTTTCTTATTTTTTCCTCCTGTTATTTTGTGTGTGTGTTTTTTTTTTTTTTTTTTTTTGAACAGTTGTAGGGTGTTGGGTGTCAACACCAATGAACTGCAACCGTAGGCTTTTAATCTTTTCATAGTGGGGAACCTATGGTCTTTACAGCCACGAGCAGAGAGCTCTGTGGTTTGCCAAAATTCCAATCAAGGAAGAGCCCCTTCCTCCACTCTATTCCATATTACGGCTTTTCCCCTTCTGGCTGCATGATACTTGCCAGAGCACAAGAGTTTGGGGAAATGCAAAATGGCTTCTGTCATCAAATCTCATGAGGACTCTTGCTTTCCAGAAAACCCACAAAAACATAGTTCTGTTCTCATAAAACTCTCCACCTTTCCAAAATCCTTGCGATTTAAGAATACACTTCTTTAAACCACATCTTTCCTTTTTATTATATTTTTCATTTCATTCTTTTTAAAAAATTTATCTTAATTGTTGAAAGTATTACAGGTTTCCCCTTTGTGTTGCTGTGTTTTTTTTTTTTTTTTTTTTTTTGTGTGTTGTGTGTTTTTTTTTTTTAAATCTGTTGATCTCCTCCACCCTGTACCTGCCTCTGCCAGGCCTTCTCAACACTATTGTCTGTGTCTATGGGTTATGCATAGATGCCTATTCTTGCGCCAGTACCAGGCTGTTTTGAGTACAGTGGCTTTGTAGTATAACTTGATATCTGATATTGTGAGTCCTCCAACCTTGTTCTTTTTTCTCAAGATTTCTGTGGCTATTCGGGGTCTTTTTAGGTTCCATATAAAATTTTGGAGTGTTTGTTCTAGATCTGTGAAGTATGCCGTTGGTTTTTGAATCGGGATTGTATTGAATCTATAGATTGCTTTGGGTAGTATGACATTTTAATGATGTTGATTCTACCAATCCATGAACACTGTATATTCTTCTACTTGTTTATATATTCCTCTGTCTCTTTTTTCAACATCCTGTAGTTTTCTGAGTACAGGTCTTTTGCCTCCTTGGTTAAGTTTATTCCTAAGTATCTTAATTTTTTTCAATGGTAAAGGAATTGTTTTTTAGTTCCTATTTCTGAGAGTTCATTATTTGTGTATAAAAATGTCATCAATTTCTGGGTGTTAATTATGTACCCTGCTATGTTGCTGAATTCATTTATTAAATCTATTAGCTTTTTGGTGGAGTCTTAAAGGTTATCTATGTACAATATCATGTCATCTGTGAAAAATGACAGTTCCACTGTCTGCACTGCCAAACTGAAGCACTGGAAATGACCTGTCAAATACAAGATCTGAAGAAAGCATTTCTGAGAATTTAGGTTCCCAGATGGAAAATATTTTGTCTCTTGAATGTTTTTTTTCCTGCTTATAAACAGATTTTCAGGTAATGGTCAGCTCTGCTTTTCCTCTGGAGATCTGAAGAGAGTGTTCTCATAGGCACTCTCTGAGGCACACACTCTCACACACATATACACACACTGACATATAGAAAGACATAAAAAGAGACACGCCCCTGAACTGCTCACTCAAAGACCATTCAATAAATGTGTGCACACTATTATCATGGATTTTCAAGGGAAAAGCTAACTTCAAGGTCCTGGTTCAGTTTTGGGTCAGCCCAGGCTGTATTAGGACTATCTGAGCCTGCATTTAACTGATAATACTTCTAATCAGGCACATGTGCTCTTTTCTGAGTTCCTAGTATCCCACTGAGTATAATTGGTTGTTAAATACGCTCAGAAGCATAGAAGACCCTGTAAACACCCTTTGAAAGTGTTGGTCTTTGAGCATTGTTTTTGACCCTAAAAAAGTGTTAGTTTTAGGGATTAAAATTCACAGACATGAAGAGTTGAATACTAATAAGCACTCATTTTCTGTAAGCCTATTCTTGACTTTGGCATATCACTCCCTATCCTGCAGTGCTATAAATTCCTAAAGCCAACCAAGGACATCCATCGTCATCACAGCCTCTGCATAGCTGGCCAAGAATAGTGAGAGTGAAATAGCCTGGCTATGCCACAAGAAATTCGTAGTTGAAATTTATTCAGCATATGCTCAGTATGATGAGCAAGGATACGGTTTTACCTGCCCTTTAATAAGACATTCAAGAGGAACATAAGTATTAAACACTTTAAAGAGGTTATTTATAAAGGAAAGCATCCTCTAGTTATTTATTCATTCACTCAACAAATATTTATTTACTTCACTGATACATGGCAGGTCCAGTTCTAGGCACTGAATTTGCATGAGGAAAGAAGCAGACAAGGATTCCTAGCCTCGTAGGATTTACACTCAGTAGGCTGGAAAAACATTTTCGAGTTGCAGTATCTATATGGTATTAAAGGTATGAGACTGGATAATATCACCAAGAAAGTGAATATAGATAGACTAGAGATTTCTAAGGGCTGGGGAACACTCCAATAATATGCAGTGAGGATGCTAGTGAGGATGGAGGAAATCCAGGAGAGTGAGGTGTTTTGTAAATTAAGTGAAGTGTTTCAAAGAGGAGAAAATACACAAAAACATCATACTAACAGGTGAGTACAATGAGGGTTCAGAATTAACCATAGAATTTCATGAAATGGAGGTCATTGTTGATTTTGATAAAGTCAGTTTTGATGGAGGGGTAGGAAGAAAGAACTTGACTGAAGCATGTTCAAGATAGAGTAAATAGAGAGAAATATATGGCAATAATAATAATAATAATAATAATAATAATAAATCAGTATCAAGGCAACATTCAGTTAAGGATATTACTTATTTGGTCTTTTTGTTCATTTATTCAATATCATGGCTATAACTAAAATCTGCAGCCTATTAGATAAAAGTACTAGTTTTCAACAACTCTCTAAGTTTTTTGTGTTTTTTTTAACCTGGAATTTTAGACAAAGATTGTATTAGTTAGGATACTAATTTGGCTGCTGTAACACAGGCCAAAATAGCAATGGCTCAAACAATATGAGAATACCTCTTACTTAATGGTCCTAGTGAAGGAAGTCAAGATGACCAATAATGTTGGGGTCCTTCTTGCTCTACCATGCTCAGCACATGGCTTCCATCTTGTGGTCTATGATGCTGCGCTAACTTCCACCATGACTTCCAACAAACAGGAATAGGGAAGAGGATATTTCTATCTTTTTAAGGGTGTGACCTGTGAGTTGTACATCACACATCCTATTGGCCACAACCTAGTCTCATGGCCACACCCAGGTGCAAGGGTAGCTGATAAATGTAGGTTTTGGTTGTGTAGTTATGTGTCCAGCTAAATTTTACTATTACTAAAAATGAAAAAGGGACAAGGTTATAAGGGACACTTAGCAATCTCTGTCACAAAGAATGATTGAAAACAACTGGACTATGAAATGAAAACTTTATATATATTTTTTCTATACAGTTAACTTGAGCATAATGATGTTTAGGAACTTAAATTAAGTTTTCTTCCCCGTTATGAATTAGCCAAAATCAGTCATTTTCTGTGCTACAATTGTTATTTCCTTTTCTCTAGCTCGTATCTTATATCTACCAATTATGTAAAAATCTTGTTTTCTGAAAATACATTTGGTTATGGTATAGTGTACAAAATGCCTGCTGCCAGCTATTTGTTTAATAAGGCACAACTTCTCTTTATTTTTGTATCTCACCTGAGACCTTTCCATTGCTTCTGCCCATCGTTTCTTGCTTCAGTATCTCCCCAAAGAACGTTTTCTATCCCATTTTAAGAGGTCAGTATTACTGAAATACCAACACTTGACAAAGGTATCACAAGAAAAGAAAACTACAGACTGATATCCCTTACAAATATAGTTGTAAAATCTTTAGCAAAGTAATAGCAAAACGAATCCACCACTATATAGGAAGGATTACACACTGGGACTAAGTGAGATTTGTCCCAGGAATGCGAAGTTGGTTCACCATACAAAAATCAATCAATGTAATGAACCATATTAATGGAATAAAAGATTGTCTCAATAGATGCAGAAAAAGCATTTGACAAAATCGAATATATTTCATGATAAAAACACATAACAAACTTATAACAAAAGGGAGCTTCCTCAACCTGATGAAGGTCATTTATAAAAAACATGGTACTTAATAGTGAAAGACCAAAGGCTCTTCTCCAAATAACAGGAGAAGACAAGGATGTGTCTTCTTGCCACTTCTAATCAACATTGTACTGGACATTTTAGCCAGAGAAATTAAGGAAAAAAAGGAATACAAGCACCCAGATTGGAAAGGAAGAAATAAAACTCTCTCATTTGAATATGACACAATCATATATATAGAAAACCTAAAGAATCCCCAAGGAATCAATAGTGCTAATATACAAGTTCAGCAAGGTTGCAGGATATATGATCAATATACAAAAATCTGTTGCATCTACTCAAAGCATGATGAAGATTGGTAGTTTGCTTCTTTTGGAAAATACAGTCACTTTCTGATGGGTATTCTAAGAAGGCACTTCAGAGGTATACATGCCATGGCGCTTCCTATGTAGTACTATGAAACCACCCTCTGTCTGCTGCATTTTGAGCTTTTCTGTCTAATTTCATGTTCACAATGGAGTAGTCTAGTGGTTTTCAAACGTCAGACCTAGAAGGAGGAGTACTTTTCTTTGACAAAGTTTCACTTGTCTGAAGTTAGATGAGAAAAACATGATTGATGTAGTATACTTTTAATTCCATTTAAATAACCTTTCTTACTTTGAGAATATGTTCTTCCTATGAATTTGTCTGGTAGCTTATACTATGATCTTTGTTGTTTAAAAAATTATTTACTTAAATTTATCACTTGGCAAAGTGAAAGCTAACAAAGTTCCCCACTGATCAATCAATTTACTTTGAAAATTTACTTTGTCAAATTCAAGACTCTAGAAATCATATATGGAAATTACATTAGCTTTTTTTTTTTTTTTACTGTGTTTTTAGGGCTCTCTTCTCAACTGTATCTCTCCTCTTTACTAGTCTCATTTTCCTCTTTCTCTTCCTCCTTTTAGTTTATCTAATAAGCTAGTCTTCTCAATTCTGTTATGAACTAGGGGAATGTTGGTGTGGGAAGAACCAGAAAATAGCTTGAAGGGTTTGAGATTGCTTACCTTGGAATCCTAATATCATTCCTCAGAAATAGAGAAGTTGTAATGTGAAGGGAATGGACCTTAAATATTTTTAGTAAGTAAAATAGGAAGAACTGGGTTGAAATTGTTGAGCAACAGGAAGGAATTCAGGAAATGGAGCAGTTCTTAACCTTGGAACAGCCTTCTGAGATCCAGTTTGGAGTTTTTGCTCTAATGGAATGCTGGCCAGGTCAATCAACATCTGTCCAAGTTTCAGACATTAAAGCTTGGCCTGGTAACCTCTGGAGAATCATTCCATCTATCTAATTACACAACATTTTGATGACTCACCCGATGTTCCTGCATGGTTTTTACATCACCACATGTGCTCTCAAACTTTCCAAGTTTTTAAAGTAAGGTCTATATATCATCACCAGGGCCTTAAAGATGTGTGCTGCAACCAATAAAGTGACAAGCAGGCAAGCAAACAAACCTAAAAACCAGTAGCCAGAGTTTGAAGTATTTCGTTTTCAATGTTCTGTTGACTTGAATTATTTCATGATTATCTTGTTCATAATGATAAAAGCCGGCAAACCTTCTGCAGGGAAGCCAACAAAAGTTTTGGAGATTCCGAAGTGTGTTTACTCCAAATCTTTGGAGATTTCTGTGTCCTCAGTAAAGTGAAATAAAAGGTTAAGTATTTTCTAAACATATTCTTTATCTAAAAAGTTACATATTTTCACAACATTAGACTTAGAACCAATAAGTGCTCTGAATGGCACTCTGCTTTGTTCTTTTTGAGCTAAGAAAATGTTCTCCAAGTCTCTATGTAAGGAAAGGAATGAAGGTCCATAGAGGTTAACTCTCTTGCTTAAGGTAATGCAATAAGGATTAGAAGCCAGATTTCCTGATTTCTAGCCTATTAATCTTTCCATATCACCAAACTGTCAGGATTTGTGCTCTGGAATAATAATAATTTAAAAAAAAAAAACCTTTAAAGAGGAAGAGTCAAGCAGGGTGAGAGAAATTGTGGCACGTCTCTGAAAGCCTTTTTATTTTTGAAGAAGGATGCCATGATTTAGTTTGCAAAATGGAACTCTGGCACTCCACATTTCAACAAATGATATTGTTTGCTCAAACTCACCTGTGTTCACAGGCTTGTGAAGTGTTGGAACCTGGGAACTTTTGAGATTGTCTAATCTAGAAGCTTCCAAAGGACTCAAAGCTGCAGAACTCTTTCTTCAAATGAAAAATTCCATAGAAATCCATTCTAAAAAGCACTTCCAAGTGAAACTCCTCCCATGAGATGGGGGCAGGAGATGGGGGGCTGTATCACTCTCCCTGTCATTCCTCACCCCCCAGGAACCTCTGTGTTAGAGTATTGGGCTCCATGGTTAGCAGTTTAAAGACCAACGGCCCGGTCTTTGGCCCTCATTTTACCTCTGAGGAAATTGAGAACATACCTTTATTTTCTTAAATTATACCCTCAAATAAATTCTTTTTATTATTATTATTGTTTAAAGTATGTCTCCCTTTACCCCCATTCACCCCTCCCCGGCCACTCTCACCCCCCAGGACAAGCCCCCACCACCCCAGTGTCTGTGTCCATCCATTATGCTATCAAGTAAATTCTTAAGAAAGGGTGTGTGTAAGGCAAATACTTGGTCCTTTTGCAAGTCTGAAAAAGTTTTTATTTGGCCCCCATACTTGATTATGTATATGTAAGTTAAAAATAATTTTCCTTTAGAACTTTGAAGACATATTATCATTGGCACAGTAGTCCAATGCCATCTGATTTTCTCATTCGGATGAATAAGAATTTGTAGGGAATATTATTTTTCCTTTCTCTCTGACAGTTAGAATCTGATTAAATTTTTTTTTAAATTTCCTTTTGCTACATGCTTGGCCTTCGATATTTTTAATTATTTGTATGATGTGTAAAACCAAAAACATATATAAGTTTGTGTATGTAAATAAATATGAGCATTCCTTATCACCCTTAACATGTTAACGTTCCATGTAGTCCTTTCATTTTGGATCTTATTTCATCTCTGTTTCTACAGAGAAATGATTCACTTTCACGGCAGGCAGCATTGTCAATCCCCTGCTGCTGTTGCCTTAGAACCCCCTTTAACAAAACACCTGGAGCTTTTAAAACATCTGTGGGTTCAGAGACACAGGAAGAGAGGGCAGGTACGATGAAAGCAGGAACTACCCGAAGCTGATTCTGAAGCTAGAGGCGTAGCAAGAACGATTTTTCCTATGCCCATATGGTTGTGATGGTTAATTTTTTTATGTGTCAATTTGACCAGGCCCTACGTGCTGAGATATTTAGACACACATTATTCTGGGCATGTCTGGTAAGGTGTTTTTGAATGAGGTGAAGATTTAGATTGGTAGATTGAGTAAAGCAGTTCGTTATACTTGATCATGATAATAGATGACAATGTTACTGATTTTGTATTTACTATATTGTACATTTTTGTCATTATTTCAGAGTGTGCTCTCTACTGATGAAGAAAGTTTGCACCCGGCAGGTGTGGCTCAGTGGTTGAGTGTTGACCCAGGAACCAGGAGGTCAGGGTTCAATTCCCCATCAGGGCACATGCCCTGGTTGCAGGCTCAATCCCCAGTAGGGGGCGTGCAGGAGGCAGCCGATCAATGATTCTCTTTC
This sequence comes from Eptesicus fuscus, assembly GCF_027574615.1. NCBI lineage: Eukaryota > Metazoa > Chordata > Mammalia > Chiroptera > Vespertilionidae > Eptesicus > Eptesicus fuscus. The sequence continues at coordinate 83,078,181 of NC_072483.1, read as the reverse complement.
ATTGACTTTTTTTTTACCTCTCCCTCTCCCTTCTTCTCTCTGAAATAAATAAAAATATATTTAAAAAAAAAGTTTTCTGTGAACCAGTATGCTGTGTTACACTGCAGCCCCAGACATCTTATATTTACCACCTCTCTTTATTATTATTATTTTATTATTATTATTATTATTATTATTTAAATCTTTATTGTTGAAAGTATTACAGATGTCCCCTTTTGTTCTCAATTGACTCCTCTAGCTTGCCCTCACCCCCCCACCCCAGGCCTTCACCACCCTATTGTCTGTGTCCATGGGTTATGCATATATGCATACAAGTTCTTTGGTTGATCTCTTCCTACCCACCCACCCATCCCTGCATCCCTCTGAGATTCAATAGGCTGTTACATGCTTCTATGTCTCTGGATCTATTTTCTTCATCCGTTTATTTTGTTCATTAGATTCCACATGGGTTAGATCATGTGATACTTGTCTTTCTCACATCTCTTGATTGCAACATGTTCTCTTGTGCTAGATTTAATCTTGTGTTGTTTTGTACAGTAACAAGTTGTACAGGCTTGTGGTCTAGGAGCCATAGCCTAGATGTGTAGTACACTATGCCACTAGGTTTGTGTAAGTACATTCTAAGGTGCTTCCTCAACAGCAAAATCGTCCAATGATGCATTTCTCAGAAGGTAAACCTTCATTATTCAGCACATGACTGTAGACCAATGGAATGGAATAGAGATCCCATATAGATCCACATAAATGTAGTCAAAAGGTCTTTGACAAAGTAGCAAAGGCCATCTATGGAGCAAAAATAATTTTTCAACAAATGATGCTGGAACAACTGGACATCCCCATGGAAAAAATTAACCTAGACACAGACTTTACAAAAATTAACTAAAAATAGATCATAGACCTAAATGTAAAACACAAAACTATAAAAGTGATAGTAAATAACATCGGAGAATAACCTGGATGATTTTGGGTATGGCAATGACTTATTAGATACAACATCAAAGGCATAATCCACGAAAAAAATTGCTTATCTAATATAGTAATAGAATATGATAGATTCCCTCATTAAAATTAAAAACTTCTGCTCTAAATTTCTTTTCTTGTCTTATTACATTAACTATAACTACACTAGAATAATGTTGAATAACAGGGAATAATAGTTGGATTCTGAGTCCTGTTCCTGACTTTAATTTGAATACATCTGGAGTTTTAATCTTAAATGTAATGCTTACTGTTTATTTCTGTTAATAATCCAGGATTAGAAAGACACATATATAAGAATAAAGTATACTGAGAGCTTTCATTATAAATGACTATTGAATTTTATCACATATCTATTAATTAATTTAAATGATTTAATTTTATTTATTTAATTAATTTAAATTGATTTAATTTTATTTATTGTAATCTTTGTGTAAATTTCATAACTATTTATGTGTATATTTACTTACATACATGCATAATTTTCATAGATGCATAAATTATAATGTATGTACTTTTTATATCCTTACCACATTTCCCCCTATAACCTTGATTAGCAATCTAAGATGTATCCTTCCAGCTTTTTTCATTCTTTACATATGTGCATTGTCTATATCAGTGGTCGGCAAACTGTGGCTCATGAGCCACATGCGGCTCTTTGGCCCCTTGAGTGTGGCTCTTCCACAAAATACCACGTGCAGGCGCGCAGGTACAGTGCGATTGAAAATTCGTGGCCCATGCGCAGAAATCGGTTTTTGACTCTCAAAAGAAATTTCAATCGTTGTACTGTTGATATTTGGCTCTGTTGACTAATGAGTTTGCCGACCACCGCTCTGTTTTGGAGTTTGCTTTTCTCACACAGCAATACTTCATGGAAATTCCTCCGAGTTAAACAGATGTCACATTGTAGTCTTGTCCTTGTTATTTATTAATTGCATGTCCTTGGGTAAAGTCAGTAACCTTTCTGGTACATGAGGACAATTATCCCTTTATCCCAGGACCATTGTGAGAACCAGATGATACCATATACATAAAGCACTAACCATGGAACCTAGCAGGTAGCAAGCTCTGGACAAGTGTTACTTAATCTCAGGCCCAGCTCGGGGAGAGCACCCTTTTCCTTTTCCTTTTGGCAGTTGTGGTGTGGGCCTGGTAATCTGTAACTCAGCCAATGTCTGAGAACTTGCTGCGAGGCTGTGAGGGTACCCTGGGGGGTGTTTGGTTCTGGAGCCTCAGGCCTGGTTTTGAATCTGTGCCGCATGACTTCCTCCTCACTACGTTTGTTACATTGCACAAACTGCTTCAATTGCCTCATTTTAAAAATGGACAGAATAACAGTACCTATCCATCCCACCCATCGTGGGTGTAAATGAAACGATGCATGTGACACACGTGAGCGGGTGCCTGGTACACTGGAAGCACTCCATAGGAACAGGCGAGTAAGTGAAAGGGCACAGCTTGGAAGCCAATTGGCTTATCTCTGCCATTTGCTGGCTGTGTGATTTGGGGTGAGTCTTGATGAGCTCTCTAATCCCAATCTTCATCTGCAAAACAAGGATAGTCATACCCACCTTAAAGCGTTGCTTTGAGAGTAAAATAAGGTAAGGTATGGTCGGTGGCCGAGGCATATAGTTCAAATCCAGGGCAGTCTGCTTCCCTCCGTCCATGTTCGTTATAGTCCCGCCCATGGATGGGATGCGTTTGAGTCATCCTTCTTAGTTCTCTCAGTTCCAAACATGGGCCTGCCGATGGACCCTCAGAATGTATGTTCTCAGTGAGCTGGGGCACGCCTGCTTCCTGACTGTCCATTCTCTTCAAGTGGTTCATGACACGTCCCAGCGGAAACTGGGGACATGCTCTGTTCTCAGCAGCCTCTGCGACCTCCTTTTGTTTCATTCTTGCATGTGGGAATAGGCATCTTATTTCAAGTTACTCATCTTGCTCTGAGGGGTACAGGTTTACTGCTGGTCAGACAGGCTCATGAGAAAGATAAGGTGTGTTTTCACTTAAAGGATGTGGGAATGGGACCAAGATGAGCCTGGTGGATGCGTATCAATTTCAGCTGGCTTTCTTGCACTAACTGGGATATGCAGTTCTCCAAGGATATTTCAGTTTCCTTCTCAAATACCTGCAGAGGAGCTCTCTCACAACCCCGCACCCCCAAGTAAAGCAAGACACAACATGCACAGGCAGTCATCTCCTCCGAAGCAAACACAAAACACTTTCAAGAGAATAATTCACTACATCCGATAATTTGTCCATCTCTTCTCTTCTTGCTGAGATTTGCTTGCTTCTGATGACAATACAGGAATTCACGAAATTTGCTCTATGGGCCTGTATTGAAACTGTTTTTTCCCTCAAATCTTGCCCCTTAACACTGCACTGAACACAGTGCCTATGAAATTAGTCTCCTCCCACCAGAAAAGAAACAAAGCATGATTTAGCTGTGAATTTTGCATGAAGTATGGTTCAGCAGCACCCCCTAGTGGCCATATTTGGAAACTGTAGAAGGCTCTGAGATGGGAAGGAATCTTGGGACCGCAAAGCAGGAAACTAACAGAAATCATTTCCCCCCGCCCCCCCTCTTTTTAACACCTAGTAATAAGAGCTATGCCCGACCATTCCAAGTATGTTTAATTACATAAAACTCTTTTTTAATTACCTCATTACTTTTTAAAAAGGCAACTCAATTGAACAAAGAGAAACAATTGCATCTCTCTGCTTTGGGCCCAGGAGTCATTGAAATATTCCATCTGGGCCACATTTCTTTCTGTCCCATTTAAGCAGCACAGCCCGAGCAAGCGATGCCCAGTTCTATTCTTTTATTAAAGAAGATCCTGTCATTCAGCCATTGGGGTGGGTCTTGATGAACACAGTGGACTCTGTATTCAACCACAGGCAGCTCCATTTTGATATCACTTTCCTTGCTTTGGATGCTAAGCATTCATACGACTTGCAAAAGGAATTATCCCAGATAATTACAAATAGGTCCAATGCTCTGGTTTCTCCATTAGACATTCTAGCTAATTGAGAGCTACTTTATATTCCCTACACAGATGACTAGGGTTCCCATACTCGCAGCCTAACCCATTTTGTACTTTGTGCTAAAGTGACGCCATTTTCTCCCTTTGGTAACTGAATAGGCACATCAGGGTCATTATCTTTCATCATAAAGCCTGCGGATGGATACATCTCTACAGTATAGCACTAATTTACTTTTTTAAAACTAAACATTAAAATATGACAAAATTGAACACTTAAGCAGTTGAGCCAATTGGAGAATATGTGAATATAATGGAAAGAGAGTGAGTGAATTATGTGAATCCCAGACTCTGACAGTTGCTGTTTTCTTGAGCCTCAGTTTTCTTACCTGTGAAATGGGACTGCTGTAAGCATTCAATGGGATAATGTGGATGGAATGCTTAGCATAGTGTATAGAAACTTAATGTCAGTTCTCCCACGGTATGTCATGTAGCAAAAGAGAGAAAAGCTAAAACAGAGTTTACTCTTGAGAGAGCATGACTTGTGGATTTGATGCTGTGGCTTTAAAACATTGTAGCAGTTATAACCCTGGATGTCTCTTCCTCTTCAAATTCTGGATCTGCCACTGACCAACCCAAGGGACCTTGTGCAACATACAATCTCTTTGCTGCACAGGCTCCTTGGCTGCAAAGCAGGGATAATGACAGCCATCTACCTTATCAGATTGTTTAGGGATTAAATGATTTAATAGAGGAAAGTGTTTACAAAGGAGTCTGGTGTAGAGTAGGTTCTCAATGAATGTTAGTTGTTGTTAGTATTAAAAGGTGAAATACGTCAAAAGGATCTAGAAAAAAACACAGTTAAATCCATATGTTTCTGTTATGAACATGCTCTTTTAAGTCACATACTTATTATTTTATGTATGGTATCAACCAGCACTGTGCGATAGAACAGTATTGTGAGCTACTTATGTAAGTACAATGTTTATAGTAGCCATCCTATATAATAAAAGGCTAATATACAAATCTATCAAACAGTGGAACAACCGGTTCTATGATGCACTGACCACCAGGGGGCAAACGCTCAATGCAGAAGCTTGCTAAAACGTGGGAGAAACACCACTAGTTTAAAGAGGGGTGTAAGAAAAATGACTTCAGGTTGTACTTGGACATTTCATTCAATTACATTGACTCACAGAGTGAGAATGTTTTTTTCCCCATTTAAATTCTCTTTTCATTCCTTTTTTTAAAAATCCTCACCCAAGAATATTTTCCCATTGATTTTAGGGAGAGTGAAAGAGAGAGGGAAAGACAGAAACATCCATGTGAGAGAAACACATCGATTGGTTGCCTCCTGCACGAGCCCTGACCAGGAGGAGGCTGCAACCGAGGTAGGTGCTGTTGGCTGGAATTGAACCCTGGACCAGACTGGCTAGGGCTCCTTTCATTCCTTTTGATTACACCTAGGATCAAGTCTCATTTGGTGCCCTTATATCTTAGCACATCCCAATGTTTGCTAATCTCAAACTCTCTCTGGCTAGAATTCAATGCAATACTTGTTTCTAGTTTATTTATTTATTTATTTTTTATTATTTTTTTTTAAATATATATTTTATTGATTTTTTACAGAGAGGAAGAGAGAGGGATAGACAGTTAGAAACATCGATGATAGAGATACATCGATCAGCTGCCTCCTGCACACCTCTTACTGGGGATGTGCCTGCAACCAAGGTACATGCCCTTGACCGGAATCGAACCCGGGACCTTTCAGTCCGCAGGCCGACGCTCTATCCACTGAGCCAAACCGGTTTCGGCTAGTTTATTTATTTTTGTCATCACCTTTTATGTATGGAAAATAATTTTAGCTTCCCATTTAATGACTGATAAGAAATTTCTTTAAGTTTTAAATAAAATTATATAAATATAGAAACATTTGATAAAGATACAAATATTAAGATAATTGTAACCCCTGTGGCCCTGGGAAATAGCAAAAACAGAAACCAAAACAAAACCAAACTCCCCTCCCCAAATCATCAAGTGACCACAAAAATGTCTGAAATTTGGGGAGCTTGTAGATCAAGTCTCAGTTTCCCCTTTACAGAAACTTCTAAGAAAACAATTAAGTCTGGAGGCAGAATGGGGTGTTTCAATAAATCAGCTCCCTCATTAAATCTTTTCTTAGAAAGATTGTTTTTCTTCTTCCAGTCCTCTTTTCCTCTGGTAGTTGTCTCTCCTTCCCCCTTTCACATTATTTCTCATCCCTCTCATCTGCTTCCTCTCCTGGCCTCCTCTTTTATTTCCCACCCTGCAGCCAACGTTCTGGCTCTCCTCACCCACTAATCACCACTCACTTCTGACGCGTGTTCTGACACCTGGCCAATCAGGATGCAGCTTCTGAATCCTGGGGCTTTCGGCTTCCTTGTGGTATCTTCCAAAGAGGACCCAGGTATACACAAGACATTTACTGGATATTCTTTAATCCCTTTAAGGTTACATTAACAAGTTCCGGATTAAAATTCTGGGCAACTGGAGGGTTCTATTCTCCACAGAGGGAAACATTCCCTATGGCTTCCTTGGATCAGACAGGTAGGGTAGGGTGTACATGGTTTTTCCTATTTTGTGCACCAAGGGGCAGCAGAATGAAACTTCTAGAACCTGACTTGGATAATTTATGTTCTTGAAGGATATTATTGCATCAAATTCTGGGGGAATGTAGGGAAAACACTGCCAATATATCCAAACTAACTATAACCAACAAGGCAGCCAATTTGAAAATGATTTGGGAAAATGATTTGTCCCTCTCTTCTCCCATTGTTCCGGCTGGAATTTGATAGGAAGGAGTCAATGGAGGTTTTCCCACTAGGAGGGAGTATAATACCTCAGATCTGAAAATTATGTCAAGTCTTGCTTTTAGCTTCTTTCAGGACTCTTCTCCTTTCTTACATTTCGTATCAGTCACCCTTTTTATATTTAGCTTTTGAGCACACATAAGAAAAAATACTTGAAAAATTTTATGAAGTCTTACAGGTCAAGGAAGAGAAAGTTTGAAGTGATTTGTTTTTGTTTTGAAAGTAATTAACCTCTACAGCTTTAAAACAAAACCCACCAAGCAAGCTGGTGCCACAAAACCTCACCGCCACCACAGGCTCAGCTCAGGGCCCCTGAACAACAGCTAGAGGTCTGACCAGCTAACCACACCGGTCACCCCTCACCCCTCGGTTTGCACAGGTGCTCCCCGTCCCCTCATTGACTGCTTGACTGGCGTAGGAGGTAGAGCTGAGGCCTGAAGATCAGGGGTGAGAACTCACGCTATTTCTCTGCTCCCTTAACACCAGTGGCAGCCAATACTTAACTGAGCAAGTAAACCATATTAGATACTAGCGGAAGTACTTTGCTTGTGTTAAGTTATTTAACTCCCACAACAAACGAACAAGGCAGGTACTGTCATTGTCTTCATTTTGCAGATGAAAAAACTTAACTTAGTTCTGTCACTCACCCACGGGCCAGCGGCTAGTAAAACCAGAAGCTCAGGTTCAGATCCAGAAGCCCAGCTCTCCATTTCTGCACCGGGTGCCAACCTTCTGGCTGAAGCACTGTTGTTCCTACAGTTTGGAGCCAACAAGAGTCTGTGAAAGGAGTCCAGTTCTTGTGTCTTGAAATCAAGTTGTGTTTTACTGCAAAAATTTCTGGGCAGAGGGTGTAAAAACATCCCACTTCAGAATGCAGCAAAATGTCTAATTTTATGTATTTGGAAGAAAAACTCACTCCCATAAATTATTGTTAAGATGATGGAGCCTCACTAAATTAAATACAAGTGAACAACTCTGGAATTTGGAACTAAAATAAGACAGTGAAACAAATGACTCCATTAATGGGGTTTCTTTCACATATGGTATTCCATCTTTGAATCTGAGTTCTCTAAAACTTCAGCATTTTGGTTTTCATTTTCTTTGTTTTTGAATCCGCCCCAAACCTACTTGGTGCTTTTACATTTATTTCTAAGGCAATGAGTTTCCAAGGACAAATATCTAAGGAGAATTCTATTACTTTTTAATAATTGCATTAGAAGCAGAGGGTATCCTGGCAATATTTAGAGGGAAGAAGAAAATGCGACTGTGCGGGGCTCTTGCTTTGCTTTGCTTTCTGTTGCTGTTTAGATAGACTTTCTCTGTTTATGTAAGATACTGCCAACAACAAACTGGATAGATCCATCTTTAGCAAACAACTCCTACAAATTAAGGGGTTTTGGGTAGGTCAGGGTATGAACTCAAGGGGACCCAGAAGTTTTAGATAAGGCTTTCTAAATAAACTTTGTTGGAGTAGCACCATCTACTGGTTAGCTATGGAACTACCTTCTACACTCCAGGAATCCTACCTTCCCTATTTTATTTCTTGCTCTTCACATCAGTTGAATTTCCATACCCTTTGTTCAGTGATCCTTGCACAGTATCATTGTGTGAGAAGAGATAACATGTTAAGCCCTAAAATGCCAAATCTTTGTTTAGAAATGGACCTTTGTCCTAATATTTGGTAGGATGGGCAAGTAGTCCAGCCATAATTTAATTCCAAAAAAAAAAAAAAAAAAGGCGAGGAAATAAATGCACTGGCAATTTTGCTGCCTAAACTAATAGACCTGATGACACATATTGAAGGATAGGTTTTAAAACATGGTCACCCCCTTTTAGGATTTATATGCCTAAGTTGCAGCTTCATGATGCTAAAACGATTGATTTGGTTTTCTTGGTCTGGTGGAGAAGGCATTTTTTTTTTTCCCCCCTGAAGAGAAGTCTTTACCTTAGAAACCATGAGGGTGGGTGTATTACTTTGCTAGGGCTGCCATAACAATGTGCCACATACTGGGTGGCTTAATCAATAGAAATTTATCACAATTCTGGACACTATAAGTCCAAGATCAAAGTGTTGGCAGGATAGGCTTCTTCTGAGAGCCACGAGGAAAGGATCTATTCCAGGCCTCAATACTTGGCTTTTATTTTTATTTAAATACTTTTTTAGTAAGTTTATTTTCTCTCAACTGTATTTCCATTTTCTGTTTAAGAGTCTGTGGAAGAATAGCTTCAGGCCACTCAGTGGTTGTTCCCTCCCATTCAGTGGCCTGAGTGGTGGGGGCTGCAGGCCGGTCTTCTGTGGCAGGCTGAGCGCCAGTCTTCAATGGGAAACTGCTGAACAGGCACAGAGGGCACCTGAGCCTCCAGACCAGTCTGCAACCTTGGGCAGGGCAGCCGTGAACTTGGGAGCTGAAGCAGTCCATCCACCCTGAAACTCCTCCTTGGTCATGGGCTTTTCAGCAGCGGCCTGTTCTTCCTTTTGATTTTTTGGTAAAAAAAAAAAAAAAGTATTTTTATTGATTTCAGAGAGGAAGGGAGAGGGAGAGAGAGAGAGAAATATCAATGATGAGAGAGAATCATTGATCGGCTGCCTCCTGCATGCCCCCTACTGGGGTTCAAGCCTACAACCCGGGCATGTGCCTTTTTTTTTTTTTTTTTTAAATATATTTTATTGATTTTTTACAGAGAGGAAGGGAGAGGGAGAGAGAGTTAGAAACATCGATGAGAGAGAAACATCGACCAGCTGCCTCCTGTACACCTCCTACTGGGGATGTACCCGCAACCAAGGTACATGCCCTCGACCGGAATCAAACCTGGGACCTTCCAGTCCGAAGACCGACGCTCTATCCACTGAGCCAAACCGGTTTCGGCCCGGGCATGTGCCTTTGACCGGAATCGAACCCGGGACCCTTCAGTCCGCAGATCAACGCGCTATCCACTGAGCAAAACTGGCTAGGGCTGCTCTCCTTTTTGAATCTCTTCAAGATCTCTGTGGAAGTAGAGACCAGGAGCCCCAGCCCAACCACATGAACTAAGAGTTGGGGAAGAGTGGCCCCTGAAGGAAAATCCAGGCGCTGTTACCAGGAAAGAGGAAAAGGAACACTGGGCAGACAAAAGCAGCAGAAGTCTGCAAAGATGGGAAGATGTTTCCTTCATCTTGACACCGGGGACAAAGTAAGTGCTAGAGACACAGTATGAAAACTCACTGTGATAGGCTGTATAGCCAGGCATTTAGACTAAATCACTGACAGTGATGAACAGGAGTTTTTTCTTGGTCATTTCATCAATGAAGATGGAGAAGGAGAAAAACGAGAGCCTATAATTAACACTCACTGTTTGTGCCAAGGCCTTGAATAGTTACCTCATTTGCAACAAAAAATGAAACACATTGAGTGAGAAGGACCTTTTCCACTCTGCTCTGTGTTTTGGGAGGTTGAACCTACTGACCACGTCAACCTCTGGTTTCCATTAGCTTTCAGCTGTGAGAACTCTGGTGGGAGAGTGTAGGGCAGGAGAGAAGTAAAGTTGAGTAGTAATTCCCTAGGCCTCCCTTCAAAACCGTATCTTCCATCAAAAAGCCCTTCTCACAGCTACAGCTACTCCCACAATGGCGGCTTCTGGTAACATTCCCTCTCTTTGACCTTCAGATCTAGAGGTGGCAATGGCTTCCTTCTGTTGCTTGCCCTGGTATGCTTCTCCATCGTGCACTGGTTTTCTTTAACCCTGCGTACACCTTTCAAATAATCTCTTTATTAAACTTTCTTCAGTTACTCCTGCTTGAGTTTACTGCCTATTTCCTTCAAGGAGGGGAGGTGCCTCACAGATCTAAGGACCAATCTTGTAAAGAAATTAATAGTAAATGCCTGACTATATATGTATTGTCAGTTCGGGAGTAAGGCAAGGAAAGGCCTTTATCTCACCCCATCCCTCACCTATTGATGTTACTCATTGATGGGTGAATTTCCTGTAAGTGGAGATAAAGCCTTTCAGTACAACATTAAGGAGAGGATCGTAATGTGCAAACCTCCCTGTTTTAAAATTTCTTCACTCTATAAATAATTGATATCAGATTCTTTCTTGAAAGATAACACTGGTGATAGAGGGACATGGAACAGTGAGGCAGAGTCTGATAAGGATAAAGAAAATGGTGACAACACAATGAAGGATCCATGGGGGGAAAGACTTTGTGTACCCAAGATAGACTTTTTCAATTTATAATTTTGAAGACTAACTCTAATCACTTATAATGCTAGCAAATTAATATTCTGGTGCCTATCCTTTGAAGTTTTTCTATGTATAGTTTTTATTTATGGCATTATATATTTTTGTTGGTAAATTTTTATGCAAAAAATTTATATATACATATATATATTTATATATATATATATATATATATATAATATATAATATATAACTTACTTTTTCCACTTACTGTATCATGAACATTTTCTCATGATTTCAAAAAATTCTCAATTTGTACATCTGGCAATCTGGCAATTATACTTTTGACAGTGTTGGACTCTGCTGGATATAACCTTCCCTTATTTATTTCTTGGCTTAAAAGATGAACATTACCTTTTTTTCTTAAAAAGAAAAAGCAGTTTTTCCACCAGCAGGTGTCATCATTCACAAAAAGCTCACCCAGGAAACCGAATATAATTTGACTTAACCTCTGTACTATCTACTGAATTCCAGTATTATGTTGTAGCCGATCTGCGCCACTGGGAAGAGATGTTACCTTTGCCCTTAAGGTGTGTGTGTGTGTGGGGAGAGAGAGAGAGAAAGAGAGAGAGAGAGAGAGAGAGAGAGAGAGAGAGAGAGAGAGAGAGAGAGAAAGTTTTGAAATGGAATGTATTTCACAGGCTTGGAGTGATCATTTTATTTCCTAAAAATACATCAATTACTTTAAGAGGTTATTAAAATCCTACACTGAATAGCCACCCAAAGAAAGCCAATGAAGCTATTGTTATGTTTTTCTGTAAGAGGTTTGCCAATTTTAATCCCATGTATAAAAACTCAAGATGAGTCAAAATGTAATAAGATATTTTAAAACATAAAAATATTATTAAAAAGTCATGACATTTTAAGTCAATAAACTGTGATTATACTAACGAGATTACTTTGCTATCATGCAATAGTTCTTCAGAGCTTTCCTATGCGTTACCTTTTCTTCTGCACTAGAATCCTCTGAGGTTAAAAATGAGTAAACTTCTGTTCAGAAAAGGCCCTAGATTAGCTCAGGGCCACATAGCTGGTAAATGATAAAGACAGGTCTGGAGCAAGGATCTTCTAACTGTATATGTATATGTATATGTATATGTATATGTATATGTATATGTATATGTATATGTATATGTATATGTATATGTATATGTATATGTATGTACTGCCAAGTGCATGTTATCCTTTGAAGCAGAGGTTAAAAATTTGGTAGTGCATGGCCAAACTGGATCTTCAGATATGTTTGTTTGCCTCCTATAGTGTTGGCTCACACTGTATTTTAAGTGTTTTGAATACGTTGCAAAATGTAAATATTGAGATATTTCCCACAAAGACTTGACTTTCATATTTACTTGAAAAAAATCAGAAGATATGGCTCTATTGCACTCACATTCCCTTGCGGCAATGGACACTGGATCTGATTGGCTGCTTCTCTTAATTTGTGTGCTCTGTAATTTGCCCCAATTTCCACCACTCCCTATTGCCTTATAGCAGGTCTACTTCATTCATTTTTCTCTATCCACCTGGCTCTTGTATGTATATGTTTGTGAGTCTTTTACGAGTTTTAGTCTTTTGGAAGGATTATGTACCCATTTTAACAATGTTATTGTGGTTCAAAACATTTTTGAAATAGCTTTTAAAATCAGATTATGAGTCACAGAAGAAAAATGGTGTTGGTATTTTAGCCCATTTAATTTTTTTTTTTAAATTAACAAGTGACTTTATCTGCTTGGTCACTCAGGAAGAGTAGATAGAATGAGGAAAGCCGAGGAATAGAAGCTCAATTTCTGGGGAATATCAACATCAACATTTAGGAGAAGAGAGGAATTACAACTGGCAGGAACACCCAAGCTGGATGGGGTCTAAGAGATGGGAGTTAAAAAGAAGAGAGGAATGATTCTGATCATACATGGGGACCACTGAGTAGCTTCAGTGAAGTGTTGTTTGAAATTAAGAGGATAAAGATTTTCTTCTGAGAGTATAGATTTTAAATTTAACATAGAATAAATCAGAGTAGAGGTATACAAAGCAACCTAAAATAAGCGGAATGGTCCTTAGTTCTGGTAACTTAGTCAGGAATGGGTGGAACTGTTTCAAGATAAAATATAACATCAACATAAAATAAGTATAGCATCAAGTGATTCACGGAGGTCAAGGAAGGGGAGGATAGAGAGTGTTGGTTGGAGGTGGCAATGTGGAATCCATAAAGTGGGCTTTGGGAAAGCAGTTTCAGTAGAGTGATAGGGACAGAAACCCACCTACAGTGGGTTGAGGAGCATCTAGGAAGCGACGAGGGGCAGAGACTGAGTGTGGACTTGTCCTTATTAAGAAAGAAGAGAGAAATGTCTGTGACAGGGGTTATAGTATCTGAGGAAATGTGCTTGTATGTGTTAATGATTAGATAAATTCTATCATTAGAGGATTTATAAATGAAGGAAGGAGCTCTAGGAAGGCAGTCCAGGACCAAAAGACAGGACTGAGGGATTGGGGTCCAGGGGTGTTTCATAATGGTTTGAGCGATGGCACCATCATCAGAATGAAAGCTTTGCTGCCAACGTGACTAAGTTGGATATTTGTGTTAAAAGTACTAATCATATTACTTTATAGTCATATCTTACACTGTGATTTATTTATCATTTGTGGAAATGAGCAATTGGTTTTCTGAGCTTTATGGGTTAATTAATAACTTTTAAATGAGAAAATATGATTTGGCTGTTAAAATAGGAGGTTCTTTTGTTTGACTTGGATGGACAAATGATCAGATAAGAGCTAAATGAGGATGATTACTTTTTTGTATTTGTTGGATTAATTTCAACGTGAAATACAGAAACATTTTGATAATTTTCTGCCCTCACATTATGCATTATGATTCAAAGAGCAAAGTGCTAGTTGGCAATAGTTCCTTCAAAAGTCAAAAATTCTTCAAATACTCATTCAGTCGAGACAGTTATGGAGCGTCTGCTATGCCCCAGGCACTGTGTTGGGCATTGCAGATATGGCTGCAAAGAAGGCATCTTTGGTCTTTGTTCTGATGCTGCTCACAGTAGGGGCTGCAAGAAAGCAAACAGGCCTTTACAGTAGTATGATGAGTTCTAGAATGGGGGACACAGAGGGGCCTTAGGAGGATGTAGAAAAGCTACTGAATGGACACTAGGTATGGAAGTGGTTGGAAGTGAAACAAATGGATCAGGAAAGGCGTTTTTGATGAAGTGATGGGCATGTAAGCAAAGATCTGAAGAATGGTAGGATTTCTGCAGAAGAAAAGAAGCTGGGCTGGTGAGGAGGGGGTCTGGGGACAAGAAGAGGGCTCCTGGCAGGTGGGGGAAGCCTTAGCTTGGGAATGTGGGGAAGGCAGCATCATTCAATAGTTCTGACACTGTCATTGCAGGAGGAAGAAAAAAGGAGGAAGAAGGAACAAATGTGTCAGAAGAGGAGCTGGAGGCCTATCGTCAAGGGTCCTTATAAGGAGTTTGGGCCTTATCTTAGACCGACAGGATGCTAAGCAGGGAAGCACAGATGAATTAGATTTACATTTTACAAAGATTACTTTCTCTGGTTGGTGTGGATGCTGATTGAAATGGAATAAGAGTGGGGACAGAAAGACCAGGAGAGACATGCTGGAGGCCTGCTCTAAGGCAGTGACCCTGGAAAGAGAGAGAGAGAAACACATGGCAGACAGAAGAAAATAGAAGAATGGGGCTTATTGGTAAACTAGAGGCCCGATGTATGAAATTCATGAACAGGTAGGGTCCCTAGGCCTGGCCCGGCGATCAGGGCCGATTGGGGCCTTCCAGCTGCTAGGCCAGGGCCTCCCTTCCTTCTGTGCTGCCCCCTGGTGGTCAGTGCATGTCATAGTGAGCAATCAAACTCCTGGTCTCCCAGTGGAACTCCTGAGGGGACACTTTGCATATTAGCTTTTTATATATATAGATTAGTGGAGAGTGGAGAGGGCTGACACATGGATTCCTGGCTAATGTCTGGCTGGTGTTGCCACTCAACAATCAAGGGAATGAGTGAAGAGAAGCAATTTTGATGAGGAAGAACCCTCTCTTTCCGGGCTTTTCTATCTCAAAAAGGCAAGCCAAGGTCAGGTGACACACAGGTACTTTGGGCTGCTTTTTAACCCATTGTTTGGACTCAATGGCCTCTGTGTGTAGGCCCCCTAAACATGCAGATGTTGCTTTCCGTGAGTTTCAAGTAAAGCAAAAGAAAGACATTTACCGGTGAAACTTCAGAAAAGCAAGCACACACTATCTGGAACTGTGGTGCCCACAAGATAAGTCATAATAAACATTCTACTTTTAATGTAACAGACTTTCCATTCTCCACCTTTGCCCCAGGCATCTGCACACACAAATCAAAACCTTCTTAAGTCATGGAATAATTTAAAAAAATAACATAAAAGCAAACAAGAGTGCTTCCTGTGCGGTGAATGGAAATTTTTTGCCCATTTTATTTTGCAGGCACACGAAAAGTAGTTCTGAATATTTAAAACCGTAAGTAATTGTGTTTATTGTGTAATTTTCTCCTCTTGAGAAATGTCACACCTAAATTTTGTTAGAAAATCTCTTGTGTTCAAATATTTTAGAACTTCGTCTAGGACCTAAAGGTACCCTTCTTCCATCAAAATATGAGGCCAAAAAAATCATGTTATCAGTAATTTCTGGCTAGATAAATGAAGACTAACATGAGAATATAGTGTGGTAAGTAAAAGTGTGGAATTCACTGGAATTGACATGTGTGGTTCAATCACCTATTGACTGTGTGATCCGAGGCAAGTTACTTAATTTCTCTATCAGTTTCCTCACCTCTAAAATGGTAATAATAATGGGATCTATCTTATAGCGGTGAGAACTAAAGAGATAATTATGTGAGGCACGATGTCTGACACATAGCATGTGCTCAATAAATGTTCATTACTCCCTGTCCACCTTATTTCCCCCTGCATAACTACAGCTGAACGCTAGATCTGTGGCAGCTTTTATCAAATAAAGTAAAAGCTCTCCACACTGTGCTTAGTTCCAGAGGAAGGCCACAAGAAGGTTAGAAAAAGTCAATTATCCTTCACTGCCTGTGTCTTTGCTGGAAAAAGACTCCAATGCAATGACAATGCCTCTGGAGGCATTTCCTCTTGATGCTGTCCGGGGTACAGTGGAAGGGAAAAGAAGAAATCAGGGTAGCAGGTTCCTAGGGGCCTGGGGGTCCAGTCTTTACTGTTCAGGCTAGCTCAGTCTCTCAAATAGCTTCTTTCACACCCACTACTGAGGCCCATGAGCCCTAGAAATTGTGCCTGGGAAAACATCAGCAGCTTAGGGAAATCACTGCAGAATGAGCCCCCTACTTGCCCTTTGGAACCCCTCGGCTCTGGAAGCAATAATACCTCTGGTACAGCCACTGCCATCAATTAAAAGTCACATCCTTGCCTAGGGAGGTGAGTGGGAGTGGGGTGGAGGGGTCATTGGAGGAAAGGGGGGCATTTTGATACTTTCAACAATAAAGATAAATTTAAAAAAAGTCACATCCTTGCCTTGATGGTAAGTGTGACATTGCATCAACCCCCACAAAGCCACTTCCTTTCCAGCAAGTAGAAAACATCTAGGAACATGAGTTTTGCTGTTATTTTTTTCAGCTCTGTAGAAGAGGATTTTATCTGTTCTTGGCAAAGATGAAGTCAGACCTTTGGTATTTCTTTCTCTTCTGCTTCCAAGTTGAAGTTCTAACAGGTAAGTGGTCTATTGAATATTTCTTATGTTATAACTTTAATAAGTGACAGTAAGAAAAATCAAAGGTAGAAAATTTACGCATCAAATAGAAAAAATATTTTTTTTGAAAGTAATAACAATTGCAGAAGGGCCCAAGTACATGGATGGCTAAGGGCATTTGTCACTCATGTCACCGTTGATGGCATTGAGCTTGTACTGCTTCCTTTGATATTATGTTTTAAGGTAAAGAAAAAGGTTTCATCAGTCCATTACAGTTTTTAATTACCTGCTTGGAGTTACCTTTTAGTGGATAAAGTAGAAGAGCGGCCTACTATTCTCAGAGAAAGATGAAAGGCAGAACGACTTGTATCAACGGAATAAAAATGCAAAGTCCTGACATTGGGCTGGGAATTATTTCTGAAGGAGAAAATGAAATGGAAGGACTTTGAAAAATTAGGATTTTTATTTTAATCTTATCTGGGTGGTCTATTGTCAGAAATGCCCAGGCCTCCACAGGGTTTTCTCAACACCAAGTGTCAGAGTCCCTCAAAAATGCGAAGGAGTAGTGGATGATGTAAAAACACACCCCAGGGTAGACATTAAAAAAATAATAGTTCTGAAGTTCTCATTCTTTCTCTCAGGTGGCATATGTCAGACTCCATTTAAACAATGTAAACAATACTATCTACAACTGAACTAATGCATGTGCTCCTACTGCTTCTTACTCTGTACATTTTATTTAGTATTTATTTTATCCTTAACTCTGAGCCATGTTTTTGAGGCTGGGAAAAGAAAAGTGAAATTATATTAAGTTGGGGAGTTTTATTAACACTAAAAGTGAAATCACCACTTTTAGTAGGTATAATCTTATTTAGAAATAATAATTTTTTTTTAGTGGTACAAAGAAATAGACTAATTTTTTTTCAAAAAACCCCAAAAAACATGCAAAAGTAGATTGGTCATATGTTTGACTTTCAGTGGCTCAAGGTGGCTCAAATGCTCTTGTAAAGAAGAATGAGGAATGAGGAAATAGGATCTACTTATAAATCCCAAGGGCAGTTTGGGACAATTTGCTTGTCTAACTACGGTTTTTCTACAACCCAGTGGAATCCTTTAGTGACATAAACAACAAACAAATAGCTTCAGAATTAATATTTATTCTTTCATTCACTCACTCATCAATTTATTCATACTGCACCAAGCACTTGCTATGCAGGAGGTACTATGCTAGCTGCTGTACGTACAGTGATGAGCAAAACTAGGTCAGTCCCTGCTCTCATGGAGCTAAATAA
Source organism: Eptesicus fuscus (assembly GCF_027574615.1). Lineage (NCBI taxonomy): Eukaryota > Metazoa > Chordata > Mammalia > Chiroptera > Vespertilionidae > Eptesicus > Eptesicus fuscus. The sequence continues at coordinate 83,060,161 of NC_072483.1, read as the reverse complement.
GTGGTTGGGAGAGAGGGACTAATCATATAATCCCATGAATTAATGATAATTACAGGTAGAGCTCAGTTCTATCATCATAGAATATAATAAAGAAGACTATCTAGACTGGGTGGGTGTAGAGGTGGTGTTGGGGAGCATGGTTCATTGAAGTCTTTTGTGTGGAAGTGGTACTTAAACTGATATTTGAAAGACAAGTAGGAGTAAATTGTGTGAGGGTTGGGAGGAACATTCCATACCATGAGGAGAGTAAGTGCTATGGACCTGTGGCAGGAGGGAATAAGGTAAGGCCAGGGAACCGGAAGAAGGCAATGTGCCTGAGCACAGAGAAGGAAGGCGTGGGGGATGATGCAAGATGAGGTTGGGAAGGAAAGCAGAATCCCAACATGGCTGTCTATAGAAAGAACTAACTCACACATTTTAGGTCTATGAAAATTTGCAAGACTTTTCCTGCACTGGACACTAAAAACAAACAAATAAAAGACAAAAACAAATTTAAAAAAATTTAAAGCCACATAGGGAAATAAGTCAAATGTGTTTTTTGTCCTTAGGCAAGGCTGTGGGAGTCTTGAAATAACTTATTACTTTTCGACAAAATATTTTTTTCCGATTTTTTCTGTTGGAACACTAAATTCTTTTGTGCATATGTGTATATGAATACTAATGGAAGGCTTTCTACCTCCTGGAGTTACCTCCATATGCTGATGATGACTATTTTTTTTTTTTTTAGTTCAATGTGGAGACTTGAAACTTGGATGTCCCTTCTAGTTTTTATATCAAAAATAAAAAGAGGAAGACAGACTCAAGAGTTTTGATTCTGTCAACCACCAGTTCCGATAGAATATTTTGTTTGAGCCATGTTGACATAGACGTGGGACTTTCAATAATCAATTAAAGAGCATTTAAATGTAACTTTTTTTTGAATTTGAGAAGTCAAACTTTTATCAGACAACATTTATATTTTCCTTGGGCTCAGCACCAAAAAAATCCATCCATGAAAGACTCAACAATGCCACCATCACCAACATCTCTATTGCACTCATGATTAAAACTCTTTTCATTTTGTACTATATAGATCTAAAGCAAAAATCTCAAGGCAAGGATGTGACTTTTTAAAAATTTATCTTTATTGTTGAAAGTATTAAAATGCCCCCCTTTCCTCCAATGACCCCTCCACCCCACTCCCACCCACCTCCCTAGGCAAGGATGTGACTTTTTAATTGATGGCAGTGGCTGTACGAGAGGTATTATTGCTACTGGGGGCTAAGCATAACTCATGGGTTGTTAATGATTTTGAAGACACAGGAAAAGTCTACCCTCATTCTGTTTGCACTTATTTAAATATGATGAGAGTTTCTTGTATATGTGAATTCTTATTTTTACATTTCTACAGGCAGGTGACAGAATAATCATTATGAATTTAAACCCTGTTAGAGCAAAGATCCGATGTTGTTGCAGACTCAATGTGTTAAGCACATATAATTTCATATCTAAGAAATTACAATCACAACATACATGTGATAGCAATGTGACCACTTTAAGTGTTTGGGACAATTATATACCCAATATATCCTGAAGGAAAATAAATATCTGAAAATACCTTCCAAATCTAGCACTAAGTCAGTGGTCAGCAAACTCATCAGTCAACAGACCCAAATATCAACAGTACAACGATTGAAATTTCTTTTGAGAGCCAAAAACCGACTTCTGTGCATGGGCCACGAAGTTTCAATCGCACTGTATGTGCGCGCCCGCACATGGTATTTTGTGGAAGAGCCACACTCAAGGGGCCAAAGAGTCGCATGTGGCTCGCGAGCCGTGGTTTGCCGACCACTGCACTAAGTGGCTCTTTAAGTGTCTGGACTCTGGTTTCAGATTCTTTAGGTCCAAATTATGGCTTTACCATATATTGGCTCTATAACAGTGGGCCAGTAATTTAAAACCACAGTTTCTTCATCTGTAAAACAAGGATAAAAATAGACAATCTGACTGAAAAGGCTGTTATGAACAACAAATGCGTGCAATGCATTTAACACAGTACTCAATACATAAGAAGCACCCCAATGCTTCTAAGTTATTGCTATTATTTTTGGAAGCTTTTGAAAGCTTAGATATTTATATAACTTCTAGACCTATTGGGCTTCAGAGAATTGGTTTGGAATCATTCAGTACTGAAACCAGAAAAGTCTGTGTTCGTGCTACCTGTCACTAACAGAACCAATAAGTAGCGACAAGGCTTGAATCTTTATGGCGCTTTATTCAGATGGCCAGCGATCTGAGAAGATGGCGTGTTATACACCCTAAATACTGTCTCCCAGCTCATCTCAAGCTGACCCTTTTTATGAGAAGAAAAGAGTAGGTAAAGGGTTTGGAGTTCAGGAAAACAATTGGTAAGGGGTTTGGAATTCAGGGAAAACGGCTAATCAGATAAAAGCTGCAATCTGGTGGTTTTCCGAGCATCCCTTCATCTGATGACAGGTGATTCTTCATCTGTGTCCTGGGGGGGCTGATGTTCTCTCCCTGGAGCACATGACTCAGATATCGTCTTGGTCCCTCTTGGTCCCTTGCAGTCCTCCTGGGGCACAGAGGTCGAATTGCTGGCGGGCCTCTGGAAGTCAGGGCAGGTCCAGTCATACATTCCAGTCCTGGAACAATAGCTTTCTACATGCATTAATTACCAGGCCCATTAACTATAAACTAAAGCTAAGATTTTTAAATTCTTGAGTTTGCATCATTATGAGTCTTTGTCTTTGGACTGGGATATCTGGTAAATAGGATCTCTTGCCCTGCCTTTCTTGCTCTGCTCAGCCTGTTGCAGGACAGTTACCACCATGCTTATCCTCTATATTTTTCTACGTATTTATTCATTTAATATTATTGAGCTTCTAATATGTTCCAGGTCCTGGGGTTATTTTGGGGACCATGATGCAGTCCTTATTCTTTTATTAAAAATATTTTTTCATTGATTTCAGAGAAGAAGGGAGAGGGAGAGAGAGCTAGAAGCATCCATGATGAGAGAGAATCATTGATCGGCTGCCTCCTGCACGCCCCCTACTGGGGATCAAGCAAGCCTGAATCTAGGGCATGTGTCCTGACAGGGAATCAAACAGTGACCTCCTGGTTCATAGATTGACCCTCAACCACTGAGCCACACTGGCAGGGCAGCAGTTCTTATTCTTGTGGAGCTCATGGTTAAATGAGAAAGATGGGCAAAAATAATTATGCTCTAAGCATATATGAATTACAAATATATAGGTGTAAGCAAAATAGGGGGAGAAATGGGACAACTCTGAGTTTCTGAGAGTCGGACAAGTGACTCCCTTAAAGCATGAGGTTTTTGGGTTTGTGAAATGAATATTGAATTCAGTTTGGAAATGCTAATTTTGGTGTGTCAGGGGATTTCCAGGTGGAGATGTTGAAAGGGAATTGGAAATATTCCCTGAAGCTAAAGGGAGGGGTGGGCTTGAGAGAAAGGTGTGAATCACTGGAGCCTTAAATGTAAACAAGTTCACCCAGTGAACACCTTGTCTGCGTGTCCTAAGGGCTTTGCACAGCAGTTGAAGGATGGAAAGTATGTGGATATTCATGAGTACTGACAAAATTCTCTCTCCCTCTCCCTGGAAGAGAGTTGGGTCTATTTTAATCTCATGTGATTTTCCTAGGAGGACAATTTCAAATCAATGGCAATGAAATAACTGAAGAAGTAACTTGTTTGCAAATTAATTACTTAGTGAGTATTTGCTGCAAAGTTTTATATCACCTCTGGGATTTTTCAATTTTCTTGAAGAAAATCGGTTTTTACTAGAAGAAAATTAATCTTTCATTTAACTTAGAGGACAAGGCTTGTTTTATTCCCCAGTACAAAGTTCCTTGGAGAGTATGGAGCATACAAACAATTCACATGTTCTGTGTGTGTGTGTGTGTGTGTGTGTGTGTGTGTGTGTGTGTTTTATTTTACATTTTCTCCTTTTCCACATTTTTGGCCTTTTCCCTCGTTAATGTTAAGTGTTTGGATTTGGCTTATTTTGCCTACTCTTCCTACTGATTTCAATCACTTATGGGTGCCTTTGAATAATAATACAAATATAGAAATGATCTATGTATTAAATTTTTAGCTAGTAGACTCATAAGAAATGACAATGCTTTTATGAAAGGAGAAAAAAACTGTTAGAAAGCACATTTTTAGAATTTCTTAGTAAAAGATCAAATGTAACAGAAATCTAAAATGAACATTGCAATTTTTAGAACTTGCCTCTATGTCACATTCCTGTGCTGTGCTCAGCTAAAGCTTATCATGGTTTGATTAAAAAAAAATGTGTTTAATAAGCACTATCAATAATGTGAACTCAGGAGATCTTATCTTTCTATCACCCTGACACCTTTGGGAGGTTTGTGGTTAGAAGTCTGAGCTAAGGAGAACAAAGTCAAATTTCTGATTTGTCTTACATCCCTGCACTGTGTGGATTTTCTGAATGTTTTTGTCAAAAGATTTTCAACCAGGGATAATACAACTGCTTACAAAGAGTCGTGGCAGGATGGGTTCAAATAAGACTGTCTTATACTGAAGAAATGAAATAGTTTAGATATTAAATGAATCAACTTGCAAATAAACTTTTGGACCATAGAGCAATTCTCAGGTGAATACATTTTTCTTCAGAGAATTTTCTTAACAGCTCCCCAAAAATAAAGATGCAAATGCTTTTATCTGAAAACCTAAAGAAGTCACCTAATATAAAGATTCTGTTTTTTTTTCTCTTGAAAACATTAGTCCATGGATATCAATAGTAATATTATACAAATTATAGTTAGCAGCAGTTAACAGGTTTGAACCTCTTTGGGAAAGATTGTACCCTACAGACATGTAGTCAACATGATTAAGAAGATATAGTACCTGTCCTCTAGAGCAGCGATTTTCAGCTGGTGTGCCACAAGAATTTTTAAAACGTGCAATACCTGACTATTTAGTCAGGGACATTGACCTCTTTCCCTTAGATTGTGAAATAAAAAAATGACAACAGCCAACACAACAATAGCCATCTGGTGTGAATGAGTCAAAATTAAACTTTTTTTTTGTCAGATTGGTAAAAAATATATCTTTTGGTGCACCACAGAATTTTAGTAATTAGTTTATGTGTGCCATGAAATGAAAAAGGTTGAGAATCGCTGCTCTACAGTATTTATAATCGGAGAGTACCAACAAGAAGTAAACAGATACAATATCAACAAAAGACTAAGAATTAATAACCAGATTTTAAGACTCTCTACCAGGATTCAAGAGAACATATTCCTATTTGTATTTTTAATAATGTATTAAATGCTAAAAGATATAGCATGGTAATTGTATCAGAAATCACTCACATGCTGTGGTTATGAAACATCTAGGTGTATTAGAATACTCATTGGCCCCAGAACCACTGTACATTGGACAAATGTAATGACCGTGCACTCTGGCGGTCCTAATAACCAACCAGATTTAAACCTGACCTTCCCTCTAAAGACATAAAAGAGCCAAGAAAATCATTAATCATCTAAATACATCTTTATGAACTTGGGAGATACTCACAGGTAAAGAACCTGTTTCTTTGAAGCTCCAACAGATAATTTACATTAGAATCTGATACCCTGGTTGAAGAGGTGTCTTTTATGCTTGATTGTATATTTGCATGTCCTTGTTTCCAGAAGAAAGGGAACCTGGTATAGCTAACCTTGGGATCATATCCCACCGATGAGCTATAATCCTGGGCAAGATGATCCCTTTTTTGGCCCCAGTTTAGCTTGATAAATGTAAATGTGAAATGAAAGGCTTAACCGGATCATTTCTAAGAGCCTATTGGTTCTTACATTCTATAGTCAATGCCTCATATTCCCAGATTTATAAATATCTACATATTTATCCATCCATCCATCCATCCATCCATCCACCCACCCACCCACCCACCCAAGAGGTATTTCCTGTGATCTACTACATACCAGGTACTGTTACAGAAACTTGGGATGTATCTCTATAATAAGATGAACAAGGCCCCTGATTTTAAAGATTACATTATGGTGGGGTAACTAGACAATAAACAAGTAAACAAATAAAACAGATAATTTCAGATAATGATAAATACTTCATCTCAGGTAATCTATATATATAAAAGCCTAAGTGACTGTTATGACTGGTCGTTATGATGCACACTGACCACCAGAGGCAGACACTCAATGCAGGAGCTGCCCCCTGGTGGTCAGTGCACTCCCACAGCCAACCTCCTATGGTCCCTCCTTCCAGACTGAGTGAAATGGCCCCGATCAGCTCTGATTGCCAGCCAGGCCAAGGGACCCCACCTGTGCACAAATTCATGCACCAGGCCTCTAGTATGCTATAAAATGACTTGGGGTGTGTTTTGGATTGAGTGGTCAATGGTTCTTGGAGAAGTAAGAAGCATATGAAGATCAGAGAGAACATCCCAGGCAAAGAAAAAACAATTTCAAAGCCCTAAGGGACCAGCTTCTTGTGTTTGAGGGATAGGAAAAAGAGCAATGTGACTGCAATTCAGAGAAATAGGGTGGGTCATGCATGTCATTGAAACCAAGGTAAGGAGTTAGATTTTATTCTAAGTGAAATGGGAAGGCCATACATGTTTTACAGGCATGGCAATGGTACTATCCAATTTTGTGTGTTAGAAAATCATACTGGTTTCCTTGAGGAAAATGGATGGTAAGTGGGAAAGAGTGACAACAGAGAGTTTGGAAGCTTTTATAGTCCCAGGGAGAGATGATGCTGGTTTGGATAGTTGTAGTTTGATGGAGGAGAAGTGAATATATTCTACTGGGCATAAAACAGGAAATTAGACTTTCTTCCTGTAGACAGATTTTAACAGTGGTCTTGTAAGACTCAGTCTGTGGTGAACACTGTTTAGCTTCATGTGGTTGCCTGCTTCCATAACCCTTTCCTTGGTTGTTGCTAGTGGCACTCCAACCTTAAATTAAACCCCAAATATTTCATGCACCCAAGAAGTTATGTGACCTTACAGACAAATAATCTAAACTGCCTAAGCCATCAGTTGTCTGTACATGGAAGAATCAGACTTGATGTATGATTTCTAAGTTTATCAGGTCTGACTGCATATGATGCTGGTTAGAGGTTGATGTTACAGAAAATGTGTATAAGAGTGTGGGGGTATTTATTGGTACAAGGGTGTCTGAAACATGGACAAGCAATGTATGTGAGAATGTATGGGTATTTGAGATGGAGATGGTATGTTAGGGAGAATGAGGATAGTGTGGGCGAAGACATTTGGAAGGATGATTTTATATTAAGAGTTGGTATCTGGAGAAAATTTAAGCATGAGAGAAAGGAACAAAGGGCAAGATGAAAGAGATTGGTGAAGGGGACACTTGCAATTTTTAATTATTGATGTGGCAGAGGAACTGATCAAGCAGATTTGACACCCAAGCACTGGCTATAAAAATGGTGGTTGAATATTAGCCTTGGAGATAAAAACATCCAGGGAGGGTGAAGAAAATATTCTTGTTGTACAGAGTAATGTACAGATTTTCCTTAAAGTGTCTGTCTATCCATTAAATGCTTCAGTCATGGTTACAGGTATAACTTCCTTTTGATACTGTTTTTCAAATGTCACCAAAGACTAAGGAGAATTTGTGATTAGGTATTTGAGCATATCTGTTCTGTAGATGCCAAAATAATTGTGAAGCAATCCATTAAATTCCATACCTACTTTCTTTAGTTGAAATTATTCAAATTGCAAACAGATTTGCCAAGTGGTTTTTCAGATGGAGAACTTAAGCATTGAGTATATAGAAACTTAAGTCAGGCTTTTTATCACTACATCTATCCTATATAATAAAGAGCTAATATGCTAATTAGACAGAACATCAGAATGACCGTCTGGACAACCTTCCAGATGAAGCCGGGGCTGCGAGGGCTGAGGCAGCTGGGGCTGTGAGGGCCAAGCCCCTTGCACGAATTTTGTGCATCGGGCCTCTAGTATATATATAAAAGCTTAAGCAACTATCTGACCATTTGACCATCCAACTGGTAGCTATGACACGCACTGACCACCAAGGGGCAGATGCTCAATGCAGGAGCTGCCAAGATGTGGTGACTTGGCAGCTGCAGTTCTTGGGTGACACACCTGGAACCAGAGAGGAAGGAGCCCGATTCCAGGGTGTGTCACCTTCTTGCAATCTGGGACCCCTCAGGGGATGTCAGAGAGCTGGTTTCAGCCCGATCTCTGCAGGCCAGGCTGAGGGACCCAGTGCATGAATCTGTGCACTGGGCCTCTAGTTTGATAATAAAAAGGTGACCAGGTAATTTTTAAATGAATTATGATAAAATAAAAAATTAAGCATGTCCAGTAGAAATGACACTTAGTAGGACATCTCCAGTTACTCCTCTGATGTCAATGGCACAAACCCTTGGCACTGTCACTCAAGAAAACTTGAGGTAGTCTTCCTAGCCCTACCAAAATACTTTTATGGGTAAGTAAGATAGTCTCATTCATTTATATTTTTACTAACCCCCTGAGACAGCCCACTAAGATGCTGGGACAGAGAGGGGATTATAGGAACATGGTTTCTTCTCTGGAAGACACAACAGCAAAGTAATAGCTCTCTTGGTTATTTGCAGTCTCAGATGGTATGTTCTGATCCTGGATCCATGGAGACTAACGGTTAGAAAGAACTTTAAGATGTTTTGGTCTCACTTCCTAACCCTAACCATAACCATGACCCTAACCCTTTCACAGATGAAGAGACTGAAGTCAAGAGGGGTACTCTAGTCACAGAGGCTTGCTAATGCCAGAGCCAGAATTTGCCTCTGGTTTTCTTGGGAACCACTGAATTGGACTTCTTCCATCTTGTACCGCCAACCATTTTGTGTGGACACAAAAGGGGAAAAATTTTGATGACAAAATAATCTTCAGAAATAGAGAGCAATGCATTTATGTCTGTACACACAGTGGTTGCAGAAACTTTTACTCCAAGATGTCTTTGTGGTTTACTTACTGCCATTGTAAAGTCCCTGGGAAATTTACTTTGATTATTTCTAAAGGAACTGAGAACCAGCCCACTGCTTTTATCTTCTACAACAGACAGTAGAGACATAAGCATCAAAACAATAGTAGCAACATAATTTACTCAGACAAATAACTCCCCAAGCAAAACAACTTTCATTTTCATATAATATAGACTTCATCTATACTCATGCTATTGGATCTTTCCCCTTTGCTTATATTATACCCTCTATTTTAAAAATGAAATAAGCATTGTTTTTCTATATTTTAAAAAATTTAACTCTAGAACAAAACATCTATAAAGAAAAGTAAGCAAATATAAATGTCCTGTTGATGAGTAAGTTATAAAGCATACTACCTCATTCCTACAACCACTACATGTCAGAAATAAAACATTGTCAGCACATAGAAGTCTTCCATGCCTGTATTTTCCTTTCTGATGTCAACTATTCCAACTCTTTTCCCCTTTTAGACTGAACTTTGTGATATCCACTGAGGTTATATATTCTGTTTCTATCTATTCTTTTAGTCATTACCACAACATGCATACTGCACTTATCAAAGTTTCAAGTTACATATACCTTTCCTGTCCCTAGACAATATGTTCTAGGTTGATAGGTAGTTTCTTTCACCACGTTGAAGATATAAGACATAATTTCACTGTATCATGGCTTTTATGGTTATTGCAACATCACCTGTCAATCTAATAGGTGCTTCTTTGAAGGTAATCAGTCTTTTTTTTCTCTCTTGCTGCTTTTAGGATTTTCATTATGCTATGTGTAGATGTAAGTATTTTGGAAACACCTGCTAGTGATTTGTTGGGATTCTTGAATCTGTGGATTATGACTGCACTGTGAATAAATTTTCTAGCCTATTTTTCAGTTTATCAGCTTTCTCTTTACCTTTAATACTCAACCTTTCCCCTGAGTTTTTAATCTGTGTGGTTTTTGCCAGTATTAGTTGTTGCGTTTTTTTTTTCTTCAAATTAGTTGATCTTTTTTGAGTTTTCTGTGCTCTGCAGATATTATTATTATAACTTTGTCTTTTGTTTTCTTAAACATAGTAAGCTCAATTGTTTTATTTTGTGGGTCTGATAATTCAAATATATAATTGTTTGTGGATTTGTTTTTGTAGTCTGTTGTTTCTGTTATGTTTCCCTTTGTGTCTGATTATTTTTTATGGTGTGTTTGTCATTGTATTTAATTATTATTTGTAAATATGATTTGAGGTCTGAGATGTAAATTTTTTCTTCCTGGAATAGCTTACATTTTTATTTTCAAAAGCCTCTGGGTAATAATAATCCAAAATCACTTTAAACAAAATGTAAGAATTGAGAGACTATTGAAGAGATTCAAAGGTGGGTTATAATCTGCATGAGGGCTGGTTTGCTTCTGGTTTACCTGTACTCCAAAGATATAACCTTTTGGGATCCCAGCTTATTGAGGAAAGGGTCTTCTACTAGATTTCTCACTTTTCACACTCTGGGAGTTGAAACATGAAAACAAAAGTTTGAATCTGGGAGAACAGCAAATGCTTTCAGAGTAAAAGTAGCTCCTAAGCTCTGCTTATCTCTCTGAGTTCTGGTTCTTCAAATTTAACCTAGTACTTTCTTCTCTTTTAATAATATTTTAGACATTTTGTTCATCATTTTAGTTGTTGGGGTATGGGGTGATTTTGAACAACCTGGACTGCCATACTGAAAGCTAGAATACCTGTGTGTATATTCACAAGCAAACCCCAAGTTGAAAATTTATTCCAAAGTAATATGATAGATATACATTGAAGCCTACAGATATTAAGAAAAATAAGTAACTGTGGCAAATCTTAAATAAAATTAATAAAAAATCTTAAGTAAATTTTTAAATAAAATTTGTGCAAGTAGAGTTGTAGTAAATGAATCCTCCTACATAATGTTAGTCATATTATAAATTGGAGCAGTTCTTTCAGCATTAGTAGATGCTTTAACAAATTATGGTAGGTTAACATTATGGCCTTTTATACCACCATAAAAAGGATAATTATGATGACTATGTCAAAATAGAATGTTTATGATATATCATTAAATGACAATGGAGGAAAACAAAATAATATGTTTGCTATATAAAACAAGTATGTATATGGATGAAAAAAGCAAAAATACACAAATATTTCAGAATAAAGATAGAGATTTTAAAACAAGTAGAAAACTTTCATGATAATATTTTCCCCAAACAATTTCAGCATAAAAGTTTCTCACATTTAAAAAAAAAAAAGGAAGAAGAAAAAAAGGAAGGCAATGAGCAGTTTGAACTTATCCTATATAATAAAAGGGTAATATGCAAATTGACCAAATGACAAAATGACAGGTCATTATGATGCGCACTGATCACCACGGTGTACATGCTCAATGCAGGAGCTGCCCCCTGGTGGTCAGTGCACTCCCACAGGGGGAGCACTGCTCAGCCACAAGCCGGGCCTAAGCTGTCAGTTGGACATCCCCCAAGGGCTCCCAGACTGCAAAAGGGCGAAAACTGGGCTGAGTAATCTAATAACTCAGAATCTGTAGCCAGGCCCAAACCATCTCAGTCTCCTCCTTCTGTGATCCCTATGTAGCTTACAAAAACAACCTTGGCTTCCTAGAAGATGAAAATTAATTAAAAAAAAAAATGAAACAGTAAACAAATATTCGGGGCCTTACCTTTTTCATCAGACCTTAATTTAGTTTTCAGTGGATGAGGTTCTGAGAAGATACACATTTCTATCATTTGAAAATGATGCATCTGTTCTTTTACACTCTAGCAAGAGAGTATAATATCAATGTATATTTAAATATAATCACTTATTTTTAGTGTAAGCTATTTGTACTTTAAAAAAATTTTTCTTAACTGCATCATTCCCAAAATATCTTCCCAAAACTCTCCTTGTTTGACTAAGTGCAAATCCTCCCTCAATTTCAATATTAAAAACATTTCCTCAAAGTGGCATTTTCTTATTTAAAAAAATATTTTTATTGCTTTCAGAGAAGAAGGGAGAGGGAGAGAGAGATAGAAACATTGCTGATGAAAGAGAATCATTGATTGGCTGCCTCCTGCATGCCCCCTACTGGGGATCAAGCCCACAACCTGGGCATGTGCCCTGACTGGGAATCGAACCGTGACCTGCTGGTTCATAGGTCGATGCTCAACCACTGAACCACGCCAGCCGAAAAGTGGCATTTTCTGATTTTACAATAAAAATTAGAACCAATATCACCACCCTTATTCAATTAGTTCTCCATTCCTTACACAAATTATGGTGCATTACTACATATTTATTTGTTTACCATCTTTTTCCAATATGGAAGCTGCCAAAGGGCAGGAACCATATCTGTTTCATTCATACTCTGTAAATATATTGTCTAATATGCTGCATATTATATATTCATATATGACAAACAAGCTTCTGGTTAGGCTTCTTCTAGGGCACAGTTTTAACTATTATGTTCTTTTTTTGTGAAGTTTTTTCATTTTTATACAATAGAGGTGACTTTATGAAGAGATTACTTTTGTATTCAAATATAATTATTAGGGCAACCTATTCCTAAAATGTTGCTTTTTTTTTTCTTTTTATCCAGAAGAAATCGATGATTTTGCCAAGTCTAAAATATTTACATTTCACAATGGAGGTGTACAAATGTTATGCAAATGCTCTGAGAATGTCCAGCAATTTAGAATGGAGTTGCTGAAAGGAACACAAATAATCTGTGATTTCAGTAAGACAAAGGGAAGTGGAAACACCGTATCCAATCAGAGTCTGAAATTCTGTCAATCATCCAATAACAGTGTCTCTTATTTTCTGAATAACTTGGACAGTTCTCATGACAGCTATTACTCCTGCAGACTATCAATTTTTGATCCTCCTCCTTTTCAAGTGAAGTTCAAGAGCGAATATTTGCATATTTACGGTAAGATATTGTTTTCATCTTCTGGATGTAAATGTACATATGCATTTTGACAACTTTTCTTGCTAATGAAAAAAAATAAGTATATTTTGGGATGGAGTTCATTTAGGTGCAATTGATGACAATTATGATGAAAATACGTAAGGGATGATCTATATATATAAAGAGGTAATATGCAAATTATCTGGGATGCCTTAAGGCGTCACGACTGGCTCAGGAGGCAGCTGCGTGCACAGATGGACGGGAGGGGACTGTGTGCCACCCCCAGCCCCAGCAGCCACGGGGAGGCTGGGGATGGGGATGGGCCGACGCAGAGACACAACACACAGGGGCACCTGCTCTTAGCCACCACAGCATGGCTGGGAGCAGGCCCCCAGAGGACAAACACAGGGGTGGGGGCCTGCTCCCAGTGGCCACAGTGCAGCTTGGAGCACGCCCCCACCCCAGCAGACACACACAGAGGTGGGGGCCTGCTCCCAGTGGCCGTGGCATGGCTCAAAGCACACCCCCACCCCAGCGGACACACACAGGGGTGGGGGCCTGCTCCCAGCAGCCTGTGGCGCAGCTCGGAGTATGCCCCCACCCCAGCGGACACACACAGGGGGGCCTCTGTGTAGGAGCTGCAGAGGAAACACCTTTTCTGACCACTCATTGGCTAAGCTCCCTGTACGCCGCCACTCGCAGTGTTCTTGGTAACTTGGGTAATAAGAATCCAAGAAGGTGATCTAGGGTTTTTCCAACTCATTCCTGGAGGAAAAAATGAAGGTCCACTGCTGGAGGGGCTAAGAAATATCATATCCTGCCCTAGCTGGTTTTGCTCAGTGGATAGAGCCTTGGTCTGCTGACCACAGGGTCCGGGTTGGATTCTGATCAAGGGCATGTACCTAGGTTGCAGGCTTCTCCCTGGCTGGGGCCCAGGTCAGGGCTCATGCAGGAGGCAACCAATCAAAGTGTCCCTCTCAAATTGATGTTTCTCTCTGTCTTTCCCTCTCTCGTCCATGCTCTCTAAAAATCAATGGAAACATATCCTATGAAAGACACATCTTGAAAATGCCTAAAGAAAGTTGTCATTTTTTCATGGTGAAGGGACTGGAGTCCATATTGATGAAAACAGCTTGGCAGCTGTGGTGGCTGGCAGTGGCAGCAGCAGTGGGGTGATGGGGGTGGCACCTTCCCCTGATCAGCCTGGTCGCTTCCTGCAGAGGGAGGCCAGACTGCAGCTTAGGCCCACTCCCCCCTAAGGGCTCCCAGACTGTGAGAGGGGCAGGCTGGGCTGAGGTACGAATTTCGTGCACTGGGCCTCTACTTTATTAATAATAATAGATATTAATCAGTAATATGCCATTTGTTAATGTAGATTGCTGAGTTAGAAATAGATCATGTTGTCTCTAAAACAAATATGCCATTGCCCAGCTGGCATGGCTCAGTGGTTCGACCTGTGAACAAAGAGGTCGCAGTTCGATTCCTGGTCAGGGCAAATGCCTGGGTTGCAGACTCAATCCCCAGTGGGGCATGCAGGAGGCAGCCCATCAATGACTCTTTCTCATCATTGATGTTTCTACCTCTCCCTCTCCCTTCCTCTCTGAAATCAATAAAAATATAAAAAATAACTAAAATACATATGCCATCAAAAATCAGGAAAAATGAAGACAAATATCCAAACCCATGGCTTAATAACTATTACTTCTATTCACATAAGGCTTAAGGTTGTGGTTTTTGCTAAATTTGCAGAATGCAGTGAGATGACTGAAAAGAACAGTTTTATGTCATTACTTTTTCTACTTATTCTTTTGCAAAAATATGGACAGAAAAGTCCTTTTTATTAGTCACATTTGTAAACATATTTGTGTGTACAGTCTTTTAGGTTTTAGTTTTTGGATCCTTGCTATAATACTAAAATGATGTTGTTTACTATTTACTGGGTTTTATGGTTGCAATGAAGACAAGCTCATTTGATTAAATCGTTCTTTTAAATTCGTTAAAAAAAAAACAAAAACACCTTGGAATTCAGCACTGAAAGAGGAGATTTGATTTTTAGAATTTGTTCTTAATATCTCTTTTTTCTAACCCAGAATCACAGCTTTGTTGCCAGCTGAAGTTCTGGTCACCCATAGGATGTGCAGCTTTTGGTGTCATCTGCATTTTTGGATGCACATTTTTATGTTGGTTTAAAAATAAGGTGAGCAATGTCTATCTTTTTTTGCATCAACTTTACTGAGGAACATCAGTGGTCATTTACTCATCAAAGTACATATTACTCTTACCAGAGTACATGGATCAATAGGTAGACCATTTTTCTCTCTCAAGATATACCTACTAACTAAACTACTAACTTGGAACAGAAGCTTACTTTACAGCTGCTTCATTTCAAAACTTATTCGATGGCTTACAAAGAGATATGTTGTTATTATTATTCAACAAAGATGAGACAATTGAGGCCCATAAAAGACAAAAAGTCAGGAGGAAGGTAAAAACATAAAAATAGAAGCTTCTTGCTTTTAAAAATTATTTAATATGGGCTGCACATTTTATTCTAAGCTTCCTAAGAGTCGGGACAAAGATGAAACTGTTCTGTTTCACTCCATTGGTTAACTAAGAAATAAGTGAGAAAATCTTATAAGGTACCAGTAGTAGCTGAGAAGTAAATGGCCAGCTTGTTTCCATGGTAAATTATTAGGGCTCCTTATTTTTTATGAAAAACCACTGAAAAGCTATGCAGAATGATAAAACAACAACAATAATGACAACAACAAAAATCTGTGCTGAGAATATTCTTTTTAGCCTTTTGCAAAACACATTCTCAAAGAACTTATACCTCCCTGCATATGATGCAAGTCTGCTAATACCCAGGTGTAGCCACAGTGTGATCATTGACCAGGCAGTGAGTATATTTGTGCCAAATGGAATATGAAAAAAGAGATAAAGAAGGAAGAGAATGAGATAGAGCCCATGACCTAATTCTACTGAGCAAAGAACAATAAAGGCCAAAATGAGGAAGTCAGCTCTTTTTACTTAAAGTCCTTTTTGTTTTGTTCTCCTACTTAGCTGAAAGCCAGGACCCCAAGTCCCATTATAACATTTGTCACATACCAGTCCGACAAAGAATAGAAAACAGTAAACAAATAAACCAAAAACCAACCAAACAAACAAATAACAGGGATGGAGATGGGAGAGAGCAGATGACCAACCTGTTTTCTGACTTTCTCTTTCAGAAGCATCGAGCCAGTGTGCACGATGCGAACAGTGAGTACATGTTCATGGCAGCGGTGAACACGGCGAAGAAGCCTAGGCTCACAGGTACAGCAACATTTAGGGCTTCGGGAAGAGAAGAGCTGTCTTCATCGTAAGCCTGGAATTTTCATTTATGATTTTTAAAAAATATATTTTTTATTGATTTCAGAGAGGAAGGGAGAGGGCGAAAGAGATAGAAACATCAATGATGAGAGAGAATCATTGATCGGCTGCCTCCTGCACACTCCCTGGTTGGGCATGTGCCCTGACTGGGAATTGATCCCTGACTTCCTGGTTCATAGGTCCATGCACAACCACTGAGCCACACCGGGCTTAATTTATGATTTTAAAGGGAGGAATAATGCCTCTAAGTCTGACTTTTTGTATTTTCTGTGAAAAAATGAATTCTTATTTTACCTGATTTTATGTTTTTCTCCAGTGTATTGAAAACAAACAAGGTTATAAACTACTATTAAAATTAAACAAACAAGTTCATAAATCACTGTTGTATCAAATAAATTTTCCAATCGATATTTTAAAAATTGAGATGATTCAAAGTCTCCCTTGTTAAAAACAGTTCATTAAGTCATACAATGAGATTTACTGAATATCAATTAAGTGCAAAAATCTAAGGGAGGCACTGTGGGAGATATATAGATACATGGAGATTTTAGACTGAGATTTGGAAGAGAGATCTGGATTGGTGTTACCAAGAGAAAGGAGGAGGAATTGGTGAAGATATTGTTAAAATGTGCAAGTTTAAAGAACTTGGGTATATCACAGAAGGCCAGTTAGGTGGGAATTTGACCTTTTCCATTCAGATTAAGCGTTGTTAACTTGAGTGTCATTAAGTTGAGGAGCATTCAGAAAAGTTGAAGCATCTATTGTAGATAGGTGTAAATTTTATGCTTTAGAGGTTGCAATGATATGAGGTATATGATGAGACAGAAGCCATTGCATTTTTGCCACAACTCATTGGTGAATAATTTATATTAAAGAAACACACAAAACATCTGCCATAGAATTAAAGTATAGAAAGGGAGCTAAATGCTCTTTTAGTCCATCTCACTTTTCAGATGCAAGAAATTATTAATGCCCAGGGTGTTTGGAGACATCTTTGTTACCCAGAGATTGATACCATAGCTTTGACACTAGCAAAGAGCTTGTGTTTCATATAACTTTGCTATTTAAAAAAATAAATTCTCTTAATCTCTGTGCTCTTAATAATGTGTCTGCTTTGGTATGGAACACTTAAAACAGACCCTGAGACAGAGACTTGGGGACAAGTAATTTAGGTGGAAGGTGACCCCAAGAAGAAGGGGTGAGGGAACAAGGAGAGTGAGACAGGTAAGGAGGAAACGCAAATGAAAGTTGCATTGCTGAGATCTCAGCTAGAGGCCACAGGATCTCTGAGGAGTGGACAGATGTCTCCCATAAGTGGGGCATTATCCACTGGCTCCCACCCGCCCTGGTTTAGGGTTGGCTACAGAGAACCTTAATCTCCCACGTCCCTAAACTGTGCCCTGTGCTTGGGATTAGCTGGCTCAGAAGTCTTCAGAGAAAGCCCTGAGGCAGAAAAGCAGAGAAATGCACCATGGGCTTTTGTGCTAGAACCCTCGGCATGCACTGAGGTGTCCACCCCCTGAGGCTGAAATCAGAGGTGGGTGGTTTCATGTTCCACCTACCAAGCCTAGTATATCTCTTCCAATTGGATTTAAACAAATAGCTATGCAAATGGCCAGAGAGTAAGCTTCTTGAGGGGAAGCAGGACCTTCCTTCTCTATATTCCGAAAGCATTACACATACCCAATTCCAAGCAGAGCCTGACCCAGCACCTCTGTCAAATATTTATTGAAAGATTATTATGTGAATAGCACTGTGCTGAGTAATGTGTGCTGGGCAGAGGGAGGGAAGACCCAAGACAGTCCTTGTTTTCAGTTTGTAATGTCATTGGGAGAGGTGATATGTTTACACGGAGGGTGGAGTTACGTGTTAGTGTCAAAAGTATGTAATTGCGAAGTGTACATTTCAGATAATATCTGTTATGTAGGAGTTGAGAGTGGGGCGAATAAAACTGTATGGAAAATGTGGAACTGGTGTTGGGTCTTGACTGATAAAGAAAAGTTTGGATGGGGTGTGTCTGTGGGTGTGCATATGCATGTGTGCGTGTGCATGTGAAAAAGGGGGGAAACTTGAGAAAGGGAATTGGTGCGTGGAGAGCTTTTAAAGAATTTATGCTACATTTTTGTTACAGATGTTGCTCATAACTTGGGACTCTCTAGCACCCAGGCATGAACCACGTTGGCCATCTCCCCCCTACTTGAAGTGCAAGAGTTCCTCATTTCCTGGACCCTGAAGAGTCTGGCTTGATTTGACTACATACATCTACTGAAGCTTTGTTCAATCCGGACCAGTAACTATACCAGTCAACACGGATAGTTACAGACTGCCTCAGAGCTGTTGAGTTCTATGGAAACAAACACCCTCTTGCGACTTTATAGAAAGCCGGGGTCACATGTGCCAACAAGCAGACCTGGCTGGGATGGGATCACGTTCACATTTGCTTCTCGCCAGTAAAACACACACATCTACAAACATTGTTAGAATACGCCACGGGCACTGAGTCTACAAAGCAAACAGGCAGCCGAGGGCCAGCATGTGTCCGCAATCCACTAACAGACTACCTCTTCTCGTAGGATGAGCTTCCCTTGTTAAATCAGACAGTAGAGGAGTTGCTTCAAAACTGTAGGTATTTTATTTCTGAGGTGTCAACGTGTGACTATAATGTACTAATGCATTAGTGCACAGTACTCTTCTCCAACTTCTGAACCCCAGTCCGCCACTCCACCAAGAGTTTAGATACCGTCTGCTCTCAATTTTCCTTTTAAAAATACTTCTACTATTTGACAGATGCTCTGAGGAGGGAGCTATGTCTATATTTTTTCCTCTACTGCTCCATAAAGTACATAGATAGTATATATATGAGTATAATATATATGAGTACATATATTATATAATACATATATATTAACAATCTGATGAATATGGTTTACCTATATTCTTCCTACAAGAATATTTTTGCTCCAAAAAGACATCTTCCGCCCCCCCCCCTAGATTCAGTTAAAATGGTGTATTTTCTTGACTTGGTATTAGTGGTAGGAAACATTGGCCAGAATGGAAAGTGATTTCATTTTTATGATCCTGTTTTCTACCATTACCTATGTTTTCAAGGTGCTATTAATTACAAGCTAGGCTATTTTTGTAATCAAGGTCCTGGGGTAGAGACAATGATGTATTCAGCATCAAAGCTGCGGTCTCCGGAGGTCACTGCCAAACTCCGGCCCTGCTGCCTCTGGGCTCCACTGGCTGAAATGAGCCCCATCAGCCTGGAGCAGCCATCCAGACCTGGATGGAATTCCACGGGTTCAGAGACTCCCCTGAGCGAGGGCCAACCAGGCGTTGTTGCCCTCAGAGGCTGACGTCATCCTGGGACCACAGTGGGCGAGCCTGCATTTGTACCTCCAGGATTTGTGAAGAAGCATCAGCATGATGGCCTCTCCTAGAAACCATGCCACTTGGAAGCTGGCCTGGCCCTTCAAGATAGTTTTGGTTGGGAGATTGTTAGATATGTGTAACGTGGTTATTCTTAGCCTGGATATTTTCTCTACTTCCTGTGTGCATGCCAAAGACTTCTGAAACAGCCAATGCGTATTCAACAATAGTTTTAACTGTAGGTGAAAATGGGGTTATGGTAGTTTTAATATGTGTAGTTGCCTGCTTATGGTTTACTTTTTTAAAAAAGTGAGATCTGATATGTCATTAGGCATGCTTATATTATTTTAAGCATGTGTAATGCTGGATGTGTACAGTACAATACTGAATTTGTAATTTGAATCAAGTATGGTGTTCTCTGTTTCCAGCTGACTTGAACAACCTGGCTGGCTCTGCAGAGGTGTTTCCTAAGGTATTGGCAGCTTTCTGTGTGGGGGATCAGGGTGGGGAGACCCTTCATGTGGCGTGGTTGCCCAAGCTGTGCCCTGAAGCATCCCCATCCTCAGCATGGCACATTTCAAAGTGAAGTGCTGAAGGATACAATTTCTGTGAAATAAAATCTGGCTTTAAGAGGAGCTGCTTATGAAATGGATTTTAGCAGTAGTAGGAAACTAAATAATAAACGTTTGATATTCAGCAACTGAAAATACCTCTCAGTGTTTTCTTGGGGGAGGGAAATGGTTACTTTAGCACATTTCCCCTTCTTCTTCTTCCTTTTTATTTTTTTGGTGTTATATGTATTTATTTATTTTTTGATTATTTATTATTTAAAGTATTACATATGTTTTCTTTTTTACCCCATTGTCCTCTCCCCAGCCGCTCTCCCCTAGCCCCAGCACATGCCCTCACCCTCCTACAGTCTGTATCTATTGGTTATGCTTATATGCATGCATTCAAGTCCTTTGGTTGATCTCTTACTCTCCCCCTGCCTCTGAGGTTTGACGGTCTATTCGGTGTTTCTATGTATCTGGATCTATTTTTGTTCAATAGTTTTCGTTGTTCATTATATCCCACAAATGAGTGAGATCATGTAACACTTATTCTTCTCTGACTGGCTTATTAAATTTTTTTAAACAACCACAAACTTATAAAAAAGTTGGAAGTATAGCCAAACGACTATTCTTTTCCTGAGGAAGTTTCTGACCCAATGCCCTCTCACCTGTGACTAATAGTATCTATTTCCTATAAGCGAGCATACTTCTCTTCATAACCGCAGTCCATCAACATTGGAAAGTTCACATTGATACATTGCTACCATCTGATCCTCAAACTGCATTCAAGTTTTTCCAGATGCTCCCATAATATATTTTATAGCAAAAGATTCCGTTTACAGCAGAATCTCCCCTTGCATTTATTTTTTACATCTCTAATGTATCCTTCACTGTGGACAATTCCTCTATCTATACTTTCACGGCCTTGGCTCTTTTGAAGATTACAAACCATTATTTTGTAGAATGTTCCTTGATTTGAGTCAGTTTGATGTTTCTTCATAATTAAAGAAACAACAGGTGATTGATCTTTGGCAAAAATAACGAAGAAGTGATGCTATGTTCTTTTAATGTTGATTTTGGTCACTTAACTGAGGTGTTGTTTGTCGAGTTCTCCACTGTGAAGTACTCTTTCCTCTTTTTGCAGAGGTACTTTGAAATTTCTTTCGTTTTTCCATCAAAATTTCCTGATTTGGCCAATGGGTAGACATGTGTTACTATCATCATTTTACTTTTATGCATACACTGTCCCATCTTGGCCAGAGGGAGACTGTTCAAACTAGTTCTTGCATTCTTTTAACAAGTCCCCATCATTCTTTCAGCACTTCCTTGCTTTCTGGCAGAATTAGGCATTCCAGACTCAGCTCATGTTTTCCCTGTCCCAGAGCTGGAATCCACAGTTTCTCCAAGGAACCCTGGTATCTTTGGAGAAAGCAATAATTTTTAGCAGCCATGATCTAGGCATTAGTTATGCTTATTACTATTGGGATTTCCCTGCTCCTAGGCTCCTCAGCGAACAGAACTGGGTTACACACACACACACACACACACACACACACACACACACACACAGATGTAAATGTGTGTGCATATATATCTTTATGGATATGAATACATATATAATATGCATATTTACATGTAGATGTGTATATATGTACACATATATACAAATATATGTATAAATACAACATATGTAAATATAGATATAAATATGTGTATGTGTGCATATGTATGTGTACATACACATTTAAATCTATATTTATATCTGTAACTATCAATATATGTTGAAATCCATATGTTCATACTCATGCCTTTAACTCCAATACAACCCTATGGGGTTCAGCCTACATTTATTCCTTTCTATTATTTGTCTCTCTTATGACAGTGAGAAACCTGATTCTCATCCTTTTTAGCCTCAAAACCTCATTCAAAGATATCTTTTCATTTATTTTAGAAAGAGAGGAAGGGAGAGAGAAAGAGAGAAACATCAATGTGAGAGAGAGACATTGATCAGATGCCTCTTATAGGCACCCTGACTGGAGATTGAATCTGCACCTTGTTTGGTGTGTGGGACAATGCTCCAACCAATTGAGCCACTCGGCCGGGGCTCATTATCCTTAATATGTTTAATTATTTGCGCAATGCCCAGTATTAAATCTCCCATTTTGGTAGTACCCCCTCCCCTGTGTGGTAGCCTCCTCTCTCAGCGTTGGCTCTGACTCCTCCATCCAGTGCACACACTCCTGGAAGTGGCTTGGGCTCTGCCTCCCCAGGCTTGGCTCTCCCACCCCATGGATGCCCTTCTCACCCTGTTTGGGCTCTAATGCCTTAGGCTGGGTGGTCTTTCCATCCCTAGCTCAGGGCCACCGTGGCTCCTTTGGCCTGGGGTGGCTAACCTTATGGCCTGTGCTAAGTTCCATTTGCCTGTAGTGATTATTGGTTTGATACTCTTTATTGGCAGCCATTCCTTCCATGTGTCTCTTTCTTACTTCCCCATTGATGTTTCTTTCATTTCTCACATAAACTGCTTACTTCCCTATTGGTGTTTCTTTAATTTCCCACATAAGCCGCTTGTCTCAGCCTCTGTTCTGGGGAAACTCTAACTCAGACACCCTTTGTCCCTCCAGACACAGAGGGAACAGTGGTTTTCCCCTGGTGCTTCATCTTCTCTTGTTTGTTTCTTGATTTCATCTGTATCTTTGGAAACCATCCCTTCATTACCCTCCTAACCTTTTGGTTATTACTGATTTCTGTAGAGGCTCTGATTGAATCACACCCAGACACGGCCTGTTCCCTGCTCCATTCCCCTGCTGAGACCCAGAGTCCTCCTAGGAACTGACCTCCTTCTTTAGGGGCATCAACTTGAATTCAAATGAGTGAAAATCCTCACCTTCTTATAGCTTTTTCTTTGTTAAATTCACATTCTTCACATGAGTTACATGGAAAGAAATGACTTGCAATCAGAAATAAGTTTTAACAGAAAATATATATTTTCCCAGTCTTTTGAGAACATGCTAAAATGGGGATAGGTTTAATTTGCAAAGCACAGCAAAACTTCATTAAACACACACACACACAAAACCCCTTTCCTCATTATCAGTGCCTCCTACATGCCTGGAGGCAGTTCTTGAACATCTCCTTCCTCCTTTCCTTCTCCTAAAGCAGCATGTCAAGCTCAGAGGCTAACACGGGCCAAATAAACAAGGTTTAGGTTTATGTGGGCTGCAAAAAAACAAAAGCTTCAATGTTCATAGAAAGGTAGGCTTATTTCGATAGAGACATGCTGAATACAAAGTATTGAAATAAATGAGTAGTAATCGTTAACATAAAATAATAGAACATTTTAATAAAAATTAATATATTTTCTTGAACATTAACTTACCAAACACTGAATAACTGCCCAAATTAATAAGCTTAATGCAAATAAACCTATTTTTCTTGTTCTCCGGAAGCGATATATTTCCTGTTGCACACACCAAACAAGTCAGTCGAAGACTAATGACAAGTGGCAATCAGCTGCTAAAATATTCACTGCTAGTATTAGTGGAGAGAAATGGTATGCCTGCGCATGAGGTATGTAAGGGAAATGAATGCAACACGATTATAGTAATCAGTTATTAGCGAACGTTGTAGTTCATTATTAATAATTATGTTTAAACAGCATATTGTAAAAATTAAGTTACAAATTTTTTTGGGGGGGGGGGCTGGGTACAGTGAACTTTATTGATAATGCATGACAAAGTAGGGCTCCCTACGCCTCTCCCCTTCTTCAGGAGGTCTGGAATGGAAACGGGGGTTAGGAGATTCTCAGTGTGTCGGGGGATCGATCTGGGGCAGGGACTCCCCAGCAGCTGAGGGCCTCTCTTCCTCTTGCTGGGGTTGGTGGTCCAGGGAACTCTTACTCCTTAGAGGCCATGTGGACCATAAGGTCCACCACCCTGTTGCTGTAGCCAAATTCATTGTCACACCAGGGAACGAGCTTGACAAAGTGGTCATTGAGGGCAACGCCAGCCCCAGCATCAAAGGTGGAGGAGTGGGTGTCACTGTTAAAGTCACAGGAGACAAAGTGGTCCTCAGTATAGCCCAGGATGCCCTTGAGGCGGCCCTCTGATGCCTGCTTCACTACCTTCTTGATGTCATCGTATTTGGCAGCTTTCTCTAGGCGGCAGGTCAGATCCACAACCAACACATTGGGGGTGGGGACATGGAGGGCCATGCCAGTGAGCTTCCCATTGAGCTCAGGGATGAGCTTGCCCACAGCCTTGGCAGCGCCAGTAGAAGCAGGGATGATGTTCTGGGCAGCTCTTTGGCCATCACGCCACAGCTTCCCAGAAGGACCATCCACGGTCTTCTGGGTGGTGGTGATGGCATGGACTGTGGTCATGAGTCCCTCCACAATGCCAAATGGATGACCTTGACTAGGGGGCCAAGCAGTTGGTGGTGCAGGAGGCATTGCTGACAACCTTGAGGGGGTTGTCATGGTTCACACCCATCACAAACATGGGGGCATCCGCAGAAGGAGCAGAGATGATGACCCTCTTGGCTCCAACCTTCAAGTGAGCCCTGGCCTTCTCTGTGGTAGTGAAGACACTAGTGGACTCCACAACATACTCTGCACCAGTATCACCCCATTTGATGTTGGCGGGATCTCGCTCCTGGAAGATGGAAATGGACTTTCCACTGATGACAAACTTCCCATTCTCAGCCTTGACTGTGCCTTTGAACTTGCCCTGAGTAGAATTGCACTGGAACATGTAGACCATGTAGTTGAGGTCAATGAAGGAGTCATCGATGGCGACAATATTCACTTTGCCAGAGTTAAAAGCAGCCCTGGTGACCAGGCACCCAATGCGGCCAAATCTGTTCACTCCGACCTTTGCCATTGTGTCTCAGGGTTGTGGCTGCTGGCACTGCGCAGGAGAGGCTGTCTGACGAACAGGAGGAGCAGAGAGCCAAGTTAATGAATTTTTATTAAAATGTTTTTTACATACTGTTATATGGCTGGGCTACAAAAATATTCATTGTGAGCCGCATTTGGCCCTCAGCCTGCGAGTTTGACATGCTTGTCCTAAAGCCTAGTCTAAGAAGCCTGCACATTTCTTCTATCTCCTCCCTATATTTATTTTCCCATTCCAAGAACCTGATGAAACAGCGTTTTCTTTTTCTTAATTCATATTGCCCCTGCATTCATTTTCTATAGCTGCTGTAACAAATGACCAGGAACTTGGTGGTTTAAAACAACATAAATTGATTTTTACAGTCCTGGAGGTCACAAGTCTGAAATCAGTTTCTCTGGGCTAAAGCCAAGGTGTTGGTGGGTCTGGTCCTTCTGGAGGCTCCAGAGGAGAATCCATTTTCTTGTTTTTCAAAGCTTCTGTTGACTGCCATCATTCTTTGGCTTGTCATCACTCCAATCTCTGTAGTCATACTGCTCTCTCCACTTCTGTCATTGAATCTGCCTCTGCTTTGTCTTATAAGGGCATTTCAGGCTCATATTGATAATCCAGGATGATCCTCCATAACTTTTAAAATCCTTAATCATACCTGCAAGCATCTGTAGAGTCCTTTTGGCATATGAGGTAATTCACAGGTTCCAGGGTTTAGGACTTGGATCCCTTTCATTCTTTAGCCTATCACAGTCCCCTAACCACCATGGTTTGGGGTTGGGGTATTCCCTATGAATCTTTCCTTCTACTCCCAACCTAGGTTTTTATACTTAGGATTCCCCACCCTCTGCTCTAATTCTTTTTTTCTGAAAGTCCACACCTTAGATTATTTCTCTGGCCAATGGGAAATGCTCTAAGTCATGCTTAGGTTTAGACGTCAGCCCACTCAATGGCTGACACTCATTACTCTTAGCAGAGTAAATGCTAAGGTGGCGAGAGAACAGGTCAATATGAACTTCAGTTCTGTGCACAATGGTGACCTCAACTTTGTCAATTCTAGTTTCCTTTATGTGATGTTTATGGAAAGGAGCTGTAGACCCCACTGGTTGTTTGCTAGTTGGTCCATTATAATAAACACATTCCTGAAGAACAGTCTATACTTGGAAATCAGTACATTTTGAACCCATGTTAAGAAAAGACTCAATTGCCTCACTTAGCCACAAGCCCATCCTGTTTTTGTGCCACTGGGTCCCCGTCACTGTGAAATAAAATTGTTTTCTTGCTTTACCTGACAGGACCTGCCAGAATCCTAAAAGAAGTTGACATTAGTGTTTAATGGCTGTTCACTTTATTAATGTGGAAAGTGAACTAGACTTAATTAAATTGTTTTGGGTCAGAGTTTTCCCTTTAATGGAAATCAGGGTGGGGATCTTCTATTTCCCTCCATCCCATGGTATATATTAAATGCCGTGGAGTCTGAATTTATTTCCTAGCAACAGTCAAGAAAAATGGCTATTTCTGGGAAGCATTCCTCTTTTAATGTAAAGAAACCCAAGTGAATTAACATAAAAAATATGATAACCACTCACTGCCTTCCAGTTGAAGCTTAGATCCAGCCTAACATTGCTCAAACAGAGCTTTGAGAGTAAATTCTGTGGGTATGTGATGAGCAAAGGAGTGATTTAAAATGATCAAAATGCCTACCTGCAAATACCCTTCTCTTCACTGACTAAATTCCCACTCATTCATCGTAAGGGGATATTTATGTTGAATTTTGTATTTCAGAAAAATTTTGCAGAAATTCCACTGTCCAGATTTTCAAATGTCTAGAATAATCCATTTCAAGTGAGTAAAGGCAAGGTCTAAGGTATCAAATATTATCACAAAGAAAGGTGTTTATAAAGTTCAGCAGAACAGCCACAGAATTTCCACAAGCTCTCCAACCACAGTCTCCAAAGATCCACAGTCTAACTTTACAGATGGTCTGAAGAAGTAAAATGACTTCCTATGATTATAATCTCAGTGAGTATCAGAAGCAGACCAAAAATGTGTCAAAAATGCCTCTTATTTTTGACACCATTGCTTTTCTCATTTCCCACTTGCTTTATTTTACTCAATCCAACTTCAAATACCCTATATCCTCCCCATAAACATTCATTCTCCCCTCATAGCACCCATCTTCCTCCTCCCACAAAGAATACTGAAGAGGATAAAGAAGGCTGGGCAGCAAGTGAAGGAGAACCTTCTATGGAAGAAGGTTTGCCAATTCATTTCCTTTTCATTCTCCTCCCTCTTCATCAAGACTCATCCCTACCTCCAAACCCCCTGCTTGTCCTCCAGTGTTCTCCCAACACTCCACTCTGCCCCTGACCCCTGAGACAATGATACAACCCCCTTCGTCATCCAAGTTTTAACCACACATGAGAAGCTATGGCTAAAACTGTTTTTGGATGAAAGGGTCAGTGGAAATGAGGGCTAGATATCTGAGTTCTGGGACTCAGACTGTATCCTTTTACTTCCCACTATATTTTCTGTTTATTTGCAGCTCTACTAATCATCATTGCTAAAACCTGAGAGTAAGGTAATTACCTCCTCATTACTCCAGCAAGAAAATAACTTGACATCAATAACCTTTGCGTTTAAGGTTCCTTCTGGTAAGCATTTTATGTAAGAGATGTAGTTACAGTCAGTCACGAAAGTTTCAGAACTTTACACCAAACTCATCAGAATGTGTATTTTACTGTGCTATCACGAATCCAGCTGGTGTCATCCACTTACGTAACTACCAGTCAGAATATGGTCCAGTTTTAGGCTCTGGGTCTGCCACTGGTTTGGATATATGAAACAAATATAATAAACATGAAAAATCTGTTCAGCATCACTATTTGTCAGGACAATAGAAATTAAAACCACAACAATATGGCACTACCCACTCACTGGTATGGCCAAAATTAAAGCGTGGCCAGATAGGGAGTAACTGCAACACTCATTCATTGCTAGTGTGAGTGCAAAATGGTAACACCACTTTAGAAAATAGTTTGGCAATTTATTGTAAATTTAGCGTACTCTTACCATACGACCTAGCAAACATCCCAAAATAAATGAAAGTACAGATTTCCACAAAAACCTATAAGCAAATGTTCATAGCAGCATTATCTATAATAATAAAAGCATAATATGCTAATTAGACCAGATGTCCTTTTGGACAACCTTCCAGACGAAGCTGTGGTGGCGGGGGCCAAGGCAGAGGCAGCCACTGTGACGGAGGGCGCCGAGGCTGCTGCTGCGGTGGCAGGGGCCAAGTTCTTTGCTCAAATTTTGTGCATCGGGCCTCTAGTTCATAATAACTAAAAAATGAGAACATCCCAAATGGCCCGTAACTGCTGATACTCAAGTCCAAAAATCATGGTACTCCTATTTGTGGTAAGTAAGAAAATGATCCATTTAAGCGTTAGGTTTAATAGTTAGAATCTCAACTGAGTGTTTGGGGAAAAATTTATAGGGCAGAAGAGAAAAATGAACCCCCAGAGATAGGTCCTATGATTGAGAAAGAAGAAGAAGAAGAAGAAGAAGAAGAAGAAGAAGAAGAAGAAGAAGGAGGAGGAGGAGGAGGAGGAGGAGGAGGAGGAGGAGGAGGAGGAGGAGGAGGAGGAGGCAGGAGGAGGAGGAGGAGGAGGAGGAGGAGGAGGAGGAAATTCTACTAAAAGCCTTGAATATCCAAAATCTGAGGGAAGACAATATGCTTTGAGGATATAAGGTAAAAAAAACAACAACAGCTTTTACAAGATCCTTAGGAGGAAAATATTCTGAAACATGGTAGGAGCTTCAGTTCAGGGATCTACTGAGGGTGAGACTTCAGCAGGAAAAAAAAAATGTAGTAAGTAAGGTAATATCATTTCTATAAAACAAGGTTTCACAAGCTCAAGCAATTCTACTTCAAGAGATAGGAGTAGCAGCCATTATGTCATAGGACTGAAGATGTTTGCTCTGAAATTGGTGTGATAATGATGGTCCAAATAGATACCACACTAGGATTGGCACCTGGGCACCAGAAACACAAGACTTGAAGGGGGGATGCAAATATCTTGTGACTGGTGCTGTAACCACTGTAAATTTCTACACTTTCTAAGAAGGCTACGACGTCTCCTACACCTCTCTCTGACGGAAAAGGTAGTATGCGCTGGGATTTTCCCTCCAATGTGACATTAACTTCTTAGGAGAAATTAATCTCTTTTTAGAAATTTCTCCCAATTGGGTTTAATTTTATAGTCATGAACTTTAGATAACTGACATAAGCTGACTGACATCTTGGGCAAGACTAACATTGAGGTCTTCTTCTCTCTGACTATTCTTCTTTCCTCAGTGCCATGATTCACTGCTATGGTTCTTTGGCCACATTAATGTGGGTCTAGACTAAGTATTATGTTCAAGAAATAGTTTCACCTGAGAAACTTCTAGGAGCTGGGTTTTGTTTTGGTTTAAATTTTATGATCATAGTACTGCCTGTCATGATAATGTAGGTGTGTCTTTGGATTCTTTAAATGTTGGGGAACATGAGAAATTACACTTATTTCAGTGATAAAAATCCCAGTCAGCAGTGGTTGAAAGAACTCAGATTCTACCAGATATTTGAGACTAAGTCCTTTAGCTGAGCCTAAGTAGAATAAGAACTTGGGGAGGAAGAATTAACGGTCTTAATTCTTTTCTACATTAAATTGTTAGAACTTGAACATGCAAGAGAGTGTAATCTTTGGACTTCACAATTTCTTTTGGGAACTTAACAATGGGAGGGAGTTCATATGCAAATTTTGGGCATACTTATGTTGTTGGAAATTTGTTAGTGGAATATGTTAGTGTTGCCAGTGAATTGTAACGCCTAACCTCTGGAGACCTATATTGGGCAATGTAGTTGGGTATAATTTGGGTTGAGAAATAGAAAAGGGAGCAAAATCTCAGCCATGGATGAGGTGTAGCTTTGGAATTTATCTAATGAATGTACGGTTTGGGAGCACTTTTAGGCTTCCACAGGAGGATACCAACGGAGCAGTAGGTGGTATTTAGGGATGGCCTTCTAGAGAATTTATAGTTGAGATTTTATAGTTCAGATGTAATTATTCTTTCCAAGTTTTAGAGAATCTGGTAGCTTCAGGGAGAGGAAAAGTTTGAAAAATATATTTTGGCTAATGTAATAAGGAATAGATTCTAGAAATCATGTTTTCTATCTTGAATTAAGCTTTTTAAAAATATATATGTATTTGTATTGATTTCAGAGAGGAAGGGAGAGGGAGAAAGAGATAGAAACATCAATGATGAAAAGGAATCATTGATTGGCCGCCTCCTGCTTGCCCCCTACTGGGGGTTTGAGCTCGCAACCCAGACATGTGCCCTTGACCGGAATCGAACCTGGGACCCTTTGGTCCACAGTCTGACGCTCTATCCACTGAGCCAAACTGGCTAGGAAAGACTTAAGATTTTTCAAGAAAGGTAGATCTTGGGGTGGCAGGGGTTCCACAAACAGGCTCAGATGACAAGGTATAGGACAGTCAGAGATAGTATCCACTATCTTTACCTTTTAATTCAGGTTCCCAGAAGTCCTATTCCTCTGATGGGGCAGCTTGGGCTATGGTGGAAGATGAGTCCCTGATGTCTGCTTGACTCCAGGGTCATGTGTTTCCTTGGGTTGAGATGACTGTCCTTGATTCTGAGCACTCTCATGTGTCCTTTCCTCTATTCTCCTAGGCTTCTCATCCCACCTCCTTCATCCTCTGCTGCTCATAGGGTCAGCAAGGGAAGCTTGTACCCACAGAGAGCTTTCCTCACTTCTTTATGGAAAATAGATTACTAGGAATTTGGGAACACAAAACAAATACAATAGCTTTTCTTCCATATAATCCTAGAAGTATCCAAGAGCAATATGTAATACTAGAGGCCCGGTGCATGAAATTCATGCATGGGGGGGTGGGTCCCTCAGCCCAGCCTGCACCCTCTCCAATCTGGGACCCCCTCAAGGGATGTCTGACTGCCCATTTAGGCCCAATCCCGATGGGCAGACATCCCTCTCACAATCCAGGACTGTTGGCTCCCAACTGCTTGCCTGCCTGCCTTCCTGATTGCCCCTAACCGCTTCTGCCTGCCATCCTGATCATCCCCTAACCACTCCCCTGCCAGCCTGATTGATGCCTAACTGCTCCCCTGCCAGCCTGTTTTCCCCTAACTGCCCTCCCCTGCAGGCCTGGCCCCCCCCCCCCCAACTGCTCTCCCCTGCAGGTGTGGGTCCCTCCCAACTGCCCTTCCCTTCAGGTCTGGTTGTCCCCAACTTCCCTCCTCTGCCAGCTTGGTCACCCCTAACTGCCTTCCCCTGCAGACTTGATCGCCCACAACTGCCCTCCCTTGCAGGCCTGGTCCCTCCCAACTGCCCTCCCCTGCTGGCCATCTTGTGGTGGACATCTTGTGTCCACAGGGGAGCAGCCATTTTTGACCAAATAGGGGCAGCCATCTTGTGTGTTGGAGTGATGGTCAATCTGCATATTACTCTTTCATTAGATAGGATAGAGGTCTGGTACATGGGTGGGGGCTGGCTAGTTTGCCCTGAAGGATGTCCTGGATCAGGGTGGGGGTTCCCTTGGGGCATGGGGCGGCCTGGGCGAGGGGCCTGTGGTGGTTTGCAGGCCGGCCACACCCCCTGGTGACCCAAGAGGAGGCCCTGGTACCTGGGGTTTATTTACCTTCTACAATTGAAACTTTGTAGCCTGGAGCGGAGCCAAGCCTTCTGCTTGCTCTGTGGTGGCAGCCATTTCTCTTGGGATTTATGTATCTTCTATAATTGAAACTTTGTAACTTTAAGCAGAGGCCTAGGTTGGCAAGGGCAGGCGGAAAGCTTGGCTTCCTCCATTGGCAGGGAAACCCAAGCCTCCCTCCTGCTCTCTGTGGCCATAGCCATCTTGGTTGGGTTTATTTGCATATTTGCTCCTGATTGGCTTGTGGGCATGGCTTGTGGGTATAGCAGAGTGATGGTTAATTTGCATATTACTCTTTTATTAGATAGAATGAACTTTGATGTGCTTATACATGATATGACCTCGAAAAGAAGTATCATCTATTCTCCTGTCTTCTATTTAATTGTTAAAGTATTCAGAGATGGATATTTCCTATATAGTTCATTTTCAGTAATTTTCACTAGAATGTGCTTATTTGTTCAAATTTAATCCAATTTCTTCATTTGTTAATGAAAATAACTCACACTATTAATGAATGCTTGTTAGGATAAGTCCACCAACCCTCTCATGATATCATTAGCAAATCTCTTCTCTACTTTTTCTTCTTTAGGCCAAATGGAACTAATTTTTTTTTTCCTTCATCTGATTTCCAAAAGATGGTTTCAATTTCTCCCTTTTGAATGTATTATTGGTAAAGCAGGGGTGAGACATTAAGTCAAGTTCAGCCCATAAAAGATCCTTAACTCAAATTACCAGCCTCTGAGTTTTGAAACTTTTGATGCTGAGGCTTATTTGAAGTCTTTTGGGTTTTCCCCTCCTTTTATTATCTTCATTATCAACAGCAAACTCTGGTGCCTGAAGGCACTGAATATTACAATTTCAAGCACCCCACCCAACTCAAACTCTGCCTGCTAAGCACCTTGAACCACAGCTGGCTATGGGGGGTGGGGGTGCAACTGAGGGCCATTTACTAAGAAGTGTTGCAAAGGCAGAACACAATGCACAGAGAGATAATGTGAGCTCTGGTGCCTATACTCTAGAAGCTCTGTCACCCCAAAAAGAGCAAAACAAAAGCTCTTGCTAAGCATTTTTTTTTTCATAATATAATTTGCTTTTCTGAAGAAGTGGAGCTTACTTGCTATAGATTGAATTAACATGAATCTTTACAAAAGGCAAAACTGAATTTTAAAAAAGACACTTTAAAAAATAGGTTAGAACATGCTTTTTTAATTATATGCTTGAAAAAACCGTTTATAATGTGCTTATACACTTTTTACTAATAATCTGTCTAAAATTAGTCAATTTTTTATCCTTATAACCAACATGAGCTTGTTGGCTTTCACACCTCACATCTCTTCATTTTCCCGCTGTTATCACTAGCTGTGAATTTTCCAGTTTTTTTTTAAAAAGTTATCACCTTCATTTTTGCCAGCTTCTTTGTACTCAGGGAGAGGGAGCTATGAGTGTGCTATAGGTGAGGCTGGACTGAAGCTTAGGGTCCTTGCAGGTAAGGCCACTGTGTAATTGCATCACAATTATACCGAATCCCATTTAGTTTTAACCTTCACACATAATTTTTCTTATTGTCTGTGCACCTATCATCACACACTCAAATCATTTCACTGACAGTCAGATACACTTGAGGTCTCATTTCCCTCATTTACAAAATAGTTTCTGATGTCTCTTGGACCTTTACAATTTTACTATTCTAGTATTTAAAAATGTTTAGCTCCATCCCCAGCACTTAAATTTTAGCATTTCTTAAAATCTTTCCTGGTGATAATTTTAAAGATTATCAGATTCTGCGTTGTTTTAGTTCACTGCTGAACACTTGTAGTTCAGGTCTTTATTTTCCTCAATTGGTTAACAGAAGGACCCTTGTATGCAAAAGTACAATAATTACATTCACTAGATGAATTTATATTTAAAACGTTGTTCAGTAAAGTCTTGTACTTAAAGCTGCACAGTCAGGGATTTAACAATTTACTTCTCTAATTTCTGGGAAATTCTTAAACTCCCAAAGTCACTGTGAAAACCACTCTACTCACAAGGCATTTTCTACCTCCATCTTTTACTGTTGGACAACTTGCTTAGGAAATCAGTAGCCTGTTTAGATTTTGACTTCAATTTGGGAGTCCCCATTTTTACATTTTTATTTTTATATTGTGCCTCTTTTCCCCTTGATATTTGGATGGAGAGAAGGTGATTGCCCCCATGAAAATGGGTAGAAAGGAACGACTTTGCAAACTAAAAGAAGCAGTTTTATTGGTGGC
Organism: Eptesicus fuscus; assembly: GCF_027574615.1. Lineage (NCBI taxonomy): Eukaryota > Metazoa > Chordata > Mammalia > Chiroptera > Vespertilionidae > Eptesicus > Eptesicus fuscus. The sequence continues at coordinate 83,026,082 of NC_072483.1, read as the reverse complement.
AATCCAACGGAGGGAATATGTTTGAATTAGCAACTACTTAGTTCCTAGTTTTTAGAATAAGAATATATGTGATACAAGCTTCTTTTATGAGATTTTCAAGGGGGAAATAACTTTATAAAAAATGTTATAAATGAAGTTGAAATGCTTCCTGGACTTAAATAGCAATTATAAGTGAGCAATTTTAAAATCAGAAACATTTGAGTGTAATTTCTTACAAAACATGGTAGAGATTTTACAAAGAGTATTTAAAAGTAGTTATTGTCTTTTGCGACCAACTGTCAGTCTTTTAAGAATTTATAGTGATTTTAAATTAAGCTATATTGGATAAAAACATACACAAAGCAATATAGTCTTCAAACACTTAGCCCAAGAGAAAAAGAGCATTTTAATCGCTGAGTATGTCACATCTAAGTGAGGTCAGGGCTGGGACTGGAGAAGGAGATGAGAGCTGCTGAATGGTGTAACTGCACAGGTGGGTATATGCACAGTTACACAGTGAGGTGAGATACTAACCAGGATTGGACTGGTGGATCCATAGGTTGTGTCCTAGGACATGAGTAAGTCAGGAATGCCAGGCAGGTGAAGAAATCAAATGGGATTTGGAAGGAATGCCTATTCCTCAAAGAGCTAATAACCAGGGTAGGTAAATGTAGATAAAGGGGTTGCTTCTGAAAGCTCTATAGAGTCGAGGCACACCAGTAGCAGGAAATGGTTTAAAGCTGATATAAACATAAATGTAGCAAATAATATGAAGATGTGTTCACATGAAGGCCCTAACTAAATCTGAGGACAAGGAAGGCACTCACCCCGCTGTGCTCCTGACTTGGCACTTTAAAGTTTCTCTGCCCAACTTCTGACTTAACAATGTTTATTTAGCACCTACTATATAAAGGGCACAGGAAATGCAAAACATAGACTCAAGAAGAGCTTGCTTCTCTTGAGCATTCAGAGCTATTGACTCATCATTCTTCCTGTCTTCCCCATCTTCTTACTATTCCTTCCTATTGTGATGCTATCTTTTCTCTCTTTCACTGGCTTCTTTTTCCATTTCTTTTCTTCCAAGTTTTTTTTTTTTCTTGATATTAAACATATTTCTAAAGATTAATATATTTTCCCTAAAAAGGATGACCATATTTCCAAGTACTTGCATTTTTCTCTCTGAACTCTCTATCGCTTCATATGGTATATATAAATTACTCAATACTAAGAGGGGGTATAAAAATGAGTATGATATCTATGGAAACACTCATTTACTTATTTATTCAATAATCATTTATTGAGTGCTTAATGAGTGCTAGACATTATTTGAGACCCTGGAGTTACGGACATGATTAAGATGAATGTTCTGTCCTCAAGAACTCACAGTCTAGGGGAAGAGTAAGACACATAAACACATAAGGGCCTCAGAGGCTTAACCTTTTGCACTCGGATGTCAAGTGTGACTCGACACGGTTAGCATAGAATAAAGGAATCGAGAAAAAAGCAAGCGAGTGCAAAGGGTTAAGTGAATGACTGAAGGGCTAGCAAATTCATAGAAACTTTTTAGAAGCATGTCATGGTCTAACATCACTCCTGTCTTCATCTTATTTTTCTAACATTTGCTAAATTTTAAATAAATTTTATTTTGCTATATAGTCTTTATCTCAGTATGTATCTCTTCTTGTTTTGTCGTGGTATCCTCTTATATAATAAAGAGGTAATATGCAAATTGACCTGCACACCTTCACACAAGATGGCCACCCCATGTGGTCAAAGATGGCTGTCCCTATGTAGACAAAGATGGCCACCACAAGATGGCCGCCAGGAGAGGGCAGTTAGGGGTGACCAGGCCTGCAGGGGAGGGCAGTTAGGGGCGACCAGACCTGCAAGGGAGGGCAGTTGGCGGCCACCAGGCCTGCAGGGAAGGGCAGTTGGGGGGGACCAGGCCTGCAGGGGAAGGCAGTTGGGGGCAACCAGGCCTGCAGGGGAGGGCAGTTAGGGGTGACCAGGCTGGCAAGGGAGGGCAGTTGGGGGCAACCAGGCCTGCAGGGGAGGGCAGTTAGGGGGGGACCAGGCCTGCAGGGAGCGGCAGTTAGGGGTGACCAGGCCTGCAGGGGAGGGCAGTTGGGGGGGACTGGGCCTGCAGGGGAGGGCAGTTAGGCATCGATCAGGCTGGCAGGGGAGTTGTTAGGGGGTGATCAGGCTGGCAGACAGGTGAGCATTTGGGAGCCAGCAGTCCTGGAGTGTGAGAGGGATGTCCGACATCCCCCGAGGGGTCCCAGATTGGAGAGAGTGCAGGCTGGGCTGAGGGACACCCCCCCCCCCCCAGTGCACGAATTTTGTGCACCAGGCCTCTAGTGTGTTATAAATAAATATGATAAATAGAAGTCTATACTCAGGGAAGGTACATTTTGAGGTGGGCTTTGAAAGATGGGGTTTAGGTAGCAAGGAGAAAAAGAGGCAGAATGTACAGTATGTATAAAAGCATAGGGAGGTGAAAATCTTGGGGTGCTCAGATAATGGTGATAGTTTTTTTTGTGGGAAAATGGAGTACCTGAAAAGAAGTGGCAAGCAACTACTAGAAGGAAAATAAGTCTGGTCATACTAAGGAGATTGGACCTTATCCTGTGTACAGTTTAGAAAGTTGTAGCCAATGCCAAACAACTTTGAAATAATTTTTTTTTTTTTTTTTTTTTTTGGTTAATCCTCACCCGAGGATATTTTTTTCCATTGATTTTTAGAGAGAGTGAAAAGGAGGGAGATAGGGGGAGAAAAGGGATCTGGAGAAAAGGAAACCCTTGTATATTGTTGGTGGGATTATAAATTGGTGTAGCCGCTGTGGAAAACAGTATGGAGGTTCCTAAAAAAATAAAAAATAAACCTACCATATAATGTAGCAATTGTACTTCTGGGTATTTATCTGAAGGAAATAAAATTACTGTCTTGAAAAGATATATGCATCCCCCATGTTAATTGCAGTCAAGGTATGGAAATGTGTTCATTGATGGATAAGTGGATAAAGATGTTATATATATGACATATATGCCATATATATACTAGAGGCCTGGTGCATGAAATTTGTGCATGGGGGGGGGGGGGGGGCGGTGTCCCTCAGCCTGGCCTTCACCCTCGCCAATCTGGGACATCCCTCTCACTATCTGGGACTGCTGGCTCCTAACCGCTCACCTGCCTGCCTGCCTGATTGCCCCTAACCGCTTCTTCCTGCCAGCCTGATCGCCCCCTAACTGCTCCCCTGCTGGCCCCCAACTGCCCTGCCCTGCTGGCCTGATGGCCCCCAACTGCCCTCCCCTGCCAGCCTGATCACCCCCAACTTCCCTCCCTTGCTGGCCTGATTGCCCCCAACTGCCCTCCCTTGCAGGCCCGATCGTCCCCAACTGCCCTCCCCTGCCACAACCTGCCTCCCCCTCCAGGACTGGCCTCCTCTGCACCAAGCAGTGCCACAGAACCTCCAGGCCTTACCATGTGGAGTGGCCACCGGACCCCGCCTCTGCTGTGCGTGCGGCCATCTTGAGACAGCATCTTGTGACAGCCATCTTGTGATGACGTGAGGGTGTGATGCCACCTAGGCTATTATTAGTATACAGTATATTTCTCTTTTAATAAAAGAGAAATATGCAAATTGATCGTACCTCCGCGATGCCCACCAGCCGATCAGGAATGAGTATGCAAATTAACCCAACAAAGATGGCAGGTTAATTTGCATATGCAGGCTCAGAGCAGCCGGGTGGGGCAGGACATCTGCTATGAAGGGGAGGGCGGGGGTGGAGGGAGCTACAGGAGTGGCACTCTGGCCAGAGCGAAGACTGAAGGCTCTGGCTGGAGAAGAAGGTGGAAGGCGGCAGCCGGAGTGAAGGCCTGGGTCCCGGGTGCCAGAGGAAAACTGGTGCTGGCAGCTAAGGGAAGGAAGGCCTATTCTTGCATGAATCTTTGTGCAACGGGCCTCGAGTGTGTGTGTGTGTGTGTGTGTGTGTGTGTGTGTATGTGTGTATGTATATATGTGTATATACATATGTATATATACATGTGTGTATATGTGTGTATGTGTATGTGTGTGTGTGTGTATGTATGTGTGTATATATATTTTAGAGGCCCGGTGCATGAATTTGTGCATGGGTGGGGTCCGGCCAGCCTGGCCAGGGGGAGGGGACATGGGTGGTTGGCTCGCCTGCCTGCTGGTTGAACTCCTGGTCGAGGGGACAATTTGCATAAAAAGCCTTTTATTATATAGGATATACACTGAGTGGCCAGATTATTATGTGTTCAGAGATCATAATAATCTGGCCACTCAGTGTGTGTGTGTGTGTGTGTGTGTGTGTGTGTGTGTGTGTGTATTAAAAGCATACTATGCTAATTAGACCGGACAGCCAAACGACCTTCCAGACATCATTCCAGATGTCCTTCTGGACGAAGCTGCAGCGTCAGGGGCTGAGGCAGAGGCAGTTAGGGGTAATGAGGCAGGCAGGCGAGTGGTTAGGGGTGATCAGGAAGGCAGGCAAGCAGTTAGGGATGATTGGGCAGGCAGGCAAGTGGTTAGGAGCAATCAGGTAGGCAGGCAGAGGCGGTTAGGAGTGATCAGGAAGGCAGGCAAGTAGTTAGGGGTGATCAGGCAGGCAGGCAGGCAGGCAGAGGGGTTAGGAGTGATGAGGCAGGCAGGCGAGTGGTTAGGGTGATGAGGCAGGCAGGCAGAGGGGTTAGGGGTGATGAGGCAGGTAGAAAGAGGAGTTAGGAGCAATCAGGCAGGCAGGCAAGTGGTTAGGAGTGATCAGACAGGCAGGTAGAGGCGGTTAGGGGTGATTGGGAAGGCAGGCAAGTAGTTAGGGGCCATCAGGCAGGCAGGCAGAAGTGGTTAGGGGTGATCAGGCAGGAAGGCAGAGGGGTTAGGAGCAATCAGGCAGGCAGGTGAGTGGTTAGGGGTGATTGGGAAGGCAGGCAGAGGGACTAGGGGTGATGAGGTAGGCAGGCGAGTGGTTAGGGGTGATGAGGCAGGCAGGCAGAGGGGTTAGAGGCAATGAGGCAAGCAGGTGAATGGTTAGAGGCGTTCAGGCAGGCAGGCAGAAGGACTAGGGGTGATGAGGCAGTCAGGCGAGTGGTTAGGGGTGATCAAGCAGGCAGGCAGAAGAGGTTAGGGGTGATCAGGCAGGCAGGCGAGTAGTTGGGGGCAATGAGGCAGGCAGGCAGAGTGGTTAGGGGTGATGAGGCAGGCAGGCAGGCCAGTGGTTAGGAGCCAGTGGTCCCCGATTGTGAGAGGGATGTCCGACTGCTGGTTTACTCATAACCGGCAGTTGGACATCCCGCGAGGAGTCCAGGATTGTGAGAAGGTGCAGGCTGGGCTGAGAGATCCCCACCCCGTGCATGAATTTCGTGCACCAGGCCTCTAGTATATGTATATACATTAGCATATGATTCAGCCATTAAAGAAAAGGAACTCCTGCCTCCACTTTTTATTTCTGCAGGGCTGAGTGCAGGACACTTAACTATAAGGTCAAATTGAAGGCCTGTGGACTTCCCTCTGGTTCCAAGGACTGCTGGGAAATTACTAGAAGGGACTGACATTTGAGGTGTCATTTTACAGAAGGTGAGCTAAAGCCCAGCTAATGAGGTTGGTCGTCCTTACACACCCAGCTAGTGAGCAGCAGGGCCAACGCCAAAGTCCATATCTCCTGCCTTCACATTGAAGCATGCTCTCAGTTGCCTCAAAGCTGCTTTCAGGGGCCTGTGCTCTCTCTGGCTAGGGGTGGCGGTGGGGAGGGTCTCACTTTGGGTTTAGGGCTATTTAAGGCACTTAGTCCTGATTCTTTGAAATGGTACTTGTGGGTCATCTGCTGGGGTGTTTCATTCTGTTGGGCTCAGACATTTATAAGCATTATTTTCCAGACAATCTCTTCTTTGCAATCAATGGTGCATCTGAACTTCTCAGATGGCCTGTAGCCCTCCCCTGAATAATCCCTTTCTAACTCCCTCAGCTTCTCAGGGTGAGAACTTAGAAGACCCTAGGGAAGCCTCATGCCACTTTTGCAAACACCTGCCTCTCCCAGAGCCTAACTTCAAAGGAAGGTTCTGGGAGAATGAAGCTGGAAAAGAAGATCTCACATAACCTCCACCTTTCCACCCCCAATATGTCCCATGACCCTTCTACAGGCCAAGCTCAGGTCCAAATAGAGGTCCAACAATCACCTTTGGACTCACATGAGTGTGGCGTGAAGGTCACCAACTGGGTTAGCAACCTAACTTACCACTTCCTCTCACCAACCACTTCCTCTTAAAAAAAATTCTGGGCTGGCTCTGACAGTAAATAGAGGTGTGAATTTTATTCTCTTTGGACTTTAGTTTTCTTATCTTTAGTTTGCTTCAGGTAGGGCAGAGTGAGGAGTACTCTACATGACCTTTAAATTTTTCCAGTTCTACCAATTTATGAGTAAATATTAAGCTTTCTTTTCCAAGCTGGTTTCCTCTTCTGACTAGACTGTTATTTCCAGGAAGGCAGAGACTACTATATTCATCTTTGGATCTCAATGACCTGGCAGAGTGCAGAATTAATATCATTGAACAAATGGCTAAGTATCTCTCTTCCAAACCCATCCCATATGCCACCACTAGAAGAAGCTCCCACAACTGTGCATCTTAACATGAGAATTCTCGTGATCTGTCCGCAATGTGTTAAGACGTCAAATGCCTACTGTGTGCATTTACACTCAGTGCTCATTTTAAGCTGGCTCTAAACTACATTGGCATGAATTCTCCTCTTAACCTGTCACTCATGGTCTCCTGAACACTTGAACATTCCTATTTCCATATGTTGCTTATTATTGTTTCTCCTACCTAAAATGCTTCTATCTCAGTATATTTCATCTGTCAAGGCCCAGCTTATTATTTCTCCATCAGACTGAAGTCTTTCAAATGATATTTTAGCCCACAGTCTTCTGTCTCTCACTCATCTGACAAATAATGGCATCACATACTTTATTAGAATACTTATAATACTGTTGTCTTATCACATGGTTATGTCTTATCATACCAAGTATCTTATAAGCTCCTTAAGGTTTGGTAATGTGTCTTAAGTACCTTTGTATTCCTTATTGTCTAATGACAAAAGCAATAATAGCCAACACTAGTTGATTACTTATGTATGTGAGCCACTACACCAAACCCTTCATATTCACTATCTTTCTTTTTAAACCACCTTATGTAATGGGTGCTATTACTATCTTCATTTGCGATGGGGAAACTGAAGCTTAGGGATGTTAAGTAGCTTTCATTAGGTCACCTATAAAGTGATAGATTATTGTTTAGTTTTTAAATAGCCTCCTTCAGAAGTAATTAACCTCCACCTTTCCACCCCCAAGAAAGTGTCTTGATTGTTTCCCCTCCATGTTGCTGGAGTAAAGGTGTTGAGATGGTGAATCATTTCAGGAGTGGGCTCTGGAAAAACCTTGAGGACTGCCAATGAGGGGTAAAAGATTGTAAGATGAGGAAAATATGTTTCAGAACAATTAGACCCATATCCGGGAAACTGCAAATGTAAAAAGTAGGAAAATGTAAAAATACCCCCCGGCCAATGACCTATGAAAAAGGAGGAAGTTTGGAACAAGCATTTCTGCAAGGCTTGTTTCTTTAGCCAGAACATTTGGGTAGCAAGAAAAGTTTTCAGTTAGATTTTGAGGAGTTGGCATGCTATTAAAATTAAGACAATATTTTGCAGTGGGAAAACTGTGATTGTATGTAATATGACTTGATTACAAGTACTAGGCTGTATTTGATAGTGTAATGTGGTTAGGGCCTAAGAGAAAATTCAAACTACATTCATTCTCACCCTTGGGAACCACAAAGTGGGAACAATAAACTTTTACTTTCTATTCAAAATACTGTCTAGGAGTCTACCAGGGATTCTTCAGTTGGGATGACCATAACAGGGATTGAGATGACTACTGGTTTCAAGACTCAAATAAAGCATCTTTTGGATTGGAGGAAGCACTGTGCCCATCTAAGACACTGTCCCTTACTCTATTTTGGAGTTGTGACTACTGGCATTCAGGTTACAATTCACCAAAGGGCACTACCCTAGGAAGCCAGGTGTCTAATCAGTCTCCTTGTTTTGGAAATGAAAGAGGCAATGGTGAACCATGGGTTTTGGTCAGCTACCTGGAAAGAACCTTTCAAAGTCCAAAAATAAAAGAACCCTAACCTGGTAAGGATGAGAGTTTACATTTATCAAGCCCTTAGATGATGCACAAGTGCAATGTTTGTTACTTTACAAAACATGTTATCTCATTTAATGTTCACACATCCATGAGGAAATGGTTAAGCAACTTATGCTACCTCTCACAGCTAAGAAGTGGTAGGGTGTAGATTCACAGCTAGATCTTTTGATTCCGATATATATTCATGATATCCTTTTTTGTTCACCAGAAAAATACCCTGTTCTCTGGGTTTTAACCTGAGCTCTGCTGCTAGCTGGCTGTGTGATCTTGGCAGGCCTCTTAAAAAGAGGATGCTGACCAAGGTTGCTTCTAATACTGTGAGCCTCTCTCTCATTACATTATTTAATAAACAAATTGAAAAAAATCCAAATGTTTAGGTAGAAATGGTGTGCCCAATCCCATTCTGGTCACTCTACCTAAATTTTTTTTGTACCATTAAGATCAGATAATGGGCAAAAACAAATCAAAAAAGAGAATTCATGGGAAGCCCAAATCCTGGAGCAGTAAAACAGATAATTATCATAGTGATAAACACACAAGGACCAGTAGAATTTCTCCTAATCTGGTCTGTCTTCCCACACGAGCTGAGTCAGGCCTGGAATATTTGGGTTCTTCTGCCTTTGATTTATAAATGGGTGCTATATTACCAAGCCAACTGGCCTCAGAGCTCAAAATGCAGGTAATGGAGGATTCACAATGTTATGTGCCTCCTAAAAGTGACAATAGGGATTGTCTTCACATTGGGAGACATTGTTTGGAATTCATTATTTACAGAGGAGCTCATAGACTACAATAGGAGAGGATATTCAGTGAATGTGCCAATAGAATTCTATCATTATTGGTGCTATTTCTAAAAGTGAGAAAGTATGTGAAAAACCCTCTCTCACAGTGTCTAGCCTGTGCAGACTCCATAAAATGTTAGTACCCTTAGTGCGGATTGTGTTCTTTTCCTTTTCTTTCTTTTTTTAAAAATATATTTTTATTGATTTCAGGGAGGAAAGAAGAAGGAGAAAGAGAGAGGGGGAGACCAATGATGAGAAACATCATGTATCGGCTGCCTCCTGCACACCCTCTACTGGGGATCGAGCCCGCAACTCAGGCTTGTGCTCTGGCCAGGAATGGAACCTGTGACCTCCTGGTTCATAGGTTGGTGCCCAACCACTGCGCAACACTGGCCGGGCAGTGTTCTTTTCCTTTTCATTAGAAGAATATAATAAGTACAAACCATTTATATTAACTGGCAAAGCAGGCAATTAAAAATTCACTCCATTCACCACCATTCACCTGACTAAAGTGGAGATATTATTAAAATAAATTTGAGGGCTCAATTTCCATAGATAATTTTTCTCTTTCCAAGAAGCCACATAATGCAATATACAGATGATGTGCTATAGATTGTACACTTGAAACCTATAACATTTTATTAGCTCATGTCACCCCAATAAATTTAATAAAATGAAAAGACACAGTTCTTGCCCTCAACAAACTAAGTAATTGAAAACACATTTTACCCCCTTGTCCTGGAGCGGCCTTGGTTCAGGGTCTTTGTCTAGAACTAAAGGTAAATGGAGTTCTCATCCTGGTTATGAAGTTACAGAAATCATGTTTGTTTCACCTGGAAATGTATGTTGTTTTTCTTTAGAAGGTGTTCTGTTATAGACCACATGGTTTCTGACTTAGTCAAGTTCTAGTTTCTTAATCATTCAGAAACTCTCATTTCAATCAGATACTGTTAATTACGTGTGGAGCCGCCTCCTTTTTCCTCAGTGAAATGAAACAGAAGATACCAGCTTTGGTTGATTTCATTGTAGATCACTGATCCTGCTGCTTAATAGAAGAAATTTACAAAAGACTCCCTCTGATAAACATGATAGTTGAGATTTTGCTTCTCTAGTTCTTACATTTTTTTTTTTAATTTCTAGCCCAGAAACCATGTATTAATTACCGTTAGGTGCAAGGGATCTGATTTCATCAATCTTTACATGGGAGTTCAATCTTTACATGTGACATATTTAAATACTCAAGGATAGACTATAAAATAAATAAACATGTGGACATGGTAGGGTGTGGGGACTGACCACCATATCAATGCTTCTTTACTATTGCTGCCAGAATTCTGATTTCAGTCACCTCGGTCATTTGAGGTCTTGGAGGTAATTTGAGAAAAAGAAAGCAAAGACTGAGCTGAGTTGCAAAAGCTTGAAAATATTATTGATTTCTGGATATTTGGCTAGACAGTGTGGATACAAGGGTCATGGTCAACTCTAGCCTAGCTGCAAGTAGACAGTGAACAGAGACAAACCCTTTTTTCCATCTTACTACACCAGCCTTCACCCTTACCTGGGCAGTTGGTTCTGTGGAATCTTTTATACCTGTGATTTTTTTTTTGGCATTTTCTGTTTTTCAGCTTGTCTCCTCCATCAGCTGCCCCATGTCTAGCCTTAAAAGATTAAAGCCATCAGATAGGGAACATTCATCCATCCCCTTTCTACTCCCTGCTAATGGGTTTTGGTTAGCAGCACTCAGATGTTTGTCTCTAGAGTTCAGCAGCCAAAGGTAAACAAACTGCAGAAAAGTTGTTACATAAACAGAGCCACAGAGCCATTTCATTTTTAAGAAAGCATCCTGTGCAAAGACACCTTAAAGAGGGAAAAGCTCAAAACATCTCCCATTTGTAAAGCTGGTTACTTAGTTCACCATAACTGAGAAAACTTGGATCTCCTCAACACAGTTGCTTCTTCTTTGTGACTTGGGAACTTTTTCTTTCTTCGTATTCTCAATGACAATAACCTTGTCCAGGATCTTTGGGCTATGCACAGCTAAGTGTCATAGAGGAGGCACAGAGGAGGGGAGTGACTGAATCCTCAAGAGAGGGGCATATTGGTGAGAAAAAGCTTTATAGAGGTGATCATTTTTTAACTGACGCTTGGAATATGAGCCAATATTAGTCTGAGGATTTTTAAAAATATATATATTTTTATTGAATTTTTTACAGAGAGGAAGGGAGAGGGATAGAGTTAGAAACATCATTGAGAGAGAAACATCGATTAGCTGCCTCCTGAATGACCCCTACTAGGGATCGAGCTCACAACCAAGGTACATGCCCTTGACCAGAATCGAACCCGGGACCCTTCAGTCCATGGGCCAATGCTCCATCCACTGAGCCAAACTGGTTAGGGGCAGTCTGAATATTTTGGAAGAATGGTCTAGTTGGAATGGATATGAAAATTGACAGGGAGTTATAAGAGATGAAGCTTTTGCAATAGGCAGTGACCACATATCTCCCTTGCATGTTATACTGAGAAGTTTGGATTTTATCTTAGGAGCAATGGGAAGCCACTGATGAACTGATCTAGTAACACTCATATTTCTAGCTTGTGCACCTTTGTGAATTATATTATTATTAACAGACAGGAAAAAAACACACACAAGAGTTGGGAGCGCATTTGGGGGATGGATAGCTCTATTTTGTATCTGTTGAGTTTGGAGGGCCTGTGGAACTTCAGAAGGTATTCAGTAGCTAATTAGGAGCTCAGGAGAAATATCTGGGCCAGGACTTAAATCAGAGAGTAAATAGCCTATACGTAGTTGAGAAAGTTGTGGGATAATTGCAATTTCCCATTAACGGAATGAAAGAATGAGAAGAGAAGATGACAACAAACTGAAAGCCAACAAAAGAAACCAGGAAGGAATGATCAGAGTCAGGAAGAAGCCAATGTGATAGAAGCCAATGGAGAAGAGAACTTCATGAGAGAAGTCATCAACCACTCCAGATGCTACCAAAGAATGGTCAATCATATTGAGCTCTGTTATTAATGACCTTGGCAAAAACCATTTCAGAGGCTGGGATTTCAGAAAGATGGAGAGGGAGTACAGATTGGAAGATTAGCAAGGCAAGACAATCAGAGACAGAGAGCAAAGAGTAGACCAGAACAAAATCCCTGTTTTGGGAATCAGTGAAAGGAGCGTTGTATAACATTGCTTATGCCATGTTTTGATCTCCCTTTGCATGCAAGAAGGAGCCAGTTGGGCTGGACACACAGCTGTGGGCCAGTGTCTCAGGAGGAGCTGGTCTGAAGGGGTATGTGGAGGGCTGGCCCTTGTTCTGTGTGCATGGACCTAGGAATGATCCAAGAAACTGTTTGCAAAAATAGGGTTGCACTGGATGTTCTCTGAGGGCTCTTTTGGCTCTAAAATGTTATGATTCTGTGATTAATTTACTAAATAAATTAATAGTGTAAACAGTATTTCAAGAGGAATGTTTAAATTACTTATGAAAAAAAACTTTTTAAGTACCCTCAAGCATCACCAAAACATCTACTCCCATAGAAATAATTGATACACCAATTATAGTTTTTCTTACATATTCATTCAAGCAGATTTCCTAAGAAGTGTGCGTGGCCACATTCTATTTACCTAGTTCAAGTTCTTGTTTGTATTTCAAAGCCATCAAACTGCATTTCTTTAAACAACATGTTTCAGCCTGGCCAGGCCCCCAGTGGGGCTGAATTATTAAAGTTTTATATTATGTGCAAGATGGGTTCTTGATGAATTGGTTCATCTCTGGAGAAATGCCCATCTTCTTCTTAATTTAGGACACAGCTGTTAGAATTGCCGACTTCATCAAAAACAGCCATATATAACTCAGACAACTCAGACACGTTTCCTCTCAACTGGCATGGTCTTTGAGGACAAACCACAGTCTAAAATGTTTGTGTAACAGGAAAATGCGGTGTCTAGATGATCAAAACAAGATGGAAAATAATATATTTTTACAAAATTTGCATATATTATTAAAAACCACCTGATGATACACCTACAAAACGAGGACACAGCGTTTAAGAGAGACAGCCTCATTAAAATGCAGACAGATTAAATGTGCATGTGACCGACAGACCAAGCATTAACAACAATGAATTTGATTTTTTTTTTTTTCCTTCAAGTTTGGGAGTACATCAGCAATGCTCCCTACCATTGCAAAAGCAGGTGAACCCTCTGCTATTAATCTTATGTTTTGGTTATTTTATATTGGGATGAAATGTGTGAGCTACTTAACCACTCTGAGCCTTAGTTTCCTTAGCTGTATGAGGCAATAGGGCAGGGTCCTGGAAGAAATCAGATGGCTCATACAGACTGGATAATTCAAGGAGCATTTAATCTAAAGCTGTTTACAGAAATGTGGGCAGAATTCAGGAAAGGCAGCGAGTGATGGGACAATTTCCAGAGATAGCAGGGGCAAGGGCAAGCTCTATGTAGAAGTTACCTGACATGATCTGTGAACTTAGGAGCGAGATGCAGTCAACCTGTTGTTACCTGGGAGGGAGAAAGCTGAGACCTCAATGCCCACTCACCCATCAGATCTCTTGTTGCCTCCAACTGGCCAAACCTAACTAGAAGTGAGAGATTAAGGGAGCTAGTTGAGGCACTCTATATGGACTCACCTCCTAGGGTAGAGAAGGGAGAAAATGGATTTGAGGGTCATAGATGATATCCACTATCATGGATAGTATAGGTATCAACCTTATATGGTTGTTGTGAAAATTAGGGGAAAATGGAGAATAAGTGTTTATCTCAGAATCTGACTCCTATTAACTACTTAGCTTAATAAATATTAGCAGCTACCATCACTTTTATTAAGAAAGGAATTCAATGGTCTGACTTTCAAAGAGGTAGTATAGCACTCACTGGTTTGGCTCAGTGGATAGAGTATTGAACTGCAGACTGAAGGGTCCTGGGTTCCATTCTGGTCAAAGGCATATGCCCGGGTTGTGGGCTCGATCCCCAGTTGGGGGGTGTGCAGTAGGCAGCTGATCAATGATTCTCTCTCATCATTGATGTTTCTATCTCTCTCTCCCTCTCCCTTTCTCTCTGAAATCAATATATACGTGTATATATCAATATATACACATACAAAAGAGGTAGTATATTAGTTCCCTACAAAGTGAGAGCCCAAGACAAAAGTTTTTGAACTGTTTACACTATTAATTTATTTATTTTGGAAGTGGTTCCTGAGAGCGTGAGTGATGAATTGAAGAAAGAGGGAGGGAGGCAAAGCCAATTCAAAGATGCGTTATTGACTTGACCATTATTGTGGGCAGCTGGGGCTTGATTCAGCTAGGACTTTCTGAAGAAGACTTAGAATTTAGTCCAGACTAGTCCACTTAAGACAGTAGGGCTGGTAGGAGAACACTAACTTAATCAACCATTATTAATAGTTGCCTTTCAGGGTGCTAAATTTCTTGTACTTCTAAGCTGCACATGCATGAGTCCAGGCAGGTTCTCCCAGGTATCCCATGATACATCACTATTAGGGCTGAAAGCTAGAGATATGTGAGCAGCTAAGGTAAGGTTATACCAACTGCTTGTTGCCACAGTGGCTAGAGTAAAGAGTGGTCCAGAAGAACACAAATGGGGCATAAAGGATGGCTAATAAAGTCCCCAGGATAATAGTAAAGGCAGAATGACTATGTATTGGGATGGATAAATGTGGCTTGTTGTGCAATGTTACAGTGAGATTCCAGGATCATTTCTAATTTTGCCCTAGTCCACTATTTTCTTAGAGAAAACATTAGGTCTGTGACATGCGGTTACAAATAAAAGATGAAAAGTATTTGAAACAGCCCCACATGCAAAGTTCTTTTTGAACACCCACTCATGGTTTGCTGTATAGACTGGTGGAGAGGGCCAGCATTAACATTAAGCAAAAGATAATACATAAGTAATTAAATTTTCTTGAGTGTTCTGATGTTATATACCTAGTCTGCAAGTTAGGGCAGGTTTCCTTGAGAAATTGTAATTAAATTCAGACTTGAATAAGTAGGAGCTGTGCAAATAAATAAAGGGAACAACATTCCAGATGGAGGGAAGAGCCTGTGAGACAGACAGAGCATAGCCTCAAAACTAAGAGAAATCAAGCAAGGGGAGGAGTGACACAAGATGAAACTAAAAACCTGGGAAGTGGTGAGGCAGAGAGAGATTATGCAAGGTCTTGCTGACCAATAAAACTTTTGAACTTCCTCTTGGGAAGTCATTGAATTTTCATGTGTGTAGATAGGAGATAAACAAGATTCAATTGAATGTTTAAAAGGCTTCATGGTGAAGGAGAGGACACAGGAATGGATGCAGGGAGATGAGTGAGTCCTAGTGAGAGATAATAATTGACATACTGAGGACACAAGTCACTGTGATAGGAGCTGAGTCAATCATTATTGGATTCCAAGATATACCAGGATGGACGTGATCTGTATCTATGAAAGATTTTATGACTTCTGTAAAAACTAAGGTATCTCATTTCAGATTATGGACAGCAGGTGAATCAGCAAAGATGAATACAAAGGAGAAGGAGGAGGAAAAGGAGGATGAGGAGAAAGAGAAGGAGGAGGAAGAGGATGAGGAGAAAAAGGAGGAGGAGGAAGAGGAAGAGAAAGAGAAGAAAAAGAAAGGAAGGAAGGAAGAAAAAAAAGGGTAAAAAGAAAAATGAAGAAAGACTTTACAGCATGAACTGGAACAAACAGAACTGAAGGGGGTTGGTTGCTTAACATTATTCAAGACCAGGTTTTCTCCACCCTATTAACACTATTAACATTCTGGTTTGGGTAAGTCTTTGTTGTAGGGGAGATGCCTTGAATATTGTAGAATGTTTAAGAGCATCCCTGGACTCTCCACACTAGATGCCAGTAGCAACCTCCCCTTTCCATCTGTGACCAAAAAATGTCTCCAGACATTGTCAAATGTCCCCTTGTCTGAGAGGTGAGAGGGAGATCACTACCAGTTTAGAACTACTGTTCTAGACCTTGTGAGAATTTTTCATATTGTTAGAAGGAACACAGATAAATGTGTCTTGTTGTGCAATGAGGAGGCTAATCACACACTAATGAAAGGGTAATATGCTAATTAGACCCGATAGACCAGATGTCTTCTGGAAATCCTTCTGGACAAAGCCACGGTGGCAGGGACAGAGGCAGAGGCAGTTAGGGGTGATCAGGGCAGCAGGGGAGCAGTTAGGGGCACCAGGCAGGCAGGCAGAGGCAGTTAGGGGCAATCAGGCAGGCAGGCAGGCAGAGGTGGTTAGGGGTGATCAGGCAGGGAGGCAGAGTGGTTAGGGGCAATCAGGCAGGCAGGCAGAGTGGTTAGGGGTGATCAGGCAGGCAGGCAGAGTGGTTAGGGGCAATCAGGCCTGCAGGCAGAGGGGTTAGGGGCTATCAGGCAGGCAGGTGAGCGGTTAGGAGCCAGTGGTCCCAGATTGTGAGAGGGATGTCTGACTGCCAGTTTAGACCCGATCCCTGTGGGGTCCCAGATTGGAGAGGGTACAGGCTGGGCTGAGGGACCCCCCTGTACCCCCTGCCCCACCCATGCATGCCTCCTTCTGGCGACTGAGCCCGCAAACCCAGGCATGTGCCCTTGACCAGAATCTAACCTGGGACCCTTCTGTCTGCAGATGGATGCTCTGTCCAGTGAGCCAAACCGGCTTGGGCATAAATACATTTTTAAACCTCATTTTATGGGGAACTGAACCAATAGTTGGATTACCAACTTTTCACCTTTGGAAATAATTAATTTACTCCCAGATAGTTTTGATTAATGGTATTCTAGGTCAAACAACAAGAGAGATGTTTTATTACATCTGTCTCCTCTCTGAGCCAAATGTTTCACGTGTGGAAAATAAGTTAAGTTGAAAAACAAGTTGAGGCAGTAGGTCATCAGAACTATGTGTGACTAAACTTTTATGCAAATTAATCTGCATTTTGCTGCTGAAAGAGAAACATGGAGACGATAAAAAGTTGGCATTCATAAAAATACAAATATTCATTTTTTTCTTCATTTTCCATAGATCAGAAAGAGTTTAAAATGACTTATCCATGGTGCAGAAAGACATTTTTACTTGCAAATCATCAAACTATACATTCTCCCTCTTTCAAAAGAATGATCTAGCCACTACTGGAAATTTCTCTCATTGAAATGTTGCATGACCTCTTCACTCCATTTTGAACAACTTAGCTGAAGGGATATTTTGTCAATATGCAAACTCAACCATGCTATAAAGCTGGTTATTGGCTTGCCATTGTTTTCAGGCTAAAGACCATATCCTTACCAAGGTTTCCCAGTCATGTCTTTACCCATGTGTTACATGTGCTTTGTCCACACAAGGCTTATGTCAGTTCGGGGGATATTTCATGTTTCCTCCCTTCACAGGCTTTGCACACGTTAGTTCCTTTGTCTGAGAAGCCTTCTACAACTTCTTCAATCTAGTCAACATTCTCATCCTTCAGATCTCAGCCCAAGCAACATTTCCAGAGAACCTTTCCTAACCAACCCCCACCAAACATACAAGTAAACAAATGCCTCTTTGTCAGTCTAATAGCATCACATATCCCTTCTTAATAGCTCTAATCACATTTGTAATTTTATATGTGTGCTTATTTGATTAATGTCCATCTCTTCCACTTAGCTGTTATCTCTATGGATCAGGAACCATAGTGTGCCCAGCACCCAGCAAAACATCTCAATGATTATTTGCCAAATTAAGAAATTCATTAATTCATTAGTCAATACTGTATCACAAGCAACCATGTACATGGCCCACTGGACTATCACCTGTTTCTGTAACTAACATTTTATGGAAACACAGCCACACCCATTTGTTTACTATGTCCTTGACTGGTTTTATTTTACAAAGGCAGCGTTGAGTTGTTGTGAGAACATGTTGTCTCTAAAGCTTAAAATACTATCTGGCCCTTTACAGTAAAAGTTTGCTGAACTCTGATCTAAGACATTTACTCTTGTTTGGCTTATAAACTAGTTGTCATGCAATAACCCAGGAAAATATGAGATAAAAGTATACGAATATATATTTTCACTATCAAAATATTTAATAGTAGCAATCCTTCAATGAGCACTTGCCATGGGTTAGCCATTGGGCTAAGCCTTTTACTTATATTATCTCTTAAAACCCTAAAAGGGCCCCATTTTACTTGAAAAAGAAAGTATTCAATTTAACTCAGTTTCCCAGAACCATGAAGCTGATTCAGAGAAATGTATGTCATCATTTGATGTCTATTTGTTTGACTCGGGTGGTGAAAAGTCATGTCTAAAATGTTTCAGGTGCTACATTCCTCAGACTGTCCAAAGAACAGAGGTAAATGAGTCAGTTTTGGCCGTGAGAAAATGATAGGCAAGCAACTTGGGAAGTCAAGGTGGAGGAACAAAAACTCAGAATGGGAAACTTGAAAATGAAAGTAAGAAGGCCATAGGACATTGGATGAAGAGAAGGCTAGCCCTAGCTGGTTTGGCTCAGTGGATAGTGAGTCAGCCTGTGGACTGAAGGGTCCCAGGTTCAATTCTGGTCAAGGGCACATGCCTGGATTTCAAGCTCGGTCCATGGTAAGGGGCATGCAGGAGGCAGCTGATTAATGATTCTCTCTCTTCATTGATGTTTCTATCTCTCTCTCCCTCTCCCTTCCTCTCTGAAATCAATAAAAATATT
Organism: Eptesicus fuscus; assembly: GCF_027574615.1. Classification (NCBI taxonomy): domain Eukaryota; kingdom Metazoa; phylum Chordata; class Mammalia; order Chiroptera; family Vespertilionidae; genus Eptesicus; species Eptesicus fuscus. Next base: position 83,007,401 of record NC_072483.1, on the reverse strand, counting down.
TTTTTTTAAAAAGAGAGAAGCCTAGATAAAAAAAATCTCGGCAACCAATCACTGTGATTAAGGCACAAGGGCTGAGAAGAGGATGTAGCTTGCTGGGAACTGGGTATTCTGAGAATACCCTGCCCAGAGCCAGAGCCAGATTCTCAGAGTGCAAGCACCTAATCATGATGGTAGAAGCAATTTAGTCTACCTGGCTACTTAGACTGGAGAGAGAAGACAATTCTTGGCAGGTATAAGAAAACTAAGATTCCAGTTCAATGCCTTTGGGCCAGCTGGCTTTGTCTTTTCCTTCATACCTGTTCCTTCTTCTCTTCTCTATATTTCTGACATATGCCTGCACTTTCCAAGTTTGTTTTATTGACATCATCTCTAACTCCTCCTTCAGCAACTCCCAAGCCCCCTCCCCACCTTGCCACCACCATTTGCTAACACAACCAGAATGTCAGGTGTCCTGTCCCATGTTTCCCTGACATAGCCAAGTTCCATTTCCCCCTTTTCCTTGTCTCATGCCATTGGCATTCTCTGGGATGGCTTTACCCAATTTTATCACCTGGAAAAATACACACGTATCTGCCATGGCCTAGCCCAAATGTTACATCTTCTTAGCAGCTTTTTCAGACTTCCCCATCCCTCAGGAGGAATTAATGACAACATCTCTATGCCCATAGCCCTTCTTACATAGAATGTTTATAAAGCATTTACGGCTCCTTGCTACCCGTAGGGTAAAGACAAAACCCGCTGTGTGGCTTATAAGTTCCTCCATAGGTTCTGTCCCACCTCACCAATTTTGCACTCAGCTTTTCCCCATCACTCTCTGACCTTGATGGAGCTATATTTTTTCTGCATAGAAGGCTCTTTTCTCCCCTCTTTACCTACTCAGTATCTATTTTTCTTTCAGATGTTAGCTAGAGAGAGAGAGACTTCCCTGAGTTATCTGACTAGGTCAAATGCCCCATTTTAGCTCTTATAGCTGCCTAGACCTCACCTTTATAGCCCTGTAAGGGGAAATTCTACTATTGTTTGTGTGATTACCCAATTGGCTGCCTCTCTCACATACCACATATGCCAAGAGTTGAAGAAATGTTCCTATTATTACTGGCCTGCTCAGCCCAGTGCCCGGCTCAGGGTAAGCATTAAGTATATAGTAGCCAATGAATGACTCATTGTTGTGTTTATTTGCCTATGGATCTTTCTATCTCTTCAAATAGAAACCTCCTGGGAGGCAGGGCTGTAACTCTTAGTCCTTTAGACTCTCAGTGTGTGCCATTGTACCTTCCATGTGGTAGGTGCTCAGTTAATGTATTTTGAATTATATCATAGTCTATTTAAATGTCAGGGTTGGTTTCAAGTTTGACCAGCAAATGTGGTTCTTTGATCACAAAGATGACAAGATGAGAGACTATCCGTGAAGAAAATATGTTCCCATGGGATTGTTCCCATACAAACTTCTTTCAGTGTCTATAACTTATCCCTCATGAACAGCACTCTACCATCCCTGATGCTCTGGGGATCCATGTAGAATCCTCAGTGAGTGGCTTTTTCTTCTCTTCTCTTGACTTTCAACTTTTGGGCTTTCTTTCCTAGTAATTTTATCATAATCACACTTCTGTACCTCCTACTCTTCCACCCGCCGTCCCCTGCCCCCCCATGCCCCCCCCCACAAAAAAAATCTGGTGCTACACTGCAGGAACCATTATTTGCTTTCTTATTTTTCAAATATATATATACTAGCTTTCCCGTTGCAGGAAAAATCCTGCAATAGGATTTCCTGCTGCACTCTACCCCGCCTCCGCTCCTCCATTGTCCCCCGCCTCACCTTCTCCTCCAGCCCGCCCGCGTTTCCCTTCGCCCCTGGCCCCACCTCCGCCCTGCCCTTGTCGCCCGCCCCGCCTTCTCCTCCAGCCCGCCTGTGTTTCCTTTCGCCCCTGGCCCCGCCTCCGCCCCGCCCTTGTCACCCCCCCCCGCCTTCTCCTCCAGCCCGCCTGCTTTTCCGTTCACCCCCAGCCCTGACTTCGCTCCTCCCTTCTCCTCCCCTCCCCCCACTTTCAACGCTGTCTTGATATGCAAATTAGCCGCCATCTTTGTTGGGGTAATTTTCATACTCGTCCTGATTGGTTGGTGGGCGTGGCTTAGCTGGTGGGCGTGGCTTAGGTGTAGCGAAGGTGCGGTCAATTTGCATATTTGTCTATTATTAGATATATATATATATATATATATATATATATATATATATATATATAATTGATTTTTTTACAGAGAGGAAGGGAGAGGGATAGAGAGTTAGAAACATTGATGAGAGAGAAACATCAATCAGCTGCCTCCTGCACATGCCCTACTGGGGATGTGCCCACAACCAAGGTACATGCCCTTGACCGGAATCAAACCTGGGCCCCTTCAGTCCGCAGGCCAACGCTCTATCTACTGAGCCAAACCAGTTAGGGCCATTATTTGCTTTCTTGATTGCACCAATTTAACTCTACTATCATCCTCCCATGCAGATTTCCTTCAAGAAGCAAAATGACAGTATAAAGGGAGTACCACAAAAGAAAAACAGAGATTGTGTTCCTCTACTTAAAGCAAAATAATTCTGAAGGCAGATGTAGGAGGAATAGTTATATTTTTAAAAGAGGAAGGTGGGCAACTGGTGATGCTCTTTTAGATCTAAAGCAAGAGGAAAGTCATGGATGCAATTTAACTTTCTGATACTTAAGTTCTAAAATGCTACTAGAATGGTTTGCCGTCTGACCTCAGAGTCTTTGTTCTGAATGAGGGAGTGAACCTAGATCAGGGATCAATAAACTGAGAGCTGAGCCTCAGGAAACCCAAGGCTGCTGAGGGCTCCTGGGACCCTCCAGGCTGCCCTGGAGATAAAATTTGATTCTTGATGTTTCATTTCTGAGCCCAGTGTCTGGAACATAGATATTTGTTAAATGAATGACACTGTCTTATAGATTGGAATGTTGTGAAATTTTATTTGAGGAATAAAAAAAATTTCAGTGATTAAAAACAACAACAACTAAAGTAAAAACCACTGGATTAAGTACTCTATAAAGCCCTCTGTGCTTTAAAGAAAATTATCTCTATGAAGTTTAGAATGTCAATTATATAAAAATAAGCAATATAATAGTCTCAAGGCAAAAACATTCTAACCCATTATGCAACAGACATCTTCATTTGAAAATCATAATCTATAAAATATACATTAAAAAACCTAACAGTGTAAAGCAATTGGGTGCTTAGAAAATTAATTTGATGTATAATCCATTATCCTACATTTGCCTCTAATCCTTTAGCCTCAAGCCTAATCTCCCCATGAGTTTTCAGGACACTTCATGAAAGCAGGACTCAGGATTTCAGTGTCATTCCTATCATGAGTCCTGAACCACTAGTCCATCTCTAATCACTTCCCAACTCCTTCCTGAATCTGGCAGTCAGGGCTGTTTGTCCCTCTGTGACCTTTAAGTGTCCTTTACTGTAATAAAACATATCCCTTTGGCTACACTCTCTCCAGTGTGATAGGTGCTTACTCAGATCTTGTCCGCAGAAACTTGAATCTGGTACAGGCTCCTTGATTCTGCTCCCTCAAACACAACTAGAACATAAGGCCTTGAACATCAGAGTTTCAAGAGGACTCCAAAAGTATGGTCCCTGAGTTAAACTACCATGTAGTCCTTGTGTTTAGACCAACATGGCATGAAGAGAGAAGGTCATCTCTGAGAAGTGCAAGAGGCCTCTGTGGTGGACATTCCCAGGTCCTGTTTTGGTGGCCTGAGGCATCACTCTCCCTCCAGGTTTCACATATGGTATCTGCTTCAAACATATTTATGAGTAACACAACCTTTCTTTCTTTCGGTGGGTATTTAAGAAAAAAAAATGAATCAAGATACTTTGTGGATCCTAAAGTCTCAAGTTCTCCATCAAATCAGTGTGTGTGTGTGAGTTTAATTAGGGATCTCAGCCCAAGGGAGGCAGGGAAGTCTATATAGTAAAATCAGTATCATTTTTGTCTGCCCTGTATCTCCTTGCTGCTTATTCTAACAACAGGATCTACTCTATTTTCAGGGACCGTGTGGTGGTGGTGGTGGGGTTGCTAGTCAAAATCCCCATCCTTTTACCAAATCCCTAGCCATGAGGAGGGTCACTTTATTGTAAGCCATTCACCTGGAAACAGGGATGAGCTTAGAGGTTGGGTATATGACTACCCGGGGTCAATCAGAGACCTTTCATAGGACCTATAACTGGATGCTATGAGAAAGATGATTCTCATTCTGCTGGGATATCTGCTCCAGAATGCTGTGGGCTCAGGGTTGCCAAGGGGTTTGTCCTCATCACACAAGGGGAGACCATCTTCCAGGAGAGAATGAGACCAGCTCTTAGAGAGAAGAGGGCCAAGGGGTAGAGACCTGAGGACCTCACTGTGCCCCAGATCTGCTTGAGGTGGAAGCTTCCTCAACCTATGTTATGAGAGTGAGTTAAGTCTCCTTTTTATGTAAGCTAGTTTGCATTAGGTTTCTGTCATTTGCAAGTAACAGGCGTTTGACCAACACAGAAATTGGTATCTAGAAGTAGGGCATTGCCGTGATGGGCCCCATAATGTGAAATTTTGTACTTGGGTTGAGGTGAAGTAGAAGACTGTAGTGAGTCTTCTTTCCTGGGCTGGAAAGATCAAATCTTTGCTTTGCACTAAGAATTTGAACTAGGTATTTTAGGACTCAGATTAAGAACCTAGCAAGCCTGGAGCTGTAGGGGATTTGCTAGAGAAATATAAGAATGATGGAGGGTGTTAGCTACTTGTGTAGTCGCTATTGCTCTGAAGAAAGGGACAGGTTGGTGGGCTGAAAACAGTGAAAGGATAACATATATCTGTTGATAGCCAGAAAGCCAAGACTACTAAGGCTCATTTATTTGTGGAATTACAAATGCCAAAATATCTGTCCCATTCTCAATTTAGTACACAGAAAGACAGGATATTATATTGGAACCAGAAAAGGCCAGAGAATATGAGAACCTCTCCTAAATACTACCTACTCTGAGTTACTCCTGCTAAATAAAATAATAATGACCCCTTTACCCCTATATTCCAATGGGATATGACCTGAGGGCCAAGGATAGATTAGCTCTAACTCACTACTGCAATTTATTGTCTTGTATAGTCCTACAGCAGAGACCAAGATGGACATACATAAAAGAGAGCTAGAAGCATGGGCAGAAGACCAAGTTTTGTTGCTAAGACACAGAAACTGAAAGTCAGGATTCAGATTTACAAATTGTTACTGGCCAACATTTCTGGCACTGGTTCTGATGTAATGGAGTTTCTCCAGAATTGATTCCATTAACAGCTCACTAGAGTTTTAAGGAGTTAGCCTATATGAGAAACCGCAGACCAAGAAAGGGACCTGTGATGCTCAACCCCTAAGGTAATACCCAGGACCTCATAACCTTGCCTTGGAATTGGGCTGCTAACAAGACTCCAGAGTATCCCTCTCCACCAATATCAGGGAAAACCATGGAGTTCAATGGCCAAGGAGGACCCTCTATATAAGTAGGACTAGGGATGGGATTGTCTTCTCATAGAATTCCTCTAGCCCTAGGGACATACATTCTTACGATTTCTGCCCAGCAGGATATGGCATATGGTATTTGTATTTTTTTCTCTTCTCTATTTACCAAATGGGAGTTTCAATTGCTGTTGTTCTGTTTCTACTATTTTATGTTTTGTATGTTGAGGTGGTTAACCTCATTATTTAGTTCTTGGTTCCACTGTTGTGAGATAGTATTTCTGGATCTAGTCAAGGCAATGTATATGATCCAAAGATGCTGGATGTGGATGTGGATTTGGGAAGATAATCAAATTCTCAGGTGGGGACACCTTTGGGATTACATGTATTCAGTAAAGAGTAAACATTCTGGAAAATCAAGGGGTGAAATATAGTGAATATTTTTTGTTTATGTCATCCAGAATATATTCACCCTTTTTCTAGCAACAACTCCCTTAATTTTCATGAGATAAGTTCCCCTGCCTATTCCATGGGGTGCTATTGGAGCTATTGGTCACAGTAGTCTCTGGCCACAGGGATGGATAGTCATTATGTTCCTCCTCCTAGAAATAGTGATTGGTACAAGGAGTAGGCATATGACCAAACAAGGCAGTCACAGCCCTTCCATGAGATCATTGTATGGAATCTAGGAGATAGTAACTTGCTCTTTCTGCTGTGGTTTTTCTACAAGAATGCTCTAGAACATAATGTTCATTATAGAATTAAGGGAGAACATCTACAAAAAGAGAGAATATGAATTACTTAGAAAGAGAAGCCGGGGAAAAAGATGGGGGTGGGAGGCTGGGGGTGGGGGAGAGTAAGAAATAATAAGAGACAGACAGACCTAGACTAAATGACTACATCTAAGTCCTAGTCATTCCTGAAACAAGTTCTACCTCCAACTTCAGAGTCACATAAGCCAATAAATTCCCCATTTCCTTTGAGCTAGTTTGAGTTGAGTTTCTGTTGCTTGCAACTAAGAGAATCCAGACTAGTAGAATTGGCTGTCCTGGATATGAAGCCTGGGATCTCTTTCTGAAGGTATTATGAAGAATCACAACAGCACTTTTTTTCATGCTGAGAGCACCAAGATTACCATTTTGTGCCTCAATTCAGACCTCAATTCAGACAGCTGTTCTATACATGTAATGCACATTTGCAAATAACTTGTGTGAAATCAATAGCATCTGGCTCATATAACTCTAGGAAGGGCTCTTTAGGACCTTTCATGATGAATCAGTTTGGACTGCTGAGGTCAGCAATCTAGACCACCAACTGAGCCATTGATATGGTCAGAAGACTGGTTAACCTTACAGACTCCTCCTAAGATTAACAGTGAACTATGGCAAGTAGGGGAAGAAAGTTCTTCAGGGACTCATCTAAGCAAGTTCACTAACACCATGAAAAACTCTTCCAGTGCCATAGGACAGCCAGCAACTTTGTGCTTGAAACCAGGGAACCCAGGCCCACATGCAGAAGACTAGAAATGAACAAGATTGTCAGGCATGGCTCTAATTTCCCTCTCTGTCTATTACAACTTATTGTGATGATATATTCTGTGTGTCAGGTCCTCCTACAAAACAACATGATGGTAGATTCTATAACACTGTGGTATTTTGTTAACCCACAAGACCAGTTATCAACCCACTCCAAGCCTGGACAGATATTTGACCAGCATCTGCTGCTGTGATAGGACCTAGGCTCTATGGGACTAAAAGGTTTCTCTATGGACTGGTACTCTGGGATTCCCTAAGTATTCCTCCTTTAGAAAGAAACTGTGTCCTACAGCTCTTTTAACTGTTATCCACTATTGTAAAGTGGTGTGGTGGCAAGGTGTGCAGTAAGGGGAGTGTTCTATAATCTAGTTAAATCTTAGTCTTTTAGTGGGCCTATGTCATGGAACTGTGACAAGTTTTTCTCTAGAGGTATAGCTTTAATTTCCTTGCATCCTACTTCTTTCCAATGTATTTCATTGAAACTTTGACCCCTGTTAAATTTGTATTTTCCCTTTAAGTTAGAGCGTCCTGGAATGGGAAGAATGCCTTCCCTCCAGCTGGGAGAGGCTCTGGCCAAGTTTTTTCCCTTACAGAGTAGGTTTTTGTCATGAAGCAGACTCTTTCCCTCCCCAGACCTAGAGGTCATCTTTCTCAGATTTTCATCATGAGAACCTGGTGGGATTCCTGGAAGGACAACCCGTGAAGGTGTAGGGGCCGGCTCTAAGAGTATGATCCACAGGAATTTTCACTCTCATGTTCCTCCACATTCAGCCTCTAACAATTAATCAAAATTACAATTTAAGTGTTTCTACCAATTTATGGTTCCAGTAACTTCTGTTCTTGGCTGATTCAGCATATCTTGGCTGTGTTTCTCTGGATGTCCCAATCTCTCCAGATTTCAGAGTGGCAGTTTGCCCTGCAACCCAAGTTTCCTGATAGGTCCAAGTAAAAACATTGATTTTTAATTTGTACATTTTTTTCTTGTCATAAGCCCAGTAGTGATGACTTCCAAACTCTTTACATGTTGTGGCTGAGGCCAGAAGTCACAAGTGAATTCCTATTTGCCTGTTCCTTCTTGGTTCTCCCAACCCGCAGCCTGTTTCTTGGTTTCTATGCAGCAGGAAGGAGAATAACATGGCCAGAGCTTTCATACCTTATGCTAATGACTCATTGGGTCTCTGGAGCCAGCCACTTTTTAAAAAAATATATTTTTATTGATTTCAGAGAGGAAGGGAGAGGGAGAGATAGAAACATCAAAGATGAGAGAGAATCATTGATTGGCTGCTTCTTGCACACCCACAGGGATTGAGCTCATGACCCTGACATATGCCCAGACCGGGAACCAAACCATGACCTCCTGGTTCATAGGTTGATGCTCCACCCCTGAGCCACACTGGCCAGGCTGGAGTCAGACACTTTTATGGAGGAAGTCAAGTGTTGCCTCTTGGCTCAACACTCTATTCTTACTGGACATAAACCAAGGCATCTTCAACCTCCTAAATTTCCTTCAGCACTTATAAGTTACATCATTTATTGATGAGTCAAAACATCTTTTATTGTAGCACCAGTTTTGATTGATAGTAATTTATCCACAACTTGTTCCTCTCTCTCCCCTTTTACTGCAGTCTTCAGTTTGGTAAATTTTTCTGTCATTTTTGTTATTTCACAGTTCTAGGCTTATAAAGGGATATAGCAGCACAGATCATGAAGGGGAAAATAATCTGAATACTTTACCTTCATGGTTGGTCACCAAGGTATATTCAATCTGAGAGCACTTGAAGTATGATGTCTGGGATGCCTTGAAGTAACATGAACTGCCAATCACACTCAAGGGTGTATTAAACCCTTAGACCAGGCAGGTGCCCCCTCTCATGATTAATTCAGACACCTTACAGGATGTGCGGTTTGGGAGGAGAAATCTGCTACTGACATATTGGTGAAAAAGAAAGGTGAGATCAAATTGAAACTTTCTGCAGATGAAATGCAATCTTAACCATTGTAGTCTTGTCATTTAACTACAGTGGTTGAAGTAAAACTCTCTCATTGTGTTTGATTTGTGTGATTTGAGCACAATCCTACTGATAGGTCAAAAGCTCAGATACTCTGGAAAAGGGTGTAAGGTAATGCAGGGTCTTAATTTTTTATAAATCTTTGAGTTCATGTGGGTTCATGGCTAACATTTTCCAACTTCTCTGAATGTTGGAAGCATGTGTAAAAAAGTAGGAAAGAATCATTATTTTTTACTTTTAAGCCCCAGTTCTTCATGCTCTCCCATTTTAATTGAAAATGTTAATTTTATTCATTTTTTTTCAAGGATTTTTTTTTTGTATCTAGGTAAAATGAAGTTTGAAATGTTAAGCTATCAGGAGCAGAGGATCAGTTTTAAATTATCGTGGCTGTATTTCACACTAGTACATTTCACATGGAGGAGAAAAATACTAAAAATACTACTTATGTTTCTTTATTTGCCACAAAATTGAATTATACTCATGATGATAATAATCTGAACTAATTTACAGCTTATACAGTGTACAATTAGAAGTCCAATTATGGCTCACTATGTGGGGAGCAGTTATATCCTGAACTGGATTATGAGAGTTATCTACTGTCACTCCTTCATCTCAAGTTAGAAAATGAGTGGAACTAGAACTCTGTTCCCCGCTATAAGCCACTGGACAGGTCTATGAGTCATAGAGTAATTAATGAATAAATTATCTTGGTAATGCTCTCTAATTATACCCATATCTAACCATTGAATCTTCTGCCTACCTAGTTACTACTGTGCCTTTCCATTACACTAGACCCATGGTCGGCAAACTGCAGCTCGCGAGCCACATGCGGCTCTTTGGCCCCTTGAGTGTGGCTCTTCCACAAAATACCACTCCCTGGGCGAGTCTATTTTGAAGAAGTGGCGTTAGAAGAAGTTTAAGTTTTAAAAATTTGGCTCTCAAAAGAAATTTCAATCGTTGTCCTGTTGATATTTGGCTCTGTTGACTAATGAGTTTGCCGACGACTGCACTAGAACATAGACTCATAGAGTGTGGTTTGGATTCAAAGATGAGCAAGAATAATGGCTTAGATTGTGTTCAAGTCATCTTTTTCTTAAGTGTTTTTACCAAAACAAGAAAAGACAGAGGTAATTGGCTATAATTCTCCATTCCACCCATGTTTATCATGGAAACATACTTGAGGTTGGTGGTCTTGGCTATGTGGGTAGAGCAAGGTGCCCACCAGAACAGAGAAGCAGACCCTGCCCTGCTTCTAGCCCAAAACTACTCAAGTAACTATACAAAGTAATGATTCTGTTACTCAGAACTAATAGAGATTCTAGGTCTTGAAATTCTGGTTGTGCCTAAATTTTCCCTTAACTGCAGCTGTGCTGGAGAAGCCAAGAATTTTCCATAGAAGTCCACTTGGAAACTCTCTGTGGGTGGTCCGGCCTATTGTAACCATTCACAAAAGAAATGTAATGGTGTTACGGAGGAGCTTGGTTTGGCTCCTCTCAACTAAAAAGCTCCACCCAAGCACATTCTGTGCTTGACAGTGTCTGACATGCAATTGCTGCCAACTGTGGCAGTTCCTCCTGAGATCTCTTCTTACAAAGGATGGTTTTCTCAATTGCATTAGGTTCTGAATGTTTTCATTAATGTCCTGGCACTTGTCTTGGTAAACTGATAGCTCACCTCCATGCAAAAGTAGGCTGGTCTTCTGTTGGGCTTGGGAGATCTTGGTCACCCCTTCAGAATCCTTTTGGCTTCAACCAGTGCTGTGGATGCTTTGATAATCTTCAGGGAGTTGAAACTGGGCAGTATTGAACAACATTACTCTAGGCATGTCTCATTTTCCTCTTTTGTGTGTGTGTGTGTGTGTGTGTGTGTGTGTGTGTATACCTTGAGGCTTCTCTGATGTTGTAGCATGAAAATCTCAGGAAATGGCTCTTCCCTCCCATATGTTTAACCTGGAAATGTAGATGTGCATGAGGCTACTAGGGGACAGGGATCATTGATAAATGCTTTCCTTCTGAACTCCTGGATAGATGGTCTGAGTCACATTTATGAGGATCTTTGGAAAGTCTTGGTAGGATTGAACACCAATTGCCCATAGTCAATAGCACTTCCTCACATGGCTTGTCCTGCTTGCACTCCTGATTTCTGAGGTCACATTCAGAAATAAACTATCCGCAGCAAGCCTTTGTTTGACTCCACTTTCAGGGAAAGCCAAGCTAAGATACAAGGATCTAAGTTGGGCTCTTTAAGTCTCACGCTAAGATGTCAGCATTGCCACCTCTGTATAATCTATTTTCTGGAGAGAAAGAAACTTCTTTCAACCTCATTGGTTTGTCTGCTGTAGAACACTTGTGAAAATCTTCGGAAAAAAATAACATATGAGAGGCAGTTGAGAGGAAATAACCTTGACAGAGGAAAATCAAGGGGTATTATGATTGTATCAGGATCCTGAGGGAAAACAGAAGGCACACGTATATCAGAATACTAGGTGTATCAGTTAATAATGCAGATTTTTTTTCAATAGATGGAGTTACACATATGTTGATATATATGTGATTTGATATGTATGCTATTTTGTTGTATTGACAGCAAACTTCAAAACTTCATATGTCAAATTTGCTGAAGGTGTTAACATCATAGATATTTTTACGCTTAAAAATGTCAAATTTCATGCCAAAAAAAGAGCATTTGCGGGAAGTCTTAATTCATTACTTTATTTTGAAGAAAAAGTTATCGTATACTTTGGGAAGCTTATGGTGAACATGCTCCATTTCAAGATACTTGTGAACACTGGTTTAAACGCTTTAAAAGTGATGATTTCGATGTGAAAGACAAAGAACGTCCAGTTCAACCAAAAAGTTTGAAGACCAACAATTATAAGCATTATTGGATGGAGATGCGTGTCAAACTCAAAAACAACTTGCAGAAAGATTAACCGTTGCTTAGCAAACAATTTCTGATCATTTACAAGTAATGGGAAAGATTTTAAAGGAAGGAAAATGGGTGCCACATCAACTGAATGAAAGGCAAATGGAAAACCGAAAAGTCATCAGTAAAATGTTGCTTCAATGGCACGAAAGTCTTTTTTGCATTGAATTGTGACTGGAGATGAAAAGTGGATTTATTTTGAGAATCCCAAATGCGCAAAATCATGGGTTGATCCAGGTCAACCATCAACATCAATTGCAAGGCCAACTTGCTTTGGGAAGAAGACAATGCTCTGCGTTTGGTGGGGTCAGGAAGGTGTGGTGTATTATGAGCTTCTAAAACCAGGTGAAATCCTTAATACTGATTGCTACCGACAACAAACAATCAATCTGAACCATGCTTTGATCATGAAACGACCAGAATGGGCCAGAAGACATGGCAAAGATATTTTGATTCATGATAACACACCATCACACACTTCAAAACCAGTTAGACATGTTAAAAGATCTTGCCTGGTTAGTATTAACCCACCCGCCATATTCACCAGATCTTGCTCCTTCAGATTACCACTTGTTCCGATCAATGGCACACACACTTTCTGAACAGCACTTCAAAATGTAAGAAGAAGTGGAAAATTGGGTCTCTGAATGGTTGCCTCAAAACAAGAAAAGTTCTATTGGGACGGTATCCACAAATTACCTGAAAGATGGGGGAAATGTGTAGCTGGCGATGGACATTACTTTGAATAAAGCACTTTTGATGTTTCTCTTGAAATTATCATGTTTTATTTTATTACAAAATTCACCATTATTGACCGGTACACCTAGTAATTCAAGGATAGCTTATAGACAAAGGTACTGGCTCCAAAGGTGTGGGCAGGGAGCAGGGAAACCAGCAGAAACCCGGGATTAGCAGCTAGCAGCACCTTTAGGATAGGATTGCCAGATAAAATACAGGATGCCCTGCTAAATTGGGATTTCAGGTGAGCAATGAATAATATTTTAGTTTAAGTATGGTCCTAACTATTGCATGAAACATGTTTAAAAGATTGTTTATCTGAAATTCAAATATAACCGACCATCTTATATTTGTCTTTGCTAAAAATAGCACCCTTTTCTTATACTCAAAGGGAAGAGAGAAGATTAGAGAACACGTTAGGAGACAGTCGTGTAGGACAGGCAATTCAAGGCAACCTCACAGGGAGGGAACTGGAGAATAAATACTGAGATCTCACTCTCCCCCTTCCTCGGATCTCCTGCCAGGGCTCACCACTGGCTGAACCCAACCAGAAACCAGAGGGCAGGGGAGCCTGGGGACACAGACCGTCAGGTCAGCCTCTGTGGGTATGGGCAGGGTGAAAAGGGTGTCAAGGGCGGTGAGGGCATCTGAGGGGCAAATGGGGAAATCCAGCATAGCAGCCATTCCTCTCTCTGCTCTAAGTGAACCTTCTCTAAGTATTACCTTTGATCCAAGTGCAATCATAGAAAGTGACATCTCTAGCTGGAAACGAGGCTGTCTGACTGTAATTACTATTCTCTCTCCCTTTACTCAATCTTCTCCCCTGGTCTCAATGATTCCATGCCTTTTATTATAAAAAAAATGTCTTAAGTCTTTTTGGGGAAGAGAAACTGTTTTTATCAGTTTCTTCACTCTTAGAGCTCTTCTATAGCAAAGGGTCTCCCCAGTGTCATAACTCTACAGGTTCTATTCACCTTTAATTCTTTAATTTTAATCCTCTTATTACCTGTGAATTTTGCTTGTGGATTCTATGCAGAAAGATTAAACGTTGGTCCTTCACATTTGTAAATGATACATTGAGAGACATCTGAAAATCATCATCGTAATGGAAATGACCTCTATAATCTATAGCTTTCTCTGCATGGGGCATGTGGTGGGCATATCTATGTCATGGTTCAGACCATTGCCCAAAATGTCAAATTTCTAACGAGGACACTATTTCATTCCATTATTACTTTTCTTAATGTTTTCTTTATTCTGTCACTCGTACTGGCATTTGGCTTTTCCCCCCCAGAGTTGTTTTCGCCAAGAAACAATGTTTTAGTCATACCATGAATGAGGCACTGCAGAGCAGAGGACAGCAAAGCAGTACTGAAAGGCAGATGCCAGCTTCCCCAACTAGCTAAATGACTCATTCCTTCTCAGAGGGCATGATTCAAATTCACAGCTCAGAACACTAAAATATGACAACATGCTGAGGCACTCCCCAGGTCACTTTTGAATTATAGAAACTGACTGTTGGATACTCAAATGTGAGTCATCCTTAATAAGAGCAATAGTCTGTGTGGAGTGCTTACTATGTACCAGCTCCTAGTCTAAGTACTTTGCGTGTATCATCTCATTTAATACACACAACAACCGTATGAGTTAGGAGCTATGTGTGGCAACTAAGTATTGAGAGCTTACATAATTCCTTAAAGGCCCACAGCCAGTATGTTAAATAATATACTTCTTCATTTTTTTTTCACATAAAAGGAACCCAGCAGGAGGCAGATGAGAACTGATATGGTAGATCCTCAGTGATTTTAGAGACTCCAGTTCTAAATTTATGCACATGATTTGAGTTCTTCTATCCTCATGCTCGCCTTATGGTCTAAAATGGCTACTGGATCTCCAGCTATCACACACATATATACATCACAATATAGAAGCAGAACAAAAGCTGGAATGGTAAAAAATACCACCACCCCCATCTACCCTACTTATATCTTGGCTAAAATTTAATCCCAAAACACAATCTAGTTACATGCTCTCACCAACCACTAGGGTGGCTTTAGGAAACATTCTTATATTCTAGATGGCCTAAATTTAGATAAAATTTTGTGGTGTTCTATACCATGAGAAATAGAAGAATGAATATAGGGGTGGACAACCAGCATTCTTTGTTATAGTGCTTGGCTGGGTTGGAACCCAGATGGTCTGGTATCTAGAGGAGCTCCCACTATTTAGTGACTAGATCACAGTTACACCTGGTGCTATTTGATAATATATCAAAGCCTTTGCCATGACATTTTCCCAGAAAAGTCTCTTCCTTGCTTTCAGTGTTTCACATACTGGGGAGGGTAAGGACTTTAATGAAGGTTAATGTCATCACAAGATATGAGTTCTGACAGATGACCAGCGAGGGTGTGGGGGAGGTGGGGCTGGGGTAATAAGGTGAGAGCCTAAGCATGTGATTCAACCACAGGCCTAAAAGAGCTGCCTGGCTATGTCTTTGCAAAATAAAACCTCAAATCTCAGGCCCATTGGACCTTAAAGAAACCAAACACATAAAGGCCTGCCATTGCTCCATCTTCATTTATATTAATCATTTTCTTAAATAAACTAATTCTCAAAAGAAAATAGAACATGCAGAAATGTCACAAAACCCATGCTGATAATGGTGATGTAAATTCTATGAGCAAAAGCATGTTTGATTAATCATATACATGCATGACTTTTCTCTTATACCATCTGTTTAGAAGATGAAAAATGTATTTTGCTAGTGGTTTGGCATATATTTATAGAAAGATTTTATTTAGAGTCTGCCAGTGGATTCTGAGCCTGCCATGACATAGCTTTCAGAACTAGGTATGCTGAAATGTTCAAATATTAATGCCAACAACATTCTTATCATTAAAACATGAAAGTTAAAATGTTTTTATATTCAGTTCATATTTTGGAGTCTGTGGCTGCAGACTGAACAATCTATTTGGAACTAAGCTTAAAAAATACTAAAATAGAATTCTCTAGCCTTGGTTGGTCTCTGTGATGGATGGTATCTAAATGATTCTGGTTAGCCAATTTTATTTTCTGGCTATTCAGCGTTAAGAAACACAAAGGTTAATCTTGATAAACATTTCCACAGAATGTAATACATGTAATCACTGATTTGCAATGATGAAGAGACCACATTATAGGAACTCCAAAGTAATTGAAACAGGGAAACCTCTACAGTCTACAGGGTAGAATTGAGACATTTGATCTTTGGCTTTAACATATTAAAAGTAGAGAGATGATTAAAAGATAACACTAGATAGTCTAAAAAAACACACCAAAAAACCACCAATGCCCTAACCCATTGTCATATCCTTATTCTTGCACATATTGCATAAGTTAAAATTTCAATTGCACTTGATTTGTATTTTAAACCCCAAGGATGCCTATGTAAGCTAATGAGCCACTTGAGGCAAAAGGAAACCCTGTTGGTTTTGTGGGTTTTATGAGAAACAGATGGGTTGGTTAGACTCTGGGGATGATTCTGGAAGGTGGTTGTCCTGATCTTCGTGGCTACTTGCCTCAAATATCACTGATACATAACAAAACTTTCCCCACGTAGCTTTTTTATGGTCTCTACTATTTTGAAATATTGTTTAAACCCACAGGATGAATCAGATTTGCAGTAGACTGATCCATACTGAGATGAGGAGGTTAAGAACAGAAAAATTGGACATTTCTTATTGTCCACAAAATTGGGTCTTTTCTAACCTTTCAAGCAATAAGCCCAATGGACAAAGACACATTCACAAATAACAATCTGAGAGACATAGGGTTTATGCTGTATCCAAACCCAACCATTCTTGACTATTAGAATATTTAAGGCTTCTGCAAAAAAAATTTTTTTGCCTTATTTCAAAGGGAAAAAATATCTTATTTATGGAACATCTTTAAGAATCCTGAATGGTGCCCTAGCCAGTTTAGCTCAGTGGATAGAGTGTCCGCCTGTGGACCAGAAGGTCCTGGGTTTGATTCCAGTCAAGGGCATGTTCCTCAGTTGCAGTCTCCTCCCTAGCCTGGGCCCTAGTTGGGGCACATGCAGGAGGCAACCAATGGATGTGTTTCTCTCACATTGATATTTCTCTTTCCCTCTCTCTTGCACTCTCTCTGAAAATTAATGGAAAAATGTCCTTGGGTGAGAATTAAAAAAAAAAAATTGAATGGCATTAATAAAGCTATCAATATCTTGTGCCATTTGCATATCGTATCTAATAAAGAGGGAATATGCTAATTGACCCTCATGCCATTGCAAAAGATGGCGGTACCCACAGCCAATAGGGAGGGAATATGATAATTGACTTCCACGCCCTCAAAAAATGGCGGCACCCACAGCCACAAGATGGCGGTGCCCAGTCCCCTAAGCCTCCCAGCCACCCAGGGCCGCCTGAGGTTCAGGTAACCAGGGCCAGCTGAAGCTTGCACTGCCGGTAGTGGCAGCAGCAGAGGTGTGATGGGGCATCGCCTTCCCCTGATTGCTGGGTTGCCTCCTGCCCCTGAGGGCTCCTGGACTGTGAGAGGGGGCAGGTCGGGCTGAGGGAGACCCCTCCAGTGTGTGAATTTTCATGCTCCAGGCCTCTAGTAACAAATAATAGGCACAATTCTTCAGTGTTTGTCTGCAGTTGGGTGGGAAAGGACATACTGACACATTTAAAGAGGTGTTCCTTCTGGTTCTGTGAGGAAAAGAGCCTAATTTTAGACAGAATAGAGACAAGCACAGAGCACCTGGCCATAGAAAACATCAAAGACTCGTCAAAAAATTCTCAGTAGCAGAACTCCAGAGCCCACGCTGAGACAGGTCTAACCAGGAGAGACTTGATGTGGTGAGAACTGCAGGAAATATTTCAGTCCTCTTGTCTGACCTTGCCTGACCTAAAGGGACAAACATCCTGTCCCTGCAGGCCTTCGTAGACCTTCCCCAGACAAAAACCTTCCCATGCATGAGCGTTGTGTCCAGGAGGTCAGCTCAGGCTGAGCTGAGTCCTTTGTTTCACTTACCGAGACCTCAGCAGAAGTGTCAAAGATGAAATGATAGTGACAGGTATCTATTGAGTAAGTCACAGCCCGGGCCCTGGACTGAGTGCTTTATAGATGTTATCTTCTTTAGTCCTCACAACCACTCTACAAGGGATGTTTTAGGGGAATTTGAGGTCAAAAATAGGGGCAGGCGTCTTTCAGGTCCCAAGCTGATAAGGAAGTTCTTTTTACATGACAGCGCACAGGAGGTTCAGAATTGTGAGACAGATAGCAGAGTCAGAAGGGTTTTTGTTTGCTTGTTTGCTTTGTTTGTTTTTTAGCAAACTTCCTTTACTTTTACTCAAGATCCTCTTAAATAAGAATCAGAAAACTAGACTTTGTTTTTCAGTGTTCTGATGCCGATATCTCTCTTCTTAAGTGATGAAGGTCTTCAAAGTTCTGAATAGCGATGAAGGTCTGTCCCTGACTCCTCCACCATCTCTTGGATAGATCAGGCATAAACTACGTTTGCCCATGAAGAAGCAGCCTGGATAAAGCACAGTCACGTCTCTCTCTCGGAGGTGACCTGCTTCCTCCTGGCACCAGAGGAGACTGACATGAGTGGAGTCAACTGCGACTTCTCCCCTGGAGCACCGAGAGCCTGTTAGAGTAGCACGGATGCAAAACAGGACCACTGTCTCACGACAATCCAAAATAAAGCCAAAAAGGCACGATGTCACCCTAGGCTCTGTTTTATTTCCCTAATTTTCACTTTATATATAATTTTGTTGGAATGGAATGGTTTAAGCTCTACTTTTTTTCAATACTATTTTGCATATTTGATATATTTGAAGATTTAGGAACAATTGTTACTTAGCAGATGGTCAAAAAGTAGCCTTGGCCAGGATTCATAGGATTGACCCAAGTTCTCCTAGCACAGGAAGGCACTCCCACCACCCCTGTTTTATTCCTGAGGAAATTGAGGACCAGAGAGGGTAAGTAACTTGACTGCGTTTACATAATTAGAAAGTGGCAGAGGACAGAATCAGAACTCAGATTACGTAATTTTAAAACTGGTTCTCTGGCTGGGCCAGTGTGGCTCAGTGGTTGAGTGTTGACTTATGAATCAGGAGGTCATGGTTGGATTCCAGGTTGGGCAGATACCCAGGTTGTGGGCTCCATCCCCAGTGTGGGGAGTGCATGAGGCAGTCAATGAATGATTCTCTCATCATTGATGTTTCTATCTTTCTCTCCCTCTTCCTTCTTCTCTGAAATCAATAAAAATATATTTTAAAACTGGTTCTCTGATCTCCTAGAGCCGTGGTCGGGAAACTGCGGCTCGCGGGCCACATGTGGCTCTTTGGCCCCTTGAGTGTGGCTCTTCCACAAAATACCATGGCCTGGCCAAGTCTATTTTGAAGAAGTGGTGTTAGAAGAAGTTTAAGTTTAAAAAATTTGGCTCTCAAAAGAAATTTCAATCGTTGTACTGTTGATATTTGGCTCTGTTGACTCATGAGTTTGCCGACCACTGCCCTAGAGTATACCGTCTCTTGAAAGCCAACATGCTTGCATGTTTATCTTGAACTAGTTGCAAGATAATAATGAATTAGAGATGAGAAATACAGACAGGTGGCTTCTAATTCTGTGATTGTGCTAAGGGTCTAGGAGAAGACAAACTTCAATCTGCAATATTAGATCAGAACCTCAAAGAATTTGTTGCTGACACTGTCTTTGGAATGAATCCGGGAAAATGCTCCAAAAGTCTCTTCAAGTTTCTGGGATTGTTCATTAGTCAATTAATTTTCTTTCAAGGAAACTCTTAAAAGGATTTTTTAATTTGGGGGTTGAGGGTGGAGATGCTAAATAAACATATTACTTGCCCTATATTAAAAAAAATTTTAAGCCCATATTCCTGGAATCAGAATTAGGCAGAAAACTGGACTGAGTTCAAAGAATTGTAAGACAAATAATTAGGAGCTTGGCAGAAGTGAATAGCTAAGAAAGAGTAAAACTGCCGAATGTGCACAGTTAGATTAAGCCAGAAGTGGAGCAAGGGTAGGGTAGATGGAGCTTTTTGAGGTTTGCAATCCTCAAATGCAGCTAGAAGGGATTGGGTGGCAAATATGCCGTCAGAGAGACAGTATAGATTTAATAACAAAAGATCATTTTTTGACTGTGAGCTATATGAAAGCAAGGGAGGCAGCACTTCAACAAGATGGCATTACTTTGGAAAACACTGTAAATATAAAGCAGATTATACTTATAAAATCAAGATATGTGAGTTTGTGCTAGAAAAAAATGCAAAATGTTTGTTGGACACATTCTAAGCAGACCCAAATTATCCTTCGAGATAGACGGGGCTTGTTCAAAGCACAGAGCTACCTAAATATTCTTTTCCTAGTTTCCAACTGCTTCCTTCAACTTTCTATTCCTTCTTCCTCAAGAGGGCACCAACACCCCATCCCTAGAAAGGGTGCTGCTATGTGTGGGCTTCACACTGAACATTGACATCTCTCTACAGGAAAGAATCTGGTTATAGACCAATAAACCAATAATGAGACTTCCTATTTTAGTTTCAAATATCTCCAAAAACAAATTACATTTTGTTTAAACCCAGACTGATCATTAAACAAGAAAAAAATCAGGCATATTTAGGAAAGAGAAACTGTAAGGCTGTGTTCATGGTCTCAAAATGGAAGAGACAAAGTTCAGCTGAACTCCAACCATTATACATGATTGTGCATTTATACTTGCAGGATATTTATCTTAAGTCTTGGTGGGAGCATGAAAAAAGACCTTATTTTGTATGTGGGACTTGTATACAAACCAGCAAGCACACATTAGTGACAAACAGTCTTTGTTAAAACGCAGGCAGCAGACACGTCAGAGGTATGCCAAGGAAAGCGTAATGGTCCTCTGTTGAACACATACCATGTACTCTTATTTGGTCAATAAGACCAAAATGACATATCACCACCGAGGACTTGCTGTGTTCTGTCAGCATTTGCCTTCATATGTAATAACATGCTTCATTTCTCCTAATCTTGATTATTAAATCTAAGCCTGGGTGGTAAAAGCCATGAATAGTATGATGTTGTGCTATATTTTCTAGACTTATTTGAGTAAGATGAAGCACTGTTGCCTATAGTTTTTTTAATTTTTTTTTCAGGTTGTGAGCTAATGACCACCTGGTAGGAGTCACTATGTATAAAGGCTATTTATAGAGTTTACTGCTTTGAGCAAATAAAATGAACAATAATTTAAACCTAACATTTAATGATACATATAATTGTTATTGTGCTACAAGGTTATTAGGTATAAATGCTAAGCAGTTTACATAATTAATATTATTTTACCCAGCAGAACCAGATTTTGGTGTTTCACTCCTCATTACCCTTTGCCTTTGGTTATTGATATAAAGTCATTAACAAATGTTGCTATTTTTCTCTAGACTCATGCTTTTCTCTGTATCTCCCCCTTTCGCCCTTTCCCTCTTCTGTTCCTCGACCTTTTCTTTGTTATAGCAACCATTGTAGTCCTCATTGTTACCATCATCATCTTCCCCTGCACACTGACATACTCTGATATCCACACATGTTGGAAGAGCAAGGCTTTGGATCTAACTCCCAACATTGTGGAAACTTTGGTCCCCATCTTCCATCTTCTGTGTCCAGGGGTGATGTTCTCAGGGCTTCGAGTTGTCCACCAGCATTTAGACCCTGGGGCTAAGTTGTATTAATACCCTAAGGCTGCTGTACTAAATAATCACAAATCTGGTGGCTTAAAACAACATAAATTTATCCTCTTGCAGTCCTGGAGGCCAGAAGTCTGCGATCAAAGTGTCTGCAGGGCCATCCTCTCTCTGAAGGCTCTAGGGGAGGATCCTCCTTTGCCTCTTCCAGCTTCTGACAGTAGCCGGCAATTCTTGGCACCTCGTGGCTTACATCACTTCTCTGTTGTCACATGGTGTTCTCCATGTCTGTCTATGTTCAGATGTTCCTCTTTTTATGATACCAGTCATATTGGATTTAAAGCTCATTCTAATCCAGTATGACCTCATTGTAACTTGATTACATCAGCAAAGGCTATAGTTCCAAATAAAGTCATATTCATAGATTTTGGGTAGACATGAATTTTGGGGGGACACTATTTAATCCAGCATATACCTTATTCCATACCTTTCTGGAGGGGGTCTTTGATCTGTTTTCTGTTCTTGCTCTCCATTTCATTTGCTGCCACATTTTTATACTGAATCAATAATTAATTTAATAACAATTTGTTAAAAGAATAATGTTTCAGATGCATACTTTCTAGGGGGCTTGAAGCTGCAAGAGCTCTAAGGCCTGAGGGTCTTGATTCCCTGAGAAGAGGAATGACTAGTAGCACTGAATGAAAAGACGGAACCTAGGCCAATGGCAAAGCCACAGGAGGGTGGGGGAAGCACTGGGGGGCTCACGGGGGACTGAACAGTTGGGAGTGTTAGAGCAGAAAGTTGAAAGGAAAACGTTGGACTTCAAGGTGTGGGGGAAGGGGAAGAAGACATCTTGCGGTCCTGGAGCTGCGCACAGAGTTGATGGGAAGCATGTGCTAGGATAGAGCGTGAGATAAAGATCTAACCAACCGTTAGGTTCTGATCTACTTCCTATCCCTCACCAGTTTCCCACCAAGAAAAATCTCTACTAACTCACTGCTTTTAAGGGGAAAGAACAAATATTAAAACCCAAATAACACCAGGACAATTGAATCTGGGTAGAATTTGGTAGAAGTGCACATGCTAATGGTGGTTCCTTTTCTCTTTCACCTGGGAAGGAGATAAAAAGTGGGGTATCTGGGAGACACAGCAGACCCCTGACGGAAGAATGAGAGAAGGAAGAGGAAGCTGCGGGCTTCATTTGAGGTTTTGCTGAGAGGTTGGCCTGCTTATCTCTGTCTCTACAGGGACATGCATAGAAGTGTTTCTTATTTAGAGTAGCTAGGCCAGCCTGCATCTCGGCAGGTGTTTCCTGTGAGAGAGCCTTACAAATAATTATTACCAAAGCATATGCCTAGTGTGGTAAAATTCACAGGTGACACATGGATGTCACAAAATAATTGCTTATTTAAGGGTCTCGAAAGGGCTTAGAGCCACATTCTGGTTGTCACAGAAGACTCATCAAATGAAATATGTCAGGTGATGAAAAGAAAATCCTAAGTCATATTTTAAAGTGAGAGCAGAAATTATCACCAACCAGATGTTCTGGGCAGGGCTCTAGGTAATCTGTGAGCTAGCTCCAGCTAGCTTGCATAGTCTCAGAGGGTGTTAGATAGGAACAAGCCTGAGATTCCTCTGGATCCAACCCCCTTTTCTACTAGTGAGGAAACAGGCCTAAAGTGGGAAGTGATTTGTGTAAAAGTCACACAGATGATTCAAGGTAAAGCCAGGATTCAGACCCAGGCCTCCCTGAGCCAAATGCTTCTTCTATTCCACTCTGTTGCAAAATGTTCCCACCATCTTAAGTTTGCTATTCTTCAGAGTACCATAATGATGGAGGCAGGCCTTTGCATGTTTTCAAGAAAAGGTAATAAAAACAACAACAAAGAAAATAAAAAATAAGAAAATGTGTTTTTCATTGATCACACATTTATTGTGCACAGATTTTGTACCAAATGGCTCAGTGCTGAGCCATTATTTAAATATCAGATCCAAAGACACATACTGTACCACTGAGGATCACAATCTCAGTTTTAGTCAGCACTCTTGCTTTTAGCATGATTTTCCTAGGTCAGCAAAGTATTTTCTACAAGTCCTATTGCCCTCAAAGATAAATCTCCCATAGTTTATAATAGTGAGTGAGGAGAAAGCAGGAGTGGTGGTGAGACTGTGAAGGCCAAGGTTGATATGAAAACATCAACATCAATTTTAGACCCATTGACTCAATGGGGCTAAAGTAATCATACTAACATTTGATCACTTGGTGAGATGGGCATATAGGAACCACTTTCTGCAATGCCCTTCATCCGTACTCTTGTACTCTCTTATGGAAAAATACGCATTTGGACTACAAGGTAAAAGTTACTAATCATTCTCTCCACTGTCTATTCCTTCTTCCTGCTGTAGCTCTGAATTATGGGTATGTGTGTTAGTGGCTGAACAATAATGAGTTTGCCTACCACTGGGCTAGCCATTACTGCTAGCCCAGTGGTCGGCAAACTCATTAGTCAACAGAGTCAAATATCAACAGTACAACGATTAAAATTTCTTTTGAGAGCCAAATTTTTTAAACTTAAACTTCTTCTAATGCCACTTCTTCAAAATAGACTCGCCCAGGCCATGGTATTTTGTGGAAGAGCCACACTCAAGGGGCCAAAGAGCCGCATGTGGCTCGCGAGCTGCAGTTTGCCGACCACGGTGCTAGCCTAACAAGGTAAAAGCTGTGTTCTATGTGCTTTCATTGTAAATTATGCCTCCATTGCTAGAGGTTCTTTCTTTGCCTAGCATCTTCATGCTTTCCTCTCTGCCATTCCATATCTATCACAGAGGCCTAAAGATTCTTTCTTTAAAACTGAAAGGCTTTTCTTTTTCTCTCTGTTTACTGGGGCAACCATAGTTCAAACCATTGTCCCCACAATGAAAGAAAATACAGCCATCTCCTGTTTCAAGTTTTTTCCTGTCTCTGGACTGAAGTGATGTCTTCATTAGACATCAATGACATCACAGCATTTTCTATGCAGATGTCCTCAATGCCACAAAAAATTGGACTGCCTCTATGACTAGGAATGTGCTCATACTCTGACTTACTATTTGAATGAAGTCACATCATTTGTTCTCAAGGATCTAAGATTGCCTCTTCTTAAAAAATAAAATAAAATAGCCTATCCTTTTGTTGTGAATCAACTAGAATCTAAACATTCATAACTTCTATTCTATACAATTGCATTCTCCTAGACTCTCCTTAATGCATCTTCTCTTTCTATCAGATTGGCCACCATATTGATTCACTTCTGCCCCACACACTATTTTCATTTATGGATTTTTACTTTTGATTATATGGTTCTTGCCCCCAATGCCCAACCTCTTCCCATCCAGACCTTGTTTGCCCTATGCCAAACAATGTAGCCACTCTACTTAGTAATGATTTCATCCCTTCTGGAGCTTCCATACCACTACCTGAGAATTGTACACTGTAGAACCTGGAGATGTTCATATAAGACTTAATTATATGCTATGTTGTATCATTTTGCACTTTCATGCACTTCATTCATAAAACAGAGCTCCCAATATCTCTCTTGAAGGGTTGCCACATTAAATGTAAAGTGCAGAATTGTGTTTGGTAAGTACTGTAGTTATTGATGAGTTCCCATCTCTTTCCCTTCCCCTTTATCAGAGGGTTCGAGTTATAGCTGATGATATTGTGTCCTTCACAGCAGGTATTAGATTCAAGCATTTAGAAGTTCTTAATCAATACTTATTGACTAGAACATGGTTGATCTAGAGACCCACACCCATGAATTCTGACATCAGATACATATATTTATGTAATCTTGGTTCACAATATCTCCAATTTCTTAAATCAATATTCTAAAATTATAATATTTAGTAAGTTATTGCTATAAACATTTATTTTACCCCACGTACTGGTCCTTAAACTTAAATATTATTCTAAGACGTGTACAAACCAAGAATCTCCCTCTTGAAGGCGCAGCGTTGCCATTACTCATCATGCCCTTTTCTCTGAGACATGTCAATACTGAAAGCTGGCAATCCTTGCTGTAAAGTGCACATTTCCTTTTTTTTTTTTTTTTTTTTTTTTTTTGTATGCCTTGCTTTTCTGTTGGCAGCAGAGGAAACCAGAGCTCCAGAAATGAGGAAGCTTGGCTGAATTGAGTCCAACTTTCCAATTCTCAAAGCCCTCGTCTGGATAGCTGCCCCTGTAAGGGAGTGGCCAGTTTTTACTCTTGATTTCAAGAGCAGTTTTGTTCTACTCAGATGCTTTTTCACAAATTTTTTTACTCACTTAAATTAAAACATTTGTTTCTGACTTCCCGGACATGGTTTATAGCTCTCAACTGCTGGCCAAGGCTGTGCAATTACTCCCTGGAATAAAAGTACCCTAAATCATATTTAGTTCACTTTCAGCTACTATCTAGAAAATCTTGTTTGAGCTTTCTGTGCAATAAAATTCATACTAAATACAATTATCCTCAGCCATGTATATTCTACAAATAATCCCCAGTTTAGCAATAGTTATCTCCTAAAGTGATATTCCTTTGCTAGATGGTATTGTGCAATAAAGCAGATCTTTGCAAAGTTTTCGAATCACCTGAATCTAAGACAACATATTATTTATCTCAAATGGTCAGCGGCGTTCCAAATGCCACAGCAAATTAGATTAGAAATTATACAGTTGGTGTGTAAACATCCACTAATTTACCCGGTGTCTGGTTCTTTCATTTGATATTCAGGAATTTAAATAATTTAAGGTTGTTTAGCTCTCAGTTCAACCTTTGCTTTCTGGATATTTACTTGGAACTTGCCAGTATTTATTTAAGGATATTAGAAGTGCTTGGGGAGGATTTTCTTTATTGCCCAGGAGGGTGGTACAACTATGTTGTAGCATTTGTAAAGATAAGGTGGCAGTAGGTTTACAACTTGCCTGCTTGGTTGGGAAAGCCATTCTCTAAATTTTTTCTGTCAGGAACCCACCCACGCGGCTTATCTCTGTGGAGAGATGGCCACCAGTGCCACTAGAGTGGCGGCTCTGAACAAAACTGAAAAGACAACCAAATTCCTTTACAGAGTTCCCTATCTCCTATTTAATTAATTCATTTATTTTTCTGGGTGGTTTGGCGTCAAAGAAATCTAGACTTTTCCTTTTTCTGGCTGTTAGATCTTCAGAAGACTCATCTGTCTGAGCCTCAGTTTCCTATCTGCAAACTGGGGATAAGAAATGCCTTTCTTGAAAGATCATTGCAAGAATTAAATGATATAATATGTGAGACCACCTAGCAAGATTTTAGGTTATTTTGCTCTCAAAACAATCCTTTCTTGTATGTTTACTAGGAACTTTGAGCTATTTAAAACTCACAAAGCAGTAGTTCCCTTCTCTTCTTTTAAGCACCTTAAAATGTTATTCTTGAGCTTCCTTTTTCAGTCATAACCCATTCTCAAGAACCTGAGGCTCATCAGACTAAATTATAAATTGCTGATATCAACTTAAACTCTTAATCCATAAATGGGACTTTTTTTTTACTCCGATATTTCTTCCAGAGCTTTAAGTCAAAGAAGCATCTGAAGAGTTATAGGATTACAGCCATTAAATTGTAGGTTCTTTCGATCAATAATTATTTGAGTGCCTACTATGTACCAGGGGCTGTTTTAGCTGTTGTGAGAATTGCAAAGAATAAAACACCTGAACATTCCTGGTAGTCCTTCAGCTAATCTCTCTGAAGTAACAGCTATGGTGGTTAATTTGACCACATCCAAGGTGAACAATAAAGAAAGAGCGACATACTAGAATGAGACTACAATTGAGAAGGCAAGGAAGCCCAGCATGTCTGAGGCAGAGGCAGCTTTACTTCTCATAGACCATCCTTGCCCCCCCTCCCCACCCCACACTCCTTACAAATAGCTCTTCTACAGCCAGATGGGGTTAAGGACTACATTTACAGTTTAAAATGCTCAAACTATAGCTGGTGGTGATGGGGGATTTGGTTTATTAGTTCATTTTTATGTATGAGAGAAACTGCAGTAGAAAAAAATTCAGTGTTCATCTTTTTTCAATTTAGGTCTCAGAGATTTTTTGGCATTAAAGCTCTTTCAGTTTCAGATGTTCCAGCTTTAGCTGTATTTATGTGATGCCAAACCAACTAGTTGAAAAATTACAAGTATGGGAAATTAGCCAACTCTTTTGTCTACAAACTGCCAACCAACCAGGTTGCCTGGTTTTTTTTCTTCACTAAATTATCCCATCATTCAAATGGAATTGACTGACAATGCCCTGCAAGACCCAAACAAAGCACAAATTCTGCTTTGTATAATCCAAAGCATTGATTCATTGTCCTCTGGTAGAACATGCTTATTGTAGAAAATACAGATAGTACAGAAAATATGAGAAAACAAAAATTACCCGAAGTCTCATCATACACAAATATTGATATATATATACACTTGCAATATTTGTCATATATACTAGTACAGTGGTCGGCAAACTCATTAGTCAACAGAGCCAAATATCAACAGTACAACGATTGAAATTTCTTTTGAGAGCCAAATTTTTTAAACTTAAACTTCTTCTAACACCATTTCTTCAAAATAGACTTGCCCAGGCCGTGGTATTTTGTGGAAGAGCCATACTCAAGGGGCCAAAGAGCCGCATGTCTCGCGAGCCGCAGTTTGCTGACCACGGTACTAGTATATATACTAGAGGCCTGGTGCATGAAATTTGTGCATGGGTAGGGTCCCTAGGTCTGGCCAGTGTTCAGGGCTGATCAGGGCCTTCTTCCCCGGGTGCTGGCTGCTGGCTTGGGCCTTCCTTCATTCCACGCCAGCCCCTCGTGGTCAGTGCACGTCATAGTGAGCAGTCAAACTCCTGGTCAGTCAAACTCTTGAGGGGGCAATTTGCATATTAGCCTTTTATATATATATATATATATATATATATATATATATATATATATACACACACACATATATATATGTGTATATATATATATATATATATATATATATATATTAGAACACTACTATAAAAATAGTTTTCAAACATATTTTTCTTTTTACTTAATGGCATATAATAAACATGCTGCAAAATAATTTTTAAAAATCATGATTATTTTGCATATTGTTCACATATTGGATGTACCACCATTTATTTAGCCAAGCCCCTATGGATGGATATTGAATTATTTTCAACTTCCAGCTACTATAAAAATTCTGCAATAAACTTTTAAAAAATAGAAATCATTGTGTGTATCTCTGATTATTCCTTTAGTTTAAAATTTTAGAAGTAGAATATTTGAAAACTCTTAACCCATATTGACAAAACTTCCAACCAGCATAGTCAAAGATTCTAACAAATGTATGTCTCTATATACAAGCTGTTTATAAGAATGCTGCCTCTACTCTCTTCCTAATTTTTAAACTTTGCCAGTTTGATAGGTGAGAAAAATGATATTTCCTTGCTTTAATTTATATTCCTTAAATTACTAATGAGAATAAACATTTTTTAAATTTTTGTTGGCCATATGCATTTTTGTGATCATTCTTATTTCTAAATGCCTTCTCTTCAAAATGAGGCAAAGCAAATAGCAGCAGCAGGCTAAAATAATGTCTCAAAGTTGTTATCTCCAGATAATCAAGGAAAGCACTTTAATAAATATTTTTGTCTTCTTCAGGTAGATGCAAAAATGCAAAGTTTTTTTACTCATTTGCCCTTACAGCAATTAATTTTGGAGTTGTTAGCTTAGTCCTTGTTAAGGAACTTTAACAAAGTGCTAGAGTTGAGCTGAAGAAGTTTAAAAAGATAAACCTTCTGCCAAGTGGGTGCTGATTTTGAGGCTATCTTGGATGACAGGTGATTCAAATGGTATTCATGTCTGATGGTCACGCTAGGCTTCTCTTTTGAATGTGACTTCTGATCACCTTTCCAGCAGAGGCTTGTGGGAAAGCTATTGAATCCTGAAAATACTTATTGGCTGCCTCCTTGAAGTCATTAACAGAAGCTTCATGTCCTGAAAGTGTTATTCTAGAAATTATGTAAGGCAAAATTAACAATTGTCCTTAATTACTTGCACTCATGTGTTCATTAAAATCAGGTGTTGTCAGGGTTATGGAGTCATAACCCTGATATGGTCATTTCCTTCGATTCTGCCCAAAGTTCCTTTCCTTTGTGCCAAAATAAGCAGATCCCATGCTCATCTATAAAGAGCAAAATCGTGGGGTAGTTCTAAAAGAACAAACTAATTTGCTTTCATAGAGGCTTTCTTCAGATCTCATTTTATTTTTAAAATAATGTATTTTTTTCTATGTTGCTGTAAATTTTAAACAAGAAAAAATATCAAAATCAGCACATGGCTAGCATGTCTGGGCCCGGCCCTATAAATAACCATGCCAGCTAGACCTAATGTGGAAAATGAAAAACCAGATCTTGTTAACAAAAGGAAAATTCCATTTTTCATACATGGTACTGCTCTTATTCTTGGCCAGTGAAAAACAAGCACTTTCTTTTTCTCAGTATTTATTGCATTAATGTGCTGGCAATATAGATGTTTCAATCTTTAGAGTAAAAGCACAAATCTATCACCATGCTCATTTCACTGAAAGTGTGCTCTCTGCAGAAGCAAACTGATGCTATCCTCCACCTTATTCTCTCTCTTAAACTAGTTGATATTGAGATGGAGGTCTTGCCCAACAACCTCCAAGTCAGAACACAAATGGGCAGGACCCTCCTTTTTAGATAGCACTTACTCCAGACCAATACAAGTGTGAGAAGGAAACATGAAGATGAAAAGGTGGTGAAATGGTACCCAATTTTAATTAGCTCTGTCATTTCAGGACATATTTTTGGCCATTTCCCCCTTAAATCCAAGCTATTGTACATTTGCTATATCCCTTTTTTTAATTCTATGGGATAATTTCCTTTAATAGAGAGAGACTCTTAAGAAAAAGGAAAGTTAAAGCATTACTCCTTTAGGTAGGAAAATACTTTGCCATCACTATAATTTCCCTAACATTTCAAATATTTAAAACATTCAAATATTCAAAAGTAATCAAACACACATTAAAGCTGAAAGAATTTTACAGTGAACATCCATATATTAAACGTGTAGTTTTAACATTAACATTTACTCTATTTTATCACTGTCTATCCATCTATCTAAGCTTCTATCCATCTGTTCATCCATCTTATTTTTTGAGGCATTTCAAAATAAATGGCAGATATCAGTATATTTCATTCAAAATACTTCAGCCTGCATATAATTAAGTAGAGTTTACTATTTGCTTAGTTTCATTCATTTGATATAAAATGTACATATGATGAAAGGAACAAATCATAAATGTACATTTGTGGAGTATTTCAAGTATACGCATTTCTGCAAACCTAACTCTTATGAAGATAAGAGAAAATTATCATCATTCCAAAGCATTTCCTGTTCGGCTCTTATACCTGAAGCAACTGCTGTTCCGAGTATTTTCTGCCATGGATTTGTTTGGCCTGTTATAAAATGTCATGGAAAAGGATTTGTATGGTATGTTCTCCTTTTGTAGGGCTTCTTTCACTCAGCATTGTTTTGAGATTCATGCAACATCTAGTATTTTGTTCCTTTTTCTTGTTGAGTAGTAGTTCATTGTATGCCACAGTTTATCCTTTCTCCTATTGACGGATACATGGGCTGATTCCAGTTTTTTACTATTTTGAATAAAGTTGTTATGACCATTCTTGTAATGTATTTTGTAAACACATGTTTTTGTTTCCTTTGGGCAAATGCCTAGGAGTGGCCTTGCTGGGTCACAGGGAAAGTGTATGTTTAATTTTATAAGAAATTGCCAGACCGTGTCCCAGAGTGTTTACACCTTTTCACATTCTCACCAAATGAGAGGCAAGCGTTTCAGGCGCTCCACAACCTTACCAACATTTGGTGTTGTCATTCTTTTAAATTGGGCTATTTTCTTGGGTATGGGTATCACTGTATTTTAATATATGTCTTTATAAGGCTAACATTAATACTATTTTTGCTTAAAGTTTGTAGTTATCCTTTATAACCTTGGGGAAAAAGTGGCCCATTGATTTTTGGGAAACTTTATATCTTTTGTGCCCTTTGGTATTGAGGTGATAAACACATAGTGTAAAAAAAAAATATGGAAAGAAACAATAAAGCACGGTAATATTAACAAGTTGTCTGACGGAAGACTGGTAACACTATCTGCTACTATCGCACAGAGTGTAAAATGCACCATGCGCTCTGCTAAACCCCTATAGAAGCCTTTGCCACTTATTTTTCCCCCCCAGTCATCTTGTGAGGTAAGAATACTACCCTGTATTTAAAAAAAAAGAAACTGAAGATCAAAAGGCTAAAAAAAAATTTGCCCATGGTCTCACTGCCACCAAGGGACTTGCCTAACTCACAAAGAAAAGAATTTAAAAGGCCACCTAAAAATATTATTTAACTTAACATAATAAATGGAAAGTGTATATTTTCCACCAACTGGTAAAGACATTCATAATTTCAGTGACCCTCGAAAGGGCAAGCAGAGGAAACAACGTGTTTTTTCTCAGCATTATCTGCGGCATTCACACAACACTGACTTAATTCATTATCAGACCTCAGCATAACCCCTTAATGGGTAACTCAGGTTCATACAGTTCATTATCTTTGAGTTTCTTTTGTTTGTTTCACAGATGGAGTACTTTACAATGTCTATGAAAAATTTTCCATCTGGATTAGATCAACCTCAAATGGAAGTCTAAGAGAGAGGTACATGCTCCTGTGCATCCACTGGGATATCAGGAGAGGAAGACTTATCCAAAAACAACACGAGTTCAGTTTCATAAATTGGACAACAGGGAGAACTAGCACAATGACTAATAATCACTTCTGTGCCTTGCCTCTGGTAGCGTCAGATTGGGTCTTCCTCAGCTATTAGTAGACCTTTGTAAGATGGCTGTGGTGACAGCCAATGGGCTGTCAGGTGGATAATTCCTTTAAAGTATTTCTTTCCTTCATCTGCTCACATTCCATATTTATCTTGTTGTCATTGTCCTCTAAGTGATTTCTGGTGATGCATTACCTTTTAATGACACTTTTACCTTCCTTCATTCATTTCTCTCTCACAATGGCTCTTTAATGGGGAATAAGAAAGGAGATTGATATGCAAAAATTTCATTTGTTCACTCATTGATTCAACATTTAAAGGTCCCTATAATCTCAGGCAGTTACAGAGCTGAAAAAGATGAAGTGTTTTTTTGTGTGGCAAATCTTATGGTTGTGTTCAGAAAAGGTATAGTAATACTTTCAGATGTGAAAAGTGGTAAACAAGATTTAAGTAGAGTGTTGGCAAGGCAGAGAAAAATGGATGACCAAGGTTAGGTTACCTCCTGTTGGTAGCAAAGTCTGAATAGAGATGCCAGGTGGTCTCATTCTTTGACTAAGGCTTCTTTCATTAACAAAAATAAAATTTACTGTTTATAAATTATTTTTTTACATATACCGACTGTTCTCAAAAATATTTAAAGAGGCTTACAAAAATGTACAAATAACACACATTACAGGTACATGGATTTTTAACCTTTACAAAGCAGATTCCTGACACTAAACCTTCAAACAAACATGAAAGGTATTTTTTTTCTTTTCTTTTCTTATATTGTTTCCTCACTAGCCTGAACACAAAGTTGGCTAGGTCCATCCTATGATGTTAAGCTGCTTGGGAAAGTTTACGAGGGAGTCTATGGCTGTCTCATTACCAATTCTTACCCTCCTCCATCAGTTAGCACCCCCCCCCCAAAAAAAAAAAATGAAAGTCCCCTATAGGCCAACAGATATGTGTCCCACTGCCTCTTGGCTTTGTCTAATCCTGATCCAATATACCTCCCCTCAATTCCAACATTCTTTGTTTCTCAAATGTCATCAGTCTTTACTGTTTACTCTATTTCTAATGTCTTTCCAGGGAATGACTGAAGAATGGAAAGAGTAGGAGGACAAGTGATGAAGAGCCATTCTTTATACCAGTAGAAGCTCAGGGACCATTTAATATGTTAACATTTTCATAATATTTCACTGAAATGGCTTCAGTTACTTGCTATTCCTTTAAAAGTTAGTAGCAATCTAATTTCCATTGCTTGGGATATGGTGTCCAGAAAAGGAGGAAGAGGAGGAGGAGGAGGAGGAGGAGGAGGAGGAGGAGAAGAAGGATGAGAAGAAAGACAGGAGGAGGAGGAGGGAGAAAAAAACAAGGAGACAGAGGGAGAAGGACCCACACATACTCTGAAAAAGAGGAAAAAAGTGTTGGAATTCAGTGTAGTAAAATCTTGTGAGAGTTTTGGATGAGAGTTGGACATGGTACTTAATCTGTTGGACTAAATTAAACCAAATGAGAACAAGCTGTTACAGAGCTTTTAACTAACATGTTCAATTTTTGTTATCTTTTACCTCTTTCCTTAGAAGATGAATGCATTAAAAATAGCGTCTCTTTCTTTTAAGGAGGTGACTATTTTATTTTCTGGTTTAATCTTCTATCTATCTTCACTTCCTTTCTGTCTCAGAGCTTTGAGAAATGTCATGCTGCCTAAAAAATCCCATTCCCTCAACTTGCCACCCGCTTCCCATTCCATTCATTTAGGCTTCAGCCACTTGAGTTATGGGAAACTATTGTAGCCTTTAAACTATCCTATCAGGCAAACTTCAATTCCAGTAATAAACTATGTGCTGGATTCACTGTTTACATTCATGGAAAATCTTTTTAAAAAACGGTGTTTGGAACACTCTGTTGGCATTTCAAGCTCCATTTCTGGTATGTTTCAACAAAATTCTATTTGTGGATTCTTTTTCTGTTCTTACACCTCCCTTTTCTCTTCCTTTTAAAAAAAAACCTGGAGATCCTGTAAGTTAAATTGATGCTTGATGTAATTTCCTGTAATAGCAGACATAGGCTCCAGCACTAACTACTCTTTCATGGAAAAACAGCTCATTGCCCCTGAATGTGGAGTTACACCCTTGAATTATGAGTCTGGATCATTGTGGGGTGGATCACTGTGGAGCCAGAAATGAGAGTGGGTAGCAGGAGAAAGGAGCTGGCAGCTGGAGGGAGGGAGAAGGTTTGCTGGGAATGAGTGCCAGAACAGTGTTTAAGAAAAGCAGAAATGTAGTGAGGCCAAGGGAAGGACAAGTAAGCTACATGGAGAGAACTAAAAAGCCAGGAGAGATTCAGACTGTTTGGGGCTAAACTTGATCCTGCCATACAGCAATTTAATTTCCAATGTCATTGATAAATGGAAAATCACAGAATTATAATGTTTTCCAATAGTTGGTGCAAACTACCGTCTTTGAAATATCAGGTGGACAAGTAAGCTGATGGGTAAAGACATTCTGTGGGATGGGTTAAAAGCAATTTGTATACATTTGTAGGTCTGTGCTTACATGTCTTTCTAAACTCATTTCTAATCTCTTAGGTCTGGAAATGAAGCCTACGAGCCAGGCTTTCCTGTATTGATTTGCCTGTTTATCCTGATTTACGTCAGCTCAGATTGCTGTGCAAATAGGATTTATCTGGTGGTGGATTATCATAGTTTATGTTTCTTCCTGGCTCAGTCTAAATACACATCCAGAAACATTCAGTCAATTTACTGTGGTTAGCTCTTCTTAACTTTCAGGCTCTGTGGGTTTAAGTGGATACAATATTTGAATAAAGGGTCAAGTTGGTGGGCTAGCTCTCTTTTGAAATAATCTCAAACCCCATTTTTCTGCTCAAGGCAAGATGCAGTCATACGAGATGCCCATGTGCCCTTGTTACCCAAACAGCAGAGAGCAATAAATCAGACTACATAGTGAGGTAGGTGGATGGCTCGGAGACAGGGATAAGATGGGCACAGGAATCCTTGGGATAGTAGTAAAGCTTTAATCCATACAATTTGACTTATACTTTTTTCTAGAGATTATGTGCTAACAAAAGACAAAGCTGCTACCAAAAACAAAAAACAAAAAAGAAGATGATAGTTGTGGTAGAACAAATAATGACTTTATCTTTAAGGGAAAGAGAAATTTAAGTTTCTGAAACACTAAAGAAGGAAGGAAAATGGGGGAAATAATGGATTCCTGTGCAGCCAGACCAAGACCTGGTCTATGGCATTTTAAGTATGGAGACACTCCATCCATCTACATGCCAGAGCAGTATTTCTCAGCCGCAGCACTACTGACGCTTTGGGTTGGATACTTCTTTGTTGTGGGGCTGTTTTGTGTGTTGTAGAATGTTTAGCATCAGTCTTGACCTCTACCCACTAGATGCCAATAACACCCCCTACTATAGTTGTGACAACCAAAAATGTCTTCAGACATTGCCAAATCTTCCCTGTAGGGGGAAATAACCTCTGTTTGAGAACCACTGAACTAGAGTAATCACCAAGACTAGTCTAGAAATGAAATGAAATAATTCAACTTTTATTTGATGGTATCTCAAGCAAAATGCAATGACAGACAGAATGGTGTAGTGGAGAGGCACAAGTTTTGGAGTCAGGTAAATAAGGATTCTAAACTAAGATTATTTTATCTAAACCACAGAGTTTATAAAATGAGAAGCTCTGGAGACTTTGGAATGTGAGAGAATTGAGGAAGAGAGGAAAGGGAATACTCAGTATCAAGGAATAGATGCTCTTTTAAAAAAAAGTTCCATTCTTATGTTTCCAAAAGAACCTATGTGTGTGTGTGTGTGTGTGTGTGTGTGTGTATGTGTGTATGTGTGTGAGAGATTTACCTGAGCGTCTAGAATATAATATCATTCATTGAATGAATCACTTAAGTCTCTTAGTTTATTTGGGTTATGAATTGATCATCTACCATGTACCATGTACTATAATAAGGATCCAATGGTTGAAAACAAATTTGGTCCTTACCTTCCTAATAATCCTAGTGGGTTATTGATGTTGGCCCTGATGGGATATTGGAACTATTTAGAAGAAAATCATAATTGAGTAAAATTTGGGGAATACATAGATTGGGTGCAACACATACAGGTGTTGAGAAAAGCAATCTGTATGGGTTCTGAGTGTCTCTACACATTCTCTCTCTGTTTTAATCCTTACCCAAGGATATTTTTCCATTGATTTTTAGGGAGAGTAAAAGAGAGAGGGAAAGGCAGAGAGAAACATTGATGTGAGAGAAATACATTGATTGATTGCCTCCTGCACAAGCCCTGACCAGGGCCCAGGCCAGGGAGGAGCCTGCAACCAAGGTACATGCCCTTGACCAGAATCGTACTCAGGACCTTTGGTCCACAGGCTGATGCTTTATCCACTGAGCAAAACTGGCTAGGCTCTATACATTCTTTTTGACTTTGCCAAGAATGTCATTTCTTAATGATCTTCACTACCACCATTTCTTAGTGTTAAGTCTGCAGCAAGCAACCTTCAGAGATGAGGCAATGTCTCCCTCTAAGACAAAGAGCAGGCTTGCTTATTGTTTGCTATAAAACAACAAATTCTCAAGCACAGTATTCCTGTACTATAAAGCAACTCACTATGTGCACAGCATCAGCATTCACCTGTTCCCCTCCATATTGCTTCTATGGAAATTGGGGGCAAGTGGAACTGACACAAACAGAATGCTCATGCTGCTTGCTGTGCCATGATTAATATTGTCCTTTGTTTCTGACCCAGGAGTCTCTTGTCTTCTTTCAGTAGCCATTAAACAGCAATAGGCTAACTTATTATCTGACACATAGAGTATCATCAAATTCCATATCCTGAAAATGAGATTCAGTACACAGGGGCTTTAAAAAATCAGCAAGAAAAAAAATTTCCAGAATATAAAGAGAGAATTTAGTATTTTATCTGTGCACCAGGCCTAGAGAGTAACTAGTCCCAAATGAAACAGGAGAACATGGCTCCAGGAGTGACAGGAATAATCCCTTTAAGAATAAAAATAAAAAGGAGAATTTTTTGGGTGTGCTTAAACAAAAGAAGGTGATTTACACTTCTGATGGAGAGTTTGAAGATGAAGTATTTGTAGATTTTAGGAAACTTCAATACTTTTCAGTTAATGAAAATGATTCAGCCTTACAGCAAAGACCACATTAAAGCTGTTACCTTCCCAGATATGCCTCTGGTTTCATATGACTTCCAGATAGCAACCATGACTCGAGAGAGAGAAACAGAGGTGAGGATATACAGTTAGGATTGAGAATGTCAAAGAAAGAACTTTGAGTGAACATGGAAATGACTGGAAGTAAATCAATTTAGAATATAATGAATATTTTTTGAAAATTGTATTGTCAAGGATACTATATACCTAGCCTCAAAAGGCCTATGACAATTAGATAACTCTTGAAGCAACCCCAAGTAGAAAGAGTAGAAAGTGTGTTCTAAAACCGACACAGTCCCCAAGGAAGACACACATATCAACACCCACTTCAGATGTGTCGATGGAAAACATGGGACAAGAAAGAATTTCTCAGAGGGCAGATTCAGGAGGCATGAAAAACAATGGACAAGGAAGTTCTTTCCAGAGAACAGAATCAGTGTCTAAGCAAAGCTCCTTTGCTCCTTTTTCATGGAATGTTTGTTAATAGCTAGGAGCTGAAATTTCACTCATAGGATTGCATCATAATTGTTGTGTACCAATGACTGCTCTGTGCCTTTTATTCTTCCATTTTCCTGCTTTGACATTGCCTATTGAGTGTGTGTATTGGGAAAACTGAGGGGCAGGAGTATCAATTACTTGTCTTTTAGTTCATAGGTTCTTGGACCTTGAGGAGTCATATCTGGATCTGATAGAGGATTGTGCAGTACCCGAGGATCCTATCCTTGATGGGGAAGCAGTGACTGCCAATATTGTCTTAATGGAAGGACTGGTTTTGTTCTATTGATTTTGTGGGAGGAAGAGTAAAACACATAAAGGCTGATCGGAGTAACAAAGACAGCAATATGTTTACCAAAACCCAATTTATTTTTTTTCTTCCTATGAATATAGTTAGACTCCATTTCTAACCTTCCTTGCATATGGTTTAGGCTGTATGCTCTGAGTTCTGACCAATTGGGTATAAGAGGGAATTATGCATACCACTTCCACTTTATTCATAGAAATGTTCATCTCAATTGTCCAGTTTTATTCCACCCTGGGTTGCCTGCAGAATATAAAGGATTCAAAAGAGAACTCCAAGGTCTAAGGAGATAAAGGAGAAACATGTTGGAAGAAGCCTGGGTCCCTGACTCAACCCAGAAAGGACCTTCTACTAACTAAAAACGTGTGTATTGAATTTCTTATGTGTAACAAATAAACCAATTATGTTAAGCCACTGAGATTGACATTTTCTTTGTTATAGCAGCTAGTAAACTTAAGAAACACAGAGGGAGAAAGTATGGCAATTATTAATACCAAGAAAAACAAAAAAAAATGTACAAAAATTGTAATGTTAGTATACTATATAAATATATGAGTATAATTTTAATGAAGTAAATACTGATTATTGACTTAACCAAAATTCATGCTATAATTTCTTAGAAAGATGAGAACAAAAGAATGAAAGAGGAGATGAAGAAATGGAGAGAGAGTATGTTTGACAGGAGAAGAAGGTATAAATGACTTAAATGTTCATCTTCCTAGGTTGGAAATCTAAAATGGAAAATCCAGACATAGTGTGTTATATAGAAATATGGAGACAAGTATTAGAGTAAACACATATAAGTGTGGGGAGAGGAAACCAAGGATAGAATCAGAGGCTTTGTTTTTCACTCTAACATTTATAGAACTATTTGTTCAAACCATGCATGGCATAACTGATAAAAATCAAAGTGAAATAAAAGGAAAAATTGTAGAACCTGAAAAATGACTGTAAATTAAAAACTATTGACGTTGGATAAAAGCTGGATCTGTGGTACTCTAGAAACCAAGAAGAGAGCGTATTTTGAGAAAAGAGGATTGTTAAGAACATAAAATGCCATTGAGATGTTTAAGCAAGAGAAAGAGTGAAAAGTGCCCATTGAATTTAGTGTTAGTTGATGATCTCAGTGAGAGAAGTTTTAGTGTTGCATGGGTGGGAGCAAGAGGGAGGTGCAGAAATGAATGAGTACATGTGAAACTGCTTTAGAAAGGGTTAAGCTCTATGTATACTGACATGATTTAGATTATTGATTTTCTAAGATACATGATTCATTTTTACATATGAACCTCACATCGATGTGTAAAAAGGGAAAAGATAAATGAGCTTACTTAACATTTACATGAATCTTCTGCCATACTTCTGGAACATAGGCTCCAAGAGTTTTATAATTCTGAATGCTTAACCAGGAAGCTTGAGGCCAAAAACACCTGGAAATCTGTGTTTAAAGAGTCACATGACTTCTGGGATGAATGTTCACTAGATGTTTCTCGCTAGTGATTATTTCTTTTATTTACTATTTAAATGAAGGCAAGATCGATTCACTTGGAATGCATCACTCTCAACAAAGAAAATATGATTAGATAACCAAAACACATCATCCATCTTCACAGTAGTTAGTCCTTATGTGTATTAACTCTGATTGCTTTTCATAGTAAACAAGATTTTCAAATCACTTTCTAAATTTCACACACACATTGGAGAACAGCAACCCAGGGGAATCCCTGCTTGCCATGGGTAGAAAGAAAATTAAAAATTCAAAGGTAAGGAGAGCCTTTGCATATTTTCATAAAGGGGAAAATATAGACCCTTAGTCCTCTTACTATTGTTATAAATGTGATGCATTTCTGTTTGTTTCTAACACAGAATAAAGGGGTACGCCTTTTTCTCATATAAAATAAGGTTACTTCTTAGTCTCAAGATTAGAACGCACCAAGAGGTTTTTTTTAAAGAAAGGAGAATGCATGTTTCAGTTAAGTGAGACTATAAAGGTAATCTCTCTGAAGAAGAGAGAGCCTTATCGAACTAAATTTGCAGAAGTAAGACAAGTTATTTTGAAAACATAACTGAGATAAATGTCTATCTCTCCAGATGGCCTATTTCCTTAAAATAAATATTCTTGCTTTGGATAACTTCACTTAGATACCCTGAGAATCACTTTCTCTTATTTACCTCCAGGAAAATCACTTTCTCTTATTTACTCTGGGAAAAGTCCTACATTAGATATACCCCTGGGATAACTTCCCCATTAATTCTAGTGCAGTCTGACGGAACACTCACTACGTGTTAGGAACAGTAAAAGGCACTTTACATATATCCTCCCATTGAATTATCCCAACAACCTAATGAGACTGGTACCATCATGCTCATTTTTCAGTTAAGAAATGTAAGGTCAAAGAGTTTACATTACTTTCCTAAAGTCAAAGAGTTTATAAGTGATAGAACCAGGATTCAAACCAGGCCTAGAAGCTCTAAAGGGCCCATGCAGTAGAATGTTCTCATTGCATCCAAGGTGAGTCTTCCTCTCACTCCTGGGTTATCCAACTCAGTGTGTCTACCATTGCCATTTAGGAAAACAGTAACCACTGACAACCATGCTTCATCTCTTATCATTTACCCTACTCAAACTCTTGTCTCTATGTCTTCAAACACATTTTTAATGAAAATTTTAACATTAGTTTATATTCTCCCTTCAGCCACTGACTAATGGACTTTGGAGGTCCCATGTTCTTCTATAAACATGGTCTCTCCATTTATATGTATGGTGGTCAGCTCTTGCTTGTTGTTATTGTTGAACTGTGCCCCCCCCCCAAAAAAAAAAAAACTCATATGTTTAAGTCCTAACCCCCAGTATCTCAGAAGTTGACCTTATTTGGAGATATGGCCTTTATAGAGGTAATCAAATTAAAATGAGATTATTAGGGTAGGCCCTAAAATCTAACTTTTTATAATGAGGGGATAAAGAGGGGATATTTGGATACAGACAGGTACACAAGGAGAAAACCATCTGAAAATGAAGGCACAGATTGGGGTGATATGTCTACTAAGCAAGGAAGGTCAAAGACTGCTAGCAAACCACTAAAAGCTAGAAGCGAAGAATGAACACATTTTCCTTCAGAACCCTCAGGAGGAACCAACACTTTGACACCTTGATCTCAGACTTCCAGGATCCAGAATTCTCAGATACTGCACCCAAATTGTGGTAGTTTGTTATGCATTCTAGCAAACTAATATACCTGCCCATCATTGCCTCTTCCAGTCCCTGAATTCTCCCTCTAAAGAAGGGAGCCTCTGACTCTTCTTCCAAGAGCTCCCTCTCTTGGCCACACTCTCTGCTCTTCTGGCTCACCTTCTCTTCCTCGATGCTATACCTCTAGGCATGATGCACTCAAGACCTGGCATGTCTGCTGCCTTGCCCAGTGCCCTGGAGAGAATCTGTCTATGCAACTCCTGCCATTTCTCCCCCAGAAATTGGGAGGAGTGCTAAGCAGAAAATACCTGAATGCTCTCTAGAGTGCATAACAATAATTTTTTTTTACCTCATCGCATTCTTTAATATCAACAGGACTGGAGCTTGCTCTTGAACCATAGTCCCTATCTTTCTTGGGGCTTTCACCACCAACCCCATCTTAATAGGTCTATTGCTCTCTCAGTCTGGATTCAATCCCAGATCCTCAAGCAACCTGCTGCTAACTCC
Source organism: Eptesicus fuscus (assembly GCF_027574615.1). Taxonomy (NCBI): domain Eukaryota; kingdom Metazoa; phylum Chordata; class Mammalia; order Chiroptera; family Vespertilionidae; genus Eptesicus; species Eptesicus fuscus. Next base: position 82,965,447 of record NC_072483.1, on the reverse strand, counting down.
AGCATTATCTTTGATGAATTCTTTTTAAGCTAACGTGTTGTAATCCAAAAGCCTTTGATTTTCCCCAATACTTTATGATGTGCCCCTACTGTAGATCAACCTCTTGTATATCAAAGCAAGTTTAACATGAACATTAATATTTAATGTTTATTGAGCTTATGTTCTAAGAATTTTACATCATCTATTATCTTATTTCAAATGCACACAACCCTATGTGGTAGGTACTATTATGATCTCATTTATTTTGTATTTTCATAATTATTGTCCTAACTAGCTTTCCCGTTGCAGGAAAAATCCTGCAATAGGATTTCCTGCTGCACTCTACCCCGCCTCCGTTCCTCCCTTGTCCCCCACCTCACCTTCTCCTCCAGCCCCCCTGTGTTTCCCTTCGCCCCCGGCCCCGCCTCCGCTCCGCCATTGTCGCCTGCCCTGCCTTCTCCTCCAGCCGGCCCGAGTTTCTGTTCGCCCCTGGCCCCGCCTCCACTCCGCCATTATTGCCCACCCCGCCTTCTCCTACAGCCTGCCCTCGTTCCCCTTCGCCCCCGGCCCCACCTCCGCTCCGCCATTGTCGCCCGCCCCACCTTCTCCTCCAGCCCGCCTGCTTTTCCGTTCGCCCCCGGCCCCGCCTCCGCCCTGCCCTTCTCCTCCCCTCGGCTTGCTTGCTTCTTTGAAGCTTTACTCCCTTCTGCAGCTCTTGGCTTCTTTCGATGCTGTCTTGATATGCAAATTAGCCGCCATCTTTGTTGGGGTAATTTGCATACTCGTCCTGATTGGTTGGTGGGCGTGGCTTGGCTGGTGGGCGTGTCTTAGGTGTAGCGAAGGTGCGGTCAATTTGCATATTTGTCTATTATTAGATTAGATATTTCATATTCATTAATTCAATCATTCAACAAACATTTATTGAGCACTTACTGTTTTGGAATTGTGAGGGCAGCAGTGAACAAACAAGATAAAGTTCCTGCTTTCAGACAGATTACCATTCAGTAAGGGGATGTAGAAAGTTAGTAAATAGCCCTAGCTGGTTTGGCTCAGTGGATAGAGCATCGGCCTACAAACTGAAAGGTCCCAGGTTCGATTCCAGTCAAGGGCACATGCCTGGGTTGTGGGCTCTATCCCCAGTGGGGGACTTGCAGGAGGCAGCTAATCCATGATTCTCTCTCATCATGGATGTTTTTCTCTCTCCCTCCCTTTTCCTTCCTCTCTGAAATCAATAAAATATATTTTAAAAAAAGATAGTTAGTAAACAAGGAGAGAAGATGGGAGTGCTGAGGGAAAGGGTGATGTTTTATATAAGAGAGTTGGGGAAGTCTCTCTAATAAGGTGACATCTGAGTAGAACTTTGAAGTAAGGGAGAGAGAGAGCCTGAGAAATATCTAAAGAAAGTAAGTTCAAGGCAGAGTGAAGAGCTTTTGTAGCTCGTTCTAGAAATTGCAAGTTGTTCAGTGTGGCTGGAGAAGAGTGAATACTAGGGAGAATAGCAGGATTAGAGGTTAAAGAAATAGTAGCAAGTCATCTGGGAGGGTCTTGTAGGTAGTGGTGAGGATTTTAGATTTTACTCTGAGATGGAAAGTCATTGAAGATGTTTGAGCAAAGGTATGGCCTATTATGACTTGGGCTTAAAAAGAATATTCTAGATGTGCTAAGGAGAAGTCACTCTTAGGGGCATGGGTGGGACTGGAGAGACCACATTTGAGGCTATTTTAGTAGTCCAGATGAGAGATGATGGTGGACTAGGGTAGAGGTGGTGGGAGCAATCAGCTTGGGGATGCATTTCTAAGGTTGAGCCAAGAGGATTTTGCTGACATACTGAATGTGCAAGATGAGAGAAAGAGAAGAGTCACAGATGACTCCAAGATGCTTTTGGTAGAAGGAAATTTCCTTTTATTGAGTTATGGAAAACTGTGGGAAGAACACATCTGTGGGGGTGGAAATGAAGAGTTTGTTTTTGGACATGTTAACTTTGATGTGTAAGTAAAGTCGTTGAGGGGGAGGCTAGCTATACAAATCTGGAACTGAGACACAGCGGTTAAGTAACTTAACTCAAGGTCACATTGCTATTAATGGTGAAGCGCTAGTGCTGACATCTGAACTTAGGCAGTCTGGCTCTTGTCTTACTTTTAAATAATGAACCACATCCTGAATCAGAATCCCACACCTTCCTTTATGCAATATTTCTATGCTGATGGGTACATTTCTCATGGGCCAGCTTGTCTATCTACCCTACAAGTCTCCTACATATCTAACCCCATTCCTGCAGATAACTTGGTTTCAGTATTCTCCTTTCTAATTGAAGAGCTATTATTTAAGTCAGTTTACCTTCTATAAAAGGGTATGATGACCCAATAATGGCTTTATGCTGGGAAGGAAAATTGTTACAGAAAAATTAAAATACCTCCTTCTTCTCTTGAACACTGGTTTCATTGCACTGGGTAGAATGAAGGAAGAGAAACAACATTGAGATACCACTACACACCTATTAGAATGGCCCAAATCCAAAATGCCAATTACACCAAATGCTGACAAGGATATGGAGCAACAGAAACTCTCATTCATCACTGGTGGGAATGCGAAAATGGCACAGCCACTTTGGGAAACAGTTTAGTGGTTTCTTATAAAACTAAACATACTCTTACTAAATAATTCAGCAATCACACTCCTTGGTATTTACCCAAATAAACTGAACACATGTATCCACACAAAATATACATGTAGATTTTTACAGCAGCTTTATTCATAATTGCCCCAAACTTGGAAGCAGCTGGATGTCCTTCAGTAGATGAATGGATAAATAAACTGTGGAATATCCAGATAACAGGATATTACTCAGAGCTAAAAAGAATGAAGGAATAGAAGAATTTCATTGACACCTTCCTTCTGGACTATCTTAAAATTCTGTGTACTCTTAGTTATTTAGGCCTGTTTCATTTGGTCTAAAAGTAAGTATTACAGAAAACAATAGTATTCATAAGAAATACTAAGAACAGTGAAGCACCTTGTTTTAAGAGACATCCTGAATGCTTGCTTTTATACCACATATCCACTGGAAAACACTGTGAATAGTGCTCTTACTTGCATATAACTCTCCATATGGTAGATATTTAATGAATGAGTATTTCTTATGCATTGCTATAACAGTGATTGAAACTAGATTTCCCTGGTGTTTTACCATGGAACAGAATACCAGAGCTAGCAGGGAATTTAGAGCCCCTCCAGCCCAGTGCCCTCATATTATAGATGAGAGAACTGAGGACAGATGGTGGTAGGGCTGGAGGGAGAGTCCAGACTCCCTGAGCCATAGATGGCCCTGCTGTGCTGTGGAGATTATGGACTGCCTTTTCACTGGGAGCTGGGCCTTTTGCTTGCAGATCCTTGTTCCGTTAATTCCCTGTCTTCCTTTATCAGGCTTAATGGCACTTCTGGATTACCATCACCATGTTCCTGACATTTTGTTGCTTTTATAAGTGGTGGCCCATGTTCTGAAAAATAATACCTCCAAGGCGCTTTGTACAGTTCCTCTGGCCCAATCACGTGGACATCCCCCTTGAGTGTCCCAGTCTGAGAAGTTTCAGTCAGCTGCTCTCCTGATCCATCCAGTTCATTATGACATAAGTATTCAGAGGCTCAACTTTGTTTCAGTCCATCAAGAGTTTATGTTCTATAAGAGATTTTGAGATTGACTTCTTCCCTATTACACTTAATGTGAAAAAGTGCTAGTGGAAATAAAAAAGCTCATACATCTAAATGATTTAAATTAAGTAAAATAAAATTTTCCACTCCTTTGAATTATGCCATTAAAACTATAGCTTCATCTAAGTACAATATTAATGAGCAGTATTGCAAGGAGAGTTTTAATTTTGCATTTCCTGACATAAAAAATTTAAAACATGCAATTTTAGCTTTGCTTTAGGTAATAATTTGTATTCCCTTGACTTTTATTTGGGGACATCAGATATTAGGGTCAAAAATGGGATAAGTTTAAAATAGGATGCACTGAACCCTTATTTAGAGATATGCTACCCTCTTAGCTAGATGGTACATTATAGACTTAAACCAGAGATTGGATTATGTGGCATTTCATACCATTGAAGCATTAATGGTGAAAGTATAAATAAAACAGATCTTTTAGACATGTTGACTTAATATTTTCAACATTTTTAAATCGACTGAAGAATGGTTTAGCAAAGATAGGCAAGGGTACAGACTAGTGACATCCTCAAAACAATTGGGACCCCTAGTGGTTGGGTGGCTAACATATTCACATCCCGTTGTTACTGGGGTTCACAGGCTGGTGCAGTCTGGCATCCCTGCACCAGGGCAGCCTTCCTGATGCTGACCAAGCATGTGTAAGACTGTATCTGGACTCCGCAGAGCTTTGCAGAATCCCTGTGCAAAGACTCTTCTAGCCAGTACAGGTGCTTTGAGAAGTCTCATGTCTTTCCCTCGGATTTACATGCCACTAATCACATCAAATCAGAGGTGTAAGATTACACACCAGAGGCCTCTCCAGCCACCAGAAGGCACCAGTCCAGCCATTGCTATCTTGGAACAATGGCCATTTCCTTTAATCAGGCAATCCAATTAGCCACACACAAATTAGGAAGTTGATGTACCTAAAGCAATTTGTCTGCAAAAAATTTAAAACCTCCCAAATGAATTTGCAATCAAGGAAAACCTTCTTTCGATTTCATTTGTTGTTGTTGTTAAACTGAAAGTTGGATACAGGACAGAATAAAGCAAACATTTCTAATTTCTAGTCGTGCCTAAGAGATTCCAAAGTATCAGACAACATTTTGTTTGAATAAGTTGTGAGTGAGAGAGAAATGCAGAGGGTAAGATTGGTAGTTTAATTGCATCATGTTCCCTAATAAGAGATGGCAAATAGTATTTGATAAAAAATAGAGGACGTCTTTTTTCCATTGTCATCTAGTCTTGCAATGAAAGATTGGCTTGTCATAGCCTACAGCATTGTCAGGGACAAAAGAGCAAAGTTAACCCTTGTTTTCCTGATCTTTGCAGCATCCAGCTTCTCTGGGCAAAATAATAATAATGATAATAATAATAATAATTAGGATCCTGCATGACAGAGTACTGATGCTTGCTTATTTTTCTGTTCAGTCCATGCATTGTTCTTTATCATGCAAATCACCTTGGATTTAAATATGTCTAAGAATTCTCCCATATCCAACTCTTCTTCAGAAAGGAAATCTTCCTGCTTCTCTTACAGGGTTTCCCTATTTGGTTTATATAATTTTAGGGTCAAATCCAAACTTCATTTTACAATGAAGATTCTGTGGCCCAGGAAGTAAAAGATGTTTTTAAGATTACACAACTAATTTTTAAGTGTTTTTTAATTAAATATATTTTTATTGATTTCAGAGAGGAAGAAAGAGGGAGAGAGAGATAGAAACATCAATGATGAGAGAGAATCATTGATTGGCTGCTTCCTGTACAACCCCCACTGGGGATTGAGCCCACAACCCAGGCATGTGCTTTGTCCAGGAATTGAACCGTGGCCTCTTAGTTCATAGGTTGACACTCAACTACAGAGCCACACTGACCAGGATACACAACTAGTTTTTACAACACTAGGGATTAATTATCAGAGTGCCTAAATCCACAGCCTGTGCTTTATAATACTGCCATGAACCAAATTGGAAAACTGGTCAGGAATGAGGGTACAGCTTCCAGGAGTTGTATTTATAGATATCTCTCAGACATATAAGGAAGGCTTCTTCAAGACTGGCATCATAGCCTTGGGGATGAGATCTTTGAATGGCAGAGAGAAAAGTGATTTTTTTTTTTCGTTCAGGTAATCCAGGGATGGCTTGAATATGTACTCTAACAGGGGAGGGAGCCTGTTCAAGAAGAAGTGTCTGGCATGGAAAAAAAGAAAAGAGTATGCATAGCTCCAGAACTCTGCAAACCCATGTCAAACTCAGTCTAAAAGTGTGAGATTTTTATATTCTTATATGATTAGGTCAGAAATAGTGAGCAGGGACTGGCTATCCCACATCTCTGAGGTAAGCAGTGGGTTGTATAATATATATATATATATGAAATACCAAAGAATAAAAAATAAAAATTATACACTCTGTAGTTATGCTGTACTAGATTTTATCATCTTGGCTAAGGCTCAGAACTGTTTCTTAAAATTACCTTGCCTATATAGTTCCAAGTTAGTGCTGATCAAAAGGGGAACTTGTGTGATACTTGGAAAGCAGAGATGAAGCAGAAGCAAATACTCCTCCTAAAAGATCATCATGGTCAAATACTGTGACCATCAGGCAAGAGGTTCCTGGTGAGGCGACCTTTCCTTCTCAGGTCCGTGTCAAGTTTGTGATCTGACCCTAGCAGGTCTGCCACCAGGAGCCTGACTGCAGATCCACAGAAGTGACAGCTACATTGAAGCAATCGTCTCCCAGATGTGGTGGCTTTCATGGCCCTCTCCATGAACTCTTCCTTCAACCTCATTCTGATGGCCAGACATACTTTCATCTCTTCCTCCTCTCTGGTGCAGATGTTGATAGTAGGAGAGGTTGTTTTAAAGTTGTAAAATAAAATAAAAAGGAAATAGAAGTCGGGCAGAGATAATTACTGTGAATATCTTCTGGGTATTTCCATAAAGTCTCTTCCATGTCACATGAACACATACTTCTTTTTTCTTTAAAAAAAAATTATTGATTTTTTACAGAGAGGAAGGGAGAGGGATAGAGAGTTAGAAACATCAATGAGAAAGAAACATTGATCAGCTGCCTCCTGTACACTCCCTACTGGGTATGTGCCTGCAACCAAGATACATGCCCTTGACCGGAATTGAACCTGGGGCCCTTGAGTCCGCAGGCCGATGCTCTATCCACTGAGTCAAACTGGCTAGGGCATGAACACATACTTCTGTTGTTGTTGTTTTTACGTTGTGCAAGTTGCAATTAGACTATATATTCTTTTTTATATCCTTCCTTTTTCACTAAATGCTATGACAATTTTATTATCCTTAAACATACTTTAAAGCAGTGCTTGATCATATGGTAAAGCATAATTCACTTAAGCAATTCCCTGTTGTTGGGCATTTAAGCTGCTTCCTTTTATCCTCTTGCTATTATAAACAATGCTATAATAAACAACCTTTTCCATAAATATCTGTGTGTCTTCTTGTCAGACTCTTAGGATATATCCTGGGAAATGGAATTTCTAAGAAAAGATATGACATTTTAAATACTCTTCATTGTTACCTTCTACAATGGTTGTATTCAGCTATGCTTTCATCGGCAGAGTATGTATGGGCCTAGTGTAATACATTTATTTTTATTTTCTCACAATGGTATAAAACACTTGAAAAATAAAGCAAAATTTTTATCTCCCAAAATTTCATCTGTAATAAACAAGAGTTAGGCATATAATAATAATGGCCACTTATTATTGAAACAATACTTATATCAAGGGTTCTTTAGTAGAGGATGTCATAGTAAGAAGATTGTTAGTAACTTCATAGGGTGGAGTTGAAGAAGGTGAGAAGGAAAGGGAGTTATTGATGAGTGGTCAGAAAAATCTAGAGTATCACAAACATTTCTGAGTTCACATTTTAGACAGCACAGGTGTCATGCTAAAGAATCCTTATGTATGTTTAGGCTGGGAAAGAGAAGATGGAGCAGGGACATGATACAGTCCTTAGGCATCTACTAGTAAAAAAGCTTTCACATGGTTGAGAGATTGGAAGTGATTCTGGCCAGAATACAGAGCCAGGACCTATGGAGAAAGAGAAAGGAGAGGTGAATTAATTCATATTCTGGAGATCCTTTTCTAAAAAATAGATCAATTTCTGAATGGAATGGACTTCCTGCGTGAGTCAGAGGTCAGCATTCAGAGAGGCTTATTAAAGAGAATAGATGACTAAGGGGGACTGTGGTTGGCATGGAGATTGGACTGGTTGACCAACTGGGTCTATGGTTATCTTAGCTCAAGGGAACTGGAACACTAGGAAAAAAAGCACAGCAGGTTCTTTAAGAAAATGAACTTTGTCTCAAAATAAAAAAGTTGGATTATCTGGAGAAGTCCCGAGACTGCCAATAACTATAAGGGCAACAGCTAGCATTGACTTTATTCTCATTACTTTTAGGACACTGTTCTAAATTTATTATGAACATTGTCTCATTTTGTTCTCTTAAAAACCCTTAGGTGGCATGGAAAATAGTAAGAAGAATAATGTGCCCCTCTTCCAAAGAGATCCATGGACCTATGACTATGCTAACTTACATGGCAAAGGAAATTTAGAGCTGTGATTAAGTTAGGATTTCACATGGGGAGATTAACCTGGATTATCTGAGTTGGCCCATGTAATCACAAGTGTCATCGACAAATGAGAGAAGTCCCAGTGATGTGTTTGCTGATTTTGGAGATGGGAAGAGGCCATGAATCAAAGCATTGGGCAGTTTCTAGAACTGGAAGAGAGGAAAGAATGGTTTCTCCCCTGAAGATTTCAGTAGAAATCAGCCCTGTAGATACTTTCACTTCAGACCTTTTCTTTTTACTTCCAATCTTGAGAATTGTAAGCTGATGCGTAAATTTGTGTTGTTTTAAGTCACTAAGGTTGTAGTAGTTTGTCACAGCAATAAGAATCTAGTACAGGAGGTCACTATTATCTTCTCCATTTTTTTCAGATGAAAAAACGGAGGCACTGGTAGGTAAAGATATTTTCTAAGAATCTTACAACCAGTAATTAGCAGTAAACCATTCAGTTCTCAAAGCCAGTGAATTGAGATAAAAACATTTCTATTTATGTTTTTCTTATGTCAGCATTCTCAGAGCTTAAGTAACAAAGTCCTTATGAGATCTCTTGAATTCATTTTACAGTCAGATAAAGAACAGAAATATAAAATTTTTATGGGTCAGACCCAGATTAATCAAGTCCAGCTTTCTTTCTCTCTCTGTGGAATATGCTACAAATCTCCATAGTTCCTCTTAATCCATTTATGGACCTTGTATTCATAGATTTAAAAATATATAACTTTACTCTTGCTGTATGAAATAGAGCACTCTATTGTTATACTCAAATATACCCCTTGTAAATTTAGTGTGTGTGTCTCTCTGAATACCTTAGTATTTTATGAACAAATCAGTGTTCAATTTATCCACTAACATATTTACACTGAAGGTCCTAATATTTGTCTTTTTTTTTTCATATGGTGTCCTCCCATTGGCATATCACTGTGCTATTCTGAGCTATTTCTTAACTCTTTATTTTCAAAGACTTAGGGGGAAAAGTTAAACCAACTGAAATAATGACTTGCCTTAGTTATGTTGGAAGTCACCAGCAAAGCCAAGAACAAAGCCCAAGGTTTCTGATTCTTAGTTAATTTCCCAAATCTCAGTCACAAGTGTTCTATTATAAAAATGTTCAGCAATATGCTACTAGAAGTATCCAAAAAATCCACATGTCAATAATCTCAGTATTCAATGGTAGAGCAACACCTTCTGAAATAAATGGAAATTCATGTTGGGATACTGTAGACTATCAAAGCATAATGAGGAAGGGAATGTTTATGCTGGTGGAGAAAGCCATGTAATCACTCGACTGGCCAGGAAAATACAAGGGAAAAGTGTAGATATTAAATAGCTATTTTTCTATTGTTCAGGGCAGTGTCTAAGGCATGCAATAACTGGGAGTCCCCAATTGTATGTGAGAAAAAATATTTTTCATTTCCCTCAATGTCTTAGCATTGCTTTCTCCTTTCTGCTGGCTAAGAAAGTCGGATACCCTACCAATGACGTTTCAAGTGAAGATGAGAAAAAACAGTGTTGGTATTGACAGGGACATTTAAAAAATCAATACAGTTTTATTAGTATTTATTGAGTACCAACTATGTGCCAGTTACCAGGTTAGGTTCTGGAGAATGATGTAAGTAAAACACAGGTTTTGCCTGCATTAGATAGGCTCTTTTGGTCACAAGTGATCACAATTCCAACCCAAAATGTCTTGAGCAAAACACTCCATTTAGTGGGTCCCATAACTTAACAGTTCAGGGCACTCGTTGATCAATGTTCAACTAGATCCCAGCTTCTCTTTTTCAACTCCTAGCTCTGCTTTTTAATACGTTGATGCTATTTTTAAGGAAGGATCTTGTGCTGCAAAATGGCTGCCCCTGATCCAGAACATCAAATAGGAAAGATCAAGAATTTCATGATATCTAATTGGCTATCACGGAGCCATATATCCATTCCTGAAGAATGCAACATTTTGATAAATTTAGTTTTAGTCCCACCAAAAAATGTGGGCTGTACAGGAGAAAGTGATTTGTTAGAGGGAAATTGGAATATTGTTACCATAGGAATAATGGATATTGAACACAAGATTTCCATTCTACTGTTCTTGAGAAGCATACACTCTGGTAGACATCAGTTTCCTGTCATTTCCATTGCCCTCCTACAAGAAACCTGTAAAGTACACCCGAGAGCAAGAGAAAAGAAGGTTTATTGTGTTTAACAGCAATTTAGAGATCGATCAGTGGGTTGTTATTTGCTGATTGGAGACACCCCAAGTGAATGGACGACAAAGATCATGATAATATTATCATTGTTTTAATCATCCCGCCCAAGCAGCATTGTGTCCACCAACTAATTCTTGTCTAGTCATATTTGTACACATATCTCTTGGCCTGCTATTGTCTACCTCTCTGACTGCTCAGTTCTTTAAAAATATTCACATTTTGTACTTTCCCTCACACTCTGTCTCTCCCTCCCCTCTGGCTTTTACGTATAATGCATGCCTAAATTTTGTAGAGCAGAATTTTCAACAAATTAGAGTGCATTGTTTGTTCCGTTGTTTTAGTTATTGAGAACATTTTGGGAGACAGGCTGTACAAAAGATCTGATGTGCCTCAAAGCTGTTATATATTATCAGGTTTGAAATGCTAATAAGAGTCTATGGAAAGAATAGTTTTAAAAAATAGTGAGGTTAAGTAGGGAAAAAATAACAAATTTTGAAGAGATGTGAAAGGTGGTCCAAAAAAATGATTGTAGTGCAATAATAGCGGGAAAGTCCATTTATAGGAAAGAAAGAAAAATGTATTTAAGATTCAACTGGGACACTTGAGTCAACATTATTTTGTATAATAAAAAAAACCATAGGGCTGTTAAACTAGGCTTGTAGAAAAGTGTCAGCGGCCTGAAAAACAATAGTAAGCACAAATGTGTGAAATGCATACACTGCCCACCTCAATGAGGTATTCATTTCAAAGTGGAGAAGGAGACTGGAAACATTATTAAACATGTCAGGGTATAGATTGGATCTCATTTTAAGGTTAACATAAACTTTTTTGAGTGCCTTACTATTGTTGGGCGTTTTATAGATCTTGGCAGCAAGTTTCAATGTGTGGCTCATTAGAAGAAATGGAATGCTGGGATTTACTGGGTAATACTTGAGAGAAGTCTCTCCTGGGAAAACTTAGTATTTTTCCCAGAAAGACAGTACTTTGATAAGAATAAAAATATTAACTTGTTCCAGCACCTTCCTTCATGACAATAATATTACCTTGATTTAGGTTATGCCTATGTCTTTGTAGGAGCTCAAAATGAGTTTTATGTGGAACGTTATTTCTGTTTATCATCACAAATTTCCTTTGAGGAAAGTAAGGGATGGGTATTTATTATTCCTGTTTTAACATAAGCTCAGAGAATGACTTAAATAAATTCTGTGGCTTTAAGATGCAGGTGATAGCTTAATGCAAATCCAAATATCCTCATTAATCTAAAGAAGTTAAACCTGTCCCCTCCCCCCCCAAGCTATGTTATCCTTCTTAAGAAATTGCCCTCTAAGTTTATAGAACTCAGAACCATCTCCTGCTTTTGAGGACATAAGGAGGAATCTATGATATTATATCTCACATCTGGATGTGCTGAATTGGTGTTCAGTTTCCTAACTGCTCATTTATGATTTGCAAGTTGGCTCCTCCTTTTTGCCCCATTGGGAGCATGTACCCCAGTTTGAACTCTAATTCAGAACTTCAAACTTAGCTTCCCAATTTTTTGTGTGTCCTGAAAGAACGGGGGGACCTTGAGAAGCCACTTGAGAAGTAGCCAAGAGTTACCTCCTATTTGCCACCATCTGTTTCAACTCTCACGGAACCTTGTTGCCCTGCTCTGTGATGCTCCCTCCCACTGGAAATTTATCAGCTCAAGGTGGGGGTCAAGTTGAGAACCATTGTTCCAGAACTCTGCCCACTACCTATAGAACCTGAGTCTTGGTAGAATCAAACCATGGGCCAACCCAATGGTTGACAATCAAAAGCAAATAAGTCCAATCAGGTCGTAAGATACAACCAACAGTGTCTGTATATCAGTGGTTTCAACCTTGGTTGCTCTTGAGAATCTGTTTTGAAGTTTTAAAAATATATCAGGGTGTGGGTTCTACCTTCTAATGATGATAATTTAATAGATCTTGTGGAAGGTCTAGGCCTTAGTATGTTTTCCTTGTTGATTTTTTAATTATTATTAAGAGCAATTTCAGGTTCATAGCAAAAGTAAGAGGAAGGTTCAAAGATTTCCCATATACCCCTAGCCCATACACATACATAGTCTCCCCTACTACCAATATCTCCCATCAGAGTGATACATTTGTTACAATCAATAAACTTATCATAATCACCCAAGGACCATAGTTTACCTTAGACTTCATTCTTGGTATTGTACATTCTATGGCTTTGGACAAAAGTGTAATGACATATATCTATCATTGTAGTATCATACAGAGTATTTTCATTGTCCTAAAATTCCTTTGTGCTCTACCTCATTTATTCATCCTTCTCCTACCTCCAATTGCTGGCAACCACTGACCTTAGTAGTATTTTTGTAAGCACTCCCTATACATGAGAGCCACTGCTCTAAGTTCTGAATGTGAGACAGTGCATCTGTGCCATCATTAACAGTCCCTTGTGCTCTGCAAATGCAAGGAGCCATAGTAAAAATTTATAGTACCATGGACCTCGTTCTATGCTGAGCACTCTGAATGCATTCTCTTATTGAATTCTCCAGCCACCCCCTGGGATAGCTACTATTATTATCTTTATTTTACAGATGAGAATGGTGAAGCATAGGGAGGTTGAGCAAGTGGCCTAAAGTATCACACCTCTAGCAGTGACACTTTGCCTCTAAAACTGAGGCACATTGACCCCTGCATTAAAAAAAAAATTTGTAACAGGGTAAATTCTGTGTCTCTAAATAATACACACACATACACACACACACACACACAAAAAAAAAAGCCCAAAAACTTTTGCTGCTGTTAGTACCCCCATCTCAATGGTTGTAGACTCTTCAAGTCCAAACAGGAACATTGGGAATATGCCAATCTAATACCTAGAAACTTAGAAGAAAGTTTTTTATTATCTGCTATTATGGAAACAAAGCTATAGATGGTTCTAGCCTATCTCCAAAAAATAAAAGAAAATAAGACTCATTTACATTGTAAGTCCCCTTCTTCATTTTAGTATTTTCACAATTAACTTGCAGTTTGGGGTCCCTCCCCTCCACACAGTAAGGAGCAAGTTCAATCTCTAAGGCTCTATATTATATTAGTTTTTTGAGTTTTAATGTTATGTGGCATGTGGCACCTTCCCAGAGCACTAAAATGTATAAGGGTGAACCCTGGCTTCCTCTATACCCTGACACCAAGGCTGTCTTTCTTGTCTTATTTGAAAGACAGGTGCAAGTACAAGATGGCAGTGTTCTAGGTCATTATCTAATGTAGAATAACAAAGGGGAAGAAATCTTACCCAAGAGCTTTGAATCCATCTGCCCTCCAAACTGTTCCCTGGTCAATGTCAGATGACTGTATACAGGAAATGTCCTAAGGCCATCAGTTTAAACCACCTGATGTACTTTTATATATGAAAGTTAGGCATTAAACTGGGCTAAAAGGGAAAAATGGTAGCCTGACCCCAATAGGTGAAAAGAGGCATAAGAAGACCAAATTTGGGGGTGGGGCAGGGTAAGCAGATGGGAATGACTGAAGTACTGAGGCAGTTCAAGGGCTGATTACATTTAAATACTTAATAAAAACAAAACACACCTATCATCTCATTCCTCTCCTGGAAATATTGACCAATGCTCCTTTTTCCCCAGGAGACTAGTTCTCTCCACTCCTAACTCCATTCCAAAATTTGGGATCCTAAAAATGCCCTTGTCTTCTAAACCAGAAGAGTTGCTTTGTGTCTAAATAACACTAATTCGTGAGGCCCCAAATACATGCTATCAGAAATGGATAGTTCTTATCATCCTGGTTTACCCAAGGCTGCCAGATTTAGCACTGAAATCTCACTTCCTGGGAAACACCTCAGTTCCAGGCAAACCAGGAAGGACTGTTGGTTGCCCCACAATGTCGATATCCATAACTTTATTATGGTGACTCTATAGCAAAAGAGAATACTGGCTGCAATTTAGTCACAAAGGTTTGCTGCTCCTTTTTATTTTTTCTTTTCTAGCTGTTATACAAAAGCTCATTGAAATTTCTTCTGGTGCTGGCGGGAATTCAGGGGTTATGCCCTCTGGCACATCTATGAATTAGGTGAGGAGAGAATAGTTTCCTACAGCTAGTTTAGATCAGGGATAATTTTCAGGATAACCCTCTCTCCCGCCTCCAGAGACATTTCTGTGACTGTGTGATTCTCATGAATGCATTCGTGTTACCCAGGGGTGTAAATAACCATCCGTTCCTGGTGAATTAGAGTTCTCTGAGGCGGTTGTGAGAAACCTTAGCTGCATTGCGACTACAGGCGACTGCACTGACATTTTTTCTCTTCCTAATGCAATACGGAAATTATTGTTGATATTTAATGACAAAGCCTTTCCTGAGGAAGAGTGAAGAATGAGAAATTCCACTTTCCTTCCCAGTATCCTGCTTCCCTTTCCTTCCAAAATATGTAATTTTACAAAGGTAATTTTTTATCTCACTTCTGAAGCAAAGAGCACTGTTATGTTTAAGAGCCAAAATGTAACCAGTTGAAATATGATCTTTCCCACTCAGAAAAAAAAAAAGAAAAAAGAAAAACAAACAAACTGTGGATTGGCCAAGAAATGAAAATCACATTTTAATAAAAATTCTTGTTTTTTAAAAAAATTAATACTACTAATGGTAATTACGGAGCATATTTCATTTTAATGTAATTTCATTCATGGCTAATTTCCTCTTTCCTGTTTTCCTGGTAAGGTGTAATCAGTACTTAATAATCACTCTTTCTTCTTATGGGACTAGACTAAGGCAACACTTTTAAGAAAGGCCATTACAAGCGTCTACAACTTGATCCTCACTGCTCAAGTTACTCATGTGAAGTGTAGCTGAATGTTAAAAACAGATGTAAAAACTAAACATAAAATTAAGGCTAAGTGATGGAGTGGGGTGATACAGTTGAGTCATTCATTTGCGTAAGAGTCATAGAGTCTACACTGGGTACAATGTTTTGAGCGTGGACTACACAGCTGAATAAGACATTCCTTGGCCCCAGGAAGCTACATTAACATGAGTACATCCATGTTTACCTAATGCAGGAGTGGAAATAATGTACCACCCAGGCTTTAGAATTAAAGCCAATATGTATTTTTTAAAATCTTCACCCAAAGATATTTTTCCATTAATTTTTTTTTTAGAGAGAGTGGAAGAGAGAGGAAAAGACCGGGAGAAATATCAATGTAAGAGAAACACATCGATTGGTTGCCTCCTGCACATGCCCTGACCAGGGCCTGGGCAGGGGAGGAACCTGCAACCAAGGTACATGCCCTTGGCCAGAATTGAACCCAGGACCCTTTGATCTACAGGCTGACACTCTATCTACTGAGCTAAACCAGCTAGGGCAAAGCCAACATTTTTTTGTTGTGATGGTGAAGTGATTTCATGTTTAGAATCTTACTTTACTCTTATGCAAATTTAAAAATTTAGGCCCCTGAAATATTCCCCTATTGTGGAACATTGGCTTGGACCGGGATGCTGGGACAGAGGGCCCGGCAGATTCAGAGTTCAGGAACAATGTGCAACCTCACTCTGGCTCACCTCAGATTAGGCAATTAGTCCCACATTATTTGAGTACCCAATTTACTGTTACATTTTAAAGTTGTAAAATGCAAAATGATTTTTTTCACTTCCTAATTACAAGTAATAAAAATTTAAGGCAATATCAAGTTTAACTTGTCTGTTAATTGAGGGGGAAAAGTCATGCTAAATCAGTCAAGAGCAGAATGGTCATTGAAGACACTCAGAAGAAACTGTCATGAGGATCCCAGTTGCTATTTTAATTAGCATCTGTCAATTAGAAACGAATGACAGGGGGGCGGGGGGGAAGAGAAAAGGAATCCTGATTAATAAAATCATCATCCCAAATTGAAAGGGAAGGTCAAAAAGAACATGATGTCTCATTCGACTTCCTCTTGAGGGTCTATACACCTAAATTTCTGGAATCCTCTTTTAGACCTCATGGGACTAGACTGGTAATATGACCACTTAATTAACTCTGGGTATAATTAACTGCCTGCATGGCCCTGCCTAATACCAAAGCTCTCTGTCAGCAAGATTAGAGCAGCTGGCTCACGTGAGGGGGCTGACATGGTTTCCTCTTTTGCACACTGGCTGAGTGGGGTGAGGAAGGGGACATTACTAGTCAGTCTCTGACCCCAACATGTCTGTAGGACATGGCTGGTCCTCTATGATTCTCATAGCATGCAGAGAATATTTGCGGCTGTTTGAACAAATTTCAGCTAGCTTGGCAGCTAAACTAGTCTAAGTCATAAAAAGGGAAGCTTCTAAAGCATATTCTGTCACTGAGAAACAGCCAACCCAGTTTCCACCAGTAACCCCTCCTGTGAAGTTAGTAGCAGGGCATCTGTCCTTTGTCTTAACAAACAAGGCACAGATGCCAATCAGTGCTCAGCAGGGCTCCATGGAATCTGTTGGCAAGCCACCACTTCCTAGACTCTCCTTTCTGCAAGCTCAGCACAAAGTAAAATCTTTTAAAAAAAGAATTAAGCATTTTTAAAATGGACTTTTAGAGAAAAGGGGAGAGAGAGAGAAAGAGAGAGAGAGAGAGAGAGAGAGAGAGAGAGAGAGAGAGAGAGAGAGAGAGAAACATCAATTGGTTGCCTCCTGTATATGCCCCAACTGGGGATTGAACTCACAATCTGGGTATGTGCCCTGACTGGGAATTGAACTGACAACCATTCCCTGCACAGGATGATGCTCAACCAATTGAGCCACACCAACCAGGGCTAAAATCTTACTTTTCATGCAAAATTTAAATTGTATCCATGAAGACATTTGCTTATCGAATGCTCTGGTTGGAGGAATCTATCTTAATGACAATGTTTTTATGACAATAGCTTCGTTTCACATCTCAAGACTCCACATCACATAAACCTTTTTCTAAGAGGGTAGCATGGAATGAGGAGAGACACCAGATGTAAATAGCATTGAAACAGGCACTATTTGGAAAGATCCAGATGAATGCTGAACATGTTAAGAACAGAGATAAAAATATTTGGAAAATGTTACGAGAACCATAAACATATAAGCGATTGGTATCTTGGCCATTTACAGATGCAGTCAAGGACTATTAGTTGATGATTTAGAAATCATTTAAGACAACTGAAAATATTCTAAGACAAAAATGGTTCAGTGCTCATCTTAGTGAAACAAATAGGAAGCTTACATGTGAGTAAGAGGCCTATTCAAAGTAATTCTGTTTTTAAGTAGAGAAGGAAAAGACGAGGGGGAGAGAAAGAGAGAATAAAATGAGCCATTAAATGGTAGAAGAAATCTATTTTAAAATGTGATGATGTGAACATATAACTTACTCAAGCAGTAGCTGATGGGAGAGGTTGACATCATTTATGGAAATACTACCAACTCCACAGAGAACAATGGACTGAGGAGGGCGGGTGGGACTGCATCTACAAGCGAGGATATGAAAACCTGAGAAAGAAAATTGTTCTTTTCCAAAGTTTCCTCACAGGTACAGTTAAGTCTACATGACTAATGTTTTTAAGAGTGGCAGTATTCAACTGACCCGAGACTCATGAGGTGGTGTTAAAATCTGAAGCGAGACTATAACTGTGCCAATGCTGCTTCCATGGTTACCATCTACACGTCTCCAGGCAAGTTATTAAACCTCTTAGTGCTTCTGTCTTCTCACCTGTAAAATGAAGGTGATAATAGTACCTAGTCCTTAGACTCCACACGAGGACTCCATTGGCTAATACATGGGGAGAACTTAGCATAGTGCCTCACACAAAGAAGTAAGTACTCCATAAATGTTAGCTTTCACTATTTCAACCTGGGACTGATGAAACCTTGTAAATCCTGAAACCTAAAAATAGCCAATGCATGTGGTGATGGCTGGGCAACTCTGCGAATATACAAAAAACATTGGATTGAATACCCTACATATGTGCATTGTATGGTTTGTGGATTATAGCTCAATAAAGATATTACAGGAAGTAAAAAGAGTAAGAAAGAACCTTTCCTTTTTCTAATGAAAAGTTTTGTTTCTCTCTAATACGGATGTAGTAAAATGGTGGGGCTCTACTTCTTTATAGAACAAATGTAATTTTCCTAAATCTGAATTTCAGTGTTTTCTTGAGCTGTGAGGGATACATGAAATTGAAGTATTTTGAACTACTAGTGTTCGAAATCATGGAAATAAGTGAAGAAATGTATCATAGAATTGAGGGAATAAAGAAATAAAAAGGCCCTAATTGGTTTGGCTCAGTGGATAGAGCGTCAGCCTGCGGACTGAAGGGTCCCAGGTTGGATTCCGGTCAAGGGCATGTACCTTGGTTGCGGGCACATCCCCAATAGGGGGTGTGCAGGAGGCATCCAATCAATGATTCTCTCTCATTGATGTTTCTAACTCTCTGTCTCTCTCCCTTCCTCTCTGTAAAAATCAATAAAATATATTTTTAAAAAAGAAATAAAAAGAAGAGAGCAAGAACAAAAAAGAAGCTGTTTAAGTCAGTTTCCTATATAGCAAAGGAGTCAGCCACCATCGATTGTGTTTTGTTAGATTCAAAGGTGGGCAGAGCAATGGGAAAGTTTTAGAGTTAAAAAAAAAACACGAAAGGCTTCAGGTAAGCTCTGGTTGGAGGAGATTGGCATGGGACCTGGAGGTGTATGTGCTAAATAGGAGTGGGGTGTTTTATGGGATTTTTTGGGGGAGCCTATTGGGCTTTTGCTGATTGATCCTGAATTAAAATATTGAAGGGGGCAGGGAGAGACCAAAAATAGGGAAGCTAGCAGTCACTGACCAGTGTTGACTCTTCTGGGCCAATTGCTACACAAATTAAGGTTTAGCTTCCTAGACCAGTGGCTGCAAAGGTTGTGGGCAGAATTCTGTTGGTGCATATGGTATGGCCACTGTCCAATCACACAATCAGTCTTTCAAAACAGATCACAATTTGGCCAAGGATTCCTACTAAAAACCATAGGATGTCCTACCAGAATTCTTTATAATAGCTTCCTATGGCTCTGAAGAATACTGACAAGAGGTAGAGAAGGAGGAGGGGAATAAGGTGAAAAAGAAGACACAAATCATCTAAGTTGCAGTTGAAGGTTTTAAAAGTGAGTACAAGGACAATATTGCAAATTAAGAACTTTAGCTGCTCTTCCGCCTAAGTGCCCAGACTATTTTTTCATCTGGCTTCAAATTGCCCCAGGTGGCCCAGGTCCACCTTCTTTCTTCTTCCCTCTTGGACTGTATAGCTGATGCTCACAGAAACCTACAGAAGCATGAGCCAGGAAACAGACTTAGTGGTCTTTGAGGATATAGCTGTGAAATGTACCCAGAGGGAGCAGGCTTTGCTGGCTCCCACTCAATGGAACCCCTACAGAGATGTGATGCTGGAAAAAACAGCCTCAGGAGGCTGGCTTCAGTAAATTGTGAGATTCAACTTAAATCCAACGAGTTAGTTGCTTGGCAAGATATTCATGGATAAAGAAGTCCAATAGAGAGAAAGTAGAATCACGTATGAATAACTTCTGTTTCTCCATTTTAGAAGAAAACTGAGAATATCTTGTCATTAAATTTTAGCACAAGAACAAGGAGAGATATTGGAGAAATCATAAGATGAAAAGCCTCTGTGAATATAATGAATGTAATCAATGCAGAAAACCCTTTAGCCATTTTCCAAATCTTACTATGCTGAAGAGTTCCCCCATTGGATTAAAATTCTATGAATGCAAAAAATATGGAAAAGCTTTTATGGATCATTTAATCCACTGAAAATCATATCAGTTCTTACCTGGACACAAATCCTATCAGTGTAAGGAATGTGGACAAGCTGGCCATTGTATCTCATATTTAAGGACGGTTAGTCATTCTTCAGATGTGATAGGCAGACTCTAAGATGTCCCTGTGACCCTACTTCCTGATATTCACATAGTTGGGTAATTCCCTCCCTTGAGTTTGGGCTGGCCTAATGACTTACTTCTAATTAATAGAGTATAGCAAAGTGATAAGATATCACTTCCATGATTTGGTATCTCACTGTGTTTGGGCTGCCATAAGCAAATAAGCTATTACAGACTAGGTAGCTTATAAGAAACAGAAATTTATTTCTCATAGTTCTGGAAGCGAGAAGTTCACAATCAGGGTGCTAGCAAGGTTGGGTGAAGGCTCTCTTCAGTGTCACAGACTTCTTTTATATCCTTGTGGTGGGAGGGGGAAGGCAAAGAGTCTGGGAATCTCTCTGGAACCTTTCCTATAAGGCACTAATCCATTCAGGATGGTTCCATATTCATGACTTAAGCACATCCCAAAGGCCTTGTCTCCTAATATGATCACCTTTTGGGTTAAAATTTAAACATATTAATTTTAGGGAAACACAAACATTCAGACTATTTCATTTGGCTACATAAGGTAGTGATTTTTGTCTTCCCAGCACACACTCTCTCTTGCTGGCTTTAATGAAATAAACTTCCATGTGGGAGAGGCCGTCTGGGCAAGGATCTGAAGGCTGCCTCTAGCCCATAGTCTGCAAGGAATAGAGACCTTCAATCAAACAGCCTGCAAGGAACCAAATCCAGACAACAACCATGTGAGTGTACAAGCAGCTCCTCCCTCAGTTGAGTCTGCAGATGAGTCTTCAGCCCTGGCTGATGTTTCGATCACAGCTACGAGAGAGACCCTGACTGGTAAGTTATGCCCAGACTCCTGATCCATAGAAACTGTGAAAAAATAAATGTGTGTTGTTTTAAGATGTTAAGTGTGGTTATTTGTTATGCAACAATAGATAACTAATGCATTGTTCCTCACTCAACATTTAAGGACTCACAGTGGATAGAAGCCTTAATATAAAATTTATGGAAAAGTTTTCAAAATTTGCTCTACACATTAGAGCATACACTAAGGAGAACTATCAAAATGTAAGGAACATGGGATTGTCCTACACATGTTAGGACAGGTGAGAACTCACACTGCAGACAATACACAAGGATAAGGAGTATAGGAACACTTTCACTAATTGTTTATATCTTGTTGTGCATGTGAGAAGTCAAGCTACAGATAAGCCATATGAACACAGGGATTTGAGGTTGTTGGATGAAAAATTATTTTTCCTATTACTCTCCAAGGTCCTCTGGTATAAACCCTGTAAATTGGACTAATAATAGGCAGATTAACAAAAGAAAAACAAACAGATATTTATTAGCATGTGAATTGTGCTTTTATATGTGTAACTCCAAAGGGTGGTTAGAATTTGAGCTTATATAGCATCTTAGCAAAGCAGCAATAGATTTTTAGAAAAGTGACAAGACAAAGGAAGGACTTGAGTTTCTAGGGGTGGCAAATTGTGAGAAGGTAAATATAAGGGGAAATGTGAAAGATGAGGGCTAGTTGGTAAAGGTTGCTGTGCAGATTCTGCTGGTGCCTTCTGTAGGCTGATAAGGGTCTAAAGTTGTATCCAGTGATTAACTTTTGTCCCTCCTGGTAGAGAGGGGAGGGGTCACACCTTTACAATGTATGTCCTGCTTTTAGGCAAACCAGGGGAGGGTAGAGAGCTCTTCTTGTATCTGCTTCTTTTCCATTGCCATTGGCTCAAAATAATTCTTATACTATTTGGGGGTGGCATACTCTGTTATCCTACAAGGCCTATGTTTTTTTCTAATTGTAGGCAACATGTGACATCCATAGTGTGGAGAGACCCTATAAATAAATGTGAACATTGTAGGAAAGTCTTCAGTTGTTCCTTGTCCCCAGGACTCATATGAGAACACCTCTGGAGAGAGAGCAGTGTGGGAAAGCCTTCATGCACAGCATTTCCAAATATTGTCCACAATAAAATACCAGGTCCTTTTAAATATGGATTACCTTTATTAACAACTCATCCTTTAAAAATGGATTGCTTACTTATTAATTTCTACTTTTTATATCCCAATTTAAACATTAAGCTAATAAATATTACTCTGGGAACCTTTTCAGCTGTAGCATATACGTTTTGATAATTAGTGTTTTTATTATGTTTGGGTCATGCAGAGATTATTTTATTTATAGTAGGAAATCTTTTGGACCTGTGAGTGAGTTGAAGTGCATTTTTTTTTCATCACCTCATTTTTTAATGTTTTAGATCATAAAATAAGTACATATTCATAATAGAAAATTTAAATTTTACATTGAAATATAAAGTAAAATTCACTTGGCATCACCCATAGTCAATATTTTGGATTATTTATTTTCAACCTTCTTTCTGTGTAGAAAGAGGTTTTCACTGGCGGCGGGTGGGGAGGGGGTGTGAATACAGGGAGAGTTCACTGACAAGAAGAGAAAGTCTTTTCTTTTATGAGTACAATAAATTATCCCTTGTAGATGATGGTAATACAGTAATAGAGGGCAGAGACGGAATATGTACAATGAGACACGGGCTACGTTCCTGGAATACTAAAAAAATCACGGATTTTTAGTTATGTATCACCTTGTGAAAGCAGCATTGAATTTTTTACTTATTTTACGGCCCAGGATGGAAATACCGTATCATTTTTCTTTTCTGTCATTGCAGTTCCTGCAGCAGGACAAACAACTTACCCTTGCTTAGCCCTTTGGAGCCCATAATTTGGTCTAGGAAAGCCAAGTCCCAATCCCACATGTGGCAAATATCTGCTGTTCCTCCTTCTGAGCCAGGGAAGGGATCCATCTTAGATGCACAGTCCTCTCCATGCTTTATATTTTCAAATATATTATTTTCTTTTCCAATTATAATAATGACAGAAAAATGCTAGTCTGCTGGCAGTTACTATAGTAACCAGGAGCAACTCACTTCTTTTAAATGGGAACTGGACACTTAGCTATAAGTTTTTGCTTCATTTTCTGAAGCCAAAATGCAGTCACATGCTTTGTAAAGACTATTCTTCTGAATAGTATATACCATAAATTGTGTGTGTTTGTGTGGGTCTGTGTGATTTGTGTATTCATACATATGCATAAATATTAATGCAAATCCATAAGAGACACCAATCATAAATCGTTTTTTGAACTAAATTACTTTCTGACAGACACATGTGAAATTAATTGAAATGCAAACAACATCCAAGAGATAGATTTAACACATGGCTTCTCTTTATTATGACTTTTTTTGGGGGAAAGCTTACAGGAAACTCTTCCTTTCCTTAAAGAAATAAGGGGTGCTTGATAGCTGTGAGTCACACAAAGGCATTTTTTTTAAAGAAAAAGAATGAACTGCCATTAGTGAGATAATTGTTAATATTTACATTATTCAAGGTAGCCTGAACAATGGAGAATGTAGATGAGAAAACGCTAAGTATTTTTAATCAGGAATGAAATAAACTAAGAGACAACCTGAAATGTAAGATAAATCTGATAGCTAAGTATGTCCAACCCAAATGTTGAGATGAACAGGTCGGGCTCAGTCAAGTAATTTGGTCCTTGGAAAATACACTTTGAAATAGACAGCTTTATAATGTAGAATGATTGAAAGACTTTGAAATTCCAGGCAAATTCATAAAAATATTCCTGCTCTAAAAATATATATTCCTGTTTAAATCTATCATGGCATTTTAAGGAGTGCTGACTCTATAAATTCTGACTTTTATCAACAGCACTTCAATAATGTTCAGAAAATAAACTTCACAGGAAAACCTCGGGTGTTCAATTAGTGTTAAACGTTTTAGGGCAGAAACCGAGATAATGAAATTATGAGGACAACGGCAGCTTAACGTTTTTGTGGCTCACAAGAGATTTATGCATTCCAATATAACCTCGAGCTATGCATATGGCATAATAAAAAAGAATGGATTCCTGACAGGGGAACACAGGGCAGGGAATTTGACTGTACTTGTCTTAATACTAGTTCTTTGTCTTAACAGAAAGACTAAAAAAGCGCTATCCTTTACTTACTCTGAGTACAAATTCAGGCTTTACTCAAACCCCCCATCATTATTACTCAGAAAACATTTGAATGGAATCTAGCTTCTTTCACAAGAATCATTTCCTCTTGAACACAAATTGCATTTGATTCACAGGGGTCCTGTGGGAATTACAGGTCTAAAAAAAGTCAGTGAAGAAATGCCTGGCCTCCTCCCAATTCCTTGCTAAACAAGAGTGAGCGGTCACCCTCACATACAGTTTCCAAAATTTCAGCAGGAGGTGAAAGCAGGAATCAAATGTGATACCAGTCTCTATGCCAGAGGCATCTGGCTGTCCCCATCACCCTGCTCGCTAGCCCTGGCACAAACACACTCTTTTTCGGGGGGTGGAAAAGTTCCTTCTTGGAGCGCGCCTGTGAATCTTTCAGGATTTCTCTCAAGGCTCATTAGCTTGGAGGACTGCTAGGAAAATTGGACAGCCTTCTGAAACATTTCCATGTCGGACTACCAGGGCATCCCCCAGCAGTCTGCAGAAATTAAAGGACTGAATGCAAAGAGGCTGCCAGGGGGCTCATTCCTAGTGGGCTTCTCAAGCAATTTAACAGGCTCTAAAAAGGTAATTTGGAAATGCTGGAGAGCTTTCCTTTTTCCTGCTGAGGCTCCTCTTTCAAGGTTAGGGTTATGGTGATGAGGTAGGGTATCACCTTGGCTTTAGAATATCGTCCTTGGAAAGAAATTATCCCTTGGTTTCAATGACCTTGTTGAGATCGACATTTTTCTTTTGAATAATGGTCATTCTTCAAGGTGATGTGCATATTCATACATGGACATGTATATACTCCATCACCCCAACAACAGCTCTGACAGAGGCAGAGGAGTTAAAATGTACCAGAGATGTGTTCTCTGAAATTCCACATGGAATGGAGGGTAAGGGGGCTGGGGTCATGGAGACCAGGATCTGGCCCCATCACTTGATCTTGAGAACGTTACTTAACAATTGCTTTGATCCTCAGTGTCCTCCTCTTTAAATGGTGATAATGCCTGCTTCACAGCACTGTTGTGAGGATTAAACAAGGTAGCATAAGTAAAATGCATGCGCTCAATAAACGGATCTCATTTTGCAAAACTCAGTTAAAACATTAATATTCTCTTTAGAACCAGTAGCTGGCAATTGCCTTTGGTGATGCATATACCTGTAAAAGGCTCTCTTCTCTCTGGAAAGTGATGGTGGTGCGCCTTTCACCAATTCTTCTTGTCCCCACCTCCCCCCATAATGATGTACCCAGGATCCTACTTCCAATGCTAAGTTTCTAAGCTTTGAGGAAATGTGGAAAGCAGAATATAATTATAGAATTTCTAAGGGTCATTCTGCATTCATAAATGTAAAAATCTGTAATAACGACTATCATTTACGGATTCCTTGTTTTGTGCTAGGAAAACTAGCAGATAGCATTAAATTTCACTGCAGCGTTACAACAACAAATTGAGAGTATATCCCCATTTTACAGATCAAGACATTGAGATAGAGAGATTTCCATGCAGCCTATGGAAAATTCAGGACTGAAACCCAGGTTTATTTGAGAGCAAAACCCATTCTCTTGTTTGTTGTATAATACTGCCTAGCAATCTAGGTAGCTCTTCACTCCCCTTGAAGTATCTTTAGGGATGAGACAGACAGCTTCAGTGTTCAGTCACCTGGATAATCAAGAAGACTTCTTTATATCTATCTGTGATTTTCTTCCCCGTGTAGTTCATTTGTGTTGATTGGTAGTCTATTGACTACCAATAGACTACCAATCTAATAGAGAATACTTAGTGTGCTTTTAATCATAGCAACCATTTGCAATTATGTGACGTTTAAGTCACCCTTTAGTTAATTTTCTTTTCTACCAGTGAACTCCCCAATACTTCATTAGTCTATGGGAGAATGCAGGGGAATAGGAAAGTGGGACCTGGAAGGAAAAGAGGCCAAACCATAAAGTCCCACAGGATAATTTTGGCTTAATCCAGCAGGGGGAGTCACTGTAGATCGAAGGGAGGGTGTCCTATCAGGATAAACCAGCAGGATATTTATTCCTCCTGACCTGTCAGTCATTGGTGAAGTGCCCCTACGGAAACATAAATTTCCAAGTACTTTATGGTGCCCCTGTGAACAAAACAGGCTCCTTCAGCCTAAGGGCTGCCGGCAGGCAGACAAAAAGATGCAGGTGCCGGCAGCTGAGAGCTGGTGTACTTAAAACTTGAAAGAGACCAGGGAGATTAGTCTGCCATGCTGACTAATGCTGAGGGAAGCAAAAGGATCTCTCCCTGGTGGGCATTTCACATTCTGTGAATACTTCCCAGGGCCTCATGTACTTCTTTTCCTCTCAAGCAAGGGGAGAGCATCCTTCCTCTATTTGAGAAGCAGTAGGTTGAAAGACCATAGGTTTTGGCAGAACAGTTGAATCATAATCTCTTACTTCCTAGCTATGTGATCTTGGGCAAGTTGCTTGAAACATCCTGAAGCCTCAGTCTCCTCATCTGTTAATTAGTGATATAGCACTTACCACACAGGGGTGTTCTAAGGTTAGTTGAGATAATGATTGTAAGGGGCCTGGCACATAGCAAGTGCATAGAAAATGGTAGGTGTCATATTACTTCTCTTCCTGTCTCTTCCCTTTACTCCCACTAAAGAAAGCAGATAAGATGCTTCCTTTAAATTCTCACCAACACTACAAAATGAGGGGACACCATTACTAAGAGTCAGCTCCTGAGTGTCCATGTCAGAAATACACTATATAATAGAAACAACACTATTGAATGTGTGTGTGTGTGTGTGTGTGTGTGTGTGTTGAGTTGTGTCAAGATCCATCATTGAGCTGAGGAGTAAAAAGCATTTCCAAAAAGTCACTTCTATTCCTCAATGCTACAGAATGCTTACATTTGCAAGGGCAAATTCTGCAAGTCAGGGCTGGGGACATGTAAAGATTCCTATCATTAGCTAAGTAGCTGTTACTGCCACATGCCAGGGCCTCCGATCATGGAAGTCTGCGTTCATTGTCCTCCAACCAGGAGCTGATTTATTTTTCCTTGATAGAGCATGGTTGTCAAGGCTGCTCACGAAGTGTTTTCTAATTTGAAAATAACAGCATGACCCTGTAATTGTTAGTAGCCTTACCATTAGCATTGTGTAGAAAAACACAAATGAAAATGTTACTTTGCAAGTGTTTGCCATGCTTAAATGCAATAGCCATTTTCCAGGGCTGTTAGCCACTGGAGCAAATCTTGACTAGAGGATCTATGGGTCTAGTTTTGATAAAATCTAAAGTGCATCCTGTAGCCCAACTTAATCCTTCTGGAAAAGATAAGAGGGACTTGCAAGTAATACCTCTGCTTGGTCAAATCCAAGATATTTAGGTTAGAACCTGTTAATTGTTGTCTTTGCTTTTTTTACGTGATAAAATTACAATCCTGCACTGTATTAGGATATACAACCTACAGATATAACACACACACACACATACACACACACACACATTTCTTCTCTATATGTCGGTCTGGACCTTTATCATCTAAGTACATGTACATGTATAAATGAATCCTGCAAAGCAATCTTGGTTCTATTATTTCCTCCAAATATAGGATAACCACAATAGCCCCACGCTCTCATCTCACAAGTTGCCAAAATTATGTTCCGTTATGGCTCACTGTGGGGTCTCCCTGTGCACATGTTTCTCTCACGGATGCTAATAAAAGTTATGCATGTGTGTTATGAGGAGAGAAAACCCTGTGGATGTCCTCTCCCACATACGGATTGAAAGGCTGGACCAAAAAGCAAAATACCGCTTAACTGTTTATCTTTATCACACCAGCTTTTATTAACCAGATCTCATCTGATGTGGTCCAGGCATCTCACCAGCATGATTGTGCTGATGGAGAACATGTGTAGCTAATCTCCATATGCTCTGATCCATAGGCTGGGCTTGGGAAAGCTGGTGTGCGGGCAAGGCTTCCAACTCTCCACATCCGCGATGGAAGGGGAATTATAAAAATCAGTTTTAGATTATTTGACCCACACTGGGATTTGCTTCGTAACTGATGAGGGTTGTAGAGACTCTTGGCTGGAAAACTGAAAAGGTCTCTAGATAGCCTCAAAAAGCCTCTTGTCTTTCCACATCCTGAGAAGGACTGTTTCTAAAAGAAAACTATAAAATACATTAATTAACCTTTCCCTCTGATTGCATTTAAAAAAAAATTCTTTTCCTGCTCATCCCAAAAAGTTGAAGTGACTCTTAAACAAGCCAGACTTGTAGCAAATTTGATCCTCAACACAATCTCCAGGGTATAGATTATTAGATCATTCAACCAATTAAAGAAAATCAATAACTTTCTGATCCACCTCTAAAGTCCCTACATACTTAAAATTCTACATTATTCAAGCTTCTAAAGACACTTTGTATATTGCATTTTGAAGACGACTCTTAAACAGTGACACATAATATGGAAAGAGAGTCCTTTATTGTCAGGTGGGAGTTATTTGTTTTTCCATTTCAATATATGATTAAATATGATTAAAGGTATTGTGTTGTAATAAGGTAACCTTGGAAAATTGCCCTGGGGGAACCGTAGCTGATGGATTCATTAAAGTTGGGAAATGGATGCAGCTGCTAAGCTGAATTCAATGAGTGGAAAATGGGAGCAGTAGGCAGGTGCAGGTCTCCCTGGCAAGCTCTGCGGTTGTAGCTGAGCTGGGAGCTATCAGTATAGCAGCTTTGTAGGAAAACTAAGAAAATAGCAGGGCCAAACGCCTAGAGAAGAACCTATGCAAGGGACGGAAGCAATCAACAGTTTAAGGCAACTTTAAGAATCAATGCTTTCAAGGCCCCAGAGAGGACAGAGGCCGCGGATGAGATGGGTATACTAATAGCGCAGAACACCTGTATCTAGTGCTTATGCTGTACCAGGTACCATGTCTAATTCTTGTTTAATACTTTGTCTAACACCTTGTTAAATTCTTACAATAACTCTCAGAAGTAGGTATGATTACTTATCACCTCCTCTTTTCCAGTGAGAAAACTGAGACTTGGAGAAGGTAAAAAGAACTTGGCCAAGGACACATAGGTAGTCATTGGCATTCAATTGCAATTCAAATTCAGGCAGGTGGAGGTCAGGACAATTTTTTTTTACTACTCTGCTGTAAGACTTCATGGATTCAAAGTGATAAAATGGCATAAAAACAAGTCACATGATATTCCCAGAGGAGAAGAGAAGTATAACTCTCGGTGGGTCGTAGGGGTATCTACCATAGCAGGTAGTGGTCAAGGTGAGGCAAAGAAAGAAACAATTAGGAAGCATTTTTTAATGTATGAGTCTGGTGAAGGACTACTGTCTTCACTTATGACCAATATTCAAGGAATATAGTGGTGAAACAGGATTGCCCAAACCAGATAAACATAATAGAAACAAGAAGCTCCAGCAGAAATCATTTGATGTGAGAGATCTTCCCACACATTTCCCAATTATTTCTCACACTCTTGAGCACTAAGTATTAGGAAATATTAAGACACTAAGTATTGCCCAGTCAGCATGGCTCAGTGGTTGAGTGCTGACCTATGAACCAGGAGGTCACAGCTCAATTCCCAGTCAGGGCACATGCCTGGATTGTGGACTTGATCCTCAGTGTGGGGCATGCTGGAGGCAACTGATCAATGATTCTCTCTCTTTATTTATGTTTCTATCTCTCTCGCCCTCTCTCTTCTTCTCTAGAATCAATAAAAATATATTTTAAAAAAGGTACTAATATTAAGGCACTAAGATTTTAAATGCTCTGTCCTTAGGAGATGGGAAGATATTGGAAGCCTCCTGATTTAGAAATCCATTTTGTACTCATTGGGTTATTATCCCTCCCTCTCCAGGTAGGGTATATTATGTACAGCAGAAAAACAAACCAAAAGGGCTCTTATCAGGTTTCTCAAAAAAGTCCCAGAACTTTGTGGCCTCAAAATTGAATTATTACTATGTTTGTTTTCAGGGTCTCCCTTGATCTCGTGGTTGATAATTCAGACTGCAGTTTAATAGTCTTCCAATTGGTGTCTCATATAGAGGTTGTTGCATCTGTGTTTGAAGATAGCACTTACTGTCATCTTGCTCCAGGTGCAATTCAACTCAATAACTTTGATCTTTCCACTCACTCAAACAATTGTACAGGCTACTTTCTTCCTAGGGTTCTACTTATATATTAAAATAAACAAAGGACCTTTGGCTAACAAATGTCAACCTGGGAACCTTAGAATGTACTTTCATTCAAATAGACAACTTTGAAATTATGATTTTCAAAAAGAAGCCCACATTTTCTGACCTTTCTCATGGCTCAGTGCAAATTTCTCTTGTTCTCTTTGGCTGACATAATGACAATATCAGGATTTTTATACTTGGCAAGTTACTCTAAAGATATAGAAAAAAAAGAAAAGAAAAGAATGACAGTGATGGTTTCAAGATTAT
Source organism: Eptesicus fuscus (assembly GCF_027574615.1). Lineage (NCBI taxonomy): Eukaryota > Metazoa > Chordata > Mammalia > Chiroptera > Vespertilionidae > Eptesicus > Eptesicus fuscus. The sequence goes on along the minus strand of NC_072483.1, from coordinate 82,934,624 downwards.
AAGCCACTCTTTGGTAGCATTAGCATTTGTGGTCACAGGAATGCCATTTAGTGAATTAATTCAGCCATTCAGTCAATGCGTCATGAGAAGAAGCAGTTTCCAGCGTCCAACTCTGCCCCAAGAACACATCTCTCATCTAGCAAGATGTGCTCCACAGAGACACCCAATATTTGTGTTATAACTAGAAAAGGCTAGTTTCAGCTATGAGGTTGAGAATCCTATATAATAAAAGGCTAATATGCAAATCGACTGAACGGTGGAACAACAGGTCACTATGACGCACACTGACCACAGATGTTCAATGCAGGAGCTTCCCCCCTGGTGATCAGTGCACTCCCACAGCAGGAACACTGCTCAGCCAGAAGCCGGGGTTAATAGCTAGCAAGTGCAGCAGCGGTGGCAGGAGCTAGTGCTAAGGATGCCCGACTGATGGCTTAGGCCCACTTCCCATGGGGAGCAGGCCTAAGCCATCAGTCAAATATCCCCCTAGACTTTAATATCTACTGGATGTTTCACAGAAACATCAAACACTGCAGGATGCTTCTCCTCATGCATATCCTATACATTTCCTATTTTCTATTACAGTGAACTGTGTTTCATTCATCCCAGTAAACCGTGTGCCTAACACATTGTTCCATACATGTTTATAAAATGAATGAATATAGATTTTGATGATGTAAAATTCCTTGCTATGCATAAGTATTTATTCTGGGAATATTAATATTGTTATTATTGTCATGTGCAGACTGGTAGAGCAAGGTAGTCTAAAGTTACTTTTCTTGATATTTTTTTCTCAGTATTCTCTTAACTCTTAAGTTTATTCTACATGCAATGGTTTGAGTGTATCTGTAAAAGCATAGTATGTATGTATTCCTGTATTTTCTTTATAGCTTCCTACTCATGAGCTCAATTGTATTTTCTTCATACAATAAATAAAATTCTCATACTGGTGTTGTATGCTGTCGAACATAATAAGCATAGGCACCTAGTACATTTTTTTCCTGCTAGATGGTATATTTAAAAATGTTATTTAAAAAATAGATACATATAGAAATATGCATAAATGTGTATGCTCTGAAGTCTAGATTTTTGTGTATATATTTACATATTTATAACATACCTTATTTCAGAAAGATTATAAGACCTCTGTACAAGGTATGTGTGCATATATTATAATGCTCAATTCAATTCAAAATGAACAGTAGAGAAAGTCAAAGCAATAGAAAAATAAGGGCAATTAGAAAAAAAAAGGAGGCTAGGGTACAAAAATATTAGTCACAAGGTGCAACTTACTTGCTCTAAGCTCTCTAACAGGCAATGTGTAAGCTGGAACTTACACATTGGTGTTTGCGTCTGGCCCAACCATTCTTGGTACTGAAGGCTGAAAGAAATTTGTCACATAGGTCCTCACAGAGATGATGCTATGAAATGCATTTGATCATATCTTTGCCAACATCCTTATAGAAAATACAATGAGAGTCATAGGATTGCTTCTGCTAATGTCCCTCAGTACAGGCTGATGACATTGAAGTCAATGTAAAAGCAATTCTACAGAGGACTAATTTGATGAGGTCCAGGGACACAGCTCTCTAGCATCTAGCTTATCTCAAGATAGATTCTTAAAGGGTCAGAGTCATGGGTGGACATCAGGACACCTCCATAAATTATTTCTTTCAATTAGGCTTTGGCTAACTATGGGCTGACACTGAGTTCAAGATAATGCTGTTATTGATGGGGCCTGCCCTAGGAGCCACGGACTCCTGAGCTCTCAGGAAATGTCATGAAGACAGAGACTAATCAGATTCAGAGATTCTAGGAAACCTACTGTCTATTGGATGTTCTCCAGCACAAAGTAAAAACCATGACACAAAAATAGCTCTAAATTGTTCATGTAAAAGAAAATTCAAAACAGCATCCCTGAAAAACATTTAAACTTTTTCATTGTATAGGGACATGCATAAGTATTAAGTATACTCCTGAAAATTACAGGGTATTCATGAAAAAGTAAAGATCTAAATGAAAGCTTGCTTTTAAGTAAATGATAACATTTTACTATTTTGAGATCAAAATTACTTAACAAAAGATTAATTTAGAATCTGTAGACTCAAATAGAATCCCAAATATGCCTAAGCAATTAATCTAAACTCTGAAGAAATGACCAAGAAAAAATAAGGTATTTTATTATCTTCCGTAAATGTGTAGCATTTAGAATATACTTACAGAGCAGTGTACATGCTTAAGTAATAGAGGAAAGAGTCCTGGAGTGTGTACCAGTGATGTTCCAATGGCTACATAGAGAATTCAGCAACTATGGCCTGTCCATTGTGTAAGTGGCTGATGGGGGAAGCAGAAAGAGCAGACCAATAGGGTCCGTGACAATGGGGAGAGCGATGCTATCATTTATATTGGCCTTGCTGAATCTACACAAAGCTCTTCCTTAGTACTTAGGGTTTAAATATCTGTCAGATGGCACCACAGCAGGCTAATGTGGTGGCATGTTCTGAAGGCATTCATTTGTGTGTGTTTTTCCCCTCCTGCTAAATAGTGGGGAAAAGTGAATTTTAGTAATTAATAGGCACTTACCCTTCTTTCCTCATATTGTCAGCTTCAGTTGGTTTCTGTCTTGCCATTAACATGTCTAATGCATATGTCAAGTGGAAGCCTGACATGCTAGTGACAAACAGAATGTTATGTGAAGGCGGCAATGTGTTAAAACAATTGAGCGAACAAGCACTAAAGTTTGCTGCTCAGGCCATATGTTGCAGTGTTTAATTTCCCGTAGTGGAGAAACATGGCTGTCAGAGAAAAAGATGATGAATACATTTACTTTGGGCAACTTATTACAATGAAGAATGACTTTCCAGGGGAAAGGAACAGCGGAATTAGGCTTGCATGGAGAGCATATGGGAGGCATTCAGACATAGGCAAGGAGAGCAGGACTGCGTGCTTTCGAATGAAAGACATTTAATCAATGCATGTGGCTGGTGTTGACATATGGAAGTGAGAAATGGGTTTTGATTTGGAAGACAGGAAGAAGGTTAACGGTAGTACAGGTGGTTACAGAATGATGGATGCTTTGAGTAACTAACAGAGAAAGAATATGTAACTCTCTCAGTTGGGCAACAGACTCCAGAGAACAATGTAATTTAGAAAAACACAGAACATGAAATGATCCAGGGCAGGTAACCTGGCTACAAGAAGAGATGACAGAAAGAACAAGCTGATGATCAATGGCAGTCAAAGGGATGCGCTTGGGAAGGAGCAGCCAGCAGAGGCCAAGGGCCCCAAAGGGGAAAATCAGAAGTGGCTTAGGCTGGGGATGAACACTGCCCACACCCGGGGGGAAATGAAGGCTAACAATCTTCCTGGGCTTCAGTTGGTGCAACTTTGCTTTGCTCGCCTACACCCGACCTGAAGCATCAGACATTCTACTTGAAGCTCTTGAAAACTGTCATCTGTTGATATCAATTCCTTGCTGTGGTGGCATAAAAGCAAACTAAATATTGTTGTGTATTTTGTCCCCCACAACAAGGATTTCTAGATAAGCCTGTGTAGTCACTTTCTTTCCCTGGTTCCAGAAATGTATAGGAGAGAGTCTTAAATGACCTTTATCCAAGTGGTATTTAATCTTATCCTTCCAGAGGTGAAAGGTTAGCTCATGAACTCAGGGAAGCGACAAATGATTTAGTATTTAATTCTTGTTTTCTCCACTTGTTTCTGTTACTTGGTTAGGGAGATGGCCTTGGAAAGATGGTGTTTCAGGAGTGGTGATTTTGATCACCAATGATTATTACAAAGAATATGTAATGACCAGATCCCACTCAAAATACCATGAATACCTACACCCTAGAAATACTGTGTTGGAAGAGACATATAAATCAGTGCCTTATAATGGTTCATTTAAAATGTGATTAGAGTAATGGGTTTAACAGTCAAAGCCAGCCCATTGTTCTTTTCTGAACTGCAAGCACTTGCTAGACACTTGAAGTGTTGATCTAGCTAACAAAACTTTCTTTTCCTATAAACTCACACTTCTCATGGGTCAAAGGAGTTAGAAGTCTCCCTTAAGCTGTCTCAAGAATGAGACATTAAAATAAATGCTGTTTTAACACTAGTCTCAAACCAGTGTGGGAGGGTGTGAGAAGGTGAGGAGGGATAGCCAGGGACTATTGAAAAATGGAAGATGGTGATTTTGAAACATTGGTTATTACCTACAAGTCAGATTGCAACCCACCTGATTTTATATTTTGCCTGCTTATGCTCTTTAGTCCTTACACTTTTTCCTGAAGATTAAGCTTTAGCTGAGGAGAGCAGAGGGTATTGATTAACTTCTGAAAGTGAGTCTAAATTGATCTAACATAAATTACCATTGAAACCAAAGAGTAGGAATGAGTGATTAGGGAAGGGGCCAGAAATGAAGATAATTAAATTTAACTACCCATCCTCTCGCAGAGAAGTCCTTATAGCACACACTTATGTATGCCTCAGTTTCCTCTCTCAAGAGAATGAAGACAACACTTCCCTTTTCATCAAGTGCTGTGAGGCTCCATTACTGCCTGCAATCTACATGGAAATCTTCACACAAGAGGTGCTATGGATGTGAAATGAAATGTTAGCATCCAATATCACATAGGTGTCACTCTCTTTATTTCTTTTCAAGTGTCTACCACTTCTGCTTTCAACAAGTATGCCTTTTGTCTTGCCACCCTGGGTCCCTTGACTAATTCTCTAATGTTTGAAAATGGCACTTACAGATAAAGTGGCGATGGACATGGAGCTGCCATTACAGCTCTTAAAAACACTCTAAATCATATTTTTATCTGAACTTGTGTGGCACTCTCGGGAGTTTGATGAGTGGGACAGAAAGTAGCAGGCCAAACAATAATCATTAAAGTAATCGGAACCTGTATGATTTAAAAATAGGCAATATGAGCCTCAAAAAGGGTGTGGGGGGATCACTATCTCTGTTAAATGTTCATGGACTCTGTGCACATATGATTTGAGAAAAGAAAAATATGTACGTCAGTCTGGTCCTTATAGGATCTAAGAACAATAGGCTAGTCAGTGACTACGGTGAATTGGCAAATTGCCAGAGGTGAATGAATTACCAACATGCCAGATCTGATTTTTTTTTTCTAAGAAAATCTGAAAACGTGGATTTTTTTGTGAAGTATCCAGAATGTTTAATGTTGCTGACAATTAAAAGACAACATTGTGTGTTAAACAAAATATGTATGCTGGCCACATGTTTGCTACCTTTGACTTGAAAAATGTTGCATGTCACAATAATGTACTTTGCAGATAAATGCTCAGGCCTGTATTGGCTCTCTTATGTTCTGGAGCAAAATATCTCTTTTATTGATCATAGCTGAAATATTCTCCAGGTGTAGAACTGTCCTTAATTCAATTCAAAGACAATAACTCCTGAAGACCAACCCTGTTCCAGGCACCATCAGACATAAAGAATGTGAGTAACAGAGTTCCTGTCCTCAGACTGTTCCAGATAGAAGACAAGATCAGACAAATTCACCAATGCCCACAACATAAGGAGTGAAACAAGTGCCAGAACAGCAGCAGAAACCAAATGCCATGGGGCTCTGAAGAAGGAGTGGGCACATGCAGTTATAGATTCCAGGAAAAAGGCTTCAGGGAATGCATGGCTTGGAATGAGCCATGTGGGGAGATGGAGTTTTGACAGATGGAGATGCTGGAGGAGGGAATTTCTGACAACAGCTTCAGCGAGGGCATGGATGTGAGAGAGGCTGGGGCATGGCATACACAGCCATTTTGGCTGGGGTATAGATAAGTGTGGGCGATTTGTGGAGGCAAGCTGAGCAAAGCAGTGGGCTGGCTCCAAGTTGTGGAGAGACTTGAATGCTCAGATTGGGTATGTGCACCAACAGTGTAGATGATGAGGGGCAAATGAAAAAGGTCGGACTGGATAGACTTGTAGCTTGTCAGTTTCTGTGTACCTGAGCCCATTTACCGACAGAGAGTGGAGACTTTCTATTCACTGGCATAACTGCAGTCAGGTCTTGAGCTAACATGTGCCCTGGTGGCTCTGTGTTAGGCCTTCATTTCCACCAGTGAGTGATGTCTAAAAGTTGGTTTACTCTACTAAGGCTGGCTTCTGGGATGTGCCTTGGGTATTCAACTTATCCCAAACACAGACTGGGGTGCTTAGTCCAAGAGATGATATTTTCTCCCATGTTCCTGATGTGTTCCCAAGGACTGGAGTTTAGCCTGGAACCCTAATGAGCCTGCCTATAGTTTTAACTAAACCTCCTTGGTGCTTGCTGACTTTTATTTATTGAGTTGAGAGAGAGAGAAAGGATGTAGAAAGAGAGAGAGAGAGAGAGAGAGAGAGAGAGAGAGAGAGAGAGAGACATAGACACACAAAGAGAAAAACATCTATTCCCCTTTCCACCTATGCATGTACTCACTGGTTAACCCCTGTAATGTGCCTTGACCAAGGACTGAACCTACAACCCTGATGCATCAGGATGATGCTCCAACCAACTGAGCCACCCAGCCAGTGCTTGATAACTTTTAAAAAATGACAGAGTGTGAGAGAAATGAATTTTTTTTCAGTCTTATCTCAGCAACTACCCACAAACCATCCGCAATCTGTATGGACCATTCCTCACAAATTAAGAAGCCTTCATCATTGGATTGGAATAGGTAAAGCTCAGAGGTTCCCACTACTGTGCCCTTGGAGGCTACAAGTTGGCTAATTGGCCACTCTCTTTGGGGCTATATACCTTGCATTCTTATATTATCCCTCTCTTGCCCACTTTTAAATTTTAAATTAATTTCAATAAAATCAAACTGAAAATACAATTTTCTCAGTTGCTCTAGTCACATTTGAAGTTCTCAATAGCCACAAGTGGTTACTGGCTACCATATTAGACTGCAAAACTAGAGAATATTTCAATTATCAGAGAGAGTTCTATTGGGCATCCCTGAAAGCACTGTTGTCCTCTTTCATTAGCCAAATGGGCTCAGTCCTGAAAGATGCTGATGTGATCATCGACGTACACATGTCATGCACAATAGCCATTGACCTGGTAGAGCTTTACTCTCAGCTCTCATCTGGTCTGAAATGGCATAGGAAAATAGAGGAAGACGGAAACGCTATTCAAGACAATGGTACGAACACCCAGGAACAGATCTTTGACTTGAGAAATTAATCATAATGGAATGCAAACTAATAAAACTAAGAATAAGAAACAGAAAGGAAAGGAACGCAGTGGCACACTGTATAATTTTAGAGCATAAATAAAAAGGCATCAACATAAATCACAGGAAATTATTATATCCCTGGATAAGTATAAGCCAAGGCCATATTTGGAACAGAGATTCAAATTGTATTGTATCATACACAATAAAAGATATTGTGAAACTCTACAAAGAGGTGCCATTGAGAGAAACCAAAAATGTCTGCAGCTTGTATGCATCTTGTTTGCTCATAAAAATCAAGGATATATGAATTTGTGAACTCTGTACCAAGGGAGATTTAATGTGCTTGCACCGAAGATGATATTGTAATGAAGTGAAACTTGTTGATGTGCGTCCTAGGGTCCTTTCATGCTGATTAGAGACCCTCACACTCCAGATGGAAAAGACCCTGAAGCAGAATGTAGATTCCTGTGAAGCAAAGATCTAGTGGGTCTTGTCCTCCATGCATCTGTGGAGCCTAGTACAGCACCTGTCACATAACAAATTATAAATAAGTATTTGTTGAATGAATGAAGGAAAGAAGAAAAATGAGTAAATAAAGCCTCTTGGAAGCCCCATGTTAACCTGGAATTCTTAGCCTTTATACTAACATAGAGACTTGTTAAGCATCCTCAGAATCAGAAAGAAAACTCAGATTTCTTTTCTTTGATTTAAAAATATAATTTTTGAAAACATAATTTGCTTGGTTCTAAACATATATATAAAGATGAACAGTGAAAAACCTTATTCCTCCTGTCTCCCACCCCCAGTTCCTATGCCTACCTGTTACTAGTAACTATTATATTTAGTTTCTTGTAAATGTTTCCAGTTTCTTTATGTGTATAACAAAGACAAACTCAAGTTCTTATTTCTCATTTTTAAAATATAAAAGGTAGCTTACTTGATCAATCAAAGGACTTGTATGCATGCATATAAGCATAACCAATGGATGCAAAACTCTGGGGGGTGAGGGCACATATGGGAGTGGGGTGGGAGGGCAATGGTAAGATATGTACACATATAATACCTTAATAAAAAAATTGGAAAAAAGAAAGAAAGATAGCTTACCTAACATACTATTTTGTTTGCTTCTCTTCATTCAGTAAAGTCTCAAGGATCTTTTAATGTTGTTATACATAGAGTATACTCTAATTTTTTAAGTTTCCTAGTATTCTGTTGTATTAATGTATCACAATTTATTTAACAGGTTTATTTAAGCAATTTACTGAATTTAGCAATTTAGGTTATTTCAATTTTTTGGTCTTACGAACAATAGTGTGATGATAAGTTTAAACATATGTCCTTTCATTCATTTGCAAGTGCATTTGTAACATAAATTTCCAGAAGTGAAATTGCTGGGGGAAAGGATATATGCATTTGTAATTTTGATGGATTTTGCTAAATTGCTCTCCATATGGTACTATGCTAACATATACTCCTACAGCCTCACCAATGGAGTGTTATCAAACTTTTGGATTTTTGCCAACCTGATTGGAGAAAAATGGTATCTCAATATAGTTCTAATTTGCATATCTTTTATTATGAGTGAAGTCGAACATATTTCCAAATGTTTAAGAGCCATTTGTATTGCATTTTCTGTGAACTATTTTCATATCTTTTGCCCACTTTTTCCTATCAGCTTGTTGTACTTTTATTTCTCCATTTGTGGGAACTTTTTATGTTGGGGAAATTAGCTTTTAGTTTATACATGAGTTGCAAATATTTTATCATAGTTTGTGGGTTTTTCCAACTTTTGACCTTGCTCATGAATGTGTGTGTGTGTGTGTGTGTGTGTGTTATTTGTCATGTAAAAACATTTATTTTTATATATTCAGACTTACCAACATTTTCTTTTACTGCCTCTGGATTTTGAATCAGTTTTAAAAAAAGTCTTTCCATTCCAAAGATTAAAATTATTTTTGGGTTCTTTTAGTAATTTGTGGCTTTATTTCTAACATCTAAACCTCTGATCCATTTAGAATTTATTGTTGTGTAGAGTGGGAGGTAAAGACCTAACTTTATTTTTTTCAGATGCCTATTCTTTTGTGTTAACACCATATATTTAATAGTCCATCTCTCCCTGACTCATTTTGAAGTGCTCTTTTAACATATAGCAAATTCAGGAATATTCATTGAGATGAGTGGAGATTAAAGAACCACACTGAGTGTCTTTTTTGCCCATTGTAAAATCTGTTGGGCTTGCCTTATGGGGCAGGGAAGAACTTCTGGGTCTCCTAGCCTTGTCACAGATACCCAGTAGGTCTTCTTATGGTTCCAGGAAAGAAAGGCAGAGTTTTGCTCTCTTGGCATATGAACCCTTATGGCTTAAGTTCCCTGTAGTCAATGCCACTGGGCTCAACGTTATGGAAGGAGTACAGAACATATCTTCTTAAAGCGATAACAGGGGTAGGCATTCCAGATGTGGAGAGGGAGGAAACTCTCTTTGGTGTGTAACCTTCAAGGAAATTGCTTCGCCTGAGTTTTTGCATTTACCTGCAAAAAGAAGGAGCTGAAGTAGGTGTACTACAAGGTCCCTTTAAGCACTGACATGCCATGAACGGTAAGCAGCAACAGTCTGATGAGAGAATTTCAGCTGCATGACAAGAGGGCTGGATCATATTCCACACCCGGTCACTGGCTCCATCACATAAATCGTGCCCTCCAGTGAGTTCAGTTCCAGGGCTCTGTGTGTAAATCTGAGGCTGAGGCTGACCACTTGTGAAATGGTTAGAGAATGGGGCACAGACATAGAAAGATTTATGATGTAGCAAGAGATTTGCAAGACTATGAGGGAATGAGAGAAGGCATGTATGCTCTCCCTCGTTGTAATTTCTAAACCTGCAATAATCCATCTACCTGCAAACTTTTGAACCTGTCCTATTGCCCTCCTAGGGCTTATAGACTTTGACATTTTCAAATATGGTATGAGCTCTTCTGATGTGAAAGTAAAGACTCCTGTTCATTGCAAGGGCAAATTTTAAGATGACATGATCAAAGATGGTAGAAGGACCAAATGTTGGGAGTGGTTATTTATATCATCTTAGATAAAGAGCCTCCTGGGTACCACATCAAAAGCTCTGTTTGTGACATTCAAAAAACCCCAGCCAACTAGCAGCAGGAGGTACTGGGTAGGCTGGCAAACATTCGCTTTTTATGTAGATCCTAAAAGCATCACACATTTAAATCATAGATCAGAATAACATATCTAAAAAAATGGTTGGAAGGCAAACATATTTGAGTTTAAACAACATACATTAAAAATACGAATAACCATCTTTCTGTATTAATCACAGCAAATGATTTTGTTTTTCTACAGTATGCAGATGTCTCTCCCTAAGCAAAGTAACACATTTCTATTTCAAGGCTATTAACAGTGGAGCAGCTGTACACTACCAGAGAATTTTTAGAAATCATAATGAAATTAAACAGCAGATAGAAAGAAAAAAAAAAGGAGACACATTCTTTAGAGCTATGCTTGGTTGATGATATTATCATATTAAATATATATTTCAAATACATGATACATTCCCACAGAGTGGTGCTAGATCAGTATATTACAAGTAATTAGAACAGAGCCCTGAGGTTTTAAAAAAATCCCACGTTAAGAGAGGAAAATGTTTTCTCATGAATCAAGACAACCTTTTGTCCACATATTCTGACTCTGCATTGAATGTGCAAAGTTGTTCTGTAGGTGAGGCTGCATTGATGCTTAAGAGTGCCCTGTGAAGGTCTAATAGCAGCACCAGTCACAGCATTTGCTGAATAACCATTGTGTACAAACATTGTTCAGTATTTAACTCTGGAGATTAAGTATTTAGATTTTACTCATTACTTCCCAGGAGAGGGATGTTCTTTGTTTCCTTTTGTTTTTGAGAGAGAGAGAAATCTCGAGTATAATTGTGTCTAATCTTCCTATATTCTAACATGACTTATTAACTGCTGAGTTCTTCCACATTTATCCCATTTTTAGTTGTGCTTATTTTTCTCATCTCTGAATAAACTCTTGACAAAGTCAAAAAGTACATCTATAACATGACTGGGGGAAAAATATCTCAGACGATACGTTTTTAAAAATATTTTAATTTCTTAATTACAGCTGGTGTACAATAATATACCAGTAATTAGACATTTATATAACTTACAAAGTGATCACCCTGATAAATCTAGTACCCAGCTGATACCATACACTGTTATTACAATATTAACCATGCTCCCTGTGCTGTGCGTTACGTCCCCATGACTGTTCTGTAACTACCAATTTGCACTTCTTAGTCCCTTTACCTTTTTCACCCATCCCTCCAATTCCTTCCCCATCTTGCAACTGTCAACATTTTCTCAGAGGATAAGATTTTATAAACAGAAAGTTTATATTCTGATTTTAAAACTGGATACTAATGGTGAGGATATATGCTAGCAAAATAAAATGAAAACCCCATCACTACACACTATATATATCATTTGTATAATATAATAGTGTTAGTGATGGGATTTTCATTTTAATTTGCTAGTAGATATATGTATATACACATCAGTTCCATAGTTTCAACTATTCTTGATTAGAATTATATCAGTCACATAAAACCCAAATGAGATAATAACAAATGTTGATTATTTTACCTTTGGAAAGTACTATCATATGCTAATATCAGTATCTTTAGCTCCAAAAACGCAAGACTATAAGTTGAATATGCAGATACTGTAGATTGAATAAAACAGACAAAAGGTAGAGAAACCAGTAAAAGCAAACCAGTTATATTGGCGGCTATGAGGTTTCATGTTGTTTTTATTTGTATTGGAGAAATATTTTAAACTTTGTTATTCATACTATGTGTCATCATTTTGTCCTTACAAAGTACAGCTCAAAACCACTTCAAAGCTTTATACATGCTATAGAATAATTTGTTATTGCTGAGTTCCTTATGTAAGTCAAACTCCTGTGGCAGGGGTTTCATTTTAGAAAAATATTAGTCTTCAGTTTCGTGTACCTGAACTTAATCTTAAAGTGAACTGCCCAATTTATCACTCTTTTGACTTTACAACATATTTTGAATATAAAAATATCTTACTGGAGTTGTCCACACTAACTTTACACAAAGGAAAAATAAGGCATATATAATGGAGCTGGGGGATAAAGCATACTGTTGAGTTTCCTTGCAAAGTTTTGGTAAAGCCAACCCATACAGTAGACACCAACCAAAGAAGCCAGCTGACAGCCTCTTCCTCTGGCAGAGGCAGAAGGGAATATACCCACATTTTCAACGCCAGTTTTCCCCAATTCCAATTCTATACAAATTAAAAGCGAAATACATACCCAATATGCTGGGAGGCCACCCCATTTCTTTATGGAGGAGATGTGGGTATTGAGAGCAGGGCCAGGAGGACATAACATAAAGTCACCATTTCAAACTGGGTCCCCCAAGGAAATCAGAATGGGACAATATATTTCAATGGAATTCAGACTTCCAAAGTATTCTAATTCTCCCAGATGTGCTTTTTCGTTTACGTATGTAAACAAAAAGCTCAGGTTCCCATCATCTTTTCCTACCCGACTCCAGAAAACTTCTAAGGGAGCCAAGCAAGAGAGGGCTCCAGTTATCCCCAGCATCTCAGGGAGCCTTCTACGGGCAAAACGATTTGTTATACAGCAAAGCGTCTCCAACACGTGGTCTGTAAGAGAACTTTGAGCATGCGCCTGGGATTCTTTTCACCTGTCAGAAATAGTCTGTCTCCCCTTTTTTTTCCCCCATGCAGAGTCAAGACACAATATTAAAACAGCCTGTCTGCAGTATCTAATTAGCAAACTGACTGCAGAAGATCACTTACAACATAAAATATTAAATCATCCTAAAAACTAATATTCTCCACACCTCATAAATTTAAAAAAAGCAAGAGACCGAAATGAAATAAGACCCTGATGCATATCATTCTGGGCCTGTGCCCCCTGAAGAGGCTCTACTCCTTGAAGCATTTAACCATTTCAAAGAAAAAATATGTACACAGACGCAATTTTAAAATGCTTTCTATCCCCAGTCTACACTTCATCATAGCAACCCTAACCTGAGACCCGAGTCTGTACTTCTCTTGATCTTAGGCTTCACAAATCATTTGGAGTTCAGATATGGAGCCCATCAGTTATGTGCCTTTTCATTATAATTTCAACCCAGTCTTGGAGCTCAATTCTGCTCCCATTGGCTCAATGGTCATCATTTATCTGCTTTGTATATTTAGGGCATTATTTAACAGGAGCAGCAATCTGTTTGAAGAATGCAAGGGCCGTTTGATATTAACACAGAGAATGATTAATCAAAGAGCTCTTGGTCCTAAAGCATCCAGAGAGAGCTAAGGTCATTAGCAGGGCAAAACCGGGAAGCAAGCTTTGACTAAGAAAATGAGATAGGCCAATCCTTTGGAGGATGAAAAATAAATAAATATATGGTCACTCATTTTCAGAGCTTTCACTTTAAAAGACCACTGCCATAGGAGATCTGAAGAAATATTACATTATTTCTAATGCTAGAAATAATTTCCTTTACAGTAAAATATGAAACTATTTGCATCCACGCAATAATTGAACCAACCAGTGATTCTAACAATAATCATTTTTTGATACTGGAATATTTAGCTAATTTCATATTTTAAGTGAGAAATATCAACAGATGCAGAATCAGGTGTCGGATATGAGATAGAGCTGGACTAATTAAAACTGCTACCCTAGCGAGACTTCCTTGGCGCGCCAAGGTAAGAGCTCCTCTGCCAAAGAGACAGAGGTTTAATGTAATTAGCCAGACATCATTCCAAATTAGTTCAATTTTCTACATTGTTCTGGCAGTCAAATTCACCAAGCATTTACCCCATCATGTAGAGGGAAAGTGGGACTGAACAACACAAGAATAGTAAGAAAAGCAATTGTCATCTTTAAATTTGAGTTTTCCCCAGAGCGTATCCTGAGACAAGGTGTATTAGTTTTTTACTGCTACTATAACCAATTACCACAAACTTCGTGGTTTATAACAACAAAAACTTACCTTACATTTCCATAGGCTGGAAGTCCCACAGGATGGTGTCATCGGGTAACCTACCTTTATGGAAGCTTTAGGGAGAATTTGTTTCCTGGCCTTTTCCAGCTTCTTGAGGCTGCCTGAATCCCTTGGCTCATGGCCCCCTTCCTCCATCTTCAGAGCCTGCATTGATCAGGCCAAGTCCTCCTCACAGTGCATCTCTCTGGTTGTCTCTTCCGATTCCTTCTTCCACTTTTAAAGACTCTTGTGATTAAACTGAGGCCAGAATAATCTCCCAATATTGAGGTCAGCTGATTAGCAACCTCAATTCCATCTGCAAACTTCATTCTCCTCTGCCTTGTAACCAAATGGATTCACAGGTTCTGGAGATTAGGATGTAGGCTTTGGGTGGGGGCATTACTCTTCCTGCTACCCAAAGGTTTGGTGTTAAGCATTTTGTTTGGGAAGTGATTCCAGGAAGCACTATGAGGGAGTGAAGACGTGAGATGGAGACAGGCAAAAAGCAAACAAAGGGAGTGTTCATGAGCAAGTTGCCGTTGTGGGCAATTGGGGCTCAATGTACTGGGGACCCTTGAGAGAATATGTGAAACATGCCCCAGAATTATAGCACTGAGTGGTGGAAAAGCTGGGTATTTATCCACCTACTTTCATTGTTTATTGTTTGAGGGTTATTCCACAGGTATTATTATCTCATTGAAGGTATCTCTCTCTACAGAGCTTGAAAAGATAGCTGCCAAGTAGATCTGATTCACATTGTTCTCATAGTACTCAATCCCAGAAAACAGCATCTAAATATTAAAGCTCATAAGACACTCCAGCACTACTTGAGTCATATAGTTATCCTTGAACCAATCAATGCCATTCAGGAGAGATAAGATGTGGTAATTGGCTAGGCCTGGGTCCAACTGCCATCAAGCACATGATTGGCAACTTCACTAGATTCACATGAGATGAAGGAAGAGCAGTACTCCAATGAAAATAGGGGTATAGTGAGAAGAAAGCAATCCAATGGTTCCCAGAAGAATGGAAAAAATATCTGTAGAGTGCTCAGAGAGGACCAGATCAAAGAGCAAGCCTCAGGGCTCATAGCTGCAGTGAGACCCCCTGGCATCCAGAGGTCCCAGCTCTTACCTATATGTTCATAGAGACCAGGAACATAGCTGCCAGGGAAGAAGAAAGCGAACATCTCAGACACATCCATTACCAACCTCAAGTCCCAAAGCCAGGTTGTGGACTTTCTGAATATGCTGCTTTAAGCTCAGATCCTAGGTGTTTACAGAGAGAAGCTGCCCCAGAAGGTGGTGGTATAGAAGGAAAAGACTTGAGAAAGAGCAAGAAAAAAAAAACTGTCATGGAAAAGAGAAAACACAAGTCAAAGATACATTAGAAGATGAATAGATAATGAAGATAAAGAGAAGAATAGACATTGAAAAATTAGGGCAAATTGGGGGAGAAAAATATTTTTACAAAATAAAGTAGGCGAAGGGCATTCATTAGGAAAACAGGTAGAATGATCGCATCGTTTAGGAATAAAGCAGATATTTTGATAAGTAGAAACTATTTGCTAAGCTTTGTATTTATCAATCGATCAATCTGTTTCTCCATCTATTTAATCTAACATCTGTTTAATCAGAACCTTCTAGGATTAGGATTTGTCTCTGAATGGTAATGCATCTTATAGAAATTCAAACCTGAGTCCAAAGTGACTTAAAAATTTAAAAGTTGCAAAGGGAGAATTTTAGGATATAGCACACTGAGAGAGAAAAAAAAAAGCCTAAAAATATTTTTAGCCTGTCTCTCTCCCCAAAGATCCATAGTGTCTCGATCTCTCAGTCTCTCCCATCTCTTTCCTGATTCTAGCCCCTTTTGGCCCCTTGTCTAAGTTTTTTTTTCCTCCCACTCTCCAGATTTTCTCTTTTTCTCCATGGATAACCCCTTGCCCTCATCATCTCAGTCGAGTCAGGAGCAGAGCATTCTCTCAGGAAGGCAGAGAAGAGAGGCTCTGAATATTTCCGCTTCCATCTTCTTGGCTCTGCTTCCCATGCGTCATCTCGTTTAATCCCAACAACAGATTTAGGAGGTAGGGGTGATTATCATCGCTCGATAGATGGGCCAACTGGGGTTTAAACCAAGGTCTGTCTGATTCCGAAGCCCAGGCTCCTGCACTCTCTGCTGCACTATTTATCGGTGGTCCTTAGGTTCTGGCATAAATTAAAAGTCACCTGGGGGATATTTGTTACATATGAGAATTCCAAGGCTCTACCCCCAGAGACTCTACTTGAATCGCTTTGTGGTGGGGTCAGGAATCTGCATGTTTAACAAGTACTCAGGTGACTCTAATGCAGGTGAATGTAATGCAGGTCAGACCCTGAACACACTAGGAGGAACATTATTAGTAAATCTTTCACTGGGGCGGATCGTTTGGAAGTGATGTAAGACTGAGTCATCAGATGCATACCTGGGTTTATGCCTATGAATGTATTTTTGTATTTAAAAATACAGCATGTGCTACTTCCCACAGATGTATGGATTTTATGTGTTTGAATCCTACATAACCATTTGTGCTCTCTGTTGGTTCTGTGCACACTGCATTAGTAAACATAATATTTTTATTTAAAGCCTTTCACAGTCTAAGAAAAGAATTCAGTCTCTTTGCTATGATTCAGAAATCATACACAGAAATCCCCCAGGGTGTTTCAGGCTTAGAAACCGTTACAAATAGCCATTTGTGGTCTCTGACCCTGGCCTTCATTCAGAAGAGTGCTGTTTCTCTAGGGGAATTTTTTTAAAAAAGAGAGAGAGAGAGAGAATTCAGCTAAGTGACAACCCTCGGAGGTTAACAGCTCTGAAGAGTTTATTTCTAAATTGATATTCGTTTGTGGAAATTTTTCATCTTTTGAAAGTAGAGTGAGGTCACCCCCCTCAGAAGCATAGAGCGGTGATTCAGTGAATTCAGTGAGTTCTTAGAAGTGGCCCAAAGTGCCTGGGGACAGGGAGACCCCTGCAATGCAGAGGTGAAGATCACTACAGTAGTGAGGTCTCTGAGCAAAGCCCCTCCCCACTTCACAGTTTTGTCTTCACTCAGCTTTTCCTGGGCTTTGGGTGGTAAACCAGGAGGGCAGCCCACAGGGCGCCTTCCCTAGCAGTGAGCGGTCCTACTGGGGGCGCAGGTTCTTTTGGTTGCTCTCCAATCTTTATTTTAATGAGCCCCCACCCCCAGGAGTGACTGTAGTGGAGTGTTTGTTATGAGTTGAGGCTTCAGTGCCAGATATATGGCTTTGCATCCTGGCCCTGTCACTTACCAGTTGGGGGAACACAGGCAAACCTCAGCTCCTCCTCTGTAAAACAGAGATGATAGGTCAGGATTTCTGTGAAAAACTACATATAAATGGAGTCCTGAGCAGGGTGTCCACAATATAGCAAATGACTCCATGAAGGTTAATTTATAACTAAAACTAAAATTTACTGTATGCCGTTAAATACCACAAAATGTGCATTTGTGCAATTTTCACTCAACACCTATGTTGAGCACCTATCCTGGCCCAACTCACAATGAAGTGAATTCATCACACGCAGCCCTGGCTGGGGCACCTTACATTCTAGGGAGGAAAATAGACATTGGTCAAATACTGAGCACATTTTGATATGATAATATCTGTCTCAAATGATAGGGAAACAAGCTTAGAGAAGTTAGAGAACTTGGCAAAAATCCAAGGGCTGTGTGCCGCAAATTAGGAATTAGAATACAATTCTGCCTTCCTCCAAATCCACGTTCCACCCACCACCACGTGGATTCGGCAACAGAGGAATTACCTGCTGTAGAGTTTTAACCACTTTCCCCTTCACCACTACCAAAGGGCCTGGCTGCATTAGTCATACCATGTGTATAATAAGCAATTTCTAACTGACAGGAAGCTTGGACGATTATGATTTATTTAATGTTTGGGAAATGTAGAGGTGAGGAAGAACCTTCTATTTATGTGATATTTCTGTTTGTTCAAGCCCAAAATAAATAGACAAAAGTCAGGGACTGAGAAGAGAATGATCTGAAAACATGTATCAGGTATTTTTAATTATACCCCAGTAAGCAATAAAGAGCTACAAATAGAAAACTGCTTGATTCTATACAATATCCATTTATTAAGGGGCGCCATATTATACAAACATACCCAAATGTCATGCAATAGCATAAATAGCAATAAGCTTTGATATACAGGGTGTGGCAAATGTAGGTTTACACTTGCTTGCATGGAGAATAATATGATAATTAATAAATAACAATACAAAAATAAACTTCCGTGTACTCACAACTGTAAACCTACGTTTGCCACACCCTGTATATCAGGGGTCATAACTAAATCTGGTGAGGGAAAAATCCACAGTATTGACCAATCAATGAAATAAAATACCCTTTTATTGTTCAACTTCTTTTTTAAAAAAATATTTTATTCATTTTTTACAGACAGGAAGAGAGAGAGGGATAGAGAGTTAGAAACATCGATGAGAGAGAAACATCAATCAGCTGCCTCCTGCACACCCCCTACTGGGGATGTGCCTGCAACCAAGGTACATGCCCTTGACCGGAATCGAACCTGGGACCCTTGAGTCCGCAGGCCGATGCTCTATCCACTGAGCCAAACCGGTTTTGGCAATTGTTCAACTTCTTAATTGAAGCTGTATAGTCATTTCTGTGAAGTGGATTTTTGTATAGCTAAACAAAATTAGGGAGAAGCTGACTTAAACACCTACAACAAATATGTATGGACAATGAAACATAAAAATAACCAAAACATGTCCTGGCCAGGTGGCTCAGTTGATTGGAGCATTGTCCCATACACTAAAGGGTCGAGGGTTTGATTCCCTGTGGGGGCGGGTCCAGGAGGCAACCCATCGATGTTTCTCTTTCACATCAATGTTTCTCTCTTCCTTCCTATCCCTGTAAAGTCAATAAAAACATGTCCTCGGTGAGGATTGAAATAACAACAACAACACAAATAAAAACATTTTTAACTATACTGTTGGGTTCAAACTTCTTCTGCATGCAATGTTTTCTAAGGAAGTCGAGGATTTCTTCTCTGGCTCCTGATCACCTTCTAGTGCTAACGCAGAGACCAAAAGTAAGGCAGTAAAAAAGAAGTGAGAAGTTAAGGTAAGAAGGTGGAGTAGAATCTAGGAGAATGAACTATCTAGACCAAAATGTGAGTGAAAACACTTCCATTCACATTCACCCTGTCTGCCAAAGCCTTTTTGCTATGTTTTGTTTTTCTGCTTTCAGCTACTGTCACTACAACAAGGTATTTAGCAAAGAGGGTCGTAATTTCATTGTCAAAGCTAAAATTATTTTTTTTTTAAATACTTATAATGAAAACCATACCTCTTATTGGCAAAAGCTAGATCCATAGGGAGGTGCATTATTTTTTTTTCAAGTCACCAGGACAGAATTAATTAATCAAATGTTCACCCCAGGGGTCACCCAGAGCTTTTCCAGGCTCACACTCAGCTCCGTATCCCAGATGCACAGCACCCAACACCTGACGGGTTAAAATAAATCATTGTCATTTTATGTAGATGTTCCCACTTAAAGAATACACTCTTGTGGCATCGCCATTAGTGCTGATAAAGACCCTCTTCAGAGACGGGGCCGCAAATGTCACAGTTCTCCCCAGTGCCTGTCAAGTTTCCAGAGTAAGTCACAACCAGAAGGACTTCCTTTGAAGAGGCCGTGCATTCTGCTAAATCGTGTGCATTTTTGGTTACAGCAATTGGACATCTGAATAGGCAATTGTCCACTTTAAGTTTTACCGGAATGTCTCCCCATGTGGGATCACAACAGTCTTCATCCTGGGTGGACTGCAGCCCTCCTCTGCTTTCTTTTCCTAGAGAAGTGCTTCTCAGCCTGGGCTCTGCGGATGGCGGGAGGGCTCTGTGAGCATCTATAATTGTGCGTGCACATCTAGGTACCTATTTTTCTTTCTTTCTGAGAAGTGGATCCACTAATTTCATCAGAGGTTTGGGAACCAAATCAGGTTAAGGAGGCTGGCTTTCCAGTCTCTACTTCTTCTTCTTTTTTTAAAAAAAAATATTTTATTGACTTTTTACAGAGAGGAAGGGAGACGGATAGAGAGTTAGAAACATCGATCAGCTGCCTCCTGCACACCTCCCACTGGGGATGTGCCTGCAACCAAAGTACATGCCCTTGACCGGAATCGAACCTGGGACCTTTCAGTCCGCAGGCCGACGCTCTATCCACTGAGCCAAACCAGCCAGGGCTCCAGTCTCTACTTCTTATCTGTTACCTAGAAGCCCACTCACTCTCTTGACCCTTGAGCACTCGGCAACGTCGTTAGTTCTTGCATTTAAGCATTGGTCTTTCCTGGATTCCTGATCACCATTGCTCAGGAAATACATAAAAGTCATATGCCGAAGGTTCTGAAGAACCTTGCAAGCTTTAGAAAGCTACAGATTAAAATGTTTGGATCTTGGTCCATTTTTCACTAAGACACCTATGCTACACATTTAAAAAAAATCATGCTTAAAGCTGCTGGGCTGGGTTCAGCCTACCCACAATCCTTGTTACAAATAAAACGTGTGTTGAAGTCTAATGCACCTTTTATTTTCTTTATAGAGAAATCAAAGGCAAGGAGGTCCTCCTATTTTTCCATAAAGCCTCTAGGACAGTGATTTTCAACCTATTTCATCTCATGGCATGTATAAGCTAATTACTAAAATCCTGTTGCACACCAGAAAACATATTTTTGCCAATCTGACAGAAAATAGGTATAATTTTGATGGATTTACCACCCCCCCCCCAATAAAAAAACCACTAATCATAATTACCTACCCTTTCTGCTCCTGAGTGACTGTTAAAAAAATTAGGTGGCTATAATTGCATATAAGGATTTCTGGTGCCAAGAATTAACCAATCAGATGCAACCGTACTATGCGACGGACCAATAACATGCAACTCTATTATGTGACCTATATAGTTATGGTTCAAGATGGCACTCAGACCTGATGCCACTGTTGTGTTGACTGTTATCATTTTTTATTTGACAATCTAAGGGAAAACAGGTCAGTGCCCCCTGACTAAACAGTCAGATATTGCATGTTTTAAAAATGTTTGCATTTCACCAGCTGAAAATCGCTGCTCTAGGAGCCTCCCTGATGTCTATGATCCGGGAGAAAGCCCAAATCCTTACTCCTTCCCCAGGCGTGGGGGTGCGGCCAAATCCCCCTGAGAATTTCCCCACTCTGCCTGCAGGTGTCAGTAGAGGCCTACACAACTGCCTGCCTCCCTGCCCCCCTCCTTGTCCATTCATAAAGTGGCGGGTGATTTGTGACCGCCTCACTGTGATTGCAGAGGCAAACAGCCATCTTTGCTTGTCTCTCTACTAGATTTGTTTTTCTAATTTCTTTTTACTTGAAGGTTTACCAGCTGCTTTATTACCACAGCGAGGCTTCCTTGCAGTCTCTTTTCTTTTTCCTCTCCCCCCTCTGCTCCCCTCCTTTTTGTTTCTAGAGACAATCAGTGTCTCTGGTCCCAGCTGCCACTGCTGATTTTTCATTACAGTTTAATTTAAAACTGGGATTGGAATGGAAATGTCTTTTTGCCATTTGGGGTTTGCAAGGCCTGTGGTTTTATTGCCAAAGGCACAAATGTTAGTTACTACTGTTTTTCCAGAGTTTGCTGGGGAGGGCGAGAGGGTGTTGGAGGATGGGAGGGGAAGAAAGACAGACTGATGGAGCAGAAATGGGAGGGAGACTGGAGGGGAAAACCCCTCTCAGAGGCAACATTATTCTGTGTTCTGGGTATTGTTTTGTTTGATATTTTAAAGAATGGAGTTGGGTCAGAGGAGGAAAAAATAGTGTCTCATCTCCCCAAAGGAATGCTTATGCAGGTCACATATCTGTCAACCCTGGGAGAAAGGAGACTGAGGGAGGGATGCCACACATAAAATTTGAGACTGGCATGTTTATGGAGAAGTTTCTGTGTGTGGAGTAATAGTAACATCTCCAGCTGTTCACCTGGCCACAGCCTCGAATGGGAACACCCAAGGAGGGACTACACTCTACACAACCCCGGAGGGAACAAACTATTGATATACTTTCACCTAAAAGGAGACATCAGACATCTTTCTCCACTAGCTCCTGCTTTCTCTGTCCTTTTACACTCTTGGTCTCTAGTCTGAAGGTTTATTTATGAGTCTCCCTCCAGTCATGAAACCCAGTCCTGCTACACAGTTAATGTTTCCTATAATCTCTCAGAAGACTCTTGGTGACTTACTATATTGATCAGATTAGGGCAAAACAATCCTCTACAATTGATTACGATTTTACCTGTCTCCGTATAAAATTAAAGAGGAAGGAGGGAAATTCTTACTTAAAAGTAATCTTGCAGGAGGAGATGGAGAGATGATTTTGCATGCCTGCATTGAAGTATTTACCATTGGCATGGGAAGGAGTTGTTTCCCAGGTGCGGCGAATCTGCAGAAGCCAGAGTGGCTTATCTGTCATCCTAAAAACAATTACTGTCTGCCCTCCCGGGGAGATTCCCTCTCTTTCTGGATTCACCAGTTTCGGTTGTCAAATTGAATGCTCCATAATCTCTACAGATCCCGCTGACTCCCCACACGGAGAGCATTTCCAAGCGGCCTCGGGCGGCTCTGGGATTCATGAACCTGTCTGGGGTGTAGGCATCTCACTGTCATCCGGCAGCTCTGAGACTGGGGGCGCCTGGAGGGATGCCTCCGACCTCCGCTGCCAGCGTGCTCTTGGTGAACTGGCTACGGGGTACGTTTTCTCTAAAAGCATACATTTTTCACGGCCAGGCATTGCCACTAGGTTCCCTCTCTTCCCGATTTGCCCCATCCTCTCCTGTCCTGCGTGTCTGGGGGATGCTATTGCTCTGTCAGAGGGAGGAGGGCAGTGGCCCGGGAGCCCAGCAATCATTCCGCAGACAAACCTCCAGGGCTGTTGTGGTTGCCTCTGCCACTCACAGAACCTTCCAGCGGTTGGAGTTTCCCCCCCCGAAGCCGTGCCCCTAGCGCAGGTGGAGCTCCCTTTTCTGCAGTTCAGAGTTCGGGACACCCAGAGGGGGATGGAACACACTCATGATGGAAACCCCTTGAACCCTAACCGCTGCCCTGCCTCCACTCCAACAACATCAACAAAAACAGTAAGAACCACAACCAATCCTTTCCCCACCCTGTGCCTCGCGTGGTGAACGCCAAGGTAGCCACAGCCACCAGGCCTAGGCGGGGAAAGCGTGTGTCACTCAACTGCCCGGTGGCACCCTGAATCCCGGGCCTTCCCTGACCACGGAATGAAGTCTGAACCTTCAAGGAGCTGATGGACACTCGAGGAGAGCAGTTACTTGTGCGTCTGTGCAGCCTTCCTGGACGAAGGGAATTCCATGGCTGTTGCCTCTGGGTGGCCAGCCCTCCTCTCCAGGGTAGATCTCCCAGCAAGCAGTGGGCTCCCAGGGCTGCTCCCCTTGTGCTGGGAAGAAGCAGGTCGCATCTTGAAATGCTTTCTTGCTCCGGATTAACACGTGCTGCCCTCGGCTCCTTGCAAGCAGGCACTCCAGCCACATTTTCTTCCCGTGGTTACTGGGGTAAATGCAAGGGGAGCTATGGAGTGAGCATTCACCGGCCTGTGTGACAGGCAAATGAGTGTTTGATCTTGTTCTTGGGCTACAGGGTTCTCTTCCGAAATCTCTTGAAAAATCTCATAAACCTAGGTTAGTGGCCGCATCTGGGATCCATTAACTCCTCATTTCTGCTTGTTCTTAGCAAATTTTTGTCTGGTGACAACACGTGAACTCGGGGGTGTTTTTGTTTTGCTTCACACCACGGAGAACGCTGCTGACTTGCTTGGGTTTTGAGAAAATATTAGCAAGAAGCAGGCTGTGGTTGGCGTGAAACGAATTGCTAGGAAGACTTGGTGGGACGTTTGGCTCCTGAGGAAGCAGGGGGACCTTTTTTCTTCTTCGGATTTCAGGGGGATTCCGGAGTGGCCCATGTTCTGGGAAGAATTTTCCTGAAATTGAGTAAGAAATCTGGGTTCGCTTCCTGTCTTCATCCATAGAGTAGTTTTGGGAAAGTGGATTGGTCTCTCTTAGTTTCTAAATTTTTGTTTTCTAAATGTAAGCAAAACAAAACAAAACAGCACTGTATTTTATTTTTATTTATTTATTTTTGGCAAGACATGCCAATATCTCCAGAGATTAAAAGGCATTAAGTAATCACATCACACTAATATTTAGAAATAAAGCTACTCGGGTATGACAAAGAAACAGATTGGAGGACGTTAACTCCAAGACGAAAGACAGGCTGAGAAATGTAGTAGACAATTAGCTTTTATTTTTCTGTTTAAAGTAATTAATAAACTAAACACAACAATCAACTCTTTCACCCACAGCCAGCATCAGGGGACTTCAAACATCGCCTTTGAAGTGGGCCCCCAGTAGGGAGGACCCCACTGTTCAGGCTACTTTATAGTGGTAATATGCTGTCTGGAAAAAACAGATGCCAAGAAAAGTGCACAGATTGTATCTCTAAGCATCTGAAAGCCTAAAACTTCAGGGGGCCAAGGAAGGTCCCAGGCTTTTGATTTCTCCCTCCCACCGCCCCCCCCCAAAAAAAAATAAAAAAGGCCTAAAGTATTAAATTGAAACAGGCATTTCATTTCTTTCCTTAATTCCCTCTTCACCTCAGGAGACCTACGTTAAATTCCACTTAGATCACAGCTAGACGTGGGTTTGATGGTCTCAAGCCACCTTTTAACTGTACGTTCATCCCATAAATAGAAGATGAATAAAGATGTCAAGCTTCATCCATATAGTATTCTGACACGTGTGGATCTCTGTGAAAGAGGAGACCAGATGAAGAGGGACTCAATGGATTCTGCAGAGGGAGAGCGTACCAAGATGACTTACCACATAAACAAGAATGTGTGGCAGAGGAGCCAATAGCCAGCGGAGCTTCCTCAGTCAACAGTCTTCGGCATGGACATTTGCAGCTGAACGGCAGTTGTGCTGGTGAAATATGAGTTCGGTGCGGGCCACTTCCTAAAGCCAGTGTCATCAAACTTTGGGTTGAAATGGCTATTTTCCAGGGTAAGCAAACTAAGGCCTATCCTTAACACAATCAAGTCCTGAGATGAGATTCAGTGTTTCATGTTCTGAGTACAAATACCTGGATAGTGATTTGGGGATGATACTAAGAGTTATTCATCTACCTGGATGTATTCATCTGAATAGGGGAAGAACCAAATCTAACAACTGGAAAACAAGGAACCCACTGCCAAATCGTGATCACTCCTTCCCTGGAATACGCCTGGCTGTTTTTAGTTTGTTAATGTAGGAAGCCAGTGAGGTGAAAAGTGAAGTGATAGGTCCAGAAGAAAAACCAGTCAAAGCTTCATTAAAAGTCCCTTGTAGAATGCTCCATGGCCCTTTATCGGACAGCCTGGCAAGCTGAACTAAACAACAGAGACTGTAAGAATGTAAAAGACATAGTCTCAACACCAAACCTTCTGAAGATTTGGCTGTCATTTGACATTAAAGGCAAAGTGTAAAAACCTCCATTGAAACAGAGGGGGCTTTCACATGGTTATAGTGCTAGAACTTAGTGGGGGAAGAAAAGCCAGCTTCAGAGTTAGCCAAGGGTGGCATTGAATAGTGTTGAATGACCAAGCTTTCTTTTCATGCCCGGCTTGGGATTTTTGAGAGCAAAAGATGACAATGCAGGTATGATGAGGTGCAATTTAGCTATTCCTAATGCTAGTGACAAATCTCCATTTTCAGTAAAGACTGGGTAACAGGTGTTGGGCATAGTACATAAACTAATTCAAAGATCTACATTCTGCTTATGTTTCTATACCAGTTTACACTTTCTGTTGTTTTCTCGAATTATAGGGTTTCATTGGGTTTTTATGGCAATGCCCTGGGGCAGTCGGGATAAACATTATTGCCCTCTCCTGCACCTGAACAAACCATCCTTCTAACGAAGGAACTCATCCAAGGCTAACTAGCTGATAAATGTCTGGGTTGAGGCCAGACCCAGGTTTCTGGCGTTTATCCCTATACATATTCCCAATATAGTTTATAAATAAAAAACAGGTGCAAGTACCAAAATGTGGACCGTCTAATGTCCATCAAAAGCCAAGCTCTGCAGAAAAGAGTGAGAGCCAAGTGACAGGCCGCGGGAGCGTGGGAACACGTGGACACCGCTGCTTCTCTAAGTGGAGGGTCCTCTTGCCCACACCCTGAGCACTATCAGGGAGGGGAAGGGTCTGTTATCGTGGCGTGCTTACCTCCCTCCCCCATCACATGATCGGTGCTAATAAAATTCAAACTCCATTCACTCTTATGAGGTACTTACTTTATTTCAGGCTGCATTCTAAGCCCATTATATTGATTAATTCTTCTACTTCCTATGAAAACGGCTTTAATATTGTCCCCATTTTGTAGACAAGGAAACCGTGTCCTCACCTGACAGAGTCCTTCCCTGGAGCAACCCTGCCATAGGGTAAGATGCATTGCAGAAGCTTATAGGGCCAGCCTTTAAAATGGCCCACAGACCTCAACCTACAGAAATGAGCGGAGGGGGGATGTGTGGGAGGGAGCATCTCTTCCTCTCTCCTCATTCTCTCTCTCACTTTATCAATATTTCCTGAGCACCCCTGTCATGCGCCCCTTTGTTAATAACCCTCCTTGCTGGCGGGGCAAAGGTTGGCGTGCAGCTTTCTCCCCTTCCTGCCGCCTGTCAGGAGAGGAAGTCCCAGCCTGCGGAGGGGCCTGACACAGGGGGAACTGGATAGCACCAAAGGGTCAAGGGTAAGAATGCAGGGAAGAGTGAGAAATCCCAGATAGCGGCCAGGCGGTGCGAGGCCGGAAAGGCTCCTTCCCACGCCGTTTCTCCTGTCTGCTCTCTGGTTGCCCCGCAGGAAAGAAAACGGCAGCCGGTGGTGCTGTGACCGTGTGCGCACAGGCGTCCACCCTGCGGGAGACACGCGAGGGCCTGAAGGGGGCTAAATCCTGTGCTCTGGGTTTGCCATTCTCCTGTGTGCATTTAACTGAAGCTACCTGGTAGGGGTTAAATGCCACCGATTTAGTCTATAATTCATCACCAGGGCCTATTGACCTAATAACCAAATGGCAAATCAGGCTGTGTGCTTAGTAACATGGGTGTGCTGGGAAGAGGGCCCAGGATGGAACCTCCCTGTCCACGCATCAAACACATTTCCTTCCACGCATCTCATCCCACCCCCGGCTGGGTTGCGGACACCCTGGAGGATGGGGCGTGAGACACACACCTCTCCCTTCTCCGTCTATCTTGGCTTCTGCTCTGCCACGAGCACTTGGCCTTGGATGAGAAAGCACCTTCCCCTGAAGGCCAGTGTGTCCTGATGCAGGTCCCCTCTCAGCCCCTTCTGCTCAGGGGTAAGGTATCTCTGGAAAGACCACCGAGAGATACAGGCAACACAATGACAGACCCGGGGGGCAGGGGTTCCAGTTTTGGGCATCGATTGTTTGGCTAGTGATGTCTCTCATCCCCATGAACTTCCACAGAGAATTATGGGTGTGGAGCATGAGGAGAAGGCAGGCTGTTAACTGAGTCTTTCTCTCCTACTGGCAGGGAATACCGCTGCTTGTTAATGAAGCACACAATGGTAAGGATCAGAGGATGTGAAACCTAGAATGGGCAATAGAGATCATTTAGCCTAACTCTCCCGCTTTAAAGAAGAGGAATCAGGTGCTGTGAGGCTAATCACTTCCTCGAGGAAGGTCTTTAGTTGGTTGGTGGCAGAGGCAGGGCACCCCAAGGTTTATTACTCCCCCCCACCTATGCTGCACTGACAAACTAACAAGTATTACACAGGCCCTAGCGCCTCCAGAGCCAGTGCAGTGGTAAATTGGCGTTGCTTCCGGTGTGTAGGGAATCGGAGGCATGTTGGTGGCCGGAGGCTCTGGGCGAGCTATCTTCCAAAAATGCATATTGCTATCTATGAAATAAAACCAGTGTAAGTTTGAGGAAGTTAGTTCCGCTGTAGCTAATAGGCAATAGTGTTAATTAGTCCAAGGGCATGGGTCCAATCTCCATGAGGGCCAATTAGCTCACACAATGGGAAAAAAGACTGTTTCCTTGAGTTGGCCTATACCCCAAACTCAGCCAGGAGGGTCCCTGGGGAAGCCAGGTGAGAGAGTGAGGATGACACGGCCCAAATCCCTCTCCCCTGCAGGAAAAAAACAGCTCAAGGCATTTCTCAGTGGAGTCACTATACTGCATTGAGGGCAGATGTTTTGTAAAAAGTTTTATTAAGGGTGAAAGATGGGGATTCCTTGGAGCACGTTCTCACATCCATCCTCTTCACATCTTTGTGTAACGGTAGTGAGGGGGAATGGGATTCCAGTTTTGAAAAATGAGACCTAAGACCCAGAGAGGTAAAATGATCTTCTTCTTCTTCTTCTTCTTCTTCTTCTTCTTCTTCTTCTTCTTCTTCTTCTTCTTCTTCTTCTTCTTCTTCTTCTTCTTCTTCTCGCTCCTCTTCTTCTTCTTCCTCCTCTTCCTCCTCCTTCTCCTCCTCCTCTTCTTCTTCTCCTTCTCCCCCTCTCCTCCTCCTCCTCCTCCTCCTCCTCCTCCAACTCCTCCTCCTCCTCTTCCTTCTTCTTCTTCTTCTTCTTCTTCTTCTTCTTCTTCTTCTTCTTCTTCTTCTTCTTCCTCAAACCCAATTATCAGGCAATCAG
Organism: Eptesicus fuscus; assembly: GCF_027574615.1. Lineage (NCBI taxonomy): Eukaryota > Metazoa > Chordata > Mammalia > Chiroptera > Vespertilionidae > Eptesicus > Eptesicus fuscus. The sequence goes on along the minus strand of NC_072483.1, from coordinate 82,905,638 downwards.
AGAACAACAGACTCCAGACCTAAACTCTACACCTAGGTCCTTGAGACTCTCCACTAACTAGATGCCACAACCTCTTACTAGCACAGAGCAACTGCTTTGCTGACACAGAGAGGAACATCGAGGCCTTCTGAGCTGCGTCCATGTGCAGGCTGTTGCTCAGCGGGAAAGCCAGCTCCGTTCCCCGATTGGGCCAAAGGAGGAAAAGAAACACATGGTCACAATGCATCTGCCGTTTTTCTTTGGCAAAATATAAACAGGCACAAAGGCGAGGTCTCCTGCAATCCTGCCTGGAAGGCCTCAGCCCTGGTTCCCAAGTCAAAATCAGAGACATGTGCATGAGGACAGAAGGAAGGAAGGAGTGGCCACAGCTGAGCAAAGAAACTTGAAAACAAACAAGCGAAGGCACATCACCCACTACATGTTCCTATGGCCCGTTCAGTCCTTCATTGTCTTATGTCAGGCCACTGTCTTTTTCTGGGGACCTAGTTATCCAGATAGACTTTGTCCTTTAAAGAAACAAATAAGAAGTTGTCAAAATCAAACGTAGGTAGTCACAGAGAGGTGCTGGGGCGCTACATGATGTCTGGGAAGTGGAGCCAAGCAGCTAAGTTGTAACCTTAGCCCTCCAACAGAAATACAAACACGGCACATCACGCCATTCCCCAATAAGGCAGGTTTTTAGGCTTCATAACAGCGATGGCACCTCATTTTACATAGATTGTCTTTTGACAACTCGAGCAACTCAGCCATGGCTCAGAAATAATGTTACACAATGCTACACACTTCAGCCAGCACTTAGATGCAATTTTATTTAATCCAAGAATTCCTGACCATGATGCAGAGTTCTGGCAGCCTCTCTTCTACTCCTACCTTAGGTATTTGATTAAGTGCTTATGGTTTCCTTGAGACTTATACTCATAATCGAACAGAAAGCAGCCAAGACAAGCCCTAACAGCTTCTCAGCGGATAAGGTGTGGCAACCTCTCCCCTTCTTCCCCCTGGTGTCTCACATCCATGTGTGGGAGTTCTTCTCAGGTAGGCTGGCGAGTTTCTCTCCTTGTGCTCTTCCCAGAGGCCTGATCTCACCTGGTTGTTCAGTGCCAGGATGATAATGTTGGGAAGACCTTATTGACAATTAGATTTTTGTTGGCTATAAGCTGATGTGGTAACAGAAAAGTAAAAACCACTGGGAGAGTTTCAGGTATCCCCTAGTTTAGTCCTCTATGCTAGCCTTCTCGGCTCTTTTCCACATCTCTAATCAAAGGATATCCATTGACTCCCATGGAAGTCCATTCCAGCCTGGGGCAGTTCTAATTGTGGTAAAGTTGTTTCTTAAAATAAGGAGACATCTGTTTCCCATGTAACTTTGAACCACTGGTCCAGGTTATGCCCTCTAGAGCAAAAAAGAACAAATTCAACCTCTCTCCCACTTTATATCCAATTATGTATAAAAACCCAGATATCTTTAATTTATGAATTTACTCATTCAGTCACTCAGTTTGCATTTTATAGTGTCTACTGAGTCATGGACCAAGTTGAATAGACCTGCCTTCTCACCTAAGGACGTATCTTTAGTCCATTTATGCTCATTTCTCTTTTTCAATCTAAAATTACTCAGTTCTCTCAACTTCTCATAAAACATTGAGACGACCACAATCTAAATCTCTTCCTCCAGACTTCACAAGGAAAATGCAATTACTAAGAAGAGTTATTGAGGATCCACTGTGTATGAGGTCCTAGGCTAGCTCCTATAATATTCTCAACTACCCTGCAAGTGTTATCAATCATGTATTAGCTACGAGAAACTGGCTCAGAGAGATGAAGTAATGTATCTTTGTTCATATGTAAATGAGCCAATACATGGTAGGTGGGATGTCTGAACAAAGATTGAGTCCAAAGCCTCCAGTCGAAGGTGTCCCTTTTAAGAGCAGTACCAGGAATTGTAGACAGTACTTCGTATGTGTCATTTCCTCCCTGACGATAGCAAACAGCTCTCAGCAGTAGCCCTTTCTTTGGGATCCCCCACTGTATCATATAAAACATTGTAAAGTACAATGATAGCCCACATGAACTGTATTTTCTGTTGTAAATTTTCCGAGGGGATTTAAAAAATTATTTGCTTTTGAAATATATATATTTTAATCTAGGAGTAACCCATTTAATTTATGATTGGCAATGATTTCTTGGCAAGCACCATGCATACTCAGGAATTCTTATAAAATGAGAGAATCTGACCTACAAATTTTCAAATGCAATGAAATTTTTATGAACACTAAATATAACAAATAATGAAGTTGAAGTCATGTTACATTTTGTAGATGTTTAATTAAACATTTATTAATGTCAATTTATCAATTTCGTATTTTAGAAACAGTAAATCTGTGGAGATCTTAAAACATTTTTATAGGCCTTTGAAAAGAGCAAGGCTGCAAGTGCTGTGCTCTTACTGACTAAATGATGCTGGGTCTTTCACGTTCTTTGACAGGAAACAGAAGAGCCGGTACAGCCCTGTGTGCGACTTAGATGGCCTGAGCTTCTTTTGGAGAACACAGTGTTGATTTTTCTTTCTTTCTAGCTCAATGTGGCCACTTTGCTTGCCCTGTCTGTCCGTCATGCTGAAAATCAGATTAAAGGGTATGATTTTGGATAACACTCCATGTCTTTCAGCTTCCCTGGATCACCTTCTCTTTCCCCCTTTTGGGCAGCGCCCCACCCTTTTGGTCAGCTGAGTTGCTTCTTTGCTTCCAATCTGGGATGAAAAGTCACACTGATGCATCTGGTTTCATAAGCGGCCACTGAGGGGCTGGATAATGCAACCTGAAAGTGAGGGGGAGTTCACTTGGCTCTGGCCCAGTAGGAAACAGGAGAAAGGAAGGAGCCAGATAAATTCCCCATCCTTTCTCCTTTCTAGCCTTTCTTCCGGAGAAGGCCTGTCTGCCAAACAGAAGGCTGCGTGCTTCTTCGTGGCTTGTGAAGCAGGGCCAGCATGCAAATGCATCACGTTGTGTTGGGTTGCATATGTCTTTACCTTACACTTATTTTTTCTTCACTCCCAACACCCGGGGTTTGTGCCATAATTCTTTCTTCTGCCTCTTCTAGAGAACCTTCTAGAGAACCCAGTTAAGAGAGTGCCAAGCACCAAGTTGTCATTCACAGATTTTGTTCCAAGTTGCTTTCCTTGACCTGTTCTTTACATTGTGCCCTTACTGGTTACCTTTCCTGGCTTTGTTCTGTTGTTGTTTGTTTTCCTGTTGGCTTTCATTCCCAGCTCATCCTGGGATATCACTTTTTATGGGGTAGACCCAGAAAATATTAAACTTCCTAGTGACTAAATATCAAAAGCTGCTAAACTAGGTCGCTCTGATCCTGCCTGCATGCAATTAGATTTTTGAGCCCAATTGCAATACCTTTTATTTATCCCTGTTAAATGTAATCATTTCAGTCAGTTCATTATTGCTCTCGCCTGTCAAAAACATTTAGAGTCATGATGTAGTCGTTTTCCACATTGTCCTCAGCTTTGTGCCACCCATAAATCTGATGAGACTTTTTCCCCTTCGTTCACTGATATTCTTCAGGCCATGATGAATGAAAGAGACCTGGAAAACCTGTAGAAAACTTCCAAACCCTAATCCTCACCACTTGGACACACTTGTTTATTTACTTACTAATTCAATTGTCCTTGCCTTCGGGCAGAGTAACTCAATTCCATTCCACAAACCTACATTTAATGATTGCCTAATTTGTGCAAACTATAGTGTTACAAGTCTCTTGTTGGGACCTAAGATAAATAAGATACTAGAGAATTTTTATTGGTGAGGATTTCTCTTCTTTGAAGGAAGATAAGCCAGTGGTAGAGACATTGCAGAAAAAAACTGGTCTTTGGGGGCACCTCTTAAGTCACACAGAATGGTAGCTACCTAGTTCTTCTCCATGAAATGCAGGCTCTGATGAAGGTAAAAAGAAAGGCAAGTTAAGAATGAAGGTAAAAAGAAATGCAAGTTAAGAATGCTCTGAGAACCTAGATAAACCAGTGCAAGAATCACCTTCTCCCACTGAAAACTGAGTTTACTCAGAAGGTGTGAATTTAGAAATTAAAATAGCCTCCTTCCTAAGCACCTATCGTTGTCGATGAAAATGCTTTGCCAATTCACCAAGTCCTATCCTGGTTGCAAATTACTCTGTCACGATAACCATCTCCCGTTAACTTTTAAGGGAAGAGTGAGAGGTTTATTGAATGGCAAGAAGAGCAGCTGGCATTTCTGGTTTAGTACCTGGAATTTCAGCAAATGTCAAACATATATTGCTTAGAAGGAGAAATGGAAAATGTCATGGGGAAAGAAAATGAAAAGTTAGTAAAACTATTGGAAAATAGCATTACATCTGTATTCTCAGAAGTGCGTAAGAATTTTTCTAAAATTTATCATTACATTTAAAAATGAACTTTTCTTGCATAGAAAGATGCTACTTCTAAGAAACGGGTGCAAACAGTCAGAAGGGGACAAAACAGGAAAAAATACAAATCTCTGAAAAACAAAACAATACTAGGAATAAAAGTCATAGGTTCAACCATCTGGATAATTTGGTAGGTATCCTGGTGAAATACCTGGAGAGGAGCAGAAGTCTAAACATAATTTGATATACAGGTCAAAGGATAATCCTTAACAGGTGACTCAGTTCCAAAGAAAGCCATTGGTTAACATTCACCAGAATGCCAACAAAACACGGTTGAGGGAGGGGAGTGGGCAATACACTATTTTTTAAGAGGCTCCAAATTCACAGACATGCCTTCCTCCCCTTTTATTTGTGTCCTATTTTATGGATTCAGTCTAGAGTATTGCTAACTGACTCTAATCCTCATAAAAAGCAGACAACCAATAGCTACATTAGCACATACATCAATAATGCACACACATGGGGAGAATATTTCGCTAATAATCTCTAATGACGTCTGGACTACGGCAGAACTGAGATGGAGAGACAAGCCTACATCAGACATGGGGGAGGTAGTGGGGCCATGTATCTGGTCCCAGCAGCTACCCAGTGGCTTCCTGGCAGTGGCCTCATGGTGGCGGCATATTCCACCACAGGGAACTGGAGGGGAAGAACACAGGAAAAATTACACTGTTTGCAACCAAAATAAATCCCTAAGGATTTATGACTTAATCTTAGCACACTATCACTGAAAGAAACACAATCCAGTTAACGGAAAGTAATTTAAAAAGCAATTTTAATCTTTACTTGTTCTCCCAAGGAACATTAAAGGGGATCCGATTCATAATCTACAGTGATACATGAAAAAAAAATCCCCTTTCTTCTGCTTTTTAATTCTTGAACACACACGACCCCACACATGGGGTCTCTTGAGCTTCTTTTCCCTAAACCCCTCACTCCCAGCCCTCTATCCCTCCTCTCCCCCAACTCTCAGACACACACCTGCAGCTTCTTTTTTCTTTCCCTGGGGCCACCCAGACACACCTGCATGTGATGCTCTAAGAATGCCATACTCTGCAATCCCCTGCTGAAGGCAGCTTAAAGCCCCCGATCCCTATCTTCCCCCCCCCCTTTTTAGTTCCTTTTGTGGCATTGCCAGATCAAACATAGGACCACCCAGTTAAATTAGAATTTCAGAAAAAATGACAAATAATATTTTAGAATAAGTATGCCCCACATACTTCATGGGGGGACATACTGAAAATTATTTGTCATTTTTCTGTAACTCAAGTTCAAATGAATGTCCTGTATTTTTATTTTCTAAATCCAGCAACTTAAACATTTTGGAGAATATTATTCACCAAAAATTCTTGTTCAAATTTCTTGTTCAAAATTCTTGCTAGGAAACAAATAAGACACACTTTTTGACACTTTCAGAGCTATAAAACCAAAGTAACCTGGAATTTCCACAAAATTAGGCAGAAAATACTATTTTATTTTGTTCTTGTGGACATGAATCATTTTGTCCAGCTTTGCCCATAAGAAAATGCTCTGTCAAAATTAATTTACAGGTATAAATTAACTATGTTTGCATACTTTCCATCTAGAAGTTTAGGATGTGTTTATCATAGTAGTTGATATGCAATCGTAGAACCAACTAGATCTTTTTGAATTAAATGAGGAGATTCCATGTTACCTAAAAAAATAAAGTGCCCCAAACACATGTCAACAGTGTTAATTGCATGTTAAATTTCAGCAAGTGTCAAACACACATTTCTTAGTTTGGTCTTGAAGGCTATGAATCTATCCTAACATTGTTGTTCCCAACGTGTCAGGTCCTCTGCAGTCAAGTTCAGCGCCCATTCCCCCGTCACGTAGAAGAATCAGGCTTATTTTATGTTCTCTCTTGTTTTGCCCTCAGACTGTACTCCCTCACCTGGATCTCCTGCTTGACCCATCCGCTTGGTTCTTAATGACTTTTGGCTCTCTCCAAAAGGTCACAACCATCCTCCAAGGATAAAGATTCACAACCACTGGGAACCCAGTGACACCTCAATTAACAAACCCCCTGGGAGCAAAGTGCTTCTATAATAAAGTGCCAGTATTAAAAATGAGATTAACTCCTTCTAAATCATACAAAACAGAGCAGCCTGCCTATGCTAACTGAGCAAAAATGCCTTCTCAAAGAGCTCCTGTTTGTCTCTGTCCCCATTCAAAAGATTGATTCCACTCCAATGGCAAGTGTGAGGGGTCATTTTACCCACGCCCTCCCTGTTGGGTACCCTTCCTCACCTGCACCCCAGTGGGGATCTCCTGCCTTTGCACCCCACCTCCAACTCCAGTACCCAATATCCTCTCCACACTAACAACCATGATGAATTTACACGAACTCATTCTTCACCAGATTATATTTTACTGGGAATTAATTTATTGAAAAATATTTATTTAGAGTAACTTTTAGGCAATGTGTGTATTTTAACCAGCAACTTGGATGATGGTTGGTGTTAAAATCTTTGTCCCTGATCCAGGAGAGCCAAGAATGATCAGGCATACGTGGATATATTTTAGGAAATGAGAATGCATCTGAAATTACTCGTGAGTGATCAACCTGGTTTGGTATGGGGTAGAGAGAGGGTCAAAGGTGCCATCTTTTATAGGCAAATGGTTCCTTCTCTTAGAGGGAAGGAGGAAGGTGGGCCAAGTTTATGTTTCTAGAAGCTTATTTCTCATAGCAACGGGGAGTAGAGCAGCCCGTGAGAGACTTTATAACCATCTTCTCTGAGGACCTCCCCTGACCCTCTGCAGTGTCTAAGAAAGGAAATGCCCCCAAGATGGTAGAGGGTAAAATGAATGAGGCTTGTGGGTTTTAGTGAATGTGCCTTCCCATTAGTAAAATGGACAAGGCAGTAGTGGGTCCATCTTCAAAGCCAGTAAACGTTCCCTCTTGGCATCAGTAATCACATCATTGTAATTAAGACAGATTACAAGATATCCTAATTGACATCACCGACATTGTTAAAACTAACCAAAAAATACGATCTTAATGTCAACACAGCATATTTATATTCTTTTAAAGAAGTAAATGTCTAGCTAGAACATTACTGAGAACATCTAGCATTTAGAGGCTCGGGAAAGTGACATGCGGGGGTAATGGGGGATGCTTGAATATCACTCATTCTTCTGTACTCAGGTAGAAGTGGAGGTGTTCCTGCCCTATTCATGTCTCTCTCTAGGCCATAAAAACAAGAACAAACAAAAGGGTGATGCATTGTGATGATGAATAATACTAATGCAAAATAGCCAGACCTGTCTTCAGCTTGTGCCTGCAGTTTCTTAGCCTTTTTGTATGCAGAGGAAGAGGTGGGTTTTTATAGCAAATCTGCTTTTAGACCTAAGTGCCTTCCCACATCTCATACCCACTCCCAATACACCTTCTCACTTTGGGGCTCAAAAGGGGACATTTTTGTGTGAAAAATTTGACATTTTACAATTTGTAAATTTAAGGCAATCTGCATGGTTGGTCAGTGATAAGCAAAAATAATAGCCAATGACAGCTAGGTTTATCAGAAAGGAGATTTTTTTTTCCAGCAGGCGAGTAAGCAACAAAATATGTGAGTATGAAGGAAATTACTCTTTTAATGAACCCCAAACTCTTGATTTTTCTCTCAATCTTCTAAGCCTTTCAAGGTTTTCCACTAAGTACCCATGAGGTTATATCACTTATGAATTGAACGTTGAGAACTCAAATGTTTGTGCAAACCATTTCAATGTTCATCGGAGTAAAGCCCTTTGTACTCATGGGTGCATAATCTCATTGGGAGGTGGAACATTCTTAGTCCCTGCATGTTCCTCAGAGTGTACACCTGCAGCCGGTCAAGTACAAGCTCACTGAGTTGTCTTTAACTTAAACCATGGCTTATACTAATGGGGGTGGGGATAGGAGTGGGGGGTGAAAATCTGCTCATAAGCTCGTGTTTCAATGGTAATTTTGTTTAGAAGCACTTTTGGCCTCACCTATTGACTGTAGAATCTTGGTTAAGACAAAATCTTACACAGCACCCTGACACTAAACTTTTGGATTAAATTTGGGAAAGCCTGAAGATATGTTATAGACCTTGCATCAGATGAGCACTGGGCTGTGGGAGCACTGTATTCTGTAAATCCTGCTCCTCCCTTGAAAGTGAAAGCCAGGACCTTTTTTTTCTCAGAGATTCCTTCAAGCTGGATATGAAGCTGGACCAAGACTAAAGAGGGTTCAGTGGGTGACACCGGATGATGTTTCACAAGATTAAAATAAAAAATAATAAAAATTCTTCACCTCGATGCTCACTTTTCCAATAACTTCAATCTAAATAATTTAGGTCAGTTTGGGCTCACTGTCAGAGAAAGGGGTCAAGACCAGGAGTGCCAAGAGTGAGAGCTCAAATACTGCTCCAGGACTCTTGCTTTAGGTAGTGCATGAATGGAAGTCGTTATTTCTCTCACTGGGCATCTGTCGAGCTTCCTCCCCAAGAGATGCCATTTGGGGTGTCACATCCAATTTCAGGGATGTCAGGTAACAGCCTGTAAAATGTTCCTGGGATAACTCTTCTCAATAAGAAATGCCTGGACAAGAATGACCTTGTCATGGACACACACCAAGGCATCCACAAAACAACAGCATCCTTTTCTGCTCTTCTTTGGAGTTCTGAGTGACAACTGTGGTCAGGTGAAGGTGGAAAGAGAACAAAAACACGAAACAGTGATTTCCAATACATTTTTTTTCCTTATCTTCAGGCAAAAAAAAAAAATAAAAAAATTACACCATTATGTCATTTTCGTGACGTGCTCATCAACAGGATGCAAACCTCATTTGTCATCTTTTGATCTTATAGAAAATCAGAACTTAGGGACTTCAGCCGGGCTGTCAGCATTCTTTGCTGTCAAGTAGAACAGCTGAAGGAAGGCAGCAAAAATGTAGGCCAGTGAGAGCTGCTGGGCCCCCATGCCGATGCTGCCTGTGAAAATCCACGGAAAGATCTTCTGCTCCTTGGCATCCAATCCAATTTGCTGGAGCTGTTTATCAAGTCCCCATGCAGACAGGATGTAAATATGCCACTTAAATCTTCAAATACAATAATGAAAACTGATATTTGTAATTGTATCTGTGTGGCCCCACTGACTCAAACCTAAATGGATTTCCAACCTAATATTGCTAAATGAATCCTTGAAAAATGTGAGGTCCATTACAGGGGAAGAGTGGCATTGCTTCTCACATCCTGACACGATAGGGACATCTCCGTCACTTTGCATGATTGAAATACATATTTTGTATCTGTCTCCTGAAATTGCCTTGCCACAGTGTTAACCCCATCTTTTGTGCTGAAAAAGTATCTGCCATGTTAGTGTTCCTTCCATTTGCTCTAGTCTGGGGAACAGTGGTTGTGTCCTGCCAAGGAGAGGGTTCTAGATACAGAGAAAGACATATGGACATTTTCCTTCCCATCCTCAATTCAAGTATCTCCCCAGAGAGGCCTCCACAGAGTCCTCTCTTATTGTAAAAGGTTCAAAGACTAATTCTGTCACTTAACCATCAATGTGTCTGGCAAATTACAGGAACTTCTGTAAATCCCCACCACCTCCTGGTAGGTGAAGTGCCACAAGCCCAGATACCAGATGCTGACATTCATCGTTATTAAAACACAATTAAGTCCTTACTGTATACTCTATTAAATAGGTAGAGGGGAGAATCCTATATAATAAAAGCCTAATATGCAAACTGACCAAACCGCAGAATGACCGGTGGAATGACTGGTTGCTAAGACATGCACTGACCATCAGGGAGCAGACAATTAATGCAGGAGCTGCCCCCAGCCTGCAGGCCCCAGGCCAACCAGCTGACCCCCCCCCCCCCATCGGGGGGTGGGGCTGGAGAGCAGGCAGTGCCAGGCCAGCCAAGGCAGGTGCCAGCAGGGGGGCTCCCCTATGATCGCCCCACCAGTTGCCCCACAGATGGGCCCTGATCACGAGCCAGGCCTAGGGACCCTACCCATGCATGAATTTCCTGCATTGGGCCTCTAGTATAGTCATAATGACCATCATAACTTGTTTACCATCTATTTCCCCCTTTCTCTCTCAATATGTCTATTACAGGGTTTCTTTTCCCACAGCAAGTTCCTTAGAACTCTTCTTTGTCTCTGCCCACATGGATTCTCTAGTCCTCTCTCTCCTTTCTTCTCTGGCTCCACTCTTTATTTTGTACTGTGACTTGACCATCTCACTCCCTATTCCCCTGGTTCTGTGACACAGAAGACCCTAGACTGACAGAGGAAGGTTGAAAGAAGAAGAGGTTGGGAGAATCACAAAATTGTGTAACATTTTTAGTTTATTTTCCAAAATCTCCATTATAGTTCTGAGCCTCAGCTTCCTTACCTATGGAGTGGATATAATGGCAATATGCCCCGCATGTAAGGGTTACTGTCAGGAGTCAGTGAAAATGAATATTAAAGCTCCTCCCACAGGATGGAGACATGCATGGTTGCACAATAACAGTTATCTCTTTCCCCTGTTCCCATTGATATTTCAAAACACTCATCTTTTACTATGATGGCTCTCCTTTCTGTGAACGGTATTTTTAATAGTTGCACTTGTTTAGGAGTATTTTCTGATGTAGTAACTGTCATAAAAGCATGCTCTAGTCTCTACTATTTCATACTTTTACCATTTTAAGGGAAGGAACAGTGTTTGCTCATTTTGATATCTCCCATGGCACTCATCAAAATGCTTTAAATATATTTACTGCCCAATAAATGTTGGACCAAATTGCACCAATGGATTATGCTATGGATTGGATATCAGCGCATTACCTAGACATCTATGTCACATCTGGCCGGACTTGGAGTCACTTTAGAAACCCGGGGAGATGATTAGGTACACGTAATGTCAACATTGCTGGAAATGACAATGTCCCTCGGTTAAAATGTAGCATCGCTCCTTCCAGGGAGAAGGTTTCCCTGGTTATTTTTCCCACAGCTCATGCATTTACTGTCTCTAGGCATGCAGCTCTGCAGTGAAACTTGGCAAAGAGTTCTGTGATAGCTTATACCATAAATTATTCAGACAAGAGGAAAATCTTAATTCCCTTTAGCAGAAGTTTCTGTCCAGCATAGTTATATGTTCCTTGTTGATAAAGTTAAACTTTGACATTACTTTTACCCACACAGCTTTCTCTCTTTCCACCTGTGGAAATCTAGGTTCCCAGTAAACAAAGGACTCTGACTCACAAGTCTTGTTTGAGAGTAGCATAGACTTTCGCAAAATTAGTCATTTTGGTGCCCACGTCTATAATATAATTGTTTTTTTCTCTTTGTATATGAGAAAAAAAATGTGTTTGGCAAACTTCATTAAAAACTTCATTATATTGCTATGCTGTGCTGGTTTTTCTTGTGTCTCCTACTCTACCTTCTCTCTGTAACTTCCTCAATAGAAATAAAGTTTTAACTATTCCGAATCTGCCATAGACTTTTTACCTCCTATATTTTTCAGGCAGTTACCATCGACATTTATAATATAGAGATGCACGTATAATTGCATCTATAATAGGCAATTGCATGGTGAATCCTCTGAACACACAACACTGTCACAGCTCAGGATTCAGATGTAACCACCACAGAAAAATTCCATTTCCCTGGAGTCATTTCTGCCTCTTTGTTGGAAGGGAAGTGCTAGCTTGCCAGCAGACAGAGGAGGCATGGAGAGGGAGAAGAGAGGCAACTCCTCCCCTCTCCACCACAGTCAGTGCCTGAAAATGAGGCTGAAACAGAAAACCCCAGCAAAGTCTCTAAAGAAAGTTGGCAGACACTTCTAGAAATATAAACAAAAAGTTATTACAGGGGAGAACCAAGATGGTGGCATAAGTAAACACCTGTACTTGCTGCCTCTCACAACCACATCAAAACTACAACTAAAAGACAAAACAAATATCATCCAGAACATGGGAAAGCTGTCTGAATGGAAGTTCTACAACTAAAAGAAAAGAAAAAAGCACATTGAGACTGGTAGGAGGTGCAGAGATGCAGAGGAGTGGAGGCACGCGTGAAATGGGCTGGCAACTGGGTGCGCTATTGTTTTTTTCAGTTGGGAGGGAGATACAAGCTCCCAATTGCTCTGAACTCTGGTTCCGGGTGAGACCTGGGGAACCCAGACTCATATGGGGAGAAACTGGACCATCTGGCATCGCGCCAGAACATGAGGGTGGCTTTCTCTCAGAGGTGCTCTCAGCGATCATTGTTCCTGCACGCGGGTGAGGGACATGGAGATGTGGGGACCTCCCCCTTGTGGGCTGACTGGCAGCCATTGCTATTTGCTCTGCCCTGGTAATTCCCTGAGACCCCACCCCACCTAATTTACACCCCCACTCAAGCAGTGCACAGAGGCTTTTGCATATGAATGGTCTGTCCTTTCACAGACTAAAACCTAACAAACTGCAGCTGGGTCAGAGAGCTCCAAAGCTTCCAAAAGAAGGTGCAAAGCCCAGCAGCAGCAGCCTGCCCTGCTTCATAGCTGGGCCTCATCTGGGCACTTCCAAACCCCAAACAAAGAGGAAGAATCTGCAGATCTCTCTGTAGCTCCTGCTGGGTGGCCTCAGGCAGTGGCTGACTTTGCAACTCCTTGGAGATCAAAGTGCCAGTGTACCCAGTGGTCAGTGTGAGACCATACCAGATTACAACTCTTCACATCCATAAGTGACACACTCAAGGGGAAGACTCAGTGAGCACCAAAGCCCCACTGAAGCAAGTCCTGCCCCATAAGGATGTCTCCAGCACAGCATTTCTTCCATTGTAGATACAGCTGATCCTCACAGCCAATTGCCCTGGAGGTCAATTCCTCCCAGTGTACCAACAGCAATCAAGACTTAACTACAACAAGACTGTGCACCCAGCCCACATAGGGGTGCACCAAGAGTGTCCACCTCAGGTGATTGGGGAGGCTGAGCCACTGGGCCCTATAGGACACCTAGCACACAAGGCTACTCTATCAACACAGGGAAGCAGCCAAAATGCAGAGACAAAGAAACAGGTCACAAATGAAAGAAATGGAGGAAAGCAAACTACTGGATATAGAGTTCAAAACCACAGTTATAAGGTTACTCAAGAATCTTCTAGAAACCTCCAAGGAACTTAGTGAGACCTTCAAGGATCTTAGTGAGAATGAAAAAAAAAAATTTGGAAAAGAACCAGTCAGAAATTAAGCATACACTGACTGAAATAAAGAATAATATACAGAAATTCAACAGTAGCCTAGAGGATCCCAAGAATCAAGTCAAAGATTTGAAATACGAGGGAGCAAAAAACACCCAACTAGAAGAGCAAAAAGAAAGAAGAATCCAAAAATATGAAGATAGTGTAAGGAGCCTCTGGGACAACTTCAAGCGTACCAACATCCGAATTATGGGGGTGCCAGAAGAAGAGAGAGAGCAAGATACTGAAAAGCTATTTGAAGAAATAATGACAGAAAACTTCCCCTACCTGGTGAAAGAAATAGACTTACAAGTCCAGGAAGCACAGAGAACCCCAAATAAGAGGAATCCAAAGAGGACCACATCAAGACACATCATAATTAAAATGCCAAGAACAAAAGACAAAGAGAATCTTAAAAGCAGCAAGAGAAAAACAGTTAGTTACCTACAAGGGAGTACCCAGACGACTGTCAGCTGACTTCTTAACAGAAACTATGCAGGCCAGAAGGGAGTGGCAAGAAATATTCAAAGTGATGAATAGCAATAACCTACAACCAAGATTACTCTACCCAATAAAGCTATCATTTAGAATTGAAGGTCAGATAAAGAGCTTCACAGATAAGAAAAAGCTAAAGGAGTTCATCACCACCAAACCAGTATTATATGAAATGCTGAAGGGTATTCTTTAAGAAGAGGAAAAAGAAGAAAAAGGTAAAGATAAAAATTATGAATAACAAAGTGACAACAAATACATATCTATCAACAAGTGAATCTAAAAGTCAAGTGAATAAAAATCTGATAACAGTATAAACTGGTGAATATAATAGAATCAGGGGCATAGAAAGGGAGTGGACTGACAATTCTTGGGGGCAAGGGGATGTGGGGTGTAGGAAGAGATTGGACAAAAATCTTACACCTATGGATGAGGACAGGAGCGTGGTAAGGGCATGGGGTGGGGTGGGAACCGGGTGGAGAGGAGCTATGGGGGTGGAGGGAGAGGAACATCTGTAATAATGTGAACAATAAAGATTTATTTTTAAAAAGTTACTACATCATAGACCTCTCTTTCCTACTTCTCCTCACTCATCCCCGCCAAAAATAAGAAGTAATATTAACCCCCGGTCTCCACAATAATCTCTTCACTTAAGACAAATGACTCATGGAAAGCAAACAGTATTTAAGATCACTTTACATGTAAATTTCTAACTATATTAGTGATACATGATCAAAATTTAAAAAATGAGGAAATACAGAAAAAAATCACTTTAATCTCAATATTTAGAAGCAGTCATTTACTTTGACATATAACTTTGTATGTTGTGTGTGCACACATGCATATATTTCGCATTAACTTTAATTTGCTTAAATTATCGCTCTAAACAAATGAGAAAACTGCTTGAAATTACATTGCCATTTTCCCCCTACTACTCCTAACTGTGCTTAAGAGAAACATTTTTTTATAAACTGCATGCAAAGTGAGCTTTGAAGGCATATCTTCAGAGAGCTAGTAATTTTAGAGCTTCTAACAGCCAGATTTTTTGAATGGTAAGAACCAAGAAATAAAAAAGCACAGAAGGCAGCAAAGGGTAGAGAAAATGGTTGAATAATCAGCTGTGTTGTTGAAGTGGGTGGAGGAGGGGAAGCATCAGCCTCTCACATCTAAGCCTATTCAAAGGGAAGTGGGCTCCACTTGGTGGGCACGTTGCCAGGACTCGATAATAAAGGAGCGATGTAGGACTGCAACATGGTGCTCTAGAAATACATTTTCCAATTAGTCATAAGTGTTTATTCATCAAGGCACACCACAATGCTTTCCATAACTGAGTTGTACAAGCAGCTGTAATTGGCAATTGGGAGGCATCAGTGCAAATGTTTTGATGTCTAATCCTGAAATCCTTCACGCTCCACATTGCCACTGAATGGTCCCCAGTCCTGGAGTGGTGGCGATGGCGACTACAGGTTTAGGTCCTTTATAATCATCAAGCATTAAATTAGATCCATCTTCCCATTTAGTCTTTTCCCCTGATTGGCTTGAGGAAGAGAAATTGAAGCAGTTGAAAAAGGTTCTTTCAGCAAGTATGGAGAATATTTTGTTTAAGCAGAAAAGGGGGCTTGTAGGAGGGTCAACTTAAAAATATTTTTCCAGGTCTTCAGAGGAAAACGGGGTATCAGATGCTCACTCCCCACAAATTCCAACAAGAAGCTCAGGTGGACTCCTCAAAGGGCTGCAGACTAGCCTGGATGGCAGGGGAGCATGGGACAGCTCCGGATGGCTCTACTTTGGTGGCATACTGCATTTGCCTCCTGGCCGTTAATCTAGAACAATCTTTAAGCTAGATAAGAAGCTCCAGTGAAAAGAAGAATCCCACAGATATTTCCAGACCTTTAAAAAGAAAACCATCAGGACTGACAGTCTTTCAAATTAAAAACAAATCTTTTTTTTTTTTTTTTGCACTTCCCAGTAGCACAGAACTGCAGATGATTACTTAAAAGGCTCTCCTCCCTTTATGCCCCAAAGTTTTCAGGTACTTAGCATGAGAGGCTTGTGACAATTAAATCCATTTCTACTGCAGTCCCCACAGGTGGGGCTTCTCTCCGCTTCCTCAAGGACACTTCTTAGACTAACAAGAAGCCAGCAACTCACCTGGGAGGAGGCTGCAAGGTAGGAAAATAGCATTTCAGAAAGAAAAACTTTGTAGCAGAATTACCACTTCTCATAGACTGAAAATCAAGCTTATAATAGAGTCTTATTTATAACAGGAAGAAGAGTGTAGCCAAAATTAGGCTTTGGAAATAGGCTTTGAAAATAGTGATAGCACTATCTGACTCTTGAAAAAAGAGCTGTCATTAAAAAAAAAAAAAATTTACTCCCTTCTCCTTCCAAGTTTAAAGGGTACTTTTTAATTTCCAGGGGTAAAAAAAAAAAAAAAAAAAAAGAACCCACTGATTTTGGTGCATGAAGCTCATGTTATATGGAGAGTTATAGATACAATAGCCTGAGCATTCATTTTACAATCATGGAAACAAAGGCAAAATAAATCATCACCTGATGCCCTTTGCCTGTGTTTAATCCCAGTAATTAAAATGTTAACTTCCTTCAAAACCATAGACCACTGTCCTCCACTTCTGCTCCACATTGATCATGCACAGTCCAGCCAAGGACCCCAGTCCCCATCTTCTTCATCATCAGTCTGCCTAATCTGGCCAGTAAGACCTTTCAGCCCCTTCTGATAAGCACTATTGGGCACCCTTTATGCATTCAATACATGCAGCCAGGACGATCACTGTGGAACTACATAGCCGAAGGATTAGAAGATGTGGCATACATTCCCTCTGGGCCACCCTCCTGGCCTTGGAGCTGATCAGCAAGCACCAGAGCCACCTGTCCCGGTCACCAGGCTCCCTTCCCATGAATCATCTGTGCTGGATAGGTCATAGTACAAGTAGACAGTTGGCTGACAGCATGCAGGTGTGGGAGGCAATCTGAGCATCTAATGTAATGGAGAATCTGTTGGGCAAAGTTGGGTTGTGACAAGGAAGGGTATTTGAAAGCTGAGGTCCTAGCAGCCAGGGAAGGTTCACAGAGCATCCTCTGGTCCAATATTCTGGGTTAGCACTGCTCCATATCACTAGCTCTGCTGGGTTAGAGTCTCATCAACTCAGGCCTGTCACTCACAGTGTCTGTTGTTAGGATATGGTCTTCACATGCAACAGGATACAAACCACCTGGAGATTCCAAGCAGGGCCAGAGAGCAATCTGTGCATCCTCACAGGGCTCCACGTCCAGAAAGGCCCCAGTGATGTATTAATGCTCTACTAGTGCCATCTTGAAATTATATTACTTTAGTAAAAGGGGCCCCTGCATCTTCATTTTGCACTGGGCCTGCAAATTACATAGCCAGTCCCGACAGCAAGCCTGCATTTCAAGCTGCCACTGAAGCTTCTCCACCTAGGACTTGGCTACTCCCTCTTCAGGAAAGGGAACTGCTGGATTTAAATAAAGCCAGAAGCTCTCCTTGAAATACAGAGAGTAGCCATCAACAGCTCGTGTAGGGCTTTCCTGAGATGCATCTGGTCTCCCCATGTAGAACAGGAAAAATGAAAGTGGCTCATCGTGATCATTGGGATCCATTGATTTAAAGGCCAAGGCAGGTATCTTGCTAGCTCATTGGGTAAATGTTGTTGTTCTTTTACCCTATGGATTTAGACTTCACTCTCAGGGGACAATTCAAGGTTTACTCTTGGAGATCAACTAATAAGTGGCCGGTAAGTCTATAGCTCATGGGAATATTGAAAAGGAATTGAGGGTGTACATGGAGCCCAACCTTTGGAACAGGAGCCTTTTCTCCCAAACCACAAGACTAGACAGCAAGGCAGCAAACCCACAAGGATACCCAGGCCACAGCCCAGGAGAGCAACTGTGGTCTCTGAGTTGGGGCATTGTTCAAGGGGTAGGACCTAGAGGTTGAGTGCTTCTAAAAGCACTCACTTAATTTTCGAGAGAAAGTCCTGCACAAACTTCTGCACTGAGTGCTGAGATTTCTCAAAATTTTTCTCCCATCTTTAGATCTTCTTCCTTTCACCACATTCCAGCTATAATCCTCTCCACATTTCTAGATCTTTTGAGTGTCAAATTCCCAGAGAGTGTTATAGCACATGGGGCTGAGGATGAATAGAAAGGGCGGAGCTCTGGGATCCTAGGCTAGGCTTGGGTGGGAGTAGCGATGTCATCACTCCAGTCGTTCACTCTCTCACACCTCCAGGGAACAGGCCTCCAGGACCTGCGTCTAAAACAACCTTGTACTGGCCTCAGAGAGAGGAAGCCTGAAGGTGGGGAAGGAGGAGGGTGACCCCTACAGTTTGCCTCTTCCCAGGGGCTCTGCACAGACGTTTCCCATCTCCTTCTTTGCAGTTGTCACCGGTTGTGTTGACCTTTGCTTTTTCCATCACAAGGGACCTTGTTTGGCATAGGAGTCCCACCTTTCATTTCTGTATCCCCAGTATCCCACATCAGTGCTTGGCTCCCAATGCTCGTGAAGTTAATTGTTAAAACAGGTTTTCCTTCAAGACTTTTAGTGATTAGTTTGGCAGAATAGAAATCGCCGTATTCCTCATGGGGTTGGCAGAGGCCGACATTAACTGAGACACATGAACAAAGAAAGGGGAGGAATCCAAGACCATCAAACACAGTCTGCTTTCTTGTTTTGTCCACTTACTTCTCACTCATCAAAGCAAAGATGGATAGGGACTCCGGGACTTTGAATAGCTCTACACTTGCCTGGCAGAGAGAGAATGCTGGAGACAACATATGCTTAAGCCTTTATAAAGCCGTAGGTCTGAGGCTAGTGCATGGCAATGCAGCAGACAAGGGCTCAAGGACCAGACCGTACTCAGAAACCCCGGGCCTGGCTTCTGGGCCCGCCACCTACCAGCCATCTGATTTGGGACATCACCATCCAACCTTTTCCTACCGTTTGAGTTTAACCTATACAATAGAGATCATAACACCCACTTTGCATCCTGGGAGAGTCATAGGAGATAATTGCAGGCGAAAGCACTTGCCAACTGAAAAGCATCAGACACAGGTGGAGTTCCAGTATCAGTGTCTGCACCCCAACTCCCCGAGGCCAGAAGAGGCCCAGCCAGGAGACGCGCTGTCCCTGGAAGAAGAGTGTGAGCACCGAGGAGGAGGCAGGTGTGCTGATTTCATTCCAGCAGTTAATTGTGCGTGCTCTGGAGACCCCTGACATTCTCCAGCCCCACTTTGGGGCAGTGGATTACTAGGGAATTTGTGTTTCTGCCCATGCAGAGTCCCTACTGCTTCCCAGAGCTGTTCCTCTCTGTTTTTCCCTCCATGTGATTCCTCACTAATCCCTTCCCCTTCTCACATGTACTGCTGACCAGACCCACATGTTTGACTCGAGACTGAGCCCTGTGCATGCAGGCTTGGGTTCAAGACATTTGGTTGGAAAGACTCTCAAGGCTTCTACCATGAGGTTTACAAATACATTCTCTTGCAACGATCAAAATGTCTTAGGTCAGAATGTTTTCGTATTGCAGGTGTGTGTGTGTGTGTGTGTGTGTGTGTGTGTGTGTGTGTGTGTACCCATCTGATGGTTGTATTTAGTTGGAAGAAGGCTCATGGGCCAAAAAAACATTTGGGTTTGTTTGGATGTGATTTCAGAGTGTACAAGATTATAAATATTACAGAGTTTATTCAAAATCACATTTACTTTTAGTCTGACTGCCTCTTTACATTTTTAAATTCCTTTTGCAGCCACAGACCCTGATACTCTTAAAGAAAATAACAACAAACTAGCTGCTGCTAAGGGAAATGCAAATTGGTTTGTTTGCTCTCTTACACTCCTGGGCAGTGAAAACACAGCGATGGTTATTCCAAGGATCTCAATGAACATACAAAGTCTTTGTCTTTCTTAGGAGTGGCTTGAAAGGTTAACAACTTTCTAAAGAGTTCTTTGTATCTAGAAACCAGTTTTCTTCTTCTTTTGTCCAGCTGCAAAGTTCTTCCAAACTTGTTAAACTTTCCCACACAAACACATCTGCCCTCATTTAGAAAACGAAGAAAACAGTTTGCTTTGGGAAAATCTGTTGCTTGTTCTTCTTTGACATTTGCAAAATCCTCATGGTGGGCTGGGAGCTGCATGAAACTTCTAGAAGTGACTGTCCCAGGAGGTGTTTGTGTTCAAGGAAAGGGGGGTGGGTGGGTGGGATAGGGGGTAGGGCGGTAAGGATGCTGAGATGCCCTGGGCTGGAGCTGGTGTGCACCCGACAGTGATCAACACAGTAGGCATCTGTGCTCAAAATGTGAAGTCTATGCTCATCCCACCCAGTTCCCAAGCCCCAAGGCGCTTCCTTCCTGGGTGAGTTTTTCTGGTAGCTTGTTCCATTGCATAAGAAAGGTCTCTTCCCACTTGAATCTCTATTCAACTTCTATTCACTTGTTACTCTAAATGATTATCTTCTAATGATGCTACCAAAGCGAGGTACTACAAAGTCCTCTGTCCTCATCCTAAGTGGGAGTCATAAATGAGCAATGTAGCTGTCTTCTGCCTTCCCCTGGGGTCAGGGACTATCACACCTAAAATCTAAAACCTAAATTACCAAAAAATTCAGTATTTTCATATACATGGGTGAAAAGGTTTCTTTTAAATAGGGAATCAATGGACTTTAAAGTGGGATTGGATTTACAGAAATTTCATTTAAGTATGTGTAAAGGGAGGTACACTGCAATATTGTAATTTGTATACAAGTCTCATACTAAATAGTTTCTGAGCATTTGCCAACCACCAACAATGGTTGATTGTCAAGAGTTGGATGTGCCTTTTTTTTAAATGCTGTTTTCTCAACAGTTCAAAAGAAATCCTCCTCTGCCTCACAATGGGAAGACTTTCTATTTAATCATAATACAGGCCTTTCTTTTGCTCTAATGGTTTATCAAACATATTTTCAAGATCCAAAATGAGGGTATGTGGGCTTCCTGTCTGTTTCATAATGTACTGTATTTGTTCTCAACCTATCGCTGCTCAATGATATAGAATGCAAATGTAATGATAGCCCATATAGGCTGTAATTGTTTAACAAAGGGGAACCCAGTGAGGTCAACACAGAATGTGAAAGTCAATACAGCAAAGCAGGTTGGGCTGGTGGTGCAGGAGTAACTCATTGCCCTGTTAAGGCACAGATGTGGGTGCAGGACAAGCGGCTGCCAGGGCCTGGGTGAAAGACAAGCTGACATAATCAAGTAGAGATCCTGAAGCCCATTGGGGCTGGTGCAGCACCCATGGGCCACGGCCAGGAAGACGGCCTGGTGTCGGCTCCTGGCTATGCCGTGATCCTTCCATCTGGATTTAACAGAAAAGTATTCATAAGTTAAAAACCCAGCCAAGGTTTTGATTCCCAGTAACCAGAAGATGTGCTCCCTTTAAGAGGAAGGGTGGTAAACATCACAAATATCAAATCTCCAGTGTAGCCCCTGAAAGGCATACTCAAACCGCACAGTTTGTTCAAGTTGGTACGGGTAACCATGAGAATATTCTATCGGTTAGCATGCATTTGGCTTCTTCTTAATTCTCTATGAACCACAATTCTAAGGACCAAGCCCTCATGCAATAATGTCCAAAGACAAGAAAAAAAGGGGGTGTGAGACACCACGCACGCTTGGCCGCCTGCCTCAATGGCTAGCATTTTGGGTCAGGTCATATGCCTACCCGCACCCCAACCACTGGGAGAGAGGAGGGTCTTACAGGATAGGCTGGGATCAGCCATTGTTCATCTTGGTAGGACGGAGCAGGGCAGAGAGGATCTCATTTTTCTGGAAAACATCAGCAATGCGATCTGGATATAATTAGGGCTCTGAGTTCTATCCCGTCCCCACAGGGTATGAAAGAACAGTCACAAGCTACTAAAAACATTGCTTCTAAAGTACGCCGAAGCAACACCGCCTGGCAGATCGACGCTGAAGTGGAGAGCCAGGGCTCTGAATTGCTCTGTCAAGTGCCTCTCCTGCCATGTGTCCTTGGGCAGCTCTCCACAGATCCAAGCCCCATAATGTCATTGACCACCTCCTGGTCTCACAGTTGGGCTGTATGATGATTAAAAGGAGCCTAGGAAGGCCTGTGAAATCCTCAAGATGGAAGAGTGAAGTGCTGACTTTTCCGGAGATGATACAAATGTCAAATGGCCGAGCACAAAACTAGCCTCGGTTCACCTGGCAAAGGGGCTTAGAAGCCAGGAGTGAAGGATAGGTTCCTCTCTTGCCAACGCTGACGTAAATCCGTCAGGCTGGCACCCTCCCCTTTCTCAGCTTTTCTCTGCCCAAATCTCACCTCTCCCCACGCCGCCCCCCCCCAAAAAAAAAGCTGGGTGCACAGAGTATGAGTAATAATAATAGGTCAAGGTTAAGAGTGAAAGTGTGATGAGAGAGTTGGAAGAAGACGGGGAAGATGAGAGCTAAGAAGATTATTCTCATTTTCTTCCAGAAATTTCAAACCCCGTTCAAGCCCATTATTTTAACACTAAAACTGGACCATTCCATGTTCTCACGGTGTATGAGACTGGCACGTTTTGGCCTCTTGACCACAGGGTTCCACATGTTTAGGACCTCAAGCCAGTGTGCCCTGGTCTCCAAAGCCGCTCCTCTGATGGCAGTGTGCTCACTGGTCCAGCCACAGCAGACAGAGCAGATGTGCACAGATAAGCTGTTCTGTGTGTCTTCCACATGCCAGTCCTCAGTCTTTTTAGACATACCTGTTAAAGATACACCCAGTGCAAACATAAACACATTATTGTTATGTTTATGTTTACCTATTCCTAAAACAAGCGGAGGTGGCTTACATTTAAAGGTATAGAAAGTACACATTTGCCCTAACTGGTTTGGCTCAGTGGATAGAGCGTCAGCCTGTGGACTGAAGGGTCCCAGGTTCGATTCCAGTCAAGCGCACATGCCTGGATTGCGGGCTCAATCCCCAGTGTGGGGGTTGCAGGAGGCAGCTGATCGACGTTTCTCTCTCATTGATGTTTCTAACTCTCTATTCCTCTCTGTAAAAAATCAATAAAAATCTTTTTTTAAAAAAAAGAAAGTACACGTTTAAAAAAATAAGGAGAGCTTAGACGTAATTTAGAGCAAAGCTATATCAGATGGTGACCTTAAAACGAAGCAGAATGAATACAAAATTTCACAGCTGAAGACAAAAGGAAAACCTAAGGGGTTATGCAATTCTCTGTATAGAATTTGTTGTTTTCATTTTTTTCTTCTCTCTCTTTCTGAAAGACATCTTTTTTTTTTTAACCTGGAAAATTAAACGGATAGCTGTCATAGGATTCATCAGGAACTTTGATTATGTATCTTAAATTATTCTTGGACTAAGGTAGAGCATTTGTTGATTAATTAGTGGGCCAGTCATGCTGCTTCTTACAGAAAGGACATGCGGACCAACAAAGAAGATATCTTTAATTCTGGCATGGCAGAGATGCAATAATGTTCTCCATACTAAAACTTCTTAAGACGAATTTTTAAATAGACGGCATGTCCCTGGATGGTGACTGAACAACAGTATTTCCAAAGGAAGCTGGCTAAGGGAAAGAACCAACTACAAAACGTATAAATTATGTTTCGGTTTGCATTTCTGTTCCTAATGCTTGCTGTCCAACTCTAAAATGTCCCAGTCTGCCTGTGGGCATCGTGATCTTAAGCCAAATAGAGTAATTCTCCTTTCTTCATTCGTAAGCACTTCTCTGGTGGACTTGGTAAGGGGCCTCTTCTTCAGTTGTGAGAGCAACTTGGCTTATTGGAAAGAATGTAAGTTCTGGAATAAGATGGGCCTGGGTTCAAATCCTGCTCCTGCCGCTTAGCAGTGGGAGTTTTAGGCAAGTCACTTAGCTTCTCTTAACTTCCATTCTGGAATAAGTTAAAAAAAGGAATCTATCACTCCCTGGATCCTTGGTTGCCTCCTCTCCCTCAGCGACCACACATAGGCCTATGGGTCAGGCCCCTCAGTAGCCTCAAGTCTGCCCTCCTCCTGCCATTCCTTCCTTTCCTGCTTCTACAGTAATTCCCCTTCCCTTGGCTCTCCCTGTATCCCACCTGCCTTTCCTCTGATCTCCCGGATGCTATCGTCACCTCCTCCACTCCATTCTCAAAGTGAACTTGCTAAAAGACAATCCGAATTGCGTTACTATTCAACATCCTTTACAGACTTCACAGTGTCTCTGGACAAGGTCCAAACCCTTTCATAGGGACCTTCTTTTTTTTTTTAATATATATTTTATTGATTTTATTACAGAGAGGAAGAGAGAGGGATAGAGAGTTAGAAACATCGATGATAGAGAAACATCAACCAGCTGCCTCTTGCACACCCTCTACTGGGGATGTGCCCGCAACCAAGGTACATGCCCTTGACCGGAATCGAACCTGGGACCTTTCAGTCCGCAGGCCGACGCTCTATCCACTGAGCCAAACCGGTTTCGGCCATAGGGACCTTCTTAATCTGGCCCCGTTGTTCTCTCTTGCCTCGGTCATCAATCCCAACCTGCTCTATGTCCCGGCCACAGTGAGCTCTCTCCTCAGGGGACCTGTCAGGCTCTGACTCCACACCCAGGCCTTGCATGGATGTCTCTCTCTGCTTAGAACACCCCTTCTCCCTGCTCTCTGATGAACTTCACTGTTCCTAGGCTCTGCTTCCACAGAACTCCCCACCAGGTCCCCATCCCCAGGTCCAGGATGGCCTCAAAGCCCAATGAGAACGTGTTTCTCCCGTGAGCTTCCTTAGCACCCTGCCCTGTCATAAGCCTATTTACTTCTCATCTCTCACACCGGCCAGGAGCTCCGGGAGGGACCACATTCTCCTAGCCTGATATCTTTCGGGTGCAATTCAGCGACTCATAAAAGGTGCTTAGTAAATATAAGATAAATGAAAATGTGAACTAATGAATGTCTTTCAGGCTTTTGTGTGGCTTAAATGAGATACAATAGGAATGGCACGCACTCAGTGAACGATGGTCCTGGTTATTGTCATTACTGCCAGTTCTGCCTCGGCTGCTGCATGAGACCGCACCACTTTCAGAAAGGATTGTGTCCTTTGCCTGTAGAAACCCAAGTGCAGATATCTTAAAGGCTTTTGACATTTTTAACACCAGAAACATAATGAAAACTATTAGAGGAGTAGCTTTGTTGGGTCTTTATAAAAATGTGCCCCTACCTCCACCTCCTTTATTTTCTGGTTCGAGTGTCTCTTGCAACCTTTTACAAATAAGTGGGTTTATTCATTCGAACGTGCACTTTCGCCAGTTGGTTCACTTCTATGTAACCCCTTGCGTCCCTATTCAACAGGGCTGGTAATTACCATAGCAACCACAGCATGTGGTGCCTGTGCACTCTCTCAGAAACAAAGCCTTTGCTAGGGGAAAAAAATTACACACGCACACACATTAATTTGCAACATGAAATTCTATTTCATGGTCGTTATAAAGGGAAATCATGCCTCCAACGAAGCAGACCTACCTTCCTCCCTGGACTAGGGACTCACGCTGTTCTCCTGCTTCCCCCACCTCCACTGCACTCGCCACGCACACACTGATTCATTTTAAAAATAAAAGTTTTGTGCAACGGGAAGGGTGGGGGAGATGGGGAGGATTTGGTTTCAGCGGGAAGGTACAGAGGTCAGGGAGAGGGTGCAGAGCCTCATGGAGCAGTTGTTCCTGTCTGAGTGATGATTATACTACCAAGGGGATTTATTAAAATGGAGCCTATTGCTGTTCCACTGAATGAGGCTCTCCATAAATTCTGGGTGAGCCTGTCAGTGGCTAAGCCCATATGTAACGCTCACATACAGCGCCGGCATCTGCTGGCTGGTGTCTGCGTCCCAGCCCACGTATGCCCCCCACACACACACACACACACTGGCTGCCTGCGCACACACACTGCAGTCCCATCAAGAAGCCAGAGCCTGGAAGGCTGTGCATGCCCACAAATGGAGACTCTCTATTCCCACCGAGGTGTGTGTGTGTGTGTGAGTGTGAGTGTGAGTGTAAGTGTGTGTATGTATGAGTGTGTGCGAGTGTGTGAGTGTGTGTGAGTGTGTGTGTATGTGTGAGTGTGTGTGTGAGTGTGTATGTGTGTGTGTGCATGAGTGTGTGAATGTGTGTGTGAGTGTGTGTGTGAGTATATGTGTGGGGGAGTGTGTGTGTGTGTGTGTGAGTGTGTGTGTGTGTGTGAATGTGAGTGTGTGTGGTGTGTGTGGGAGTGTGAGTGTGTGTGTGTGTGAGTGTGTGTGTGAGTGTATGTGTGGGGGAGTGTGTGTGAGTGTGTGTGGGGGGGAGTGTGTGTGTGTGTGTGTGTGAGTGTGTGTGTGTGTGAATGTGAGTGTGTGTGTGTGTGTGTGTGTGTGGGTGTGTGTGTGAGTGTGAGTGTGTGTGAGTGTGAATGTGTGTGTGAGTGTGTGTGTGTGTGTGTGTGTGAGTGTGTGTGTGTGTGTGTGTGTGAGTGTGAGTGTGTGTGTGTGTGAGTGTGTGTGTGTCCAGCAACGCATTATGTCCAGAATCCAATGTGACCCAGCCACTGGTTCTGGGTCTCCATCTGCTGGGGGATGGGAAGGGGAAGAAAGGAGTTTGGCCAGAGCCATCTCAGGCCGCAGGGAACCCTGACCTCCTCATGCCCACGGCTGACCGAACAGAAGGAGGGAGAGAGGTGCCAGGGAGAGTTCAAGGTACAGAGGACTCGCAATGTCATGAGTCCTAATAGACGGGCAGGCAACAGAGGGTGCGCTCTGTCTGCCTCCCTCCGCGCTGAAGGCAGAGAAAGCCTGGGGACTCTGCTTCAACTAGACCTCTTTTCACTGTGGTTTAAACCGGGCCGTTGGAAGCCTCTTTATGAGTTCTCTAGTGGAAACTCTGATTTTTTTAAATTGCTTTGGTCTGAGGAAAAAATAACACATTCCAAGCAGAGGCTTTGCAAGGCCCCGGACTGGTCTGAACTTTCACTTTTACCGCAGGAATTCGGGTAGACAGCCTTTTCCAATGCGAGGACTTTCCACTCAGAAAACCCAGCTCAGGGAGAGCTGAGAGCAGGGCCATGGGCGAATGGGTGCGTGGGGGTGCAGCGTGGCTGCGTGGGGGTGCAGGGTGGGCACCGTAGTCTCATTAGCTTTTACCAAATACTGAATGACATACTCTAAATCTACTCTTTAAAGCGGAGTTCCTGGTTACTCACTATTATTTCCCTGCTTGGACTGAGAAGAGGCTGGCACAGGCATAAGGTAATGTGCAGTCCTTGGATACCCACGCGGCGGATCCCCTGAAGATGCGCAGCTCTCTGGGAAGCCACTGCCTTTGGGCTTCAGGGCGCAGGGTCTCCCAAACCAGGTGAAGGAGAAGGCAGGCTCCTCTTTGTCTCCTCGGAGCCTCCAGGCCCCTGGCGGCCTTGCAGAAGGGGCCACCAGAGGGCGCCGTGAGCCCAGCGATAGCTCCAAGCGCAACCCTGTTTCCTAAGGAGAGTTCATTTAGCGGAGAAGCCCAGAAACCAGTGACGTGGGGAATTATTATGCACAGTTCATTTCCTTGTAATTTAACTTTCACAGTAACAAAAGCATAATGTATAGTCTAGTTTTCGGGTCTGATTTACAACAATTTAAACTAAAAGATGAGTTCTGCCTCACCCCACCCCCTTCTAATCACTTCTGCTGATATCAGCAGCTGAGAATTTTGTGTTTCATCGCCCTCCCCAAAGCCACAGATCCGAGGAGAACCAGACCGAGAGAATGTAAAACAGGGCTCCTGCAAACCGCCGGGTGCCAATTTTCACTTGCTGCTTCCAATTTCATTATTGCTTTATTGTCCGTTTTAAGAACTTGATGTTTTTATTATGGCGGTTTTGGTTCCTAGTCCCCACGACTTCCAAACGCTGGGAGGTCCACAGGGGGCAAAGCACTGCTGTCCTCCAAGGGCTGTGGTGTCCGTTTCAAACCCAGAGGTAAGAGGGGCGGCCCCAGCGCACCCCTCCTCTGCCCTCGCCCCCTCACCCCAGCCCTTCCCTGTAGATTCCAGCTGCTTTGATCTCGCCTTCCTCCCGCTCCTAGAGCACTTACTGACTACCAGCAATTTAGCATTTTGTAGCTATTGTCTTGTTCTCTAATTGCTTCACATGCACACTTTTTTTCCTCCCTAAGGAAAGGAAATAGCATTCTTTTTTTTTTTTAGTGCTTACTTTGTCTGAGGCTCTTTGCTAAGGGTTTTTCGTGCAATGTCCTTTAATCCTTTTAACAACCCTATAGCTCAGATGCCATTGATTTCATTTTACAGATGAGGAAACTGAGTCAGAGAGGCTGAATAACTTACACTAAAGTTACACTGGAAGTCAGAGGGAAGATTCAGACACAGGTGTTTCTCTTCGTTACGTGGTTCGGATCCCACCTCGGTCACAAACCGAAATGCGTTATCTCTCTCTCTTCCACACTTCAGCGCCCAACCTAGAGGTAGGTGCGTGCACTCACAAATATTTCTTACAAGATTTAAGATCTGTCCGTGGTTAGCCCCGATATCCGGTACGAAAGTTAGCATTGTCCCCCATTCTAAAAACAAAGTCACTTGCTGAATGCGAGCCAACGTCCCAGCCCCCTGCGACAGGGCTGTCTCCATATACTTACCAAGTGCTTGATATTACGTATGACTGTCCCATTTCCTTGAATCTGCTGTGGTATCTTATCTGGGCCGTTCCATGCAAGGGAGGGAGGTCCAGATTATTCCAGAGATTGATCAGGAAACGTCAAAACCAGAGCCCCTTCTATGGGGTCTAGTTGTCAGCGATCAGAGTAGTGGACTAACGGGACTGAGGTGAATCCAAAAGGACATTTATTGTCTTTCCCCCTTTACGATGCCTGACTTGGATAGCTTAGGTTTTATCTAGGATTTGAGTGTTTTCAGACCCCAAATCTACCCCCCATCTCAAATATTGGAGGAAAGCTCAGTCAGGAGGAATGAACTGGGCCTCTTCTTCCTTGGCAGTGGGAAAAAATACACTGCCTAGGGATAATCAGGGGCCAATAGCTCTGAGGCTGTTTAGATGTGTCCTGCGCCCGATATGTTCGGAAGGGCACGTGGTAGATAAAGGGGACTGAGTCAAGGTGTGTCTAGATATAAAAAGAAAATTCTTTCCATCTGTCGATCGGGTTGGCAAGTGAGTAGTAAGGTGCCAACCATAAGCCACAAGAGCTTTTTATAAACTTCTGGTACCTCCCAGAACTGCGTCTCAGGCCACTGGCCCACTGCAAAGGCACCCAAGCAAGTTAAGGAGATCCAGTATCTACTGAATGAAGTCCAGGAGGAGGTGGTCTCTAAAGACCCGCGGGACCTACAAACAGGAGGCTCGCCCTCATCTCCGGTGCAGCTGACCTTCAGGAAGGGAATTGGGAGGCAGAGGAATGTTGCTTTCTAACCTCTGCAACCACATTAGTAAAACATATGGAACCGATAAGGAAATTATCATGGTCCCGATGGGGTGGTTTTATGAACTCAGAATTGTATCACATTTTGGGACTAAAGATAGAAAAAAAGGAAACATCGCATACATCTTGGGGGTTGTGAGTGTTAAGGCCACTAAGAAGCCAGCTCATGCTCAGCTTTAAAGGGTGTTCCAAGGGCGGGATGATCACAGCACTCTGCCCACCTTTGACATGAGTCTCTGGCTCTTTGTGCCATTTTGTGTGTGAAAAGTTCAGGATGGAGGAGAAGGCAAAGGGCTGAGCTTTGAGGACAGAGAACAGACAGGCTGGATTCCTGGCTCTGCCTCTTATCTGCTCTGTGACCTTGGCCCCTTGACTATATTTGTCTGAACCAATTTTCTCACATATAGAATGGAAATGGTAGTACCTACTCCTTAAAGGCATCGTGAACATTAAATCAAATAAAGCATGAGCAACGTGGACGCAGGAAAATGCCGGAGCTGGGATTTAGCAAAACCGACCCACAAGGTATCTACCGTATCTCATCACATCTAAGACACCATTGGCTACGAGGGGCAGCATGACTTTATGAGTCACCATGAGTGGGGACAAAAGCATTGCCATTAAACTCTGCTTTTCATTGATTTGTAAGATATATCCCAAATGTGAAAAATGTTTCTTAAATATTATCCTAACAAAGAAAATCAAGAGAGATAAAGGAAACCTACTGAATGGTAGAAAATATTTGCACATCACATGTCTGATAAGGTAATAATCTCTAAAATATATAAGAAACTCCTATAACTCAGTGGCAAAGAAAACAAGTAACCTGATTTATAAATAGGTTAAAAACTTGAGTAGACATTTTTCCAAGGAAGATATATAAATGGCCAACAGGTATATGAAAAATGCTCAGTCACTAGTAATTGGAAATGCAAATCAAAACCCTCATGAGATATCACTTCCTAAATGTCAGGATGGCTATTATATATATATATATCGAGAGAGAGAGAGAGAGAGAGAGAGAGAGAGAGAGGTGTTGGTCAGGATGTGGAGAAGAGGGAAACTTGTTCATTGTTGGTGGAAATGTAAAATAGTGCAGCCCCTATGGAAAACAGTATGATGGTTTCTCAAACAATTATAAACAGAACTACCATATTATCCCACAATCCCAAACCTGAGTATTTATCTAGAAGAATTTAAATCGGGGTCTCAACAATTGGAATCTGAAGGCACTATCAATACTTCAGTATTCATTGCAGCACTATCTATAATAATAAAAGCATAATATGCTAATTAGACCAGACATCCTTCGGGATGAAGCCGGGGCTGCGAGGGAAGCCGGATCCCGGGTGCCAGAGGGAAGCTGGTGTCAGCAGCTTGGGGAAGGAAGGCCTACTCGTGCATGAATTTCATGCATCGGGCCTCTAGTTTACAATAACCAAGTTGTGGAAAGAACCTAAATGCCCATTCACAGATGAATAGACATGAAAATAGGTGGTAGATGCATTCAATGGGAAATTATTCAGCCTTCAAAAAGAAGGACATTCTACAATACGCAACAACCTGCATGAACCTTGAGGACATTATGCCTAGGAAAAGAAGGCAGTCACTGAAAGACAAATACTGCACGATTCTACTTACATCAGGTAAATAAAATAGTTAAGTTCATAGAACCTGAGAGTGGAATGGTGGTTGCAGGGGTTGAGGGTAGAGGGAAATGAGGAGTTACTAATCCATGGGCATGATATCTCAGTTAAACAAGATGAATAAGCTGAGAGATTCTCTGTACAACATTGTACCTGTAGTCAATACTGTACTAGATACTCAAGATTTTGTTAAGAGGACAGATCTCATGTTCTTACCTCAATAAAATAAAAAAATTTTTAAAGGAAAAAAAAGATATTTAAATTAAGAAACTAAGTCCAGCCAGTGTTGCTCAGTGGTTGAACATTGACCTATGAACCAGGAGGTCATGGTTTGATTCCTAGTCAAGGCACATGTCCAGGTTGCAGGCTTGATCCCCAGTGGCGGACAAGCCGGAGGCAGTCCATCAATGATTCTCTCTCTCTCCCTCTCCCTTCCTCTCTGAAATCAATAAATTTATATAATAATAAATATATATATATATTATTTTAAAAAGAAACTATGGCCGAAACTGGTTTGGCTCAGTGGATAGAGCATCGGCCTGCGGACTGAAAGGTCCCAGGTTCGATTCCGGTCAAGGGCATGTACATTGGTTGCGGGCACATCCCCGGTAGGGAGTGTGCAGGAGGCAGCTGGTCGATGTTTCTCTCTCATCAATGTTTCTAGCTCTCTATCCCTCTCCCTTCCTCTCTGTAAAAAATCAATAATATATATATTTTTTTTTAAAAAAGAAACTATGATGCATACTCTTCTGACTTACCTGGACGTTGAGGAAGTAGAGTGGTGTCTGTGACAAGGGCGCTAACACATGGGAGCGAGTCTGAATGACGGAGGGATGGGGTAAGAATGGGAGGCTCACAGAAATCAAAGCATAAGATGGGGATAGAATGCAGGAGGTTCCTGAGATAGAACTTACCATTTTGTGAAAGCAAAAGTTGGAGTCTGTAATGGACCCGAGGGTTGGAGGAATGTGCTGATTTTAGAACAGGGACACCGTGGGGAAATACAAAATAGGAGGAAAGGATGTGGGTGCAAAGAGCATTTCACCGGACCCGGGAGACTTGAGCCCAGCTGCCCTGCCGAGGTGCCTCCAATGGGGCTCACGCACAGAGTCGGGTGCTGTGCTCTGGTCCCTCGTGGTGCAGACGCTGGACTCCTGAGGTCAGAGCGGTGCTGCTTCAGCCACTGTCCATCCCTGGTGGCCAGTGGGAGGAAGCAGCGGTGGGGACAGCGGTGATGATGGTTAGCAGTCTAGGGCGCACGAGAAAGCAGAGGCCGGTGGGCATCCAGGCGGCAGCAGTGGGAAGTCTGAAGTGGCAGAGGGGATCTGTAGTTGGACTGATGCCCGAGAGCATAGATGATACCTCCTGGGGTATCCCCGCCCCAATACCTGGCAGGAGGAGGAGACTCTGGAAATGGGCTGGGAATCCTACATATGCTGGTGGGAGCGAGGAACCAGGGAGGTGAGATGGCTCTTGCATCCCAAGGCTGCTGAGGCTTGTGGGCTCCAAGTGACCTTTAAACACCTGGTGCGGAGTAAACACTACCTGTCCACTTCCTTCCTTCCTCCTCCCTTCTCTAGAAGGCCTGGATTTGGGGGCCTTGTCCTAATTGATTAAGACTCAGTGCACCTACCATCATTATTACAGGCGTTACTAAGCAAAATTAGTCACTTAAGTGCTGGAAAAATTCAACAAGATGCTTTCTTCCTAATGCTGTATCTCTCTCCTCTGCTAGAAGCCGCCATAAATCCCAATAGATGAAGACCTGGGCAGCCTCCCAGGCGCACTCCTGCCTCAGGGCCACTGCACCTGCTACACCCCCAGCTAAAGAAAGAGCATCCCGTGTGGTCTGTGTGGCCCTCTGTCTTGGGGTGTTTGCTCACAGGTCACTTTCTTAGTGAGAGCTTCCCCTCACCTCAGCCACAATGACAGCTGCCCTGGGTCCCTCCCTTCTTTGTTTTCCCATAGTGTTCATCACCCCATGCCTGTTTTGCTGATAATTTGCTTATTGTCTGCTTCTTGTCCCAGAAGGACGGAGACCTTTAGTTCTCTTCACTGGTGTATCTGTGGAGTCTGGGACAGTGCCCGACGCATTGCAAGCCCTCAAATATTTGTGGAATATTATTAAACTATCACCCCTTTCATGAATATTTCTGCCATCCAGTGTTGCTTGGATTAAAAGCAACATTCCTTTTCTTCGTATCTTTCTTTAATATATCTAAGAATGCTCTCTTACCACAATTAACTCCTGGTGAAGAAAAAAAAAGAACGTGCATAAAGGAATAAGAAAAAGGCCTTATCAAAAAGCAAATGAAGACACACAGCCAGCCTGGCAACAAAAGCAAAGGAAGAGAATTCAGTCCTGGAAAGCTGCAGTGATAGTCTAACAATAACAATAATAATAGTAATAGTGATAGCTGTTAGCGGCACCACCTGCAGGCTCGCGATTCAGTTTCAAGACATGTAATTAGCATCACAGAATTGTCTTTCAGGGGCTTAGAATTCCCGTGACCCTACTGGGCAGTGGGTGGGGAACCCCGAGGAAACTGACAGGAAGATGCATAATAACAGGAAGCAGGAGTATCAACAGGAAAAGGAGGAGGAGACAGAGGAGGAAAGCAGAAGGGAGCAGGCCAACATCCTAGGCTGCCCGCCCCCCCCCCCCGCGCCCCACCCAAATGGCCACCCCTGGAAACGGTCCCTTCTCAATCACCGAGGCTTCCGCTCTCTGTCCCAGGACCAGAGCTCAAGCGGTTGCTTTTCCCTGAACATGTCAAAGATTTAAAATCACCGCCCAGCCAGTGTGGCTCAGTGGTCACAGTTTGATGCATGTGCGCTGACCGGGTTGAGGACTCCATCCTCAGTAGGGGGCATGCAGGAGGCAGCTGGTCAATGATTCTCTCTTGTCATTGATGCTTTTTTTTTTTCTTTCTCTCTCTCTCTCTTCCTCTCCTCTCCTTCCCTCTCTGAAATCAATAAAAATAGACTTTTTAAAATTACCCCCTCCCCCTCCCTGGGAAATTAGTGACAAATGAGGCATTGCAAAAAAATTGCTTAAGACACCATGCTGCAATGCTTTAACACTGTGGAGACCCGAGCTCACACACAGTTTGGAAAGCTGACTGTCCTGGGAATGCCACAGGAGGGGAGATCCCAGAATCCTCCTCCCTCTGAGCAAGGTGTGGGCAGGTGGGAAGTTTGGCCCTAAGCTTCCGGAGGAAGGTGAGTGGGGAGTTAGGGGCAGAGTGACTTGGGGAACTCGACCTCAGCAGTTTGTCTCATACATGAGTCTTGGAGATTCCTTCGGGCACATTGTACAACGCCCAAAGCTAACAGTTGGAGAAATATACCAGGAATCCAGGCACAACAAAAATGCAACCCTGTCCGTTTTCAATCCAAGTGAAACAATGGCCAGGGATTGGGGCTGAGACACCACAGTGATAAACCAAAGAGAGAAAGGGGCTCCAAACTTCCGTTGGGAAGTGTTTACCCCCGGGAGGGGCCGAGTGGCATAGAGGAGCCCCCGCTGCCGTTTCCAGGCTGCCGTTTCCAACGGGGAAATCGTGCCAGGAGGGAGCATTGCCGTGATCGGCTTCAGGTTGCACAGGTGGAACAGTTTTTAATAATTACTGGCTGACAGCAGCTGCGATTTTGATTCCATGGCAACAATCAACTCCTGGTTTATTCCGAGTTGATAAAATTATCCAGGCCACAAACAAAGACATTATTAAAAACAAAACAACAAAAGAGTCTTTTCCATGGCTTGAAGGCAGTGCTTCTCGGTTTCTACTGAGCTGTGGCATCAGTGGGGCTGCCCATGACAATGCAGCGCCCTCGGCCTTCACCTCTGAGACTCCAGATCACAGTCCTTGCAGGTGAGGTCCCAGGAACCTTTATCGTTAACAAGGTCCCTGAGTCACGCAGGCAGTTCCCGGGGCACACTGGGAAACATTGCCTTAGAGGACACCTGCAAATTAATCAGCACCCCAGCTCTAGTGCCCTCCCAAAGCAGCACGAGGGACAGACCCCAGCCCTGCACCATCTCATGCAGAAGCCACCAGCCACTGTGGCCACGGAACAGTTAGCAATGTGGCTAGTCCAAACTGGGACGTTCTCTACACATAACATAAACTGAATTTCAAAAACAGTATCCTGTATAATACAAGCCTAATATGCAAATAGACCGAATGGCAGAATGACCAGTGGAACGACTGGTTGCTATGATGTGCAGTGACCACCAGGGGGCAGATGCTCAATGCAGGAGCTGCCCCCCAGCCAGCAGGCCCCAGGCCAGCCAAGGCAGGTGCCAGTGGCCCTCCCGCCCCCTCCCCCCCATCACCCTGCCAGTTGCCCCACAGAGGGAGGCAACCAGCAGTGGCAGGGGGTGGGGCCAGCAAGTGGGCAGCGCCAGGCCGACCAAGGCAGGTGCCAGTTGGGGGAGGGGGGGCGATCATCCTGCTGGTTGCCCCACAGATTGGCCCTGATCACCGGCCAGGCCTAGGGACCCTACCCGTGCACGATAAAACAGTATAATAGATGTTATTTAAAATTCTTATGATCATATATTGAAATGATAATATTTTGGCTATATTGGGCTAACTAAAATACACAATATATATTATCATCCTATATAATAAAAGCCTAATATGCTAAGTGTCTGACTGTTTGACCATTCAACAAGTCGCTATGACACGCACTGACCACCAGGTAGGTTAGCTTGCTGCTGGGATCCGGCTCATCGGGACTGGACGAGATGGGTCAGATATGCTCTGGAACCCTCCTGCAGTCCCTCCCCAACCCCAATTGTGCACTGGTGGGGTCCCTTGGCCTGGCCTGTGCCCTCTTGCAATCCAGGACACCTTGGGGATGTTGGAGAGCTGGTTTTGGCCTGATCCCTGCAGGCCAGGCCAAGGGAACCCACCGGTGCATGAATCGGTGCACCGGGCCTCTAGTATATGATATATAATAAAATGTATTCCCTGATGCCTGTACTTTCTACCCACCCCACCCTAAGCTAGAATCATTTTTCATAACAAGAGTGGTTTCAGAACGGGGGACACAAAAAGATCCCAAATATGAAAATGGAAGTAGATGAAGGTCTAATTAGCGAAAGCCTCTTATTTCCTACCAAAGGATTTTTGACAATAAATTAGCCAGGGCAAGTAATACTAGCAACTGTAACAGACAACCATGGGGGAATTAACATAATACCATGGTATTGCTTTGCTAGTATCACAGCCAACTGCAGGTTGGAGCAGGGGCTCTGTTCCATAGTCTTTGGCGGACCCAGGCTCCTTCCATAATGGGGTTCCCCCACCCTCTAGGGACTCGGAGCCCTCCATCGCCCCCTGTGAATCTGGCTGGCAGACAAGACAAGAGACAGAGTACAGAAGTTTGCATGAGTGGTATTAGGTTAAGTGGAAAGGATATATATATGTGATAGATAGATAGATAGATATATAGATATATATATAGATATATATATATATAATTTTCATTTAGCTTCCATTGGCCAGCATGTGGATCCATGTAATTACAAGAGAAGCTGGGGTATGAAGTTTAGTTGTGTGCCCAAGAAAAGGACCTGGATTTTGTGCACCCACATCAGCACCTTTGCCTGATCAGGGCTGAGTAAGGATGGCAGGGAGAATCTCTCTCTTTCATTCATTTCAGCGTTGGCTTCATAGGGCTTACAGATTGCTTTTTGTACCTGTACAGGCAGCAAAATGGATCACTCTACTTTTCCCAAATAAATGCAATAAAGAACCCAGGGACCTTTCTGCCTGTCTGTTACCAGGATTCAGTGTTCAGTTCTGGCCCAGTGTGACCTGTGACTCCAAACATCTGCTCTAATGATTAATGCCACTGAGGCCCCAGAGAAATGTTTCTCCAAATCTTGCCCGGTGTCCTTGAATCAAAAGGCAATGGCATCCAAATGCTGTGAAGGTTTGTGGGTTATTCTGGTGACATCAGAGATAGACCTTGCTGTAAACCAGGGGAGAATTAGAACCATGGAAAGAGTAAAAAAAAAATTGTCAAATTTTTTTTCTTAATATCATTGAAATAGATTCTTACGTAATGAAATATTCTTCAAGAGCGCCAAGCACTAACCTCCTCTCGTGTTCCAATTTGTGATTTCAGAGGTACTCACAAGTAAGGCAGTGCTCACCGCAGTGCATATGGTAGCTGAGGAACAGCTTTCAATGTTGAACAATTTGTGTTCTTAATTTACATACAGGTACGTCTGAATAGATGTGCGAAGCATGATACCACTTTACCTGGGTAACTCAATGGACACCAAATTCTAGAATTGTAAATATTCTTAGTCTTGTAAATATATTTTGTAAGGTTTTAGGAGCTTTTTGAGGTATAATTTAGATACTACACAATTCACTCATCGAATGTCTATAATTCAATGGTTTTAGCATATTCACAGTTTTGCATCTATCATCACAATCTTAGAACATTTTCATCCTCCGCAAAAGAAACCCTGCTCCCCTCAGCTGTCATCCCCAACCCCTTCATCCCTGCACCCAAACCCTTGGCAACTTCAAAGCCACTTGCTGTCTCTATGGATTTGCCTATTTTTGACATTTCATATAAATGGAATGATAATTATATGTTTTTTTGTGACTGGATTCTTTCATTTAGTATCATGTTTTCAAGGTTCATCCATGTTGTAGCATGCATCAGTACTTCATTCCTTTTGATTGCCTAGTAATATTCCATTGTATGAATAGACCATATTTTGTTTATCTATTCATCAATTGATAGGCATTTAGATTATTTCCACTTTTTGGCTATTATGAATAATGATGCTATGAACAGTCATGTACAAGTTTTGGGGGTCTTTGTGGACACATGTTTTCATTTCTTTTGGGTACATATCTATAAGTAAGTTGTCAGTAAGATTTAATTACATTTTCAAAAGTTTAAGATAAAAAAATTTAGCTTTAGTGAACTAATTTTGACTTAAACATTTGGTATTCATTAATTATAATTTGAATTTATCTTTATTTTTAATAGATAATTTTAACTATCTTGAGGAAATAACATTTTGAAAATGTAAGCATTAAGTGTAATTTTATTTTAATTTGCTTCTAGTAAACATACATTTAAATTGTGTTTGCTTTAAATCTAATATACTTTTTTAGTTCTTGAGATTATTACTGTTAGTAGACTGTAAGTTATATGAATATCTTAATTATATCAGTATAATTAGTGATTTTGCTGAAAAAGGCAAAAAAGAAGTAATATGTAATAAATGTACATTTATTTTTGACTTGATTATATGTATTGTATTATGCACCAAAAAATGCCAGCCCACCAACACAACACAGAAGCATGAGAAAATATTTAAATTCTGTCACTTAAAATCCAGTCATATAAAAGCCATAGATTTATATGCATATTTCCATTTTGTTTTCATTATACTATGTTTTTATGAAAGTGCATTTGTCAAGATAGGAAAATAGCACAAATGTTATTTTTTAGTTTGTTAGCTTGATTTATAACTTTTAAAATATTTAGATATCTGATATGTGGGCCTCTACTTCTACTCTTGAAACAGAACTGTAGGATGAAGGGGCAGACCTAGTGTTGGGTACCTACATGAAAATCAATGAATACTACTTGATTGATTGGTCCAGAACTGGAACAAGGGAAAGAGGATTAAAAAAGAATGTTAAAGAATGTTTAATTTCCTTAAACCCCATGGAGAGGCATTTGGGTTCAATTACCCTGACTGGGATGGACAGGTGCAGCTGATTGTTTGTGGGACCACACGTAACTTCTAATTCACACTAGCAAAAGTCATGTAATTAAATCCCCCATGTCAGACTTCTCTAGTTAGGGTCTCATTGCCAATCCTATGGACTTCTGCCTGCCACTCTAAGAAGTAAATTGCCTATTGAGCATTACTAATTATTCTATTTTCCATTCATGTACCTAGGAAGCCTGTTGACTCAAGAGAATGTGAAAATTGGTTTTCTGTTTTTTATCTTTCTCTATATAAATTGCAGTCAGAAACTCTGTATTACCATTAGATAGCTAACGAAGATATACTGAATAAACATTTTGACTAAGTACTATACTGGCTCTATGCAAAGCATTAGGAAGTAGGGAATACAATAAAGTAGGAGACATAGCACAATGAATAGCTGACACTTTTGTAGGATCTTGTTACTCTTTCTACTTGGAAGAAATCCTTTGTATTAAACCATTCAGTGGCATACAGCTATATGCATTTATAGCCATTCTCATCAGGCTGTGGTTCAGCTGGGGCAGCTCTATCTCAACTATGGGACAGCGAGTCAGCTTGGGTGACTCTGCTGCACAGATGTTCATTCCGGGGTCCAGGCAGATAGGGCAGCTGCTTCTCATGGCATGTTCTTCTCATGGCAATGGCAGCAGCACAGAGGGCAAAACCCATTATGAATAAGTTGCATGGCCAAGCCCATGATGGAAAAGGAAGAAAAGCAAATGTTGTGGAACAAAAATTCAAATTTTCACAACCCCTGCATTCTCCATCCCCCGCCCCTACTTCAAGAGCTTAAAGAGGTAAGACAACCCGGTCCCTGGCCCCTGCCCCGGCTTGGTCACTAGGCAATACAGAGGGAATGGCTCCAAGAAGGAGGAACAGTGAGAGAGATCACGTACTTAGCAATGATACAATCGAATCCTCGGGGAAGCTAGTCATGTTATCAATAGCTTTAGCATCAGATTATTCCTCAGAATAAGTACCTTGGCTCTATTCTCCTTTGCCTAACCTTCCTCTAGTCTTCTGGTTTTCTGAGCCTAGTCCTACAGCCTTCCAGATGATTCTGGTATTGACCCAGTTACTTGTTTTCTCCTTGATAGCTAAAGAACGTTTTGGTTGTTTGCTACCAAGAAAGCTAACTAGTGCCAGTAGGCATAATATTTTGCCCCAGAAAAATATTCTGTAGGTTGAGGAAACAATATTCTGAAAGAAAACTCTTGAACAGAATTGTGCATGCACTAATATTCTAGGAAGCAAAATAATGAAATTTCTATCGTAGTAGCAGTTATTTCAAAGCTCAACACTGGAGCCTCCTTGCTGTGTGACCTTGTGTATATGAGTTCTCTAAACATTGTTTTCCTTATCTAGAAATAAGAACAGCTCTGCCTACCTCACTAGGTCTTTGCAAGGATAAAACAATGATTGGATGTTTAAGTCTCCTAGCTCAGTATTGATTATGCAGTAGATATTTAATAACTAGTAGTTATTACTTTTGCCATGATAAGGCGTTATTCAGAGTGGAGTAAACTTCCTGAACGGAGGGGACTTTGAATACAGTCTTAAAGAAAATAGGAGTCATGACTGATGAAGGGAAATAGAGGACCATTCCAGAAAAATGTATACATAAAAGACAAAGTACAGGAGCAAGACTTGGCCAGTTATATGTGAGAGATATGGAGGAGTAGGGGTTTATTTGCATGGGAAGTAAAAGCAAGTTATAAAGCAAGAGATGATCTGATGGTAGATTGAGGCCTTGAATCAGAGACAAGGTTAAATGTCATGATTTGGTCAGAGGGAATCCTAACAGATGTTTAGGCTGATGGAAAACGCTGTGGTACATTTATACAATGGAATATTACTCAGCCACAAAAAAGAAGGAAATCTTACTTTTTGAGACAGCATGGCTGGACCTAGAGGGTATTATGCTATGTGAAATAAGTGGGTTTGGGTGAAAAAGGTGAAGTGAAGGGATTAAGTAGTACAAATTGGTAGTTGCAGAATAGCCACAGTGATGCAGAGCAGCATGGAGAATAGAGCCAATAATGTGGAAATAATGGGACTTAGGGCC
Organism: Eptesicus fuscus; assembly: GCF_027574615.1. Classification (NCBI taxonomy): domain Eukaryota; kingdom Metazoa; phylum Chordata; class Mammalia; order Chiroptera; family Vespertilionidae; genus Eptesicus; species Eptesicus fuscus. The sequence goes on along the minus strand of NC_072483.1, from coordinate 82,864,561 downwards.
AGGTGGGTGCTTGGGGCAGCAGGGGGACCACTCTGTAGAGTGACTGGTTTTCTGAGCACTTTGTGTACATCTGAAACTGGGGTAGAATGGTATTGATTGTAAACTGTGGTTGAAAAAAAAAATACACATGTGTAGAAGGCAAGGTTATACTTACAGGGTGGGGCAAAAGTAGGTTTACAGTTGTGAGTACGTGGAACAGAGTTTATTCTTGTATTATCTTCCATGTGAACAACTGTAAACCTCCTTTTGCCCAACCCTGTGTTTGAAAAGTGTTCTGGGGGTTATGTGTGGGAACCTGTCCCCTGCAAGATATTGACTCACAAGAGCCTGTGGTGTGATTCCAGTCCGAGTCTTAAGCTCCAGGGGACCTATGGCATAAACCCCTGTCCAAGGGCAGGAGAAGGCTGATGACCCAGCTCAGGCAGACGGGCAGGAAAGGAATGTATCGTTCCTTCCTCTACTCTCTGTTCTATTCAGATCCTCCAAGGTTGGCGTGATGCTCACCCACACTGAGGTGGGGGGGGGGGGGGCGGGCGGCGGGAGGGGAGGGATCAATCTACTTTACTGTGTCCACCGCTTCAAATCCTCATCTCCTCCAGACACACCCAGAAGTAATGTTTAATCTGGGCATCCCATGGCCGACTCAAGCTGACAGGTCAAGTTAACCACCGCACATATCCTCCGTTTCACCATTTTTAAGTCTACACTGTCTTTAGCATATTCACAAGGATGTGCAACAGTCACCATTCTCTAACTCCAGGACATTTTCGTCCTGCCAAAAAGAAACGCCACACCTGCTAATAGTCACTCCCTCCCCTTGCCCCTGCAGCCCCTGGAAACCACTAACCAACTTTCTGTCTCTATGGATTTGCTTTTCTGGACATTTCCTATTAATGGAGTCATACAAGATGTGGCCTTTTGTGTCTCAGTTCTTTCACTTAACAGAGTATTTTCAAGATTTATCCCTATTTCAGCAGATATCAGTACTTCATTCCTTTCTATGGCTGAATAATGTCTCATTGTATGGCTATACCACACTTATTTTGTCTTTTTAATTTAGGTTGTTCCCATATTTTTACAATTATGAATAATGCTGCTATGAACAGTTGTGTTCCAGTTTTTGTATATGTACAAGTTTTGTTCATATGGTTTTAATTCTTGTGGGTATACACCTGCCAGTGAAATCACCGGACCTTATGGTAAGTAACTATGTTTAACCACGGGGGGAGCTGCCCAAACTGTTTCCTACATCCTTTTACATTCCACCAACAATTTATAAAGTTTCCACTTACTTCACATTCTCACCAACACTTGCTATTTTTTGTCTTTATAGCCATCTTAGTGGGTGTTAAATAGTACCATATAGACCTTACTGTGTTTTTGAGTTGCATGTCCTTAAGGATAAATGTTTTAAAACATCTTTTTATCTATTTATTGGCTATTTGTGTATCTTTGGAGAAATGTCTGTTCAAATCCTTTGCCCATAATAATGATATTTTTGCCACTCCATAAGACTTAACTCTAAGACCATTGCTACAGAATGCTACACTTAATATCTGTTTAGGGTATAATCTGCGCTGTGTAAATCAGAAAATTCGGAGGTTTCCAAGGTTTGTAAGGATCTACGGTGATGCCTCTTGCATTTTGTTTGGTCTGCAAGTGTGTGATCAAGAAATTTAAAATGCACTAGGGAGCTATTTCTCTTCTTGATCCTTCTTCCTCTTTAGTGTGCATGTTCCTTGAATGTAATTGACATTAACACTTTGGATTTATTTTTTTTTACCTTCTTTCATCTAATATCAAGGACAAACTGAATAGAATTATTTACAAAAGTTAATTAATTTAACTTTATTTGAACCCTCTTACAAATGGCGCTTAGTACTTACAAATTAGTGCAATGGAAGTTAACTACACAAGGATTTTTTTTTAAGTAGCTGTTAAATAAAGAAGTTGGACTAAATTATCTTACACTTTTCTGTCACCTTTAACATTCTAACATAGTTGGTTGTTAACTGAGATGGGATGTGAACCTGGGAATGCTAACTTAAGCCCCCTTCCCTAGTCAATGCCATTTTTCTTTGATGAAGTAACATTCGCAAAGTGAGTCTTAACTGGTCCCTTGGAGGCTGAAAACTCTGGAAACATAAGAAATAGGCCATAAAAGGAAAGGTTCAGGAACTAATGTACGCACTTAAGAGAGTGGTCATAGTAATTACTCGGTGGGTGAAGGGTACTTACAGATAAAAGTCATGATGAAAAAATGCAAACCAGATGGTGGTTAGGCAGTGGGGTGAACTACTCCTTGGAAACCAATGGGATTTGGACTGAGACATTTTGTGAGAAGTCCAAAATGTTAAGGGAAACCTTGACATTAGATTAAAAAGAAGTATGTGGAAAATTTATCCATTTGAAATCTGCCTCCATCCAGCTATTAGAATGGGATCAAATAAAACTGAACATAGAATCAGGAGGGAATGGAAGCCAGTGTAGGGCTACGAGCTGAAGGTAAAAGGGGCTTAGAACCACTGAACAGTTCGGCGCCTTAAATGCGAGGCTTGCTCTGCTCTCAACACATTTCAGACATTTTCTTGGGAATATTTGGGAGAGAAGGACTGAAAAGAATGAGAAGGTTGAGTTTGAATTGATTGGACATGTTTTGTGCTTAGCATTTTTTGTAGGGTCCTTGGGCTATTTGAGCTCTGGACCAAAGGGGCTTCAAATCTTATTTCTATAGGGAAGCCTTTAGCACGCAGAACAAGGCAGTGTATAATAAAATGTTAAACTGTCTTATTGTGCTTTGCTCTAGTGCACTTTACAGATGTGTTGTTGTTTTTTTGTTTTGTTTTGCAAATTGAAGGCAAGACCCTCCACCAGCAAAAAGATTGCCACTTGCTTTATTGCAATACTTGCTGTATTGCAGTGGTCTGGAACCGAACCTGCAATGTCTCTGAGGTATGTCTGTGTATGAGTTGCATGCTATGGAAGTCAGAGTACAGTGATGGAGTCACGTCAGAACAATCAGACTCAGGAAGAGCATCCAGGAATGGTGACCTAGGACATGAACTTGAAGATGAGTGGACTTCAATCAAAGGAAGGGAAGAGAAGACATTCTATCTAAAGGGCTTGAATGAGGGAAGATTTGGTGTTGGGATGGACATTATGTGTTCAGGGAATGAAAAAGAGTCTTCTGTTACTGGAATGGGATATCTTAGATGTGAGAAAGCAAAAGTGCTAATTACCTTGAGTGGGCCTTGCGTGTGAGATGTAAAAGTTTTTGTTTTTAAGAGACTAAAAGAGCAGCCCTGGCTGGGTAGCTCAGTTGATTAGAGCATCATCCCAAAATGCCAAGATGGCAGGTTTGATCTCTAGTCAGGGCATATGCCCAGGTTGCCAGCTTGATTCCCAGGAGGGGGTGTTCAGGAGGCAGCAGTGTTTCTCTCTTATCAATGTTTCTCTCTCTCTCCCTTCCTTCCTCTCGCTCTCTCTAAAAATCAATAAAAGCATATTTTAAAATTTAACAGGTATATAATAGACTGAGAAAAGTTGTTTGCAACATCAAAACAACAAGGAATACATATCTAGAATTTACAAATAACTCTTATAAAGCAAGCCATCAAGCAAACCAAATTGAAAAATGAACAACAACAAAAAGGATAAACAGGCAATTCACAGAAGGGAAGGTCATCCCAAATGACTAGCATGAAAGGAGATGCTCAAATTACCTTAGTAAGCAGAGAACTGCAACTGGAAATAATAAAAAAAATACCACTTCACAACAACAATAACGGCGAAGCTAAAAATATGAATAATAGTAAGTGTTGGTGAGGATGTATGGACAGGGTGCACTACTGTGGACTATAAAATGGTGCAGCCACTCTAGACAGTAATCTGGTGGTATCTGGTGAATTAAAATATATGTATATCCTATAGTCTAGGGATTCTAATCTAGTCTTCATCTAAAAGTCTTCTTGCAAGGATTCATAAAGGAACGTGTGCAGAGATGTTCATTGATGTATCATTAACTCTGGTGAGAAGTTGTAGATAACCTAGGGGTCCTCAGTAGGAGAATATATAAATCAAATGTGGATGCATGTTCTGGAACTTTCGGCAAAATGTAGGAGGAATAAACTCGATATATCTATAGTAACACGTATTGATACCAAAATATAATGTTAAATAAGAAGTGTTGGAAACAGAATATGATTTATAACACAACACCATTTTTACCAATTAAAAATACATATACATAGAAAACAACATTAACATTTTATAAGATTAAATAAGTATCTAATTATATATGTTTGATACATTTGATTTGGTACTTTAGGGTAGAGGGAAGAAAATAGAAATATAGAAATGCAGAAGGGGCAGAGGAAATAAAAAGTATACAATAAAATTCGATAAAGTGATTTTCACCAACTAATGGTGACAATAGTCTGTGAACTGAAAGTGGAATAAACTTAACTGTGCACCATAGGTTTGTTTTTTTGAACATAAAGGCAAACTTTTAGCCAAATTTTTAAATAATGAGATTAGCAATGTTTAGTCCTAGTAAAGGCAGATTTGTTACATAAAAATCATCATCCTTGTGTATATACTTACAGAATTTCTCTTCTTTTGTGGATATTTCCTGGCTCAGCCAGAAAACTGTTTTATGGGCATTTTGGAGGAATTGAAGGTTGAGAGAGTTTTTCTCTGCTGTGGCTCAGAATGTAATATCCGACTAGACTATCTGCTTGGCTATCAGCAACATTAGTCCTCTGGTGAATCAGAATTCAACAGGATGTGGATTAGCATTTAAATGTAATAGGATCATACCGAATAGTGGTGTGGATGAGATGCAGAAGCTATTTATTCCCTTAGAAACCAGCTCAGACTTATCACACTGAGAATTACTTTCTATTCCTAATGATGCCAACCTAGTGCTAGGCACACATTTGATATTTTTTAAAAATGTGAAAGCATACTAGTTAAATGGATGGGTAAAAAACAAACAAAACAAAACAAGTTAGCCCCTTGACTCAATCGAGACTTAAAAATGAGTATTGCACTAATAAAATTCTACCACTAATATATGCAATAATTACAAACCTTGAAAATATATATTTAATGAGCAGACCTTCTCTTTCTTAGATAAAGAAAACTCTTCTTTTGCTAGAAGGCTTTTTGCCTTCTGGGCTTCCTCTGTCATTTGCTTAGTGACTGGTAATATACCCAATGATGGCTTGCGCTTAAGTACAAAGACTGGAATTATTAAACCGAATGAGAGATCTCAACTAAGCTGTGAACAAAATGACTAGGGAATAGGAGGAGAGTCATGAACAAAGACTGGGAGAATTCTCTGAAAGCTATGGAGCAAGACGGGAGCTGGCCTGGGCGTTCAACCTCAGCTAGGAGAAGGCAGCTGCCCCTTCCCACATGGAAGGTCAAATGGAACTTAGGCCAATAGAACTGGCATTTTGTTTGAGCAAATATCTGAGTTAAGTGCTTTTCTACTGTGATCTTCTTTGTTCCTTCCATCCTGATTAGGTGGCCAAGGCAGCTACCCCTGCCTTATTTCAGATGGGATAGCTTAAGACTCAGAAGTCTCTGAAGTATCTTGCTAAGGTCAGGTCAATGGTAGAAGTAAAATATGAACCCACATTTTTTCTGCACTCAGAAGCATTGGCTATTTCCATAATAGCAGTCTCTTCTTTAGCTTAAGCTAAGCATGAAGGCAGACTAAGGAGAAATATGTAACATTTTAATATCGAGAAGAGAAAGATTTGAGTTCAAATGCACTAGCCTGAGGTGAAGGGAGCCTGAAAATACTCAGAAATGAGGACGCCTTCACTCTTGTTTATTCCCTAAATGAACTAACACCGGTATTTTGTGTCCACTCCATGTACCTAGGGCTGTCTCCTTGTGCATGATTTTTAACATCTGAAAATCATCAAAAACTTTTATAATGTCTGTTACATAATGTAGAAGACTTTACACGTTACTGGGCCGGGAGTTGGGCCAGGACTCGAAGAAACATTCCTTATCCTCAAGATGTTTGGAGAGTAACTAGGAAGACAGAAGGAGTAAAGAGTGGGCAACACAAGACCTAAGGGTGAAACAGATAAGGGCTGTTGGAATACAGATGCAAGGATGGTAACTGCAGAGTGGTTTAGTAAGAGAAAATTTCAAGGAGATAGTGAGATTTAGGAAAGGACATACAAATGAGAAAGGTTTAGATCAGTTGGTCTCAAATCATAGTCAGACAACTCCTGGGGGGTCCTTGAGATCCTTTTAAGAAGTCTGCAAGGTAAAAACGATTTTTATAACAACAGGAGACTTGTCTTGTTCACTGTATTGACCTTTGTTAATAGTGCAAAAATGTTTGGTTGAAACAGAGGTGGCACCATACCATAGGGTAGTGTATAGGTCTTCTCCCCTGTTACACACACACACACAGTGTAAACAAATTGCCAATTTTAAGAATGTTCTTGATTGGAGAACAAAATGTATTAACTCAATTCTTGAGTAAAGATCTTTATAATATGCTATGTGAAAAAGCGGGAAGTATGCAAAAAGTACTTTTTCTGAGTTATAAAGAAGGTTCATCTTGGGGGAAAGTGGGGAATTGTGCAATTGAGTTGCAAGCTGAAATAGCTGATTTTTCTTCAAAGAACACCATTTGTTTTTTCTTTAAAAAAAATGACAAACAAACTGTGGCTATCCAGGCTTGGTATTTGGCAGACATTTTCTTAAAATGAAGGGAGTGAGCCTGTCACTTCAATGAAAACAACTGACAATATTTGTTGCCAAAAATAAAATTTGAGCTTTCAAGTGAAAGTTAGAATTTTGGCAAAATATATTCACTACCATAAGCCTGACAGCTTGCCAATATTTGGAGACTTTTCTGGTGAGATAGGTGATGATATTAATGAATGTAATATATATATATATATATATATATATATATATATATATACACACACACACATATATGGATATATGTTAATATATAAAAATAAAATAATAAAATGGGCCAACATTAGGAAGATCTGCATAACTCAGCTAGTCAATATTTTTCAAATGACTAATGCATCATGGTACTAAAACCATAAACCAGTGAAAGATGCATTTAAAGTGTAAGATAGACTAATGGGTTTTATATAATAGATTATAAAATGTTTTATGATATGATTTTAGATTTTATATTGTAACTATCTTTATTTTTATTTTTTTCCACAAGTATCCTATCAAACATTTTAGCCATATAAAACTCTGAATTAATGCTATTATAATGACTGTATGAAGCCCAATCATATAGCTCTAACATAACTGACTAGCCATTTCTTTATTACTGAGGAATTGCTTTGTGTTTCATCACCAGTATAAATAATGCTGTGGTAAACATCGTCCTTTATACATTTTTTTAATATTCCCAATTGCAAAATCACATGAACAAGCTTTTATAACTTAAAAAAATTATAAAGAGAAACAATTTGAGTGAAGCTGGGAAATGTTTATTTAATTTTCTCTCCTTCCCCCACCAATCTAGCAACATTGGATGCCTATCATCTGCTGATTCCAGGGTGAGGCATTGAAAGAAAGGGTTCAAGAGAAAGGTAGCTTGAGGTTCAGATTCTGACTATCCAATTCAGTTAAACGAACACTGGTTGCCTACAGCACTCAGCATTGTGCTACGTGTTGGGATGTGATATATCATCATAGCAACTGGTTTCTAATGAGCCTGGCCTTTGCAATGCTGTCAGAGATGGTCTCATTTCATCCTCACACCAACCTATGATGCACGTGATATTATTAACACCCCCGTTAGAGATGAGATGTGAGGATCAGAGAGCTGAACTGACTTGTCCAAGGTCATATAGCTCTTAGGAGGCAGAGCTGGGATTTGAACCTGTGTGGTTCAGAGCTCATTACCCTTTACTACATTGTCCTTCCCTCAAGAGAACTTGTGATTAGGGGAAGCAAAGGTCCACAGCATCCTTTCCAGAGGATCTCATTCCTGCCATGTGTATGTTCCAAAAGCAGTTCTGTGGAAGAGTCAGATACAAAAGCTCCCAGGACTTAAGCTGCTAATAGAGGAAGGATGTCAGCATTGATCACACCATTGGAGTGTTTCTACCTAAAATAAACAAGTCCTGGTCACTGGAATATTTTACTGCTAACATTTATTTGCAATGCTTTGAAATGTACTTACATTTAAAGCGCGCGCGCGCGCACACACACACACACACACACACACACACACACCCAGGAGAGCAACAATTTGAAGTGTACACAAGAAGTTGAAGAAAACGTAAATTCTTCACTTGATCTTAACCAAAAAGCCAAGAAGCAATAAAACTTAAATTCTTAAGGAAATGAAATGTTCGGACTGGACTAGACCACCAAATGATGTTTTATGAAAAAGAGTTTTGTGGGTCATTCAAGTTTAGGACATGCTGCATTCTTCACCTTAATGATGCGAATTAAAGAAGTTAAAGCTCTGAGAAGTCCTGCAGCAAAATAACCTGCTTAAATGTATTTGATCCAGAATTTCCAGGACTTATTTATGCCCAGAACCCTTTCTCAGGTGACCCCCTATTTGCATCCCACACGCACGGGGCAATGATGGACTAGACTTAGGCTAATTGAACGGTAATTCTCCTCAGGTTGCTTTTGAAAGAAGCAAAAGCCAAGCACCATTAGTCCATGGATTCCTGTAAGTGGTTGAGGCCGGCTGAGCACGGGTGGCTGTGTTTTTAATCCTTCATCACATCTCACCAAGGGGATCAAACAGAGCAGTGAAACATGACAATTCCCACCGAACAGGCTAATTCTCACCTTCTGACTCATTTCCCTCACGCTTTTGAAGAGTCTGGAGGCCAAAGAGAGCCCTGCTTACGAAGCAGGGGAAGGCCCTTTTCCACGTTTCCTGCGACGCCTGGTCCAGCCGTGTCCCTGCGACAGGGAACACCTGCTGCCCATCCTGCAGCTCCGCAGCTCAGCCAACTGGCCCAGCTGGTCCTCCCTCCCAGCACATGAGCTGTTTCAGGGGCGTGTGAGGAAGATTTGACTCATCCCCAAAACGGCCTGCCACCTCCTCCCAGCCCCCTTCGGCTATTGTTTGGATGGAGGTGGTGATTGAATTAACAAAGCTGTTCGAGGCAGAAACGGAACACATGGAAAAGGACTCAGAGCCCTCAAAGGCCGCGTCGTTCGCTCTCCACTCAGGAGCCCAGAGAGGAGCTGCACTCAAGTGGTACCTGGTGATTACAGTGTTAGGGGAGCTCGGCTCCTCCGTGCCTGTCACTCAGGCTGCTGAAGAGAGGTCTCAGCCAGGGGGCCCGCCGAGTGGCTGGGAGGAGGCTCAACCCTGTAATTATGATGCTAATTCCCAAAAGGTCAGAACTCCTTAATCAAATATTAATCAAACCGTTTTGTAAATGATGATGATTCTATCCAGGGTGGGAGGTAGAGCAGTCAGGGGCAGGGCCCCGAGTCCACTTGAGCTAGAATGGATTTGGAGGGAAAGTGCTGATAAAAGGAAATAGCTTTATTCAGGAAGAGGAAAATCAGTAGTAAGCTGTTAATTTGTTGTTGTTGTTGTTTTTAGTTCAAAACAACATCATTTTCTATGACTGTCTTTTTACTCTGAACAGCCCTGTTAGAGGACCAGCTAAGAGATGACAGTCCAAATATGCAGACATCCCTCCCCTCTTGCCCTCTCTAAGCACATTCCTGTGCAATAGGCTTACATTTGCCCAGCCCTCTCAGTCCATGAAACACTTCCATCTGCATTGTCCTGTCTGCTCCTTGCAGCAACCTCACAAGAGAGGTTCAATCCATTACAGGGTTGAGGAAACTGAGGCGCAGAGAGATCCCGTTGCTTTCCTTTAGCTGGTGGGTAGCAGAGGGGTGGCTCAAATCTAAATCTTTTGATCCAAAATGTAGTGCTCTCTGCACATACAAAACTTCTATTAAAGGGGATCTTGGCTTCTTAGGTTTCCGAGCCATCTGGGCCTCTTATTCAATAGTCAGGGCTCTGTCCCCTCCCAACCCTATCCCAAATAAGAATTCAGGCGCTGACTTGGAATGGCTAGGGCTCTTTGTTGCAAACCTCCTAGTTACAAATAAATAAATAAACTACACAAACAAACAAAGAAATCTTGCACCCTCTCCAATTTCAGAATTGGTAGAAAATACATTTACACACACTCTCTCACACACACATGGTTCCTCTTATATTAAAAAAGTATGCATATTTAGAGATTAGTTGCCTGAAAAAGCATAACCTCATTCACTAGATCACTTATGTGTCATTACACTTCTTTAAGGCTTTGAGCCATCTCTGGCCCATATAAATTTTTTAAAATATTGCTGATCAGCCGAGATCAAGTTACTGGTACATTTGTGGCCACTCTCATTATGCAACTGGTCGCGGTCATCTTTCTGGGCCAAGTGGGTTCCTTTGTGGCTCCCTTATTATGTGCACCAGGCTGCAAACTCCAGGCAGAGCACGCTGGCAAACAGCCTCCTCTTCCAATCCTCATTTTCTCTCCTTCCCGGGGTGTGAGCTCCCCAAAGTGTGATTAATCCATCTATTGATCGCCTCCTGCCATAGTGAGGGTGAGATATGGCTAGCAGTCGGTGCCAGGCGCCTATGTGACCGGACTGCTAAGGCGGGCTAGGTGAGGACAGACAAATGCTAGCCGGGACTTTCCGACCCCGCAGCCAGAGGGGGCAGCAGTAGCTGCGCTTGCCTCAGCCCTGCAAAAATGATGCTCCTCAGCAGAATGCAGCTGACTCTTTCTCAAATGAATTATAATGCCTGTTCCCAGCTATCTCAATAGGCTTCACAAAGGTCTAATAAAGGTTTATGGCTCAGGGGAAAGAAGAAGATGAAAAATAAAATGACAAGACAGAAACCTCTTGGAAATAGAGCCAAACTAGAATGTGCAGCTTTGATTGAAGCGTTCCAGGCAGACATAATGGATGACCAAAAGCACGCCAGCCAAAGCGATTAGACGACTAAGAAGGCGTTTGTCTAGTATTCAGAGGCACTGCGGTGGGGGGATGGTTAGGCGACGATAAGCTGAGGGGGTAGGTAAAGATTACTGATAAAACCTTCTACAAACTAAGAGGGCAAAATGAAAACTATGGGCACTAAACTTATTCTCACAGCTAGTTTTAGTTAGTAAAATGAGGGTAAAAGTTGGTCCAACAGAAATCAGAAAACCTTTTACTTTTCTTTCCTCTCCTGCCCCGCCCCCCCCACAAAGTCAGGCACACCTGTCCTCAGTTGTGGATGCCCCATTTCCTTTCCTTCTGTCCCCACATGTACAAAAGAACCCCCCAGCCACAAGTCACACACTCTTCATTTCAGCAGCTCCCATCACAGGCAGGAAGCCACCTGGGATCATGCAGCAACCTCTATTTCCTTGGGATTGATTTTCCATGCACACAAGCAGAAAACAAGCTGAGAAGTGGGTCAGTGGTTTAAAACCTAGTGGCCCCCCTCCACTGGGGAGAGTGGCAGTGTACATTTTAAGACAGCCAGACCCCCTCATAGTAGCTCTCGTGTCTCTGACTCACATAAGCTTTTCTGCTTCTATGTTCCAGAGGAAGGAACAGACAGACTTGACCAAGGACAAAAAAAACAAAACAAACAAACAAAAATACTTCCCCTGAAGCCCCCACAGTGACAAATGAAATAAAGAACAGAAAGTAAGTCAAATACAAAAATTTTAATAACAACGAGTTAATGCTGATTTATGTAGCATTTCTCTGTAAGGTACATGTAAAGAATCTAGTATTTGTTAAGTTCCTGCCTGAATAGCAGTTTCTTGCTAGGGGCTGGGTGTTCCACAGTGAACAAGGCACACAGGTCTTGCACTCGAAGAATCATAGCTTACAGGGAAACAGAGCATTGAAAAACAGGACTAAAATTCTATAGTCAGGTTTTTAGCTCCGGATGAGGTGGGAATCCAGTCACTAAATCTGGTGTTGGTGACTCTGTCTTATGGCTCCTGGAGGAAACCACACACAGACTGGAACCTGAAAGATGAGTGGGAGTTTGCCATATAGCAAAAGGGGCAGATAGGAGAAAGGTAAGAGAGTGGGTAGGAAAGACAAGATTATTGTAGACAGAAGGGCCATCATCACACAGTCCTGGAGGTGAGAGGGGTCAGGGCACATTGGGATAATAGCAAACTATTAAAACTGACTAGAACTTAGTATGTGAGGAAGACAATGACAAGCCACAAGGCAGGAGAGTCACATCAGGGCCCTGTAGGAAGTATTAAAGTGCGTGGACTGACCTAACTGGTTTGGCTCAGTGGATAGAGCATCAGCCTATGGACTGAAAGGTCCCAGGTTCAATCCAGTCAAGGGCATGTACCTTGGTTGCAGGCACATCCCCATTGGGGGGGGGGGGGCGTGCAGGAGGCAGCTGGTCGATGTTTCTCTCTCATCGATGTTTCTGACTCTCTGTCCCTCTCCCTTCCTCTCTGGAAAAAATCAATAAAATATATTTTAAAAAATAAAATAAAATGTGTGAACTTAGTTCTGTGGGCAATTGCAGAACCACAATGGAATTAAATAGGATAGAGATGTAATCAGTGGTGACAATGTGGGGAATGGGTTGAAAAAGAGCAACACTAGAAACAGACGAATTAGGAGAGGATTGCCCTAATCAGTCAGGTGGCCTGATCTCAGGTGCTGGCAGGAGTGATGGGGTGGATGAAAGAGAGGAAGCCCAGGTGAGTCTCAAGGAGGAACCATATTCATTGAGAATTTATCTCAAGAGTATATAGTTTATTATAAATGGGTTCCAGGAAGAGCCCAACACTTCTTCCATGTGTAATACATTTCAATCAAATAATGTATGGAGTGAAAACCTCCTCTTTCCATTAAGTCCTGGGATTAGGACAACTTCAGGAGACAAGAGAATAATAGATATGGTAGGTTCATATTCTATTTGGAGAATACTCCCAGGATATAAAAGGGAAAGCTCTGGAAAAGTCAAGAGGAAAATGGAGTCACAAGCCACATGTGAAGAACTGGCTGTGTCAGATGGACACATAGTCACTTCAGTACTGTTACTGTCCTGACCACCAGCCGAGGAAGGCAGAGTTGCTTGTGCTTGGAGATGAGCGAATCATTTCCCACAAAACCAGTGTTTCAATATTTTGCTTGGCACCCAAGTCAAATTGGACTGGAGAAGAATGCGGTTTGGAAAGAGGCTGAGGTGTAATAAATGAGACAGTCTGTGAGAAGTGTCAGTGATTCCAAATACAAAGCACCATCTCCGATAGAAATATTATTTGTTAGTGTCTTTATTAATAATCTGGAATGAGGGATTCTCTAATTGAGGCAAATCACAGATGCTTCTAAATTAGGCAGCAATGTCAACACCCAGCAGATCACAATGTCCCCAAAGAGGTTAGAAATGAGGGGCAGGAAATAATAAAGCAAGGTTAAATTTGGCTGAATGGGAACTACATCTGGGGAAAGATAATTCAAAAAGCAGATAGTCATTGGGCCAAAGAAATCTGGACCACACTGGTGCCAGAGGAGACCAGGTGCTCTACCGGATGGCAGATGAGGTGAGCATTTAAAATATGATAGGGCAGCCTGAAGCCCATTTGGTCCTGGCCTGCCACATCTGATAAAGAACACTGACAAAGATCTGGTCTGCCTCAGCATTCCATGTTTGCAGGCCATTCACAAAAGAAATTCAATCCATTCACAGCTTTTACTTTAGTTATTGAGATGAAATAAAAATTACCTATTTCTACCTCTACCCTTATCTCAAGTTCATGGTCAATGCTTTTCAGCTAAAGAAATAACACAATGGTGGTGTGCCGTAGGAGCTTCAGTCATAGTAAGTAAGATATATCGTTAGTATTCTCTCATTATTCTCCCATTACTGTATCTTTATAATGGTCTTTCAGGTAAGTGGCTAGGCAGTCATGTGGTCTATCTCTGTGTTACATATTAAGCATCTGAGGCATGGTTGCTACGTTATTGGTCTCTTTGCCTGGTGCTTTGTTCATTATAGGGACATGTTCTTTCTAAATAATTTAGAGTGTTGAATGGAAATGGAGAATTGTCATCGATGCCATTGCAGGTCTAAAGGGCGCATTATTGGATGACTCTATAGGCAGGTGAAGTATATGGCTTAAGGTACCGCTACTTAATATTAATTGATACATAAATAAATATAAAATAATCTTCATAATAAAATTCAGAACTTTGCTGGACACTCCTTAGTTTAAGTTTCATTATTAATCTACTTTGAATCATAAAAGAAAATGTGAATACAGCATGATCATAATATTTTCAGTGCTAAAGGTTTCTTAAGATGTATATCAAGTCTAACTAGAAACCTTGTCAGAAAAGGAGGCAAGAAATGGAACTAAACACTACAATTGCAAGGCAAATTATTTCATTATTTCCTCAATTTGCTTTCATGACTTATCAATCACATTCAGAGGATGTAAATGTTCCTAAAGTAAAAACACAAATTCACCCAACTGTAATGGCTGTTTTAAACACTCCTATTGGCCATGTATGTGTTTGGGCAGTTACTGGTGTGCATGCTCAGAAGCTCTCCCAAGAACTGAACTTGAATTTTGACCTTGATTAGAATCTGGGCACTATGGTTTTAGAGCTTTGTTTGAAGTCAGATTCATTTCAGTCATATTATCTGAGTGACAACTCATTATTGCTATTCAAGTAAGGGATAGTTGTGGTTTGGGTTTTAGTGAAGGATAGTAAATTTTATAGTGTATATAATTTGGAACATGTTTGTGTTCAGTCCATATGTGGAAATCTGCCCGCGTGCTTATTATTATGCTTTATCTACAAATGACCAGATGGCCTTGTCCAAATGTGGAGAAACAATTTAGTGCCATTTTAAACCATTAAGGCTATTAACTCTGACTCAAGATAATCTTTTGCCCAAAGGGAACTAGTTTTGCTGTCCTTCAAAGTCATCAAATGTAATTAAATGTCATATTGAGGAATAGACGTTAATGGATTAAGGAGACAGCACTGTCAACCAGTTCTGGGTCAACCAAGGCAAAGAAAATAGAGAAATAGATCAGAAAGATGATGTATTAGGTAACGTACTGGCTAAGCTGCTGTAACAAAGAATCCCCAAAATACAATAACTCAAAAAAGATAACTCATTTTCCTTTTTGACAAAAAATCAGAGATAGGTGAGAGGTCCACGATAGGCAGCTTTGGCCCAGACAGTGTGGCTCAATTGTTGAGCATCAACCTATGAACCTGGAGATCACTGGTTCGATTCCCAGTCAGCGCACATATGTGGGGTGCAGGCTCGGTCTCCAGCAGGGGTGTGCAAGAGGTAGCCAATTGATGTTTCTATCCCTCTCCCTTCTTCTCTCTCTAAACAAACAAACAAACAAACAAACAAACAAACAAAAACATATTAAAAAAGACAGGCAGCTTTGTTCCTTAAGACCAAGTGAGACCCATACTCTTTCTATCTCATTGCTCTGACAATCATTATAGTCTTTTCCACATTTACATGGTTGAGGCTATCTCACCAGTGCATATCCATCCCTGTCAGTTATACAAGGAAAAGAGAAAATGAGGATAGACAGCAATTTTATTTTAAGGAATTGATGTTAAAATTGTACACATCACTTCAGATTGCTTTGGAAAAAGAAATTCCTGACTTCAACAGTACGCACATGGGAGGTCACTAAAGTTTCTCTCCTTAGGAAAATCTGTGAAAACTTGTCCCCATGTTTCAAAGCTGGCCTTGACTAGCTCCCCGTGAGGTGTGTGCTGAAGACAAAACTCAATAACAAAGAAATCTATGCTCTTCCATTAATTAATTTACCCCAGAGAATGAAGACAACATATTTTATTAAGACAAGTTCCCAATGTAAATTCTCTCAAAAGGGATCCAGACAACTTTTCTTTATAAAACTATCAATTGGCTACAACTGCAACAATGAATAATTACCTTTTGCTTCTTAACCTTCACCTGGAAGAAGTCAGTTCAATGTGACTCACCCTGTTCAGAAAGGGCTTGTGGGTCCCTATATGCTTTCAAAGGGCTACCAGAGATGTTGACAGGAAAAAAAAAACACACACCCAGAAAGGCCCACTGCCTTGTTATTGTTGTTTTTCCTTCTCCGAACTAAGACCCCTTCTAACTTATCTCCATAAGGCTATTGGCTCAGCTCTGCCCAATCCTGCTTGGCTCAGAGGGCACTGGCCTCCTTTCATACTCCCTTTACTCCAGCTTCCATCTTCACAATGTCCTCAATAGGAGTGGATTCTCCCAGCCTCCTGTCTGGCCATGACAATAGAGCTTGATGATTTAATCATGCATTTGCCAGGCTGCCTAGGAGACAGCTGGCCATAGTGAGGATACAATCTGTGGCTGTGGAACCCAGCCAAGTAAACTGGGGTTGAAACTATGACCTTGGCCTCCTGGGTATAAACTCTGAATCAACTGCACTGACTGGCCACATGTATAGCAAGACTGTTATCGATGATGATGACGACGATGATGATGATGATAAAAAATACTATATATTGCATTTATAGAGTATACACTATGGGTCAGGTCTTTATGGGGATTATCTCCTAGGAGTCTCTCAATTCCCTGTGAAGTAAGGATGCCTACCATCATTTCCATTTCACATGTAAGGAAATAGAAGCTTAGTGAGGCTAAGTATCTTTCCTAAGGGCACATAGCTAATAAATAGTAAAACAGGATTCAAACACAGGCTATTCGATTCCAGAATTCTCACAAGTCCTATGAGGATTTCCCATATTGTAGGCATAACAACCAATATGAAGAAGCTGTGTCATTCAAATAAACTAGCTAGCTAGCAAGAGCCTCCTGATTTTTCAATTGAAGACTATTTGTTAGCCTTAGAGCTTTTGACTTGTACATAATGGCATCATTGATTTTAATGTCCCAGAATCCCATCTTTGGTGCTGGATGATGACATGCCTGGAAGGGAGTGGTTGACATTAAACATGTTCATACCAACCGCATTCTCAAGAATATTTTATGAAAAGCTGAGTTTCCATAGAGTCAATATTTGATCATTATTGTATTACTTAAACACTGCTTAGTACAATTATAGATTGGTACAACTTTTCTGGTGGCTTGGTAATAATATATCAAAATCCTTAACTGGGGTACATATTTGATCCAGGCATTCCCTTTGGCAAATTTATCCTAAGGAAATCAGTTTTGGGAAAAATATGCAATGATGAAATAAACTGAAAATTTTAATTACACTATTGTTCATAAAAATAAAAAAAGTATAAAATACCCCAACAGTCTGTCAATATGGGATTGATTAAATAAGTTTTGATAAATTCTTAATAAAAAAATTCTACTTCGCCTCTTCAAATTGAAATGTAAATCTACATTTGTGTTTGTGATGTGCTGGTAAATTAAAGATCTTTGTGATATATTGGTAAATAAAAAAATAAATAATTAAATAATCTGGATAGTATTTGTTTCCCTGGTCTGCCATAACAAAGTGCCTCACACTGGGTGACCTACAACAACCTGATTCTCTCACAGTTTTGGAGGCCAGAAGTCTATTGGTTCCTTCTGGGCTCTGAGAGAGAATTCTTGACAGCACCAAGAATTGCTGTCAAACCCCAGAAGCTAGATGCCCCTCTTCTAGCTTCTGGGGGTTGACAGCAATTCTTGGTGCTCCTTGGCTTAAAGAGGCATCACTCCAATCTTTACCTCCAGCCGCACACGGCCTTCTCCCCTGTGTCTCTGTGTCTTCTCATTTTCAGCATGAGATTTAGGGCCCAGCCTATTCCAGGATGATCTCATCTCAAGATCCTTGCTTTAATTACATCTGCAAAGACTCTTATTTCACAGAAAGCCACATTCTGAGGTTTTTGGGTGGACATAGCTTGGGAGCTACAATTCAACCCATTACATATGGTTCTATTTTTGTTTTATGAAAAATATATGCATATATATATATATATATATATATATGAGATTATCATCGTTATATTGGACTTTGTAGTCAGACAAATGAGCTTTTGATCATAGTTCTACCTTTGGCTGACCGGCCACAAGCAAATTACTCTAATCTTGGAAATTCAGTTTTCTAATGGGGATAATTCTTATTAATACCTTAGGTGAGCAATAATACTACACATAGTTATTATAAGAAGTTTAAGAGAAAATATACAAAAAATGCTTAGCATAGTGCCTAACTGGTAGAAAATTCTCCATAAATAGTAGTTATGATGAAAAATGAAAGTTCTGGAAGGATAAACCCCAAACTAAAATATTTTCAGGGGGTTAGTCATTATAGATGGTTTCCACTTCTTAAAAAATGTATTACTATATTTTATAACAATTTAACCACACATGTATTTACCTTTTTCAATCAGGAAAAAAGAACAATAAAGCCATTCTTATTTGAGGAAAGAACAAGACTTATTAGGTTCTATATCCCCTTGATACTTACATGCACATGTGAATAAGCCAGGCATTACAGATTAAATTAGCCATGCAACTAATTTAAAAACACACATACACACAAAAACATTCTCTCCCAACCTCGGGAGCTCCTTCCTCTCTCTCACTTCACATTTTTCCACTTGTAAAATTGGTGTTGGTTTCACTGACATTTCAGTGCCAGAGCCCCAAAATGCTAACAAACATTTAGGAAGAGCAGCATTTCTTAAATGTCCACATTGCTAAGGGTGAGGCATGGCATGTTTGAAAGATGGGCTCCTTCTGTGGAAAGAGATGCTGTCTCAACACAGTGATAAAGGAGTTCTGTCAGAAGCAGGATTCAGGGAGGGAGGGAGACAGCAAAGTCAAAGCCAAAAGGTTAGGTCAGATGTGATATTGTCTGATGGATTTGTGTCACAGTTGAATGTCCATGTTTAAGGTTAGCTGCTCTCTGAGAAAGGAAACCCCTCACCTAAAAGTATGTACTTTAAAAAAACTTTTTTCATGTTAAAAGTAGTATGTGGGAAATAAAGAAAGTGTAGAAAATGCACACACACACACACACACACACACACACACACACCTGTCAACACATACGGCACCTGTGTGTGAAATAGGAAAAGGCCTCTCTCATTGGGGATCAGATTAGAAAAAGATGAGCCCACTGGGCAGATGCAGCCCCTGTAGCTGCATGTTTTGACAAGCTGAGAGTTCTGTTATGCAAATGAGAAAAAGGGCACCTTTTCCTCTGACCTGAAACCCCTTGTAGACCCCTGTCCAGGCACAACTGGGATAACAGCATGTGGTGACCCAGAAAATGAGATTATATCACAACTATAGTTTTTTAAAAATATATTTTATTGATTTTTTTACAGAGAGGAAGGGAGAGGGATAGAGAGTCAGAAACATCGATGAGAGAGAAACATCGATCAGCTGCCTCCTGCACACCTCCGACTGGGGATGTGCCTGCAACCCATGTACATGCCCTTGATGGGAATCGAACCTGGGACCTTTCAGTCCGAAGGCCAACGCTCTATCCACTGAGCCAAACTGGTTAGGGCTCGCATCTACAGTTTTTAGTGTTTTTATGTAACATTTGATACATACAAAACAATTTATGTAATGAAAATAAAACTTATGGAGTAAAATTTTTGAAAGTAGGTACATCAACCAAGTTAAGAACAGAAACATTAGCAATCCTACTGCATCTCCTTTTATGGTCCTCATTATCCCTATTTTGAATTTTGTGTTTATTACTGTCTTGATGTGTTACATATCTCTATATCTATCTATCTATCAATCAATCAATCTATCTATCTATCTATCTATCTACCTATCTATCTATCTATCTATCTTGCATCAGGTTGAATCTAGCCAGGCTTCTATAACTTGCTTTTTTTTTTTTTTAACTCATACTGTTCTGGAGTCTAATCCATAACTTAATTTAACAAATAGCTTTTATGCCATAAAATTTGTACAATACTGTACAAACTACAAAGTATTCCACAATATCTTTGGACCATAATTTAACTAATTATGTTATTATGTTAAATTAGTTAAATAGTAATTATGCTACATTAACATAATTTAACTAATTATAAAAGCAGACTTTTACGTTATTTCCAATGTTGCTATAAAACTCTTCATGATGGTTTTTAACTTCCATCTAAAGGAAATCTTGGACAACATCCTTGATTCTTTTCTTAGAACAAATCCCTAGACATAGACTTGGTGTGTCAATGGTACGCTGATTATAAGGCTTTCACTGTGCATTAATACTTATGTTATGGTTAAGATAATGAAGAAGCCACCCAACTGAGAAGTGATACCTAAGCCAAGGAAGTTAAGGGATAACAGGGACATGTAAACACTTTCTAGATCTGTTGATCTCAAAGAAATACACTGTGGAGAAAAACCCACAGGGTGGTGCTATCTGTTCTGATTTCAGAAGGTCAAGGTTAACCATAATAATCTGAATAATGGTGTCAGTGTGGGGGTGGTCATTTGGGAGAGAATTCTCAAGCAAGAATTGATGAGCATGAAGAAACACAAAACCAATCCAGGGAACGTAACATTGGATTCAAGTGAACCCCAGAAGAGGGCAAAAGCACCTCTCCTTGTTGTAGTCAAGATGAAGGCCAGCCCAGGAAAGGAGATTAGAACATGAATATTAAAAGCAGAAAGGAGGACTCTGAATAACCTACCATCACAGCCCAGTGTCATCCCACAAGGAGCTCTCACCTCACTGAGCAAATAGGTCAAGACTTTACAAGGAGCAGGATGCACCAACCTCAGCTTCAGACCCAGAAATGGGAGACAAATGAGTCCTTCTAAGAACAGAAGAACTTGATGAGCAAAGCAGACAAAAGTCCACCTACAGAGACCTTCTTCCTCGGAGGAGAATGGTTGCCTCAGTCATTGCCTAGTTTGGCCTTGACAGATATTTAACAAACAGAAACGTTACATATATTAGTATATTTGTTGCTTTAAAGAACAATTTTTAAAAGCTCTTCTTTTTCCAGGAAGCATTTCTATTTTCAACTGATTCAATTATTTGAATACTATGCCTAAAATCTTTACAATTGAAATGAGCACGGCTTCCTTTCTATCGTGTCTGGAGATGAGAAATTAAATTTGTGTGGTAAATAGATTGTCAATAATGCATTTCAAAAGGTCATAATGTCTGGACTTAAGCAAAATTATGCTTTTATATAAGGAAATGTTTTCTCTTATCAAAAGACATGCCAATAGTTCTCTTCTGCCTCACGTTGTGGCATTGGCCTGCTTTGCTATGTGTTGAAACAGTGTCTGCTCAGAAGAACCAACCAATAACAGCAGTTACCACTAATTGAGCATTTATTACGTCTCAAATATACGTTAAGTCCTATGTATGTATAAAACAGTTTAATCCTTTTAACAACCCACTGGAGAGGCTGTTGACATTTAATAGAGGAGTAAGCTGAGGGTCATTGAAGTCACCTAATGGTTGGAGGTCGCTACCAGAGGCAGTGACACTGTGGCAGTGACCTGGCTAACCACCTTCCATCTATAACCCACACCAACTGGGAGCAAGGGGGAGGGAGCATCAGCCAGGTCCTAACATGGATGGGGCAAGAAACAGAAAAGAGTGGTGGGCCTGAGCTTACCTGGATGGGAAGAACCATATTAAAAAGCTTCAGCATTACAAGGCTAGTGTGGTTCAGTGGTTGAGCATTGACCCATGAACCAAGAGGTCACTGGCTCGATTCCAGTCATGGCACATGCCCAGATTGTGGGCTTGACTCCAAGTATGGGGCATGCAGGAGGCAGCAGAGCGATGATGTTTCTCTCTCATCGATGTTTCTATCTCTCTATTCCTCTCCCTTTCTCTAAAAATTAATAAAAACATTTCTAAAAAGGCTCAACCTTTATAATCCTTCTCTTTAGGTGTTGCTTCCCACTGTTTTCCCTAAAGATTTTTTCTCTTAATCATAGTCTTAATATTGTCCTGTCAATATACTTACTTTTAAATTTTTATTTTAAAAAATAACCACCTTTAGAGAATATACATAAGGAAAATGATTGCTCACCTCACCACCACTTCAGCTTTCAGTTAGAATTATGACCCAGATTAGAAATAAAATCAAGCACTTCCCATCCTGAGCTCTGCATTAGAACCTTGAAGGATATGTCCATGAAAACTTTTCAGCTGTAGGACGTACTGTAAATTGAATTTATGGACTTTATAAGCTCTGTCAAGGTAGCTCTGTCTTCATGAGTATTTCATTTTGAATTTATAAAGAATCCTTGACCCCCAACTATATGCCAGTAACTATCTCAGTTGCTGGGAAGACAAAGATGGATAAGGCATTTTCCATGCCTGGGAAGTGAGAAGACCACAAACAGAAGTAAAAAGATTACAACAAAGTGGGGACTCTGGCTGCCTATTAAAATCATCTGGAGAAATAAAATATGCAAACAAACAAACATACCCATGACTGGATCCCACCCTCAGAAATTTTTATTTAATTGATCCTGGGTGGGACCCAGTCATTTTTCCAAGCTCTCTAAATGATTCTGAAGTTCAGCCAGGACTCATGATCACTAAAACTGAGGCATGTATAAGATATCCAGGGGAGTTGATCTGGACTCATCTGGGGAAGTAATATTGAGTTAGATTTTGGGAGGATTGATGGGAATGTGCCAGACATTCCAGGGCAGAGCTGAGGATGGGCATTGAGGGAGAACAAAGAACGTGGACAAAACTCTAGCACACAACTCAGAAGGTGACCTTCATGGAGTGGCTGGAAAGCTGGTGGGTCAGAGCTGAATGGAAGATGAGGCTGCAAAGCTGATGTGGGCAGGTGGAGGGGAGGGCACAGGAAGGGGTAGGTCAAGAAAGATGGCATGCCAGACTGAGGCTATAAGACTATTCTAGAGGTGACATGTGTCCGTCAACAGTTTCCCAGTTGCAGTGTGTGTGTGTGTGTGTGTGTGTGTGTGTGTGTGTGTGTGCATGTGTGTATGTGTGTGTGTGTGTGTGTGTGTGTGTGTGTGTGTGTGTTTGAGGGAGAGAAGGGAGTATCTAGAAAGAAGGTCCCTATAGTATATGAGCCTGGAGATAGAAGCCTGTGAAAAGGTTCTTGCGATCCTTCTGATGAGATTTAATTCAAGAAGATAAAATAACTCATACATTTTTGTTTGTTGCCTTGGGACGACTGGCCAGTAACTACACTCTATTAAAACAACAAGTAATGTTTTGAGAATCTACAGACACTGAATGAAGCCATGGGCAGATAGAGGTAGATAAGACTCTAGGGGGTCAGTATAGGTGGTGACTTGTCCAAACCAACTTCCAGAAATGAAACAAGTTAAAAAACATACTTATATTCAAGAGGGATTTGGATCCATGTAATGTGAAGATACACTTGAATAGTTAAAGATAAGTTATAGACATTGGTATCAAGGAGGTCAATTATGGTCTCCCAGAAGACATTGCTTCTTGCCCATATGAAACACAGGATTCTTGGTTGAAGGGATTGTTAGTTACCTCCTAACATGGTATTTCTTATATTTAGAATGTTTTACTTGAATAAATGTGGCCTAAGAAACTTGAGTTAACTGGAATTCCCAAACAGCCCTAACTATAAGGTGTTCGTTAATTACCATAGTGACCATTGCAAGTGTCTACATGGAAACACGTGGATGCAGTACCAATTGCTTGCAGCACCTTGTGGCCTCTCAGAACTATTATCCCTCAAGTGGACTAAAATATGCAGGAGACCTCTTGCCCTCCAGTATTGTGGAATTGATCTTGAATAATAAGGATGCAGATGATAGGTTTATTATGCTTTAGTAACAAATAAATTTAAAATCCACTCACAAATATCCATTTGTATGTAAAAACCAGTGTTCATTATAGTAAATATTTTTTGACATTAAATGAAATTAGTGAAAGATTGGGAGAAATATGGAATCAATCAGCCATTTCTTTCTTTCTTTCTTTCTTTTTTTTTTTACTCAAGCTCTAAGAGCTGATGAGGTGTTTTAATTATTTCGTTTCACATGTGGAAAGAATAAATCTGAAGGAAATAGCTTAGGATTCTTTCCAAGTTTGAATTACAAATTATCCCAGGACCCTGGAGAGAAGCAACAGCAAACATGATTTTAGGTGGTTCTTTCTCAGGTCAACCTTCCGATCAATATGGAAAACAACCTTGAGGACCTAATTTTTTCCTTGTGCTGTTTCCCAGAGTTGAGGGGAGTTTAATCTTCCTTTGGATCAGTCTATGAGATGTGTTCTTCATGCTGTGTGGCTGGTGTCCCAGGCCCAAATCCTGTGAAAGCTTGTTTCAGATGGCCACAGCTGAGTCCTACAAAATAAATGCCCCATCGCCCCTTTAGCTTGAGGCCCGCACCAGAGACAGAAGACACTGACTGTCCCTGTGACCTGTTCCTTGAACATTTGGACCTTCACACTCAAAAAGGAGGAAGCTGGGGCTCCTGCAGTGCTAATATGCTACCCAGAGTGGGACTTTCATTTCAGAGACGGGAATCTCTGATAATCCCATTCCTAAACTCTACTCTGGACAGTTTGTGACCTCAAGGAGAAGAAGATCCACATGATGAGAATAACCACGTGGAATAGAAGTGTTCCAGGAGATAGAGGAGAATGTTGTCCCAATCTAGTTTCATTTTCAAACCCTTTCATTTTCTCCCATAAGCACTGACCCCCATCTTATAGTGGCCAGTTTGATGGCCCCGAGGAATCCTCTGTATCTTTGATTCGTATCCTTCAATGTAGATGTGAAGGGAAATCTTGAACATCCTATAGGAATGACAATGTGCCACTAACCATAACTGAAACCTATTTTAAAAAAATCACACAACTTATTCTAGATGATGTTAAGAAAAACAACACGAAAGATACAATATTACGAAAAAACTGTCTCAATAGCATTTGCCCCATAAAAGGCAGTAGAAGAAACAGAAAATGTCATGGATAACTCGGTCAGCCCTTAGGAATTTTGTGGTATGAGAAAAACAAAGCCAAACCAGACAAGGAGTTAGTGTTTGAAAGAAGCTTGATCTAATTTCTATCCTCCACACTGGACAGCAAGAGAGGCATTTTTTTTTTCCTGTGGTGGTTTTCGAAGTCTTCCACTCAGAGGATGTTCTTTTTATCCCCTTTCGCATGGATTTGTCTTGACTCTCAATTTCCAGCTTGGTACCTGAGCAACCTCATTGGCATCTAAACTGCCAAGGGAAAAGTCTCGGGCATCCCAGAACATTGTTTAGTCACAGAATATCTTCCTGGAGCTGCTGTGCCTCCCAGAGCAACTTTAAACTGCTCTCTCTCCCTGCCTGAATGAAGGACACCTCCCTTTGGCATCCACACAGTCAATTGTTTCCTCTGGTGCAAGGCAGCTTCCATGACAATTGATGCCTGGAGCATTCTGCTGAGAAACGGGAGTCAAAGGAAAACCAGCAGCCAAGTGACTGTATCATTTTTTTTAAATACTAATTGACCTTATCAAGATAATTACTGCAGATTGGGAGACACTGACTTCCTCTGGAAGGTTAGATGGAAAACTTACTGATTCTGGGGAGAATAAAGGAAGAAAAAAAGTTCGCCGTGTTGAATGAGAAGCCTCAGGCTATTTTTTAAGGCAAATACTTCTTATTCAGAGATCCTGAAGCTGAGGGAATACGTTTGCTTTAAATCTGGAGGAAAACTATATAC
Organism: Eptesicus fuscus; assembly: GCF_027574615.1. Classification (NCBI taxonomy): domain Eukaryota; kingdom Metazoa; phylum Chordata; class Mammalia; order Chiroptera; family Vespertilionidae; genus Eptesicus; species Eptesicus fuscus. Next base: position 82,838,870 of record NC_072483.1, on the reverse strand, counting down.
TCTTGAGGATGTGTTTTGGCTCAGAACCTCAAAGCACTACAGTCCTAAAGTCATTTTTGAAGCCAATAGTATTATTCTCTCTATATATCATTATTCTCTCTATATATCAGCCCAGTGATTCAGTCATTCAATATCCATTTATTGAGCATCTACTTTTCAAAGTGCTATGTTGAATGCTACGTGCAATGCAAAGATGAATCACATACAGTGCCAGCCTTCTAGAAGCTTATATTGTCATGGGAGGCATTATATTAATACATAAATATAATACAAAATGGAAAATTCTATAATGTCCAGAAATCAGATCGAAATGTTAGGCTAAAATCTGGAAGAGATTATATCTAGAAATAACTTTGGAATCATTGGAACCAACTATTTTATTGGAAATTTTGAGCAAATTCAGCAATATGTTTCAAGAAGCCCTAATCTATTTTTTAAGATCATTAAAAATTATGGTGATTATATTAAGGTACAATTTACCACAAATTGGGTTGCCAGAATAAAATTGTTGCATTAGTTTTTTGTCAGATTCCTTTGTCATCAACCATACTCATCACATAACCATGCTCATCAACCATATGAACATTGGTCCATATGCTCAGTCTGGAACAGGTCAAGGTACAGAATGCAAAGAGATCTTTAGGTTGTTTTCAATGATCATTTGGTTTCCTCATAAGAAGCTTTTCTTGAAATCTTGTCCTATTCAACAGTTATCATAAGTTGGCCAAGGATGTAAATGGCATGCTCATCAGAGCAGACAACCTCAACCAGCGATAACAATGTGTTTATTCTAACAGGATGAAATTTAATAGTGGATAGAGCCTGTGTTTGTGTCCAGAAAGTAAGTGAATGTGTTCAGAAGTCAGAGATGTGGCTTGAAGGGCAGCAGGCATAGACATGACCAACGTGTAAGCTTATGTGAGGAGGCATCCAAAACACTAATACACACTTAGTCTGCATTAAGAAAGACTATTTCAAAAAGAGGACTGAACCACACTGTAGTCCAAACTGGTCAGAAGCTGTGCTTGGAATATTTTTGCCACACTTTTGGAAGACTATAGATCACCGAGGCTGGCAAAGGGAATTCAAAATCGTGCTATGAAAGGCATGTCTGAATTAATATAGCCTGCTGAGTCTAGAGAAGTTTCAATGGTGAGAAGTACATAGGATTATCTCTCAGTAAAGAATAGCTGCCATGGGGGAAAAGCATTAGGCATTCTAGTGAGCAAAAATGGGATCCTGGGACCCGGTGAAGGTAACCAGAGAGAGAATCTCTAGCTCAATATAAGAAAGAATTCTGTAACAATCGAGCCACCGTAAGAGAAACTTGGTGGTCTTGAGAGATAGTAGACTCTGCCACTGAAAGCATCCAGGGAGCATATTTAATGGGGATGTTAGTGTGAGATCACCTATCAGATAGGAAAACAGGACAAATGACTGTTGATGTCCTTGATAAATTGGGTTTTCTGTGAATTTATGAACATAGTCCTGGAGAATTAGCCTGTCTGTATTCATCTAAACACCTACATGCAATCACAACAAATCACTTACCAAGAAAATTGCTGAAAAAAAGACATTTGTCAAAAAGTGTGTAATACAAGACCTGCCTTGTCACCATGGCTCATGCATAGACACTCAACAAATATTTGTTGACTGAATGAACGTGGCTTGTAGTGCCGAGCAAATGAAAACAAAACCCAAAGCTTTATGAGTAATGCCGTATTGGAGTATGTTCATTAAATGCTACTAGCCACAGTTTCTATCTGTCTGCTTCCTGGGCAAGGAGCAAAAATGACAAACTCTTACAATCCTTGATAATTCTTTTTCACTTTTTTTTTTCTCACTTGACGTCCCCTTTAAGAATTCAGTTTTAAGCCCTTCAGCTCCAAACAACCTTTCCCCAACTGAAAAGAATGTTCTCTCAGTCACTTAACCTTGCTGACTGACAGACGGATCGGGTGAATGACTTTCAGTCACTGTGTCCCTGAGCCAGGCCCGGGCATTGAAAGCCTTTGTCTGTGACTGTGGCACAAAAGCTCCAGAAAGTAAACTAAGAGCTCAGCAAGCAGGAGAATGAGGCCAACGCTTAGAAAGGATCTTGAGATACATTAGATCTCATTCCACGCCCGCCCCCCACCCCAATTTCTCAGGGCGGAAGAACAATTCTAAATAATGGGATGTATAGCTACGGATGTTGTATCAAAGTGAATAAATCCAGCTAGGGAAATCATGAACCACAACTACAATTCTACTTGTTTTACTACAGTAAAAAATAAACTAAAAATAAATAAATACATATATCATATACTTTTTTCAAGAGAGAAAATTAAACTAAGAAAATCCATGAGAATGCTGTCTTGACAAAGACCCACTGCTATTATGCATCCTAGTTAGCTGTATTTCCCCTTCTCCAAATTGTTTTTTTTTTTTTTTTTCGGGGACTGGGGGAGAGGGGGAGATTGACATTGTCTGTGTGTGTGTGTGTGTGTGTGTGTGTGTGTGTGTGTGTGTGTGTTTATCATTTGAACCTTTGAAATTAGAAATGGGAGTAGCAGAGAAAGAGGGAGCCCCTGTCAGCAAGGCCAGTCCTGAAGGTCAAGCTAATTCTGTCCTTTGCACGAGGCTCAGAATAAATCTCCCCAGCTCTTCCCACTTCCATGTGTAAGATGAGCCAGGGGTTTGGGCGAGTTGTAGCTGCTGGCAGCCTTTTTCCAGATGTCAGGGGCTTAGACATAGGTCTGTTTGATGCCCACGGACACAAGCTGGCTCTGGCCCCCTCTCTGTTCTCAAGTTCTTCCTCCTTTTTGGAAAAGGTCTCTGTTCTCCAACCCTGCGGCCATTTCTCCTTCCTTTCCCTTTCCTTTCCTTTCCATGCGGGAGCTCCCCATTCTCCCAACTTGAATTAATCCCCTTCCCTACCTTTGACCCCAGAGATTCAGATGCACATTTTACATTTCCAGCTCATTTGTTGCTAGCTTAACTAATTTATTTTTACAACTCCCTCTTTCTGACATCCTAAATGCCTCCATGTGTCTCTATAGTACTTCTGCTCCTGCTAACATAGTTTCTGGTATCACAGAGGGTATTGCAGTGCATGCTCTGCAATTAGTTGAGGTTTCTGTCTATTAATACCAGCCCCATCCTTGGACCTTCCAGGATTTCATGCATCCAGGAGAGAGAAATGAAGCTGCAGGGCACTTCACAAACAGCCTTTTGCAAATTCAAAGCATTAGCACCTCAGCACATCTGATCTTAGCAGCCCTGGCCCCTGGACATTGGGGAATAACTGCTTTAACGCAGGAGTCGTCCTTTCCAGGCACACAGGAGCCCAGAGGTAGGCGAGTCCGTGCCAGATCTGGTGAGCGTGGAGATTTAGTCTTTGGTTTCAGGAAAAACCCTGCTTCACGCTCTCAGCTGCCTTACCCTAATGATCCTTAATGTCATTGCTATTGGAAGGAGAAAGACATGAGCTGAAATGAAAACATTAAGTACAGAAAAGACTCAGCAACTGCCTTCCCAGCTGTGAGGTGGGCTGGCGAGGTATGCCGTTGACCTGGATACTTAAATCTAATAACACAGATGGATGCCTGGAGCCTGCACCAGAGAGAAGAACAGAAAATTATGTAAAACTCTGGACATTGGAAATGGGAGAGGGAGCATGCCCACTGGGGCATTTTTCTAGGCAGGTGGTCTGCATTCAGGGCTAAGCATTGTCTTTGATCATGATCTTTTGATGACCTGCTTTTAGGAGCCAAGGCCACCTGTGAAGTCACTGGCAGAGAACAAATAGCTGAAGAAAAAGAGAGGAAAATTTGTTTCAGTGAGAATGGAATCACGTCCAAACATCCCACCAGGCCCACTTCCCCAGGGACCTGGCTCCTGCCTGGCCATATGGCCTTGGCCCAGACACTGCTAATGCCACAACAAAAAGCACGTTGCCACTGAGGGCTGAGGCAGCTGCTGTCCATGTACTACATTAGGGCTCAGAACTAGGCTTTCCAAAATGGGGTGACTTGTTTAGAGCTTTGAGAACTCTCTTCTATTAACTCAAAGGTCAACTTCTTGATGGCCAACCCAAGTGTTAAGCTGCTGTGAGGTTTACTGATGATTATATACACTGAGTGGCCAGATTATTATGATCTCTGAACGCATAATAATTTGGCCACTCAGTGTATATCCTATATAATAAAAGGCTAATATGCAAGTTGTCCCCTTGCCCAGGAGTTCCACCAGCAGGCAGGACGGACAACCACCCATGTCCCCTCCCCCTGGCCAGGATGGCCGGATCCCACCCATACACGAATTCATGCACCAGGCCTCTAATATATATATACACACACTGAGTGGCCAGATTATTGTGTGTTCAGAGATCATAATAATCTGGCCACTCAGTGTATATACTAGGGGCCCAGTGCACGAATTTGTGCACCTTGAAAGGAACTGTGGGCCGAGAGGCTGCAGTGGGCCCAGGGGCAGGTCTTAGCCCATCCTCCATGCCCCTGCCCAGCCCCTCCCGCTGCAGCCTCCTTCTCCCCCCAGTTCCCCCCGGCCCGTCCCCTGTCTGCCAGCAGCCCTGCTCCTGCTGCTGCTGCTCCCACAAGCTGATGGTGCCAGCCCCGCTCATACCCGCTGACGGCGCCTAGTGGTCGGGACCAGCACCAGGCACCAGCAGCAGGTGCGAGTGGGGCCAGCACTGGCAGTGGGTGCAGGCAGCAGCTCCGGCTCCGGCAGCGGGTGCAAGCAGGGCCGGCGCCAGCAGCAGGTGTGAGCCCTAGGTGGGACTGTGGCACAAGGGAGCAAAGAATTTTCAGTAACCACCAGAAGCTCTCCCCAATAACAGTGACCAGTGCCCTGCCTTGGTCTAGTGCTCCTGCTCACCTGCTCCACCATCCTGCCATGGCCAACACCCTCCATGTTCTTCATACGCCCCTTGGTGGTCAGCATACATCATACCGATCAGTTGTTCGGTTGTTCGACCATTTGGTCTATTTGCATATTAGACTTTTATTATATAGAATATATATTTATATATACATATATATATATTTAATATGTTTTTATTGATTTTGAACAAGAGAGGAAAGGAAAGGAATAGAGAGATAGAAACATCAATGAGAGAGAAACATAATTGATTGCCTGCCTCTTGCAAGTCCTCTACTAGGAATCGAGTCCACAACCTGGGCATGTGCCCTGACTGGGAATCAAACCTGTGACCTCTAGGTTTATGGGTCGATGCTCAACCACACCAGGTGGGCCGTGATAATATATTTAAAATGGCTTTAGGGTTTGTGTCTGGGAGCCCCTTGCTACCACATGAAACCCAGAGAGAAGACTCTGGTTTCAAGTCTCCTTTTACCTCAAGGAGACTTAAGAAGGCATGTAAAGAGATTTAGCTGCAGACACCTGTCCTGGGAAAGAGTGGAGACAAATAAGATGGGGAGGGTAGAAGGGCAAGATCTGTTTTCCTAGGTTGTGAGGGAATCTGAGCTATTTTACCTGGATCCTGTTTGCTTGTGCTGCAGTTGTGAAGAACTGGTCACAGAAATGTAATTGGTCAGTCTACTTCCTTTCCTTACAGCTACAATTTCTCCAAAATCTTGTCTGAGTGCATGAGGCATTATTACCAAATATATATAAGCTACTGGACCCACGTAGTATTACCCAGAGGCATAGTTTCAACCCTGGTTCCAGTGTCAGTAGGGAGATGGGGAAATCTTCCCTCTTCATCTCCAATTGTGAGAAAATGAGTCTTATGGCATTCTCCCTCATTTCACACAGGGGTTTCACACACAGACCATTGGATAGTGAGAGAGCTATAACCAGAGAAGTAGAAAAGCAACAATGGTATTGTAAAGCATTGGCAATTATAACGCTTTCTAGTTTCCAAGATTCTTCTGTGCCTTATTTCTATAGCTCTCCTGCCCCTATATTCAGAAAAGAAAAGCCCCCTTTTCAAAGAGGTTTGGAGGGTTACATCCCAAATCTGCACCACTAATTGGGATTTTCTGTCAATGCTCCTGGAAACTGGCCAGAGCGCCTCCTTCCAAGGCAAGTACAGTCACCCTGGAAATGGGCCACAAATGCCTGTCACATTAGTTCAATTTTCTGGGTAGCCATAAAGAGGATCCATGCCCTCGTACCAGAAACAGTGGTGTGCAGAGCCAAACCATTCATTTCTCTATTTCTCCCTCCTGGACACCCTCATTCCATCTGACACTTTGAATCATAGAGCCTGGAGTCCATTTGTAATGAGACTCGTCAGGTATTTTCAAGAAATATATGTGGCCAATCCAGCCAACTGTAATCCCACTACTACTATAAATAATGATAATACTACCACTAACCAGAATCATAACAACAATAACAACATTGGGCTTTTGCCCTGTGCCAGGCAGTATTCAAACCACTCCCATGCATTATCTCATGTAATCTTGATAATTGTCTACAGACACACACACATTCTTTTGCTGCTGATATTTTGCCATGTGGATTTATAGGTTTGGACAGATGTGATCCATGGTAACTAATATCAAATATTTTTAAGAGCAAGGTTTCTTATGAAACATTATATTTGGACATGGAAGACACTCCTATTAAGGTGAAAGGAGAAAAATCTGACATTAGTTGATCTTTTACTGCCCACCAAGCACAAGGCTAAATACTCCCATATATATTATCTCATTAAATCCTCATAACAACTGTACTAAGTAGATATTCTTATATTCATTTTACAGATAAGAACATGGGGGTTCAGAGAGATTAACTATCTTGGCAAAGATGACTCAGTTATTAGGTTGCTAAATCATGATTCCCATCCAGTTCTGTTGGATTCCAAACTTCATGCTTGTCCCCAGGACTCCATTTCTGTTCACTGCTCTTGAGCAGAGTCAGATCCCACCAGACCATTTCTCCTTTGCCCTGACCTGTTTTTCCTCTTACCTCTTCTTTCCTCCCCCAATGTGACAAATAGAAATGAGAAGAGGATTGAGTTTACAGGAGCATGGTACCACTTCAATGCCTTGGACCTTGAGAGCATTATGCTAAGTGATATAAGTGAGAGAGAGAAAGGCAAATACTTATGATATAACTTATATGTGGAATCTAAAAAAAAAAAGAAAAAGAAAGAAACACAAAAAGTGAAGCTCATGGATACAGAGAACAAATTGGTGGTTGCCAGAGGTGGGGTTAGGGGGTGTTGGGGGAAGGTTGGCAGAAATGGGTAAAGAAGATCAAAAGGTACAAACTTCCAGTAAGAAAATAAATGTCATGAGGATGTTTTGTACAGTTTGGTGACTATGCTAAGAGAGTATATCTTCAAAGTTCTTATTATAAGAAAAATTTGTAAATATTTGTGATGATGGATGTTAACTACAATTAATTCCCCTGATTTGCCAAGTCAATTCATAAGTTTGATCATAGATGCCCCCAATTCTACCAATTTTCAAGGACTTGTGAGTTTAAGGAGCATTTGTGGAGTGGCCATTAAGCCTTATCAGGGTGATCATTTCACAATACAGAGTGGGGCAAAAGTAGATTTACAGTTGTGAGTATGCAAAACACAGTTTATTCTTGTATCATTATTGTTTATTAACTATTGTATTGTATTACTTTCCATACGAACAACTGTAAACCTACTTTTGGCCCACTCTGTATAAACAAATACGAATCATCATGTTGTACACCTAGAACGAATATAATGTTACATATCAATTAATTATACTTCAAAATAAAAGAATTGGAAAAATAAAAAATAAATAAGAGTGGATTTCCTCTGTGCTTATTATTCTGGGTCTGGGCTGGCACCTGAATGTTGCTCTGGGGAGCTGAGATCATAACCATTTGAGAAAGTCACAGTAAACACTTGCCTTGCTGTGGAGGCACCCTAGCTTTTTCTGTCACATTTGTATATAGTTGGCGCACCCTTGCCTATGAAATTTCCATTTGTGTTTTGCATCCCTGGATGCTTACTATACTATGTCATCATAAAAATAATCCTGTTTATTTCTAACCATTTCCCTGATTTGCCAAGTCGATTCATAAGTTTGATCATAGATGCCCCCAATTCTACCAATTTTCAAGGACTTGTGAGTTTAAGGAGCATTTGTGGAGTGGCCATTAAGCCTTGGCCAGGTCCTCTGTGCTCCATCCTTCCTGATGGCTGATCACATGTGCGCTCAGCCTGGTTGATGTCATGCATCAGCAGTGGGTATAACACACAGTTAAAATGACTAATTATTGTTACTTGTGGTAGAAATGTAAGAACCAGGTAACACGGCTTATGAAATTATATAAGGAACCCAGGCTGCTTTTCATGTGATATAGCTTCCAGTAGAAGTGGCCTGGTAAGTCCTCAATCTGAGCTTCCTGTGAGGTGACAATTCTTCCCCTTGACCAGGCAGAATCCATGGACTCCTGTGAGGGATTGAGGAGACTCAGGAAGCTATGCTCACAGATCAGACTCTGTCAAACATCACAGTATGCTCCAACCTATATCTGTTTGGCTATTAGATGCATGCATAGTTAGGTGGAAATGCACCCATTGAGATTATGATCAAGACTATAACATTGAGCCTTGGCCAGCGGCTCAGTTGGTTGGAGTGTTTTCCCATACACCAAAAAGGTTGTGGGTTTGATTCCTGGTCAGAGCACATACCTAAGTTGCAGATTCAATCCCCAGTTAGGGCATGTATGGGAGGCAACTGATTAATGTTTCTCTCTCTCTTCTCTCTCTCTCTCTCTCTCTCTCTCTCTCTCTCATCAATAAACATATCCTAAACATATCCTCAGGTGAGGATTAAAAAATAAAATATTATAACATTTATAGGAAGGAGTGTGTACCTGAATGTTTCTTTTTCCACACAAAGCTCTAAGTATCATCTTTTGTAAGACATTTCAGACTCTTAATCAACCAAGGCTAAAGTAATTATAAGTAGCACCCCAACATCTGAATGTTACCTTGTGGTTTTCAGAACAATTCCATGCACTGTAATAGATTACAATACAGGGATGGGCAAAAGTAGGTTTACAGTTGTAAGACATAAATAATACAATAAATAATAACACAAGAATAAACTGTGTTTCGTAATTAAAATTTTGTGCACCCCTGAATGTGTTCAAAATTCTTCTTTCCTTCACATCCAGGACACCTTGCCATCTCACTGACCTTGGCCTGGCTATGTGATTTGCATTGACCACTCGCATGTGGTTTGGAGTGAATGTGTCACTGTCAAGTTCGGGCTTTAATAGCCATAGTAAGGTTCTTACCAGGTCTCTTGCATCACAGACAACACTCATGAGAAGAGCGTAATCTAAATGGCCATCACACCTTCAGCCTGGGTCATGGAATGAGACACTCAAGCTCAGCTGAGCCACAGCTGATCCAAAAATCCACAAGGGAGAAATAAATGCTGTTATAAATTACTAATATTGTGGGATTGTTTGTTTTGTAGCATTATTATAGCAAAAGCTGAGTATACATTTCTATAGGTCTGCATTAGCTCTTATTTTTCTTAAAACAGCTCTGCAAATGTGTTGGGGAGGAATCATTATTGCCATTTTATAGAAAAAGCTACTGATATTTAGAAAGGTTTTATGACTCATCTAAAATCATGAAACTAGTCATTTTGGGAGGCTCTGGTCAAACCCAGATGTCCTGATGTCGAGAGTAGTGCTCTCTCCATTTTATATACTGCTTCAATAATGTTCCTCTCTATGGGAAGGCTCTAACCCATCAATAATCATTTCCTCTCCTGGCCTTCCAGCTAACTAAGCACATACCTAATAGACACCCAGTTATGAGGTAGGAAGATTCTCTAATATAAAAATGAAGATTCAATTTGCTTAAATTTTATGGGAAAACATGCTGCAGAAGTGTTATAAATTATTGAACATTTCCCATCTCAATTGATTCTCACAGTGCACTGCATTTTTCTTCATTTTCTTTTGTAGTTATTGTTAGAAATGGAAGGATTAGCTTTTCAAATGCTGCCTGGGAAACTCTATTCCTAGTCCTTTTCTTAAATCTATTTGCTGGACAATTTCATCTCCCTGCTGGGCACTGGGCAGCAATACAAAGTGTTCAAGGGTTGTAGCAGCTGCAGTCATTTCTTAGCAAAGATCAGACTGGATACCAACTGGCTTGAGTCCAGCTGTCCAACTGACCATGTTAAATAGCTACCCAGGCAGAGAAGGTGTAAACACAATGTTATTTCCTCACGTTGTGTCTTACTATTACAGTTATTGACGTGTATTAAGCACTTAGCATGCCCAAGTGCTTAATGCATGTTAATAACAGACTACCCCATACATGTGATTCCATTTGGCATGTACCCCCTTTCTCCTTCCCTGTCATTTTATCCACATGCATTCTCTCGGTCTGCTGAACCCGACTTTAGCTCCAAAGTGGGAAATGGAAAATGATGAACCAAAGGATCCTACTTTGGAACGCAGTTAGAGGATGAGAGACCCAACTCTTTGCACCTGCAGGTGATAGTAAACTGGAGAGCATGGTGCCACCATCACTCTGGCAAACAGAATTGGAAATCTGAGTGAGTTGAAGAAGTGAAGAGACCCAGATGAAATGAAAAGCAGGAAGGGCAGTGTCGCAAAGTCTGGGCAGCGGGCAAACAAGGCAAGTAAAAAAGCACAGGCTAGAACCAAATATATGGAGTGGGCACCATGGAGAACAAGGAGAGAGAACCAAGTCAGTGATCCTGACCTGCAGAGCAAGGAGTGCAGACCCTGAGAATTCCGTTCTCCCCCACAGGTCTCTTCCAATCAGAATACCACAGCCAACACCAAAGAGTCACTTTTCACAGATAGAACAATTTTTTTTTTGAGAAAAATTATTTATTATTATTTTTAAATCTTATTATTGAAAGTTTTACAGAAGCCCCTCTTTTCCCCCCATTAACCTCTTCCAGCCCTCTCCTGTCTTTTCTGTCCCCCTCCCAGGCCCTCACTACCCCTTTGTCTGTGTCCACTGGTTATGCATATATGCATACAAGTTCATTGGTTGATCTCTTCCCACCCACCCTCCCCTGCCTTCCCTCTGAGGTTCAACAGTCTGTTCATGCTTCCATAGAGATAGAACAATTATTTATTGAGCTTTTTGTCTACCCCAGACGCAGTGCTCAGCAATGTTTGCATAAAATGGTGACCAAACACACAAGACATTTGCATAATTGCTTGATTGGATGTTATAATGTTGTGGAGAAGAATCTCACAAAAGCACCAATGTAATCAAGTATTTAAAATACCTTTATAGAAATTTTAACATGAACTATCTGCATCACCAAGAGATTTAAGACCCAAGTCCATGAAGTACTAAGTTTAGATCATGAAAAAAATGGGCTTCAAGAAGAGCAGGAGAGATATGGGTCAGTTGTGACAATGGCTGTTAAACACTGAAGTTACTGAATGGATTCAATTTGGATTCAAAAGGTATGGGGCTGGGCCTGAGCCTTTCTAACAAGTTCCCAGGTGATGCTGATTGTCTTAAGATCCCAGGTGAAGAGCCACAGGTTTAAGATTCTGTTTTCTAAATATCCTTATTGATGAGAATCACCTACAAATCTTGGGTTGGGCTCTCTCCCTTTTTCTCTGTGGCAAAGTGGAATCCCTTTGGGTCCACAGCTTTCGCCTCCCGATTTGGAGTTGAAGCCAGGTCCGTCCAGCAGCCCTGGAGAAGTCACGTGGGCAGAATGACAAAGAGAAAGAAGCTGTTTCAATGTCCCCTTCCTGGGTCCTTCCTGTGGACATTGACATGTAGACGCACTAGGGCGGGGTATAGAAGCCTGCCTTGTTCTCAAGTACTTCAAGAGTCATTTATGATCAATTAAATCTGGGAAACAGCATCAGATAAACTCTGCAATTTCCCTCCCATCATTTTATAAGCATAGGGAGACAGAGAGAAATACAGGTTTTGCTGTATTTTGCAACTTAGTGAAGTAAAAAGATAAGTGGACTTGGGAGTCAGAGACCTAGACAATATTTACCATGTCAATGCCTATGACACTGGGCTACTCTCTCTAAACATCAGGGTTATCTGTAAGATAGAGTGTTATTCATAAAAGAAGGCTAAATGCTCATCTATTCTTTCAGCTTCTACCATGAGCCAGGTGGTTACCAAAGTGGGCCAAGACAGATAAGGCCCTGCCCTCACAGAGCACACAGTATCCAACTCGGCGCAGAACATGAAATAAGTGACGGCACCATTGTCCACGTGGTCTCGGTGAGGTATGAGGAGATCATATGAAAACACTGGAATTATAAAACATGGTGGGCATTTAGGAAGTTACTTGGTCATCTTCATCATCATTATTAGCAGGGGATTGGATTCTGTTAATGGTCATGGAGGGACCCGAAAATGGACTGCCTAACCTGAAAGTGTTGGCAGAATAAATGAAGGGTCAAGCGGGGAGGAGACAGGGAGTCTAGCATTAAAGCAGCCAGGAGGGGACAGAATTGTAAAGATTTTTTGAGGAGAGGATGGTAAATAGTTTTAAGTGTGGCGGAGGGATCAAGGAGAATGAGAATTGAGAAAAGGCATTTAAAACAAAATAGACTGGTGAACAAAAATAAACCCAGAGACATAGAAGCATGAACAGACTGTGGAACCTCAGAGGGAAGGCAGGGGAGGGTGGGTGGGAAGAGATCAACCAATGAACTTGTGTGCATATATGCATAACCCATGGACACAGACAATAGGGTGGTGAAGGCCTGGGGTGGAGGGGGCGCACTGGGGGGGGGGGGGGGGGGGGCTAGAAGAGGTCAATGGGGGGTGGGGGGAGGGGGGACTTATGTAATTAAGATTTAAAAAAAAATAAAAGGCAGTGCTGGGCAATTGGTGACTCAGGGGATGCAGGCAGATGGTAAAAAAAAAAAAACAAAAAAAAAAAACAGGTTATTTTCCGTCAATGTTATTGAGTAGAACACTGAACCACAGAGAGGGACCCCCGGGTAAGTCATTTGCAGAAATCGAATCAAAACATTCTGCCTTCCCAAAGGTCAAGTTACATCATGATAAATTAGAGTCCCAGTCACTTGTCTGCAGTCTCCACCATGGGTCCCAAGGCCAGCGCTAGCAGTCCTGGGGGACCCCACAGGCAAAAGGACTCTCCTTTTGGAAATGGCTTCTTACAGGTCTGGTGGCTTTGTTTGGTGCCGAGGCAGGTGGCCTGCCTCTCTGGGCTGTGCATCTGTAAGGTACTTTGAGGTTTAGGAGGCTGGCACGCTGTAAATTGTGATATCATTAATAATAAATAATGCTCTGCCAGAAACCTGCATTGCAGACGTGCCAGCTACAGCGAGAAAGGGATCTAGCAGGGGGTGAATTTCCTGAGGTAGTAAAAGACAGATTCATGGGGGTGGGGATGGGAAGGAAGAGTTAAACATCCAACATGTGTCATTAGTAACATTTCAAAATATCTATATTTTTTAAAGTTCTTTTGCTTTTTTGTGTGTTTTTTGTTTTGTTTTGTTTTTTTGTTTTGTTTTTTTGTTTTGAGGTGGGGTGGGGGAGGGAATCTATCTCTAGGCTGGCTTTTCTAAATTCCACCGGGCTGTTCACAAAGCTGAGGCATAAGTACTAAGAAAGTCTGACGCCAACAAAATGTAGATGAACTGCGGGAACACACACAAGGCCACAGTGGCAGATCAAAGGGAGGCGGCTGAGGGAGTAGGCTGGCTAAATATGATGAGGCATTACCATAATGAATTTTGTGGGTAAGCAACTCACTTTAAAATTGTTCCTTCTGATCTGTTAAGAAGGTGTTTACTGTAATCAGGAGAGGGTTTCCTTGGCAGGGGGAAGAAAAGAGAAGGCGGAAGCCAGAGAGACAGTTTGGGATCTGGTTTGAAACCATTTCCTTTGCTCTTTCTGGTGTTTATACCCTCCTCCTAGATCCTCTCCTTCTCTGATTCCCTCATCCTTCTTAGAAAAGAAAACTTAATTGTAATTCAAGTATTTGGGGCTTTACTGGGGGCGGGGGCGGAGCAGATGGAAAGGGGATAAACTCAAAGACATCTCGCTTTAGAAAGTGAATTATGGTTTCAAACCAAATGAAACTCCTGCTTGCTGATACAGTGTGCAAAGATAGATTAAGTGTGTTAAGATAAAGGCAAACCTCTGCTCCGGTAACTGATGAGGCTTTCTGGCTTTTAGGGACTGCAGGGCATTCTGGGAATGTGTCAGTGGAAGAATGGTTTTTCTGCTTCCCTCCCCTGCACTGCAGACAGCTTTTACCATGTTGTTTGAGGAGAGGCGAAGGCCCCTGAAAAGCTAAACGTTCTTTCTACTGGGATGGGAGGCGAGTTTCTCTGCTCTGCTGAATTGCTGTGTGTGCCTAGGCCTTTTGCACCATGAATGAAAGAAGACTCACTTTGCCAGACTGCTGGATCAAGTCCTCCTTTTCCCTTCAATTTCACTCTCTCTCTCTCTCTCTCTCTCCTCTCTCTCTCTCTCTCTCTCTCCCCCCCCCACTCTTTCTCCTCCTCCTCCTCCTCCTCCTCCTCCTCCTCCTCCTCCTCCTCCTCCTCCTCCTCCTCCTCCTCTTTCTGTCTTTCCCTTTCCCTCTCATGATCTCCAGGGACCCTAAGGGAAATGGCTTTGGTAATAGTCAATTTTGTCCCCAAATTGTTCATCACACAATTAGACATCTATGTCCCTTATCTACTTCCATTCACATTATCACTATGTAGGGACGACTTAGGAAGCTGGAAGGATGAGGTCTGCAGGTTGCACCCCATTTCCAGGAGGACCAGGTCTGGGGTCCAGGGCAGAGGACAGGAAAGAGCCATGAGCTCAGAACCAGCTGCTAACTGTGTGCGCATGTCCTGTCAGAAGAGGCTCCCTGCCTCACTTCCTCCAGGACAACCTCTGAGGGGCAGCCCCAAGAATGCTGAAATGTTGCTTTGACAAGACAGAAATCCCTCTCTGTCCTCGGGGGGTTTCATAAAGGATGAAGGAGGCTGTGCAGGTCCAAGGACAAAAACCCAACCACACGCCCTGCCCTTGGAGTGAGCAGGCTGTGGTGGCGGCTGCCACAGAAACCCGAGGAAGGCAGCAGCTGGGGTTAGTCATATCGCAGGGTAACGCATGCCACGAGTGCCCTGCTTCAGATGAAACTTCTCAGAAAGCAGACACTCTGAAGTCCCTAAGTGACTTTCTCTCAACACATTTAATGCCTTTCCCAAGGAAACTTGCTCAGTCCCCCCCCCCGTCCCTGCCCCTGTCCAGGGACACCCACGTCTCTGAGCGCTTTCCTATGAGGTGTTTGGCAAAGAACCTGGGCAGGGTGGGTACTCATAGCTGTTGATGGTCAGACCATAAGACAAATTTCAATTGGGAGAATGTTTTCCTTAGAAGAACTTAAAAATAAAAAATTGAAATATTCCTAGTGAAAAGTGCCTCAAATTGAAGCCAATGGCCTGATTTTAGTGTCTCTGCCATAATTATGAATTTAATGGCATTTAAATACTTTAAAAACAATTCTACAGGAAAGTTCAACCATAAACAAAATAAATAGGATCAAATATTGAACCTCTGTATGTCCATTATTTAGCTTCAACAATCATCAAAACAGCAGTACTATTTTTATTATTTTTTTATTTCAGAGAGGAAGGGAGAGAGAGAGAGATAGAAACATCATGATGAAAGAGAATCATTGATCGGCTGCCTCCTGCATGCCCCACATTGGGGATTGAGCCTGCATTTGCCCTGACCAGGAATCGAACTTGACCTCCTGGTTCATAGGTTGACCACTGAGCCATGCCAACTGGGCAAAACAGCAATATTTTTGTACTATTCTTTACCTCTACTTATTCCCTACCCTTTACTTGGTTATTACCAGTATTATTTTTCATTTTTTTTGCTAAAATTTACACTGAAAAGCACAAATCTTAGCTGTACAATTTTAATGAATAGATGCACCTATACAACTCTTATACCTACTATAAATAGAATATTTTTATCTTTCTAGAAAGTTCCCTCATGACACTTCTAGGTTATCTCAGACAATTTTGCTGATTTTAAATCATCCTATAAATGGAATCATACAGTGTATATTTTTGTCTTTTTTCTTCACTTTGCATAGTTCATAATTCTTGCATGTATGTGTAGTTGATTACTTTTATTATTTTTGCTGAGTAGTATTTCATTGCATGAACATTTCATTGCACCACAGTTTGTTTATACATTCTTTTCTTGGTGGACACTTGGGCTGTTTTCAGTTGTCAGCAATTGTGGAAAAAAGCTGCAGTAAACATTCCTGTACACGTCTTTTGGTAGACACTGTTTTAATTTCAATTGGACAAATAATGAGGAATGGAATTGTGGAGTCTAAAGATAGGTGTACATGTAACTTTATAAGAAACTACCAAAACATTTTCCAAAGTGGCTATGCAATTTCACATCCCCATCAGCAATGCACAAGAGTTCGGATTGCTACAGCCTTGTTCTCATTGGCATTTGCCATTCTTTTTAATTTCAGTCATTGCCTTGGGTATGTAATAGTATCTCGCAGTTTTATTTACTTTTTGTCTATGACTAATTAAGATGAATAATTTTGTGTGTGCTTATTGATCACTTGTATATCTTCTTTTGTGAAGTGACTGTCATTTTAAAAATTGGATTCTTGAACTATTCTGCATACAAGGCCTTTGTCAGATATATGTTTTATGAATATTTTCTCTTCAGCCTGTGGATTGTTGACTCATTGTCTTAACAGTGGGGTTTTCTTTCTTTTTCATAACCAGAAATTTAAATTTTTTTAAACCCTTACTCAAGGATATTTCTTCCATTGATTTTTAGAGAGAGTGGAAGGGATGGAGGAGGGGGGGGCAAGACAGAGAAATACCCACTAGAGAAAGACACATTGATTAGTTGCCTCTCTCATGTGCCCTACCGGTCTGGGGAACCTACAACTGAGGTATGTCCCCTTATCTGGGAATCAAACCTGCGACCCATCAGTCCACAGGCTGACATTCTAACCATTGAGCAAAACTGGCCAGGGCCAGAAGTTTTTAATTTTGAAAGTGAATAAGTTATCAAATGATGTTTTCTTTTTTGGTTATTGCTTTCTCTTTTTAAAAAGAAATAATTTACTTATCCCTAGGTTATAAAGCTGTTCTATTTTTTTCTAAACATTTTTGTTCTAAGAGCTATAATTTTAGCTTTCATGCTCAGGTCGAATATCATCTAAAATTAAATTTTTCTATGGTATGAGGAAGAAATTGAGATTCTTTTTTCCTTTCCATGTGGATGTCCATTTGTTCCAGCACCATTGGTTAAAAATACTTTTCATCCCCCTACTAGAATTGCTTTGACATTTTTGTTAGGAATTAATTCATTGGAAGACATTTGGTCCTGTCCAAAATGTTCTTGGTGACACTTGGTCCATGTCAAACACTCCTTGATATTTGATCCTGTCCTAAACATCCACACTTAGAAAATGTCCTGGGTTTAAATAAGCCCATGAGGTTTATTTCTACTCTTGGTTTACAGGATAAAAATACTATCATGTATTATCGGTCTATAGCCGTATTGCCAATAATAACCCTTCTTGCTTCTATATCCTGGCTAGTAGTGGCACATGTGGTTAGTTAGGTGGGTCAGGGTTTGAATTATGCAGAAGAGCCTCCATGGACCTTTTGGACAAGACCAAATATCAAGGAATTTTGGGCATGGGTCAAATGTTTCTGTGGATGTTTTGGACATGACCAAATGTCCACTAATCAATTAATTGACCATGTGAGTGTTGGTCTGTTTCTGGATTCACCTTGTAACATATTTGTCTGTCCTTATGCCAATATCTCATTGCATTGATTACTATAGCTTTGTAGTAACTTTTCAAGGTAGATAATATATATAAGTCCTGAACTTGATTCTTTTTGTCAAAATTGCTTAGCTATTTATTCTAAATCATGTGCATTTCATACAAACTTTGGTATCAGTTTTACAATTTCTCCAAAAACTTGGTGACATGATTTTGATTCATAGAATGTATAGCTTTATTTGAGGAAACATGGTATTTTAACACTATTGAGTTATCTAATCTATGAATAGGTGCATCTATTCATTTATTTAGGTCTTTAATTTCTTTCAGAGATTTAATATTTTTCAGTACAGAGGTTTTGCTCACCTTGTGTTATATTTATTTCTTAATATTTTATGTTTTCTGATGTTATTATTAATGGAATTAATTTTAAATGTCCATTTTTCATTTCTAGTATATAGATATATAATTGATTTTCATATATTGACCTTGTACCATAAGATCTTACTTATTGCTCATATTGATAATTTGTGTTTTCTCTTTTCCCTTTAATCAATTTTATTATGGGAGTATTGATTTTACTAATATTTTGAAAGAACTATCTTTGGCTTTTAATTATATTCTTTATTTTTCTTCTTTCTATTTTATTGATTTCAGCTCCTGATTATTTTTTTTTATTCTACATACTAAGGATTTATTTTACTTATCTTTTTCTAGCATCTTCAAGGTCATTGAAATCAGATCTTTCAACATATGCATTTAAAATCTTACATATCACTCTAAGCAGCACTTTACCTACATCACACAACTTTTTGGTTTGTTGTATTTTTTAGTTTAATTTTTAATTTATCTTTATTGTTGAAAGTATTACAGATGTCCCCCTTTCCTTCCCCATTGCCCTCCTCCAGGCCTTCACCATTGTCTGTGTCCATGGGTTATGCATATGTGCATATAAATTAATCTCTCCCCATCCACCCACCCATCCCTGCTTTCCCTCTGAGATTCATCAGTCTGTTCCATGCTTCTAAATCTCAGGATCTATTTTGTTCATCCATTTATTTTTTTCATTAGATTCCACATATGAGTGAGATCATGTGATACTTATCCTTCTCTGGCTGGCTTATTTCGCTTAGCATAATACTCTCCATGTCCCTCCATGCTGTCTCAAAGGGTAAGAGATCCTTCTTTTTACTGCTACATAGTATTCCATAGTGTAAATGTACCACAGCTTTTTTATCCACTCTTCTACTGATGGGCACTTTGGCTGTTTCCAGATCTTAGCTATTGTAAATTTTGCTTCTATGAACATAGGGGTGCATATATTCTTTCTGATTGGTGTTTTGGGTTTCTTAGGATATATTCCTAGAAGTGGGATCACTGGGTCAAATGGCAGTTGTAATTTTAACTTTTTGAGGAAACTCCATACTACTTTCCATAGTGGCTGCAAAAGTCTGCATTCCCACCAGCAGTGCACTAGGGTTCCCTTTTCTCCACATCCTCATATTATCCTAATTCCAAAACTAGAAAAATATACTACAAAAAGGAAAATTACAGGCCAATATTCCTAAAATTTATTTGTAACTCCAAAATCAGCATGTATGGCCCATTCATGGTCATTTGCAGACATGTGAGGAGAGGAGAGAAATTTTAATCTCCTGATGTCCACATTCCCAGCTGAAACTGAACAAGGTGACACGCTGCCTTCTTCCGTCAGCTCTCATTGTTTGCATTGTTTGCTTTGTGTTGATGACTAGGCTGTTTAAAATGACCCCCAAGTGTAGAACTGAAGTTCTGTCTAGTAGTGCTCTTAAGTGCCAGAAGGCCAGTAGTGTTCTTAAGTGCCAGAATGTTAAATAAATTCTATTCAGGCATGAGTTATAATGCTGTTGGCTGAGTTCAATGTTAATGGACCAACATTAGATATTAAATAACCTGTCTTTAAAGAGAAACACACATAAAACAATGGTATGTACTGATCGGTTGATGAAAGGTTAAGGCCAGAGGTTTATGGGACTGAGTCCCTTAACTTGCGGAGTCTGCACTAACTCCAGACAGCTAGTGTCTGAGAACCGGAGAACTGCTGTGGCAACAGACACCATTTACTGGGTGTTGAGGGGGGGGAAATCCTCATTTGGTATCAGAGTCGCATCTTTCTGCATGTTCACACGTTTAGTGAGTTCACATATTTAGTGACACTGGACATTGTAGATGATATGTCGTAGAGATCCGGATTCTATTTTGTTCCTCCGAAAAGTGAAATTTGTCATATAATGCAGGTAACTTGGCTTGACTCAAACTCAAAATTCCATCTTCTCTGTATAGAACAGGAGCTGAAATCTCTGCTCAATTTTTCAGCATTTAGATGCTGGGCTGGTGTTTCTTTCTGATTCCCCCAGGGTTTCCCCTAAAAGTTACTGTGCTAGTCTTCAGCCTAGGACCTGGCTAGGTTTTTTATGTAGCTTTTCGGTCTCACCTGTCTGTAGGTTCTTCCTTTGCATGATCCCCCCGACATCCCCCTGACTATTCGGTTATTCTGTCATCCACAAACCTGTCACTTGTGGATTAGGCAGTGCTTTTACACAAAAACACCACAAGCTTACAAATCTCAGCCTTCACATTCCTTTTTCAAGGATACACTCCCCTCCACTTTTTCCTTCTATTGGTCACTCTTCTGAACCTTCCAACAGTTGTGTGTGTGCGCTTAAATATTATTTTCCAGATTTTATAATTTTCTGTGAATGAGTTAGTTTGACAAACATATTCCACTGTTACTCAGTTCACTTGTCTATAATGCAAAAATGTGGTTTGCTCTTGAAAGGAAAGAAGCAGTATTTATGCACACTGGGCATGCTCCCACCTCAAAGCTTTCCCCTCCTTGTTCCCCATGCCTGGAATTTTCTCCCCCCAGATAGTCTCATAGCTAGTTCCCTCCTGTTTTTAGATGTTTGTTCAAAGTTGTATTCTTAAAGCAGCATCCCACTTCCACTCTACCTAAAATCACATCCCCCCCAAAAAAACCTTTTAGTCTTACTTCCCTTAGAGTAGATCTCTAACATAGTGTCTAGTTTCTCAATCCCTTGTTTAGTTTCTAGATTTATTAGTTATTTATTAGAATGTAAGCTCGACAAATGCAGAAACATGTCTCCTTTTTGTTCAGTCTTGTATCCCTAGATACCTTGAACGGTACCATGCACATTGTAGGTGATAAATAAATGTGTTGAATGAATAAATAAATTAAACTCCCTAGGTATTGGCTGGAATTCTATTGAACATTCGGTAACGAGAACGAACTTTCTCAGTTGACTCATGTACAAGCAGCTTTTGGTATTACAGAAGTTTCAGAGCCTCACATTTGTATTTTCAATTCAGTTCCCACGTGGGGAAATGCTGCCTTTTATTACACCATAGGGGGTTTGTGCGTTATTATTACAAGACAAATACCATTAGTATGAATACCGCTGAAACTCAAAATTTAGTCCAATGAAAATATCTCTATGCTTGGACCAATGGCCCCATGATAATAATAAGTTGTTGATCTTGTTATACTGAAATTTTCTCATATTTTATGCATGTGTGATAGATATATAATCTCAGTACAATCAATGTTCTTTCACCATCTTAGTGGCTTGTGATAATGAAAACATCCAACACCTGACTGTATGGCATAATACAAGCTGGGAAAGAAATATGACACAGTAGCAATAACTAGTAAAGCACAAATAAGAAGTAAAATGTGATTTTTCCTTTAAAAAAAAAAAGACAAGGAATTATAATTGGTCCAATTCTCTGGGGAATAAGAAAACCCACAAGGGGAGATGTCAGAGGGAAATGAGGATTGGCTTCTGCATTTCTGCCTCGGTCTGCATGCTTGGGCAACTTTAATGACCCCATGAGGAAGGTTGGCTGCTGCTGTGCTTTATGTTCAGCCCTTGACCTTAGGAAAATGACCTAGAAGCTTCCTGGCAATAAGATTTCAAACAATGTTGATTGCAGTGAATTCAAGCCCAGGAAAAGATCTTGTACCTTTCTTAAAGTTTTCCATGATGGAATTTGACTCAGATTGTTTTTACAGATAGCTGTAATTGAGCATCAAGGGGGTATGTGACTTGCACTGCAGGTCTATTTTTCCCTGATTATTTAATCCTTGACAGTCCAAATTACCTTCATTTTCTAATACTCAAGGAGTCAGAGGAATTGCTCTGAGTTGGCCCCAGGCAAGCCAACCTCCCCTCCCACTACCACACCCCGCCCACCCTGCATAAGGGTTTCCTGTGCCCAAGGCTCCCTGAGTCCTCTATTTGTTAGCCAGCTCCTGGGCTGTGAAAAATTGTTTCTAATTTAGTGTCTTATCTATTTCACATATAAGTGCCACTCTACTTCCCATATCAGGGAGCATGTGTATAGCAACAACGGTAACAGGTACAGCATTCTTACTTGTCTCCTTTTTCATCAATTCATTCAGCATTTTCGACTTTATTAAAGAGATTAGCCAACCCTTAAATTCTCAATTAGTCATTAGAAATAGTGACAAATTAATGGATTGAACAGATAGGGTGAAGTCCAAGATCTGCAAGTTGCCACTTCAGTTTCCACCTCAACAGAACCACATTTGGTCTCTCAATGTAAGCCTTTTGGTTGGCCATCACTCAAATTCTACTCCACTCCTCAGAACATTGTTTTCAATAGTTACTCCCTTTTATCTAGAGGGATTCATTTCTTTCATATTACTCTTCACCTTGCTTCTTGAATTAGCTACTTAAATATCCCACTCAACTTCAAATGAAAATTAACACATTTATTATATAAAATATATAATAGCCAAAGCTGTCCCCTTGGGAAGTAATGTGACAGAGGACAAGTTGGGAAGATTACATGTTGGCCTACCCAGTGTCCACAAGATTTACATCCTTAACCCTACCAGACCGCTGTACCGATTTTTCGGTAATTTCCGAATCTGCCGCTATACCGCTGTACCTAATTTTCGGTCCTTTGCGGTAAGCATCCCATCTACTAGTATAAACCTCAGCAACTTAAATGAAAAGTGCAGCTACAAAAAACACCGGGACCATAGCAGGCCAAGACAGGAGAGGAATTTGAAAATTAAACAGCAAATATTAATACAAACATGTAAACAGAAATGCCAGCTCAATACCTCACATCCATAGAGAGGGGAAAGCTTAAGAGGAACACAATATTAATCAAATAAAATTGAAAGAGAAAGTGAAAACTGAAAACTAAATGGAAAAGCAATTTAAAATACAGCTTAAAAGCCTTTCTATGAAAATGCTCAAACTTACGGAGAAGTAGAAAGGGTATTACAATGAACACTTTCATGTACCCACAACACAGATGACAAAATGGTTAACATTTTGTTAACATATTTATCGATATGGATGGATATAATGTTTTCTCAATTATTTGAGAGTCAATACTTCACTGCTAGATACTACTACATACATCTCCCAAAATAAGAACTCTGTCCTTAATACATTACTGAAACATTATCACACCTTAACAAAAGTAGCAGTTGTCCCCTGATATCATCTAGTGCCAAATTCATATTTAAATCTCTCTGAGTTTCACCCAAATACTCTTTATAACTGTTTTTTTTTAACCATTACTCATTTGAAATGACGATTATTTATTAAAGACGTATTATCAGCTTAGCATTGTGCTAGCTGTTATGCAATACCATGAATCATTCAAAGGTTCCTGTTATTAGACAATTTTACTTCTGGGAGAAGTAACAAAGTAATGACAATGAAAGCACAGCCTTACCGCATAGAGCTCTGTTTTCCCGCAAGCGCACTCCTAGCTTGCTTCTCCCTACTGCCTGATGGGATAGATGCAGTAGGTGTTAGTTATTGGTGCCTTATGACAGGTGATACCAAGGAGTCAGAGGAACTGCTCAGTCACATGGCTAGTCATTCATGTGGGGTGATTATTTGCAGCTTGCTCTCAACTCAGAGTTTAAGATTCTGTGTAATTCTCGACTTTCCAGCATGGTAGATTTCTTTTCTTCATGTACACATCTAAAACAAGAGAGAATACATTGCAGTACTTTAGAGAATGGTGGAAATGAAACGGACCCTGGAAACATTTTAAAGCTAACCTCCCCATTTTATGGTTGAAGAAACTGAGGCTCAAAGAGGCTCAATGATATGCCTGAAGTCCGCCAGTGAGCTTGTAGCAGAGCTACCAGAAACGCTCTCCACTCTCTCTCTCCAAGACCCAAATCTTCTCCAACCTTTAATCCCATCATTGACTTATGAAAAGTACACTTGTTTTATTTCTGCCTCAATTTTGGACTTTACATACTCAGCAGGCATGGTTGCTCCTACTATTACTATCCGGGATGGCTGTGTGTACTCCTTATGGTTTGAAGAGATTGGGGGAGAACTGGGAAAACTGTTGGCTGTGATTTTTAAGACCGCCTAACAGAGTCATTACCAAGGGAACCCATAACTTTGCATGATCAAAGTAAAAATTCTGTTTTTATGGCTTCCTGTGTTTTATCCTCTGTAAATTTTATAATAATGATTAGGCTCAAAGTCTGAACATAATTTACACACATCAACATGCCTCACACCATCCTTACAGCCAATGAAACACCTGCAGCAAATACCAGGAAGCAGAGCGCTCCCAAGCTCTGAGAGGCATTAATCAATGGAGCTTCTCTAAGGAAGGGAGGGAGGAAGGACGGGAGGGAGAGAGAGAGAGATGGTGGTCTCCTGTCACCACAGTTGTGTGTTCCCCAGAGTTCACATAGGAATAGTGCATTTGGCATTTATCAGAAATACACTTACTTCAGTTTTGTTTTCAATCCCTTCCCAAGGTAATCAGCCTTCTTTCCCAGAAAAGCCTTTTCTCTTCCACAGACTAGGAACTCATTAGAGGCACCAGCACAGGGAGGGCTTCGGAGCGTGTTGCTGTTTCACGTGACTGGGCTCTCCCACCTGTGCCCAGAATACGTCCAGGTCTGTAGATAGATGCACACCGCGGCCCCCTAGCCTCCGCAGCACCTTCCCTGTCCTCAGTCCTCCCACTTAGTTCTCCCTTGGATTGATTTTGCCTCCCAGCAAAGATGCAAAGGTTATCAGCAGGGATTTAAGTCCAGGCACGCTGGCAGACGTATCCCAAGGCAACGGCGGCTACAACACGCGTGTGGTACAAGCTTTCAGGGTAAACATCAATTTCTCCAATTTGCTATAGCCCGAGAGCCTTGGAAGCCTGGCGAATGAATTGTGAGTGTGGATTTTGTGCTGGGTGAGTGGAGCAGGGCTTGTTGCTATAAAGCTCTGCTAATGTCCAGGAGCCTTCAGTTTCAATATTGGGAGGGAGGGAGAAGTCACAGCTATTGCACCCACTGCCCTCCTTACGTGTGGGTGCTTTGCCATCTCTCACCTGGATTCGGCTTCAGACTGACGGGACAGGTGGCCCGAGCTTGTCCCCAAACACCAGGGCTCTCCCCTCATCTCTCTGCTTATTGAAACCCCATCTCTATTTCTGAGTCCACTACCTAGACTTCAACTCAATCTATTATCGGCTGCACATTGATCGATGAGTTGTGCCCTATACTTGGAGGAATTATTATTTTTTTGTTTCTCTGAAATTCCTCCATTGACCATAACCGGGATGGAGCTCTTTCCACGTGGTGGGCACTGTGGTTAAGCACTTTACCTGGACTATCTTGTTTAATACTTATACATCTGTGAGATAGGTACGATTATATCCCCATTTTATAGATGAGGAAACTGAAGTCGAAGTGAACTAAGTTGCCCAAAGTCATGGGACTTGAAGTGCTGGAGCTGAGAGCCAGACTCAGACTCAGACAGCCTGAATCCATTCAGAACTATCATGTTTGCCTCTGGGCTTTCGGATCGGCTGTGTGTCCCTGAGACGTGGGTGTTAGTTATGTGTCTTTATTACCCCCCCTCCCCACTACCACCACCCCTTGTGCCTAGAATGGCTCAAATATGTGTCAATTTCAAAGCAATCCTAGGAAAAGCCAGGATAACAACCAGAACCTATAAAACCAGTAGGTCGTGGAGTTACACTTCTCCCCAGAGAGACCCAGCCTTTCCTCCTGAATATGGTAAAAACTACATTATGATAATTGAGTTTAAGGACAACCTTAAGTAAAAGTTTCATTCATTGGAATGGGTATTCCTACAATAATGAGTCCTGGGCTGAATTTTAGAGCCCTCTTTATGCGTTGTTAGTAACAAATCTGTTGTAAAAATAATTTGATGAGCCAGTCGTTGAGATGGTGGACTTAACTGTGTAAAAAAGGGTGCCTTAGCCTGGTGTCTGGCTATGCTAACCCACCTATGCTAACATAATGGATTATGCATATTGTATCGAGTTAGAAAGGAAACCCAGTGAAGTATTACAGCAATTTAAAGAATATATATCGGGGCTTGTTCAGCACAGATATTTAAAATTTAAACCTGTTTAAATATTCAACTGGAACTAAAATAAATTTCTGAAAAATGGAATTCAATAGAAAAGCTCCATTAAGAGTAAAAATGCTTCTCAAAACCCATTTGGTTCTAATAGAAACCCATCGAGTGAGGTTTTCATTGTTGTAGCACCAGCCAACGGAAAAATTATACATCCGATTGGGTGGGAGAGAGTCAGATGGACTCCTTGTGGCATGAGCTTCCCTCAGGAAGCTAAGAAAAGAGAGGCCTGAGATCAGGCCACGGTTTGTTTAAACGGTCTGGAGCTGTTTCTTAAATAGCATCTTCTCATTTGTTCCCTTGCTTCAGTGAAACCTCATTTCACCTTCCGCATCAGATGCACTTCCTTAAAAAAAAAAAAAAAAAAAAAAAAAAAGGCACCTTTTGCTGTAATATCAGGAGACTGACCAATTTGCCTCCTGGGAGCCAAGCTTTATTTCTCTGATAAACATCCTGCAGGATGTTTTTATTCAATTAATTGGGATGATGGCTTGCACAGAAATGTACCACTTTATCAAGGTCTGCTGGACTATCTGGCTTGGGCCGAGCTGCAATTTTATTCCTAAATTCTCCTGACGGCAAAAGCATGAGGATTCTGAAGCAATTAAAACCATCAGTAAGAATTAGCCAGCTCGGTGACTGCACCCAAATAGCAAAGGCAAAGCAAATAGGGAGATGAATGTAGGGGCAAGTAAAAGGAGCATTCCAGAGATGGAGAGAAAGCTGTTAGGAGGCCTAAAGTGTAAGGTATTATGAGAAGAAATATAGGATAATATAAACAGAGTCTCTAATCCAGAGGACTGTAAATCCCTTTTTCCTTAATTGGTTTAGAAACTGTGGTCGGTAATGTGAGAAGGAGGGCTCTGGCTGCCTTTCTTCTTTGCTGCCTAGAATCACATTAAGTGGAAAACAATAGGGCTGACAGCTCCCTTTCTGTGGGGCACTTAGAGCTAATCTGCTATTGAGACTAATACAATTACACGGGATTAGAGAACTGCCAATGATACACAGATTGAGGAATTCTGGGTGGAGGGGGGAGCTGGGCTCTTTCAAAGTAGGGTATGGAGGTTTAAGAGGGACAGTGACTGAAGCCTACAGTGCCCCTAATTATTCTAAATCAAGGGTAAGTCATCATGATTTTGCAATTCAGTCAGGATCTTAATTATGAACTCTAATCCAAACAAAATTCTAGTTTGAGATTTCTTCACTGGTGCTTTAGTTTATTTTGCTTATTTTCAGGATGTGTTTATTTACTTTTAGATCTCAGTAAATATTTATTCCCATTGCCTTCTCCCAATTTGAGTAATGGCAAAAAGCATTTTGAGATGCTAGCTTTATCACTGAATTTAGAGATTTCCTTTAAGATTTATCATTGAATTTAGTGTGCCTTTCAACTTGTTCTCTCTGTGTGTTTCACTCCAATATCTCAAGATAGAGGGAGAACCTATATTTAGGAATTTAGAAATCGGAACTGATCCGATAGTCATTCCCTGGTATCCATTTGCATTCCTTTTGTAAGCTTGATAGATAACTTTGATTTTTCACAAAATGATTGTGGAAATCTACCAGCACTAGTGAGCTAATTCAAGATTCCTTAAGTGTCCCGGGGAACCTGACATTAGTCTCATACTCATTACATATGGGAGAGGTGAGATACTTATCAAATGAATACATGAGAAGGACACAATACTTAAAAAAAAAAAAAGCAATTGTTTTAAAAAGCAAAATCAATTTCCTCCTGGTGAGCTTTAAAAATTATCTCCAATAAAATAAGTACTACATATTAGCTATCTATTACTATGTTTCTTAATCATTCAGCAAATAGTCCCAACTATTTGCTGAATGATTATACATATATGTTTATACGTATAACTTATAGTTGCACAGGCCCCACCCTCAGAAATAGCAACTAGAAATAGTAAATATGACATGATTTACATCCTCAGCATGGTGTAACAAAAATGTTCTAATTTAATTCAAATCTCTTGGTCCCAAGTTAGTGCCCCTAGCGAGTGCTTTAGTGATTCCACCTTCTATATGTTCTATTCAAATGATCACTACATTTTGAGCAGCTTTCTCAAGCTCAGAGTATCTTTCGGGAGGTCTAGCAATGACAAAGAAAAGCTGGTCTAAAAATCCACCTACTCTCTTTGGTGATGGTACTTTCTTCAAAAGGCCCATGTTTTAATGCGTATGTAACAATGTGGGATGGTAACTGAATGTGGCAATTTGCCTCAATGTGAGGCCCAGAGCAAATGAGTTTCTGGTGATTCTGATCCAGGTATGGGAAGTAGGGGAGGAAAGAAGGGAAGTATCAGAAGAATAGGTGAAGATATACATGAAAGATTTCACATATTAATTAATATGAATTTTAGCCACTTCTGAGAATGACATCAGAAGTATTGGTGTCTTGATTAAATCATTGAAGACCTTGGTTCTAATCAACTCCCCTTTTATTTATTTTATTTTTTTGCCTAACTCTGTTTGGCTTGAGTATTCATGCAACCCGAAAAGTTCCAACTAGGCCTGTTGCACACTGTCTTCTCCAGAGCAGATTCTGAGACAGGGTAATGGGTGCAGGATGTTTACTGGGGATTAACATCTGTGAAGGGAAGGGGGAAGAAGCAGGACTGGGCAAAGGAAGAGGTCAAACTTCCGCCTCTCACAGGCCCAGCAAAGCCTCAGCCAAACTGAGGCTCTGGACTGAATATTGCTTGTCTGATGTATCCTGTGTTGGGCCAAGGTGGTCAGGCCTTTATAGCATGACAGGAAAGGGGTGGCTCTGAGTGAGGCAGCTCTCTGTAGCTGAGGCAGACGCTGAAGGACTTGATTGCCCAAAGTTGTCTGCTGACCTCTCTCCTTGTAGCTGGGTGGCAAGTCCTTCTTTGGAGAGATCACCGGGGCCACATCTCAGCTTGACTTCTTCAGAAAGCAGAACCCAAGACAAAGCTTATATGCATGATCTTATTAAGAAGTGCAATGCTAGGGAAGCAGAAATGAAAAGAGGGATGAGCCAAGAAAAGAAGGATAGCCAGTAACAAGGGGTGTTAAGGAGCTGTTCTCTACTTGGTACTCAGCACAACTGACGCCCATCTGTGATTGTGTTCTGGGGCTTTCAGTCCTGGAGGAGAAAGGAAGAAGAGCATCCATAGGTGGCCTTCTTCTTTGGAAGGAGGAAGGGGCATTTAGTGTCTCTGATGTGGCATAAAGATGTGAATTCCAGGTTCTGGGAATACTGAAAGGTAATATTTACACTCATCTACCCTTACATTCCCCCACAAGTTGGGAAGAAGGAATCCATATCGAAAATAAAGAGACATTACCAACTGAGCAGGCAAACAGTGTAAAATATTGGTGCCAACAATATGTGCTCTGACACCTCTGAAAAGCAATAGATGTGAGAGACTGGAGTAGCCAGATACATGTTTACTTAGAGATGGGACTGGGGCAGGACCTTAAAGTTAAGACTTTCCTAATTGAAGAGAAAATGAGCAGATGCACAAGAAACGAGCAGACTACATCTTAAAGTAGCAAATGGATGGGAAGGCTGAAGGTTCATAGTACAACAAAGAACTAGTTCTGAGAAAGAGAAAATGGGCAAAGAGCGGGGGAAAGGGGGGCAGAGGGCTGGTGGAGATTGGTATTATCATATGTACAAAAGCCAATATTATTTTAGGAGTGTGAGGTTAAATTCTTTTCCAAAGGTATCTTCTTAGCTATTCTCAAGTATCAGTGGTGTTGAATTGCCAACTGCATATTCTATGTCTACACATTCTATACCTATACATTGTGTATGGGACTGTTTGTAATGTAGGTTTTGGAAGTGCTTAACTTCAGTGTGGTCAGCAATGACCACACATGTTTTTGCCCTTTTAAACAACTTAAACTTCATAATTTGCTGAAAAATCTATCTGACTTGTCAACATTCAAGGAAAAGGTGCAAGTATTAGAAACTCACACAGTCTTGCCAGCTACGAGAGATGTTCCATTCATGCTATTAATGTTTCTTCATGTGTGCTTCTCATATTTCTCGAGTGCTCATATGTAGCAATTGTATAGAATAAAACACATAAAAGTGGGTCCCTTAAGGATGATGCTTATCAGAAAATGGGGAGTTATAGATTCCAGATCTGGCCTTCTGGTTCCTGCCAGAAACTGCACACCTGTAGGTGGGGAAGTTCTGTCTTTTCATGAAGTGCATGAAAAAGGTTAAGAGAAAAAGACCATCATTTTCAGGATGATTTCTTTTCCTCTCAGGTACTCACTGTGGGTGCTCGCATATCTTTATTCCAGATGACCTTGCTAGTTTGTGCAGAAACCTTGGTGCAGATGGTTTGGGGGAATTATGAATATGAGGGTGATTTGAGCACCTCTCAAGTGGACACTGGTTGAGTGAGCATAAGGATAAATTCAGGGATCCTAAGCCTGCGCCTCAAAATAATTCAGAATGAGACTTGTTTTCTTTGTTGCAGAATAAACAGATTGTTTGGGCATCTCTGCTATGTAGTATTCACAGCTGTAGCGGAAGGAGCCCTGCCCAGCTCATGTCACTCTAGTCTCTGATACAGCCCCAGCACCTGGTCATGATTTGTTTATTATTTGTTTAAGGAAGCAAAGAAACAGGCTCTCCACTTCCAGGCAGTGGGGAAAGGCAGCCCCTTCCTATTTTTATAAAGCTCCAGAGGGAGGCCTTCCTCCTGCATAGAGCTGTCAAATCCCAATTTGAAGACCCCTCACCAGCTAGGTCATCAGAGGCTGTGTCCTTGTTTTGTAAATCACCTTCCTGAGGCAGGGTCGATATTATTATTCCCAGTTTGCACATTTTGCACAGTGGATCAATTTTCAATTCCCAACAACTGAACTTCCCAAATTTTTATATGATGAAACTCAACTCCAATCATATGGGCATAAAAAAATATGCACACCCACCAGAGCATTGCTAGACTTCAGGGAGAAATTTTATTTCACCTTAAAGTATGGTCTCTAGTAGCCTAATTGTGAAAATATGCATTGTGTGTGGGCCTCTTTTACATACTTAAATATGGAAGAATGTGAGAAGTCTCCAGATGATATAATTTTTATTCAGTCAAATATCAAGTATAATAAAGAAAATGCAACTTTTGCAGTGTGGTTTATACATGCTTCTATACCCTTCATTTGAGTCCATATGACATGCAGACAGTTATAGCTACATAACCAGAAGAATAAAATTTGAAAGTGCAGTAAAACAAGACATGCATTTTAAATAGGCTTTAGAAACAGAACTGGGGAATCGTCAGGAGTCCATAGTCACTAATGTCATTGATTATTTGCTAGATGGCCACTCAGATGGAGACCTGGCAGGCATGGGATTACATTCCAGCTGATGGGCATGGGCGATGCTGTGATGGCTTCCTAGAAAAGATTGAGATACAGCTACACAGTAATCCAGGCTGGCCATAAATCCCACTATAAAGCCAACATGAGAAATTTCTCCTGCCTATGTGAGGGATCCTTATTTTTTTACCTTTAAAAGAAGAACTATTTTACAATTTGGCTTAGATAATTGATCATAGTCTTCTATTTCAAATATCTCCAAGCAGTGTTCTGTGTCAAACTTACAAAAGATAGCCCGGCCAGCGTGTCTCAGTGGTTGAGCATCAACCTATGGTCACTGTTCGATTCCCAGTCAGGTCACGTGCCCGGGTTGCAGGCTCAATCCCCAGTGTGGGGCGTGCAGGAGGCAGCCGATCAATGATCCTCTCTCATCATTGATGTTTTTATCTCTCTCTCTCCCTCCTCCTTTCTCTCTGAAATCAATAAAAAAAATTAAAAAAAAAAACTTACAAAAGACATACCTTTATTTCCACAAAAATATTAGAAGATGGAGTGGCCAATTGACCATCGGTGCCTCTCACTTCCAACATAACTCTCTTGGGCATTATAGAAGCCACATTAAGGCCCCAGGTGATGTGTGGGAAAGAGGGAGGGTTAAAGAGTATTCCTTGGATGATGGGTAGTTGGTGTTGTTGACCATCTAGCAGGTCTTCTCCCTTGTCTTAAAAGAACCTGGCTTTGCGGTTGGAAATGTGTCATGCAGTTTGGGTGGAAATGAACCTGCTCTCCATCCAACCTCAACCACAGGGAAATCATGTGACCCAAGCTGGGCCAATCAGAGTCCTCTTAAAGACTTTTCCATGAGCACTTTAAGGGAAGACTGGTTCATTCCAATAGTGTTACTAAGCTGAGGGGATATGGGCTAAGGGATGCTTGCAGACATTTTTAATAAGCACATGGAGAAAAACATTCTCAAAGCTAAAGCCAAGCAGAGCTGAGCTCAGAGATGGAGAGGAACCAAACTCATTACCTAATTTGAGTCTAGATCCAGTCATGCTTGATTCCAGTAATAAACCTCATTTTATTTTTGTGGGCTAGTAAACATCCTTTGTTGCTTGATGAAGTTTTAGCTGAGTTTCTTCTATTACTTGTCGTTCTCCCCAAAATACTTGCAGTTTATAAGGAGTCAATATATATTGTCTATATTTACCAGCCTTCCTTATAGTGTAGGTTGTGATTATGTGACCAGTTCTTGCCAATAGACTGTGAGTGGGAGTGTTCAAAGGTGGAGGCCTCTTTCAGTCTCTCTGCCACTTTTGTGGAAACTCCAATGCCATATCTACAAGATCATGTGGCTAGAAGATGACAGAGCCTGCATCAGCCAAGCTCGCTCGGCTTGTGTAGAGCAGAGCTGCTGCCAACTTTTCCTGTGGTAAGCCACTAGGATTTCAGGAATAATTTGTTACAGGCACACAGGGGCTTGTGATAGAAATTAGGTTCAGCCTTGGAAAAATTAATATTTTTCTTTGTTCTGTGAGTTTGAGGCTAAGATCTATGTCCATCAATTAGTATTTTGTGATGCTTCTTTCTAGCATAAAAAGTAGAGGGAGGAGACATCAAAAAGAGATAAAAAAGCCAAGAATAAGGAGACAATGAGCATAGGAGGCCTCTTCAGTATTGTGCCTAGAGAGTGGTAGAGATCCTGACCTCAAAGTAAACCGACTGTGGGTCAAGTAGTTTACCTGCATTATTTCACTCCATCTTCACCAAGAAAGTATGGAATAATATGATTTTCATTTTATTGACAATGAAACTGAATTCCAGAGAGATTAAGTAGAGCCACAGATTCCTGGCGAAAAAGGGCAGCTTTGAGCCCTGTCTGTCCAGCTGCACATTCTAGCCCAAATTATTCTGGTATTACTATTAGCAGTAGTATAAATATTACTTGCAGATCATTCTTTCCAGATGCGTTCAAAATACCAGTCTCTTTCATCCACAGAGCAAGCAAGATCCAGCCATGTCTGGTCTGAGTCCTGGGGTTCCCATGCCAGCATTGTAGGAGCAATATGCATGCCTCCCCTGTCCCTAGATTGCCCTGTGCCAGTCATTTTCTTCAACACCCAACCTGGGACATTGTCCTTCTTAGCTTAATCAATTTTGCTCTTGGACACATAGCCAATTCAAATTCCATAATCCCTTGTTGAGGGATTATGCAGTATCTCATAGTTTCCAGGCTATTTCTCTTTGCCTTGACAAATTTCCTGAGTTGTTGGTCACCATTTCTAACTAATTTGTCACCCAATGTCCGCCCTTCAGACTAACCAACAAATTCCCTAATCTAGATCCAATTATTTTTTCCTGCCCTTATGAAGGACTGCCTTGTCATTCTTATCTCTTTGCAACACTAGCTTTCTTTAAAAATATATATATACTTATAAGGGATCATTTTCTGGGTTCCTAGGATTTAAATTTCAATTCATAGTAATTTGGTGAAGGCGATTATTTCTTCTCTAACTTGTAACTTATCTTTGGCTCAAAAAGTGTCTCTTACTCTAAATCCCATGCATTTATACTAAATATACATTCTAACCCAAATTATTGCTATCCAAAATGTAAAATATAAAATAAAATTTAAAAAAACTCATCATTGCAGGATTCCCCAAAACTAGACACCAAACACAGGAATATACCTGAAAGTTTCAAAGGGAATCGGTGGGCCTCCAATAGTATAGAATCAGGAAAAAAACTATCCACATGCTTCATTGCTGTAAGTTAAAAATGAAACAAAACCTTGTAGAAGATTCCACATTGTTCCAGAAGAAAACCTGGGGAAGAGCCTGGGATTAATTTTCTGAAGTCCCATTAAAGGATACTAATGGTCATGAGTGTCAGGGTGTTCATGCAGTCACACTTAAGTAATGTCATTGTGCTGTAGCACAATTAGGGCTCCTGATGGCCTATCACTGAGATCAGTATTTATGAAGGCTCAGGCTGCACATGATGAGCCAAATCTGGCCTTTTTCCCACCAGTGACTAAAATAATGCATAAAAGCCCATTTAGTGCATCTCTGTGAACATCAGGTTGTCATGAACTCATCCCCGAGACAGTGAATTCTATAAGCACTAATGGGTTTTATTCAACAAACATCCGTTTTGTAGTCAGACAACTTTTGCCACTGACACCTGCCAATTTATAGCCTAAGGAAAAAATCACAGAGCTTGTAGAGTTGTCATTTTGAATATGAATATGGCTCATTATCTTTATTTATATCTTTCTGACTGCTCTAAAGTATCAATCTAGAAGACCTATGAAGCTTTTTGGGGAAAAATTGTTTTTCAATCAAAATCAAACACTGTACTTTGCCAGCTAACAATGGGTTCTTTTCTGCATTAAGTTCTTATTAATTTTATTGAAATTGGAAAGTAGGCAGAGGATCCTACCATCTGAAATTGCAACACCAAAAAGTTTAAGTAGTATTGTCCCTATCACTTCCTATGAAACCATACTATACAAATCTAGATTGCTGCAGAGACTGGCTTTTGTTTATTTATTTAAGGATAATTCTTGTGAATTCCATAGGGGAGAAAAAACAAACATTCAAGCATTGCCAGAGTACATTATATTATACAGTTTTACTTGGAGCTCTTTAAATAATTTCAATTTAATGCTAAGTAGTCCAGATTTTGAGTAGTAAAAATATTATGTGCACTTCATCTGTTTGTTTAAAATGGGTGCTCTAAACAAAAGCTACACTTTGTTGAAAGTTATCAGTGTCAGTGGGTGTGAACGTGTGCATTTACACAACACAGAATGGAAATGGGGGTGGGGGTGGGAGGGGAGGCAGAAAAGACCACCCATCCCCATCCCTTCCAGAGTAAAGGTACAGCTGAATTCCCACTGGCTCCTCGTTATGCTTCCATGCAGGCCATGACAGGAACAAGAACACGTTTTTAAGCATAAGTCCTTGGAAGAAAGCACCAATGTGACTGCCATTTAACTGCAGATGGTCAGGGTTGTCTCAGTCTTTGTGTGAACAACTGCTTGTTGTTCTCTCTTCTAGGAGAGTTTGTTCTGTTGTTGGCAAGTTCCTTCCTCCAAAATGCATCCCTATTATAAAAGGAGAGAGAACTTCCACTATTTTAAAGCAAGTTTCACTGAGAGAAAAAAGTCTACAAATGTTCATTACAGGGATCACATTAATTCAATCAGTTAGATCCTGCTGCAATTGTTCAAAAACTTACTATTTTAGAGATTCAATTTCTGCTTTTTATCAGGAAATCCATTTTAAAATATCCTATATAATAAAAGGGTAATATGCAAATCAATTGAACAGCAGAACAACCGGTCTCTATGATGCCCACTGACCACCAGGGGGCAGATACTCAATGCAGGAGCTGCACCCTGGTGGTCAGTGCACTCCCACAGGGGGAGCACTGCTCAGCCAGAAGCCAGGCTGGTGAGCACAGTGGCGGTGGCAGGTGCTAAGGATGTCTGACTGCTGCATTAGGCCCACCAGGGGAGTGGGCCTAAGCTGTCAGTCAGACATCCCCCAAGGGCTCCCGGACTGCAAAAGGGCGCAGGCCAGGCTGAGGGACCCCCTGCCTCCCAAGTGCGTGAATTTTGTGCACTAGGCCTCTAGTATTTTATATTTGTATCTAGAAAATCTTTAGGAACCATCAATCCTCAAGTTTGTTGTGTGTGTTTTTTTGAGACAAAAGAAGAATAAAATTTAGTATGTTCCCACAATTGACCTTTTAGATATCACCCACAGCAGTGATATATTTGTACAAGGCACATGTATTACATATTGTTATTGAAAAGATACACCAAAAATATGAATTGATTTTGGGAACAAAAGTATACGTATTCCTTTACCCCCCTGGCACAACCATTTTTATTTGAATATTGCTATCTTGCCATATGTGGTCATGAACCGGAAAGCAATATGTAGAAATAGTATATTTCAACACCACCATTACGACCCCACAGTTTGTTTTTTGCTCCTCACATGGTGTAGGAAAGTAGTACTCAATACATTTAGATGTTTATGAACACATTTTTATCATTTCAGCCATTGAGCAGTTAAGAAACTTATATCTTTCTATGCCTGTCACTTTGTCACGCAGGTCTCAGCTCAAATGTTGCCTCTTCAGAGAGACCATTCTTGACAACCCAATCGATAGCAGCACTCTAACCTGTCCCAGCCACATTATACTGTTTAATTTTCTTCACAGTCCTTATTTCAATATGAAATTCTTTTTCCCATTTTCTTGTTTGCTTGTGGTTCTCTTCTAGCCCACATTAGAAAATAAACTATGTAAGAGCAAGAAACTTATCTACTTTTACAGCTATACCAAGTGCCTAGAATAGGACCTAGCCTGTAGTGAGGTCTCCTTTTATACTTGGGACTGACTTAACAAAATACAAACTATCAGTCTTTTGTCTAATTCATAATGAATATTACTCAGAAAAAAAACCTGCAAAACAAAATTGAGAATGACTACAAATTGCACCTGGTAAAATTTATTATAACTTAAAAATTGACTAAAGAATCGATCTTGTTCAGTAACATGGAAAATGCAAAAATTAACCTGAAAAAAAAAATACAGTTGTTGAAATAATCAACACAAATAAAACACACAATGGCTAAAACTGCATATGGAAAAATTTGCCCTTGACTAAAAAGTGACTGAAGAACCAAATCTTCTAAACAAAATTTATATCTGGAAAATTTGACCGTGGACAGTTATACTTGGTCAAAGTAAGAGTCATAAAAGAAAACTCATAATAGCAGAAGATATAATAGGTAACATTTGATATGTATGGGAGGAAAAAAACGCTGAATGATAAATCAAATCTTCATCATAAAATTCATGAGAAGGAATTGATTCTAAGGAAAGTAATTTTAGTTAAATGAAAATGGAAAAAATAGAAACTCTTTAAATGGTTTATATTAAAAAAATTGATCAAATAATGAAATTGGTTCAATGTAGTTTAATTCAAAAATTATTTCTTGGTAATGGTGATATAACTCTGATTTAAATGATTGTGTTCATAAATATGGAATCAATATATTCTTATGGTCAAAATGGTAGGAAACAACTTCCTAAAACTTGGATCTCTCTCTCTCTCTCTTTCTCTCTCTTGATCCAGAGCTTATCTTCTCCCCTTCTGTTCTGGTCCTTAATTCAGACTTCCCCTTCTATAATGGTTCCCTTGGTTCTGGGAAATGCTCAGAGACTTGGGCTCTGCCTCCTCAGCTTGGCACTGAGAAGACTGGACAACAGCCAGCCAGGTCTCTCAAGACCCAGGAAGGTATGGAGTCAGGAGCACAGATGGAGAATTCTGCTTTTGCAAAGAGGGGAGAATGGGCATATTTCTTTTAGACAAACTAGAAGGAAGACATCAGTGGATCCATTTCTGCAAAGATGGACTTGGGGAAAGAGATAGTTTGAGTAAAGGAAAGGGTAAAAAAGAAAAAAAAGGAATTTTGGGGGTTTGTGGGGGAGATGGCCTCAATCTCTTCAGAAAAGTAGAAATCAAGGCCATCTACTGCTAGGAAGGATAAAAAGTGTACACATAAGGAGTGTTTTATTTCCCAAGACTGCTGCAGCAAATTACGTTCTACAAACCAGCTAGCTTAACATAACACATTTATCCTCTCAGAGTCTGGAGGACAGAAGTCCAGAATCAAGTGTGGGTAGGGCTGCATTTCCTCTGAAGGTCCCAGGGGAGATCCATCCTCCCCTCTTCCAGCTTTGGGTGGCTGTTGGCATTCCTTACTCGTTGCTGCATTGTTCCAATCTCAGCCTCTGGCCTCACATGGCCTCCTTCTCTGTGTGTGTTTAATCTCCCTCTGTCTCATTTGTAACTGGGTTCAGGGCCCACCTGGATAATCCAGGATGATCTCCTCTCAAGATCCTTAATGTCGTTATGCTTTCCCCCCAAATAAGGTGACAGTCACAGACTCTGGCATTCGAGGTGTGCATATCTTTTTTGAGGACCCCAATTCAACCCATTCTAAGGGGAGAGGAAAAGGGTTGGAGTAGCTGCTATAGGAAGGCAGCCTTAGAGCATGGAACGGGAGAATAAAAATGATTACCAGAAAGAGCTGATGTCCAAGTTGGAGTTGGACACATGAATTTTTCATAGGCCAAGACTGCATGGATTCCAGCAGCTTTTGGCAGCCTAAAAGCAGGAGAAGAGCGAGCAGATAGCAGCGGTAACTCAGAATAGCGTGTTTATAGGTGGGTTTAACAGAGGGTTAAGGAGATCAAAGGTCTGCCCTTCCCCACTTCCAACTGCAGAATGTAACATGTCTTTTATTTGAGTGAAATAAGGCACATTAAATTATCTTGTACACTGTAAATCACTTAGCAAAATAAAGAGGCATAATTTGTATTTGTTCCCCTCACTAGTCCTTATATCCCAGGTATATTCTTGCTATCAAACTCTACCTTCCTTTCTACCTCTCCCAAATCTCACATAAATAAAACTTTAAACAAAATCTCTATTCCATTATACCCAAGCATTTCTTTTTCATGAATGATGGCTGCAATGACCATAGGACTGAGAACACTAGTCACTGATAAATAGTTCCAACGTCTCCTGACTCTCTAGCATTCTGGTGGCAAAGAATCTGTCTGTATCACAAGGTTCTCAGAGAAAAGCATTATAGAATTTTCATTCATTGGTGGGAGCAGAAATATCTCAGAAACCAAGCCTGTAGGTCATATTTCCAGGGCAACGCTCAATAGTTCCACCTCAGACTGGAAGGCTTGCCGGGAAGTGAAAAAGCACAGGTTACTTCACAAGCTGCTAGATCTGTGATTTTTAAAGTTCATTTTTCCTCTTTATCTTTTTCTGCCTTCATTTTTAAAAAAGCAGCAGACCTCTCTCCTCAAACAAAAATTTATATCAAACAGATAAAAGTGGAGCTGCCATGATTGCGTGGGGGCGGGGAACTCAGAACTGCCACAGCCAGAGGCTTCCCCAGCCCTAGTGTGTTCCCCACAGGCCCCTCCTCCGATGTCCCCTGAGCACGTCTAAGGAACAATTTCTGAGCAGCTACACTAGGTAAGTGTGGAGTGGGCTTAAGGGTGCAGAGAAGAAAAGCAGTCTTCTGTTCCAGAGAGTTCCATGTCGTCCATGAAGCTTACGACTGAGACAGCCTCCATAAATTAGATAACATCTAGGCCAATTCTGTCCTTGTGGGTCAGTTCTGGAAGTATTCAGCAATGACAAACTCAAGTTCAACTGCTTTCCCAACAAGAACATGTAACTTCTTTCTTTCTTCTCTCTGTGAACTTTGCAAGAGCAGCATTAAAAAATATCTGATATTGAAGTTTCCAGGATTCTATTTTCATTAGTGTTGATGCCTTGCCATTTTTGAGGATACTTACAGGTCCAATTATGGCCTCTGAAGAATGGGTGCATGTGAGGCCAGGCTCCATTGGATATTAATGGCCCCATTTCCATGAAGCTACTTTCTGAAGAGCATCCTTGTCTCCTTCCCCACCCATCTCTTCAAGATTTTTTTTCTTTACAAAATGTCTTTCTTCTAATCTGAGGATATACATACATATATATTACTTTATGCCTTTGCGTCTATTTATTTCTTAGCCAGCTGACATGCCCAAAATAGCACAACCCTTATAAGATCTGTTTTTACTGCACTGCAATTGGTGATTCTTCCTGCTTGAATAAACTTGCACACATTAAAAATCTTAATAGAGGAGTAAGGATTGCAAGTAGGTGTTAATAGGGCAGGCCTCCAAAATGAGCCAAGTACATAGTTATTTGGCAGAAGAAAAATAGTTTACTAACTTGAAATTATAAGTTAAGCAACCAATGAAGCTAGATTCAAATGCCATTGTTTGAGAAAGGTATTCAGTAAAGTCCCTTAGTACAAATCAACAAACACTCACCCAGTACCTCTTATGTGAAAAACATTGTGCCCAGGCTCCTTATGGAGGAAGGTGGAGATGGGAATACAAAAGTAATTAAGACAATTTCTTTTTACAAGGAAATGACCGTGTTACTGGAAGGATTAGTCAACGAACTGTAATGCGACACAAAGAAGTTATTTCAGCTAGATTTTGAATACGGAGGAGCAGTCATCTGGATATGAAGGGTGGCTATTAGTGAGAATGGAAGGGGGAGAAGATGTTCAAAACTTGTTGCAGAGGCTACAGACAGGGAGGGAGAAAGATACATCAAAGATAATGTCGTGGTTTAAAGCCTATATTAGTAAGAGAGTAGAGTATCATCAGAAAGGGAGGCAAGAATAGCTATAAAGTAAGTTTTGCTTTGGATGGGAAAAGTTCAAGTGTTAAGAGAGCAATATAGACGCAGGTACTGATAATCAAAGCATTAGATAAATGGGGTCTTGAGTTCACCCAAATCATCTCACACTATGACTCACAAAAAAGATGAAATCCTCAAAAAACAAAAGACAAAACAACACAACAACAATAATAAATCAAGGAGAGAGACAGAAAGGGAGAGGAGATAAAGCATTGGGGGAAGACACAGTTTCAAAAGTAAACACAAAGATTCCACAGCTACAAAAAGGATGAAGAGGAGGAAGACTGAGATATTATTGGAATTGGTAATTCACAGGCCAAGGGGACTTCAGTGAGAGCTGTTTCAAGAGGATGGTGGTTTTTCTCACTTCATTCCCCCTGTTTATTGGTAACGTCTGCTACCTCATCACTTGAGTTTGCAATAGCTTTAACTTGATCTCCTGGCTTCTCTTTATGCAACTTTCCAGCTCCCTCTGCTAATTGCTTCCTTATTTCCTCAGAATTTTCCAATTCAAATACCTCAAGGAAAGAATTCACTATTTCTAGAAGTTCATCTTTGTTATGTGCAGGCATTACAAGTTGTCGGTCATCTCATGGGTTAATGCCCTCTTCTGATCCAATAGTCTGTAACTAGACAATGGCACCCATGACTGGTGTAGGGCTGACCCTTCAGCAGGAGCTGGGAAGAGGTTAGCTCCAAAGGTGACATGTTCAGTGTACTATGTCCACAATATAACACTCTGTGTCAAAAATATAAGGGATTCAAACTCTAAATGATTCCTAAAGTTTTAAATAGTACCTACCTGGGAAGAAAAGTTCTTTTTACACCAGCATTCTAATTAGTTCATAGGTCAATATTAATAACACCTTGTATTTGCATAGCACTTTAAACTTTTCAAATGCCTCCGTGACATGTTTTTCTAAAGGGGTTCCAGAGACAGAATAGTATGCATAAACATGCTCTACAAATGCAAATGAATTAATAGAAAAGCATATGATGACTGGGTCTAATCAATGCCCCATAGCAAATTGTCACAGTTTTAGGTACTTAAAAAAACAATAAAATCTATCAACTTTCTTAGTGCTCTACTTTCAATGACTCTTCTAGCGATTCTGCAGGTGGGGGATAGGAATTATGAATTTGGAGGCCAAAAGAATTCACCTCTCCAAGTTCCATTGTTATGACAGAAATTGACATTAGGTCATAAGGATCCATGCCCTTCCTCTGGATTTGGTGCCTTAGACATAATGTTGAAAGTAGGAAGAAATTCTAGGCACATGCACAAGAAATGAATCCAATTCAAAGCATAACAGGTCTTCAGAGAGCCACAGTAGCAATGAGAAACCTGAGGCATCATGAAGTAGTTGAGGCCATATCACTGCTTCTGGGCAGCAGCTGTACACAATTTCCTATTTCCTTAGTCTCAGCCTGGTAAGTACTCTTCCCAACACTCCATCACTGGGTAAGTAATGTGATGTAAGAAGACAGAGCAAGAAGAATGGAAGGAAATAAATATTTAAACTTCTGATCCATCCCATCTTCTTCATTGTATTGAATGTTACCACTCAGCACCCAATTATTTAAAATAGAAACATTTTCTTTTATTTTTCCACCCATACACCAACAATCCTATATAATAAATAGGTAATATGCAAATTGACCCTCACAACCTCACAAAATGGCTGCCTAAGACCAGGACGGCAGGGGGCGTTAGTGAGGGACGACCAAACAACTGAACAAGCAGGCTGCGTGGGGTGACCAGGACAGCGGGGGGGGGCAGTTGGGGGTGACCAGACCAGCAGGGGGGGGGAAGTTAGGGGTGACCAGGCCAGCAGGGAGAGCAGTAAGAGGCGACCAGGCTGGTGGGGGGGACAGTTAGGGGCAACCAGGTCAGCAAGAGGGGTGCAGTTGGGGGCAACCAGGCTGGCGGGGGGGGGGGGCAGTGAGGGGCGACTAGGCCAGTGGCGGGGGGCAGTTGGGGGCGACCTGGCTGGCAGCAGGGGGCTGTTAGGGGCGACCAGGCAGGCAAGCAGGTGAGCAATTAGGAGCCAGCAGTCCAGGATTGTGAGAGGGATGTCCCAGGTTGGAGAGGGTGCAGGCTGGGCTGAGGGGACACCCCCCCCATGCACAAATTTCATGCATGAGGCCTCTAGTATCCAATAAGTCACTAAGTGCTGTCAACTTACCTCCAAAAGATACCTGGAAAACATGCCCTCTTCCCTGTCCTCAATGTCACCACCTTAGTCCACGCCACCATGATCCCTCACTTAGGCCACTGTAAAAGTTTCCCAGTTGGTTTCCCTCCTTCAGTGCTAGCCTACCTACACCCATACTAACAGACTAGCCAGAGTAATATTTTTAAACTAAAATCATGTCTTGTTTTTTCTCCCTATGTCAAATTCTTCACTAGCTTCTAGTTTCATTTCCAGTAAAAATCTAAACACCGTACTCAGGCTCTGCATGATCTTGGCCACTATGCCAAGATCACTCACTCTCCCCATCACTGACAACTCCGGGCACAGCAGCCTTCTGACAATCACTAGGATGTGCCAGATTCATCCTGCCTCACGACCATCATGCAGTTTCTTCCATCTGCCTGGATTGTGCTTCCCCAGCTCCTTGCCTGTCTGGCTCCCACTCAACCTTCAAATCTCACCCTCATGGAAGGCCACTTCCTGGCAATCCAATTTACGTAGCCACCTACTCCCTTGCCCAACCCCAATTATTCTTAACTACCTGTTTATTTCTTTCCTAGAGTTCATCACAATCTATATACATTGTAAATGTATGTAATTATTTATTGTCTTTCTTCTTCACTGCAGTACAACCTCCACTAGAGCAGGAATCTTATTTATGTTATTTTCCATCGCAGCCTCAGGGCCACCAAGCCCAATGCCTGGCATACAGCTCATCCTGTCAATTGCACCTCTGAAATACGTCTTAAATGCACACTCAGTCTTCCCTATCTCCACTGTCACCATCTTGGTCCAAACTACCATTAGCTTTTCCCTGGACTAATGCAATAACCTCCCAATTGACCTTCCTGCTTCAGCTCTAGCCCAGCACTTAATAAATATTTGTGATGGAATAAATAAGCATATTGTTGTGGGAATAATAATATCTAAAAGAGATGGATATCCGGACCCTGCAGGAAAATCACTTCGTTTTTATTCCAGGCCCTGAAAGAACATCAAACACTTCTCACCAGCTTTTGCTACTGAGTGATAGCTACTGAGTGAATAATATGAGGCATCTTATTCAAGCTCAGGCACAACTCAGCTGAAGAGCAGCATGGAAAACAGAGAGCATTCGACTTTCTGTGAATTGCTCTTCTCATCATATATATGGGGCTTCTAGGCTCCAAAGTAAGAGGCATATGAAAACAAACAAACAATAAAAACCCCACAAATGCCCAGTATCTCAACCACGAACACCCACAAGAGAAAGAATAACTTCAAAAGACCTCCACAATCCCAACTCTGTCCCTCACCACATCAAAAAAATAAATAAATCTGGAGATGTTTCTCTAATATCTATATCTATGAGGTTGGGGGCTTGTAAGTCCCAGGCAGCAAATAGGAGCATGGTTGACTAAAAAGACAGCTCAAAAGCTTTCATTACACCTTTGAACTGGTAATAAGAGAACTGTAGTTCCTGATACCATTTCCCCACTGGCAGCCCCAGAAAGGCTTCTTTGCTAAGAGGGGAGACAGTGGAATGAAGGAAGGATGCAATGCCCAGGTCAGGATGCCATTTCAATCATGCCAGGCCTGTTCTACAGTCGTAACGTGAATTCCACCAATTTTAAGACACCCCAGGCATTATCCGTAATGCGTGCTCACACAGGAAGTGCAATGTGTGTACATATGGACTGCGGCAGCTGGCTGTGTTGGAGGCTGAGGGTGCTTGAAACGGGTGAGCTAGGGCAAGAAGCACCTGCTACCTGCCTCATTTGAAGTGACTTGGAGGGAAAAAATCATCCCGAGGTGACAGAAACAATTATGGGGGTTTGTCTAGAACTGACAAA
Source organism: Eptesicus fuscus (assembly GCF_027574615.1). Lineage (NCBI taxonomy): Eukaryota > Metazoa > Chordata > Mammalia > Chiroptera > Vespertilionidae > Eptesicus > Eptesicus fuscus. The sequence goes on along the minus strand of NC_072483.1, from coordinate 82,793,984 downwards.
AAATGCATTTGACTGGCACAAAGCAATTAAGGCTGCGCCCTTCCACGCTGGCACCAGGCAACAACCCCAGGTTAAACACTCAACAGATTTCACGGCGAATGTTAGCATCCTCTTGACAGGCACCTTTCTCTTCTCCCCACCTCCCATGTTAATGCAAACTCAGCGTGGTGATGTGGTCACTGAGGCTAGAATATGTCCTGATGGAATATTCTAGATATCACCAGTTTCGTTTGGGTTCTCTCCCCATCCCCCATGTTGATTTGTAGGCTGGCGGTGACCTGAAATCCATCCTCCTGGTGAAACCTCAGAGCTTAATCCACTAAGTCAGTCTGGCTTTGAGCCCCAGAGAAAATGGGATTTCTATAAAATGTTCGCTTTAAAGAGAGATTTGCTCCCTTCACAGCTCCTTTTCTGCGTCACACACCATTAACTCACAAAACGCTGGCTATCGTCTGAGGCAGAGCCCAGGCTGGTTATGCATAAAAGGGCAAACTCCTGCATTTGCAATGTCTCCTAATGAGGCTCCATTCCATGCACACGTGCTGTGCTGGGCTTCTCTGCCTTGGAATCTGTATTACAAAACATGCCCGTTCGCTCACTTTCTTGCCTCCCACGAGTATCATAATTTGACATGGTGGCAAAAACAGGGAGATGCCATCGTGATTTTGACGCTCCACCCTTTCTCCATGTTACAGAACGTTCAGGAAGGCTCCCTTCACAGCCCAGCACAAATGGACACGCGGAACATGCATTCTGCACTGGGAGCCTGTGCAATGTGCCTAAATCCCAAAAAGCATTTCAGAAACACCACTGACTTGACATTGCTGGACCCCTCCTTGCCACTTGGAGAGTATGGTGGTCATTTTCTCTTTGTTACCTTCCCTTATTCAGTCTCCATTGTTCTCTGTCCACCCTTGTGCCCCAGCAGAATAACTCGTGGTGGATGGCATCATCGAGGATCCTAGCCAATTGGCTTCTGCTCAGGGTAAGCCCTGGCGGGAGGTCAGAGGTGGGGAAAGAGCCAGGTCAGGTAGGTCTCCCCTCATTCCCTCTCAGCATCAGTGTTCAGTCTCTTGGAATAGCTGTGTCCCTCCAGAGCTAAAACTATGCACCAGGAAAACCTTCCTCCTTGGCTCCACCTCTTAGATCTTACACCACTATTTCCTCTCCTGGCCCCTTCAGTCCCAGATGTGCCTCACCCTATTCTGCAGGTGCCTCACCATCCTTTAATCGCCCCTTAATTCTGCCCACGCCTATGCAAATGGTCCCTCCATTAAGGGCTCTTCATCTGAACCTCTGTTTCCCCCTCATGCAGGTAGAACCACCTGTCTGGCTGAAAGGCCCATCCCTGCCCCCAGAACTCTGGTTTGAACACTCAGATTTCTGCATGAAGTCATCTTGCTCCTGGTTAGGTTTTTCCTTGGGTCTTTGCCCTAAAAATGTTTTGGCATTCTTTTGAATGTTGTGGCCCATTTTGCTAACTAGGTGTGCTTCTTGTGATCGAAGGTCTGGTTCCTGGCCTGGACATACTTGTCTGGTACCTCAGACTTTCTAGAGCTTGAACCTTGATAACTTCCCCTGCTCTGAATCTGGCACCCAAATTCCTGCTGAAAGCTTTCCTTCTCAGCATGCTCACCTGGTTAGATATCTCGATAGTACTTGCCTTTTGTTCCCCTTTTGCTGTGCTTTAGTACATTGACTGCATGTCCATAAAGACAATGGCTTGCTGGGTCAACCAGGATAATCACCTATTATAGTTTTTTTCCCATATTCTCCAGATTGCATGTACTATCTGCTTCACTGAACCTCCAACCCTAGGCCCACCTCCTAGGACAAGGGGTCTCCCCCACGTGTACAACTTGCTAATGTTTATCGACACATGTCCAAAGACAGCTGCCCACCAGGACAACTACCCCCCCCCCACCATATTATTCAGATACCACATCCTACTTGCTATTTGATCAACAGATGACAACTCACCACAATCTAATTAATTGATAGCCAGCTACTTTACTGAACCCATGTGAGTGCTAACCAATCAGTGACAGTCTCATACTTTTGAGGGTCAACCAATTAGTGGAGTCACTCCAGTGACAGTTCTGAAACCTAAACAATCGATAGGTCTTGCTTCCCCAAAACACACTTTTAAGTTTGATGTCAACCACTACTGCCTCTGTCACCAACACAATCCCCAAACAAGCCCTCATCCCAGCCCCATCTAAGATCAACAGGCTGCTTTGCTCAGAGATTATGGCTATCCAGTATACTCTTTCCTAAGTAATAAATTCAGTTTTTTGTTTCACATACAGAGTAATAATACCTTCTTTCCACAATATGAAATCCTTTTAGCAACCTTAGACTACCTTCCTTAGCTTGATAAAGGAAATGTACTAGGTCTATAGCAAGCATCATATCTAATGGTGAAACAGTGGTGGCATCTCTATTAAAGGCCCTCATTCTACTGTTTCAGTGAGAAAGGTAATACCAGGGCAATAAAATAAGACAAAGAAATAAGGAATAAATGTTAGAATTATCATGATATACCAGGAAGTGATTTTTGACCAGCCAAACCCAAAAGAATCAAGTTACAGTTAGAACAAAAAATGAAGTTCAGTAAAGTGATTGGATACAAGCAACACTAACAACTTTAAGGGTAATTGTTCACGTTTATTGAGTGTTTGCAATGTGTTGGGCACTGTTCTCAGTGCTTTGCAGGTTTTATTTAATCCAATTCTCACAATAACCTTGTAGAGTAAGTATGCTCCCTCTTTAAAAAGTGAGAGACAATGAGATTGAGTAAATTGCCAAGAATACCTGGCTTGTGTAGGATGAATCCAGGATTTGAAGCCAAGCAAACCAACATCAGAAATAATGCCCTTAACCACTGTTATGGTGGTCTCCAATATTTTTATTCATGGATCTTGTAAGTAAAAAAAGATAGAGTAAGCACTCTCAATATAGGTATATTTTATCTTTAAACTGTATGCACATTATAAAACAAAGAGATAGAAATGCTTAAAGAAAAAATAAATACAAACTAAACAATATTTTCAAGTAAATTTTATTTTGCCAAAAATAGCTCTTTAGTCCTCTGTGAATTAGTAGAAATAATGTGACCAAATATACATCTTCTCATTTTGTAAACCTGTAACGCTGACACAGTGTCAGACCACCCATTTGCTCTATCACCAAGTCCAGTTTCTTTTGACACAGCAGTTAACATCTATGAATACAATTGGTTGGGGAAACAGATAAAGGCAAACTTTAGATTTACAGATAGTATTTGAATGTTTTAAAATTAAGAGTATATTCATTTATCACTGATATAATTAAAGAAAAAAATTTAAACCCAACTTTCAGTTGATTCCTGTTTGGTGGCTACTGTGCCACCTCCAATGCTGTTTGAGTCCCAGTCAGGGCACATACCTTATCTAAGTTGCATGTTCGATCCCTAGTCTGGAGGGATGCATATGGGAAGCAACCAATAAATGTCTTTCTCTCTCTTTCTCTCTCTCTCTCACATATATCCTTGGGTAAGAATAAAAAAGAAATGTTTTAACGCATTAGCAAGGTGGCCATTATAGGCGACAGGGGAGTCCATTTGGCTGGAACTTCTGGGAAGTATAAAGAATACCTCCTAGAATTATCTGTCAAAGGACGGAGACTAGGGCACATATCTGCAGGCTCCCATCCCCCCTTGGTTAAGAGTAAGCCCTTGGACATTAGCTCCTCTGCACTCCCAGGCTGCAAAACTTCTCAAGGATTAACCTGAGTGCCACCCACAGACATTCAACGTGATGATAATGGGAGCAGCAGTGAACAAGTGGCTCTGATTTGTAATTGCAACCTAACCACCAGGAAGGCAACTTCTAGGACAGCACATTTCATACAATAATCAGAAACTCGGAATAGGAAATGCAGGCACTAGATGAAGACACTCTTTGTCTGTGATGATGATCATGGCTTTGCTCAAATTGACAATTTAAGTTGGCAGTGCTGATAACTCCAGAGCAGGCTGCCCTGTATTTCTTACCAAGATGCATTGATTTCAGTTCTCCCATGAGCCTCTTGACTTCTTTTTCCTCCCCTATCAAAGGGAGTGACAAGTCACAGTGTGCCAGTGAATAAGGTCAAGAGGAAGAAAGAGAGGCTATTTCCTGCCAAACTTCATATCCTTCATGTGCAATTGCAAGCTGTTGGATGACAGCTACTGCCACAATGAGTGCAAGCACACAGCCGAGCTTTAAGAATTACACAACTTGTAATGTGGTTGAACATCTATAGCTCACATCTCCCCGGCCTCTCTTAACCTCCCCACACTCCACTGCCCCTTCACTGACTGACGGCAAAGGCAGCCGAACTATCAGATTCTCAGATTTAAAGATTGACTACTGACATTTTCCAATCTGTGGCTGAGCTAGCCACCACCAGTCACTGCGACCACCACCCTCTTGCTCTGTCTCACCTCCCTACCTCCCCCCAAAACTCCTCTAGCCCCCATGAGACCATGAATCCTTTAGAAAAACAGGCTCTAACCTCTTTGTGTTTGCAAACACTTCTGGATATCTCTATCTCATTCTCTTGTGTTACTCACTTGACAAGTATTAAAAATCACAAACTCATCTTTTCCCTCGGGTGATTAATGCACTTCCGTTTTTCTGTAAGCACAAAGTACTCTTCCTTCAGGCCACAACATTTGATAAAGAAATAAATCCTTGACATTATTAATTCCCTGGGCTGAGCTTTTGTTTAATAACTCTTCTGTCAGTGATGGATCTGAAGAGGTAGGGTGTGTGCCTGTGTGTGTGCATGAGAAAGAGAAAGAGAGAGAAAGGGAAGGAGGGAGAAGTGATGGGAGAAGTGTGGGGGAGAAAAGGGAGGATAATTTGATTGTGGCCTAGAGATTAGGCAGGCTGACATTACAAAGCACCTCTTTATCCAGAACTGGGCACCAGTGTGACAAATCATGGCTTTCTGTCGCTCTCCACCTCACTATCTGATCAGGCCCAAGCCAGCCAATCACAGCACATGATTTGGAAAATATTTCCTCCTTGACATTCAGGGAAACAATCTCTGGTTGAAAAACAACAACAACAACACACACACATTATAAAATAATGGAAAAGCATCAATCAGCTGGGAATGTGCATTCTACTGGTTGGAGGCAAGTGATGTTTTTATTTAAATGGAACTGAAGGCAGGGAGGTTTGATTTTTTTACAAAGATACCAAAGCAGAGTGGGGGAATATTTGCCTTTTCCTCCTACATGGTAGGTTTCAACAGCAAGATGGGCAACAGATAGTAATCTGTGAGGCATTACATGGTGACCAGTCAATTACTTGTCTAACTGGGTGTAATTCAAATACAAATACAAAAGTAAATTCAATGCACACACACACACACACACACACACACACACACACACACACACCTTCCTCAGATGAAGTAGTCAAATTGCAGAAGAGGAAATAGTTCCCCTTTTGGAATGAGCCTCATTCAGGGTTTCAGCAATTGGCTGCGTGCTTTCATACCAAAGAGGAAGCAGGCCTAGTGTAGGAGCCAGGAATAGACTCTTCCAAGACCCAGACCTGCTCAGCGAGTCCCTGAAACATTGATCAGCCCATCCCTCCCCTCACCCCCTCTCTTATCATGGCATAACCTTCTACCCTCCTGCTGTCCCCAAAGATAAAGAGAGAGATGTGTTTGTATGACTCATAGGTCCATGAACTCAATCCAGACGTACATAACTCAGTGGATGAATGAGATGTGTCGTTTCCGGGCTATAAAAATAATTCACTGCCTCCCCTTTTCCTAAAGGGGCCTCAGGACCTGGTGCTTTCACCTCTGCCCCCTGCAGCTGCAGCCCCACAGCCTCTGCAAAGTCCCAGCAGCCCCAGCGGTGCCTGTGCTGAGGACCAATGGCTTTCACCACTCTGAATGACCGGTGCTTCCTCCTGAATTTTGAAAAGAAAAATTTAAAAATATATGTAATTATATGTATAAATATATATATTTCCTATCTGTGATATCCCCAAATACTAACTGGGACAGTTTTTTTCTCGTGTATTAATAATAAAATGCAAAAATGCTACAGTTTTTGTTTTCCTTTCTTAGTTAAAGGACAGAAACTTCCACAATAGAATAACATGGCTTACCTATTAATCTGAACTGCTTCTGGGAGAAATAGTGCAGGAAGCTAAATTCATCATCAGTTGCTTTTCCCTCTGTCTTTCTCACCTTTCATCCTGCTAGCTCCTTATACCCAACCCAGGTTCACCATTGCACACATATACACATACACACAAACACACAAACTCACACTGGCAAACACAATTTATCTCACCGGTTCAAATCATCCACTCCTGCTTTCATAAAATGGCGCCTTTAATTATATCACTGAGGTCTGCCCTCCCTCCCAGCACAACATAGATAAACAGACTTTATTTGATTCCTTTCACCCTCCCAAAGTCAATTCAATCATCTCATTGGTTATTCCTGCTTTCAACCCCACCCCCATGACCAGAAATGGTTAGTTCTCTTTCCCACTCCCTGAAACCCATCAAGACTGGACCTCCGATATTAGTTTGAGTAAGTTTCCTCCTCAGCACCTACCCTCAATATTTCTTCACTCCTCAATTTTTCAGACAAAATATTTTTATTATTTTTGCAATTGCTTATTTTTCTCTGCCAGATTCTAAGCTCCACTAAAGGCAAGACTGGTGTCTGCAATTATACTGAACACCACACACACACACACACACACACACACACACACACAGACACACTCCATCCAAAACTGTTTCATAGCACAGAGCCAGTGCTTTGCAAATTTTTGCTAGTAAATCTTAGCAATTTTAAGTCCTAGGAGAGAACCCTGAAGAACACATTTGGAGACAAACAAGAGTTTGAAATCAGACACACACAAAAAGAGGGCATGAGCATTTGGCAAGTTCCCTAACCAATCTGATGCTTGGTATTCATGCATGTTAAGTGGTGATACTAAGGCCTTCATTGGGTGAGTGTGGGAACTGATAGGATGGAGTGTGTAAGAGGGGGCAGAATGGCTGGCACGTGGTCAGCAGAGGTCACTTTGTATTGGTTTCTTTGTCCTCATGGGTCAGCCTTGCTACTGATTCCAGACTCACTTCAGGGATGACTGGAGGGTGTAGCCTTGGGGCTCACTTCATGGCCCATGCCTCCCACACTTCCCATTTTCAGGCTATCTGATCACGTTCTTCCATCTCCCACTCTTCCTTGCTTCCCTTCCTAATTTTGCCTTTGAAAGCAATCCCTTCTTGCCCTGACCAGTTTGGCTCAGTGGATAGAGCGTCGGCCTGCGGACTGAAGGGTCCCAGGTTCAATTCTGGTCAAGGGCATGTACCTTGGTTGTGGGCACATCCCTAGTAGGAGGTGTGCAGGAGGCAGCTGATCGATGTTTCTCTCTCATTGATGTTTCTAACTCTCTATCCCTCCCCCTTCCTCTCTGTAAAAAATCAATAAAATAAAAAAAACCAAACACACAATCTCTTCTTTCCAAGGCACACAGAAAAAATTAAATATTTGAAAACCCTTCATTCATGACATCACTCACTCCAAAGGGGATCAAGCAAGCTCTCCGGGGCTGCCGCAGAAGCACCTGTGCCTGGTAACCATCTCCCTAGCAACAGGCTTCCCGATGGCCAGTTGACGTTCGTTTTGAAGCTCTAACGGGGCTTTAGTTTCCAAAGCATGTCTGCGTCTTCTACTTTGATTAATCAACATCACCTCCTTTAGTGTGTATTTAAGTGAAATAATGGATTACTGCTCAACGAAAGTTGAATGACAGAGGGTTTTGATGAATTTCAGGAAGAAAAGGCCAAAAAAAAAAAATCTACAATGCCTTGAAAAGGAAAAACCTAAAAACCTCTCTTTCTTTTGTTGCCTGCATTCTGGTAAACAATGATGTTTAGAAAAATAATCTTTCAAATCATGAACAATTACCCCATCTCATCAAGGCTTTGGGGGCAGTCCAGTTGTTCCAGCTTTATTTTTTCTGCTTTGAATACTTGAAATCCCACAGATACTTGTCTCATAAGAGTCACACTTATCACAGTGGTCGATGTCATCTCCCAGGGATGCTTAGAACTCTGTGTTCAGAGATTCTGACAACTATTTTGGACTGTGCCTTTTGCTTCCTGGCAGGAAACATGAAAATGTGTTTTTGAAGATACATTTTTTCAGGGAAATATTTTTTTTCTCTCTCCCTGGGAATCTTTCCCCCAGCCTTAGAAAGTTCTTACATTTCTATGACACCAGGAATTTGTGTCTCCTCTTTGCCCTTTTGTGTTGGGACCAGAATTCTTGATTTGTCCTAATCTGCCTCGGGTTCTCATCCCCATTTGATTAAGATATTTAAGACAGAGGTATGCCATTACAATGGGTCACCTATTAGCTGCTGACTTTCTCCTTTAAATCCCTAAGTGCTTTTGAAAAGGTAAACGAAGAAAGTGGAATCAGCTCTGTCATGTATCCAGGTCTAAGTACTTAAATGGTGATTCGTGACTTTTTAAGTCAAAATGGGTTATTCACCGCCTGCCATGGGAGAATACAAAAGAAGCCAAGAGCTTCGTTTCATATGTTATTATCACGTGCTGACAATACATTTGCCCCTGTCTCGCACACAGTCATTTTAAAGATGACTCACAGAATGAATTAACACTGATTTTTTTCCCCCTCTGGGCTTTAGGAAGGATACTGAATTGGGGGCAGCTTTTTTTTTTTTTAACAAGCAGGTCTTTCAGGGATTCCTAAAAGTCCCCACAAGGTGGCACACCAGCACAACATGATAAAAGGACTGGTGTCCCAGGGCCCAGCTCCCAGCCTCTGTTAATGGCTTGATTTTCCACTTACAAGCAAGAAAATGCCATGGAAACTTCAGTTTTCCTCTCCGAGTGAAGGAGGAGGGAAGGGGATGGAGGTGGCACAGAGCCCCCTTCCACTGTGTGTTGCGCGCTGCCCACAGCCACGTCTGGGCATCATACTTCATGCCTAGTCAGAATCCAGCATTTTCTGCTCTTAGCCACAGCCCCATTCTAAGCAAAAAGGAACCAGCATGTTGTGTTGAGCTTAAAAACATCCAAAGTCACAAGTTAAGGGGAATCAAGAAAATCATTTGAACAGAGGGGGAAACATCAGTGGGTTTATTTGGACAGCAGGAACTGGGCAAGTTATCTTCGGGATTTACCAGGTGGCTGGTTCCAGGTGCCAATGGGTCCTTACCTGGAACTTGTCCTGCTTCTCCTGCAGCGACAGGAAAGGACTTCAGAGTTTTACCTTGAAAGCTCACCTCTGCTCACAGCCCCTTCCACTGACACCCGCCCCCAACATAAGGACCTTTTCTTATTATTCCCCCGGAATCTGGGCAAGTGCCTGCCATTCCACAGAAGCTGCTGAGAAGAGGGAGGCCCTGTTCCTTTCTGGATGAACTCACATCCCGGCGGCGGTGTCCTACCTCAGCCCAGTCCAGTGCCTCTATCTGTCCACCTCCCGCATTCCCGGGCGCACGGATGTCCATACAAAGTACCTTTAGACCATGTGCAACTGGGATCTGCCTAACCTCGTTAGATTTCTCATTCCCAGCGCAAATACCGTCATGGCGCTGTGCACCGGTGCCCCAGATGAGTGGCTTGTCAGGACGGTGCCCCACTAATGAGCTAATCCAAATAATGCTCAAATCCCAAATCAGATTTCAGACGATCCAGGCTGGCTAGAATTAGAGAGTGAGCAACGCTGGCTGGAAGAACAAGTGCTCATTCTCTTTGTTTTGCCTGAGAGTGAAATAGGTGGAGCGCTGTCAAACTCCAGAGATTGTTTTCCTGTGCACGGCATTAACCTCCATTACACAGTTGGGAATAATAAACAGAAAAGAGTACATCTGTATGGATTGGTATAAATTTCCCTTAGAGGGTTAGAAAGCACACATACACACACATATGCACGCTTAATATATTCAGCAGATCTATGTCCTTCACAGCTTCTAGTTTTCCTGCCTTTCCTGTGAGGTTGGCCTCAAGACCTTGCAGATTTTGCATCTGATGTATTTCAATGGCGACCTTAGGATGTAGGGTTAGGCCAAAAAAATTTTTGTTTTAAAGCTTATTTGTTTCCTTATTTTCCCTCAGGGTAAAGCTGGGCTCCAGAAATCCCTAAACGTATCCTAGCAAAGTTCAGGTCAGGCCCCTAACAAAGGAGCTAGGAAAACAGAATGCAATCAGGGTCATTGTGGTTTCAGGTGCTCTTGGCTTAAACAGTGGATGCTTAAATTGGTTTCTTATTTCTGCGATTTTCTAGTCTCCTTGAGAATGAAAGAAATGGTTTCTGCTGGCAAAAGGCAGATTTTTGGTTGACCAGACAGTAGGCTAGCGCAGGGCAGTCGGATAGCTGTGGTCCATTCTCCCCCAGCACAGCAGCTCGGGCCCTCGCCGGGGCAGAGCTGGTTTTCAACCTTGTTGCTGGATGAAGCCCAAAGAACATAGTTTGCCTCTTTAAGAGTCAAGGTCAGGTAGCCTCTCGGAGTACATATATGGACCATTCTGTACTCTGACTTTTATGTTGGTCCTCACCTCAATGCTTTCCATGCCCCAGGGTCTACAGAAAAAAAAAAAAAATTAATGAAATACTGATAAAGTGCTGCAGGTTTAAACCATCTCTCCTCACTTGGGCACTTCCCTTTGATACTATGTGTTTAGTTTTATATTCAGAGGATCTGAAAGAGGCCAGACTCAAACAGCTATGTATGATTTCATTTATATAAATTTTTAGAAAAGGCAAAATCATAATAACTGAAATCCAGATCAATGGTTGTTTGGGGTTTGGGGAAAGGGACTGGCAGCAGAGAGTCAAGAGGGACCTTTTTGGGTGGGTGGAAAGATTCTGAACGTTGTTGTAGTGCTAATTACACAAAGGTATACACTTATCAAAACTCACAAAATTGTACTTTTAGTTATAGGTCAATTTTATCACACGTAGATTACACTTCAATTACACATTTTTTTAAAAAAATTCTTTTGGGATGAATACGTTTTTTAAATTTTGTAAAACTGCCATAGAAGCAAACACAACAGCCAGTGTGAGCCATTTTGTAATTTGTATCTGTTTTGCCTATATCCCATTAGCTTCAGGGCTGCAATAAAATTTGAAGAAAATCAGAATGATGTAAGTAGGGAGCTACAAGCAAGTAGGTATAGATAATAATACCACCACATTTTGTCAGGCCTCCGCAGCCTTCCTGAGTTTCTTATTTTTTGTAAAGATATTTTAATGACTTTTAGAGAGAGAGGTAGGGAGAGGGAGAGAGAGAAGCATCGATGTGAGAGCAATATATCCATCACCTGTCTCCTGCCTATCCGCTACCGATGATCAAGCCCAAATCCCTGGCAGGTGCCCTGACCAGGAACTGAACCAGCAACCTTTTGGTGTATAGGACAACACCCAACCAACTGAGCCACACCGGCCAGGGCCCTGAGGGTCTTTACCCGACGCAAAGGGAACGTGAACCTGCTCATAGTAACTTGCTAGAAGTTGGCTAGTCGATGACCTAAGCTGCTTCTGTTAACCGCACCCACGGCAAGCAGCTCTGCCATCCTTCTCCCCCCGCCCTACCTGGACACTATCACAACAGTCACACAGCCTGCCTCCTCGGCTTGGCCCAGGAGCAGGGTGCAAACTGATGACCATTTTTCTTGGCGAATGATGACGCAGGCACGTGGACTCCCCCGGGAAGAAAGCAGCCCCTGCCAATATTGTAAAGCAGCCAGGGGAGGGATGCGAGGCCTGCGAGGGCCTCTCTGCCTCCCTGCTGACTCTAATTACCCAGCCGGAATGTTACAGTCCTCCCTCCCCACTCTCGTCCCCCCCCCACCCCCCCCACACACACACACATTGGAGCGGAGGACGCTGCACTCGGCAGACTGGCTGCTTCTTTTGTGTGCCCACTGCTGCGGAGTGGATTGGGCTCCTAATGAGCTTTGACACTAATGGAACGGTGAGATGGTGTGATTGCGGATTCTCCCCCCATGCAGCACGGGCCTGGCAGGAAGTGACCCCAGACTCTGCACCCTTTCACCCTCCAAAGAATTCTATGGAAACCATCCTCAGCAGCCAGCTGGGGCCCTCCCTCCATCCCCCCTCCCCCCTGTTCAGTTTCCTCTTCCCCCCATCATCCTGCATGCAGGTGGCTGAAAAGAAGGTTTTATGGCCTGATGCGTGGTGGGTTGGTTGACAGCGCCGGGGACTGTCTCTAATTCAGGGAGGCCGTGGAGCAGAGAGGTGAGACTGGAAGGGGGAACTGGGGCCCATAAAAACCAAGACTTTCCCCACTTGAGCTCACAAAGCCATCCGAGGAGGAAGGGGACCAGGGACCGCGCGGTTGTTTTCTATTAGATGCTTAACAACGTGTGTAAGTGGAGGCGATTTAAGAAAAAAAACAACAGCATGTGCTCCTGTAATCTCCACGTTGTGTGTGGTACAGGTGTAAGAGACGGCAGCTAACTATTGAACTGTGAGCTAATTATAGGAAGAAGCAGATGTTGTCCTCTAACGAGGAGACGGAGGCGCAAGATCCTGCCTGGCGAGGAAGCTGGAGGAAGCCTGTTGCAGGGCTTCGTGGCGCTGGCTGATTCCTCCTGAAATAGTCCCTGCCACACACACACACACACACACACACACACACACACACACACACACGGCCACCGGCCCGTTCTCACATCCGCTCCAGCAGGTGATAAGTAATTTTCACCTCACTGTGTCTGGGGAGAGGACTAAGTCCCCATTTTATTAACCTCTGCGCTCCTCTTATTTTTATTTCCCAGACGTGTATCATTCCTGAGCCCCCAGCTGTGTATTAGCGGGAGGGGTGCCCCTTTGCTGGCCCCCTTTGATTTCTCTCAGTCCCGTTCCCAATGTTCTGGGTTTCCAGAACAATCAGATATTCCCAGAGCGGCCAACTATTTATCAGGCGATATAGACGCTTTCCTAGACCACATTTTGTGGGTCTTGGGGTTACAGTCTTCTCCCCGAAGCCCCTTAAATGTGACTACACTTCTCTTCAGCGTCAAGGAACGCCCGACCCAGAGGGTGTGTTGGTGAGTATAAACCCGACTTCCCAGTTAGATGTCATTCCAAACAAGCAGGGCAAGTGTTCCTTTAAGATGGTATTTTTAAAAGTGCTCGTCACTGACTTTCACGTGGACAGAAGTATTCAGAATGCAGTAAACCTCCATACCTCGCCAGGAGGGAGAGAGTTGAAATCCAAGTTCGCTGAAGAAGCAGGTGCTCTGTTTCATTCCTCAAAGCTAAACGTGCTCCTTTTTGGCCACATGACGAGCAGGCAGTTTAAAGTGACCCCCCCTCCCTGCCCCCAGTGTATGAAGTATTATTGACTGTGCAATCGAATGAAAAACAAGGGCTCGCTATAGCAACCGCCCTAACAAGAGGCACTATTCACAGGCCGCCTGGCCAGCCAGGGGCGGGCCCACGAAGCACCTTTCTGAAAGCGTTTGTGGGCCAACGGGTGGCACATGCATCCTTTATAGCGTGTACAAGGCGGGGCTTGTCCCATAAAAGGGTTCTGGGCAGACAGGATTGCTTTTGGAAGGGACAGGGGAGTGCCCACAGCTATGTGTTTCTGTGCTTTAGGATTAGTGGACATTTAATTGAAAATAAAACACAGAGCAACTGTTAGTGGCCACTGAAAGGGAGAACAAAAGGCTCTTCATCCAGCCGGCCCACCACATGGCGGCCGAGGGAGGCTGCTGTTGGCCTCATCTGCTGGCTTTCATGCACCATCCCCGGCCTAGGAATAATCACCCGTCCTGTCGTGCCGTCTGCGACCCACGCGTCCCTGAAAGAGCCAGGGAGGCGTCTGCCACACGGCCCGAGAAGGGTGTGTTTCATTTGTGTGCTGGTGCATGTGTCCACTTAAGGTCAATGTCTGTTCCTTCTAGTCTAATAAGTAACCTTTTCTTTACACCTCCCCCTGTACTTTCTATCCCCCCCTTTACTTTCTAGAGCCTTCTTGGCCCACCTACTATCTCTAAAATCTTTCTTTCACTGCCTTTTTGAAACCTCTGGGGAAATAATCTCTCTCCCTATGAATTTTCAAGAAGACAGATATTAATTACAACACACTGTAGGCAAAGATTAGGTAAGAATGAAGGGCTGAGAGGACTTTATCCTCCCAAAGACAATGACCCAAAGTCTCTGGCTCATCTGAGCGCCCTCCTTAATGCTTCCTAGGTATGAGAGAGGAGTGTTTTCTCTTTCTGCTGTGTTTCATCCCTTTCTGTCCCCCAATAATAGCTTCGGGTGTATTCTGCCATGAACGCCTCCAGCTCTGAGCCTCCATGTGAAGGTGACATTTGTCTAAGCGTCCCTTTCCCTCCTGCTTTCTGCTTTAGAATGGCAAATGTTATCCCTCAGGAATATCACTGCTCCTGACAGCAGCTACAAGTCAAAGCACCTTCCAGCTGGTGACATCTGGGAGCTCAAAAGGCCAGGGCCTCAGTTTGTGTATAATAATGTTTGCTGCCCTGATTCAAAGTGGCAGCATCCTAAGTATTGCTGCTTCGTGAATATTGTGCTCAATAGTTTAAATCCAGGCCTTCTAGTTGTTTTACTCCCTACAGCTTCCACTCCATTCAGAGATTGTCACTTCTCAGCATAGTGTTTTGCATCTGCCCAGTGTTAAATAAATGTTTGCTTGAATGAATGAATGATGGAATGCATGAATGAAAGGGTTGTTCTGCATTGGAAAATAGCAATTTGGTGTAACCTATTTGCAGATGAAAGGAAGCAGCTGAAAATATAACTTCCTGAAGTGCCAACTAACTCCTTCCAGGAGGTTACCTATAAAGGAGACTTTGATTTACCTTCTACTTGAAAATATTTCAGTAGTGGGAATATGAGCAGAGGTAGCACAGTAAAGCATTCCGAATTTTGACCATCTTGCTTTTGGAGGGGAAGACAGATTCTTTGTTCATAGCTCCAGATTACAAAGTGCTGTGGTCGACAGAAGTTTTTCATCACTTATCTGGCAAGGGACCTGACTTGAACTGGCACGAAGCTAGTGAAGGCCTCCGTCCAGGTGTGGCTGTTCCCGGGCACTTCTGCAGGAATCTTGGTGTCTGATTGCAGGAGCTCCAGATGTCCCTGGCCTGTTAGGTAATAGATGGCCTATTCACCACATTATTCTCTTTCTAAAATCTACAAAATCCTGAATTTCAACACAGATGGCCTCTAGGAGTTCGGCAAAAGGATCAGGGATCTATGTTAACAAAATGCTTTCGTAAGTCCAGGTTGATTCAGTAACTCGAACAGGTTGCCTCCCTGACAAGGCATTCAGAGGTCTTACACATTGTTTAGAAAACATCTCAGTGCTGAGGGCTCGCCAACAGTACCCTCTTAAAGCGCAGTTTCCTCACACAACGAGCAGGCCATGAGCAGAGACCAGGGAGCCAGCCTCCTGTGTGGGGAAGACCTCAGGGAGGATGGCTACCCTCTTGCCCTCAAGGAGCTCAGTGTCCTGAATAAATTTGTAACAAGTGGCATAAAAATTACGGACGGGGGCTTTAGAACACACCTGCATTGTAGATCTTTTGGAAGCTCTCTTTGCTTCTTTTAATTCTCTCTCTATTAAGACTTGCAAAAATATCACTAAGTGATTTCTTCCTTGCAACCACATTAACTGACACAGAATTTTAAAGTCCGGGGCATTTTCAATCACAGTGAGGACTTGTCCAGTGCTTCTATGACATGGTATCTTCTGTGGACAAACAGCCCCCTGGCCACTCAGCACATCAACTGGGGACGCAGAAACTAGGGCAGGCAGGGGTCAAAGAAACCTTGAAAACACAGCTCAAGATACAGGCTCTGGCAGCACACAGTTCTGCCTCTAAAAGCCACAGTCACTCCTGAGTGTTCAATGGGTTTGAAAAACTCAACCCCCAGCACCAAATCCCAAGTCGCTCTTTTCCAACATGATTGGGAAAACAAATGGTTGAGGCCTGCCAGGTGGGAGCCAGTGGGGGGGAGGTGGAGGGTATGCAGGGCGGTTCACTCAGTATGTCTGGGGTTGAAGCCTGGCCTTCAGAGCCCAACTTATTAATGGTTCTGTTAATGCAAAAGCTATATAGTTCACTGTATCAATAAAAACGGATGTTAAGCAAATGATGTGTCTGACAGGTGAGTGCCAAACGCTGCAGCCTGGGCTACATCCACTGGGAAGCCATGTGGCGCCACAGAGCTCACATGTGCAAAGCTTGTGGACAAAGGTGACTTCTGTGCTCGTGTTGGTCTCCGTGATGGAAGAGCTTTGCCGCGGGTTTAGATAGCTTGCTGCACTGTGATTCCTCGATCTTTTCAGGACGTGCCTCTGCCAGCGTGTGTTCTGTGCCCTTTCTCTGTGGCAGTGAAAGGGCCCCCGAACCTGCAGGGCAGGGTACAAAGAACCAAGTGCTCATCTAAACCTTGGCCTAGGGGACACATTTGGATCTCCCCAGTGTGTCCCAGGGAGTCTTTGTTAAAGGGAATTTGGGTCCAGTCCTGGGATCCAGGCAGGCTGCTGGCAAGCATATCTCCAGGGGGACACATTCAATTTCAAGAAAAATAACACCTCCTCCCACAAATGTGAGAGGTGCTGGGAGGGAAGGCGGCAGGGCTGGCGGAGTCTGCCCCACAGACTGCGAAGGGCGCGCAGGCATTGGGGTGATGACTTCTGCGGGAAATGACCTGAGCATCCCAGTAATGAAATTGCATGCAGGAGTCTAGGAAGGCCCGCCAGCACCTCTCCATTCAGTCTGAGCTCCCGGCAATGAAACTCCATCGAGCATCAAGTGGAGTATTTCCAAGCGCTTTGACATGGCTTTAAACAAAGAAGAGCTGTCCCTGCCTCGAGTCCCATCCTTCGCCTCGGATCTCAGGAAAGGGGACAGACAGACTATTCTCCTTTGTCGCTGCTGGCACAGTGTTGGATTTCCGGCCGGCCAGAGGTCACGCCGGTGACTCTGCAGGTGGTAGTCAGAGAAGATCCCTAATTCTCAAAGCTTTGGAGGGAAAAGGATTTGGACTGAGCTGGGCTTGGGTTTGGTTTTGTTTCCCAGGAAGGTGGCAATCCAGAATTTTGCTGTAAAATAAACATTGTGACCCAAATCAACCACCGCATAGAATAATTACCCTTCCCCCAGTTTTCTGTATCCTACTTTCTTAATTGGATGGGCGGGAGAGCAAATTTTCACATGGCACAAGTAAGTGGGCACCGGCTGCATAAATCCCACGCTTGCCATCCTTGGCAGGGATGCGCCCTGCCATTATGCTTCTAAATGTCAGCTGAGGTAGAAACCAGTTCCAGGCCTGAGAGGCGCCAGACACCTGCTCTCTGGGCTCCAAGACTTGCTCCTGCGGGCCAGTCGCCTATACACAACCCTCTCTCGACTCACGCTGGTCCTCTGCACCCAGGAGCAGCTCAGAATCCCATGTATGCCCATGTTCCCCTCCATTCTCAACACCCACGTTTCTCTCCCACTATTTGGTCTTCTGATAGGAGGCTGAGTTGGGCATCTGTGCTTCCATTTGGTACCTAAATTCTCAAAATCCCCGACATGCTCCCATGCTGTCCGTCCCTTCTGCTGAAGCCTGCGACCTTTCAAAGTTCTTAGGCAATAGCAACTTTGAGGACTGCCTTCCTTACAAGAAAAATTTTTTAATCTAGATGATAAGCTAATCTGGTTGAGCTGCCTCAGGAAGATGAAGCAATAGGACTAATTTAATTGGCAGTGATCCTCTTTTGGGTTATTTGCATTTCTTTCAGTCACAAGTCACTTTGATAAATGGTTTTCTCCACTTTCTCTAAAATTGATTTTGGGTGCACCTATATCTAAAATTCTATGAATCCAGCAATTTAAATACAGTTACCAGTAGTCTGGCACCCAGAGCTTTGGACTCTTTGTGATCACTTAAGCCCCCAAATCCATCAAGTTAGAACCTAAGGCAACAATAACTAACATTTATTGAGCATTCACAGTGTGCCAGAGATCAATCATTTAAGAGTATCTCCCTCATATTCAGAATAGCCCTATTAGGTAGGCAATATTATTATTACTATTTTATTAATGGAGCCACTTAAAAAGGAGGACACAGAGAAGTTAACTAACTTACTAAGTGTCACATAGGTGTATTGTTGTCATAGCAACATTCATATAGCATTTACTCTGGGCCAGACACTGTTCTAAGACTATAAAGTACTTAGTGTATATGAATGTGTTAACTCATTCATTTTCACAACAATCCTGGAGGTAGGCAGTATTATTATCTCATTTTACAAATGAGAAAATTGAGGTACAGAGAAGTTGTTCACATGCCCAAGGTAATACAGCTAGTAAGTGGGAGGGCTGGGATTTGAACCTAGACAGTCTAGTTCCAAATGCTAGGCTCTCAATGAGGTTGCTAAATTGCTTCTCACATAGTCTTTAATATTGTTACTTTAGTCTTTATTTTCCTTAATAAATGCTTCATAGTGTTATTAGTAGGATTGCATGATATATTCTATGTGAAGAATTTAGCACAGTGCTCAGCTCACAGTAATACCATGGTAAATATTATAATTACCTATATTAGAAAAAGCCAGTGGCCGTAACACCATAACGACCAAACGACCGGTCACCAGGAGGTGCATTGATGGGTCTCGCCAGCATGGCCGTTTCTGGGTCTCGCGTCATTTCGTGCACTGAGTCTCTAGTATTATATATTAGTATAATTAGTTGTAATAATATCCAGGCTGCATGACTTTTCCCCAGTAGGAAACCGAATGAGAAGGACACATTTTTATCTTCTTTAAAGCAATTATGCACGAGTGCCCAGGTATTGATAGTTAAGAAACGTTTTTGAGGAGGGGTGTTGATAAGCTATTACTAGTATTTGCCACCCTTCCTATGGCTGTGAAGCATTGCAACTGTTTCTCTCCTTTGGAATGCTCATTCCTGGTAAGCCTCAGAGCCAAGGAGCTTAGTGAAAATGAATAAGGAAGTTCTATGATTTTAAGTAGGAAAAAAAGGTAAAACAAACAAAAAAATATCTCTGAAATACAGATGAAAATCCCACCTTAACTGGTTCAGAGGCTCTAATGAAATAGCTAATATGAAGGCCCTTTGGAAAAGGCACGCCCTCATCACAGCAGTACTGTCACTGTGAGGAGGGGGATCCCAGGCTTATACAAGACACAGGCTCTGAGCATGGCAAGCCACGCCGGAAGCCTCAGACACAGAGTGAGAAGCTGCCAGGAAAAGGGAGCGGTGTGGGGGAGGGAAGAAGAGAAGCTGTGGTTTTGGAAACCAAAAGGGAAAATCCGAAAGGGAAAACCCGTGGAATAACAATAGTAGGAAAGAGGCTGCTGCGGAGGGAGCAGGTACCGAGAGCACCCCTGGCGTCAATGTCAGCACTTCCTTCGGCACAGCTGCAGGTGGGCTGCCCTGAGATGGCCCTGCGGCAGGTCAGCCTTCCCCTGGGGAGGAACAATACCACAGTGACAAATCCCTTTGCGGGGAGGGGTTCAGCAGGCCACACATCCCAACCACGATTATCCTTCCTTGGAGCCCCCTCTAAGCAAACTGCGGAACGTGTGACTTCAAGGAAGGGTTCATGTGTTTAAAGGCCCAGTCACGCCGGCCACCAGAGGACCTAGAAAGGAGCCAAAAAACACCACGGAATGGCCCAGAGAGAACCCATTCTGCGCAGCCTCAGCAATGGCCGTGGCCTTTCGGCTTTTCACTAGGCGTCTCAACTATGACAGTCAAGGAGACATTATCCTTTGATGCTCAGTGATGTTGCAGAAAGGTGAGAGCGGTAAATACGTATGTGACTCCAGGGCTGGCCAGGCAGTTCAGCGGGACAAAGGATCTGCAGAAGGGGGTAACACAAACTCCTTTCAGTAACACCACCCACCAAAATGCCACCGGGGCAGTTCGCTCTAGCCGGTTCTCAGCGCCAAGTGTGCTGGGAGTGCTTGATCAGCCGTAACCTTGTGTATTAGAGGGCTTGCAAATAGGCTCATTTGTTAAAATGGAAAAGTGTGACTTGGTATCCTTGGAACTAGTCAGATTAGCAAGGGAGAATGCTTTCTAATGATAAATTGTGCTCATTTGGGTATCCTTGGTCCAGTGAGATGTTACTCTGCATTCTACAACCAAGCCTGACAACAGGAGTCACTGAAGACAAGACGGTCCAATCATATTGTCAGGGAGTGTTTCTGCCAGGACTTCACACAGGTCAGCAGTAACAGTTGCCTCGGATTTTCTTTTAATAAATGAAATTATGTTGGCAGGTTTATGCGTTCCCCGTGAATTTTTGGAAATCCCTTCTAGCTTATTTGGATAAACTGCTTTGGAAGGGCTCATGAGTACCAACACATGGATGATACGCAAAAGAGGACACTGTTTATCACATATACTTTTCAAAGGTTACTTCCCCCCACTTTTAGGAGAAACACGTGCACATTATAGAAGATACAGAAATTTATAAAAGCAGCACAGTTAGTCATTGTTTGTTCGGTAGCAAAAACCCAGCTCAGAACAACTGCAAGGGCTCTCATCAGGAGAAAACCCAGCTGGAGTGGATGGCTGGTGGCAGGCGTGGTGGGCTCCAGGAATTCCAGCAATGTCTCCCGGGTCGTAGTTCGTAGGAGGGGCAGGCAGAACAACTTCCGGCTGCACAGTCCAGGACAAGTAGCCAGGAACAAAGTGATAGTCCATATTTCCATCACTGTAAACAACCACGCTCTGTATTTTGGTATATTTTCTTCCTGTCTCTTTTTCATGCACATTTTACCTGATTCATATGTAAATTTTAAACTGAGCCGGCTATTACATCCTAGAAAGAGCAATGAAGACAGGCATGCATTTTCATCAACTTCATCGCAATGAGTGCACTGACCTATCCCCACAGTCCTCGCAGGTAGGTGTTCAGGAGGCCTTGGGCGCGGTGCCTGCTCAGGCTCTCTATAGCTGCCATTCTTCGGTGACAGTACCATCCAAGAGAGCTTTCTGCAGTGACTGGAATGTTCTATATCTGCACTGTCCAATACACTAACCACATGGGGCCTTTGGACATTTGAAATGTGGCTAGTGTAGCCCTGGCCAGTGTGGCTCAGTTGGTTGAACATTGTCCCATGCACCAAAAGGCCGCTGGTTTGATTCCTGGTCAGGGCACATGCCCAGGTTGTGAGCTTGATCCCCAGAAAGGGGCATGGGGGAGGCAGCCAATCCATGATTTTCTCTCTCCATCTCCCTTCCTCTTTCTCTCTAAAAAAAAAAAAAATTCAATAAAAGTATATTTTTTTAAAAAATGAAATGTAGCCCTAACCAGTTTGGTTCAATGGATAGAGCGTTGGCCTGCGACATGAAGGGTCCCAGGTTCGATTCTGGTCAAGGGCATGTACCTTGGTTACGGGCACATCCCCAGTAGAGGGTGTGCAGGAGGCAGCTGATCGATGTTTCTCTCTCATCGATGTTTCTAACTCTATATCCCTCTCCCTTCCTTTTTGTAAAAAAATCAATAAAATATATTTAAAAAATAAAAAATAAATAAAATAAAATGTGGCTCATGCCACTAAGGAAATAAAGTTGTAATGTCATTTAATTTTGATGAACTTAAACGACCACATGTGGCTAGTCGCTACTGTAGGGGTTCACAGAGTCTACACAATAAGTTACATGCATAGAAGCCACCACTTCAGGATAAGGCTTGTCAACCACACCCCTGCGGGCTAACAGAGGCATCACTGAAGGCTCAGCTCAGAGAAGTCTCATTAGAAGACACTTGAATAAACTTCAGTGGCAGCTGCTCTTTGTCCTGGAGCAAAGCCCTTCTCCGCTCTGTGCAGGGGGAAGCATTGTTCTCCCAGCTCACCCAGTGCCAGCCCCACGCGCTCGCCTTTGCCCTCACAGAGCAGACGCCCCAGAAAATCAGCAGGCTTCCAGCCCTCTCCCGGTTTGCAACTTCCAATATGGTGCGGAGGCTAAGGATGGGGAGCAGGAGTCCGTCTGGATCCCAGACCCTGTCTGCGAATTCCCTTCGCTATAAAAAACACTAGCTTCCTTGCACATTTTCTTTTTCTGTTCGTGAAGGTTTGCAGTGTTTTGGCAACTTAAATGCAGACCCTGTGTCTGTCGCGGTGGTATTTATTTTATCCGCTTCAGAGTTGTAAATACCCTAAGTGGGGCGGCACAAGACTGGAACCTTCAGGAGTGTCAAACACAGGCTCCGGCAGTCCACACAGGAGCCAATATGTTAGCCTGGAAAATACAATGGCAGAGCCAGTGTAGGAAGATCCATGATAATGCGAAATCTGTTGTGCGCCTTCTGTTCTAGATTTTAAGCTTGTAAGAGGCAGGCACCCATCTGTCCGCTGCTCAAGATGGTAGACTTGTTCGCAGGCCAGCAGGAGCCTGCCGGCAGGGCTCTCTGGCTCTGAAGACAGTCCTTAGCCAGCACCCGCCTGTCATGTCTCCCCCTGGATGACTCTGCATGGCCAGCAGTGGGAGGGCAAAGAGTTGAGGGAATGTTCTTCCAAAGGAAGCAAC
Source organism: Eptesicus fuscus (assembly GCF_027574615.1). NCBI lineage: Eukaryota > Metazoa > Chordata > Mammalia > Chiroptera > Vespertilionidae > Eptesicus > Eptesicus fuscus. Next base: position 82,771,377 of record NC_072483.1, on the reverse strand, counting down.
CAAGATACTCAACAGGCTCTTACCCCCCAATATCTTTAGCCCCAATACGTTCCTTAAATGCAGCACCCTTGATGTTTTCATGAGATGGGATTTTTTAGGATTTTTTTTTTTAGTCATAATGTGAGGGGTATCTGGAGGGTGCCAAGTGCATGCTGCTGACCTGTGCACCCTGTCATGGTGCTCAGTTTGCCTGAATGCCACAGGGTTCTTCCAGGTGAGCTCGGGCTTGCTTTTATGGGTATTCCTGCCAATGGGGGAGCAGACCACTACATCTCTCTCAGTCCTTCAAAGCCTCACTCTTCAGGTCGACAGTGGATACAGTACACCACCTATCTCACTGCAGGAGTTGACAAATTGCATCTGTGGATCAAACCGGCCCGCCCTGGACCAAACCCAGCCAGGCCAGCTTGTTTACTGTCCATGGCTGCTTTCGTAATACAGAGGCAGAGCCCAGCAGCTGGGACAGAGACTGTGTGGCCTGAATGCTGTATGGCCCTTCACAGGAAAAGTTTGCTGACCCTTGCTCCGAGGACTGAACAGTGCCTGGCACATAACTGTGCTCAATGAATATTAGAGGCTAATATTATTGTTGTCAGACACTCTTCCATCTTGAGCCTTTGTCCTTTCTTGGTTGTTTCCCTAATTTCATTCCTTGATCCAAGTTTATTTTTTTTGTTTTGTTTTTTCTCTTCCTCTCCCGGCAACTCACTCCCATAAGAACTTGTTAAATCTTCTTGTTATAGGTTTCGCTTCAGATCAAAACTACCTTCTCAACCTGAATTCTCTGGCTCCAATGGAGTATGTCGGTCTTTCTAAGAGGGACTTGAGCTGTCCTCACCTCTGCTGGAGCCGTTCCCTATTAAGCCACCCTCTGCTTTGTTTGTACCTTCTCAAGGACATGACAGGGACACTCGTGTGTGGTTGTGAACACTGCACATGCTCAGCCATGTGCACGGCTCTACAGGCCACATGGGTGCCAGCCTCAGGCTCCTTGCTTGGTCCTGGTTTGATTTCTGCCTGACTTCTGGTCTGCTTTCTTGCTTGGAGAGGAAACCACCATGGCTCATATTGACTTGCTCCCTTAAAGTTACAGCCTCACTGAGCAAGTGCCATCTTTTCTTTCAACTGTCACACTCTGGTCTGCTTTGCTCTCCCAATTGGAGAGCCTTCTTAGAATAAAGCACAGCCAGCCTAAGTTTTACCTAAGTGAGTTTAAGTCATGGAGGTGAAAAGTCTACCAGAGGAGGGGGAAGGCAGTGTGAGCGCTTTCATTCATTCCTTAAGATCTCCTTTCTCCAGATCACTGTTCCAGTGGTAATTCTTGGGCTTCAACTATCCTATCTAATAAAGAGGGAATATGCCAATTGACCCTCACGCCATTGCAAAGATGGCAGCGCCCACAGCCAATAAGGAGGGAATATGCTAATTGACTGTCCTGCCCTCAAAGATGGTGGTGCCCACAGCCACAAGATGGCGGCGCCCAGTCCCCTCAGCCCTGCTGGCATGGCTGCCCAGCCACCCAGGGCCAACCAGAGATGCAGGCAAGACTCAGATGGCAGCTGCCCAGCCGCCCAGGGCCGGCCCCAGGCATAAGCAAGCCTCGGATGGCGGCTGCCCAGCCGCCCAGGGCCACCCGAGGCTCAGGTAACCAAGGCCAGCCGAGGCTTGCGCTGCCGGCAGTGGCAACAGTAGAGGTGTGATGGGACATTGCCTTCCCCTGATCGCCAGGCCGGGCTGAGGGACCCCCCTTCCCAGTGCATGAATTTTCATGCACCGAGCCTCTAGTGTTTTCTTGATAAAAGATAGTGTTCCTTCCTAAGACTAGAAAGGTGAGAGGAGGAAGTGGTAGCCAAAAGCATTATTTATATCTTACTTTTAAGATTCAACACTTGTCTTTCCCTATGTTCTATACACATGCATAATTCTCTATCCCACAGTCTCAAACCATTTCTGGAATGTGTCTCAGTTTAACAGACGAAGTGACATATTAATTCCAACTTCATAGCGTTGTCTATTCCATCCTCTATTGGTCTTTCTTGCATCTTATCCTCAGAATTCAATTTACTTTTTTCTTTTTAACAATTGTTTTGGGTATAGAAGAGATTTTGGACAGTGATGTTTCCTCAATATAACCGAAGATGGTCTCACACTAGCTAGTTACACAGGGGCAGGGTTATATATATATTTCAGAGAGGAAGGGAGGAGAGAGATATAGAAACATCAATGATGATAGAGAATCATTGATCGGCTGCCTCCTGCACACCCTGCAAAGGGGATTGAGCCCACAACCTAGGCATGTGCCCCTGACCGGAATCAAACCCAGGACCCTTCAGTCTGCAGGCCGACGCTCTATCCACTGAGCCAAACCAGCTAGGGCAGGGGCAGAGTTTTTGAAAAAGAAGTGAACTTTCATATTTAAGATAGAGATGTTAATTTTGAGCAGTTGTTTCCAACTGGTATATGCTTGGGGGGTTGTGGGTGGAAGAGATAATAGGGAATAACTTGGGAAACTTTTGCAAACTCTCTATGGCCACCAAAATTTCTGATGTACCTCAATTCTGATGTACTCTCTAAATTAAAAGCCCTTTACAGATTAAGAAAAGGTATGGACTAGGAATTCAGTCTATGGAAAACTAAGTTTTGCTTGGGCAGCTCTGGATTACCAGATTGTCTGATTAAAATCTGATTAGTCACATTCTTTGGTCAGGAGACCCTGTTCCCTGCATAAAAATAACAAAAAGACTCAGAGGGATCACAGCCACATCACAAGCCTATTTGCCCCATCAAGGGAACCTTAAAACAACAATAACAACAGCAAAAATCTTTAAATTATGAAATCCAATTTTATTCAGTTGCGTTAAAATTTGAGTTTCAACTCAAACTTGGGCACAATCACACATACAGAGAAAGTAAGACATGTCTCATCCCTCAAGTAGTTTGCAAGTGGATTAAAAACCATTTCCAGTAGGAGATTTTCCCTCCTCTCCTTTTCCTTACATCATGAAGAAATTTTTTTTAAAATATTCTAACAGTATATATCAAAGTTAGTTTGCTCATGGAAAGCATATACATTGAAGCAATCTTTACTGAATTTTTACCAAAGGGATTTTCCCCTTTTAATAACATCTAAAACCTGACCCCACACAGTAAGAAATTTGACCTAACCTAACATTGGTCATGGCTAATCCAAATCCAATTTAGGTCTATGCAAGATGTGGCCTATGTTCTCATCCTCCTAAATCCCTGAATAAGACAATTCCAGAAGTTTAATCGAGAACTAAAAGTCCAGTCAGTGTGGCTGAGTTGGTTGGAGCATCCATCCTGTACACCAAAGGGTCGTGGGTTTGATCCCTGGTCGGGGTGCATACAAGAGGCAACCAATCAATGTTTTTCTCTCTCTCCCTCTTCCTTGTTCTCTCTTTTAAAAAAATTAATAAAAACATATCCTTGGGTGAGGATTTGGGGAAAAAAATTTTGAAAACTACTCTTCAGCTCACACAAATCCTAGAGTGATTTCTATGTATTGGCTACCTTTTTTTTTTTTTTTCTATTAAGGTTACAGGTACTTGAGATGGAGAATTGCATCTTTTTATTCCTTTGTTCACTCTCCTATTCCTAAATCCTCCAAAATCTTAGCATATACTTCTTAGTAATCATAACACATATGAGAATATACTGTTTGCCAAGCGCTATGCTGAGTGCTTTATAGGCATAACTGAACTTATTCCTCACAATTACCCTTGAAGATATGGAAACTGGGGCTTTACACGATCAATTAATTGCACGGAGGCACAAAGCTAAATAGTAGTGGTTCATCTAGCCAGCTTGGCTCAGTGGTTGAGCATTGACGTATGAACCAGGTAGTCACGGTTTGATTCCAGGTCAGGGCACATGCCCAGGTTGCAGGCTCAGTCCCCAGTAGGCGGCATGCAGGAGGCAGCCAATCAATGATTCTATCTCTCTCTTCCTCTCTCTTTCTCTCTGAAATCAATAAAAATATATTTTAAAAAAATAAACAGTAGTAGAGCAAGCTCTTGAACCCAGGCAGCCAGAAACCAAAAGCTACACTGTTGAAACCCCAGGCTGCACTATCTCCTGCAATGCTCTCTGGCTGGGCCGACCAAAATGCCACAGGCACACGATGATTGCTCATGGAAGGAGAACACTTCTTCCCAAGAACATTGGAGACGCATCAACCACGAGCTTCCATGATGTGATAATGAGCATCTGCAGCCTCCCTGTGCAGCCAGCTGAATGTCTAGCCACATCAGTGTTACGTTTTCTATTGGAAAGTGCTCAATAGTATTTTTATGAGATACACGTTCTTCCACAATCGTCCAAGGAGGCAAATCACTCTCAATTTTCCTTTTATGGGTAAATAAAAGGCAGAGAAAGAAGAGTAGTTCACCCAAGTTTAGAAAGGATGTCAGTGGGAAAGCCAGTGTTTGCCTCTGCAGCCCTTAAATTCTCAGCAGTCTCTTAACTAGGCTTTTATTTTCCCTTAGAAAAGTCCCCCAGGTATGTAATGGTGAAAACATATGGGCATGAGACCCCCAAAAGGAAACAACATAAAAACATGTGAGAAAAAAAGAACAAGATAAAATTATGCTGGAGAAGAAATTACAAGTCTTTCACTAGTGTATTGGTAAAAAATGTTCTAATGTAGTTTTCTCTGTATAGCATCATAGCATATAGAACATTACATTCTAATGTAGTTCGATGAGTCAGGTTAGTTATTTGTCACATATGTTGGTAACACAAGGAAATATATTTAGCCCAGAAAATTAATCCAGGCAGCCAGACATGAGCAGATGAATGAAATGACCCAAAGCAGATCCTAGCAGAAATATCATGTATAATATTCTTGGGATTCTGACTCTACAACAACGCTTTGTATTTAATACCCTTTCTAATACATAATTTAAAATAGAGTTATAAAAATCACTCTTATTTTTTCTTTCAAAGAGACATTTGTAAATCTGTTTTCCAGTTTCTTCTTGGAAATATTGGGTGATTCTTGAAAGATGTCCATTACACCCAATTAAACATGGTACTTATGCCACATTTTTTGCAACATACCTTCTGCATCTCACTTAGAGTTATCACTCACATGGCCCAGCGATCGCTTGATTTAAATAGTCTATGTTGAAAAGTAATGATATATTTAGGATACTTTGTACAGTATTAGGTATATTTAGTATATCCTCTTAATGCTGTTTTGGGTGATTTATAGTCTGGGCTCTGCTATGCTTCTTAGAAATTATTCTGGTGATATTTCAAACTTAAAATTGAAAAATACTTTACGAAGTTCAAAACAAACAGAGGCAGGTCCAAGTTTTGTTGGATGGCTGGAGCAGAGAGAACAAAGAGGCTGATACAAATTCTGGACACAAAGTGGGCTCTAGCACCCTCTCTACCGCTTCGTGATTTTTTACTGTCTCTGGCAGTAAGAGTAGGGAGATAACCTGCTGAATTTCAAATGTCCTTCAGGAACTGGAACGTTGCATTCTAATGCATTTTGATGAGTCAGATTAGTTATTTGTCACATATGTTGGTAATGCAAGGAAATGTATTCAGCCCAGAAAATTAATCCAGGCAGCCAGCCATGAGCAGATGAATGAAAGTGACCAAACGCAGATCCTAACAGAAAGCTGAGGAAGGTATTTTTAAGGAGGCTATGCAGCAGCCAAATCCTTTTAATATTGAGTGATAGGTTAAAGAGGTTGAAATCTACCTTTTTGTTGAAGAAGGCAGAAATCCTCTCCTTATTTGGTGGGGGAGGGAAGCAAAGATACTGGAATGAGAAGACTATGTAATTTTCTCTTTCCTGAATGTTTATGTCTCACTTCTAGGACACACACATATTCCACTAACCTGTGGAAAGAAGGCGCTGGGGGAAGTCTCCGTTGCCAGCAAGCTGTTTATTAGAGATTAGGAAAGTGTTTTGGATTCCCTGACACAGCTGGCTGGGGACCCCTTGCCTTGGAGATCAACAGGAAAGTGAAAAGTTTAGGCTGAATTTGCTCTGTCACTGGTTAAATTTCTCCCAGAGCTGAAAATGACATTGCCCTTCCCAGGCTGTTGAAATGAGATAATGTCACATCCCGAATGAAATCACTAGGTCATAATCTCATCCTCAATGTGATTTTCTTGGCATGTGCAAGCATTACTGGGAGAAAGGGGGAAGGATGAGCACAGATTGAACAAAACCATTCCTTTAATTAAGCTCATAGCCATGTCACCTTCTGCTCCGATCCCATCAGATATCAGCAGCTAAGCAGGTTCGGGCTGGGGGTCAGCAATCACTCTGCATTTGTGGCATGTACTATTATAAGGTGTAAGTTGAAGCCTTGCACCCCTGACCAGGTGTGTGCTGCTTTGTGGGCTTTGCAGAAAAGAAAACAAATGAGACAACAATCCTAATGTGATTGGGCTCTCTGGAACGTTGGCATGACATAGATGAAGGTGGTGTGTTTCAGTGTCAATTTCCTGATACCCCAAGGAAAGGCTGGATCCCTAGAGACAACGTTTCTTTTTCCAAGTCAGATGGGATGTGCACTTAACTGAAAGAAACTCCAGCCTTCTCAGATGTTAGGAGGGTAGGAACAAGCATCAAGACTTTGTGTTCAGAGTGTTGTCTCTAGCAAATTAATCCCTAATCCTGTCTGAGAAAATAGTTGAACTCTTGGGGCTTCTATACATATTTTAGTCAGAAACTTGTTGAGATTGACTGTGGATATTGCAAATTCCATTCAATGGAACCATGATGATCATCTGCTGTCAGCTTGTGGAGAAGAAATCCTGCTGAGGAGGAATCCTCCATGACTGAAGGACCTCTTCTGCTTGTCTAGGGCAGATTTAGAAACAGATCATGCTACATCTCAGCCTCTGTGAATTCACACTGGTATGGTAGTATGAAGGTAATCAGAAAAAAACAAAGCCATCATTGGGAAGAAGAATGAGTGAGGGAGAGCATCTATATGTCTGGCTTCTTTCATCTTTTTTATCTTCAGATTTCTGGAAGTAAATTCCAGAGTAAAAGTCTATCCTCACAGACTGACTTAAAATCTCTTTGTTCTGTTCAGGGAAAACGGTAACCATTGGCAATTTGGTTTAATAAATATCCTTGCCCTTGACCTTCATCATCCTTGGAAGAGAAGTGAGGAGAAAGGAAAGGCTCGGTAAAAGGGGAAGAAAGGGTGGGTGTGAGTCAAAGGTGCCATATCCCCCAACTTTTATTCACAGGAGCCTACCAATGCACCATGCACAGAGCAACGATGGGGCAAAGAGAAGTCACTCCACTCTTTCCCTTTATTGCTCCTGATCCGTTTTGATCCTGCCATTCTTCGGGCCTTAGGCTTCTCTCTTTGTTTAGCTTTGGTTTTACGGGTGTCATTACCAGAAAAACTAGGAAGGGATTTATTTAGAGAGAGGGCTGTCTGACAGAAGCCAAGCCTGTAATATAGGAATGCAGCCTTCCATGAACTGTGGCCTGATAAGCAGGTTGGATTCTCATTCTGGAATATGCTCCTAAAAATCTGGAGAGATAAAGGAGATGATGATGATGATGATGATGATGATGATGATGATGATGATGAAGAAGAAGAAGAAGAAGAAGAAGAAGAAGAAGAAGAAGAAGAAGAAGAAGAAGAAGAAGATACCAGAGAGATAAACCTCCCTCTCTTCTTACCATCTGATCTCCTACCAATGCCTTCCACTGGCTGAAGCCAACCAGTTACCAAAGGGCCCAGGACCCCACCAATTCATTCCCATGGATCATCCTCTTGGGAATGGAGCAGGGTGGGGAGTGGGGCTAGAGGAGCAGATGGAGACTATCGGTAGAGTCCACATGCACTGTCGGCTATGTTGTTAGTTTGAAGTTTGGATCTTATCAGAGACCCAGAAGGCTACTTTAAAAGCAAACACAATCCAGAACAGGAGGACAAATTTTATTACTCCAAATAAGTATATAGCTTTAACACACCTTCAATCAAATGCCCAGTGGACTTGAGGCAGGAAGAGAGGGGTGTCCTCTATAAAGTTAGCCTTTGTTCTTCAGAAGTATTTCTTTCTAACACAAGTTTGCCTACAAAGCTACTTTACATTCTAAAAAGTCCCAAATGTATGACCACTGGCTCCAGATGTGTTAATAGTGCTGAAGCAGCTCACAACAGGCCACTTGAGTTATTGAATGAAAGAACTCAACAGGCAGCTAAGCCTTCCGACCACACACTTTCACCTTTACGCGCTCTGAGTCAGCTTTCAATAGGCATTAAATTCTCCCCTTGTTTTCATTCTTTGCTGAAGTAGGTTTCATGGGGGCACGTGAATAGCTAGGCTACCACTAAGTGCCCTTAAATATAGGTATTTGAGAAATCTCTGTGTGTATGCAAGTTCCATGCATAAGTAATGTCCAAGGAGGAGGTTGAAATACTGAAATATTGAAATAAAAGGCTCGAGGCTTGAGTCCTACTCCTGGTCTATTATTTTTGACTAGCCCCGTCGGGGTAACCTTGGACTAACATCTTTACCTTTCTAAGATTCGTGTTTTGTTGCTCCAAAATGGAAAACAGGGTCCCTTACCAGGGGAAGATGTGAGTTAGAACAGGCCCTGGGCTTTGCTGAACACACAGTACTTTGGGGCCGGGAAAGGTGAGTTTGGTATAGCATTTGCTTCTAGGCAGTTGCTTCCAGAGGATTCATGGGTTCACAATTTAAAAGACAACCAAGCATGAGGATAGAACTTCCATTAAATGGTGCCTGTCTTTCAGGTCCTATGACAACCCACTAAGCCATGCTCCCTAGCTTGATTTACTAATTTTCACATCTGAAAATTTTTACATTGCTCCATTTCCTACTGCACTTTAGAGTCTTCCCCTGAAAGTATTTCACGGTGAGTTATTTATTTAGTGTGACAGGAAAGGGATTAAAAATGCACCGTGTTACAAAAATCATATCCTCCTCTTCTGCATGTCCACATAAGGAACCAGAAGCAGCAATAACGTGATAGCTCTGGGATGGTGTCCAAAACAAGGGGAAACAAGCCCTCCTTTGCCCACCATCAGACCTCAGGCTGCTGAAACCCATTTTCCATCCTTCTCAATATTTGTCTGGCTGGTGCATTAATAGACACAAGTTTTTCACAATATGCTCATGCAATCAGAAGTATTCAGGGACTTTCTAGATCATTCCTTTTTTTTTTTCTTCTAATTCAGTATCTTCTGAAAGGAAAATCCAAAACACCCATGTCTTTTTTAAGAACCATTTTATGACTTATTTTGCATTTACAGTTTTTATTTTAACTGGGATTAAAGGTTATAATAACTGATCTAGGATGCCACTTCACTAACTGAAGAGAGAGAATGAATAAAATGTAATTATCTAGTGTTAAATGAATACCAACATACCTGCATCAAAGAAATTATTAAATAAACAGGTATTTAATAAACCTGTTATTACAACCTCAGAGGCAGAGTCTTCAGAATGTTTAACTCTTTTAGGAAGTCCTTATTATTTAGATAACATCATTTTCTTTTCATTCATGCTTACTTCCAAAGAGCTTATCTGCTGAATGGAAGACCTAATTTGCAAGCCAAAGAGTAGAAACACTTAATGCCTTGAGGGGGAAACACTAGAAAGTGAGAAGGGAAAGAGAGCAATAAAAACAAAAAACAAACATTCACACACTAAATCAGAGCAGCTCTGTAAGGAAATCTGCCCAACCTTATTTATTCTTGTCAACGGAACAAGAGGGTTACCTTGTTTGTAGTTAGAATTTTAAGAACAAGCACCTTAGAACAACGTAAATGGTAAATGTGTTTCTCAGCAATTGTGGCAGGGCCAGGCTTTCAAAAGTTCAGTCATTGATTTATTGCCTTTCTCATTTTGATTACATGTATACAGTGATGGTCATGAAAATGGGCCTCTCAAATCTCTGATTTCAGGGAATGCATCCATGGAGGGTTCCAGCTGCTGCCTTCTGAAATCCTCAGCCACCTTTGCAATGAGGCAAGCTTCCCACAGGCTGCTCCCAGCCAATGAGAGCGCAACAGGGATATTAAGGCAGACCCATCCCGGGAGATGTTCCTAAGAAGGGCACACGTACCAGGTGGTAGGTGAGTCAATTTCAGATACTATGTTTGAACATGTTTAGTTTTGATACTTGTGTGTTTCTTTTCATGTGCGATTTCACAGGTGATATAGTTCAGGAAGAGGCTAAGCATGGATCCCCATAGAGGGTGAGGCAAAGGCTGGGCAGGGAGTTAACTTGGAAAGATATCCCAGGAAGCAGAAATGAGGGGCTGGGAAAGTGAAAGAGGAAAGGAGGGGGACCAATACATGGATTCATGATTGAGTTGACCATTGTGGTGAGGGGGAATATAAGACAATTGGGGGGATAGTAATCTGAATCTGTGCCAGTCACCAGTATTCTGACCCACATCATTGCTAGTATAATTAAGCCCCATTCTTATCTGTGAAGCTTGTCCAGCCTTGCAGAACCTGTTTCCCAGAATACTCCCATTTTACAGAGGCCATAAACCATGAACCATACACAACCCCTGGAGGGGGATAGCAGTGCTGGTGCCAGCCAGGCCTGGCTTTTGGGTGTAATCTCACTTCCTCCATCCCAACCCACTGGGGGGAGGGAGGGGGGAACGAGGAGAGGGGCCTGTAAAGCCTGCAAAAAGTTCAGAAGATTGGTCCATATTTGGGGGACAAAGAAACTAAGGAACTAAGAGGATAAAAAGACAGCTTCCTCCATATCATCACTCAGGCTTTGGAGGTTGATTCCCCTGAGTCACTGCACTAGTGCATCTGCAATTATGCACTAAAGGCTGCTTTTCTGAATCCTCTGAGTGCTCGGCTGATTATTCTCCCACATCACCCTTATCTGCAACAGTGGGGATTTGGCTTGAGGATCCCAGAGACCGCCTTGCCAAACTCTCCCGAGTCCTGCATCTCAGTCTGAGACTTGGCCACATCATCATTCTTCCCTTCCTTCCTTCCTTCCTTCCTTCCTTCCTTCCTTCCTTCCTTCCTTTTACCCTTCCTTCGCTCCCTCTCTCCTTCACTCAGGATCAGACCTGATATGGCCCTGATGGTTCTCAGTCTCTCTTGGCTCTCTCTCCATTTCCTCTTATACACTTTTCTCCTAATAAATGTATTGTACATCTAATTCCATCTTTGTGTCTGCTTCTTGGAGGACCTAGATTAACATATAGAGGTAACACCACTTGCATAATATATGTAATTATACATAATTATATACAATATACATTTATATAAAATTAGATACCACTTGGTGTATAATATGTACATATTTATAGTGAACTTACAATGGCATATGGGACAGCTGTAGTTCATCATTCAGTTACTCTAGGGCCCTCCCATTACTCAGCCACTGCTGTAGCAACTAGTTTCAGGTAGGTCTCAACCAGATTAGCACAGTTAGAGATGGTTTAGCACTTCAGCCCATCTGCCAGAACTGCCACTCATGTCCATGCAGCCCATTTCCTGGGCCCATCTTTGATCATTGGAGGATAGGCATAAATGGATAGATTCTTTCCCCTTTCACCCCCTTACACTCATGTCATAAGGTGTCTTAGAGGGTGCTGTGGACAAAAAGATAGTGGTCAGTTCAATCCTGCATGTTTCTGTTGGGCTCCCTAGACTCTGTTTTCCTCTCCCAAATCCTGGTTTGTGCTTCCTGTGTGCGATACCTTTCCAAGTGAACCCTTTTTGCTGTTTTCGGGGAAACTCAAACTTAGCATCTTCCTACACCATATTATTTATAAAATCACACATAAAATAAGCACATAAATATCAAAACTAAAAATATTTAGCACAATACCTAAAATGAATTCACATGCCACCTGGTATTGTTACTCCATTTCAGGAAACACTATAACAAAGATGTCAGGATGATTTTGCTCAGACACTGCTCTCTCTTTCCACGGCTATAGTTAAAACCAGTGCTTACCATTGAGAAGAATGTCCAAGGAAATGAGAAATAACTAATGGAATCCAAGGTGCCTTGGTATATTTTGCTTTTATATGTTTTATACACACTTAGTGACAATGGGTTTCTCTGTAAGCATTTTATTCTGTTTGGTTTTGTATAACCTGAGTACATTGTAGTTTAGCTTTTTATAATCAGTTGGTTACTGCTTTGCTTCTTGGAAGGATTTTCTCAGCCAGCTGAACTTATGGACCCTGAGCTTGGTACGGTAGGCAGAATTCTAAAGGAGTCTCCCAAGACTCCCATCCTCTGGTTATTCAGTCAAATTTTAATTTAGGAACTGCCAAGGGACATTGCAGATGGAATTAATGTTATTAATCAGCTGACCTTAAGATAGGGCAACTCTCCTGGAATTATCAAGAGAAGCCCAATGTAATCACATGAGCCCTTAAATAGCAGGGGAGGAAGGCAAAGAGAAGTGTCAGAAGGGAGAAGGGAGGGGAAGTTGGCCCAAGGGGAAGTTGAAGATGCAGTCGCTGTCTTGTGACCATGAAGCAATGAGCAGGAGGACACAATGCAGCATGCTGAAAATGAGTGAAGGCAGCAGAGTCTGTTTCCATGATTTCTGGAGTCACTGTCCCAGTCCTCTGGCCCCACAGGACTTCTCATTACACAAGAAAAACAGACAACAACTTGGTAAAGCCACTCTTAGTTAGGTTTTCTATTATTTGTACCAAACACATTGTTAAGTAATATACCCTCTTCCAAAAAGTGTGCACTGATACCCAACAGGAGTCTCTAATAGTCCTGTCACTAAGACGCTTTAACATTCTCTTTATTGAACAAATAAATATTATGGACATTGGGCTGCATGAGCCAGTTTCTCCTTGGTTTGATTACCACAAAAGTGAGGGACAGGCTGAGCATTTATGCTGTGAGATTGCAATGTCCAGGTCCAAATGCTCGATAATGACCCCATGGAGGTATCACATGATAGATGGGACAATGCAAATCCACATTCTGTGTTCCTTTTCATAGCTACACATATTTACAAATATATTGAGTTCATTTACAACGGATGAAAATGGCTGCCTCAAAGCAGAACAATGAATCCTTCTCAAATCCCTGAGATCATTTGCTTACCCATATTGGTATTACTCAAGTTACATTCCCAGCCTAAGTTTCTAATGGGTGACTATAGTTTTTACCTCTAGCCCCAGCTGTATGACACCGTGAGGATTTTGTCCACGTGTTGGTTACCTCCTGGGAAAAGTGCACAGTGGGCATAGCATTAAATCAGTGCTGCCCAGCTATCTCCCTCAGAACAAAAGCACTTCCTCTTTGTGGTAGCCACCACCCCATGTGGTCATTTGTCAGCTAGTTGCAATGCAGCTGACAAATCCTGAAATCCTGTGGTGAAAGACAACCCTCTCCTGCCTTGCTCGGCACTTTTACTTTGCAGCCAAAGTGTAAATGCCATCCCAAAGGTATTAGGTGGCTCTTTTTCTATGTTCATGACAAGAAACAAGAAAATGAAAAGTTGCACGAAGCTGGGAAAATTGCAGAAACCTGGCAGGGGATGACTTTCACCTGAACAATTTGTCAGGTCCAAAGGGACATCTGAAGCAAGTTTCAAGAACAAGAAGTATCCGGTTCTCATTCCAACCGGTTTGCCTGGTCATAATTATTGCAATATGGACTAACATCCTCAGCCCTACGGTGCACCTGTGTAGGCTCGATAAATATAACCAACCTGCGGTATTAATTAATGGTGATGACAAAAGTCAGAAAGGGCTATATTTATTACTCTACATTCTCTTTTTTAACTGGGGACATATCATATTTTCCTAGCTCCAGCCTGTCAAAATATACTCAGATATATACTGCTCTCACCTCAGCAGAGGAAACTCAGTGTCCTCCACACTCCCACTGACAGACCACCCTTCCCCAGGGCCACGAGGGAACCAGCCCAGCAATGGTACAAATTAGTGCATGCCCCTCCAATGATGTGAACGTTCTGGTAGTCAGGTCGCTTGGTAAACAGCCTTAGATTGAAAAGTCTAATTTTAGTCCCCTCCGAGCCAGTGACCTGGTATCACTAGATTTGTCAGGACCTAATAGATTAAGATAATACTCAAGCGAAAGGTCAATTAAAAAAAAAAAAAAAGTTAGTGGATTTGAAAAGAATTCAGGGTCAAGGATTATAGAGTCTAATCCTTACTCAGTCACTAGTTTATAGGCCTCTTCAAGCCTCTTAATTGTTGTGCATCTGTGTGTGGAAGAACGGAAAAGATTGCCCTTGTTTACACCAATGTTCTAAGGATTAGAAACAAGTGCTGGAAATCCCTCTGCAAATAAGAAATGCTATGTACATAATAACAAGCTACTTGAACAAATATTACTGAAGAGATCTTGAGCCAACTGGCCCTTCCTGACTTTGCTCCCCACTTGGGACAGCTAAACACACACACACACACACACACACACACACACACACACACACACACACGGTACTAAAGGATTTATTGATGATGATTCTCATGAGGATGGATGACTTGAGTGCAGGCTTACCTCATGGCTGTAGCAAACACTGTTTGACCTCTTGAGGTCCTTTCTAGACCTATTAGCCTATAATTTCATGTTGATGATGCTAAAGCTAATGAATATAGAGTGAGGGCCATATCTAAATGCACCCTTGGCAGTAAGAACAACGTTTATCAGTATTACTGAGCTTTGGTCTTCATTTATAAAGTGTATTAGCATCAACCATTTTACAAATATATATTTCCCAGAACTGCTGCACTATGCAAAACAAGCAAAACTCTGGAAGAATCAGGGAATATTATAATATATGGCACAGTGCTAAGGGTAACAAATCAGTTGTATAATTATTCCCAGCATGACATGTTGATGCACAGAAACTTTGGCTTCCTTCAAACAGTGCCTGTCAATTTCCCTACATCAACATGGGACTCACTGACATACACAATTTCATCCATCAGTATGATGTCCAATTATTTTAAAAGGGTGGAAACTTTATGCCACTTTCCAACATGATGTACCCAACCTTTAAATATTGGCAGTCGCTGAGGTGTTTCATGTTGTAAATTTTTTGAACATATTCATTCTTTCACCATCAGCTTCACTTTCTGCTCAAATTATGAAATATTAACAAAGTTTTCTTGTCTTTCTTAACATTCAAATTTCTAGCCAGAAAGGATGTTTAACTATACTAGAATGGTTATAGGATTGCCAAGGGAGATTGTGGAGTCTGCTTGGGGGGATATTTTGAAACAAGAGTTTCCTTCTTGGGTGCTTATCTAGCATAGCCTAAAGACAGAGTACAATGTTGCATATGCTCTTACAGTCTTATCTGGATTTATTATTCAACTTACTAGAGGCCCGGTGCATGAAATTCATGCACAGGTAGGGTCCCTAGGCCTGGCCAGCCATCATGGCCAATCTGTGTGGCAACCAGCGGGTGATTTGGGGCCCCCACTGACCCGCCTTGGCTGGCCTGGAGCCTGAGGGCTGGGGGCAGCTCCTGCATTGAGCATCTGTCCCCTGGTGGTCAGTGCGCATCATAGCTACCAGTCGTTCCACTGGTCATTCCTCTGTTTGGTCGATTTGCATATTAGGCTTTTATTATATAGGATTATTCTCATTCAAAGCTCAGACATGATCACACATAAAAGTAGTAGGTGCTTGGTTCCATGTTGCCTTGAAAGAATTATACTCTTTCTCAAATGATATACCAAATTCCCAAAAGGTAAATTTGTATGGCAAATAAATAAAGCTATATATTTGCATATTACACTAATTTGAATATGCATTTATATGCTCTGATTGTATATGCAAATGAAATTCATTAAAAAATTCCAGGGCATGGATGACCTCTCAGCTCTAATACCCAGTGGCTATTTTTGGTATTTCCCCATTTCCTTTATGTTATAGAAACAGTTGGCACTCTTCTCTTGGAAATTCTGTTCACCCTTAGTGACTGTGCACAAACCCAGCTTCATCTATGACTTTTGATGGGCATTTGTTGGGGTTATTTGACCACCTAATATCTGAATTTTCTATCTTGTTTAGAGACACTTACTGCAGACATAGTGAAGGCCAGATATTTGTTCTCTAGGACCCTGGCAGCTAGGGTAAGGGCACTTGACCTAAGCTTAGCCAACCAGACAGCCCTTTTAGAATTCTGAGCCTGGAATGATTTAACATCCACTGTGGTGGCAGCAGTGGATCTACCACTGTCCGGAGCAGTGGTGGGAGTGGAGTCAAAATTCAGCAGTGCCCACTGGGGAGATTCTAGGGTCAGGAGGCTCTAACCAGCCGAATCCTGCCCAGTATCAGCCTCTTCGACTGCCTGTTTCTCAAGCCTCCTTCTCAGCCTTCTCATTGATTCTCTGAGCTACCAAGAATACCTCCAAAAATGATTTTTTGAACTAAGTTATCCATTTTGTTTGTTTGCAAACAATAAGTTGAAATGCTAATTATGTCACTGTTCTACACAAAATCATGTTCCAAATCATGTGCTAACATAAATACCTACTCATCCTAGCAGTTTAGGAAGCATGAATGTCCTTCTCAGTTTAACTTCCAGTACCGTCTTTACATTGTCCCTCTCCAGCCAAACTGGAATGTCTTCACATTTCCTACTCAACAGTCAACATTCCCTGACACATTTTTTTTTATCAGGTGCCTCAATTTGTATCAAGTTCCTTGGTTATAAAAAAACCCCACATATTGGTCAGATCCATGCCAATCAGTCTAGGAGTTAAACCATGTTTAATATCTGCTGCAATTGTATGTACAAGAGGTTTCAGATTCCTCCAGATTCCAGCTCCTCCATCAAGACTTACCCGATTGCCCCCAACCCATGGAAAACAGATGTGACCTTGATCTTACTTGACTTCTCACAGCATTTTATGTCTTTCTTATGTCAAATATCACATTCCATGTTGGGGGAAAAAAAGTCATTTGTTTTTGTGTTCAATATCTTTTAGATTGTAAGCTCTAACTTATGTACTGGAAGATATATCTTACTTGTTTTTGTATCTGTACCTTTTCTAGCAGAGATCTTGAGATTCATAAATGTCAGCTGAAAAATGAAATGCATATGCACACTTCTTTCTTACTCAAGTAAAAATTAATACAATTCTTCAATATACAGCTTCCTATGTCTCTAAAATTTCACTCACTCATTGACCAACTTAAAGAAAAAATTTAAAAAATAATGACTTTTAAAATTATATTCTATGGCCTCTACCTAAAAAAGAAATACTATATTAAAAAGTAAAAAAAAAATCATGTTTAATAATTGAGTAAGTACGTTAACTATTTTTATTTTGACTTATTTAAGTGAATGTTTAAGGTATTTTGCAAACAGTTGATGTCTATAAGGTAGAGTTTTGGGGACAGACATAGTGAATATGCATTGCTCTCAAAGCAAATACTTGCCCTTATAAGGTTGTTTCTAGCCAATAATGTTCATGTATTCTTTGATGTACAAAGAGCTTCAGAGAAAGGAATTAAGGAACATTAGACAAATTTAGTGGAGAAAGTCAATTATCCATGTTCATGCGTTTTGTTTCTCAGAGGAAATAGGTTTGAAGGAAATAGGTTTATGCCATTAACCGGTATAGATAAAATAGAGCTGCTATAGCAAAGAAGAGCTAGAAAAAGAATCCATGTGTCTAAAAAGTCTTTGCTGAGATGGATAACCATGACCTATTTGGGAAAAATTGCTGTACATATAATGAACGCATTCTAGAAAGTTTTTTTCTGCAAAATTCACTTTTTGTTGGTATTTTGTTTTGTTTTTTAAATAAACATGTTTATCTGCCATTTTTACACATAAATACATTTAAAAATAATAAAAGAATAAGTGCTTTGGGGCACTCTAGACATATTTGATTCTGGAGGATCTCTATTATTATTACATCACAATGTATCAATGATAGTTCTAGATTAGATCATCTGATCACACATTGGGAGGGCTTTCTATGCAGTGAAACCAGTCCTATAATTCATAGTATACACACACACACACACACACACACACACACACACACACACACACCTCTCCCTCTCTCTCTCTCTCTCTCTCTCTCTCTCTCTCTCTCTCTCTCTAACTACAAGCTGTCTTTGCTCTTTCCTCTGAGCATGGCTTCTGTCCAGAGCCCATTACAGAACACAGCAGCTCCCTAGTGCCATTGCTGACAATAATCTCAGGGAAAGCATTGCACCTACTCAAGCCTGAGAACATATTCAAGAAGTTAATTATATTCCTACCATGGTCCTTGGAGCACCTTTTTTCCTTACCTTATTTCACTATAAAGCGCCATGGGGTATTATTCCTGTGGAACATATGGGACATATGGGGTACTATATAAAACCAAGCTGTTGCTGATTTTACTTAAAATCATTTTTATTTCCTGTTTCATGTCTACTTGTTTACAGCATCCTGAAACATCTCGTGTTTGTTTGCCCAGTTCTTCCACTCAGAGCTCCTGCCTGGTTCTTAAATATCTCACCTCAGGGTGCTACGTGACCCTGTGGGCTGAGAGAAGAAAAGAGAAAAATGCCAGAGACTAATTTTCAGATGGAATGGCAACGTGATTGAAATGCATCCTCTAAATTCTGTATCAATTAAGTTTAATGGTCACAAGTATTCCATCGATTTATGGAGCTGTATATATCATGATTTTTAGAGAGAACATTACTCCCGGGACAGCTCTCTAATTGAGAGAAGGATTCTATAGTGCGGAGACCTTCGATTAATGTTCTGTAGAGATAATTTGTAGCTTTTTGTTCTGTTGGTCACTGGGCCAGCCATAACACAGACTGTAGTTAGCAATTTGGGGGAATTTAGCTGCAGCCACAGCAAACAAAGGCTGATAACTATATCCTCCATGACAATAGAAAACTAGGGGAAGCATTAGTAACTGGCAGGGCTTTTGTTCTTGTCTCGTTTCCCGTAGTGAACAAATCCTCAAGGTAGCAGATAAAAGACACAGAGATCTGTCCCCAAAGGACAAAGTAGTGAAATGGGCCATGACATTCACTTTATTGGGTAACACGGTGACAGAAAACAGGCCTGGGTTCAAATGCTGGCTCAATGACACATGCAATGTGACATCACATTGATTATTCATTATTGGCTTTGGGCAAGTTACTGACTTTCCCAGATGCTCAGTTTTCTCACCCATAAAATAAAGGCATAATAATTCACTTCTGTAAAGCTGAAAAGTCAGTGCCCTCACAGGGTTAACCACTTACCAAAGGAGACTTCTCTCCCTCCTCCCTAACACCTGAGAGTCAGAGGTTTGCTGCGCTGGTGGGGTGCAGTGACTTTGCTGTGACAGGGTGACCAGTTAGACATCTCAAGAATGGGCGAGAGTAGGGAGGGTGCCCTACACCATCCACAGACAATTACATTCTGGTGCCTCTCGGCTTCTCTGTTTTTATTGATCTTCGGTAGAGTGCTGTTGCTGGACTCAGTGATTGCTTATAAACTCAACTTCCCCCAAGAACTAACAAGCTTATTTGAGCTTCCCAAGAATGCAGGGTGGTGATTAAAATGCCAAAGGCATGAGCCAGTCGAGACCAAAAGAAATCCAAACATGGAAAAAGCAAGAAACCAAGATGGAAAATCTAGTGACACCTCAGGACTTCACATCTGTATTTCCCTGGGCAATCACTTCCCGCTCCCCATGTCCCCAAGCTGCTGAAGTCCCATACTGCTCTGATATCCTGCAATATAAGCAGCAAGTGGCTTTCTGATGAGGGTAGTTACACTGGCAACCACCACACAGCACCCTTGAAGGTTGGTGCTGAGAAAGGCTGTTTGGTGCATCAGAAGGAACTGGGTTTGGATCTCAGCTCTGCTACAGAACAGCTGCATGAACTTGAAGGTATTTAACCTCTCTGGGACTTGGTTTCCATCTGTATAAGGAGGAGCACCTTCTTTGCTGGATTATTGTGGGGATTATGTGAGAAAATGCATTTAAAACAAGGGGCCTAATGATGTGAAAGACATTAAAATTAAGATCATGGGCTTAGAGAGATTCAGAAAACCTCTCCAAGGTTCCTTCTCCTCCTCTGTAAAATGATTATGATAACAGTTCCCACTTTTTAAGGGAGGATTAAATGAAGCAGTCTAAAAATAGCACCTACAAATAGCCCCTGGCACATATTATGCTCTACATAAATATTAGATATTATCCCTTCTTATTAACCCATTCCCTGGACTGCTTGTCTTTTCCTCTGTTTACTCATTCGCCAACACTAAGCTTGGCCCCCTGTAGATGTTTCTCTTCTGATATCCAGATAAAATTTCCCAAAGAGCCTTAGTTAGACAGCAAACTTCCAATGGACACCATTGCTTCCTAGTGAAGTAAGTCTCCTGTCCTTTTGTCCTGATGGTCATGATTAGCCACTTTGAAGTTCACCTCAAGATTTCCTAAAAGCAATAGCCATTAGCCAAGTAAATGTGACATCTCAATCTCTTTTATAAAAGTGCTAAAAATATTGCTGGTCATTTCACAGTTAATTGGCTTCCCCTTGAAGAGGTGGAGTGCCTCTGTCCTCCTGGGGAGAATCCCATTCACTTCTAGTCACCTTGTTCCAAGAGAAGTGAAACTGAGATTGAAAAATGCTGGAGAAGGGCATGATCTCCTTCAGAGGGTAAGGATGATTTATGGACTGTGAGAAGCAGCAGAGAGTAGGATTAGCTAAAAATTAGGATGAATTTGATAGCAGACTCAGCATTATGAGGGTTTAATAAAAACTCATTGGTCTCTATTTGTCAACATAACAACAAACTGTGAGTGCAAGTAAATGTTCCACAATATCAAAGGACACCATGAGAACATCAATACTAGGAAACAGTTACCTGCACAAAATGTTAACTTGTAGAAATCTTTAGTATCAAAGATATCTCTATAACCAGGATCTGTTCCTATATTTTAAAAGACTGAACAGTTTTGTGCAATAAAAATGTGTGATTATGCAACTATGTCCAATATGGGTAACTGAATTTCATGCTTCAGGAGGCAAATTAGTTGTTGAGGAATATCTGGAAAACAATTCTTCGGCATGCATGTCATTTCATAACAAAGCTGCCTCCCCAGTGGGGCTTTGCCTTCCTGCTGAGGAAAGAACAGGGGGTCTGTCCAGAGAAGCATTTAACAAGGCACATTCCTTTTCATTTACTCTGAACATCTTCTATCCTCAATTTGAGTGTTTGGTAGCCCTTGGGGTCTGAGTCTATTCCAGGTGGATGCTAAACTAAAGAACCTTGAAGAGACCAGGTCGGTGCTTGTATTTTGCTTTTCAGAGTTGCCTGGTATAGCTATCTGGAGGTCCTGAACCAAAATCTTAAGATGACCCCAGGAAAATCCCATTTTCCCTTAAAGACCTTTAAGCCTGAATGCATCAGGCAGGGACTGTCGCTGGGGAGCTTTCATTTGCAAGAATGGAGGCCCAAGAAAAGAGTTGATGGTATCTGGATTGTGAACTTTCCAAAGTCTTAGTTAACCACATCAATGAGGAACACATATTTTTACTTAGTTACTCTTTGCTGGAAAAAATACAATTCTTTATTAAAACTGGAGAGTGAATTGTGAAGGAATTGGCAATAATATTTTATTTCCCGTCAAAGAAAATTGTATCTTTTGAGAAAAAAACGTTTTGAGGTCTCCAAAAAATAGGTCTTTGTAGGGGAGGTATAGCAGAGCCCCCACGCTAATGATGTTTGGTCCAATAGATGGCATTTTCAAACTAACATACAGAGGAAGCATAAGTATTAGAAATTTGAAAAAAACTTTGAGAACATGGCTTTATTTGGATAAATCACTTCTTTCTGGTATCTATGTGTTTATATTATTTTACAGGGATATAAAGGACAGAACCATTGTCAATCACTTTTGAGCCAACTTTTGTACTGAACTTAGTATAAACTAAACTTAGCTTCCAGAACCTCATGTGTCCCTCCAGCATTTAAGTTACTAGAGGCCCGGTGCATGAAATTTGTGCACGGATAGGGTCCCTAGGCCTGGCTGGTGATCAGGGCCGCCGGCCGGGGACTTCCTTCGTTCTGTGCCACCCCCTGGTGGTCAGCGCATGTCATAGCAAGCGATCAAACTCCCAGTCTCTCAGTCGAACTCCTGAGGGGACACTTTGCATATTAGTCATATATATATATATCATTGATTCTGTGAAAAGATATATGGATGTAAAGAGTACTGAATCCCGTCTGCTAATGGTCAGATTTGAGTTCTTGACTTACTCATGTTAGGGATTACACTCTTTGCCCTGATGTCCAGGGAGAAATTGTGGTCATAACTCCAACAGCCATAAATGGCTCAAGAAGAGCCTTGCAGACAAATCAGGGAGCACCAGAAAGATGATTATACTCTATACTCTATGGGGTTAGGATCCTTACCAAAATCACTTATTTTTCACTACTGCCCATCATAGGTGTATTTGCATTACCATTTTGTGGATAAAGAGACTAAAGTTCAGAGGAGCTGAAATCACATAGCCAGTTAATGACAGAGGAAGAATTTTAACTCTCATTAGAATGGCTTCAAAGCCCATGTTCTATTCATACTCATCTGAGAGCAAAAAGGGGAAAGTGACAATGGTGATTATATTTCAAAAAAATGGTCACAGTGATGTTTTCCATCCCACACATGCTTTCACAACCTTGCCCCTTTTCATCAAGAGGTAGAGTCCATCCCCCCTCCCCTTGAAGGTACATGGGACTCCATGACCTTCTTGATGAATAGCTGCCACAGAAGTGACGGCCGAGGATTTCCAGGCCAGTTCATGCAGGCAATTTTCTTTCTGCCATCTCCCTCTGAGCAGCCCGTGAGCTGCTCCAGCTGACACCACATGGAGAAGGGATGAGCTATACCTACCAGGCTCAAATTGCAGATTTGTGAGCAAAATAAATGCTGCCCTTGTTTTAAGCCACTGTGTGTTGGGATGCTTCACTCTCCATCCATATAATAGTGGCAATCACAGAAAATACATCAGTGCCATACTTAGAATCATGATTTTAGCACAACGGGCAAGATTATCCCCATATGTATATATGCATATGCATGTGTGCGTCAATGTGAATACGCAAATGTGGAAACCCTGAACGCACTGGTGGAATTCATGACAAGGAAGTATAAGCATATGCCTCCCCTGCCTGCTCTATCCCCCACACCCATCACAGACATCTCCAAGGGAGTTGAGGAGTGAACACTCTCCTACATCTGATTTCCTTAGTGGCAGCTATGACTCTTACCTGCTAAACATGCTTTGTCATGTCCCTTCTTGTTTCTCTGGAGAATTCTTCACGTGATCCTTGGGAGCTATCAGTTATGATGTCCTGTTGCCCCAACATTAATGCCATCTCCATGGGATGCACTGGATCTCTGGGTCACACAGGCTGGCCATTCAGAGGTTATCATTCCAGCCCAGAGACTGGTCCATGGATGGGCATGTCACTCAAACAAGGCCCATTTGCGTGTACCCTGAGACTAATAGCTGAACTCTGGAAAAGACAGGTCTTCCATGGTTGATTGAATTATTAGTCCCAATTCTTCACCTCTCCTTAGGTCCATACCCTTTTCCATGTAACTTTGCAGTCCTTCCCCTTGACTTCAGACGTGGCCATGTGGCTTTTGATCAATGGGATATTAGTAAACATGATGCAAGCAGGGGCTTGAAATACTTGTGCTCCAGACTTGCTCATTGGTACCTCTGCTTTTGACTTGAGAAGAGTTTCCTCAGGCAGCTTCTGCCCCTTCATCCAAGACTCAAGAAGGAGCACACGTGGAACAGAGCTGGGCCTCAGGCTGAAGCAGAGTCCTCACAGTCCACCTTGAAATTGCTAAGAAATCAGTGCTTCTTACTGTATGCTGTTGAAAATTGAGGTTGTTCTTCAGCATTTTTTTTACAAAGCAATAACTAACTAATATACCTTCTTCCCATGGAGTTTCTAAACCAGGAAAGCATAAATTCAGATTACTAGTGGCTGCCTTGAGGAGACAGCTCAGCTGAAAAGGCCAGGCTGGGGCTAGCTCAGCCAAGAGATGGAGAGAAAACAAATCCATTTGAGGCCCAGGATCTGGCAGCTGCCAAAGGCATTTGGGTCTACCTTTGGAGTTTCCAGTGATGAGGCAACACATTCTTTTTTTGGCCTAAGATAGTTTGAGTATAGTTTCTGTCACTTGAAAGAACAGCCTAGACTAGTACAAGTGTCACATAAACTCCCAAGTTCACGACTCGCTGCTGCTCACATTGCCTTTCTAGCGTCCAAATAACTGGCTTTTATCTGGACACTTTTTTTCAGAAGGCCTAAGAGATTCTACAGTTGACATTTCCTCAAGAACATAAACTGTCACATCTGTCCTCCCTTCTGTGCAAGAGGCAGCGCAGGGCTTGGCCTGCAAAAGACATGGTGTGGAGTCCATCAGCCGGGTCAGGTATGTTATCATATGAGAAGTCTAGATTCTGACTGTCATAGGGTCTTGGCAGAATAGAATGCTGTAGTTGAACGGAGATTTCAGGTTTCTCTTTCTTCCTAGGCACAGGCAGCAGGCAGCAGCAGGCCAAATTTAACGCATGGGATTGGCAACTTCATGCTTGATTTACTGTTCTAATCCTAGAAGGTTATTTATGTATCAGTGGTATATGATTTATGCCTGAAAGGAAAAGCTCCCCAAATCTGTACACATGTATATTTTTCTGCTCTTTCCAAGCTCTCTGGGAACTCCAGAAATACAAGCTATAAGATATTCCAAATAACCCCACCCCTGAGTGAATAGTGAGGGAATGTTTCAAGTGCTACTTTTTTTTCTTACCGGTGTAGAAGATTCTAGGTTAGTCTCTTTGGGGTTATTCTTTCCCTACAAATCTCTTTAATCCACCCTCACCTCCATCCATCACAAGGACCTTCTATCCTACACCGCATCCATAAGAGCAGGAACACAGTGCCTCACACACGTACATTTGCTCCGTAAGAAACTGGAGGAGGTTGGATCGCCACACTGAACAAAGGCCCCAGGCCTTTGTCAGCATATGAGGCCAGGTCCAGAAATCAGATGTGAGGCTCCCTGTGTGGCAGCCACACCACACACTAACGTCAGGTTCAGTGGGCTTGTGTTCTTTCAACTTCAATTATGAAGCAGGAGTGTAATGAGACTGTGTGGCCGAGCACCGCTGTGGAGCTTGACAAGGTATTTTATCAACATATGATGATATTCCGACGTAGGCGAGCCCAGAGGATGAAGTACCAGCAGCAATCTTGGCAGACCCACCTTGAGTAAACCCATGGGTGTGCCACCAGAGAGACAGGCTTGACCACCCCGAAGAGAAGACTCCTGGGGCCTGGGAACAGGGTCAGCAGAATTGATGGAAGGTAGCAGAGCTCCTGGGGAACTCATCAGTGAGACCTCGATTTCTTTTCGGAATGCACACAGCTCATCCTCAGGAGGGATCCGGCCCCGTCCAAGTCATGTTGCAAAGGGACCTATTAGCAAGCACCTTGGGTGTGTTAGGCATTGTTTCTACATAAATGTATCCTTTAATCTTCACACCGGTACTGTGAAGTAGATTGATGCGAATACTGCTAGGGCCTCCAGTATCCATTCTCCATTTCTTTCTACCTAAACTAACAGCAGACTGCTTTTGTTCATGTTGATGATATGCCAACTGAACAAACTTGATTTCCAGGCCTCCGTGGGACTATGAGAGACCACGGGACATGGCACTGGCCAAAGAGCAGTACATGTAGGTCTGCAGGGGAAGGCTCTCAGGAGGGCTCTTGTTTCCCTGGAAAAGGACAGATTCAGTTGGCATATGCCTTTTGCCTGTTACCTACCCTTGTCTCTTCTTTCTGCAGAGAAGGATGTTGACATGCCTGGAGGAACAGCAGTTGTCTCACAACCAACTGTGAGAGAATGGTAGAGCAGGAAGCTGGGAGGAGCCCAGAATCTTAATACATCAGTGTTATCTCCATTTTACAGATGGGAAAACTGAGGTTTAGAGACATGAAGCTATCTGTACAAGGTCACAGCATAGGTCAAACCTCTATCTTTCTAAGTCCAGATTCCATGCTTTTTCCATAAGTTCTGTTTAGAGTATAGTCTTAAGATGAGAGACTTTAGAGAATATACAGTAGATTCTTGAACAACATGGATTTGAACTGTATGGATCCACTTATATCTATTTTTTTTCCAATAAATAATTATACTGTTTTCAATCTGCAGTTATGAGTCCCCTGATGCGGAGGACTGGCTGTATGCACTGACCTATGCCATTTCATAGAGGTGACTTGAGTGTCTGCAGATTTGGGTATTCACCAGTGTTCTAGAACCAAGGGACAACTTAACTTTCAGTGGAGTTAAAAGTTATACACAGATTTTCAACTGCATGGGGGCCAGCCCTCCTAACCTCTGCATTGTTCAAGGGTCAACTGTATGTGTGCATTTGTTCTTAACTCAGTTAACTCTAGTAGAGTTAAGAACATATATCCTTATTTTTAGGGTAGGGAAGATAATTAATAGGAGGACAGTGATCATAGAGGGCTCAGAAAATGATTTTACTATAAGCATTTTGGGGATTCCTGGGCATAGCTGTGTGTATGTGTAAATGTATATTTATACAAGGTCGTACACACACATACACACAAACACACAATGAGATTGAGTAAAAGTGAGAAAGAGGAAAAGAAGGGGTCACTATGTGAAAGTTATATGCAAATTTGAGGGTAGCAAGTGAACTCCTAATGGTGTTCCAGCAATAACAGACAGGATTTTTCTTTTCTTCCCTACCCTTCCCTCACCCCATTAAAATTACACCAGAAAGGAAAAGAAAAAGTGTTAGTGTCCAATATACTAGATTTTAAATTTTTTGCATTTCAAACAGTTTAATCTTCCGTGCCCTTTATACCCAAGTGAGGGTGAAGTTGTTCTGAAAAGTCACTTTCTTACTACCTTTAAAATGGGTTTTCGAAAAGAAGAGTGGTGGGATGGAATCTCCTCAGGGACCGCTTTGTCTTTAATGAGCGGTGGTTTCCTCCTACAGCTGGGATCTGCTTTAAAAACATCTTTATTCACATGCACTCTAACTCCAGGAGAATTAAGCAGGTCGAACACAAAAAAGTTTTTCAGTTATACCCAAAATAAATGATTTTCTCCTGGAAGCACCTAAAGAAGAAAGGTCTAAGGATAGATTTGACCCTAAACTTCAGCACCACTGAGCCCTGAACTGCTTGGATATTGTTCTTGCTTTGATCACAGATATATGAAAGAAAAGAAGAAATAAAGATCCAGTACATTCTTAGCTGTGTCTTGCTAAGATGGGAAAGACCGTATTAAGTTTCTCCCAAGAAGTCAGGGAAGATAAGTATCATTTAAAGGTAATAACTATAGGGATATATGGCTTAGTATCTACTTTCTCACAATCAGTTGACTTAGTACCACCTTGTCCCATCAGATGGCTTAGTACCACCCTTTCTCAATAAAACCGCCTACCAGTTGTCTGGGAATATCCAGTAGACATTTATTTAAATTACTATAGTGCACTTGAAATATCTTAAATGCTATAGGAAGTAAGGAATAACTGAGTTGCATTCTTTATGGCAGGTGGGCCATGTTCATATATATGACCATCCTGAACTCTGGGTTCAAAATTATCTTTCTAGGGCCCTGCATCAATTACTAAAAAATTAAAGTCTGGAAGAACTGGCAAGGCCTGGTTCTTACAATCTCATTCCCCACAGTTAGTATTGGATGGGAATGGGGAATAAGATATCAGGTTGTTAATAGAAACCCCAGGGTTTTACTTCTATTCAACCCCTTGGGAAGAACCAAAGAACCAGTGGAAATGAGATGACACTATTTGAAGAGGGTCATTTGGCTCCAATAATGAAGATAAACAAAGTAGGTAATTGTTTCCTGCCTAGAGAAAGGTCATTTGGGTGACTTTGTGAATAGGTATTTTTAAAAATTCCATTTCATCTTTCTTAACAATCACCTTTCATTATAAAAATAAAAATTCTATATGGCACATGTAATTTCCCTTTTACAAAAAGTTTTATGTAATCATATTTGGCTAAATAAATAAATCAAAGTGTGTATGTGGGAGAGGGGGCAGTATTTTAGTGAAAATTACCACCGACTGAGAAGGCTGGGATCATTATGAACTGGAATCTTAGACCTTCTGCAAACCATTTATTTGTATTAATTATATTACCCCAAACACAATGCCAATAATCTTCAGATTTTAGTTTATTATCAGTGCCAACTTGATCCCCATTGAGAGTTATTAAGTGACTCTTCATCATCATCCAGTTAAAGACCTCTAGAACTGCTACCTACCCAGCCAACCTTAGATATATAATGATGCATAGAGTGCTTAGGAACTACCCCTAAAGGATTCATTCCCATCACCACATCCTTCAGATGACACTCTGACCCCATTCAAGGAACACCTGTAGCTATTTCTCAAGGAATTCAGCAAGAACATGAAATGGTCTCAAGTTCAAAGTTATCCCATAGATTTTTATTCTTTTATATAAACCTGCTTGACGTCTTGGTCCTATTCACGTGAATTTTATAATAATTATTAAGTCAGTGGCCACATATAAAATGCAGGAGCAAAATCAAGGAGCTCTATAAAGCCTGTGCTTTAGTGCATCCGTTTTGTATTATAGTAAGGATGGAAGAAGCATGTGAAATGTTAAGTAACTAATAGTGTTCTGGATCCTCCTACCTCAAACAAATTTCAGTGAGACATTTTCAGACAGCTTTTGAGATAGTTTTAGAGACTTCCTCAGCCCAAAAAAGTGGGTCTATTGGGCACAAGTAGAGGTAATCGAGAAGGCTTTTGCCAAATACCCTGTTGTTCTTCATAAGGAATTTGGCATTTAATTCACTAATTATTCATTCAATTCCTTGAGAATGTTGGATTACTGAGTGCCAGGCCCATTTACAGGTACGGAAAATACCTTCCGTACCTGTAAATTAGAATCTAAAATACCTTAACGCACATATCACAATCTAAAATACCTTAACGCACATATCACATCGTTAGTATGCATCGTGGGGAGTGGGTGCTGGCCAATCCTAAAGATGTTTAGTGGTTTCCACTCCTCTCCAAAAGCCTCGTCCCAAAACAAAGGCTCCCCACCCTTCCCACCCAGTATCTCAACAGAAACTTTGAGTTATGTGGGAGAAGGCAAAGAGGCGATTAAAGGGCTGGAAAATGAGACCGATGGGACACAGTGAAAGGAATACGGATTATTGAACCTGTGGAAGAGGAGGCGGAGGCGGTATTTCGCAGCCTGCGCCTTCTCTTTGGAACAATCTCTCAGGCTGAGAAACACAGCCAGCTGTTCAGCATCTCCACTGAAGACTGACCCCGAGGAAACCAGTTCAAGCTCCAGCATTAGGGATTTAGGACACAAGAAAGAATTTCCTGACTTTGAGAAATGTTAAACATCAGGAAAAATTACCCACAAGGGCTGAGGAATCTCTTTCTCTTGGGGTATTTAAAACTAGGGGATTTTCTTAGCTGTCTTGAATGATTAAAAGGTCCTGGCTAACACTTGGGGGATGACCAGATCATCTCTCTCAGAGTATCGTTTGGTTTGAAAAATTCAGAAGGCATTTTCAAATTGGTTTTTTTTTTTAAAGACCCTTAAACATAGGCTTATATTCTCCACTGACCCCCCTTTGTCGATTTAGTATAAAATTTATGTTGAAGGAGCATTAAAAAGGAAACACCAGGACTTAAGGCAAAAAAAAAAAAAAATCTCATTTCTAGTTTCATCTTTTTAAGCTGTTTGCGCTTGAGAAGATAATCACCTCAGTGTAAGCTTCCGTACCTGTAAATTAGAATCTAAAATACCTTAACGCACATATCACAAGGTTCCTATGAGTATCAAATAAGAAATGAAAATGCTTTTAACAGTGAAAATAATTATGCTGTACACATGAGAAACATCATTATGGAAAGGTATTTTATATACGCATCTCCATATCTCTCTCTAATTTCTCTAGGAACTGAGAGGCAGTTCTGACAGGAAATCCTACACTCTCAAGGTACAGCCGTCTGTTCTTGCCACACCTCTGGCCCACTGTCAAGAAAATAGTTGAGAGAATTTCACTTTGAAGTCTGGCCTTGGAATATTCCCGGATAGTCTGACAAACCCAAGGGCTTCCAACTAGAATTTCAAACCTGGGCAAACATCTGAGCTCCCAATCAACCACTCGGCTGGGTTGGATCCAGGTGAGCAGGCTATCATCCTGTTCCAAGGATTCCCAAAGGGTTTTCACATGGAAAGCATCGAGGTGGGTCACGTGGCTTAAAGAGCAGCCAGGGAACATTGCCAAAGAGACCCCACAACAGGTCCTGGAACAAGGCTCGAGTTACAACATGCTGGTGCCATTTGCTTGGCTAAGGAGCTGTTAGAAGACACTGCAGATGAGCCCTTGGAGGCTCAGCCTTCTCCTCTCTCCTCTTACACTGCTTCCTTAATTTGGTGAGTGTCAGCTAATTGGGAGAGTGTTGATGAGGAAAGCACATCACTACTTCAGGGCCTGGTCCTGGGGGGGTTGAGGCGCGGGGTGAGGGTGGGCGGGCTGGCTTCAAGCCTCTCTTCCTCGCTGTGGGTGTTCCCACACCTTCATGGTTCCCTTGTCATTTTCTTTTCCCCGGTGAGCCAACTTCCTGGAGTCCTGGACTTGGCTGTTCCCAAGGTATCAATCAGGGTTGTTTTACCAAAAAGAGCTTTGTTGGGATTCTAATCAGGAAAAACCCAATCTCGGTTATTTCCAGGCTTTCACTTAGTTAGTGGAAAATTAATTTGACCTCAAACATATCAGGTGAAGAATAGAGAAAAAAGAAGTTTTTTGAAGGAAGGAAATGGCCAATAGCTAGAGAGCCATAATGAAAATTGTCATTAAATCTTGAAGCTCAGGAACCCTTGGCTCCCTACAAGAGAATGACTGGACAGTATTTATAAGGTAGCAACTGTGTTACATAACCCACCAAATTCAACAAGCTAGCATTGATAAACACACCTTGAAGTGGGCGGCGGTAGCCCCCAAGTCCCCCATCAGCTCCCACAGTCGGAACATGCTTCTGCAGCAAACTGAATCTCAAAAGGGAACACTAGTGAGTATTTTCATTTTTATCATAGGGATAGTTTAACTTTTTCCAGGGCCTGACACTTGGAAAAAACATCTTCTTTCTCTTCCTGCTGGTCCCTTGGTAATTTCTTAGGTGAGAGAAGGAGAATAGGAGCTAAAACAAATGCCACTTTGGGGGGAAAGCCACATTCCAGATGAATTTCTGTTGTTTAGTTCCTTCCCACCTTTCCTTCTCCCTCGGGGATAGAGCGTGTTTTACCCCATGCTGTGCATAGTTACAACTTGACATAGTGAATTTCGCACCAAACCAAGTGTGAGGGGCACAGAACTATGATTGCTTGAGTCATGCAGTTTTAACTTTCAAATTAATACTTGAAGGGGAAATTGGGATGCCCTCCTCTCCATATAGTTAGATACCATAGCAGGTTGTTGGAAGAAAATTACATTGATGAAATGGTTAGACAGTGATTAATATGCGCCATAACTTGTTGCAATATTCCTGTTTCAGCATTCTCCTCTTCCCAGAGTGATGTCCAATTACTCATTATTGATCAGCGATTGCATTGCAGAGAGTGGAATGGCAGCATCAATTCGTTTCATCCTATTGAGTTTTAGCCAATAACAATTGATATCTGGCACATGTTTCCCAGAGACATTTGTCTGCCATCAGGGAGTTGATTAACAGGTTGGCAGTTTGTTTGCGAAAAGGGGAGGAAATGTGTAAGATCTGCTTATGAATTTGTTCTCATCCCTGATGTGGAAGAAAAAAAAAAAGGCAGCGTTCTCCCCTCTTTATCTAAATTTAGCTTCTACGGTCGCCTGTTTGCTCCTGTCAACCTGTTCACATTCAACACGGCACTGGCCTTACTTTTTGTTGATAATCATGTGACTAATTAAAGCCCAAGTACATGAAACCACATAAATCATCTTCAATGGGCACGTAATGGACCTGGGCTCAGCCATTGCTCGCAGCATAAATTAAGGCCAAAATATTCATGATGTAAACTAGGCATATTATTTCCTCCTGCAGAATTCACAGTAACCTGCTTGTCACTCAAAACCTGCCACCTTCCAGGGAGTCAGCAAGGAATGGATCCTTCGC
Organism: Eptesicus fuscus; assembly: GCF_027574615.1. NCBI lineage: Eukaryota > Metazoa > Chordata > Mammalia > Chiroptera > Vespertilionidae > Eptesicus > Eptesicus fuscus. Next base: position 82,739,153 of record NC_072483.1, on the reverse strand, counting down.
TCCCCAACTGTCATGGGGACCACTGACTACTTTTGCCTTCCATTGGCCTCACGTTGATGTTACATGAGCAGATGACATGCTATTTGTTTTGAAAATCTCACTTGCTTCATTTGGCCATTCCGACCGCGGCCTTAGCATTTGTCCCGTGCTTACTTTGAAAGAGAACCGTCCAGAACCATTAACCTCTTGCTAATGTCATCAATCATGTGCTTGGCACATGGGCTTTGCTAGACAAACCTGACAACATCTGCCATGCATTCTGCAACTTCCTTTTGATTCCTCACACTTTATTTTCACTTTCATCTCTGCTTGCTGGCGAGATTTATGCCTGATCCCGCTCACATGCCAGGGAGCTGGGAACATGCCATTCCTCCACAGGACCGCATGCCTTGCAAGACACTGGGGCGGCCGCTGGTGTGTGGCTGGCAGGCAGTCCTGGTGCCAATATCCGATGGCCACTGAGGTGATTTTCCAGAGAAGCTTCTTGCTGCAGAGGGCATTGCAGCTGAGACACCACTCATATGTGGCGCATACCTGGTGTATGTAGCATATTATAGGCATCTCTGGAAAAAATAATTTTCTTTAGAAAATAGGTTTGACATTTCCTGCCCAGACCTAAGAAGCATCGGTCTTAGCCAAAGCCGTGCTCCTTAGTCCTCTGCACCCTCTCCTTTGCCAACCTCAGAGCAAAGCCCCTTCTCATTCTTTGTTATCATTGTTCTCAAGACCAGCAGTTGCCTGGCATCAGGGTCATGCCAGCCTGTTGAAGACACCAAGCTGTTGCTCTGATTGAAATATCTGGGAGCCCAGAGATCCATGGCCGTAGCTCCTCCCAGAGGTTTTAATGACCCCCTCCCCTGCAATCTATTTCCTTACCTGTAGACATGTCCTCTGGCCAATGTTCTTAGGACTTTTAGATGAACAATTTTAAGAGATAAAACCAAGGTCCTGAAATATCCATCAGGCCTACTATTTTATTAGTTACCTTGTGAAAACTTGTCCTCAGCCTTTGGTGATGGAAGATGAAAAGCATGCAGCAGAGATGGATGGACTGTTAAATAAAAAATACCCATGCTCATAAAAATGTCATTAGTAATGAAGAATGCATTGGAAAATTCTCTACCAGGCATTGGGTTATTTAAATGATCAAGGCACATGAGCAGTCCTACCTCAAACATCTTCTCTTTTCTTTTTTTAAAATATTTAGTAACTTTATTCTTGGCTTCTTAAGCCTGGTATTTGTCTTTTTCAATGAGCATCATAAGTTGTGAATATTTTTTAAAATAAAAGATACATGTTTATATAGTTTACAAGCCCATTTATCTTCACTGCATAATTCTATTTTTTTTATGATAAGGCTGTAAAATAAGGTTCCTCATCTTAAAGAAGTTTTGACTTGTCAATGTTGTAGTGAAAGAGAAAAATGAGATGATACAGTCAACACTGATGCAAGTGTATCTCATTTCAAAAGAGCTCTCAAATATTTAAAAGAATAATTCCATAATAGGCTTAAGTGAAGAAGGCAGCAAGACACCCATCATGTGATGCCTGTGATAAAGAGACCAGTAATTGAGGTGGTATGAGAGAGCAGGCAATGCCCACATATACATTGATAGTACATTTTTTCCACTTGGATGCCCTCCCTACGCACACTAATCCATGGATCTGAGGGGGTTTTATCCACCGACATCCAATTTTCTGGGATAATTTTTTTTTTCATTACTGAATGAGGCAATTTGTTCCTGAAATAGTATAAGCATTAACTCTTTCTCAGCTAAATGGTCTTCACAAAAGAAAGATTAATTCTGGCATTGGAGATTAAGGTCACCAAATCTAAAAACTAGTCAGATGCCCTCAATTTCCAGCCACATCCCATCTTATAGGAAAAAAAATAATAACAAGAGAAACTGTGATTTTCCAGTAAAGCAGAAAAAAGAATAGTTTAATACTGGATCCATAAAAATGTTACAAATAAAACTGGGTGGGAGCTCCATCAGACTCTGGTTCTAAGTATTTTCTACCTCAAAAGCAAAAAAGCAGACCCAGAGAATATATATATATATATATATATCAGTTCACTGTGTGCCTAGATTCTCCCAGTTGCTGTGATGGGTGTGGCTCATGTTCAAGCTCAGACACTCTCCCCACAGGTATGATAACTGGGGACATGATATGGATAATTCCTTATGAAGCCCCATTAAGCCACTACAGCTGAGAAAAAAATGTCTTATGTATTAAAACTCTTAGTTATGAGAGGTGGAAAAACAAATCTAAAATGGCCTTTTATTTAAAGGGAAATTTGCTGGTTATTGTAATTAAACAGTTGAAAGAATCCATGTCTTACAGCTTGATCCAGCACTCAGACAATGGGATCAAGACCCAATTCTCACCTTCATTTCTTGATTCTAGGAACTTGGCTCTGTTATCAGCTTGGCTAGTACTAGGGGAGCTGACAGCATATCCCAGTCCTAGAGCATTCTCTGTGTACTACCAGCAGGAAAAGAGAAGGTAAAAACTTCTCTTTCTCAGAAGCCCTGGCAAAATATCCTTTTCTGTCTCATAGGCTATGCATGGGGTATTTTCTTGAACCATCATGTTGGCTAGAGTAACATTACACTGATTGACTTAGGAAAGTGCCCTTGTCCACCCCTTATCTGGGGATGGAGTCAACTCTACTTTCACATGGCTGAGGGTAGATAAAGCAGCTCTTAGAGGAAGTGATAGAAACTAAGTGGCCTATATTTAAAAAAATCAATATTATACCACAATTTGTATTCCTAAAATATTGGGGTTGTGTTGCCACAAAATGATTTAACAACATGGAGTAGAGTTATTTGCTCTATTGAGAAATCTTGATGGATATTAGCTTTGGGTTTCATACTCAGTGAAAGGTTTGTGGGAGTGAGGAAGAGGAGAAAGGTGGCTTGAACAGAGAGACTCACCTGGGGCTCTGGGTACCTGAGAGGACATCTACCACTTCTCCCAGTGAAGGGGTAGGTCTAAAACTACTTGGATCAATCAGATCAATCAGATCAGAGATCATAAAGGAATCATCCATGGGCCAGTCAAACTATACAAGATAACAATGATGGATTTGAATGTAAAAAACAAAACAAAAAATATTTCAAGAAAATATAAGGTAATACACATACAATTAAAGATTGAGGAGAAGCTCTTCACCAAGACTAGGAGTTCAGAAGCCAGATAAGAAAGGGTAAATGCAAAAAATCAAGAGTACTTGTATGGCAAAAATCTAACAAATAAAAATCACAGGTAAATATCAGAGTTAGAAAAAAAAGTATCACATTTAAAAGAATTGGCATCTGTAACATGCAAAATCCTCTTAAAATTGTCACTAATAAGTCAAACAATCCAATAGGAAAAAGATACAGATATGCAAATCACTGAAGAACACATCTAAATGACCAATGCATTTATTTTTAAATGCTCAAATTCACTAGGAATCAGGAAAATGCAAATTAATGTAGCAATGAGATGCCATTTTATAACCATCAGATGGTCAAATTAGTAAGAATTATAACACCAAGTGATGGTGAGCTGGTGGGGATGCAATGAAAAGGGTATTCTTATATATGATGGCAGAAATGTGATGTTTTATTGCTGTTTAGGAAAGCAATTTAGCAATAATTATAAAAATTGAAATTAACACTTACTATTCAACTCAGCAATTCCACTTTTAAAATATATCTCAGAAATAAAAGCATCAATGCATGAAGATATTTGTGTGTGTGTGTGTGTGTGTGCGCACGCACGTGTATCATCATTGTTAAAAAAATACTAGAAACAAAATAAATGTTAATCAATAAGTTATCAGCCAAAAATATTATGGAATATTCACAACCTAGAATATGAAGGACAATGAACCAGAGCTATACCAGTTGACTGGTTTTCTTTAAAAGGTTTTATTAGAGGGCAAGTCGGGATGATTAAAAGTGTATAATGTAAAACAGCATAACAATATATAACAAAATATAGAATATAACCTCATTTTATAAAATAACAATTATAAAAACTATAATTATATTAATACAGAGAAAAATATGGAAGATATACACTAAATTTTTTAAATTAATTACTTAGGGAAGAAACATAGGGGATATGGACAGGTAGGATAATGAACCATCTGGGTTTGCCTGAGTCTAAGAGATTTTCCATAATGTGGGGGTTTTATGCTAAAATTGTGAGAGTCTTAATTAAACTGGGAGGGTTGGTCACCCTAGGGGTAACATTGTAGAGAATGGAATGGGGAGGAAAAGTCAAGCAAAAAGGGAGGAAATATGACTAAAATTATGTAATCATATATACATTCATATAAAATTACTTATATAGGTAGATATTATAAGTATGACAAATGCTGGTGAGGATGTGGGTAAAAGGGAACCCTAGAACACTGCTGGTAGGAATGCTGACTGGTGCAACCAACTATGGAAAACAGTATGGAGTTTCGTCAAAAAATTAAGTATGGGACTGCCATTTGACCCAGTGATCCCACTTCTAGGAATATATCCGAGGAAACCCAAAACACAAATCAGAAGAATATTTGCACCCCTATATTCATAGAAGTGCAATTTACAATAGCTAAATTCTGGAAACAGCCCAAGTGCCCATCAGTAGATGAGTAGATAAAAAAGCTGTGATACATTTATACCATAAAATACTATGCAGCAGTAAAAAAGAAGACTCTCTTACCCTTTGAGACAGCATGGAGGGACCTGGAGAGTATTATGCTAAGTGACATAATCCAGTCAGAGAAAGACAAGTCTCACATGATCTCACACATATGTGGAATCTAATGAACAAAATAAACGAATGAACAAAATAGATCCAGATACATAAAAACATGGAACAGTCTGATGAATCTCAAAGGGAAGGCAGGGGAGGGTGGGTAGGAAGAAAAACTTATATGTATACCAGGTTTATGCATAGCCCATGGACACAGACATGCCTGGGATAGTGGGGGGGGGGGTTGAAGGGGCCAATGGGGGTACCAGGGGAACACCTGTGATACTTTAAGCAATAAAGATAAATAAAAAGGGAAAATAATCTATACTAATAAAAGGGTAATATGCTAATTAGACTAGATGTCTTCCGGATGACCATCCAGACGTCCTTCCTGACAAAGGCAGGCCAGGCAAAACTGCCTGCCCTGCGGTCCCGGGCGCCAGTGCCTGCACCTGCAGCCCAGGAGACAGAGAAGATGCCCACTCCGCGGTCCCAGGTGCCAGCACCTGTGGCGGTCCCCTGTGACTGCAGCCGGCCCAAGTGAAGCTGGCCTGGGTCCCAGGTGCCTGTGGCCAGCCAGAGGGAGGGAAGCCCAGGTCCCGGGTGCCTGCCGTCGGCTGGAGGAGGGAATCCTGGGTCCCAGGTGTGGGGCCAAGGCAGAGGTGGTTAGGGGCGATCAAGCCAGCAGGGGAGCAGTTAGGGACAATCAGGCCGGCAGGGGAGCAGTTAGGGGCGATCACGTAGGCAGGCAGAGGTGGTTAGGGGCAATCAGGCAGACAGGCAGAGGGGTTAGGGACGATCAGGCAGGCAGTCAGGTGAACAGTTAGGAGCCAGTGGTCCCATATTGTGAGAGACATGTCTGACTGCTGGTTTAGGCCTAATGTGGGATCAGGCCTAAACTGACAGTCAGACATCCCCCATGGGGTCCCAGATTGGAGAGGGTGCAGGCCAAGCTGAGGGACACCTCCCCCCGTGCACAAATTTCATGAACCGAGCCTCTAGTCCTATCTAATAAATGGGAATATACTAATTGACCATCACGCCCTCACAAAGATGGTGGCACCCACAGCCAATAAAGAGGGAATATGCTAATTGACTGCTATGCTCTCACAAGATGGCAGCGGCCCATAGCCACAAGATGGCAGTGCCCAGTTCCCTCAGCCCCACCTCATCCAGCCAGAGTCCCCCAGTCCCCTCAGCCCCACCTCATCCAGTCTATGCAGCATCCAACCTCATCCAGCCTCAGTCCCCCAGTCCCCTCAGCCCCACCTCATTCAGCCAGAGTCCCCAGTCCCCTCAGCCCTGCAGAGGAAGGAAGTTGGGGGTGATCAGGCCAGAAGGGGAGCAGTTAGGCATCAATCAGGCTGGCAGGGGAGCAGTTAAGAGGTTATCAGGCTGGCAGGCAGAGTGGTTAGGGGCAATCAGGCAAGCAGGCAGGCAGGCGAGTGGTTAGGAGCCAGCAGTCCTGGATTGTGAGAGGGATGTCCGATTGCCGGTTTAGGTCCAATCCCATAGTCAAACATCCCCCAAGGGGTCCCAGATTGGAGAGGGTACAGACTGGGCTGAGGAACACTACCATCCCCCAATGCACGAATTTCATGCACCAGGCCTCTAGTTTATATATATAAAATCCTAAGCAACTGGAACAACAGAATGAGTGGTCACTATGACATTGACCACAAGGGGGCAGACGCTTAATGCAGGAGCTGCCCCCTGGTGGTCAGTGCACTCTCACAGCCAATCTTTCCCAGTCGGCCAACCTCCCACAGTCCCTCCCCCTGGCCAGAGACAGAGAACTGGGAGGGTGGAGGGAAGGTGGCGGACAAGGCCCATTTCCCAGGGGGGCCCGAGGGCCAGCTTCCTCCTCAGGGGCTGGCGGCCACCCTCCCGTGCCCTGTCCCACCCCCTAGCCAGCAAGCCTTGATCGGTCTGCTGCCCACCTGCCACAGTGGCAGCACAGTGGTGAGGGAAGGAGGGGAGAGGCAGGGAACTGCATGATGGCGGGGTACCGACAATGGCGGTGGTGGCGTTCAGCGTTGTTCCTTCTGCACACAGCCCGGCAACTGTTGCCTCCTCTCTGACCCAGCCCTGATCAGCCTGGCCCTGATAGGCCCTGATCGCTGGCCAGGCCTAGGGACCCCACCTGTGCAAGAATTTCATGCACTGGGCCTCTAGTAAAAAAATAAAAGGATAATTTTTAAAAGTAACTTTTAAAAATACTTCTTTTCATGAATTTCTATAAGAATTAAGGAAAGATTTAAGTTCTGCTCACAGATTCCTGGGACTTAGCGGAAACTTCGCTGGAGATATCAGGGCTAGGCAGCTTCAATTAGCAAAGAAATAGCATTTATTCTTTCTCTGTGTTAATTTAGCTACTTCTAACAACACATAGAAGGCAATCTATTAAAGTGTTGAATGAATAAGAAGATGTCTGACCATAATTATGATACATAAAATGCTTAGAATAACCATACCATATTATAATACATATACAACTTGATGTGTTACAATAACAAATGTTTTAATAGAGATCAAAACAGAAGCCTATGAGAACACAGAAGGAGCACTAACTTTGCCGAATAAAATCATGGAAACATGAAGAGGAGTATTGAGAGTTTGAGAAAACAACTGAGAGTTTGCAGAATGGAAGAAGTGAAATCTAGAAAGCAAGAACACCCAGTGCCAGGCCAAGGGTCATGCCCAAGCAAAGTGTATTTGGGAAAGAGAAGTTTCCGGGGGCCTGTGTATAGAGGTCAGGAGTCAGGGGTCAGGGGAAGGTGGCGGAGAGGAGGCGAGAAGATAAAGCCGCACAATCAGGGAGAGGTGAGACTGTGAAAGGGACTGTGCACCCTGCCAAGGAGTCTGAATTCACTTTGAAGGCACAAGGGAGACAGAAGAAGTGTCACATCAGGGAAGAGACAAAATCGAATTTAGCGTTTAAGAAGATAACATGAGCACTAGGATGGCCAATTGACTTTATGTCAAATGCCAGTTCCAATTGATTGGTCATGAGAGCTTGAAGGACAAGGTTAAGGAAGACCGTGGTCACCCATGTCTAGGCTTGGCAGTTCAAGTGCCTTGGCCAATTAGCAATGCCTACTGTGGCCCAGGGAGAAGGAGAATAGTGACAAAGTTGCTATGTGTCTTCCACTTGGGCACCTACCAGACCTGTGGAGGAGGAGCCACATGGAGGAGATGGTGGTCAGGGAGAGCAGGTGACTGACTAATTCACACAGGAGCCAACAATGTCCCTGACATCCCAGGGGCAGGGCGCAGGAACCAGACTCAGAAGAGATTCGAAGGTGAGACCTGCTGAAGGAATGTAGGAATGGATGCGATCCAGGCGCTAAGGGCATCTCTGGCGAACAAGCAAGTCTCAGATGAAGATTGCTTTATGAGGTTGGAACCGCACGCACTTGGCTTCCACGCATAGCTCAGAGAGGGCATGGTGACTCAGCAGTTCCCGCAGCTGCCAGGGCGCATCCAGCAATGCTTGCCACCCCATCACTTCCCGGTGTCTGTGGCCCTGGCTGCTTACCCAGCAGTCCTGGTGATTTATTCTCCAGAGCAGCTCTCGGAAGTTGAAAGGTCCTCCTAGAGCTGAAAACAGGAAGCCTCCCCCACTCACCTGGCCGCGGGGCCAGGAAGGAATATGTGTGCTCTGACACACCGGCCGTGCGAGTTCCCATTATGTCAGCAGTGTTTACCATCACCAGGCACTTCCTGTGACATAGGAGCTCCGCCAAATCTCTAAACCAGCAGAGAGGAAATGACTAACTCCAGGAAATCCCTCCACCCTCTACCCCCCTACCCCCCCCACATCCAAAAAAAAAACACACACAAAAACGGAGATGCTGTTGGACTTTCACTAAAAATATCAATACCATCTAAAAATAAGGTTCATCAGCTCTGCCCTTGCTCCAGGAAATCCTGGCCAAAGCACCTCTTACATCACCGTCAGCCCTTGTCAAAGGAGCCTCTCCGAGCCACGCCCCATCTGTCCTCTTAGCTCAAGTTCACTTCAAAACCAGCCTCCGCCTGCCTTCTACACCGATGGGAGGCTCAAGCATTGCTGGCCATGACGATAGCAAAAAACCAGCGTCTTCCCAAGGGACCACAGGTCTCCCAACACTTCCACCCGCACACGCACCGCAGTGGCTTTGTTTCCTGTCTGGTTGGCTTCCTCCGGGCTCATGAAGGTTTCAGTGTCATTTTGCAGAACAGGAAAGAGCGCAGGAGCAGGGCCTGCAACAGCCTCGAGTGGACAGGCAGCGGCTGGCCTGGCGGGGAGGGAGGCGGTGAAGCCGTTTGTTAGGAGACCGGCAGGCACGTGGAGCATTGGGCAATGGCACTGCTCCCGCCGCTGGTTCCCGGGCACTCGGTCTGCTGCAGAGTTTATGCTCTGTCTTGCACGAAGAAGCCGCTGCTGAAAGTTGGCATTGGCCTTTGGGCAAGGGGGTGAGGGGGGCGGGAGGGTGAGATGGGGCGGGGTTCCTGATGGGCTGTACTGGTCGAGGGGCAGAGTTGGGAAGAAATGCCTGAACCCCAGTCCAAGAGGGAAGGATGGGATGGGAGAAATGGGAAATGTTTCTTGCTTCAGCCCTTAACCCCTACATTACTGGAGGATTTCCTAGCAAGTGAAGTGAGCTATTGGTTTAACTCCCCAAACAGGGAGGCAGGCAGGTCTCAAACAAGGACCCTCCCTCCCTAGGGGAACAGCGTGGCATGGTGGATAAAGGCTTTGAAGCCAGACTCCCGGGTTTAAATTCTGGTGTCACTAAGCATAGCGCTGGGATGTTGAGCAAGTTACTTAGCTTCTCTACGACTCCTGTTTCTCATCTGCAAAACAGGGGTTGTTACGAAGATGAACTACAATAAGAAACACAGTCTCCGTGATAGTCTGCCCTCGGTGCTCCTATCCGTTTTCTCTACTGAATGTGCTAGGATGTGATGGGTCCTCATCTGGTCCTGAAGATCCCATAGAGACAGAACAGGCAAAGCCAGCACACAGCAGGACACTGTAACGGATCAGGAGTGCTCAGTTGATGGGAAGGGTGTGTAAACTCGGTTTCTGAAAGCAAACAGGACACATTCCTTCACTGCAAGTCCTTGGTCACAGTGGCAGAGAGCCCTGCGGAGGGAGAGGAAACGGGGACGGGCAGGAACACCCAGGAGGGGTGCGCATATGAGGCCCTGCGGTGCTGGATGATGTCCCCACCGCCTCACGTCTGCTCCAGCTCTCTCAGGAAGGGCTCCAGGGAAGGGGTCAGTGGCCCCGGCAATCCCGGCCCCCAGCAACTCTGCAGGCAAAGGGACTCCGGCCCTCCCCACAGCACACCAGCAGCAAAGGGGTCTTGGCCCATGTGTCTCCAATGCAGTGATGGGGAGGAGATGATGAGCTACCAGGAGGCAGCTTTGGAGACCAGGAGGTGAAGATAGAATGAGAACGTGATAATCATTTAAGAGGAAAAATAACTAAGTTTGTGGGTTCAAATGAAGCCTTTGAGCTGAAGTTATTGTTGACTTTCGGGGCCTCGTGTAGCTGGAAGTCAGTGTGATTCTCATGAGCTCCTCTGGGGAGCACAACTTCCGGCTCTGCAGGATCTCACAGTTCTCTCCCCACCACTCCAGGTCCCAGACAAGGATCAGATACCAGGAAGCGTTTGAACACCCTCCTCAAAATCTTTATCTCTCTCGCTCTCTAAATCAACAAACAATAAAGCCCTTCAATGAAGAAGAATGAAAAAAGAAAGAAAGAAAGAAAGAAAGAAAGAAAGAAAGAAAGAAAGAAAGAAAGAAAGAAAGAAAGAAAGACCACGTGATGTCATAGGAAAGAGACAGGGCTGTGAGCAGCCTTCGGAGTGGCCAGGACGCACTGCCCTTGCCTTCCATTCCCAGGCAAGTCAGTGCCTCCCAGAACCCAGGAAAGCTCACCACAGCTGAAGGAGGCGGCAGGGAGGGGAGCTCCCCGGCATTAGTTACACCTTCAGCTCCTTGAGAGCAGAGATCTCGGTTTCTTGTTCAGTGAGGACCACGAGTGCCTGATACATGATAGCCGCTCAGTAAGTATCGGTGGAATGCATTTCATAACGTGCTAACTGTACCCTGCGGCGCTCCCCCAATATATGCTTTGGGTACATTGTATGGGATATAAATGCACTATTTTCATATCAGTAAATACAGTGTAGTTAAGTTTCATGTCAAACGTAGCTCGTCATTCCAGACTCTTCATTGTAGTCAAAAACTTTATTCCTAACGTTAAAGGGAATAAAATTCAAATCATATATATATGCTTCAGAAATTCTAGTGAGGCCCCACACTGGTGCATATTCTTATTCCTTAACATGCAGAGTGGCCCAGTAGTAATTTCAAAGCTGTACAAACTGTCCCAGTCCAGGACCCAGCCCCTTGCCTCTGAGATAACTCCAGGCACACCAAGGGGTTTGGTTGCTTTGTTTTGAGGGTCATGACAGAGTCGATCCCCTAGGGGGCAGTGTGTGCACATGTTTCTGCCGAGCAAGGAGCACATTTTATGGCCGCTGAGGTAATCGCCACAGCAACAGATGTGTGTGTGTGTGTGTGTGTGTGTGTGTGTGTGTGTGTGTGTGTGTGTTTGGGGGGGTGGGGGTCTGAGAAACACAGTACACTCTGCAGAGTTGTTCTTGAGGTGGAGCAGCCCAAAGGCGGCCTGAAAGAACTGCGCACAGAGGAAGCCTGGCGACACGGCAGAAAGCTGGGGGATGGTCATCCTAAAGGCTCCAGCCACTGATTTGCTTACAGTTCAACACAGGAATGACTTGACATGCTCCTTAACATTGGCTGAAAGTTGTTTTTTTTTTAATATTTTTATTTTTTACACGTTACATTTCATGTTTCTGAAATTCAGGCAGAATTGTGTTTCATTTTCTTATCTATTCCGGGTGGTAGGTCAAATTCAATGAAAAATTAACCAGTTTTACTTGAGTAATAATAGTTCAGACTGTATGATTGGGGCTTGTAATGTGCTGTTTCCCTTACATGACTAAATCGTTTACGTTACATTCTTTAATGCTCCCACATCCCGATGAGATGGAGACTATTCTCATTTTATAGATAGGGAAACCATGGTGGAGGGCTGCAATTTTCCACCTTGTTCATCTCCTGGCACACATAAACTAATTACTAAAATTCTGCAGCACACCCGGAAATATATTTTTTGCCAATCTGACAAAAAAAAATAGGTATAATTTTAATTCGTTCACACTGGGCAGCTATTGTTGTATTGACTGTAATTTTTTTTACTTGACAATCTAAGGGGGGAAAGTCAGGTATTGTATGCTTTAAAAATTCTTGCGGCACACCAGTTGAACATCGCTGGTGTAGAGAGTTTACATAATTCACTCAAGAGCCCCATCCTAAAAGTGGAGTCCAGAACCCATTCTGTTAATGACTTAGCTATTTTACCTTCCAAAGCGGTGCCTCTCAGACTTTCATGTGTATGCATATTACCTGGGGGTCACGGTAAAATGCAGGTGGGTGGGGCATGAGATTCTGCATCACTGAAGAGCACCAGGTGATGCCAGTGCTGTCCATGGACCACATTTTGAGTAGCAAGAACTTAGCGGAGTGTGTGTGTGTGTGTGTGTGTGTGAATGGGGGCGGTATGTAACGATGTGCGTGGTCCAATCCCTGCCCTCAGAAAGGTTCTACTTAGAAGGTAAGGGTAAGACAAACACACAAATAAGAATATTGTGAAAGAACATGAATGTCAAGGACCGCAAAGGTAAAAACGAAGAACAACTCAACAGGAACTAAAGAGAGATTTCTAGGGAGGATGGGGCACCCCACAGCTTTGGGAGGGATAAGCAGGATAAAAAAATAACACAAAGCTCCTACCCACAGGTATGAGCAAGCTGGTGGGGGAAGGCCACAGGGCACACAGGTAACCCTAGTCCAGGCACAGGTTTTACTAGAGGCTCCCAGGAGGGCTGGGGGAACAGGAAGGAGGGAGGGGGTGAGGTCGGTGAGAATCTCAATCGAGACTGGAATTAGAGAGCAATGGGTTTGAAAACTCAAGAAATGACGCTCTCAGGTGGCCCTGGGCCCTGAGGAAGGCTTCATGAAGGAGATGGTGTTCCAGATAAACCTGAAAGACAGATGGAGTTTTGACAATGGAGACAGAAGGTTATTTCAGGGAGGAAAAAAAAAAAAAAACAATGCAAGCCAAAGTTCTGAAATATAAGAATAGTACAAAGCTAGTTTGGGGCTGAGCACAGTCTTATTTTCCCTTTCTGGACATGTGGAAAGTTTTGCTGGAAGCCATGGTTTAGAGCAGTGATTCCCAATTCATGTTAAAAGTCACTGAAGGAGTTGATAATACTTGGATGCTGAGATTCCCATTTCCTTTGTCTGCGGTAAAGCTGGGAACAGGTATGCTTTAGTCTTCGTATTTTAATGAGAAGATATGTATTCACAGTCAGGTTGGAGAACCCTAAGCCAGCATGTCAAACTCAAAGGTTAACACGGGCCAAATAAACAAGACATGTGGCCCGAGGGCTTGCCCTAAAGCCATGGTTAGCAAACTCATTAGTCAACAGAGCCAAATATCAACAGTACAATGATTGAAATTTCTTTTGAGAGCCAAATTTTTTAAACTTAAACTTCTTCTAACGCTACTTCTTCAAAATAGACTCGCCCAGGCCGTGGTATTTTGTGTAAGAGCCACACTCAAGGGGCCAAAGAGCCGCATGTGGCTCGAGAGCCACAGTTTGCCGACCACGGCCCTAAAGCAATGGTTCTCAAACTGTGGACCGGCAGCCTCAGCACCACCTGGGGACTTGTGAGAGATACAAGTTCTCAGCCCCTCCCTCGAGACAAGGCGTGCTGAATCAGGAGCTCTGGCTGCTGGGGCCCCAGAATCTTGGTTTTCACAAACCTTCTGGTGATTCGAATGCAAGTCAAAGTTTGAGAACCAGGATTCGAGAGACTCGCTGCTCCAAGTGTGGTCCATAGACTACCTGCGTGGGTATCACCTGGACGCTTATTACCAAAGTCGAATCACCTGACAGCCAATCAATGAATCAGAACTGTAGGTTCACAAGATCCTCAGGTGATGAGTACGTTAAGTTTGAGAAGCACAGTCAATTTCAGGGTGCGAAACCTCAACTTCTTTAGACAGTAATAAAGAGCAGCTGAAGGTTAGAGTGGTGATGCAGCTCATGAGGGTGGTAAGAACAATAATTTGGTCACTGTAGGATAAATAAAACAGAACCTCCACAATACGCCTTACCTGATCCTGCAAGATAATCATAGAAAATTCATTTCCCACTTATACACCCCCCAGACCTTCTTCCTCCTCTTCATACCTTCTTCCAGGCTCCCCCAGAGAGCAGTGCGCTGGGGCCCTGGGTGCCAGGCAGCCTCTGCTGGGAGCTTCTTTCATGGTGGAACCCAGCCAGTCATTGATCCAGCAGTGAGAGCTGTCTCAGCAGCAGGACTGCGCTCGGGCCCAGCTCCAGCTTGTATAATACTTCTGATAATAAGGGCGCCTAAATGAAGCATCCTTCTAGAGGCCTTCACTGTTAATTTGGCCCGGGGAAGAAAGCCAGCGCATTATACCAGGCCTTCCAGTCATTCTGCTTGGGCCACATAGACTCTTTGAATAGATGTCCATAATGAGATTACTCGAAATGGAATTCATTACCTGCCTTAGGATTTATTGCTTTTTAACGAGAAATGCAAGGCTACAGGTCCTCTGCTCCCGGAGTTGGCTGTGTGACCATTCGGCTTCTCCATTCCAGGCTGGGTCCAGAAACCCCGGCAGAGGAAAGGCTAAGCGAGGGTAGGTCGAGAGCTAAGAATGGAGGGAATGGCATGGCTTCTTTAGGACAGGCACAGGGGAACCCCAGGACTCTGCTGTTAAGTTCTGCTTCCACGGTCTCACCGTGGGCCCCGCGGATGGGCCGGTCGCCTCCCTGCCAGTGTAATTGGAAAGACTCCGAGGGGCCCGGAAACGCTGAAGTGCTGTAAATTAGCATGCTCAGTCCTGATGAACATTAAAGGGAGTGCGCAGTTAATTCCCCTGCACATGCTGATCGCCGCGTCTCCCCCCTGGGGGCCTTTGGCTTGGAGCATTACGGGCCCATTTGTTCTGCCTGGCTTCTCCATCAGGGCACGGACCTCAAGGTGAGTTAATAGGCTTGGCTTCTCAGCACTTTCTTCTAATCTGTATTTACCATCATCCTATATATTTAACAAACCTCTGGTGCATGGCACGCCATTGCACACTGCAGAGAACAGATAAGAGGCACAAAGCAGCCACCATATTCAGGGGGCAGAGGACGTCCTGCATCACCCTGGTCTAGGACGCTGCTTGGTCCCCACATGGTCTTCCATCGGCCACGTCTCCTGGGCCTTCCCTTCTTGACACTCTCTGGGGCCACCTCCACCGCCCTGGTGGGGACAAAGGGAGGTTGTGACTAGGCAGCCTCCTCTTCCAACCACTGCCATTCTGTTTCTTCTGTCCCCGCCCCTCCCTTCCCCTAGCGCTCTCTCTCTGGCACGCAATGTAGAAATATTGCTGATGGTGGCTCTCCACGAGATAATAATCTCAAATAGATGATACTTACACGGATAATAGGATCAAGTAAAGCAGGATAGGAAAATTGATAATTGCAGATTAGGAGGAAATATAATTAGCAAGCCAAACAAAAGCCAAATTTAGGGGGTAATAAGCATGATGTGTGAGAATTGTGAAGAATGAGATCTTTGCAGAGACACGTCTTTACCCCCCGAGGTAAAGGCCTGAGCACCCTCCTTCTAGGTTCCGGAGTGTGTCTGAAATGGCATATTCTATTTGTTTAAAGATTTTATAGTCCAAAAGCAGAAGGAACTATTACAGATCTTCCCCATAGCTTTCAGAAGTAACTAGAGGGAAACTGTCATCTGAGGTTATGATATTGCCCTGGACAATTGCAGGACAAGCCAATAGCCTGCCTTCTGGTTATTATGTTAATTTGTATATAGATCTTGTCAGATAGCCAGGCAAATTGTTAAAAATACGAACTAATAACCATCATGATCTGATGTTCCTGAGATAAATATGACAGTGGCACATGCTGGTGAAGGCCATGTTTGCACGACCAAAATAATGAGTCCGTGGCTCGGGCTGCCTGATGATTTCAGCTGTTTTTTTAGTCGATTTGGATTGTCACTTGAGCAACACTCCACAGATCTGGGACCAGCTGCTTCTGTGGCTGGAAAACATTTCCTTTTCCTCTCTTCATCGAATGCAAAAATGGGACAAGCTTCATCGTGTCCCGGGGCCTTCTAATTCAACACAGAGCATACCTCTGCCATCAGCCTTCAGTGCTGGAGGGGGTGCTGGGACTAGACCACGTGACGCACCTAGCCTGGCTTGAAGGCGCAATGGTCAGGTAGATATTCCCAGCCACCAGATGCCCATGAACATGGATTCTGAGAGTGCCCAGAGCAGTGCATTCCAGGCCGGAACATGCCTTCGGGAAAGGCGTTCTGTCTTCTACTTTCTCTTTCCGTTGGAGGCTCTTGAAAGCAGATCGGATGGATGCTGTTAGGGCCTCTAGTGACTGTCCAGCACTCGGAGCCCAGGTCGGCGAGGCCCACTGGCTCTTGCGGGGCTGCATGCCTCTCGATCAATATGGCATTCCCAGTGGCATGTTTAGTTTGTGGAATGATTGAACAGGGACCTAAACTTGCTGGTTTTTATGATTGCTTTAGGATATTCTTATTCCTACATTGTAACATGTCACAGAGCAAAACCAAAACTCTTACCTGAAATAATTATTAAATATCCGTTGCTGGAATTTGCTTAAAGTGCAGAAATTGGGGAGGCTGGTTGGGGAGGGGTGTCTGAAAGGATTTATCAAACAAATTTCTAAAAAAAAAAAAAAAAAAAAAAAGGAAAATATTTTGTACACTATCGTATCTTAAAAGTTTATAAAAACACAAACATATTTCTACCAGGTGACTTTAGTAGCTAACTCTTTCCCCCTTTTAATACATAAGTAAATTAAGAGTCCTTTCTCACTATAAAAGATTCAGACATTTATATAAATTCATAGATCAAGAAATGAAAGTTGACCTCTGTTCCCCTCCTTGCTTATTCCTCCTAAACTCTCACGTCCCTTCCCAGAAAGCCAATGCTTCCGTCTAGCTCTGTTTCTATGATGGGGTACCATTACCTGTTCACATGTGCGTGTCTTTTAAAAATAAATGCGATCATTCTAATACATTCTGTCCTGCAACTTGCTTTGACCATTAAATATGACTTGAAAATGTTTTTCTCTATCACTATGTAGAGCAGTATCTTATTCCCTTTAACAGCTGCCTAGTGTTCCTATTAAGATGAATCATAGTTTATTTATTTTTATTTTTTTCCATGTCCATTTATCCCCTCTATTCCCTTCCTCCTTCACCCCACCCTCCTTTATCAGCACACTGTTGTCCATATCCATGAGTTCTCTGTCTTTTTTTCCTTTTTTGCTCAATCCCTCCATCGCTGCCCCCCAACACCCCCTCCCAAATCATAGCTTATTTACATATTTTCCAATTGAATATTATGATTTTATTTATTTTTCTGATTTCAGACCCTGGGTTTGAACATTCTGGAGCCCACGTGTAATTCTAGAGTGGAATCGCCTTAACAATTTTCTTAACTACGGCCTCTTGCCTTCCCAAAGAAATCTGCAACAATATTGGGATTTCTGCAGACTCATAGGGTACTCTCTGAATATATTCTCTGAGAGACAGCAGACTCAGTTGTTTGGAAATAAGCAGACCTGAGTTTACATCAGTCAGTGCTGACACTTAGCTCCCTGAGCAAGTTACTTAGACTCACGAAGCTTCGGTTTCCTTACACATAAAGTGAGGATAACGTGACCGATGCTGGAGGACTATTGGGAGGGAAATGTGGTAGCACCTAAAATGCACTGGGCACATAGTAGGTGCCTGACAAGCCATGGTCACTATGAATGAGTGCAGACATGACCCAAATTTCACTTAAAAGAGGTACAATGACCTGTAGTTTCCAGGAACAGAAGTAACATCCCAGGGACAAAAAAAAAAAAAAAAAAAGAATCAGAAGCCACATTTTGTTGCTTTTGAATTTTACCAGTGTTTCTATGGTCTTTTATTAAAACCATGAAAAGCTGCTTGTTGTATTTGCTCTTCCACCTACATCTCCATCCGCAATTCAGTCTCAAGAAATGAGCTCGGTGCAGGCCACGTTCCTGGTTTACTTGCGGATATTTTATACGACAGGGTTTATGCAAAGAATTATGCTTTGTTAATTGTCCTACGTCCCCAAGTTAACATCACAATTAACTGGCATTCCCCGAGCACACGCTGATGTACATGCCTGACCTGATTTATCACCCTGGCTTACCTAAGAAAGCGGTCCTTCCCTGGGTCACGTTCCACGCCTCCGTGGCCACGTGCATGAATACCGTTGTCTCTTCCTCAGCCTGAGCTTTGGGTTAGGGTGTGGCTGCTGGCACCAGTGGCTCTTAATGTGTTTTTCTTGGGCGAGGGGGCACCTAATGAGAGAACATTTATTTTTAAATTAATGTGCTTCAATTTCTTCCTAGTTTTCAGCTGTTGCAGCAAACCTGCTCGTGCACCTGATCACCCAGATTTAGATGGAAATATCCGTCGTATCAACCTCAGGAATAGCTAAGACAGGACCACTCATTTATTGCCAAGAAATCATTTGGGGCTTACAAATGAGAAACAGTTTCCAAATCTCTATGTTCAGTAATATTCCCATCGCCCTAAACCTTATCTCACCTATTTAATTCTTTTTCTCGGCTGCCAGCTGCCATCCACAAGAGAAAAGCAAAGGCCAATAAACAGGGATATTCTTGAGAAGACCCTTTATTTTTTTAAATGGGTTTTCATGGATGTGTGTGTGTGTGTGTGTGTGTGTGTGTGTGTGTGTGTGTGTGATGTGATTCAAAATGCAGCTGTAGCAGCCTTTGGCAGCGGATTTGAAGCCTTGCGAGACGCTAGGTAGGGAGAGGAGAAAAGCATCGCAGTTAAAACATCATTCTGGCCCCCTCTGCCTTGCCCTTCACCAGGTGGGTGACCTTGAGCATGTTGCCTGGCCTCTGTGCACTTCGTTCATCTCATAGATAAAAATGAAGTGAACTTCAGTACCTACCCGCTCAAGTCAATGTGAAGAGTAAATGTTTCAAACATTGCCTCACAAACACTGTTATACAAATGTTGACTATTGCTATTTGTATTTAAGAGTGCAGGGTCTGGACTCGGCTGCCCAGATTAAAATCCTGAATCTGCCACTTATTGTCTCGGTGACCTTGAGCAGGTCACCTTCCCTTTCCGAGGGGCTTCCTCATTTGTTAAGTGGGAATGGTAACGGTATGTCAGGGGATTCTTTTAGAAACAATGGGTAATATACAGTGTTTGGCAGTTAGAAAGTGCTCATAATGCCAGTTCATATTGTGTTTGGTGAACTATATCATACGATGTTTGTACCATGCCCATAACAAATTTATCCTGGTTTCTTACAGGGTCTGATTTTAAATATACCTAGGTCCACAGAAAACTACTAGAGACGTGAAATGTCACTCCTTATGAATATATGTGGGGATTTTATTGATGAGGCAACATGCAACTGGGGGACCTTGGACCTCAGCCAGAGCAGTCATTTATGAAGAAACAAATGGGCCTCATTATAAGGTGGTTTTCCCTAAAAGGTCAATCTGCGCCATGTAGCTGGAGGCTGGCATTACAGAAAGCTTCTAGGGTGTTATATTGCATGTCAATATTACCCATGTTCTATTCCTGCTGGTGGGGCCTTCGCTTTCTGTTCTGTGTAGACAGTCACAAACACGCACACCCACCCACACACACATGCTTTTAGCTGGGACCACTAGTCACCCCCAAGTCCTGTGGTTCTGAGAGCTGACTCTGTTGCTTAGGAACGCCCATTTCTCAGGCTGGCTGCGCTGTTGAAATGGGTCCTTGCTGCTTGCAGGTCTTGTTCCGTAATTCCATTTGGCTGAGGCAGGAGACAAGTAGCTCATTTTAATTAGAATTTCAAGCAAACTGCATTATGTTGTTGTGTGTTATTCCGAAAGGAGAGAGTGCGTCAAGGACAGCGTTGATGGAGTGAAGCATCCTGTTTATTCTGCCTAAGAAATACACATCTTTTCATTCACTTCACAAACTCTCTCACCACGTGGCTCCTAATACATCCTGTGAAACAAAAAGCTGTGCCCTGAGGCTCTCTGAGACAGTAACTGTGTTAAATAAGATGCCAGGTAGTACTCACGGGGCCCGTGAAAATGTGGCATTGCCATGCCAGTCGAGGGCAAGTCACAGGTCCTATCCTGCTCTCTGCTGGCTTGCTCCCAGTCACAGCACCCTCCTAGGGACCCACTTCCCACCTGTCACCCCGAGAAAGGCCCTCGTTTGTGTTAAAGAAACCCAGAGGCTGAGCTGCCTTCGACCTGCAATTAAGTCCCTGCTGCTCTCCAAACCAATGAGTCCTTCCAAGTCGTAATCTAATTTATTTTTCCTATTTTCTAAGTAATGCCAGGGTAGGCGCGTTCATCATTTTAGACTCACTGATTCTAATTCCTAATTCAGACTTGTTTGTTCAGTAGAAGGTAAACAACCCCCTAGCTATCACCCACCCCCATTTATTTGGAGAGAGAGCTTCAGTGGGAGAAGATAAATAGCATGTCAAACACGGTTTGGAGGGGCTGCAACGGAATAATTTCTAGTTTCCTACGCCTGTCTCCAGCTGTTGCGGCCCAGTGTGTCTCTGGCAGCTGTGTGCTGGCTTGGCTGAGCTGCTACTTAGTCAAATTAGATCAATACCTTTAAATATTTGTTTGATGTAATCATCTCAGGCCAGTCCAGGAATTCACACATTGTACCACATGGAGGAGGATGACTTGTTCCTAGGTATCTCTCCATGAACACAAGATCATGTGGTTGATACCTATAATCCCACAATCCCTAAGAAAATAAAGGGCAGACCATGTTTAAAGACTGGTAGGCTCACATGGCTCTGGGGATGCATTAATTAAATCCCACAAACATTTATTGGGTGCTACTATATACAAGGAAACATAGGAGATATAAAGATCAGCAAGATATAGTCCCAATTCTCAAGTATAATTTAATACCAGGCTATAAAAACATCAGTAGTTAATTAATTGTTATTTAGATTTGGCCTCATTCCAAAAGGATCTAAGATGAAAGAATACTTGTGAAAATGCATACAATAGGTCCTAATGAAATAAAACGGGATTACGTGAGAAGGCATTGGGGGAAATGAAGGCTTGGGGAAGTTCATAGGAAGCTGGAAGTGAATTAAGTTCAGAGACTATGCACCCTGAGAAATAATGCGACCATGGTGGGCCATAAATTTGTCTTGGAGTTTCCTGGAAGCTAGCACAAAACCAGAAACAAAATTGGTTTGCTGTATGATTAGCAATGTCTATATAGATCTTGTTCAGGAAAAGAGAATATATCAGGTATGGAAACTACATAGATTTTTCTCACATAAAGAGGTCTTTGATTTGTGCTAGTCAGTATCCATGACTATAGAGAATTACAATCATGATTTTTACTGGTTGGGAACAAGGACTTCATTGCTATGTTTTAGCCATTCCTTCTCACTGTCTTTCTTGTTGCAAACACCCCCCTCCACTATAACACAACACACACACACACACACACACACACACACACCCCACGGTGTGCGGGATGTTGGCCCTCCCAGACTCCCTTGAACATGTGACCCAAGTGGGCCAATGGAATTCAAAGAGTAGGATGCTGGGAAGCTCCCTGTATAATAATAAACACCAAGTCTGGATATATTTATGCTTATTCTAGAACAAGCAAAAATATTATAAACATAAATGAGACTCATGAAAAAATACTATAGTGTAAACAAATGGAAACACTTGACTCAATTAAGGAGCTCATCTCTAAAAATCTACTACATGATTCAGAAGATAACATCAGGAAAACATTGGGAATCCTTGAAAGACTGCAAGACAGGCCACTATAAATCAAGACCTATGGACTCAGAAAGCTGAGATTAAATGTGAAATTACAATCCAGATCAATGTAATTAATAAGGATCCCAAAAAAACTAAAAACTTAATTAGACTTCCAGGTAAAGATAAAGCTTGGAGCTCACATTTCATTTCACTCCCTCCCAAAAATCCTTATAAAAATTACTATGTGTGTGTGTGTGTGTGTGTGTGTGTGTGTGTGTGTGTGTGTGTGTGTATGTATATATATGTTTATCATGGGCAGAGAAATAGAAGACAAATAATGGCAAAGTTTTAAAGCTGGAAAACATACACATGGAAGCGGATTTAACAGATGTTAGAAAGACACATTCCAAACTGTAGGTAGGAAAAGCTGAGAACTAAGCCAATTGATACCGAAGACCCCTTCAGAAGACCCAGGGCTTAGCAGCATCCTATCTTTTAGAAGAGAGGATTAGGAGGGAAGGACAAAAAATTAGGGGGATGGGAAAAGTTCAAGAACAGCTACACCTCTAAATGACCCCTTCCTCCAGCATGCTTCTGTTGAGCGCTATCTCTTGTCCCCAGCAGAAGACTGAGGTTTATGTGACAGACAGGCTAAACTGGAGAATCTCTAGGCTTGGGGATACCAAGGGGGACCCCCTCAGATTTTGTACCAAAACAAGGAGGGTTGAGTACATAGTTGCATATTGAACACTAGCTCTAGTCCCTTCTTCTATTGGCTTCCAGAATGCAGGCCTTTAGTTTGCAGGAAAGAAATATGTCTTCTCTAGGGGATATAACCATCCCCTGGTACTGCAAAAACAAAAAACAATCAACCAAACCAACTAAAGAACTGACAGTGGGAACAGTAGAAGCTCTTCATTGATTCACAGAGGACAAACTATGTCACAGAGAGCTGAGAGCTCTCTATCAGCCCATTGGCACCCCTAGTTTTAAATATGAGCAAACAATAAAAGTTTTTCATAAATAAAAATACACACCACCTAGTATAAAATACAAAGGAGAAAAATCAAAAGCAAAAAAAGAAACTGGGGGAAAAGCCACTGGACACAGAGAATAGCATTAAAAATTAAACTGTAATTAGTATTACCCCAAAGATAAAAGAGGTGCATACACAAAAAAAGAGCAGGATGCTCTAAAAATGGAACTCAGAAACAGAACATAAAAGACCTTTGGATTTGTGAAATGGAAAAAAATGGAAATCACATGACTAGTGGTAAAAAATATGAATCATGTGAAACTTTAAATCAGTCTGATAGAAGATGAACTGGAAAAGTTTTTCTGGATTCCAGAAGCAAAGTTAGAGAGATTAAAATGACAAGTATAAGATAGATATGGACGATATCTAATGGAAAGCAAATACAGATCCTTTGGGTTCTTAAAAGGAAGATTTCTTTAAGTATAAGAAAAAATAGCCAAAGCTTAGGAAAAAACATTTCCCTGAGCTGAAAAAATATCTGTTCTTGCTGGTTGAAGGCACCCACTGCATCCAAGCAAAATGAATTTTAAAAGACCCAATCCAGGCATATTCTGGCCAACTTTGGGAATAAAAAAATGAAGAAAAAAATTTTCAAGGCCTTGGACAATAAAAGAGGAAGATTAACTACAAAGGAATAAAAGTAAGATCTGGCCTCAAACATCTTTTTTATAACTTGAAATACTAGAAGACAATAGACTAGTGTCCACAAAATATTTTTAAGAGAAACATCATCTAAGAATTTTGTACCTAGCCAAATTTTGTGTGTGAAGACAACAGAAGAAAGTACTCTGAAATATGTAATGTATCATTCATGTGCACTTCTTGAAAAAAAAATTATTGGAAGATGCACTATCTGATAGAGGAAACAAAATTTTAAATGTTTCAATATGTGAAGGTAATTGTATAAAAGGACTGGTCACAAACACTGAACCATTTGGAATTGAGAGATATCCAAATTTGGTAAGTGTAGTTATGAAAGTGGATACCAATTTAAAAATATTCTCAAAGTATAAGATATGCAGTGGTTGGAAGGAAGAAAGGAAGGGGAAAGGGGGCTGGAAGAAGAGAGAGAACAGACAAAATAGTTTTAATTACATTAATAATGACAGAGAAATGGGGAGAGAAGAAAAATTGTGCTGAAACTCAGCAGTTGCCATGTTTTGCATGTTTTGATCTGCTAGGGATCTTTATGATACAATGGTGCCTGACTTCCACCCTCAGGCATTTTTATTAAATTGGTTTGAGGGACAATGAAAAGCTCCTCAGCAACTTCCAATATGCAGCAATGTTTGGGAACCACTGGCTTAACTCGTTAAATGGGAAAAAGCAAGGATGGCAAAAATATTTCAGCTTATGTTCTCATTCTTGATTGCCAATGACTTCTTTTTTTTGTCACTTATTTTTCTTTTTTATTGCTTAAAGTATATGTCTCCTTTTTTTCCCCCATCAACCCCTCTCTGGCCACTCTCACCCCCCAGGACAAGGCCCCACCACCCCAATGTCCGTGTCCATTGGTTATGCTAATATGCATGCATACAAGTCCTTTGGTTGATCTCTTACACACCATCCCCACTCCCCTGCCTTCCCTATGAGGTTGGACGGTCTGTTCAGTGTTTCCTTGTCTCTGGATCTATTTTTGTTCATCAGTTTATGTTGTTCATTATATTCCACAAATGAGTGAGATCATGTGATACTTACCTTTCTCTGACTGCCTTATTTCGCTTAACATAATGCTCTCTGGGCAATGACTTCTTAAGGGCTTCATTGAGGTCCCATCCAGGCTCAATGGAAAACTGCTCTGATGCACATAGGCCTTCTCCCTGGAAGAGAATGACATCATTCATTTGCCATCCCTGGATTGAAGTAGATTTTGAAATTAAAGTAACTATTAAAAAACAGCAAGGATCACTTCCAAAATATTAGAGATAGTGAAAGCAAAGAAAATATAGTCATATAGTAAAAGGCAGTGAGTAAAAAGAAGGAGGAAGAGGGAGGGCAGAGGGACAAGAAGAAGGGGGAAGGAAAGAAAACAATAGAAGTCACAAAATAAGATGGCAAAATATGATTAAATATGTGTGTTAAGCCTATAAAGGCAATTTAAATGTCCTACATTTAAAAAGTATATCTTTAGATCACATAAGAAGAAAAGAGAAATCCATTTATGTAGCATTTTCTAAAAAACCACTTGAAACAAAATGACTAAATAAAAATATATTAAATTAGAAAATGGGAAAATATACTAGGAAAATACAGTAAAAAAAAAAAAAAGAATCATAATACCAGTAACAAATATGATAGAATCTAAAACAGAAGTGTTAAATGTTAAAACTGTCAGAAAATTTTATGTATCAGCTAACATGAAAATGCAGAAAGTGAAATCGGCTATACATTAGGAGAAATGGACACAAGTACAATACTAATAGGAAATTTTAGTAATAGCTTTCTCTTTTTGATGGCTGATAAAAATATAAACCTGAGTTTATACCACACAAGCATAGAATATATCTTTATTTCCAAAACTAATAAGACATCCACAAAAATAAATAAATAAAAAGATCATGTGACAAAAAAAAAATACAAAAAGCCAAAAGTATACAGTTTACACTCTGATTAGAAAGTAAGAAGCTAATTTTGAGTCAAGGAGAAAATTAATGCTGCAGAAAATTTGAAATTAACAATAGTAAGAATATTACTTAACAAAATTTATGAGATGTGCCAAAGCAGTATTCAGAAGAAAGTTCATAGATGTAAAAGATTCATTTTTTACAAAGGAGAAACAATGCCCTACAACTGATGTGACAATGAGAGGCATGTCCTCATCAGAGGGAAGTTGCGGTTGATGAAGAGGCCCATGATCATTTAATCAGATGAAATCTGCCCTTGCCTCCATTCTTTCTTCCAAAGAAAGGTCTTCGGTTCAAATTCCAACCCTAGAGCTGGAGTGATATTTCTCTCCCTTCTTCTGTCAATCCTGGCATAGGTGAAAAGTTTAGGACCATTATAGGGGATTTTATTTTTTGTTTTAAATGAAGCTTAATTAGTATGTGAGAACTGTAAGAATTCATAAGACATTATTACAGTACCATTTCTAAATCCATAATAGAAACAGCTTCTTTCTGAACTCATGTGTTCATATTGTGCTAATCATCTCTTCTCTGTTCTACTCCATGTTTGAGGGGGAAAAACAGACACAGAAAGAAAAATATACTTTATTAAATAAACTAGCATTTCCCACAAGTCCCACTGCCTAAAAAAATCATATCATGAGCAACTTAAAACTTAATAAGACTAAATGTAAAATACAAAATTATGTAACTCTGGAAGGAAACATAGGTGAAAATGTACAAGAACTTGGGTTTGGTGAAAAATTTTAAAACATTATACCCAAGCCATAATCCAGTCAATAAACTTTATTTTTTGCTTAGTAAAATTGGACTTTAAAACTTTTTGGATTTTATTATTTAAAAATTCTGCTCTGTGAAAAGCGCTGTTAATAGAATTTTTAAAAAGCCACAGATTTGAAGAAAATTTTTGCCAAAGAGCATGTATTCAAAATATATATTTTTAAAAACCCTCTTAAAACTCAACACTAAGAAAACAACTGATTTTTTAAAAAAGGGCAAATGACCTGAACAGACAACTCACCACAGAAGATAAACTGATGACCATAAGCATATATAAAGATGCCAAAATTCATTTGTTATTAGGAAAATTTAAAACAACAAAGTAATTCCAGAACATTCCATTGGATAAATGGCAAAATAAATAAATAAATAAATACTAATAATACTAATTGCTGACAAACATGCATGGCAACAAGAATAGTCCTTTAATGGAAGACAGTTTGGCTGTTACCTGCAAAGCTAAATATAGTATTACTACACAATATAACAACCATGCTCCTAGATATTTACCCAACTGATCTGAAAACGCATGTTCACACAAAATTCTGCATGAAAATGTTGACAGTAGTTTTATTCACAATCAACAAAAGCTGGAGGTAATGAAGATGTTGCTCAATAGGTCGATTGTTAACCAAACTGTGGTGTATCCATACATATACTAGTACACACGTATATTTTCTTACTCGGTCAGCTGAGAGGGCTTAAAAGCAATAATACTCTAGTAGCAAGAGGCATACCTAAATTTGTTTCTAATGCCATCCTATATAATAAAAGGCTAATATGCAAATCAACCAAATGGTGGAACAACTGGTCGCTATGATGCGCACTGACCACCAGGGGGCAGATGCTCAACGCAGGAGCTGCCCCCTGGTGGTCAATGTGCTCCCACAGGGGGAGCGCTCCTCAGCCAGAACCCGGGCTCACAGCTGGAGAGCACAGCGGTGGTGGCTGGAGCCTCTCCAGCCTCTGCGGCAGTGCTAAGGATGCCTGACTAATGGCTTAGGCCTGCTCCCCTAAGCCATCAGTCGGACATCCCCTGAGGGCTCCTGGCCAGGTTGAGGAATCCCCCCCACACACACACCGAGTGCACGAATTTCATGCACCAGGCCTCTAGTTCTTCAATAAAAAGAACGAGGACTCTGTGAAATAGCTTATTCTAGGCCTGAGGGAGGAAACATACAGATAGGCCTGTAGCATGGTATAATGTCAGAAGGCAAGGAAGGCTCAGACAACCACAATGATGGTGGGATGTCAAAGACATGCAGGAGTCAATTTGAAAAGTTCTCAATGGCCAAAACTGTAACAATTTTAGAGAAACAAAATAAGGTAGTATGGGACTGCAACAAATGGAAGAAGACACAATGCTCCCAAGAGAATTCCAGTCAGAAACAACTCCAGATATCTCAAGTAGGAAGGGATGTCAGGCAGGAGCCTGGGTGATTTTATAAAACTGTTGCAAAGGGCCCTAGCCAGTTTGGCTCAGTGGATAGAGCGTCGGCCTGCAGACTCAAGGGTCCCAGGTTCGATTCCAGTCAAGGGCATGTACCTTGGTTGCGGGCACATCCCCAGTAGGGGGTGTGCAGGTGGCAGCTGATCGATGTTTCTCTCTCATCGATGTTTCTAACTCTCCATCTCCCTTCCTCTCTGTAAAAAATCAATAAAACATTTTTTTTAAAAACTGTTACAAAGGAAGAAGGAAAGAAGGCCAAGGAAAGCCACCGCCTGATCTCAGCTGTGCTACTACGAGCTTCCAAAGGGAAGAAGTTGCAAGAACTTTGGACAATGGCTGGCACTGATCACAGCTGCCTATAGCCCTGAAGCATGGGAAAGTAAGCGCCAGGTAACGCAGCCAGGTCTGACTATGGGCTCACCAACCTTTTTACCACACAGCCTTGTTTCTTCTTGTTCAACTTGTGCTGTCATTGTTCTGATATACACACCCATGTCTTTCTCATTATTTTGCTAGTTGCTTCCTCTTAAAAAAAAAAAAGAAAAAAAATCCTAGGCATGCTTTTCACACACAGAAAAGAGCTGCCTCCTCTATTAAAACCTTTTGGGCCATTGGAACTCTTCCCTCTGGAGCTTACACTCTATACTATATCAATACAGGAACAGACACTTACTTTGGGGGGTAAAAAGTGTAATGTTGCTTATGAAACAGCTTGGCTACAGCGAGCTAATTTAATTTGAGGTTGGCTATGATTTCTTGGCAATCCCTTTGTATAGTTGGAAATTCTTGCAAAATGCATAAAATTTAAACTTAAAGATTTAAGTGTAAGGAAATATTTAGGAAGTGTAAACATGGCAATTAACTAACTTGGCCCAATGCTACATTCTGTAGTTGTTTAAACATTTAATAAATTCAATTTTGCAGTTTTCCTTTGGAGCTAATACATTTTTCCAAGTCTCAAACACGAAGTTCTGTGCCTCTCTAGTGCTGGATGGAAAAAAGTGGCCCAGGGCCCTGTGTATTCCAGGCTCAGCTCCGGCTGCCTCTCAACATCACCCAGCACAGCCATTGGAATGGGTGCGAGCCTTCCATGCACACTGCTCCCAAGGAATGCAGTGGCCTCCGTCACTCCCCGACCCTCCAGGCCTGGTGCACAGTCTTCCAGGTTTACCTTCTCACCAGGCCTTTCTTAAATTTGCTCACACCATCCACCTTCTTGTGGAGTTGACCTAGCCCTCCTCTCTCTTGGAAACTAAAGCTTGACCGAGAGCATTTGTTTCCATGTTTGTTCCACTTTTCAAGACAGGGATGCTTTGAATATTGTAGGAGTTTATTTCAGCGCAGGTCCTCACGCATGTGCAATCCACCAGAAACACATTGTGTATTGACATGAATTTCATTAAATAGCTTTCAAGCACCACCTATGTCCAAGACAGTATAGGGAATATCAAAGAAGCATTTAATACCATCCTTATCTTTCAGACGACCCCTATTTTTCTTTAAGAGTTTTGACCTAGGAGATAAAAATGATAAATGCCATTCCTTAATTTTTCACTGGACTCAAAAGACTATACTCAGTGCTATAAGTCTAAACATTTCTAGTTTATTTTCATATGGTTTCATTTTTTTTTAAATTCAATATCCAAAAAAATGTGTGGACAAAAGAGTATAGTAAAACCATGTGTTTCATTATAGTAGATTCTCAAATATCAAATTTTATCAGATCCATGTACGTAATGTGGCAAAAGCAGAGCTGGTAATAACATTCCCACTTTACAGATAAAGAAACAAAGGCTTTAGGGGCAAGAGGAGGAAGCAGATCGTAGGTCCATGTCCAATCCTAGCTTCACACTCACTACGTACTTTGCCCTGGGGTCCCAGAATGTTAAATTGAAGGCAGAATGGCTATAAATTAGCAAGTTGGATAATTCAGCAGCGAATGTAAATGAGAGTTATAAGATAAATGACATTTAGTGACATTAATTAACTGATTAAATTAAACCTGATATTTTAATCAGAATTTGTTTGTATAAAGTGCTAGATAAGATGAAATGTAGCTTAACCTAGTTACTTTTAAAATTCCAGTTACCATAACAACTTCTTGTGATTTCAATTAAAGGTGGTCTTTCCTTTATATTATTTTTAGAACTTCGGTTACCATAACAACCAGATGCTGTGTATTTGATCAGTTAAATTATTCCCAAAGAGTTAAAATATGGTGTTCTCTTGGAAACAATCAAAATATGATAAGTGGTGTGTCAGGATTTAATGCCCAAATGGTGACACAGACTCAATTTTTCAAGGAGCTCCCCCGTGAAATAAATGACCAATGAATCTTCCTTTGTATGTTGGGCTTATGATGTTCTCAGTTACAGAATTCAAAAAGAGATTATTTATCAATTGGAAGAAAGTGGAGATGTCAGGTTCTGCGGTAATATGAATTGTCAGAGCTACAAAGAGAAATGATGTAAATGATAAATTTGTTTTCCCGGGGTTTGGGGGCTTAGCAGGAAACAATATTACCCAGGCTTTGCCCAAGCGGTGGGTGGGGAGAGGAATTTCGCTCTGCACAATAGATTACATCTGAAAAGAGCCCTGCCTTAGTGTGTTCATTTCCTTTCCCTCCCCTCCCCAAGTAGGAGAAAATTTAAAGGAGTCTGCTCCTGTCTTAAGAAACTGCTTTCCTGATACTAATGAGAAGAGCCACCATCTACTAATAAGATTTGAAATTTAAAATTGGGAGCAAGAGAGTTAAAAACAGGAGTCAGACCAAGAAGACAGAGGAACAGTCGGGAAAGGGTTAAGGGAAAGAATGAGGGGGACTCTGTGAGGAGGGCAGAAAAGAATGGGGGGCAGGGTAGGAAAACAGCCTCATCTGTGGCCATATGCCCCTGGTAAGACATCATAAATAGGCACCCGTTAAAAATGCTGATGGCTATCCACTTCCCATTACATGGAAATATCCCTGACATATTGGGCCCAAATAGACAGCAAAGTAACGCCAGGAGAATTCCCCTGCTCTCAGAATCACAGGCCTCACCTGTTCCAGGTACATTGGCCCTTGCAGGCAGACGTCTTGCTTTATTTGATGGGCACCCGTCCTCGGTGGAGGTGGTGAAGGACAAAAGGCACATCTGGTTGCCCTGGAGGAAGGGCCAAGTTGCCCATTAAGTGACAGATAAAGATGGCCTCTCCCCGCTCTTTGCCCTCTGCCCATAAAATGCAGAAGGGAGAGCTGCCGGTTTGCCCACAGCCCACGCCGAAGCCACGGACGGCTGGTAGGAGTGTCAACGTGGATTCCGGGTTTAATTATCGTCTTCCTGCTTAATGAGGTTTCTGGAGGAGGAGGAGGAGGGGGGGAGATTGGTGCGTGCTCCTGTGGCTGGGGGTTATTTAATTAAAAAACAATAAAGCTGCCAACTGCCGCTGGTTAACAATCTGGAACCCTCCTCGTCCTCCACCCAGACCCAGAGAGCACAACACGGAGAGACCAGGCCTCTGTAACCCGTCGTGTGCTGAGGGTCTGTGAGCTCCCCACACCAAACCACCCCCTTTTCTTCCTGAGTGCTCTGTAATTGCCAAAACATTGCCATCAGGTGGATACAGAGGCCAAACTACAGGGGGAAAATCCTCTGCACCCTTTCTTAAGTGTTGAGGGGAAGACGTTTGCTGCCCCACAATATGCCCTTTGAGGAATATTGATTATTTTGAGCTGGTTATTTATTTATTTATTTAAAAATATTATATATATAATTGATTTCAGAGAGAAAGGGAGAGGGAGATAGAAACATCAATGATGAGAGAGAATCATTGATTGGCTGACTCCTGCACTCCCACTACTGTGGATTGAGCCTGCAAACTGGGCATATGCCCTTGACTGGAATTGAACCTGGAACCCTTTAGTCTGTAGGCTGATGCTCTACCCACTGAGCCAAACCGGCTAGGGCTAAGCTGGTTATTTTTAAGAAACCAAAGACTCAGGAAAAACCTTTGACCTTCCCCCTAGCTGCCTAAAAATGTGTAGATAAAGAACCTGGCCCAGGAAGGGAGCTTGTCATGGGTAACTGGGGTTTAATATGGACTCAGTGTCATAGGGAGGCGCCTAGCCAGGCCCATCTGTTCAAAGTCCCCTCTGCGTCCCAGTCCCATTGTTGAAGCCGGCCTGAACACAGTTGTTTGTCAAACATTTGTTTTTCATCTGCCTGTGACTTGTCTTCCCCCCCTTTGAAGACCCAAAGGGCAACGCCCACCTTCTCCTTAGCTCCTATTAATCTGTATTATGTTAACTTGATTATTAGTCCAGCTAGAACCACTTAGAGAAATCGAAGGAAAATTACCTACTTTCCTCCCCACCAGTGTGCTTACTGCGAACAAAAATTAGGCCTCTGGAAATGGAGTGTTGAGAAGAAGCTAGTTACCCTTCAGCTTCTATTCCCTCTGTGCATTCTGATGAGGGAAATGGGGGCAGGAGCGGGTTCGGGGAGCTATCCCAGTTTCTTCTGAGAGGAGGATGAGCATGTGGTCTTCTGGTAGGGAGGTCCCAAGGCTTGTTCATTTCTAATAATTACCTGGGGAACTTGTGATATCTCCCTCCTAGAGATTCTGAATAAATTTGTCTCTGAATTTGTACTTTTAATAAGTTGATTTTCATGGTCATAAATATTTGAGAAATTCTCTCCTCTCATTGCCTGTCCACATGAGGGACCAGAGCAAGGACTGGAGGGAAGGGGTAAAACAGAAGGTTCTTCAATGGAGATGGCTTTCGCCCTCCACATGTTTCAGAGTTACCAACAAAGGATCAAAGCCTGTCTGCCTTTTACTGTTAGTGGAATCCCCATCTCCTGACATCTCTAACTCGGCTAATGAGGAAGCAGCGGTACTTTACCATAACTACACGGTGTGTTTCTTGAGGGGCAGGGTGGTATGTACAGGTTAGGTGTGGTATCGGACAACATTCTTATTTCCACCAGAAGTTGAAGGATTCCTTGGAAAATTATTGATTTGATAGTGTTTGTCATTGTCCTTAAACCAGGAGGCCCCACTTACTAATGAATCAAGTTCACAGCATGCTTCTTGGTTTCACTTTCCGGTAGGGAATGACAACCACCATTCTGGGCAACCCCTCAGTCCCAGGTAAGCCACGGCATGGGTCACTCTACCTCTAGTAATGGGCTCACGCTTAGTGTCTCTCAGGATTGCTCAGCCTTGTTTGCTCGCTGGCCCAGGTGCGCCATGACTCCCAGGGTGTCATCCTCTGGGAATACTCAGCCTCACGTGTGCATTCTCTGGACCCCACCCAGCATCTGTTATGTCTTCTTTTTTCTCTTCTTTAGCACCTACCAGTTGGCCAAAAAGCCAGTTTATTCCCTTCCTAGCTTCTAATTATCCATTTCTTCAGACCAGGAGTCTCGCATGTCTGAAAGCCCTATATTTTCCAAATCAAAATTCTCCTGTGATGTTTGTATGCTCTTTAAAGTCCACCAAGTAGGCTGTTTGGGATTAAATCATCTCTGTAATTACATTTTATTTGCATTTCTAATGCACAATTTGCATGACAATTGCTTATGCCCCAGTCACATTGGCTCTGAACTAATCCATATTTATTTGGGGGAGGGGGCACTATGATAGCAAAATACTGTGGACTCCTGCTCAGAAAAGCTGACTCTAAACCCTGGCCTTGAGATATATATATAGAGAGAGATAGAGATAGATAGATAGATAGATATAGATATAGATATAGATAGATATAGATATAGATATTCTCCAACCTCAAATCAATCAGCTTTGTCATGTGAAAATGAAGATGGTGTAATGGGTTGAATTGTGCCCCCACTTCCTGCCCCAAAATTCATATGTTTAAGACTTAAGCCCCAGGATCTCAGAATATGACCTTTGGAAATAGGGTCATTGCAGATGTAATTAGTTAAGACTAGGTCATTCTGGAGCAACATGGGCCCCTAATTCAACATGACTGGTGTCATTACAAAAAGACAAAATTTTGAGATGAACACACACAAAAGGAGAATGCCTAATGAAGAACTGGGGGTTATACTGCCACAAGGCTAGAAACTACCAGAAGGTCACACCAAGTCGGTAACAGGTGAGAGACCTGGACCACATCCTTCCTCAGAGGAATCATGGTCCTGCTGACACCTGATCTTGGACTTCTAGCCTCCAGAGTGTAAGATATTAACTTTCTTTTGTCTAATCAACTCAGTTTGTGGTGCTTTGTTATGGCAGCTTTAGCAAAATAATGCAGGTGGTAAAGTCTAATTCAAAGGATTTTTCTGAGGATTAAATATATATGACTATTTATGTGAAAGCACTTGGCACATGGGAGTCATTAATGAATAATCTATATATATAAAAACCTAATGTGCAAATTGTCCCCTCGGGAGTTCGACCGGGATACTGGAAGTTCGATCGCTTGCTATAACGTGTGCTGACCACGGGGGGGCGTGGAACAAAGGAAGGCCCTGGTTGGCAGCTGGAAGGCTCTGATCACCGGCCAGGCCTAGGGACCCTACCCGTTCATGAATTTCGTGCATGGGGCCTCTAGTAGGAAAAATAATAGAAAATAGTGAGGTACCAGAAAATTACACACTTGGAGTTGCCACATCAGGGTTCCAACTCCATTTCCTCTTCTGTTACAATTTATATGACAACTGCAAATCACCTCAGCCTCTCATGTTTTTGATCCTCATTTCCTCATCTGTAAAATGGATATAATGGTACAAACTTTACAGGGTAGTTGCGATGATTAAATATGAGAATGTGTAGAAGCGTATGAGCCAGCGTTATAACCAAGAGCCACGTGGCTTTCACAATGTAGAAGCCACAACATTTTAAGCCTCTTCATCTCTCAGCAATTGGCTCCACCTGTGCCCCCTTAGCCTCTAGTCTGAGGCTAAAAGCTGTGGCAGCTGACAGATGAATGGGGTTTGAGATCCTGCCAACCCTCTGTGTGCTGGGGGAAGATGGAACCCTCTTTCCTTTCTTCCTCCCTGTCTACCCTCCCATTTGAGGCCAAGTTTCTTGCTTCTTTTCCTAAGGATCAAAAGAGCTATGCCTCTGATAGTTCATGATTAAACCCCCTTTCCTTTCCTTTTTGGAAGAAACAATTTGATAGCTATAATTATTCCTGCAGACCCAATTATTTTCACAGAAATTAAATATGTCTGTGGTAGTACTTCAATAGATCAATGTGTTTGCTACACTATCAAAACCACTTTCTCCCCCTGCTATGTTGAAGAAATGAACAATTGAGTGCCAGATTGCAGAACGGAGGTTTTGTTTAATATTTACTGCTAGCAGGCACATTCACTCTTCGAAAGCTCAGAGCTACACTACTTGCATTTAGTCAAGCCCATGCCTACAATCCTCTCCCAGGATTAAGCCTACAGTATTATTAATGAAATATTAGCTCCAAAATGAATAGTAAAGCCTTAAAATATGAATGCTCTTTGACCCAATAAGTCTACTTATGGACACCTATCTTGAGGAAAGAAATAGTCAAGCATTCAATGATGCAAAGACTTGTATTTCAAGAGTATTCCGTGGAGATTATTTAGAGTACATTTTTAAAAGAAATCTTAAATTTCAATAATAGGAAATTGGTCCAATAAAATAGGTTTTATCTTATTAATTACATATTATTTAACCAATAATAATGAAAAAGTAGATTCCTATCTACTGACACGGAAAAACTTGTTCTATATGTCATTAAAAGAACAAGTTGTAAAACAGTGTTTAAAATATCATTTCAGTTTTGGGCTAAATGTTTAGGTGTGTAAGGAGACAAAGTATGTGTGAGAGAGAAGAGGTGAGAAAGGACATACACCAAAATATTAACAATGCATATTTCTGGTTAGAAGTATTATTACTAATTTTATGTTGCTCTTTATCTTTTAAGTGAGTGTGTTTTATCTTCATAATCAGAGGAGATTATTAAAGCACTGTTAGCCTAGAAATCTTAAAGGGAAACTTTAAATCAAAGGAAGCAACAGGGTACAGCATTTCCCAAAACTATGTTTTGAAATATGTAGAAGGGGTTCTTTGAAGCAAGGCTTCCTTGGAGAAATAATTTAGAAAACACCTTTTTCTTTGTTTATTTTCTTTCACTCCCTCAGATTCACAAGGAAAATTAGTATCAGCAATTGCCTAAACTCAGTTTGCTTGTAAGCCATTGTTTTGTACCCCATTTCACCTATGCTGTCCTCTGATAGCTTAGTGCCCTGAGAAACACACTCTCTCGGGGAAATAGTGTTCAAAACAAGCATGGTGTCCTTCCTCTGTCTAGCAATTTGGAGGGATAGAGCTCACATTTGTTGTTTCCCTACCCAGGATACAGTCTCCCTTTCCCCCATTCCTCACAGCAACCAGATTTTCCTTTGTAAAACCAACCCTCCCCACTGTGTAACACCTGTGTCAATTGGGCTTGGCGGGGCAAAAGTCAGTTAACATGGCATCATCCCTCTAACCACGGTGGATTAGGGGTGAGTAACTCCAGCCTGATCCAACCAGAGCGGAGCGTTTCCCTAACCACAGTGAGAGGTACAGTTAATCCAACGGGATCAGAAACGAGGGCCCGTGTTGAATGTCTGCAGTAAGTGTTGTGCTCACAGTCCCTGCATGTGAAAAGGGAAATATGTAACACTGGTTGCTGAGAGCAGCCATCTTGCAACCATGAGGAAGGAAGACAAGTTTAGGGAAAAAATCACCAGGAAGCAGAGCTGGAGGCTTCATCAAGTTGCATCTGCAGTCTTCTCACCATAGACAGTAAACCTCCTCTCAGTTTGGTCTTGTTTTTCTATTACTTTCCACCATAGTGTTCAGATACAGAAGATTCAAAAACAGCCTCAGGCACATAACTAAGAGGAATAAAAAGGAGGCTAATCCAATGCCTTAAGAAATACAGCTCAATGACCCAGCAATTTTACTTCTGGATATTTATCCAAAGAAAGTAAAAGCACTAACAATAAGATATATGCAGCCCCATGTCCATTGCAGCATTATTTACTAGCACAGTAGCTGAGATAGGGAAACAACCTAAATGCCCATCGATGGATGACTGGATAAAGAAGATGTGGCACATATGTACAATGGGACATTACTCAGCCATTAAAAAGAATGAAATCTTGCCATTTGCGACAACATGGGTGGACCTTGAGGGCATCATGCTACATGAAATAAGTCAGACAGAGAAAGACAAATACTTGTATGATCTCACTTATATGTGGAATTTTTTAAAAAGGCACAGAAAATGAAAACCAAGCTCATAGACACAGAGAACAGATTGATGATTACAGAGGTGTGGGTGGAGTGGGCAAAATGGGTGAAGGGGGGATCAAGAAACACAAAGATCCAGTTATAAAATAAACTAGTTATGGACATGTAATGTACAGCACGGTGACTACAGTTAATAATACTATATCACATACTTTAAAGTTGCTAAGAGAGTAGATCTTAAAAGTACTCAAACTTTTTTTCATCATAGAAAACATTTTATATAATGTCATATGTTAACTAGAATTACTGTGATGATAGTTTTGCAATATAATCAAATATCAAACTATTATTCACCTAAAATGAATACAATGGCTTTCGGCGGCTGTAAAGCTTGAGAGATCCGGCCGGCCAAGGACTTTGGATCCATTGTCCTCCCAGCGCTTCGACCCTTCGCTGAAGGCTCTCAATAAAATAGATTGTTCCTAAAAAATAAATAAATAAATAATAAAATAAAATAAAATGAATACAATGTTGTCTCAATTATACCACAATAAAAATATAGCTCTTAAAGTCACAGTAATCAATGCCTTACTCATCTGTGCAACTCAACCTGCATTATTTATATTGTGCATATACCTTTACATTTTCTTAGTTTTAGAATGTTCTAGAATAGATATACCTACATTTCACCTGGAGATTGTGAAGTCAGGAGATATTTTCTTACTTGTTCTCCTCCTACTTACTTGTTCACCCCAAGATTGGCCAGGACCCTATATCCATAGGATAAACCCAGCAGCAGTGGCAGTCCAGCAAGGATCGGTGACCATCCAGCTGATTGGTTCCTGCTACATTATGAAAGTGCCAGTGTGTTACAGCAGTGATTTTTAACCTTTTTCATCTTATGGCACATAACCTAATTACTGAAATTCTCTGCACACCAAAAATACATTTTTTTGCCAATCTGACAAAAAAAAAAAAGGTATAATTTTGATTCATTCACACCAGATGGCTATTGTGTTGGCTGTTGTCATTTTTTTACTTGACAATCTGAGGGAAAAGAGGTCAGTGCCCCTGACTAAATAGTCCGGTATTGCATGTTTTAAAAATTCTTGTGGCACACCAGTTGAAAATCACCGAGTTACAGCATCAGATCCATAAGTGACTTGCCATCAATTAATGTCTTTTTCCATTTTTTTTCTATTTCCTACTGCTTCTCAGGCTGATAGAATCCATACCATGGAATTCCCTGAAAGTGCCAGCAATTGGATAGAAATATAAAAGCTTAGAAGGGACATGGTACCCTCCTTGGCTTAGGTTTCTCTCCAACAAATGTTATATCATCAGGCAAGTAACATCTGCCAAAAATGGCACTATTAAATCATCGGAAAGAGCTTTCCTGAGAATTTAATTGGAAATATCAATACTGCCATTCCAACTCCCTTTTCAACATAATAAAAGTCCTCCTGAACCATGTCCCAAGAGGCAAGTGAGCCCACTGCTGATGAAGTGCATATTTTCTACCTATGATGGATCTGTGTATACATGCGTGTAGTTGCATGTAAATGGCTGGTTGAGCCTCTATACTCTTGTAAAATCAGTCAAGAAACAATAGATATCAACCTAGATACAAGTCACTATAGAGGTGAGGGAGGGGTCAAAGAGATATAAGGGATGGCTCATATTCTTTATGGAGTTGCAACCAAGCTGGAGATATAAACTTTGTTACTGTGTTGTTGTTTTTTATTAATTTTTATTTGACCGAGGAAGGGAGAAAGAGAGAGAAATATTGATCAATTACTTCCATATGCACCCTGACCAGGAATGGAACCCATAATCTGGGTATGTGCCATGACTGGTAGTCGAAGCTGCCACTTCTTGGTGTATGGGACTGGGCTCCAACCAACTGAGCCACATGGGCCAGGTTGTTACTGTTTTGTGTTGGTTTTTAAGTAAGGATCTTTTAATAATAGCGATGCCTGACAGATGCCAAATATCCTGGGCATGTGCTATATTCCCAAATGCAGGCATCTGCCACCTGTTCCCACCACTAAATAAATTTAAGCAGTGGCTTCTCCCTGCTCTGAGCTTGATATGGAGGCAGAGTTGGAACATGACTGACTCACCCCAGATCGGGGCTTTTCCATCTTGGCCCTGCTGACATTTTGGGCCAGATAATTCTGTGTTGAGATGGGGCTGCCCTGTGCATTGCAGGATATTTAGCAGTACCTCTGGTTCCTACCCTCTAGATGCCAGTAGCTTCTTTCCAGTTGTGGTGACCAAAATATGTCTCCAGACAGTGCCAAAAGAGAGGCAAAATTACCCCTGGGAGGCAAAATAACTGCTGATTGAGAATCATTGCAGTCGATTATTCTTATTGTGTTTGCTTTGTGCTATGAAGCTAGAGCTAACTCCCTCCCTCGTGTGGTTCCAGGTTAGCACTGACTAGGAGACATTTTCATGAGATTTGAAAGGTAGAGGAAGCATCAGCTGTTTGGTAATGCTCGGAAGTTGGTGCTGAGCGCCAGGCATTGCAGCGGTCCATGCACATTGTCACTGGTCTACTGGCTCACCTTGTTGGCAAGGGTGGTGCCCAGACCTGCAGCGTCTCCAGCTCCTGCCAGAGCTCCTCCTTTAGCTTCTCTGAGTCCTGTATCGAAGGGCACCAGCTTTTCTTCCCAACTGCTAGTCCAGCTGACCTGTGATGACTTCAGGCTCAAGACACAGCGGCAGTAGCCTGCACAGACTGCTTCACCAGCTCCCACAGCTGAATAAGATCTAATCTCTATAATAAATCTGTTATTCTGTGCCACCCATAGCAGTTTCCTTCTCCGACTGAAGTCTGACTGATAGGCTTATATGTGGGGATTTCAAGTTGTAGTGACATTTTGCAGAACTGGAAGATTTCCCTACATTCATCCAAGCCCAGATAATTAGTCTTAAGCCAAACCAGGTGGTCCCATCCCTTTTGCCAGGGATTGGTTCAGAGATGGGCAGAACTAAGTCAGTTTAAGCCAACGAGATGCAAGGAGAAGCTGGCTTGGGGTTCCTGGAAAGGAAAAGTCAGTCTGTCTCATCCAACTGGAAATAAACACCAAAGTGTGCTGTACCAGTTGCTGCTGGCAGCCATCATGTGACAATGTAGGGAATTTAGGAGAAAGCTGATACCACTGAGAGCAGAGAGAAAAACCCAAAAGAACCTAGGTCTGAATATATCTTTGATCTTTGGAATCAAACCTTGAAGCCTTCCCTACTTCTGAACTTGCTTTTGCAGGAGATAGTACACGTCCTTCACGTTGAAGCCAGTCTGGCTGGAATGCGGTATCCTTGAAGTAGCTTTGGGGTCTGGGTTAGACCTTGGATACAGATTATTCTCACTTTTTACTAGTAAACAGGATTAACTTGGTCATCCTGGGGAGAAGACTCCCTTTTTTTTTTAAATATATGATATGCTGCCATTGGACTCAGAACTGCAAGTCTGCATGGTCTTTGCTGCTTCTCCCTATTTCAGCCGAGTCCTCACTGCCTACTT
The DNA here is from genome assembly GCF_027574615.1 of Eptesicus fuscus. Classification (NCBI taxonomy): domain Eukaryota; kingdom Metazoa; phylum Chordata; class Mammalia; order Chiroptera; family Vespertilionidae; genus Eptesicus; species Eptesicus fuscus. Next base: position 82,698,769 of record NC_072483.1, on the reverse strand, counting down.
CTCTCAGCTCCAAACTTCACCTAACCCCTTTGAATTAGAAAGTAAAGGGCTGACAGACCCAGCATAAACTTTCTCCAGGAGCTTCGGGCATGCGTGATCTTGCTTCCATCAGGATCAGGATTTGCCTGAAAGATTTGGGCTTTCTCCAACTATGAGCAACAACCCCTTGCCATTCTGGGCCCACCCACACCCAGCAGGAAACAAGCGAGAATCCAGGCAGCAGGTCAACGCTCTCCCCACAGTGCCAGTGCGTTCCGTTATTTATCTGGGGCTGTCCTCGTCAAGTGTAAACTTTTGGATCATTGTTTGCCACTCTTTGGATGCTCAGGCCATAGGGACAGTGGGATGAAATGGAAGAGTCATAGAGGGGCTGCTGACGGCAAAAGGTGTCCCTGTCTCCAGAGTCTCCAGATGAATACTGTGGCCAGGAGGGTCCTGGGTCAACTTCATCTCCCATTCCCTTCCATTGCCTGGCCCCTCTGCACCAGGCCACAACTTGCACAGCCCTAAGCGATGCCTTGGTCAAGAACATTGGAATTAGACAAACTGAGGTTCAAGGCCTTGTTGTTTTTACCAGAAAGTGGCCATCAAACAGCCTCTCAAAGCCTCATCATCTCATTAATAAAACGAGAATGGGAACATCTATCATCATGCATGGCACACGGTAGAAACTCAACAAATACTTTTTCTTTGTCCTCTCCTCCTCCACTTCCCCACTGCATTAGCTGACCTCCCTGACCTCCTAGGTACTCATCAGATCCCACAGCCTACCTGCAGTTGCCCACACTCTGGCAGCTCACACTAGGAAAAGCCTGCAGGTTCAAGGTACGCCATGAATACTTTCTGGCTCTGGAAATAGAGGGAGGCATACAACCCACTGGGCGAGAGTGTCACACTTTGAGGGGAAGAAATGGAGTAGCCAGGAAAACTTGCTGCCGTGTAGCATGGTGCCTTCGCCATATACAATGCACTCTTGTCATGACTGACTCAGGGCACCTAAGCCTAACATTTCAATGCTGGTCACGCCAATGATTGTCAAGTTTGCTCATAGACTAATGGCTTGAAAGAAGTATCATATGCACATGGCCGTGATCCAGCAACCCTGAGCTTAATCCTGCTCTACTGTTGATTAACTGTGTGACTCCAGATAAGCCATTTCGGCTCGGTTTCCTCCGGAACCTAATTGGGGGATTATCTCACACCATCTCAGATCCCGTATCATTTGGGGGTAGCGGTGGAATAAATGCATTCTGAAAAGTGACCCCCCTCTGGCTGTTATAAGGAGTCGGTGCCTTTTAGGCTGGCTAATCCCATGAAAGTCGTGATTTCCTCAAGAGTCAGTGTTTGTACTAACCCACACCACTGAGGTGTAGCCCGTATTTGGTTAATTGAATGTCATTATATGCTTTGAAACTGGCCCTGCATGTCAAAAAGCCAATTTCCTATTAAGAAGCATACACATTATATAAATACATATAAAAGCGTTCAAAGACGTGCTATGAGAAAGCAGCTGCCTTAAGACTATTTCTGGGGAAAAGCCAATTGTTTGAGAATTGGGATGCGTTCTGCCATTTATAAAAAGAAGCAAAAAAGAGATGGGGGGTGGGGGAGAAAGAGAGAAATGAGAGGCACAAATATATTGACAGATGAAAAGAATAAATGTTTTTGTTGCGTGCGTGGTGCGGAGGTGTCTCCCACACCAAATTATAACATAACTGTTGGAGTAATGGCTGCAGCTGTTGCCTTTGTAAAATGATCCACAAACCCCGCTCTGAGAAACGCAGCAACGTGCCCAAGTCACTTCACACAATGAGGACAGCCTAATCCCACGCCACGTGGGCTCCGCTCCAAACGTGGCCATATTACAGCAGCAGGATCAAGCCTGGAGTAATCACATCCTTAAAAAATATCCCCCATGTTACACACTGAATTCCCTCTTACACAGAGCGAGCATGCCAATGTGCTGGTGAACAGGGAAACCCCTGGATGGATTGCCAAGTAAGAGCCCAGGGTAAAAACTCCACATGTTTGCCCCCATGTCCACAAAGTTATAAGTACCAGAGAGAGAGAAATGGACTTTGGTGAAGGTGGGAAGATGCTGGCGGGCTGTAATCATTTCTTCATTTATTCACTCATTTATTCAACAAATATTTCTTGAGCCTGTGTGCCAGGGACCAGGCTGTGAATCGGAAATCCAGTGGTGAGCTCGGAGAGGGAGATACACATTGAACAAATAGCAAATAGAGTAATAGTAACAATAGAATCCCCTGCAATTATGACAACTGCTTTAAGGAAGAAGAACTGGGAACTGCGAATGTCAGTTATAGACTGTTCTTTCTCTTTGAGAGCAGGCTAAAATGTACACGCTGATTGCAATCACTAGAAACCGACTTTGAATGACGAGCGATTTGGGTGGGAGTTGGTACCCAGAGAAATAGGAACTCCATTGAGGATTTTTTAAAATCAACTTTTAACGTTTTATTTGATAGTATGTTCCTGTCATTGAATATTTAAAATTGGCAGTGAATGTGTCAGAATCATCTTCTTTACTCAGCAAGTGATACGATTAGTAAAGGTAATTGTAGCCATGGGGGAAATCCCCTTGATAAAAAAAAAGAGACACTTCCCTATGGCAGAGTTGTTCCATGTGACGGCCAAGATCATGGGGTTCGAGTCTATCTCCACTGCTCACCAGCTATGGAGGTCAATTTATTTAAACTCTCTGGGCTCAGTTGCCTCATATGTAAAATGGAAATAACTGTTATTCCCTCATAGGATCATTGTGAGGGCTAGGAAATTTAATACACTAAAAGCACTTCAAACAGCACCTGGGTCATACTAAATGCAATGCTGGTCTTGCTATTATAACTGTGACTTGAACCTAAATCTCGGATCCCACACTGCAGCTACATTATTATGGCCTCCCTAATTAATTTATTTATTATTATCTGGGAGTCATTCATATTTGAGTGTTTATTAAACTCAACCCTGGATCTCTGCTTCTTCTAGATGTGAAAATGTCTCCACCCTCATACCACCCTCAATTATTCATTCTAGCTGTCAAAATATGCAGCCAGGTGTATAATCCATTTCCATAAATGAGTAATCATTTTCCATTTTCTCAGGTTTTGTTAGGAATGAATTTGCTAAACGTACCATCTTCTGCATGGACCAGAAATCACATAGCAGAAGTGCCACAGGGTCCTTCCATAACTGCTATTTCGTTGTTGTGAAGAATTAAAAGTAAGGCCCTGGTTGGTTTTGCTCAGTGGTTAGAGTGTTGGCCACACTCTAACTGAAGGGTTGTGCATTCAATTCCTGGTTAAGGGCACGTACCTTGGTTGCAGGCTGGGTCTGGCTTGGTCAGAGCTCGTGCAGGAAGCTACCAGTCGTTGTGTCTCTCTTACATCAATGTTTCTCTCTCTCATCCCCCATCCCCTCCCCTCCACTCTCTCTAAAAAAAAATCAATGGAAAAAATGTCCTCGGGTGAAGATTAAAAAACAAAAAGTAAGTAGAAGTCTACAGCACCGAACTCCCCTAAACCTCTACTCGTTCCATAATCACACAGCCCCCTTCGAGGAATATAAACAATCAGGGGGAACCATGGAGGGATCAAGCACCAATATATCTATCCTTTGTCCTTGAAGATCACAGCAGGATATATTAAGTCCAAAATGAAAGGAAACATCTCAGTAAGTCAGATAGATAATCAGTTACTTGGCCTTGGACTCTCATTGTTCCTGGAGGGGACAATGGACATCTTTGACATGGTAGAAGGAGACAGGATTTCTTGAGTAGATGATAGAGAAATTCTCGCCGAGTCTTGATCAGTTGTGTATTCCCAAGTTCCTCCACACAAGCAGACTGTGAATGAAAACAGCTCTAAGGACGTGTAAGCACGGTGGTTAATTGTGTGTGCAGTAAATACTATTTGCTACTGAAGAAACAGTTTGCTGTTTATCCACTGGGGGAAGAAACCCAGCTGATAACACTGACAGAACAGGAATATCGTGGGGCAGGTTGACAGCGACTCCTTTTAAAAGTGCTTTTGAAAAGATAGATGAAAAGCAATCTGATTTTTCTCCCTTTTGTAAATCTTCACCCTATTTCCTCATCTGTTCTTTCCTTTAGCTCATCCATCATGTAACGTTTCGGGAGACTAAAGAGAGTTTTCGGGGGCATGTCAGCTAATTAATTATTTTTCAACATCACTTCTATCCCTGACCTCTGACCTCCTGGCAGCCCTGCAACATATCTTGTTGCATTCTTCATTCGCCCCAGGAAAATGCGGAGAAGAGGTGATTCATTGAAAAAGGGGGGAAACCACATTGTCTTGAGACACGCAGAGCATATCAAAACCATGCGGACCCAAGTGGTTGATCCCACTGCTATTTCCCTTCCACGTATGGCAGCCCCGTGGGAACCTGGTACATCTGGCCAGCAGGGAGCCTTGTCTGGGCAAAGGCAGCAAGCAAAGACTGTTTCCCCCCTACGTGCCGCATGTTAAAATCCCCCTCTCCATCATCACCTTTACTCTTGGGTTCCCCACGCAAAGGCTTAGCCCTGCCTGACAGGCATCACCAGTCTCTGGTTAGCAGGCCGTGACGATCGTGCCCATGGCTGGCGCACTAATGCCATCGTGGGCGATCAGTCTTGTCTTCCAAAACCTACTGCCTTGCCTCTTGCCCTTCATCTGTCCTAGAAACACACATTCTTCGGCTGTCTGAGGGCCTCTCTGATGCAGTGCATTGTTGGATATTTGCTACCCTGGTTTTCCATTTGATAAAATGAATGAGGTGATGTCGATGCCACCAGGCATGCGGGGAGGTAAGCAATTTATAGGGACAAAAAGGACAGTCACCGCAAGTCATGGGAAGTGATGTCTTTTCCGGTGAAGTGCAGTTCTGCCCACAGTGGGGATAATTTTCAGCTACCACCGGCAATGCCAAAGGAAGGCAGGTGGGGCCAATGTCATGTGTGCCTTTCGAGGCGCCGTGCTGTCGCAAGGACAGTTTTCCTGTCTGTGGCGGGCCTGAGAGCATGACCAGAACTCATCACCTGGGTAAGAACTGGGCTCGTGCTTGCTGTGGACTAAGTTCCATCATGACTGCGTCTCTTGCACATACAATGAATACTAACCCTGTACGCATGCTCAATTTGCCCAAATTACCTTGCACACACACACACACACACACACACACACACACACACACAATACTCCGTGTTGCAACAAACAGAGCACATGACTGAAGCCCGTAAGGGGTTTAGCCTCCAACATTTTACTTTTCTTGTCTACCCAGAGCAGGATCTTTCCCATTACAGAGTTATGAAATGGGATTTCCTTCTTTCTTATGAATAATAAATAGAGTCATGAAAACTAAAAATGATTATCCTGGGCTCCTACCATTGGCACTGCCATTTAGTTAGTTAGCAGAAGTAAAATTATTATTTTTTTAAATCAATATGCTCTGTGAAACCTTCCGTATTTTTAATTTACTCGTAACACATAATTAGCTCATATATTTAAATGAGGCTGCGGAGTTTTATTTTTAAAGCAGAGCCCATGCTATTTTATTCTGATATCAGTTCAGCCACCAATACAGTGCACAGAGGCAGGCCCCGTGCCCTCTATTATGTGGCTGTTTAGAGCTCCGTTTCCAGCCAAATGATCTGGATCGTTTGCTCTCGATGCTATGCATCACGTCGCCAGTGCATCTTTAACCCACGCGAGGGAGGGCACAGACCCTGAGAGGAGGAGGGGGCCGAAAGACAAAGGACCAAGGGAGCATTTGGCATCAGAAACTTGCATTTGGCGCCACGGTGACTGTGGGTGACCTTGGGTGAGTGTGCATGGGCTTGTTTCTTGTCAAATGGGGACTATCACGTGTGACGGAGAAGCCTTACCGGTCAGGAATTCTCTTAGGAACCAGAGGCATTAGTGGGGAAGAGGATCCGGGGACAGGAATTTCCCCAGAAGAACCAAGTTTAAGCCCAATGTATAACTTAAAGAAGTATGTGCCCCCTTTCTCAGAGAGGAGAGGAGGAGGACAGGGTATATTTTCTTATCTCATTTGATTTTTGTTTTCCTCACAGCATCCCAGGTTGGAAAGGTCCTTTTTCCTGAGGCACTGGCCTCGCTGTCCAGTCCTGCATTTGTTTGTAAGTGCAGAGAAACTAATCATGAATAATTGTCAATATCATGTGGGTCCATTCATACTTCAAGGAGTCTCCTTTCTTTTCCACCTTTTCCTTTTCCTTTACCGTGATGCTTTTTAGATCCTTCTGGGTTCCAGTGTTTCTCTTCCCCAGCAGAGTTCTCTTTCTTTCTCTCTCTGTGTGTGTGGCCTGTCCTTCTGGAACCATCCCCCAAGCACAGCCCATCTCAGATGAGAGCGATGAGAGCGTTCTTGCCCACATTTCCAGCAGGCAGGGCACATCACCACCGGGTCTATATGAAGGGGGGAGGACACGATTGTTTACTTTCTCAGAAGGCTAAACATCTCGCCAGGAGTCCTTGACTATGTGCTTAAGGACACAGACAGAGAGGACAAAGGGCAGCAGAAAGTGCTCCTGCCACTGCGATTTGCATCTGAGTTCACTTCAGCTCTGCTTTAAAGAGTCTCATTTGAATACACAGTACATTAGCTCCCCTCCTGCCTCAGATCCAATATGGGAAATGCATTCATAGCTCAGTAACCTCTCCCCGACAGAGTCCAGACAGTCGGGGAGGGGGATCCAACAACTGCAGAGAAATTGTATTTCAAATGAATGTCTTTTCATCAGCTGCCTATGGATCCCTCAGCGGCACTCCCATAGGAGATTTGCATATTTTTCTTACTAATGGAAATAAATATAGGATGAAGATTTTGTTCTGTCCATTTGAAAAGACTGCTTTGCCCCTCATGCTCGGGGGCGTCTAAATATGTCATGGGAAGAAATGGATTGTTAGACTGAAGGAAATCGCAAGGGTTTTAGGGGCCATGTCTACCACGACGATGTATGTGAAGACCTCGGACTAGAAATCGCCTCCAGAATATTTTCTGACAACAATTAATGAGTAGATTTATAATATAGGATATGTGAATGCAGTCATGGGAAGGACCACCGATCTAAATGAAATCAGCCAGCAGAGAGCCCTAAATTATGCACGAGGTTGAAAGGGTATTAATGCACTGTCTATTCCCTTTCTTTTCAGTTTTCATGGGGATTCATATATACCTTCCAGTCTTTGTGTACATTTTCTTAACCCCTTGTCTTCTGTTAGCCTGGGAAAGCAAGAGGGTAACTAAAGAATGAGAATGTTTGCCCAACTGGTGTGGCTCAGTGGTTGAGCATCTACCTATGAATTAGGAGGTCATGGTTTGATTCCCAGTCAGGGCACATACCAGGGTTGTGGGCTTGATCCCCAGTGTTGGGCTTGCAGGAGGCAGCCGATCGATGATTTTCTATCATCATTGATGTTTCTATCTCTCTTTCCCTCTCCCTTCCTCTCTCTGAAGTCAATAAAAATATATTTTAAAAAAAGAATGAGCATGTTTAAGTATAAGAAGGGGGCATTGTCGAATGTTTGAACCTTGAAACCATTCTTTATCTATCCAGTTAATGTCTATATATTTGAAGTGTGATAATAATAAGGTAATGATCTTGACATTTAAAAAAATAAATATGCCAGAAGTTGTATATAACCCAGGATTTTACATATCAAATGCCTTCAAAGCAGTCACCTTAGGAGACTGAGGTATGTTATTTTAGCTTTTAATTTTTTAACAGTGGTTTTTGTTTTGTTTTGACACCACAATGGTAATTACTACTAAAGACTACAGCATTTTCTGTTGAATGTTGCCAATGGAGAAAACATTTTGTCCTTTTGTGGTGGGTTTGATTTTTGAAAATAATCAAATATCATTTGGATCCAGGGTAACTAGTGAACGAGCAGTAAGTATTAGTTTAAGATCTTCCATAAGTGTAGCTGGGACAATGCAAAACATCTGCGCTTAGCTAAGTGCCTGCTAGAAAATGCAAGATATGTGGAAATTCATACTCGCTGGGCCTCCTAGCCCTCAAGCCTATAATCAAGGAACTGTAGCATTGGAAGACACCTTACAAAACTCAAACCCTTATTTGAGGGAAATAAAAAGGCCATAATGGTAAAATTTTACATAAAACTATTTTTTTTCTTGACTGGAGAAGTTTAAGTAATTACAATTTTGTTTAGTTCTTAAGTACTGCAAACATTTTGATGCTATGTGTGTGTGTTTGTGAGTGTGTGTACATGTGGCCCGTGTGGCTGTGTTTGTATTTGTAGGACATACTCTTGGAGTGTCTCTCCACTAATTCCCTTACTTTGGGACTGTCCTCCTCTACCTCTAATTCTTGAGACCACAGATGTGGGAACCTGACAGCCATGTTGAGAGGGTGACTCCTGCCCTTGGAGATGGGCCAGTGACAATATCTAACTCAAGGCAGGCCAGTCAAATCCTCTCTCCTAGGAACTGGGGATTGGTACTTAGGCAATCTTTCAATATTGCTGGATTTAGAAGATATAGAATAAGAAACTAAAGTTTTACATATTGATGGAGAGTCAAGAAAGCTGGTCTAGAGAAAAAGGAAAACTAATACAGAAGTCAAAAAGAAAGACATAAAAATGAGATTAAGCCCTAGCTGGTTTGGTTCAATGGATAGAGCATCGGCCTGTGGACTGAAGGGTCCAGGGTTTGATTCCAGTCAAGGGCACATACCTGGATTACGGGCTCAATCCCCAGTAGGTGACTTGCAGGAGACAGCCGATCAATGATTCTCTCTCATCACTGATGTCTCTCTCTCTCTCTCTCCCTCACCCTTTCTCTCTGAAATCAATAAAAAAAATATATTTTAAAAAATGAGATTAAGAGGCAGAGCCTTGTCCATGTGTCTAAATTCTCCGGTTCCCAGTTAAAGCCTCCCTGAAGCCTGATTGTATTACTGCTTTTACAGTCCCCAAGCTACCACTGCACCCTTAAATGATGTCTTTAAGCGTGAAAAAAAAACCCACCTTATATTGAGGAGGCAAGAGAGATCTAATAGAGTGGCTGAACCAATACCTTCAGCAATGGCAGAGTATACCCTTTTGCAAAATTGCTTTTCTCCGAAAATTGTTTGGAAATACTTAGATCTTTAGATTTAATTTTCAGGTTATATAAAATGTCATCTCATGAAATTCTGAAATCTTATTCCATCTTATACATAATTTCTATTATGAATAAAAAAAGGACTCTGCCTTCCTTCATTCCAGATGTGCTTAGAGCAATGCTACATAGCTATTCTTTTCCCTAGACTTAAGAACTATCTCAAAATTCCTCATATTACTAATATTCACTGAAAGAATGGGAGAGGATATTAGTCAGCATAGACTAAGTTATGACATTTACAAATACACCCTAAAATCTCAGTGGCTTCATTTCATAAATGCTTATTCTTTTAGCTGACACCAAGTGCAGTGGGTGTGAGGCAATCCTCCTTCATCTTGTCTTGAGGAGTGTAGGGGACATTTCACTCAAGCTGAAAAGGTGGCCACCATCAAGGTAGCAAGCAAAGCTGAGAGTAGAGTCCTAACCTTAAACTAACAAGCAGAAAGGAGGGTGGGGATTGGTGAGCCACAACACTAGAGGGGGCAGAAGCAAGCATCTACTCGGAGGTAGCGTCCAGAATTCCAGACATCAGGAGACCAGAAGGTGAGCTAGTGTTGGCTGAGTCTGAAGGAGGAGGTAGAATTGCATGGAAATGCTTGTTGTCTTCAGTTTCATCTTAGGAGTCCATCTGTGCATGCGTGAGTCCCTGAGGTAATAGGTGAGGATGATGCAGACAGTACATTTCTTCACCACTAGACTTTAACCTCCTTAATCCCCTAATTTCAATCACTACCTGTTATCATTGTTATTATATTTTAAACTCATTTTTGTCCTCTTATCTTTTTTTAAAATATATATTTTATTGATTTTTAACAGAGAGGAAGGGAGAAGGGATAGAGAGCTAGAAACATCGATGAGAGAGAAACATCGACCAGCTGCCTCCTGCACACCCCCCACCAGGGATGTGCCCGCAACCAATGTACATGCCCTTGACCGGAATCAAACCTGGGACCTTTCAGTCCACAGACCAAAGCTCTATCCACTGAGACAAACCAGTTTCGGCTGTCCTCTTATCTTTTAGCTTAACATGGATCCCTGGGTTACAGTTGCTTTTTTATTCTGGATTAAAAAGTTATACTCTTCATATCTGAAACAACATTTTGGCAGGAAGTTAGCAGAAACATATGGGCCTCGGCATTTTGATGCCCAGACTGGCTTCTGCCAAAACATTTCTTTGCTGTCACATAGATAGCAACAATGTTTGGGACTGTTGGGGAATCATCCCACACAGCTCAAACTAGGGGATGCTGCTGCCTAACAGCCTTTGTGGGTAGCTGAGGGACTTCCCATCCCGGAGTCTGAGAATTTTCAGCGGGTGAGAGGGAGGTGGAATCAGCCAGTGTCCACTTCTTAAAGCTGCAGGAGCTCAAGACAGACAGTGTGCCTTAATTCATGCAGCCCACAGACAGTGATAAGATGACGGAGACACAAATGTGGAGGATATGGGTCAACATTCAAACCAGAAAACAGAAACCACTCTATTCTTTAAAAGAGAGAATTAAAGTAATTGATTGCACAGGAAATGAAAGAACTAAAAATCAAGCAGGGGACAGTTAGGCAACCAACCCAGAGGTGAGCTGAAACCAGGAACTCATTAGCAACTTAGAGTGGAGGGTAGTGGGGAAGCCAGAGTTCGGGGAGCTCAGTGGAAGTTGGAAGGACGATGGGCTTGTCCAATGAAATCTGGAGTCAAAAAAGAAACTCAGCAACTGCCAGAGACACTTCTGAGGCTGACAGGGAGCAGGGAAATACCCTGGCTTCCCTTGTCCCCACTCTCTAATCTTATTCCAGTGCCTCCGACTAAATGAAATAGAAGGCAGCAGGCACGGGAGCCTGGGACTCCAGCCTCGGGCTCTAGGCTCTCTGCAATATAGATGGTTCTGAGAGCAAATAGGCCCAGGATGACTGGCGTGGGGGGTGGGAATTAATAACTGGGATGGAATAAGCCAACTCACCCCGTGATCTAAAGTAGGTACATCTAAATCCCCATCCATTTTTCTTGAACCAACTCAGTGCTTGTTATATTGGCACAAGAAGGAACATAATAATCCTGGAACCTCGGTAGAACAATCTTGGTGCTGTTTTATTTCTAGGCAGTTGGGACTCAAAAGGGTTAATTGCTGTTAGGTGGCAAGGGAAGACAGACGTAGGTGACAGGATATCTCTTTGGGCAGAAGCTGCCTGATGTTTTCAGCTTTCAATTAAGGGAACTTCAAGCTGAAAACAAAACAAAACCCTGAGCCTGGAGGTTACAGGGAATGGAATGCTGTGTATAAAGAGGCACAATCCATAGGCCAATGTCTAGATCTTCAAAGACAGAAGGTCTTCTGTCAGGAGTGGAGTAGTAGTACAATACCATTTAGAATCCGTATTTAGACCATTTGTATGACTAAACCAGGCCACGGAGAGCTGGGAAGGAGCTGAAGAATCACATGGAAACATAAAAAACCCCAGACAAAACCAGAATAGGCAGATAGTCAGAATCATCACAGCACAGAGCTCAGCAGTGGAGAGGGAACTCCATTCACTCACCCATTCAGTAAGTGCCAAGCAAACTATGCAAGGCTGAAGATGCTAAAGACAACCATGCTTGTCCCCACCGTGTGTACAGTGTAACAGGAAAGGACAGAAGTAAACACATAATCAAAATAATGTGCAAGTGATAACATAACAGATCATAAGGGAGAAGCATCCCAACTCCCAGAAAGCAGCAATAGCATGCCTGGAATTTTTTAGGTAGGGAGGCTGTTACTTGCTAAGGAAAATGCAAATGGGAGCCCTGGGAAAAGATCTCAGAGAGAAGAATTGGGGACCACCTAACTGAATAGGTTTAGACATCACATTAAGTCACTTCTCCCCAAAGTCAGTGGGAAGCTTTTAGGGAGGGTGGCATATGAGCAAATGTGGCATCAGAAAGATACTGACAGTATGACAGATGCTGGATTGGAGAAGAATAGGCTAGGGACAGGAGAGAAGCTCAGGGAGTGTTTCAATAAGTAGGCAGAAAGTGAGAAAAATCTGGAATGAGATATTAACAGTGAGAATGGATAGAAGGGGTGGATATAAGAGATTTCTTAAGAACATGGATATAAAAGGTTATTTAAGATGATTAGTGACTATTTGAAAGCAGGAGTGGGAGAGAGCTAGGGTTATGTCCACCTTGCAGTCTTGAGAACTTTTCAGGTAGGTACATTCTCTAAAACAGACAACACAAAAGACAGGGTCCGTTTTGGACAGGCTGGGGTTGAGCTGCCATGGGATAATTCAGGTGGAGGTTCTGCTAGGGTCTTAGGAAAGTAGGAGAAATACCTGAATTGGTTGTAAATATTTGGGGAATCATTTTCATTGGTTTGGGCCGCTGAAGTAGAAAAATGCCATCATCCAGCAAAGACATTGGTGAGAAGAATGTTGTGGTTGGATCTCTGGGAAATACCAACAACTATGAGATGGGAGAATAGAACTGGAAAGAAAGAGCCAGAGTGAAAGAAGGAAACATTTGGTGTTACAGGAGTCAATGGGGAGGATTTCAAGATGATAGTTAACATTGTCAAAATACTGCCAACTAGATAAGGGCTGAAATGCTTCAATTTGTTTTGGCAACAAGAGGTCTCTGGCTGGTTTTTGCATTTCTTCTGGACTAGTGGGAACTGAGCTGTTCGACCTTGGATGTTGAGCAAATAGTTTAATAATAATCCCTACTCACAGAATTGTTGTAAAAAGTAAATGTAATTTCTGCTTTGTCTCTCTCTCTCTCTCTGGAATTTACTTCCTTTAGACTTATTTACATTCACAGTTGTCCAATATGTTTTAAAAATATATGACCTCAAAGAAAAGGTAGTCTTTTCAACCAATAATGCTAAAGCAACTGGATATCTACATGCAAAAAAAAAAAAAAATGAATCTAGACACACACCTTGCACCCTTCACAAAAAATTAACTCAAAATAAATCTCAGACCTAAATGTAAAGCTCAAAACTATAAAACTCTCTAGAAGATAGCATAGGAGAAAACTAGGCAATGTGGGTCTGGTGATGACTTTTTAGATACAACAAAGGCATGATCCATGAAAGAAATTATTAATAAGCTGGACTGCATTAAAATTAAAAACTTCTGCTCTGCAAAAGACACTATCAAGAGAATGAGAAAACAGGCCACAAACTGGGAGAAAATATTTGTGGAAGACATATCTGAAGAAGGAATGCTATCCAAAATACACAAAAAAACTCTTAAAACTCAACAATAAGAAAACAAAAAACCTGAATTAAAAAATGGGTCAAAGTCCTTAACAGATACCTCACCAAAGGAGATATGCAGATGGTAAATAAGCATATGAAAAAGATGCTCAACCTCATATGTCATCAGGAAAATGCAAATGAAAACAACAGTGAGATACCACTACACACCTACTAGAATGGCCAAAATCCAAAACGCCGGCAACAAAAGCCCTTGCCAGGATGTTAACTCATGTCAGCATTCATAGAAATACACTCTTCCCCATCAATATGAATACATTCATATTCTCTGAGTAGCTCCAAGTTACAATCCCAGGCATGTTGTTCTGAGACATATTATGAAGAGGTATTCATAAGCTCTTCGGTAAATAATAATTCTCTTTCTATTCAGAGCATGCGTTTCTTTCAGTGCTTCCTTCTTGCACCATGTTAAGATCTGACTCTAGTTTTTGTTGCAGAGCACGGGTTAGCAAACTAGGGCCCATGGGCTGGACACCTAAAACTGTTGTAAAATTAAGAAACATGGCCACACCCATTTGTTTATGTATTATCTATGGATACTTTCGTGCTGGAGTGGCAGAGTTGAGTAGTAAAAACAGATTTCAGGTGGCCTACAAAGCCTAAAATAATTGCTATCTGACCTTTTAAAAGGACTTTTGCCACTCTGTGGTCTAAATCATCCCTGCCCAATAGACGCTTCTGCAATGATGAGAATGCATAATTGCATTGTCCAACATGGTAACCACTAGCCACATGTGGTTATTGGGGACTTGAAATGTGGTTATTGGGGACTTGAAATGTGGCCAGTGTGACTGAGGAAGAGAGTTCCTGACTTAATTTCATTTTAATTGATTTATAGTTATGGGTGGCCAGTGGCTATTGGGTTGGCAATGCACGTGTAGAAGTAATGAAGGGAGCTGGGAAGGGGTAGAGGTTTTTAGGAGGACAAACACATCTTGAAGTCATTCATTTCCAGAAGGGTTTTGCATCATCTTTAGAAAATGGAGGGTTCCTTCCTCAAGGAGAGAGACCCACCCCACTTGGTCCAAGGAACAGAGGAATCAGGGGGCGGAGGGTTATTGACAGTCCTCACCCTAGGTCTCAGGGTCCTGACTTCACTGTAGGAGACACTGGAGCTGTGAATTCAGCCTCTTTGACATTCCACCACACTTACGTTTAGATCTTGGATCTGATCACTAGCATAGCTCTCTGAATGCAGGAGATGCGGTCTCCTTAAACACTGCCACTGAGGCATTCTGGTTTTCACACCATGCCCCAACTTGATAGATTTCTGACCTGAGTCTTTTTTCTTCCTTTCTGTGGATGCTAACAACAGCAAACGAATTCCCCAATCCTCATAACTGCCTGTGCCCATATCTTTTAAGCATTGGACCTATTGCATAAGCCAGAGACCCTTCCACAGGTTTCCCCTCTCAATCCACCATAGGTGAAACCCAAGACACTGTGATGCTATGCAATGCCAGAGGTAATCATTGTCTCACTTATCAGTAATGGGGGCTATCCCATCTATCCCATCAGTGTCCCATCCTGGTATCAACTTTCCCCAGAAGCAAACCCAGAGACAAGGATTTGTGTCCATGTGGTTTATGGGGAATGTTCCAGGGGAGAGTGGTCAGGGAGTGGAAAAGCAAGACAAGAAAGAGTAGAAAGCCAATATAAGGCATGTTAATAAGCAGGTTACTTTGGAGGACATCTGGGGCTCCATTCTGCTGGGACCCCTGGGAAACACTATGGAGCATAGCTTGGACTTGTCCTCCTGCATCACTGACTGGTTAATATTCCCAGCATGTCAATTTTCTGGTGCTCCTACCTGCCCTGTTCCTAAGATGAAATAAGTCTCTCAAGTGGAGAGAGAGTTGCAGGTGTTTGCATTTTTATGTTCAGGAATGGTGAGTGTTGGGGTGGTATGGGCAGGGCACCAACACATCTGCTACCATACCAAATACATTATAAAAGCCAAGAGTCCTCACACAAAGAGGTCTGGTCAAAGCAATAAAAGCAAAATCAAAACAAAACACACATACACCTTGGTCACCATGAAGGTAACTAGTATACAACCTGTAACCACGGCAATTAAGAGGAAAGTTAAGGGGACCCAACTTCCCTGTATAAAGCTGTATTTCAGAGTATTCAGAAAGCCCTGGTCAATGAAGACAATGTCTTCTTTAAGGAAAAAATTATCATTTTTCATCATTGTTTTGTAGGGCTGAAGTAATACAGTCATTAATTTGTTTTAATATATTTTAGAAAAAAAGAGGGGTGGTAGGGGAAACAAGTGAGGGGAAATCTCCATAAATGTTGCCATATGGAGGTTCACTATACATATTCTAGTCTATTTTTTTTTTTAACGTAAAGAAAGAGAGAGAGGGAAAGTACTTTTCTTGTCTGCTCCACCACTATCATTAGCCTTGGGCTGCATACACATTCTTATAATCCTGATGATCCATCATTAAAATAAACAAAGCACCAAATAATGCAGTTGATGAAAGTTGCAAACAATGATGCTTGTTTCTGTTTTGATCACATTATAACCTTAACATTCCCCTGATGAATGGATCCACTTATAGGTAGCCAATGCTTGTCATGAAATCTTGCACGTGGACACACCGCATAGGTTTGTTGTGTGGGTTTTAAAAACAGTGAATATGGAGCTCCATCGGAGTGTCTGGCAAATGAGGAAGGCACTTTTTCTACCATCTACTCCTCTTCCCAAACTAAGTAGGAGAAACTTCTTTTAGTTCCTTTCAAATGTAAATATATTACCTGAGAAGGGTACTAAGTTAACTCATTAGCACTTCCTAACACTTGAGCAGAGTTTATCAGATTAACTACAGAAAACAAGGTCCTGAGGCAATGGGATGTCAGTTGCATAAATGTTGACACAGACAAGCTAGTATGGAAAGTAAATAAATAATGTTCCATCTTCTTTTTGCTTGTGGGTGTGCACTTTCTGGAGTGCTTTTGTTATCAGTCTCGTTCAATCCTCAGAGATCTCTGTTTAGGAGAAGGGATTCAATAAACTTTAAAGCATGGACCCAGCCTCAAACAGCTCATAAATGAATGGCATAGCTAGAATTAGAACGCCAGTCTTCTGACTCAGAAGTCCGAAGGAGGCCTGGCTGTCTGGAGGCCAGAATGAGAACATCGAAGAGGAAGGGAACAGCAAGGTAAGGATTTCTTTCTTTCTTTTTTTTTTTTTTTAACATCAAGTATTTTTTTAAAATATATTTTATTGGTTTTTTTACAGAGAGGAAGGGAGAGAGATAGAGAGCCAGAAACATTGATGAGAGAGAAACATCAATCAGCTGCCTTCTGCACATCCCCCACCGGGGATGTGCCCGAAACCAAGGTACATGCCCTTGAATCAAACCCGGGACCCCTGAGTCTGCAGGTCGACGCTCTATCCACTGAGCCA
This sequence comes from Eptesicus fuscus, assembly GCF_027574615.1. Classification (NCBI taxonomy): domain Eukaryota; kingdom Metazoa; phylum Chordata; class Mammalia; order Chiroptera; family Vespertilionidae; genus Eptesicus; species Eptesicus fuscus. Next base: position 82,681,933 of record NC_072483.1, on the reverse strand, counting down.
AACCAGCCAGGGCAAGGTAAGGATTTCTTAAAGAGGGGAGAAGAGGTGGGGTGCTTGTCCCCTTCATGAAGGGCTCCTCTTAGGTACCTTCCTCCCACCTTCTCCCAGTGTGTTTGGGATTTCTGTTTCTATATTTGTCCTGATCTTATTTACACAGAATCTCACATGGGACAATCCTTTTGGTGACCAAAGATGGCCTAATGTTCAATTCTCAAACAAGGTTCCTAAATATTCATGATTATGTTGATTTGACCCAAATCTAAAAGCAAAATAAGATCACATTTCAAATTTTTTAAAAAATAATCTTCAAATCATACTTACAGAATATGCGATGATACTAGAAAAATCTAGCTTCATTTTTCCTATTCTTGACTACATTTAGGATATTTGATTTTTTTCCTTGAAATGCTATTGATTATTACCCGTTTTAGTCATTTGAAATCCAGAGCACAGTGAGTGTTAATGGCAAAACATAGCCTATTTTTACATCCTTTCCTGTGGAAAACACATATAAAAAGGAAAGATTCTTATAAATATTGCTGATTTTGTAAGTCATACATATTTGTAGCTTTAAAAATTAAAACATTAGAGAAGGGTATAAATGAGACAGTGACGCTTCCCCCATAATCCCATTCTTTAGCATGAAGCACAGTTAATAACTACACAGGTCCTTTCAGACTTTATTTTACAGAGTTTATGAAGCACTTTCACATACTTCATCTCATTGAAACCTCACAGCAGCAGTATTCAATTATAAATGTGAGATTGGGGAAATTGTTTTCCAGTGAACTTTAATAACCTTCTCACAAAAGGGAGCTACCATGACTGACCACCTTCTATTCATTTTTGCAAACCTAGGCCCTGATTGATTCACTGTGACCTTTTGTGCTCAATTCAAATAGCAAAGAGCAGACTGGGCTGCGGGAAGCGGAATCAATCCAAAATCTGCTAAGCAGTTTAGTTCTATCAGCTACAGCCTTAGCTAAACACAAAACATTTGCATGAGTAATAGATAAAGATGGAGCAGTCTTCCAAATTACTTTAAGGGATGCCTCTTCCAAGATTAGTAACACAGAAAAATGTAGGATGAGCCGGTCTAAACCATGGTATAAAACTGGGTTCAAATTAGAGTAAATGGTGGTATCTCCTCCCATATAAGTGGGTAGAGAAATACTTCACACATCAATTACCACTGGAGATAAAGTAACTGCTCTCCAATTAATGGAATAAAACAAGTCCCCCCAGGCTAACAGCACAGTCTTGGGGTTAGTTGCTTAATTAGTCCATTCTTTGTTCTAATAGATCTTTTAGATAAGATCTGGAAATCAAGTCTAGGTGGGGGCGGGGAGGGAGTTGGCGAGAAGAATCTTATGTGAATCTTATGTGAATCCTATTACCAAATTTTTAAACTGCACTAATGGAAAGATAAGGACCTTGATTCCTAAAAGCCAAATCAACTTCATCTCTTAAATTAGTGTGTATATAATGAACTGTTTATTTGGCCTCTGAAGTTGCTCCAAAGAACCTATTATGATGGCCAAGGACTATCCATGATTACATTTCCCTCCGAGTACAAATTGAAAAATAGCTCATATATTTTAGCCTTGATTCGTTTTTCTAAATCATGAGCAAAAATATTTACTAGGCAAATTGCTCATCTTTATTATCGGGGCCTTAACATTGGATGCTTATATTGTTCTCTTCAGCTCTGGTTTCAAACGGAAGCAGGAGGAGGTAGTGACCTAAGTAGGTTTGATTTCCACTGAAACAAAAAGGCAGCAAGTCTCTGAGCTCTCTGGACTCTGAGCAAAATGCAGAATGGCTCGGAGTGCTGTGACCTGGCTTGAAATCTTGTAATGGCTCTGATAGTGATTCATGTCCTCACAAAACAAAGGGCTATCTCTCTAACCCTTCACAGCTCAGCCAGCCTCCTCCACTGAGCTGCTTTTCATGAGGAGACTCTGGCAGCCAGGCTGAGAGAAAAAGGACACTCGGGGAATTTTAAGTGCTTTGGATCAGCAGTTGTCATATACAATTGATGTTCATTTATATTTCACTAGCCAAAATCTAATGCTGCCGAAAATTGGGGGAAAAGATTTCAAAGACTAATCAGGCCCAATCCTGCTTTAATGTAAAAAAAATGAGCTGTCTTACCTTTTTTCATTCCTAGTATCAGAGGGAGATTTAATGTTTCCTGACAGAGCTTTAAATACTTTGCTGTTCGGACTTCAATGAATTCACAATAATTATATCAGTTAAACCAGCTTGGTTTTTCCAAAGCTGTTTCAAGCTTAGAGTACGTTTGAACTCCTTATCATGGCCTTCATCCTTTGATATCAGGTTTAAGAGAGAAAGGGCCAATCCTCAGATGGATCACCACTTAACCATTTAACCCCTTTACCTATTAGTTGTTTGTGTTTTAATCTATCAACTCAGTAGTCTATAATTTCCCAGACTCCTCCTTTCCAGGAAGTTTAATTGCACAGAATGTAGGAGCCATATGCTATTCCCAGTGGAGAGTTTCAAGGAAGACCCAGTGATTTTTAATTCCCAGAAGATCAAGCAATAAAGACTTCAGTAGATTATCATTAAGAATTGATTTAGCATTTAGTGTCTAACTAAACATTTTATAGGAGCTTTTATTTTGTCATTTATATGAAGGAGGCTAAAAATTATCTTTGTTTCACAAGTGGAGAGAAGGCGAAATATCAATAAATCATTGTTGTTTTTTGGGAGGAGAAGAGGGGAATACCAGTTTCTTTAGGTAAAAATTAATTCTATGCATCCCTCATCACTCCCTCAAGAAATCCAACAATTTCATCACAGTTTTGGCTTCCATCAGTGCGCTCACTCTGAACCACATTCTCCAGTAAAATGAGATCTTATTGATACAAGGAGTGAACAAACAAAAGAGTTCTGATCTTTCTTCAGAAGAATAGCCAAAGGGCACTAACCATGTTCACATAAAGCTATAAAGCAACTGGATGAATCAGAAGGCCTCCCCTCTGTGTAAGGGATGGTAGTGTAGACCCTTATTTCTTCAGGTGACCACTGAATCCCCACAGCAGAATCCGACCACTGAACCCCCACAGCAGAATCCGACCACTGAACCCCCACAGCAGAATCCGACCACTGAACCCCCACAGCAGAATCCGACCACTGAACCCCCACAGCAGAATCCGACCACTGAACCCCCACAGCAGAATCCGACCACTGAACCCCCACAGCAGAATCCAACCACTGAACCCCAGAGCAGAATCCGACCACTGAACCCCCACAGCAGAATCTGACCACTGAACCCCCACAGCAGAATCCGACCACTGAACCCCCACAGCAGAATCCGACCACTGACCCCCCACAGCAGAATCTGACCACTGAACCCCCACAGCAGAATCCGACCACTGAACCCCCACAGCAGAAATTGGGAACAAAGAGTTCCCAAATATGATCACAAGCCAGTGATCATATTTGGGAACTCTTTGTTTTCCCATGTAAAGAGAAATTAGACATTATAGAGTATATACGTATTAATAAAAAAAGAAATTATCAAAGAGATGAACATAAGTGGCTGTAAAATCAGAGCTGGCCTTTAAAATACACACATTGCAGGGTCAAAATAGAGGAGAGATGATAATAAGACAAGGTTTGCTTTGAACTTCTCAGTCAACATTTATCGTATTTTATCTTAATTTTCTAATAACTATTTGTTATTTTACATTTGATTATCTCATAAATCCAAGCTTTCATAATTTGATGTTCTGCTTTTTAATGTTGTCTTACCCTATTTGCATGCTATTCCAAGATAAATATTAGCAACTAAAATTTCTATTTTCATTCTAAGTAGGAAAATGTTTGATGATATTAATAGGCTAACTTACAAAAGGTTACCTCTTAAGGCAACAAATTTGGACTGTTTGTAGGATTAATGCCAAGTTGGCATTTTCCCCTTTAAGTTGTGTATATGTCAGGTAGCTCAAGCTATACCATTAGTGTGAGCATTTGCCCTAACCAAAAATTTACACTCTACATGTCATCAGCTAGCCTTCAAATCAGATAGCCCCCGAGGTGGTTCCTAGCAAGATGAAGGTGGTTTTAGCTATCTTAATGTTCCAACAGCACCAGAGTATTCTTAATCAGCATAATGCATGTTAAAAAGGGGTTTCAATCAATGACTTGTCAGTTAGTATTTAGGAACATTAGAAGTGGGTATGAAAATAGTGATAATAAATACATGTGGATTGTATAAAATATTCTAGAGATTCCCACCCTGCTTGCATAAATAGAATAATTTAGAAAACCCTATGGCCTGTATCATTAGGGATATTGTTTTCTAGATTGCTCAGTGTCTGGTCATTTACTTGGTCCTCAAATGGCCTAATATGTAGGTTAACTGAATCCTGCCTCTAGAAGATAGCCATATCTGCCTCAAGTGAACATTGCACACACTGGTATAGTTAGAACACCTAAAGACTAAGAGCTAGAATTTCATCAGACTTATTAGAATAGGTTTATATGAGTTGTTTTGTGTCTGCTTCCTAATAAATGTTTAATAGGCCATCTTTATATGTGGCCAAATTTCATCAGAGATTTACTTTCAATATAAACTGGTAAAGAGGTTGTTATTCCATATCCATCTCTAATTACTGGTGGTTACCATTACCCACAAAATAATCATTGTAATATTATGCATTACTCAACATTGATCTCTCTTTAGTCCCATCCCAGATTTTGTTAATGTCACCCAGGTGCTTGTAGGCAATTAGAGGACAATAAACTTGTAGATCTCTAAACTACAGACCCGGAGAAATACAGTAGGATTCAACACTTGCACATGGCTCTCCGGGGTTAGCAGTCCCCTCAGACTCTATGGTTGACTTTGACTATTGCCTGTTCTTTGCTCCCAAGTTCCTGAGGCTATTAAGATTTTTCTACAACCTCCATGGGACTCCTGATCAATACTTTCTGCAGTAACTTTCTTCAGTGGGGCCATGGTCAAACCTTTTGGTAGTTGCCCATAAGAAAGAACACAGATATAGACATCCTAGGGCCATGTCATAAGTAGAAGTGATTATGATAATTATGATGATGATTAAAACAATTTCCACGTGGCAAAAACATGTGTCATCATAGATTGTGTTTGATTGTATATAAAATATAGCTCAAGGAATGTTGGCTTAAACTACTAAAAGTTTTCTCTCTCTCCAAATACATGTAGAGTTGGACAATCTAAAGCTGGTTCAGGGCTTCAATGGTGCTTTCTGGGACTCAAAGTCTATTTTCCTATTGCCATTATTAGTTTGTGGTTCTTGTACTATGCTTTAAAATTGGCTATAATACCCCTAGGCATATAATGGGAAAGGAAATATAGTAAAGGGCTTTTAAAAAATAAGTTTTACCTTTTTATTCAGGAAAGAAAGCTCTATCCAGGGAATTTCCCTTACATTACATTGGCCAGAACTTTGTTGGTCCCTAGCTGCAAGGGAGTTGGGGAAGAGAGTAACATTAGCAGGGCATATCACCATTCTAAACAAAATGAAATCCTGATAGTAAGGAATAAGGGAAATGAATATTATAAGACAACAAGTAGTGTTTACAACTACAACTATACACAGTCACTTTATACCTGGCATATCTGGTATTGCATTAAAGTAACCATTTTTCATATAATGACACTAAGGATCAGTCTTTTAGTAACTTGCCCAAGAAAATGACAGATCCATTATTTGAATCCAGGTCAACTTGAATAACAAAAACAACAATGCTAATAAGGTAGCTACTCAGTATTCCAGCTTAGAAGGATTCAATTGAGGAAGAGTGTAAAATGAGAACAGAAGATCCAAGAAACAGCCTCTTTCTCTATATTGATATATATTCTTGATGAAGTCACAAGGGAATATCTACCACAAAATATTATACTTGCTTATTACCTACCCAATGACAAGAAAATTAGTAAGGTCTAAGCTGGTGTTTGACCATGTGCCAGAATATGCCCCTAGTGTTTTTTTCTTGATGCAAAGGGCTTCTTTCTCTATATTGGTATATATTCTTGATGAAGCCACAAGGAAATATCTATCACAAAATATTACAATTGCTTATTGCCTACCCAATGACCATTTTCCAATCTTTTCTAACAGAACTCCCATTTTACCAAAAACATTAGGCTCAATTAAACTGCTCTCTTCCACAGGCTTCCTTGTCTCTATGGGGTGGCTTTTGACAGATGACTGGCCAATGACATATAAGTAACCACAGTCTCTTGGTGAGGGCTTCCTAAAAGTTATTGTTTATTGTTGAAAAGAGACAAGCTCATGCTCACTTTGGCAGCATATGTGCTAAAATTGGAATCACTCAGAGAAGATTAGCATGACACTTGCACAAAGACAGCACACGTATTTGTGAAGCATTTTGTATTTTGCAGTTCCCAGAGGTCATTTGACACTTTGCTGGTTAATACCAAGGAAACCATTTGAGTCAAAGTACAACATGTGGCCTCCAATATTGAAATTGTGATTTTCCCTACAGAGAGGGAGCCCAAGTGGTTCATTCATTTGCCTTTTCTCTTTCAGTCTGGAATGCAGTTGTGATGTTCAGGGGGGCTGCAGCCACTTTATGAGCATGAAAATTATAGCCTCATACTCAGGGTGGCACAACAGTGGAAAGATAGGCAACTGCTTACCTCCTGAGTCTCTGAACCTCCATACCAACATAATTTTGCCTATCTCTGGGACTTGCAATGTTTTACAAATAACACATCCTATTTAGTGAAGCTACTGTTGCCGGGAACCAATCCCAGCATGTAATAATTACAAGAGTTACATCAAAAGGTTGGTGAAACTTGGGGGGCTCAACAAGGGCTGAGCCACATATGTAGTTTACCTGTTGGAATGGCTAAAAGGCACTTCCCCCAAACCTGAATAGGATTGTTTACTGACAGACAGCTCAGAGCATCTTAAATCTGCATGTTATTGCCTACTGTTGGCCAAACACCTGAACAGTTGTAGGCTATCCTCCAAACTGACAATGCTTCTGAAAACCCTATTATCTCCACCTTGCCTTAGGACAAATTGTGTTAATAAATAGCATGGGGTCCTGAGTCAAGGGGTAGTCTTTCAGTTCATTTAGCTGAAGCTCCTCTGACCCCCAATGCCTTTCAAAATTATCTTTCGTCTTTGGACTCCTTCTTAATTATCTACGCACAGCCTTTCTCCAGATTGCAGAACCCCTTGTTAATGCTAGGACAAGAACCCCAGCACACTGTGGTTGTTTTGTTGTTATTGTTGTTGCTTAAAATAACACCTACTGATAATAATGGCCATGCTAGTCTTCCCTTTCATCAACTTGATTCTGTTAACTGCCAAAGTTATCTCCACATCATTATCATTGCCCCAGCTTCCCCTCTATGGGTGAGTAGGTCTGATGTTAATTAATCTGGAAGGGGTGGGTTTATGGCTCTGGTACCTTGCACTAAAGAAGACCTTGGGGCAATAAGATGACACTGTATGAAGAACATAGTTTTTGGCAAATCTTTCATGACAAATTTAACTCACCCACTCTAAGCCTCAAATTCCTTATCTCTAAAATGAATAATATAATATCTACCTAAATATTTACTGAGAGGTATGTGAAGTGCTTAATTGAAGTGGCAGTGATACATATGTATATGTTTTACTTTATTATAAACTAGAGGCCCGGTGCACGAAATTCGTGCATGGGGGTGCTGTCCCTCAGCCCAGCCTGCACCCTTTCCAATCTGGGACCCACCTCTAAGGGATGTCCGACTGCCCATTTAGGCCAGATCCTGATAGTATCGAGCCTAACCGGGCAGTTGGACATCCCTCTCACAATCCAGGACTGCTGGCTCCCAACTGCTCACCTGCCTGCCTTCCTGATTGCCCCTAACCACTTCTGCCTGCCAGCCTGATCACCCCCTAACCACTCCCCTGCCAGCCTGATTGATGCCTAACTGCTCCTCTGCCAGCCTGTTTGCCCCTAACTGCCCTCCCCTGAAGGCCTGGTCCCTCCCAACTGCCCTCCCCTGCTGGTCATCTTGTGATGGCCATCTTGTGTCCACATGGGGGCAGCCATCATTGACCACATAGGGGGAGCCATCTTGTGTGTTGGAGTGATGGTCAATCTGCATATTACTCTTTTATTAGATAGGATTCCACTCTCTCACGAACACAAATGGAATAAGTTATCTCACCCTTTCCCATTCCTTTCCCAGTGCAATTCCTCCATCTTCATGTTATAATTTCCTTTGGAAAAACATTTCCCCCTGAAGTTTGTTCATAGCTTTCATTTTATCTGGATTTTATGTGACTAAAATATTGGAAGGTTAGGAAGTGGGGAGAAGAAAAAGGTCCATAGAGTATGACCCTGGGCATGGATGACTTTGCTCTCAGGCAGAAGAGAACTTACAAGAAGAGAACAGGCAAACATCTCCCCTTCCTCAGAACTTCCACTCTTCCCCAAGGGAGAAAGGGAACCAAGTTTGTGACCATATCTTTAGACTCACATCACAAAGTGTATCTGCATTTTTAGTTAGGGTTTCCTGGAGAGCTAAGTCTTCTGAGATGTGCTTTTGAAATGAAGTCATCATCACCTATGGTGCATGTTTATAATACACACAAACATATACCACATACATATTTTTATATAACATTAGACTCTGTTGCCATGGAAACTATTACAGGGTAACAAATTAAGCATTGTGACACCACTGTAATAAGAAAAAAGAAATTCAAATGAAACACCAAGCATTTCTTTAAGCACAAATAGCTTTAGTAATTAAATAGACAAAAACAACACAGAACACCACAAATTAATATTTAGAAGCCTTTTTCCAGTAAGAAAAATCAGCTTTGATGTTGTTTGCCATTTTTCATTGTGTTGCATTATACATCTTTATGAATTCACTTTGGCACTAGGTTAGCAAGAATAGATCTGTTCCATCAGAGGCCTCACACACCTAAAAGCTCAACTCTCCTTCTAACCAGGTCCACCTTCCATAGTCAGTGAGAAAGAATTTATGGCTCTTTTTATTCATCAAAAGGGGACTTCTTAAAAAGAAAGCTCAGATGTGAAGTTGGTCTTACATCCCTTGTTTCATCCAGACAACATGTAGAACTACCCCTGGGGTTTTGAATATATTAACATCCTTTCACAATTAACCCTAATGGGACAAGTGTAGCATTTTTTTTTCCCAAGCAGATATATTCAAAGCCGAAAAATACATATGTTTAAATAGATCTCATTATATCAGCTACACCAAATCTCTCCTCTTTACACACTGAGGATTGTACCTCTTTTCACTGTCATGCAACATTAACATAGAAAGGCATACACAAGAATGACATGGATTTGACAAAAAATTAATGATTTGTACATCACTTTAATGCCTCAAATCTGCAATTCATGTATGCTAATTAGTTCATAATGGGCTGTTGAAGAACAGAACTGTCATCCTGCTGCTTCACAGGTTTCTGGAAGCTCCGATTCAGCACAGACTTGCCGCTTGGCTGCTGGGTTCTGGGCTGTAACACGGCAGATCTATGATAGCATTTTCCCCCCTGCACGATTGTTTCCTGGATGTGGTGCTTTAATCTATCAGAGTTATGATGGCATATCTCAAATAAGTGGTTCCTGGGTGCCGCAATACATACCGGGAGCAATAGCATGGTATCACTATATCTAAATGATTGATCTCTGGATTTTAGGCTGCCAGGCTACACCTCAGAGGGCAGCTGTCAGCTTTCTAAATGTATGAAGTTGTATTATGCAGCACATTTGGAAAATGTATGTACAATTTTTTTTAATTTACAGATAAAAAGGGCTGTAAAACTTGAAGAGAGAAAACCAAGGGAGCTAAAAAGATCAGATATCTTTTCTTACTGTGAAATCAGGTATAGCTCCCCAATGCAAGACAACCAGCTACCAGTACTTTTTTTCTGAGTGTGTGTGTTTTAGGGTGGAGGGTGGGGAGGGCGTATTTGTGCTATCTGGGCAGAAACAAAGACTGTTACACAACACGAGAGAGGAAGGTTGGACTGCTTCACAAACCAAATGAAAACATCAGGACTGACTGGAAGCTGTGAGATTTGAAAACATGTTGCTCTGTTTTTACTGGAGAGAAACTGGTTTTCCCTGATCTCATGATAGAAGCTTGGCCTATGGTGATTCTCATGTCACATCGGCTGATCTGCAAACCCAGAGAGAAGACTACACAAAATAAAGAAGCATCCAATTTGTATTTAGGTTTGAAATATCAGTCAGGATCCTAATTGCTGAAATTTTGTCTTAAAGACTCCAAAATGAAGATGTATTTAATGGAAATTTCTTTTTCCACTGAAAAATATGAACTAGAGGCTATAATGGGAGAACTGGGCCAGGCCAGGGAAATAAAATATTTCAAATGTAGTTGAGCTATTAAGGGTTTTTAGATAATTAGAAATAGACACTTTATACTATGGAAAATAATGGTATATTAAAAGGGAGTTTAAAAGTGAAAAAATATTATCAAATTAGTAAGAATTTTTTGTTTGTTAGAGCTTTATTTATTAGAGCTTTAAGGCCTTTATGCAAGCATAGAGGGGGAAATGGTGAAAATAATAGGAATGGTGAAAACACAGTAGTAATAAATTTTCATATGCCAAAAAAAACACCCCACAAGAGTTAAGTTTCTACAACATCTCATAAACATTTCAATGAAATGACATTGAACAAAACGAAGTTGAGGACCTCCTGTATTTCAAATATGTGTATTCTATAGTATGTCTTTGGATCTCAACAAAACTCTTAAAAAATACCATTATGGCCTTGGCTGGGTGGCTCAGTTGGTTGGAGTGTTGTCCCATACACCAAAATGTTGCAGGTTCAATTCCTGATGATGGCACATACCTAGGTCTCGGGTTCAATCCCAGGTCAGGGCATGTATGGGAGGCAACAGATCAATGTTCATTTATCCCATCGATGCTCTCTCTCTCTCTCTCTCTCTCTCTCTCTCTCTCTCTCTCTCTCTCTCGGTGTACCAGTTATTAATGAGGATTTTTTTCAGTAGTTGGAGATACACATATGTTGATATATATGCAATTTGATATATATGCAATTTTGTTGTATTGACAACAAGCTTCAAAACTGCATATGTCAAATTTTCTGAAGGTATTAATATCATAGATATTTTTATGCTTAAAAATGTAGAATTTTGTGCCCCAAAAAAACAGCATTTGCGGGAAGTTTTAATTCATTACTTTACTTTGAAGAAAAGTGCTGCTGAAAGTTACCGTATACTTCGGGAAGCTTATGGTGAACATGCTCCATCTCAAGATACTTGTGAATGCTGGTTTAAACGCTTTAAAAGTGATGATTTCAATGTGAAAGGCAAAGAACATCCAGGTCAATTTGAACCATGCTTTGATCGTAAAACGACCAGAATGTTCCAGAAGACACGGCAAAGTAATTTTGCTTCATGATGACGCACCATCACACACTTCAAAACCAGTTAAAGACACGTTAAAAGATCTTGCCTGGGAAGTACTAACGCACCCTCACCGTATTCACCAGACCTTGCTCCTTCAGATTACCACTTGTTTTGATCGATGGCACACACACTTTCTGAGCAGCACTTCAAAACATACGAAGAAGTGGAAAATTGGGTCTCTGAATGGTTTGCCTAAAAAAACAAGAAAAGTCCTATTGGGACGGTATCCACAAATTACCTGAAAGATGGGGGAATTGTGTAGCTAGCGATGGACATTACTTTGAATAAAGCACTTCTGATGTTTCTCTTGAAATTATCGTGCTTTCTTTGATTACAAAATCCACATTATTAATCAGTACATCATATTGTACCAGTTAATATATATATCCTTCTCTCCTCTCTCTATCATTCTCTCTCTCAAATCAATAAAAACATATACTCTGGCGAAGATTAAAAAAAATTATGAAAATAATAAAGACCACAAAAGAGGAGAAAATATTTACAATAATTATATTTTACTTGTATCCAGAATATATAAAGAACACTTATAACTTGATAATAAGGGAAGAAATAACCCAATAAAACAATGGGCAAGAGATTTCAACAAACATTTACTTAAAAAAGAAATATATAGGACTGTCTCATAAGCCTATGAAGAAATATTCAACAATATTTGTTATCAGTGCAATATAATTTAAAAACACAATGAGATACCACTACTCCCCTATTAGAATGACTACAACTAAAAGGAATGATAATACAAAACATTGGCCATGATGTGAAGGAACTAGAATTTTAATACATTGTTGGAGTGAGTGTAAACTTATAAAGCCACTTTGGGAAATTATTTGACAGTTTCTTAAAAAAAGTTAAACATGTATGATCTTATAACACAGCAAGAATTAAAAGCATACATCTATATAACATTTGAGTATTTATAGCAGATTTATTAAAAATAGAGCAGAATTGGAAAAAAATCCTCCCCTGCTTTGGGGCCCCAATAACATATATATTTGTATTTGAACTCTCTCCCAGTACACTGACAGTCTCTCCTTTTAATTTCCAACTTAAAAAAAATTCCCTCTGGGTTTCATTTTGGATAGCTCCTATTGCTTTGTCTTCGAGTTCACTAATCTTTTTTCTCTAATATTTAATCTGTTGTATTTTTTATCTCAGATATTGTAGTTTTCATCTTTAGAATGTCAATTTGATTCATTTTATGTCTTCTATTTCTCTAGCCTCCAGGTACAATCTTTTCTCTAGCCTCTTTAACTTATTGAATCTATAATAATAAATGGATAATATGCTAATTAGACCAGATGATCTTCTGGATGAAGCTGTGGTGGGCGGGGGCCGAGCCCCTTGTATGAATTTCGTGCACTGGGCCTCTGGTACTGTTATAACAACTCTTTTAATGCATTGACTACTAAGTCTATTATCAGTATAATTCTTATATCAGTTTCATTTAATTGATTTTTATCCTTATTATGGGTCATACTTTCCTGCTTCAATTGTTAATTGGATGTGTTAATTCTGTTCATTTCTGAGTGGATGTCAGACATTGAAAATTTTACCTTTTTGGATGCCGGATATTTTTGTATTCCTGTAGATATTTTTGAGCTTTGTTTTGGTATACAGTTGAGTTATTGACAGTTTGATACTTTCAGAACTTACTTTTGAGCTTTTATTCTAAGTGTATCTTTGTCTTAATATTGAAGCTAAACCTTCTGAGAACTGCACCCAAACATTACAAGGTTTTCCAGTCTGCCTGATGAGAACGGAGCTATTTCTGGCTTTGTGAGAGTTCCAGTTACTGTCTCTCCTATATTTTCAAGGAGTTATTTCCCTAGACCTGGACAGAGTCCTCACAAACCTGTACTGATTAGTACTTAGCTGAAGACTCTAGCAGGACTCTCTACAGATCTCTGTTCTCTCTTCTGATTTCTATCCTGCAAAACCCAGCCGCACAGACTTCCATTTCTCTCCAACATCAGGAGAGAGTGCTCCGCCTGGGTTTCCATGTTCCGTGACATGGCCAAAAACTCTCTCCTGGCAGCAAACCAGGGCAAGTGTAGGGCTCTCTGTATTTGTTTCCCATCTCACAGGACTCACTGTCTTTCACTGTTTGCTGTTCAAATGTTAATAACCATTGTGCTATATATTGTGTCCAGTTTTTTAGTTGTTTCGGGAAGAAAGGTAATTTAGATTCTTGTTACTTAGACATGGCTGGAAGCAAAAAATAAAATAAATCCCATTTAAGTTCATTTCTGAATGGATGTAAGACATTGAGAATTTTGCCCCACTGCTTAGTGTTATTTTTGATGAGCAGTTTTTAATATTCAGTAAGTCCACTTTATTAACCTTTTCTCTTTCATTGTGCTTAGGACTGTGAAGAATACAATAAAAAGTAATATACAGCATCTGCTTTTCTAAGAAGCTCTTAATCTTGTAAAGGAGTAGAGAGTTACAAATAATATTTTGGAATAAAGGAAGGCTCACCTGCTCATTTGAAATGAGTAAAAAATGAATAGTTAAGTATAGAAATGGCCAAAAGTTTGTGGGTTGAAAGTAGAAAAGGCTATTGTGTTAAGCAGAAAAATAGCCTCCAGGGATGTCCAAGTCTTAACCATTAATATTGTAAATGTTTTTCCTTACAGAAAAAAAGGAATTGTGAAGACGTGATTAAGTTAAGAATCCCATGATGTGAGCCCATATAATCACAGTCCTTATACGAGGAGGAGGGAGGCAGGAGAGTCAGAAAAGGAGATGTGACCATGGAAGTAGGTGTCGGAGCTCTGAGATCACTGGAAGGGGCTGCGAGTCAAGGATTGAAGGCAACTTCTAGAAGCTGGAAAAGATGAGAAAACAGATTTTCTCCTAGAGTCTTCCGAGGGAACATAACTCTACCAAAACTTTAATTTTAGTCTCGTGAAACCCATTTTGGCGTCTGAACTTCAGAACTATGTGATGACAAATGTGTGTTGTTTTAAACCAAGTTTATGGTAATGTGTTACAAAGCCAATAGGAAAGTAATATGGGTATTGAGTAGAAAGGCTGCTCTTTGCTCCGATCCCAATAGTGAGGTTGCTAGGGGTAAACTTTCCATATGGAGGCCTCCTCTTACAGCGGTGATCATCGTTTCCCCGCTGATGTACGAAGAACTAAGTTTCCAGTGCCTGGTTCTTTCCATCAACCTCTTTTGCTGGAATAAGTATTTGGACTCAAAGTGATGGTACTTCTTAGGCAGGTGCTTTTAGCAACACTGCCTTCTTGTGAATCAGCAGTTCCCCATCCTCCACCCCCCAATCCTAAAGGGGGCTCACATTTCACAAGGGCAGAAGGCAGGCAATAGTTATCTTAGACCTGAAATTAACATTTTTATAATATTTCTTGCACTCCAAGTGGAACAATCTCTTCCCCTTTATACAATTTGACTTTCTGCGTATGATCAGAAACACAGGCTTGAATATCCAACGTAGAGGATAGGTTATAGATGACTCTCCTGACCATATTTTCTTCAGCTTGATTTCCCTTTTCTTGAAGAAATGCTCTTCACCATATTTATCCAGTGAAGTTATTGTCATAATGCCTGGCTACCTTGCTGTCCACCTGAGGTTAAGTCAAAATGCTTATTAATTAATGAAAACTCCTTAATAGCCAGCATACATTGTCTGTGTGAAGACTCCAAGCAAACTCAAGTCTTTTTGCCCAGATTTAGAGAGTGAGCAGCCGAGGAGATAAAATGCAGAGAGCTAAGCAGTCTCGTTCCTGTCCCTGGTGGGAACAGAGCCACGGGACACATGGCTGTCACTTGGGTTGCAAAAGTCCTCTCTGCATGTGGGGATGTGCACAGACAAGCAATGAGCTGAGCATCACGCACAAGCATTGTGTTCGATGAGAACCTTGCTCCTGGCTAAATAGCAAATAGCAGGACGCATTGTTGAAGCTGATCCCAACTCACTTGGCCTCTCCATGAAAAAT
The DNA here is from genome assembly GCF_027574615.1 of Eptesicus fuscus. Taxonomy (NCBI): domain Eukaryota; kingdom Metazoa; phylum Chordata; class Mammalia; order Chiroptera; family Vespertilionidae; genus Eptesicus; species Eptesicus fuscus. The sequence goes on along the minus strand of NC_072483.1, from coordinate 82,666,476 downwards.
GAACAATGCTTCCCAGGCTCATAAATCCAGGCACTATGCTGAAAGTCCAGCAAAGCAAGATGGAGGCAGTGGCCTTAACAATCAGATTGCTCACTGTTGTTTTGTGTGTGTGTGTGTTTTCCCTGGGTTCAGGGAAGAGGCTTTATAAGGTCCTTGTGAAGCAAGTCAAGACAAGAATTCAAAACAAATCAGGTAAAATAAAATGTTCATGAGCAGGATTAGATTCACAGTGTCCTAAATCTGCTTGGTTGATTCTTTTATTTACCAGCTGGGTAATGGTTTTACATTCAGATTGTGTATCCACAAAGGATCAAAATACTAGAAAATATTTTTTAAAATTAGGTGGCCAACTTTCCCTTTCTTGACCACATGATATGAAGAAATTGGTTAGACTGACCTAATTTCCTCTATTTTTATTTTAGTTGATTAAAATAAAGTTTTCATTTTTAATTTTTAAAAAATGTTTATGGTGGTAAAATATACATATCATACCATTTAACATGCTCATCATTTTTTAAGTACAGAGTTCAGAGGATGTAAACACATTCAAACTGTTGTACAACCATCACCACCATCCAGCTCCAGAACTCTTCATCTTGCAAAAGAGAACTCTATATCTAATAAACAATAACTTCCCGTTCCCCCATCTCCTCAGCTCCTCGCAACCAGCATCTACTAGAAAGTTTCCATTGTAAAATGGGTTCAATGTGAGGTTGTTCAATGTCCGGCTTTACACACACACACACACACACACACACACACACACACACACACACAAACCCTTCTTTCATCTTTTTCCCCCATTTTATGACCTGACAGATTCTCAGTATGGCATAGGCCAGTGGTTGGCAAACTCATTAGTCAACAGAGAGACAAACCGCGGCTCGCGAGCTGCATGCAGCTCGCGAGCCACAGTTTGCCGACCACTGGCATAGGCTAAAGCAATACTGGTATAATTGAATTGTGATTCTAATTTTTTATGCCATCATCTGGCTCCCAGAACACTGATATCACATTCTCCATTTGTGGAGTTGTCAGTGAGATGGTGTATAAAGGTTGGGAATAGAGTTGAAAGAGACCTGGCTTGCAGAAACAGTGTGAGGTCAAAAGTATCTTAGAAGCTTGCTGGGCTGGAGGATACACGTTGGTACATGTGAACTGAGGAGTTAATAGGGCAGGTGAGGCGACTTTTAAGCTAGGAGGAGTTCAAGGGAGTTTTGTCCTAAGTGTTAGATGATTAAGCAAAGACAATGTAATGCTGGTAAACTCTGTGAACAGAATTAGTGAATCATTGAGTCATGATTCAGGTGGTTTTTTAGAATAATTATGACCTGAGACTAGGTGGCCCATTGTATTTCTTTAATGGCTACAGAAATACAAAAAATGTTACAGTCTTAAACTTTGAAATGAAGTTGAAATAGGAAATTATAAAATTTATGCCATTTGCATGCAAGTGGCCTCACTGTTATCACTTTATGCAGCAAATGAATTATTTAGCATCTATTATGTGCTAGGCAGTCAGAGTTCAACAATGAACAAGACAGTCATGGTTCTTACTTTTCATGGAGCTTAAATCTTTGGGAGAAAAATATGGTAGGCTGACAAATGCTGGAAGTTGTAAATATGTTACCTTGCACAGTAAAAGGAACTTTGCCACTGTGGTTAATTCAAGGTTCCTGAGCTGGAGAAATGAGCCTGTATCATCTATGTGGGCCCAATGAATTATAAGGCTCCTTATAAGAGGGAGGCCTCAGAGTCAAAGGGAGATGTGATAACAAAGCAGAGGTTAGGAAGGGAGAGGATCCTGTGCTGCTAGCTGTGAAGAGGGAGGAAGGGGCCGTGAGGCAAGGAATGCAGGTGGCCTTTAGCAGCAGGAAAAGGCAAGAAAACGAATTCTTCCCTGAAGCCTCCAGAGGGAGTGCAATCCTGCTAACACCTAGATTTCAGCCTAGCAAAATCCGTTTCTGATTTCGGACCTCCAGAACTATGAAATGATACATTTGTGTTAAGCCATGAAGCTTGTGGTGATTCGTTACAAGAGCAATAGGAAAATAACACCAAAATATCAATCACTCCACCTCCGTTTCACAATTATTGTGAGGGTGCCATGAAGGGAAAGTACAGAATGCCATTAAAAAGCATAAGAGAGCCCTGACCGGTTTGGCTCAGTGGATAGAGCATCGACCTGCGGACTGAAGGGTCACAGGTTCAATTCCGGTCAAGGTCATGTGCCTTGGTTGCGGGCACATCCTCAGGAGGCAGCTGATGGATGTTTCTCTCTCATCGATGTTTCTAGCTCTCTATCCCTCTCCTCTCCTCTCTGTAAAAAATCAATAAAATATATTTAAAAAAAAAAAAAAAAGCGTAAGAGCCCTAACCTAAAGCGGGGACAGAGCCAAACTCCCTCAACTTCTCCTCTCCTGGAGGAGACAGAGGAGCAAGCTGTCCAGGTGAAGACAGGGCAGGATGTGTTACAAGCAGAACAAGCCAGTACTTGAAGGAGACTTACCAGAGACAGGGAGAGGAAGAGTGGGGACTGCAGCCCAGTGAGCAAGAGGACAGCAGTAGCTGGAGGGTCAAGGGGAGCAGGTTCCACCAGAGTTGGTGGACCACAGCGATTCCAGACTCTGCGGAAGAAACTGGCAGCCCTGAAGGGTCATAATAAGTGGGTGTCGAGATCAGATGCCCGTTTTTAGGAGGTCACTCTGGCTGCTGTGTGGGAAATGGGTGTGAGGAAAGAAGAGCAGAAGGGGAGATGCCGGGTGAAGACTATCGTTATTTGTCAGAGGGACAGATAACAATGGGAGCTGAGACCAGCATGGGGATAAGGAGAGGACAGAAGCAGATACACAGGGTGTGCCCAAAAAGTGTCTACATACTTCAAGTCATTATAAAGGCAGTGTTTATTCAAATACATTCCATTTTCCAGATGGACTAGAAATCAGCTGCTAACGTGTGCATACATTTTTTGGGACACCTTGTGTTTTGGAAGCAGAACCCACAGGACTTGGCAATTGATTTAATCAATCATGTTTAAATTGCTAATTGCTATTCCATTGCACAATTATATAATTATATGTTTATCAATTCTGTTGATGAATAGTTGGAACTTGTCCAGTTTGGGGACTATTCTGAATGACATTGCTATCAATATTCCTGTACAATCCTTGTTATGGACATACATTTTATTTTTCTTGGGTAAATTCCTACGAGGAGCCCTGCTAGGTCAGAGGGGAGGTGCATATTGAACTTTTTAAGAAATTGCCACGCTGTTGTCGAATGTGATTGCACCATTTCATACTCCCTTTGGTGATTTATTGGATTGTGAGGGTAGAGTGAAAAAGTCAAGCATGTTTCCTCAAACTAAAGAACAAAATGCTGAGCTCTTTAAACAGCCCCCTGTGTTTTGAGTGCTGAGAGAGACAAAGAGGTGAAGATGAGGCCATAGTCCTGGGAGCACCTCCCTGAGGGACAGAGTCCCTCCCTTAGTTCCTTGGGTAGAGGAGGCAAAAAAAAAAAAAAAAGTTGCTTAAATTGTCACCAAATAACTCTGGGGAGTGTCTTTCTTGCAAACTTCTAGAACCCATATTTTACCAAACTAAATAATAAAATTGGATCAAAGGCTCAGACTTCAAAAGCTAATTGCTCTTGGATGATTTCAGATAGGGCAACTCAGACTCCAAGCTGTTAGGAGATGCTTATTCTCCCCTTCCTCATCGGAATGAAAGTTTGGTTTTTAATCTACACTATGACTATTTATTTATTTATTTTTATTGACTTCAGAGAGGAAGGGAAAAGGAGAGATAGAGATATCAATGATAAGAGAGAATCATTGATCGGCTGCCTTCTGCATGCCCCCTGCTGGGGATCAAGCCCACAACCCAGGCATGTGCCCTGACCAGGAATGGAACTGTGACCTCCTGGATCTTAGGTCAACGCTAAACCACTGAGCAATGCCGGCCGGGCTACCCTATGACCATTTCTTACGCCAACTCCCTCCTTTAGATCTCTCCATGTTAGCCTCCAAATTTGCAAGTTCAGATAAAAAGATTTCCCTCCTCATCACTCATCACTCACTAAACAAACTCCTTTCTGTCAATTGTCCCTTAAGTTCTTAATCCAAAAGAGAAAGTGTTCTAGCTAGGGGTTTCATTCAAACCAGGATTTGAGAGTTAAGAGAGTGCCAACCAGAAAGGACACTGGGATGAATAGGCTTAACCCAGTACTGTCACTGGCAAACCAGGATATTTGGAAAGCTAAACTGATCTACATAGTTAGAGCAATGAAGAAAGGGTTACTATAGATGGTGTGCCTAATAGAATAAGAGCTGAATATGTAGAATCCTAAGACTATGTAGAAAATGAGTTTCAAGAGATATTTGAGATGTTTGCAAAACAATGAAGATCTTAAACATATTGGGTTTGCAAGAAAATTGGAGAGGCAAGGAAAGCATACCTTTAAAAATGCCTTTGTAGGCTATAAATGTACTAGAGGCCTGATGCACAGAATTCATGCACTCGGGAAGGGGGATCCCTTAGCCCGGCCTGCGCCCTCTCAGTCCAGGAGCCCTTGGGAGATGTCCGACTGATGGCTTAGGCCCATTCCCAGTGGGCCTAAGCCATCAGTCGGCTATCCTTAGCACTGCTGTGGAAGCAGAAGAGGCTCCCACCACCACCGCTGTGCTCGCCAGCCATGAGCCTGGCTTCTGGCTGAGCAGCACTCCTCCTGTGGGAGCGCACTGACCACCAGGGTGCAACTTCTGCATTGAGCGTCTGCCCCCTGGTGGTCAGTGCACGTCATAGCAACCGGTCTTTCCACCATTCAGTCAATTTGCATATTAGCCTTTTATTATATAGGATTATTTTTTATTGATTAGTCTCTTATGTAGGGAGTAATAAAACCCTTGGGTTTAGGAGAAAGGGTTTAATGGTGGCTCTTTCCCAATGGATATGTCTAACCCAAATCTCTGGATGTGACTTTATTTTAAAAAGAAGTCTTTGGAGATGTAATTAAGTCAAGGGTTTCAAGATGAGATTATCCTGGATTACATGGGTGGGCCCTAATCCAATGACAAGTCCTCAAAAGAAGAAGGCAGAGGGAGAAGAGGAGAAGGCCAGGTAAAGACAGAGGCTGAGACTGGGTTTTACAGCCACAGGTCAAGGAACACCTGGGGCCACCAGAAACTAGAAGAGGCAATAGAGTCTCCCGTGGACTCTTCACAGGAAGTTCGGTCCTACCAACACCTTGATTTCAGACTCAAGGCCTCCACAACAGTGAAAGAATAATTTGCAGGGTATTTTTCTTTTTTAAGTCACCGAATTTGGGGTAATTTGCTACATAGCCATGGGAAATTAACATAAAGTGGAGGGGAGATTCTTATTATGCAGGCATGAGAGTGGGGTGGAGTGAGGCAATGAATAAAAGAGTTAGGAAGATGAAACGAGGCATGAATGGTTGTGAAATTTCAGGTAAATCCAGGGAGAGTGGAATCTAAGGATGGGGGTGGGGGGTGTAGGTGTTGTCTATGTGGCTAGCTCCTCTTGTTGGGCCACAGCTAAGGTGCCCCCAGGACAGCATTCTCATGCTGTTTTATATTATCCACCCAGTTTGAAAACAAAATCCAGTTAGAAATTAGGAGAAAACTATGTCCCCCATCTCTCCTGCAGGCTCCATAAATACATGCGAGTTCTTCATTTAGTTCAGGCTTGTTACCAGTAGAGCAAGTCACACAATTCAGTTCTTTTAATCATTTTTCTCATTATTTTTCGTTTTCTGTTTTAGTTGTCTCATATTTCTTCACTTCTGTCAACCAGTCCCTTGGTTATACATTTTTCTTGTCATTTGCCTTGGAAAAGCAAAACTAAACAGCATAATTAGTATTGCTTGTATGAAAGATGTGACTTTTTTAGGTGGGGGAAATAAAGGTTGCTATTAATTGCTGATTCACATTGTAAACATCTTCAACTCCTTTGAGTGAACTGCATTTCTGGCCTCCACAGGGTCCTTCATGTGGTCCACAGATCTATGAATGTCAAGAAATGGTGACTCAAGCATGACCATAGTCCAATGATCTAGACATCAGATGCATGGCTAAGACTAGGGGGGCAACAAACCAGAATTTGTGTTGGGGAGAGAAACCCCTTCTCAGCTAATGCTCCACCAAACTGGATGCCTATATTTAAAATTTTAACCCAGGATTTTAAAAAGGACAGCATTTAATCCTGAAAAAATAACAACTCTACTTGAAATATGATCTCTTTAATCCAGCAGCACTTGATGTTTGTGGATGATTTTCCTCTGCAGACCCTGACAACAAAAACTTTCCTAAACCTGGTTCTTGAACTTCATCCTCCAGCATCAGGGGATTAAACTGCTAAATTTGATTCAAGTTTGAAATTAAGTTCAGAATTGGGAGAAGTGGTGTAATGGCGTGACTAAGAACCTGAGCTTTAGGTTCAGAGGGATCTGTATTTTGAAGGGCAAACACATTCCAGCTCTGTGACCTGGTCTACGTGATAATAGGGATGTTGTGAGCATTAAATGAGAAATATATGCAAGTGCCAGGCACACAGAAGCTGCTCATCAAATATATTAATTTTAACAATGGTGGGGTAGGTTCATCCCACCACACAATGTGGAAGAGAGATCCATTCCTTTTCGCCTTTCGAAGTTATGCATGAAGTGTATGGTTTAAAAAGCTCAGAAAACTTAAGTTGGGGTCCCAGCAGCCCTGCTTTCTCATTTCCAGTGCTGGGCTGTGGGGGTTTAGGCTGAGATTCCAACTATGGCACACAGTGTAGGACACATACAACCAGTCCTATTTGAGTCCCTCCTACTCCGTGCAGGTTCCTGACCCGCTCAGGGCCCAGCCTCCCACTTTTGGATGCCCTTGGATTAGGCCCCCTCAACCCTGAGAAACAACTTGAGACAATCCAGCCCCATGGCCTCAAGGGCCTGGACTTTGGAAAAGGAAAGGTTCTCAATTCCTTCCCTGTCCAGGGAAGGGTGAGCCACTGGGTACAAATCCTTGGCCACCCTTCCAAGAGTGAGAAAGAGAAAACGCCTCTTATTCTTTCTCAGATGGCCTGTAACAGAGAAAACATGACTTCATTCCTGTTGGCTGGCCACATTAGCAGTGGAGAACCATCACTGCAAGGTAGCTATGAGCCTGTCCTAGGCTGCCACATATTCTGTGTTCAAATCCTAGTCCAGGTTGCCAGATAAAATACAGGATTCCTGGTCAATAAACAATAGGTGAATTTTTACTGTAAGTATGTCCCATATATCACATGCAATATTTGGTTTGTTAGCAAAAAATTGTGAGCATATGATATATGAGACACACTTACCCTAAAAGATTATCATTTGTTACTCTAAAATTCAAATTCATGTGGGCATCCTGTATTTTTATTTGCTAAATCTGGCAACTCTATCTTCTTCTTTTTTTTAAAAAAAAATAAATTTTTATTGATTTCAGAGAAGGGAAAGGGAGAGAGAGATAGAAACATCAATGATGATAGAGAGAGTCATTGGTTGGCTGCCTCCTGCATGCCCCACAATGGGAATTGAGCCCGAAACCCAGGCATGTGCCCTGACAGGGAATTGAATCTATGACCTCCTGATTCATAGGTCAATGCTCAAGCACTGCACCATGCTGGCTGGGCTGGCAACTCTATCTTTGACAAGGTCCTTAACCCCTCTGAGCCTCAGTTTCCCCATCTGTAAAATGGAGATAAAAACAGCATTGTTCTCCCAGTATCTATCTCACAGAGTAGAGTGAGGATTCAATGAGTTAATAGTTATAAAGTGCTTAGAACAGGACTTGGCAGACAACAGCACTAATAAATAATTGCTAAGTAAATAAACAACCCAACCAACCTTTTTTCAAGCTGTCTATACATGTTTTACATACACAGCTATACCTTGTCCTACAAAAACACAATCTTCACAATCTCTGAGCAAGGTTAGAGAATAGGGATTGTATTCTCTCCCGGGTAGGGAGATTTCAATACCTTCCCAGACTCCTTGTTCTTTTCCCATAGTTGATTTAGCCAATTCCTTACTCCACCCATATTCCTGTTCCTCCCAATACCCTAATGTCAGTGCAAAATGGAGTTTACACTGGCAGGAGATAGATGAAGGGACCAGAGGAGTGGGGTAGACTCCAGCTGCCTTCCCCCTCTTCCTTGTCACCATTGCTGTTCTTCCCACTTGTCTCTATAAAAATTATTAGGTCCTATCCCATCTCTCCCCCATCTCATCCCTCCCCAAAGCTACATACAAGCAAAAGATGCTCATCTCGGTCAAAATGCCCATAGAGTCGATGCCTTTTCTTCTTGTACAAGGTCTTAGGAAGAGGGCAGGGAGGAGGAGCGAGAAAGGAAGAGCTTTGAAATTGGAAGGGTGTCATGCATTCTGAAGACCTTCTTGAGCTATGTTTCTTCAAGCCCCATGATTATTTGTAGTAGTCTTCTCGTGACTAGCACACCAGCCTGTTGTGAATCCAGGCCATAGATCTTCTACAAAGCCTCCAAGCTCAGACTAGAGCTTAAAAAAACAGTTTCTTTAGACAATTGGGGTCATTAGGCTTCAGGATTGAAATCCATTTTGCTCTGTATTTGGTGTTTTTTCTTTACAGTGAAGAACTAGAACCTGAAAAAAGACACGGATCAAGGACAGGAAGTCAATAAAAAGAAGCCAAAAGACTAGAGAACCAGAAACAAAACCACAGGGGCAGAAAGAGAAGGTGCAATCACTGGCAAAGATAAAAGGAAAGCATGTGTCAGTCACTACATTCTCAAAGGGAAAAACAGAGAGGACTAGACTCGGGTTCTGAGGAGTTCAACCAGCACGAGGTTCCAGCAAGCCCTCCTCTAAGTTTTTGGTAATTTGTTACAGCAGCAATAGGGAATTATTGCAGTGATGATGATGATGATGATGATGATGATGATGATCTGAAAGCCAGCACTTCCTACACACAATCAAGAAGCAGGATCTAACCAACCGGAAAAGTGCATGCTCTCCAACCCTAAGGAAAGACATCAGGTGGGGGTGGGAGGGAACTTGATAAAAAATGAAGTAATTCTGTGCATTTGAGTCGATCAAGCTGTCACAGTTGTTTTTTCCTTTTTAGATTTCTAAGCCACTAGTTCAAACATCAAAACAATGCTACCTACTTTGCATTTGTATTTTATGACTCGTTTTTGAGCATTTTCATCAATATTTTATTATAAAGTCAAGAATTTTACTTTAATTATATATTTTGTAAAGTTTTCAACATTCTTAAGTGTGGATTTTCTCATGTATTGAGGATGTCTTGGGGTTCTTTTCCCCTTCGGGTTATACATTCCCAAGCATATTAGAGCAGGCAAAGAAGAGAAGTGTTCAGCATCCTGAAATCACTAACAGCTCACATATGCACAGCACTGTACAGTTTACATGGTACTTTTCTCAACCATGTCTCACTTTATCCTTATAGCATTCCTCTTAGAGAAAAACTAGACTTAGGGAGGTTGAGAATGATTTATGGTCATGCCATAGATAGCAAGTAGGAGAGTCAGGTTTTAAACCAGGCCACTTGATTCTGAGATCACCACCCCTCAGAGATATCTTTAAATATTCTCAAGAAATATTTCAGAGACTTATCTATTTGAAAAATTATGCTTCCTGTCTCTTCCTAATTCTCCCCTACTGCTCATTTAGGTTGGAAGAGCCTAAAATGTTCCAGATGTGAGGATACATGCATGGCATGCAACACAGCTATCATGGTAAGTCCAAGTTTGAATCATGGTCCATTAAAGCATGTGTATTTCCTTGATTAAAAGCAAGATATTGGGGGTTGAGTGCTAAATATCTTTTGACACTACCATTGGAAGAAACATTTCTTAGAGACTTGGAGATATGAGTGGAAACATCTTTTCTTTCAGAACCCATTCGAAATTCAGTTGTAATCTAGTAAGCCAAAACTCTAAAATCTTTCACTAAAAACTTGGCTGGGCCTTTCAATATTTTTTTCTAGTAAAGGAAATCTGAATTTAGGTTTTAGGTCTTTGAATTGGGGGACAAAAAGCTATCTTGATAGCATGAAGAACATGTGAGCTTTGTTGGAGATGTTTGGGAATTTTCTGTTGCAATTCTTACTCGCCTATCATATATGTCACCTTTGGAAAGAATTGTGAAGGTAGGCATTAAACAAAAAGAAATGCAAAGGATCCTGGAGGAAAGTTAAGTAGCTTATCACTAAAAATACACAAATAGACTTGAAGACATTCCCACCAGAAGAATTAGACAGCCTTAAATAATGAAATCTCATACATCCCACAAAGCTTTGACCTGGACCAGTATAACTTCTCCCAATTACAAAGATCTATAACTAATTCTAGCACTTTTAGAGCTGAAATGGGATCCTAGAAAGAATCTAAGGGAAATAATGTAGCCAACTGGCTAAATGCAAAATCTAGATTAATAAAAACAATAATAGGTTTACTATAAATGAGCAAAACCAATTTGAAAATACAATGGAAAAAAATCCCATTCACAATAGGAACCAAAGATATAATACCTAGCAATAAATCTAACAAGAATATGCAAGACCTATATGCAAGTGAAACTAAAAATCAACTGAAGGACATAAGTAGGGTCTGAAAAACTCAGTGTTCTTAATGGAAATAGTGAGTTTTAAAGATTTCAATTCTTCCTGAATGAATCCATAAATTCAATATAATCCCAATCAAAATTCTACTGAATTTTCTCAGAACTTGACAAGCTTGTTTTAAAATTCATATGGAAGTGAATATGGAGAGAATTAACTGAGACCTTTACAAAAAAGAAAGAACAAAGGGGCATTGCTCTAACAGATTTCAAAAGATGCTATAAATCTATACCTGTTAAAAAGAGTGTGATTTTTAGCATATAAATGTATTTCAAAATTCACTGGGACTGTTTAAGAGTACAGAAAGAGAATCATGTATCTATGGGAACATACAGGATAAAAGTGGTATTTAAAATTAATGGGGATAAGTTATGATTGCACTCTGAAGTAACAGACACCTGAAAAATAGTGGCTTAATCAAACAGGGATTTATTTACCTCACGTAAGAAGTAGAGCCTGGGGAGATCCGCCTGGGGAGATCCACGTTCTGTCAGCTTTCTGTTCCAGCCTCCTGACCGTGTGTTCCTACCTTCATGCTCACTGCCTCAAGGGCAAACGGCTGCCCATCCTCCAGTCCCATATCCCCATTGTAAGCAGGAATAAAGAGAAGAAACAAGGAACAATGAATGGGTTTTCGAATCAGGACTTTTCCAGAGGGGCCTGTAGGCTTGTGCTTCTATCTCCTGGTTAAGAATTCTGCCACCATCCCTCTAGCTTCAAGGAAGGCTAGGACGTATAGATACTCAGCTGAACACGTTGATAATCTGAACCAAAAAGTATCTACTTTCCTTTTCCATAAAGAAGAAATGGAGGCCGGCTGGGGAGGCATTGAGAGGTATCTGCCACACAGGGCCAGGCTCAGTCACAAAGGGCCCCAGGCTTGGCTCAGTGCTCTGTTTCAGCCATCTTGAAATTCATAATAGTTTTATCTTTGAACTTGTGCTTTGTAAGTGAAGTTCAATGGAACAATAGAGAATGTGCCTGGGCCCAGGAAGTACGTGCAATACGCATGCTCAATGGTCTTGTTGCCTCATTTGCATGTAGCATTCATGACTCCCCAAGAGCAAAAAAGTCTGGTGGACACATGATGCATAGAAGCTCAGTGAGACACAAAGCAAGTACAAAGTAAGCGTACATGTGCCGGTAGGAAGGAGTGTGCCAAGGCTCTGTGGAGCTGTGAAACAATGGCTATTGTTCTCTGTGGGCTCTAAGTGTCAGGCAACTGCAAAATATAGCTCTGGGAAGACCCTGCACATTAGCTTTCAGAGGTCACTCTGTCTTTTGCTATTTGATGCATCTCTTTCCCTGAACAAGAAGAAAAGCTCTGCTACTGACAAGCTCAGATACAAAGGATAAAGGCTGGAAAAGCCGGAGAAGAGTTCCTGGGTGGCAGGAGGCATTAGAAAAGGAGCCTAGGATCAGCGAGCCATGGAGACACAGGGCCTAAAGAAGCATTTTCACTACTTCTAAATTGCGAAGGACCCAAGTTAATGAATTCAGCCTTTTAAAAATCTTAACTTCGAACTTGTTAATGAACATTAGTGACTGTTTCAGTCAGGATATGATAGGTTATGCTGCATTAAAAAACAGCCCCAAGTGTCTTAGTGGGTTATAACAGCAAAGTTTTGTTTCTTGTTCACGCAATGTGTCTATCATAGGCTGGCGGAAGTCTCTGCCCATTGCAGTTCCTCACAGTTCCAGGCTAATGGAGCCTCCATCATTGCAAACAGTGGTCACCATGTTAGAGGAAAGATTGCTCTGGAGGACCTTGTTATTGCAGCGACATGGTCTGGCCCAAAATGACACATATGCCCTCCACTGACTACTCATTCTGCAGAACTAGTCACATGGCCCCAACCAGCCTCAGGGGGGCAGGAAGTGCCATCCTACTATGTCTTTGAAATCAGACAGGCAGAGATATCTGGTAAATAGCATCAATGACCTTCATAGTGATAACTAATCATCAAGACAGACCCCAAACCCCAGCAGCTTTAGTAACCTCTGCCTATATACCATTAAACCCTTATCGATAAATGTTTAAGCTCCTACTAAGTGCCAGACTCTGCATTACTCTTCTCCAGACATGTATCCCATTATTTTGTGTTCTGCCCTGTCCTGTCATTTCAGCCCATCCTTTACCAACCAGCAGACAATTTGGAATCATAACTTCTATGTCTCCATTGATTGCTGTTCAACTGGAAACTGCAGATGAAGTAATTTCAGAACAGGTTCTGCTACAGTGGAATATGGTGCTTAACATGATTTGGAGTTTAATATCTGTAGAGACAGAGTCCCGAAGCCAAATGCCAACAGGGAACATAAACGCAGGAGGGGAGTAGGTGCATATATGCATCACCCCTGGACACAGACAATGGGGTGGTGAGGGAGGGGGCGGGGTAAGCTGAACTGGAGAGAACAGGGACTATTTAAAAGAAGCAGAGGTTCACATCTGGATTATTATGTAAACTTACATTCTATGGACCAAATAAAGCATGTCGTAAGTAAGATTTCACCTGCAGGCTCGGCTGCAAAGCTTTGGGTTACTAAGGTAAGTCCCAGGAGACTGATTATTTCCTATTCAGTGCCACTTCCTATTAGGTGTGTAGGCTCACGCTTTAGGTACCTGCCACTGGGTTAATGATGCGGGGGGGGGGGGGGGGCATCTGAAGTCACAGGCTGTGAGTCCGCAGGGCTAGGTTTGGGTTACTCAAAGGAGGGTTAATAGGCATTGGCTTACTTTAATGAATTAATTTGCAGTCCTACTATAGAAATATCACTCCAGCACATGTAAGGGACACTTTTTAGTCATCGCTAATTATTCCTTTTAAATACTGGGGGTATTGACATGACAGCATCCACTTACAGGTAATGTGTGGCTTATGACCAGTTTCAGTATTACTAAATTCTGTTGTGGTAAATTTTTATCTCATCGTCCAATGAACTCCCTTAAGTGTTAGTCTCAGCTCCAAGCTTTTCCTCAAGAATATATGTATAGTATTGCTTAGTGGTTTCAGAACATATAGCATGGAGCCAAATTTGCCATCATCAGCTGTGCTATATTAGGTAAGTGGCTTAACTTCTCGGTGCCTCAATATCCTTATTAAAAATGGGGATAATAATAGTATTTTGCCCCTAGGATTGCTATAGGATCAAATGAGTCAATAATACTCGTAAATTGCTTAGATTGCTGACTGGCACAAAATAATCCTTCAGTAAAAGTATTTTAACTTTGTTGCTTAACATTTTCTTATTAACTCTGAGCAACTCCTTTTTTGTTATTCTTTGATATAGAGAAAACACTAATTTTCCCCCCTAACAAACTCTATTCTTGACAGCTAGTCTTTGAGTGTTATTCAAAGTCTTTCAAAATAGAGAAATATCTGTACAGCTACAGTAAAATCTCATCATGAAAGTCTTTCATTACCAATTCACAACATGGTTCTTGTCAGTACTTCTGGGAGAGCCCCAAACTTGCTCCCTTTTCTCTGCTGGAGACTCCAATCCCACACCCTGCTCCTCTGCAGACACTTTACCATGCACTTGAACACCGTAGACCAATCATTTAGCAAGGGCAAACAATAATTCCTTCACAGGGGGACTGCTAGGGGATCTGTGGTGTTTTGATGATCTGCAGCCATGGAAACAACAAATGAAGTGTTTGGGGCATTGGAATGCTTTTAACTCATGCTTCCTGTGGCAGAGACTGCTAATTGCTTCTCAGTAGCCCCTTTCTCCTCCTTTTTAAGAGAATTTTAGCTGAGAACATTGCTGACCCACTAAAACATTTCGCTTGCAGCCTAATGTTGCCATGTCAAAGTTTCGGCCAAAGAGATGTAAGCAGGAATGTGGTGAGCCTTCCAGGAATTCTTAAAGGGAGAGTACCAATCCTTCCTTCAACCTTCTCTATCATGATGCCTTGAACGTGGATACTATTTTAGACTATGAGATTTAAGACAGCAATTCTCAGGGTCCTTTCCCCCGCCCCCCGCCCGCTCTGTTCAGGAGGTCAGTTCCCCTTTCCAATCACATAACTATGTGAAGCCTAAATTTTCTTCAGAGTCTTCAACCAAAGCAGCACACTGAGGCAGACTGCAGGCAGTAACAGATATTTAATTCCAGTTGTCTTCTATGAAGCCAGATGAGGATTGAAAAATACTTAAAACAATGTTACTCTTCAGACTAATTTTTTTTAGAAAATACAATTAATTTTTAAAATTCTGTGTTATTAATGTTAACATGCAATGGGGTTGTTGTTACTTTAAAACAAATTAAATAAATGCAAACAATTTTTAGTTTTAATTACTGAAATGGTAACCAACATAAAGACAATTCTTTGGGGACCTTAATAAATTTTAATTTGAGTTCATGTCAACTTCCTTCTACATGAGCAAAAATTAAGCTTCTGTTGTGGGTGAGCCACTGTCATCGGAGGTATTTCTGCTATATAATGCCAAACTAATTTTTAACAGATGCATTCATAGCTTCTGTTATTTCATTGGAGACTGTGACTAAGAACAAGTCAAAGCAATTAAAAGCTAAAGATGTTCCCTGAAACTCCCAAGACAGTGTATGAAGCGTGCAACCCTGGCCCTTATTATACCTGGAATGGCACAAATGTCTCCTTGCAGAGTTTGCAGAAGCTCTGCATCCAGTTAGTCCTGACTCCACACCTCCTTTCAAGGGAGCAGAACTGGCCCCAGTAGCCTGGTGCTGGGGTAGCAGGACAGGGGCAGGGAGATGCTGTGTGTCTGAGGACCAGGTTTGGTCACACGGCTGCCCCAGTGCCCTTGGCAGAGAGCCTGGTGGGGTGGAGTAGAGGCCATGCCCCTGGGAAAGCTGCCCTCAGTCTCCGAGGCACCTCCTCTGTGTTTCCTGCCTTCACAAAGGACACGCAGGAAACCAGCAGCTGGTCACTGCCAGGAAGTCAAAGACACAGATTCTAGGGCCGTGGGAAAGGAGGGGCACATGCTACAGAGAACTGGGGGGAAAGAACAGCAAACCCTTCCTGCGATGTGAAACCCACTTTCTGCAGCAAAAGGAAGAGACGCTGGTCTTCCATATCATGTGCATACC
Source organism: Eptesicus fuscus (assembly GCF_027574615.1). NCBI lineage: Eukaryota > Metazoa > Chordata > Mammalia > Chiroptera > Vespertilionidae > Eptesicus > Eptesicus fuscus. The sequence goes on along the minus strand of NC_072483.1, from coordinate 82,650,752 downwards.
GTTCCCCCTGGTAACACAAGACACAGCAAACTGGCTACACTTCGCACAATTCGCAGGGCTGCAACCCATCATTTCTAAAATTCAATTTGCTGCTAGAATTTAACCTGGCTTTTATTGAACCTTCGGTAGAGGTGAAGTACATTTTTTCCCATATATTTGCAAGCCTGTTTTAAGCAATAAGTATTAAATCACAACTCTCCTGAGAACAATATGGCAAATTTGCTTTCTTTGAAGGCCTGCCTTTGAAACACTTAAAATTGCTGCAGTTTTCTTCAGTCTAGAGTTTCTTCTCTTTCTTTAAGTTGGCTGTGAATCCCTTGTCCACCACTGTGCCTCCAGCTCCCATAATACTGTGCTGGGACAGTTCTAGAAATGCCCTCCTGTGTTTTGATTTGCCATCAGCCCAAGGAGTCATCCTGCTTCTGCAAGAGACATTGGTGAGGTCCTCAGAAAATCTGATGGGCATAGCAAACTGTTTGGAAGAGATTATTTACATTGTACATTGGCAGGAATTAAATATTCAAGTGTAATAAGTTTCATTGATTGAGAGATTTTGTTTTCAGATGATGTAGTAACTTAAAAAAAATCTTCCAGGGAGAATGCACTTTAAAAAATATATTAAATGATTGATTTCCTCTAGAGCTCCTCCATCAAGAAGCTGCTTTTTTCCAACTGTAACGCAGCTGTCACCCAAGGTCTGGGAAAGGCACCATGGCAGTGTCTGTGAACCAAGCCGAGAGACCTGTTCTTGTCCGTGGGATGCACCCAGTAGGGTGTGCAGAGCCCCAGCCTGGGAGGTCCATTCCCTCCCTCTTCTTCAGCTCCTGAGCTGACTCTCTCTCGGTGCTGTTTGCTCTTTGGGTTGTAGAGTTTGTTAACCATGCATCCCCCCAGTAGGTACTTGGAGTGTCTAGCATTTAGAGATGGTAGATAACAGTAAAAAGGTGTGTGTGTGTGTGTGTGTGTGTGTGTCCATGTTGTGCTGTGTTGTGTAATGGATGGAGAAGGAGATCTCCTGAGTTAAGTAAGGGTGAGTCATGCCTCAGTCATGCCCTTTGGAAAGAACTTTAAAATAAGGGCCAGCGGGCTCTCAGAATTGTTAAATGAGGGACTGAAAAGGTCACGGTAAGAATGTTTGCAATCTGAAAGAAAACTCAGAAGTTTCCCTCTTATTCATCAGGAAGTGGAGGCCTAGAGAAGTGCAATGACTTGCCCAGTGCCACACCACTGATTAGTGTACCCGAGCCAGCAATTCTCACAACTCTTAGCTAGTGCTTGTTCTCTGTGCCACAGCACCAAAGTTAGCCAGTAAGTAATAAAACAAAACTCAGAAGGCATTTTGAATACAATTATTGTGTCCTTATAGCATTTATCATCATTTATTAAAATTATCTATTGCTCTATTTCCTCCACTAGTGTGTGAGCTTCTTAAATAGGAACTGTGTTTTCTTTCCCTGTGGTTGGACCCAGTGCCTTCCACACAGTGAGCTATACTGGAAAGATGTATTAGTTAAGGGTCCAGCCAAGGAAACAGAAACTCTCCTACATTGCTATAAGGAATCTATATATATAAAAGCCAAGCGACCGAAATGACCAGAACAACCAGAACGACCGGTCACTATGATGCGCACTGTGGCTGGCCAACCGACCCAATCAGGGGTGGGGCCGGCGGCCAACCCCCCACACCCTGTCCACTTGGCCAGCTCAGCTCCGATTGGCCCTGATCAGGGCGGGCTGGTAGGACCCCACCCTTGCATGAATCCATGCACCCTCGGCCTGGCCTGCGGGGATCGGCCGAAACTGACTCTCCGACATCCTCCAAGGGGTCCCAGACTGCAAGAGGGCAGTTCTTGGGTGATGCACCCCAGAATCGGGCTCATCACCCGAGAACCGCAGCTGCCAAGTCACCGCAGCTTGGCAGCTCCTGTGTTGAGCGTCTGCCCTGGTAGTCAGTGCACGTCATAGCTACTGGTTGGCTGGCTGAACAGTCAGCCAGTCCCTTAGGCTTTTATATATATATATAGATAGATAGGAAATCAGCTACACAGTGTGGGAGAGCTGAGAAGACACATGGGGGGCAGTGAGGTTATTATCAGAGATTATTAATGGCAAAAAGTGGGAGGGAAATTGGGAGGAGGTGGCGTTATCAGAGGTGATTAATGGAAATGGGTACCATGGTGGGAATGGTTGTTTTGTAGGACCTGGGTTTTTTGTGGAGATCCCCACAAGAAGCAGAGGGGGTCGGGGGAGAAATACTCTGGCTCCTCATTGGCTAATGCACTCTGATCAGTAAAGAGAAAGGAGGAGGAGATGACCTCTGGAGATGTGCCTACTCCAAAGGCCCCTTACTCATCATCTGCCCCTAGCATCAAGCAGGTCCTTTAAGACCACCACTTCCCTTTGAGCTAACTCAGTATTCACCAAGCAGCCCTCCAACCTCAAACCTAATTCTGTTTGTAATGTTGTTATTTCAACCCAAAGGTGAAGAACATTTTATTTTAAAAAATAGTTGGTCCATTGATCCACAAGAGGAATAGGGGAAAAATCAATCAAAATAACTAAATTTTGTTAGTTCAGGGGCTTCGCTTGCTTTTTTGTAAATCAAGAATGAGAGCCCTAAAGTTTTTTGACAGCTACAACAAAAAAAGCATATATTTGAGCAGGAGCATGGAAAATGTGGGTGTCAGTTAGAGGGCAGGCCAGCATGGCCTCCCAGCATGGGTTCTGGAGACATTTGATTATTTTTACAAGTTCCACAGGAGGGTCCTCTTTTATATCTCGATGTTTCTCTCCCCTTTATCTTAGGAAAAGACAGAAATAAATTCAGCTCAGAGGAAGAATGTTAACTATCTCAACCCAGGATTAGGGAAAAAAAAGGAGAAATGAAGGAGAGAGATTTGAAGCCCCTCCTTGCTGATAACCTACCTCCTGCTGTCTCAGACAGTCCAGGCCTCATCCTTGAAGCCAAGAAAGAACTTCCCTCACTGCTCAATGCTCACATAGACACAGTTAAGTTTGTTCATCTCAATGGCAGCAGCAAAAGCTGACAGATATTGACATCTAGAAAAAATTCAGTAAGCCAAATACAATTGAGATGAAACCAGAGCAGCTCTAGGGGGAAAGGTGCCCCTGCTTCCCAAATCTGGGTAGCAAATGCACTGTTTCAATGTGTAGTTAGATGCTATCCAGGAATTATTAGCAGTGTTCTTAGGTATGATAGTGGTAATAAGATTAGAAGGTGATTAAACATCATTTTAGGAGATGCATGCAGAATTAGATAGGGCTAAAGTGTTAATGGTGCTTGCAATTTATTTTCAAATGATTCAGCAAAAAATATTATAGATGAGTATATGTGTATACACATATAAACACAGATAATTAAATGATACAAGTATGGAAAATGTTAATAGTTATTAAATTTATGTGACAAGTGAGTATAAGGATATCCTGTTTTTTCAAAAAATGTATGTTTGAAATTTTTCATAATAAAACTCAGGGAAAAATAACAGCTGTCCATTGGGCAATCATCATTTTTATTATCAACTATTAACATGAAATTATCCTATCTAATAAAGAGGGAATATGCTAATTGACCCTCACACCATCGAAAAGATGACGACACCCACAGCCAATAAGAAGGGAATATGCTAATTGACTGCCATGCTCTCAAAGATGGTGGTGCCCACAGCCACAAGATGGTGGCACCCAGTCCCCTCATTCCTGCTGGGGTGGCAGGCACATGGCAAGGCCAGGCCTGCCCCCAGGCAGGCCCGGCCACTCTGCACATCTGCCTCTGGAGTCCCCCAGCCCCCTCAGCCTCCTAGCCCCGTCATGGGACATGCCCTTCCCCTGATCACCGGGTCACCTCCCGTCTCTGAGGGCTCCTGGACTATGAGAGGGGGCAGGCTGGGCTGAGGGACGCCCCCTCCAGTGCATGAATTTTCATGCACCAGGCCTCTAGTTTTATTATAAATATCTATATCTCTTAAGTTTGGCAAATTTAAATCAATTAACTAGACTCTACTTGAGATAAAAAATTGAGTCTCTAAACCTGTTAAGCTTGAGTAATCTAACCATTTACCAGAGCTCACCATGATGAAGCAAATATTAACTTCCTCCAAAATGCTGGGACATTCCAACTACTCTAACAAATGTCTGTTACACTGACTTTAATACAGGGCAGTATTCCCAGTGGTCCACTCATTCATACAGCCTTTTAGCACCAATTCTGGGCTCTAGGATTGGGGAATAGGCACAGTCTACTCTCTAGGAGCTTCCAGACCACAGAGGAGATGAACAAATGTGGGCTGAGAAGTATGACCGGTGCAATGATTCAAGGGCACCCGCACAAGAGGGGAAACAAAGCAGTGGTCACTCCATTGGAGGTCGGTGAAGGACAGCAGGACAAGATTCACAGGGGAGCATATCAGTCCCAGAGGTAATGAAGGGAGGGTTCACAAAAGTGTGGCAGGGAAAGGGAAAACCAACAATATGTGCTGATGCTACCAACTGTGGGGACCTGTTACCCAACTGAAGAGGGACATGAGGAAGAGGCACTGCCAGAACCCAGAGAAAGTAGTGTGGCTTTTGGTTGGAGTGAATAACATTATAACCACTCAAAATAAACGTCCATGTCTCCAGCCAGCTATCTGCTGGTATCAGTGCTGAGCAGGAGTGGCTGTTCTCTGCTTTGGGTCATGCTATTCCCACTGCTCAGTATGTCCTTTGCTTCCCTGTACTGGACGCCTCTCTTCCCGGTTTCTCCTACTCCTGGTCAGGCCCTCTCCAGCATTAGACATTTTGCTGGATAATACTGTTGGCCCTGACCTTCTCTACCTTGCTCTCTACCACTGGAGCCTGAACTTTAAGGCATTGAATCAACCGACCTTTCTGGTCCCCTGGTGTCCAGCTGGGCTCAGCCAGTGGGCAGTGGGAGATGAGAGGTGGGAGGGAAAATGGGTCAGGGTCTTCCTTCCTTCCTCTCCCTCCCTGCTGGGTCTCTGCTTCCTGCCTGAGCCTTCAACCAAAAGCAACGACGACTTTTTTGCAATTCTCAGTCTGTTACAATATAAAATATTTAGAAGATTGTTTTTAGTCTTGAATAATTATGTTGTCTCTTTTTCACAGTAATGAGAAGGCTTTAAAACAGGGTTATTTTTCACAAATATGAATTACATATTTGGTTCATAAGCATGAGTTATAGTGTCTGGATTTCAATGTCTTAATAAATTTCTTTGAATTTATAGAAAAGACTGTACTCTGCTGACCTTTTCAATATTCTGCTTTCTCATTGGCTAGTTATCCTAAATTTTTCTTCCGTATTAGTAGGAATTGTTACAGGAAGAGGAGGAGTGGAAATGCCAGCCAGTCAGAAACAGGAATATTAAAAAGGTCAATATTGTACAGTTTTCTGCTATAATTCATAAAAACATTAAGCATCCAATATTTCATCTCAAGATCAAGATTGTAATGAGAACAGAAAATGGCACGGCATTAATTCATCTTTGTCACAAACACTGTAATGAGAAAGGAAGTATACAAGCCACAAATATTTTTGGTTACCATTTAAAAAATATCTTCTAGCTTTTATCATGTAAAGAGAGTAAATTTATACTTCCTATAGTTGAGTCTTCTCACTAAATACCTACTGTCTTTTAAATTAATAGGACTTCTTTGGGACTAAAGTGAAATTAGGTTTACTTTTCAAAGGAGATAATGGTATCAATAGGTTGTAATAAATAAATATAAAAGACATTTGTTCTAAGAAAGCAAATGAGCAGAAATTTTATTTTGGTTAATATTTCACTTTCATTTGCAGTAAAGTATTTGAATATGACTAATTATAATTTTCTCGCCATTTAAAATGGTTACTCCATTGTGTTGATATTTTATATTGACTTGCCTGAATCAGTGCATCCCAAATAGCTATTCTTTGAGCTCAAATAGATGCTGGTTGCCTCTCACTTTGAAAGTTCTTTTTATTCTTAGGTTAACAGCAGTATGTGAGGTCTCTTAACATCATGAAAAGGAGCACTGTAGGAGGTGAGAATGGTTGGATGAGAAAATGGAGATGGAAATGGCCTGAATGAAGGAAAAGGGCATCCAGTATGGTTCTCTGGGTCTGAAGAGAATGAATGTTGGTGAAGCTGTTTCTTTTAGAATATTATTTGGAAAGCTGCCTTAAATGAAATTAAAAAATATATAAATTTACCAAACAACCATATAGAATATCTCCCAGCACCTTCATTTTGAAATGGGAGATGATGCTGAGAGATTATGAACTTCCATCTTTGATTTTTTTTCTATTTAGGAGATCTTCAGACATTAAAAAAAAAATCCCTATGAAATCTGCTACTCCAAGTTCTTTGATGTTCAACTAGATCTTGGTGGAGTGAATGCAACTAGAATGTTGAGTGACTTGTTAACAAGAGTATAATCATTGCCGGCCTTTTTAGTAAGGCTTATTTGTGACTAACAAATATCATCTTGCAATGCTGATAAGTGCCTTTCACCCCCTGGATCCCGGAGTGCTTTATGAACTAGACGTGCAGGAGTAGCTGAAATAGAGCTCTCTCTGGGGTGGAATCAGACAGCTGTTAGCCTTGTGGAATTGTTGCACAACAGCCTGAGTGGAAACCAGGGAAGGGTTCTCAATCTAATTGAAACTGCAAGAAGAATTTTAGTTGATGGATTAATTGCTGAGGCTGGCACTTATTCAAAAACCAGGGCTTATTCTTCTCTGGTAGCAAGTGGCACAGCCACTCTGTTCCATTTAATAGATCCTGTTGCTTCCATTTAAGAGATGAGGAAACTGAAGTTCACCGCACAGACTATGCCTGAGAGAACTGGATTGAGAGCTTGCCCTTTGGGTTTCTGGTTGCTATTTATCTTTTGAGTCACATGACAAACAGGAACATCAGCTGCAAAGTAATGACTAAATACCAATGTGAGAGAAAGAGTGCACCCATGGGGCGCACATTTTTGCAGAAATTGGGCTCCTCTGGGAAGATCGCCATATGATCCTGACTCAGCTTGACCCTACATAGTTTAAGAACTCAAGTTCCAAGAGCTGGAGGTGGTATAAGTGCAAAATACTCTTATGCCTTTAAGAAACAGCAACTTGCGAGTCAATGAAACTTTACCCTGATTAGTTTGCAGTGGGTTCCTCTTGCCTAACACTTCTTTCATGCTGGAATGTCACATTAATTGGTTCTTAATTGAACAATGTGCTTCCAATTTTCAAAACCCAGCAGAGTATAAAACGGAAGAAGTCAGATGCTTGCTCTTTGAAATAAACAGTCTTGCGGGTAAAGATGCAGTTCATAAGGATTGAACTCTCACAGAGGTTGGGAGCTGCCACACAGCCAGCTCTCTACTCAGCACTGTAAGGTACGGCTCTTCAGGTTGTCAATCTTTACCTAAAAAGCAGTTTAATGCTACTTGTGTGAAGGAGAACATGATCTCCAGGGATAAGATAATGACTAAAACATCCTCAGCTACCTGATTTCTAGAAAACTGAGATCTCTAACTGTAGCTGTGTGTTGTATATGGTTAATTATCTATTTCCTCTATAAATAAATAACTTGTTTTTAATTTGTATATGTAAAGTAAGCCATCATCGGGTGGTAGCTAGTTAAGTCCTAGACATGAGAGTTCCTCATCTGCAATTAAGTTTGGACCAAAAGGCCTACTTCCCACCTGAAATTAAAAACCTGTTTGTTCATGTTCTCTCTTTGGAAATGTTCCATGTACAGGCAAGTTTATTTTTCTCTTCTGAAAATATATTATTTTTAAACAGGGGTTGTGTTCTGAATTCATATGGTGTGAAAAGTCAGAGATAAAGGAATATTGGTTTCTTGCAATAAATAAAACTTTATAAAAAAAATGTGTCAAATTTCTGAGGTGTTTCTCCCCAATACTGCTGTGCCTGAGAGAGAAAATCAAGCAGATTCCTTGGATCAGAATACTTAAAGATCTAGGTATTCATTTTTTTTTCAGTCATATCTATACCCCACTTGCTCATTTTACAAGAGAGAGAAGGGTTTTTCTAATTCCATGCTCAAATATAGATCACTCATCAAAATTGGGTTATTTCTGCCTCTTGCATCAGAAGTAGAAATTACATCCTTTCTTCCCCTTGCATCATAAACTATGGTCTCATGTTGCTCTTGGTTAACAATTGATAATGCAATTGGTAGAGACTTCGCTCCTTCTTTTAGAGATGCCCTAGTACCATGGTTATTTTTAAAGCAGGTAGAAAAGGTAGAAACAGTCCATGAGACAATACCATTTTAACCAGAGCATTCTGATTGCATTGTGTGTTGTGATGATATTAATGTATATTGGATTAGGATGCAGTAAGATTGTGATTCAAAAAAATAAAATCCTGAGTATCACCAATAAATCAAATACAGCTATTGCTTATCATTAATAAAGAATAATTGTTGCCTCTTTTAAAACTATTCTGGAATAGAGGTCAAAGAAGGGTGTGTCTAAGAAACACATAGTGATCTCAACTGAGCTTACTCTGAGCATCTCCAGCTGTGAAAGGCTTCTGACTCTCAATCCTTGTGTCAACTTACTATGCTGACAACTGATCACACATCCTCAAACTAATGACTCTCATTCGCTCTACACCCATCCCTTCTGTTCTATCAAGACCTCCTTAAACTTCGCTGGGACTGAATCTGCTATCTCTCACATGGCAGCAAGGCTGCCACAAGAGATAAATGTTTCCCTGGGTACAAACTCAATAATATGTGCAACATTTGACAAAGAAGAATGCCTTTGGCAGCCCTGCTCAATCTCTCTAAGAAATTGACACTGTAGTATACAGGAGCAAAGCCCAGATAATGACAGCTACAAAAAGCTTTTGTAAGCAAAGTAATCAGGCCCATGTCAGCCACTCTCTCCTTTCATGATCTCTTGCCTGTACAGTTGGTGAAACCTGATCAATGAGATATTTTTCAACATCTAAAGCAAAGCATCAATCAGAGCAAGGTGATGCTCAAAAGCAATGACCTTAGCAGCAAAACCCAAAAAGGTAAGAAAATGACCCTGGTTTGAGGAGACAGATGCATTTGCATATTACAACTCTGAGAATCCTTTTGCCACCAATTGCTCATGGAGCAGACTCCAGTCACTATTTTATGCAAGCAGCTATGCTCAGTTAATTTCTGCAAGACTTAGGTGCTCATGACATCTGTATCTCTACGCTACTCTTGGGTATGGGAAAAGTTCAAAGAGTTTTCTTTGAGTGACTTCTCCACACCCCAATTGCTTCACCTGTAAAATAGAGGTAAATGGCTATAGGTAGAAATTATTGTCATTCAATCCAATGATCTCCTCAACCCATCCACTCATTTATAAATCTTTCATTTTCAATATACATATATAATGACCAGGCTCTGTGTCGGCCATTGTGAGAGATTTCCACTGTGAAGGTCCCTAATGAACACAAGGAGTGTGCTGCTAAAGTGGGGATAAGTCACACATATGTCACTGCTATATAGGGTAACAAGCTCCATAAAATTAGTATAAAGTATGAAGGTGCTCCAAGGAGAGATACGACACTTGTGGCAGAAAATAAGAGGAATTAAGAGGAAGGGCTCCTTGGAAGGGGTAGCATTTGCGCTAGGCCAAGGGGATATAGAATTTAAACCTGTAGAAGTGGGAAGTGAACAATGCAAATGAAAAATATTGTGACAGAGAGGCTTCCTGCTAAGATGCTTAAGATGTTTTAGCCGGAGGCAGAGTGGCCTGGGCATGCACAGGAAGGTTAAAACAATGGATTTCTTGCTTTAACATGTATACAGTGCTTATAAACACGCCATCTTAGAGAGACTGTGTTTGTATGGAGTTAGAAAGATCCAAAAGTACAGTGCCTGGGTTCATGTTCCAACTCTGCCACTTACCAGCTATATGTTATTCCTTGATTCATGGGCTGCAGAATGGATGTTGTTTTGGCAGACATGAAAACAGCATTAATCTCCTTGTACATCTCCCTCAGAGCACTTGGGTGACCAGGTATACTGTCAATTAGCAGTAATATTTTGAAAGAAACCTTCTTTTTTTCTGAGCAGCAGGTCTCAATAGTGGACGTAAAATATTCAGTAAACCATGTTGTAAACAGATGTGCTGTCATCCAGGTCTTGTTGTTCCATTCATAGAGCACAGGCAGAGTAGAGGTAACATAATTCTTAAGGGCCCAAGAATTTTTGAAATAGTCAATGAGCTTTTGCTTCAACTTAAACTCACCAGCTGCATTAGCCCCTCATAAGAGAGTCGGCCTATCCTTTGAAGCCAGGCATTGAGTTGTCCTCTTTAGCTATGGAAGTTCTACCAGTACATGGCATTTTCTTCCAATGAAAGGCTGTTTTATTTACATTGAAAAACTGTTGTTTGGCATAGCCACCTTCATTAATGACTTAGCTAGATTTTCTGAACACCTTGCTTCAGCTTCTACATCAGCACTTGCTGCTTCACCTTGGACTTTTATGTTATGGGGACAGTTTCTTTCATTAAACTTCATGAACCAACCTGTGCTAGGTTTGAACTTTTCTTCTGCAACTTCATCACCTCATTCAGCCCTCATAGAATTGAAGAGTTATGTCCTGCTCCAGATTAGGTTTTGGCTTAAGGGAATGTTGTGACTGGTTTAATCGTCTCTCCAGACCACTAAAGCTTTCTCCATATCAGCATTAAGGCTGGTTTGCTTTCTTATCATCTATGTGTTCACTGGAGTAGCACTCTTAATTTCCTTCAAGAACATTTCCTTCACATTTACAACTTTCTATTTGGCATAAGAGGCCTAGCTTTTGGCCTCTCTAGGCTTTCAACATGACTTACTAAGGTTAATTATTTCTAGTTTTTGAATTAAAATGAGAGATGCCCAACTCTTTCTTTCATTGGAATATTTAGAGATCATTGTAGGGTTATTAACCCTTTGCACTCGCTTGCTTTTTTCTCGATTCCTTTATTCCAATGCTAACCGTGTCGAGTCACACTCGACATCCGAGTGCAAAAGGTTAATTGTGATATTATTAATCTCAATAAACAATATTGTGATGTCTCAGGAAATAGGGAGGCCCAAGGAGAGGGAGATGGGGGAATGACTGGTCAGTGAAACAGTCAGAACACGCACAGAATTTATGGATTAAGTTTCCTGTCTAATCAAGCCCAGTTCATGGCACCCCAAAACAATTACAATAGTAACTGGACAGATGTAATCACTGATCACAGATCACCATAACAAAAACAGTAATAATGAAAAAGTTTGAAATATTGCTATAATTACCCAAATGTGACACTGAGACACAAGTGAGCAAATTTGGTTGGCAAAAAAGGTGCCAATAGACTTACTCAAAGCAGGGTTGCTACATACCTTCAATTTTAAAGAACACACAGGGCCATAAAATGAGGTATGCCTGTACATACCTGCTGCATACAGTGTTTAAAGCACTCAGCTTTAAGTACACACACACACACACACACACACACACACACACACACACACTGTTACTTATTTCTAACCACAGCTCAAGGCTACCACAACTGTCAAAAATGCTAAAGAAAAAATTATCACCCTTTCTTATAGTAAATTACTATTCAACCTGTAAATATCATTCATTTCATTGATTATGCTGTGATTATACTTTTTCTCTTTAAAGGGCCATTAAATCAGGTATAAAAGACCCATTAATTTTCTACTATAAATAGTCTCATAGACACTAAATACTTTATTGTTTGAATTAGTCACTGTAGTTTACACAGATGAAATTTTCTGTGAAGCTCTGGCTTTATGTCTTCCGTTGGCCACTTTTGTTGGCCACTCTCATCTTGCCCCAGTCCTGGGAACAATAACTCAGTTTCTAAATACATTTAATGTGTTGTAAATAGAATAGGTCTCCACAGCGCCACCTTGATGGACTCACCAACCTTGTTTCAATGTCATAAATATAAAGGCATCTTACAAAAGCTGCCTCATGCAGTCAGACATGTTTGCTCTGAGACTTACCAGGCAGATCAGCAAAGAACTTCATCTTGCTTATTCTTTCTCCACCATCACTCCCATCTTTGTTCCTGGAGACACACCATTATTGGATCTTAATAACAAGGAGAGTTATAAAAACAGCATTTATGTAACACTTGCTAACATGTGAAGCACATTTATGAACATTATTTTATTTGATCTTCATAATTATACTTTGAACTTAGAGTGTCAGCTCTTATAAAATGATCCCAATTTTGGGACAAGAGAACACGGTACTGGTACTACCTATTCAATCATATAAAAATCCCTTCCAAGGTCTCAGATCACCTAAGACAAGCAAGACCTTTGGGGATGTTTTCATGGTAATTAGGGCCTTAACTGGAGTTCCCCCAAAAGCAGAACCTGCTACTCAGATTTGAGTTTAAATGGTTTGGGTGATGATCCTAGGCAGTACAAGGGAGGGAGTGGGGAAATAAGATAGGAAGTCAGTAAAGGGTGCTTAATGGAGATGGTTACCACTGTGGACACATGGGGCTCAATCCTGTAGGGAACTCTGTAAATAGTGTGGAGTGATCCTCCCAGAAGTTGGAGAAACTGGAGTATTAATGCTCCAACTCCCATTTATTACTGCTGAAAGGCTGTTCATTGGAAGGCACATGGGATTAATTCTCTGCACTCTGTCCAGGCTGAAAGAATCAGGTGTTTGCTGGAGGACATCAAGAGAAGCCAATGGAAGCCTGAGTGCTCAGGGAAGCGCTCCTGTGTTCATCACCAATGTCAGCTGTCCTGCTACAGTGCCAAACCTACTCAATGAGAACGTAGAGATGGACCTTAGTTCTCTTTTCCGTGCAACTGTGTCCCCAACATCCCTATGATTTGTGTCTTTTAATTGTAATAGACCCTCTTCTCTGATCTCTGAGGCTTAGTATACTTTGGGACCCCCTTCCCCCCCACCTTCCCCCCTTCTCTCACCACTGCCACACACACACACTTACTGGTGGGATGCGTCCTTCCTTCTTCAAAGTTCCTTCTCAGATCATAGATTTACTTCAAGGCAAGTCTGACTGATAAATCTTCTCTCTTCTTAGGAGGCAAAGCAAATTAACATCCTAATCAGCGGTGGTGCTCAAAGGTGGCTCTAGGCCTGTATATTGGTTTGACCCACCTGGTGGATGGCTTTAAACTTTTTAATTAACTACCACATTTAAAAAAATAAAATTTGAATTTTCTTCTTATCCTGAAGCATCGGATGATCTGGCAACCCCTGTGAAGGCAAAACAAAGATCTGCTGGAGGTGGGTGGAGGCTGCCGGTCTAGACCGAGCATGCATTCTCCAGTTAGCAAAACTCCTGCCTCTCCTACACTCAGTCATCTTCACTCATTCCAGCCACCTGCCTGCTTCTCCAGGCTTCTGAATTAATGACACTTATAGCCCATTAGAGATAAAAGAGATGGTACGTAGAGGTTGTGGCTTTCATTTGTTATCCCCTCTCACTGTCCTTGAAATCACACCATTTAGTGTGTAATTATTCTTAACACTTATCTAACCTCCTAGCTCTATGAGAAAGTAAGGTGTTTTTTTTTTTTTTTTTTGGAGGGAAGAGGTGGTTGAGATATTTGTATGTGGAATAATAAAGACCACTGTATAAATCTACATTTAATTTTCATTAGAATTGTCCTAGGTCATGCTTGAACTTTAAATTCTATAAAGTAGAAGCAAATCTGTGTTTGAAATGGAAATTGCCAGGAGGAAGAAGGTGGAAGACACTTAGATAATTTCATGTGGACGTGTGAAGTCACATCTTTCCATTATCTCTAAGTTGGAAGCCACCTGTTCCTCATGACTGTCTGAAGGTTGGAACAAGAAACTGAGTTTAATTAAGTTACATGTGTGGGAGGAACATGCTTTGCAGCAGCAGCGGTTAGATTATTAATGGACTCCTATATTGAAGCGTTCACATTTTTGAAAGGCTAATTACAATATAATTTTAGTTTTAAAATATTGCTTTGCCAAGTGTGGGAGTTGTGTCATGTATTATTAAATGGTACCTTTTTTTTCAATCTTGGGGAAAATATTGGTTTGGTTATGGTAATTCTTAGTGTCCAGTTATTTATCTTGCTTTTGTACACGATGCATCTAACTGTTGAAATAGAAAAATATGCTCCCTGGCTGTCAAATACCAATGCTACATTGGAGTTTCTTTAGATTTTCCTGACTTCTCTTATGAAGAAAGTCAAACTGCTTATAGATTGAGAAAACTAAATGTCATGTTTTTCTTTGCTACCTGAGATCCATGATATTATCAGCTGTACAATTTCCACATTTCCAGAGGGAAGATTGAAGTAGCTGTCTAATGAGCTAATTCTAAAAGCCATGCTACCATTACCTGGTGATAGATGCACAAGTAGGGCTCCGGTTGAGTGTAATAGCAATCACATGATTTGTAGATTCAAAGACCTAATTTAGAGTCCTTGTGTCGCAAGCTCTGTTTAATGCATATTCTAAACCTAAATAAACACACATAACTTCTCCCCACATATCCTCCCAGTGAAAATCATGGTCACTCAATGCCATTTCAGGTTCACCAAATCAGCGAGAATGAACCTACAGAAAAGAACGTGAATAGTGAGTAATTAGGATTTTTTATGTGCTGAGACGAGCCTCAGGGAGAACAGTTTCTTTTTTAAGCAGCACCTATTCAGATAAATCTTCCACTGGGCCAGGAAGCTGTGATCAGCAAGGGTTGGTAGCTGTGATCAGCAAGAGTTCTGAAAACTTCTACCACTTCTGCATATCCTGTTAGCAATATTAAGGGGGTCACTGGCGTTAAAGCTGCCCACCAGCCCAGTGTCTCCGTGAGCCTGTCCAGACAAGCCTTGCAGTAGCTGGCTGAGGACTTGCAATGATACAGGCTCAATTTCCTTCCATCAAATTTTGCTGTACTTTATTAAACAAAGAAACAAACAAACAAAATACCCAGACAGACAAACAAACACACAACATTCTGCCTGAAGGAAGTGCTGGAATTAAAGAGAGAGGCCTCATGTACCCTGAAAGATGACTAATCCCTTAGACCATTTGTCACTTTTTTTTGCCTGGAGTCATACTTTATACTGCACCATGGGTGAGAAAACTGACATGATGAATCCCTAGCAATGAGCTGGGATTCTGCCGTCCAATCATTGGTAGGCAGTTGTACCAAGTCCTATTGTTGTGGGACTGGAAGGGTGGCCATGGAAACCAAAACAACACAAAGTGTCCTCTTGCCTGGGTATCCCAAGGCCAAGGGTGTTCCCACATTTTTTTGAGCCTGTGGCAGAAGTCCAGATCTGCACTGGCTCTTCTCACCTCATCCCCAGTGTGTTCTGACTGGTAGAGAGCTGACTTCTTCCTAAACCATCAAGAGCTGGTGACATACCATTTGGTAGCAAATCTACCAGACCACCTTACTCGAACCAAAGCCTCCCTCAATAATTGCCTACATGTTTGCAGTTCTAACTTGTGGCTAGAGTTAGCACCTCACCCATGATTCGCTTTTATATATTATATTTAATCTTTATAGTAAATCTAATTTTCTGATCTATCCAGCTTCAGCTGTTTAACTGCTGAGAAATGAAGGGAAGAAAACTTCTATCACTTCTGCATATCCTGTTAGCAATATTAAGGGGGTCAAGAAGCACAGAAAATGCCAAGACTCTGTGCTCATAAGAATGCCCCAAAGACTGATAACGATATGACAATAGAAGAAAGACAACAGCCCTTATTGGACACCAACTACGAATGAGACTCTCTGACCTGAATCAACTTGGGCTTAAAGCTGTTTTGAGTTGGCCATAATTAAAGATAATTCTGTAACTTGAAGAAGAAGAAAGCCAGATGGTCTAGAAAAAGATTGAACTCATAATCTTATATCCTAGAGGTAATTGTTTGTACCATAGCTAGAAATTCTGGGGGAATGAGCAAGGTTGAAGATATATATGGGCCAATGAAGTGAGTGATGGAGCAAGTGATGGTTTGGTATTAAGGTTTCCATGGGATTTATTAGCGTTGTAGAGTTTTGGGGTACAAGGAAGAAGAGGGAGAGGTGATAAGTTTTTGAATAGCTGCCTATTTCTCATTGTCCCAGGCAGAAAGTGTAAGCTGTCAGGACTGACTTGTTTGTGAGATATTGAGGCCTCAGTCTAAAATACAGTTTTCCAAAAGAAGAAACCCTGTTGCGTGAGGATCCTCAGATAACCTTCTTCAGTGCCTCTGATTCTTAGGATATGTATACAAAAGACCCAGCATTCCATAATAACCTCCCAGGCCCTTGAAGCCTTGCAGCCTATGGTTCCACCATCACAGCAAATGAGTGATGGTGTTCTTTCTTATTTCTTCTTTCTGCTTAGGAATTGGAGAACAATTGTTTGATGTAATTTCTTCTTCCCCTTTATTATTTCTAATTCCACTTCCACCCCACCTGCAGTCTACACCACTGATGGCAACTCAACCTAAGTTCGTAAGGAGCACAAATGATCTCTGAGCAAGGGCAGAGGCATAGGTTTCTGTTGTGCAAAGGCCTACGTGCATAGAGGAGGCTTTCTGTACCTGTTTGCATGTGGGAACAATGTATGTTCAATTTTGGGCTAGTTTGTCAGTATAATCCTTGTCTTACGTGTCTAGTATGGAATCTCTTTCCCCTTGGGCTACACTCTGTCACCACCCGGAAAACTCTGAGCTGCTAGGTAATGTCCTCCAAACCACTGAAACCAAGAGGGAGCCATGGCTGGCCTCCACCTGGCACCTCTCTGAATTTGTAGTGAGCCAGAGGATCCAGGTCAAAAGATAAAAGCCTTCGCTCCAGGTGCAAAGGTGTGGATGTTTGGCTGGGAGAGAAAGAAATGAGGTCAAAGGAGATAAGAGATATATATCAGTTACACATCACAGTGCCCTCTGGAACACCTGCCTGCTCAGGAAGCGCTTCAGTCTTCTCAAACTCCTCTCTCAGTGCTCCTGGGACTGCCTGGTCCCCTGAGGACAGTGCCGCCCCTGTAGTCTTCTCAGGGAGATTCATGTGCCACTCCATTGGTCTTTCCTCTCTCCCACTCCACCATTTCTCTTCCTCCTTTAAAAGCCCCACTCAGATGAAACACATGACGTCCACTACCCCTCTTCAGCTGTTCAACCATCACCACCCCTTTCCCCTGACTTTTTTTAAAGACTTGAGCATTCAATTCACTTTCTCTCCAATTCCACCCATGCCATTATTTCATCCCAGGCCTCTTTCAACAGCTTAATCTATCTTTGTTTAGGCCTCCTTGTCTCCACCATTCACTTCTGTCAGCCTCAGTTATCTCTCCTTCCTCCTCCCCAACCCTGTTTCTCCCTCCAAGCCTTGTACATAGCACCATTACTAAGTCCAAAATGCCTAGGCGTCATCCTTGATTCATCTTTTCAGGCCATATGCAAATCCTATTAGTCTCACCTACATATGTACCCAAGCATGTCTACTTCTCTCCATCTTGTGCCACCCACCATATCAAGCTTCCATCCTCTCTCCCTTGGACTGCCTCAGTGACTCCAGGAACTTCTCTGTCCCAGCTCTTGCCACCTCTGACCCATTTGCCTCAAGGAGCTAAAGTAATCTCTCAACAATGTAAATAGGATCATGTAGGTCAGATCAGATCACTTTCCTGCTCAAATCTTTTCAATGACTTTTTTTATTCCCTTAGAAAAAAAATCCAAATTCCTTGTGATAGCCAAAGAGATCCCACAAGAGCAGGCCAGGGTCTCCATAACTGCCCCTGTTCCCCTAATTCCAGCCCCACGCAGAATGGCCTCCTTTCATTACCTCTATTCACTATTTCCTCTAACTCAAATGTTCTGGACATTAATGGTTTATTTGCATCCTTTAAATCACAGCCTCAATGCCACTTCCGAAAAGAGGTCCTCCTGACCACTGTCTCTCCCCATCCCTGAGCTCTCTTGTAAACCCTGTTTATTGCCTTCATGTGAAATGTCATACTTTATCATTATCTCATGGATTTGTTTACTTTTTACTCCTGTCTCTCCCTCCAGGACATAAACTCAAGGAAGGCAGGACTGATTGTTCTTCTTTAATGTCTAGCCCCTGGCGGAGTGCCTGGAAGTTCCTGGAATCTCAATAATTCTTTGAAGATACTTTTTTCCCCTAAACTGTGAAATTACTAAAAGAATTTTGTCAAGTGTTCTGATTTTGCCAAAAATCTTATAAATGTTATAAATTTCCATCCTATTTATTTTTTTTTCTTTTTTAAGGTACCAAAGTATTTAAGTTTAGGACAAAAATACATTTGGTAGTTGTTCAAAATCTATGGATTTTGCTTTATTTAAAGGCTTCATTTTTGGAAAATCGTAAATTTGACTTGTACTACAATTTCATAAAGAAATGTTAATTTTTTGCCCTGACCGGTTTGGCTCAGTGGATAGAGCGTCGGCCTTCGGACTGAAGGGTCCTGGGTTCGATTCCAGTCGGGGGGCGTGTGCCTTGGTTGCGGGCGCATCCCCAGTGGGGAGTGTGCAGGAGGCAGCTCATCGATGTTTCTCTCTCATCGATGTTTCTAACTCTCTATTCCTCTACCTTCCTCTCTGTGAAAAACCAATGAAATATATTTAAAAACAAACAAACAAAAAAGAAATGTTAATTTTTAAAGTTCTTGACTTTTTTTTCTAATTTAATAAATTTTGCATGCTTTGATGAAAGAAAGCATTAAAATTCTGTTATGTCATAGACACATCCTTTCTCTGAAAGCTCAGAACTCTCATGGTGAAATCCGTTTCGGTGGGGTGGGTTGTATAGCTGACAGTGTCGAAAGCAAAACTGGTAGCAGTGACACACTGGAGGCTGCCTCAGATAGGCATCTATTGTGGTCATGCATCAGAGCTTTAATTTTATTTTTAAAAAGCTATTGCTCTTCCATGATTATTACTGGCCAAATCACCACTTCTAACACATTTTTCTTCACCCTTTGTTTACTATAAAATGTGGTGCATTCCCCCTAGAGTTTTCTTAATGCAAAGTCACGCATACATGTTAGAGTTCAAATAAATAAATCCTTGCCTATTCGCTGTTTGTACCACAAAGCTCCCGCTGACCAGCTGGCGCACATGTAGCCTCTAACAGTTCTGGGGCTTGATTTATTTCGCAGATTCTTAGTTCATACATATGATGCCACTGCTGTATATTATAGGGGCAGGACCATCTCTTCTATAAATCACGCAATCAGTTGGAAAGCCTGATTGCCCGTTAGTGTGTGTGTGCTCTGTGCACATTAATCTACACACAGCGCTGCAGTCAACAAAGTCCTGGCATCAGGCCAACGCCCCAGCACTGGGGCACTTCTGACTGCAAGTCAGGTCCCCCAAGTTGGACAAAAGTGGAAGATGGATGGCAGAGCAGCGCACACGGCCCTGGGAGGATGCAAAGGACATCAGGATTTAGACTCAAGGAAGACTCGGTAGAATTATCTCCAAGTAGACAATGGACAATGACAACTGAGAGGCAGCAGCAAAGGCCAGATCTGTCTGGCATAGAGGAATCAGAGAGAGAGTGGAAGGGACATCATGAAAGGGGGGTGGGGGGTGGGGAAAGGCAAAACAGCTCCAGGCCCACAGAGCATAAGGCTCTGGGAGTCAGAAACTAGTTGATTAAGGACATGTACTCTGTGCAAATCAGACTTAGATGTGTGTGTGTGTGTGTGTGTGTGTGTGTGTGTGTGAGAGAGAGAGAGAGAGAGAGAGAGAGAGAGAGAGAGAGAGTGTGTGTGTGTGTGTACATATGCACCCACCGGAAAAGAGGCCAGCATCCTTCCACATTTATCCCATTTATCAGTGATGTCACTATTTTTAAAGTCCTCCATAAATATTAGGATTACATTTTTCAATTTTATATGAAAATAACATGGCCTCTGCAAAAAAGAATCACACACACACACACACACACACACACACACACACACACACAGAGTTGTCGTCAAGTGTTTAGAGTATAACATCAACTATAAAGTCCATTTGTTACCCACTCCCCAACCCTATTCCTGATGATGCAGCCACCATAAAAAGCTTCCATCAAGCTCTCCCTTACCTTTTTTTGACTTTTCCCTCAAACTTCCCCTTTGTTCTCTTTCTCCAAGAAATGGTCATATTTCAAACTCACAGCAGCATAAGCGAGGGGAGCAGGTTTCTAGCCTCCTTCCCTGCACTCACCCATCCCCCAGCCAGTCCCAGACAATTCTTCCTAGAGCACCATTTCCTCAGGAAAGCCCCGCTGCCTATCACATGGGGGCCAGAGCTCCGTGGTCCATCCTCAGGCCTCCTTATCTAACCGTATCCTCTACCCCACATTCGTCTTACTCATTCTTCCCTTGGGTCTCTACCCAGGCAGTTTCTCTGCCTGGTACCCTGTCACTGCCCAGGCCAGCCCACCGTCCTCTCCGCCTTCTTTGCCCATCTCTTTCCTTCTTATCCCTCAATGCTCACCTCACACTCTACTTCCTCTCCTTTCCAAAATTGTGTAGGCACATGGTTTAGCATTTATTGTTTTCTAATTATTTCAGGCATGTTAATTCTCCCTCAGTAAAATGATATCTCTTGAGGTTAAGAAACTTGCCTTAATTCTGTTGGCTCCATAGAACCTGAGATCACAGTAGGCTGCTTGGGGAGACTCGGTATTCAATAAACACATAGAAAATGACCAGACAATAGACAAAGTTCATTTTTCACTTAAATACTTATCTCCACACTATTTTGTATATAGGGCTGGCTTCCCCTCTTTTTGTTTGTTTGTTTGTTTGTTTTGGTTTATGACCTTATAATTATTCCCTTTTATGTGTTCATTAAAATAAAGGTGGAAATACCTTCTGAGCAAGGTAGATACCTAATAGGCCTGGTAAATTAACTGAATCTTTTCTTTCAAGGATAAAAACTCTTTTGTGTGTGTCCTAGAAAATTGGAAAGATATTCTTACTCTCAAAAGTCAGAGAGTTAAGTCCTACCTAAGGCTTGAGACCCCTTGGCTTTATCCTTAAACATTTAACCCACGTGCCATTTTAACAAGTCATGAAATGCTTTCTTTTCTTTCCCTTTTTAGTGTAGGACAAAATTTTCAAGGAAAGGGTAAATCTACTGGTGGATGACATATGGAGGTCAAGATCTTACATAGATTTTCAGCATTAGGCAGAACAAATGGGCTGCGAGATTACCAAGAAAACAAATTCAGAGCAGTAACCTTTGAAAACTGAGAACTGCCAAATTGCTGGCAAGATGAAAACAGGGTCGCATTTGAGAAATTATGCAGTGTTGTGCTTCTTGGAGAAATGTACAGCACGGAGGAGTATCTGTGTTCTCCTCTGAAACTCTATTTTTAATGTTCATAACGACACCAATGGAAGCAAACCTGACTCCACGCAGAACATACAGTAATTGTGGTAGTGGTGGGGGGAGGGGAGCTAAATGGAAATAGAGGCTCTGGGGAACCAAGTTATTTTTGAAATATCAAACAGACACATTCAGCTTGGATGCTGAAGATCACTCCGCAGGGTGAGAAAAAGTCGAAAATTTACCCAGAAAAAGTCTGCAATCACAGCATACAGAAGCCTGGATTCTCAGCAGTGTGAAGGAAGGGGAGACTTGTGAGAAGATGTCTCTGCTTATCACAAAAACAGCAAAATTTCCAGCATATGCTGCTATTTTACTTCTTTATTTTGACAGGCCATTTGTGACTAGTTATGGGTGGGGTTGTTCTCACATGTATGTTTCAGCCAAGAATGATGAATGCTCAGACTATTTTTCCTGACCTTACATGCATTTACTTCTCGTTTTGTTCTCCCTCTTATGCCTTCTCCTACTGTTTTCTATCAGATGGGGTTCCCAGGAAGCTCCGTATGGGATCACATCTGAGACGTAGAGTAATTATATTTAGATATAAAATTGACCCATTTCTGAAGTGTGTTTCCTTATATTCTTTATTTGTTTTTACATACACAAGAGAGCAAGCCAATGAGAATTTAAGTACCATAAGATCAATAAAGAAGCAAACACATACTAATAAAAATGCAACTTCTATATCCATACCTTTTCTAGATGTTAAACAAATTACAATTATAGGCTTTTTTTTTTCCCCATAGTTCAATCAGTGAATCAGATCATTGGGTCTATTTTATTTTCACATTCATTTTTTTCACTCACATGTTATAAAGCTTATACATTTCTTATTTTTAATATCGATTTGATGTTCTGTGTTTTTAACATAACACAGCTTGCTTAGCTGTTTCCCTTTTATAGTGCATCTGCATTATTATCAAATTTTTACTATTATATACACCAATGATGCAAACATCTGTGTAAGATATCACTTATTTATCTTTTCAATCATTTTAAGGCATTTTTCCAAAACTGGAATTCCTAAATGAAAAGCAAAAAAAACTATGGTTCATAAACTCCTATAAGCTGCTTTCAAACCATCTTACAGAACAAACACATCAGTCAATTTGCTGTGCCAACAGCCATCAGAAGTCGTTCTGCTGTCTCATACCCCTTCTAAAGTGGAGCTTGCTCACATTACTCATTTTGCTACCTTGAGAAATTTATTGGATGACTTTTCATTTGTATTTCTCTAATTTCAAAAAAAGGCTGCAATTTTTACTGTAGTTATAATAGGGTTTATTTCTTCATATATTCTCTATCTCTTTTAAACATTTATTAACTATGAGTTGTTGATTTTTGCTTAATCCCTTCACCCTTCTTATCCAGCCTCCCCAATACCCCTCCTCTCTGACAGCTGTCAGTCTGTTCTCTGTATCTATGAGTCTGTCTCTATTTTGTTTGTTAGTTTATTTTGTTCAGTAGATTCCACATATAAAATTATATGGTGTTTGTCTTTCTCTGACTAGCTTATTTCACTTAGCATAATATTCTCCAGGTTCATCCAGGCCGTTGCAAAAGTTCCTTTTTTTATGGCCAACTAGTATTCCACTGTGTAAATATACCACAGATTTTTTATCCACTCGTCTACTGATGGGCACTTGAAGGATAAGTGGTGATAGAAGGAAACTTTACTTT
The DNA here is from genome assembly GCF_027574615.1 of Eptesicus fuscus. Classification (NCBI taxonomy): domain Eukaryota; kingdom Metazoa; phylum Chordata; class Mammalia; order Chiroptera; family Vespertilionidae; genus Eptesicus; species Eptesicus fuscus. The sequence goes on along the minus strand of NC_072483.1, from coordinate 82,627,683 downwards.
GGATGGTGAACACACAATACAATATACACATCATGTATTATAGAATTGTACACCTGAAATCTACATAATTTTATTAACCAATGGGTTATCCCAATAAACTCAATAAAAATTAAAAAAACATTTATTAACTTATGTGTTTATATGAAATTGTACATATTTTTGTAATAGAGATAGTAGAGAAGAGGAGTTGAGAGTATGACTCTGGAGCCAAATCCCTGCATTTGAATTCACTCTCTGCAGTTTATTAGGTAGTAAACTTCAGCCAGTTATTCATTCACTCTGTGCCTCAATGTTCTCATTTGTAGAATGATGATACTAACAGTACTCATCTGCGCTGTGAAAATTAAATGGGGTATTATATGTAAAGTGCTTAAAACAGTGCCTGGCACATAGGACGTTTATGTAAATGATTGTTTAGTATTATAAAGAAATTTTTTTATGTATTTTTCAGCTTTCCATTCTGCTGCTTTCTTTTTGGTATTTATTCTAAGATACTTAACACAATAAATAAATACATCCAATGATGCCCTGTTATTGTTAGGAAGTGTGTTATTTTATAACAGCTCTCTATTTGGATTTTGTTGGCTATATGATGCTAGAGTATGGCTTCAAGTGGAAGTAATATTCAAAATATTTAACAATTGTTTTAGGAGTCAATCTAAATATTTAACAGTTGATAGGAATCAATCAACCAGAACAAGATACCTACTAATCAGAACAGAACCCAACAAATCAGAAGCTGGTTGGCATCAGCCAATAAGAGTATACTCACTAAACATCACCCCTACGCTCCAGTGGACTCTTCTCTGCACTGTTCACCAATTGTTCTATTAACATGGATTTAATAGAAAATTTTTTTCAAAGCATATTACTTCTAACTTGCAATGTAGTCATTTCTCTTTTTAATGGGGGTATTTAAGTGATTTAATTGTGTTCCAAACACCTGCCTTTTACCTTTTACTTCTAGTTACTTAAAACATCTAGCTATAGCTACTCTCATTTGTATCATAATGCCAGGAATAAGCGAAATTCAGCCTGCAATGCAGACTTCAAGTGGAATATTTAATGTATGCAAGCCATTTATGGCACACGATATAGATTCAGGAATTGTTGTCACATTGTTAAAACTTTCTGATAAAATGCGAGAAAGACACTAACAAAAAACCTTATTTTTCACACATTATGAAAAATATTGAGATGTTTGGAAGCCCCTGGCTGTTTGAAATGAGCTTTTTATTTGCCATTGTATATGCACAGCCAAAGCCTCTGGTTATCAAAAAGTGCATTGACAAGCAAATAGAATGCACTCCACCAGTTGGTATTGACAGAATTCTGTCATTGCAAGCGCCTACTCCATCGATATTGGATAATATTTTTCTCTGAGCAGTGAAGGAATAAGTACAAGCTGTCTCTTTGGCTTATACATGGTTTGTACCTCCATTTCTTTTTCCACCTCTTACATAGTTCTCAAATTTCAATAACTGCTTCTCACTAGTTGTGTGATACTGGGCGTGATGCTCTGAAAAAGTTAAGTAAAAAGAAAGTGACATTTATCAATCATATAGCAAAGATTCCAGGACAACTTATTTTGAAGTATGTAATGACTTTGTTCATCACATTTCCCCCCTTTTGTGTCTTCCCTTTTGAATTTTAATTGATGTGTTTCATTGAGTGTAGATTGTCCTAAAACATTTGAATATATCTGCTGGCAATACCAAGTAGCCCACACTCTTGGAGGGGCATCTCCAGCGCTCTGAAAGGCAGACAAATAAAGTCAGCACATGATGGATGAGGTCAAACACAGACAAAAGTCACCTTAAAAGGTAGGGCCCAGGCTAAAAGCAGAAAGATAAGGCCTTGACAATGGCTAATCAATTAGGTTAACATCATCTAAGAAAGCATGTGTCGACATTGAAATCTGGAAAATGAGTGTGAGGGGTAACATTTCAGAGTTCATGTTATCATCTGGGAGGAGGGGCCCATTGAGCAGAAGGTGCAGGTGTATTCAATGCACCCCCAAAGAGCAGAAGAGTATATTGGGATAAAAAAGGGGGCATAATCCTGTGTTCAAATCCCAGTTCCACCACTTCCCAGTGATTTCAGGCAAGTTGTTACCCCTCTGGGCTTGTTTTCTAATCTGTAAAGTGGAGATGATGATACTAACAGTTACCTCATGGATAGTGAAATAAATGAATTTATGAAAGCATTTAGAATGCTTCCTAACACATAAGGACTAGAGAAACTGGTCATGAGTAAAGCCTTTAGAATGTGTCATAGAAAGTATTCCTTGATGTTAAGCTATTATTGTTTGATGCCATTAATCATAAATTATCATTGTGCTTTGATGACATAGATTATCAAGTGCCTTCCCACATAGATCTTAGTTGGTGGACCAGGATGAGCTGATCTAAGGCAGTTACCATTCTGTCTGATGAGGTGATTTGAGCTTTCATGGAAATTAATCTCTGATGCATATATCATTTGGCTACAATTTTGATTAGTATTACTCTCTCTGAGGAAATAACAAGATCTACTTTTTGGACCTGCAACCCTGAAAGCCATTTAGATAGAGGTGAATCCATTAAGGTTCTCTCCCTTTGCAGGCGTCTGCCTAAGTGACAAGACTATAGTAAGTCACAATCATATCTTCCAGGGAACTACTTGTAATAAAACGTATTGAGCTTGCACAAGAAAGTTCTATCAGAGACACAAGAAGTTTAGTTAATGGGTGAGTACATGCACCCCTCAGGCCAACACTTACAGGCTATGAAAGTCTCGGGCTGCCCAGTAACTCTGAACCTGAGAATAAACATTCACGATGATGTGCAGCCAAAGTGCTTTCCCATTAGCATCAGTTGGGACTCAAGGAGTTGCTTCTTCCAGCAAAGATGTGGCCTCCACAAAAAATGTATGGTGCTATTTTTCTACTAATAGTATTTAAACATTTTTTTTGTTATTGTTGTATCATTTGTTACATCTACAGAGTGGCAATAATTTGACAAGCCTGGCGGTATAAACATCCACCAAGCACCCTGTGGGTTGCAAGGAGTCCTACAAAAGGTCACTGAATCTGCTGGAGACCTGCTGGAATTGTGAGGCCCGCTTATACTGAAACTTTTGCTGGGGACCCCCACTGGGCAGATATGTTTTCCATGGTCTTATTAGTTTAAAATTTAATACTTTTTCAGCATGTATTGTTTTGACAACAAGCTCCCATTAGGAAAGTGAAGTAAAAACCTTGCCTCTTGCTTTAAACTGTAAGACTTTTACAGAATGGTATTGTTTGCAACCAAATGCCAAGACCATGATGCTGGAGCTGGGTGAGAGCTGCTGGCTGAGCTCCAGGGAAAGAGCTGAAAGGCAACCTTGCTCCTCAGTCCCAGAGAACAGGCCCATTTATGAGTAATTAAAATCAATTAAAGTCAGCTTTAGGGGCTGAGGATACTGTCATGATCCAGAGAGCCAGGGTGCTGTTCTCATCACATCTATCGTAAGACCTGGAATTCTTCCTAGTCCTTGAAGATACACAATGGGTCCCCTACTGAACCTTTCTTCTCTCTAGCTAAACATTCACAGTTCACTCCTCATTCCTCTCAAGAGAGGCTTTGGGTTCTATCGTCATCTTGATAAGATTCACCCAGAAGATGCTTTAAGAGGGCCATATCCTCTGTAGGTTTTAATACTAAAATACAACCTACTTATACACTTCAAGTTTTAAGCTCTCTTGGGCCCAGCCAGGAACATATAAGAGCTCCTCTGGATTCTTAGACCAAGACTAGAGCTCCAGACCCAGAATATATGGTGTCTTGACCTCAGGATCCAAAGGAAGAGGCCTGATCACGGACACTTACCCATCCAAGCTGTCAGGTCACTACCTTTCTGTGTCAGCTGCAGGAGGTTTTCAGGAAGGAAACCTTTTGCTGTTTGACCAGCTTTGACAAAACAGTCAAAATTTGCCATAAATTTGTCATTCATGGGACACTGCAAACTCTTAAGATCACTTTTTGGAAAGCTGTCAAAATATAGGAGTTAAACTTAGAGGATAACACAAATAAGAAAGGAGTAATAAAACTGCCAACTCCTTGTTCCCCTCCAAGCTGTATTTTGGCAAAATTCTATTTGTTCTCTTATGGGAAGAGAAGGCTGTCAGATTTCAGGGGCCAAGCAAAGAAGAAACAGGGCATATTAAGTGAAAGAATTATTATAATCAAAGTTTGAGTGCAAAATTACATCCTTCATAATTTTACACGTAAGTGAATTGCATTTCTGTCCATGCTTGGGAAGACAGAACTTTTCTCATGTCTGACATATCAGATACCAATAACCTTTCCAGCAGGAACCAGAGTAGAAAGTTGGAATAGTTTGAAAGCTTTTTTATTGTAGCGAACCTGAGGATGTGAAAAATGCATTGTCACTCCATGATGTTGGCATCTAGGTGTGAAGAAATTGATCAACACCCCTGGAAGTGTGACTGGAGACAATAAAGCATATAAATATGTTTTAGTTCTAAAAAAGTTGAATGTGTGTGTGTGTGTGTGTGTGTGTATTATGTGTATTTCAGAATCAAAATATCATGATCTAAAATATTATCTTACAAAGTAAACATCAGCTAAATGAATCCAGGTACAACTTAATGAAAGTCACTATCCTATATGCATTTGTAGCATAAGCATAAAATGGGAGTCAGAAAAACATAAGACACTGGTGCTTAAGCTTTTTAAATTTTTATTGATTTTGTAAGCATTTTAACACCTCTTTTATAACAAGTCACTGGTCGATGCAATCTAACTATAAAATCTTTCAACGGTCAGAACTGATTACTAGAATAGAAGACAGAACTCATAAATGAGCCAGTGGGAGAGGAGTACCAGAATCCTCAACTCAGCTCTGCTCTGCTGGGTACATGGCCCTTTTATTAGGCACTAGAGGCCCAATGCACGAAATTCGTGCAAGGGTGTTGGCCCCTGCCACCATGGCGGCCACCGAGGCTTTGTCCAGAAGGACAGACGTCCGGTCTAGTTAGCATATTATGCTTTTATTATTATAGATGGTATAGCTAATTTCTGATTGGTCCTGAATTATTTCTGTGTAAAAGTGAAGAACATTTTCTGAGCCATCTTTATGCTCTCCCCGAGTTTGTCCTATGACAAACGTCTTCTTGCTATTAAAGATGCAAAGATGGCATGGTAATCATCATGCAACAAGGATGTGCAGTTCTCTATGCTAGGCTAAACAGTCTTGAAGTCAGCGTTCCTCAAAGTGGGGTTCCAGGCCACCAACTTTAGAATCCCCCGAAGGGTATCTTGTTTACAAACGCGATTCCTAAGTCTTATCCAAGACCTAACGAACCAGACTCTCCCAGTCTGTGGACTGGAAGTAAGTCTTTTCAACAAGCCTTCCACGTGACGCTTCTACACACTAAATCCTACACACCGTCTTAAGAAACAACCCTTAAAGAAACTGCACCCACACTTAGACTTAGTTTGTCTTATGTACAGGCATACCTCAGAGATACTGCAGGTTTGTTTTTAGACCACTGCAGTAAAGCAAGTATCACAATAAAGTGAGTCAGAATCTTTTTACCGGTGGAGGAGGGTCTTGCCTTCAATTTGTAAAAAAATGCAGTATCAGCGAAGCACAATAAAATGAGATGTGCCCATAAATCAGTGGTTTGAAGCCCTGGCCATGCAATAGAATTACGTGGGGGGTTCAAAGACACACATCCATGACTGCATCTCATCCCCAGAATGTCTAATTTGGCTGATTTGAGGTGAGGCCCAGGCAGCAGTATGTTCCATACGTTGTTCTAATATATAACTAGGGTTGAATGTTTATAGCAGTATATTCACAACAGTCAAATGTAGAAAACAACCCACATGTCTATCAGCAGATAAAGATATAAACAAATTGGGGTATATATGTACATACAATGAAATACTGTTCAGCCATAAAAAGGAAAGGAATTCCAATATATGCTACAAGGCGGATGATCCTTGGAAGCATTATGCTAAGTAAAATAAGCCAGACACAAAAGGAAAATATTGCATGATCCCACATATATGAGATATCTAGAATAGGCAAGTGTATAGAGGCAGGAAACAGAATAAATGTTACCGGGGGTTGGGGGTGGGGGAGATGGAGAGTTAGTGCTTACTGGTTACAGAGTTTCTGCTTGAGGTGATAGAAAAGTTTTAGAAATTTATAGTCTTCTTAGCACATTTCTTCATGTAGACAAAATCTCTGCAAAAAAAAAAAAAGCGCGCGAGAGAAATTGTAAATGTGGAGAACATTTTGAGTGTATATTGCCAATTACATTTAGCAAATAATAATAAAGACATCTGGGAGTGCAGTATTAATAGTAAAGTACCCTTTGGAGCTCTGTAAATAGACATTATAAAATCTTAGTAACCTAACAAATTCTGTATAAGAACTCAGTCTGATTTTGTTACTGGCAAAGAGATTAAAAATGAGCATCAAATTTGTTTATCTCTGTCGTCATTAATGGACATACAATGTCATCCTTGAGATAATGAAATGAAGGAAGTCTTCAATGAAACCCTTGGTAACAACTGCAGAATATCCGTGCCACTTCAAATTCTTGTATGTAATTATAATTTTGATATTTTTCTAAGCATATTATTAGTGCTTGATCACATGTAATATCTAGAGTCGATCACATGTCAGGTATTTTAGTTGTGGGATTGCAGGTTTTCTGTTGCATATGATCACTAATAATGGTGATACTGTTATTTCTAGAGGACTTTTCTGAAAGAGTAGTTGAGAGAATTGTCCTCTTGATCTGTACCTGTGAGATAGATGCAGCGCCAATGCTGTGCATGAGAGAGAGAAATCTTTCAAATGTATTCTAAAGAAAGACACTTTCTTCAAACCTTTACTTACCAATATCACACACTCTCTGGCAAAACAAAATGAGCTCTGCATCTCCTGGCGTAAATGAAAAGCTTATTTTTAAATGCCATATGTTGCTACGATTCATGCTGTGTTTTTAACGATTATCGCACATGCAAGCAAAATGCTGTATTAGTTTTATATTCATGTAATTCCTGATTATCACAAATACACACAACGAAAAACAGTTACAATATTAGGGATTGTCAGAGCTACAAAGAATCTCAAAAAAGTTCTCTAATCTGGCATCTCATCTTTACAGACAATTAAATTAAGTCATCCAAGACAGACAGTAGCTTTTCCTTTTCAATTTAATAAGTATTTTATGGAGGTCCACAATGTGACATATACTATAGAAGATAAACGTTAAAGAGCTTGATTTCATCCCATTCTTATGGGATATACAATATTTTTTCAAAGAGGTAGAAAATACATAATGTGTATTTACGTTGTGTATATCTTAGAATGGCATACTGTGAAAGTTCTCAAATTTTAACATGCCTCAGAACCCCACATTGTTAAAACACAGGTAGCTGGGCCCCCACCTCCTATTTCTGATTCAGTAGGTCTAGAGTAGGACCCAAAATTTTGCATATTCAATGAGTTCCCAAGTTTTGCTGATGCAGCTGGCTCCTGACCATGCTCTGGGAACCACTGCAGTAAAACAGAGGTATTAGAGATGCAGGCCCTGGAGTGCAAGTGCAGAGTTTGAATCCTGACTGCATAGTCTAGAATAAGCTACTTATTTTCACTGCCTCAGTTTACTCACCTGTAAAATGGAAACAGTAACAGTACTTGCCTCAAGTGTTACTGTGGGGATTAAATGAGATAATGCTTGTAAAGCAATGGAACAGTGCCTGGCACATAGCAAACACACAATTAGTGTTCATTATTGATGCCAATTCTCAGACCAGTACTGGTGTGTGAAAAAAAAAAAGTATATATATAAATAAAATAGTATAAAGGTACAGAATGTCTTTTCTTAGAAATAATTTTCTTTTACCTTAAGATAACATTCTACCTAATTTTAATGTTGAAATATATTTACCAGTATGTGTATTAAATTAATAGTCATAGGAATTGGCATTTATCTTGAATACTAAGACCTTGGTAATACCATACCACGCTCCCCATTGTAATGTGGGGTTGAAATAGAAAAAACAAATAGAGCTGAGTTAAGATTGAGGGTTTACCAAGAGGACTGTGATAGTGTCATCCAGATTATAATACTTGGAAGCCCACAAATCTAAGAAAGGGGATGGGGAGTTCCTACTCAATGACACTCATTTGCGGCAAGAGTAGCATCTGTGGGAAGGGGTCAGGAGGGCAGTGTGCAAGAATGAGATGCACAAAATACAATGCTGGGTCTGTTCAAGTCGGTCTATGCCACAGAACAAGGAGCGGAGATGTGCCTGGGTGGCCTCACTGTGGCTTCACCTAATAGGTAGGTACACAGTGCAGCACATCATCCTGTTGCCATAGCAACTTCAAGGCAAATCTACCTGGGGACTTCACCTGAGAAGTCAGGGCCTAGAGCCCTACTCTGACCACCGGATTTATGATTTTTCTAATAAAGGGCTCAATGAGGCAGAACCAACTTCAAAATTCATTCTATTCTGCCAGAGCGGGAACATAGGTGATCTCCTGGGCTTAGGGGATAGGCCTGGTGTGAAAGTCAGATGCTTCTGTCCTGGCTCACCTGGTCTGTGTTCAATTAGCGGGAAAAATACACTGAAGCCGTGTGATGCTCTCAGAGATAAAATACAGTATGTCTGCAGATACTTTGACCTAATTGTGTTAGCCCTAATTAACCACATTCTCATGTCATTAGATGAGAAAGAACTATTCTAAGCAAAGAATTTAAAGGAACATTTTACCAGTATTAAGGTCTATTCCAACTTCTTTAGATAAAGCTCAGGAATTGGAATCAGAGAGATGGTAGACTTCAGGAGAGGAGTAAGCGTTAGTGGTCTGTTTGGGGCCCACTAATAAGAAATAACCAATTCCACATCACTAAGCATCCCCTTTTGAGCATAAAAATGGCTCCCCAAGTTAGCCACAGCTAAGGACCTGCTTCAAAGCAGACAGAGCTCAGTAACTAAATGTCATGGAAAAGCATTGTCTTCAGGAATGGGAGAAAATATCTGCAAACCATATATCTGATAACGGGTTATTGTTTAAAATATATAGGGAACTCATACAACTCAAATGTAAAGAAAAAGAAACAAACCCAAATCACCCAGTTAAAGAATGGGCAAAAGACCCAAATAGACACTTCTCCACCATATATTAGTAAATGGCCAAAAGGTATATGAAAAGATGCTCAATATCACTAATCATCAGAAATGAAACTCAAAACTACATTACCTCATAGCTGTCCATTGAGGAACCAACTGGGTGGGACACACCTCACAACTGTCCCCTCAAAGAGCTGCTTTAATCCACCTGGCAGACCAGCTACTCAGGGAGCTAATTGGCTGAGGGCCCAGGGTCGGTGCAGGGAAATCCCTGGCCATATTTATGCTGAGACCACTCCTCCCACGGGCTGCTCCCTCTAATAACCTGGTGTGGGGGGGGATACGGAGGCGGACATGTTCCTGAGCGAGGTGGACTCCTTTCTGGGAGACTTCGGTTTGAGGACTTTCTGACAGTGCTCCCACCATGTAGGATGCACCCACCAAATTCCTGGTCAGGGATTTCCTCAGGTCAGACTTGCATTGGGGTCTCACAGTTCTCCCAGCTTTCCTGGCCCCTCCCTGTATCCTTTCAAGGGCATTTCCATCTTTAATCCCCCCTTAGCATCTGCTTCTCTGATGACCCAAGTCAACACCTCCCCCACAGCCCACCACTGCTTGGTTGAGGGTCGCACATGGGGGCATTAACTGTCCAGTCTGAGGAGCAGCAGACCCCCCCAGGCCAGGAGATGTAGGAAATCTCCCAGGAGGGGACTGTCAGTTAGTGGCCCCTGGTGAGCATATGGACAAGGCATTCACAGTGACCATGTTTGCTCCGAGCGTTATGGTTTGGTTATCTGCGCAAGAGTGCACATAGGCTGTTGTCCTCTGTGAATGTGACCAGGGGAAAGGAGGGCTTTAGGCAAAGATATTCCCTGGCATCTGCTAGGAAACATAAATATTCTCCACAATTAGGGTGACTTTGCTTTGACCTTTTCCACTATAGCTTGAGGTTTATTTCATTTTATTCCTGCTCCTTTATCATGACTTCCCAATTTGACTGGTGGTTATTGATGAAAATGGGAAATGCTTCATGTTCAGAACATTTACATCTTCTGGTAACAAAAGATGTAAGAAGACTTTTAAGAGGAGCTCTTAGCAATGAGTGTAATAGGAGGCATTTAATAGTGTTAGTTTTCTTCCTATTCAGCCCCCTGGGGACAAAGGACCATATGCATAATAGGTAAGGTACTGAGAGTCATATTCCTTGTGTGGTCATAAACAGGATCCAAATGATGTAATTATATGAAAGCACTGCTGTAAATGATAAAGGGCAAATAGATGTTAATTTGAGATCTTTGCAACTCATTATTGCTCTGGTTCAGATGGACCATGGGTCAAGGCAAATTCTCAGAAGCAGGACACCTGCAAAGAGGAAAATTTTCCTAGAACGTGGTTAGTATATAACATAATATTTTCTTTGAAATGTGTGTTTCACTCTATTACCTTACTTTAAACACAACTTAAAACTCCTTTATGATATTCAGACAATAAAAGCAATTTTTAGCTATCGAGAAAACATTCCATTCCATATGTCAGACAACATACCATTGGTTGTAATTCCAGCATCCCTGAATGTTCTACATTTATTTGTAATTTAATAGAATCAATCTTCCGCCTTTGGGATATTATAGTGCAATTTCATGTGTACCATTAAAAATATAGTTGATATATTCTACAGCCTGACTAGCTGCAAATGTAGAGAAATTATTGATGCTGCATGATCAAATGAAGAAACATGAAACCTTAAGAAAAATGAAAAATCTAATCTAAAAGAATGGAAAAGGCAGAGATAAAATCAGGATAGTGACTGATCCAGCACCATGCACTAATATATCTTTTTTACTTTTTCTTCTTAAACTGAACAAAAGAGGTAGGTCAGAATTTGCATTGGTGGGAATCACTCAGATCAAGAGATAGGAAGAAGGAGATACATATATTATCTGGTCAATTTTACCAGATACAGTTCAATTGCTCAATGGTTCATCTGTCTTTTCTGAGCCATATTTGAACAAAGGTGACCCTCAGAACTCGTTACAAGATCTTGTTATTTGAAAAACATTTTATTTTTATATTTTCTTGAGACAGCCTCAAAGATTAATGTCTAAAATAAACACAGCTGTTGAAAAATTTTAAAGATACAATCAGAAAAGTAATTCAACATGTCCCCAATGCTTTTAACTCCAGTGATGAAATTCTGATCTGTAACAAACTTAGAAAAAAGCAGCAACAGTACTCTTGTGTTTTCATACCTCCTTCTGTATGTCTTTCAGCTAACAACTTTAGCTTAAATTTCGCCCAAGGCAGATTAAATTAAACTTCACTAGAATTCTGTAGGCATCTTCCTTCTCCCCTAACTAAGCTAAGGAATATTGTTGGCACAAATTAAACTATTAAAGATGTCTCAGAGTGCATAACCCATGGACACAGACAATAGTGTGGTGAAAGCCTGGGAGGGGTGAAGGGGTCAATGGGAAGAAAACCACCAAGGGGACATCTGTAATACATTCAACAATAAAGATAAATTTAAAAAAAATGTGTCTCAGATTTATCAGAATAATGCAATACTATTTAAGCAAGAACAAAAGGGGGGCTTGGGAATGCTTAACTAAGAGTCAGTTCTATTTGAGGCTCTACTATTCATTTTTTAAAAAGTCATTGGCCTTTGACCTTTCTTAGCTTCAACTAAGAAATGACAGGGTTTAACTATCCCTGAAATCTAAAATACCATGTTCATATACCTTCAATTTGTCTTATAATTGCTAATTGTCTGTGTCATCACTAGACTCTTTTGTTCTTACATTTAGCCCAATACACAGCTCATTGTAGGAACTCAATTAATATTTGTTGAATAATTACATGTAAACAAATATAGGTCTCTCTCATTTTCTCTCCCCTCAAAGATGTGCTCACTGAGAATATATGTTCACTAACTAAATGTGATAACTTGTCTAAATGATTGTCACGAATGCCTGGCATGCCTGAGACCTCAGGAAACATCAGGATAATCCTATATAATAAAAGCCTAATATGCAAATCGACTGAACGGCTGAATGACCGGTCACTATGACGTGCACTAACCACCAGGGGGCAGCTCCTGCAATGAGCTGCCCCCTGTTGGTCAGTGTGCTCCCATAGGGGGAGCGCCGCTCAGCCAGAAGCCAGGCTTATGGCTGGCGAGCACAGCAGTGATGGCGAGAGCCTCTCCCGCCTCTGCTACAGGCGGGCTGTAAGAAGCGAGGGGTCCTGGACTGTGAGAACCCCCGACTGCGAGAGAGATGTCTAGCTGCTGGCTTAGGCCTGACCCTCAGGGGGATTGGGTTTAAGCCGGCAGTCAGACATTCCCTGAGGGGTCCCAGACTGCGAGAGGGTGCAGACCAGGCTGAGGGACACCCCCTTGCCCCCCAGTGCACGAATCTTGTGCACCAGACCTCTAGTATGAAATAAAAGGCATGTCTGGGTGTCTGGGTATCTGGGCATTCATTTATTTCCTTACATGGGCAACACATTTAAGGGATAAATCCTTAAATAACATAGGAATTGCATGCTTTTATTTCTGGGGTAGAAATCCTTCCTACTGAGTGTAAACCCACAACTCTTAAAAACTTGAAGACCTAAATCACTCCATTGAATTTATCAAATATTTAGAAAAGTATGATGCTCCCGGAAAAGACTGTTCAGTGCTATGTCTTGAATATATAATCTGACATCTTGTTGCAACATCAGAGTGTTGTGCTAAGCCACCACATGCTCTTTTGGAATAATAAATGATGACAGGATTGAGCACCTCAGACAAATTTTCAAGTTTTATAAATATTTATGAAAATGAAGTCCACAAAAATTTATATCCTAAACTGGGAAAGAAATGCTGGCCTTATGATAAATTAAAACAATTGGCCATATTTGGGGGGCACTAGCATATGTATAATTTTTGTCTTTGAAAATGAATGAGGTAGCATCACCTAAGGTATTACAAGGTGATAAAAATACTATTGGAATTATCCCACCTAAGTCTAGGGGAGTGAAACTATTCTGTTTGATGCTGTCATGGTAGATATGTGACATTTTGCATTTGGCTAAACCTGTGGTCGGCAAACTGTGGCTCTCGAGCCACATGCAGCTCTTTGGCCCCTTGAGTGTGGCTCTTCCACAAAATACCACGGCCTGGGTGAGTCTATTTTGAAGAAGTGGTGTTAGAAGAAGTTTAAGAAATTTGGCTCTCAAAAGAAATTTCAATCGTTGTACTGTTGATATTTGGCTCTGTTGACTAATGAGTTTGCCGACCACTGGGCTAAACCCTTAGGTTGAACCCTAATGTAAACACAAAAGGTGAACCCTGATGTAAACTATGGACTTTAGTTCATGATAATCAATAATGGCTCATCAATTGTAACAAATGTACTACATTAACATAATCTATATATATAAAAGGCTAAGTGATCAACCGTCCGTCCGTCCAACTGTCCGACCAACCCACTGGCCGGTACATATGACGGGCACTGGCAATTTAAAAATAAATGTTGACTTGCTCATGTGCCATACATATAAAGCTCTCACTGGCACCAATTGCATGCCTGTGTTTCTCAAAGCTGAAGTATTAACAGTATCTGAGGAAGGAGAGGTTGTTCTGATTCTAAGAATTGATTTGTCCCTGTCTGACACTGGCCTCCTATTTAAATTAATTTGAAGACAGTTTCCCATGATGCCAGCATTTGCAATGACTATTAATAAATCACAAAGACAGACTCTAGACAGAGTAGCAATATTCCTACCTGAACTCGTTTTCAGACATGGTCAGTTATATGTTGCTTTCTCTTGAGTTTGAAGAGCATGTGACATTAAAGTTGTAAATACTTCATCACAAGGAAAATTAGTCAAGCACTCTGAAAGTGTTTTTATTCTTAATGTGGTATACAGGGAGATATTAGAATAAGTTTAATCAATTATCAGTCATTGTTTTTATCAGTTGTTTTTATCTCATGCTTTTGATGTTGTTATTGTTTATTTGTTAATCAATTTATATATTATTTTCATATACATTTTACTAATTTTCTTTAATCTTTGACACTTCTATTATAGAGAAAGGGTAAATAGTGATATTAAAATATTTCTTCTAATTAACACTTTAAGCGCCCAGCCTGTTTTGTCTTCTGGATGTAAAGTATAGTGTCAGTCACCAGTGACTGACTGGGTGCTTAATGTGTTAACTTCTTTTCAATGTGCATGAATCCATGCACTGGGCCACTCTTATGTTAATAATAATGGAAACTGAGTGATGGATAGAGGGAGTAGGTGGGAACTTTCTCTTTACTATCTGCTCAGTTTTATGTATACCTAAAACTGCTCTACAAAGAAAACCTATTAATTAAAATTAAAAAAAAACACAAACTATTGAAGCTATTCCACCTAAAGCCATTCACTCAGCAAATTTCTATACCAACAATGAGCAAGATGGTTCATTTATATCATGAATGGTGATTATGCCCAAAGATAGTGATGATTAAAGATGAAGTATTTTGACATGACAAGTTCTTTACTGGCTCCAAACCGGGGATATAGAATACAAAGAGTATTTACAAAGACCTACATTAATCTTTAAGGAGCAGCCTTCTCATTTCATACCTTACACTTAGCTCTGCCAAATTCTGCATAACTAAATAATAGATTCAGAAGAATATGTCCACTGTTCAGATAATGTAAAACAAACAGAACAGTTATCATAATAACACAGCAAAATGTCAGAGCCCAGAAGAGCTGGAAGGAACCAAGGAAAGGATCCACCTCAGCCCCCTCTTCTTAGGTAAGAAAAAAACGAGGTACAAATATAAGTCCCTTGTGACATGAAAGGCCTATGGAAAAGAATTATTCTGGTCAAATTATAGGAATACATGAGCTATTTCCTGAGCAACAGATTAATATTTAACTTGTGATCACTGTGAAGTTTATAGGCAATTGCATTACCATTTTCATTTGGCTGCAAGAAAGTTCAGCACCAGATTTGTGGCCCGTTTCCAGCAGGTTTATAGGTTAAATCTTACTCCTGCCTAATCTTACTTTCTGACTCATCTATGAAATTTTTTGACTTATTGCTCTCTTGCTGTATTGAATGTGAGACAGATGACCTTAAACAGTCCCTCTCCTGGCTCACTCTCTAATTCCCTTCCCTTCAATCGGGGAGAAATATGTGGATTAGAAGAAAACATTTCAAAAATGGTGATCCAAGGGAGATTGTTTTAGAATGGTGTCACGCATCTTACATGGCCCAGAGGGATGTCCACGTGGCCCCGCCATGAGGACTTAGATCTTGTAAGGGGTGTTATTATCTCACAAGGAGTAAGATCAGAGTGATGCTAATTATGCAATAGTCATTCCTCCTGAAAGTAAACCAGTGTGCATGTACCCCCAGGTGGCGCATAGTATGTTTATTGGGGTATGGAAACAAAATACTATAATTTTTATTGAGCTTCACAGTATCAAAAATGAAAAATCAAAGTTGAGGTATCCTGTTACCTGTTTTCCTCACTTTACTGAAAATACAAGAATTTGCATTTTCAAAGTTCCTTTTGAATATGAACTAACCTTTGCAACACCTCAGGGCACAGAAACGGTTATCTCCATTTTACAGTTGGAGAAGCTCTATTTTATAGATGCAGACACCAAGACCTCACACATCTGAGTTCCTCAAGAAGGTAGAATTGGGGACCCAGTCAGAAATTAGGCTTTTGTACTGCCACGCTGACGGGGAGGCTGTTATAAGAGAAAGCACTGTGAAACATGTTTGTGTATTTCCAGCTACTTGACAGATGGAAATTAAAGTAATAGCTCTTGCATGCTTTGTAATATCCAAACTTACAGGCCGTGACCTAACAGTTAAAAAAAATGTTACCACCAGGTTTATGAAGCCTTTCTCAAAACTATGGAAATAGAGTTTGTATTCCAACGCAGGTGAAAGTGCTCGACTGTCTTCTATGCAAGACCAGTTTTAAGAGGGTCACGTGTCCATTAGGGGATTGACAGAGGCCTGCCAGCCCTCCTGGTTTTCATACACTGTCTCTTACTCATTTGCGGCTCTGCATTTATGTGGTAACAGATCATCAGGCACTCATGACAATATTTGGCAGTTCACAGTTCACAGAGGCACTGTGCTCTGAGTGATGGGGTTTACAATATCTACATGGCTATGATTATAAAACTGTGCATGGGCCAGGGAAAGAAAATAACCCAGCAGATTATATTTCAATGCACCCATTAGAGGATCAGCGTGAGACACCATCAGCAGTGGAGGAATTCATCAACTTCGTAGGCACCCAAGCAGTGTTAAAAGCTTTAACTTTACTAGAAATATAACAAGTAATAAAAACAGACAAGACCTGAAATGGTCTAATGGGCCTAGCACAAATGTGGCGGAAGATTAACAGCACTAAATTCTCAGGCGTGGAAATGTTCCCCCAACATTTGGTAAGCAGGTTCTTGAATTTCAGGGCCTTTGGTACAAATCTTCCTGTCAGCAGAAATGGGATCCTAGATGGACAAACCGTCTTGGCTTTGCATAGTCACATGGAGTTGATATTCTTAAAAACTGTTCAAGTTCCTACCTTAATGCATTCCACCTTAAAGCACTGCTCTAAATCCTTTTCAATCGATTTGTCACTGTTTTATCTACTATTGATGAAAATATCTGTGTTTGTATAGATCACGCTTGGATTTAGGAGCATCTACTGGGGCCCCCGAGAGTATTTATTTATTTTAGTTTATTACAACATGTTGGATATAAAAACAATGAATGATATAAAAACAATATAATAAATTCCATCTCACTCACTATCCAACTAAAAAATTATATTGTCGATACATTTGAAGCCCCCTCTAAACTCTTTCTCAGATGCGTTCTTCCCTTTACTCTCAGCAATAACCCTGGGGCTGAATTCGGGATTTATCATTCCTAATGCCCAGTTAATGTGCAGAAGGTGAACAGCTCATGTATAGACACTCTATATACTAAATATGCATCCGTTAGCAATATTTACTATTATTTTGCCTATTGTTAAGAGTTGTAGAAATAGAATCATTTATGTATACTATAGGTATACTTTTGCAACTTGCTTTTTTTGTTCAACATTATTTTTGTAAGATGCATCCATGTTGATACCTGTGGATTGAGTTCATTCATTTTCATTACTATATAAATTTGTACAGCAATACCACAATTTATTTTATCTATTCTCCTAAAGATGTTTTCTATTAAACAGCATGTGAATATTATATAAACTACAAGCAAATTCCTGTCATTTTCAGTGTGCACTAATGTTATTGAAGAAATCACCATATGAATATTGGGGGGGATGTGGTCCCTGAGGCAGACCATGAAACATATGCACTGCCTGTTTTTGAATGTTTGTGGCTATGTCATTTTTTTTGGGGGGGGGGCAATCATATAATACCTGCATGATCAGAATTGTTATTTTATTATTGTTATTATTATATTTTGCTCTGAAATAGGTAGCCTATGTGTCTAAGGCCAGTGGCATTGCCTTATTCTTCTAAGTATTCTTAACACCTAATTTAGTGCCTTAATTATATCCATAAACATTCATAAGTAGTCTTCATTTGAGAATAGAATGGATGCTTTGTGGACACATTTCTATTGACCAAACATAACTATGGAGAGGGAAACTTTCTCTCCAGAGTATCAACTCTAACAAGTACAAAAGCATGAAATATAAGAATAGATCAAAGACTGAGAGGAAAAGAATGTCGGTGAGTCCCATATGTAATCTGAATCTAGTGTTTTTCTAATATTTCAAACATGGGCAATTATGTTATTTTTAATACTTTTGTATTACAAAAACTAACAGTGCTACTGCAATCTGTCTTCTCTTAGGTGTTTCAAAGTTAAAATACAGGGTTTATTTTCAAGTAGCAAGGGAATAGTATATGTAAAAAACATTGAAGTAGAGGCAGAGAATAATTCTAATTCACAATAAATAACTTAAACAAGAGTGGTACAACTGATGCCTAGCTACATAACCATAAGTGATTCCTGTCCAACAAGTCACTCGTTTAAAATAAAATGCGTTTTCAATCAATAGGTGAAGTGCTCATTATCTTACAATGCCTCTGGGAGGACAAAGGAAAAAACTGAAAGCAAAAATCGGCAACCCATGGCATATATGACTGTTGCTACAATCCTTCTTCCCACATTAAAAAAAAAAGAAAATTTATTTTCTTTTGTTTAAACAATTTTCGATTACAAAAGTAAGACATGGTAATTTTGGAAAATTTCAACTAACCAAAAAATTACAAGTAAGAAAATAAAATTTAATACTAGTCTTATTTTTCAGATATAACCATCATTAATATTTTAACATATCTGCATTCTTTATCTATGCATATGTACATACATTTTAATAAAACATGAATATGTTACAGAAATTATTTTATCACCTTTTCAACTTAGCAATATATGATGCATATTTTTTGTCAGCATTTTTCTTCTTTATCCTCATTTTTAATAGCTCCATATTATTCCATCAAGTGGATGGGCCATAATTAGTTACTATGCCTCCATTTTTGAACATTTTTTTCTAGTTTTTTACCCATATCAGCAATGATACAGTAAGCATTTTTATTCTAAACCTTTGTATACATCCATGATTCACCTAGGATAAATTCTTAGAAATGTGATAGCTCAATCAAAAGCCATACACATAATATTTTTCTTATGTGCTGCCAAATTGCAGTCCACAGAAGTTGCACTCATTTTCACTTCGGCCACCACAGTTTGAGAATGCTCATTTTTTCAAACAATAATTTTAGTGCATTGCCTTAGAGACCTCAAGTCTTCACTACTCCCCGTGGCTTACACCCTTTGCTATGTGACTTTGCCGTGGCCTCCTGCTGTGCCTGGGCATAATTCCCTGCTTCTGACTTTGACCATGTGAACTTTCTCAATGGGATATTAACAGTAATGATGCATGATGGAGAGTCTTCAAAAGTGCTTTCCTGATTGGGCTTGCTCTCTTGCGCCTCTGCCATCACCATGAGATGACACTGCCTAGGCTATTCCAGTGGTCTCAGGAAGACGATAAGAGACAAGCACAGCAAAACCACTCTCCATTCAGCCACAGAGTGTGTGACTGAACCCAGCAGAGACCAGAAAATCTACTCAATTGAGCCCAGTTGAGATTAGCCAACCCCCAGCTGATCTAAAGACTTGTGAAAAGTAATAAATTATTATAGTTAGCCACTGAGTTCTAGGAGTAGCTTATTATGCAGCAATTGCTAACTGATATAGTTGCCAATGCTACTCTCCCCACAAACAACTAAAATTTAGATAAAAGTTTACAGATCACAAAGTATTTTCCTTATATACCCTTATTCACTATTAACATAATTTTATAGATCAGAAAATCAGAGTTCAGGAAGATTGTAATTTACCCAAGTGCTCCCAGTTATTAAGTGCCAGAGTCAGGGTTCAAGTAGAGATCTTATGATCATGCCCCTTTCTCTATTTCAAACTTTTTTCTGTAAAGAACCAGATACTACATTATTTTAGGTTTTGCAAACCATGCAGTCTCTTGTTGCAACTTCTCAGCTCTACCATTGTATAACAAAAGCAGTCATAGACGATACATAATTGAATGGGTGTGGTTGTATTCCAATAAAACTTTATTTACAAAGACCATCTTGGCCACCCCACAGGAAATGTATGCAAGTTGTACCTCAAGTCAATGGGTACAACTTTCCTCATCAGTGCTAATGCAGGTGCTGAAAGTTTGGCACCTTGGTTTCCAAAGCATACAGACTATTCATCTAAAATATATCTCTATATCTATGTCTATAGCTGTAGATATAGATACATACATGTATACATATGCCTAAATCCTGGTATATATCTAAGTCCTATATCTATATTTATATCTATATTTATACATATATAGCTCAAGATTTCACAGATTCAGAAGTGACAGAGATTCATCTTGTTCAACTTCATTTGAAAACTGAAGCTATCAGAGAACCACAGTAAAAAACAAAAAACAAACAACACACACACACACACACACACACACACACACACACACACGTGCAAAAAAAGCAAAAAAAACAAAAACAAAACCCAAATGGCTACTGGTAATATACCTCCTTGAAAGCAATCACAGGTCGAAGGCCCATTGCTGCAAAGGAGATGATGGTTGAAAAAATGTATAAACGGCTGCTGGTCAATCATGAAAATAGAAAATAACTGAGCAGAATCCATCAAAATAGGTGATGTGTGAAAATGAGAATTTCCTAACTTGGTTCACAAAGGGGCGATTTGAAATGAAAACCTATGAATGCATGAATGAATGAATGAGTGATTGAAGAGGTGCTCAGGGAGCTAATGTCAACCCAACTCGATCTCAGTAAAGGTTAATTGAGACAAGGCAGCTGTCTCATCCGCTGGGGGTGCCGCTCATATTGAGAGGCTTGGCAGCCACGATATTCTGCACAGTTTTAAAGGGATCAGAACCATTTTCAGTGATCTTTGGGTTTAGTAGAGCAAAGATGAAGGACTACATTGTGTAGAAAGGAACAAGGGGCTATACTGAATTTTAGGATTGAGTTCGGTCTCTTTTATTTACTAGTTGTGTGTCTTTAGGGGAGTTTTTAGCTCCCGCCCCAGACTTTATTAAAGAATATGTAAAATGAACATAAGAATAGAAGCTGCCTCAGAATTCTTTTGCAGATTAAATGAGGCAATTCATTTATTATGCTTAGCCCCGTCCCTGGCCATATGGAATAAATTGATAAATTATTAGCTATCCAGTACTGGGTGCTAAGGATAAAACAGGCTCTCTGCCCTTGAGAATCTCAGAGTCTAGTGGGAGACACAGATCCATAAATAGGCCACAACAATAAAGTGTGAGACATACCATAACAAGAACATTTATGAGAAATCCTGGGGGGGAGGGGGAGAGAATGACAAATCCTCTGTATTGATAGAGGTTTAGTGTGAGATATATATACTGGGAGAGAGAGAGAGAGAGAGGGAGAGGGAGAGAGACAGAGAGAGAGAGAGAGAAGAGAGAGAGAGAGAGAGAGAGAGAGAGAGAGAGAATTTTTGTGAATATTATTGAATCAATACAATAATAAAATGTAATCACTGCATTTTAATTTCCTTGAGGATAGGAATTAGACTACTTCTCTACCCAACACATCTCTTGGAGCTCAATCACACTTTGATGAACAGTTGTTGATTTATAAATTACAATAAATAAAATTTCTACTTTAATAAAAAATTAAAAATTATAATTCCATGTTTGAAGCGGAGAAGTGATCTAGTCTCTCCTTATGGTCTGGTTCTAAGTTTTTGAGATTCCATTGAGCATACATGATATTATTGTTGAGAGTTTTGCAATGAGTCAAATAGGAGTTTGCATTTCCATTTCAACCCTAACTTCCTGACGGTGAGGTAAGTGGCTTGACCCGTCTGGGGAAGTTTGTGTGTAAAATGATGTTTGGTTTAAGGGTAAAGAGCCTCAACTGGGCTGCCTGCGCTCTCATCCTGCCTTTGTCACCAGGTAGCTGCATAATGCTGGACAATGTAGTTTGAGTTCCCCACAGAGCAGGCCCTTAAACCAGGACTCGGGTACAGGTCATACATTTGGGAGGTAATCTCAAGAATCACAAGTGAGCCCGGCTGGCATGGCTCAGTGGTTGAGTGTAGACCTATGAACCAGGAGGTCACAGATTCCCGGTCAGGGCACATGTACAGGTTGTGGACTGGATCCCCAGTGCGGGTGTGCAGGAGGCAGCTGATCAATAGTTCTCTCTCATCATTGATGTTTCTCTCTCTCTCTCCCTCTCCCTTCCTCTCTGAAATCAATAAAAATATATTTAAAAAAGAATAAAGAATCACAAGTGAGTGGAAGCCCCACTCCACCAAATGTGCTATCGTCACGGTACTGCTGGGAGAACTCAACTTCCCTAAGGTAGAATGAAGAACAGGCCTCAGAGTTGTTCTGTCAAGGGAAGGTGGGCTGGCTATTCATGCACCAACTTGTGAAATTATTTTTTAAATTATTTTTTTAAAATACATTTGACATGGAACACTGTGTAAATGTAAAGTTGACTTGATAATTTACATATTATAATATGATTGTCATTGTAGCGATAGCACCTCTATCACATAATTATCATTTTTGTTGTTGTGGGAATTAAGATCCAGTCTCTTAGCAAGTTTAATGATACAATACAATATTGTTGTCTATATTCAGTAGGCTGTACATTAGGTCCCCATCACATTTTTGTCTACTAGGTGTACCATTAAACAATATCTCGTCTATTCCCCCACCTTCCAGTCCCTGTTAACCACCATTGTACTCTGTTTTATGGATTTGGCTTTTTAGATTCCACATTGAAATGATAGCATACAGTATTTATCGCTCTATGATTTATCTCATTTAGCATAATGTCCTCAAGATCCAGCCATGTCATGAATTGCAGGATTTCCTTTGTTCTCATGGCCAAATAAAATTCCATTATACATACACATATATGCATGTATGTGTATATGTATGTATGTTTGTGTGTGTGTGTGTGTGTACATACATATATACACACACACACAAACATACATATATACACATATATGTATACATATATACACACACACACACACACATATGTTTATATGTATGTATATATAATCACATTTTCTTTATCCATTTATCCACTTACAGGCACTTACCATGTTGCCGTGTCTTTAATCCCTATTGTGAATACCACTGCAATAAACATGGGAGTGCATATATCTCTCTGACAGGTTGTTTCCATTTCTTTTGGCTATATACCCAGAAGGGGAATTGCTGGATCACATGGTGAACTTCATTGATTGAAAGTTGTCCCTGAAGATGATAAAACACTCAGCTCTTCCAGGCTGCCCCACTCACAGGCTGAGTAAGCTCCCCTGGTTCTGGAAAAAGCTGCATGGCATAGCGCCTGAGACCGTGGGCACTGAGGCAGGAAGCCATCTTTGTGTAGAAAATGCCCACAGCTGCAGGTGACATTGCAGATCCAGGTGACACTTGGGGATATGAAGCAGGGCATCAACAGTGTCTGCTGCTGCATGCTCAAAGCCTTTTATTTATTTACTAGTGGCCCGGTGCATGAATTCGTGCACATGGAAAGGAAATTAATTAGAAGAAATATTTTAATATCACTATTCACCTTTTCTCTATAATAGAAGTGTCAACCAAATGCATGATCGACAATGACAGATGAAACACACACGTGTGATTGGTGCCAGCAAGAGCTTTATATGTATTGTGCATGCGCGAGTCAACTTAGCCTTTTATAGATATAGAATAAACTTGCTTAATTAGACCTGCTTTCTGATTTAGCTGAACTTTTTCCAGCCCAGTGAAGCACCCCAACTTCTCTTTCAGGTAATTGTCAGCAACACAGCAGTAAATATCAACACAACGCAGATTATTATTGTAGATCACACAGGGAGAACAAAGGGTAAAATATTTAACTGCAGCAGTGTTTGACTATATTCTGCACAGTGAGAAAACCTGAAGTCATTTTCCAGGTCCAACATTTCTTACTTATTTTCAGTCGGGTCAAGTTTCTAAATCTCCTTTTCCAGCTAATGAAAAGAAAATAGGATTCCACGAGTCTCCTATCTACCTACTCCAGGACTTCTGTGAGAATCAAATGAGATGAGGCACTGGAAAACGCTTCACAGACATTTGGTTAAAGTATATAATGTTTCCACCCATGTTCTTGGGCTGAAGAAACTGCAAGGAGTCTAGTCACTAGGGAGAGGAAGCCAAGCATTGCTCTTTGACATCATTACCTGACGGACACTTAGCATATTAGCCTTATATATCCTATCTAATAAAAGGGTAATATGCAAATTAACCATCACTCCATCACAAAGATGGTGGCACCCATAGCCACAAGATGGCGGCACCCAGTCTTCTCAACCCCACCGGAGTCCCCCAGTCTTAGGGGGGCGGCTGCTGAGAGCAGGCAGCATGAGCAGCCTGGTGGAATGCTTGCTTTGTTGCCATGGTGATGAGGCAACCATTCCACGCCGGGCCACAGATGGACCTCTGGGCCGTGGAGAGCCTCTGGGCACAGGTACGAAGCGGCCAGGCCCTGCAGAGAGCTACTGGTGCACAGATTCATGCACTGGGCTACTAGTGTGTGTGTGTGTGTGTGTGTGTGTGTGTGGTATATATACATATACATATATATATTTGTTCTATATTTTAGAAACAAAAACAGAATGCATAAAGGGGAATTTACAAATGACAACTAAATGCAGAGCATAATCTTTGATTAGATCCAATATTTTTAAAATGCTGCTATAAAAGATATTATTAGGATGGCTGAAATGAAATAAATTAAATATGGTCAGCTTATTAAGTAACATTCTTGTATCAATATTCAATTTCTTGGATATGATAATGATATTTTGGCTGTTTAAAAGATGATCCTTGTTCTTAGGAGATACATGCTGAAGTATTTATGGGTAAAGTGAAGTGATGTCTGCAAGTTTCAATTGTTTCTGAAAAAATGAAACACACATGCATATGGAAAGCGAGAGATAAAGCAAATGTGGCAAATTTTAACAACTGGTGATTCTGGGTTAGGGTATACAAGTGTTTACTATGCTCTTCTTTAATAAATTTTATGTTGTCTTCACAATTTTTTTTCAAAATAGAGTAAAGAGAGTTGTAAACAGTAGAATGTGTTTCCTAGAGGTGCTGTGAGGGTGAGAGCTCCTGGGAGGGCAATGTGCAGTGTGGCTGAGAGCAGACGTGGTCCAGGCTGCCTGAGCTCAAACTCAGACTCTCCCAGTAGCTAGCTGGGTGATCTTAGGCAAGGGATTGGGGTGCCCAAGATTCCTTACCTGCCACCCGGGACTAATTAAAAATACCTTCTTGATGAGACTGTTGTGAGGATCACATGGGATAATGCATATACAGCACTGAGAACAGTGCCTGGCATATGGTAAATGCATAACCAATGTTATGTATCATCATCATTATCATCCATCATCATCCTCATCATCCTCATTGCCACAAGTGACCATATATCCTAGTTTTCTACTGTTCTCTCAAAAGGGTCCCAACTTGGGGAATAGATAAAATCATTCCAGCATTATCTCATCAAAATTATGTAAGAACAGTGACACTTTCATAGCTGGTATTGTCAGTTCTCTTCTTCATCTTCCCCAAGCCCTCATTCTACCTGGGTCAGCAGCAAGACAGGGTGGCACTAAGTAGCAGGCTGGGAGCCACTGAGAAGATGAGAGCACAGTGGGGTTCAGCACGAGGCACAGCAAGGAGGGTGGATGCCCAATGAAAGTCAGAGAATAGAGGATCCAGCCTTGGGGCAACAGGGCCTGGAAGGACCAAAGAAATGGGGGAACCACTAGGGTGGCTCCAGGCATATGGAGGAGGAGGAAAGCAGTGGCTTAGAGCAGTTGTTACCAGGGGCAAGAATTGGTCAAAGGAAAATAAGGCAGATGGTGCAGCAGGTGGGAAGCCCGAGCAGACCAGGAGAGGGGTGATCACTGTGTGTTTAAGTTACTAAGGCTGCTTGGTGAAGGACCTTGTCCCTAAAGCGGGTCCCTGTAGTTCAGAGGCAGTGTGGTGAAGAGGAGAGCTCTCAAGTCAGGAGGCCTAGACCTCCGTCCCAGCCCTGCTACTCACTTGATGAGAGACCTTTGGCAGATGACAGTCAATCTCTAAGCCTTGATTTCCGTATCTATAAAAACGAGGCACCAATTCCCAGGTCCCTTCTAACCCTGTAAAGACAGAGTGGTGTAAAGCACAGACTCTAGAATCAGACAAAGCTGGTTTCACCCCTCATGGGCAAATCGCTCAACCCTTCTAAGCCTTGATTTCCTCACCTGTTACATGGGGGAAATACTCATCCTTATATATAGGGATGTCATCAAAATTAAAAGAGGTAAAGCATCAGCAAAGTGCCTACCACAGAGGACCACTTACAATAAGATTGATTGGATTCAGCTGCAAATAACAGAAATACTCTCAACTAGCAGTGACTTTAAAAGATGAAGTTTATTTCTCTCCAATGTTCAAAAAGTCCTCAGCTGCCAGCCCAGGGGTTACACAGCATCCCACTGTGCTGGGGACTCGGGGCCTTTACATCCTGCCGCTCTCTGCTGAGTGGCTGCCTCTCCCAAGGTCACCAAAGGGTCTAGGATGGATGCGGGGAAATGTTTTCTTTATTTTGGGCAGTGGACAGTTGAAAACCAGGAAATTTATAGATCTCTGTCACAACCTTCACTAAGTATTAGTGATGGTATTTGTATCATTATTGTAGCTATTGTTTGCACTGTATTGTGGTATTTTGTATATGTTTGTTTTTAACTGTATAATGATGCTACGTGTAAGAGTTAAATGGCTCCAGAAGCTCAAATTGAAGAGATTTAAGAGAACTATCAAGGAGATTTTTTATAAAAATGGATTTCTATTAGAATTTTACTTTCCCCCCAGACACTGGGGAGTTTAAGGATAGAGTCAGAAGTGTCACTCTGGCATCTGATTTCATATTCACAACAATGTGGAAAAAATGGATTATGGCATAAAATGATTATGAAACCATGGTTTGGTTGATGAACTAAAGATGATGCGAGAAGAGAAATCAAGCAGCCATAAGGCCCTTAAATTTCTGGGAATAGTACATTTATTTTAATAGCATAAAATGGAAATCAATTCCAATTTCAAATAAAGAATATATGTATTGGAATTAAGTGATCTTAAAATGTTTATGCTACATTTTGACTCTAAAAGGAAGAGAAAAATATCAAGAAGAGTATGCGATATAAGAAGCACTATATTAAAACAGGGATCCATCCTTCAGTGTAGATTTTTAAAATTGGCATCATACAAGTGAATAAGACACATGCATTATAATAAACTAGACACTAGAAAACTGAGAAATAAACAATAAAAACACATGGCGCTAAAGCTACCTGTTTAAAAATGGCAAAATATGGAAGATACATATCCAGATTCCCTTCTCCCAAGCCATGTTTAATGTTATCTGAAACTTTTCATTTGCTCAGATGGACATGAAAACCTAAACACAAAACTGAAACTCTGAGAGCCGTAGTCTCCAGAGATACAGCAGGACCCTAAACTTTGTCCCCTTTTAACTTTGTAACCTTTAATCATTAGTAATTATTAGACTGTTTGATCATTTCTTATCAATCTCCTCTTCTGCATGGTCTGGCTAACTCCAACAAGAACGGTTGTAGGAAACCGCTCCTTTCCCTCCTACACACCCACCTGGCAGGGTATTAACAGGCCAGTCAGGAGCACAAGCAACACAGGGAGGCATCAGCACGATTAAATAGCGCCATCAGCCTCTGCAGCGTGCTCCCCACTGTGCTGCCCCGCACCCAGGCGCGTCTAAATCTAGATCTCCCAGGGGTTTCCTGTGCAAAACAAACTTTTCTTCCTTGCATCCCAGCAGAAACAGGATGTAGTGTTTGAGAGGCAGAGGCCCCAGCTATTTCCTCGATTTCAATAATTTTAAGCTCACCGCTTTGGTGGTGGCTCTTCCTCTATGGTGCTGGCGATAACTGGGCTCTAGTAACACTGTTCCTCTCCTTTCTCCTTCAGTCCTAGGGAAGGAGCTCACCCTCCTGTTAGTCCCTACTACCTCGCCATCCCTAGTGGTTCCCATAAACTGCCCACACAGGTAAATGGTCTCTTCACTAAATTGTCTTTGTGATCATATTTTTGAATGCTTCCTGTATCCTGCTGGGACAGTGACTGATACAGGTGCTTAATAAAAATGGGTACATTCTATGTTTTTGGATGGAGGATTAACAAAGAAGATAGGTAAAGATTGGAACAGGGGCTGAGATGTATGAGCTCAATAAACATCAGCTATTATCATCTTGCTCTCCACCCATCTCTGAAATCTTAGTTTTCTGACTTGCTTCCCACCTCAACCTAGAAATCAACTTTCAGCTCCCCTCTATCCCAGGCTTACCTCCACTTTAAACCCCTCCCTACCCATGGTTTAAGACCCCAGTGTTCCAGATTATCCAGGAGGGAGACTGAACGAGATCAAACTTTTCTAAAAATAAACATATTCACACTGTTAAATAAAATCAATCAAAAAAATTACCCACAGAATTAGAAAATACATTGAGTGACCACATCATTAACTCTCACTCATGAATTATAGCTTTAGCATATGCACGCAACAGAGTAATTTGTGGAGAAATAGATGAAAAACTAATTGTAAACCTCTTAAAAGGAGATTCAGCCTCAGTAAATCATAAAGGGAGGAACAGACTGGGATAATAACACATACTAGTAATGGTAATAGCCATAAATTTCAGTTTGTCAGATTAATTGACGAGACTCATAAAATACCAATAAAGTCCAGTTTTAGAAATAGTGATTAGATGTTTGAGGCTTTTCAGAAATGAATAAACAAATATAAAACTCTTTTTGACAGGGTGTAAAACCTGACATAACAATTAGTGAAGAAGTTTGGAACACTGTAGATATAGAACAAAAATAACTTTTAAAAAAGCAATGAATGAATGTTTCAGTGAGATTATTTTCAAATATCAATTGCATGGTTTTAGAGATAACTTTCATAGGGACAGTTTGGAACTGTACCAGGCTAGGCTTGGTCAATAAAACTGGGATATCTCAAGCTGGGGAAGGAAGAGATGGGCGCCTGCAACTGAAGGACTCGAGATAGTCACAAACCACTTCCCTGAACTCCCACAAGAGTCTAGAAGCCATGAGCATCTAGGCAAAGTGGAACCATTGACTGCAATGCGGGATCTCAAAGAGGTCTACAAAAAGCCACATAGGAGAAACTGCCATGTCTAATTTTCACTGACAAACTCTAACCCAGAACCACACTGGGGAGGGGGTCCTGGGTAATGTAGCTCCCAGATTTCAGAGGGAGTGGTGGATGAGCCAACAGCAGACAGCACCAGAAGCACCACTAAATACTATCCCAGGTACTTTAGAACACTTATTAACCTTTTGCACTCGGATGTCGAGATTAAAATTACTCTTTGAATGTATCAATAATTTGAAATATAAAAAAATCCAAATAAATAAGTTTGTATGAAAAGAAACTCCAGTTTTTTATTCTACTGCCGCGCTTTGTAAAATCTGGGGTATTTAAAAAATTAAATCCCGAGTAGAATAAAGGAATCGAGAAAAAAGCAAGCGAGTGCAAAGGGTTAAATTCTAACAAGAATGATACGCAGTAAGCATATTTATTCCCATTTCACAGATAAGTAAACAGGAAATCAGAGACATGTAGTAACTTGTACATGGTCATACCAAGAAACAAGGTTCATATATTCACGCATAATATCCCCCTTCCATATATGTTATGAAAGATCATGCTCCTTTTAAGAATTTTCCTAATTACCATCAACATAGGAGCTAACATTCTTTTACCTTATAAAATAAAATATATGATAATGGTAACATGGGTTAAAGTTGAACATGTTTTGCAAGTGAATGTTAATAATTTACCAAGTTCTCTTTTTTTCACATTAGCACCAACTGTGATTTCTACCCTGTAGTGCCTCAGAGTGCAAAATAAATCATGCTCCCCTGAGTTGACTTAGTACTGAGTCGCACTGAAATAATACCATGCTTTTCGGTGGCTGTAAGGTGACTTGGATCTTCCAATGGGGAAGAATAATGAATAAAAATTAGACAAACAGAAGTCAACCTTCAGGAATTCTAAGGCTGGGAATGGGGCACATGCTCTTAATCAGAGCCAGGATTTGAATCCACCTGCTCAAGGCCCAAGCTGAGCCCACTTCGGAATGGATTCAAACTCTGAGAATTGCCTCAGAATTTAACCAGTGTTCCAGGACCAGAATTGTTCCAAATAGTATGAACCTCCCCAAACAGCTGCGACCCAGACATTCATTCTTAATTTGTGTATTTTCTGTACGAAGGAGATGTGGGGAAGAAAAAAGATGCCGATTTTTCCTTATATTCACATAGATATGAGAGTGGAAATATAAAAAAAAGCTAAATATAGATGACAAGCTGGCAGAAAAAAAAAAGTATTAATACAAAGAAAAGAAGAGAGGTTGAGAGATGGAGGGTCAAGGAGACAGCAAAAGGCAATTGAATGGAAAGAAGGAGTAAGAGGGGGGAAGAGTGTATGAATCATGTTTAGAGAAGAATCTCAGAAAGGGCGCAGTTGAAAATGATGTGAAGGTCTAGTTCAGGGATGAGTAAATAGGTGTCTGAGGCCCAGTTAAGTTGAAGGCTCCTAACAATGAAAAGTTTCAGGAAAGGTATGTGTGGCCAGTGAATGTTGATGGTGAAGTAACTGAATCCTATTGTTAATCATGCATTCTGAATAGACAACCTTACCTCCAACTTCACACACACACACACACACACACACACACACACACACACACACACACACAATCAGGTAGGAACTTCCTTAAAAATCCTCCCCTTTGATATTCAGACTTTCCCCCCATTACTTCATCTGTCTTTGCCTGCCTATTATTTGCTCAATCTAACCTTCATTCAACTTCTCTTAAGCATTTGCTCCATAAATAGCACTCCAAACATGGTGAAGGTCCCAATGCAGACACCAAGTGCTGAAGAACGAGAGATTGAGGAGCAAGGGAAATCAAAGCAGGGTGCCGCGCTTCACGAGTGGCCGTGGGTGAGTAGCTACAACCAGCACTGCTGCCCAGGACTGACTGATGTGTGCTCAGTGCCTCCTGCTCTACGGAGGACTGGCTTTGTCTACAGGATAAAGCCAGAGTGGATTTTTGTCTGTCTCTCAACTTAAGGCACCCCACCAGTCAGTATGCTATTGAGAAACTGGATTCCTTTGTTCAAAAATCTCAAAGAGCACTTTCTTTGTGCTAGACAATGTGCCAGGTCCTTGGGAATAGAAAATGAAATTATATGTACGCTTGCCTCCCCTCTACTCCCTCCTCCATAATCAACATTTCTTCCTATTTCTTTCTCTGGCCTGCTGCCACATTATTTATATCTCTACTATTGTAGAGTTTATCACCATCATTCTACATGACTATAGCAAGCAAAGTTAAATGTTAGACTTGCTTGCCTCAAGAACCAAAGGCTTGGGGAGATGGGCATTCCTATTTACTGTTGGCAGACCATAATTTGGCAATATGCATAAAGAACCCTGAAATGTTTATGAATTTTTACTCAGTAATTCCACTCCTAAGACTTTCTTCTATGAAAATAATCAGATTGACATATGAGAGTTGTCATTTCAGTATTATGTATGATAGTAAAAAAAAATTAGAAATATTTTAAATGTGAACATTAATAAAATGAGTACACAAATCGTGGTGAATCCAAAAGATGAAAATCTATGCAGCCACTAAAAAAATTAACGTTTTCAAATAATGTTTAGTGACATAGGGAAATGTTCATGATACCTTGTTAAGTATAAAATGTGGAATCCACAACTATACAGATAGAAGTTAGCTTGGGGTAACAGAATTATAGGGTACTCTTATTCTCTTATATATTCATTCCTGTATTTTAAAAAATTTCTGCCTGAAAATATGTTACTTTTATAATCAAGTTAAGACAACCAATGTGTGTTATTTAAAAAGAATAGTAGCGGAGTATGTTTGTGTTGATTATTCTCTGTTTACCTTCCTAGATCCTTTGTCAGCCCTACTCCTTGCCCCAGGAGAGGCCAACCTTCTTGGACTGCATCACTCAGACTTTATTGTATTTGACCAATAAAGACTCTGGCAGAAGAATGAACAATAGTAGAAAAGAGAAGTTGGGCTAACTGGTCTCCTGGCTACCAGGCACATTGGACAGAAGCTCTGCTACTTACCTGTAGTGACAGATCCTGTGGGACAACATCCTCCCACCTCTTCTTCAGGCCTCAGGCCAGTAGGCTTCTTGCTTGCTAATTTCTCAACACTGACCTTTGTTGGCTCCCATTACCCTGCCCACATCTGCAAATCATCCCCACATTAAAATATTTTCAATTAACCCTATGTGTGCACCATCTGTCTCCTGCCAGGCCCCTGACTGGGACAGTGTCTAAGGTGAGTATACAACAGCTGCAGGAATGGAGAGAGGGCGGAAGAAGCAGATGGCTCCTGTTCAAAAGGCAGAGGTAGTTGCACAGTGGCCAGATCAGTGTCTGGGAAAAGCAACGGAGAGCTGAGTCTGGACAAAGAGTGATTGGGTTGGAGACCTTTGCAAGAAAAGTGATGATGTTGCCCAAAGTCAGGGTTCAGATGGGGTAAACAGAGTGTTGTGGAAGAAGATGAGCTTACAGCATCCCAAATACATTATAAATTGTATATTGGTAGTTTTGCAACTTCTAGTGGGAAATTTGGAGAGAGTGGGCTAATAGCTTCAGTTCACAGGAATTTGTTTGTAAGCCTTATGGATGGGGAGGTGCATTCGTGGATGCAGCACCATTACCTTTTAAAAGTTGTTCCATTATTTGGAGTCAAAGTACAATATTGCTAAGAGTATCTTGTCATCGTTCTATGCCAGGTGACTTTCCTTTCAGCCTCTGCTTCTTATTCCTGCTCAAATTGGGTGCCTCCTGCTGTATTGATTAGATAGCGAATCCTTGTTCTTAGCCAGTATCACTTTTACTTTCTGAACCAGACTTCGACATTTTGCCCTAGTGTTTAGCTGTCCTGGTTCCATCTTGAACTGGCAACCCTTACAGACTCCTATCTGCCTCTCAGCAAAGGGCAGAGGACAGACACACCTGTATAAATGGACTTCCTCAAATGCTGGACTTTGGCCTTAGAACCTGAGCCTTTAGGCAAAGTGATTTGAGCAATAAAGCCTTACCTGTGCACAGTGTACTATTTCCAAGGACTTTCAGCTCTATCTCATTTGAGTAGTCTGGATTTTTTTCTAGCAGGATGAAGGTCAGGGGAAAGGCAAGCAAAGAGGCTGAGAAGCTGCCCCACAGCCAGATTCAATTCCCTTATTGTCCCCAAACTTGCCCTCATAAAGTCATAAGAATGCACCTTAGGTAAACAACTCCCACCCTATGCTGTACCTTTCTTCCCTCACCATCAACAGAAAGGTAGTTTGCCCAGACGTGATTTCCAAGGCTTCTATCATTTAGGTAGTCAAAGAGGCTGGATCTTAGCCTGTGTGTCTAGATAGAAAGCCTTTCAGTGCTCCCAAATAATGAAGTCTTGGGGAACTGACTCAAATCAATTGAATTCACAAAAATTGAAGTATCCAATAAAATGCACTGCTCTGCCTGGCCAGGATGGCTCAGTGGTTGAGCATAGTCATGGTTCAACTCCCGGTCAGGGCACATGCCCGGGTTTGGGGCTCCATCCCCAGTGTGGGGCATGTAGGAGGCAGCTGATCAATCAATGATTCTCTCTCATCATTGATGTTTCTATCTCTCTCTCCCTTTCCCTTTCTCTCTGAAATCAATAATATATATATATTTTAATAAAGCACTGCTCTAAAGTCTTTTATCTCATGTCAGTTATCATCACTATACTAAAAGGTTCACGTATTCTACTATTAATTCCTTTTAAGACAAGGAAATGAAAACACAGAAAAGTTGAGTAACTTGCCCAAGATTCCACAGGTAGTAAGGGACAGAGCCCAGGTTGGGACACAGCCATCCGGCATCCTTAATGGACACGCTGGGCTTCAAGGTGGCACTCAGACTGGACATTCAAAAAGTGGTATTTGGATCTCACATTTTCAACCTGAGGAGACAGATGGAAATATAACCTTCAGTCAAGATTGCCTGGTGAATATTAAGCACAAACAAATGGGAATTAGGTTTTCTTAATGAAGGGCTCTTCAGCTAAGAGTGCTTGAAATATAAATCATCCTCCATGGAGGAAAGCACCAGAGATGACTGGAATCTTCTAGTGAGGGCACCTTTTTCTCCATCAGTGTTGGGGACTGACAGGCCAAGTTCTTGGTCCCTTCTTTTTCAGCATTCTGCCACTGAGAGAGTTTTCCTTTAACACATTCTTATCTTAGATATGCTAAAGTCATTGTCTCACAGCTTTAAACATGCTAATTGCCAGGTTCTGATAGCAGCCATTCTTTAATCTCTTGATTGAAACTTAATCTGGAAGCTCATTAGCCAGCCCTTCACACATTATGATTTTGGGTTTGCTTTTATTGACTCTGACCTCATGCTTTTGTTCTGAATTGCTTAGTTTAACTCAGAGGTGCTTTACTGCCATTCTTAAGTATCTTCAAAATTCCCTCCTTTCTAAAGCTGATTTTTGTGTGTGTGTGTGTGTGTCCTTTCTTTTCTAATGTTCAGGACATTTTCTAGGTCAATATGATATAGCAGGTAGTCAGCAAGCAGAGGAGGAACAATAGCCCAGGAACAAAAGGTCACCAGGGTGGAAAGCCCCAGGTGCCTACCAACTGACAATTGTAAGGTGGGACCTCGCCCCCAGGGAGACCTTGCCTACCTTAACATATCTTGGGTTAGACCCTGATTCACTGGTCATGCAGTTCAGACCCTCTGCAGACCTTTCCTCCCCTGGCACTGTCCCTGGTCATGTGATATACCCGCTTAGAGAGTTATACCATTTCCATACAAGCCCTTGCACGCCACTCCCTTAAGCATTAAGCCCTGGAGATAACATCTAGGCCTCAATTGTGTTTCAGCTCCAGGCCAGAAAAGTAGCAAGACCAGGCAGAGTGACCCTATGGCTGACATCAAGACCACTTGGCATTATTAATGACACCCTGCCTTGTTGCTGACCAATCAGTAGAGGCCAAGACATGGAAAGAACACACCTGGGAAGCTGATGAATATTTTATTGAGATCCTCCCCCTGAGACCTCCAGATAAAGTTCCTTAAGACAAAGGACTTAGAGTGGCTCTCTCTCATGTACTTTCCTTCACCTTTCTTCCCTCAAGGTGCATACCTTTGCTTTCTTTCTTCTAAACTCCAAGGCCCTTCTTTTGCCTCTGTAACTTGTTTCCTGAGCCCACACAGCCCAACTGGCTCACTT
Organism: Eptesicus fuscus; assembly: GCF_027574615.1. Lineage (NCBI taxonomy): Eukaryota > Metazoa > Chordata > Mammalia > Chiroptera > Vespertilionidae > Eptesicus > Eptesicus fuscus. The sequence goes on along the minus strand of NC_072483.1, from coordinate 82,592,508 downwards.
CTACTTCTGTGACTTTCTAAATAAACTTGTGCTTGTATTTGAGTCTTGACTCTGAATTCTTTCTTAGCCAAAACTCAAGGACCAAGGTCTAACATCTGGTGTTGTTTGCCATTAACAAATAGTCATCACAAGTGTCCTGCATTTGTAAATGGAAGAAGCATCTAGACCTTTGATGCATTACTTTATACTGATTGCTTTGCTCAAAGCACCCTGATGTTAACTGTACAGAGTTGAAAGTAGTTTTCTTGGAGATGCTAGGGAGAGGGTGTAATGATACACTGGGTACCTCTGTAGTGGACAACAACCTAGGAAGAGGCAGCATGACTTCTATTCCTGAGTAATCTTGAAAAGTGGCACATTTTTAAATGGAAAGTATGTTTATGTGAGGGCTCAAACTATTGAAAAGATCTTAAGAAAAGAAACCTAAAAGATTTGATTTTCCACATATTTTCTTCACTGATACCCACTATCAGTTTGGGCCTGAGAATACAAATTTGGGAAGCCAAGTTTCCAATTACCAGCCTCGTAAACTTATATAAATGAACAAGTTTACAGGTTTTACAGCTATCTCATAAACTTATGCCATTCATAAGTTGCTCATAAATCTGATATTACATATTCTGTGACATGATCTAGCACCTGACTTTAGTTTAATGTTTAAAGTATATTTAATATATAACATGACGTATGTAAAAAAATATATATGATAGCAACACTTAGGAAAAATAACAAAGGAAATGCCAAGTGGAATATAAAAATAGTCCTTTCAGGTTCGTGTTCTTATTCTAATGATAATACCAAGAGATGTTTTACATGAAAGCATGGTTACTCTGCACAACAAAAACTGACATCAGGAGAATAGGGAAAACATTTCAAGCATCCCTAGCAATTCTCAATAGTCTAGTAAAAGCCTATCTGCTTCAACAGTAACAAAGGGGTTTCTCATCTAGAGAAAGTCATGTGTTTTGAGGGATCAAGTTACAACAAAAAGACTTTGGAAAATCTTTGTGCCTCAAGCAAACTTGCTCAATGGGACCAACTCTAAATGGGTAAAATGTCAAGAAGGGAAGTCTGTAGTCCACACCATTGCAAACCTTGAAGGTGCATTATTCATGGTGACTACTCTCTACTCTTTACTCTCCTACTCAACTCCAAAAATTTCATTGGACTCCCTTGCCTTGTGCCTTCCAGTGGATTTGACCTATGAAATGCACCTGTAAGCGATCAGCAGTGGGCCAATATGTGGTTGTGTATTTATTCCCCAGCTCCCTTCCTGTTAGTGTGAAACATAGATGGAAGCATGGAGGGCAGGAGAAGGGACCCGAGGTGGGTATGGCACGCTCTTTCTCTGTTACTCCTCTGGTTGTGTTTTCATGACTACAACTCCTTATAGTTCCAGTTCTCCTCTGGACAACCCCTCTCTCTGTGCTCCCAGCTTCTGCAGGGAGTCCCTGCTATGGTTTCTGCTCCTGCCAGGCTGCCCAGCACCTGGGTTCTGCTAACACTACTTCTTCCCTGCATCCAGCCAACCTTAGAGAAAGCAGCAGCTTCCTGCTATGGCTAATCTCTCAGTTGCCTTGCCATTTCCTGTTTGACTTTTTAGCTTCTCCATCACAGTGTAATTAATTTCTTTTATTTAATGCCTTCTATTTGAGATAGGGTGTGTTTTAAGTTTGCTTGACTGGACCCCGAGTCATTTGGTACTCCCCCACTTCCCAGGCATGGAATAGTAGAATAGTAGGACTGGGCATTAAAGTCCACTACTTCAGATAAACACATGTACATGTGGGAATATTCTATGACTATATACATATAGGATATTTCACTTGAATTTACTTTTATATTATTTGCTCCAACATTCTTCTTTGGAATACTTCCCAACTTTCAACTCTAATTCTTTGTACATGAAGATGTCAGAATAATGACCATCAAATGCTATTTTAGGCATATTACTCCTTTGCTCAAGCATCTAGAGGATATTTCTCTGGTGAAGCAGATCCATGCTCCTTGGTCCAGCTATAACAGCTCTCTCTCAATCATCACCCTCTATCATTTCCTTCTTCCCATATCTTTATAACCTTATATCCTATGTTATGCTCCACTGAAGCCTATCTGTTCCAGTGAGACTGTCATGCTTGCCATTCTTAACATTCAATTTCCTGTTCTCTACCATTGTGTTTCCACTAGGGCAGTAGCACCCTTTCTTCTCACATCGTTCACACTGATAATACATTGTGCAGAATAAGAATGATGACTTGTAATTAATAATGCATCATCATATGGATGTGTGACTTCTCTGGACTTCTCTCTTCTTAAATATTAGCATTTTCCAGGGTTCTAGTCTAAGCCCCGTTGCCTTTTTATTCTAAATTTCTTTTTTGGATGATCCCTTCCATTCTGACGAGTTTAAATCCAAATCTATGACTCCTAAATTTACATACCGAGTCTTCAGACTCTCCAGTGCTTCAAATCTTGTGTTTCTAGCTAACTAAACACCTCTACATGGGTGCCTTGCAGGCACAAGAACTCCAAATGTCCAAAACTGAACTTAATTTTCTTTCCTCACTATCCCTACACCCCCTTTCCAAGATTCTCTAGTTTTAATTAATAATGTCACCTCTCAACTAGAAACTGAGTCTTTCTTGATGCCTCCTAAAAGCTTACCATTTTTGATCTGTCACAAATTCTGAAACATCTCTCAAATTCATTCTTCCTCATCATCAATATTGTCTAGGTCCTTTAGGAGGCCATTCTTGTAGACAATCTCTTCAACTTATTCCCGGCCTCTTTCTCCTGGCTCCTTAATGCACAGACCAAACTGTTTTTCTCTTAATTCCTAAAACACACCAGTCTTGGGAATATTTGCAATTGCTGTTCCTTTTTCTCTAAGTTCTGCACAAAGTTTTTTTTTTTTTTTCCTCTTGTTCATTCAATCTAAACAGGTTCTCATTTCCCCAATATTCCCTATCACACAGCCTGCTGTTAATACCCTTCATTACACCTTATCACAATCTTCGAACATTTTGTTCATTTGGTTAGTCTTTTATCATCTCTTTCTCCCTAGAATCTAAGCTTTGTGATCACTGTACACTCAACAGATTACAGGTGTAGAGTAAATACTGTGGGATAGAGATACAAATGATGGGAGGAATAAACTAAGCAGGGGCCTTGGTCTGTCTCCCAGATCCTCTGTATTGCACCATGCACAAATCTGATCACGTCACTGTCCTGCTTAAAGTCCTTTAATGGTTTTCTATTTTCTGTAATAGTCATTCTAACACAAAATCTTTTTTTTTTTTTTTTTGAGATTTACAATTGCAGCAAGAACAAGGGTTCAGAATCTTCAGTTTAAATTGGAAGTTCTGGAACAGATAGAAGAAGGACCTCTTTACCATCACCTCTTGGCCCAGTGCAAGTTCAAAGGCATTTGCCAGTATAGGTCCTTGTTTTAAATTCTGTCATCAGGCAGACAGGGAAGTAATGAAAGCACTGGACTATAAACCAGGGTATCTGGGTCTTAATTTTTGCTGGTCACCTGACCTTTCCAGTTTTTTGTTAACTCAAATATAAAATGAAGAGACTGTATAAATAACCTCCAAGGCCTCTTTCAGCTCTGTAATTCTAGGACTCTCAGGTACTAGACCACTATATCTCAGGATTAGTTTTTGAACATCAAATTAAATGATATGTGGACTGTAAAATATAACACAGGTTGTACTATTTTGGCTATGCATGTGGTACCTTCATTATGGAGCATGTTATACTTGTGCTTTAGAAATTGTTGATGAAAATGATGATATGTAGCTTCCAAGCATTATTTGATTTGTTCCATTTTGTAAGTAATGTCAAGCCCAGTGAAAACAAGTAGCATTTAGAAATAGTAGTTAATGGCATAAAAGGTGAAGGAGGGCAATATATTTTGCCTACTCTGTATTGGGTACTTTATGTATGTTACACCTTAAAATAAGCTTATCATTCCATTTCATAAAGGAGCACAGTGACGCTTGCATAAGTAAGACTCTGTAGCTAGTAAGTGGCAGAGTACTTTGGAACACAGGTGTATCCAGCTCTAGTCTACTGGTTCTGTCTGAAATCCTTTTATATACTGACTAGTGGCCTGGTGCACGAAATTCGGGCATGGGGGGGTTCCCTCAGCCCAGTCTGCACCCTCTCCAATCAGGGACCCCTTAGGGGATGTCCGACTGCAATCTGGGGCCTAATGGCTTACCTGCCTGCCTGCCTGCCTGATCACCCCTAACTGCCTCTGCCTGCCTGCCTGATCACCCCTAACCCCTCTGCCTGCCTGCCTGATCACCCCTATCCTCTCTGCCTGCCTGCCTGATCGCCCTTAACTGCCTCTGCCTGCCTGATTTCCCCAACTGCCCTCCCCTGCTGGCCTGATCTTGCCCCCAACTGCCCTCTCCTGCCGGCCTGATCTTGCCCTAACTGCCCTCCCCTGCCAGCCTGATCTTGCCCCCAACTGCTCTCCCCTGCCGCAACCCGCCTCCTCCACCGGGCCCCGCCTCCGCTGTGCATGTGGTCATCTTGTGACAGCCATCTTGTGATGACATTAGGGCGCAATGCATGAGGGCGTGACAACCACCTAGGCTATTATTAGTATAGATATCTGGTGTCAAATATCAGTTCTCTCTCTACATGTAAGTCCCTTCTCCAAGTGAAGGGCTATACATGAGCGGTAGAAGAAGAGTGCACGAGCTTGGGGAAAGGGAGTAGGATTAAAAAGAGAACTCTTGATTGCAACCTCACCTCAGTTCAGCAGCTCTCCTTGGATAACAGCTGGCTTGAGATTTTCCCTGATCATTGCCATTGGCTGCCTTCTTCAATCTGTCATTGCAGCCTAGTGGTGAGAGGACCTGGTGCTGTGCTGAGTGGGACCTATTACTAGTGTTCAGTGCCCAAGAGGCCTAACGTGCTTCAGAGAAGGAGATCACACAATGAGGAAAAAGCATCCAGCTGTTGATCAGCTCTTACTGCAACATCATTGCTTATAGTTGGTTTGTTTATTTTTATTTTTTAAAGAGACACTCAGTTCATGATTCAAGTCCTTTTCAAGAAACATAATCAAGGTAGGACATTAGAATTCATAGATTGGAATCCAGTATAAGGAAGTCTAGCTGAATCATTATGGAGAGCTGTGAGTCTTACCTATAAAACAAGTGTAAATAAGAACCTTTCAAAAGGCTGATGATCTACGGTACTCTCTTCAGGATGTAAAGCATTGTTATTGGTGCCTTAGCTAAGTTACAGAAAGAGTCAACAAATGATTGCCATCAGGCATTTAGAGACAGACATCTCAAGAAAAACTCATTCTTGCCAAATCCTTTGCTTTGAAAATGGAAGGAAAGAATTAAAAAAAAAATTATACTCATTTTTCTCTTTCTTATGATATCACTCTGGCACCTATTTTCATAAGGAAGCTAAGAACATAATCTATTGTACTAATTGCTCCAAGGGTCTTAGAAAGAAGATTATCTCCAATTCAATTAATTTTGTGATAAATAATGCTTGTTATAAATAATTCATTGGAGAGTAAACATATTTTCTGTCTTAATAGTGCAAATCATCAGAATGAATGACTGGTTGATTATATATTAAGAATTACCAACTTCATGCACTATATCTAACAGCACCTGACAATTTAGATAGAATTTTTACCAGGCAGAGCTGTCTAATAATATTGGTCAGTGTTATTGGTCTCTGCATAGCACATTTCCACTGGCTATTCCAAATCTTGCTAAACTGTTGGATAACAAATGGGAAAATATCACACCACAGGCAATATTTACCCATCCAACAGGCAAAACAAGAAAATGGAAGCCAGGCCTAGAATCTTCTAGTGTGACTCAATCAAGGCAAATTATTTATTGTCTTCTGCCCAGGAGGCCCCATGGGACATGAAATATTGATTTAGGAATTTGCTGGGCATGAATGTCTTTGTGTTGCAACTATGTTCTTTTACATAACTTCTTAACATATGATAGAATGTTTCTATTCATGCTGTGATAAGGCTGAATAAGAAATTAAATCTGGCTATTTAATAAACATAAAATGTAAACACTAAACTCTTTTTATAATTACTAACTTGGGGGGCATTACATTTCACTCCATGGTGTGCAGGATTGCACAATGCATTGTTTATATCCATGCCTGGCTTCATCTCTTCATTCATCTCAGAACCTCACAACCTCTGCTTGTATCTCACAAAACCCAATCTGAGTCTTTCTGAGGATGGAATGTGCAGAGTCTGTGTATTCTTCATGGTTCACCCAGGGCTTCTCAAAGCCAGGACATTCTCTAAGTCAGGGCGACAGCTATTGGTGAGGGGCTGAGGCTGGGCCAAGAGGAAGTTTGTGGAATGAAGAAGAGCAGGAGCTATTCATTACCTGAGCAGAAGAGGAGGATTCTGGAGCAATTGAAAAGCCATGAAGAGATTTAGAATGGCAACATACAAAGTTATTTCATCAGCTAAAAATTTGCTCCATATAACTTTATATGTCCTAATGATATTTGATATTAAAAGTAAGGGCTATCCATGAACGCACAGCATTAGCATTTATTTATTCGTTTGCTCTCCTCACTTGGTACTTCCCGTGTAAAATCAGCAGAGCAGTTCCTGAAGACTCTGCAGTCAGGCCTGGGTTCTAATGCAGCCTCTGCTACTTTCCAAGAGTGTGATCTTAACATCCCATAGCCTCAGTTCCTCATGTCTAAAAGGAAGATAAAATTATCTCTTTTGTAAGATCATTGTAAAGGAAAACCATGGACACATGATATATGATGCATTTGTATATATATGTATATATGTACACATATATGTAGTTTATGTTCACTGAAAACAGTGCCTGGCAGATATCTCAATCAGTAGTGTTCAATGGAGTTATCAAGTTCACTGTTGTTTTGCAGTTTCTACTTAACTTCTCACATCTGTAGGCCTTGTCTCCCCTCCTGTCTAGGAGCTCCTTGAGAGTTGGGAAGCGATCATATTTCGTGGTGGCTACTGTTTTCTGTTGCCCCATTTGTTGAGGGTTTGTTTACGCCTTTCCCCTTTCTCAGGTCGGTATGATTTAGTGGCAGGTGAGCCAGGTCTGGCCAATCACTGTTGCCTTCATCTCGCCAGAGGGAGGGTGTGGACTCTACCGTGGATATGCAAGTCCTCACCACAGAAAGGGTTAGTGATGTCTGAGATGGCTGGCTTTAAGGCTGGGCATCTTTGTCTCCTGTGGGAGACCCTGCCTGAGGATGGAAACAACACCAAGACGCTCAGAGCTAATAGACGGAGAGAGGAGGCCCCCGAGGACATCGGTTTTAGGTTTCAATCTTGCCTCAAAAGAGTGCTCTTGGATCTCCTGATTTTAGAAGGAAATACATTCTGTCGTTAGTTTATTTAAAGTAGTTTGCTACCAAATTATACTAATATATTTTCTTAAAATCAACTTGATCTGCATGATCCTCTTTGAGGCCATTGACTGCCTATAAGGCCCTGCATATCTTTAAGACAACCAATATATATTTATTGCATGTATAAATGAGTTAAAAACTTAAAACTCTCAAAGCACATGAGCCCACCAATTTAATCTCCTAAGCATTGTCATACTGTCCTTGGCAATTGAAGTTCAATTTAAGTGTCTTGACATAGGAACAAACCCTTTTGTGGAGAAACACATGATGTAGCCCGAGGATCATGTTGGATGGACTGGATTGTTGAGAGAACTGATTGGGGAGACCAGAGACTCAGCTTCGGAAGAAATGATTTCCTTTCAGCATAACTGACTCCACGGTCAGCTCCGTCCCTTAACCTCAATGAGCTCCATTCTTCATTCACAGAATGGGGAAATATTTATGTTACAGGGTTGATGTTAGGCTTAAAGGAGCTCATTTGATGTGGGAGCTACGAATGATGCACGAGCTATTTGCTGAATTCCCTGCCCCCCCCCAAGCCCCCGCCTCCCAGATACGCCTATCTCATTTGGTGATGGATTTACACCTGCCAAATCATGAATCTAAACGTTTTAAAAATTGTTTTTCCCGCCAAATGCAAAACAGGAGGCACATTTCAGAAGAAGATATGTAAGCATAAACAATCATATCTGGGCCTGGGATGTAACTTTTGTGGAAATACTGTCCTACCCTGTAAAGTGTAAAAGGAATGGTTCCACTGCCACGTGACCCCCAAGAATCCCTTACCTTTTGCCATCTCCGGGCTCCACAGGGCAGATGCGATGCTGGCTGAAGACAAGTTCCAGGCAGGCCCCTGGGCCACCGCTGCAGCTCAATACCTGCGAGCGGCCTGTCCTTGGGGTGTTTGGTGGGCGTGGCGCGGAGCACCTGCTCCCGCGCGGGCCTTGAATCTTGCTCCAATCCCCGCATTTAAGGGTGTAGCTCTGCAGACTCCTAGCTATTCCCTCAAGTGTGCTTTAGGAGATCCGGTTTCCACTCCCCAGTGAGTAGCTCCCAGGTCCCGTTACAATTCCCCAGAGCTCCGTGTGTGCTGGAGGGACGGGGCCAAGGAGAGACCGAGTGAGGGGACCAGGCTCCGGGGCTCCAGTTACCGGCCGCGCGCGTTCCCCGCCCCGCGCCACCGGGTGAGCGGTGGAGCCGGGAGCGCCGCGGCCCCTTTAAGAGCCGGGCCCAGCCGCCCGAGGGCCGCGGGAGCCCAGAGCGCCGCGCGCCGCAGCGGAGTTGGGACCAGCGCAAAAGTTTCCTCCCAACTCCGGCCCCGCGCGCCGCCGCCCACTCCAGCCCCGGGCCTGGGGCCGACCCGCCGCCGCCAGGGCCAGGGCCAGGGCCAGGCCAGGCCGGGCCGGCAGTTTCGCTTTGGCGCGCGCGGAGCAGCCGCCGCGGCCGGGCCCCAGCGGGAGCCCGAGCGACCGCGGGAGCCGGAACAGGAGGAGGAGCCCAGCCGCGTCCCGGCCCCGCCACCTGGGAGGTAGCCCTTCCCGCTGCCTCCCCTTCCCCCCGATCCCTGCCCCCAGGAGCCCGCCTGCCCGGGGCCGAGGGGCGCTGCTGCGAGCCCCAGGCCCTGAGGGGGCGCCGGGGAGAGACACCCCGGGCCCGCCCGTGCCGCGCGTCCCCCGAGAGGGGGCTGCACCCGCCGGGCCAGACACCTGTTCGCAGGCCCGGCGTGATCGCCGGGGGCCAGGATGAAAGTGACCGTGTGCTTCGGCAGGACCGGCATCGTGGTGCCCTGCAAGGAGGGCCAGCTGCGCGTGCGGGAGCTCACGCAGCAGGCGCTGCAGAGGTACCTGAAGACCCGGGAGAAGGTGAGCCTGCGCCGGGGGGTGGGGGGGCGCGCGGGGCGGGGGCGGGGGCGCGGCTGCCGGCGGGCGGTCTCCCCGCGAGCGCACGGAGGGAGGCCAGGTGCCCGGAGGACCGACCGGCTGGCGACGCTCAGAGGCCTCGGAGCGCTCGGGCAATTTGATTTTGCACAACCTGTGGCCACAACTTTTGGGTGTTGCTGATATAAGCGACCTGGGTGTCTCTGGGAGTTGGTGGGCCTTCCATCTCAAAGGGCTGTGGGAGGAACCGCAGTGTGGGGGTCTCTTGGTGGGGTGGTTGGCAAGGCAGGATCTCGCACCCTGATCCAAGCTCACTGCCCCGGACTCCGCTTTTAGTCCAGTCCGCAGGTGATTGGCAGGACCCCGAGTTGGAGAAGCGCTGCTTTGTAAGTTGTGGGAGGGAAAGCTTTCCAAGGGAAGCCTTGAAGGTGCTGCTGACCTCAGGTGTACTTTTTGACCCCCCCCAAGGCCCGCCCTACTTCGCCTCCTGGGAATGTGGAAGTTGATTGGTGCAAGTGACATACTGGGAAGTTGTAACTGATGTGGCCCTTGGAATTTCAACCTCGCCAGCTGTCCTCCCTAAGTGACTGGGCAGGAACCTAGGTGGAAGGATGCTGTTTGCTTACAGCAGTGGTCCGCAAACTCATCAGTCAACAGAGCCAAATATCAACAGGACAACGACTGAAATGTCTTTTGAGAGCCAAATTTTTTAAGCTTAAACTTCTTCTAACGCCACTTCTTCAAAATAGACTCGCCCAGGCCGTGGTATTTTGTGGAAGAGCCACACTCAAGGGGCCAAAGAGCCGCGGTTTGCCGACCACTGGCTTACACCAACCAGCCTACATGGCAAGTGTTTATCTTTTAATGCCACACATTTCATGAACATTTACTACGTGTGTGGCCTGTGTCACATCGTGGATGACTATGGAAATGAGCACCAAGACTGTCCCTAACTCCGTCCCTGAACTCAGAAACAAGTAAACATCGAGTGAAGCGCAGGCAGTGTTTCTAAGGGTGGAATGCGTGTTCACAAGACTTAGCTGGAGCCTAGGACCCCTGTGAGGTGCCTGGGTAACATACTGGGCTTCTTTCTGTGTCTTCATCAATGGAGAAGGCATTGCACCCTCCTGAAACAGGATAAGTCATAAACTCTTGCTTTAGAGGCCAATTTTTTAATTTATTATTTGTTCTCATGCTGTGAGAATTGTAGAAGTGGTGTGTTGACCAATTTAATGATGGGAAGATGTGATTTCTTGTTAATGGCTTACAGGTTACCCAAGGCATAAAAATGATTTTGTTTCTTCAAAGATATAGTTTGGGCAGTTAAGAAAAATCTCCGTATTGTCTGTGCCCCCGCTAAAAATTATTATACAGGGAAAAAAAAATTCTACTCTGGGTAAATACATGTTTATGTTGCCTTGAACAATGAAGGGCTTGAGAATTGTAGAGTGAGAGGTCTGTAAATACATTAAATAAAATACCCAAAGCTGAACTCTTTACTAATAGAATTGGGGTAGAGCAGGGAAGATAATCAAAGTGGCCTATAAAACTATATGAGTATCCACCCTAATGTATTGTAATTACATTATTACAATAGCTTGTGCTGTTTACATTGTGTAATTCAGTTAAACTGAGATGTACACATGTAACCAATTGTCTTTGAAGTCATATTTCTCTAACTTCTGAAAGTAAACTAAGGTTAATAGTAACAAAATTCTTCTAGGCTAATTATTAAAGTAGATCTTATTGAAGGATTGTCTTACTGAGATGATGAATTATTTTCATTTTTAACTCTATTAAAATAATTTATGCCCTAAAATCATATATCTTTAGAAGTTTAGTACATGGAGCTGTCTAGGTAATAGAAGTAAGATATAAGCTTATAAATAACATGCAGGGAACTAACTAGGTGATATTTAATGTATTATAATTTGATCTTAAAAGATGTTAAAAAGTTATTGATATTCTGGACTGAAAGCATAATTTATAATATCACAGAATCCATAATGTAATTGTATTGATCCAGTGTACTTTATTACCAGACATTAAATTTTTCTGTTTATGTTTATATATTAGTGAATGTGGCATTTAAAGGTCACCTGAAGCTTATAAATCCTCCCTCCCCCTTTTTTTTTGGCTTTAAAATCTCAATTTAATAAGTGGCAAGTGATATTGTTCCCCCTCCCCAAATATTCCTCTCCCATAGTTCCAATTTTAAATAATATTGTAATCATAATAAGGCTTAACTAGTATGAAGTGGGATTCCTAATGAAACTAAAATGTCAAGAAATACTCGGACAAATTCTATGCTCTCATCCATTGAACTTAGAAAGTAATGGGAAAAGATCAGAAATATCAAAATTCAATTTGAAAAACAATTTGTCATTAAGTTCATTTATTTAACTCAGTGAAAACGAGTTAAAAGAGTGAAAATGATTTAAAAGGTTTGCTTCCCTGGACAACAAGATTTTACACCCTGCATGTAATAATAATAACTAACCTGAATCGTGCTTACTCTGTGCAGGCACTGTCCTAGGAGCTTGACATGTATTAAATGACTTACTCCCAAGGGTAGGTACTATTATTCCCATTTTACAGATGGGGAGAAAAGTCACACCTCAGTAACAGAGATGTGACTAGTACATTGTGGAATTAGAATTTGACCTCAGGAACTGGCTTTCCAGGTCCTTACACTGTCATTAACTACACAGCCCAGTAGGTTATTATGCATAAACTGCTACAATAACATAATGACAAAGCAATTTTGTTTCTTGCGGAGAGGCAGGACATCCACAGTGTCCTCTTGATTATCTTTTACTGTAGGGATCTATCTGTTTATAAGGAAGAAGTCTAATTGCCGAGAAAAATATTGCAGGATCTGCAAACGAAGTATGAAAAATGCCCCTCAGTCTAATTACAGATGGAAAAATGGGCTAGATCTCATCGATCGAGGTAGAGAGTGCTGTACAGAAAAGAAATTTGGTGGGAACCCAATGTAAGTTAAGTTGGTTTCTTTCGGGTCCCTGAATAATTTAGATGGGAGAAAGTCAGATTTCACGATTGAGGTTAGATTTGGGGTTTCTAAAGTTTGGAGGGTAAGTGAAGGTGGGCCAAGGAGGGCATTCTGGGTTTTGTGGGCAGCAAGGAGAAGTATCTATCTGTTGCTGAGAATAAACAAATAAGACTGGTATTTGTGGAATGTGAGGAACCAGCTGAGTCAGCATCAGATAAGGCCAGAAGTAGGTAGGATGCTGAAGAAACTGAGGAAGGTGCGAATTTGAAATCTGCAACTTTGAGGTTTCTGCTGCCTCCTTACACTCTCCCATTTGAGGAACTCCATTGGGGAGGTGATTTGACTAATGGGGGAGAATTATGGGATCACTTGTCTTTGGATTCTGGTAGTTTATCAGCATCCCAGGCTCTAAATCCAATTAAGTTAAGTAGTTAGTGGAGAGGAGATTGTCTTCTTAAATAGTCAAGATGGGGGCCATTGAGTAATTAGTTTAATTTATCATCAAAATTATATGTCACAGGTGAAGGGGTGATTAGGCCCATATCCTGCAGGGGCTCAACTCTGCCTGATTATTAGTCACCTCTAACTTTAACATTTAACATTTAAAACAATACAAATGCCTGAGTTCCTTTCTCCAGGATTCTTATGCACTGGACTTGGAGTGGAGCCTGGATGTAGGTATTTTGAAGGCACTCTAGGTGATTCTAATACCTAGGCAGGGTTGAGAACCACCAATCCACAACCACTAATCTTGGTATCACTGAACTCATTTGATTTTAAATTCTTTCCATGGCAGATACTGTACCTTAGACATCTATAGACCAATCTGTCATTAGCAACTGTCCCTTTATTCCTACCCTGAATGAATTCTCTCAGCAGGTTCATCTGAGCTAAAATAATTTATTAAGTTGAACATTCATTACATACACCCACACTCAAACACACACACACACACACACACACACACACACACACACACACAGTGAGGTTGAAGTGAATAATCTGTTTAGTAACAAGAGTGTATGGTATATTCAGCAGTTGAAATGAATCCTATATATAAAAGCCTAATATGCAAATCGACCGACCAGTGGAAGGACTGGTTGGCGGGGGGGGGGGGGGCGGGGGGGGGGGGCTGGCAAGTGGGTGGCACCAGGCCAGCCAAGGTGGGTGCCAGTGGGCAGAGGGAGGGGATGGTGATGGGGGGGGGGGTGGTGACCGTTGGTGGTGGAGGGGCAATTGGGGGGTGGAGCTGGCCACTCACCAGTCAGCACTGTCCCCCAATAAGTCTGCAGGTCGCTTCCCATGGAGGGAGGCCGGTGGCGAGCCAGCTGCTTGTGACTGGCGTTGTCCCCTGACGGGCCTGTGGGTCGCCTCTGGCAGAGGGAGCGGGTCTAAGCCATCAGTTGGACATCCCCTGAGGGCTCCTGGTGTGAGAGGGTACAGGCCAGGCTGAGGGACACCACTCCCACCCCACCACCCCAGTGCACGAATTTTCGTGCACTGGACCTTGAGTGAGATAATATGAACATTGAGTTCATGGGAAAATAGGTGTGCTGGAATTTTTCAGAAGCTGATTTGTGGATCTGACTGTATGAGAAAGTGTTTTTCTTACTCTGTTTTTTAAATTAATGAAACATTTGATAAAATTTTCAAAATGAATCTCTTTTGTGTTCAGACATTTTGAATAATGTGCTTGTTTTACAAGCTGAGGCCAGCTTCCCAGATCTGAGCAAGTCACCGTAACAACTTTATTTCTTGATTAAATTGGGATCAGAATCTAAGAGAACTTGTACAATAATGAGAATCTGGTACGCTGTCTTATGGGACTAGTGTAGAGGAATAAGCTAGCACTCTTGAATTTCTGAGCTTTTCAGCTTTTGATGCCTTGTTTCCATATTTTAAGGTTGTTTTTACACATAAACTAGGACCATGATATTGAAAATGCTTTTGGGGCACTGACTTACTTGAGTGCTTTACTTTCCGTTCAGTTCTCTTCTCTCGTAATGTGTGGACTAGATGTTCTCCCCAGCGTACGATGGCCCTGACTCACCATACGAGTGGCACTTGCTGCTAACTTGGTTTTGGTTCTGCTCCTTGACTTTCATTGGACAGCCTCTAAGTCTGCAAACACAGTCTGGCTCGTGGGGCCGGCTGTGACCCACAGATGTGCTTTTTTAGTTCCACTCAGTATTATATTTTGATGTAGTTACCATGTTTAAGTATTTTGAGATTTCATGCAAAAATACAGATTTCCATCTTTTTTTTTTGCAGGGGGAGGAAGGGGAGATAACAGTCCTGAAGCTCGGACAATTCTGAGCTTCATTCTCCCACATAGCGATTGTTAGTGGCAGCTGAGGCGTGTCTTTTCTCTTTAGAAGGAATGCTCTCACCTCCATTATTGCCTCCCGAAAGCGAGCATACGTTACTGTCCTCATGCTTCACTTTTACTCTCATTCCCTTTTGCTTACTTATGGCCCACTTCATGTGCTGTTGCTGTTTTGGCTGGCTTGTTGGTAGAGTTTTGAGTTTGTGGCCCCTGGACCTTCTCTCACCTTCCCCTATGGCCTAACATAGGATTTATTGGCCATGGTCTTGACTGTAGTTTAGTTAATCTGAGCTAAGTTACTTGTCCCACGTGGGATGATCACAGCCCTGATCTGTAGTTTGGAGCACTGTACTCAAATGGCTTAGTTAACCAGTATTCATTCCCAGGGTATTTGTGCCACAGATACTCTGAGAAAGTTGAGCAAATGATACTGTCAGGTTTTTATGAGACCATGTTTGCTGAGGTGATTGGTTGTTGAAATAATCTAAGTTGTGTATTAAAAATGCAGAGCTTCGGGCCTCTCTTGGAAGGTCTAAAACAGTGAAGCGCAGTAGAACTTTCAGTGATGATGGGAATGTTCTGCATCTGTGTGTTCCCAATAGGGTAGCTTCTAGCCTTGACTGGCTACTAAGTACTTGAAATGTGGCTAGTGCAACTGAGGAACTGAATTTTACATTTTAATTAATTTAAAGTTAAATAGTCACAAGAGACTTACTTATTGGACAGTTCAGGTCCAAAGCTCCTCTGATGATTTCTCTCAGCTGCCGTTGCAAACCACTGGTCTGCAGCTCAGATCCCAGGCAGACCTTCATCTGACCTTCTTATAGACCTTGCTCTCTGCTCTGTTGAGAACTTCGCCATCAGAAAAGGATCTTTGTTTACTACTCTTTGGTATCCACAGGCAGTAGAGAGAGCCTTTATATTCTTAAATCTTCCACCAAGACAAGAGCAAAACCCAGCTGACGTATAGAACAGGTTGAGGCTTATACCTTTGATGCACCAGCCTAATGCATCCTCCACTTCTGGTATTAGGCGGATAGTGGGCCAACAAGGAGGGTGAACAAAAATCTAGACATTTTCAGTGAGACTTAGATGCTTCTGGATGAGCTCATCTAACATCAGGCTCCAAATATCATCTGTTTAGTGACACCCCAGATCCCTCCTAAGAACCCCAAGCTCCAAGAGGGCAGAGTCCTTGACAACTTTGCATGGATGTCAAGGAGGAACCTTACACTTAGCACGTCCCTAACTGAATTCCAGATCCCCTACTCCAAATCCACCCCTCCCAAGAGTCTTCCCATCTCATTAAATGGCAATACCATCCTTCTAGTTGCTCAGGTCAGAAATTCTTGTGATAACCCTTGGTTTCCCTTTTTCTCTTATGATCCATATGCAATCAATATGCAGGTCAGAAAGTTAGCACCTCTGCCCCGAGACTGCTGGCCTTGGGCCTACTCTCAAGGCTGGTCCTTCCTGGGCATCTGGGAGCTTAGATCTGGGGAGGGTTTCCACCACTCCTTGAAGAGAATGACTCACTGTGCCATAATTGTTCACGCAAACAATATGGTTTGTGCTGAATACCTGCTCTTTTTCTGGAGGTCTGGAACTTTTGGGGCTGCTAGGTAGAGGAGGGATCTATACCATCAGCCCCCAATGAAAACCTTGGATGCTGAGGTTCTAATGAGCCTCCCTGGTAAATGACATTTCACATGTGCTGTCAAAACTCATTACCGGGAACAGGGGTGGGAGGGTATCCAACTTGAGAGGATCCTTGAAAGCTTGTGCCCAGTTTTTTTTTCCAGACTTCACCCATGTGCCTTGTCCCTCTCCTACTTGGCTTTTTGCCCTCTTGCTGTAATACGTCATGGCTGTGAGAATGGCCATATGCTGAGTCCTATGTGTCCTCCCCATGAAACATTGAACTTGGGGACTCTATTTCTTGCCGTTCAGACCCTCTTTCTCTCCCCCAGCCACACGGATATCTTGGCTTTACTCAAACATGCCAGGTAGGCTCTACCTTATGTGCTGTTTTCTCCACCTAAAATATTTGCCCGTAGTTACCCACCTATCTGGCTTCCTTATCTTTTTCATCTTAAAAGTTTGTTTCCTTCTCCACAAGCCTTCCTGACCACACTGTTTATGACTATAACCCCTCCAGCCATCCTCTATATTGCTTTTCTGCTTTATATTTTTCTCCACAGAACTCTACAGCAGGGTATCGGAACTTCTTACATGGCAGCTCAGGGCTCCAAAGGGTGCAAGATGGGAGGCTGCCAGGCACCCTTCAGGCTGAGACCTGCAACTGGCATGATGTGTTCTGCCATGTTCCATTAGTTCGAGCAAGTAACAGGTTCAGCCCAGATTCAAGGGAGAGGATTACACACGGAGCTGAATAACAGCAAGTGTAGAATTCTTTGAAGGGCCACCAATGTAACTGGTCACAAAACTAGCCTCAGTGATAGACATGTGAAGGTTAATCAGTCACTGTCTCTGGTTTTGATGAGTTGCACAGCCTTCTGGGGGATGAAGCACACCTGAGAATGAGCCAGTGGAATGTTTGCCTGGATACAATGGAGATCAGGAATGCTCTGAAACGAAAGACTGAAACTGTTGGGAAGCTCCATGAGGAACTTGCCAGGTAGAGAAGTGAGATGAGGCTTTCCAGGTGGAGGGAATAAAGGGAGAAGGCACCGCTGGCTGAGAGGGTTGTGAAAAGTTGAGTGTAGCCCAGGGAGGAAGGGTGGTGCCCAGACTAACTTGGACTGGATTGTGAAGGCCCTTGGGTGCCACCCTAAGGGATTTTCATGCTTCCTTAATGCAGTTTTGGTTTTATTACAAATACATTTATGTTATTTGCGTGAGTCTAAAATTATTTAAATGAAATTTAAAAAATGGAGAGGATTTTAGAAAATTTGGTATTTCTGTTATGTTACCCTGGTTCTCACACCTACCTCAGCTACTCTGCTATCAAAAAGATGATCAAGATCTGGTACCTAAACCCATGGTTACTTTTAAGTCCAAATTTTTATTGAGAGAAAGAGAGACAGCCTACATCTGACTTTGAGTAGGGGAAGAGGAGAATATTATGGAACATTTCCCAAGGGTGATTGTGGGAGGGAGTAGTAGGGGATGAGACTGTTAGGTGAAGGCAGGGTCAGAGCCAGGAGGCCTTGGGTAATGACTAGCTAAAGAGCTTGCAGAGTCTGGGCAGGTGCTGATATTATGTGATTTGCCTTTTTGTATGACTAATGGAGACAAAGGAAACTGAGACTGGAGGTGGAGAAACTGGCCCATGTGTTGCTGTGGGAGTAGAGGTTACACATATTGAGGCAGAAGAGAAAATGGTCTTTGAGATTTCAGGGCAAAGTAGTCAGACTTTGGGGGTTGAAATGGGGAGAAGAAGCAGTGTGAGGTTTTTGTAGTCGCTATTCAACAGACATTTCAATGTCTGCAATGGTGTTCTAGGCTCCAAGGCCTGGGGATACAGAGACAATAAGACATGGTCTGTGCCCTCATGGAGAGCTGGGAGGAGCGGTGGGAGATAGAAGATGGATGAAAGGGTTGTTGGGAAGTGTTGGGGGCCTGGCTGAGATCATAAATCATGAGTTCATCAAGATGCTAATCTTTTGCATCAGTTTGGCGTTGGATTAGAGCCTCGATGCAAGATTGGGATTTGAGGGCAGATGTGGAAAAAAATGTGGCATCTAGAAATAAGAGCATTCGGACTAAGTTGACCGCATGGACTATACTGTCCTTCCCCTTAGCCCCCAGCCTTTTGGGATAGAGATTCAAAGTGGCTGGAAGTCCTCGACCTTCCTCCAGTCCCCTCTGTGACCGAAAAGGCAGAGAATGTGGACTCTCTCGCTCTCTGGCTTCTAGTTGGGGTCACCCAAGGCAGAGGCCCCAGCAGGAGAAGGGCGTGTGGGCAGCTCCCTTCTGGCCAAACCACTGTGGATTAGCTCCTCTCTTTACTGAGGGCCATAGCTCTGAGCCCTCCCCACGCTTTTCTGTTCACTGTATTGGCATCTGCTCTTTTCTCTGGCCTCTGGGGTCCTAGAGGATAGAAGCGTTCACCACTACTAGGAGCACTATTCCTTAATGTTTTTCCTTAACCCTGTACCAGCCTTTATAAATAGTTTCTTGGTTAAACTCCTAAGTGCCTAATTTGAGTGAACCATCTATTTCCTGCCAGGGTTTTGACTGATAAATCCTACCTAATAAAAGGATAGTATGTAAATTACCATCACTCCGCTATGCCCATGATTGGGCCAGCGGGAGGCGCAGGGGGCGGGACTCAGGGTGGCCGGGGTAGCCGATTGGGCCGGCGGGACGCTGAGCGAGCTCAGCGTCTGTGCCATGGCTGTGCTGCGGAACAGAAGGGGCCTCTGGGGCAGCGAGCTCACGTCCAGCCGCAGACCATCAAAAGCGGGGAGCGAAAGCGGGGGAGCTGGGTGCCTGTCTGCTCCGGCAACAGGCCTTTCAGAAGCCTCTGCCGACAGGCACCCAGCTCCCCCACGATCGAAAGCGAAAGCGTGCAGGGGACCCTACACGTGCATGACTCAATCATGCACGGGGCCTCTAGTACAATAATAATAGACTCTCCTTCATGACCCAGTATCCACAACACATATACACAACGCAAATAAAAGTTTCATGAGTGTACTTACCCTCACTGTGGATGATGCCCTCTGATATTTTCAGTCTAAATTTTTTATTTAAAAAAGTTGTTGGGAAACATTGCATTGATTTCACTGCCCACTAATGGGTTAGGGCCCATATATAGAAAACCAGTGGGGCTACCTGATGTTTAGAGGACATTGGGTGGGTCATCAAAAGTCCCCATAGCCCTAAGATCCCATTGTTTTATGGATTGAGAAAAAGTGTGAGGCTGGAGGCTGAAGGTAAATTGCTAAAGTCAAGTACGCATTATAAGACCATAAGTAGATTTCTCTATGGATTATAATGCCAAGTACCTTATGTATATATAATAAGACTTGGATCTTGAGACTTGGTGAATGCCCAGCACGTGAGCTAAGATTCTTTTTGGCCTAGAAGTCTGGATGGCTTCATACAATTTTGGAGAAATGGAAGGAGTTTTACTTGTCATCCCATATTTCTTTTGTCATGACATATTAATAGTATTGGTAACTTTAAATATTAGGTTCTGGATTACTTCCTTTTGTAGCACAGAGTTGAGGAAATGCAAGATGGATAACTACTCTTTGTCTCTGTATTTAAAGGCACATTTATAGAGATTCAGTGGGCTTGAGTTTTGACAGCAGTGTTTGATCAGAGACATTTTCCCAGAACCTTATATAAATCTAACTGCACTTCAGGAACTTGTAGTTAAAAAATACATATTGTTTTGGTTCTGCAACTAGATTTGCATTTCACATCTGCATTTTTTTGTGTTCCACGTTTGTCTGTGGGAGAGGGAGGGCTAGTTGGAGCTGTGACTGTAGGTAGTGAGGGGTCCCTGGCTTATTAGTTGCTTATTCGTTTTCTAGAGTTGCCATGAAAAAGTACCACAAACTGGGTGGCTTAAAACAACAGAAATGCATTCCCTCGGAGGACTGAGAGCTAAAGGTCTACAGTCCAGGTGTTGACAGGGTCATGCTCCTTTCAAAGCCTGGGTGCGAGGAGCCTTCCCTGCCTTTTCCTGCTTCTGGTGGCCCCGACATTCCTTAGCTTGTGGAAGCATGACTCAGTGTTTAAAGAAGGCCACATTCACACATTCATAGTTACCAGGGACCAGGACATCCGCATCTCTCTTCAGGGGGACACAATTCAACTGAGAAACAATTGCTATTCAGTTTAATGCAGGCGTCCTCAAACTGCGGCCTGCGGGCCACATGCGGGTGTTTTTTGCCGTTTTGTTTTTTTACTTCAAAATAAGATATGTGCAGTGTGCATAGGAATTTGTTCATAGTTTTTTTTTAAACTATAGTCTGGCCCTCCAACAGTCTGAGGGACAGTGAACTAGCCCCCTGTTTAAAAAGTTTGAGGATCCCTGGTTTAATGCATCCCCAATGCTTTCGCAATAAGAGTCATTGGAGGAGTACTGTCAATTCCTCACAATGTTTATCTCTCTCCGTCTCTCTCCCTCTCCTTCACTCACTGAAAAATGGTCCACAGATGACTTGCTTTCTACTTCATTGAGAAATAAAAGTCTTATGGTCTGATATCATTTACTACTTCCTTTTCCACTTAAACATATATCTTATCTGCCTCTTCAGGTGACCTTTTAGAGACTGGGGTTTGCCCTGGATTCCATCTCTTCCACACCCTTGTGGTGTAGCTGTGTCAAGCACTGATTGGAGCCTAGTGGCTTGTCTGGATTGCATTCCTATTCAGTCTATAATTAATTTAGTCTGGAGAAGGCAGGAGGGTGTTTTTGAGCATCTGTCATTTGCCACAGAGCATAGTCCCTTTCCTTCATGGCTTTACAAGCCAGTTGGAGAGACCTGTTGGTGAAAATGAAGAAAGCAACAGCCAGATGCCAGGCGAGTTCTCTAGGCATTCAGAAGGGAGAGTGCTCACAATAGGCTGGCATGGCCAAATGTAAAAAATGGGTGGAATTTAGGTAAATGGAGGAAAGGAGGGGGGAGTGCTTCATGTGACAGAGATAAGGGGCGGGGAAATGTTGCAATAGTTCTCACAATTACTGGTCCCAACATTCCTTTTCAAACTCTTACATTTTAGAGGACTTGAGAGTGCTTTTTATGTGGACTATACCTCTTTCTATGTAGCAGATTAGAAATTAAAACCGAGAAATTAAAAATATACTTAATTGATTTAATATAACAGTGAGCCTATAACAAGTTAAGATTACTTATTGTCATGAAAAATAACTATTTTTTTTAAAGCAAACATGTGAGAATAGTGATATCATAGTTTCTGTGAGTCAGCAGCCTGGGCACCGCTTAGCTGACTCCTCGTAGGTATCTCACCATCTACAGCCAAGACCTCAGCTAGGCTGCATTTTCAAGAGGCTTGACTGAAAAGAATCTGCTTCTGCGCTCACACAGGCTGTTAGCAGAATTCATTCCTTGCAGCTGTAGGTCTGAGGGCCCTGGCTTTTCACCAGAGACCTCCTTCGGCTCCTAGAGGTCACTTGCAGTTCCATATCATGTGGAATTTCCCAACCTGATTGATTGGGTCATCAAGCAAGAAGGGTCTCTAAAGCAAGACGGAATCTTATATAACAGAGTATAATCATGGGGATGATTCTCAGCTAGTGATGGTTAGTTGGTTGCAATGTGGAATCTGAAATCATACCAATGAAAATTTCAAACTCTGTTGCATTGGTTTGTGTTGTAGTTTGAATAGACCTTTTATCTATTAACATCACACATTGGTCATGTGGAAAACATTGGTTCACTGAGTGATGCCCATCTTCCAAATGCTGACTCATTTTATTATATAACCTCAAAAACCACGTACTTCGATATTACCATAATTTAATCAGAGAGGTATAAGTATTGGGAAGCTATCATGCTCACAGTGGTGGACACAAGTTTTCTAAAATTTTAGTTTTTGCTTTATCATTAGCAACAAATACTGTTTTCCATGAACTGCGCAGGTTCACATCATTCATTTTTGAGAAATATCTGCCAAAAGCTCAAGTGTAAATAACCATAGGGTGTCTGCCAGTCAGTCTTTCAAGTGGAAATGGAGCTCCATGAAAATACCAGTTAGTTCAGCTCAACTCAATCAATCATACGTGCGCTTTTCTCTGAGGTTACCATTGTATGTCATAATGCAGAAGTACTTTCTATTTCTTCACATAAAGTGTCAAAAAGATATGAAATCAAGGATTTAAAATTGATCATGTTAATGTTTCTTCATCAAGGGAATTCTTGAGTTTTCCCCTTCCCCCTAGTAAGTTAAATGAGTGGCAGTTGAGTATACAGTCACTCCTGGTCCAGTTACTGCCTTGATTCACCAGCAGTTTCACCATCGCTTCCACACCAGCAATGCAAGTGTCAACACAAGTTATCCCAAGGATAAACCATGAGATCCCAACAAGTTATTCACCATGTGCACTATTCCAGCACCAGTGGTTATTGTCAGGCATTCACATAATAAATTCTTCCCTCAGTATCAGCCCCAAGTAGTCATTTCATACCAAGGAAGCCCAAAGTTCAGTCATATCTATACCTGAATCCATTTGTAAGGCAAAGGTATAATTCTGCAGATGAGGTATTAACTCAGTCTTCTTGTTTCCTGCCAGATATTTCATTTGAGGAGGTACTGTATCACTGGGAAGTGGTAATGTCATACATACCTTTCTAAAACTAACATCGTCTAGCAGGCGTTCAGCAATGTCAATCGTATGAGGCTTTCTTAGCATCTCAGTTGTTGTGTGCACTTCTCCGGCTAATGCAATACAGTAGCTTACCCTGTCAGGTGCTTCAGGGCCTTTTCCATGTCTTCTTTAGAAAATATCTAATCAGGTTTAGATTTCAAAGTGCTCATTATGTCTGCATTTAAAAATATTCACTTTCTTGCTCAGCCAGTATGGCTCAGTGGTTGAGTGTTGATCAATGAACCAGGAGGTCATGGTTTAATTCCTGGTTGGGGCACATGCCTAGGTTGCGGGCTTGATCCCTGGTGTGGAGTGTGCAGGAGGCAGCCGATTAATGAGATCAATGATTCTCTCTCATCCTTGATGTTTCTATCTCTCCCTCTTCCTTCTCTGAAATCAATAAAATATGTTTAAAAAATATTCACTTTCTTTTCTTTTAAATTCTTAGTGATTAATTTCAAAATGATGCCACAACTTAACTATTTGAAAGTGTTCTGTTGCATAAGACACATTATATAAATTACTAATAACAGTTAAGGACAAGGAAAAAATAACTTTCATGTCTTTGTGTACTTTCAGTTTTATCCAGTTCTTTTTTTTTTTCCGTTTTTTAATTAGATTCTTCCTTTCCATGGGCCAGAGACTCCTGGTGTGTCAGTTTTATCTTTATTTTTATTTTATTTTATTTTATTTTTAGTATCTTTAGTTGCAGTTGGTATAGTTGTGCTATTGAGAAAGCAGGTTGGGGATTCCCCCTTTTTTATGTTAGACACTTTTATTGTGGTAAAATATATGTAACATAAAATTTACCATTTTTGATATTCTTAAGTGTATGGTTTGTGACATTAGGCACAGTCATATCTTTGTACAACTATCACCACCAACATGGCCAGAACTTTTTCATCTTCCTAAACTGAGGCTTTACACCCATTAAACAACTTCCCATTTCTGCTTCCCCAACCCCTGGTAATCACTATTTTACTATTTATTTCTATGATTTTGACTACTGTAGGTACTTCATGTAAGTGAAATCATATGATTTGTCCTTTGTGACTGGCTCATTTCACTTAGCATAATGTCTTCAAGGTTCATCTATGTTGTTGCATGTGTCAGAATTTCCTTCCTTCTCAAGCTTGAATAATATTCCACTATATGTCTATATCACACTTTATCCATTTATCCACTGGTGGGCACTTGTGTTTTCCTTCCTTTGCTTTTGTGAATAATGCTCTATAAACACAGCTGTGCAAATATCTACTGGGGTCCCTGCTTCCACTTCTTTTGAGTGTATACCTAGAAGTGGAAATGCTGGATTATATGGTAATTCTGTTTAATTTTTTGAGCAACAGCTAACTGTTTCCCATACTAGCTGTACCGTTTTACATTTCCAACAGCTATGCATAAAGTTTCCAATTTCTCCACTTCCCTGCCAACATTTCTCTTTCTTCCTCCCTCCCTCCCTCCCTCCCCCCCTCCCTCCCTTCCTGCCCTTCCTTCCTTCCTTCCTTCCTTCCTTCCTTCCTTCCTTCCTTCCTTCCTTCCTTCCTTCCAAAAACATAATAGTTACCCTAAGGAGTGTGAAGTATCTAAGCTCCCCTTTTAAACTAACACCCATTTTTAAATATAAAATATTTACATTTTCTTTTATTTTTAAATGAAATATTAAATTCTAAATTATAATTTGACCTATTTGAACATTTAGAAGTATTTTTTAAATATTTTTTTATTAATTTCAGAGAGGAAGGGAGAAGGATAGACAGATAGAAACATCAATGATGAGAGAGAATCATTGATAGGTTGCCTCCTGCACACCCCCCACTGGGGATCGAGCCAGCAACCCAGGCATGTGTACTTGGCCGGAATCAAACCTGGGACCCTTCAGTCTGCAGGCTGATGCTCTATCCACTGAGCCAAACTGGCTAGGGCTAGAAGTATTTTTGAAAATATTAAAAATGTTGTAAATATGTGAAAGGACAAGTAAAAGGTGTAAGTTACCTTTTAGAATTACTTGGGGAAAGATTTTGGCCTTGTGGACCTCCTCAGAAGGCTTTGACACCCCCAGGGGTTCCCAGATCTCACTTTGAGAACTGTTTGCTGAAGTGTCGTGTTGGAAACATGTTCACAGTGAGTTCTGACACTGTTTTCTTAGGTGGGGAAAAGTTATTTCTCTTGGTCTGCAAATCTTACGATGAATTTAAAAAACATTTTTTTCATTATCTCTGCCCAAGATTTTGTTTTATTAAAAAGGAGTAACAAACAAATCAGTTGCCATGGAATTAAGGTTGGGAAGGAAGAATGCTTTGTCATTGACTGGGAACCTACTTAGGATCTGGCAATAGAAGGTAGGAATAAATTGTACTTTTTTGACAATGGAAATATTTTGTCTGTTCCTTATTTTTTAAATATAACCTAAGGAGGATACATGTATAAATACAAAAGATTGTACTTATCTTAATCTTGAAGTTAAAAGATTTCTCTGAGGTAGCAGTGACACAGCTTAGGTTAAACATTAAAAATATACTATTAGGCCTGGTCAGTGTGGCTCTGTTGAGCATTGCCCTATGGACCAGGAGGTCACAGTTTGATTCCTGGCCGGGGCACATGCCCCGGTTGTGGGCTAGATCCTCAGTGTGGGGTGGGCAGGAGGCAGCTGATCCATGATTCTCTCTCATCATTGATGTTTCTATATCTCCCTCTCCTTTCCTCTCTCTGAAAGTAATAAAAAGATATTTAAAAAAAATTAAAATATACTGTTAAAACACCAATGGGCATCTGGGGCATCTTACTATTAACTTGCTTAGAGTAGGAAAACAGCCAAATAAATTCCATTGGCATGGAAATGATGGAAATTTAATTAACAAAAACAAATTACAACAAAAATTAGGGACCTCATCTTTTATTTTATAACTCAAGTATATCACTATTTTAAGTAGAATACCAGAAATACCATACTTTCATGGGAGCATTTTTATTTTTCATCAGCCATCCACTGAGCATGGGAGATAGTGGTACTTAATTGGTTCCTTGCCCCTAAGGTCAGGAAAGCCTCCCTGATTTTGCTTTTCTGCTTTCACTTCAGCTTCATATTCCGTCTCTCTTGAAAAGGACTTCCCTAAATATCACAAGTTGTCTCCACTTGTATATTTTCTATCTTTTATTTTTTAGAAAACCAAAGATGCTGATGACTCATCTTTAGAGTTGAACATCTTTTTGCTATGATTTAGGTGTATTTAAAATCATATTGCCTGTCTTTAAACTTTGATTCATGGAAAGATTTATATACTATAAATGTTTAGATAAAATTTATATCAATTATGAACATATAGGTTTAAATTAAAAAGACAAAATGTGTAATAGCAGTAACCATCAGATGACAGATATTAATGAGACTACTATTACTTGGAGGATGTGGACTGTGTACCATTGTACAAATTGACCCTCCTCTGTTCCTGTAGCCGGCAGTCTCAGGTGGTGTCCCTTGGTGTTCTTGATTATGGCCCTGTTGTTTTGGTAGATACTTGTATAATAAGATATTTAGTACTAGAGGCCCAGTGCATGAAAATTTGTGCACGCGGGTCCCTCAGCCCGGCCTGCGCCCTCTCGTAGTCTGGGACCTCTTGGGGGATGTCCACCTGGCAGCTTAGGCCTGCTCCCCAGGGGATTGGGCCTAAGCTGGCAGTCAGACATCCCTCTGGCAGCCTGGGAGTGCTCGGGGATGTCTGACGAATGGCTTAGGCCGGGGAGCAGGCCTAAACCATTAAGTGGGACATCTTTAGCGCTGCCGTGGAGGCGGGAGAGGCTCCCGCCACCGCTGCTGTGCTCACCAGCCATGAGCCAGCTTCTGGCTGAGCGGAGCTCCTCCTGTGGAAGTGCACTGACCACCAGGGGGCAGATCCTGCGTTGAGCGTCTGCCCCTTGGTGGTCAGTGCAAGTCATAGTGACCAGTCGTTCTTGGTCGGTCCGCCATTAGGGTCAATTTGCATATTACCCTGTTATTATATAGGATATGCTTTTGTAAATAAAAATTGTTTTAGAGAAACTTTAGTTTTTTCCTCTTTGGCATTACCACTATGAGCTATACAGTTTTGAACACTAAATTGTCTCATGCAGTGATGATGAAAACCGATTGAGAGGGGAGGTGAGAATACTATAAAAAAGTACACATTTGGGCAAAAGTGGGGAGATGATGCTTAAGTGGAAATGCTTCTGTACACCTTGGGCCCCTGCTGCCTTAAAGGTCAAGATATTAAGCGTTGTCAAGATGGCATAAAAACCGAAACCTTTTTCCTGCAGTTTGCTATGCCTTTCCATGTTTGGGCCTGGAATTTTAGTGTGTGGTAAAGTTTGCAAGAGTGATTCGGATGATCATTGGGCTGGAGGCTTGGCTGATGGAATAAAAATATTGGGCCTGCCTTGGCCGGTTTGGCTCAGTGGGTAGAGCAATGGCCTGTGGACTGAAGGGTCATGAGTTTGGTTCTGGTCAAGGGTATGTACCTGGGTTGCAGGCTCCATCCCTTGCCCCTGTTGGGTGTGTGTGGGAGGCAGCCAATTGATGTGTCTCTCTCACATAGATGTTTCTCTCTCTCCATCTCTCCCCCTCCCTTCCACTCTACCTAAAAAAATCAATGGAAAAATATCCTGGGGTGAGGATTAACAACAACAACAAGTATTGGGTCCTTTCTGAAAAGACCAAGTTTGATGAGATCTTATAAATGTAGACTTTAGAGGCAAAGTATGTGTGGTAAACCGAAGAACTCAAATCCCAGGGGGAAGGAGAGTGTTTTGTACTGAGTTGTCAGCCTTGCCTCCACAGAATGTCTGGTACCCGTAGTGAATTCACTACTCCCAAGGGGTAGCATAGGTGGGAAGGATGAAGAATTTGGCTGTGCTTACCAGGTATGGCCAGAACAGGCCTCACTGCTACAGTTGAATGTTGGGAAGACAATACCCTGCTTTGTGCCTCCTTCTATGATTGCCTGGCAAAGAACAGTGGGTAGAATGGAGCCTGACAACTTCTTTGTCATCCTGATCAAGATTACACCCATCTGGCTCGGATAGCGCTCAATTACTGGGGACTGTAGTTGAGAATGTTGTGGTTTTGGAAGCTCTCTCAAGAATATTGAACCTTTACTGCAAAGGCGAGAGAAAGCAGTGATAAGGACACATTCAAAGCTGTTTTGTGGGTAGATTGCCCAGGGCCCCTTGTGCAGGATGAAGTGGAAGTGGGAAAAACCGAAGATCAAACAGGTAGCTGTTATAACCTAGATGAGTAAATCCTGTTGGTTTTAGCTCTGATTTCTGTATATGTTATTTCTAGTAATTCAGTCAATATTTACAGTAGAAAATCTACTAACTTAGAATGGCTGGCGAAGAAAGGCAAGTAGATCCATGTGGGGATTTGGGAAAAGCACTGGACTTGGGGTTGGGGGCCTGCAGTATAGCACAGCAATTCTGTGAATAGGATGAACTAGCTCTGAATCCATGGGCGAGGCCTTGAGCCCTCAAGACCCCAGATGTAGAGTAGCTTATTTCTAAGACTCTTTCCCAGCCATGATTTATTACTTGCAAATACACATTCCTAAGGACTGACTTCTACATGCTGCCAAGGAGTGGTCTTTTAGGGGCCTGTTATGATGAAGTATGATGAATAGATGACTCATTTACAATTAACAGTGTATATTTCCATACAAACAATTTCTGAGCTGTAAGTCTCCCATAATAGTCTGCCCTCCAACCCCTTAAGTAGGGTTAAGCCCTTGAAATTTTGTTTGCATCTTTAATTTATTTGGGAAATGAATTTGTCTGAGATATATATCTCATCTCCCTAATTAGATTGTAACTTCCTTGAAAGCAGAATGCTTTGTTTAGTTCTGTTTGCTTGTTTGTTTTAATCTGTCACAATGCCTTAAATAGTACTCTGCATACATAAAGCACTTTTGAAGCACGTCAGTGAATGCGTAGCTGGAACACAAATTTCAGTTCAGATTCAATTATTACGAGCTCTGAAACATTTAAGCATGAGTTAATATAGGTTTAGGCTTATGACATGTTATTACTGTCATGAATTAAATAATGCATTTGTAATTGTTATTGCTGTGACTACATGGAGGTATGATGGAGTGTACCGCTACACAAAAATATTGGTAGAAGTTGGTTCATCCTATCTAATAAAAGAGTAATATGCATATTGACCATCACTCCAACACACAAGATGGGTGCCCCCATGTGGACACAAGATGGCCACCACAAGATGGCCAGCAGGGGAGGGCAGTTAGGGGTGACCAGGCCGGCAGAGGAGGGAAGTTGGGGGTGATCACGCCTGCAGGGGAGGACAGTTGGGGGAACCAGGCCTGCAGGGGAAGGCAGTTAGGGGTGACCAGGCCTGCAGGGGAGGGCAGTTAGGGGCAAACAGGCTGGCAGGGGAGCAGTTAGGCATCAATCAGGCTGGCAGGGGAGTGGATAGGGGGTGATCAGGCTGGCAGGCAGAAGCAGTTAGGGGCAATCAGGAAGGCAGGCAGGTGAGCAGTTGGGAGCCAGCAGTCCTGGATTGTGAGAGGGATGTCCGACTGCCCGTTTAGGCCCGATCCTATCGGGCCTAAACGGGCAGTCGGACATCCCTTGAGGGTTCCAGATTGGAGAGGGTACAGGCTGGGCTGAGGGACACACACTCCCATGCACAAATTTCGTGCACCGGGCCTCTAGTAATCGTATAAAAGTTTATTATTTACTCTGAAAAGAAATACCAGTTTCTAGAGATCAGTCTTTGAGTAACCTCATGGATCCAGGACAGTATCCTACAATTAGGGAAGGGGGAAGACAAAAAATAAAGTCAGTAGTTCAGAAGCAACTCTGGTTGGCCACATAGAAAACAGAGCAGCTTGTCAGTTTTCTGGACAGAAGGAAAAGAACAGTTTTCTTGAGTAGAGGTGATTTTTGAAATGGAAGCTTTCAAAAACACGGGGCCCCTGCCTTCTGCTTTTAGTTTCTTTAGGAACCAGTGATGAGAGAAGATGAAAAGAGAAGCTTGAAGGATGAGGAGGTGGGAGCATGTGGTGGTGATGAGGGAGAGTAGAGGCCTGTTAGGGGAAAGGTGGGGAGGAAAGACCCCAGCTAGAGGGCTCCTCATTGTGGAAGGAAGCTGACCTTTCTCCTCATCCATAGCGTCCTAAATGTTCCTTGTTCCTTATGTTTTAACTTAGAACATTCGCTGATGTTCATAAAGATAAGTCAGATCTGTGGTTAAAGTGAATGGGGATGTTTGGCTTCTGTTTTAGGACATTGCATCAGAAGCCAGCTAAAAGCAGATATTTATTCAATTTCTTTATCAGAAATGTTTCTATAAACACAATAAGTCTGTTTGTTTTCTTCTGATAATACCTTAGTTGATTGGCAATCTGAGGAACTGAACTAAATAGGCAGATGCTCTACACAGCTGTTTAAATTTTACATAAAAATCATGGAAGTTAGTTATTCCTTCATATAGCCAGTATTCATCGACTGCTAGACATGTGTTGGATACTTTGCCAGCCAATGGAGATACAATAAAGATACTGCATGGTTCCTACCCTTTTGTGCAGCTTACCTATACAGCATCACGCAGCAGAAATGATCACTCTGCTTGTGGAGTTGGAATTTTAGATGCCCTCCTAGAAAGGATGGAACTTGAAATTTCTCTACTGCCTTAAACTATTGACTCAAAAATGATCTTTGGATGAAGAGATTGATCTAATTTGACCTACAGGCTCAAAGAGAATTCACTTCCATTCCTTCCTTGTTCATTCATTCATCAAGCGTTTGTAGAAAGTCAGTCCTTGACCTAGGGAGGCCCATAGTCTAGAGTCTAGACTCTAGTCTAGACCAAGCATGTCAAACTCACAGCTGGTGGGCCGCATGCCTCATTTAAACGAGGAAAAAAACAGATGTGGGAACTGATAAGTACAGGGGTAGGTGTGAAAAGTGAAGGGACAGAGGTAGAGCAAAATGTTTTTTAAACAAACAAACAAGCAAACAAACAAATGGCAAGCCCTTTACTAAATCTCTTTAGTCCTTCAAAGTATTATTTCATTGATTAAATGGTTCTGAGCTTAAGTTCTGTACTCTTTGGGTGACTATGCTCTAGTTACTGATGTTCATTGATTTAATTATGATCTGTTGATGTTCTTTCTGGCTGTCATAGGAGTAGTCATTAGCTACAAGAAAACTAGCTTAACATTTTCACAGAACTGGCTTTGGTTCTGAGATGTCCACCAAATGTAACAATAAGGCATGTGGCTTCATTATAATCGGTATGCTGTTAAACATGAATAGTTTCTGAATTATGAAAATAGTCATTCATTACTGTGTGTCTCCTAATGCTTTATTTCCAGTGGATTTGTTCTTGGTTAACAGTTAGCAGTTGTTGTGAGCCCTTAACATATTTATTACATTTTGCTTTTTAAAAAAAATCTATACATTTAAAACCTTAAGTCTAAGCCATATTGTAAAGAGCTTAAAACTTTTCAAATAGCTTGGAATATGTGATGTATAGGCTTCTTTTTTAGTTCAAGGGAAAAGTGTAGATTACCAACTCTCTGAAATGTACTGATACTGAGAAAGCACTTAAAATTTTAATCTTCCTCTTGACACTTGATAAAGATGAACAGGCATTTCCCCTCCCTTTTGTGTAGGATGGACTTAAGCTGGAAATGTTCTTGAATGATGTGGAACTTGAGTCTGGTGTCATCTTCGTTGAAGATGCAGGGCCCTACCTGCTGTCCTCCTGGTTCTCTTTGACTGTGACGTTCGTCAGTGCTTCTGAGAGCCACTTAGTGAAATGGTGGAGACTGACAACAGGTCTGCTTATTTAACGCCCTGTTCACCTGTTTTATTCAGCTAGTGGGCTTGGCCAATTCCTGTTGTTGTTTTTAGTAGAATCAGTCTTTGCCAGCCCCTTAGCTAACCTTGGAGATCCAAGTTTGTTATTTCTCTCCTGTGATTTCTCAGGCAGTCCCACCCTTGTTATAGGTAGTCTTGCTACATGGCTTTTAGCTCCTTTGTTATTCAAATGTTCTATCCCTCCTTTTATATAAAGTTTCTGGGTTGTAACCTCTTGTCTTTCCTTATGCGCACTCCTTTACCCCCTACCTCTCATCTTTTATGTTGCAGCACCAACCAGAATCTTGCAATTAATAGCTCTGTCCTGACAGCATCTAGGCTTTGGTATGATTTTGAATATTTGACTTGAAGATTCAATATTTTGGAAAGTTACATATTAGCTGGAGTCATCTGAAAGACAATGATTGGTAGGGACTTGCCTCCTACCAGCAGCTGGGGTGCTGCTAGCTTTGAAGGCAGGACTACCTTAATCCAGGCTATGCAAAAAGTCCCACACAGGCTCCCTGTTGTAGGGAGGGTCTTGGCTTAGAGAGCCCTTTTTCATGGGCTGAATTCATTCTCATTTTAAATGCTGTGCTGAGTGTACTCATAGGATCACATATTTCAGGTTAAAGGACCTTTCACCTTCTGGTATATAGGAGAAAGGTACCTTTAAGTCATATATATAGCTGGTCTGGAGTGTGTGTCTCTGGGCATCTGTGTGGTGAACACTTCTTTGTACATAGTGTGTGTGTGTGTGTGTGTGTGTGTGTGTGTGTGTGTGTGTGTATAGTGTGTACAAAAGTGACTTCATAAAAGATGGCATCTGCCAGGATTCAGAACACAGCAGGTAATGTACTTACCGAAGAGGTAAGAGCATGAGTAATTCTTGCCTCATGAGAAAGATGTAAACTAGTTTATTATAATGATGTAATATTTGGGTGCTTGATTTATCACCCCCATTCCCAATGATGCAAAAACTTAAGGACTAAGCAGGTTATAAAAATTCAATGTGTGTGCCTGAAGTCTGGCATTCTCCCCCAGGCAATGAAAGTGTCACGCTTGTCCTGATCCTTTGCTGTTAGTGGAGATTTCCACAGATCCTGGTTCAGAACTCACCATATGCAACCACGTAGGGGAAGTTTTAGGTGTTTGTTCCGTGAGAGAGGGCATCATCTATGACAACGAGGCAGAAAGGCGACATAGCAATGCTGCAGACTTGGCACTGGAGCAGCACAAGCAGATGCTCGTTCATCTGTGTGCTGAGGGCCCAGGTGCAAAGGGTGGTGAGGGAGGAGGCAGCCTTTGCACTGGATCTTGTTTTTAAGAGAAACATAGGAGCCCTAGCTGGTTTGGCTCAGTGGATAGAGCATCAGCCTGGGGGCTGTAGGGTCCCAGGTTCGATTCTGATCCAGGGCACATGCCTGGGTTGCAGGCTCCATCCCCAGTAGGGGGTGTACAAGAGGCAGCCAATCCATGATTCTCATCATTGATGTTTGTTTCTATCTCTCTCTCTCCCTCTCCCTTCCTCTCTGAAACATAGGAGAAGTCTAGGTTGAATATCATCCTAGGCCAGTGATGGCGAACCTATGACACGCGTGTCAGCACTGACACGCGTAGCCATTTCTGATGACACGCGCCCGCTGAGGTTTATTAAATACAATTATATATAACAATTATACATTTATGTTATTTAAACTATAAATATCGCGAAATAATGTTTTTTCCTCAAAGTGACACACTACCCAAGTTATGCTCAGTTTTTTGGCGAAGTTTGACACACCAAGCTCAAAAGGTTGCCCATCACTGTCCTAGGCAAAAGAGTGGCCTTTTTAGGGCAGGCCGGGGAAGGGGAGATATAAGGAAATTGTAATTGTCAATAAAAATCATGGCTACCTGCCATATGCTGAGTACCTACTCTATAAAGCTATTAGTCCAGGGGTATCATGTGAGCTCAGTTAATCCTCAGAGCAATCTCATGGGGTTGGTATTATAATCATCACAGATAGAAAAACCAGGTCCCTAGCCAGGCCCAGGGCCGTGTCCACAGTCACAGGGCTCTCTGATGGGCCCATCGCGGTCACATTCAGGTTTGACGAGGGCGTGATGTGAGCAGAGCTGCGGTGCAGCGAGGTGAACGTGATTCTGGAGGGAATGGCCTTGACACAGCTTTCTGTTAAAGAAGAGTAAGTTTGGACTCCATTTGAGGAAATTGGCTCCGTTATACTTGGTGTCAGAAGGATTCCTGGAAATGTGACCTGAAAAATTGGAAAAGTATGATTTGAGTTGAACCGGTCAAAGTGATTAATTTGGGCAATTAAGTATGAAAGTGTAACTACAGACTAAACAAATGGAAATTATTACCACAAAGCTTTCCTCCAACAGAGAGTCCGGGTCAGGCCAATGTGGAATGTGTGGCTCTTTAGATTAGCTGTGGGCCTGTAACAATGGCCCATTCTTTCCTTCCACCCACAGCACGCCCTGGTGGGGGGTCAGGACATGGAGAGGGAAGAGGTATCTTTCCTTGCTTGACTGTAACAGCTAAGATTACTGTGCACTCATTTCTCAGATATTTTACTTTCTCCCCCATCTCCACCCTCATGACAATGAATTGAAGGCTAGGGTTTGGTAATAAAAGTAATAAGTTAATAGTGTATCAAAAAACTCTTGATATTTATCTGTGTTTCCCTCAGTGTCTTTGTTATAAGACATTGATCTAATTTGACCTACAGGCTCCAAGAGAATTCACTTCCATTCCTTCCTTGATCAGTCATTCATCAAGCGTTTGTAGAAAGCTAGTCCTTGACCTGGAGGGGCTCATAGTCTAGACTCTGGAGGAAAAAACAGACGTGGGAACCGCTAAGTACAGTGTTGGCTGTGAAAAGTAAAGAGATAGAGGTAAAGCAAAATCTTTATAAGCCCCTGGAAGGAAGGGGTCCTGCAAGAGGGAGAGAAGACAGGGTAGGAGGAAGCCCTTAATTCTGGGGAGTGTTTTCTCTATTTTGTTTCATCCACTGCCCTGGAATGACACCTGCCCTTTAGATTCTGCATTTTTCCTCTCATCCAGAGTGAGTCCCTAGCAAGGTGGCTGCCACCTCTTTGCGTTCTCCTCGAGGGCGGCTGCTCTCCGTTCTTCCTCATGACTCACACCTGCAGCCATACCCAGGGACTTGGACAGGGACTGCGACTGACTTCGTCTAATACTGATGAGCTTCTGCCACCCTGCTTCTTTCCTTTTTACTGTCATCTGACCCTGGCCAGTCCTGTGACTCATCACAGAGGTGGCCAGACACATATGGGATACAGAAAGTGCTGTATTGGACAAAACAGCAGACGTACGGGAACCCCACTCAGGTGAGGGAGCATTCATCCCGCTGGGCATCACCTCAGGTTTGAAGTACAGGTTAATGTTTACATTTGTACTTCCTAGGTGTTGTTTGGAAGTACCTGTTTTCCTAAAAATATGCTCTAAGTATTGTTCACACCTGACCTTCTTAATTTACAGAAGATGGCAGGATCGTGCCCTCTAGGGGTGTGAATGGGCTCCGTAAGAGAGGTTGTGATCTTGGCAAACCCTGTAAGCACAGTTTGTGTGACACACAGAATGAATCCCTTCCATGGGAAGGAACTGGGGGAACAGCAATCTTGAATTTGAAAGCAATAATGTCCTTTGTTAAGGCAGGTTTTTAAATCGCAGTGCTCTTGTGGGCAGCAGATGACACTTCCACCAGCAGGATTTCAAAGTTAAGCAGACTAGTTATTCTGCTTTGAAAAGGCCTGTTTCCTTTGCTAAATATCAGATTGCATATTATAATTATGAATCCCTAATTCTAACAAAATGCAAACCAATGGATGTATCCTGGTATATTATATCAAACCACGGACCATTAAGGACTTTATACACAAGAAGTCTAACTTATCTTAAACTGATTAGTTTAATTAGGGGACAGGTTTGGAGAACTGACCCTTACTTCCTGTTAGTTCTCTGAGCCTGCGGTTGTAGGATTGTATACACTGTTCTAATGCATGCCTGTTCTTTCTGAGCACATCTAATCCCTGAAAGGTGTTTTAGATATCAAGTTGCTCTTATAAGTAAACTAGAGGCCCGGTGCACAAAATTCGTGCATGGGGGGGAGGGGGGTATTTCTCAGGCCAGCCTGCACCCTCTCCAATCTGGGACCCCTCGAGGGATGTCCGACTGCCCGTTTAGGTGCAATCCTGGTGGGATCGGGCCTAAACGGGCAGTCAGACATCCCTCTCACAATCCAGGACTGCTGGCTCCCAACTACTCGCCTACCTGCCTTCCTGATTGCCCCTAACCGCTTCTGCCTGCCAGCCTGATCACCCCCTAACCACTCCCCTGCCAGCCTGATTGATGCCTAATTGCTCCCCTGCCAGCGTGTTTGCCCCTAACTGCCCTCCCCTTTAGGCCTGGTCACCCCCAACTTCCCTCCTCTGCTGGCCTGGTCACCGCTAACTGCCCTCCCCTGCAGGCTTGATTGCCCCCAACTGCCCTCCCTTGCAGGCCTGGTCCCTCCCAACTGCCCTCCCCTGCTGGCCTGATGGCCCACAACTGCCCTCCCCTGCTGGCCATCTTGTGGTGGCCATCTTGTGTTCACATGGGGGCAGGATCTTTGACCACATGGGGGCAGCCATATTGTGTGTTGTAGTGATGGTCAATCTGCATATTACTCTTTTATTAGATAGGATAGAGGCTTGGTGCATGGGTGGGGGCCAGCTGGTTTGTCCTGAAGGGTATCCCGGATGAGGGTGGGGGTTCCCTTAGGGTGTGGGGCGGCCTGGGTGAAGAGCCTGTGGTAGTTTGCAGGCCGGCCATGCCCCCTGGCGACCCAAGCAGAGGCCTTGGTATCTGGAATTTATTTACCTTTTACAATTGAAACTTTGTAGCCTGGAGCGGAGCCAAGCCTCCTGCTCGCTCCGTGGCCGGCCGCCATTTCTTTTGGGGTTTGTGTTCTTCTATAATTGAAACTTTGTAGCCTGGATCGGAGGCCTAGGCCAGCCAGGGCTCCAGAAGCTTTGCTTTCTCCATTGCTGGGAGCAACCCTTGCCTCCTGCTCTTTCCAGCTCAGTGGCTGCCGCCATTTCTGTTTGGATTTGTTTACCTTCTATAATTGAAACTTTGTAGTCTTGAGTGGAGGCTTAGGCCTGCAACAGCATGCGGAAAGCTTGGCTTCCTTTGTTACCGGGGAAACCCAAGCCTCCCTCCTGCTCTCTGTGGCTGTAGCCATCTTGGTTGGGTTTATTTGCATATTTGCTCCTGATTGGCTGGTGGGCGTGGTTGGTGTGGCTTGTGGGTGTAGCAGAGTTAGGGTCAATTTGCATATTACTCTTTTATTAGGTAGAATTATGTCTTCTACTTTCTTTGCTTTTTATTCCACAGTCATTAAAGCATTGCTATGATGATAGATGCTTCGTAATTAATTTACAACTAAAATGTTGAACTTGAATGGTTGTATGGATTTGTATTAAAACACACACACACACAACCCAATGTTCTCACTGGAGAAAGGCAAAGTGGTGGGGGGACATGAACTCTGGCAGAGAAGTGTAGAAAACAGGGACTAGTTATGGTGGGGATTGAGGGGGAGGCGGGCTTCAAGTCCAGTAGCCCATGTCTTGAGTGTGTACTATCTGCCAGGTACTGTGTAAGGGCTTTTATATGGAGTCACCACGCAGTCACCTCAAGAACTCCATGAGATTGGTACTATTACTATTCCCATTTTAAGGATGCAAAAAGAAAAATGAGGCACAAAAAGGTTAGTTACCTTGCTGCCCAAGGTTTCCTAGCTAGTAAGTTGGAGACTGAATTTGAATCTAGGCAGTCTGGTTGCAGCCTACAAAGGTCTTGATGGGAGAACTAACTTGAAATTGCACCCACACAGGTTCCAATCCTACGCACTACATCCCAACTCTGATTGTGGGCAAAGTTAGGCAACCCGTCTGAGTCCGTTTCCCCATTTGTAAGTGGGTGTAATAATAATTACAGTTTACAGCTGTTGAGAGTTTTAATAAGGCGATGCATGTAAATGGTTTGGCATGTTGAAGTCTCGGGGTGAACATTGCCTTCTCTCCTTTTGGTTTTGCGTCTTGGGGAAGTGGTGGTGGTAGCTTGAAGCCTTGGCTCACCCTCAATGTCCTAAAGCCATGGTCGGCAAACTGCGGCTTGCGAGCCACATGAGGCTCTTTGGTCCCTTGAGTGTGGCTCTTCCACAAAATACCACGGCCTGGGCGAGTCTATTTTGAAGAAGTGGCGTTAGAAGAAGTTTAAGTTTAAAAAATTTGGCTCTCAAAAGAAATTCCAGTCGTTGTACTGTTGATATTTGGCTCTGTTGACTAATGAGTTTGCCGACCACTGTCCTAGAGGTAGGAGGCACCTCCCAGCTCTTGGAGCTCTGCACAGGTTGTGCAAACACATACCCTGCACAACTAGGACCTTTCTAAGGTTTCCTCTTGCTCTGCTCTTTGGTGATTCCTAAGAGAAGTTTTATTGCTACGTTTTGCTGAGTGTCGGACTGACCTTGCAGTGGTCTGTCCTTGGAGAGAGGGGGATTTACCTAGCACCTGGACTTCCTTTTCTCAAGGGAAGATATATGTTTACTTCTTTTCTGCCTCCACTTCTTTCTTTGGATTAGTTTTTTTCTTAAGTATAAGAAGGAGGGCAAGCAGGTATAGGGAAGGAGAAATTCTCCTATACCCTCTTAGGTTCTTTGGCTGGAATTTAACTGACATGAGACAGATTAACAGGAGAAAACCATGCAAGTTTTTATTAAATTTTCACATGTGCATGGGCACCCTTACTAGAGAACAAGGACCCAAAGAAGTGACCAGAGCAGACAGTTTTTTAGATCTTTTAGACAAAGAAACAAACTTATGAAGAACTGATCAGACAAAGGGGTTTGTGTTAGGGGCAGTAAATTGTGGAGAAGTGACTAGGACGATAAGGGTTAGTTTGTTTGTTTATTTATTTAAATTTTTTTACTGATTAAGGTACTACATATTTGTCCTCATCCCCCCATTCCCATCCCAAACCGCTCCCCACGCATGCCCCCACCCCCCTGTTGTCTGTGACCACGGGTTAGGCTTACATGCATGCACACAAGTCCTTTGGTTGATCGATAAGGGTTAGTTTAATGTGGTTTGTGTGTACAGAGTTCCCTCAGCCCTGACTCCTCAGCTGTGGTGACATAACGTCTTCCCTTTTCCTGGTATAGGGAGGGCACCTTTCCTGTGGGAGTGCCGCCTCTTGCTTTCAGAAATAAAAATGAGGGTCTGAGTTCCCTTCTTGCACCTGCTGTTTCTCAAGTGTCTTTAACTCAGAATAATTTGCCTGCAGCATATTTTGGGGTGACATGCTCAGATCTCTTCACAAGTTTGAGTGAATATAGTCTCAGTGCCTTTTTGGATTTTTTGATGGTTGTTATTGAATCCCCCAAGGGTCATAAGATTAAGAGGTGACTCCCCTGACCTAAGGTTTCTCTTCTACAGGATGGGTAGGATACACAAGATTAGTTTATGGACTTGAGAGAGCTTGAACCAGGCTTGGATTATGGGGAAGCTCCTCCCTACCTGCCCCCCCGCCCCCACTGTCCTCTCCCTGATCCCTTGGCTAGCCATGTCCCTGCCAGCACTTTGTTGTAGAAGGAAGGTTTTAACACAGCTGGAAAGAAGCTTTTAACAGGAATATCTTCATATTCATATAGACACCTATGATATGATTCCTAATGTGTGGTCCAAGGACCACCCGTGTGAGAATCCCTTGGGTATTTGTTAAATAAAGAGATTCCTGGCCCACCCCAGATGCACTGATTCAGAATTACAGTTTCATTATTTGTGGTTTACAAGTACTTTTCAGGGATTGATCAAATTTCTCTATGATGAAAAGTAGCAATGCAGACTTATCACATCATTCAACCTTGCTCAGATCTTGGCACGCACATTTTCGCGACTAATTTTCTATCACTATGGCTTGTCATTACCAATGATGCCCTGCTTGTTAAAGTTCCATGTGAGCTCATTGGTGAGCGGTTCTGGAAGTGGTTGGTGAGGTGCCAAGGAGACAAGAAGTTAGGGAGATGAGGCCTGTGGAGGGAGGCGAGGCTTGAGCCAGGAATATATAGTTCATGGAATTATATTCAAGGCAGAGGTGGTCTGTACTCAGGGGAGTTGAATTCCGCTATCTTAGGGAGCAGAGGAGGGAGATGAGATTCAAGTATGCAAAAGGCAGAAGCAGGAAGAGGCTCCAGTGGGAACAAGGTGGAGGTTGGCCATGGGACCTTTGGAACTAATTTATCTCAGGTCTTTTCCTCAAGGTGTTTATGATGTGACTTGCCAGTTTAGCTACTTGAAATTTGTTTGATAATTGTTTAGATATTGAGCATAATGCATCTTACCTAATAAAATAGTAATATGCAAATTGACTGCACCTTCGCTACGCCCAAGTCACGCCCACCAGCCAAAGCCACACCCACCAGCCAATCAGGGAAAGTATGTAAATTACCCAACAAAGATGGTGGTTAATTTGCATACGCTGAGGGAGGGAGGAGTGAAGACTGAAGACAACTTAGAAGGAAGAGGGAGGAAAAGTGGAAAGCAAGGTGGCTGCCAGAGGGAAAGCCCGGGCGGGGCGGGGCGGGGTGGAAATGGGTGCAGGTGCTATGGCCACAAAGGTGGTGGCAGCGGCAGCCAGCGCACTCGGCCGCAACAGCCGCTTGCAGGATTTTCCTGCAAATGGGCTACTAGTTACATATAATAAGTATACATATTGTTTACAAATAAAGGATAAAATTGAAGATAGCTAGTTAGTAGCACAGTAGAAGTACTAAAAAGAAGGCAAGTTATTTTCTGAAAATGTGCTATTCTTATTCTAACTCTTAGAATATTCTAGAAAACCTGAGAATACATAAGCACACATTCCAGTTTTCTAGTGCAGTTGTTCCAAACAACCTGGGGAGTGTTTTAAAAACCTCTGTGGCCTGGTTCTTGCCCCAAGACATTCTGATTGAATTGGCTGGGGTATGGCCTGGACATTGGGATTTTAAAAGCTCTCTAGTTCTTCATTTCTTATTATTTATTTTTTGCCTTAAAAAAAACCCCTGTCTTTTTACTTAAAATTAAAAAAAAATCAATTACAGTTGACATTCAGTATCATGTTAGTTTCAGGTGTACAGCATAGTGGTTAGACATTTATAAACCTTATGGCATCATCCCCTCCCCCATAAGTCTAGTACCCATCTGGCTCCATACATAGTTATCGCAATATTATCGACTCTGTTCCCTGTGCTGTACTTCACATCACTTTGACTATTTTGTAACTGCCAATGGTACTTCTTAATCCCCTCACCTGTTTTTTTTTCTTGCCAACCCCAGCCACCCTCCCATCTGCCAACCATGAGTTCAGTCCCTCAGTTTCAGATGAGGAGATTCATGTCTAGGAATATTATGAATTTTTCTAAAGTTCACATGGTTTTAAGAGTGAGACAGGAGTCAATAAACAGAAGTCTCCAGACTCTTAGCTCAGAATCCAGACATCACTCCTGGCTGTACAAACAAAGGGAATTGAAAACAGGGCACTGTCTACATAGACAATGCAAGAGGTGAGGCAAAAGGGAGATAGTAAGGCCACTCTGAGATGGACTAGCTCAAGCAGGAAGCAGCTACATCACCCCTAGGGCTGGAGAGATGATGGGAGCAGATAGTGTTTCTGGATCCCAGATGCCAGAGCAGTCTTGGCGGGATCTAGAACCATGGTGGAAGCTGGGGCTGCCTGTTAGGAGCAGAGACTAATAGAGAGAGCTGGAGATGCCACCTGCAGCAGAGAAGGAGAAAGTTCGTCCCTCTCTCAGCTCTACTCCTGCTCTCTGGTCTTGCACTGGGACTTCCAGTTGGAAGGTGTGGCTCCCTCCAGAGCAGAAGAGGGAATGGGCCTGAGAGAAAACCAGCAGGGGACCAGCACTGCGGTCTTTCCCAGGTGCTGAGGTCCTGCATTTGAGCAGATCTGAGTTTGGATGTTGTTCTCATAAAGGAGGGTCTTAGGGAAGTTTCTCAGTAAATTGTAGGTGGAGGAGGGAACCCATCCCCTCTTTTTAGGAATAGCCATATTAAAGCAGGTGATTAAGCCTTATGATTAAGAGGCTTAATATAGACGTGCACCTTTTCATTAATATTTACTTTCTGTCTCAATTCTGGTTCATATCTCTTTCCCATTCAACATGCTTACATTTTTACAGACTTTATATTTACTTATTTATTTATTTAAAATATATTTTATTTATTTTTACAGAGAGGAACGGAGAGGGATAGAGTTAGAAACATCGATGAGAGAGAAACATCGATCAGCTGCCTCCTGCACATCCCCTACTGGGGATGTGCCTGCAACCAAGGTACATGCCCTTGACCAGGAATCGAACCTGGGACCCTTCAGTCCGCAGGCCAACGCTCTATCCACTAAGCCAAACCGGTTAGGGCTAGCCTTTATATTTAAAGAATATATAATATATATGTTTAAAGACCCACTGGTAATCGTATCTGTGCTGAATCTTAAGCATCTGTTCCTTTGAGGACTAGTTACCTACTTTCTAGATATATTGCTAAAGCCTGATGATTCCATGCATGTAGATGAGATGACAGACATTGCTTGCTTTGCTATATCACTTAAAGGCATTTTTAAAGAACAGCGGAATTATAAAACACTGCATTTTATTTGTTCTGCCTGATGGGCCAAGTGCTTAGCACCCAGCGAGCTAAGCCCTGCCCTCCTGCTGTTCCCGCTGTAGCTCCCCTGTGGAGTGCAGCAGTCTCTAGCCTTGGGT
This sequence comes from Eptesicus fuscus, assembly GCF_027574615.1. NCBI lineage: Eukaryota > Metazoa > Chordata > Mammalia > Chiroptera > Vespertilionidae > Eptesicus > Eptesicus fuscus. The sequence continues at coordinate 82,549,883 of NC_072483.1, read as the reverse complement.
AATGAGTCTGATGTCATCAAGGGAGCTTTATTAAAATGAATACAATACATATTTCTTTTCTAATGGTATTCTGATCAATTCCATCACAAGTGCGTACCTGACACTCTTTTAATCAATAGATTTAGCAAAGGGGCTTCAATTAGTGATACCAAAGCGGTCAAGGGTGTTTCAACAGCATGTCCTTACCGTGACATCAGTGTCGGCGTTTGGTCTTCCTGTAGGTCGTAGTCCGAACACCTGCATCTGTTTGAACCTGTCTCACAGGACTGCTCTACGAGTAATTAAATACTAAGTCTGGCTCCTGTTTTGAGGATGAATCTACTTAAATAGTAAGAGATTGAATGCTTCCCCACGGCTACCAGAAGGAGGGTGAGAATTGGTTCCGAATTCCTAGCCTTTTGCTTGAATTGCCAACTACAGATTCCGGTAGTGTGTTCTGACCTTAGTTTGCCTCAGAATTAATCTGTGGTTAATGATAGCTTTTACCATCAGAAAGAACACGCAGGACTGGAATTTATGACTTTCATCAATCTACTTCTTTCCAATACATTCCCCAGAAAGGTTTGCCAGAGAGTCAGCCCTTGGGGTGTCTGTTACCCTTTAGCTAATTGGACTGTCTTTAGTGTTTGGGAAATTTTATATTTTGGCATAGCTCACGAATTATTAATAGTAAATATTTAACATAACCTCAAAATGTAAACTTTGTATATCATTACCTAGTTTTAAAAATACATGTGACTAACACTGATAAACATGGCATGTTCTTATAATTTTTTTTTTGTTTTTCCTTTGTCTGCTCCTTACAGAGAAATTGGAGTCTAGAGTATATAATAGTTTCTTCCTGAGGTATACAGGAATGCTGAATAATGGCCGCAAACCAGGCTATATTATATACATGCAAATATAAAACGGAATGAATGGAAACACAATTTTAGGAAGCTTCTACCTCTTCATGTCCTGTAAAATTGTGTGTGTGTGTGTGTGTGTGTGTGTCTGTAATTTTTTTTTAACACTGGGAGGTATGCCAATGGTGCAGTAGAGGATATGCCAGTAAGACAGAGAAGACATAACTTATATGGAAAAGCCAGAAAGCTCATTAAGATAGATGCTTATAGGATAAATCTTATCGTTTACAGGACATAAAGAAGATAAAAAGCTATTTTATGATGGTTAATTCTGCTCAGATTACTGCATTATTTAAAACTGAGTGAATCTTTTAAAAAATTGAATTTTCTATTTTCCATCTACCTTAATTACTTTTAGAGCGCTTTTATCCATTGTTGGCAATGAATTGTCCAGAGATAAATGGAATTGTTGGTAGACACTTGCACTTTGGAGCTCTGCTATAATCGAAATGTGAAGATATCTGGACTACTTTATGAGGGCATTTAAATACAAGAAGTAGCTTTTTATGTATTGGATTCAAAGCAAAAAAAAGCCACTTCACTGATTCTAAATTCATTTTTTAAAGCCCTGAATAGCTATAAATAAGTTCATTCAGCTCCAACACACTCGTTTTCTTTTTTGCTCTGAGGGAGACTAGCAGGTCCTGGGTCATCTCAATTGGTTTTTTATTTGCTCATACACCTTTCCTAATCCTCGGAGGGAAGGTGTACATTAGAATTATTGTGGTATTGATTGAAGTAGAAAAAAAACACACTGTAACAAGACATGGTATCTGACTGAGAACCCAAACCAATTTTCTCTGTTGCTGTGTAGAGTGCAGTGAATTGGACTTAGGTCGGCTCTCTTGGTTATGTCAGATTTAGAAGTCTTTCATGCAGAACAAGCTAAACAATATGTGGGAGTTATAGGAACCCATTTGTCATACACAGGAGATAAAGCTGGCTATGATAACACAATGGTTTTTTAATATTGAGGATGCTAAAACTTTTGGAGTAAGCAGGTAACCTGTGTGTTTAATTAAAGGACTGAATCATACGCATTCATCTTGGGGAAGGCCCTCACCAGTATTTAGTAATGGATTTTTATTGGTTCCTATAGAAACTTTCATTTTCCAGCATTGAAAATGCTACACCGGCTCTCAGGAACATCAGTGTCAAGTTCAAAGTCGGCACAGTGGCATTTGAGGCCTCTTAGTACTTGGTCCTATTTTATTTACCCCCTCATGTTACTATTACCCTCCAATATAAATACTGTCTTGTTAGACCAGTCTCCTTGTAAATCTGCTCCAATATCTATTCACACATCAATGTCTCTGCTCCCCATCTGTCAATCAAGGTTAGGCTCTGCCCCTCCTTTCCCCTCATTTCCCAACCTCTCTGCTTTTAGCACTTATATTTTAACATGTGTTTTGCCACCTAAGAACCTAATGGCAGAATGTCATATATTCTGCCCTACTTATACCACATGAACATGTGCTGTCAGCCCAACGACATGCAGCTCCTTGAGGACTGTCCTGTCCAGAGCTTCCACTGGTCTCACCTACAACTGTCTTCCTGGAGCCCTCCAGTGAGACTTCACAGATACTTACCTGGTCTTATACTATAATTGTAATCACATCGTCTAAGTTTCTTTTAATGTGGCATCCAAAAGAGCTTGAGAGAGAGAGCAAGAAAGAGAGAGAGAGAGAGAGAGAGAGAGAGAGAGAGAGAGAGAGAGAGAGAGAAGTGAGAAAGAACCAAGGCCACGAGCCACATCTGGAAACCACATCATTTTAGGAGTGGTGTTAAGAAGCAGAGGATTTTTAGATTGAAGTAGAGATGTCCCAGCCTTCTCTGTGGCCATGGCCTCTGGAAACCAGAGCTTAAAGACTTCTACATTGAAGTCTTTATTCAGACTGAGGCACTTTGGGGAGTAAAAGGGGTGCTGTTAATAATTATGCCTGGACCACAGGTGTAAACTGGGTCCGTCCTAGGCATATTACAATTCTTGGTTGTCCTAGGCAGGGAAATTCCTTCTGCTGTGAACACACCATCATAGCAAGGCTCTAAGTTGGCTGTGAGCTCTCTCTACACCCTCTCCCATAAGCTGCTCTGTGGGATTGGCCAAGACCCAGCTCTGCAGAACAGCCTCCTTAGTGAGAAGAACAGAGGTGTGTAGACTAGGTATGGAGCTAAGTACCCTGTCCCTAACCCCTGCCAGGTGTGGGGTTGGTGGTATTTGAGGCCTGATGGCCAACAAACCCAACAGGGTCCCTAGTTTTAACAGAAAAGATTGGGTCCTGTGGGCTGATTGGGGGTGGGAGGTGGGGAATTACTTCTTGAGAATCTGAGCCTTGGTTTCTAGTCTGCCATTGATCCGCTGCTATCCTGAGTGGTCTCCTCCCTGTCTCACCGTGACTGTGGAGAATGTGTGAAGAGATGTTGGTGAGAATGCCGTTCCAGCGGACCCCTTCACTTATGATGGTTCAGTTTATTCCTGTTGACACGAGTGCTGATGCCAATGGCCAGTCATTCAGAGCCGCTCTCTCCTGGGTGTACAGATGGGAGATTCAGACTTTCCTGCCTGGGGTAGGGAGACAGAAGCTGGGAACACGCCATGAGGGACCTCTCTCTTGTGGTTGTTCTACCAGCAACAAATAATACATTGCTTATGGCAAGAGGCAACTATAGGCTTTCCAGGGAAAGGTAGCTTATAGTTTCCAGATCTTCTTTTTAGGACTGCAACTCAGCCATTTTATAAACTGTGCAAGTCTATGATTGCCTCCCTGTGTTGAAATACCTCTCTTAACAGTAGAATTAGTCTAACTGTCTCCCTTTTAGGAAGCATTGAATTGCTATTCTAGTTTTTTTTTTAAATATGTTTTTATTGATTTTAGAGTAAGAGGAAGGGAGAGAAAGAGAGATAGAAACATTGATGAGAGCGAAACATTGATTGGCTGCCTCCTGCATGCCCCCTACTGGGGATCAAGCCTGCAACCCTAGCAAGTGCCTGACCAGGAATCAAACTAGCCATCTCTCAGTGCAGGGTCAACCCTCAACCACTGAACCACACTGGCTGGGCTGAATCTCTATTGTTTTCCCCCTAAAACTGAGTATTGAGTGACAATAGAAGGATTAAAAGGTATTTTCAAATTATATATACAACATAAAATAGGGTTTTAAAGCTGGGCAGTTAGATTTTGTTCTATATATATTTTTTCCAGCATTTTGTAAGAAATTTAATATCTCCAGTTGGGGTTCATAAAACTTAAATGGGAAAAAATTGCAATTTTAACAATAATCACATGGTGACTGCCTACTTTGTCTTTTGTATTAAAATGAATGTTTCAATTACTATGCATTAATACCCTGTAAACTATGTTCCTTTTTTTTTCATTTGGAACTAAGAATGTATTACTTCTAAGCAGGCACACACAATTTATTCTGGTAAATAAAATAATTCTAAGTGTGCATGTATATGTGTATTATGAAGCCATCTTTCAGAAGCACCAAATGGGAAGAGAGGGAAGCTGATTGTCTTTTATTGTGGAGCTGACAGAATGTTTATTAATGGCCATGGATTTGAAATGAGCATCTTACTAAATGGAAGTCTTGGGCCAACCTCTGACCCTTTTGTCTTAAAGGTTTGAGAACAGATAATATGAAAGAATACCAGCTTTTTTCCAGATGGCTGCATGCCTGATGTTCCTTTATGTTTAGCTGTCATTCAAATATGAATGCCCAGTGATTATAAGTGTCTCTTTCTCTTTTCTGGAGTGAAATGAAACCTTTTATGCATTGTGTGCTAAAACAGATTAACTGTTTGGCTCATCAGTAGGGAAATTAGAACAATAGCTGCCAACTCAATGGTATAGTAAAAGAATGTCCGTTGGGGCTTAGGGGCTAAGGTTCATAAGCAAATGGTGTGCCAAGTATCAGGCTTGGGAAAGATGGGTGAGTAATAAAAATAATTCTGTATTTTAATTTTATAACTGCATCTGGGTGAGAGTATTAGTATCTTTCAGAAGCATGTAGGATTTGGATAAAATTTCCCACATTTTTACAGACTTTATTTGGCCCATTATTATTTTTTTGGAGTAGCACTGTGCAAGATGAATTAAAAATACTATGTTAATAAGTAATAATATGTTTTATCATGAAGGCGTAGTGCAAAATTACTATATGTTTTTGTACCACTTAGTGTACTATCATTTTCTTTTAAAACCATATACATTTGATAAGATACCCATAATGGATAATTTGTATATCTTTTTTTTCTGCTAGTACTGGCAATTTTGTGATCTGAAAAGCAAGTAAAGGTGACAGTTATCATTCAGGTATGGTTGAAATACATACCTGCCTAGAGGGCCAGGGGAGAAATGGTGACCCCTTAGTGACCCTCTGCCATTGAGTCAATGTGGTGATGGCTGGAGGCCAAGGGCCCGAGGGGACTAACCAAATCCATTGTAGGAAGCTAGATAACTGTGTGAAATGCTGAGCTGAGTCACATTCTCAGCAGTGAGTAGAATGGTGGCTATCGTTTTCCCCTGGAAATCCATAAAATGAGTTAAGTACAATATTTTTATGACCCAGTGGAAGAAAAAAAAGCATGTCTGATCCATTTATTTCACTCCTATTTAAAATGATTACTTTTGTAATAAAAGGGGAGTGTGTGTGTGTGTGTGTGTGTGTGTGTGTGTGTGTATTGTTGATGGAAAAGCACACATGAAAGTCTGCCATGAAATTATGTTTTTTTAAACAATTGTATTTGCTAAAAAGCCCCAAAGATGGAAATAAGCTTAAATACAATCATCAGCTATTCCACTTTTTTTAGTTTGTCTTCATAAAATATTTTTGATGTTTTAAAATTTTGTTTTATGTATATTTGTCATGATATATACCCAATTTATTTTTATAGTAGCTATAATGACATATATAGTTCACATATCATACAACTTACTCATTTGAAATGATCAACTCAACGATTCTTTTTAGTATATTCTCAGAGTTGTGCATCTATGGCCACAATCAATTTTAGAATATTTTCTTTACTGCCCCCCTCAAAAAAACGCCATTCCTCTTAACCGTCATCCCCCTAATTCCTTCAGTGCCCGGCAACCCCTCGTTCACTTTCTGTCTCTAGGTTTGCCTATTCTGGACATTCCATATGAATGGAATCATGAACCAATATGCATTTCTTTGTGGTGGGCTTACATTGGTTGGCATGTTTTCAAGGTTCACCCATGTTGTAGCTGTGTCAGCACTCATTCCTTTTGCGGCTGAACACTATTCTGTTGTATAGATGTACTACATTTTGTTTATCCACCCGTCTATTGAGGGACATAATTTGGCTTCATTTAATTTTTCCAGTTGAATACTGAATAGAGCAGGGAGTCCTCTCATTTGTCAGAAACTCAGGAATCAGCAGTGACTTGGACTCGCTTCTAACCAGTAGGGCCAAACTTGATTCCAGGTCTTAAAAAATGCAGAACCTGTGCTTGTTCTCAAATATCTATCCCTTGCTTACACACCTCTCTACCTTCGACCTTTATCTTCCTCATCTCCCTTTTGCTAGCCATGCCCAGCACACTTAAAAACTTTAATAGTGGCATCTAAGTGTTTTAGTGTGAAACTGACTTCACTGAAAACTGCCACTAAGGAATCTAACAATAGTATCTTGACTGCTCTTTGAATCCAAAACTCTGTCATACGTATCAATCAATATTAATAGTGCTCGTGGCTCACTAAGATGTGACAAAGTGGTCCCATCATACTTGTCCCCAAAACAGACGTCCAGAACGGAATAAATGAAGAGGAGCCTCAGATTAATTAGTTAAAATAAAACAGATATTGGGTAAAAGGTTTTTTGTGAGGTTACTCTCATTATTACAGACTGAGGTCAATGCTAGTGCCAGAAGATTCAGGGCTCTGTTCAGATCTGCACACCTTACTCACTAAATCATGATTTGGCTCTGTCACTTCTTACCATGTCTTCTTGTGCATTTAGGTAAATATAGCATCTGTTTCCAGTAGCATCTATCTAGCATGTTGAGAAATAGACAATGTATAGTCCTTTTCTATAGAGTTTACATACATTCTCATAATAATAGCAAAGCATTGAGATGGACATCACTCTAAGTAGGATGCGAAAGGGATTCAGAGAAGGTGACAATAGTGACCATGTGTGCAGAACTGGCCATGTTCAAGAACATGCTAAGGCCTTATACAGCTTTAATCCTTAGAACCATCCTTTGAGCGGGAGCTCTTAGCTCCATCCTGCAGATGTTCGAGCAAGGGGTAAGTTATTTTTACCCCACATCAGACCTCTGGGCAATGGTGGGGCCAGGCTAATCCTGGTGGGGAATGCAGTGCGCATGCTTTGGATTCCAGCTGAATTGCCACCTGCAGCACTGGAATTCCTCATCATCTTTTGCTGTCACCACCGAGTTCTGTGAATGTGCTTTCAGAGTTAAAGTAATGTTTTCCTTTCTTTCTTTTGGAGAGCTCTATCAGTGTTTCTTTTATTTCCTGATCTGTATAAGTAATGCATATTCCCTGGAGGAAAATGTCAGAAAATACAGTACAAAGAAGAAAATAAAAAATATTGAACTCCTGCAATGTAAATGGCGCAGAATTAAAGAAAGATAGAGGCTGCAGTTGTGATGGCACGTGGAAGGTGGTTTGATCAGGTCCCTTCGTGAATTGTTTTTCACTATCACTGTGTTTAAGGGTTCTCAGAATCTGAATGTCTCCCGCAGTGAGCTGCCTAGAGAAATGCCTGTTCCTTAGGGTCTTGGGTCCACTACGTAGGAAGGGTTTGCTCTAAGAATGTTTAGGATTTGTTTGCAAGCTTGCCCTTTGTTTCACAGGCTGCTCAGATGCTGCATCACTTCAGAAAGTCCTATTTGATTGTTGGGACTTATGCCTTAGTGACATGGAAGGTTTTTGTTGCTGTGGGAAATGCACTCAGAATGCCTGCATGAGGAGCCAAAAGACATCTCCTTCCTTTGGAGTCTCCAAAGGAGAGCAACATCTAGTCTGCTCCCTCCAGGCCTCCCATCCTGCCGACTGTGGGACTTCTCCTCTTTCTAAATCATTGCTGGTGGATCCCAGGATGTGGCGAGCATGGGGCAGATGAAAGCCTGAGGTGGAGTCGGAGGGTTTTGGCAAAGATGGGTACCCCACGGGATAGTGTATGCAAGACAGAGGTTGGTGGTTTGGCTGTTGTCACCCCCCACCCCCCAATGCTGATGAGATTTCTGCCTGTGTTGGTATAATGCTGGCAGTGGGGAATGGTGGTGGTGGGGGGTGTGGAAGGAAGGAAGAAGTTAGGTGGGAAGAAACAGATTATAGAGGAATATCAAGCATTATTAGTGTTTATTAAGAGGTAGGATACTTATATATTTTATCCAGTTGAAAACAGTCATCTTTTCATCATTTTGGGACTGAGGAAACTGTTTCAGAGAGTCAAGTATCTTTGTGCTAAGCCACATGAATAAAATGAGGGTATATTTCAAACGTTTCATTTGTTCTTGCTTTGTCTTACGTTTTGTAATAATTAGAGCCCTGGTCAGAATTGAGATTTAGAATTTTATTTTTTAGGGAAATGAGAGAACGCTGGGCTATTGGACTCGATTTGAATTCTCCAGGGAAACAAAGAAATAGGATTTTATTCATTCATTCAGCAAACTTTCTTTTCATTTGAGCAACTGATGGTTTGCAGGTGCTATGCTAAATGCTGTGAGCAAGACATGTGCTCGCTCTCATGGAGCTCTCTGACTGCTGGGTATAAAGACGATTAAGTGAAAACAATACAGCACTATAATATGCTAAGTCAGCAAGAATCTCCCACCCTGTCAGGGATCACTGGTTTCCCACTAAGCAGCAACAGTGATGTTCTCTATGTGAACTACGGAGGGCAGCTGGGAGGTTCTAGCTGCACCCTTGTGCCTCCCCCCGTTGGAGTTACCATGCTGGGGAAGTGATGCCCTGCTTCAGTAGAGGGTACTCCCTCCTCTGACCCAGCTGTTCATGAACTTCTGACAGAACAGAGGGCATGTATATCTGGCATCATTTCATGTTTTTATTTTTGTGAAACTATGACTATGGTCCCGGCAAAATGTTCATCACTATGCCCAACAAACAAAAATAAGGACAAAAAGTACAAGTTACAGACAAGGAGAAAATATTATCTAGAATATATAAAGAACTCTGAAAACTCAATGGTAAAACACACACACACACACACACACACACACACGCACACACACCCACACACACACACACACACACCATAGTCCAATTAGAGAATGGGAGAAAGACATTTCACCGAAGGCAGATGAGCACAGGAAAAGATGGTCAACACCACTAGTCATCCGGGAAATGTAAATGCAGGCCACAATGAGACATCACTACACACCGGAATTGCTATGAGAAAAAAACAATAACGACAACAAATGCTGCATGCAGATAAACGGGTGAAAAAGAGCCAATTTCAAAGGTCACACACTATATGAATACATTTATACAACATTCTTGAAATGACTACATTTGGGGAATGGAGAAAAGATTACTGGTTGTAAGGGGAAAGGCAAAGGGGGAGGTGGCATAGGGTATGTGATGGTGGGTGGGCAGCAGGCTGATTGGAACCTGCCAGCCCAGGAGAGGGACAAGGCATGGGAAGTTGGGTGCCAGCCCCAAGGAGGGAGCTGGCCCAGACGCCCCTTGGGAAAGGGGGCGGCATCCAACGCCATCCACCCCTGGTTCCCCCTCCCAGCCCAGGAGCCGGGGGTAGGGACTGCAGGAGGTTGGCCTGCTGGGGAAGGTTGGCTGTGGGAGTGCACTGATCACCAGGGGGCAGCTCCTGCATTGAGCGTCTGTTCCCTGGGGGTTACTGGACATCATAGTGATTGGTCGTTCTGGTCATTCCAGTTGCTTAGGCATATATACTGTATCTACCCAAATACATGAACAATGGCTAGTTTAGAATGAATGCTGAATGATAGTCTATCTTCTTACCCCTGATTCAAAGAAATCTGTAGAGACAATGGGTTCAGACCATGTAACGCTATTTGAGAAAAACTAGATAAAAGATTTCTAGGAATGTTTTACCATGTTTCAGAAGAAAACTAGAAAGTGAAATATATGGCTCTGTTTATAAGAAAGTTCAAAAGTCAATATTATAGATTAAAAATGGAGAAAAGTCAGGTTGATAATAGAGATAATACTTTATTCTACTTTTCCATTCCCAAGAAATGTTAAACAGAGTCAAATTAATTCAGGGAGATTATACATTGGGTATTTGGGATTAGATTGTATTATTTATTTAGAAATATCATTAAGCAAGAGATCAGTTTCTATAATTTATTGAAGCATAGTGCTCAGGAGGTTTGAAAAGATAGATGGGAGAAAATACATAAATGAAACTGAGTAAGTTACTCAGTTTCTGGCTTAATGCATAGAAAAAAAATACACACACACATGTATGTAGACATATATGTGTGTATCTGAAAATATCATTCATTATTTTAGTAGAACTGTTTTTCTCCAAACCCAAACCTTTTTCTATTAGTTTCCCTTATAGCTTTGAGTATTTTTAGCTACTTTTTGAATTACCGGAGATATGCCACATTCTTTTACATGACAGTATTTAATAGCTTTTTGTAATCCATTCACTAAATAAGTACTTATTAAATACTACTACTGGCTATTGGAGATGGAATTCTTTTCACATCCTCAAAAGAAGAGGCATATATAAGCTTGACATCCCTCTTATCTTGATGCACAGATACCAGATGAGATGTTGGGGATGGCACTTAATCTCTGGGCAGTATCCTTGGGGCTGAAATACTAGAAGTAACTTCATTCAGATGGAGGCTTTAAACTGTTGATTGGTTGGGGCTACACATCCTGGTTTGTTGGGGTTTGCAGGGGAACAAAAGCATGACTTTTTGGGAAGAAATCTCCAAGGACAGGAACAAAAGCTAAAAGCATTTTCTCTATTTCTCTGCGCCTCTCTTCCTTCCTGCCCTCCCTCAACTCTTTCTCAAATAATCACCACCACTACAAATTGCTCCTTGATTTTCAGTTTTAGATAGGCCCTCCCACATATGTAACATCTGATTAGGGATGAATATTGGTTGGTGGGTGGGAGGGATAAAAGAAGTACCCCTGTTTAAGGGTTCAAAGAGATTAAAGAAACTAAAAGGGTTCTGCACAATAAATAGTAAGCATTCTTCCACAGTAAGGTAATAAGTATTAGAGGCCTTTAATAGTGAAAATAAAGTTCAATCAACCATGAAGATAGACTTTGGCAGGTGTGCCCAGGGGCTTAAAGCAAATATGGCATTGAGCTCAGATAAAATCAAGAGTTCACTGACTTTTTTCCCTCCTCATATTCTCTTTTTACTTATTGGGAGTCTATTTTTAAGGAATGACCAAATGTGTCTGCTTCCAGAAATGCTTACAGTCATTTAGCTCATGGGGGAGAGCGGGTGTCAGTACAAAATGGAGACTGGTATGCAAGGGCAGAGATAATACTGACAAGGGCAGGGCTTATAAAATATTTCTTGGTCGTATTAACCATGTGAAGACTCTACTTAGAATTTGAACAATAGAGCAAAAAAGGCAGGAATGAGATCTGAAAATCTGGAAAGTGTTCTGTTATGTGCCAAATGAAAAGCTGTGGAATATGATGTGTAGAATTTTTCAAACAATATAATTTCTTGGGACTAGAGTATGAATGAATTGACAGAATTTTAAGCATGACAACTGACTGAAATGTACTAATTAGAGGGAAAACAGCCTCCAGAGGCCTCGGTCCTAAAGACTTTGTTATATCCCACTCTGTGCCCTTCCCCAGCACCCAGGGGTGCAACATAGCAGATGCTTGATCAATGCCTCATTAATCTAACAATTTAAGGGTTTTGCTTTAGAAACATTGGGGCCTAATCAAGTGCCTTAGACTGCTCCTTGATTTTCAGTTTTAGACTTGCCCCAAGGCCCTCCAACATATGTAGAATCTCTGTAAACCTGAGAAAATAGATTACTACTAAACCATGACGTGACTTTTTGGTTGGTGGCTTCAGTGAGGTAAAGCTTAGATTCATTTATTAAGCCTCAATTTCTCTATTGACACAATGTCAAAAAATACCTTCTCTGAGGAAAGTCAAAAGTGGGCCTAAAATATAAGTTCACCCTGAAATTTTCCTAATATATCTCAGGAATAATGATCAATTGACAAAGGCGATAGTACACTAAGCACATTCTCACATAGAGCCCCCCTATTAAATTAATCTAATGGGAAAAGCAAGGTACGTTTTCACTGCACATTGATTTTAGGACCACACCTATCTCATTGATACTCAGAAGCAGCTGATCTCTGTTATAGCCACAGGGCAAAGCTGCTTAAGGAACATTGCTGGCTATGTCAAGAGGTATTTAACAACAGCATACAAGCCAGGGATGGAGGAGATTTTTAAGACTACTAAACCCTCATCCTAATGAGCAAGACCCTTGTAAAGTTAAAAGCAGGGTGCCTTCAAGGGTGTTTTCCCCTCCTGGGTAGTAATTAAGTCTTAGGCTTAATAACCTACATGTAGGTTTGCTCATCTTAAGGCCACAAAATTGGACCATTTCTATAAGATAGTGCATCATATGTGATTGGCTTTTATTAGTTTTATAATCAAATTAGTGCCTTCAAAAGGTATATACATTTTTGGAGAAAACCAGAAGGCTTTTTTAAAAATATGTTTTTCTTTTTTAATTGATTTCAGAGAGAAGAAGGGAGAAGGAGAGAGAGAAAGAAATATCAATGATGAGAGAGAATCTTTGATCGGCTGCCCCTTGCACACTTGGGATCGAGCTCACAACCTGGGCATGTGCCCTGACCACGAATCTAACTGCGACTTCATGGTTCCTGGGTCAACGCTCAAGCACCGAGCCACACTGGCTGGGCCCATATGGCTTTTGATGAGAAGATTGGTTCACATTGCTTTATATATGAATACCCACAAGTCATTTTGATGGTGGCTGACACTTAACTTAGAAATAAAGCAACACTAAAACAATCCAGAATTTTGGCTTAGTCCTCCCTACCATTGTATCAACTTAGAGTACACTGTTTTCTCCACAAAATAACCTTGCCCTCTCGTTTTTGACATGTCACGCACCCTGTGGCAAAGGATATTCTAGACATAACTGCTTGTATGTGTGACAACTGCCAATCTTGATATAGGCTCAAGGCATTCTATACTTTTATAAAAGTGATGAGGGAACCAGAGAATGGGTAGGTCAGCGACCAAGAACAATGACGAAATGCCTGTCGATTAATTCTGCGACCATCCCTCTGCTCACACCGAGAACTGAGCTCAGCAGAGACATGAGCTCAGCAGTGGTCATGTGGTGAGGCTGCAGGATGGCACACATTTAGAATGCAGAGTGGTACCCAAATGGTGACCTTCAGTCTCGGCATTGCAACCTGCTGGACAGCCATAAACCAAAAGTCAGCCCTTGGCTAAAAGGGAATATGAGGAGGTGAGGGAGAAGACTTCTCTAAAAACAAAGAAGTTGCAGCCCAGTATGAAGTCCAGGTGATTTAGGGCTTCTCCTGGCCCACTGCTCACTCTAAGCAACCTGGACACTGGTTAGCAGGCTTATATTATACCTCAGAGGCTTAAGATCAGAGGGTTCCTCTAAAAGTGAGATCCACAGGCTGGGAAGCCCGGAAAGGATTATGAAACTAAAACTATTTTTATAGTAATACTTTGGCATTATTTGCCTTTATCCTGTTGAAATCTGCATTAATGGTACATATGCAATGGTGGGAAAAGCTGCTAGTTTCTTAGCAAGAATCAAGGCAATGGCGCAAAACTGTACTACTATATTCTTCATTGCATACTTGCAGAATTTTAAATAGCTGAGTTCACTTCCAGATCTTCATGAAGCTGTAAAAATTATTTTATTAATCTCAAGCTTTGATTAGATCCCTTTTCAATATTCTGTGTGACAAAATGAGAGGCATAGAGCCCTGGTTGGATAGCTCAGTGGGGGTGTCCTACGATATGCTAAGGTTGTGGGTTTGATCCCTGGTCAGGGCACATATAAGAATCAACCAATGAATGCATAAATAAGTGGAACAACAAACTGATGTTTCTCTTCTCTCTCTCTCTCTCTCTCTCTCTCTCTCTGTCTCACTTCCTTACCCTCTCTCCCTTCCTCTCTCTTTCAAATCACTAGATAAATAAATAATGAGAGGCAGATATAAAGCAGTTCTGCTGTGAGCTGAAGGATGAGCATTATCTCTAGGGAAAGGATGTGTGCTAATGTCTGACTTGCAAGCTGAACTCGTGGCTTCTTTTCATGAAATACCATTTTTACTTCAGAAAATGACTAATGAGAAACCATAGTTACTCAGACTTGGGTATTTGGCAGACATTTCCTTTAAAAATGAACACCATGAGCCTGCCACTTCAAGGATAAAAACTGACAGTACTTATTGCCAATGATAAAATTTGAACTTTCAAGCAAAATCTAGAGTTTTGGGCCCTGGCTGGTTTGGCTTAGTGGATAGAGCATCGGCCTGCAGACTGAAGGGTCCTGGGTTTGATTCCAGTCAAGGGCATGTACCTTGTTTGCAGGCTCAATCCCTGACGCCATTCAAGGTGCATGCAGGAAGCAACCAGTCCATGTGTCTCTCACATCAATGTGTCTCTCTTCGTTTTCTCTCTCTAAACACACACACACACACACACACACACACACACACACACACACAACAATGGAAAAAATATCCCCAGGTGAGGATTAACAGGATTAACAAAACAAAAAAATGTAAAGTTTTGTGTAAGTTATATCCACCTCCACGACCTTGACAGTTTCCCACTCTTAAAGATTTTTCTGATGAGACAGATGGTGATATAAGCAAATATAATATTTTGATATGGTATAATGAGACTTAAACCTAAAATTTCTGACCATGATAATCAAGTATGAGTAACAAAATAATGACATTTACAGACATGGATGTTTAAAAAAAAGAATAAAAGAAAAACCTCCCAAGAATCCTCTTCCAAATTTCTATAAGATGTGTTTGAAATGTGTATACAGGAATATCACTAAATAATATGAAACCATTATTAAAAACAAAAAATAAATACTGTTTGTACAAGCAAAACATTTATTATAGTAACTATGTGGCTCAGCTTTCAACTATGTTTTACAGTCGTGCTAATATAAAGTTGAATAATGTAAAACCTGATCATTGATCTTAACTAATGAAGCAGGGAGAATGGGGAGGGGGCCCAGGAGGGCTAAAACAGGAGGAAGGGATGGAATCAACTGAAAACATCTTAACTTTTAAAATCAAGTAATACCCACTTAAGCATATTGTTAAGAAATGAGAACAAACTCTTGAAGAAGTTGAAAGTGGTTTCCACTAAGTAGTAGGAAGGGGTAGGTCATGAAATTGCTGGTATGTGTCTAGATCCTTGTCAGCCATATATAGTTTTAAATGCCTTACTTCAATTAGCTTAAAATTTAAAATATTTAAATTGATATCAAATAACAAAGATAATATATATTTAACTTTAGAAACACATTTACCAAGAAAATAGGCATTTGCAAAAGAATGTGGAGCTTATTAATTTTTGTTGACAAAACAATCTAACCTATAGAAAGCTAATAAGGTCAAAAAATATATTTGTAAGTTGTGTAAATAAATTTTATGTCCAATTTTTGTTTTAAACTAGACATAACTGGAAAGAAAAGACAATTTACCACCAGGAATCATAAGCTGACCCAGCCTGCTGACCTGTGTTGTTTGGGCTATACAATTTGTTGTTCTTGTTGAAACACAGGGGAGAGTGCAAATGAACCCAGACTATCTTTTCTTGTAAAAGCAAAGCCCACATTCTTCCATTCAGGCACCAACCAATCAAAGCTGAGCAAAGGGCAGCAGGTGTCACCCCAACATTCAGCATCACACATTCCACTACCAAGTAATGTATATCTCTCTGTACACACCTCTATAAATAAGAAAACAGAAGATAGAACAAGAAGAACCTATCATTCAAGAATAATCTGAAATGTCACATATGAATGTATAAATGAAGAAAATTCTCCTTGTCTAAAATGAAACAGATGTTTATTTCCCATTACTTGTCCAAACCCTGCAGTAATCTGACTCAGACTCCTTGTTTAAAAGTTTGTAGGCTTGAGCCCTAGCTGGTTTGGTTCGTGGATAGAGCGTTGGCCTGCAGACCAAAGAGTCCTGGGTTTGATTTGGGTCAAGGGCATGTACCTTGGTTGCAGGCTCCACCCTGGCCCTGGTCAGGGCTCTTGCAGGAGACAACCAATCCATGTGTTTCTCTCACATCGACGTTTCTCTCTTTCTTTTCCTCTCTCTTCCACTCTCTCTAAAAGATCAATGGGAAAATATCCTCAGGTGAGCATTAGTTTGTAGGCTTGAAAAAAACATTCAGTTTAATTGTGCTATGTCCTGTCCTGCACAAAGCTTTATGTGATACATGCAGATGAAATTAAAACGAGCAGATCAGCATATTTTTAAATACCTATAGAATTATTCCAATTTAATCTGTAACTCTATATATTAAAGCACTGAAAAATTTTTAACTGCATTAAAAAAATCTTTATTGTTGAAAGCATTACATATGTCCCTACTTTGTTGTTTTCTTCATTTGACTTTTGATTTATATTATACATATTAAAATCCTATTCTTGCAAAAGATCTGTAAGATCTCAGTCCTAGAATGGGGCTGAGGAAGAAGGGGAGAGGCAGTATGGCTTTAGAACGAAGACTTTATATTAGTTTTATGTACATGCCACAAAACAATCTCCTAATGACCTCTGCCTTTCCAAGTCACATTTTAACTAAAGTGACAGAGAATGGAATGCCACATTAGAATCGAAAGCAAGATAAAAGGTAGAAGTCCTATACCAGAGGGAAAGCGGGTTAGGGGAGGTAGAAGAGGGTAAAGGGGAGATCAGTGGTGATGCATGGAGTCGTGACTTGGGGTGGTGATGTACAGATGATGTATTACTGAATTGTACACCTGAAATCTATATAATTTTATTAACCAATATCACCCCAATAAACTCAGTAAAAAAAAAAAAAAAGGTAGAAGTCCTAATCCACTATTCTACATAGCATTATTCATGACAAGGTTTCCTGCTTTCTCAGATGGGGTTCAAAATGTCACCTTTAACTATGTAGCAAATTTTAGCAGGCTGTGTCTACATGGGTGTCTTGAGAGGGCTACAAGGATTTCTCTGTAGCACTCTGGAAAGGACACCAGCTACTCCTCACCTGGCCCCAGGACTAAAGGAAGTCTCTCCAACCCATTGCCTTTCATCTGTGATGCATTTGGGCTCCTGCTGAGCTCACCACTCCCCTAGCAGGATTGGAGCCAGAATAAGAATTTTGTTTTGTGTTTACAAAACATCAAAGTATGGGCCAGGAAGCCCTTGCTGAAGGCTCCCCTGCCCTGGCTACAGAATTACTCTGCCTGGTGCTTCCTACCCTCTGACTGCTGGAGGGAAGGCACCAGGAAGGGGGTTTGGAAAAGCAGGAAATGCAGTGCTGGAACAGCTGTTCTCGGTGAAAACTGCAAGCATCATTGAGGTCTTCAAAAATCTTAGAGCAATTTTTCAGCTATGCATCAGCTGAATTACATATGATAGAAATACTGCTATGCAAATCACATTCTTAGAGGGTGTGGAAAGCAGTAACCTAGACTGGACCCATTGGCTGTGCATTTTTCTCAGAATGCTCAGACATGAAGGAGATATGCTTCTTCTTCAATTCAGAGAGGGAAGAGCCTGCTGTAAAGTAGACTAATGCACCCAAGTGATTCTATAAAGGACAAGGGAGCAAAAAACAGAACTATGCTGATAAGCTACTGGAATGATTGTTAATACATGCCACATTAAACTATAAAAAAGGAAAGAAAAGAAAACCCAGATTGGATAATCCTTTAGTAATATGAACTTTAACACTTCCTAGATATTTTCCAATTGCAAAACACTTAGCAGAATATTTAGGGGTTACTACAAAAACTGATGTTGGGTATATCATTCATTATTTTAATAATCTAAAAGTCTTAGCTTTAAAAAGCAAAACTTTCTCAATAGATCCAAAAGCCTACTGGGAAGAAAATACCTTAAAAACTTCATTTAAATTTAACTTTAGAAACAAAAGTATGAGTAAAGTTATAACTGTTAACCAAGATATCTGAAAAGAAGTATAACTCCAGAGCAATATAGCAAGGTATTACCTGAACAACCATAACTTCATCATAAGTGAAATTATTTAGAATACAGGAAGACAAAGTCAGATTATTGTTGTGCACAGTTATCTCATACCCTTATTTTAAAACAGAGTTTCAAATTCTCTCTCACCCTCAGACATTATAACCACTCTCCTATTAACCTGATAAATGTACATTAAAGATTGAAATCTTCTCACCTTCCCCAATAGCATCACACAAACATACCCGTTGTATATGTGGGGGAAGGGGTAGAGGTCATGATGAGTATTGAGCGGATGATGTAAAAAATCAGGATATATCATAATCTACTCTCTAAGCATTTCCCAAATAATTGGCTTCCCTATGCAATGATTTATAAATGTTAACAGCACTCCCAAAATCTACTGGGCCAGCCAACTGATTTGTTTGTGCTAATAAAGAGTTTATGCTTTCAGTACACATTACACTCTAATCCCATCTCCTTCCAGGCATAACCCTGAGAAAATGAGACCCAGCCAACTCAGAACAATTCCATTTGGCGTGAGATTCTGGGAGCGAAGGAGCATTCTGCACAGTCTACTCCCAGTGCCCTCCCCCTGGAGACACACAGCCGCCCACACACACTGAGGGTAGAAGAATGGGAAAGGGCAGATATTTCTTTCCTGGGAAATAAGCCAGAGTGAAAGTTTTGGAGGATATAAACATCTAACAGCTAGTGGAGAGCCATGGAAACCTTCTCCCCAAGCAAATGTGCTTTGCTGTAAACTTCCCTTGCCCCTTACAATATTTAGTGTTGTGTTAAAGCAAATATTTTTAAAATCCACAAGCATGTGCTATTTAAAATGCCTAAAATTAAAAACAAACAAATTCCCCCTGATTGCTTGTCTAAAACCACTCACACATCACTCTTTATCACCATAGATATTTATGAAGTAGCTGACGGCTGGGGATACAAACTATTTTGCAAACTTCCCCTGGCATGTTCGGCCAGAATTCTAAATGGAGGGTCTCATTAACCCCCCGAAATGAAACACAATACGGGACACACAAGTGCATCTTTCTGGATAGAGGATTACTACATGTCCCAATTGTCAAAGGGGTCCAAGTCTTTAAAGGATAGCATGGCTTTAAAGGGATTACAATTCACATTAATAGGGCACAATGCACATTAGCGATTCTTCCAGTCATCTGGGTCAGCCACCCTAAAACTCTAGTTCTAGGATGCTAGAGGATTATGTCTCATTATTGGTAACTAGTTTTTACTTCAAAGCAAGAATGGAAGTGAAGGGTAAGAGGAAGACATGTATTTCCTAAGCAGTAGCACTCGGGGCAACCTACTCAGAGTTAATCCCTCCTCCCAGGAAGAGTCAATGCAGGTCTCTTACAGGAATGTGAGATTGCACCCCTTTGGTTCTCTGGGAATGAAGAACAACCAACAGCTTCACAGGAGCAGCCATTCCCACAACCTTCATCCCCTTGGTTTTTTAATCCTTTGCTTCCACTGTGCTACTTAGTTTATACTGTTACTAGAAGCCCGGTGCATGAATTCATGCACTGATGGGGTCCAGCCAGCCCATGCCTGATGGGGGCCATCGGGGGCAGGCTGGCCGGGGCTAGGGGCCACAGGCGTTCCAGTCATTCTGCTGTTCAGTCAATTTGCATATTACCCTTTTATTATACAGGATACCTTTCTCAACCTTTACATTTTGTACACCATTCACAAAATGACAAGTAGATACACAAACATTACTTTCTGGTCCTTCCAAGACCCAACTAAGCATAATGTAGCCAACTTAGCATGCTTGATGGAAGCCCTACTCTGCTGATATATTCAACCAGTCAATTATGACCCTCACTCCTCGATTTGCTATTTTTACCTTGAAAAGTTTATTCCCTAACTCATGCAGGCTTCTCTGGGATCTGTATATCTTAGGACCCGTTAAAGCAGGTTCTACGGTAAGCCTTCCTAAGGATTACACTATAAAACGAACAGAAAACTTTCCAATTGTTGTTATTTCATAAATTTTGATCTTTCATAGTTATATGTATATGGCGACCTCCTATAATTTCCTTTTGGTTACTATCTAAAACTTTGATCTGCTGAATTTTATCATATGTTTATGGACTCTTTCCAATTTGCTAAGACCATTATTACTTTAAATTATTAAACATGCTCAATTTAGCAATTCCCAGAAATCCAGTGACTATGCCCAGGAGTCTATTTTGCAGTCACCTAGTGGTAGTTCTAGGATGCTAGGGGATTATGGCTCATGTCTTCTAACTCGTTTTTACTTTAGCAAGAATGAAAGTGTAGGGTAAGAGGAAGAAATGTCTTTCTTTAAAGATGAGAGAATTTTTGAGGCTTTAATATTTCTAAGAAAAACCATACACCCAATATAACTGCTACTGCATGACTTTGTTTTGTTTTCCTTAGGCAGAAGAGCACCCAAATGAGTCTAAAAAGGTGTCTCTATAAACTCTTATGAATTGAATGCTCTAACCCAGTGGTCGGCAAACCGTGGCTCGCGAGCCACATGTGGCTCTTTGGCCCCTTGACTGTGGCTCTTCCACAAAATACCATGTGCGGGCGCACACATACAGTGCGATTGAAACTTCGTGGCCCATGCGCAGAAGTCGGTTTTCAGCCTGGGCGAGTCTATTTTGAAGAAGTGGCGTTAGAACACTCAAGGGGCCAAAGAGCCATGGTGTGCTGACCACTGCTCTAACCTAATGAGGTGCACACAGGTTAAGTTTCTATAGCAGCTTCGTCCTGTTCACCTAGCAGCAGCATCTTATGGGAATAGGTAATGAGACCAGGGAGTCATCTGTGTAGCCACTGGAGCTTCTTCACAAATTGTTGATTCTCATGTTCTGATACCAAGATAAAAAACACTTTATCAACCACTTGAACTTAGGTTTGACCATGTACGCCCAAAGAAATGCGAACCTAAGTAACATGGGCCTGCCTGTGCCGAAGCTTTAGGAGCCAGTCCACGGATTTACACTTCTCTTTCCCTCATTTTCTGTAATCATGCAAGCATGTTTGAGGATGGAGCCTCTATCAGCTGAGGCCCCAATATAATGAATAGATCTCCTTATGACCAAGAAATAACCTAGTTACTTTAAGCCTCTGAGATTTTCAGATTCTGTTACTGAACCATAGCCTAACTTTTCCTGATACTACAACTAATTTTAAGCACCAATATGTAAGGCACAGTATTTTGCTACAGCTGTGGGAACCTCAATGGCAAATGTCAGGCGGGGGGGCGGGGGGGGGCGGTATTGCCCTCAAGAAGTATATACTAAAAACAGACACATATATACCAAACATACACATGCTTTGGTCATGAAATGAGGTTTCCGTTTCTATCTACTGAGAGCCCTCTAAAGCCTCGTGGTAAAACCACCTTCTAAAGGAGACAGGGCAGCAACAGCGCGAGTCAAGGTAAAGGCAGCGTGGGAAAACGTGACTACAGGAGACGGTTGAGTGAGGCTGCAGCTTGGATTACAAGGATAGTCCTAGGAAATGAGGTTGGAACTATAAGGTGCAAAGTCCTCGAATGCCTCACCATAAAAATGTGAAGAGCAACAATAATAAAAACAACCACTCTGTCCAAACACATTTCAGGGCGTTACATAAATCACTCATTGGATTGTCACTACAACCCGCTAAAGTGGGTGCTTTTTTAAATCTGTGAAACAGAGACCGTACTAGTGAGGTGCAGATAGAGTGCCTTGCCCCTGACCACAAAGGGGTAAGTACAGGCACACCTCGTTTCATTGTGCTTCCCTTTATTGTCTTTCACGTCAGAAAAAAAAAATGTATGACTCACTTTATTACAAGACTCAGTTTATTGCTGTGGTTTGGAACGGAACCCAAAATATCTACAAGGTATGCCTGAAGCGGAACCAGGACTTGAACCCAGACCTTCTCATCCAGGGTGTGCTATATTAATCACTGCACTATCCTTTCAGCCACAGAGTTTGGACTGTCTTCTATGCAGGCAATGAGATCCACTTACACTTTGGGAAAGGGAGCTCTATGATTAGTATCATGCTTCAAAAACATTAATTCTGCCATGAACAATGTGAATCAAAGAAAGAAGAGTAGTGTGCAGGTAGAGACACCTTTCAGAAATCAACAGAAACCAACCAGTGAAAGGTAATAAGTCCCTGTATGAACACAGTCACCAGTAACTATGAATCAATAATTCAGAAACTTGTGATAGGGTCACAGTGATATGCCCTCCGTGCGGGTGTTTAAAGCTGGCTGCACGTCCTCTGCTACTCTTCTCATTGAGAGGGAGAGTCTAGTTCCCCTCTCCTTAAATCTGCTCTTTCTCACAGACTTGCTTGACCAGTATCTTGCAGCAAAAATGACACTCGGGACATCTGCCACTGGACCATCAAAAACCCTGCAGCTCCTGCCTGGCGAACAGTGGGAAGCCTGAGTAGCCTTGTAAGAAACACAGACACTTTGCTAAGAGGCTTTGTCACAAAGCCCAAGAGTACAAGGAGAGGGCCCAGCCGAGCCCCGCCTCCCAGCTCTCCATGCTGAGGGTCCAGACACATCAATTCAGCCATCATGGAGCCTCCAGACCAGCCACCAGCTGAATATCACCAAGTGATGCCCATTGACTCTGTGTGGAACAAAAGTATCCCCAGCCAAACTGGGCCAGATTCCTGACCCACAGGCCCCTGAGCTATGAGAAAGTACGTTAAGACGATATGTTTGAAATGGCTTGTTATGCTGGAATGGTAACTGGAACACAGCGTTTATTAAAGTGACCCAAATCCCTCAGTGTGCTCTGCCCCTCACTTCTCTCTGAATGGTTAGAATTTGTACACATGGCTCCAAGGATCAGCATTTATCAAATCTCACAAATTCTTCTTTAAAGTTTGAGAAAATTAGAATCAAAACTACCCACACAATAAAAATAGAACCAGAAGGACCGGTTCACCACAAAATGAGTGATATGCAAAAACTTACACTGTTACTCATCTCCTGCTCCCTCCACAGTCATTCTCCACCGTGGTTTCCCTGAGAATCACCTGGGAGCCCTGGTCTGGTGGCTCCGTTGGTTGTAGCTTCATCCCCTACACCAAAAGTTGGTGGCTTTGATTTCTGGCCGGGATACATACCTAGGTTGCAGGTTTGATCCCTGGTCAGAGTGTGTACTGGAGGCAACTGTGGATGTTTCTCTCTCACATGGATGTTCCTCTCCCTCTCTCCCTCACTCTCTCCAAATATATCCTCGGATGAGGATTGGGGAAGGAACAAAAAAAAAAAAAAAGAAGAAGAAGAAGAAGAAAAAACTCAAATTTGAGAAACTTTTGAATGTTGCCCAAGTTTTAAGCCCCGCCCCAAACCAATCAGTGGGAAGAATATCCAGGCCATTGTAACTGGCAGCCAGGATTGACAGCCCTTGGTTCACAGTTAACCATTAATATTTTATTGCTTTATGAGCACTGAAGGTATTAAAAAAGCCTTCCTCCAAAAAGAATCACTCAGAAGAAAAAGTAAGGTTTGGCTCAATTCCTCAAACTGCAGGGATGATCTCCAGGCATCACTTAAGTGAAACAGATTAGGAAGAATTACAATGTCTCCCTTCTCCCCCCCCTCACCCACAAATCTAAAAGGACTTGCAAACACATAACATTTTGGTCAAATATTATTTTAAATACATAAAGTAATTTTTTAAGTCTCTGAGCATCTTTCAGGAAATAGCTTAAAGCACATGACTTTCAAGAATAGATTTATATTCCTGCTTTAAAAATATCTATTTGAAATACTAGACGCTAGCTTTCAAAGGGAAAATTTAATTTTAAAAAAGCTTAGCTTATATGCACCACGCCACTGCCTACCATACAGATTGTATTCTCTTAGGAAGCTAATATCCAAACTCTTTTCAATATGAAAAATTCCAGACTGGAATCTAAAGAATATTAATACTAAAAAATCAAGATAACCTCCATTGCCTTTGTAATAAAGTATCACCCTTGTCCAGTCCTCAGGAGTGAGGAAAAGCATTCAGGATGTCAAAGGCACAAGACATTAGGCCATTTCCTAGACAACAAATATTCTCTTTGGACCCTTAATATTCAGGAATTAGAACATGAGGTCATTAATGATCAATGGAATCATCTCAGCAGCTGTCTTCTCAGCCTCATCATCAAATGCTATTCAAGTATGACTGGAAATGACCAAATACTCTCAGTAAATACTTATTACTCACCCAGCAAATAGTACCTACTATGTGCCAGGTAGCAGTGAGTCAGGTGAAGGGAAGTCACCCAAGGATTTCCCAAGAGAAGGCTGAAGGAACCAGATGAGCACTCCAGTCTGCGCCCAGGTGGGCTTGTCCTAGAAAGGCATGAGGTGGTCTCCTAAAGCAGAAACCAAGCCAGAGAGTGAACAAAGACCTTCCACAGTGGCATGATGTGAAGCACTCCTGGGACTTGGAAGTGTTTTTGCAAGACTCCTGTTGGGTTGCCCTGCATGCTTCTCGTTCTGACTGGGCGGAAACCCTTTTGGAAGTAGCACATGCACCTGTGGCTGGAGTGAGTCCAGTCTGGTCTATAAGGCACAGTTTTAATCAGGCATTAAGGTTCTATGTTTTTGTAATACGATTATGAGGGCAGTGAAAACGTACTATGGTCTGATCTAAAGAAAAATAATATTGAAGTTGGGAGGATGGAAAATGCTTAATGTTTTCATTGTCTGCCCCTGATGGTACTCAGGGATCCAAAGCAGTTGACACAGACTTCGTGGGTTATTTTACTTCTCTACACTTAAGTTGCCCCAGTGGGGAAATTAACAAACAATATCCACTAAAGCGGTTTTTATGAGGATTCCAGAAGTAATACGGGTGAGTTAATCAAGACCTACAAATGATTTCAACCACAGCTAAAATACTCTCTTCCTAATACAAAATGTGCTATTAGAAAGTCAGATCCAGGCAAATAAAGAAAATTCTCAAAGAGGTTGACAGACAGCAAATTTAATAAAATAAGAGTTATAGAGGCATAAAGGAAAATTAACTTAAGATGCCTCAGGTAATGCGATAAGGATTCCAGTATTTTCAACTTTTCTGACTTGACAGACTGTTCCATCTATACTTCCTCATGCCTCAGGTAATGTGATAAGGATTCAGTATTTTCAGGTTTTCTGATTTAAAAGACCATTCCATCTATACTTCCTCATTCCTGTGCTGAGCAAGAAGGCTCTTTTATTGACCGCTTTAAAAGATAAGCGAGCACATAGCAATATAATTTGGAGAAGTAAATTTGCTCTCCTTACAGTTTCAGAGGGCGCTGTTAACCTAGCATCAGTAATACTGGTCCTGTGAACTGTTTTTCTAAAAGTAAAGGGATTTATAATTATCTTGGTTCTACAGGTTGTTTCAAAATATTTATTGAGCACCTGCTAAGAGGAAACTCTGTGTTAGTCAACAGGGCAATACAAAGAGGTATAAAGATAGCTCCTTGTCCATCCCCTGGGAAACAGAATACATTTTATAACCAAATAAGTGATTGAGAGACATTTAGTATCACTTTAGACTTTGATATAATATGTCATCTTCTAACCAGACTAAGAAGTTTCTGTGTGTTTTTTATCTTTTTATCTCACCCACCCATACCAACAACCAGCACAGAGCTATTCACACAGTAAGACTTGGTCTCTCTTTTAAATAGGGACTCTCACTAACGAGATGTTTGGTGAGAGGGGGTCATACAGTCTATGACAATGGAAAACATAAACAGGCTAAAATGCAGGTTAAAAACCAACATTTTGTCCTAATATGCCAAGGTTGCAGGTTCATGGGAGAATCAACCAATGAATGCATAAATAAGTGGAATGACAGCATCTTTTTCTGTCTCTCTCCGTGCCCCTTCTTCTCTCTCTCTCTCTCTCTCTCTCTCTCTCTCTCAAAGTAAAATAAATAAATAAATAAATAAATAAAAACATACAAAAAAACATTCTGACCTAAATGGACATCTTACTAATCACTGATTAGGAATGGTTGTATAGATCTAATTATATAACATTCTACCTTCTCTTGAACTTAATACCAGTCCCTTTTTTACTGTTTGTGTTATTATTTAAGAAAATTCTTGGCCCAAGCTGGTTTGGCGCAGTGGCTAGAGTGTTGGCCTGCAGACCAAACAATCCTGGGTTCAATTCTGGTTGTAGGCTCCTCCCTGGCCTGCTGGGTGGGGCTCATGCAGGAGGCAGCCAATTGATGTGTTTCTATCACATCGATGTTGCTCTTAGTCTTTCCCTCTCTCTTGTACTCTCCCTAAAAATTAATGGAAAAATATCCTTGGGTGAGGATTAACAACAACAACAAAATTCTTGGGCAGAGTTTGCAGAAAGAGAATTAAAAGCTTGAAAACTAAGTTGAATGAAAGAAGTGTATTTAGCTTGGAGGAGACATACCTAAGAGTGACAGGTAAAGCTTCACCCAGAACACAAACAGTGACACATCTGCTATTTGTATTGCTTAGCACCGTGGTCGGCAAACTGCGGCTCGTGAGCCACATGTGGCTCTTTGGCCCCTTGAGTGTGGCTCTTCCACAAAATACCACGGCCTGGGCGAGTCTATTTTGAAGAAGTGGCGTTAGAAGAAGTTTAAGTTTAAAAAATTTGGCTCTCAAAAGAAATTTCAATCGTTGTACTGTTGATATTTGGCTCTGCTAACTAATGAGTTTGCCGACCACTGGCTTAGCAGATCTGCAAAGTATTTTCACAAGCAAGCTCTCCTTTATTCTGTCCGTGTGATGACGTGTGTGTACCCATTGTACAAAACATAATATTGAGGCCAAAGGACTGAATGGTAAGCACAGAGTAGAGGTACAAACCAGATGCTCTCTCCTCTGAGATGGTGCTGTCTACCCTAGACTGGAAATACCTCTCCTCAACTGGGGGGTGAAAACCAGTACACTATGGTTTTAGTTGTTTTTTTTTTTCTGGTCAAAAATTACCATGATTACAAAAGGATAGCACACGTCCTCCAGCAGGAACAGAAAAACAAATTGCTTACATCAACGGCATTGTAATTAGCTAAACAAAGAAGACATTTCTAACAATTTATAGAATTCCTTAAGAAGAAGATGAATATCATCTCTTTGAATAATTTGGAAGATGAAGTTTTGCCTTTGAACTTGTCTTTTAATTGGACAGTGACCATGGGAATAACTTTTCATATTCATTTGAACAATAGCATTCATAGGATGATAATGACAATCACTTTCACCAAGTACCAAGTACCTCAGACCCTTAAATTAAGCAGTTCATGAACTACTTAAGTTTTACATTATGATTTTTTTTTCTTGTAACAGGAAATTTAAAGCACTTTTCTTGGTTTATGAAGAAATTCATTTGGAGGAGTCCATTTACTTAAAAAATATATCATTTACATATAAGAACTCAAAATTCATATCACATATCATAATCATTCTTCAATTAATCAAATTTGATGAGGAATTCTAATAAGGTTTCACAATTAAGTTTTTTTTTATATATTAAAAAACAATATCCACCTAATGTGTAAGACCTAACCACTGCACAGATGATATTCTAAATTTGAACTTGAAAGCAAAACCCATCAGTGAGCCTGCTTGATTTCTTTAATCTATTCATGTAGGTTAATTACCTGACACTCATTAAGATGACTCTGGGCTTCTTTAAATTTCTGACCATATTAACCTTTCCAACTAATCCTTATTAGAAAAATATTAAAGAGTGTTCATTGCTATTACAAATTGAATCCGAAATGATGAAACAATTATCAAATAAATGGAGTAGAAAACGAGGTTATATGCATGAGAAGATTCAATGCATCAAATACTTTATTTCCATTATTATAGAATAAAGGTCTTAAGGTCTAAACCCAAAAAATGTGCTTAAAGATCAGTCCTTGAAAGAAATAACTGCACTCTATTCTTATCCAAATGAGATGACAAACAAAAACCTCAAGTTCATCATTGACAGATTTGTTCAGGACCAACATTTTATTTTAAACTAAACAATTGGACAAAGCCATTTAACCAGCTTAGGAAGTCTAGATAAAACAATCATTTAATAATCAGTAGTCTAACAGTCCATGTAACTAACTTTGCAAATCAAAAGGTAGAGAGACGCTTATAAAATGCCGGTCAACATTGCAAAAGCACAAAATATGAATGAGACATTCATTTTGAAAGCTGAAACCTTATCAGTCCAGTTCTAGAGCAAAAATGAAATTCAAAGACATTTCCTCTCCAGACAAATATCATTTAAAATCTGTCCTGTGCCCTTCAACAACAGATATATCATCTTTGCAGACTTTTTCTAAATATAAGTAGTGTTAGCGATGGTATTTTATAAATGTTCACGTGAGTTATACTGGAAGCTAGACTGAAAAAACACACACAAGATTGAAGTAATGAAGTGGAGCAATTGGGAGAAAGATTAAGAGAAAGGGGGGGGGGGAAGAATGTTGAGAATATTTACAACAAATCACCAGGGATTAAAATCCTTAATATAGAAAGGATTCTCACAATAAAAGAACAAAGAAAGAAAAAAATAGGTCCTTTGTCCATAATTTCTTTGAAACTATAAACAGCCAAAGGGGAAGCACAAGTGACCATACAACAGAAATTAACTTATTAGTAATGTGTTTTTAAATGTTTTACCACCACCATCCCTCCCATACTGAAAAAAATTTAAAAAAATAGTCTCTAGCAGCACTAATGGGATGGCTTACCAAGTTCCGTAGAAGACTGTACCAAAGTTTTGAAAACAGGCACGCCCATTGATCCAGTAGTTCTAATTTAAGACATGAACCTAAGGAAATAATTATGGATACTCAAAAAACTGGAAGGACAGTTGGTCATGACAAATTTTTCATTATTGTGTAAAATCTGTAACAACCTAAATACCCAACAGTGGTGTATTGCTTAAATAATTTGTAGTGTATGCATACAATGTACTATTATACACACATATACACATATCTATAGTTTTGTGCATACACTCCTAATTCTTTAATTTAGTTCTTATATAAGTTCTATGTGCCAGGTACTATTCTAACCACTTTCCAAATATTAATACCTTTAATCCTCATAACAACACCATTATATGGGCACTATCCCCATATTAGAGATGAGGAACTGAGGCAGGAGGCTGAATCATTTACCTACAGCTACACACCAGCGAGTGGAAGACCTCAGATTTAAACCCAGGCAACCTAGCTCCATAGCTGAGCTCTAAAGGATACATACAATGACATATAAATAAATAACAACCATCTCTGATAGGATTACCAATAGGATTAAATCATGTTTTACCTACCTATATTTTCTAATTTTTCAACTTGGACATGGGTTATTTTTATGAGAAAGTTTATTTTAATGCGCCAATTAAAGAGTAACCCAGGAAGTAGGTAGGGGTCAGAAATGTAAAAATCGAAATCATCAAGACTGAGAGAATAGTTGAGGCTTCAAAATGGGAACTAGAGGAATGAACAAAAGACAAAAGCTGAAGGCCCAGATCTGAGCTTCAGGTTTAATTTGGTGGTCTTAATTGCTAAATGTCCAAATACTCTAAAAAGCCATTCATTTGGAGCTGTATTTCCCAAGGCTGTGATACATAACAGTGATTCCAAGGGACATTAACAGGTGTGCTGTTTAGGAAGGCACCACATCTGCATGGCTTTACACAGTGGATTAAACAGAGGTGAGATGATTTCTCTGCTGCAAGACAAACCCTCCGTGACTCTACCAGAGGCTCATCTTTCCCAACTTATTTGTCCACGAACTCTTCCAAAGATGTTCTCATAATACCACGGCTCTGCAAAGCACACCCTGGAGAAAGCTGCTTAGTAACATTTCCACTCATTCATTATTTCCATTACCAAGTGCCATCACCATGCCAGGCTCTCCTTGGGATGGCCATGCACGGTAACAACGGAGAAGACGTGAGCTCTGGTCCCGGCTCGGCTCACCACCCTGGCCCGTCTCAGGTTGTTTACTCAAGAGTAGAAAAGGGTCACTACCGTCTGTTCCCCTGCTGCTCTAACTGAGATGTGTAAGAACTGAAATGAGTTTGCAGAGCACATTCCCACATGCTCGCGGTGTAATCCTGTGCAAACAACGGCCTTCTCTCCACATTCCAGGGCTGAGGTGACAGTACTGGATTCTCAGAGTTCCCACACTTCCCATTACCTTGCCTGGGGAGATGAGTTTAAAAAAGAAAGCATTGCCGAAACCGGTTTGGCTCAGTGGATGGAGCGTTGGCCTGCGGACTCAAGGGTCCCAGGTTCGATTCCGGTCAAGGGCATGTATGTTGGTTGCGGGCACATCCCCAGTGGGGGGTGTGCAGGAGGCAGCTGATCGATGTTTCTCTCTCATCGATGTTTCTAACTCTCTATCCCTCTCTCTTCCTCTCTGTAAAAAAAATCAATAAAATATATTAAAAAAAAAAGAAAGCATTTTTTTAGGGGGACTCCCAGTAGCAAAGAGAAAGCATCCACGCCTGAAGACTTCTAGAGAGGATTTACTCATGGGAACCCCTTACTTGCCCTGTATGCATCAATGGTTCAGATCTCTACCAGAAAAAACCTGCCACATGAGACCTTGCTCCATCCTCAGAAATGAGTTCTGGAAGCAGTGTCCTCACCGCAAATCCTGAGCACCGCAAACCAGCCAGCGAAGCAGGCAGGTGAATTCCCCATACCCCGTTCCCCAGACAGCTCAATTCCTGAAAAGCCTGAAATTTCTGCCTTTATACAATATAAGGATAGACCACAAATATGAATGTTCTCTTCAATTATTTTCCTTGCTAAGCTTAGCTCACTTGAAAGATTATTTGGAGGGTGTTCTATGTTGTGTGGTTTTTTTTTTTGTGTGTGTTTTTTTTGTTTTTTTTTTTGTAGCTGGAAGGGTTTTTTTTTTTTTAAACCAACACTCCATGTACTTTAACCAAACAAACCTCTAAACCTCTAAAGCCAGCAAAAAGCAGCCCCCTTTATGAGCAGCAGGACTGACTCATCCTTGAACCTCAAAGTCAACTAACCATTTTATTGTCTTTTTGCTAAACAACTAAAAAAATAGCCAGGCGGCTGGCGTGCATTCGTTGTTTCCAGCCTGGCAAAATAAGAACACAAGAAGTAACTTGGAAGATAATGTTCAGTAGAGCTCCATTATCACACAGGAAGCCTTGCTCCACGAGTCAGCATCTCTCAAAAGGAAACACAGGTGGGAACAAATAGATAGAAAAAGAACAAAAGATGGGGCCAGAGAGGCCGGTGGTTGATGATTTGGAGGCTGAGTGATGGATGCCTGGGGGTGAGAGGTCCATAATCTAGTCTACGAGTAAGTTCACAATTTTTCAAAATGAAAAAAGGGGGAAATAATGGTTATTAGACAATAAAAACTGAGGACTTTATATTCCTTTATCTCATAATTTCATAATTTGAAGTGTTCATTCCCAGTAATTAAATCCCTCTGTCTAATTAAAGCAAAGCATTGCTATTAGCTCTAGATGTACTTATAACACATGCCTGGAAATGACATTTGCAATGAAGACTGATCTAACCTTTGCTTTTGAGTACATTATTTATAGAGTTAGGTTTTATTAAATTCAAACAGTCATTTAACATAGCTATTTTTCCGCATATAGGCCATAATATAATGAACATTCCTTTTTTAGAACAAGGATATGAGGACTTACTGATATATCATTTATAGCTGTATTATCTTACTTTCCATGCACTTTAAACTTTGCAGAGACTATAAATATGCTTATATTTATAACATTTAGGTTGAAATTGATTCAGTTAGATATTTTGAGTTATGTAATGGAAAATACCAGTTTTCTGTATGTGAGATAAATGGCAGCTTTAATATATCTGGAATAAAGACTTGACAATTGATTTCTAGAAAAAGTAAAGTTTGAAAAATATTTTGGCTTTAGTTTTATAGAACTACATATTATGGGTGAGTTTTTACATTTTTAAATTCTTATCCAAGAATATGTCTATTGATTTTAGAGAGAGAGAGGAAGGGAGAGAAAAGAGAAATATCAATGTGGGAGACAGACATCTAACATCTATTGGTTGCCTCCTGTACATGCCCTGGCTGGAACCCGGAACCTAGGTTTGCTCCCATCTAACTCAGCCACCTTGGCCAGGCTGATTTGGGTTAGGCATGAATTCCTTGCCATTCTTCTCACTTTTATTCTGTCCCTGAGTCTATTAGTCTATTTATTGAGAAACAACATAACTTCACTTTTGTATTCAAATGCTTCTACTGTGACAAATGTTTCCAGAAAAAAAAAAAGATATGTTTGATACTGCTATTGGAAGTACTCATGAAGTGGACATAATAATGTTATTTGGATACATGTAGAAAGTAAATATGATTTACAAATGCCTTTTTACATATTATAAAAATGAACCTAAGTGAAAAACCCATTAGAAATACGAAGCTCCAAAAGAAAATGCCTTGTTTTCTGTCTCTGTATTTTCAGATTCTTTATTGAAAAAATTCTCTTCTCTGACTGGTTTGGCTCAGTGGCTAGAGCTTCGGCCTGCAGACTGAAAGGTCCCAGGTTCGATTCTGGTCAAGGGCATGTACCTTGGTTGCAGGCATATCCCCAGTGGGAGGTGTGCAGGAGGCAGCTGATCGATGTTTCTCTCCCATCGATGTTTCTGACTCTCTATCCCTATCCCTTCGTCTCTGAAAAAAGTCAATAAATATATATATTTTTAAAATTCTCTTTTCTCAAACTTATGATCAATCCGAGTGAACTTTTCTATAATAATGAAGTAAAAACTTTGTCCACATTTTGCCATCTGTTTTTTCCCACTCCCATTTTAGGAAAATCAGAATCCACCCCCTTCCCCCAACATTTTCTGATGGAAAATTTCTCAAAAGTAGAGCAAAGTTAAAAGAAGTTTACAGGAACACTCATATACTTAACATCTAGATTATGTCTATTAATCTATCATATGTTCATGTATTTTAAAATAAATTATATTTAGTATGCAAATCATTGTGTTCAACTCTTATTTATAGTTTTATTTAAAATTTACATAATATGATTCACAAATCTTAAGTGTAAATTAGGTGAGATTTGACAGTTGTGTCTATTTTTATTACTCAAACTGCTATCAAGATATAGAACATTACCATTACTCCCCAAAGTTGCCTCATGCCCTTGGCAATCGGGCCCCATCCCCCCAAGATCAGTTTGCCAGTTCTACAATTCGATATAAAAGGAATCATACTATATGTACTCTTTTGTGTCTGGCTTTGTTTATTTGACATAATATTTTTGAAATTCACCTATTATCTCACATGTGCCAGTGTTTATCCTTTTATATTAGTACTAGAGGCCCGATGCACGAAATTCGTGCATGGTGGGGCGATCCCTCAGCCCAGCCTGTGCCCTCTCACAATCTTGACCCCTCGAGGGATGTCCGACTGCCGGGCCTAAACAGGCGGTCAGACATCACTCTTGCAATCCAGGACCCCTCACTCCTAACTGCCCGCCTGCTCGCTCCTTACCACTTGGCTCACTGCTCCTTAGTGCCCGCCTGCTCACCCCTTACCACCTGGCTCACCGGCTCCTTGGCGCTGCTGCAGAGGCGGGAGAAGCTCCCACCACTGCCGCTGTGCTTACCAGCCATGAGCCCTGCTTCTGGCTGAGCGGCGCTCCCACTGTGGGAGCACACTGTCCACTCGGGGCAGCTCCTACTTTGAGTGTCTGCCTCCTGGTGGTCAGTGAGCATCATAGCAACTGGTTATTCTGGTTGTTCTGGGCATTCCGCAGTAACGGTTTGGGCTTTTCTATATATATATTATTTTCTGATAGGAGAATACTATAGGTTGTTTATTATATATCCTTTTATTGGTGGGTATCTGAGATTCCTGGCTTTTGATCCCAGGAAATGAATTTTGAAGATGGTACCGTAGCATTCCACTTAAAACTATACTGTTTCTTGTACAGTTATTTCTTAACAACTATACTTTTGAAAACTCTTTAATATTTACTTGCTAATTTTATAACTTAGATGTTTGCATCTCTGCCTAACTTGAGCAAAATTTTTGGACTTTATTAACCCTTTCTCTGAAGACCAAAGAACATTGCTACCTGCTTCATTTCCCCACCCCCTTAGGATCATCTCAGGAAATGTCACAGAAAGTGTGTGTATAGTGTCTACAGACTGGACTGAAGTCTGTAGTCATTCTTTTCTTTATAGAAAAAGAAAGTAAAGTTAATTTTTAGTCTGTGGAACAGGTTCTATTGGGCTATTAGAGCTATTGAAAAAGTAGGATTAGCATATATTTTTGCAACAGTTTCATATATGCCTTAAGGATGATGTATAAATGCACAAACTTAAAGAGAACAGGAAAGTTGCTTTTTACAAAAATGGTTTTGAAGTTTTTCTGCTGATTCTTGTCCTGCGACATCATGAAGAGTCAGATAACTGCACATAAGCACATAAGCAACTAGTCATAATGATGTGTTGGTCAACCACAGGCCACATATAATATGATGGGTCTAAAAGACTATGGTGGAGCTGACAAATTCCTATTACCTGGTGACATTGTAGCACACACATTACTCATGTGTTTGTGATAATGCTGGCTTAAGCAAACCTAATGTGCTGCCCTTGTATAGAAGTACTAGAGGCCCGATGCACAAAATTCGAGCAAGGGGCCTGGCCCACTCTGCCTCGGCAGCTTGCCTTGGTCCTTGCAGCCGTGGTGGCTTGCCTCAGCCCTCACTGCCCTGGCTTCGTCTGGAAGGTCATCTGGAAGGTCGTTCAGCTGTCCGATCTAATTAGCATATTATGCTTTTATTATTATAGACTAGAGGCCCGATGCACAAAATTCATGCAAGAATAGGCTTTCCTTCCCCGGCTGCCGGCAGTGGCTTCCCTCTGGCACCTGGGACCTGGGCTTTCCTCCAGCCGCTGGCACCCGGGACCCAGGCTTCCCTCTGGCCGCTGGCAGGCACCTCGGACCCGGGCTTCCCTTGCAGCCCCGGCTTCGTCCGGAAGGTCATCCGGAAGAATGTCTGGTTCATTTAGCATATTATGCTTTTATTATTATAGATTATTATAGATAGCACATATAATTATGTAACGTACATAATACTTGATAATGATAATAAATGATTGTTACTGGCTTATGTATTTATTATTTATGATACTTATTATTTTATTATTTTAAAAAATATTTTTATTGGTTTCAAAGAGGAAGGTAGAGGGAGAGGGAGATAGAAACATTAATGATGAGAGAGAATCATTGATTGGCTGCTTCCTGCATGTCTCCCACTAGGGATCAAGCCCGCATCTTGGGCATGTGCCCTTGACTGGAATTGAACCAGGGACCCTTCAGTCCACAGGCCAATGCTCTATCCACTGAGCCAAACTGGCTAGGGCTTAATTATTATTTTAGAGTGTAATCCTGCTTATAAAGAAAAGTTTTCTGAAAAATGGTATGCCATGTTACATGCACCATAGTCATGCATCTCGTAGTTATCTTGTCTCATGATTGCATCATTTTCCCTTGTGCTTGGTTAATCTCATGTTGTGTTGTATAGTAACATGCTGTACAGGCTTGTAGCCTAGGAGCAATAGGCTAACCATAGGCCTAGGTATGTGATGGGTGGTTCGGTCTAGGCTTATGTAAGTGCACTCTGATGTTCACACCATGACAAAATTGCCTAATGACGCATTTCTTAGAATTGTGATTTCATTTTTTACCATAGCACTCCGGGTTAGGGAAACGTGGACTTCCTCATACTGGCATCATATTGTGTGTGTTTTTTCAAGCTCACAAAAGTACTTTTTATTTGAGGCAAGGAGGATTGTAGTTCCAAGCAGCCGCAATGCAATTGTTAGTGGCGCTCTTTTTCACTTTGTGGATTCAACTGAGTCAGAAAAGGGTATCGAGGTTGTACTTTGTCTGGACAAGAAGGGCAAAGAAAACTGGAAGAGACCGCTGATCCACTCAGACTGCTCTTGAACCCAACGCCGGGTAGGCCATACCCTCCCTGGTGGTAAACAGGGCAATGCTACACTACATGTGGAGGAATGAGGCAGGAAGGACTGCAGCAGGTCACTTGGGGAGGAGCAGGCACCCACAGCTTCAAAACCCTTCTTTGAAGGGACAATTCCTGTCGCAGAAATAGCTCACCAGAGCACACACTCTCCAGCATATTTTAAACACATTTTGATATAAATGAAACCTTCTTATGCATGTCCAGGCCACTCAGATTATCTGCTTACCGAGGAGATTGCCATGGAACACTGTTCTTTAAAAGTTTGAATGTGCATTGGTAGTGCTACCTGTGCATACTAGCGGAATCCAATGCAATATCTTGACATCCTGATTGGGGAGATTTTTGTGGTGAAAGAGAACATTTTGTGATTGTTTTAAAACCACATGCATTTGGTATAAGGGGGCAGGGGGGGAAGCACCCATCCGTAGAGGTGAGGAACCTTTTTTCTGCCAAGGACCATTTGGAACATCATTCACAGGCCATACAAGATTATCAGCTTAAAAATTAGCCTGGTATATTTGGTCAAACATTTAATTAACTCACCCCGATGCCTTGGCAGGGCCAGGCCAAATGATTTTGAGATCCTCATTTGGCCCGCAGGCCGGACATTCCCCACTCCTGCTGTAGAACATAGCAGTTGTAAAGTATATATGGTAAGGCTGGTTAGGTCCTTGCCTGACGGACAGTACATTTTCTTGGAGGATCTTGGGGGGAGATAATAATTGGTAAATATTCATATGCGGTTCCAAAAGGATGTGCATCCCATTGCCCAAACTTGCTTCAAAAAGACCTCATGCAGTTGGACCCCCTCCAAAGCTTTTATGGAACAACAAAAGAGATGATCAAACTTGTAGCTGCTCAAAGAGAAGCAAGAAGAAAAGAATAAAATAATGACTTTGAAATCCTATAGAAAACTTCAAGTGGAGAGATGATGTCCTTTGAAAATCTGTGAATAAGAGCAACAACACCATTAGCTTTCTAAGAATTAGAAATTTGCCCCCTGCCTACTCCCAGGCTTGCATTTTTACATCTCATGTTCCTGCCAAGCAACTTGCTTTCCTATTTATGGGAACTGGTTTACTCTTTCTGCATTTTGCCTTCTTTCTTTTCTCTGAGAGGAAGCGCCATGATGAATTTAGTCATGTTTCCAGACCTTATGCAGCCATCCTATCTACAATCAAGCCGCACGATTTGTCCTTCATTTCATAAGAATTAGCATTAGATTAATTTTACCTTGTCTGTATTATTTTGGGATCCTTTTCTTTAAAAAACATATATTTTTATTGATTTCAGAGAGGAAGGGAGAGGGAGAGAGAGAATAGAAACATCAATGATGAGAGAAAATCACTGATTGGCTGCCTCCTGCACACCCCCTCCTGCACACCCCCTGCAACCCAAGCATGTGCCCTGACCGAAATCAACCATGACTTTCTGGTTCATAGGTCGCCGATCAACCACTGAGTCACACCGGCTGGGCTTCAGGATCCTTATTATTATTCTCTTATTCTTGTTGCTCACTGCTCTCCCGGTAGTTTATTGCAGCTACAGTAACTAGCAGCAGCAGCAGTGATAACACTAGCTGACATCTGTCCAGTGTCACTCAGGTACAGATGTGGTCCAGAGCATTTTGGGTGAAGTATTTCATGAAATCTCACTGCATCTCTATAATGTAAATACTATTATAATGCCTAATAATGTTTCATTGCCTAAATAGTTCTGATTTTGAATTATATTCCATTTTAGGTTAGGCTAATATCTTACTGAAATTTTTCTTTAAAAAGGGACATTTTGATTTATCCAATATGACTTATAAAATTATATACCAAACAATGTAGACCTTTTCCTAGTCAGGTCAAGAAATATTTAACAAATATACTCCCCCTGCAAATTCTTGATGTTCATATAGCATTACGTATAGTAAGGTATCTCCTAAGTTGAGAATGAAGTTGGGTCTGGAGTACATATGTTCCTAATCTCTGCGTATCTGAAATAAGGAATTTTGCCATTCTGTTTACTTTTCAGTGCTTTGAAATGAGAGCTTAAATTCTTGAGCTCATAATTCGTACAGGCAATATAAACTTGACCCCATCCAGTCTTCTCTGTTCTTTATGTTAATAGTGTTGTAGTCAGTCTGATCCAAACTGGTTTTTATTAGACAATATTAGTAGCTGTGCTTGTGAAGAAAAGCAGTAACAGGGCCAGGGCCATGGGGTTTGTGTGGGGGTAACCATAGTATAAGGAGGTTGTAGGGGATGTGAAGGATTGAGGTTTAAAAATGTGTTAACTAGCCCTGGCCTGGGGCTCAGTTGGTTGGAGCATTGTCCCTTACACCAGAAAGTGGTGGGCTCAATCCCCAGTCTGGGCATACAGGAGGCAAACGATCTATGTTTCTCTCTCACATCGATGTTTCTCTCTCTCTCCCTCTCTCCCTCCTTCCCTTCTTCCCTCCTTCTCTCTCTCACTCTGTCTAAGATCAATTTAAAAATGTGTTAACTATATGCTTAGGGAACTTTGAAAAATTTTGGAAACACATGAATGATTTGGGATGGCAAATTTTCATAGAAAAGAAGGTATTTGTGATTTGTGTTTTCTAATATCTTATCATTCTTATATGTAGATATCTTAGTTTTGGTAAAAATTAAATTGCTTTGTAATTATTTGTTCCTGATATGCTGTATATTTCATAAAAAGTTTTATGTAATGGCACATCTACATTTTCACCATGTAGTTATAATTTTTTATTGTTGTGGGAATGATCATATTAATTTTTTGAGTATAATAAAGAGTTATATGATAGGTCATTTCCTATTTATTAATGTTCATGTTTATATTAATATTTTAATGTTAGTTTTTGTTCAGGAAGATGGATTCAGTTTTTCATTTTGGAGATAAAATTGACAATCACATTAAAAATAAAAGCCCTCAGTACAAGAGGGTTTATTTATTCTCACTGAGTTTAAAACAAAGGATGAATGGGTATTTGTAGTAGTTGGATGATTTTTAATAAAGTATGTTTTAAAATTATGGTAAATTTTCAGCTTACAAATAAGTAGATAAGAGAAAAACATATCCCTGCTACACTATCTTACTACAGCCATGGCCACTTCCTGACTTTGCTTGCTTGAATA
The DNA here is from genome assembly GCF_027574615.1 of Eptesicus fuscus. Lineage (NCBI taxonomy): Eukaryota > Metazoa > Chordata > Mammalia > Chiroptera > Vespertilionidae > Eptesicus > Eptesicus fuscus. The sequence continues at coordinate 82,510,549 of NC_072483.1, read as the reverse complement.
CGAAACCTATGCCCCAAAATCCTTGGCTCAATTTGAAGCAAATCTCAGATGTCATATTTCATTCTTAAATGTTTCTGAACATGTCTCTAAAAGATAAGGATTCTTTTTAAAATATATATATATATTTTATTGATTTTTTACAGAGAGGAAGGGAGAGAAATAGAGAGCTAGAAACATCGATGAGAGAGAAACATTGATCAGCTGCCTCCTGCACACCTGCTACTGGGGATGTGCCCATAACCAAGGCACATGCCCTTGACCGGAATCGAACCTGGGACCTTTCAGTCCGCAGGCCGACACTCTATCCACTGAGCCAAACCAGTCAGGGCGAGGATTCTTTTTAAAGTATCACCATATCATTTCAAATTTAAAAACAATTTGACATCATCACTTTATAGATCAAGGTTTAAATTTCACTCTCATATATTTTTATAGTTAGCTTTCTTGAATCAGGATTCAAACAAGGCCCACACATTACATTTGATTCATATCTCTTAAGTCTCTTTTATATATGGGTCTCCCTTTCTCCTCCTATTTGTTCTTGCAATTTATTTCTTGAAGAAACAGGACCATTTTTCCTCTGTTGTTCTCTGTAGTCTGTCTTTTGTTGATTTGCATTCCATTATTGCATTCTGTGTTTATCATGTTTTTCTGGTGTCTCTATTTCTCTAAAGTGATTTGTCCTGGAAGTTCAATCAAATGTTTTTGTTGGGGGAGTAGGAATATTTCATAGCTATTTTCATGTATCTTAACTTGGTTTTATATTTGCATCTTTTTTTCTCTAACATATCTTGCTTCCTAAAGAATTAACATGATTTGTTTGGAAGTATTATCTATTTGTCCCTTAAAGAGATAGAGGCCTGGCTCACAGGTCATGAGGCTAGGGATGTTGAGAAGGAATTTCAAGTTCAGTGTCAGTGAGGGGCAGATCTCTGGGCAGAGTTCCATGGGCCACATCCCTACAGGGAGGTGTTAAAGACAGGTCACTTAAGAGAGTGATAGCAGGGGTATAAGACATAGAAGAGGTCGGGCTCTGCCAATTTACCCGTCACCTGTTTACAGTCCTGTAAAATCGGGGTAGTGGTAACCTACATCCCAAGTCTTTTATGGAAGATAATACATGGAAAAATACTGTGTAAATTATTAATGTATCGTAATAGAAATAATTTCCCCATCTTATTAAAAAATAATGAGTTTTTGAACCACTGGACTTTTGATTAGCTTTTTTGTCACGTTTTGTTTATTCTTACAGGGTATTTTTTGTTGTTTTTTTTTTTTTTTTGTTAGGTTGCTGGGATAGCCTTCATAATTTATCTTCTTTAACTGAACTTCCTTGTAGTTTGATTTATATGTTTGTGGACTTCTCTTGAGGAGAATACTCAATGGCTTAAACATTTGTTTGGCTTAAATATTACATATTTTTGTTTTAATTAATTTCTAATATAAATTGAGTATAGAATGGAGGATTAAAGAGAAAGGGACTTTTTCATCAAAGCCTGTTTCTTGTTTTTGGTAATGCTTCATTTCTTTGGTTCAGTGTCATGGATACGGTAGACGCCAGAAGTGTATGTCTGTGGGTATAGCTAACTAATCTTTTCGTTTGGTGGGATCTAACTTCAGAGTTATGACTTCATAACATGGAAACAAATGGCAAGTACAGATCAAGTAACTGGACACACTGTTATGTGCTTGGCGTTGCTAGGCTTGTTATCAATATTTGGCTCATAAGCTTTCTTAGCCAAGACTCTAAAGATCCAGGTGGTATTTTTTTAAAAATTATTTTAATATACTCAAACCGGTTTTCCCCCTCTATCTTGGGGCTGTTTATCCACTTGAGATCTGATGGAAAGTGGCCAGCACGCCTTCCTAATTGTACAGGTGCTTCCTTGGCCCTGCCTTCAGGAGCCCTGCTCTGTTTCCCTCCCGCCAACCTATGCTCTTACAGGCCCCAAATTTGTCTTTTCCCCTGGTTTTGTAGCCTTTGCTTTATTCTAGCCTAGATTCCTTATGGTTAGCTTTCTTTCTAATTTCTTATCCTGGGTCAATGATAATTACCTAAAACTTACACCTTATTGTTTTTCAAATATATTCTGGCTCTACCAGCATTTATAGCCAACCTATGCTATTGGCAGTGGCCTTCTCCTTGTAGCCTGGGCTTCTACTAGTAAAACACGATTATAGTGTTTCTATATAGAGTTTCATAACACTCATTTGAAATTTACCAAAAGTTACTACATCTCTATAAGGAGTTAAAAATTGTTGTTATTCTTAAATATTTCTAGTATGAAATAAAAGAATCATATTACAAACCTTTGGAAAAGAAAGGAAATAGATAATTGTATTATTCTTTCATACTCATCATTATTATTATTTTTAAAATATATTTTATTGATTTTATACAGAGAGGGAGGGAGAGGATAGAGAGTTAGAAACATCGATGAGAGAGAAACATCGATCAGCTGCCTCCTGCACACTTCTTACTGGGGATGTGCCCACAACCAAGGTACATGCCCTTGACCGGAATCGAACCTGGGACCTTTCAGTCCACAGGCCGATGCTCTATCCACTGAGCCAAACCGGTTAGGGCCATACTCATCATTATTCATGCCTTTTTTTCCTTGTGGTCCCATCACCATTTATTTTTATATACAGTTGCTGTAGAGTACACTTTTTTAAAATCCTTACCAGAGGATATCTTTTCCATTGATAGAGTGGAAAGGAGGGAGGAGGGGGAAAGAGAGAGAGAGAGCTAGAGAGAGAAACATCCATGTGAGAGAGACACATCAATTGATTGCCTCCTGCACTGGCCCCTACCAGGTTTCAGGAACTTGCAACCTGGCTCCATACGCTTGACCAGAAATGGAACCCACAGTCTGTGGGCCAATGCTCTAATCACTGAGCAAACCATCCAGGGCCTAGAGTACATTTTAGTTGTTTATATCCACATGACAAATAAACTCAAGATTTATATGTTTTATAGGATTTATAATGAACACTGAAAGAAAAATTTTACAAGTTTGTTCTTACGGTAAAAATGTAATAAATTTTAAAGGTAGATACATTATTTGAATTTTTACGAAGTCTCTAAGTATTATACTCCTGTCCCACTATTAACAGTTCATTTTATTCCTCCCATATTTAATATACCTCTAGATGTGATATAACCATCAGTTTAAAAAATGTATACCATCTGAGATATGTGCATAACCTACCTATTTCCTTTATGTTCCCTTATTATTAGGCATTTACCAATTTCTAATATATTACTATTGTAAACACTTAGGATGAGCATTTTTGTGCATATAGTCTTTTCATATTTTGGATTATTTCTTTAGATTAAAACCCCAGAAGTAAAACAATGAGGTTAAAAGTATTAATATTTTACTACTCTTAATTTACATTCCTGAGTAGCCTTCTATGAGGTTGCAAACATTTATGAAACCTTTAGCAAGTTGCTCAGTTTCTCCCCTGTCACCCAGTCCTACCACCACGAACATTGCTCATTTGTTGGAGGTTTAATATTTCCTTTGAGCTTCAAAATGGTTCAAGTCTCTACTTTAGAAGGTTCCTTAGATTTTGAAAAGGAGAATGAAGATTTACTGCAGTGGGGCAGGCACAGGAGAAGGATACAGAAGAGAGGTGAGGTCATGGAAGACCCTGGCAGTAGAGGTGGCGGGTGTGAGTGAGGGAGGCAAAGGAAAGTTGCTTTCCTGGCATTATTTCTGCCCACCTTTGTCTAAACTGTAGATGTGTCTGTATCCTATGCTAAGGAATAAACCCATGACTGAATTTTAAAAATGAAAATCACCCTCAGCAATCAAGCTGTGCATTTGCTCATAGAAAAAAATTGGAAAGATACAAGCCGTGGTTTCTCAGTTTCTATAGAATTGATTGTGATGTGTATACTTTACTGAAGATGTGGTAACTGGGTTTCAGAGTTAGGAACCTGCTGCATGCCAGGCACGTACAAAGGTAGAAGTTTGCTATCTCCCAGCAAATCATTAAAGATTGCTTAGCAACCCTGTACGTTTATGAAGATGATTTCATAGATATCATCTACTGCTTTATGTAACATGATTAGGCATGCCAGTTGGGTTCTCTGAGTGAATGTGGTCCGGGGCAGATGAAGAACTGGAGAGCTGCGATCTAGCACTGCGATGTAGTGAATTGATTTTCACACGTTGAGTATTGCTGCTTGCTACATATATATATTTAAACTGGCTTTAGCTAAGTGTAATTTTGTTATCTAGAGCAAACTGGACTTTGGAAATGGTATATTTGTGACCATTCAAGACTGTAGTAACAAGATTTTACACAGTTCTAATGAAAATAGACATGTTGAGCCCTAGCTGGTTTGGCTCAGTGGATAGAGCATCGGCCTGTGGGCTGAAGGTTCCCAGGTTCGATTCCGGTCAAGGGCACATGCCCGGGTTGTAGGCTCGATCCCCAGTAGGGGCTGTGCAGGAGGCAGCCGATCCACGATTCTCTCTCATCATGATGTTTCTATCTCTCCCTCCCCTTTTCTCTCTGAAATCAATAAAATATATTTAAAAAGAAAGAAAGAAAATAGACATGTTGAATGTAGCATTAAGCCATTTCATTATTCTATTGGTTATGCTATCAGAAGCCCTTCTAAGATAATTTTTTTTGCCTTCAAATGACTGTGCATTAATTACACCTTGTGTATAGTATGTATTCTCCATGGACAGCTGACTTGGGTGCTCATCAACAAGATGTCTTCGGGCAAGTGTCTTTTTAATTCTTCTGAGGCTGGCTTTATCATCCATAAACTGTCTCTGACAAATTGGTGCCAACAGTACTCTGGGAACTCCAACTGGAGTGGGCAGAGGGCAGGCAGAGACCAAGCCTCAGGGTCCAGAGATTGGGAAACTGAACAGCAAAAATCTATGTGGGGTGGAGTTTGGAGGAAAACATTCCAAATAGTCTTAAAATTCGTCTGATTCATATAGACATTTCTAGCAGGAGGTGGGGAAGAACATAAAAATCAGATATATATTCTAGGTGTTCTGGTTGGTTGAAGACCAGGATTTCCAGAACAGAATTTCTAGGCAAGTTTGATTTTAATAAGGATGAAAATAAATATTACTGTTATTGATAACTTTTGTTTAGTGCTTACTCTGTACTAAGCACTCTGATAAGTATATATATATATATATATATATATATATATATATTCCAATTACTTCTGTCAATGGTGCTTTTTAAAGATAGATATTCTTATTATCTTTATCAGATGAGGATACCAATACCAGAAAGCTCCAGTGATGCGCTGTTTCAGTGTTGGGGATATGACATGGTGTGCAAGCTGTCTCAATCCAGTGCTGTAGTTTACCTGCTGTTCCCAAGGTCTGAGCTGAGTTTACCTGCTGTTCCCACCCTCTACTGTTCTTCCAGATCCACTCTTTACTTACCCTTCTCCTTACCACCTGGGTCCGGGAAGGTGGTGACCCTTTTGAAATGCATTAACAGGTACCCTTGTGCCTGGCTTCCAAACTGGTCAGCCAGTGGGAGGTGCACAGAGGGAGAACATAAGGCAAAAGGAGAGAATGATTAGAGCAATCCATATCTTGGTTCCCTCCCTGCCAGGTTGGCTGTGTATCTCAGGTCACGGAACCCTCTCCAGGATCCTGGTAACTGCTCTCTCTCCTTTTCCATTCAGGGTGTGGTCAATTCTTGTTACTATACCTGATGTACTGCACTGTCCCTTCTTGGTTATCATAAACCCTGCCCATGCATTTGTAAATAGGCCCGCATTAAATTCTCTTCAGTTACTCAGTTGGAGGGTGCCATTGCTTCTTGCCAGAACCCTGACTGACACACCAGCTCTCCATTGTAAGCAAATGAACCGCACTAAGATGAATGCTTGCATTGTAGGCAGTCAGCAAATATTCATTAATTATCTGCAAAGCCATGAGGCTCTGTGCTAGGTGTAGTAGGGTGACTGAAGAAGCAGGAGGAACAGGCCCTGCCCTTTTAAAAAACAAAAGGTTATCAAGGAAGATGCTGCATTTAAATGGACAATACGGGCAGCAAGGGCTAAATGCAATATGAATTTAGACTAGAGCGCTCTCTGCTCTGTGCTGGCAGAGGAAAGGATGAGCGGGTGCTTAGTTGGAGCTTTTAAGGACTGGTAACATTTAGTCAAAATGAAAGAAGGAATGTGCAAAATGTGTTTCTGGGTAATGAGAAGTTAAGTCTAGGTGGAGCTAAGGGCTCCTGAGAGGGAATAGTGGGGGGTAGGTGAGGTGTGCACTTATGTGTTGAAAAGCTATTTTTTTTTGGGTTTGTTTTTAATTAAAACAAACAAACACGGTTTGTACCCAAATTAGTGTTATACATATGGTTGTTCATGCCTGTGGTAAATTAAACCTGGTGTGATACATGTAATAATGCTTAGATTAGCCCCTCCCTTTTTTGGAGAGGAACCGGAGTTTCTTTGAGTATCTGTTGACTGTGTGTGTCAGGCCTGCTGTTGTGTTTGGACACACCACGGTTGTAATTCATACTCTTGGTTTAACAACACGTTTATATATAATTATCATTACTTTGTAATTACAGCAATAAAATCCATTCTGTGGGAACTATTCCAGTATTTAGAACACTGAGAATAGTGTGCTTAGTACCAGTTATCACAATGATTTTTCCAATGCTTGAATTTCTAAGAAATCAGCCTCCACTGAACTTCAAAACAAAACTCATGTCTAATGAAATGTCCCTTTTAGACATGGCAGCTCTCTGTAGAACCTGAAAAGGAAGACTTTGTCAAAAGAAATATTCACAAAATGACTTATGCTCTTTTATTTAGAAATATGAGGGGAAAAAAGAAATCATCAAACTCTCTCAGAGAAAAAATTCTGGAGGCTTGAATTATTAAGTAAATAATAGTATAAAGCTTTACCTTATTTAGAAATTAAGTTGGTTCAAACATAAACCTAAGGGTAGGGTGGAACTTGACAACTTGTACATATGGGACTGGTCGGCCCATTTGGTTCTTTGATTCCTCTTGGTTTAAAGTATTCCTTGGAAAGCTACATGGAATTCTATCTGAGCTTCTCTCCATGTAAGTATCTATTGTTGCACTGGTCTCTGCAACACTTAGACCCTGGCTCAATGGCCCCCAGTGAAGCCATTGGGCCACAGGAGGAAGGAGCAGCGGGACGAGGATATAAGCAGAGCAGACAACACAGTGCTGGGATAGGCAGAAACTGAAACACAGTTATAGTACTGCTTCTGATGAAATAGCTGTAGGGATTTAATGATGTATGCTTTTCCGAATAATTAAATGGATATCATTATGAGGAAGCTTGCACCAAAATTACTTGGAAAACTCTTTAGCTTGATTAGGGAATTTTCTGATTCCTGTCAATGGCAATAGTAGCATACAGACATCTGTATGAGGCTATAGCTATCAAAACATGCATCATTTATCAGAAGATTGAGAAATATATTCCTAACCAAGACCATCCCAGTATTCCTTCATCTTATCTGCTTATCCTCTTCCAGGAGATTCAGCTCTTCCCTTCCTACAATGAACGCTCTAGTCTTGTTCTGGACTTTACCCTCATCTCCAAACACTTGCAGAACGTCATTTCTTGGATATCTCACTGCCACCTCAGATATTTGCATGTCTAAAATAGAACTGAATATGTTCTTGCAAATTTGACTCCTTATATCACTTAAGAGAAGTTGTAAAAGGAAATACCAATTGCTTTCTTCTTCAAATTAGGAACTGCAAATTCTTTGACACCTTTTTCAACGAAAGTTCATTTATACAATGGTTGCATGAAATTAAAGGTTGATTGCTAGTCCCTCCTGGAGCCAACCCAAGGATAGAATATTAAAAAAAAATGACCCTGATTGAGAGGATGAAGTCAAAGGTCCATTGTCCAACATTTCATGTGTTGGTGCTGTTAGATTACCAGCCTTTAGGAGTCTTCCTGATCTCATGCCCCTTGCATGAATTCTTTAGTAACACCAGTTTACTTGTTTGTCCTCTGAATAGGGCTTGTCCCTTTCTCTACTCCTGTGCTCACACAGCCCATTCAGTTTAGAATGCTTTGATAGTTCTCTTTGCCCAGTGATCTTTGTCTACCCTTCAAAACCCAGTTAAGTCATACCTTCCTTGAATTCTGTCTAGGATGCCTCTTTTCCAAATGTTGTGTTATGTTTTCATGGGGTGATAGCTCTCTACTTAGGGACAGAAAGTTCCTTGAAGACAGGGGCAATCATTCCTTCATTTCATTATCCAGAGGGCCTGGAACACATTTCTAGCAAATGCTTTTGGTTGATCTTTTCTTTTTTTTTTTCTTTTTTTTTTTTTTCATTTCAGCCCTGCTGATCACTTTACCTTCATTTGTGATCTTGAAAGTCTTTACTTACCAAAAATAGACTTATTAATATTTATTACTGCTGTGTTAACTCAAAGTGAAAAATAATTCTAATGACTCTTTTAAAAATAAATGCAGATATTTTTGTTTTACTTTTCAAAATTAGAAATACTTCCCTGGTTAGATGGTTTGTATAATATTAAATTTTAAAATACTTTTACATTGGATACTAATAAAAGAAAAAGTGGAGAGCTTGTCGTAGGATTATTCCTAGGATAAATAGTCTTTTTCTTTAAGAATATGCAATTTAAAATATTAGAATACATTGAATCCTAACTGAGGTTTATTGTATATGAAATCATAACTCACGTTAAGAGTTGGATCTGCATGTATTTGCTGTATATTCTATGATACTCATAAAACAAAAATATTCCTCCCCAAGAAATAGGGTATAAACATAAAAAGGCATATTCGAACTCCCTTTCAAAGATTCAGAACCAGTAAAATTATGTTTCTGCTCTTGGTTTCCTTCCATTCCCTAAGATATACTCAGTGAAAGTTGAGAAGGAGAGGAATTTACTCCAGATGTGTTCCTTATCATTTTACACTTGTTCATACTTAATCTTCATTTCTTATTATTAAGAATGATGATTAATAACTTAATTCTTGCTGGAGAAACCAAGGTACACTGAAAATAATTGAAACTGGTTGAGAGCTTAATGAAGGGTATGCTTAAATCTTTCTAAACCCTGGTTTTTTTAGACCATATTTTTCCAACTAATTACATGAAACAAATGAGAGCATGATTATTCACTTACATATGAGTATTTGTCTGAAAATCATACTTAGAACACATAGCAAAATTAATTGAAACTCTTCACTGTACTAATTTAAGGAGTGTATGTTGTCATAATTTGCCTCCATTACTTTATTTCAATGATGTATTTTGCTAAGCTAAGATACATGCTGTTAAAACTCAAGAAGCTTTACAAAATATTTATTAATTAAAAAATTCAAATATAAGAACTTTCTGACTCTCTCTCTCTATATATATATATACACACACACATATACATATACATACATACATATATATATATATATACACACACACACACACACACACACACACACACACATTTGCTTTTCATATTTTCTATGTTTGGGGAGTATTTAAGTATTAACTGACACCTCTAGGTGCAAAGCCCTGTACTAGAAGCTATGAATGATTCAATGATGACTTAGACATGATCCAAACCTATTTGGCAAAGAAAGACAAATGTGTAACTATTATAAAATAATATACTATGGCAGATCATTTTTCTGATTGCTAGATGACATTAACTTTACATTTTGCATTTGGGACATGCTGGAATTTCATCTTTTGACCTTTATTCAAAGACACTTTGAAGACTAAACATTAAAAAAGACCCCCTTATTAAAATTCTTCCTGTCAAAATATTGCATAAGAGAACAGGCAAACTATAGTTGCTTTAAATAGTAAGTATAGGATTGAGTGCTAGGTGTAGAGTTGGTTTATACATTTTCTTTCACATTTCCATAGATAGAAATTTCCTACCTACTTCATTGAATTCTGCACAACATAAAAAGGATTATTCATTATTGCTCTTAAGTTTTTAAAACATCTATTGGTCTTAGTGAATAAATAGCCTGAAAAAAATTCTAAGAAGTAGTTTCTTCATTGTGTGTAGTCACTATGCAAGCCATTGCCTCTTGTCAATATGAGAGGTCATTCTTTTCCAGTGACCTCGAGGTTGAAGACTGGTAAAAGGAAGGTTGTTGCAGAACCCCCAGATGATGCCCTGGACAGTTATTTTTCTTTTACTTTCAAACCTTGGAGAAGTTAATACAAGTTAGATACCATTTTTATCATTATAGATTTCTAGAAATTATGGGTAATGCTCATGTTAGTTTCAAATAATTATTATTCATTTCCATTATGTGAGTTACTATTATTAAAAACACTGTGGCTCCAGGATCCAACAGAAGTCATCAGATTGAAGGATCCCAACTTTTATTTCCATGGTGCAATCTGTTATTATCAATGTGTCTATGAGTATTTTATTCCTATCTACTAACTTATGCGAAGAAATAGTCAAGTGCCCAATCAATCCTCATGATCTTTGCAGACATTTAAAAGCTTCTGGGTATTAAAATGCACTACCTGGGTTCCATTTCTTTGAAGGTATATATAGCAAATGGCTTAGTCCTTGAAAGTTTAAGTAGCCAGGCCAGCTTTCATGCTGTCTGAGATGTTTTAGCATTCTCGGGCTGTAAGCGGTGTAGATATGCTGATGTCAGAAAATGCTAAGTCCTCAATTTGCATTCTTAGATATGTTACTGCTTTGAGTGTTATGAAATGCTCTTGACCTCAGGAATAATCAATAGCAGAGATTTTAGCTTTCTATTACTTAGTTGGAAGAATCCTAGTAATTTTGACAAAATTGGACAGTAGTGTTGCATTCCATTACACTAATGTTTGGCTCACAAAGATAGCCTCAAAAAGGCATTTTTTTTTTCTGTATTCTCACCTGGCACTTTCCATGGCTGGCACTGGGAAGAGGGAACCTCTTTTATTTATGAAACAGCTGTCCTGGCCAGGGGTCTTTAACTCAACCCCAAGGGAGCTGGACAGGGAAGGCAAATGAATGAGGTAGACTATGTGAGGGCATTAAGGAGTGTTTGAGACTGGCCATGTGGAAGATACACAGATTGTGTGTGTGTGTGTGTGTGTGTGTGTGTGTGTGTGTGTGTGTGTACCTGTGTGCAGTGTGATGGGTCCATTTGATTACTTTACACTGAAATGCAGGCCCAGTTTTGACAGATTACATGTTTGTTTGTTTTTAATAGCTGCTGGAAAACCAGATTTCTATGCAAAATTTCCTATATTTAAAATATTGTGCACATCAAGCGAAACACTTTTATGGGTCAGACTGTGGTTTGCACTATGACCCAGACTAAACTACATGTGGATGGTAGCATCGAGACCATTTTATCATCATCTGAAGTGCTTTCATACATTATTTAATAGCCATATTCACTAACATTAATCTGTCTTTATAAACAGTGGGTATTATTTATGAAAAAGATTACAATACAACACCTAGGTCCAAGCCAAAGTTCCTTATCACACTAAGCATAAACTGGCAACTGTTACTGTTTAATGTAATTCGAACAATAATGTCATCCTTTTTCTCAGATTGGAAGACTCTGAGCTAAACCTATGTGCTGTCTATGTGGGGGCCTCAGAACAATGTGGTTCTACTGGAAAAAGCCCCTACAGATAACTCACCTCCAACCTTGAAGGTCTTTGCATGAGAAGAGGTGTGAAGTGCTTGCTGATTGCTCTCAGGGAAAGTCTCCAGATAATGTACTTGCTTTTCATCTGTTCTCCTTAGGGAAGATGCCATTCAAGAAATGTTTATTGAATATTGGATCCTCTAAATTATAAATTCCCATCCCTTGTGTTGTCTCCCTTGGTCTGAAGATTTTCTCCGTCAATCAATAGTTTCCATTTCAACCATGTTTATCATTGCAATTAACCATCTCCTTCCAGTTGGTCTTTGCAATTTTTTTTTTGAAAAGCAACAGTTACTTCCAAGTCTCCTAAAGAGATATATATTCCCTTTCCACCCCGTCATTAAACATTTAAAACAAAGAAAGTTATTTTATTGAATACCTATAGCTAGCCAGTTAATATGCAAAGTTGGAGGGGAGCAGGAAAATAAATAAGACATAGAAATGTATGCCTCTAAAAATGATGCTAACATACTGTTATGTCAATACTGTTGCTGGCAGGAGTTCAGATGGTATATAATAAATCATCAGTAGATCAAGTGACATCTAGTTAAGTGCTGATCTGGGCTCTGAAAAGTTCCCAAAGTGTATCTGTGAAGTGACTACTCCTGTACTAAATTACATTCCCTTAAACAAGTTACTGCTTTTCCTGTTCAGTAACCTCACCCCTGCTCCATCCCCATGACATTTCCTTTGCCCTTTATTTTCTTTTAGTAACATAACTAATTTCTGCTAATAATAGCAAGAGTGTGATCCTTTATAAATCCTAGGGAAAAGTGCTACCAAAATCTAGCTTGATTTTAACTCAGTATAACTTTAATTTTAAAGTATTAATGAATGAATTTGCAAAACATGCAATGTTGCTTTGTGAGATATGTCAAAAATGAAACTATTAATTCTCAAAGTGTCATAGAACTTTGGGAGCAGTCCAGTAGGAGTTTAAACCCTATTTCCTTCCCTCACAAAGTCTGAATACTTCCTTCTAATTGAGTAATTGAATGTTGATGCTTTGATCAGAGTTCTGCCATCTAATTCCTCTGCTATTTCTACAGGTCAGGACTCCTTTTTTTATATATATTGATTTCAGAGAGGAAGGGAGAAGGAGAGAGAGATAGAAACATCAATGATGAGAGAGAATCATCGATCGGCTGCCTCCTGCATGCCCCACACTGGGGGTTGAGCCCACAACCCAGGCATGTGCCCTGACAGGGAATCAAACCATGACCTCCTGGTTCATAGGTCAACCACTGAACCATGCTGGCTGGGCCAGGACTCCTTTTAAGTCAGGCTAGTATTTAGCTGTTACTACTCTTCTGAATAACTGGTAAATCCAAGGACCTTGTTCAGGCTCTCAGTTCCTCCTCAGTCATGCCATTTTGTTGTTTCTAGGAACAGGTAGTAATCCTTCCTCCTTCCTATCTCACCACCCAAAGAATGTCCTGGGAAAGATTATCCTGTGACATCATTTATCCTAGATGGGAGTGCTCAGCGCTCTACCAGACGTGACCTTGGTGCTGATGACTTCTCTATTCCCGCTTGCTGTGTCTCCCTCCTGCTAGACGAGAATACTTGGGAGGAGTGTCAAGTACAAATTGGTAGTTACAGAATAGTCATGGGGATGTAAAGTACAGCATAGGGAATATAGTCAATAATATTGTAATAATTATATATAGTGATAGGTGGGCACTGAAAATATCAAGGGGGCCACTTAGTAAAGTGTATGCTTGTCTAACCACTATACTATACTCCTGAATGTAATACAAAATAATACTGCAAAAAAAAAAAAAAAAGAAAAAGAAAAGAAAAGATGTTGCTGTAGAAGGCCTTGGAGTCTCTGTAGTCTACAAGAGTGAACCCAGCTACAATTTGCTTTCCCTTTAAAAAAAAAGTGTACCCAAGACATTTAATAATCAAACCAAGTACTGCATGACTAGAGGCAGACTAAGCCATGATAATCAGACACCCTTTCTTTTGGAATATAGTTCTCTGCTACAGGGGTGTTCAAACTTTGGTCTCAGGACCTCTTTGCTCTCTGAAATCCTTGAGGACCTCAATGAGCTTAAAGTCATATGCCTTATATTTATTCATATTTTAGATTAGACATTAAAACTGAGATATCTCAATTATTTTAACATTTTATTCATAAATAAACCCACTGCATGCTAACAAAAATAACATGTTTTTTAGCAGTAACTATTTTTCAAAACAAAAAAATTAGTGAGAAAAGTATTTTTATTTACATTTTCACATATCTTTTTAATATCTTACTTAATGGGAGATGGCTGGGCTCTCAGATTCCTTTTTGCATTCAGTCTCTTTTGATATGCTCCTTTGGTTGAGGTTTATGATGGGTGGGCATGAAAATATTGAGGGGAGATATATATCTATATATCTATCTATCTATCTATATATCTATCTATCTATATTTGGGAAATTGTGTATATTCTTTTTTATAATTACACCATAACTTGACAAATGGTAGTTTAAGGATTTTTTGGCAAGGAAAAACCAGAAACCATATCAATTAACTTTTAATCCTCTATTAACTTAAAATCCATTGGTCTATCTTGAATTCTGAATGGATGTTTTCACTTAGACATTATTTTGTAATGTCATACAATTGTCCCTTGGAAAATATTGGTAAGATGTTATGCAGATTTTCCAAATACTAACATATGTCATTGTATGAATCAGAATTATGTTAAATAATATCACCACCAATCTTATCATAAAGATCTTTTTGTATTGGGAAGCTGTGAAACGCATGGCGGTGGATACAAGTTATCCAAAATTCTAATTTTCACTTAAATGCTGGAATTTTATTATGGACAAAGAATGCTATCAATTTTCCTTGATGTGTCAGGCTAGCTTTATTAGTTTTCAAAAAAAAAAAAGTCAATTACCAAACCGTGACTTCACTATATACCATGAAGAAGTGGAATATGCTACTTTTCTCCCTTTATCCAAGGACGAAGACTAAGCAAATAGTTCCATTTGCATCTGCCACATTTTGGTAATTTTTCCTCTCAATTTGCCATTATGAGTAGGTAGCATGAGCTTTCTCTGAGCTGTAACCTCAATATCCTTATCCCCAGCCTGGTCTTACCTGTTGGCTCACCCACCCCTCCTGCCCATCAAGTGCCTGTGCTACCATCCTGCTTGGAGGCTTTCACTCATCTTCCTGAGGTTCCCCATAGCATATCCTGAGCTCTGCGTCCAGACATCCTTCCATCAAATTCTAATGCTGCTTTGGTGAAACTGTAACCCTGTCCTTGGTTACAGCGTCAGTCCTTAAAGATATTTGTTGAACTCACACCCATACTGTGACATATAACTGCTAAGGGCAAGCACACTTCTGGAAGCTAGTATCATCTCTATTTTTTCTAATAGTTATGTTGACCTTACCAAATGAAGAAAACGATTTCACTGATTAGAGTTTGTTTTGATTTTAAAATGTGAACATGAGATTGAAGGCAGATGGATAGACTGTGAAGTACTGGACAGGTGGGGTTGGGCCTGGGCTGCAGACTCCAGGGGTGGTTCCTCCACGTTCTTGGACCTTGTGTGAGGTGTGCTGCCTCTTGGAGCCTTCTTCTCCTCGTCTGTATAAGAGTGTTAGTGATGTTTACCTATAAAGGTTGCAGTGAAGATTAATCTCATTGTGTGTAATAAAGTAGCTTCCACAATGTCTCACAAACAACAGATAACAACTATTTTACAAATTATAATAATTTATTCATTTAGTACTTAGACATGTACCAGGCCTAGTTTTAACTGTCACATACAGTCACATTATTCTAGAATGAAATGGTGCCCTTAGAAAAGTGGTGGTTTGGCATGTGTGCATTAGCTAAAGTTGTAAAACAGATTTTTACTTCTTCATGTAATGAATAGCAGATGAGAAACAAAATGCAGTAAATCTTTTTTTCGGTATCCAAACATGACAGCAAATAAACTCATGTTTTTCAGAAAATAAGGCCCTTAATTTGATGGGATTTTTATTTGATCCACACACAATCTAAGGCCAATATTGTTTCTTTAATACATTCTAACCTCATTACTTTCTAATCTCTTATTGGCTCATTGGTTAATCATACCAATGGGTAGGTTTTATTCTGATAATTTCTATTTTTTTATTGTTGAAATATAATTGATGTATGTCTCGTTATGTATGTACAACAGAATGATTTGATATTTGTATATATTGTGAAATCACCACCACAATACACCTGGTTAACATTCATCATCATAGTTACACTTTTTTTTTTCTTATGATAAGATCTTTTTTAAAAATACATTTTTATTGGTTTCAGAAAGAGGAAGGGAGAGGGAAAGAGAGATAGAAACATCCATGGTGAGAGAGAAAATATCTCCTCCTGCACACCCCCTACTGGGGATCGAGCCCAAAACCTGGGCATGTGACCTGACTAGGAATCAAACTGTGACCTCCTAGTTCATGGGTTGATGCTCAATCACTGAACCATACCAGCCCGGCATGATAAGATATTTTAAAATCTAGTTTCTTAGCAACTTTCAAATGTGCAGTACAATATTATTACCGATAGTCACCAGGCTGTGAATCTCCATTCTTTTTTCAAATCTCAAAAGTAGATGACAAGGCAAAAAATACCTGGGGTGATAAAACTGAATATGAAATTAAAGTATCAATTGCTTGTTCTCATATGCTAGACTTTTTCCAAGTCATGGAGAAATACCTTTATTTTCATCTGGAAGTACCTATTATGTGAGCATGTACCAAATGAGCTGTAGAAATTGTGGCCTGCAAATACATAAAGCAAATACAATTCTTGCCAGCTGGGCGTAGCTAAATGCACACCACTCTCCCTGTAAGTTAGTCATTGAAAGTGAACTTTTGCTCATTGGCCTAATGTACTGAAGAATGCTGATTTTCCTGTTTGACATGGTAGTGAATGGTAATGCATTGTATAAAAGTACTTATGAAAGGATATTTTTATTTTCCCATTTAAAAAATTGATTCTGGTTTTTAAGGAACTTTCCTTATAAGCTCCTATGGGCTCTGGCGAAATCCATTCTGAAGAACCTAAGGCAAATAGCTTCTGAGAATATGAACTCATTAGCAGGCCTTATTCCTTTGGCTATATTTCCTGGTAATAGTTTTCTCTAAGATATGTGTATGTCAGATGGCAGTAGCAGTAAGAATTTTTCTCCTGTGCTTATTAGTGAATACATACAGGATGAGGGAGAATGAGGCAGTTCAAGGAGTGATCAGCATCCTCTAGCTCTCTCCCTTTCTTTACCCTATTTTTTTATCATGTTTATTGGGCATTCATTTTAAAGCCTGCATTTAATAGGAACTTTGGCATATGTAAATATTTGATGTAAATATTTGCTGGATTCAGTTTTAGCAACTTTTAGCATTGCTCTAATGAAGAAGATTGCAGAGACAATGTTTGTGCTGATTTTGAAATGTTAGAGAAAGACAAGTATCACATGATCTCATATGTGGAATCTAATGAACAAAATAGACTGATGAACAAATTAGATCCAGAGACACGGAAGCATGGGACAGACTGCCTAATTTCAGAGGGAAGGCAGGGATGGGTGGGTGGAAAGAGATCAACCAAAGAACTTGTATGCTTATATGCATAACCCATGGACACAGACAATAGGGTGGTGAAGGCCTGAGTTAGGGGTGAGGGGAGCAGGGGTGGGCAAGAAGGGGTCAATGGGAAAAAAAGGGGGATATAATGTAATACTTTCAATAATAAAGATTTTAAAAAAGAAATTTGATAACTGATTGAAATGATTGTTTTGTTTAATCTCTTTATTCATGTATTAAATATTTATAGCACACAAAAAGTATATTGGGGGTGTGGCTTCTTAAAACCCTGCAGTGTATTAATTAATTATGTTTATGGCTGTGATTTTCTTGATTTTTTTTAACTTTGTTCTTTAATACAGACTTTTAAAATTCTTTAAAAAGTACAAAATGTCCCCAGTTTAGGATTTGAAAAAAAAATTCTATCTATCTATCTATCTATCTATCTATCTATCTATCTATCATCTTATCTATCTATCTATCTATCTATCTACCCATCTATCTAATATTCTATCTATCATCTATCTATCTATCTATCTATCTATCTATCTATCTATCTATCTATTTATCTATCATCTATCTAAAATTTGGGAATGGTGTTGGCATAGTCCTGAAGAATAGGCCATGCTGTTGACCATATGAAAGCAGAAGTCTGCCCCAAAGTGCCCCGCCCTACAGCTGTTTGGCTCCTGTTAAAAGGGCTGCAAGGGCGCTGCCAACAGAACAAGTATAATCTTCCTGGCATGGCGTTCCTGTGCCATCTGGTTCAGGGCTGTGGCCCCACACCCCATGGCAGATTTCCTTATTTTGGAGGAAGTGAGCCACATTCATCAACCAGTGGGTATAAAATTCTAATCATTCCAACTTTCCATGCCTGTGGACCCTTCTAATTTACACAGAGCTGAGCCAATTCACTAGACCATGTCTCAGAAAAATTGGGCTATGATCTTGGCTCTGCCAGAGGCCAATTTTGTGACCTTAGGGAATATGTTCAATTAATCTGGGCCTTAGTTTCCTCATCTGCAAAATGAAGTAATTTGATTAAAGGCCTGCTTTGATGAATCAGTCAATGACAGCTAACTGATACTTTTCATAATAAAACGGTATTGCAAGGAAGTAGAATTACTGGGAAATGAGATTTAGCACTGACCATTGACATTCATTGATGTAGTTCTTACCAAGTTTTAGAGGATTTTGAGGGCATTATGGGAACATTTGGGCAATATGTGAGAAGCGGCAAACTCTTCAAGAATTCTGTAACTGTGACTTGGTCTTTGCATTGAGCCTAAAGCTGTTGAGTAACTATTTACTGAAGGGTGATTGAGTGTTTCCTGTTGCCTAGTAGTGCAGATTTCCTGTCTTGAATTTACCCTGGTCCTAACCATTCTTATTTCTAAACTAGAGGCCTGGTGCATGAAATTCATGCACAGGGGGTGGGCAGGGAAGACCCTCAGCCCAGTCTTCACCCTCTCAAATCTGGGACCACTCGGGGGATGTCCGACTGCCTTTCGTAATCTGGGACCACTGGCTCCTAACCGCTCGCCTGCCTGCCTGCCTGATCACGCCTAACCCCTCTGCCTGCCTGCCTAATTGCCCCTAACCACCTCTGCCTGCCTGATTGCCCCTAACCACCTCTGCCTACCAGCCTGATCACCCCAAAATGCTCCCCTACCAGCCTGATCGCCCCTAACCGCCTCTGCCTTGCCCCGCACCTGGGACTAGGATGTCCCTCCCTCTAGCCAGCCGCAGGCACCCAAGACCCGGGCTGGCTTCATCCGGGCTGGCTGCAGCAGCAGCCACAGGGGTGGGTGGCTTTGCCCAGGCCACAGCCAAAGGCTCCCGGGACCATGGGGTGGGTGGCTTGTCCCTCTCCTGGGCCACAGGCACAGCCGCTGGTGCCTGGGACTATGGGGTGGGCAGCTTGTCCCTCTCCTGGGCCGCAGGTGCAGCCGCTGGTGCCTGGGACTGCAAGGCAGGTGGCTTATCCCTCTCCTGGGCCGCAGCCTGGCTGGTCCCCATTCCTCTCTCACGAGCTCATTTGTGCCTGGCTGGTCCCCATTCCTCTCTCCCCAGTGTTGTGTCTGAGCCATTATGGTGTGATGGCATGAGGGTGTGACAACCATTTGCATATTAGCTCTTTATTATATAGGATAGGGTATTATTTGTATGGCAGTCACCAGTAATTGACTTTGCTGCTTGTTGAACGCATGCTGGTTTTATAATTCTGGACTGGGCTCTTTAGGAGGGGAAGTAAAGGGACTAAATTAAGAAGTTGAAGACATTGCACACATACTTGAGAAAGAAGCATGCTAACAACTGATCATAGAGGCAAAATGAAATAGATATAAGCAAAGCATGAGCAAGGTAATGTGGGGTCAGAGTAAAAAGAGAAGGTAATTCTAATTGGAGAAATTAATTCTCTGAGTTGAGCCTAGAGAGATGAGAGCAAAGATTAAAATTAGGTAATTTTAATAGATGTTCTTTATGAAGTTGAGGAAGTTCCCTTCTAATCCTAATATACTGAGAGTTTTGTGTTGTTGTTTTTTTAATGACTGGGTATTGTATTCTACATTTATTGACTGTTAACCAAGCCTTCCATACCTAGGGTAAATCTTAATTGGAGATCGTGGTGTACAGTTTTATATATTGTTGGATTCACTTTGCTAATATTTTGCTGTGGATTTTTACACATATGTTCATGAGAGAGATTGGTCTGCAGTTATAATGTTTCCAACTGTTTAGGATTAGGGTAATGCTGGCCTTATAGAATGAGTTATGAAATATTCCCTCTACTTCTATTCTTTGACAGAGATTGTAGGAATTTGTATAATTTCTCCATAAGCATTTGACTTGTTAAAGAACCCATCTGTTCTGGGTGCTTTCTGTTTTGGAAGGTTATTAATTATTAAATTAACTTATTTAATAGATATTGTCCTCTTCAGATTATTGATTGTTTTCTGTGTTTTGACAGATTGTCTTTTAAGGAATTGGTCCATTTCATCTAGGTTACAAATTTGTGGTCATAGAGTTGTTTATATTCCTTTATTATTTTTAGTATGTCCATTGGAGCTGTAGTGATGTCCCTTCTTTCATTTCTTATATTAGTAATTTGAGTTCTCTCTTTTTTCTTAGCATGTCCAAAAGGCTTATCAGTTTTATTGGTCCTTTAAAAGATTCAACTTGGTTTCATCAATTTTTCTCTATTGATTTCTCATTGTCAATTTCATTGATTTCTACTCAATTTTTCTTTCTTTTTTTTCCTGCATACTTTGGATTTAATTTGCTCTTTTTTTTTTTTTTTTTTTAGTTTACTACCGTGAAAACTTAGATTATTGATTTTAGATCTTTCTTCTTTTCTAATGCATTCAATGCTATAAATTTACCTCTTAGCTCTGTTTTTTATATACTCCATAAATTTTTTCTCTAACTCTCCAGGTATTTTATGATTTTCTTGACTCCAAGTATTAACTCTGTACATTTGACTTACAATTCCATATGTCTTAGTCCTAATCTTTTTTTAAGCTCCATTCCCATATTTTAATCTCCCTATTAGATAGCTTAACCTTAATCAACTGGAAGCATCTCAAATTCAACACATGGAGAAACTATAGGTTGTCCCCAAAATGCATATGCACACTTTTAATAATTATAAAGGCATTGTTTATTAAAATAAATTTCATTTTTAAAACTGAGCTACTAGCTGTTAAAATATGTATACATTTTTTGGGACACTCTCTATATTCGTTTTTTCTAGTTTACTGTTTCTTCCTCCATGTTTTCATCTTTGTTACATGTCTTATAATTGATTCTCTTATAATCTTAAATTTGAGTGTGTTTTCTTTTATTTGTTTTTTTCAGCCCCTGCCTTCCAGGGACTCACAAATAGTGAAAAGGCTTTTTCAGTAGAATCTTTATTTTTTTAAATCCTCACATGAGGATATTTTTCCATTGATTTTTAGAAAGAGTGGAAGAGAGAAGGAAAGACAAAGAAATATTGGTGTGAGAGAAACACATCGTGCCCTTGACTGGAATTGAACCCAGGGCCCTTCAGTCCACAGACCAACGCTCTATCCACTAAACCAAACTGGCTAGGGCTGAAGTAGAATTTTTATATTCCCATTTATTCTATGCCTTTTATGTTTTGGACTCTGCCTTTATGCATGTAGGAGACTTTTAGAGATTTCAGAGAAGGATAAAGAAAGTATGCTTATGAGGTAGTTTTAAAGGGAGTCAAAGCTTGATTTTAACCCAGTGGTACCTTCATCAGACTTTGAGCTTACAAAACTATAATATAATAAATATGTGTTGCTTTAACAATAAGTTTGCTGTTACAGAAGCAATAGGAAACTAATAGCACTTTTCTTTATTTCTAATTGGCTATATGAAGGGCTTGGTTCTCATATTTTAGATACTAGGAATTTATAATTTTCCTAGAAAAATTAGCTTACTTTTACTTTATATCAAAGGCAACTATGCTCATTTTCAAAGAATGGGATTTCTTGCCTATACAAAATTGGGCTCAGTATGCTTTGCTATTGAATGTGATTATATCCACCTACATGTTTGTGCCCATATACACATTTGTAATATATATATATCTATATATTTCTCACTATATATGTAAAACATAGATATACTATATACATATAGAAACTATTATAAAATAATATTTTGGGATAATTTCCTATGTGTTTTTGCTTACATATCAAAGTAATCCAAATAATTTTGACCAATTGGGAAACCTGTAAAAAGGATAATATATTTGGCACCAGCTGGTTTGACTCAGTGAATAGAGCATCGGCCTGTGGACTGAAGGGTCCTGGACAGCTAAAGCATAAGTTCCCTGATAGAGAAACAACTTCTCCACTTTCCTATACAATTGGGCTTGATTGGGGTCAAGGACACATGCCTGGGGTTGTGGGCTTGATCATTGATGTTTCTCTCTTTCCCTCTCCCTTTTCTGAAATCAATGAAATATATATATGTATATATATTTTAAAAAGGGATAATATATTTGGACAGTTTTGTGATGTGAAAATTTTAAGGCATTTTTGGGGAGACTAGACAGGCAGTTTCTACCATTTGGTATTTTCATGTCCCTGCCATGCTTCTTCAACTTGACCAGTGGACTGGGCCCCCACTTCTATGCCCACATAAGGGACTCCTCTAAGGGACTCTTTTTCTGAGCTGTGATTGCAAATGGACTTGCCCCGGGGGTACAGATACTTGTTGGGAGAACCGATTTCCGTTCTCCAGGCCGCCACTGACTTTCCTCCTCAAGTCTTTGCTCAAATGTCCTCATTTCAATAAGACCTGACCTGACACCCTATTTGAAAATATAAGTCCTCTGTACCCCACCCTCCTTACCCTATTCGTTTTTTTTTTTTTTCCTGCCAGATCACATCACTTTCTAACCTACCATTTCACTTAATTGTTTATTTTGTTTGTTAATTACTGCCTGTTTTCCCTCCTCACTGATAATTTAAGCTCTATTCTTCCATGGATTCGGTTTTTCTCATCTATTTTTTTCATGGATGGTTGTAACAATTCAACACGTATTGTTGGATGTATGACTGCCATTGACATGCCGTATGTCAGTTTCTGCTTCTTTTCTCCTGCTCTTAGCTGTATCAAAAGGCCTAGGTCACAAGGTTAAATCTTTTGTTTTAGGATCAATGAAGTAGATTTTTCTGTTACAACATGAGTTCTTTTCTCCTCTTTCTTTGTTACTCATTTGTTTCTCCTTCTTTTGATTCATATGACAAACTTATGATGGATGCCGAAAGTAGTTTTAGGTGCCGCGTATAGGAAAGTGGAGAAGTTGTTTCTCTATAAGGGAACTTATGCTTTAGCTGGCGGAGGAGAACAAGCAATAAAAATTAACAAGCAATTGACTAAGGTAATGTAATGTTCGATACTGGCCGTGGGGGAGAGGATCAGCTTTAGATGGACAGGGAGGGCATCTCTGAGCATGAGGTGCTTGCGCTCCAGTTTCTACTTCCTTTCCTGTGCTTTCTGTGTTCCTTTTAGCTACATCTGTGACCCATTTCTATTGTTCTGGAGAAATGACTATGGGAGAAACTAAACTAATAGTGGTGGACAATAGTGTCCCAATACTTTTGAAAATCAAAGACAGATACTCCTTCACCATTCCTGTTACTGCCATACTGAAAGAAGTTTTACAATGAGCAGGAATAAAGTTGATGATTTCTTTATGTTACTTATTTTTATAAACACTGTCACCAATACTTCTTTTGATGTAAATTAAAATGCTCTTTTCTATGTCTAATTTCCTTGGTGATGGAGCATAAAACTCTGTGTGTGAGTAAAGAGTTAGAGGTCATGGTAGTTACCCGTAGGATGCTTTAAACTTCCTTCATTCATTTATATATGCAGAGCTACACACACACAGACTTGATAGTATCTGTGAGAGGTATTCTTTGGAGTTAACTTAAAAAAGATGCCAGCATCATAGCAGCAAGAAAGTTTGGATTTAATTGGCTGCATTAAGTAAAGCTTGCGTTGTATGAATTTGCATTCTCAAATTCTTATTAAAATCCCTTTTGTAGCAGAATATTTTTGGGGGTTTTAGAATGAATACATTATTTAAAAAATTCTAGCTTGTCTTTCCTACTCTTTGGGGATGTGACTGCTTCCATTCTTTGGCCGTAGGCTTTGCATTCCTTCGGACCACACAAGCTTCTAAAACCTTGGCATCCAGGTCTTTGGACTATAAAATTTCATTGAAAACAATTAATGGAAAGCAGGATTAGAAAAATAGCTGTTTTTAACATTAATTTGAAACACTGTATTTCAGTGTTATTAAATTAGTAATGGTTTCATGTTTTAAAAGTCATACTGGGAATCTTTTGAAAAAGATGTATCAGTTAAATACATATGTAATTTTCATTACTTCATAAGTTAACATTTAATTTTCCTGATAAAACTTTGGTTTTAAGATTACAGTATATTTAATCCTGAAGATTTATATAATCTTTTTTTGCATCTAATTCACTGTTACATCTGAGAAGGCTAACCCCTATTTTGTAAAACTACTGTTTGGAATTCTCTGCTGTTTTTTTAGATGGCCTCTTATTCTAAAAAATAACTTTGCTTTCTAGCCTGCTTTAGCTTGCTTGAATAATGAGGAAGATAAACTTAGCTGTCTGATCTTGTAGGCCAAAAACTAGATATGCCCATAATCTCAAAGCCATGGCAGGTGTATTTTTTTAATTGGATAGAACTGTGTTGTTTTCAAGGCCAGCAGCGAGACAACCACTAAGCGCACATAGGGCTGGCTCTTTAATAAAAAGGGAAGTTCTGCTTGTAGCCTTGCTTAGAATTTGAATTCATTTCTCTAAGCCCACCGGTGAATAAAGTGTAACTCCAAACTCTCTGAGCATTGCTTGATTTATTCTGGTTCTCTGTAACACAGCCATAGGAAAAGAAAATTGTGATATTCTTGTGGAAGATTTAGAATGTACTGTGATGTAGTATATTTGAAAATAATTTAAAAGTTGTCCTTTAACACACACACACACACACACACACACACACACACACTAGCACACTAGAGGCCCAGTGCACGAAATTCGTGCATGAGTGGGGTCCCTTGTGGCTGCCAGCTGGGGCCTCCCTTACCCCGTCTGTGCAGCCGCCGACTGGCCAGGATCTCCCTTTGCACCTGCCTTGGCCTGGCGCTGTCCACTTACCTGCTCCACCATACCACTGCAGTCCCGCTCTCGTCGGGGCCCATCGGGGCCAGCCGCACCTCCACTGCCACCTGCTGCCAGCACCGTGTCACTGACACCCACCATGTTCTGTGCCACCCCCTGGTGGTCATCGCACATCTAACTATCTAACTCCTGGTGGGTTGAACTCCCGTCCATAGGGCCAATTTGCATATTAGCCTTTTATTACATAGGATATATATATATTTTTTTTTTGTCAGAGAGGAAGGGAGAGGGGGAGAGAGATAGAAACATCAATGATGAGAGAGGATCATTGATTGGCTGCCTCCTGCACGCCCCCTCCTGGGGATTGAGTTCACAACCTGGGCATGTGCCCTTGACCAGAATTGAATCCAGGATCCTTCAGTTCGCAGGCCAACACTCTATCCACTGAGCCAAACCAGCCAAGGTGAAAAAATGAACCCTTAAAGTTAAGTAGCAATAGAAATGGATATGACCCACTGCCTTATTCTTAGATAATTCTTCTTTTTGTTAAATTCTTTAATCTAAATTTTTATGTATTAAAAATGTACCTTGTCTCTGCTGTTTATTAAGCATCTGACCTTGAGTACGTTAATTTATTTACCAATGCCTTGCTTTCTTCATCTGTTAGATTGATAACCACTTCATGAGTCTATTTGAGGATAAACGAGTTATTCATATAAAACATGCAGTACCTATTATAGTCCCTGGCCTATAGTAAGTACTGAAACAAATTATCTGCTATGCTGCTGATGAAGATAATGATGAAAATGGTGACATCTTGTTTTATGGATACACTAGAAGCCCAGTGCACGAAATTCATGCACAGGTACGGTCCCTAGTGGCTGCCAGGGGCCTCCCTTCATTCCACACCACCCCCTGCTGGTCAGCGCACATCATAGCGAGCAATCAAACTCCTGGTTGGTCGAAATCCCGAGGGGACACTTTGCATATCAGGCTTTTATATATATAGATTGCACCAAATTCAAGGAGTTAAGTTCTACAAGGAAAATTTTAATTTTCCATTAACTTCCATTTTACAATTGTTCTTGTTTTCTACTGGGTAAGATTCTTGTGAAAATGCGAAGTCACAAAAAACACAGTTGCATTACTGAGCCTGTGATTGCCACCGCTGTTAACAAAGCCCTTCTCTAGACATTGGCCTTTTGTTGTTGTTTGTTTTTGCAGCGATCTCCTCCCCTTTGTCACCATTGGGGGTATTTTTTCTCTTCTTGGACCAGAAGGATTTTGTTTAGAAACCTCCATGTTTTCCCTCTTTTGATTATTGATATAATCTCAGTGCTCGATAGTCACAGCATTATAGTATCTGGCTTGCTAGCCCCCTGCTCTAGGCATTGCAGATGGAAAATTGTTGGTCTTCAAAACTTTGCCTAATATGGACTCTCAAAGGTACAGGGGCAAATTTCATGTCGTCTACGCACAGTGAATATTATTTGTGCCTGTTTGGAACAATTTTTACATTGATCATTAAAAGTACCCAGTAATTGTCTTCCCATAATGCATATGTTTTAGTTTCCTATTTCAGTTCACTCTTGTAGACTGGTTAAAATTCCAGTAGGCTTTAAGTTAACTGTGCATTATTGAAAAAACAGATAAGTTATTATCAGTAGTGGAGGAAGCAAAATGTATATTATGTGATTTTTCAATATTTTAATGATCCTAGGAGTGTAAGTAATAAGATTTATTGCATAGCACATATACTAGAGACATTTTCAAAGTAATTTAAAAGTTATATGTATTAGAGAAATTTTTGCAATATAAAGGTAGATTAAATGTCACGATCATGAAAAATACAATAAATTTTTCCAGGTGATTAATTGTCTGAACCATTACACATATGTGAACATCTTTTCATGTTTGATCAGTTTTATTCCTGATGGTAATAAAAGCAAGTAAATGAAATGCAAAATGTTGACTGCGAGGTAATGGTTGAAATTTTCACATGCATAAAGAGTCAGGGTGAATTTATGGTCTTATGATGGCTGTCGGCTGCTAATACTGTATATATATTCTTACAGTGATCTATAGCACCATGGCCAAAATCCCATGGGCACAAAATTCACAGCGGGTGTGGACTGTGTGTGTTGAGTTACCTCTCTTGGAGACTGCTTTCAATAGCTTATCTGCTTTTGTTTAGGATTTCCTGTCTGCTCACCACTAGCCTACTCTTTCCTCCTTTAGAGTTAAAATGCAGCCTCAATGTGCAATGGGGAGAGTTACAATTGCAAGAAGTCTCTTTATAGTCTGGCACCCTGTTTCACTTAAACATTTTTTGGAGAGGCTGAATATATGATTCCAAATTTATCAAATTACTTTTTCTCTTTGATTTAGTTCTGTAAAATTTTTAAAATTTATTTTCTTTTTATTACTTTTACTAGCGTTCCTGTTGCAGGAAAAATCCTGCAATAGGGTTTCCTGCTGCACTCTACCCTGCCCGCCTGCTCTCCTCCCTTCTCCCCCGCCCCGACTTCTCTCTCAGGCCACCTGCTTTTCTCCCTTCTTCGCCAGCTCCGCCTCTGCTCGTCCCTTCTCCTCCCCCCCCCTCCCCAGCTTGCTTGCTTCTCTGCAGCTTTGCTACCTTCTGCAGCTCTTGGCTTCTTTCTACGCTGTCTTGATATGCAAATTAGCCACCATCTTGGTTGGGATAATTTGCATACTCATCCTGATTGGTTGGTGGGCATGGCTTGGGCGTAGCGAAGGTGTGGTCAATTTGCATATTTGTCTATTATTAGGTAGGATTGTTTTTTTATTAATTATTTTTCCATCACCATTTATCCCCTCCATGCTCTCTTCCACCTCGACCCCCGTCTGATTCCCCCCACAATCACCAATTGTTGTCCATGTACATGAGTTCTCTCTCCTTTTTTTTCTTTTTTACGCAATCCTGCATCCCTCCCCCATACCCCAACTCCCACCAGAGCTGTCTGCCTGCTCTCTATCTGTGAATCTTCTCTATTTTGCTCAGTAGTTCAGTCCAATTAAATTCCACATATGAGTGTAACATGTTTAAGTTCTTTATGCTTTAGAATCAAAATTAGATTAAAATAAAGGTCTTAGTTTCAACTCCTGTGCCTCATTTTCAGAACATCTTGTTCCCACAAGTGTGTCTGAAGGTGGAGTGTATGTGACTTAACAACTCCATCCTGCTGCCACTCATGCTGCTCCTTTGCCATTGGTCAGATCCCAATCCCTTGCTGTTTCCCGAGTTTCCCTATTTTGTATCTGAGTCTTTGGTTTTCTTCTCCCTGTTCCTCCTTCTAGGCAGGAAGAGAACTATACTTTAACCAGTACTTCCGTTGTGGGGGTAATTGTTTACTTAAGTCTTAGTTGATAAAATCTGCTTCTATAAACTTAATGTAAGAGAAAAGGTGATAACTTAATAGATGTCAGCTTTTAAGTAATTGAATATAAAAAAGCAAACTCTTTAGAATGCATCATCTTCTATAAACATGTTTAAAATCAACAGATTTTATCTACAGTGCTGTAATATGTAAAAAACTAACTCCATGGAAGTTAGTAGAAATTAATTACATGGAACTCCTTTTGTAAGAAGGTTATTTTTACAAGGAAGGAAAATGTAATACTTCATAGATTTCAGCCTGAAGTTTTGGGTAAATTTGGAGAAGCATATCATTCGTAGCATGGCCGTAGCAGAAAGATTCAGTTCCCAGAGATTACTGGGGAAGTTCTTTCTTGCTCTCTTTTCTGTATTGTCTAGTGGGCATTGCCTAGTGTTTTGTCTACCCCAGTATTATCCTTATTTAGAATCTAGTCTATTGTTCTTAGCTCACCTTTTATTTATTTATTTTTATTTTTTGTAGGAAGCAATTTAAACAATCCTTAGAAATTTATTCTTTTATTTATTTATTTAATAATTCTTTATTGTTGAAAGTATTACATATGTCCCCTCCACCCCCCCCACTGACTCCTCTACCCCCCCACCAACCCTGCCACAGACCTTCACCACTCTATTGTCTGTGTCCATGTGTTATCATGCATACAAGGTCTTTGGTTGATTACCTCCCACTCACCCACCCTCCCACACCTTCCCTCTTGAGATTCTGTTCTCTATTCCATGCTTCCACGTCTCTGGATCCATTCCGTTCATCAGTTTATTTTGTTACTTAGATTCCACATATGAGTGAGATCATGTGATACTTGTCTTTCTCTGACTGACTTATTTCACTTAGCATGATACTCTACAGGTCCCTTTATGCTGTCTCAAAGGGTAAGATATTCTTCTTTTTCACTGCTGCATAGTATTCCATGGTATAAATGTACCACAACTTTTGTATCCACTCATTTACTGATGGGCGCTCTGGGCCCATCATCTCACCTTTTATTGCACAATCACCTTGAGTTGGAAAACGTCTCTGATTAAAGATTCTAATTGATGGGCGTCTTATGCTCCTCTTACCTGGTTGTGTAATCACTGCTCACGTCTTTGTGATCTCTATCTGGACAATAAAATCAGGCAAAGTTTCCTAATAAATCATTAGTGTTTCCATGCATAAACCTAGTATTAGAAGCAAAAAGGAGTTCCTTTCATTTTGCTTGGAAGAGCTCTTCAGATACTCTATAGAAAACTTTGAAATGTCGAAAGTCTAGCTAAGAAGAATTCCTTTGAATTTTTAAAGCCTACTACTTTATCAAGTCAGATACTGAAAAGCTATGTACTTGGGCCACACTTCAGTAGCCTATTGAATACATGCTATAAAGGAATTATTATTTAACTAGAGGCCCAATGCATGAAATTCGTGCACTGGGGGGGGGGGGGGGTGTCTCTCAGCCCAGCCTGCACTCTCGCCAATCTGGGATCCCTCAGGAGATGTCCGAATGCCGGTAGCCAGACATCCCTCTCACAATCTGGGACTGCTGGCACCCAGCCACTTGCCTGACTGCCAGCCTGATCACCCCCTAACCACTCCCCTGCCAGCCTGATCGATGCCTAACTGCTCCCCTGCCAGCCCGATTGCCCCCAACTGCCCTCCCCTGCCGGCCTAGTTGCCCCTAACTACTCTCACCTGCAGGCCTGGTCACCCCCAACTGCCCTCCCTGCTGGCTCGGCCACCCCTACCTGCCCTCCCCTGCCAGTCTGGTTGCCCCCAACTGCCCTCCCCTGCAGGCCTGGTTTGCCCCTAACTGCCCTCCCCTGCAGGCCTGGTCGCCCCCAACTACCCTGATCGCCCACAACTACCCTGCCCTGCCGGCCATCTTGTGGCGGCCATCTTTGACCACATGGGGGTGGCCATCTTGTGTGAGGGTGTGAGGGTCAATTGGCATATTACCTCTTTATTATATAGGACTAGAGGCCTGGTGCACCAAAATTAGTGCACTCGGGGGTTGGAGGTCCCTCAGCCCAGCCTGCACCCTCTCACAATCCGGGACCTCTCGGGTAGGGTCCCTAGGCCTGGCCTGAGATCAGGGCCTATTGGGGCTTTCCTTCCCCAGGCTGCAGGCAGCTTGTCCCACCCCTGCTGCTGCCACTGCTTACCATCTGTGCAGCACTGCCTCCTTCCTCCCCTGCCATTTGTGGCCTCCCTCTGCAGGTGACAGGTGTGGGGTGCGATGGCTTGGCCAGCCACACACCTCCCACAGAGTCACTGCTGCCGGTGGCCTGGGCCTCCCTCTTTCTTTGCTGAGTGGCGGGGCCAGTCCTACAAGGGGCTGTCTGCCTACCTGATCGCCCCTAACCACTCGCCTGCCTACCTGATCGCCCCTAACCACTTGCTTGCCTGCCTGATCACCCCTAACTGCTTGCTTTGGCACAGGGCCAGCCGGGCCAGGGGCAGTGGTAGTTCTGGTCTCTGGTCATTCTGGTCATTACGCTTATGGTGGCTGGCCTATTATTATAGGATGGTATGCCCTGGACTTGTTAATAGTATGAGACATTAAAGAAGAGGCCGTGTGACAACTGTTTCTATTAGTTTTTGTAGAATTGCACTTAAATTCTGTGGGTTATGTTTATTTTTAATACTTTATAAAGATTCGTGTAGTTAAAAACTTAGAGCTTTATCCTAGAAGAATTTCCACTTCTTCTCAGGAACTGGTAGCCCTTTATTGGAAACAAAAGTTTCCCAGTTTTAGAGGCTTTCTAAGAATCTCAGAACCAAATTGATTATAGCTTGGCTATTCTGATAAAAACCTTACTAATGTTATCCTCTCCCCCTGCCACCCCCCCCCCATTCATTGGTTCATGTTTTTGTCTCATCATTATAATCTTTCACTTGCATATTTTTTCTGGAAATGGGCAGTGCATAAGTAACTGAATGGGCTCCACTATTTAATTCTAAACTGTGGTATCAGAGTATCTAGCTACTTACCAAATTGAGAAAAAAGTTCTTTTCCTTAAACATTATACTCCTAAGTAGTTTTTTAAAAAATACTTGGGAAATCTTCTAAATTAGTACCCTGATTGAGTGAACCCGCATTCAACTCTGACACAGTTTGAGTTGCAGTCATGGAGACCAATGCTGGAGCTCTCGCTCCCAATATCACTGAAAATCTTAGTGTGAAGACATGCAGAGACCATGGAGAGCCAAACAGGCACAGGGCTCAGTGGTCACCCCACTTCGTCCATATATTCCAGTCATAGCTATTCCTTTTGATATCCCCCTGTAGTTTTGGGGTCTTAGTTTGAACTTCCAAACCTCAGTTTCACCAAGTACCCTCAAGAGTACCTTTCTTTTCCAGAGTATTCCTGGGATTACCTAAATTGTAGGTTATAAAAAATTCCTTCAGTATGCTTTTCAAATAGCAGAGCGATTTTTTTTATTACAATTTACCTTCCAGGATAATTGATGGACTATGTATACTTTGGTTTACTTTGATTTACATGAAATAGGATAAAAATGCTAAATATTTATCCAAGTAAATAGATAACTTTTGACTTTGGTGCTTAGAAATATTATCACTAGAGCATATTTTTAATGAGCTGGTTTATTTCTTTTAAAATTAAAATGTAGTTTACCTTTTTGAAAAAGTTTGAGTCATGAAACTTGTTGATGGTTCTACTACAGGATCCTGGCTACTGGGTGAAGATTCATCACTTAGAATACACAGACGGAGGAATCCTGGATCCAGATGATATCTTGGCCGATGTCGTGGAGGACAAAGATAAGGTAGATGACTCTAAAAACGTTCCTCTATGCTTTCCTCTATAGAGCTGTGTGTTTTCCAGAGAGTGAGATCCTTAGCAGACTCGTGTGTCAGCTATTATTAAAACATACCATCTGTTCAGGTTTTACCTGGGCAGCCCATAAATCAAAGTTCTCCATGAGATGTTTGGGGAAATGTTGTCAAGGTTTGGGAGTCTGTTCATGGTAGCCTAATGAGCGGACACTCCCTTCCCAAGAGTTCCTGATACGTCTCAGTAAGTTAGTGTCAGGCTCTGAGGCTGTTGGGGTTCTCACAGTCATCGTTGTCTCTTGAGTTTATTCTTGGCCTTTGCTGAATATTTAGCGTAATGCCTGAGATTTGAACATGTTTCAAAATACAGAATACAATGGGAAGGAATGTCATAAAGAACTACGGTGAAAACTTTTCATAAAGTAGTTGCACACAACTATTTTCCCTGATAGTTTTGTTTTTATTGCTAAAGTGAAATACTAGATTGACTAGACAAAAAAAGTTTGAGCATGTTTTGCCATGTAGATGGGAATAATTTCATTGCAAATCATGTTTTAGTAGGATTTTTCTTCTGACACTAAACTGAAAAAGGTATAAACTAACTATTCAGTTGAAATAAACTGGATTATTGGTGTTGAGGCATTGTTTATCACTAGTACCTCTGTGCTGGGCTCCTCTTCTCAATGGCTAATGTGTCCTTCAGAACTGAACTGCAGCCCTCCCTGAGAGAGCCTTGCTTCAGTTTCCTCTGCTGTGCATCCTGTGTGCCCCAGGCCAGTTTATGTCTGTGAACATGTTTCTCTGCATTGTTAATTGCAAGCTCAGGTAGGGGTGTGTGCGTGTGTGTGTGTGTGTGTGTGTGTGTGTGTGTGTGTGTGTGTGTGTATTTTAACCAACTGGAATGTAAATAAGGGATTTATTGAACTTGGGTAAAATTTACTTTTTTTCCCCCATTAAATCTTTTTTGGAATTTTCACATTTAATTAATCTTTGTAGACATTCTTCCTACTTATTTTTCTTATTTCCTGTTGGGACTGGTGTGCCTAGCATTATAATTAGTGACTTCATAAGGGACTTATCTCCCTAACTCGATTGTAAGCTCCTGGAGGACATGAACTAGGCGATTTCTATTTCTTGTGTGTTCCTTGTATTAATGATATCTGGTACAATATCTTACTCAAACTTGATTCTCAAAAGAACCCTTAGTGAAATTAATGAGTGAAAAAGAAAGCGTTGCTGTCTACAGTTGACTCCTGCTGTACATGGTTCCAGCGCACACTTGTTGGTTGGGTCTCCAAGTAAGTAATACTGCGTTGTTTATGCTCATAACTTTAAAGGAGGACCTTCACATCTGCATTTCACCGTTTGGCTTTCTGCTGCTTCTCTACAGCCATCTTCTTCCTTGGAAATATTCTAGGCCTTTGGGTTGTTAACGAAGAAGGTTGTCCTGTCTCCAGTTTCACTGATGTCCAGTGTGTTAGAATGGAGAGCTGAAACGTGGCACGTTTAAGAAGAGCCAGAGGAAAATGTCTCACCCCAGTCTCATACAGGACCTCACCACAGGAGGATGCTCCTGTGAACAGCGCCCAGGGACATAATGTGTCCTATAGAGAGAGCTCTCCCTTTTAGAGAAGTCATTTTAACCATCTTGGCCGTGTGCACAGTCCATTTACTAGGCACAGAAACAGCACTTTTGTGTGTAATCTCTGTTTTAAGGGACTTCACCATCACTACTAAATAAGGTGAAAAATTGAGATAATCAGTTAAAATCCTAGCAAAGGATTAGTGTTGTTTGGGTTCAGATTTAGTGAATCCTATAATACTCTTTTCTCTTCTACATGAAGCCTAACTTGTATTGTTCTGAAGAGTTGGTGGGAAGTTCTACTTTGGATTTTGTCAGAAAACACTGTACTCCTATTTCCTTCTTTTTTACAACAATGTAAGTGAAAAAGAGAGCATCACTAATTTCTTTTTTTTCCTGACACCCTCTCTGCAGTCTTAAGATTTTCCTCATAGACTTATTTTTGGCTTTCGATAAATATTCAATGTAATGCCTGAGATTTGAATATGTTTCAAAGTAGAGAATACATGGGGAGAAAAGTCTATATGAAGAACTATGGTGAAGATTTTTCTTAAAGTAATTGCACACAGCTCTCTTTCGTCATATTGTCTAGTATGGGAAGCAGGTTCTGCCAGACTCCATCTTTCCTGATTTTTTTTTTTTGTCACTTAGATTAAGAAGTATTTATAAGTGATGCTTCAGGATGTTTAGTGACATGTGAAATTCACGCAAGATCCCTTGAGACATATTGAGCTTAGATAAAATTATAACTCACCTATTTTCAAAGTGGCCGTCTCATACTTTCTTGTATTGAGAATATAGACAGAAAACAAGCCTAAAGAGCCATGATGGATGTACAGAATCCTCGTGCCGAAGTCCACACACCTCGCCTCCTAGGAAAGGCTCACTCCAGGTGAGAAATTCTAATTAGGAGATAGCTTAGCTGGAAAGGATGAAGCAGGAAAACCGGAGACTTAGAATTAGAGAGCAGAGTAGGCTGAGGCCATTTAATTAGTATACAGAAAACCATATAGCATACTGCTGTAAAGACTAAAATTACAGGATACATGGCATTTACTTAAAACCAGGTAAGGGCTAATATAGCTTAGTCAGTTTTCTAAAGAAAAAGAATGACTTTTTAAACGTTTGGTCTTACCTCCCTTAATACCTTGGGCCAACATAGAGCATGGTGCGTGCCATACATGGGGCTCTTTGGGGGGTGATTGTTTATTTGTTTTTTGTTTGCTTTCCCACTAGAGCCCCTTCACAGGGGAATCACACTTTTACAATGATGCACTATTTCATCCTGTATTTTTTCAAAATATTATTGGAGCAGCTTTGGAATTTTGCGTAAGATTTGTGCTGAAACTTAATTATCCAGTTGTGACAGTTTTTTCTCAAAATTCTTCACTTTTTTGTATCAGTCTTGATGATACCAGTTCTCTGGGATAAATATCTAAGAATTTACAGCTTTACACTAATGTCTCTTCTCTGGATGCCCAAGGCTACCAACTGAGTTTACCTAATAACAACTACTTAATATTTTATTGAGCACTAACAGTGCCCCAGCATGTCTTTGCACTTACATATTCTATTTTAGAGTGACCCTGTGGGCAGGAGCTATATATTACCCCTGTTTTTAATTTCTGAGGACAGCCACAGAAATTCTAAGTGACTTGCCGAAGACCACACAGGTGTAGTTAGTGGCAGAATCAGACTCTGGAACCTAGATTTTAAATTTTAACACTATTTTGTTCTTCAATGTGCCAAGCAGTGTGTTGGGTGTTTGTATCTACAATTTCTAATTATAAAAAATCATCAATCATAAATAATAAAAAATGTGTTTTTACACAGTTACATCATTATTAAGAAAAGATAATAGAACTATGGGGTGCAACAAAATTAATCCAGACTTAGTATGACATGCATATATAGTTAGCTTCACCTGTCTTTGCCTGCAGCCTGCATCTAATTCCCTGTACATGCCTGCCAGTTTTATCAGTTGCTTTCTCTTTACCCCCTTTTCAGGCCCTAGGTTACTCAGTTCAGTTTAATTCCAGGTGAATCTTATAGACTGTACTTGTTTCAGAAATGACACTAAATGCAGTTTCATAGATAAATAAATGCTGTATTCTAGTAGCTACTTTTCAGATGGATTACAGAATGTGTGCAGATTATACACTGTGCTGTCTGCAGGAGGCAGAGTGTTGACCCCCAATCGCATCTGTACCCTGATCTCCACAGCTTGTGATTATGTGTGTTACATGGCAAAAGGATCTTTGCAAAACTGATTAAGGACTTTGAAATGGGAAGTTATTCTGGATTGTTTGGGCCAAGGATAATCACAAGAGTCCTTATAAATGAAAGAGGAAGGCAGGAGAGTCAGTATTAGAGAGATACCATGGAAGAAGTTGACTGTCCAGTGCTGGCTTGGAAAATGGAGACAATTCAGAGCTTCTAGAATCTGGAAAAGGCAAGGGAATGAATCCTCCCATAGAACCTCTAGAAAGAACACAGCGCTGCTGACCCCTTGATTTTAGCCCCATGAGACCCATTTCAGTCTTTTTACATCCAGAATTGTAAGTTACATTTGTGTTGCTTGAAGGCACTATAATTTGTTATAGCAGCAATAGGAACTCATACACCGTCTCTTACCTAATTTTAAACTTATAAATTGATGATGGATTTCTCGGTTTCACATTAACATGGCTCTTTAGATCTTATAGGACAGGGAAAATCTCTTATACTTCAGATTAGTTTATTGGAATGTGCATTCCTCCCAAACTGATTCTCAATTCTTTGGGTGAGCCTTCAGTCTTTGGGACTTGAATGTTATGCTGTTGTCTTGTATTATGTAGGAACCATTGAAGTTCCACACCCAAGAGCTATGTAATATTCCTTTATCAGTTTCTCATTTCAATATTCAAAGGCCCTAGGAAATCTAAAGATTGACGCTTAATAAGCCACTGTAAAGCTTATTGTTCTCTAATTGCTATTTTTTTTTCAGTCTGAGAACCTCTGAGTATTGAACTTTTTTAATGATTGTTTTTCTTGTTAATTGTCATTATTATATCTTGACTTGGTTGTAGAAGACAATTGCAATATAATACTGAAATGTGCAAATATAAAACTTGTAGTATGTAAATTGGATTACTGCCATGGTTAGACTAAATATACAAAAGCGAAACTATATTATGTGGTGATGTCTCTATTTTTGACAAAACTTTGACTGTCATCAGAGTTTGTCTTGGAGAGATGCCAACATCTCCTGGCCTCCAGCAAGGCGGGGCTGGCCCTGGAGGCTGGGTTGCTTCCGGAATCACATGGGATACCTAGCACCCAACTAGGACAGCGCCAGTGCGACCTTATGCCTTACGTGTTCCCGGGCAAGTTTCTGCATTTCTGTTAGCCTCAATTTTTATGTTTGTAAAATGGGTAAAGTGTTCGTTTTTAATCGTATATGATTAGTGTAGGAAAACTATATTACGTTTAAATATAGTATAGCATATAGTAAGTGTTTAAATGTTAGCTGTAATATTAAAATATTATTATGGTAGTGTTACTAGTGCATTTTTACCTGGGTTTTGATGTAACCATTAATTTTTTAAAATTTAAGTATTAAAACATCAAACTATTTTACAGTACAGTCTGTTTTTTTTAAACCCTTATTCATTTTCTTTAAAAGTTATTAAATGGTTTGTTTTATGGGAAGATTATTATTATGATAAAACACTTGGACTTACACATGATTGAGAAATCAAAATGCCACTAGGACTAAATGTAATGTTAGAATAAGAATACTTTGATCAGAATGTAGTGTTTGGTAATATACGACACATTCTGGGGTCAAATGTGGGTTTGAAACGGAGGCTGGTGTGCACACCTAGTGAGCTGTGACCTCACACCAGTCAACTGTCCCTAAGCCCACATTGCTTGCTGAGCACGCTCTGTTGCCCTCTAGTGGAGTCCACAGCGACCTGGAAACCAGCTCACAGGAGCTGCTCCCTGACTGTGATGATGTATTCGGTTCTATTTCATTCTAAATGAATGTTTACCATATTTTTTAGTATAACCCACAGGTTCAGTCATGGAGAGTAAAGCCAGACTTTATATTTTAACCAGTGCTTGTCATTTCTTCATCAACCGTACCAATATTTACCTATGCTTGTGTGAGTTTTCTTAGAAGGGCTAACGCAAAACCTGTGCATTCATAAAACCCCTTCTTTTTGTTTAGACTTCTTCTCATCTTCCTGTTCACTAGTTGAAAGGTTAATGGCTGGTTGTGATGAAGTGTAACTTTTTCAATGTGGAGTTAAATAATATATGGGATATAGTGTGTTTTTCTGAAGTTAAATTAAGTAAGATTACTTTAAAAAAAAAAAGGGGTCCTGAATTGATTACATAATTTTTGAGTCCTGATTTTGTCAGTAAGACTCCCATTTAAAGGAGAAACACCTATTTTAAATCTTTGATTTTTAACAAATCAGAATATGGGGTTTTGAGGTGTGTTTTTTAAAGTTTTTTTTCTTTGGTTCATGGGTGTTGAAGTTTGGAACTGTATTTGAAACAAAGTTTATAGAATGTTTCAGAAATAAAGGCAGAAGCCACTATAAAAAGTATTACCTTGGCCAGCAAATAGTATCTCAAACTGTTAAAGAACATTCTCTGCTTTTACAATTACAAAGTTATTGAACCAGAAGAAGCCTCTGCCATCCTGTGGTCTAAGCCCATCATCTTGCAAGAGAAACATCTGAACCAGGAAGAGCTGCATATGGCTCCCCATTCCCAGCGGCCAACCCCCTCCCCCCCCCCCCATCTTTCCTGAGCCCTTATCTGCCTTTCCTCCTTGGAAGCCCCATACCCTCTGGTGCAGGACAGAGCTACTCAGTTGCAGCCCTCAAGTGCTTCCTCCACTCGATTTCCTAGTCTTCCCGGTTGAACATGCAGTTGTTTGTAAAATGTAGTGTTTAACAAATCCAATTCATTCTCTCCTTTAACCTGTCTCATGTGTCTATTCCCCTCTTGGTATTTCCACGGCTACCAAATTTAAATCTTTAAAATCTCAGGCAGTGGGACTTAATGGATCAAGGAATCGGTGGTCTTGCCTTTAGCTTCATCCCCACCCCTCACCTGTTCTATGGCTGAGTGCAAGCCGAGTGGCCAAGAGCGTGGATTCTGGCTAGCCAAGGCGGTTTACTTCTTGGCCCTGCTCTGTGTGTGGCTTTGGGCAAGTTACTTAACCTTTTTGTCCTTAGTTTCCTCGTGGGCAATTGGAGCTAAAAATAGTACCAGTTTTACAAGTTAATACATGCAAAGTGTTTAGGAGAGTATCTGGCCTGCAGTAAGTCAGCAGTATGTGGTACGTGTTATTACAATGAACATACTACCGTTGTTAACGTAGATTACCTTATTCCTAAAGTAACACTTAAGTCATGCCATTTTTTCCCAATGTATACTGAATCAAGTCCAAACCTCATATCCATACATTGTATTCAGAGGCCTCAGCGTGCCCCCAAACTATCTTTCTCAAACGTAACCTTCTCTAACCTCAGTAGTACTAAAACTACTGTACTGACTATTCTCTTGTGTACTACGTATGTGCTTTCTTGGTTCACAGCTTTCTTAATGTTTCACTCGTCTAGTGTGTCCTTACCCCTACTCCGTGCCTATCCAGGATTCATTCTATATATTACAGGATGTAAACTTCATGAGGAAAGGGTCTTAGTTTTCTTCATTGCTGTATTATTATTCTTTTGTTTTGTTTTGTTTTGTTTTGTTAATCCTCACCCTTTTCCATTGATTTTTAGAGAGAGTGGAAGGGAGGGAAAGAGACAGAGAGAGATAAACATGATGTGAGAGAGACACATCGGTTGCCTCCTGCATGTGCCCTGGCCAGGGCCAGGGATTTAGCCTGCAACCAAGTACGTGCCCTTTACAGAAATTGAACCCAGGACCCTTCTGCGGGCCAGTGCTTTATCCGCTGAGGCAAATTGGCCAGGGCCATTGCTATATTCTTAGTGTCTGCAGCAGTGCCTGCACTTCAGAGCTGTCCAGACAGTTGTAGAGTGGAGTTAAATGAATGAATGAGTGAATATGTGTGTATGTTTTCAGGTGTGGAGTAAGCCATTTAACCACACTAAATTCCAGGCTTTTCTCCTTGATAAATGAGAATGGTAAATTATATCTTTTTCACAGTGTCACTGGGAAGGTTGAGAAGCTGTATGTGAAAAATATAATGGAAATTATAAAGTACTATGTACATGTAAAATGTATTTATTCCTGCTGCTCGATTCTTATTGATCTTTCAAGATCAGGTCAAATTGTATTTTTTTTCCAGTCAGTGTTTGCCAACCATCCCAATCCTAAGTGAATTCTCTGTGCTCTGTAATTTTATAGAAATCATTAACTAGTCTTTATAAAAAATACTATTGCCTAGTAACATTTATCAATTGCCACCTTGAAAATCTTAACAATTTTGATAGGGTTTAGCATAAGACTTACTTTTGTATCCCCAAATAAAATTATATGAATTTATATGCTTTTTTACAACAGGAATGGTCTTTTGGAATATTTTTAACACCTTGTTATTTCTTACCTGTGCTTTCG
Source organism: Eptesicus fuscus (assembly GCF_027574615.1). NCBI lineage: Eukaryota > Metazoa > Chordata > Mammalia > Chiroptera > Vespertilionidae > Eptesicus > Eptesicus fuscus. The sequence goes on along the minus strand of NC_072483.1, from coordinate 82,470,274 downwards.
TGTTTAATAGACATGTTTGATTTTAGATAGTGACAGAGTTGGAGCTAGAATCAAAGATTTCTACTAGTCCTTCTTTTCCTTTCATCAAACTGTTGTCTCTTTTAAATATTTCAGAAGGAGGCAGTTTATGGGCATGTTTCCACTCCAGAGGGGAACTTTGGGATCAGTGCCTTTGTGATCTTACTGTGGCAAAGACAAATGGTGCCGAGAGAGTAACTTACACCAAAGTAATCCAGATGTTGGCCAAGCCAAATATGTTCTCCCTCGTGCCTTCTGCAGTTTAGGAGGCTGGCAACTATAGTGTGTGTATTTGTGTGTGTGTGTGTGTGTGTGTGTGTGTGTGTGTGTGTGTGTGTGTGAGAGAGAGAGAGAGAGAGAGAGAGAGAGAGAGAGAGAGAGAGAGAATATGCACACAGATGTATGTGTGTATTTGTTGTGCAAAGTTTCCACCAGAGGTTGGAAAGAAAGTGTAAAGTTTGATGGTGCTGGTAATTCAGCTAGGCTTTGAGTACATGAGGATGAAAATGTAAGAAAATGTTTGATATATGCGTAAAACTTCAAGTCCTTGGTTGGAGGGGAAAAGGCAATAAAATGAGATTACAATAATGCTTTACTGAGAGGTAAAAATGTAATTCTAAAAAAAATATCAATGAACATTTTCACCATTACAGCATGCCTATAGCCATATGTTATGTTATTGGACCCAGTTCCTTCACTGTTTTCTCTCACATTAACTTCTTTCAAAGCTATTTGTATAGGCCCATCTATGCCCAAGAGGTATGGGACTATTATTTTTAAAATACATCTATTTTTGACTTATCTATCTTACAAATGGCGGTTGCATCAAAAAGCCTCAAATTACATGAAATGGGAAGCATTATAAGTTATAAAACATCCTCTTTGAAAAAGGCAAATGCCTCTGGGTACTAATTGGGCACCACATCATCAATACCTGGGTGTATATCACTTAAATCAGATCACATCCCTCCACGGCCTAGCTGACATCAGCTTCACTAAAGGAACATTGTAGAGTGCTGTGTGGCAGAGCACTGGGCTTTGGCAGTTTGAATCTGGCCTTTTCTGATTATTATTCTAATCTCTCTCAACCTCAGTTTTCTCAATTGTAAAATCAGTTACCCCTGTCCCACTGACCACACTGGGTTTGGAGGAGGACCAAATGAAAGTCAGGGCATGGTGACACTTTGAAGGAGGATGCACCAAACAAATATAGCTCTTTTGTTCTTATCCCTTGCAGCAGGAGCCCTGGGGAATATAAGCAAACATTTCCTTTTTGTCCAGGAGGGACTTGCTGTGGTGTAAGAACACTGAGCCAGGGAGAGGGATCTGAGAGAGGCTGGAAGGAAGGAGAAGGTTATGTGAAAAGAACGGTTTTCTCTTTCTCTCGTCCAAGGAGGTGTCCCTGAAAGAAGGGATCTCTTCAACCAGGAAAGAGGGTAACCATGGGGATTGTAAGAAGAGGCAGGTTCCTGAAAGGAAGATTGAATTGACCCTTAGGAACTTAATAGGTGGGAAGAGAAGGTATCAGAGCTCCCACATACAGACAGCAAGGAGGGAATATACTGCAGTACAGGGACACTTTCCAGAGCTTCCCAAGGTTCTGGAACCTGATGCAGGCTGTGTACGTGATCACTACCCAGTTCTTCTCCCTAATGGTTAGCAGTAGGTTCCTTAAAATGGAAAGAAACTGGGTGCTTTTTTGAAGTGTGTGTGTGTGTGTGTGTGTGTGTGTGTGTGTGTGTGTGTGTCTGTCTGTGTCTTAGGATAAGAGAGACCTCAAGAAATAAGATAAAATATAATGGAAAGAAAAGCACCAGAATACCCGAGATCCCATGACTTAAGGCAAGGAAAGAAAAGCCAACTGCAGGGATATTGCTCAGTACTGACAAGTGACCCGTGGAACTTAAACAAGCAACTATTTAGATCCTTGACATTTTCACCAAGAGATATGAGCTATTCAACCATTTCATGAGATTAGCCATGTATGTACCAGACTTCTAGTTAATCATTTACTCTGCTAGTGCTTCTATGTCCAGGAGCTCAAACTCATTTTGTGTTGTTAATTAGGTAGACTGCAGATCAGTTGGAATTTGGGGGGCTGCTCTTGGAATCAAATTAATGTTGATAACCTTTTCATTGAGGTACTTGTTCCAGATTCCATTTACATGTTACAGATGCCTTACATTTAATAACATTTTAGTAAATAAGAATATTTAATTCCCATATATTTGGTTGCTTAAATTGTAGCATTTAAAAGTCCTATAAGTATATAGTTTTCTGTTTAAAAATAAAATAGATTTTCCCATCATGGATATAGAACTTCACTTAGAGACTTTTGGCCGGGTTACCAAACTTTATATTTACTGCTTTAACTTTAGTTTTCTTTCTAGCTTGCCTTCTTTTGATGTTATGAATCAATTTTGAAGGATCAAGTGACATTTCCTTAGCAATAAAGGAGAAAGCCTCCTTGCGCAGACTTTAATCAGAGGAGTAAAATAGCATAGAAGATTGTTCCTATGTAACATCTTTATTAATCTTCATTCAAAATTTGTTACAAGGGAAGCACACATATTTATATAATACTTAACCATCAATGGACCAGAAAGACTGCAAGCTAATGTGATTTGAGATGATTCCAGTAGCCCACCAGTCTGACATGTGCAGTTATTACATACATGAACGAAAAGTTGAAGAATCGCATAGTTCCTGATGGCAGGTTGGAGGCTTGGAGCTGCGGCGGCCATCTAGCTTCCCGCACGAGGAGACTCCGGGGATCTCAGGGACTGCGCCTCTGAGCCAGTGGGTTGAGTCACCTCTGAAGTCAGTCCATCCTGACTCGGGGCCTCCAGTGAGATGGGTCATATGCTACCTTATGTGAAGCCTGTTTCAGTTGCGTTTTTCCGTGACTCACAGATTACAGTTTCCCCATTGTTACCCCCCGTTATGGGAGCTTGGCTCCATTTCCCCACTCCTGTTTATTCCCACTTGATTTAGCACCTGTCTGTTCTTCCCTCTTTAGTTCTGTGCAACTTTCATTTGGAAAATTTCCTGAATTTTGTTCATGTTTCTGCCACGTTACTTAGCTTCCTCCTTTCAGAAGTTTCTGAATTGTTTGTGGAAGAATGAAGCCCCATTCGGGTTAAAATGTATAGTTAAGGTTAGTTTGCAGGACTTTGATTTAATAGGCTAGATTAATTTGGAATTTTTCCATTTGGTGAGAGTTATATCTTTATAAGTTCTTTATTATCTGTGATTGTCGAGTTTGTACAAAGGAACACTTCATGATATTAAATGATTAGATTTATGTTTGTCAAAAATTCTCCTTATTATTTCACAAATGCTTTTAAAAATTATATATTGTCAGCCAATATTCTAAGTACTGAGGAATCAGAAAGTTCTATTTTTGTCATTTTTAGGTACTTTAAACATAAATAGTTAAGTCGTGTGTGTCTCACAGAGGAACCCAGGCTGTTTTCCCCAGGTCTTTTCTAGACTTATCTTCCTGTTTTTTTGTTTGTTTGTTTGTTTTAACATCATGAAAAAACATTTGCTGCTAATCTTGAAATGTTGGGATTTCTCCTTAACTGGATATAATTTTATTTACATCAAGAAGCTGGAAACTATGTTTAAAGCAAACAAATGAAAAACAACAACAACAACACTCAGGCAGTTTAAGATGTTTGCCAGAACTTGGAATGAAGTACACTAATCTAACTTGGAATGAAGTACACTAATCCTTTAAAGAATTCTGCAATGGCATGAGATAATGTGGTTAATACTCCACTCCAGCTTGCTCTCAGCAGTGGGGAAGTTTTGTAATTATCAGAGTTTTCTGAAATCATCTAGAAAGAAATGGGGCCCTTGTCCTGACATATGGTTCTTTTCCTTCTAAGCCTTACCTAAGTTATAGAGGTGTCTAGATGCCCCGATGTAGCAAGGGACGCCCAGGGAACCCAGGGCCCTAGTCGGGGCAGAATGGCGATTTCTCCTATCGCCATGGCGGTGGGAGTACTCACAGCATGGGGCTATTTTTGTGATAGTCCATGCATTTTTATATCCAAATAACATAAAGATGGTGGTTCTTTACGTTGTGACATTTAAATCATGATCATTCTTTTCTGAAATGGCTACATGACAGTTAAAATCAGAGTTGTTTGAGCTAGCTGAAGAACTTGCCCCTCTCCTCAAACGACAGGGGATATTTCGGTGTACTTAGGAAGATTGGAGGTTATGTGAGAAGTGTTGGGATTGGGGACATGAATGTGACTAGTTAGGAAAATAATTTGCTAATTCAGTTTGCTGGTGACTTGGGGAAAAGAAATGCTGTGATACACATCCAAATAAAACAAGCAACAAAGAATAATGTGAAGAAGAAAGTGATAGAAAAGTGATAAAATAATGTTAGCATTTCCTTAGGGAGACCTAATGTCAAAGGCATAAACACTCAAGCTATTTAGATGTCTCTCTTCCAAGTGGAAACTTCTATTTAAAGAAGTTAAGTATTTAACGGCAATGATTGAACATAATGGATGAAATATTTTACACTTGACAGAAACTTCAATCTGAGTTGAAGCTTGTACTCATATATAATGCATTAAAATATGGAATGTAACTTTTGGTTAGCCAAGTTTTAATTTTAAATTTTAGCATCTTTTGTGTATATAAACAAACAGTAAAGTTATCAAGTCGTCATGTTTCAAGAAAACTTAGATTAGAAACAAGTATATTTCTTGCTACATTGCTATTTGAAATGAGTTCTCAAAAGACTAAGGTACTGTTATTTAGATCTTTGCTGTTCATTGGAAGTCAAAAGCTGAAAATAAATATAGAATTTATTGAAATGAATGCTTATGGAAGTCTGTTTCCTGGTAATTTAATTCAGCATACTGCTTAGATTTTTCCAAAATTAAATATTGTCCTCTTAAATGGAAAAGTTTTTTCTTTTATTCCACTATAGTATCTGATGGCCTAATGTCACCATAAGTAAAGATGGTAATTTGAAATGTAGATTTTTTTTTTATTTTAGTTATAACTTTATTTGAAAATTAAATTTTTAGACAATGAAAATACTTATGACTGGAATATTGAGAGCACTATTTTGACAGTATAAATAACAGATTTTAAAATTTGATATTGTCTCCATATTAGGAGAGGAATGCAGCTCTGGATTAAATTTTTGAGAAACATTCCTTTATTATGACATCCAGGTGATTAATACTTCAACCAAATCATTGCTTTAAAGTATCTCCTTTCACTGCCCATGAGATCTGGAGCCGCAAGCATACATGAAACCTGGCGTCCACTTTGTGCTCCTCACCATTCACTTTGGGACCATGCCAGTGCCTTGGTTAGCGTGGTGAAAGTATGGTCTGCATGCCATGTTTTAAGAATTAATGTAAGGCCAGATGATTTTTCTATGTGACTTCCTTCTTGCATTTGAGTGACACACAGATAGCGTCAAAACAAAAGCTTAAGAATGAAAGGTGGTAGGAAAGGAGTTTTAAGCAAAAGACACCTTTGCAAGTTTTTCCCTTTGGTTTGAAACGATTTCACTACTAAAAATGTTAACACCTGTTGAATCTCAAGTTCTCAAATACCATAAAAAGGTACCCAAATCATAAGTAATCACATCAAGCAGAAATAATTATTATTAGAAACTAGGCATATACATTTCTTTCACAGAGACATTCAAACATCAATATTATGTATATACTTTTCACACAAAATTGATGCAGTGACATTCTTCTCTTTAACTTAACATTTTGCATTCTGTGAAGGGTAATTTTTAATGTCAGCATAGTGTTGCATCCTTGTTTAAATGGGGATGTTTAGCATCTTGCTTTTTATTTGAAGTTTTTGCTATACTTCTGGTCAATAATTACTCTAGTTACTATAGGTAAATTTTAAAGCAAGATGTTTTTCAATATAAAAATCTTGGAATATTTTAGGAAAATAACTTCAAGCACTTTAAGGTACAGCATAGAATTCCCGTTAAGAAAATTGTAGGTAAGTGGCCATGTTAATAGGGCTTACTGAGCTGGTTGCTTACCTAGGCAGCTATGTATGGGTTCTGATCTCTGTTATGGTGTTTGCAAGAAAATTCCCATTTGTCTTACAAGAGATTAGTGGTAAATTATTAGCTGTAATTTGCTTTAAAGACATTTCCCCCTTGAAATACATATATGAAAAGTTTAAAGCAAGTTTCAATTTTTAAAAATCTTAAATCTGTTTTAGGTTTAAAACATCTATTTTCTGTTTAAGGTTATTTTGTTATGATTTAACCATTGCTTAGCAATTTAATAATCCATAGAATACCTTTTTGCACCAACTAAAAACAATCATACTTTCTAGATTCCTTCTACTGAGGAAGATATTCTGAACATGAATATATTTATTTTAGAATTACAAGACTGTAAGTAGAATACTACCTATGATTCTGATTAGAATTTACTTTATTGAGAGTTTACCAAGTATGCGTCACAGTACTAAAATGCTCACGTTATCTCATGGAATCTTTAGGATTGTCCAGTGAGGGAGACCTGTTGTCCCCATTTTACAGATGAAGGATCTACTGCTGAGAGAGCAGCATGAAGCGGTTGGCCTGTGTCACAGAGCCAGTCTGTGGCTGAGCCAGGAATCAAACTCAGATCTCGAAAGCCAGACTTCTCAATGGCTACGCTTAGACACAGAGTTTGCTTTTCATTTACAAACGAGAGGCCTGATGCACGAAATTCATGCAAGGGGCTCTGCCCTCGCAGACCCGGCTGCCTCATGGCCCCATCCCCTTCCCACTGGTTGCTCTGGAAGGTCATTCCTCCTTCTGGTCTAATTAGCATATTATCCCTTTAGGATATAGGATATTATGTGGCCATAAAAAAGGAAATCTTAACCTTTTGCAACAGCATGTATAGACCGGGGGATTATTATGCTAAGTGAGATAAGCCAGTCAGAGAAAGATAAGTATCACATGATTTCACTCATGTGGAATCTCATGAACAAAATAAACTGACAAACAAAATAGAAAAGAGATATGGGTGCATGGAACAGACTGACAGTTGTCAGGAGGGAGGTGGTGGGGCACTGGATGAAAGAAGGTGAAGAGATTAACCAAAAACCACATATGCATAACACATAGACACAGACAATGGTGTGGTGATGGCCACAGGGAAGAGGGTTGTGGGATAAGTAGAGGTGGGCCAAGGCGGAGAAATGGGGACCAAAAGAGACTTTGCTGGGACGATGTGCGCATGACTCAGTGTGCAGATGATGTTGTATTGAATTGCACACTTGAGACCTGTTTGGTTTTGTGAATCAGTGCCACCCCTATAAATGTTAAAACAAAACAAACAAACAAAAAACCCCCAGAGTTTGCTTTTTGCTTTTTCATGTTTGTGGTATTTGGAACTCGATTGAATCGTCTCTGCGCTGGCTCACGTATAGAGTCTTTGTGCCAAGAATCCATACCCAGGACGTAGTTTATGGAAAAGCAAAAGATGCCTCTTGTTAAAGAGTAGGGTATGTACAGAGAGGGGTAGGGCTGGGGAGTTACAGGCTGTGACAACTCATTTATTTCTGTTGCTTTATGCTCCTGTAAAAATATATAAAAAAAACCTAGGTTGTGAATTTCTTTACTTTTATGAAACGTTTTAATTTCTGTAGAGTTGCCATGCATTATTCAAGATTATAAGATGATTTGAATTTCAGGAGCAGACAGATTTTCTGATGAGGATTTCAAGCTGTGTAATTATGAAACCCATATAGGTTAAAAGTTCAGAACTCGTTAGCTAAATCATTAAAAAAAATAACCAATTTCTAAGCCTGGCATTTCATTTTGGGGGGTACAGTTACAGTGCCACTTACTGAGGACTCCCGGACTCTGCCTCATGTCCCACTGCATGCTGGAGTGTCCACAACCACCTACCACATCGCTTATCCTATGTTACTACATAATTTATTAAGAAAAATCATTTTTTTATGGTGGTGAATTTGATGCTACAAAATAAGGCACAGTCCTGGCAATTCCTTTAACACTTTTGTTGGCTCCTTAAAAATTCAAGGAGGTTAATGAATGAGTGCCAAATATCAGAAAGCTTCATTGGGACCTGTTACAGGTGTCAGAGCATACATTTAGGAAATGAACTGTGAAAGTCCTTCAGAAAATGAGTTCGTGTTTCGGAATAAAATATAATGAAATTACCATTCACATTAAAGAGATAGCTCATAAGGAGTATCTTTTTATTGTTGTAAAATATATGTAACAGAATTTATTGTTATAACTATTTTTACTTGTACACTTCACAGACACTAAGTACATTGACTATTCATCTTCAGAACTTTTCATTTTACGAGCAGTTTTTGTTTTGAATAAAGTAATGCAGACATCATTGAGAATATGCTTGGATTTGTAGAGGTGCTTAGAACCTTTAAAGCTCTTGACTTTTCAGTTTATGTAACAGTGAACTTTGACATTGTACTACATGGAATCCAATGATACAAATGAAATACTTGCTCAACTTTTGAAATACTAGTTCTGTCAGGGTCATGCTTGCTTTCTGTGGGATGAAAGGATATGGAGGGGAAAACCATATTCACATAAAAACAATCTCATGTAGAACTATTAGAGATGATTAAAGATATCATGATCATCAAACAGTTAAAGCTAGAAAATAAAATACGGTATTGATGAGCTTTTTGACAGGCATGAAGATTTTAATGCACGTTATCTTGCTTTGCTAATCAAGGAGACTGAGATGCATTTGCCTGTTAAATACAAGTTGCTTTCGGCTTAGTTATCAGGGATTTTACATTTATTGTCTCTTCATTTGAATGCTACATAAACCCTCCCCTTTATATCTGAGGGGGTCACTATTTTTTTTCCTTTAGAGTATTACTGTTATATGTTGAGAATATATGTATTTTTAATGCGTGGAGAATAACAAAAAAGAATTTTTTATTGCTTCATTTCATGCTTGGTAAGATTCCAACTGTCATAACATTATAAAATTTTGAACCTCGAGGCACATTTCATCACCAGAGTACTAATTACTGCAGAGAACTGGAGCGAGTCATTATGGAGTAGTATTTATTAGAGCTGCCCAATTTTAATGTTTTTTTTTTTTTTTCCTTTTGGACCAGAAACACTTAAATAAAAGGTTAAGCTGTTTTGGCACAGAAGTGGGAAGAAAAACTGCATAGTGCATGCAACACTGTCAAATATAATACAGGAAGGGTGGGATTAATTGAAAATTAGTCACTGACTCACACAGAGACTCGGCATCTTATTTTCAGAGATGCTCTGAGCAGGGCAGATCTTAATCTTGATTTATTTTCATTTTATTTAATGTTGGGCACCTGCTGTGTGCTGGGCACCAGTGAGATGAGGGGAATGGAAAAGACAAGTGTTTCCCTTCATGGAGCCTCTATTCTTTATGGGGAAAGAGATGAGCAAAGCGGCAGCAATTATATAGCAAGAAATGCGTAGTAAGGGCTATAAAGACCAACACAGCAGAGGAAAGGGAGAGAGAGTGTGTGTTTGGGGGGCTGTAGAGGAAAGGGCACTTTAAATAAACAAGTTAAAGGAAGCCTTTTCTGAGCACCTGACATTTTAGAATGGCCGTGAATGAAGGCCATTTTGAAATATTAGTCATACAAAATTTTAATACTGAGCACACAGATACCTCTCCTATACTATACATAGTATGAATAAATATAGTAAAACATATAAAAATAACTATCAGCTATTAACTATGCAAGCATAGTAATACTCTACTTAATAGATGTTTATTAAATTTATATCATATACAAGGCACTGACTAGATACTCGTCTAGGGGGAGAAAAGATAAAGGATGTATTTCTGTGTTCAGGAAAATTACAGTTCAGTGTCAGTCCTTGTGGTTTCCTATGAGAACAGAAAGGCCCAGTCCAAAGCGAAGTGTGTGGGATGTAACGGGTTTTCTGTTTGGCCAAGTACTAGCAAAGTGTATTATTTGGTAATTGTTTACACTTTTGTCTCTTCATCTCTACTGCTCCCCTCTCCCCAGCCAACACTATAAGGTCCTTTGATGGTGATCATATATTCATTGCAAGTACTCAGTACATAATAGATGCTCAGTAAAGGCTCTTTGGGTGAATGATTTGAGTGACTGCAGACAGAAGACAGACAAAATGTAAAAAATTTCCAATTTTTAATATTATAGAGTTGTAGGCTGAACTTTAAGGGCCATTGTACCTTTGCATACTTAGAATTTTATATTGACCTCAGTATTAATCCTTTATTGCTGAATAAACAATTATTAACTTTCAAAGATTTTAAGTGTTTAAATGATTGAGGAATAATGATAATTGCATCTTTAAAAAGTTTCATCTTTTTACTTTAAACAGGCTAAAGAAATCATAACTAAATATATATTTTTAATCCTCACTTGAGGATATGTTTTATTGATGAGAGAGAGAGAGAGAGAGAGAGAGAGAGAGAGAGAGAGAGAGAGAGAAAGGAAACATTGATCTGAGAGAAACATTGATCACTAGCCTCCTGTACATGCCCTGTTCAGGGACTGAACCAGAAAACTAGGTATGTGCCCTGACTAGAAATCAAACCTTCAACTTTCCAACCAACTGAGCCACCCCACCACGGATATAACTAAATATTTTATTTTTATTAAATTTTTTGGGTGACATTGGTTAATATAATTATATAGGTTTCAAGTATACAATTTTATAATACATCATCTGTATATTGCATTGTCTTCACCACCCAAAGTCATATCTTTTTCCCCCTTTATTATTAAGGTATTACATATGTGTCCTCATCCCCCCATTGCCTCTCCACCGCCCCCCCACTCATGCCCTCGCCCCTCTGTTGTCTGTGTCCATTGGTTAGGCTTATATGCATGCATACAAGTCCTTTGGTTGATCTCTCCCCTTTACCCCCACCCTCCCCTACCTTCCCTCTGAGATTTGATGGTCTGATTGATGATTCTCTGTCTCTAGGTCTGTTTGGAACTGGAGAGCATTATGCTAAGCGAAATAAGCCAGTCAGAGAAAGATAAATATCACATGATCTCACTTATTTGTAGAATATAATGAACAACATAAACTTATTAACAAAGTCATATCTTTATCCGTCTCCATATATTTGACCCCCTTTACCCTTAACTACCCGACCTGCCCCTTTCCCTCTGGTAACCACCATACCATTGTCTGTGTCTATGTTTTTGTTTGTTTTGTTTGTTCATTTGTTGCTTTCAGTTTTATATCCCACATATGAGTGAAATCATGGTTCTACAAAGTGAAAATAATCAAAACATCATGGAATTAGCAGAAAAACAGACACAGACCAATGGAACTAAAAAGCTCTGCCCAGAAAAACAAAACAAAAAACTGTCAACAAAACAAAAAGAAAACTAACTGATGGGAGAAAACATTTGCAAACAACACTGATTAATGGGTTAATATCCAAAATATATAAAGAACTCATTCAATTCAACAACATCAACAAAACACAAACAATCTAATTTAAAAAATGGGCAAAGGACCTGAATGAGACACTTCTCCCAAGAAGACATACAAATGGCCAACAAATATATGAAAAGATGCTCAGCTTTACTAGCTATTAGGGAAATGCAAATCAAAACTACAATGAGATACCACCTCATATTATCATTGAGATAATAGTTAGAATGACTATTATCAACAAGACTAGTAATAACAAGTGTTGGGGAGGATGTGGAGAAAAAGGCACCCTCATTCACTGCTGGTGGGAATGTAAACTGGTGTAGTCACTATAAAAAACAGTATTTTCCTCGAAAAATTAAGGATAGAGTTACCATCTGACCCAGCAACCTTTCTTCTGAGCATCTACCCAAAAAATTTGAAAACGATTATTTGTAAAGATATATATAATACATATCATCTGTATTCATTGCAGCATTATTTTTGGTGGTAAGACACCATAAGAAAAGATGAAATGCTCTCATTTGCGATAAAATGGATGGGTCTTGAGAATATGCTAAAATATATTTAGTATATAAACAGAGGAGTACATTTATTGAGATAAATATTTCATCATTTACCAGGTAATGACAAATTGTTTTCAAATTGGGTGTGCCAGTTTTCATTGTCTATATATTTATTTTCTTATGTTTTGGTAAATATACATAACACCAATTTAACCATTTATACCATCTTAAGTGTACCATTTATCAGTATTAAGTAAGTATATTCACATTGTTGTGTAACCATCCCCACCATTTGTCTCCAAAAATATTTCATTTTTACCCAGCTGAAGCTCTGTACCCATTAAATATCAACTCCCCATTCTACTGTCTGTCTCTATGAATTTGACTGTTTTTAGATATCAAAAGTATTATACAACACTTGTCTTTTTGAGATTCGCTTATTGCACTTAGCATGTCTTCCAGGTTCATCCATGTTGTAAACTGTGTTATAATTTCTTTCCCCTTTTAAGGCTAAATAATGTTCCAAAATATGTATATATTCCATTTGTTTATCCATTCAACCATCAACATTGTTTGATAATCATCTAGTATTTTTTCTGTCCAGCCCTGTAATCAATAATTTCTCCGAGAAGTTCTGGTTCCTTTTATTGGAGAATAGTATTGGGGAAGATGGAGGTGCTACTTGTATTGGTTACTATGGATGCATTGTTTCTAGGCCTTCTCAGTACACAGAGCTGGGAAATACATGTTTATTAGCAAGAAGGTATATGCACATTTATATTTATTTTTCTCCTTACTGACTTGGACATCTATTAAAATCCCTGAGGTCATATTGATACCTCAGATTCCAGCTCACCACTGTAGACTTAATTCTAACCTTTGCTCTCTCCTTATATTTAGGTCCTTTCTCTGGGATTAGAAGTCTGGCTGTCTTTATTGATAATACTAGAGGCCCAGGGCACAAAATCGTGTGCGGGTAGGGTCCCTAGGCCTAGCCTGTGATCAGGGCCATCTTCCGCCCGCTAACCAGTCCCCGGCCCTGCCCGCCGCTGCTGCCAGCCATCCTGGTTCCCCGTTCGCCATCCGAAGATCAGAGCCTGTGGGCCGGGGAGTGGGGGGAAGGGACCGAGAGGTGGTCAGTGCACCTCAGAGACTGGTTGAGTGGTTGTTCAGTCGTTACGCTTATGGTTGCTGGCCTTTTATTATATAGGATAGACTTATTTATTCATCTTTTTAATATACACAGTATAATTTTAGATTTGCTATTCTATACCCCTGTATGAAGGAAAGTTACTGGCTAGCAGTGGTCGGCAAACTCATTAGTCAACAGAGCCAAATACCAACAGTACAACGATTGAAATTTCTTTTGAGAGCCAAATTTTTTAAACTTAAATTTCTTCTAATGCCACTTCTTCAAAAGAGACTCGCCCAGGCCATGGTATTTTGTGGAAGAGCCACACTCAAGGGGCCAAAGAGCCGCATGTGGCTCGCGAGCCGCAGTTTGCCGACCACTGGGCAAGAGTATTTGTATACTTACATATTCTTTTGAAGCTTAACCATAATACATTTATTTGACTAGAAAAAAGAACCCTCTAAAAATCAACATATAGCAAGTGTTCATATTTTCCTATTTGTCTTACAAAGTTTTTTGTACAATTTTTTAGCTTGTGTCAAAATCTGAGTAAGGTTCGTGATCTTCCTGTGATTAAATTATATGAGCCAGTACATTAGTTTGGGCATCTGTCACTCATCACCAACCTGCTCTGACAAAAGCAGCGTGATTGGTCAGTCAGCTCTGTCATTCCACAAAGGACAATAGGAGACACCTCTTCTGACTTAAGAAAATTATTTCAGGAGAAGAAATCAGACACAGTGAGAATATGCACATAAGCACTTCATGTTATATTAGAACACCACATTATACTGTCTGCTTATCTCTGTGAAATCAAATTATATGAAAGGCAAGTCCTGATGACTTCTTCACTATAATTTACAAAAAGAAAATCCCAACCAACAAGGCAAAAATTATGACAAGTCATCAGTATCTAATACCTAATCACTTTGCTTGTGGATTCACCATTCACTTTCCAATTTGACAATATGCTATGGGGCTGTACTGTAATTTTCATTTTAGGCTATACAACAGAAATGATATTACATTTAATGGCTGAATAGCTTCCATGTTACAATTAGAGGTATCCTAAGCAATGAGAGGTGGCAAATCATCCTTTGAAAACAAAATTACAGGACACTCACAAAGAACCAGCTTTTCAAAGGCTTGCCAACAAGACATTCTTGAAGTGTGCCTTCCTAATCCCTACTAAACTGATTCAATTGAGGTTATAGTTGCTTTTGAAAGGAATGCTCTATAGAAAGAAGTCTGAGTTTTCAGGAATCAAGAGTGAAGAATTATGGGAGATAATAAAATAGTTAAAATAGATTAGTAGTTATGAACCTATCATTTTTTAAAATTTTAATTTAATATGGGATTCTTGTCTTTCCTGTCGACTGTGTATTTAATCCTAGTAAAGTTTAATTCCCAGTGACACTGACACATTTTAAGAACAATTGTTGTAAATGTGCTTTCACAGAAAAATCAGTCATTTTTCTAGTGGGTGGATTCTTTTTCCTGTAGATTTTGCTAGACAAGAATTTTGGTTGTCATTTTAAAAATATGCTTTTAAAGCTATTTCAGTTTAGTCAACATTTTTAAAAGCAGATGCTGTTTTTCTTTCCATTTCTGCTGCTGTTGACTATGAAACTGATTATTCCTGGCATTTAATTAATTAAAACGTAAATTGTAACTCAGACTACTTTGTTTTGTAACCAGATTTCTGTGCAGAGCATATGGGAAGACCCAGTTTGAAATTTGCAAGACATTTTAGAGAAGATGACGGTCTTCTCTGAAAGAGAAAGGACTTTGGAATGCCCAGTTCTTTGTAGCTGAATTAAGGCATATTAACTCCCTTTGTCCCTTTGAATTAGCTTCCCAAGATCTAAAGGGTCAAGTCCAGAGTCATGGATCTTTTGTGATGTGGCCTTAGTCTTTCCAACTTATTTTCCATACACACTCTCAACCTTCTCCCCTAGCCCACAACTCTTTCCAGGTGTAGCTTTCACTTTTCCTTGGACTTGAGAGCCAGCTGTGATCCTCCCTGCTGACCTTTACATATGCTCCTCTCTCCCTTCACTGCCAGGCCCATTCATATATATCTCCCTGGTCAGGGAGTCCTATCCTCTGAGGCCCATTTCCACATTGCATTGAATTAAATTTGACCTGCTATAGAATTCTGTAATACCTGCCTGCCCCACTCTGCAGTATTTCTCAGTGGACCATCAGACTTGCCTGGCCAGCACACTCGTGGGACTTGACCCTGACATACGGAAGCTCTGTCTCAGGCGTGTGACATGGATTTACATTTTTAACAAGCACTGATGTATGTTCTTATGTATACTGACATTGGAACATTACTGCATCAAAGTGCATACTTTAACGGTAGGGATCAGTTCTTTCTTGGATATGGATTGGTGCTGCACATTTATGAGACGATCCATAAGTGCTTGGCACACAACACTAGGATGTGGAGCCCTGTACTCTCCCGAAGAGGTAACCATTCTCTCCAGTCCGGTCACTGATGGCCCACTTACATGTGGTACTGAGCTTGGGATATAGGCTTTGCTACTCAAACTGTTGTCCACAGACCTGCAACATCTGCATCACCCAGTCTTGGGCCCCACTCTTGACTTAGTAAATCAAAACTTGCACTGTAACAAAACCACCTAGTGAATGGCATGTACATTAAAGTTTGAGAAGCACTCTCTTAAAGGGCCAGAGTTGCAATGCATTCCTGGAATAGAGTGGGCAGGATTTTACTAGTAATCTCTTACACAAGGAATCACTATTTAATGAGGCAGTGGGACTTGAATCTTTAAAAGATCTGTATTGGAATATTGGGTGACTCCAGGAGAAGGTAGAGGGAATGGACTGTTATATAAATCACGATGTGCTGTGGAAGAAGCATGTAAGGATAAGGTTACCTGATTTCTTTATATTGATGTAGGTTGGGTTGGGGCACTAGGGAGCAATTTCACTTTTCCATTTTTTCCACCAGGATTTTCCACATGGAATGTGCACCTGATTCCCTTAATAATTGCAGAGTGTGCAGTTAATAGTGATTGCAGGTTTAATAAGGTGATCCAAGATTTAGAAGCACAAAGTGGGAATCTGAAACAATTTTTAACTATTAGGAAATAGATTCAGTGGAAACTTGAGAGGTGGGTGCACAGTTCTGAGGCATTTTGGTTTAATATTAAAATATTTCTAACTTCCTTAAATCCAATCAATTTGCCCATATGAGTAAATAATAATTATTTTTTAATTACTTCCATAGGGTTTTCTTCTTAATTGAGTTTACATGCTTGGAAATGCTAAGAACCCATTGCTTATGTCTTTCCATTTTCTCTCCTCTTTAACGTGCTCCTCCCATTCCTCCCCTATTTCAGCTTGGAGGTGTGAACAGGTGAAAGTCTCTTTTCTTTCTTTGATTTCAATTCAGCCAGTTTGTGATCTAGTGAGGTCAGTGGTGGCATGGATTGAAGAGAGGAATGACAAAGGGGCTAAGGAAGAAGCAATCCAACAGACACTCAAAGTAAGGCTGCATAATTTAAATGAGTAGGCTATTGCAAAGTGCGAAGTAAGAATTGCAGTAATCCCACCCTAGCCGGTTTTTCTCAGTGCTTAGCACTTCGGTCGGTGGACTGAAGGGTCCCAGGTTCAATTCCAGTCAAGGGTATTTATTTACCTGGGTTGCAGGCTCAATCCAACCAATCAATGTGTCTCTCTCACATCAATGTTTCACTCACTCCCCTTCCCTTCCACTCTCTCTAAAATCAATGAAAAAGAATTGCACTAATCCCTATGTCAGCGGAAGGAGGGCAGGTAGCCAGAGAGCCAAACTGGGAAACTAAGAACTTGAGGGTAGCAGAAGTATTGGGAGATATGGCTGTACTGGTGACAGGTCAGGGGTGGCAAGTTGCCTGCAGGTCGATGGAGCAGCAGTGGCCAAGGTGTGCGTGGCGTGCTTGGATGTCTGTCAGCCCCTGACAACCAGAAGGCCCAGCTTCACACTAGGACTTCCTTGGTTTCTGTGCTCCATGGCCACAGTGATTGACATTTGGGATGACAGCTTTGCTGGCTCACCTCAGACCAATTCTGCATGTATTGTGTGTTTTTTAATGTTAAGTATATGTCCTCATTATGGCACTTTGGGTTTCAAGGGACAGAATCTAACTCAGACTAGTTTAAAGTGTGTTATTGTAATGGAACATGGATATTTCAGGGAACCCCAGGCTAGGAAGGCAGGCCTCTTGAGAAATGAAAGTGGGGATGGGGGCGTGTTCAGGTCCCGAAACAGCCATCCTCTCAGGATTTGCATGGCTTCACTCATCTGTAGGTTGCTCTTGGAGATCTGGTCTCTGTCTCCTGTTTCTCTTCCCCGTCCCCTTGATTAGTTCTTACTGCTCACTGACCTTGCACATGGCCTCCATTCCAGCACTGTCATGACTTATTAGGTTCAATATCCACTGTTGACTGGCAAAAGTCTCTTGAGTCTTGGATCAAATTCAAAAGGGAGGGAGAGTACCCGCTTTCTTTATTTTATCTCCATAAGCCAAACCAAACAAGTGCTCGGCTGCCTCTGAGAGATGTGCATCCCTCGTCAGTCAGCTTTGCTGGGTTTGGGGTGGGTCATATGACCTGTAAACCTGCTTCCCTCAGAGACTGCAGAAGCATCAGGTAATGAAATATATATGTATCATTGCCTTTGAATCATGATTGCCCATGACATGTTTGGTTAACCAACAATTGTACAGTTTTAACTCTTTTCAAGACACGTTTGGTAGAATTTACAACCATGCATAAAATACACCTTAAGAGAATGCATTACCTCGTGGAGAGACAACAGCTGAATAACCCAAACAGTTTATTCTTTAACAACTTGAAAATAGTGTGTTTATAGTTGTATTTTATGATGCAGTTGAACTGCCTACTTATTATCTGACCTCATTTTGTAAAGACATGCTTCTAATGAAACTTTTCAAAAGCATATCTTGTGGATTACTTTAGTTGAAAGCATTTTCTTATAATAGTTATAATGGAGTAATTATTTCATGCCAAACAGGACTAATGTGGAATATTTATAGACTGAGGTATGTTTTCAAAGCCTAGTGGATTAGCAAAGAGTTGAGGAATTAGGGCCAAGTGCCTTCAAATGCTTGTCTCTTTATTTTTCAAATTACAGCCGGTATTTGAATAGATAGAAAATCTGAGTGAACATCTTTGATCATCTTAATAATAGATATCTTTAAAGTGTAAATTAACTGCTAATTCAATTTGCTGTAATGCTATGTGAATTGATGTATTTTTACTTAAAAATTTGTAATTTTGATAAAAAATATGCAAATTTTTAACCACGTGTAACTTTCTGGTTATTTCATTTTGCCTTTTTACCCAGTTCTTTCATAATCCAAAAATTTTAAAATTAAAATATTTTTATTCCTTGTTTTTAATAACATTAAAATGGTAAAAATAAACCAGAAGTATTGTTACTCACATAGTTATCTTTTCTATGCCCATGAATTTCAGGACGATCTATATAGTCATTCTTAAGATACTTCTGAATTAGGTTAATATTCCATCTCTTCATGGATGTTAAATGATAGGAAGTCAGTAACCACCTGAAACTTTGTTGTGAATATATCAGAACAACATGGAACCCAAACTATTTAAATGCTATTCTGTAGTTGTAAATAAACCCCAGAAATAAAGGTGTTCATTCATATCCTACTTCTCTTTTTTCTGCTCAAGTGAAAATTTAAAATATTTGTCTCTTGAAGTTACTTCCTTTTTAAAGTTTTCTTTGTCAGTATCTGCAAGAGGCATGTAACAATGCTGCCTTTATAAAACTTTTAGGAAGGTCCAATGAAAATACAGTAAACTCTGTCATTTAGCAGTACATTAATTGGTGTTTGGATTGATTATGCTAAAGTGCTAATAGAAATTTCATTCTTACAATTTTAAGTTACCGTGAGCCAACTAAAACATCCACGCATGAAATAGCATCTCTTATGTCTAATTGTATGTAACAAACAGATACCACCTTAAGTTCATCACCGCCTGAGAATTCCCGCTGCTCTTGCCAGTCCACCGTGTGACTTTCATAGACATGTTAACTGTGTTTTCATCTTCGGTCTGCCCGAATTTGAATGGAAGGATGGTATTGAGCCCTTTAAAAATTAAATGTGTAACATAACTCAAACTACAATATTGGAATCGAGGTAACATTTGCATATTGCTTAACATTCAAATAACATTCAAAATTATCAACCCGTTGGAAAAAGGATGCCACTGAACAACTTGCTCTATAATATGGGAAAGGAACCAGATGGTTCATGATTGGAAAAAGAAAAAGAATGAATAGATTGATGTCTTTTGTAATTTTAGTGAGTTCTTTTTAAAATATATTTTTATTGATTTCAGAGAGGAAAGGAGAGGAGAGAGAGAGAGAATCATCAATGATGAGAGAGATCATTGATAGGGTGCCTCCTGTATGTCTCCCACTAAGGATCGAGCCCACAATTTAGGAATGTGCCCTGACCAGGAATCCAACCATGAGGCTCAACCACTGAGCCACAATGGCAAGGCTTTTTTTGTGAATTCTTGAAGCAAAGGGGAAGAATTAAACTTAAAAAAGAAATAATTTGTCCAAGGATTTTGATCAGACAATGAAGGTCTGGTTCTGTCAGCAAGCAGTAGGCACAGGAACTTTAGCCACATCCACATGACTCAGAGATGACCGGGAGGGACACCAGTGATGCCAGTTGTGTTGGTTTACGACTTTAATTGCTTTGATAGGGACCAGGTGACAGAGCTTTAAACAAGATACATTTATTTCACTCTCTTAGAAAAGTCTGAGTTGAAGGTGATTTGGGGAGTGGAATCCAAGCATCTCTGCTCTCAGAGGTCTGTCTTATCACACTACCATGCTTTAGCAGTGGTTCTTAAACCTGTCTACTCATTAGATTTATCAGGAGAACTAAAAAATTACTCTTGGGCTTTATATCAGATTATGATTTAGTCTCTGAGAATTAATACCACCCTAGACCTACTGAATTAGAATCTGTGGTCAGAACTTAGTAATTAGACCTCACTTAGCTGCAAGGGAGGCAAGGAAGATAGTCTCTAGCTGCAGGCAAGTGTGCAGGTGAAACTTGGTTGGTTTTATTATTAAAAAGAAGGTAGGTCCTAGGGGATGGTTAGTTGTTTTTTATCTGCCAGTTAGAGTTTGAGACACTCACAATAATACTGATTTAAGGTCAATTGGTAGAGAAGAAAGAGCAGTGATAGAGTGGGAGGGTAGTTGGCATAAGTGAAATTGGAGTGGTGCTATATTGAATACTTACTGAGAGCCCAAACTCCATCCTATTGGAGTCAAGCATGTGAAATGGCCACATCTTCTTAAAACTCAAGGGCCCTCTGATAGGGGCAGCTCTACCAGTTGTTGCCCTTTAGGAAAGTGGACTAGGTCTTTACACATCCAGTTAGAAAGCTAGATCTTTATTGAAATACCAGCCAAATTTAACATGTTGGATATGGTTTAACAGCCACTTACAAATTCTGACCTCATTTTTTATAGCATAATATTTAGAAGACAAAAAGGACATTTTTTTCATTGACAAAATTTTGTTCCTCAAAATTCATTCTAATATCCTATTAATAAAAGGCTAATATGCAAATAGACCAAACGGCGGAATGATCGGTCGCTGTGACACGCACTGACCACCAGGGGACAGATGCTCAATGCAGGAGCTGCTCCCTGGTGATCAGTACACTCTCACAGGGGGAGTGCCACTCAGCCAGAAGCCGGGCTCACAGCTGGCAAGTGCAGCAGTGAGGCAGTGCTAAGGATGTCTGACTGATGGCTTAGGCAGGGAGCAGGCCTAAGCTGGCAGTCAGACATCCCCCCGAGGGCTCCTGGACTGTGAGAGGGCGCAGGCCGGGCTGAGGGACCCTCCCCAAGTGCACGAATTTCGTGCACTGGGCCTCTCGTCTATAATAATAAAAGTGTAATATGCTAATTAGACCAGACATCCTTCCAGACAAAGACGAGGCTGTGAGGACTGAGCCCCTTGAACGAAGTTGTGCATCGGGCCTCTAGTTTAACATTATAAAAGGAAATTTGCTGAAAATGGCCATGTTGTCTGCAGAGGCACTTTGTAAACTGAATGACATGGTACTGATATTTTTAGTGCTTTTGCACTGTATTTGCACAAAAGCACTCAATGAATAAAAGTTGAATAAATGATACCTTTGTTAAATAGTCATTAGTGTTTGCATCCCCAATATAAACCTTTACTGATTTTAATGAAACTAATGTCATTAGGATATATTTCTGACATACTCTTTTCTCCATTTTCAAACTAGGTAGATTTAAATAAGCTTTTTATCCATTGACAAATATTGGCTCTCATAGATGGAGTTCACTACTTGGTAGAAAGTTAACTCTTATACTTAGTTGGTCAAGATGTTATTCAGTGAATTTGTAATGACTTTATAATGACATAAATATATTTCTAAAAATGTCTCACTTGTATTTGTTTATCTGGTAATGTCTGGTTGTCAAATGCCTTGGCAGTGGCAACTTCTTGGATGACAGTGCTATTGGATTAGATGGGCTTACTTTCTGGGCTTACTTGCTTGGTTACTGTGCCTGTTGCACAAATGGAAATGTAGTCCTTTTGTCAAGACAGCTGTTGTCTCTAAAATACCTGATTAGTGAGACAAGAGATGGGGCTTATGGGTTGATATATGCTCTCAGAGGTTGGACAGGTATTGCAATTTTTTTTTACTTTTATTGATTCCGGATGGTGTTATCCTTGTTAATGTGGATGGGGAAATACCAAGACTTTCTCGAGTGCTTGAATTTCTCAAATTTCCCTGTCTAAAAGGCAGTCACTGTGAGGAGCTCTGAAGGGACATCCTCTGAATATGGGCTGGATGCTCTCCTCTGCCCCTTGGTCATTTGAAGGGGGACAGGGACTGTGGCATCTGCACCCCACTCTTACCCTCTGCCTCCTGCTGTTTTGTTTGACTGAAAATTGTGGGTCAAGGATGGCGGCTGAGAATTAGCATAGAAAGGATGATTGTTTCATCAGTGTTGAGTAATTGAAGTCTAATTTTTATAAATCACTTTTTGACACTCACCTCTCTCTGGGAAATGAGTAGTTGATACCCCATATAGAACCATTTGGCCATTTCTAAATGTATAATAAAGTATTTCCTGAATCAGCTATCTTTATTTTTTTTTAAATTAGTTGAAGTTGTTAGAAATTCATCTTTTTCATGCCAACACAAACTTATAGATGCTGTCGCATACATTTTTAACAAAGTAATGTACACTGGTTTTAAGATGAGTTAGCCACTTGATAATGATTCAGTTCATTTAATAAATATATTAAAAATAAGAATGGCACATTTATGGAGAATTCTCAAATTGCTTTGAATCAGCTGACATTTCTGTTAGGCATAATACATATATTTTGTAATTTGTGGGGAAAAAATTAGCTTGATTATGTTTCTCAGGAAACCAAAGACATTCGTCTGTTTCTTTCAGATTGGTGAAAGGACAAAAAGGAGATTTTGTCATTTGGTTTATTGTATTTTTCACTATTCTCTACAACACCAGTCATAAAATAAATAATGTTTAACACTTTACTACATTTTCTGAAGGGAGTTCCTCTGTTCCACATTAAACTTATAGAATCTCAGGATTTAAAGCCACCTTTCTCTTCCAAGGGAAATAAAAAGTAGTCTTGTCTCTTATAATTGCAAAAAGGCTAGAAATCAGGCATGGCCAAAGAGGGCAGGGAAGTAAGTCACTTACAAGAAGGGAGTTGAGAATCCAGGGCGAGGGCATGATGGTTGGAGCTATAGAGGTCATGATAATTTCTAGGAGAAAGTGGACATGATGGAGTAAATTGAAGGTTGACCAGGTAAGAATTTTGATAGAGGCCAGCATATTAGGATTGACATGTTGGTCTAACCTAATTACTTTTATGACCTGAGAGTAAATTCCAAATTGCTCCTGGCAAGAAAGAGTGATTTTTGCCCCCTACGGTAGTAATAAATTTACTGATTTTGAGTTCTTATATATGCCTTCTAGGCACAAAATGAGAACATGAAAATTATTATTCTTGCAATTTCTAACCTTATGGCGAATGCCTTTGCTTCCTTATACTGGCTGCATTATTTTCTCTTCTTGGTCAGAACCCTCATGCTACTGTACTGGAAGCCTTGATCTTAACTTTGACATTCCAGAGCATTTTGCATTTCCCTGCCACCTTCTAAAAGAGCAGTAGCTTTAGATACTTTCATTAAGGGAAGTGTGACAGGCAATCAATCATTTACTTTTCTCATATATCATTGCTAATCAAAGTCTTAATTTTTAGTTTCTTTTCTCTTTTGCATTTCAGCTTGCCTTTTCCTTAGAAGATGCTGGAAAATAATTAATATAAAGTGTGAAAAATAGAATGTCCCCCAATCTTATGGTTGACTCAGAGTGAAATCTTTTATAGATTTCATGCCCCACATGGAGCAATACTCAGCAATGTATTCATAGCGAGAATGCACTTTAGAATTAATTATTTGTGCCATTCATCCAGGTATTCCCTTACTATTAAATTATTGCTTTCTTATTCAGTATAAATTTACTTTTCATTGTGTTAGGTCTGACCTCTGTCATCAGTGGATAGTTAAAAATCCCCTTCCAGGAATTCCCTCTGATTATCTACAACATTTTGGTTTGGATAATAGGCATGCTGCATAACTTGGAGAGGTGGCCCTTTGATATTCAAATTATTAATTATTTATGGAGTGACTATGTGGAAAGGGGAGTAGTAGAAGATATAAATTAGTAGAAAATACTGTCCTTGCTTTCAAGGCGTTCATGATCTTATTGGGGAGACAAGGTGTGCTTGAAAGACTGATTATGTGCCTAAGGAAGTAATACAGGCCATCCTATGCTGTAGGATGGGTGTGGGTGAGCGTAAGGAAGTTACAGAGAGCTAAGGCTGATCCAGTCTATTTATGATTGTTAGAATTTGACTGGTCCAACAGGTGGGCAAAATGGAATGAGAGTTGGGAAAGTGGCATCTTATCATGAATAATTTCAGTGTGGTAGAAATCTCTACACTGCGGTACATTGGTGAACACATTTTAAAACTACAGGAGATTCACTATGAGGAAATTGAATATGAAGAAAGACAAATAAATCGAGGCTTTCTTCCTGGAGGTTTCCCTCTTTTGTTTGAACTGTGGCTATTTGAATAATCCATTTCAAAATCCCATTTAATCCAACAGGGGAAGGGACCCTTTGTAGGACATAAAGAGGTAATTTGGCGGACACAATTAAGGATATTACTTAAAGAATAAGAAAGCATGAGAAAGTGTGATCTTTTCTTACCTGGGAAAAGCAAGAGAGAAAGTGCCATGAGCGTATATCAGGCGTCCTCAAACTACGGCCCGCGGGCCACATGCCGGTGTTTTTGCCGTTTTGTTTTTTTACTTCAAAATAAGATATGTGCAGTGTGCATAGGAATTTGTTCATAGTTTTTTATTTTAAACTATAGTCCGGCCCTCCAACTGTCTGAGGGACAGTGAACTGGCCCCCTGTTTAAAAAGTTTGAGGACCCCTGGATGGAAGTGTATTTTAATGTTTTCTATTTAATAAATGTGATAGAAAATACGGTTAATATAAAGTAGGAACTAGAGTGAACATAGTAATTTTACCTATTTCATGTGCTATAATCGGTTTAATTTGTCACATTTTACCACCCTTCTCATCACTTGAATTCATATTTTGCAACATCTTAAAATTTAAAAAATACTTTGGAACTCTGATCAAGTTGGAAGAACCTCTTTTCCTTAATGGTGCCATTTGGCTTAACATCCACTGACCATTTTCAGTACATTCATTTAGGGTCTGTGAAGTCTACTTTACATATTTTATATATTCAAGCAATTAGATATAGAGCATTAATGAGTTTGAGGCTCTGGCATATATTCATCCAGTATTTAGTAAACTCTGGCCTTCCTCTATTAGGGTATCTCCGAGAGAACTTCCAAGAAAATGACAGAAACCCAAAGAAATACTCCCGTGGCCAACTTTATAAGCATGTGGGAGGTGACAAGATGTGTTTCAAGGACAATTCCGACATGATCCCTACCAGTGTCCCATAGACAAGGACATCTGGGAAGTGACAGTAGCTGACAGACCATGTTGGCACAGCAGAAATCAGAAATGGACTAGCTCAGTTGGATGAAAAATGTCATGCTGACTAGGAGGCAAGAAGTAGAACACAGCAGTGACAGCCTGTGCAAACAGGGGCTGTTAGCATTAACTAGTGGACAGATTGAGTCCAGTGAGGGCTGCAGGCCACTCGTCAGTGGCTCTGCCATGCTTATGCACATGGGAAGTTCTTTACTGTCAGTGGGAGCTCCCCTCAGTAAAGGGAAGGGGTGTCTAAGTTCATTCTCATGCTGGACAGTGACAGGTAAGAAATACACCTTGTGCCCAGCCTGCATGGCTCAGTGGTAGAGTGTCGGCCTATGAGCCAGGAGGTCATGGTTCTATTCCAGGTTAGGGCACATGCCTTGGTTGTGGGCTCAATCCCTAGTAGGGGCATGCAGGAGGCAGCCTATCATTGATACTCTCTCATCATTGATGTTTCTATCTCCCTCTCCCTTCCTCCCTGAAATATTTAATAAAACACAAAATTTTTAAAGAAATACACCTTTTGTTATAAAAGGTAGTGCAATTTAGATGTGAATTTGACCTTGAAGGTAAAGAATTGCTAAGCCATCATCATAGCATCACTTAAAACCTATTCTTAGTTCAGCTACTAGTTTATCCACAATCATCTGGATCTCACATTTTCTCCCAGGAGTCAAAGGCTTATGGACTGTGGGATTAAAATCATGGAGGTATCTTATGCTTTTGGTATTTCATCATCTACATCTTGGCTGCTGAGAACTCCTGGAGAAAATAATCAAACTGGGTTTTTAAAAATTAAGTTTATTGAGGCGACATTGGTTAATAAAATTACATTGGTTTCAAGCATACAATTCTATAACACATCACCTGTATATTGCATCGAGTGCCCACCCAAAATCAAATCTTCCCTCACTATATATCACGCCCCTCTATCCTTCCCTACCTCCCAACCTCTTCTTTCCCTGGTACCATCATAGGGTTGTCTGTATCTATGAATGTTTATTTATTTGTTTATTTACTGGTTGCTTTCAGTTTTGTGTCCCACAAACTGGGTGTTTTTCCTTAGCTTGATCCCTCTATATTCCTTCCGTGATGATGCTAACACCTTACCACCCTCATTAAGCCCCAGCCCTGGCCTCTTAACTCTTCCTGCCTTACAGGAAAAACAAAACAAAACAAAACAAAGACCATGAGGCTTTGAGGCTTGAATAAACTTTCTCAATTCCTCACCTTATTGCCTCAAATAATTACTAAGTTCTGCCCTTGAGACTTGTAATTACTTCTCTTACCCAAAATTAATTCTTCCACTTACCCTTTCAATCTTATTTCCTTTATTCTAACCCCAGATCTTTTAACTTAGCCCCTTCTCTCTTAGTCTTCAGCCTCTCTACTGTACTGACTCATCTCAGCTCTGTTCTGAAAACCAAACAGGGAAAACAAATAAAAGCCTCTTTATTTTCTCCTTTCTTTTATTTTTCTGCAGTTTCCTAATCTTCTCCCCTTTTCCTTAGACAAATGAGTGTCTTAAATGTGTTGTTTTGAAGGAGAGCACAATGATCTCAGTCTGCCTCTTAACCCTGTAATTCTGGTTTCTTCCCTTATAATTCACTGAAGCTCATTTGAAAATTTAACTAAGGACTCTAGTAAGAGAGAATATTACATAGCAAATAAGAAGGTTGTCTGGCCAGAATGGGAGACCATGTCCGAACTGGTGGCCCTGATTAGCTAGGTAGGTAAGGCAGCCTTTGGTGTTAAAGTATTTTTTCTTGCCCATTTTTTTTTTTGGTGTATATATGTTTTATTCCATTTGAATGACCACATTTAAGTATTCAATAATGATCTAGATTTACATTTTTTAATGCACTTGTATTACCGTCTCCCAGGAAATACTTTAAATTCCATAAACTGAAAACATTATCCAGAATTCCTGAGTCAGTTATGTTGGAAACTACATATTGATGACTAGTTTCTAAACACAGGTATGTAAAATATTTTCAGTCATGGTTTTTCTACAATCTTACACATATGAATTAATATGCGGGATATCTTTATTGGTTAGGTATGGTTTGTTCTCAACCTAGTTCCAGAAAGTTCTTGGATAAGTGACGGTAGCACAACTTGACTATGGCAGTGATCAAGGAGAAGGAAGTTTGGAAGAGGGTAAGGAAGACAAGGACTTTGGGATGGCAGAACTTGAGCAGTGATGCAAGATGTAAGAAGGAAACCTACTGTTTCATGTGGAGTAGGGCCAACTGGGCTGTGCTTAATGGAGTGTTGAAAATTGTAAGAGCTTGCTTTAACAAAGAGTAAAAGGTGCTGAGGCTGAGGCATTAAGTGTCTAAAACTTAATCAAGAAGTTTAGCTGTGAAATGTAAAGGAGAAATTGGATACTTGTTGGATTGAGCTTGGTAGTATAAATGATTTATTACATATTACACATTTGTACTCTATAACTTGCAAAGCATGCTCACGTGCATTTTTCCTCTTATCGTGCTGAAGATCCTGTTAGGTGTGACAATAAAGTTATTATTGTTATCCCCATTTTATAGATGAGAAAATCATTTCACAGTGTGAGTTGCATAGATCACATAAGTAGAGTGTAGCTGAGCTGGGTTTTGAATGGAGGTTATCTTAATGCACTCCCGTAATCTTTCTGCTTTAGGAGTCCTCTTTATTTTCTTTTTTCTTTTCTTTTTTTTCAACTTAAGACTATTTGACACAAAAGAAGAAGAGAACTTCTGAAGATGAGAGAGGAGATGTTGGGAAGAGAAGGATTGATTTTAAAGATACTGTCTCTCAGTACTTGGAGGGAACAGGTTCTAGAATGTGGGTAGGAACAACTATTGCCCTTGAAGAGGAAGAAAGATATTCATTCTGTTATTTTAGGACAGGTTAATAGGTTGACTATAGAGTATGGAACTTAGAATGTATTAAAGAGTTGTAGGGTGAGGCCCCACTCCAGTCATTCCCTGGGTAAAGCCTGACACAGTTTTTCGGTGAGCATTCTCTGATGATGATACAAAATAATATATTTGGCTGAAAGTTTTAATTTGGTCGCATACAGTCACTAGAGGCCCGGTGCACGAAATTCGTGCATGGGGGGGGGGTGGTATCCCTCAGCCCAGCCAGCACCCTCTCCAATCTGGGACCCCTCGAGGGATGTCTGAATGCCCATTTAGGCCCAATGGGATCGGGTCTAAACGGGCATTTGGACATCCTTCTCACAATCCAGGACTTCTGGCTCCCACCTGCTTGCCTGCCTGCCTTCCTGATTGCCCCTAACTGCTTCTGCCTGCCAGCCTGATCACCCCCTAACCACTCCCCTGCCAGCCTGATTGATAGCTAACTGCTACCCTGCCAGCCTGGTCATCCCTAACTGCCCTCCCCTGAAGGCTTGGTCACCCCTAACTGCCCTCCCCTGCAGGCCTGGTCCCCCCCAACTGCTCTCCCCTCCTGGCCTGATCACCCACAACTGTCCTCCCTTGCAGGCCTGGTCTCTTCCAACTGCCCTCCCCTGCTGGCCTGATGCCCACAACTGCCCTCCCTTACAGGCCTGGTCCCTTCCAACTGCCCTCCCCTGCTGTCCATCTTGTGGGGCAGCCATCTTGTGTGTTGAAGTGATGGTCAATTTGCATATCACTCTTTTATTAGCTAGGATAGAGGTCTGGTGCATGGGTGGGGGCCAGCTGGTTTGCCCTGAAGGATGTCCCGGATCAGGGTGGGGGTTCTCTTGGGGTGTGGGGTGGCCTGGGCAAGGGGCCTGTGGTGGTTTGCAGGCTGGCCACACCCCCTGGCAACCCAAGTGGAGGCCCTGGTACCTGGGACTTATTTATCTTCTATAATTGAAACTTTTTAGCCTTGAGCAGAGGCCAGGGCCAGCCAGGGCAGGCGGAAAGCTTGGCTTTTTCCATCGCTGGGAAACCCAAGCCTCCTGCTCTCTCCAGCTCTGTGGCCGCTGCCATATTTGTTGGGTTAATTTGCATACTCGCTCCTGATTGGCTGGTGGACATGGCTTGTGGGTGTAGCAGAGGTACGGTCAACTTGCATGTTTCTCTTTTATTAGATAGGATGTACGATGCATTCATGGCTCCGGTTCACCAATCTTCCTGAATCATTAAAAATAAAAACCAAGCACTTGGCTTCTTTGGTGGTCAGGCATTTTCCTGCATTGATCCCGATCTTTCTTTGAGAACCAGCTCTTGCAGGATAAAGAACTTAGAGATTTGTAAATTCTCACCATGTTTCTTGGATTCTTGCCTACCTCCTCAATGAGAAGAGGCAACTTGTGCTTTTGGAGGCATTAACCGGCTCATTCCCCAGCCTCTCATTTCTGTGATGTAAACTCTCATGCTGATAAACCTACCAATGATTGTCCATTTCACAGATGCTTAAGGTTTCATTTTTATGATATAATCTTGAAATGTGAGGCCAAGTAGGTATCTCCTATATAAAAATATTAATATATCAGTAACATCTATATTACAACTTTCTTTCTTAAAGTATCCTCTTCAGGTACCAATACATGACAAACCCCCAGAGGATGAAAGGTGCATTGTTGTATCATGTAGCAGAGTACCATTTAGGTATTTGGTAAATGCTTTGGTTTTATTTTTAAAAGTCACTAGAATGCCCCATTAAATTTATTATTTTTATAATCTTCATTATATATTTGCTTTGGTTAACTATTATTTTTAAATTTATTTTTGTATTCTATTATTATTCCACCATAAAAGGGTAAATAAATTTTAAAAAATAGTATTTATATACTTTTGACTACTGTGATCATTGATTTCTCTTATTTTTTTGTTTTTCTCTCTTTATGGAAACAATTATTTGTTTAATTTCCCTCTCCAATCACAGTTTAAGATATTCTGTATTTATGTATATATATTAAAATATGTGCATATAAATGTCTATCTAAATGGTACTATGACTTTAGTTTTAGATGGTTAATTTCTATAGCACAGTTATGCTGCTCTGTAAGCAGGTTTCCTGTATCATAGCATTTTGTCATATATAGCAAAATTAATATGTAGCTTTGCAAGGCCTCAAATTGATATTTAAAGTAAAGATGGAAGAGTACTTAGCATTCTTTCTTAAACTTATGCCATTCTCCTAAAAGCAATTTTGCAGATAGATGCAGGGGAAAGAAAACAGTGGGGAGGCATTGTCTTTCATAAGGAATAAATTGCACAGTGATATTCTGAAAGGCTCTCGTCGGAGAATAAAGGATGTAATCTCTGTATTAAACACAGATGGAATATTTCAGTCTCAGCTGTCATTGAAGAATCTCCATGTCAGTTTGGATTGGGCACCTTTGGGACATGTGTAAATGACAGTGATGAAACCATCTCTTTGCTGAGCTGGAGTGCACAACGTCCCGTTATCTGTGCCATCTGGTGCTACAGAGGATGGCAAATTCTCTCTGCTGGGAATGGTCTTTCATTGGGATTTGTATACTTTAGCATAGAATGCATTTGACCAAAATCAGTCTTTAACTGGCCAGATTTCAGTGGCAACAGCTTTAAAAAAGAAATGGAGTTCCAAGATACTGGAAATGGAGGAGGAGGCAGAGAAGTCAGTTGACACATCTTTAGATATTTGGGTGGGTAGTGGTTATTTTCAATTGGGTGCTTTGTAAGCCCTGACCATGTTTCTGTCCCCAGTGATAGAAAGCTGTTTCTAGTTTTGTTTTTGCCATTTTTTTTTTTTTACTATTGCTTGTAGTGTAATAATAATACACCATTGATGCTCTGGTTCTCACCCCCTGAAGGAAGGAATGGTGGTCACTCTGCTTCAGGCTGTTACTTTATTATGGATTCTAAAAATTGGTTCGCAGTGCTTTGTCGCCACTTACTCAATTTATCCATTTTAAAACCAATCCAAAGATTTATTGACTGTTGAGTCTTGCGGCAACGTGTGTTCCTTTATTGTCTACCTCTGTCTGTGATTAAAATCAAAACAAAGTTAAATTACATTTTACTAACAAAAGCCCATTCCTGGTCTGAATTATGAATTAGTAACAGAAGGTTTATAAATGATTAAGGTTTAATATTTCCCCCAAATTGGGCTTAGATTATGTGGAAGCAATCTAGAGCCACTTAGGAGTTTATCTGTTTTCATAAAATACCAACATAAGGGACGACTTTTCTCTGGATTAGTTCGGTAGGGAACTATATGGGGCAGGTGTGCTCATTAATACAATCACCTTTGAATGGACTGTGTATGAGATATAGTCATGAGAAAAGCGAATGAAAAATATAACCAAATATCACTTGGAGCTCTTGGAGTTACAGTTGAATAGAATTCAATGATTTCCAGTTAAGTTAAATATACAATTGTGTGTGGTGAGTTGCAAGTTGCATTTGTTTTGAGTTCTTCGTATATTGTGTGATTAGAACCCATTCTGACAGGTGGAGTGCAGTTCTGCTCTGCTGCTTCCTCAGCTCTGAGTGGGGAAGGTGCGTTACCTGAACTCCCTGCCACCCTGCTCAGTTCCCCGAAGTTACTGACCTTCCCCTTTTCCTGAGGGAAGAACAGGTTGAACCAGCAGGTTCTCCCTTGCAGTCCTCACTTGCAGTGAGGTTGTTTGTTTCCTCTAAGTGTACCAATTTATAATTTACTCTTAACTCACCATCCTCGTTTGACAGGAAAAATAATAGTATGTTGTAGGGTTTGTTTGTTTTTTTGTATGGTTTTCAGAATGAAAAGTGAAGTTGTTTAACTTGGTAAAAAGCTGGAAGACACTGCCTTTCTTACTGCTCACACATCACTCCACTGCCACCCACAAGGGCTTGTACAAAGGAGAGAGGGTTGGGGCTTGGATATCTGACCCGATTCTTAGACACAGTGTCACGTCTAGGACTTACTTGGCAGAGTCGCAGAAGAGTGTGTGTGCAGCAGGTGGTGGGAGAGCTCGTGGCACAGTTTTACTCTAGTCCTGGTTTTCTATGGACAGCGCCCTGATACTCTCTCTGGTGCTGGGTAGGAAGCCATTGATAGGAGACCATTAATTTATTACTTTGCACTTTAGTCTAACATTGCAGTGCATCTGTTCACAAAGGAGGAAGAAATAGGATTTCTTATCCACTCCCCACCCCTTTGGAAACTCTTCCAAATTTAAGCAATTAGTGCAATCTTGAGAACACATTTGCTCTGGGTAAAACCCTATTTTTGTCTAATTCTAGTGACATATCTACCTAAATTATGGATATATGGACTAGTTAGATATTAGTATTTGGATGTTCATCTCTACAAACCTGAGTGAGGTTTATTGTAAGGGTAGACTATTTGAGAAAAGTACCTAATTTAGTACAATGATATTTCAATTCAGGAACACCCAATTTCTGCCTTTCTGGCCGGACTTTACATTGAAGGGACAAATGGCATCCTATCTATGGGCCTCACCAACTTTCCATCCCACTTCTAGCTGGCACCTGCCATTATGATGACTTTCTCAGTGGTTTTTTAAGGAGTGCTAAACATTTGTTTAAGGTGTTAAAGGGATTCACACAGGAAAGATACAAGGTAAGCTTGGGGAAACTTTCCCTAACCTAGAAGACACTGTCCAAAGGATTCAAGACTTTAGGTTGTGACATATTAAAAAAAATTGAGGGAGTTGCAATGTACAGTGATATACAATAATATCATTTACAATAGCATCATAAGACATAGGATAGTTAGGTATAAATGTAACACACAGTATGTGCAAGTTCTGCACATTTCAATCTACACAATATTGCTGAGAGAAATGAAGAGAGGCTGACCTAAATAAATGAAGGGAAAGTTTTTATGGATCAGACAACTCTGTTATTAAAATGCTAATCTTTCTCAAATTTATTATATATAGATTCAATGTAATCCCAACAAAACACAGCAGGTGTTTGTTTGTTTTTAATTGGTAAGCTGCTTCTAAAATTTATATGGAAATATAAAGAACCTAAAATAGCAAAAACAGTTTTTGGGGAAAAAAAACAAAGAGAACTTGCAGTACCTGATTTCAAGATCTAAAAAGGTACCTAAGTAAAAACAGTATGGTATTGACATTAGGATAGAGAACTAGATCAATGACCTGAATAAAAATCAGACATGGATCATATTTATATCTGTTAATTTTTGGAAAAGATGCTCATGCAAGTAATTAAATTTATTACCTTTCTCTTGAGTCGAACATAGCAATATATATGTCCATTAAATGGTGCTAGTAAAACCGGATATTTATATGCAAAAAATTCTCCATCCATATGCAAGAACTTATTTTAAATAGATCATATATGTATATATTTATAAAATTTCTAAAAGGAGTCATTGGAGAAAAAAATCAATTTTAGGTTAGGCAAGTATTACATGTAACATATATTAACCATAAAACACAAAAAAAGGACCATCAAAATTAAAAACTTTTGTTTTTTGAAAGACATTATTAAGTAGAAAGACAAGCCACAACCTGGAAGAAATCATCTGCAAAACTTATATTTGGTAAAGGACTAGTATCTGGCATTTACAAATATAAGAAATCATCCTGATTAAAAATGGGCAAACATTTTGAACAGACACATCACCAAAGAAGATATAGAAATACACAGGAAGCACATGAAGAGGTGCACTGTATCTCTAGTCATCAGACAAATGCAAATTAAAACAACAATGATAACACTATATCCATAGAAATGGCTAAAATTAAAATACATAAAAATAGAAAGTATTGGCAAGAATGCAGAACAACTGAAACTTTCTGATATAGCTGGTGGTAATTCAGAATGCTGCAATCATTTTTAAAAACATTCTGACATTTTCTTAAGTTAAACCTATGCTTGCTTAGCCATTTAATCCTCAAGTACTGCCCAAAAGAAATGAAACACATGTTCACACAAAAACTTGTACATGAATGTTCAGAGCAACTTTATAACTAGTGGCCAGGTGCACGAAATTCATGTACGGGGTGGGAGGTTTCCCTCAGCCCAGCCTACACTCTCTCCAATCAGGGACCCTTTGGGGGATGTCCGACTGCCGGTCTAAACCGACAGCCGGACATCCCTCTCGCAATCTGGGACCGCTGGCTCCTAACTGCTCACCTGCTTGCCTGCCTCATTGCCCCTAACTGCCTCTGCCTCCCTGCCTAATCACCCTTTACTGCCCTCCCCTGCTGGCCTGGTCACCCCCAACTGCCCTCCCTTGTGGGCCTGATTGCCCCTAACCCCCTACCGGCCTGATCTCGCCCCCAACTGCCCTACCCTGCCTGTCTGATCGCCCCTAATTGCCTCTGCCTCGGCCCCCACCACCATGTCTTTGTCCGGAAGGAAGTCAGATGTCCGGAAGACGGCCGGTCGACCCAATCTAAGTAGCATATTACCCTTTTATTAGTATAGATAGCCCAGACTGGAAACAACCCAAATGTCCATCAACTGGTAAATAGATGAATGTTTTGTGTTGTTATGTCTATATACAATGGAATTCTACTCAATAAAATGGAACAACTATTTTTATATGTAGAAGCATGGATGCATCTCAGAAGCATTTTGTAAAGTGAAAGAAGCCAGACACCAAAGACTGCAACTATAATATGATTCCATTAAATGAAATTCTAAAAGGGCAAAACTATAATCATACAAATTAGATCAGTGGTTTCTTGCGGGTAAAGTGAGTGAGTTAACTGCAAAGAGCAGAATGGGACTTGAGTGGTAGAAATGTTTTCTATCTTGACTGTGGCTATGGTTGCACAATGGCACACTTCAGCCAAAACTCCAAGTTTACTGTTGAAATGGGTGAATTTTATTATATGTAAATTATTTCTCAATAAAGTTGTTTAAAAGTAAGACCATAGTAGTATTTGAAAAAAAAAATCCCTTCAGCAGTCTGCCAATTAATAAATTTAGGTGGAATTATAGGATTGATAAGACTACCATTTGAAAATCCTAAAGTAGCACAACAATCATCAGTGACTGCTGAAATCATTTGGGGAGGTTGTTGGACACATTTACAGATTACCCTACAAACTGTTGGATACTTTTAATGGGTAAAATATGCCTTTTCTCTGCTTACTCATGTTTGTCACCTAAATTTGCATCATGGAGAGTGTTCAGCCTGACACCATGAGCTTCTTGATGTGCACTCCGATAAAAATGTTCTTGTGCAAAATGCTTAAATGGAATACAAGTCAAACTTAAATCTAATTTTCAGTTAGCTTTATAAGAGATAGAAGAGCAATCTTAATGACATCATAAGCAAATAAATGGCAAATTCTAAATGTAGGATATTCTACAGAGGCCAGATATGAAATGTAATCCATAAAGTCATGATTTTTTAATTACAATATAATAAAATACTGCTCAAAGCCAGTTTTTCATTGTATAAGGTATACTTTTTTCTCACTTTCTTAAATATTCTACTGCATGTCAGACTGTATTTTCATTAGTCATTTATTCCATTGTTTGTATACAAGAGGAAATCCCCACAAAATCCAGATAAGTAAAGACACTTTCATCCACAGTGAAAGGAGATTTTAATTCATTCTTGGCATTCAAAAATATTACAACCCACTAGATGCAAACTATCATACTAGCATCATACCTGTCAGTAGGTTTCTAGTACTTTGTTCCGCGTTTATATATAATATTTTATATAGAATATACACCTGGTACAGACTATTTGGCTACTTTTATTTCAGCAAAGGACATGATTTCAAACAGTGCCAGGGTGTGTCTGTATTACATTGGCTATCTGTGGTTGGCAGAAATCTTCTAATCTGCTCCTCAATCCAGTGAAGTCTAATACTCATATTAATGGGAACTCTTCCATGTGCACCAGACTCTCTTCTTGTTCTTGTGGAGGGTAAGCAGAGAACAGATCATTGCAGTAGTTCA
Organism: Eptesicus fuscus; assembly: GCF_027574615.1. Classification (NCBI taxonomy): domain Eukaryota; kingdom Metazoa; phylum Chordata; class Mammalia; order Chiroptera; family Vespertilionidae; genus Eptesicus; species Eptesicus fuscus. The sequence continues at coordinate 82,434,108 of NC_072483.1, read as the reverse complement.
ACTGAGATAATATGGGCCTACCCTAAAGCAAAATATTAAAAATTGGTTAAAATCCAGTGTAGATAAGGATGCAGGAAAACAGGGGATTTTTAAGGGAATATAGAATTAGTGGCATCGTTTTGGAAGGCACTTTGGCAATAGTTATTAAAATTTAAGTATATAAATTATTTGATCCAGCAATTCCCATGACGTTATATATATATGTAAATTTATGCTACAGCCAGAAAATGAAATATAATGAGATACAAAAGCCAAAAGTGGCAAAATCTCTAAGATATGTTATATCATAAATATATATTGTGCTAATTTCATTACTATGTATTTTATTTATTTTTCTATCACCCTTTATCTCCCCTGTATCCTATCCCACCCCAACAAAATATTAAGTTAAATAACAGTTATGTAAAAACAAAACAAAACAAAAAACTCATGAAAGCGAGGGCAACTCTTCTAGAGCTAAATGGTCAAAAAGACAACCAAGTGCAATGTGTACAACTTGACTGGGTTCTGACTGGGGGAAAAAAGTTATAGAAGACATTTTAGGGTAAGTAGGAAAATTTCAAAATATAGATATGAGCCATTAGACAAAATGGGATTTTGTTGATTTTCTTTTTGTACATAACAGTATTTTCATGACTATGATGAGAATGTTCTCATTCTTGGGAGGATTGTGGAGTCGTATCATGTTGTCTGTAATTTTGGTTTAAAATAAAAGGAGCAATACATACCATGAATGAAGCAACTGCGGTAGAACATTGATTGTTGAATCCAGGGGGACATGCATGAGCATTCATGTTATGCTTTGTAACTTTTCTGCATGCTTAAACTTTTTAATGATAAAACTAGAGGCCCAGTGCACGAAATCGTGCACGGGTGGGGTCCCTAGGCCTAGCCTGTGATCAGGGCCATCTTCTGCCCTCTCCCCAGTCCCCAGTCCCGCCCCACCGCCATCCCCCAGTTCACCATGGTTTCCCAATCGCAGCATGGCTCCAGTTCCCCAGAGCCTGTGGGCTGGGGGGAGAGACCAAGAGGTTGGCCATTCCACCCGCTCGCCAGTCCCGCCCCATCGCCACTCACTTCGGTTTGCTGTGGTTCCCCATTGGCTATGCTGCTATTGGAGCCTGCAGCCCAGGGGAGGGACCAAGAGGTTGGCTGTTCTGCCTGCTCACCAGTCTCGCCCCGCTGCCACTCACTTCTGTTCACCGTGGTTCCCGGTTCGCCATGCTGGGATCGGAGCTTGCAGGCCAGAGGAGCGGGGTGGTGGTGGGGTGGCAGCAGAGGGACTAAGAAATGGTCAGTGCACCTCATGGTGACTGGTCAAATGGTCTTTCCAGTTGTTACGCTATGGTCACTGGCCTTTTATTATATAGGATGTTGAAAAATAAGATACTCTCCCTTTTGAAAGATAGTTCTGAAATATAGTATACCTCAGGGAATTTTCAGTTCTTAAAAGATTCAGTCACCTAAGAAGGTGTATCCCTCTCTTCCTCACTGTTCTGAACATCACAGTTTTACTGAATCTACAGTTGAACTACCCAAACTACCCATTTATGTTTCTACATAGAGGAGGGAAACCTTTGAGTATTATAAATACATTTTTAATCTATTTGAAAAACTAATGATTGGCTGATTTTTAAGTTATTTTACATTAGTTAAAAAAGAAAATGCAACTAGTTAAAACAAAGACTTAAGACTTTAATTTTCTATATGGAGCTGGTGAGATTTGAGTTCAAGGGTACACATCTATAAAAATAAAAGCATACTATACTAATTAGACCAGACTTCCTTTTGGAGGAAGTCGGCACTGCGAGGGAAGCCCAGGTCCTGGCTGCCAGAGGGAAGCTGGTGCCGGCTGCTGGGGGAAGGAAGGCCTACTCTTGCACGCATTTTGTGCATCGGGCCTCTAGTTGCTATATAACAAATGACCCCAAACTTCCCTGCTTAACACAAGGTTGGTTTGGTAGCCCACAGTCTGTAACTCAGCAGTTTGGGCAAACTGAGCTGGCTGCTCTGATTAGGGGCTCTCAATACCACACTCATGGTGTCAGGCCTGGCAGAGCTCTTATCTGGGGCTCCAGGAGGCAGTGGGCAGATTTCAGGTCACTGGAGTTCTAGTCCTGCGGCCTCATGTCTGTGTGGCTGTCCCCAGGGGCAGCTTTCTGTTTCCAGAGGCCACCTGCATTTTTTCTCGCATACTCTCCCCCATCTGCAGACCAACATCATTTCCCCCCCATTCGTATCTCTCCTGACTTCTTCAACCACCAGGAAAACTCTCTGCTTCTTAAAGGGCTGGCTGATTGCATTAAGTCCATCAGAAAATCTCTCTCTAAAGGTCAGCTGTGCCTTTAGAAATAATTATGGGCATGATATGTCATCACACCACCGGTTCCACCGTTACTCAAAGAGGAGGTTATACAAGAGTGAGCATCATTGGGATGATTCTTATAATTTGGTTTAAGGATTTCTACTTTGATTTCTAGGAGACATATTTTTGTGATGATGAATGAATTATGTCTATTTAATCTGTTTTTTAAAATCAGGACATACTTTAAAAAAAAAACTGTTGGTTTTAATACAGTGTAAAAAGGTAGGCATTTGCTTTTTATGAAAACAAAAAACAACAGCAACAAACAAACAAACCCCAAAACCCTCAGCTTTATTTTGTAATCATAACACTGACAGAAATAGGAATGTTTTTGAAGGAAATATGTAATGCTCTTTCTGTAGTTATTTGTATTGTAATTTCAAACTTATTCCCTGAATTTTAATTCTCTTTATATGCTCACCACATTTCTTTTCAAATTGCTCTATATCAAATCAAATCCAGCCATAACTACTGCTAGCATGCTCCAGATATCTGTTCTAGCTAATAAGCCAGCCCAACCATAACAGTGTAAGACAAAACCATGTCGTTATGGCCACGGATTGGCGATTGGCAGCCCAGGAACTCAGGCAGGGCACAGCAGGGATGCCTGGTCTCTGCTTCCTCAGGCTGGGGCCTCAGCTGGGAAGGCTTCTACCTCCGGGGGTGGCTCAAAACCCTGAGTCCTAAAATCACCCAGAGGCCTTTTTGCTCTCATGTCTGTAGACTAGACTCTGCTGGAACTGTGCCCCAGAAGCCTACATAAGCTGCCCCATGTGTCCGGAGCTTTCTCATAGTAGGGAGAACTCAGGGGGTCAGGCTTCATACATGACCTCTCCAGGTTCTCAGCACAACTGAATAGTCATCTAAAAACCTCATATCGCATTTTATTTTTTAAGTATTTTTCTTGATGTCAGAGAGGGAGGGGAGTACAGAGAGATAGACACATCAGTGATGAGAAAGAATCATTGATCGGCTGCCTCCTGCATGCCTCACCCTAGGAATCGAGCCTGCAACCCAGGCATGTGCCTTGACTTGTAATTGAACCATGACCTCCAGGTTCATAGGTCGAAGCTCAACCACTGAACCACACCAGCGGGCTCAGACTAACATTTTCAATGAGACGTGTTCCAACATTATTGTCCATGTTTGGTGGTATTTTGCATAACTTTCTTAAAGGGTTTTCAGATATTCCAAGTTATGGTTTTGTCTCCAAAGAAAAGCAACTATGACTTCTAAATAATAAAAATCAGAGTTTAGGATGAATGGAAAAATACATATTACCTAGATATGTTATTCATCACTAAGTAGCATCTTTTTTTTTGCTAAGTTGTGTTTTTATTTCATTTCAAAATAATTGGCATCAATTTGCATATGGCATAGACTTTTACTCTAAGAAGATTGCAGCATAATTAAATGTGGGGTTTTGCTGTCTTCCTGTGTCGTCATGAACGAACTCTTACAATTTTGTTGAGAACCAGGCTACCAGCTTTGGGAAAGGAGAGGATGGGAAACATTGTAAGATAGAGTTAGAAAAGAAAGGAGAAATCATAAAAACAGTTTTAATAAAAATCAAATCTATTCGCCTTGTTCTTGGGTTTCTCATGCAGAAGAGAGCAGAACGTTTTCTTGTGTTACCTCAAGTGAGATCTGATGCTGCTGAGATTGGTGACGGGCTCCTGTGACCGCAGGGAATTAGGACTCCACCCACCCAAATCTTCATGGCTCTCGAACAGAACCATGTTAGAGCAGCCACCTGCAATACTAACTTCCCTCCCCAACCCCCCGAGGACACACTTTTCATTCATTATTCAGCCTTTTTAACATTTCTAGCATTCTGTTTAAACTTGGAGCCCCATGTGTATTCTCCCATCAGACTTTAGGTTATTAAGACCATGTTTATTCTTACTAATTTGAGAGGAAAAGTCTTGAGGAATCCTCTGGGCTGATCTCCCATTTCTGTCACCTTATAGGAACTGTGACGTCTTGTTTTTGGTTTCTGTTCTGTTCGTGGTTAGCACCATTGCTGTTACAGTATGCTTCCTGACATTAGCAGCTACAATGTAAAGTCAGCAGAGACACACTGGCTCCAGGGAAATCTTCCCAACCATCATTGTTCTTTATATTCATTACACATTGGGCTTCACTGAAAATCTTGTTTTTTAAGGGTTCAGTGAACTCCTGAGTTAGGATTAAGTGATGCTGGCACTCCAAGTCCAGGAGTTCTCAAGGGGGTCCCTGGGCTCCAAAGCATCAATACTACCTGGGAAGTTGTTACAAATGCATGTTCTTAGGACACAACTTAGACCTACTTACTCCAAAACTCTGGGCTTGGGGTCTAGCAGTTTGTGTTCTAACAAGCCATTGCAGGGAATATTCACGATAAGTTTAAGAACCACTGTCTAAGATTTTTGCTATTGGTGTTAGCATTTAGCATACATTTTGCCTTCTATATTTTTGCATAAGTATTATTTATTCCCAGTATAAGACATTTTATGTACATTTTTGTTATCCATTATTACATATGATAGGTATATGTATATATGCATGTAAACTTATTTTTCTTGACTTTGTATATTGATTTTTAAAAAAAACCAAAAAAGTATTGTCTTTGCCATTGCCCCTGAAAATTTTGATATAGAAACAAAGAAAATCACATAACATAGACAGAACTAGACCAGGTGGGACTCTGTGGAGCCGGAGATTGACAGATAAAGGGTGGGACGAAGTTGCTGAGAAAGGGGTGAAGTCAGAGGGCAGGACTGGGTGTATGACTTGTGTTGGGAGCTCAGCTGAGAATGCATCATTGGGGCGAAAGCTGATGCTGTGTCCTTTGGTATTAGTCAGGACTCGTCCCTTCCAATGATTTGGCAGAGGTTGAATCAACATCCTTTCCTTGGTTGTTTTAATTGCTTGATAGTCAAGAACTACCTTTGCCTTTAGCCCCATATAAAGTCACTCCTACAATCAAATAAGATGACTTTAATGATTGCACAGTTGTCACTAACCTGATTGTAAAACTGTATTCTACATATTATAACCCTGAAATATATTATGGTATTAGTATGTAGAATAGGCTATAGTGCTATAATATGTAGATTCCGTTTGTTACTATAGTTAGATGAAACTCAGAGGTGGCATCCATCTGAAAAGAGGCATCAATTGCTTTCTTCAAGAACATAATCTCATTGCTCTGTCAAATAAAAGTTTTCACTTATTGTTTCCTCTTACAAGGCTTTCCTCAGATTTTATCTTGTTGGAAGTCCACACTTCCTATTTTGCAGTAGTTGGGGAAGTAACATGGCTTTGAGTAAGTTAACCCTGGTTTTTATTTATTTGTTTATTGATTTTTTGGAATGATAGTTGAGTTATTATTCTTAATTTCAGTATAGCCTAAAAATGTAAACTTTAGTTTTGGTATATGTACTTATTGTAGGTTTCCACTAAATAAATACTGGTTAAATGAATGAATATTGGCTTTGCCAACATAGTTCACAATTATTTGAGAAAGCTTCCTCTATGTTAGAAAGGGGCCTGGAAATATTATTTTTGCTACTGCTCTGAGTTGATTTTTGTATTATATTTTTGTAGTTTAATATTGATCTCTTTTGAAATTCTTAATTGCTTATAGATTTTTAAAGTTGATCTTAATTTTATGGTCCTTTGATTTAAATGTTCCACTTAATTTCAAGTGGGAAAAATTTAAAATAAGCTCTACGCCAGGATAGATTTTATGGGCACTTCTAGAGAAATGTGCTATTATAAAGCTGTATGCCATGGCATTTACTGGTAAGGTTTCTCATCATGTGAAAATGGAAAAAAAACAAACACACACAAAAACACAACAAACAAAAAAACAACAACACCCTAACCACCTGTTATATTGCTTTAATGGTGTAAGAACTCTACCAGACTTTTTTACTAGCAGCCTCATTTGGGTTTCTGACTTCTTATAGTGTCTATCTCCCCATAGCTTCTAAGTGGCCTATCAGATTGTTTTTCCTCCTAAAAAGGTGAAGATCTTTTCACTTTCAACACCTCTCTCCCACTTAAATTACTCTGATGGGTCTGACACCCCTCAGTTATCAGCTGCAAGGTAACCTCAGACCATTTCCAGGTTCTTCCCTCCCTTTAACCCTGCTCTGTCTGTGGTCACTGTGACCTTTCTGAAGGGACAGTGTGACAGGACAGCAGTGAGAAGCCCTCATTCCTCTCACTGAGAAGTGTTTTGACTCTTTGGTTGGTTGTAATAACAATCAGCCAGGGCTGTCTTAAACAAAATCTGATTTAAGAATGTCTAACAAAACCCAAGGGCAAGGAATTAAAAATATAAATCTTACAAAGGGACATGCCATGCTGTCAGGAAGCCAGATGTGTTCACTGCCTCTCTCTGTACATCTGCTCCATTCTTCTTCTTCTTTTTAATATGTTTGTATTTATTACAGAGAGAGGAAGGGAGAGAAATGGAGATAAAAACTTCAATGATGAGAGAGAATCATCGATCGGCTGCCTCCTGCACGTCCCACACTGAGGATCAAGCCCACAACCTGGGCCTGGGCCCTGACTGGGAATTGAACCATGATCTCCTGGTTCATAGATCCATGCTCAACCACTGAGCCATGCTGGCCAGGCACATCTGCTCCATTCTTTCCTCCAACTTGCACTCGATTCAGTAAAGATGATTAAACCAGGGCCACTGAATAGAACAGTTAACTTTTTTCATACGACCAGGCCTGACTGGATTATAAGATCTTTGTACCAGAAAAGATACTGCGATCGGCCCAACGTGGAGTATATGCTCCGTCACATCCAGCACACTGTGGATCGAAGATGGAGTGTACAGTAAAACACAGCATGGGCCCTCAGCAGCTTTGTTCCACTGTGAGGCTATATCTGCTCTGACTCAAGCTGGGACAAAAGAGGAAAAAAAAAAGCAAAAAGAAAAACCCCAGGTTTGTGGTTCTAATTGATGCAAACCTTTTTAACATTCACATCACATTTTCCGAATTATTAATTGCCAGTTTCAAACTGTGAGTTCTTGTGTTTCAGAGGGAGAGACAAGTGAATGTTTTTCATCAGTAAGGAATGAAAACCTGGGAGGAAGAAGCTGAAAGAATGTGAAGGAGGGAGAGGGTTTGATGGCTGATACAAGGTCCAGGAGGATTTGGGTAGAAAGCCGTCCTGGGCCAGTCAGATGAGTCATTGGTCTGGGGCAGAAGAGATGCATTATTCTCTGCGACAGGGAGTATCAATGTTAATTGTGTGTCTGAGTCTGAGAGTGAAAACATAATTCCTGAGTAGAGGCAAGGGTGCCAGGTAAGAGTGATAGGATTGGGTAAAGGCCTGGAAGAAAACCGTGAAGTTTGGGGTAACTGAGATGTGGAATAGAACCACGAGTAAATGAAAGGATTTCTGAGGGTGTGAATCCAGTATCTGGACCAACAGGTCCCACTTTGCGCCATCCTTGGGGTGGTGAACACACAATACAATATACAGATGATGTATTATGGAATTGTACACCTGAAACCTAAATAATTTTATTAACATCACCTCAATAAATTAAATAAAAATAAAAAGAAAATATATATTTGATAGGTAAAAATAATGAACATTCAATCTAAGGGAAGATTAGTACACAAACTCGTGTTTTTAATTTTAGCACACTTCCTAGGCTTAGGCTATAAAATTGCTCTTATCATTTTAAGATCAAACATGAAGGGAAAAACGTGTGTTATCTAACACTCAGGGTTGATAAGATAAAATAACCTAGTTCTTCGGAAGATTACTTCCAGTACTGAGATGTGGGAATGACAGGACCAGTGTAATTTGATAAGCAACATCCTAAAAAAAAAAAAAAAATAGCACTGCATTTTACTGAGTTCATTCTGATATTAACTGTCAATGTAACCAGAGTAAAGTTAGTTCTATGCCAGTTAAAACAATGTGGCTGAATACAGTGTTTGATTAAAGAAGGGTCAGAAATGTAGATACACCTACCCAGATGCCAAACTTTTTAAAGATTGGTAGACAACTAGATGGCAGCTAAAGATGAGTAGAGAATGTCACGGCGGAATAGCAAAAACTTCAGCCTGGAAATAGCAGTATGGTGTCTTCACGGGGAAATCTGAGCTTTAAAGTCAACTGCTACTGTTTCTTGAACTAAAGAGTTCAACTCTCCCAAAACCTGGATTAGGGCTGAGTACATCCAGTATATATTAGGATACCCATTACATAGAGAAGTGTGATGTGAACTATAGGAGGATGAGAATAGATTCTAGGTTTTTTTGTTGTTTGTTTTTGTTCTCTGTTTGAGTACTTTTAAAATGATCCATAAGGATATTGTTTCATCTTATAATCTTTAAGGCAGTGGTTCTCCAAAGTTGCTATGCACTTGAATCATTCGGGAGGCTTGTTAAAACACGGAGTGCTGGGCCCCACCTCCAGAGTGTCTGCTTCAGTAGGTCTTCATAGGACCTGAGGAATGCATTTCTAACAAGGTTCTCAGAGACCACGCTTTGAGAACCATTACTCTACACTCCAGAGAGGAAATGAAATGACGTTGGATGATAATTAAAAATATTAATACTAACAGTCTAAATTAGGGAAATGTCTTAGATTTTTTTCCCCAGAAGTTTTCTTGTTTTTCATGTACGCATGTCCATATTAGCAAACTAACGAATGAGAGTGGGTTCGAAGGTTATTTTGGTAGGAGTTCTTTTAATTTGTTGAGAAGGATCACTTGTTCCTTACAGACTTGACCATTCGAATGCTTTTGGGTACTTGAGTCAACCCCCTTTTCACTGATAACATCAAAGGTAAATTTTTATAACCTGTGTCAAATTCATAGTTAATTGAAATTCTACAATTTCACAGGGAATTTTGTTTTTTATCCAAAGTTATCTGGTAATTAAAGTACATAAGTTCAAAGATTCTGGCCTTTATCTTTAGAATCGTAATATCATCAAGGGTCATTTGAATATACTAGCAAAATGAATGCTTTCTCAATTTGTTCAGTGTTTAAAAGGCATGGTTTCTGCTGGTATTGAAATAGAGAGCTCATTTTAATGACTTTTTCTTCCAAGTATCCATGGGCCTTCCATATCAATTTTTGGTTTAGGATAATAATTCTGGTATACTAGAACAACACTCATATAGCATTGAGTTCTAAGAAATGCTTTATGGGGTTTTTTCATCGATAGAATATTTTAATATTAATGAAATATATATTTTAAATACTCAGAGTACATTTCAGTCAGGGAAATATTCTGTCATAGAGAATATGAGTGGTAAAATGGGTGGCTCAGAGGTGTGGTTTCCTCTCTTCCTTCAGTTTGGGATCCCATCAATTCAAGTTTGATCTAGTGAGTCTACAAAGTAGACTTTTATGTCCTTTATATTCCAAAAAGAAAGCCACTCTGGAAAACATAAATACAAAAAGAGCAATGGGATTTGAATTATATTTTTCCCTGGTTCTTGCTATGGCTTAAAAGATAACCAGAACATGTGCAAGAACTTCCTGTTCTTACCTGATAAGAGCGTTTGGGTTAACTATGCTTGAGAAGGTTTTAATATAATGCTCTGATAGCTGATAGCGGAAGTGTCTGAACATAAATAAATTGTGTCCAGCTGATAAACTCAGACAGAGTGCTGATGGCTCTGATTTTTCGTTTTCAGATATTGTTTTAATGCCTAATAAGATACAGTTCTACATGTGGAAAATATTAAAGTAATTACAAACATTTGGCTTTTTTGCATATATTATCTAAAATTAACTGTCTTGTTAACACTCATCTCTCTTGTCTCTAATTGGGATGAAATGTGTGAAAGAAAAAGAGCTTTGATATGGAACTATTTTTCAAAGGACAACTCCACTGTGATAATACAGAAGAGCAAATAGATGTAGCGTTGAGAGAGTTTCTGATGTCAGCATTACTACTTAGGTGGCAAAAGAATTAAATAAGAATTTGCTGTATCTCAATTACTAAAGTTTTTTTTAAGAATATATTTTTATTGATTTCAGAGAGGAAGAGGGAGTGCAAGAGAAATAGAAACATCAATGATGACAGAGAATCATAGATTGGCTGCCTCCTGCACTCCCCACACTGGGGATTGAGCCCACAACCCGGGCATGTGCCCTGACTGAGAATCAAACTGTGACCTCCTGGTTCATTGGTCAATGTTCAACCACTGCGCCATGCTGGCCAGGCTATAACTAAAGTTTTTTTGTGTATCATTTGGAAATCTAAGCATTATGACTTCAGAGCTTAGAGTTGAAAGGTGGTGCTCCAAGATCTGATGCTGAAGAAATAGTTTATCCCATTTCTTTAAAATATTCATAATATCATCTAACTTTTAATCAAGAGGGGGCGCTGAATTTAGTAATGTGCTTTTCTAAACACAGATAAATGCTATTATTTTCTTCAAGTGTTCTATAGCTGGATTGCTTTTGCTTGACTGACTTTCCTTAAAGTTATTAAAAATAATTAAGAAAAAACTTTTGTATAATTATGAATCAGATTAATGTAATTTGAGTAACTTTTACAAAGGCTTTACATTAAACAATTCTTATAGACCATGATTATGCTATAGTTTCACTATAGGCAAACAGCCAGTTTATTAAGACAGTTCTTTTAATTTTTTGAAGGTTGAATTTTACATAAAATCAAGGTTATATTGTATGCCTGTGGAAAAGTTAATACTCATTTTCCCCTATCATCCTGTTAGTTTTTATTAAAACTGCTACCACGTGTCGGCAATAGGTAGCAGAGAATCCCCGTGAAAGGAATTGATGCTGAAGTAGCTGTCTGAAGAAAAATAGAAGGAGCTTCTTTCTTGAATCATGATAGAAAGCACTGGAGTGTTGGCTAATCAGTATTGCAAAAGTTTGAGAGCATTCCAAGTCTTAAGGCAGTCAGCAGGGCCATAACCAGGTGTGCTGGGCTCTGAAGCATATATTATTTGGGAGCTTTTTAAATCCTTACCTGAAGATATGTTTTTGTTGATTTTTTAGAGAGAGGGAGGGAGGGAGAGAAAAAGAGAGAGAGGGAGGGAGGGAGTGAAAGGGAGAGGGGAAGAGAGAGAGAGAGAGAGAGAGAGAGAGAGAGAGAGAGAGAGAGAGAGAGAGAGAGAAACAGATCAACAGATCAGTATCCTCCCATGCACACCCCTACTGGGGATCAAAACTGAAACCTAGGTTGATCTGAAATCGAACCCGAAACCCTTTGGTGTAGGGAACTACGCTCCAGCCAACTGAGCCACACCAGCCAGGGCAATTTAGGGGTTTTCTTTAAGGGAATAAAAACCCCACACAAAACAAAAGCAAAAATATATATATATATATATTCTCCTTTGGAAATTTACTAAAGCCTGTAAGTGACAGCATTGGATTTCCTCCAGGACCATGAGTGGGTCCCTTTAAAGAGGGACCTTTAAGTTTAGACTTCACAAGCTTCAGGGTAAATACTGTCTCTAAGGGTGAAGAGGAGGATATAGGATTTGCCTATGGTCATGAAGTAGCCTCCAAAGTTTCTTCCAGATCTGGCCATATTTTTCACCCCCCTCCCCCCCCACCAACTAAAAAGGTTTCCTTCTGCAAGATAATTTACATCTCAATGTTGAGTCCTGGTTCAGTGAATCACCTATTTACTGAAATATTCAAATGAAACTTGCTAAATAGTTATTTTTTATTTGGTCGATTAGGAGTTGACCAAGATTTGAAACACTTGGCCAAAATTGTTGAAAATTGAAACTCTTTCATGGTGGCATTTTTTTAAAAAAACAACACATGGATTTTTCCATGTTTTAATGTATTAGGATAGCATACCAGCAAGCTAAGTATCTGAATCACATTATCCCCAGAGAAATGTAATCAGACTTATACTTTAATGTTATGTGTTATATCGGCTCAATAGGAGAACCATCTGTTGGCACTGAATTTCTGAATCATACATTATTACATAACACATATTGTCTGTCAGATGTGGGGGCTTATGTATCTATCTTGCTGATCCCAATGTCTAGTGTGTCGTAATAGGTATTTGCTTAGCAAGACAGAGAAGTGTTGTGTTAAGAAATACAGGCTTTAGAACTTAAACTATTTAAGTATAATCACCATACCTCAGGGTCACTTTCTTATATCCATTGTAAAACATCTAGAAAATGTGCTCATTTTCTGTACTCGGAAAGATTACCTTTAAAAGTGTGGATTGTGGAGCCAGGCCCCATGTCTTTGGGTCTATTACTTCCTAACTGTGCCATTGGGCAGTCTTTATGTCTTTGTGCTCCTCCCATTTTCTCATCTGTAAATGGAGGTCTCCTACAATTCTTGTAATGATTAAATGGGATAATAAATGTGGGTGCTTGGTCAAGTGTCTGGAAGAGAGGGAGCGCTTCTAGGTATTTACCTAACGCCGCAGCTGCTGTTTGCCATCCACTCAGCCTTCCACAAATACACATCTGATACATTCCTACTTTTAGTAAATAAATAAAAATCGGTGTCTTTGTAAATGGGCATGTTTTCCCTTATCAGAAAATTGGGTTACTAGATAACCCAACCTATTTTCATTTTTGCCTTAGATATCAGTGAGCTTAGAGCCAAATTCATTATTCAGATGGCGTACTTCGTCTGAGTCGGAGAACAACCACTTTGCTTTCTTCAGTTGATCCCCATTCTCTTTGATCCTTTAATTTCTAAGTTTATACCCTCTTAATCCGCACATCACTGCCAAGCCTTTTGTAATGGGAGTGATTTGCCCATGCCCCATCAATGTCTTTCTCATGCTCAGTTGCATGCAGGTTCTCATCTGTGTGGTTTTAGTTGTTCTATGGATTGTTCCTGGACTTGATTGGGACCCTGGCCAATCCCGCTCACTGTCTGGGGCAGGGGTGGGGAACGCCTGGCCCTGCCCAAGCATTAGGGGTGAGTCAATTAAATGTTTGACCAAGTATAGCAGGCTAATTTTTAAGTTGATAATTTTGTATGGCCCTAGAATGATGTTATAAATATCCAAATGGCCCTTGGAAAGAAAATGGTTCCCCACCCCTTGTCTAGGGCCTTTAACAGTGTACCCAACACTATTTTTATACAAATATCACATTTTCTGACACAGGTTTAAAGAGCAAAATGGAAGTGATCATCTGCTTGCTAAAAGCATAGAATTTAAAACAATGTTTTTGAAAAATTTGGGGTAACTTTTAGGAGAAAACGGAGGTAATATTCAATATTTTGGAGCCAAAACCTTGGTAGGAGGTGTAAAATACAGTTCTGTCAGAACACTCAGGCCTTTGGCTTGTTTACTTGCTTAGAGATTACATTCAAGAATGAATCACCACTAAGTCAGATCTTGGGTCTTTCTGAAATGAGAAGTTTCCATTGAAAGATGTGATTAGTCGCCCCGGCCTGGTGGCTCGGTTTGTGGAAGCATCACCCCTGACACCGAAAGGTTGTACAGCTGGGTCCAGTCAGGGCACATACCCAGGCTTCGGGTTTGATCCCTGACCGGGGCACCTACAGGAGGCAACAGAAAGATGTTTCTCTCTCACATCAAAGTTTCTCTTTCTCTCTTTCGCCCTTCCTCTTTCACTAAAAATCAGTAAACACATACAATGGGGTAAGGATTTTTAAAAAGGATGTAATTCATTATTTTTTTACCACCTAAGATTTTTGTAAGCTGGAAATAACGGCATTTTCTGTTTCTTCAGCTTTCCTTCCAAATGTATAGCTTGGTGCCCCCAAATGTGTTCAAACATTTCTACTGCTGAGTGATATTGTGAATGGTACATTATTAAGGAAATTTGTCTATCTGACAGAAACAAGCCATCATAGGTAGAAATAAAAAATTGGAGTCAGAAAATTCTGTGAATTTACAGCTGAGCATATTGCTCATAGTTATTTAAAAATTTTTTCATCTCATTTTCAGAAAACTTTATCTATTATTCAAAAAATGTTGGATATAACTTACTTAGACTTGTAAAAGGGTAGTGTATTTACACAAACAAACAAACAAACAAACAAAACCCCAAATCTCTCTTGATACTTGACTAGACTGCATCTCTGTATGTCTTGATTTTCTCATTTGTAAAACGAGGAAGGTTGGGTTAAGTGGATCTCTAATCCCCCCTTCAGCTCTAACAGCCTTTGATTCTGTTGGCACAAAGCAGCATATAAAATGCTTTATTCAAAATCAGATGGTGCAATATTATTAAGCATTGGTTCCTGCAATGTATCTAGTGGTCAGGAATGGAGTTCACAATTCTGTATGGTCTTAATTCATTATTGGACATTTGAAGACAATGACCAATATTCAAGTTATTGTCAAACTTCTGTCCCCTACTCTGTGAGAGGTAATTGACAGTCAGGTTGGTTTTATGTCTCTGCTAAAAGCAAACCTCACCCTGCAGTAGGGGCCAGGCTGAGGCAGGCATCTGTACAATGGCTGTGGCTTTCTGCTTGCCTAGTAGGATCCCAGCAGTGAGGACAGCCTCAGGTGAGACAATTTCAGTTCCACTGAGAAAAAAATATGACCTGAGAACTTCACAGTGGGGCCATGGATTTCTGTGGTCCATTAGGGCCCAGCAAGTACCTCATGGTGATTTGACATTGGGGAGGAGAGGAACGATGGGACAGCTTTGTTCTCAGACATTCCACAGATTTTAAGTGTTAATAATTAACTATGGCAAGCAGTATAGCATGCTTAATTATGAGTAACTAGAGGCCTGGTGCACAAAAAACGTGTATGGGTAGGGTCCCTAGGCCTGGCTGGTGATCAGGGCCGATCGGGGCCTTCCGGCCACAGGTCGGGGCCTTCCTTCGTTCAACACCACCCCTGTTGGTCAGCGCACATCATAGCGAGCTATCGAACTCCCAGTTGAACTCCCAAGGGGACAATTTGCATATTAGGCTTTTATATATTTGGATTATTAGAGGCAATAGTGCCCACAGTGGTTCAGAGAGGGAACTCAGGAGCTAGTCTCCCTGGGTTCAAACCTGAGCACTGCCTTTCAGTCGCTGTGATTTTGAACAAGTTGCTTAACATTTTTGTGACTCTACCCCCTCATATATAAAATGAGTATATTCATAGTACCTACCTTATTAGGTTGTTGTAAGGGTTAATGTGTTATTAAATGTAAGGCATTTAGAATAAGGTCTGATATATAGTATATATTACTAGTATATAAGTATAATATATTATTAACATTATTATCAGTATATTATTTTTACAGAAAGTTTATAGTATTAGTTCTGAATAGATTTAGGCACAAATAGCTGCAAATGTAAGATAGCAATGATGTAAGCAAGCAGCTTATTTCTCTCAAATATTAAGAAAAAAAATCCATACGTAGCCAATGTACTCTGATGTTTGGGACCAGGCTCCTTTGTTTTGTTTTGTTTTGCTCAGTCTCCTGGGGTTGTTTTCACCTATGGTCCAAGATGACTGCTCAAAATGCATTTTTATTGATTTGAGAGAGAGAGGAAAGGAGTGGGATAGAGAGATAGTACCATCAATGAGAGAGAAACATCTATCGACTGCCTCCTGCATGCCCCCTACTGGGGATCGAGCCCGAAACCAGGCATGTGCCCTGACGAGGAATTCAACCCTTGATCTCTTGATTCAACCATTGAGCCACACTGGCCAGGCTACTCAAGCCTTCTTGTTTGATTCCAGCCAGGATCAAGAAGGATTGAAGGGGATGTGCCTTCCATTTAAGCACAAGTTTTAGAGGTTACACATGACCATTTGGTTTGCATCTTCTCGACCAGAACTTAGTTTGGCCTTATAATTTAGCTTCAAAGGAGATTATAAAATGTGCTTTATAATCTGGGGGGGGGGCGGGGGGGCTAAGTGATCAGTCCAAAGTGGTGATTTTATTGAGAATGAAAGAGTATATTCAGAAACAACTAGCATCTCTTCACAAATACTTTTAATATATTTTTATTATTGATAGTATTACAAATATCTCCCATCCCTCCCCCCATTTTCCCCCAGCCCCTATCCAAGACCCCCAGGTCTTCACTATCCTATTGCCCATGTCCATGGGCTATGCACATAAGTATATAAGTTTTTTTGTTTTGTTTTTTTTTCTGCAAAAAGCTTTATTGTTTCATTTGGTCTAATGCTGGGAGAGGGCTTCAGGGTGGTTAAAAGAATGGCTAGGGGTTTCGGGGAGAGACTCAGGTAAAGCCGGACACAAGGGGATGCAGAGGGGCCCCTCAAAGGCCTCTGGGCTCCACAGGCTCCTAGTCGTGCTTGAGGGTGAGCCTTTAGAAGGGATACTCACCCAGCCCAGCCTGGGGGCCGGCCCCCTGCGGAGGTGAGGCAGGTGTCGCCCATCTTCTTGATGAGTTTCACCTCCTCACCCCGGAAGTGGTTCTCCAGGAAGTCAAAGAGCTGAGGGCATGAAGCTCCAAAAGGGCCTGGTTCAGGCTCCTCTCCAAGGCTATGGCGGCTTCTATGGAGTCCTGTGTTTTGCCCACTCATCTTGGGGAGGCTTCAGCATTTCCTAGAGAGAATGCAGCTACTGTGCTGGTTTTGCAACTTTAGGAGATGCTCAGCGCCCTCGTGCTTCCTCTCTGCCAACTCCAGGAAGAAGTGACTCCGGCCCTCGAGAGCCACATCGTCTCAGTCAAAATAGGATCCCAGAGACAGGTAGGTGTGGGAGGCCCACAGATGCAGGCTGGCCAGGCGGCTGACCGCAGCCTCCACGTCGGTGGGATAGTTCTGAGGAATTTGGGATCTCATGGTTGTTCAGCAATAAGGAGTTAAGGTGGAAAAAAACCCGGTGTGTTGGCTGGTCTCGGAGGTGGTTCTGGAGGTGGTGACTGGGAAAGGTTGGAGGGTGGCCGGAGGCTGGAAGAAGGGGCGTCCCTGGGTCTGTTCCGTCCAAACACTGTTGAACGGAACAGTGACAGATCCGGGACCAAGGGGGGCACTGCCAAGTATACAAGTTCTTTGGCTTATCTCTTCTCATCCCCCTAACACAAATCTTTTTTAAAAAATATTATTTTTATTGATTTCAGACAGGAAGGGAGAGGAAGAGAGAGATAGAAACATCAATGATGAGAGAATCATTGATCACTGCCTCCTGCACACCCCACACTGGGGACAGAGCCCACAGCCTGGATGTGCCCTGACCAGGAATGGAACCGTGACCTCCTGGTTCATAGGTCGACACTTAACCACTGAGCCACACCAGCAAGCCTCTCCACAAATCTTAACATTTTGAAGACTAGGTTCCTCAGTTTTCTCAATAAAGGTACAGGTTCTTAGCTAAACTACTTAATTTCTGTTCTTACTATTGTGTTGTTTTAATTCCCATGTATACAAAAATGGATTAATGTGTCAAGTCATTTAATTAAATAATAAAATGGAATTAAAATATTAGCATTAGAACTCTAGTTCAGATGCTGGATTCAAACCTATGTAAGTTGGTTGAAGGGACTCCACTAGTGTTGTAATTTACCAGAGGCTTCTGAGAAAGGAAATGTGAATAGCAACTCTGGCAACGAATATCTAGCATTTAGCTTTTATTGAACTGGTGAGCTACTGACCCCTAGTCACCTGTTATAAAACTGCCAAAATAAGTCTTTGGATGTAAAATTGATGACCTTTCCCCCCATGGAGATAGAGACTCAACTCCTAGAGACATCATTCCAAATGCCAGTCCTTTGTGTGACATAACAAGAAGCTTTGTCAACTAGCTCAAACACTAATGACAGATGTGTATAGAGAGAAAGCAGATTAATTATTGGCAACACCCCTTTGTTAAATGACATATCTGTGTGTATAGGAACATTCACTAGTTTGGGTACTAACATTTTCCTCACAGGGAGGCATAAAAAAACAACACTGAGGTTTAGAGACTGACTCATAGTTTGGAATGGATGAAATACATATATTTATTCACTCAACAAATTTTTTTTTTTAGAAAGCCTACTTACTGTGTGTTGGGATTTATTTCAGACACTGGAAATGTGACATTGAACAAAAGAGACAACGCCCTTGCCCTCATAGAGCTTATACTCTGAGAGAGAATTGTTTGAAGACTTCTGGCATTGTTGTCACTTTAGATCCCGTGCCACAGGTAAAGGGAGTGATTGTTTTGAGAGTTCTGATGGAGAATGAACAAGGCAGATTAGGATCCACTGAGATCTATTGAGAGAGTAAAGCACCTTTTGGGGGTGTAAGGGTGACATTTGCTTTGTAAGGTGAAGAGTTTTACCTGAATACCTGTCCATCTTCTGCTCCCCCACTCCCCAAGCAGTTGATGGTCAATAATCTGTCTCCCTCCTGCTAATGGTTCAGGGAAGAAGGAAATAGTGAAAATTGTGTCGGATAGAATGGCAGTCACTGAGAATGTATCTTGGCATGCTGGGCAAAGAGGAATAAGACTGCTTTTTTCCCTACTGCAGAATGCTGGCTGGCTGCCCAGAGGCTAAGGGGCTCAAACAAGTTTATCTGAAAAATGGAATAAAAGCATTTCTTCTTGGCAATGGATTCATTTATTTATATTATTTTAAGTGGTTCCTTGGTCGGCATTTCTCAGTGGTAATTCAGTTTCTTGAATGGCTTGGCTCTACCTTTTCAGGGCTGCATTATCACAGTGTTAAACATGGAATGTAGGCTGTGGGGGTTTTGAAGAATTCTGACTCCAGATAGTTCCTACCAAGAATTTTATTCTATTCCCCATAACTCGATATTCATCCTTTAGATGAAGAAGCTGAATAGCACATTTAAAAATTAATAGAAATGTTACAGCAGAATATAAAGATTTATTTCTTTATGTTGAAAGAAATGGTCAGCCTCACCTTACAAGTGATAGGTGTTTCAACTGACTATCTGAAGGCACATATACATGAGAAATCTCTCCATAATTCCTAGCTCTAGGTTTCCTCCGAATATCTCAAATTATCTGAGAGAGTCATGGGACCCTTGCTGTCACTCCTAATGACCTATTATGGTAAAGAAGGAATATGAAATAATGAGTAAGAACATAAACTGAATGAATGTGCAATCTGACCTTTAGCTCATGTTCAGATAAAGACACCTTAGTGAAGTATTGCAGATGGCAAATCATGTCTCAGTGATATGAAATCATTATTGATTTCAAAACTTTCAATTTTTACTTAAAAATTATGATGACTTTTTTGGTTTGTTTGCTTGTTTTTCATACCTGTGTGTGCTGAACATTGGTTAAGTAGTCCACAGATCCCTTAAGTTAAAAAAATACTACTATAGGCAGAGGAACAGGAATAAGATGCATAAAGAGCAAAAGAATGAAGCTTGAGAAAAATTAGAGCTGGGCATGTGAAACTTCAGTAGGGGGATAGTGGTGGGCCCAGGATGCTGTTTAAGGACTAACTGTAGTGGTTACAAGTAGTAAAAGCTTTACTTATCTATTAGGTAACAAACCACTTTAAAACGTAGTGGCTTGAAACAATGACTTTTATTGTCTCACAACTCTATGGGTTGACTGGCTGGATTTTTGTTCCACGTGGTTTTCAGTTGGGGGTTGATCACTCGATGGATTCAGTTGGGCTTAGCTGGGACCTGTTGGTTTTTCCTGCATGCAGTCTCCTCTCCAGCTGGATTTATGTAAAGCTTGGCGGATGAGTACTGAGATGGTGTTTCCCAGAAATTAAGCCTCAGAGCTTAAGTGCTTGCATCTCTTACCTAAAACAAGGCACATGGCCAAGCCCATGATCAATCTAAAAGAGGGCTACACAAAGGGATGAGTCCTTCAGGTGCGTTTTCCTGGGATCCACCTAGGAAGCAGTCTGCCACAGGTGTGGAAAGAAAGGAGCTTCTGATTGAAATACTTATATATCTGAATGAACCTCAAGAACTTGGTAATTTGAGAGATGGGACAAGTTTAAACTACTACAAAAGTTTGAATTAGACTACAAATGTGAGAAGCGGGATGTTTTAGGGTGGTGGCTCTCGGCTTGGGCTGCAGGCTAGAACTACTTAGGGGACTTTGAAAATTCCAGATACTTAGATTGCATCCAAGCCTATTCAAAAAGATTTCTAGGAGTTAACTCAGGGACCAGCTCTCAGGCGGGATTCCAACGTGCATTCAAGGTTGAGAATCACTGTTTTGGGGATCTGTTTCTGTTGAGATTGGCTTGAAGAAGGACAGCCATCTCTTTTCTTGGCATCACGGATAGATAATGCCTGCCAAACGTGCAGTAACCAAGAAGGTCAAGCATGGCATTCTTTATGATTTTTGTTGGGCTCCCAGTATGACTTCTTCCACTTATTTCAAACATCTTTTTTCCTGAGATATCATCTCCATTGTATTTGTCCTCTTCTCGGTATGCTAAATGGTTCCCATAAGTGACATTACAGTATGTCACATGGATATATCTTATTTGAGTTTTCTGTTTTCCTTCTCTGATGTTCTTGTTTCCTGTGTCTCGTGTAGACTTCTTATCATCCTCCTGTGTCTGCCTTTGTCACTCCAAGTTCTCTTAACCCTCCCTCCCCTTCCCAGAGCTGGTGCCTTTGTTTAAGCTGTGGGGCAGTCTCTCCTTATTATCCTTCTTTCTCCTCATTTTTCTCACAATAATTTTTCATGACTGCAATTACTTAAATTATTTCTGTAATCCAACCCATTTTTAAAATTTTCTTTCCACATGGAATTAAAATTTGAATGCATACATTTGTAGATCTGTGGTTGGACATACCTTTATGGTTGTGTGACATTAATATATTTTAAACTGTCATATATGTATCTGATAAATCAAAATGTTTAGATAAGTACAAAATAAAAAGGAAATATTTATACTTGCTAATCTATAACTTATTTTGATAGAGGAAATTATCAGTGGTTTATTGTGTTTCCAGAAAAGTGTTAGGCATGTACCAAAAAGTGTACATTTTAAAATATATAGTAATGCGCAGGGGAGGAGGGTGGGTGGAGGTGGAAGAGGATACAGGGGGGATAAATGGTGATGGAAAAATAAAATAAAACATACAGTAATAAAGTTAGCACAGTATGTATTTATGAACTTTAAGAAATTTAACATATCTTAGAGATTTTGCCACTTTTTGGCTTTTTTATTTCATTATATTTTATTTTTGGCTATAGCATAAATTTAAATTATCCTCTCTTGGTAATATTTGCATTCTTTCTGGTTAACTATTATTTCCAATATATACCTATATCTATATCTATATATCTATATATCTATATCTATATCTATACCTATATCTATATCTATCTATATCTCTATCTATCTATCTATATCTATCTATCTATCTATCTATATCTATATATATATACATATATATATATTTTTTTTTTTAATGGGACCTAAGTACTAGAAACCTATGACAAGTACAATGCTAATATGATAGTTTGTACCTAGTGGGTTGTAACATTTTTGAATGCCAAGAATGAATTAAAATCTTCTTTATGAACTGTGGATAAAAATGTCTTCACTTATCTGGATTTTGTGGGTATTTCCTCTTGTATACAAACAATGGAATAAATGACTAATGAAAGTACAATATGACATGTAGTAGAATATTTAGGAAAGTCAAAAAATATGCCTTATATAATGAAAAACTGGCTTTGAGCAGTGTTTTATTACATTGTGATTAAAAAATCATGACTTTATGAATTACATTTCATATCTGGCCTCTGTAGTTTTCCTTTTAATATGTTGAAACTGTTTTATTAATAAGGAAATTTAAAAAATTTTAACCTTTTACTTTGAGGCAAATACAATTTTGGGGGGGATTCATAATTAAACTTATCTCTTCAATATCTTGCCAGTTTTTTTAGAGTGATGGAAAATGTGGAAAGCTGGATGTGTTTTAGGATTTTAAGGAATATTTATTGTGTCTGGATGTATTATAGGATATTATTTACTTGTAATGAGTGAAAGAGCAGCATGCTATAGACTGTCTTTCCGTCACTGATACAAGTGAAGTTGCATGTTTAGTGTGGACATGAAACTGATGGGGTCTGAACCACTTTCTTTTCATTTAGAAGTACTTGATTCTCTTTAGGGGAATTTCTTTCTGCCTATCATAGGGAAGCTTCTACATATCTACCAAAATCATTCACTGCCTTCTGTATTCCAGTATTTGTACTAGATTTTTTTTTTTTTTGCAGGCTTTCTTTTATTTAATCTTTACAAGAGCCCCTTGAAGTGTTGTTACTACATTTTATGACTGATAAGAGTAAACCTCCAGTAGGTGAAGTCATTTGGCCGTTGATGACAGAATTTGTTAGGGGCAGAGCTGCGAGGCAAACCTGACTCCAAATGCACACTCACTTATTTTTTATCCACACACCCACTGCAAGCCCAAGAACGGATTGCAGCCAACAAGTCAAGATTCCCCAGATTTCATTTTAGTCATCCATTGGCTTCTGTAACGTTTGAGTGCCACCTGAGCTTCATGATATTCCAGGTGCCCAACAGTGGAGTAACCACCTTTTATGGTTCTTATTTTAATGCAGAATTGCTCAAAGGCACACCGTTCTTTTTGCTGAAAGAGGAGCCACTAAGTGAAAGCCAACTAAGTTGAGAGCAGAAGTAGCTCTTGATAACGGGAAGCCACTGAATGAGTCCTTTGAGTTGTCTTACTTTTAAGGGATTAGATTTCAGAGAAAGAATTCTATTGTGTGGTCAGTTCTAGGCTGGCTATTTTGGTTCCATTTCTTAAATTCTGCCATAGGTTTTCTTTGATAAGGGGAGCTTGTATTTTTATATGAGGACTAGAAAAATGTATTTTTATGGTTTCTTTAAAGTGTAATTTCACACAATGACGCCTTCGGTTATTTTTCACAGTTTATGTGTATTAAAATATTTTTAAAACTTATCAGACCAAAGACTAAGTGCTTATCTAGTTTTTATATTTAAGGCAAGGAATTTTTCCTTATTTCAGTTTTAATGAACTACTGTATCAAATCTGTATCTGACTTATAAATAGTGATAAGCCTTGTTTTAAATTTCATAATGCTTTGGAACATAAATAGAGCATATGGTGTAGTTATGGTATCTATTACACATGTTGCCTTAGAGACATGATGGCTACATCACTCAGGTTTTCAATTTTTAAAATCCCTTGTTTACTCTCGTATGCTTCTGGGATGGATGTTGTCTTTGCCTTTAATATCTGAGGAAAATGTCTTATCTTGCCATTGAGACCACAATCTTCTCTTTTTCTTTTAATAAATAAGCATTGCCTAATAATAAATATTTTCTAAAGCTAAATCAGAAAGCTGCTGGAGACTCAAGAAGCTTATATTAAGATAGAGGTAAACTTAGATTTGAGCCTCGATATATCTCTAGGTTAACTATTATTTGCCTTGAATTAGGAATAAGCCGTACATGGACTTTTTTAAGATGTCAATTACAGCAACATGGGCATTGGAGATGTATTTCTGGTGCCTTGGAACCGGCAATGACTTTTTCCCATTTGCTAATGCTTTTAATGTTATATACTTTCTTTAGTACAGTATGTCCTCACTTAACGTCATCTATAGGTTTTGTACTACTTTACCATAGGCTAATTAATATAAACATCAGGTAAGTTCAGATGCCATTTCATCAACCTAATAATGAAATTACTTGAATGAAAGAAGGGAGGAGACCTGCTGCTGATTAGGGAACTTTGCTGTCAACTGTTTCTCTTGCTGTTGTTGATGATTGGGATTCCTGCACTGCCCCTTGCCTCTCCTATGGTGCAACCCTATAGCTACGCTATAGGGTTTCTCCCTAGGCATGCATCTCCTGGCTCTACCTACCAGGAGCATAATGCATTGTAAACTATCCTTCACTGTTGACAACACCTCTGCTATTTGATCCAGCTAAATCTGATCCAGCTAACACAAAGCCAGAGTACCCCCTATGTAAAGTTACCACATACAGATTGAGTTTGTTTTGCATTTGTTCTTTTACTTTAGTTTTCCAGATTAAAGTTTTAACTCTGTATGACTATTTTGTGTGACTGCATTTTTCAGGTCAGACATATGGACAACTTTGCCTGGATAAACTGATTTCCTGGCTAGATTAGCAAAAGACTCAAAACTCGTCAAACTATAGGAGTTGATTTTTCCCAGACAGATGCTAGAGTAGTTTCCAGGGAACTGAAGAGAATGGATCTTACAGAAAGCACAAATGATTTTAAAAGGGTTAAAAATCTTTATGAATTTATTTTGAAGGCAATAAATAATACATTTTTACTATCAATAGTAGAAATTACTGACCAATGTTCAGCCTGAGGTTGTTTGTTTGTTTTTAGGATATTTCATGTGCACATAGTACCAGTGAGCTCTGAGGAATATTTGGAGCACCGTCAAGCATAATACTTGTGCTTGAATATTGAGTCTCATGGACTTGGTGAAACCATGTAATGATATACCAGGCCATTCATTCTTCTGTATATGCTTTAAAAATATTTTTATTGATTTCAGAGAGGCATGAAGAGGGAGAGAGAGACAGAAATATCAGTGATGAGAGTCATTGATCAGCTGCCTCCTGCATGCCTCCTACTGGGGACCTAGCCCAAAACCCGGGCATATGCCCTGACAGGGAATTGAACTGTGACCTCCTGGTTCATAGGTTGATGCTCAACCACTGAGCCACTCTGGCTGGGCTTTAATATATACATATACATGTACATGTACATGTACATATACATAAACATATACATATACATACTTTTAATGTGAGAAGATAATGTGTATTGATTAGAACAAATTTTCTCCCATGTAGAATAGAATGATTTTCTCAATCTATATAATATCTAGGAAGTGAATATTTGGTCTGTACTTAAGATATTTACTTTTCCAGAGACAGAGTTTCTTTTATGTGGGAAGATTTCTTCACATTTCTGATAGATTTTCCTAAGAATTTTTTTTAAACCTTGAAAAAAATGGCAGAACATACTACATACCTGGATGTGAATATACTGACTTCAATCTAGAAGTGGCTGCGTGACCCACAGGCAGAATTTGACATGCAGGTGTGTGTGTGGTGTATTTTTTATTTAAATTTGAAATATACTTAGATGAGGCAGGCATTCTGCAGCTGCAAGAGTTAACTCCATCTTCTCTCCTGTAGCATTGCCTTGCTTCATTCATTTATTTTACCTGCCTGACTTCTAGAACCATTTACAATTTTGTTTCATTGTTGTTTTTCATTATTCCTCACCTGATGATAATTTTTCCATTGATTTTTAGAGAGTGGAAGGGAGGAAGGTGAGGGGGAGAGAGATAGAGAGATAGAGAAAGAAACATCAATGTGAGAGAGACACATCGATTGGTTGCCTCATGCACATACTCCAATCGGGCCGGGGATTGAATCTACACCCCAGTTACATACCCTTGGCTGGGAATCGAACCTGAGACCCTTTGGTCCTTGGGCCGATGATCTAACCACTGAGAACATCAGCCAGGGCTAGAATCATTTGTGTTTTTTGACAATTTTTTAAAAATCAATTTCGGAAGAACTGATGCGTTTTATGAAATTTCATTTAGTATTCCGGTGGGATTTGGAGGGGAAGAGGACTGAATTTAGAGCTCATTTGGACCTTTTCCTGCATTAGAGAGAAAATGAAATAGAGATTTACTACCACCCAACTTATTTATTTATTTTTGATCCATACACCTACTTCATAGTATTTAACTGGTTTGGCTCTGGAGTAGAATAGGTTTGTTCCTCTGGGTTGATGGTGCTTGTGGAGGTAGTTCCCAAAGTGTAGTCACCAGAGTGGCATCAGCATCATCGGAAAATTTTGGGGGAAAATCCGCCCCATCCAAGACCTACTGACTCAGAAACTCTGGAGTGTATACCTGCAATCTGACTTTTCACAAGCCTTGCAGGGCATTCTGGTGCTCTTTAAAATGGGAGAAACGTTGGTCGATTGAATCTTAATACCGCAGTCACATTAGGAATAGGGTGTTGTTCCTTGAATCTAAGAAACCTGAGTTCTGGTTTTAGCCTCTTACCAGTTGTGACCATGGCCTCTCTTTATCCCTTTTCCCTGATTATAAAATGAGGGAACTGTGTTCTGTGACTTTTTTCCAAATAGTTCAAGGCATTAATAATTTCAAACATCTTTCAGCTATATTAGTTCTTCTGCTATTGCTATGCAATTAAAACTACAAAGCCTGAAAGAAGCATCATTTAATCTCCCTGAGTTAAAAATGCTGTGGGAAATGGAGGGAGAGCATTTGTCAGGTGCCCTTAGGCTACACACTAATAAAGGAGGAAATGGCCCTGAGTCTCCCAAACACCTGTAGGCCTTGCTTCGGAAGACACTTGACAAGGACAGTTGAAATATTTAATAGTACTTGATGTGCTGGAGTATAAAACCAAGTGTAATTTAAGCAATCGAGAGCCCATTGAACTTGTCTAGCTAGTGCAATTGGTATGGCCAACAAATGGAGGAAGTAGTTAATATTGATGCTTTCCTGAACTACTTGGCATGTTTTAAAAACGAATGAATTATAGATTCTCCTGTCAATGCCTAGTTTGTTGTGGTTTTCTTTCCTCAGAGACTTGATATTTGTATTGTGCTCTAACTTCTAACATAATTCTGTATAGTTTATATTATATGATGAACAAAAAAACCTAGCAAATAGTAGTTTATTAGAACAGTGAAACAGATGTAAAAATTCTGCTTCATCTAATCAATACCTGACAATTCTTAGAAACTTTCTTATGAATCTAGCTGACTCTTTTATGTATTTTAAATAGTACACATGTTTAAAAAATACTATTCTAACTATAAAAGCATAAATACTCTTTATAGAACACTTAAATGTTTTGGAAGTATGTATATAGAACATAAAAGTCCCTTGGAATCTACTTCCCCTACTTTTGGCCACAACCCAAAGTAACCATTGTTCTACATTCCTTCAGATTTTTTCTAAATTGCACTATTAAAAATATTAGTGCACTACACTCTCAATGTATTACTGTTGTTACACTTCATGTTATATGCACAGTCCCAAGTTTCAATTGCTTTGACAAATTTAGGGAAGAATTCTAGTATATTGGTGAAATCTTTATATCCATCCTGCTAAAATGCAGATATGAATGCCATCAAAAATAAAAGTCAAGAGGAACGAAAATAATTAAAAAAATGATTGAGGAAATAACCAGCAAACTAATGTGCCTCTAAAAACTTATGAGGTGGAAAGGTGCCCTTATGTAAAATGGGGTATTATCCTATCTAATAAAAGAGTAATATGCAAATTGACCATCACTCTAACACACAAGATGGCTGTCCCTATGTGGTCAAAGATGGCTGCCCCCATGTGGACACAAGATGGCCACCACAAGATGGCCTGCAGGGGAGGGCAGTTGGGAGGGACCAGGCCTACAAGGGAGGGCAGTTGTGGGTGATCAGGCCAGCAGGGGAGGGCAGTTGGGAGTGACCAGGCCTGCAGGGGAGGGCAGTTAGGGGTGACCAGGCCTGCAGGGGAGGGCGGTTAGGGGAAATCAGGTTGGCAGGGGAGCAGTTAGGCATCAATCAGGCTGGCAGAGGAGTGGTTAGCGGGTTAATCAGGCTGGCAGGCAGAAGCGGTTAGGGGCAATCAGGAAGGCAGGTAGGCGAGCAGTTGGGAGCCAACAGTCCTGGATTGTGAAAGGGATGTCCGACTGCCCATTTAGGCCTGTCCTGGATTGTGATACCGGTAGGATCAGGCCTAAATGGGCAGTCGGACATCCCTTGAGGGTTCCAGATTGGAGAGGGTGCAGGTTGGGCTCAGGGACACCCCCCACCCCCCGAGCATACATTTCGTGCACCGGGCCTCTAGTGAGATTACAATAAGGGATTTATTGAAATAAATGATTTTGCAGAGTTGGTTTAGGAATTAACTTAATGGTACTATTCCTGAAGGCAAGTCTTTGCTCTGTTGTTAATTGTATTTTCAAACTAATATGGCAATGTCCCTTGAGAATGTAGCAGGTTAAATTTCTGAACTGATCACCGTTTATTAAGTCAATCAATAGATATGTTTTCAGATCTTCTATGCATTAAGCATGAACCATTTTGAGAGATTTATGCAAGGATTTTATTTCTGTGCCCCATTGGAGGAACAGATCTATCATTCACAACTACTCACACTCCTTGGCACCACCTTGAACCAGCTCACACCCCACAGTCTACTCACCCCTCCCACTTGCATTAATACCCGATGGTCACTTAGCCTGCCCGGGGTCTCTGTAGCTGTTTGGTTATTGACCAAGATATGTTTTAAAAAATTTTAATCTCTTATGTGATTTTGGCAAACAGAAGTCCAAGCTCTGCTTTTCCTAACAAATAACTTGCAGATTGTCATGTTTCTGTCGGGAGAAGGAAAAACATCTAATCAGAACAGAATTGAAATGATATAAATGAGGCTCATTGTTTAGCAAATCGCTGGTGTTAGGTAAGAATTGCAGATAAGAATAGCCTGGGCCCTCTTAAGGATCAGAATAGGCACGTGTGCATGTGTGAGGAGACCAGGCCTTTGTTAGTATCCTTTCTGAAATGGCTATTAAAGTAATTACAGTAATTTATAGAATTTTTCCCCTTCCATTTCAAAATGGGTTCCATTTTGTAATCTTTTGTCTTGAGGTCCTCAGTTGGAGTGTGTGTGTGTGTAAGCATGTGCTGGATAGCACTCCTGTCGTCTCTAGGAATTAATCTGCACCCAGGCCGATGAGGTGTGATGCTCACAGACACCCAGAGATGGCTTTGCCAGCTTTGCTGTCGGGAAGCTCTGCTCTGTGAGAATAATAAGAGAATTGTACTGTACCATACTATGTCTTAGTGGTTAATTATAGTTTGTCATACAACCATTGAAAATTGCTGTGTTTGATTTAAAGAGACATATTTCCTGAATGTCTAAAAATATATTCATTCACAGCTATAGCTTTTATATTTATACTTTGCTTATGCATTTATATGTCACTGATGCTTATGTATTAGAATGACAGTACTGCCCAGCCTGGGTGGCTCAGTGGTTGAGTTTTGACCCATGATCCTAGAGGTTACAGGTTTGATTCCTGGTCAGAGCACATGCCTGGGTTTCGGGCTTGATCCCTAGTGGGGCATGTGCAGGAGGCAGCCAATGGATGTTTCTCTCTCATCAATGTTTCTATCTCTCTATCCTTCTCCCTTCCTCTCTCTCTCTAAAATAATAAATAAATAAATACATATTTTAAAATAATGGCAGTATTTTTTGTATATGACTTGTAAAGGGGGACTTTAAAAAATCTATTGACCCATAAAAAAAATCTATTGACCACATAATATAGTACATGCTCATTGTGCAAGACTTGTAATTTTAGTATAATAGAAAAGAATTTTAGTGGCAGTCTTTTTCTATATTTTATTTTTTTAATGAAGTAGCTTCAATAGTTTTTAAATCCTAAAAATTCCTTATAGCAATTTATCTTTTTTTACTTTGTCTTTGCCTGAACAAAACAAATTGGTGAAAGTGACTTCCTTTTTAACAAGTATATCTTGAATATGGAGATTAGACTGTCTCAATAAGCTTTGGCATCATTACTGTTTACCATAGTGGTTAGTATTGTTTATCTATAACTTACTTTTGGAATTTCACTAAATGAGATGTTTACCCTTATAATGACATTTCACACACAAGAAGACATAGCATATGTTGTTTATCTTCTCAATTAGAGTCAGAACTGAAAGGGTTAAGGTTTTTCTAGTCTGTAGATCAAGCACTGTAACCACAGTAACCAATTTACTGTTATTTGCTTACTCCTAGCAGAGATGGAAAATCAGTGGTGGAAAAGTCTATTTCATAGACAAGCACAACTGTGGTTGATCCCGGTGGGGGAAGATGTGGAGGCATAATTAACTATCTGTGGTTTTAAGACTTGTTGTTTTAATAGGACTACATTGCATTTTATTTTTCAGGTGGTTTGATTCCCCAGCAGCCAATCAAGTTTAATATAAAGGAAGTCTATACATTTTATAGTTTTCATTTTCATAAGGGACAAGCCTATTTTTAAGAAAGCAGAGGCAGAGATAGAATTGACAGCAAATAATAAAAAAATAAATGTAAATTATGGCATCTTCAGTTTCTCCATAAAATTACAGTAATACTGAGTTTTCTAAAAAATGTGAATGGTAAATTTCTAGTATTCCCATGGAAATGCAACAAAAGGAAGATAGTTGTATTTGTGATTTGCATAAAACAACATGTGTTAACTGCTATCTCTAAAGGCTGTTGTGAAAAATAAATGGACATATGCTAGCTGGGGTGGTTATGCTATGGGGAAGAAATGCATCTTCAAATTAAATATGTTCAAGGCCAACTCTTGTTCCTTCTCAACTTTCTGCCTCACTTTGAATGCTTTATGTAGAAGGGGATTTCATTATTTTAACTTTATGTATTTTACATTAGTGTTAAGATAATTTTCCTATTATCTCTGGGAGGATTGGGTATGATTGATATGGAAGATTTATTAGTAATACATATATATGTATTACTATATAATACATATATATTTAAAATTTTGTTTTTATTGATTTTTAGAGAGAAAGGAAGGGAGAGGGAGAGAGAGAGTAAAATCTATCAGAGATGAACATCATCAATCAGCTACCTCCTGTTCACCCCCCTAATGGAGATCAAGCCTGCAGCCTGGGCGTGTGGCCTGATGAGGGAACAAACCAGCGACCTCTTGGTTCCTGGGTTGATGCTCAACTATTGAGCCACACCTGTCAGGCCAATGTTATATCTTTAAATAATGCTAAAGGTCTTAACTTTAACAAATTGGTAAAAGATGACCTTCACTTTTAAAAGATCATGTCGAGTGTTTGACTTTACCACTGAAATAGGAAGTTGGCTTCACCTTTGAAATCTATCCAGAAGCCAGGTATGTCTTGTAATTTTCACTATCGCCTTGGACAGTAATACAAGCCATCACCATCTCTCTTGGAGCACTGCAGTCGCCTCCTAACCTCTCTCCTTGCTTCTCCTTTTATCCCCACTTCCTCTTCCCCTCCATGCCCCACATGCTGGCCTGAATGACCTTTTAAAATTATAAATCTGATTATGCTCCATCCTGCTCAGAACCATTTAATAGTTTTCCAGCTCACTTAGAGAAGTCTGAAGTGTTTATCTTGGTGTGGATCCTGCCTGCCGCCCTGGCCTCATTCTCCTGTTCATTCCATCACTCAACTCCAGCCACAGTAGCTTCACTGCTATGTTTTTGAACTTGTTGTTTCCCACATAAGAGCTGTTGTACCTTTTGTTTCCTAAGCCTGGATGGTTCTTCTTTCAGATATTTAACAGCTGCCTGGTCGTATCCTGATTTCTGCTTAGATGCTTAGTTTATTTGGGCGGCTATAGCAAAAATACAATAGATTGGATGGCTTATAAACAACAGAAATTTATTTCTCAGAGTTTTTGAGGCTGGGGAGACCAAGATCAAGGTGTTGGCAGATTTGGTGTCTGGTAAGAGCACGCTTTCTGGTTAACCCTGTACTTGACATGGCAGAAGGGAGCTCTGTGGGGCCTCATTTACCAGGGCACTATTCCATCATTTCCCAAAGGCCCTGGCTCCTAATACCATCACACTGAGCATTAGGTTCCTGCATATAGAATCTGGGAGGACACCGACATTCAGTGTGTAGCATATGCCGTGTCCTCAGAGAACCTTCCTGCACTGCCATGCCTCACATGGGACCTCTCTCACCCTTGATCTTGCTTTGTTTTTCTTCACAGCACTTACTTCTCTCTGACATTTTTTAAAATATAAATTATGTCTTCTTCCATCCATTAGAATACAAGATCTATGAGGATGGGGAGTTTTTCTTTTGTCCTCCTCTGAATTATCAGTATCTACTTATGGCATATAATTGATAAACAAAGAAAATTAAAAGAAAGACTCATGGACACAGAGAACAGTATAGTGATTGCCAAAGGGAAGAGGGGGTGGTAGGAGAGGGTAAAGGGGACATAATTGGTGATGGAAGGAGATTTGACTTGGAGTGGTGAGCACACAATGCAGTATACCAATGATATATTACAGAACTATACACCTGGAACCTACATAATTTTATTAACCTATGTCACCCCAATAAATTTAATATAAGCTGATGTAGTTGTTTAAAAAGAAATATTCAAAAGAACTAAGCTTAGGTATAGAAACTACATTTTCAAATAGATGATCAAGAACATATTTGAAAAGCAAGTGGGGCTACAGTTAGGGCTCAGCAAATGCTGATCATCTTAAAGCTCTTAGATTCATCATTAGCTCAAACCCTGTCCCTAATGTTTTATCTTCCATTGGTGCTTAAACCTTGTTCCTTTTACTTTATGAATGCTTATTTCTTGGAATCAGTTTTTAGAATAATGCTTTTTGATTTATTGCCTGAAAAATGGTTATCATAACTTTGCATAAGCCCTGCTATGAGAATTTTACCATTTTGTATATTTCTAAAATCTACCCAGTAAGAATTTGCCCAATACCTCTTTCATCTTCTATGTCTCCTTCAATATTACTCTTCAATAATTTATACTTGGGAGGAAGGGGGAACGGTGTGCCTAATACTTCCAATAGGAAATTATGGCATTTCCCTGCACTTGCAGAGATTAGTAACTCTTTCCATTTACAACAATATTCTAGGAAGAAATATTTTACTGAGTGCTCTTTAAAGACCCAAAGATGCCAATGTATATCCTCAGGATGTGTAATTTCCTTTTATATTGTCAACAGAAATACCTATTATCTGAATTTCTGGATTACAATAAGCTTGAGGTTTTCCATTCTGCTTCAATTATGCTTAATGGAGATGATATTATTGGATAACTTTAAAAAATCCAGTGGTTAAAGTAATTTAGTTGGTAAACACTCAGAAGAGAACTCTCATATAGCAACTATCAGGAAATGAGATGTACCGCATAGAAGTATTTTCTTTCTTTTTCTTCTTTGTCATCTTTTTTCTTCTTCTTTGCTATGAGAACATTAAGTGCTAAACTTGGGCAGTTTTATCAAAATTTCCTTCTTAATGAAGTCTGTTCTATTAAATATTGATCACAGTTATAGCTAATAATGATACTAATAGCAATTGAATGCTTATGTGGCAGAAACTATCCTAGATTTTCACATAATGTCATCTCTCCTTGTCCCCAAAACATTTATAAAATGCTTCT
This sequence comes from Eptesicus fuscus, assembly GCF_027574615.1. NCBI lineage: Eukaryota > Metazoa > Chordata > Mammalia > Chiroptera > Vespertilionidae > Eptesicus > Eptesicus fuscus. Next base: position 82,400,612 of record NC_072483.1, on the reverse strand, counting down.
TATTGTCTTTATTTTGAGTTGAGGAAGGGAAGAGTTAATTAACTTGTCCTTGGTTATGCAGATGGAGATGGTGAGTCAGGACTTGAATCTAGGAACTCTTAACTCTCAAACCCAGGAACTCAACCCAAGGAAACCGCATGACTAGGCTGAGGTTCATGACAAAGCCCCTATTTTTTCCATCATAATGGAGTGATGCCCTCAGAGTGTGTAAGCCTCTTTGTTCACCTCCCATTTTAAAGTCCCAGATAGTGAGTAAGTCTGCTGACTTAGCTGCTATTTTGGTTGTTTTTTAGGGCTTTGGTTTCTAGCAAGTGCCCTCAATGTGTAGACTCTGTTAGCTCCCTGCCATCTGAGGAGAGGAATCAAATAAACAACATGGTTAAATAAGCAAGACTAACTTGTACTATTTAAAATAGTTTTGGCCTGTATGTACCTCTACTTCTCTTGGGGGAGATTTTGTAACTGCATCTTTCCCTAAGCCCAGATGTTGGAGTAAGGAGCATTGGCATAGTTAACTCTCATAGTCAAAATTTACTTTTCTTTCCCTTGTTTTGTCAGCAAAAACTCTGGAATTTCTGTGGCTTTGCTAGCGAGAGAAAGCTTCCAGTAACCAAATATGTGGTCTGATCGTCTTCTAGCAGAAAATTTTGTTATTATTTGACCTTTTCTGTAGGAATATTATTGAATGACACAATCTCTTGAGAAATTTTGCTGAAATGATGAAAGATGCTCTTCAGATAGCAATTACGGTTGTTGATATATTTTCTAGCTTTGGGACTAACATAAGTGAGTACAAGGGGAGTTGAAAGCTTTGAGAGTTTGCAAGAGTGGTTTGATAGGATGACAAGCATTAATTGAATAAGATCTTTAATATGAAGGTGATTTATTGAAAATAGATTCCGAATGAACTTGTTAGCTTCAGAGGTAAGATAATAGAATAGTTTTCTCTTCAGGTTACCTGTTGGAGCACAAAATAGATTATTAGTGATAGAATATCTTTATCAGGTTGTGGTAGTCTGGTTTTCAGTTATAATACTTTGTCATTTTAGTTATGTCTTAAGTAGGCAAGTGGCCATTTCTCAAAAGCAGAATTGTATGCAATATTTATGACTTCCTTTTCCAAGCCTATTTCTTTATTTCCCTCCATAGACAAAATGTAATTGTGAAATTTTGCCTTTTGTATAATAAAACTTGGCTACCACCCTGTAATGAGACATAGGGAAGTGGGAAGTTTGCTAACCATTGCTGTGGGCTTGAGCAGCCAAACCACAGAGCCACTATGGTAGGAATCTAAGTTGATCTAAAGGCAGTAGAGAGGGTTTGAGAAATCTGGGGTGTGCAGTCAAAGAAAGTGATGCCTCTTCTGTCTCCTTCCCCTGAGGATGGAAATTTTAAGCCAGGTGAGGAGGATTATGTTAATCTTTAGTTATGGCTAGGGTGGGATCCAGAGAGCTCAAGGAGATGGCTGACATAATGAGGGTGAGTAAGTAGGAGTTTGCCTGTGATAAGGGAAAGGGAAATGAGTGGATGATAATGACCCTGTGAGAACAAGAAGGAAGCCAGAGGTTTATCTCTGAACATTGCATGAGGCACCCTTGACAGCTGCTTTGCCAAGTGGAGATGATAAACAAACTTAGTGATATATTCTATTCATTCATGTGTGGAGAAAATCAGCTTTCAAATTAATGAAGATTAATAAGAATCAAAGTCCTGAAAGACAACTGTAACCAAGTTGCACAGAACATTATCAGTTTATCCAGGACTGATTAAATAACATTGATGGTTAGAAAGCATTTGAAATAAGAATAGACAACTGTTTCTTCTTTGAAACTAGAAATTACATGGACATTTAAAGGACCAAGATATTCAGAATCTATTTTCACTTGATTAACACCCAGGCCTCCTGATTTCAGGCTAGTACTCTTTCTAGCACACTACTTTGTTATGTGTGTCAGGGGAAAGGAGAATAATGGAAGGAAACATGAAGGTTTATGTGAATTTAAAATAAAGTTGCTAAACCATGTCTTAATCTGTACCCATTAAATTATCATCCTGTATATTATGCTTTTTTATAGTTTTGTTAAAACACAGTTTTGCAGAATATTTTCTGCAGAATTGGGTGTTATTCTGTGTAAGTTATTCTGTTAATACTTAAGAGCCATTGAGCATTTTGAAGCAGTAAAATTATAGTCAGTTCTGTGTCTTATAAAAAGTAGAGATGGTGTTGGAATTGAGAGAGATTGTAGAACATTTAGGACAAGTTTGTTGACAGTGACAATGACAGTGAAAATGGAGAGGTCTGGTCAACCTGAGATATACCTTCAGGGAGAATGTGTCCAAGTTGGGTGATAGTAGTAAAGCATAGTGTTGGAATCTGAAATTTCTAGTGTGGCTGAGAATATAGTGACAGCAAAACTGGAACTAGCCCTATCATCTCCTCTCTCATCACCCACAGGACAGTCATTGCCAAGTCCCGTTTACTAACCTTCTGAAATATATAGCAAACCCTTCCTCCTGACTTCACTTTCATCACTTTAATCCAAGTTGCCGTCTCCTATCTGGATTCCAATGTTATCCACTCGATTGGTGTCATGGTATCTACTATTTCCTCCTTTACTTCCATTTTCCATGATCCTTTCAACATGTTCTCCTAATCATGCTGCTCTCCTGTAGCATTCTCTAGCATGGCCTACAACGCCCTACACGGTGGGCCCTGCCTGCTTCATCAGGTTTTTCTCAAACATTTTACTCTGTCTTTGTAGCTCCAGCCCTTCTGCCTTTCAAGGCTTCATCCCCGCTCCTTCTGCACATGCATTGTCTATGCTATGATGCTTCAGCTGCCCTTTTCACTGGCCACCTCCTTCTCCCCCATAGGCTCTGATTTTTCTCTCATCAGTGCCTTCCTGGATACCCTTGACTGGGCCTGTCCTCTGCCTTTCATCCTTCATTGTCCTTATACAGTTACTTGTTTAGAGAATTAGGCTCCATGACAGCAGGGATTATTTCCAGGTTTTTAAATGACTAAATCCCCAATGCAGTGCTTAGTCCATAGCAGCTGTTTAACAAATATATTCTAAGTAACAGAAGTGATATGAATTGGTTATATGGGCCATTAGGAATACTCACTTAACTGTCTAGTAACTCCTACTTCTTAGATCTACAGAATATAATGTAGGTCATGTTTGAGTTGATAGTATTTGAAGGTCAGAATAAAGTCACATAGGATATTCTGTTGACCTGATGGGAAAGTGTAGGTCAGAAACTTAGAGAACTGAAGACTTAACTTGTCTGGTACTTTTCGCTCTTTCTCATTTCCTACCAACCACTGTATTGATTATCCATATCACAATAGTGATACCCTGTTAAGCAGTTGCAGGGTCCCATGGCTGATAAGCAATTCATTGGTTGGTATTGGATCTAACTCCCAACCCTGGGTTTAGCCACTTACCTATTGAAATCGGGTATCATAAAGTATGCAAAAATGTTTGTAAGCTGTAAAATGCTAAACAAAGTAAGGCCTAGCATGCAGATGATATATCCAGTTTGCTCTTTGAAGTAACTATAAACTCTGTATTTCACTGAATAGTAGAGAGGAGAATAGTGAATTTTGTATATAAAGCAGCACTGAATGAATCAAGTTGTGCTCTTTTGCTAAGGCTTCATTGTGATTGTATGGCTGCATTTGCCAACCAGAGAAGTCCTAATTTCTTCTGCAGGGAGACTCCCAAGGAGACATTTATGTTAGTAATACCGAATTTGCAAACCTGAATTTTAAAATTTAGCTCTATTTGTATTCTGTATCTCTCTGGGAGGTATTTAGTACTTTATGAAATTCTGTGCTTTTACCTCCTGCTAAGGGTTTGAGTTCTTAGCCTAATTAATCATTAAGTGTTGTCAGTCTATCATGATGTGGTTAATTATCAGAGAGAATGTATGTGTTTCAGACAGGCATGACCCTTTCCAGGGTAACTATAGAAACCTTAGCAGTACTATTTATTATCTAAAATTATAGAATTTGTTTTTAAAGCATTTTAGCCTTTGATAGTTAGGAGCAAATAATTAAATAATTGGTTATAATCCTGAAAGAAAGAAGAGCTTGCATGAAACCAACATTTTAAAATAATTTATATATAATAGATATGTGTTCTAAAGAATTTATAAATAATAGAAATGTGCCCTATAGGATATTTCTGACTATAAGTTAAAAGGCTTTTATACCAATTCTGTATATTTGTTACAGAGCTTTTGCACAAGCTATCTCCCCCCACCCTGAAGAGTGTTTAGAACCATCCTAATACAAGTCTGTGGTAATTCTTCCATTTGGTACAGTGACTTTACATTGCAGAGAAGCTGAAAATCTGAGTGGAAAATGTTGAATTTGGGAATATGTTACTGGTACATTCATGAAGTGATAGCTTTTCAAAGGTGAGAGCAGACAAAAAAGATTTTTTTTCCTTTCCTATTCTGATAAATGCCATCTAATTCAGAAAGAAAAAAAATATCATTGCACTTTTTAATATGAAGCTTAACAGGTATTACAGTCTGAACAGGGGTGAACATTAACATGGAAAGTGTTCTGTCCTTAGTATATTATCTTGTTCAGAGAAAAGGTAACTTCCCCGCTAGAAGAGGCAGAGCTTAAAGTGTGCTCTCCTCTCTCATTGGTAGAGTGGGTTTTAGTGATATGTAACAATAGTGATTTATTTTCATGTTATAATACCTAAACAAGCTTACTTTCTGTCTTTTAGATCAATTAAAAATAATATAAACAATTAAAAATAATATAAACAACAAATCACAATATTGGTAAGTAAAAAGCTAAGTCTCAATTTAATTCTATTAAAATTTTAAACTCAAATTGTACATGTAAACATCTGTAATTGAGACTTGTATTATTTTGCCTACTCATTTGTACTGCACACAGTGTAATTATTAAAATTAGTTTATTCCCACAGTTTTTTGTATTACAAAATAAAACTAGCTTTAATATTGATACTTTACCTTTTAGATCAAAACAAATATTTTGGCAATAGGAATTAGCTGCCAATGTAGTCAACGTTCAGCATTAGCAACCATTGCAACAATTGTGTTCCATTGTTGAGTTTCAACTAAAAATATAAGTATATTTGTCAGAAATGTGAAGTACTACAGTTTAATAATTTATTGATTTGAAAATAGATGCTTTTCTAATGGTTTCTAGCCTTGTTATACATTCAATAGGAATGTATATTGGATACAGCTAACCTGAATATCTAGTATCGGCTCTATTTTTGTTAATATATTTTTTCTTTTTTAGTATGATTCTGCTTCTGTGAATCAAAGTGCTTCACAGGCTGTTGTTACTGTGGCATCATGAATCATGCCATTTCAAATGTCTTAGTATGTGCTAATAGCTTTTTCAGCTTTGATTATCAGACGCAGCTCTTAATATTTATCCATTTTCTTACTTTACAAGTTTCTAGGCTAATCATGCTGTTAAAAGTTTGCTTGATGAGAAACAATACAAATTAAATCTCTTATTTAAAACAACCGAAGTCACAGATTTTGTGAACTGAGAGCAGAGCGTGTTACTCTGTTTTGGAGAGTGTAATGTCACTGGTTTCGTTAACGCCAGCATGTTGATCAGCCTAATTATCTAAGAATGTCTGGTTCTCCAGCATGCTACAGCTGTGAGTCCCCTTTGTCTCTGCGATGACTGTCTTCCACACTGCATATGCATGAGCGAATGTTTTTTCATATCCGTAATTCACTTATGAGTTTCATTCCTTGTGAAAATGATACTGTTTGCTAAATATATATTAAGACACTCCTGGTTGTTTATCTGCTTAAATAAAACTACAGCACTCACCCATCTGTACCATTTAAATCAACCATGCAAAAAGGAAATTCAGTGCAACTAAAGCCATTTTTAATAATTCTGCCAAAAAAAGTAGTTCTCCACCATGTCTTTTAAATTAGGCAATGCATTATTTATCCCTTTTTTACAATTTCCTTATATTCCTGTATGAAATATGAATATTTTAATTTATTAATTTTTAAATTTTTATACTATTGGTTACTAATAGTAATTGGATCCACAATAAGTGCTGTTTAGTTCAAATTACATCTGACAAGAGGAAAAGTGATATTCCAGATTTGTGGTTGTGCTTTGAAAATTTCTGTTCCATATAACTGTTGTGGCATTTTCCTTTAAGTTGGATTCAACAAGAAAATGTCTAACACACAAACGCTACTTTCATGCTCAGCTGGGCTGGCCGTGAAAGAATTTTGACTGAGTTGGCAACCTGTTTTGTCTCACAGTGGCTTCATGTACGAGCTCCTCACGCAAGGGAGCCAGTTAAGTTTGGAACATGCTTGTGACATTATGGAATGATCAACCCTGACCTGAATGGAGAAACCTGGTATAGTCATAATAGTGGGTATTAGTCAGGAATGGTTTGGGGTGATGCCCCTCTTCCCAGCTTATAGAAGGCCGCCTTCTTGTGTTTTCATATAGCCTCTGGGCACACGTGGAGAGAGATCTCCGGTGTCTCTCCTTCTTAAAGGACACTAGTCCTCTTGGGTTAGTCCCACCCTTATAATCTCATTTAATTACCACTCTAAAGGCCCCATCTCCAAATACAATCACATTGCGGGGGTTAGGGTTTCAACATATGAATTTTGGGTGACACAGTTCAGTTCATCGTGCATTGTTAATACATAAGGAGCACAGACTATGTGCCAGACACCTCACTTTGGGCTGGTCATATGTGGAGTGAGTTAATCAAGTTGCAGAGACTAGTCTATGGTGCTAGGCATAGCCTGGTTCTATGGGATCTTAGGGTCAGGAAACTCAGGGTGCATTTGTTTACATAGAAGTCATTTACTACTTGAATTCCTTTATTTTGGGTTCTGAAAAACGAGTCTCAAACAAAGAATGCCTCTCCTGTGCTAAGGTGCGTCCTGTTCGCCTGTTGTTTGTTTACTGGATTTGGCTCCTTTCTGTGAGTCACTGGAGCTCAAGGCCCAAGTGACCTGCTTGCACTCAGACTCCACACAGTGGCCCGGATTTACTGCCATTTCCTCGGATGGCAATAAGCTAAACATTTGAAAAATTACTGCATCTCAGGGTACCAAAGGAGGTCACTGGAACTTAGTCTAGCTAATGAGTTTTTTTGTCCTATTTATTTTCCCTTGTCAGTATTGCTCTGGGCTCCTTAGGAATTTATGAAGAGTATGGCCCTCACTCTCTTTTTTTTTTTTAACCTAAAAGAAAAACAAAACAAAACATCTACATTGATTTTTCTTTAAGGAGCAAATAACAAAACATCACACCTAAAACAAGTTAGTTCAGAGATGGTACATGACAGTCCCACCAATGCAATGAAAAACTATATTCATCATAATATAGACACTCTCAGCATCAAATGCTGTGAACATTGCAAGCATTTTGCTCCCGTTCCCAATGTAATAAAGACAAAAATATCAATAAGACTAAAGACTATTTTCCAGCCACGGTCTCTGAAATGATTGTGACTCAGGGGCCTGCTTAGCTCTCTGGGCACACAGGCCGTCGATGTTTTAAGTCCAGATCAACTAAACAGACTTGTTTCTTGTTTGTTTACACAGCTTTTCTCATCATTTCATCAAATTTGAAAGGATACAGTCATTTTCAGGCAGCCTGGGAGTCACTCAGCATATGTTTTTGAATCCTACTATCAAGGAACGCTGCTCAATTCAGAGTGCTGCTGTTTCTCACCCCTACGACAAGGGATCCTTCTCCTGGGGTGTGTTTAACCTGCTGCCGGGACTGCACCCCTCAAAGTACCTGATGTTATATTTCAGTTTTTATCTCACCCTCTCCCCTCGTAGACACTTCTTAACTTTTGTCACTCCCTCGTGTGCGAAAGGGAACATCTCCCTAAGTATCATCAGGTGTTGAGGCAGGAACATTAGGAGAAAGTGTAGTCCCAGCCCTATTGTCCAGTTCAGTACATAGTCTCGGCACCGTGGCATCGAAGGCGGCAATTCCGGAAGGCCACCTGAAACTCAGTGCCCAGCTTTATCTGGTTCAGTTTGAGCCCCTCTCAGTGAACAGGGTTTCTGGAGAGCAGATGTGATGTTAGCACCAGTAGCCTTGTTTTCCCTTGACCACACCAGTGAGGGAGCTGTGCTGTTTTCTCATTTCAGTGGAGCCATTTCATGCTTCGATATCAGGATTTGGGACCCTCAGTATATCCTTAATTGGTATAAATTAATTCCTTTCTACCACTTTTCAAGGAGAAAACGTATTTCTAAATTGTCAATTGCCTTTAAAGCAGGGGTGGGGAACATCTGGCCCGTGGGCCACATAAGGCCCGTGGAATCATTTGGTCTGGCCCTGCCACGGCATCAGGGGTGAGTTAATGAAATGTTGGACCAAATAGAGCAGGCTGATTTTTAAGCTGATAATTTTGTATGGCCCCGAATGATGTCATAGATGTCCAAATGGCCCTTGGCAGAAAAAAGGTTCTCCCACCCCTGCTTTCAAGGAAAAGAACTTTGGGGAAAACGCTCAACACTGACTTCGATGGTCTGCGTTTCCTGTCTCTCCTGCTGACCTTGGGTGGGTGTCTTCTCCTCAAGTTCTCTGTCTTGGCAGAGTGTGGCAATTGAACTGGGTCTGTCCATTGATCCTGCTGGACTGGGCTCCTGGTGGCATTGTGACTATCATTTCTGTGCATCCGTACAGTTACTTGTCTGCAGTAGATGTTTGGTACATGTTTTATGAATAAATTTGCTTTTATAATTGCTCCTGAATGATTTATGTATCAAGTCAGGGATCAATCTTCTTTTCTAATGGTTATGCTTAGAATCCAAAGTATCCATTCGAATACCTACTTGCATTTCACTAGGTGTATGAGGTTGTAAAATGCACATACATTACTGGAGCCTGTTACTTAGGAAAGCCAAGCACCCTAATCAGAGGGAATGGCTAAGATATGCTGATACTGGACAAAGAAATGAGTCACCCCCTTATCTGACATTCTACATGAGCATTATCTACAGGATGCATTCTTCCTCAACAGTTCTGCTTCATTACTTCCTAAGGACTGTGAAAGTCCCCTGCTATTGGCAGAGAAATAAGCCTAGAATGTAAAGGTAATGATGAGGTACCTGCTCCTCTGTGGATGATTTGTGATGCACACAGTGGAATTCTTTATCTGATTTGTTCTTTTGAAAAAGTAAGCCATCCAGGTGCAGATGATCTTTTCTCATATTATATAAATTATTTAAGGCCCAATAAATTGAATAGCCTTTAGATGACCCATCATTTCTGACAGTAAGTTTTCTTTTAGAGAAAAACAAAAAAAACATGTTAGACTCCCAGAAGGGAATCCTAGGTTCTAGCTCCAGATCTTCCCATAAGTGTGTCAGATCCAGGATAAGCACTTAAAAGCTCTGGGCAATGGCTTCCTCATCTAAAACTACTGAGGTAAGATGTACATAAAAATAGGAGAGGACAAAATACATAAATTATGATGCAGATTAAAGTAATAGAAAGATGCTTGTGGATATATTTTTCAAACACACAGATCATAGTTTATTTGAGTGCATTTTATATAGTATTATTACATGATGTAGAACATTTCCTTTTTTTGCTGTTACATGAATTAAGATAGAGTTTCAGAATTAGATAAATTTGTCATCTATTCGCTTACATTTATATTACCTACCTTTATTAAACAGTTGCTATGTTCTATTATTAAATGTAGTATACATATATTTTTAATATGTTTTTATTGATTTTAGAAAGAGAGGAAGGGAGAGGGAGGGAGATAGAAACATCGATGAGAGAGAAAGAGAAACATCGATTACTGCCTCCTGCATGCCTCCTACTGGGGACTGACTCGCAACTTGGGCATGTGCCCTTGACTGGGAATCCAACCAGTGACCTCTTGGTTCATGGGTTGATGCTCAGGTATAAATGGAGTATGTTTTTTAAGGAGGTGAGATGGTTTTTATTTTGTGACAAATTATTAGTATTTGTAATTTTAAAAATATAATAATTATGACAAACACAATGTTGTAAAAAATTGGAAGATATTTGTTATTTATTTTAAACTAGAGTCCTGGTGCATGACGTTTGTACACTCGGGGTAGGGGGGAGGTTCCCTCAGCCTGGCCTTTACCTTCTCCCAGTCTGGGAGCCCTCGGGGGATATCTGACTGATGGCTTAGGCCCGCTCCCAAAGTCAGCAGGTGGATATCCTTAGTGCTGCTGCAGAGGTGGGAGAGTCTCCCACCACCGCCACTGAGCTCACCACCCAGAGCTGGCTTCTGGCTGAGCGGCACTCCCCCTATGAGAGCGCACTGATCACCAGGGGGTAGCTCCTGCGTTGAGCGTCTGCCACCTGGTGGTCAGTGCGCATCATAGTGACCGGTCGTTCTGCTGTTCGGTCGATTTGCATATTAGCCTTTTATTATATAGGATACCTTAGAAGAAATAAGACTTATGAGTCACATGCATGAAACAACTATAAACTTGAGGAAAGTAATATTGTAAAGGCTTGATTTTAATTTTGTAATGAAGCAGGAACTACCAGGAGAGCTATCAAACAATATCCCCATGTCAGTTAATGAAAACTAAATGTTTAAACTTTAAATAATTCCTAAAGCTAATCTGTTTATTCTCAGAAATTTGAGTTGACCATGTTATTATTGTCAATAGTAGTTTTAGCCCTCCATTTCTGTAACTTGGTGAAGGTTAATTTTGAGCTTGTATTAGTTTGGAAAAATAGAGGTATGGAACAATTTAGACCTCTTGAGTTGCATCTTTCTACTAATTTTTTTGTTTCAAGTTGGTTGCTTTGCAGTTAACAAGGTGGGGGTGGCACTATTCCAAAAACTTTCCTTGTAGTCTTGGGAGCCCCAAATTCTACCTTATATATCTTTCATCACGAAGGTTTATTTTTGTGACTCCTCTGTTGAAGTTACTTAAGTCAAATCAACCAAGTCTTTGAGTTATTAAATGTATCCAAGCTTTGTGAATTATTTTGTTTGCAGTTAAGGTTCAGAGAAGAAATAGGGACCTATGTGTAACAGAAAGTCCACTGGGTTCTAATGTTTACATTTTAGTACCAGTGACTGTTTTCAATAAATTTTCTAACATGGAGTTGACATCACCAAAGCACCATCTAAGAATCTGCCATTTAGAGTCTCTATAAGAGAGAATGAGGTTTTCCTAGTCATGGCCTCTAGGCTGTTGTTGTTTTCTTACTTACTATTTAGTGTTTGTCAGTGTCCTGAAGGATCTAAAAATTGGAAGGATGTCCTGAAGTTTTATGACTTAAGCTTATAGTATAAGAGAAAAGACTCATCCAAAAGAAACTAGAAAGTAAAACCTTCTTTATCTTGAATTGGTGCAAGCTCAAAGGCTTTTCTTTAGTCACCTGACAGCTGTGTGGAACGGAACACGTGAGTACAACAGTAAAACTTCTAACTTGCCCCCTATCAGAATGAAAATGATACCAATTCACTCCACATTTAAATTTAGGCCTCATTTTCTATAGTATCAGTTCATAATACCTTCTATAGCATTGTTTCCCATTGACAGTGTCTTACCCATATTATATCATTCCCCTCCTCTTTTTACAATAAGAAAATTGCCACTCACAGTAATCTTAACATAGTATTTCATAATAACAAGTCATTCGTAATCTTATCATAGCAGTAAGTAAACACTGGCTGTTTATTGAATGAATTCCTAAAATAATTCTCACTTTCCACTTTGCTTTCTGAAAGAAGAATTTTGGAGATTCAGGGGATTGTAGGAGTGGAATTGATCTCTGAAGCCATTCGGATAATGAGGCTCAATTTGCAGTTGCAGAAAGTGAGACTCCTTTTCAGCAGCTCACTTGAGGAGAGTAAGCTCATGGCAGTGATAACTATAGATCCCAGTTTTCTGGACACTTTTCATTGCAGTTCTCTTTTTTTTTTTTTTTAAATATATTTTATTGATTTTTTACAGAGAGGAAGGGAGAGAGACAGAGAGTTAGAAACATCGATGAGAGAGAAACATCGATCAGCCGCCTCCTGCACACCCCCCACTGGGGATGTGCCCGCAACCAAGGTACATGCCCTTGACCGGAATCGAACCCGGGACCTCTCAGTCCGCAGGCTGATGCTCTATCCACTGAGCCAAACCGGTTTCGGCAACAGTTCTCTTTTTTTAAGTATACCTGAATACCTTACTCTTTTAAACCAAGGGTTGTACCAGGTATTAGATTTACCAGGGTCAGGGCCATTATATCATTGACCTTGTCTATATATCTGTTGTTATTACACCCAGATTATTAGAGTATACAAAATGGAAGTGCATAATTGTGATTTTCCACTATTCCTGTGCCTATGCCTATTTATTAATCCACAATTACTTCTGCCCTTCAGTCCTGAGAACTGGAAACTTTGTACTTGGATGCTTTTACACGTTCTTTCATGTTAATAATCCTTTGCCTTATAGTGCCTGAGACTTACCTTTATCACATTTACTAAAATGTGTATAAGGGTATGGTTTCAGAAAGAATGCTAAACTATATCTTTTATATTTAACAGAAAGTTCTTTAAATATAAATATCATGCCCTTGGGATGCCTGATAATGAAAGTCAGAAGGGTGTTAAAAATCTAATTTAGAAAGACTTCACCAATTTGGTAAATAGAAAAATTCTGAATAGTGAATCTGGTAGCAAATATACATTTATTAGATTTTTGATTGGTTATGGATATGTGCTGAACTTTATGGGTAAAGGCACAAATATCAGAACATATTATATTTCTTCTCTTTTATATTTTTCCTAAAGTACTTAAAATATTATCCCTTTGGACCTGCTTCACTATTTTTGCTTATTAAGGAACTAGCATTCCCATTGCAGGAAAAATCCTGCAATAGGGTTTCCTGCTGCACTCTACCCCACCCGCCTCCGCTCCTCCCTTGTCTCTTGGCCCGCCTTCTCCGCCAGCCTGCCCAGCTCTCCTTCCTTCTCCCCCAGCCCCGCCTCCGCTCCTCCCTTGTCCCCTGGCCCGCCTTCTCCACCAGCCCACCCAGCTCTCCTTCCTTCTCCCCCGGCCCCACCTCCGCTCCGCCCTTCTCCTCCCCCGGCTTGCTTGCTTCTCCACAGCTTTGCTCCCTTCAGCATCTCTTGGCTTCTTTCTATGCTGTCTTGATATGCAAATTAGCCTCCATCTTTGTTGGGGTAATTTGCATACTCATCCTGATTGGTTGGTGGGCTTGGTTGGTGGGTGTGGCTTGGGCGTAGCGAAGGTGAGGTCAATTTGCATACTTGTCTATTATAAGGTAGGATGCAGTAATAGTGGCTTTAAACTTGAAATCTTAGAACAAATCATTGGGACCAGAGCTTTTGCATTTTTATCAAGTTTTATATTGACCAAAGAACAATAATATGTACCCTTTATTTTCATAGTGCTTTCTTGCAAAGAAAACCAGACAAAGCCCTGAATTTCCTCTTGAAATAAGGCTGCTTTCTTTTTTTCAATAGCTCGAGATGCTGAAGAAAAACACCTGGAAGTTAGGATTTTCCAATATATATTCTCTCTCCACCACTGTCCATCCTTCTACCCCCTGAACACTGCCACTTAGACCCAGCACCTCTTGTACTTCAAATATCACACATAAAATGCAAACTCAGTCCTATAATGAAGTACTAGACATTCTTAAGTAGTCAATTAGAAAGGCCTATGGTTTCTAATGCTGAGAGTTTATAACCTGGTGTGTTTCAGCTAATTTTAATTCTTTTCGATGTCTTGTACACAAATTACTTGATTACCTCCTACATCTCTCTTAATCTGGGTTACTGAACATAATAACAAGGTTTGCTTTTTTTTTTTTATAGACCCATTCATCACCAGGATCTTTTAGCTCTTCACACACAGCTGGTGGCAAGCAGGATCACTGACATTCTTTCAGAGTTCTTCCGGCTCCCTTTCTTTTTTTTTTTTTTTTTAATTGCCCTTGATTGTCATGAGCCTGAATAAGGAAGGAAACCAGAAGACCAGTTTTTGTTTAATCCCTGGTGATCAAAAGAAGTCACCAATAATAGTACTGACAGATGTGGACAGTGACTTGTATTTGCAAAATATATGAGACTTGCTTTGCCCCAACTCTGTTTCTTTTTCTTTCCTCTTCTCTTTGATGGAAAAAATGTAGCTTTAGCCAGAATATTTCATTCATATTTTAGAAGACTTTTCTCTAGTTCCGTTGCCTTCATCATTATGGGGACTGCTCATCAGTTTTCTGCCACCTCATTCATTTTGTAAAAGATTCCTAACTTTTCATGAAAGTGAGCAGACTCATTACTTAGTCATAACTGTATTTTGGTTTTGTATCAGTGCTAATAAAAAATATATGTAATTTTGGGATTATAAATCTGTAAGGTTATCCTTTAAGTGAGAATATAGTTCAAGTATTTCCAATAAGTACTGTTGTCTTTTAATATTCTTACTTATCATTGACCTCTTTTAGTATAAATCACTCCTTCTTTCCTTTCCATCATTACATACATGTCAAAATCACTTTCAGAGACTGAATTTTTTACTATCATGGAATACACTCATATGGGGGCATGTTTGTGTTATGTTTTATAACTATTTTTCTGACACTTTATGATTCCAGAGACCATCCTGAATTTGTATAATCTCAATATGGAAGTGTTTAAAAGTGATGGGGTATTTTAGAACAAGGAAACACAGAAAGAAGCTAAAAATATCTCCATCACAGGTAGTTAGTAGACTCAGATAAAAGAATGGAAGTACTTTGGGGTTTCATAAACGTTACTGGTCCTGTTCCCAAGCAGCCCTGCTCCTCTATCCTGAAGGTCAGAATTCTCTTAGGTAAGAGTTTTAGTCAGTCTTTGATACTAAGAATCAAATCTCTGTAAGTTCCATGTAACCAAGGAGAAGTATGCTTACTTCAAGAAAAAATGAATGGCAGTCTTGCACAGTCGTTTCCTTAAATATGGCGCAAGCAATACTTTAACAGTGGTAGCTGGCATTCTTTATACCGCAGTGCCCCAGCATGGTGCTCAACTCATTTTGGCTGAGTATCTGCAGGGTGTATTGGTAAACATTTAACAACCGGTGCTCAAGGCCAGGATGAGGTTGGATGGGACTGATTTGTAGGATGTGCCAATTGCCTTGATAAAAATGCTCCCAGTATGAACAACCCAACCTAATAACATGGGGTTACTAAGTGGAAGATCTGTAAGAGATGCACAGGAGACACCATTGTATAATCTCCCACCATGGGTAACAGTTGATGTAAGTAGCCACAAATGTATGGGTAACAGTAAAATGTCAAATATCTAGGAAGTGATGAGTTTTGAGATTTTATTACATGTGTTTTTAACGTAATTCATTTAACTGCAATTTTATATGATTAGATAGAGTTTAATGCCTGGTATTTCCCAGTTGGCTCCCGGGCTGGTGTGAGCCAGCTTCACAATGCCAGTGTAAAGCATTGTGGCGCTGAGTTCTCTGACATGTGAGGTTTGTTTCTTTGGTTATTGTCCTTGCCTTTGAAAATGCCACTACTCATTCTTTCTAGATCATTTATATAATTTTATCATCATCATTAATATAAACTATTCTAACAAACTGCTTATTTCCACATAAAGTAAGTTAAATGTAGATGGTCATTGTCCCTCAGAAACTGAAAACCCATGCTAGATAGATAGTATCAGTCATGGAAAAAATGGAAACATTCAAGATGTAAACAGTTAACAATAACTGGGTTAAATTGTCATATTTTCCCAAGCGTAGGTAAGGAGAAGATGTTCCATTCTGATTAGTCCAGCAATGCCTTTGGTGGATTGAAATTATGTTTTCTTGACCCCCACCTCTTTCTCCATCAATGTTGGTACAAAAGGATGGGTAGATAGTGTTTTTGGAGGCATCCCTTGGCATTCCAAATAGGAAATCAGGGTTAGTCATTCTACTCTTACATGCCAGATTAGCTTCAAAGAGAAAGGGAAACTCCCAGTCTGCCCAGGATGGACTTTTGAGACCCTTGGACAGACATGAGGGATGGTTGGGGATTGTTAGCAAACAGCCAAGGAATCAGGACTTTCCTTTGACCAGAGCAAAGTGCTCAGCTGGCTGGCAGAGCTGACCATGAGATGCCAATCTTGCCACTTGATGCCACGGCGTATGAATTTCTCTTCTGTTACCAACAAAGAGTATTTGGTAGCAACCCAGGCTCCCTCCCAAGAGAGGCATTCTACAGAAAAGTCTAACCTTTTATATGATTAGCTCATTAGAGAACTTAGCTAAGTCTGCCCAGAAATGCATTTCCAGAACTCCATTTTAATACATTTGGACAATTATAAGCAGCAGTTAAAGAATACATTTTCTAACTTTATGTTTTCTATTCTTGTATTATAACCAATGTGATAAATTACTTTTAGTGTTTGCTAATGGGAGGTCATTTATTTTCCTTAAGATGTAGGCCCTATGTAATGTATTAATCTTCCCATTTTTATCTTGGTGACCAGGAATTGAAGGTTAGGTCTATGTTAACCAGTGTAGCTGAGACTGGCTTCCTACTCACTCTACATGTTCAGCTTCTCTCTCTTTTGTATCTATGTTGTTATTTATAAGCAACTTTAAATTTTCTAGTAGAAGGTAGAACCTAAGTTATAAACGCTCTAGTTCAAAGTTGTCAATGGGAAAAGCAGTAGCATTTGTGATGTCACCCATGCCATGCTGGTAATTACTGTTGTCTGTAATCCCAATGGCTGTGCCCAGTTACCATTCTCTTCTCCATCACTCCCTCTACCAGTGTGATCCCATGATTTGCAGCATGACATGATTGACCTGTTATGTTTAGAAACACATGACACGATTGAATGGCTATGTTTAGAGATCCTGTCCCTGGTATGGCACTGCACAAACAAGGCAAGTATCATAGATGGAAAGATATAATATGGGAAAGTGGGTAGTTCGTCACCTCCCAACAATGGGAATAACACTGATCCCACCTGGAGAATGCCACTTCTTCCTCTGAATTTCCCAACGTAGACCATTCATGTTGAAACTGGGTGCCTGCCACATAGTGAAGGGTTATGATCCTTTATTCTCATTGCCGGATTTCAGAAAGGACGAGTGAGCATGAGCCAGGAAGTAGCATCCCAATGTAATTAGTATTCATTGCATTACACACTACACAAGCCCTTGTGAGGGCTAGCGGGTGTGTTATCTCCCATCCAATCCCATCCTGGATGCCAGGTGTAGTCAGCATGCCAAAGGAGTTGGTGTGGTGATTTCCAACTTCTAGTCTCATGTATTCACACCCAGGCCCTGTGTTTTGAATAGACAGATGTATTTGGCTAGACTATATTTAGATAGATTTGCACTGTTGTTTCTTTACCATTCTCATTTTAAACTATTTATTAGATTTTTAAAAGTTATACTATTTCACAGGAAAATAAGCTGGTTATCATTAATAACAACTTATAAAGAGTTAGAGCATATGAGAGAACATTTTTCAATTAAAATATGGTTATTCTATGCATCAAGGTGTAACATTGTGTTCTATTTTTTATTTAAATAGACTACTGATATAAATTCTCGCATTTTATTGATGAATAATTATATTACCTGAAAGAAAATCTAATCATTTCAAAAAACATTTTGCAACACAAGGAGCTAAATATGTCTCATTCTGCATGTTTGTTTTGTTGTTGTATTATGTTATTCTCATAAAGGAAAGTTATTAGAAGAAATATTGTACCAGGAAAGTACACCTGTAAATAATACAGACTTACTGGAAAAGTACATTAAACGTGAATACAAAGAAGAGAGCTCGTACAAATACATTAAAATATGTTAACTTATAAACAGACACTGCTATTTCACTGCTCTAGGTAGTTTATTTGTCTTCCCTTATTTGTGAAATAAATATATTTCATATTAGCATATGAGACATCTTAAGTTTCTGAACTTTTGAAAATGAAATTTATTGCCATATCAGGGTTTCTACAACAGAAGAGTTTTTTTGGAAGAATGCCATTGGCCCAATGAGATAGAAGAAATGCTTTGTATAATTTAAAAACACATTTCTTTAGGTGACTTAAAAGGCTAAGGAGGCCATTTTAAAATTAATATAATTCTCTTGGGAGACACCATCACATTCATAGATACTTGAAATGCTCTCCAACATGTCTATAAGAAATTTATTAAGTTTTGACTCATAAAAACTCCATGTTGGGTTGCAGTTCTATTTGTATTTCTTTGTTAACCAGTTTATCTACATCGAAAGAGGTTTCCAGTTTTATCTCCTTTGCATCTTCAGGGTGAAATCACCTGTTTGTACACACATTTTGCAGAGTTGCGTATCCCTTGCATGAATCTACTTGTGCTTTGCATTTGTACTCATAAAGTCCTGCCCGGGCCCGTCTTTTCTCCTGAGTTTGGGGTAGGATGGCGTTTTTGTGTCTGTTGTAACAAAATATTTTGAAGCACTTATTACAAATTACCCATTTCATTCTTTATTTCCATATTGCATCATACTCTCCTGGTTTGTGAAGCCTGGGTAATATTTGAAGCCTCTTTCTTATCTCACAGGGCTTAGCACAGTGTTTGGGGCAAGAGACAGAAATAGAAGTTGACTTGTAGATTTCTAAGTACACTTGGGCCCATCAGAGAGCTGTGGAATTTGATGCAGAATGAGACAGATTCTTAGGGGCTTTCTAGTTCCCTGATTGGCTAGATTGAAGTATTAGAAATATTGAAATAGGGGTATAGGGTGAGGTGGGATTAGAGTGTTGAATCTGAATAATTAATTGTCTGCATAGGATCTAAGCAAAAATAGAAGGTCAGTTTGTCTACAGACTTCAGAGTTGACTGTTGGTGATCCTTGCATTCTCTTTGTCACTTTTGGGCTTTCTTCACACTTTCCCCTCCTAAGCAGTTGATGAAATTAATTTCAATTATTAAAATTATTATCTTCATTATTTGAATGTGCATCTTAGTTCTTTACACTTTGTCCTATAGGAATTGATGTTGTTTTAAATATATTTATTCCTTTTTTTTTTTTTGTCTTTACCTCTTTTTTACCTTTTCCTTTGTTCTAGGCAGGCATTGGCATATAACATTAGTTCTGTGACTCTGCTTCCTGCTGCTGGCCCTTCTTTTCTCTCCTTTAATTTGTTTTCTTTTATCTTTGGCATTGTGCTTGATTGTGTGTGTGTGTGAAATTAATGTTACGAAACTCCACACCAAAACTTGATTAAAAAATAAAATTTTACAGTGTGTATATTTTACCAGAATACAAAAAAGTATATTATCTTTCTGATAACACACTAACAATATTCTTTAGCTTGATAGTTCCCAATATAGCACTTAGTAAACCTAGTGAAGAAGAAAACCTGGGAGAGCGCAGCCCGAGTACAAGGATGCTGGCCTCACGCATTTTCACACAGTGAGTTGGCAGCAGCGCTAGGGGTTCTTAAAGCGAGTTGAGGAAGGTTTTCTCCACCGGGAACTCTCTTCACCGACATTGCAGACGAATGTTTCTCTAAGTCTCTCCCCACTTTGTGCTGTTTCTATTATGGTCCCTAATGGCTCTTTTGGGCACCTTTGGCCTGGCAATATATGTTTTGTTGGAGTATTTTTTGATATGTATATACATTCGTGAAACTGTCACCACAACCAAGGTAGTGGTCATACCTGTTTTCCCAAGTGTTTCCACAAGCTGTTAAATAACCCCTCCCTCGGGCACTTTAAACTTATGCAGTGATTATACCAATTATTTCTCCATAAAATTGGAAAAATAAGATAGGTTTCTTGCAGATAACAGAAGAAAATTTTAGGTGGGACCAGATCAGGGCTCAGTCTAACTGTCCCCCAGTACTGAGCCTTGAGCCCTCCCTGTACTCTGCCCAGTTCTCTGTGAAGTTTGAGGTGGTTCAGTCTGCCTGCTGGGGAGAAGCACTATCCTTGGCCTTGTGTGGAGGCTGGCACTGTTATTTCTAATCCTTTCAGGTTGTTTCCCAATAGACATGTGCCGATCAATATCAGACAGATATTGGGGGAAGACCTCCTGCAGACCTCTAGCGTTATTTCTTGGCACAGTTCCCTCCTCTTTCCTATGAACCCTGCCTGCCGTGGACTCCTCCATTTCTCAGCTCCATCCCCCGAACAGGAGGTCTGCTGGGTTTCACAGGGACACATCGCCCTGATCTGTCCTGAAGGACAGGGAACTGAAGCACTTGTTGGGATCACCATGACTGTTCCTTGTGTATCAGATTTCCATTGTTACCTGATGATTAAACTGCAGATTGTTGTTTTGTATGCTTTATCTTTTTTTTTTTAATTGTTTCAGGCAAGCAGCTTAAAATGCAGTTCCTTTTACTTAATCTTGGCAGGAGCAAGTCTATTTGGAGTATTTTTTAAAGGGTGAAATTGACTTCTGAAGGTGTACTCCAAAACTCTCTCTTTTTATTGGTCAGAGCAGGTACATGCTCATAACATATGCTGCGTACTGCTGAGAATAATTTCATCAGGCAGATAAGCACATGCTTTACCATTCACCAGCCATAGGATACACTGTGGAGTGACTTATTCTGCAAAGGCTTTCAAGTGATTAGGAATCCAAAAAGTATAGTGCCAATAACAAATTAGTAGTTCTCCCCTCAGTAAGAGAGCATGGGTCAAAAGGAATTGGATATACGGCCTGACTTTCATTTAAGAAATGCATGACCTTGGGAGTAGTATGTCTCTTGTACCTATAATCATCAGTTCTCTCAGGAATAAATGGAAATAGTGGTTTAATCAGCGAAGGAGTACAATTGAAAGTAGATAATTAATTATTCACATGGATTTGTCATGTTGAAGATGTTTGTTAATGCAAACTCTTTGTTTCCTTTAAAAATAAGGTTTATAAAAACATTGAGCTTGTAGATATCTAGAATACAGTTAAGCACTGTTTTTATATTTATCTGATTGTGCTCCTGTAGTTTCAATGATTCCTGTGGGATGATCATACAGTAATTACAATTTTAAGTAGTTCATATGTCTCAAAATGTTATCATTGCATATATTAATGCTATTCTAAATGCAGTCGTAAGAAGAAATATGAGGAAAATTATTAAATAATTATCAGACTGAAGTTGAGTTAATAGGTGTGACATCCAATTATAACTTGCCCCGAGAGAAATATCGAGTGAAGGTTGAGCATTTCAGTCTCAGCAAAGACCCTTGCTTGTGCTGAGACTAGGTATAGGATTCATGATGACAAAGTAAATCTTCGGTAGTATCTCTTGATATTAGCAACTTAATATATTTTGAAACCTATGTTTTATATATGTGAATTGAACTACCACTTGGAAGATCATTCTTTTATTTAAAAATCTTGCTATTTTCATGAGAGAATATGCCTACGTACATTTTAGGACTTGTTAAAATTGAGTAAGGTAGGCCCTAGCCGGTTTGGCTCGGTGGATAGAGTGTTGGCCTGCAGAATGAAGGGTCCCAGGTTCGATTCTGGTCAAGGGCACATGCCTGGGTTACTGGCTCTATCCCCACTAGGGGTGTGTGCAG
Organism: Eptesicus fuscus; assembly: GCF_027574615.1. Taxonomy (NCBI): domain Eukaryota; kingdom Metazoa; phylum Chordata; class Mammalia; order Chiroptera; family Vespertilionidae; genus Eptesicus; species Eptesicus fuscus. The sequence goes on along the minus strand of NC_072483.1, from coordinate 82,379,042 downwards.
AAGGCAGCCAATCAATATTCTCTCTCATCATTGATGTTTCAATCTCTCTCTCCTCTCTTCCTCTCTGAAATCAATAAAATAAATATTTTTTAAAAATTGAATAAACTAGAATGAGAGGTTGTCAATAAGCAAAGAGAGAGGCTAGCCTAGACTGATCCATTGTATAATGGATTAGAGCTGGAGACATCAGTAGGAATGCATGTTTAGCTTAATACAGATGGAGGTAGTATTCGTACACACACATTATACACACATATATACACATGCATATATAAATATTTACATACATATTATTGGTTATTATGCACACATATGTTTCCTTACTTTGGAGGCTGAGAGTGCCTAGAGGCAACATGCCAGTAGCAACAAGCACTCCTAACACCCAAATTTTGGTTTCTAATGACATATTTGAATAAAAGGAAGCAAGGGTTCTTAGAAAACAACAACCTGGACTAATAACATACAAGAGAGTCTGAGTCATCCTGTAATGCCAGAAAGAAAGTAAAGTTTTGTTAGTACTCAAAAAAATCCCCCGGTGACAGGAGCATGTCTGGTGATGCTGGGGCTGAATGAGACTCCTAAAGGCCAAGGGTAGAACGGTTTGAACCACAGCATCAAAATGTGTTGTGGGAGTATAACACACAGTGAAAAATAAATATCTATGAGGCTATACTGATATAAATGAATTAGTAAATAAGTAAACAAATAAATAGGTGGAAGTACAGTCTCCTGTGCAGAATTCCAAATAATGTATGTAGATACTCTGTCCCCAAGAAGGTTAAGAGTAGTTCTTACTCCTTAATGTGGGCTGTGCATAGTGACTCACTTCTAAAGAGTACAGTATGGACACAGGGGATGGAGAGTAAACTTACAGCGGAGAAAACCCATAAATACGGACTTAGGTGGTCAAGATTAACGATGACAAGTCCCCTTGATCTGATGTGATGAGAACATCACTTTACCTCTGTGGTCTTCTTTCCAAAAATTCATAAACCTAGTCTAATCATAAGAAAGCCTTCAGATATATCAACAATAAGGAGCATTCTTTAAAACACCTGAGCAGGACTCCTCAAAGCTGTCAAGAGCATCAGAAACAAAGACAGTCTGAGCAATTGTCATAGCCAATAAGAGCCCAGGGAAACATGAAAGCTAACTGTAATCTTGGCCAATTTGGAGGAGAAATAAGACACTAGGAAGTAAAAACTAAGAAAACAGGAATAAAGTATACACTTCTGTTAATAGTAATATATCAATATTGGCCCATTAATTGTGACAAAGTACCACACTAATGCAAGATGCTAATAATAGGGGAAACTGGGTGTAGGCTATATTGGGACTCTGTGCTATCTTCATAATGTTTGTGTAAATCTAAGTCTATTCTACATTTTCTTAAACTATTTAAAAAATTGTAGCTTATTTTTAGCCTTATTTTTTCAGTTAATGCATTTATAATGATACTGGAGGCCTGATGCACGAAATTCATGCAAGGGGCTCAGCCCTCGCAGCCACGACGGCTTGCTTCAGTCCTCGTAGCCCCAGCTTCATCTGGAAGGTCATCCGGAAGGACATCAGAAGGTCGTTTGGCTGTCTGGTCTAATTAGCATATTACGCTTTTATTATTATAGATAAAGATATAAGCAGTCTACAAATAGACTTGAATAATCAAATCAAATAAATTTATTTCACATGGATTTTTATATCTATCTATATCATAGACATCTTTCTTAATTCATTGCACAACTTGTTCCCAGTTATTTTGGGTTGAAGGCAACACCCCCACCTTTCTTTATTGATGGTGCTCAGTAAATACTGAGAGAGAAGAAATGAGGAAAACAGATTTAGCTCATTAAAAGTTGTTTCATGCTGTGTAATGCGGAACATATTTTTTCTACTAACTTTCTTGATTGAGAACAAAATATTTAAGCCCTTGGGTTACCTTTTAGAGAAGCATTCTGCCACAATGGAACTGCCATTTGAAATAGCCTTTGTAAATAGCAATTTTCTTCATTGTTAAGGCAAACGTATTAATTAACCACATACTGATAAACTCTTCCCTTCAGCTTCATCCACTCTTGGCATTGCTTTGGAATCCCATCTCCTTTTGAAGGAATGGAAATTACCAGATTTTAAAGTTTTGGATACATTTCAGGTTGTTTCTATTTTCCCACAGCAAGCTTTTCATACACACACACACACACACACACACACACACACACACACACACACTAGAGGCCCAATGCACAAAATTCGTGCAAGGGGCTCGGCCCTTGCAACTGTGGCGGCTGCCTCAGCCCTCGAAGCCCCGGCTTCATCTGGAAGGTCATCTGGAAGGAAGTCCAGTCTAATTAGCATATTATGCTTTTATTATTATAGACTAGAGGCCTGGTGCATGAAATTCGTGCACGGGAGAGGGGCCCTCAGCCCGGCCTGCACCCTCTCACAATCTGGGACCTCTGGCTCCTAACCACTCGCCTGCCTGATCACCCCTAACCATTCTGCCTGCCTGCCTGGATGCCCCTAACCACCTCTGCCTCGGCCTCCACTGCCGCGACTTCATCCAGAAGGACATCCGAAATGACATCCAGTAGGTCGTTCGGCTGTCTGGTCTAATTATCATGTTATACTTTTATTATTATTGATATGTATTTATATAATTGATTTCAGAGAGGAAGGGAGATAGAGATAAAAACATCAATAATTAGATAGAATCATTGATCAGCTACCTCTTGCACACCCCACACTGGGCATCAATCCCGAAACCCAGGCATGTGCCACGACCTGGAATTGAACTATGACCTCCTGGTTCATAGGTCAACTCTCAACTGCTGAGCCATAAAGGCTGGGCTTCTTGTAGTTTTATATTGACCTCTATTCTCGTGCTACAGAATGCTATGTCCTTTGCAGGTTTATTATGGGGCTTTCACTTATCTTGTGCTCCTATTTTATCTGATCAATTATCAGCATAAAGATTATTGGCATCTCTGAGGAGAAAGAACAAAGAAAGGGTATGTGGTATGGTGAAATGCTTAGGAATTATTGTGCAATGTGTTTGAGTATTATTTATATATAACATAGGACATGGTAGGTACAGAGGTAAGAGATAGATTTTCTACCTTCATGAACCTCACAGTCTAGTAGATACACACATCACTATAATTAATACAGGAAAGACAACAGTACAAGCCAGGAGATACTGCTATTGAGATGCTCTGCATGCTGACTGAGAACTTGTGTTCTTGTCACTGAAGCTTATTTACTTATTATTATCAGAAAAAGAAGTATAAGACTACAGTGTGGATAGCAGGAATTAAAAAGAAGTAATGAAAATGAAAAAGATAAAGAGGAGGAAAGAAGTTAGGGATTTTGATGATAAAAAGATGACTATTCAAATATGAGCTCCAAATAGAAGCACTGTGAGCCAAATCAGTGTTCAATTTCAAAACATTGCAGTTTGTCCTTTTCTTCTGCAGATCCACTGCCCACCTCTTTCCACGCTGCTCTCTGCACAACTTGTCTGAATCCCTTCTTTCTGGCTTTCACTGTGTTGAAGAACTGAAAAGAAATGGGAGCAAGGAAGGAAGAGAAGTTAGGTCCCCCCCCGCCCCCCGCTCTTGTTCCCCTCTCTACAGGTCCCTCAGTCTGGCTGTGTTATTCTGTCAAAGAGCATACTCATTTTAAGGTAGCTCTTTGCAAATTCCAGGAACCGTCTCCTCTTGCTCCTTTAGGCTCATGCATGTTAATAGCCCAGGAGTTACTGCCTGTTATCTTGAGGTTTTCTTACACCTTATAGTTTTATATTGTACACATCTTTGTACATAGCCTTTATCTTGAATTCTTCTTGCATTGTCCTTATTTGAGTGAATCATAGGTTTCCTAACTGGCACATTCAGAAAATCAGAGCTGTAAGATCCTCCTCATCCTTTAGCTTTCTCCCCTCTTCATTTTATAAATGACAAAAGTGAGGCCAGAGAAAGTTCAGCTTTTCATATGTATTAAATTACCAGTAGTGACTGGTCCAGAATCTATGCATGCCCATTTCTACTCTTCCTAGTTCTCTGTTCCCATCTACTTGGAAATTATGGAAATATATTAATATCTTTTTTACAAATCCAAGGCTTCTGGAAGCTGAGGCAGTGAACTTTCCAGCATTCAGATTCGAGCATGTGGGAATGAATGAAGACCACCCCAAGGGGAGCACACAGAGGCTGTTATTCAGAGCTTGCTGTGGCAAGTGAGTCCACCTCCGTGACTTTTGTCTGCAGAGACTCCCAGGCAGGCAGGGAAGTGGGAAAGCTTTATTGTGGAAGAAAATAGTGGTATATATGCTCTGATTGGAGGTTGCTGGCATGGAGGCAGGCTCAGCAGAGTGAGGCATCTCATTTGATTGGTTTGGAACACTATTTGAGTTTCTCTGGTTGTTCCTGAGTTGGAAGCAGGGACCAAAACATGGGGAAACTGGTCCTCACTTTCCAAGTCCTGACTGTTCTGGGTGATAGCTACAGAGTTTGTGGCTCAGAGCTGTATTGTCATATATGATCCAGATATTATCCATTTGTATAATCATTCTCTTGAGCATGAGAGCAATTGATTTGCTCTTTGGCTTTGTTATTCATCATCTGAAGGAACTGGGGCTGATGAGTAGCAGATTAACTATAGTAGCAGATTACCCATAGATTGCTGCAGGGACAGTTCAGCAGGTCTTGGAGGAGAAAGTGTGGCCTTCTGTGGGATGCTGGGAGAGAGGGACAAACTTGCATATCTTGGCGTGGTTCTGTTGACAGTCTGTTAGACTGAGGCAAATAGGAACCACACTTGCAGTACTTGGGGTCACACATATCTATGCCTTAGGGATGTGGATTTGGAATCGCTGATTCTTTCCATAGGAATTTTGTCAATCCTTGATGTGACCAGGACACAGCCTTACCAGCTCTTTTGTTGTGTGGGTGGCAGCGAAATTTCTCATGAGAGCCAAGCAGAGAAAACTTTATTCTCATCTGACAATCTGGAGTTGGGGAGTGGCAACCATGTGTGAGCCATGAATCAAATGTAGACAGAATCATAAATCCTATACTCTCATATCATTTCCTGACAATTATCACCTGAAGTTGGTATGAACTTCAGCCAGAGACCTGCAAAAGGCCCTGGGTCCATCTCATCCTCATCCAGATGAGGGTACAGAATGTGACTCCCAGGAATGTGGCAGTTGGTGGCTACCATTTTCATGTATTCTCAAGTCCTGCTCTACCTAGTTTTCTAGTTACTCTTTGTAGATGAATCGCTTCCCTTTTTTACCGCATCTCGTGTGCCTTAGCATGAGTTTGGCTGCACAGTCAAGCAATGGTGTTAACTTCCATCTCAGACTTACTCTCTGTGCACTGTAGTTCCCAAAATGACCCCACTTCCGGTTTTGCTCCTTTAAAAAAAATTCCAGACATTTCAAGTCAAATGATAAATTTAATTATGGGAAGAAGAGGAGGAGAGGAGCCTCTGAAATTTCATTTCATAATCTGACTGTAGCCTTGAAGGATACTCAGGTGGGGAGGAAAATTATCTGACCCTTACTTTTCCGGAGACATGAAGGCCCTCTGGCTGAAATTGCTCTGCCTCCATAACTAGTGTTACTTGCCCATGAAGTGAAGCAGAAGTGTTGGTCTATTTGCACTTAATACTCCATGTGAACTATTGGTAAAGATCCAGCTGCAGCCACTGTTCTTCTCCAGCAGTTGGAAGAGGCAGAGATTCTAAGCTGTCAAATTGGAGTAAGCTGGGTTTTAAATCCATTCCAGTCAATGAATGAATTCCATTCCCAGGCGTCCTCAAACTACGGCCCGCGGGCCACATGCGGGTGTTTTTGCCATTTTGTTTTTTTACTTCAAAATAAGATCTGTGCAGTGTGCATAGGAATTTGTTCATAGTTTTTTTTAAACTATAGTCCGGCCCTCCAACGGTCTGAGGGACAGTGAACTGGCCCACTGTTTAAAAAGTTTGAGGACCCATGCATTAACCTCTGAGCTCCCAAGAGCAAAAGTTGAGTTTTATCATTAAATACCCTAGGGAGTAGTACCACAGCAATTTACCAATAGAATATATTCATATATTTATTGTAAAAGGGTTACCTATTATAGCTGTGATGTAAAACTGTTAAAACATTGATAGATAGTATTATCTTTTCCTTGGAAATAATTTTTTTATTTCTCAACCTATGTCTACATATAATACATGAGAAAAATATCTATAATAATAAAAGCACATTATGCTAATTAGACCGGACGTCCTCCCGGACGACCTTCCGGACGAAGTCGTGGCTGCGAGGGAAGCCCGGTTCTTGGGTGCCTGCTGGTGGCCAGAGGTAAGCCCAGGTCCCGGGTGCCTGCCAGAGGGAAGCCCGGGTCCTGGGTGCCAGAGGAAAGCCGTTGCTGGCAGTGGGGGAAGGAAGGCCTACTCTTGCACAAATTTTGTGCATCGGGCCTCTAGTCTTTATAAAAATTAAGATAACATCTTCCCTTTCTTTTTTTATAATGTCTTTCATTTTGCCTTTGTTTCCTTGAAAATTCTATTCCCATACCTTTTGTTTCTTGTCCTATAATGTAAGACTCATTGTGTATTCTAGTGATTGATCTCATGGGGAAATTAAAAAAAAAAACCTAAAATATATGAGCCAATATTTTATAAAGTTGGAATTAAGCAATGACCCATATTCATAGTTGTTGAACTATTGTTTATTGAACTACTACTAGCAATCCAGCATTGGCAACATCATTCCTTATATATTCACAGGTTTCTGCATATTAGTGTAGTGGTAGAAATGCATGAAATTACACAATGCATAGGGAGCTTTTTATATGGAGAAAAAAATGGTGACGGAGGTGAGGATCTATTCATGTACTGCACAGAAATATTAATTTAATTGGTTTCCTTTAAGACTTTTGTAAAAGTGGCAGTTATAGTTAATAGAAGTAGGAAGATAGTTCATGCTTAGTTAAAGAGATCTGGCCTTCTCTTTTGTTAATGAATAACTTCAAAGCTGAAATTTGCATTAAGAACATTAATGTGATGATTTTAAAAGTACCCATTAGTCTGACATTTTTAGGATAACAAAACTACATTCTAGTGAACTTGAGACATGAGGAAGAACAGAGGTAGGTATTAGGCAAAAATAATCTGATCACAATAAAAATATGCTTTTGCTTGAAAATCTGTCAAAAAAATTCCAAGTATTTTTTTAATGCATGTTAAATGTGCTTTACTACAGTTTCAAAACAGATTAAAAGTATATGCAAATTAATGCAAATCATGTGGCTTGAAGATTAAGTTTTGAAGTGCTATCTTCATTCCCTGGAGTAAATGGCTATTAAAGAATGGATGTATAAATATCTGACTGACTGGCTGGCTGGCTGGTGGGCTGAATGAAAGAATGAATGAATCTTTTTTTCACTTTGAAAGCTGGTAAATTTTCCTTTTTGCCACCAGGTAATTTTTCATCAGATTCAAGGTAGAGTCTAGGAAGTGGGAAGTTGCAACCCCAAGCTTAGCCTAATCAATCCATTTCAACCCTGTGAAGACCTTTGCCCCATAATAATGCTGGTCCAGTGAAGAATTCCTTAGCTGAAGTTCATCTGATCCCCAGAGGGTGGAGGGTTCTTAGTAGTCATCCACTCAATACATATCTATTGAGCACCCAAAAGGAGCCAGACATTGTTTTAGATTAGCTCCTCCTGTCTCCCAAATTAGATACATCACCATTGATCTCTAAACAGTGTTTGTAATCATTTTTGCCACTCATTCTTTCAGGGAATTTCCTTATTCCTTGGATTCTGCCATACATTATTTTCCTGGCTTTTCTTCTATGTCTGTGAAACTTGCTTCATTTTTAATCTTATTTTCCACCTTTGCCTTGGGAGTTCCCTGAGGCTCAGTTTTTGCCCTCTGTTCTTTCTCTGCTCTGGTGAGTCTTAACCCTGTCCTATGATCACCACCTCTGGGGTGAGGCCCCAAGCATAGACACATTTTAAAAGCTCCATAAGTGATTCTGATACATAGCTAGAGTGGAGAGCTATTTTTTATACTGCAATCCAGGGAATTGTTTGTATAGCAAGACCTCACTTTTGTCTCTCCTGATTAGTGTCATACCAGTGTCTGCTTTCACTTAAGTGCTTGTTCTGTTCCAAGAAGGTATTTTCATTTAGAAATGTCATTTCTTTGCTTTATCTCCAAAATATCTTTACCTCCTGATTTCTCTTTATTTTAAATTAGAATGAAAAAAATATTAATCTTTGACTTCCCTTCTATTATCTTTAGCACACTGTGATTAATATAATGCAACGGGCTAGTAACAGCTACTCATTTACCCAAATGTTGTTGGCTCTCTTTTGACTACTGCAGGGTGAGATTAAAAACCTTAACACACACACACACACACACACACACACACACACACACACACGCATATATATATAAAAGGCTAATATGCTAAGTGTCTGACCATCCAACTGGTCACTATGATGCACACTGACCACCAGGGGGCAGATGTTCAACACAGGAGCTGCCATGATGCGCACTGGCCATTTACAGAGAAACGGCACCACGGACCTGGCGCCCACAAAGCAACACTTGGCTTTCCCCAAGTGGGACACAGGTCCCGCCACCACCCCAGAGCGACACTCCACCCAATCACAGCTGACACTGCCGAGACTCCATGGTACAAAATGTGGCCCACAGCCCAGGCCAGCAATGGTCGCTGTGGGTGCCGGGTAATGACGTCACATAGCAATGCCTGGCTTCCTCTCCCTAGCAATTAGCCTCCTTGGAGTTTCTTCAGCTCAGGAACACAACTTGCTTTATAGCCAGTTGCAAACATTTTACACTTCAACCAAATATTTGTGAAATGTTTCCCTTGCCTCATCTCATTTGATCCTCACAGAAGTCCTGGAGTAGGTAGATAGGAGACTCGGTGGAACCCTATTTTCTTTTCGTTAGCCAGAAAACGGAGATTTAGAAAGCTTAGAAACTTGACCCGATTGAAAAGAAGTACGGAATGGTGGACCTTGAAAATGACTTCAGTTTTTCTCACTGCGCAGACTATAGTCAAACACTTTGTTCTCCCTGTTTGATCTACAATAATAATCTGCTTCATGTTGATATTTATTGCTGTGTTGCTGAGAGTTAACTGAAAGAGAAGTTGGGGTACTTCACTGGGCTGGAAAAACTTTTGCTAAATCAGAAAGCAGTTCTAATTAAGCAAGTTTATTCTATATCTATAAAAGGCTAAGTTGACTCGTGCATGCGCAATGCATATAAAGCTCTTGCTGGCGCCAATCGCATGCATGTGTTTCCATCTGTCATTGTCAATCGTGAATTTGGTTGACACTTCTATTATAAAGAAAGGGCGAATAACGATATTAAAATATTTCTTCTAATTAATTTCCTTTCAGTGTGCATGAATTTGTGTACTGGGCCACTAGTGGAATATAAAGCTTGAACAATCTAGACCCAGACCCACAGGTTATCTTCCTCAGCGAACATCTCTTTTAGCCTTTTGTAGAGGGCCTGTGCATTCCCAGCTTCTGCACAAAACCTTCCTTGACTTCTGCACCTGATGGCTGCCTTTCCTTCCCAAGTATTATTATAACTCCTTTTATTAAGTTTGGCCACCATTTAGAAGACAAAATCCTGACTGGTCTTGTTCTGAAACCTAACTGTGAATATGTGCTTCCTTTCATTTATCAAAGACCTTTCTCAATGAATCAGAAAAAGTGATCAGACATGGGTTATGTATTATAGCGGCAATGCATAAGGAGTGGGAAAGTTTAAATAATAAGAAACCTATCATAAAATATTTAATACAAATTCATACTCCACGAAGAGTTACTGGCTTGCTATTTATTTATTCCTATTATCTTATTTCATCCTTATGTAAAATAAAGTAGTATTATCTCAAATTTAAGACGAGAAACTGAGGCCCAACTAGTAATCCACTTTCTTCAGGTTACTGGCATGCCTGGGATTCCAGTTCAGGTCTTCAGAGCACCAATCTGGTGCTTTGTCTCGCTAACCCAGCTAGTGCATTCTTTGGTCAGGGCAGGGATTGCACATTTTTATTTTATTAATATTTCTCTTTCCCAATTCTCAGCGACTATTATGATAGGTAGTTATTAAATAAATGAAATGTGAGAAGGATCCTGGGATAAGCTGGATTTTCCACATCACCTTCCAAAAGCCTTTCTATATTCTGTCCCAAGCAGAAGAGCAGAGCAGGAGAGCAGCAGCCTCCGCGCTGGATTGTTCGAGTTGTCTAAGTACTGGATGAGGCTAAACATGACTAAAACTGTCCAGCATGTGCATGTACTAAGAAATGATTTTAAATGAATGTGGATTCGAATGCTGCCATTTTTATTGTAGGGTTTACATTAAGGATCATTTCAAGTCCATAGGACAATGTTTATTTTCTTCAAAAGGAGGGATCAGTTTTCCCACCACTGTCCCTTTGAAATGAAAAATGAGACTAGTGTTCCCATGATAGCTGTTGTCCAGCTGACAGTGACTTCCTGTCCAGTTCCCTGGGCACAGGAGACCATGGATGCCTTCCATCCTCTGTAGCTGGAGAGAAGGGAGGAGGACACGTCCCTGGGACAACTGCCATCCCATCAGATCTCTATTATGTGTGGGAGATGTATTTCCTAATCGGGATTTGGTGAGCAAATGGAGTTTAGGACAAAGAATTCAATATCTTTGCTGGAGTATACTTTAAACACGATTAACAACTTTTATTACCTACGTAACTGAGTAAATTGAGTTCTTATACTTACCATTTGAATTATTAATGGAAAAGATTAAGGCTTTAGCTATCAAGGTAACCAAATTCTGTTGTCTGAACTCTCCCTCATTTCCTAAACTTAGTCCAATAGCTTTGTTTTCTTAGATGCTATGTAATTTAAAATTTTTACTTGAACTTTGCTATGAATAGAAAAATTAGGAGTAGGAAATGTACTTCAAAGGGAAATGTAATTTTACTCTTCATGCGATAGAGCTGAGATCAAAAGCATTTGAGAGGTGACCAGGGTGGCCATTACAAGTAATTGGAAAAGAAGTACAATTTCTTATTACTGCATCTAAAAATGAGGACAGCATTCTTTAAATATCACATTTATATAAAAACTTGCACAAACTCAATTCACATGCTTAATTGGAAGCTACTATCAAGACATTTCATTGTTTTTATAACATGTTCAGAAATAAAACTGCTCTTATTTAAGCATCACATAGCAGAAATATTAAAATCAAGTCTAGAATAGAGGAAAAGTAGAAAATGGTGATGTGCCAAAGGTACGTAAGAACAAGTTTGCTTACAATTAGAAGGAAACAGAATATTTTCTGTACCCAAAGCGAATCTGAATTGACTTGGCTTATTCCTGCACATATTTGACAGCTAAAGAATGGATTGCCTTTCAGACAAAAGCCTTCTCACTGGAGTGGTTCATTTCATAGTTTCTACTCTGGAGTAATGGGACCTTCCTATCTGAGAGGGAGCTATTCTAATCAACAGCAGTATATGGATTTCGTGAAATAGGTTTTCAGATTTTTTGTGTGCTACAATGTAAGTAAATTGCATTGAATAGGATTTGTCACGCTTGTTCTATGGACTCCTGTATAGGTTGTAATATGGAGAGCCAGTAGTGACTGTCCTGTTACCATTTTAGTGGTCTTAAAAATTATATTCTGAACTATCCGAATGGTTTTTTAAAATTGTACTTCCACAAGATTTCAGTGTCCGTGCTTGCTTTCATGTGTAGAATTGATTCAGTGGTAGTTGATTTTTCCTGTATGGGCAAGAATTAAATAACCATCCTACATAATAAAAGGATAATATGCAAATTGACCAAATGGCAGAATGACTGGTCACTATGACATGCATTGACCACCAGGGGACAGACACTCAGTGCAGGAGCTGCCCACTGGTGGTCAGTGTGCTTCCACAGCTGGAGAGCCGCTCAACCAGAAGCCACGGCAGCACTAAGGAGCGGTGAGCCAAGCGGTAAGGAGCAAGCAGGCAGGCGGTTAGGAGCGAGGGGTCCTGGATTGCGAGAGGGCACGGGCCGGGCTGAGGGCCCCCCAACCCCCACACGAATTTCATGCATCGGGCCTCTAGTTCAAATATAGAAAGTGAGGGAATATTGAATCATCTTATTGCATACCCTTTGTCAGCGAATATACTGTATTCATATTGAAAGGAGTTGAATTTCATAGGAGGTGAGAATGGACATATCACATTAAAAGAACAACTAGAACATAAACTTTAGGGTACTCTGTGTGTGTGGCGGGGCAGTGGAGATAAGAGAAGACTGGTGAGGAGAATGAGATGACAGTGACCTACAAGAGGAAGTGGATTCTAGGCTGTGGAAGGTGCTCTGGGGTTTAGGCATGAGACAGGGCTCTGACACAGCACAGTCATACTGTAGAAGGTTCTTTCCCCCCCAATGTAGTACATCTCCTCGTCAGTGACATTTCCAACTAACAGTTACTAGTTGTCTTTAAAACAAAAGAACTCTTAGTTCTGTAGCAAAGTATGCTGGGCACTATAAAGAGAAAATGGAAAACGAACGCCTGGTCCCTATCATTAGAGAACTAATATGCTTTGAAACGGAAGTGCTATACAGATGTAAGTTAGCATTATTGCTGGAGTAAAAGAAAAAGCATTGTTCTGAGCAGGCAATTAAAGTTACAGAAGAAGATTTATTGCACTGAAAATACCCTCCAACTCCAGCTTGTTATCTGACAATACTTTCATTTATCATGAAAAATGGTGAATGTATAGTGCATGCCCTATTATGGTTCGATCATCAGGAATTTCATAGTCACATAAATGGATGCCATGTTATAGATAAATCTTGAAGAGTCCAAGTATTCAGCATTAAAAGCACTTGGTATTCACTTCCATTTTTGAATGTTACAGCTCAGGAAGATTGGAGGTTTCCCTTTTTCTCCCACAGTTGGGGGAAAGACCGAAAAGCATTTGAGTAGCCCCATGTTACTTGCTGCTTCAACAGAGCCAACCTGCCCCCCCCCCCCCCGCAAAAAAAAAAAAAAAGACTCTGTTTTCCAGACCAGTCTCGGTAGTGGTTTAACTTAACCAAAGACATACCTCAGCTCATGTCCTTTCTGTGCTTAAACCCTTTTAATGTCATAGATATACCTGGAATAAAATCCTGGGTCTTCAGCATGAGCGTCCTGGCTACTCTACTTCTCCAAATTCCTCACCATCACTTTTCTCCATCCCCTGCCCCAACCATAGAAGCTGCCTTTCCCTTCTTCCAGCCTAACAGTCTCCCACATCAGCAGTGTTCCTCCTGCTTCAGCCCAGTCCCTACTCTTCACCTGGCGATGACTCCCTTTCTGCTCTCATATGAAGGATCATCTCCTAAGGAAAGCCTTTCTTGATCTTTCCAACTTAATTAAGGACTCATAAATTACCATTTTTGTCCTTCATAGTTGCTCTTACTGTTTCTATATGTATTTGTATTCATTTTACATGTTTCCTCTTCTGGTCTATTGTCTTTAGGAGCAAATACATCAATTGTTTTCAGTACACCAGTGCCCAGTGCAAAATAGAGGCTCAATAAATACATTTGTACTGGTGTTTGGACATACAGGGGGGTTTAAAGGGTTAAAATTCAAATATTAATTGGAAATAAAATAACCCTTTAACAATAACTAATCAAGCAAATGTCTACTGCAGTCGTCCTCAAACTACGGCCCGCTGGCCACATGCGGGTGTTTTTGCCGTTTTGTTTTTTTACTTCAAAATAAGATATGTGCCGTGTGCATAGGAATTTGTTCATAGTTTTTTTTTTAAACTATAGTCCGGCCCTCCAATGGTCTGAGGGACAGTGAACTGGCCCCCTGTTTAAAAAGTTTGAGGACCCCTGGTCTACTGAGACAAGTTTGAATCCTATAACAGAGCTACATTACAATGGTACTGGACAAAATATGTTTAAGTGAAGTAAAATTAGATGTATCTGGCTAAAGCACAAATAGAAATATCTGTATAAAAATCTTAAAAATTTTTTGAGTAGTATATATACATATATATCTATATACACTGAGTGGCCAGATTATTATGATCTCTGAACACATAATAATCTGGCCACTTAGTATATATATATATATTATATTTATACATTATATATATATATATATATATTAGAGGCCAAGTGCATGAATTCGTGCATGGGTGGGGTCCGGCCAGCCTGGCCAGGGGGAGGTTTGGCAGCCTGCCTGCTGGTCGAACTCCTGATTGAGGGGACAATTTGCATATTAGCCTTTTATTATATAGGATATACACTGAGTGGCCAGATTATTATGCATTCAGACATCATAATAATCTGGCCACTCAGTGTATATACACATATATTTACATATATGCTCATTAGGAGAGCAAAACAGTTCATTAAGTGAATATATTCCCACCATGAAGAGGCATTTTGGCAATTAATAGACTGGAGCTGCAAAAAGGAAAATAAGAACAAAAGCTTAAAAAACAAGGAGAGGACATTTCTCCTGCCCCTATCTTCCTCTGCAGCGGAGTGTTTATTAAACCAAAAGTGATCAAATCACTTTTCCTGTGTCAGCATGGGCTGAAAAAGACACCTGCATTTCACGAATTGATGAGTAATTGTTTTTAGTTCTGATTCCGAGTACCCTGTTGATTGCAGTAGTGTGATGTGGTTGAAAAAACTCCAGGTTTCGAGCTAGAACACCTGCACTTAAGTCCCAGTGTCACCACTTACCTTATACATTAAACCTGGGACAAGCCACTTAACCTCACACAGGGTGATTTTATTTATGAAATGGTACCCTGCAGGATTCTTGCATGTATCAAATAAGATAATTACAGGAAAGCTCATGGAGAACAGCACGCAGTACTGAAATGAGCGCTTTGGAATAGGTATATATTTGTCCCTAGGTAATGAACTTTTTGCAGCGGAGGGAGCCACACCCTGTACCCGGCTCTGGACAAACATACATTGGACTTGGAAGATGATATGCACTGTGGTGCAGAATACTTGTTGCAGAATATAGCATAATGCAGGTGTGATCAGCACATTTTGCTCCCCTTCCCTTCTCCGTCCCCCATACTTGTGTTAGGAAAGCCGTGATGGTTGAAAAGGGAGATTTATTGATCTAAGTAATGAACAAGTTCAATTTTGGAATAAAGTACTCAATGTACTTACCCACTAATTTATAAAATATTTTTATAGTTATCAAAACATCTGAGAATGAGGTATAATAAACACATGCATTTTCTAATGTTTTTTGAAATTAGCATTTAAATGAATGAAGCTTTTAGCTTCATTTATAATTTTTTCCCCATTGAATGATTAGGTACTCTTTTGGCTTGTGTGGGATAATTAAGTATATAGATACATTGCCCCTATCAAGGGAGATACAGTGGGTGGCATTATTTTGTTATGTTTGAGAGCAGATTATTTTTGCTTCTCCAAATTAGAATGTTGTGTTTCTGAAATTGTGAAGCAAGTTAATAATAAATATTGGGTATATAAACTTTGTACCTAACTTAAAACTGTATACATAGGATAGTTAAAATGGTGACCATTTATATTTCTAAAATACCTTTAACCCTTTGCACTCGCTTGCTTTTTCCTCGATTCCTTTATTCTAATGCTAACTGTGTCGAGTCACACTCGACATCCAAGTGCAAAAGGTTAAATTATATCAGAGACAAAAATACGGTATACGTGTGTACATATATGTGATCCAATGCTCGTGTGTTTGTATGAAGTCATATATGAAGAAAATACAATGCTAACACTAGTTATTTCTGGGAGATGGGCTTATGGAAGATATTTTTTTCTGTGGTTTTTAGGTTAGAGATTGTCTACAATGTTCATATACTTTGTTGGTCATAAAAATGTTATAAAAGTGGATTTTATGTGCTATCTTACCTAATAATAAACAAACATGTAAATTGACTATACCTCTGCTACACCACCAGCCAATCAGGAGTGATATGCAAATTAACCCAGCAAAGATGGTGGTTAATTTGCATACACAGGCGCTGAGTGATGGGGATGGGACACTTGCATTGTCGCCATAGCAACAATGCAGGCATTCTGCCCCACCCCAGGTTTCTCAGGGCCTCTGGGCAATGTGGGAAGGTGGGGCCAGAGTGGAAAGGGGCTGGGCCAGAGTGGAAAGGCAGTGCTGGCAGCCAGGGAAAGGAAAGCCCATTCTAGCACGAATCTTTGTGCATCGGGCTTCTAGTATAACATTAAAGGACTTAAAGAAAACAAATTCCCTTTGAAATTAAAGGCCTCTACAGCAATAGCACTCCTCTCTGGCTGTAACTCACACTCTCAGTGCTTAGTTAGCTGTTCCACCCTCAATAACGTGGGGCATTTAATTAGTATCCACTGGTGTGTGATTGGACCCCCGATGTGGCATGCTTCCACATGAATTGTCATAGTGAAGCCTGCCTTTTAGTAATAACAATGAAGCCATCCAGTAAATTTTCCTGATTAAGTAGGACTCTATAGGAATCCAAGCTTTTCCTCTGATATGCTTTATTCATCAGATAGTAAATACATAGTTCAAAGTATACTTTTACAAGATGTCTTATCTTTTTAAAAGCAAGAAATATGTGAGAGGTTAATACGTTCTGTTGAACATCTTTTAATAACTAAATTTGGTTTCATTGACTTAAAGGGTCTAGGGATTTTAAACGTTTGGATTATCATCTGATAAAAATATTAAAACTGGGCTCATTCCAAAGGGAGCTTCGCCCGCGCACACAGCCCTCAGCCTTGTGTGTGGGTGAATGTGTTCTCAGTGTTTGTGCACAGGCCCCGCGGACACCCCTCCAGGGGCCGCTATTGTGTCTCATTGAGTCACAGATGCAAGAAGTAGCATTCCAGCTTGGTGACTTATTAGTGGCAGTGTCTGCTCAGGTGGCACCATGACTCAAATATGTTCTCATTTAAGTGACTTTGTCTCCAAAGGTGCAAACCTTCCGATATATACAGATTTTTATATGGCAACTGCAATGCCGGCTTCGCTTTGTTTTAGGATGAGGGCAAATGCCACGGGGCTTATTTTCCCCTATTTCACGTGAAAACAATGTTCTCTCTCCCTCTTCTAGTGGAAACATGGCCGGCTCCTCTGTTTCATTCCCGATGCTTGTGCCATTGTGTACAGTACAAATTGTCATCGCTGCAGCAGATACATTTTTGCAGAAATGAGTTATTTGCTGTTAATACAACTTAAGACATTAAATCTAAAATGATGAGTAAAAACTTTTACATTGCAGGAAGTTTAGAAAAAAATAGCAAATTGAATTTAGATTATTTTAAATGAGTAACAATTCAGGTTGGTGATATTCCAGGAGGTTCAACTGCCTCGTAGAAAATGAATAACTGAATAATTTTTAGTCAGACTGAAATATTTTTTGAAAAATTTAAAAATATTTTATATATTTATTTCTTACTTTAGGATTGGCCTTATAGCAGGATACTGTGTGTATGTGAGAGAGAGTGTGTGTACACTTAATAGTAGTTATATTTCAAAGCAATAATCTTTCCAGCCCATCTCTAATCTCTCCAGCTTCGAAAATGAGGTGATATAAAACTCCCCAGTGGCTACTAAATAATAGATGTGTTGACACCAGCATAGGTGTATGGGTGGGGGTGTGAGGGAGGAAGGTGATTATACAGAATTTAGATGCTGCAGAGTTAGGTGTCCTCGGATGCTTTCATTTCCCTTAAAGAATAATGTTTTCTCAAATGAGGAGGATTAAACAAGAGCCTGGAAAAAAAGAGAGAGAAGCAGTATATTGACAAGAGTTTGTATGAAGAGTTATTATTGGAAATGATGAGGGATCAGTGTCAATAAAAGAATAAAATGTTCCTAAAGAATGGAGGGTGGGAAACTAATTGGATTTTGTAAAATGCGCCTGAAAAATTAGAGGGATGTTCCCACTTAAATTTATCTTTTAAAAAACTCTCTAGAGTCGGAGAACCAGTGTCTGTTATAGCCAGCTTGGATTTCTGAGCAAATGTGCTGGAAAAAAATGATTTTGAAACGATGTATTTTTAAACATTAAAATGTAAAGCCTCGTTTACCCCTGAGTCCTGATGAAGAAAATTGCTATGTAGAACAGGAGTTGGTTCTCTGGCAACTGCTGCCTTACCTGTTCCAAACTGTGGCACCCCTTGGAGGGAAAGGGTCATTAGGAAACCTGCGAGGATAAGGGAGAGGAGTCACTTTACAGGGCTTGGCCACGTTTGCATGAGCTTCAGGTCCACTGTAACGAAGGCTCTCAAACTGGACGCATCAGCGTCCTCTGGGAGCCTCCTTTGATGGCTTCCAGGTGCCCTCTGCAGTTTCTGACTCAGTGAGTCTGAACCGGGGCCTGGGAGTTTGTATTTCTAACAAATTCAAAGCTGCTAGTCTTGGGCCCACATGTTGGGAATGGCTGCACTAGTGAAAGCTTGGAAGGAAAAAAAACAAAAAACAACAAAAAAACAAAACGGAGGCAAGCCTTGGCCAAAAGTTTGGCAGTCAGCCTCCCAGTTGGACAGATAAGAGAACTACCATCTGTGAATTACTAAATACTGTGCTAGGTCTTGGCCTTAGATCTTCCATCCAACCTTGTGAGGTAAGTAGTGGGATATCCATGTCACAACATCTCCCCTACAGATGTGTACTCGGTAACTCAGATTCCTTAATTAACTGACCCAAAGGTTAAAGCCAGGGAGCAGTTGCGCCTGAGGGTCTGCCTTTGTCTGTCTCTGAAGTCTTACCTCTTTGCATCAAAACATACTTTTGCCCTTGTTCCTTAAGAATCATTATTTCCTTATTTCCTTTTCCTTTTTGTTCACATTTGCTATTCAGAAGCTCCCAAAGCTGCTTGTATTTTTATACCATTGATTTCTAAAATTATATTCTTTTTTCTTAAAATATTTTTACATTGATTTTTAGAGAGAGAGAGGAAGGGAGAGGAACACAGAGAGAGAAACATCAATGTGAGAGTGAAACATCTATCAGCTTCCTCCTGCACCCCACTCCCAGCTACTGGGGAACCAGCTCACAACCTGGGCATGTGCCCTGACCTGGAATTGAACCAAATACATGTAGCCCTGCATTGTATCAGGTATTTGAGAGCAGTCAAGAAGTATTTGTTGAGCAAATGGTAAAGCATTTCTTCTACTGAGTTATAAACTTTTTATCTCAAATCAACTTCTTAAAATTTGGTGAGATAAAACATTTATAAGGTCATATAAGAACTTGAAAACATATGTTGTAAGATCCATTTTATTTTAAACTTTATTAATAACCTGCATTATTCACTTACCCATCTAAGTATACTTTTAAATATGACAAGGTTATATTTTTATATGTGATTTTATTACCATTTGACCTTTGACTCCAACCTCTCTTAATCCGTCTTCTGCACACTGAACCACATTTCTAAGTCAACTTATGGAGGGGGAAGAAAGATGCAAGGTTTCCGAGATACAAATTCATACAGAATACACATCTTAAAATAGGAAAATGGATTGTGCATGCTAAAGATTAACTATAGCTAAATGAGAGTTGCAAATAGAGGCATGTGTTGAATTGAAAGTCAATTTGGTAGAGTGTAATACAGTAGAATCTGACAGGTGTTAATATTACCTTCAAAGGGAATAAACCAGAAGCCATAAAAGGTACATGTAGCCACCACTCATTATGTTCTACAATCTTCCTGCTGACTTAAAGGAAGTCTGAAGAAGAGAATAACTAGTTTATGTAAATGTGTGTTTTCTGATAATTCAAGATTTAACTTTCTGTCTTGAACAATTTTCTCATGTGGAAAATCTTAACCTTAGATGGGCATAATTTGTTATTTTGCATAATGCTTATAAAATTTTTCATAAGCTTTCTTATAGAAATCATAAAATACCAACTGGGTATATATTTTGCCCAGATTTTGCTCAAAGACTAAAAATTACATTGTTAGGTATATAAAGGATAGTATTAAAATACATTCTTACA
Source organism: Eptesicus fuscus (assembly GCF_027574615.1). Classification (NCBI taxonomy): domain Eukaryota; kingdom Metazoa; phylum Chordata; class Mammalia; order Chiroptera; family Vespertilionidae; genus Eptesicus; species Eptesicus fuscus. The sequence goes on along the minus strand of NC_072483.1, from coordinate 82,358,996 downwards.
ATCTTGATGGTACTTATTTGAGTTTGTATGAAAAACAGGTTCTAAAGATTATACATGTGCATCAGATCTGATTTACTCTTTACTCTTTTTATGGAATATGAGTTTAGCTGATTTCTTTCAGTTCTGAGAACCTTACATATACACTCTTGCATTTATATAGGTTAAGGAGTGAATAGATTCTGATTCCAGCTGATTTTACTTCATATAAAACTGTAACTTTCACAAGTACACCTTGATCTCAAACTCATTAGAGAGGTTTTCTGTTTTAAAAAAAGAACAAACTTTTCTTTCCCCGGCAAATTATTTGTATAGATAGTAATTGATCTGAAGAATATTTTTGAGATATTTATCATCCTTCTCACATTTTCTCACCTTGAATCATTTTACATATAACCCTATATAAAAATGGAAAACATATATGTGATAAAGTGATACACATAATTAAAAAATAAGAGACAGAATAGGAAAGGATATTTGCAAGCTATTTAACAGTCTAAGGATTAGATATCTGGAATATGAAAGAAATCCGTAGGAATCAAAATGGAAAATAATGAGAAAAAAAAAGAATAGGAACAAAATAGGAAGGCTTTGAACAGTAAATTTACAGAAGAAAGGAATGACAAGAATGAAAAAAATGCTCATCTTCACTGTTTATCTGGAAATTGGAAATGAAAACAAAGTGCTTTGAAGATTGGCAGAATATATAAGGATGGTACCCAGTGCTGACTTTCTCACACTGTTGTGGAGAGCAGCTGCTCTGGTGTAGCAGGGGTGGGAATGAAGAAGGATAAAGCCTTTTTGACAAGGCAGTTAGGGAGTAGCTTTCAAAACCACAAATATGCAGAACATTTGATCCAGCATTCAAACGCTTTCAAATGCTAGGCATTATCCAGAGAAATACACAGGTATGTACACTGTAGAATCGTAATGGCTGAAAAAAAGTAATAACCCTAATGGTCATCAATGAGAAATTTTTAAATCTATTACAATGATCACCTTGTAGAGTATTAGACAGTAGTTAAATTTAGTATTCAGGCTTCATTTTTCTTATCTCATTGCCTCCTATATGTCTTTGGATGAATATTTTATCTCCTTGTTGAGAAGAAATAATTCTTATGTCAGGGGATTCTGATTGCAGGACATGGTTTCGAATTCCTGAACCACAGACTATATCAGTGTTTCTTCTCCTTTTACTTACCTTCTCTGCCTGGAGATGAAAGGAGGGAATTACAGAGCCATACACAGTGTGATCATTCTCTGATTACAAAATGTATATTTTAAAATACTCGTGTTTTAAGCCTGTTACTGTGAAACACATATACCAAAGACTACATGTAAAAATGTATGCACGGTTTCACCAGTAAAATACACAATTCCATGTAGTTACTACACAGATTAAGGATAGATGATTACTACATATTTCTGTATCCCTAAACATTATATTATTTACATAGACATGTTTGTGTCTTGATAGAATGTTATAATACCCATTTTCTGTAACTTTCCTTTTCTCCTTACATTATATATTTTAATTCATCCATGTTGATGATGAGTACCTGTTGATCATCCATTGTCATTACTATAGAAATGTGCTTTTCAATTAGTTTTGACTGGCAGCCACCACAAGCAATATGTATAAGTGACAAATTAGGACACACACACACACACAATTGAAAGTGAAGTTGCACACAATACTTATATTTACTATGAATTGAACATTCTTGTATTTTTTAATTCAGCTTACTTTTTAAAAAATTGATTGCAGCCCAGTAAATTGATTCCATCTTAACTGTTACATAATACTTAATTGGAGGAATACATCCAAATTGATTTACTCATGTTTTATTTTTTATAGACATTATGGTTGTTTTCTTAAAGATATGGTTTGGTTATTGCTTTAAAGGTATTACATAAAATCTTCAATCCACCTGTAATTGATTGAATGTTATGTGAACTAGTGGTCTACTTTTTCCCATTTGGATAACTTAGTTAACTCAGGACTATTTATTGAAAATTCACCCTTTCTCCAGTGATCAGCTATGTCATGGGTCTGTTTCTCAGATCTCTGGTCTATTGGCTGCTTTGTCTATAGCTTTACCATTCTCAATTTACTCATTTACCCAGCACATATTTATTGAGTACCTATTACATGGCAGGCACTGTTCTAGATGTTTGAGATAACTCAGTGCACAAAACAAAAATCCTTGTGATGTGGAGTATATTTTCGAATATGGGGAGTGGAACCATAAACAACAAATATTAAGTGGGATGTTGAAAGATGAAAAATCCCATTTTCACTTCTCAGAATAAAAGAGAAATTAAAGTGAAGTGTTGAGAAGGACGAGGTTGGGAGAAGGCTTTCGATATTTAATGGGGTGGACTCATTGGTAGGGCAGGTCCCCTCATCTTGTTTTACTTCAGGGTGTATTTTTTTTTAATTTTTCAGCTGTATGAATCTCCATAAAAATTTCAGAATTAGCTTATCCAGATTCATTTAAATAACTAGATACTTTGACATGCATAATTAACAGCGTCTTAAGTAGCAGATGCACTCATCTTGCTGTCACTTTTCTTTCTGGGTTAGAAATTAGTTTCAGTTGGTATAGGGTTGTAAATTGACAATGACTTTCAGCACATAGAAAAAATCAGTCCACTCTTTTTGGTTCTTGGGGTTGCTGCTGAAATATCAGCTATTATGTACTTTTAATTCCTTTGTAGTTGATCTGTTTTCTTCTCACTGGTTTTCAATTCTTCTCTTTTTTCTTAAGATTCACTTGATATATATAGTTATCATTTTTTGTTTTTCAAATTTATCCTGTTTGACATTTGTTGGATATGAAGTTTATTAACTTTTGGTAAATCTGGAAAACTTATAGCAGTTAGAACTATGAAGATTTTGTCTTCACTATTCTCTTCCTGAAACTTTGACTAGATACATGTTAGACCACTTAACTATGTCTTCACTACACTTGAAACATGCATTCTTAATCTTGCACCTCTTAACTTGTATGGGCTGCATCCGGATTATTTCTTCAAACTTCCGTTTCATTAAGTTTTTCTCCTGTGCTGTCTAATATGCCCTTTAATATATTCATCCTATAACTCATTTTAATTATTTTCCCCCTTTGTTCTATGTAAGACTAGTTGCATCATGTTTATGGTGTCTTATTATTTATTTTTAAAGCCTTTTTTTATTTCTTCAATACAGGAACCAGTTATTTTACATTCTCAGTTTTAACATTCTTAAATAATTTGTTATGTCTTCCAAGACTTAATTCTGTTGTTTCTGCAGCCTCACAGTCTCATTCATAGTGCCTTGTAAATTGTTTTTTCCTTTTTCTTAAGCTCTGCTCTTTAGAATACTGTGGTGATTGTTTGAAAATATGCATGTACCTTTCTTTTCCTGCCACCCAATTGGGAGCATTACTGCCAGAATTATTTTAAATTAAATTTCAGCTTCTGGTTTTTGGAATTCGGTAAGGATACATTCAGATGTGATTCTCCTCAACCCCCTTCACCTATTGCCAGTGTTGGGATGTCAAGTTTACTTGTCTATCTCTTCCATGTAGTGAATTTATTTTTCAACACTATTGCACTTCTGGTATAGCTTTTTTATGTCCTAGCTTTTTGTGCATGTCTACTATGAAGGCCTACGATGCACTCTTTATTGTCAACATTCTCTAGGAGTTGTTTTCTTCATCTTATATCCTGTGCCCATGAATAATGTCAAGAGTACTAAGTTTTGTCATCTACTCTCAGAATAAAATTAGGTTTTCGTGCTTACTAATTTCCTGGGTCCACCTTTCACTTAGATTTTTGCCACTATGGTTTCTTTGTTGTCTTTGATTCAAAACTTTCATTTTTTAAAATTAAAATGTGTTATCTGGATTTATGTTCCTCATTTAGAGTTTTGTTTATCTTACTAGAAGTTGAAATTTCAAGCTTATTAACAATTTTTAAAATCCATGTTCAAGATTCTTTTCAAAGCACTTGTTAAGATTTTTTTAAAGTTCTCTAATTTATCTTGTGATTGTACTACTCTAGTTCTTTGATTTAGAGGTTGCTTGGGTATATAAATTGACTTTATGAAAATTTTTGCAACACATAATTTTAGGGAGGAAAAATGTCACAAATGAGACATAGTGGCTATTGGAAAAAGACATCCATTGAGATTTAAGAGTCTAATTTGGGGTATATTAACCTTGACAGAATAATTAGAATGCTGTCATTTTACAAGCAGATAGAAAAATGAATACTCGGTAAGATGTACAAGACACTCATCTCCTGAGAATTATGATTATTCCTAATTCATAAATTACTGTGTGTATGTTCTTTAAAAATAGAAACTCTTTTGGTTAATTTATTTGTAATTAAGACTTCTGAACTCAGCCACTTGACTTTGCTGTTTCAGCACATGGCTAGGCTGCGTACTGACCTTCTTGAAAACCTTTAAATGAGGGGAGCATGAAGTGCTGAATCCTAACTCACAGAGAAGCATGTTGGCATTTAGGGAATAGTGAAGTGCTGACATCTTTGTAATCTAACTTCTGAACCTTTCGATGAAATTTAAATGTTAGTACAATGTTATCATCTCCATACACTAATTTAAATAATCTTTAAAAGACTATAGTTTTACACATTAGGGATCATGAGCATCTGATTAATGTCTGGTTTATGGCACCTCACTTAGAGTGTATAAGTATGGGATAAACCTGAAAAGAAAAAGAGTAGTTTTTCAAAACACTATTTTTTTTTTCTATCCCGATAGTATATGCTTACTTAAGGCTAGGGCCTATACTTAAATTAGCATTATTTTTTTTTTCATCTGGCCCAATCGTCAAAAAGTGGTGTTTAATTAGTTTATCATTTCACAGAAAGATAAGCAAATTGCCATTTAGTGTTTTTAGAAGTAGTGGTGGTTTCTGCTAATGAACAGATTGAGAATCAGTTCACAGAGAATGAAATCAATTGGTATTATGTTGCTAATAACTAAGTGGTTAGTATATATTACATATGCACACGTGCTATGAATGTACCCACACACGTGCTAGTCAGGTCTCAATGGTGGTCAGCCATGTTGAACAACTTGGATGGTTTGCTTTGGCAAAGTCCCAGTATTTGGTGCTTGGACATTTGCTACTTGAAGCTCAGTTTGCATTTTAATCTTCGTATTGTTTCATTGAAAACACTACTTGATGTGATATTTGGTGATATGATATTCCTGTTTTGTTACCTTTTCTCTTCTGATTTTCCTACTAAGTAAATATAAGTGGGAAAGGTACCATCCCATTATTGAATTCGTCCTTCCAGTAGAAAAGAAATAATTGAGGCCAATATGTCCCCTAGATATTTTGCAGAAAGTAAATCTATTTACTGTGTCTGGGACTCATAAGCTTTTGAGATGTGAATGTGAATGAACCTTCATCAGGCAAAGTATGTGCGTGCTTGTATGATTAATGGGGTGAATGTGATGAAAGAATGTCAGAGGCTGATGAAGTTGTTACATTTGGTGATCCTGGCTCAGCAGGAAGTGGCTGATATAAGTGTGTGTCACAATCTCATTGTATTTGCTTAATTCTAGGTGGCAGTGCTGGGAGGGTTTCCCAGTCACCTCCCATTTTGGTCCATTGCTCTGCAGCTTCATCCTCTAAGCAACCGCTGACCAAATGCTGAAATTCATGACTCTACCTATGAGCCTGTATACTTAGTGAGCTAGAACAGGGACCGTGTTTAATGTACCTTTTATGGTATTGCATAATGTTTTACAGAGTTCCACATGTTGTCTGTGCTGTCTTTGTATTGGGAGCTCTATCACTATGGCTGTCTGACAAATTGCAGTGAGTTCTGTTTAAAGAATCACATTGTTATCATCTGGCGAAGGAAGAGAAACAAGTACAGAAGTCCTGTTGGTCTCTTCACTTCTACATGGAAGAGCTTAATTAGGCTTGAATTTGGTTACTACAATGCGCCTATTTTTCTTAAAGGAGTTTTCCTTAGAGCTGGGAAAATGCTCCCAAAGATCAGAAAACCTTGGGTAATGCAGAGTTCCTAAGTGGGATGTCTAAGTCACTAGACAATGTACCAGAGTGACTTCCCTAGTTTATACCAGTGCACTCCTTTATTTCCCGTTTATTCTTGGTGACACATATACTTCCCTCTCTGCTTTTCCTCATCAGTCACCAGTAAAGATTAGTGAACAAGAACAGAAAATATGTCAAGGTTGTCTGCTGATGTGTGATGTGGTGTTCTCTTCCTAAGTTCTGGAAGAGTGTGGTAAGAGGTAACCATTACCACACCCCCCTTTATCCCCACATGCTAATCCAAGTGACTTTCCCCAAGACTTTGGAAATAATAGAATATCCAGAGAATATTAGAACATTATAAGAATGGAATGGAATTTAACTTCTTGTCAGTGTGGCTGGTAAATAAGCATTATATCAAGCTAGATTCAGAGGTTACACATTATTTTATAGGTTTTTATTCTAAAATGAATTTTAAAACAAGATTCCTTGGTAGTTATCATTTTCTCTATCAAACTGTATTTGACTTTGCCATTAAGTATTTTAAACAAGTTAAATCGATGAGCAAGCTTAGCTCTATGGCAGTATTAACAAATGGACACATTGCAATGAAATGCTCATTATCAACTGGCCAACATATTGATCTCAACAAAAAGAACAAAAACACACGGACTGAGCATGGACTCTGTTTTTAATAAATGGTTTTAATTGTTGAAACAATTTGACTATGAAATTGTTACAACTCCCACGGTGTGAGGTAAGGAGAGGTACTAGAAAGTAAAATGACAACCGTGTTTTACAAGCAGTTGCCCTTGAATACATTCATGAGATACTTTATCTTTTTGAGGTTTTAAAACAAGTTTTGCTTGGTAAAAACTGATTGCCATTTTTGGGGTTGCTTTCTTCAAAAGCGTTTTAGGTGATTGCTCTACTTAAACTCTAGTGGAGTGCAGTGATCTCTAAGTCTCATAATTGCAATTCTGCAAAATGTTATATATAATGTATGTTTCTAGGGGAGGCTAGTTAAGGCTTCTTACAACTTCCTACAAAAATACATCAAGGTTAATTTATAAAAAAGTATATGATGATTGTCTTGCCTTCTCCCACCCCCAGTATTTGAAATGTCCATGTGGAAAAAAAATAGTCAGACATTTTTGAGGTGCACATTGGAATAATGTGATGAACGTTAAGCACAAGTTTTATCAGAGTTGATATATAAATAATGAAAAAACCCATATACACAGAAAGCTGCTTTAAGCTGTGGATTTCTAGGGATTAGTGTCTTTCCCAGGAGGCGAAGGCACTGTGCCTCCGGTCGCAGGCGTAACGTGCTTGAGACACGCTGTAATCCTGCAGAAAGGCAAGGCTCCAGGGTGTCTTATTTCTTAATTATAATCGCTGTTCTAATTATTCCACTTTAAGTGCTAACTTAAGTTTTAAAGGCTCAGTAACTCAGCTAAAAAAATTTTAACTGAGATGGAGAGGGTCTGTTGAATATTCCTCCGTTACTAATAAAATACATAATAAAAAGGAACCCACCACCATCTGATTTGATATCTTAGTAATAAAAGTCATGCTATGGTATTTCTCAATTGCTTGTGTTCATTCATAGCAAACATTAGTGTCTTGGAGTTCTGTGGGTTTTTTGATTATCAAAATAAACAAGAATTTATTAGGAAGAGTTTACTACTTTCTGCTCTTTGACGCTATTTTTTGATGTTCTATTTTCTTTATAACCACCTTTTTTTTTTTTTTTTACCATTATCATCATGGCATCTGATCATTTCTCAAATTCCTTAAGTACTGCTATGTTCTGGACTCAATTTGAACAATATATGCTGAATAATTAAGAGCCAATGAGAGGGACAGTGGGGTAAGTTGTCAACTAGAATACTATTTAAACAAAATACAAAGGGGATTTTGGAATCGCACAAAAAAGGGGTTTCCATCAGCTTGGGGAGTCAGGGAAGTCGTCCTGGCGGATGGCACACTGGGTGAGTTGGGGGTATCCATCCAGTGTCGGCTTCCTGAAGCCTGGATGTGGGAAAGAACTAACACAGAACAGTGGCCGCTGGGGGAGATTGGGGCCGAGGGTTCAGCAAGCTGCAGCCACCGTTCGGTCTTCATGCAGAGCTGTGCTTGTTAGCACAGAATACATCAGACTTCAGATGCCAAAGCTTCTCATCCACACAAGTTCAGCCAACTGAAGGGCATGCTGGCACCCATAGCAAAGAACTACATGAGTGATGAACGCACTGCAGGAGAAAAACAAAGAAGTAAAAATAGCTTGAAGATTTCAGTCAGACCCCCACACACAATATTAGCTGAGTACTTTATTTTTTTTTATTTTTGGAATATATTTAAAAAGGAAGGGAGAGGAAGAGAGAGAAACATCAATGATGAGAGAGCTGCTTCTTACATGCTCATCAGCTGCTTCTTACATGCTCCAGACTGGGGATCCAACCAGGACCTTGGCTTCATAGGTCGATGCTCAACCACTGAGCCACAATGGTTGGGCAACTGACTTTTTATGTACTGAGCATGGTTCCAGAAGCTGAGGAGACCACAATGAATACATAGTCAATATGATATTTACCCATATGGGCCTCTGTCTTGCAGGAGAGACACATTTTAATAAATTATTGCACAAATAAATGTGTAATTACAAGTTGCAGTAAATGCTAGTTAGAAAAAGTAAAGGATTTAAGAGACACATGATAGAGAAGTCTTATCTAAATGTAGGTAGGGAGTCAAACAAGCATTTTGTAGGAAAAGATCTCATAAAGGGATCAAGAAACTGAAGATTAAGAGTAAATTGAAACAAAGAAGTGAGGAGCCAACTCTTTCCAGGTCTGTATGGAAGTGGTGCAATTCAGTGAGAGCTGGGGCGGGGGGTGTTCTTTCCTTTATTACTCTCTTACAGGGGAGTTTATTTAATGTAATAAGGAAGGTGGGTAGGTAAAGTAGGGGTGCTGAGAGTAATCTATACTAAGAGCGCAGGTTAGAAGAGAGCCTTTCAAATATTTGGCTGAGAGAACGGAAGGAGTCTAGTTTGGAATGAGGAAGGGGGCAAGGTAAGCATGGCAGCCCAGACATTCTGCTGAAAGACAACAGCAATGAAGCAGAAAATACAGATTTGCAATAGAAGATTCTAGTGGACTCTAATGATGGGGCCATTTTTAAAAATTATTATTTTTACCAAGAATAGATGGAAAGTACACTTCGGTGAATAGCACACAGAGAAAGCATTATGTTGTACACATAGCAAACATCACATAACTTTCCGAATGGCTGATGTCCTTGGGACACCAGGTTCAGTGTATCCTCCTTCAAGACATTCTATCATTCTATTCAAAAGGGTGAATATTAGAAAAATAAATATTAGTCTCTTTATCGTAAACATTTGTGGACTTCTAAGACTTCAGGTCAGACAAATGTATAATTAGATGACTTTCTTCCCCCAACTTTTTAAATGTAAAAAGAATCCCCCACTCATCAGTTATTGCTAAGCAGTCAGCAAAACTGAAAATGTATTTTGGCATCACTATTCCTGTCGGTGCCTTTATGAGGCTTCCTGTTTGGAAGAGAGCTCGCCCCCAGAGAGAACGGAGTGAGGCAGACATATCCCCCAACAGATCCTTAATCATTTGAGAAGGTTGGTTCTGAGCACTTGCTACCTTGGGTTTGTTTGTCTTTCCACCCAAAGGAATTGGTGTCTGTGTTCATAACTGCTAACTTCATATTGACTGATCCAGTAGTATGTTAAACTTAGGGAAACGACTTAATCTTTTTTTTCCATTAAGCCCATCATATTAAGCTCTTAGTTTTCATCATTTGGTAAAATTTCTCAATTTCAAGGGCCAGAGAAAAATCACCTTTATTTAAAACACATTTGTTTATGACCTGAATTAGAATTTTTAAAAATAATCTTATATTTCAGAATATGTATGGCTTTTAACCGTCACAGATTTATGTGTCATTCCTATGTTTCTGATATTCTACATGGTGTTGTTTAAGTATTTGAGGTAAACTGAAAGTTTTTAAGAACTTTTCCATTTCCCAATTTTAGTGAAACTGGAATATAAAAACTTAAATGTGAATTAAATACTGTTTTCATGTAATTTTTGTTAAAAAATATATCCTTCATCCTAGCTGGCTTGGCTCAGTGGATAGAGCATCAGCCTGTGGACTGAAGGGTCCCAGGTTTGATTCTGGTCAATGGCACATGCCTGAGTTGCAGGCTCAATCCCCCATAGGGGGCATGCAGGAGGCAGCTGATAGATGATTCTCTCTCATCATTGATGTTTTTATCTATCTCTCCCTCTCCCTTCCTCTCTGAAATAAATAAAAATATATTTAAAAATTATATCCTTCAAGGACAAAAAGTATGTGTGACATGAGCAAAATTTAATAGCTAATTATTTTTCCTTGAAATGAGCAGAGTATGAATAATGATAGCTGTTGTGAACATTTACTTAATGATATTCATAATTATTCAGCTATAAGTGATAGGTGCTTTTCCCTTGCAGATAGAAGCTTGGTAAATTAAAACTAGAAACATTACTACACACATTTTGTGGATAGAAAACATGGCCTATTTTTAGAAATTGATGAGAATAGCCAGATGCCCCAACACAAAGCTGAAAGCAGCGTGAAGGTTAATACAATAAGAGCATCCTCCACCGTTCCTAAAGGTCAGACATGCCTACGGAAAACAGTACCATCTGTGTCTGAAGACTGGGGACCTCAGATGTTGTGGTTTAAAATATGTACACTTTCTGACATTTGGGCAGAATGATACCATTTCTTATAAGTGAACTTGATTCCTGACCTTCCCTTAAATGCTAACTTAATTTGGGTCCTGGGATAGCCAGTGCTTCCAAATTTCATGGTAGTTGAGTTATCCTGGGGTTCTGATGAGTGATTGTAAACAAAAAGGGCCTCTCTCTCAAGCCTGGGCAGCGGTGGAGACGTTAGGTAACTTCCCAGCAATAACAAATCTAGAAAGGAAGCCTCGTGAGCATAATCCCCAGTGAGGCCTGAGACCCTCTTGCTATAAGAAACTTCCTCATGGCCTTAGGGAGGGTATTAATGGGACTCTCTAGGCTTACCCTTGTTAAGAGACTGTTACGCAGCTCTTGTTTCTGCTTTAAAGTCAGGAATTTTAAGGAGATTAGAATGAAGAACAGTGCAGTGCAGCATCAAGTTAACATTATACTATTAATAACATTCAACCGAATTAATAATTTCTGCTTTTAAAATAATCAGGATTAACTGTAAGAATAAGGATTGTTCTCTCCCCTTTGCTTCTTTATCCAAAGAATAATGCATTGTAATTAAGAATACCTTATAAACACAAAAAGGGAACATAGCCATAAAAACCGGCTCTATCAATGACTGATTGTATTAACACACTATACCTTCATTCCAATGGGGCAGAAAAAATTTAAAGGAACTTGTTACCATTCAAATTGTTGAGCCTTTTGTCTGCTTGAGAGCAGGGGGCCGGTTTAGAGAACAGTGTTGGGGGGATTAGGAAGAGCGGTTAAAATTGGAAGGTGGTGCTGGTTTGCTCTTCTCTCTCTCTCTCTCTTCTGGTGAGAGAGCCATTTGAAAGAGCATGCAGGCAGCATGGCTGGACGCAGAGGCAGAGGCGGGCAGATGGTCCTGCAGGATGGAGAAGCTCTGGCAGATGGCATGGACTATTGGAGCAACAAAGACACTGTTGGCTACCAGTGCTCAGAGTTGGAAAGAAGGAAGAAGACAGCTTCTCCAGTGTTGCCAGCTTGTGTACAGAGAGCATTTGGGCAGAAGGGAGACGGATAAAAGGTATCCGATGGTTAACTGCGGGGAAAGGGAAGAACGGTTGTTAATACGTTGCACGAAGGGTGCTTCCTCTGGTGTGACTTGAACATAGCTTCGTAAGGAAGAGCCTTTGGAGATCATCTGAGCCAACTATGCGGCCTGAATATTAGGATACACTCATTCTGTTTTTATCACTGAAAAGGTGCCCCTTCAAAACTTTAAATATAAAAAGTGCAATCCACTCTTCCTTTTTATAAGGCTTTAAAAATCTTTATTGTTGACTCCATTCCCCTGCATTCGTATGGCATACTGAGATTGTCGTTTTACATTGTAGGGATTAGGAGTATGGGTCTTGTTTGTCAATTTAAAGTGCCCTTCAGCCATGCTCGGCATGCTGAAATAATGTGTGGGGAAGTCAGGTTTGGCTACCATGACTTATAGACTTAGAGTTTTATTAGCGAAGGGTGTACGCAATTGTGTCACTGAATTACTTTGGGGTTACAGTCATTACCACATGTACCACATTTGTTTTCTGGAGGCTCTGAAGCCACCTGTAACAAATAGACATTTAGTTCCTAATGACTTCACTGGGGCTGCTACAATTTTTCATTTGTAGCCTTTTCATCTATTGTTACCTAATACCTCTCCCCCATATGCCTGTTATTAGATACTAGAGGCCCGGTGCATGACATTCGTGCACTTGGCGGGAGGGGGGTGGCCCGGCCTGCACAAGGGGGCGTGGAGCAGGCCTAAGCCGTTAGTCAGACATTCTTAGTGCTGCCTCAGAGGCAGGAGAGGTTCCCGCCTCCACTGCTACACTCACCAGCAGTGAGCCCAGCTTCTGGCTGAGCAGTGCTCCTCCTGTGGGAGCACACTGACCACTACAGGGCAGCTCATGTGTTGCATGTCTGCCCCCTGGTGGTTAGTGCACATCATAGTGACCGGTCATTCCACCATTTGGTCGATTTGCATATTACCCTTTTATTAGATAGGACTGTTTTTCTAAAATTTAAATAATCTAGATGACTTTTACTTAATAATTTTTATCCACAAGCAGCACTTTCAACTGAAATATGTCACTTGATTGTTCTAAGATTATAATTTTCATATATCAAGAACAATATTAAGAAAAATATTTACGAGTATTTAAAATTGGACTTAAGATGACAACACATTGCTAGAAATAGAAAAAAATATATATATATATTTCTAATATATATAATTGAAACTTAAACTTTTTGCTTATTGAAACTTAAACTTTTAGTATCTCAGTTATTCAGAAAACTTAAATTGCTCCTAAACTGAGCTCAAAAGAGGTAAGGAAGTAAGGTATACTGGTATTCAGGATGATGTCGCCTGAGATGTCCTGAGTCACCAAAATTAACATCACAATGATGATTTAACTGTGATAATCTCTCTTAGAGCTTGTGGACTCTTAAACAGTATTCTGTCAGTCTTTGTGATCTGATTTCTCAGTCTATAGAAGGCTTAGAAGCATCCCATTAGAATTAAAGGGCTATAAGAAGGAAACATGGGATACGGAGCCCCAGCAGTAGCTGAACAAATAGAGAACCCATAAAATCTACTCAATTACTAAGGAGCAAAATGATGGCTTAAAGAATTCAAGGGAAGAAAACGTATTTCCATAGGCTGTAATTACGGTATTTAAAATAAATTTCTCTAAAAGATAGTCAATTATTTTGGGCATCTAAAGGACAAACATTAATTTTCTAGAAAATTTGCTGTTTTGGAGACTTTCATTTCATACTTATCTTAGATAAAATGATTAAAATCATATATGATTTTAAGGTATAGTTTCCATAAGTTGGACATTATATTTAAAATCTTTGCTTAGAGGAGCGTGCCTTTATGGTCTACATGTAGGATCTGCTCCCAGAGGTATTGTTTTTCCCTCCTCATCCGCATTTTGTGACCGCGGCGCTGGTGGTGATATAATGGCAACTGCTGGGTCACACAAGCCAGGCCGCCCTCCTGCGCCTTAGCCTCAGACAGGCCACACCGCTCTAGCTCCCTGACCTCTGTGTTCTCCGCTGTAAAATAAAGGAGTTGGATTTTCATGTCCTTTCTTCCTTTGTTAATCACTGAAGCTTTTCCTGCCACTCCAGGATACAACTTATAAACAAGAAGGAGAAAGGTATTGATTAATTTGAAGCCATGAACGAGCAAAGTAAGATCCAAAAACCACACATTCACAGAAGCTTGGTTACCAAGAATTGTAGATTTTATTCCAGATTTACAACTAGATTCCTTTCAATGTGGGTTTTTTCTTCTTCTGTGAAATGAGAGAGTTGATTCAGTGGGCTGAAATCTATAAGATTTTTACAGAATGATTTTTAGTGACATTCATGATTTCTTCCCCTTTCCATCGGGAAAAAGGAACCCACTCCCCTCGTCTGGTACCAGAGCCCCAAATCTACATCATCCCATTTTCCCCTCTCCCACTTGTTTCCTCTACCACAGGGACAAATTGTTAGTCTTTACATCCTGGGATGTGAGACAGGGAGCCGGCTGTATTCACCACTCCAACTTCTGGCCAGATATTTGTTGGATTAATTGCTATAAACATTTTTAGCCATTACTTTACTCCCAGTGCTTCATTCACCACTCAAGTCTCCATCTTTCCATCACTTCCTCCCACTGGTAAAGATTCTTAACCACCCCCTCCAAGGCTGGAGACCACCACAGCCCTGCTCTGATCCACAGACAGACATCAGGGTGTGGGAGATTCCCTCATTCTCAGTGTCAATAAGGTATTAGGAATGGGAATTCCCAGTGTTCCCCCCTAAGAGCAATGTTGAAAATTGTTAGCTTTGGTGTTTTAACAGAGCACAGTGTAAGTTAGACAGATTTTTGTTTCCTGGCTAAGGAATCTAACCATCATTTACAACATAATATTACTTCCATATTGCTGAGGCTTAGGGCAGTGTGCACACTCAAGTACATAAGTGAGTGAATCAAATGAGTGCTTTGGATATTGACTATAGGTCAAGAGGTCTCAATCTTAGTAGGATTTCTGCTTTGGTCCAGGTAATTCTTCCTGGTGGGGAGCTGTCCTGTGCATTGTATGATGCTTGGCAGATTCCTGGCCTCTGCCCACTAGATGCCAGTAACTCACAGTGGGACAGTGAAATAATGTTACCAGACATTACCGATGATTGAGAACCACTGGTCTAGCTGGAAGAATGAATCTCAATATTATGAAGTTGTAGTGGTGAGAGTAAAAAGACACAGGGAATTCAATTCCATCACTATGAGCTATATTACCCTGTGTTCTTGCTGTTTGGTTATCGTACAAATTAAATGGTCCCAGACGAAGTCCTTGCTTTCAAGACAGATCCTGCCAGCTCTCCTCACTCATCCTCATCATGTGTCTTTGTTGAGGGCTTATACCAGATCATCATGGTGTCCTTTGTAGCTCATAGGTTCTTATTTTGCTCTTAATTGACCATTACTTGTAGCCATGGAAGAAGAGTGAATCCCAAGATGTAGCATGCTGCAATGCTAAAAGTCAAGTAGATCCAGGGAGTTCAAAGTTTATTTCCACCACATATTAACCATAAGACTCCAATGGCTGTATGTTCTTACTGCTGATGCTCTGTGAGCTTTGGCTGTGAGTTACTTTGAGGGTTAAGTGAAAGTATGGAAGTGAAACACTAAATCAGAGCTGGGCACATAGTTGGTGCCTAAAACCTGAGCGCTCTCTTCCCTCGCCTTTTTTAAATTTCCCAAGCCATTTCTGTGTGGATGAGTGTATACATATTTATACCTCCATCCATCCATAAATATATATGGGTAATCATTCAATAATTAACATATTAATTCAAAAACATTTATTGAACACCTATTTATCAGGGGCTGGCTCTATTCTAGATGCTTGAAATGGAGGAATGAAAAAATAGTACAGTCCACAGCAATCATTAAGGTGATAAATATCTTAGATATGTTCTCCACTGAGTTGTGTATAGAGTAAAAAAAAAAAAAGGAAATTATACTATGAGCTGTCAACTCAGGAGTATGATCCTGTGAACTATGGTATCATAAAAATACAGAGTTATCCCCCACCGTGTGGTGAAGGACATATTTCTTTTTTCAGAAAGAACAAATGCAAAGTATTGAAAGCCTGAACCTTTGACCTAATTAATTTTAAGTTATGACGCAGACAAATCCAAATGATTTAAGCACTTAAAAAAAGAACACACAAAAAACCTGTTCAGTTTGATCCTCTTTTTTTGGTTTATTGTACTTCTGAATACCCTTAAAACTTAGATTCGTGTTTTAGGTGTGCTTTGGTGGTAAAGCACGTTTCTGTGTTATTTGGAAATTCTTGTGTATCTTCCTGTCTGGGAATATTTGCATTGTACTGAATTTCCTCTTAGGGAGATGGGTGAAAATAACTTTTTGCAAAACATGACTGCATCATCCCTAAGCTCCATTACAACATGCTTAATGGGCTGTATAGTATTTTTATTGTCTTATAACTTTGACTCCCTTAACGTGTTTGAAGGTCTTTAAAATGCACCTTTGAGCATTGTTCCATGTGTTTTGTGTCCCCTGAATAAATATTATACCCCTATTGACTTTTTAATTTTGAAATTTGATAACAGTAATGAAAGAGAAGTCCCTGACCATTTTATATGCTTTGCCACTTCATTTCACATAGCTCCTCTCAGTTTCCTGGGATGTATTTAGCAGGCATTTGTCTGTTTCGAATGGCTGTTACTTGGTTGTTTAAAAATCAGGAAGAAAGAAAGAAAGAAAAGAAGAAAAAGGAAGGAAATAAAATCCCACCACTGCTTTATTGGTCTTTAACTGGTGCTATTAGGCAAACTGGGAACTTGAGATTTTGAAACTGACTAACCTAGACACTCTCCCAGCAAAAGCACAGGAGAGGAGGGGCCTTTTGGACAGGCAAGACATTCTTGTGGAACAGGTCTTAGAGAGAAGGGTGAGAACTCCCAGAGAGAAACATTTTAGGAGCCACCTGGTTAAAGCTTGAACATGCTGGAAAACAGCCCCATATGGCACTGGCTTCCGGGGTGTTGACTGGCTGATGTGAATGACTTCACGTGGGCCTCCACCCAGGTGAGTTAGTTAGCTTTTCCCATGACCTTGGCACAATTGGGCTTTATGATTATAAAGGAACTGTGCTTAACTGCCAGTGAATATGACATATTTTGTTGAGAAAAATTGGTCAGACTATCTATAAATAATATTATTTATTAAGAATTTACAGTGAGCCAAAGGTATTTCATTCAAGCTTCACAATAATTCCAATAGGATGATACTTAGTGCCATTATTATCTTTATTTTATCAACTAGAGGCCCAGTGCACGAAATTTGTGCATGGGTGTGTGTGTGTGTGTGTGTGTGTGTGTGTGTGTGTGTGTGTCCCTCAGCCTAGCCTGCATCCTCTCCAATCTGGGATCCCTCTCACAATCCAGGACTGCTGGCTCCCAACTGCTTGCCTGCCTGCCTGCCAGATTGCCCCTAATCACTTCTGCCTGCCAGCCTGATCACCCCCTAACCACTCCCCTGCCAGCCTGATTGACGCCTAACTGCTCCCCTGCCGGCCTGATTGCCCCTAACTGCCCTCCCCTAAAGGCCTGGTCCCCCCCAACTGCCCTTCCCTGCAGGCCTGGTCACCCCTAACTGCCCTCCCCTGCTGGCCTGATCACCCCCAAATGCCCTCCCCTGCAGGCCTGGTTCTCTCCAACTGCCCTCCCCTGCAGGCCGGGTCCCCGCCAACTGCCCTCCCGTGCTGGCCTGGTCACCCCTAACTGCCCTCCCCTGCAGGCCTGATCGCCCGCAACTGCCCTCCCCTGCTGGCCTGGTCATCCCTAACTGCCCTCCCCTGCAGGCCTGATCGCCCCCAACTGCCCTCCCCTGCTGGCCATCTTGTTGCAGCCATCTTGTGTCCACATGGGGGCGGCCATCTTGTGTTGGAGTGATGGTCAATTTGAATATTACCTCTTTATTATATAAGATTATATAGAATGGGAGGACTGAGGTTCACAGTGATTGAGTAACTTACACGTAGACTCCATGCCTGTGAAAGAATGTTGAATGGACTATCTAAGGCTTCAGATGGTCTGTGGTCATGCTGCAGTCAGCACTTTAAATCTAGAGAAACCTTAGAAAGCATTCCACCTCCCCCCTGTCCCAATATTTCTGATGAGGAGGACCCTGAACTTCTGAGGATTTCTGAGTTTTCCTTCAAAATATCCTGATCAAGCTGTTACTTTAACAAATTTGTAGGAAGGCTTTTGCTCTTATTGACTTTTACATTAGTATTGCTTTATTATGAGTACTTTGGATTTAGACAGGTTTGGATTGCACTAAAGTGGTAATTTAGACTTTCTGAATTGGCTGAGTTGGGCTGGGTTGCATGGAGCAGGTGTTGACTTAGGGCTGGTTGATTTGGGATGATCTGTCCAGACACTGAATTTATGGTGCAGATCCTATGCAGCGATGATTAGATAGAGAGAGGTTGTGACTGCTGGTTGCCAGTTAGTGGTATTTAAAAGCAAACAGCAGAGAATCAGAATCTATCTATTTATCTATGAGGTATGAAAATCACCACTGAATGGTAAATGAGATGTTATCTGCATCTGACCACTGCAATATATACCTTATAGGCTGTTGATCTAATTGTTTTCCTCTTAAAGACTTTTGTTGCTACCAATTATCTTCTTTTTACACTGATCAAACATTATTTGTGAAAGAAGGACACATTGTTAGGGGTGGACCAAAGTAGGATTACAGTTGTGAGTACACACAACGTAGTTTATTCTTGTATTATTTTTTATTCTTGTATTAATATTTTTTTTCCATATGAACAACTATAAACCTACTTTTTGCCCACCCCTGTATGTGATGTGTATGGGACTCTGTACAACCATTAGAGAGATGTATCTTTTGGTCTTTTCTGTTGATTTCATTGTTTTTCAAACTTGTGGGTGGAAACCCAGTGTGGAACATGTTACAAAATTCTCATTTGAAATTCTGGTTTGGGACCCAAGAGTTTTCTTTTGCTCCCCTGTCCCACCCTAGGAGATTTTGATGCCAGTGGTTCATAACCAAACTTTTACAAATGCTGAATTACAGGGAGAATTGTGCTTTTAATCTAGATTCCTCTAAACACCCTTCATGTAAAAAAAAAAAAAAGTTAGATTATTAGGCCACAGGGATTATTTATTTATTTATTACCAAATATACAGTTAGAACCTTAGGAATGAAGTTGTTATTTATTCATTTATTTATTTATATGTTCATTGTTGAAAGTATTACAGATGTCTCCTTGTCCCCCTTTCACCTTCCCTTGACATCCTCCAGCCCCCTCCTGTGCCACCCCCAGCTCTGGTTATACACATATGCACGGAAGTTCTTTGCCTAATCTCTTCCCGCCCCCTGTCTCCCACCTTCCCTCTGAGATTCGTTAGTATGTTCCATGCTTCTATGCCCCTCTATCTATTTTGTTCATCAGTTTATTTTGTTCATTAGATTCCACATCTGAGTGAAATCATGTGATACTTGTCTTCTCTGACTGGCTTTTTTCACTTAGATAATATTCTCCAGGTCCCTCCATGCTTTGTCTTAAAAATAAAAAGATTTATATTGATTTTTCAGAGAGAGGGGAAGTGAGAGGGAGAGAGAGAAACATCAATGTGAGAGACATCTATTGGCTGCCTCCTGAATGTCCCCTGCCGAGAATCCAGCTGCAACCCTGGCACGTGTCCTGACTGGAATCGAACTGGCAATCTTTCAGTTCATGGGAGAATTCCCAGCCAACTGTGTCATGCCGGCCAGGGATCTCTTTCTTTATAGAGACTATATTTAGCAATATCTAGAAACCTAAGCAAACAAAATATTCTGATCACTTCTTTGTTGCAGTGGGAAATTTTCTCTTTCATGTAGACAATTGGCTGCGGTTCTTTTTATCAGTCTTGTAACTTTGGGCTGAGACATAGGGGCGGTTAACATTTTTCTTTGCCAGAATCAAAGACTACTGAGAATGTTAAGATAAAACAAAACTACATGGGTATCCAACCTTATTTCTACCTTTAACTTAGTTGAACTTCCTTCCCTTGCTTCTCAAGTGTTCTGGAGTTATGTTCTAAAGATACATGTGTGGTATGTTTAATGTTTAGTTTATACTTAAATTTCAAAATGCCCCTTTTTACATAATTATATACCATTTCATAATGGCTGCAGGTAAATAATGTCCAGTTGGTTCCCTGTTTTCTGTTCTTTTAGCCATCGATTAGTGTGGCGTTTGCTGTTAGGGCTACACTGGTATGAGGATGGGATGCAGAACCTACTGTTTGACTCTTTCTAGCGGTTGCCACACCTGCCTGGGCACACAGGTAAAAGGAGGCTTTTGTTTTCCATGAATAGCCCTCTTCTCTCTCTTTCTCTGGCTCTCTTTTTGAAGGCCCTCAAATGAGCACTTTATCAGGGTGGCGGGGAGGTATGCAGGGACAGGCCCCTTAGATTGAGAAGCAAGTAAACTTAAGTATGCTGTCAGGCCACAAGCCAAATAAAGTGCTGAGCATGACAATTAATTGGATAACTACCAAAACACCTCTTACTGTAACTGTAATTCAGAATATCCCTAGCTGCAGTTAAAAAATTGTATTAATTAATTTCTAAGGGTACTCACCACATGTCCGCACTGTTTGCATGCTAGGTTTTGGCCTTGCAAGTGAGGGGATGGTGGGATAAGTAGTGAAGCTCTGGCTTATCCTGGGGATTTAATCCTCACAACAAGCAAGGAGGTGCAGATAGTCATGTCTCCCCATCACAGGTGGGGAAAAGGAAGGTCACACCAGCAGTCTGTTTATATCCAAATCCTATGGCCTTCTCATTACTTAACAGTACCTCTGAGTGACTCAGGGTGATGATATCACTAATAATAGAGCTGTGATTTCTGTGTTGAAGGGTTTGAATTCCAGCAAGAGAGAAAACACACACAAATCACTGGACTTGTACATTTTTATTAAGGGGCAAGTGAGTGATATAGATAGATGCTGTGGGGATTTTGAGGAATGAGACAATTCACTGGGTTGGACCATCTTGACAAATATGCCTGTAGAAGTAAGAATTGAAATGAGTCCGAAGGGCAGGGAGGGCCTGGGGTAGTTAACAGAAATAGAAAGGCCATTCCAAGCCTGGGATGTGCCTCAGCCTTGGCAGAGACAGGGAGCTGACGGTCAAGGCTGAAGGACAGGGTAGACGGGAGAGCATAGGAGACTCTGGGAGAACCATGGATGTCTTGGCAATTCAGGTTGCACCACGTTGGAATGCTGCAGGGTTGAAAGGGGAGCATTTTTATGTTATTGCACATGTTCATCATGAGGCATATCAGGATTAACCACGAGGACATTGCCAATTGGAACCAAGAGTAAGAATACTGGAGTATTGGTGAGGCCACTTTGGAGGCTATTGCAATATCCTAGCCTGGAAATGATAAGGTCTTAGAAAATAGAAAATAGACCCCTCCCCCCCTGAAAAAAAAGAAAAGATATTTTTTTAAAGAATGGCAGTGGCTGATTAAAACCAGGAAGACTCGTCAAATAAAACAGAGAGGCTACCACACAGAAGTGAAACTAAATACATGCCCAAAAAAATAGTTTTTACTAAAATGCTTATCTTGTTTATTTGCCAAGTGTAAGAAACACATCAATGGAATTATAGCTTAGAGAAGAGTGGAAGAGATTGGACTGAAACTCATATTATGTCTACCTTGTTGTACCTATTGAGGTTTGTATAGTCCTGTTAGTAGCTCCAGTAGGAACGAACCTGGAAGCCCTGACCACTTGGAATGAGCATTAGAGGCCAGAGCAGTCCTAGCTGGTTAGGGTCATGGGGTCACTCTGCTAAATAAAATCAGAAGACATACACTCCTGTTGAGGAGTTTGCAGGGATAACAAATAATGAAATATACAAAGTTCTATAAAATTAACTTGGAAAACTTTATACTTTGATTGAATAAAAACACACACAAAAAAGTTCATTTTTAAAGTGAAGAAAGAAGTACACAGAGTGTTTCCTTTCTGTATTTTACATTTTTTTTTTTGAAATCTAACTCGTCAAATTGGTATAATCACCAGTTTGTTTTGATTTCAGGGATTTTTGTTTGTTTTGAGCTCCTCAGTAATAAATGATATCTAGAGAAATCTGGAGTTGCCTGCCCATTACTAAGTCACTTAAAATGTTTGGAAAAAAAATTTTTAAAGCATTATAGTTATAGAACTATGCTGCTTTTAAATTTTGTAACATCCAATCCAAACTCCATTTTCATGTTTTGACAGGTATGATTTGATTTGAATTTACTTTCATAAATTTTCTCTTTCAAGTGCATGTTCTTCCTGGTAGTTCTTTACTTTTAGGCCAAAGGTGTTTTTTTCGCAGATGGATTTTCATTAATTGTTTAGTATTTTCTGCTTATTTTTGTGTTTTTATATTAAAGAGATATTTGTAGATAGTGCATGAATTGTTCCTAAGCCCATTTTGGAGGCTTTGTGTAAATTTCCTTGATTTATTGTAGACTATAAACAACTCAAAACAGATCCTATTGTTTGAATTTTTTTTAAAGTACTAATCAGGTCATATTTCAGCATCATATCCTGTTTTATCCTTTAATTTTAACTTGAGAAGTAGATTCCTCTTTGTTTTCCTGATCTCAAGGCAGAATTCAGAACACTGAGAACAATGCATGGGACAGAAGGACATTTTCAATGGAAAAATAAAAGTTTAGTTCTAATCTTCTCACATGTTTGTTCTATTTCTAAAAAATGAAGTGCTGAAAAGGTAAATAATAATGATATGATTGATTTCTTTGTTGAAAAAATCATCTGTCAAAATTAACTAATGAATATTCTTCTTAATCAGTGTTAATTGACACGTTTCCTGTACTTAACAAACCCAGTACTTGCTATAATGGCTCATTTGGACTGTTCCTGGTTTCCCTTTTGTTTTGGTTGTCCTGTTGGGTATAATTCTGTATCATTCCCTAGTCTGGAGCTAGGTGGAGCTATGAGATCTTCTGTGAATGTACTATAGGCAGTGGCTCTCAAGGTCTGTGTGTGACAATTCGTATCTAATGCCCACTTTTAAAACCTTCTTGCCCCTTTATTCTTAAAGAGAATGTGGAAGAGAAAGTCTAGACTTTGAAAACTCTGTCATTAAAATAAACAGATAATCTCAAAGCTCTTTTGTACACAGCAGTGAAACAAACAAATATAAAAACTCCCCAAACAAAGCTAAATGAAAAACACACATACAAGCACAAATATAACTACCCTTAACACTCAGACCAGATTAAATGTTTTATCATTAAAAATGCATATATTTGTTTTCTTTTTCAAAGGAGTATAATTCTCTGAAAAATCTGCAAAGTGCAGAAAGTGATGGAAAAAGGAACATATGGCACTTGTTTCAGGACTCATCTGCTAAATTTTATACACATACTCATTTGACAGATCGATGCAATTACAAAAATAATATATGTTTTTAATATATGCACACTATATATAAAATTATTGACGAATATGGAAATATTTCACAAAGGAGGATTAAAAGTTTTGCCCTCAGGTGTTGGTTAGAATTCAGAGGTATGTGACTTGGAGAGCTGCCCTGCACTTGGGTGGTGTAGGGTCTCGTCAGTGAGTGTACCCAGGCCCACAGAGCACTCTGGAGCAGAATGCTATCCTTCTTTTGTGGCTGTTTTGTTTCTCTCTCGGCTCTCTATTGGGCCAGCTATGCTGTTGTCTGGACTTGTTACTCATGTGTTCAGGGCCTGAGAAATATGCCCAGGCTGCTGTCTTAATGCTTAATATCAGTTAGGACAGAAGTTGTTAAAGGTCATCTGCTTACTTTGAGAAACTAATTGTAATAAATTCTTCTGTGTGCTTCTCTAATTGGATTAGCTTTAGCTCTATGCTGTTCAGCTATTTGAATAACAGTGTGGATGATTTTCATTTACCTAATTTGGCAAATACTACTGAAATCAAATACTTATTTGAACTCTACACTTTCTTTGTCTTATTTAAATCATTTGTAGACTTTAACCTAATTCCTTTATTGGGAATTGCATCTTTTTAAGCTTCATTCTCCCTCTGTATTCTGTACTTCTTGCTTTTCAAATTTAGAGGAGTAAACAGTATTTTAAACAAGGCTGTGAGGGGTAGACAGATGGTTCTTGGTTTGGCTTCAATAAGCACTTCACAGTAAGAGTATATTACCTCTCTGTCTATTAGATAAATTATAAATAAATAGATATAATGTAACAATGATAAATTATTATAAAATAATAGATAATAAAAATTAATTAATAGGTTGGTAGAGGTCTTATATCTGAAGGACCCAACTAAAATATGCATAAGAAGGGTTTACTAAAGCTTATATCTGTTACAGGCAGACCCTTATTCAAGACCTACTTGTTTGTTCTTTACAAACAATTTGAGCTTCATTATCAGCCTCTTTTCCTAAAGGAGGCTGGGAGGCCATTCAGTCCTTACTGCAGTGATAGATGCTACCTATGGCATAGCATTGTTTTAACAAGCCAGGAAACTATAGCTTAAAGGGTCCATTTGTGCTCTGAGTCATTCAGGTTAGTGGGAGATTTAGACTCAGGTGTCTGATTCTCAAGTCAGTGCTTTCCCCAGCCATTTGTTATTCATTTGTTCAGCCAGACACCCACCACCCATCCACTGTGCTTTTTTAAGTATATATTCCGTGCCAGACACTTCAAGTTGCTCTACATTAAATGGTAAATGACACCAGTGAGGTCTTCTTGTAAAGGGAGACAGAGAGTAAACAAGTTGGAAAAATAAAACAACATAAAGGCGTAATGTGGTAATAAAGGACAAGAACGGGGTGTTTTGTGAGAAAGTGACTAGGAAGGGCATTGGGTGGCTGATCACGGAATGTCTCTGCAGAAGCAACACCTGAGTCCACATTATGATTCTAGAAGCAAATCGAGGAGACAGAAAAGATAGTAGGCAGCTGGCAGTGAGAGAAGAGGCAGGCTAATAGCAAAGAGATAACGAGATAGGAATAAAACAATAAAGCCAGGAGTGTAGGAGCTCTGTTATGGAGACAATACATAGCCCCCTCTAACACAGATACCGCTAATGATAGCCCTGTACTATGGGTGAGTACTCTAACTGATGCTCATGATGATTAAAATGACTTATATAGAAAATGAAATATGTACATTCATTTTACAGAAAATAAGCCCTTTGTGAAGAATTTTACAAAAAATAATAAATTTAGGATAAATAAACTTTGGTGCTTAAAACAATAAAGCACTACTATTAGAAAATTCATCTCAAAAGATACTACAATCCCTGAGGAAGACAGAGAAGGGAGACCTGCCTGCAACATTTGTATCACCCAGTTTTGGATATATGGATATATGGAGTGGAGCAAGATTTTTTGTTATTGTTATTAAGTTGCAGTATAATTAACATCCAATAAAAGACATAGAGAGTAAATAAAATGTTCAGTGAGTTATACCCAATGGAATCACTTGCAAAGCCGCTACTCAAATAAAGAACAGATAACTTTTCCTCACTCCAATAAGTAACTTTTCCTCACTCCAATAAGTTCCTTTGTGCCTCTTTCCAATCAATTATATCCACCCGACTCTGACTTCTATCACTCTAGGTTTGTTCTAGAACTACATATCAATGAAAATGTAGTTTGTAATCTCAGGGGCTCAGCTTCTATCATTCTGCATAATGACTGTGAAATTTATCCATATACTGGTAGCTATGTGCATCATATAGTGGTTAATTTTTTGTTGCAGAGTAGTATTCCATTGTATGACTATATGCAGTTTGATTCATTCTCCTCCTTAGTAATTCTAGTTGTCATTAAGTGATATCTTGTGGTGTTTTTAATTTACAGTTGCCTTATGACTAATGATATTTGATCATTTTATGATTTAAAAGTTTATTTAATGTATGTTTTTACCAGTCTTACTCTTATAAACCATAAACTTCAACCATTTAAAGTGTTTAATTCACTGTTTTTTAGTATATTTACAGAGTTGTGCAACTATCACCAACATCTAATTTTAGAATATTTTCATCAACTCCATAGGAAAACTTGCGGCCATGAGCAATCCTTCCCCATTCCCAATTTATAGATTTCAAAATGTGTTGTATTAACTTATGTATATTTTATTCGAAATTTTATGAAGGAGCTCTATGGGCTTTATGTCTGTTCCCACTGAACATGAAGATGGCCTATTTCCTAATAGTTGTACCTTTTCAAATTCCATTGTAGATCATGAGAAATTCTTCAGATGGAATGCTCTCAAACGTGATGTGCATTCTCATCCACCTGAAGATCTTGGTAGATAGCAGATTCTGACTAGGTTGGACTGGAGTGGGGTGGAGATTCTGCATTTCTAATGAGTCCTCACATGATGCCCACACTGCAGGTCTATGGGGCCACTTTGAGCTGCATCCTAAGGCTTTTGGCGGTCATGTCTTCATAGAGGGACAATGTAGGAGACACTGCATTTATGTTTACATTCCTCATCTGAGGATTTTTATGCCGATGACATTTTCATTTTCAGAGCAGTTATTAATCCATTTTGAATTTTTAAAAAGTTCATCACATCCCTTTGTATGTAAAAGGGAATGGACTTTTAGAGTTGTAAAGGTAGAATTAAGAAAAAGCCCCCCCACACACACACACACACAATCTTAACAGCATGCCATTAGTTTGTTGATAGCTTACAAAGGACCCTGCTAAAGAATGAAGAAAAAACAACTCTACAGGGGGAATCCTTTAGGGTCCCTATAGGGACTAGCTAATTAAGAGTAGGATTTCTTCAAAGCCCTTTCAGGGTCTTTCCTCAGTACTGGAACTACTCCTTTACTGGACCCTGCCAGAGTTTTTGAGGCCCTGGGGTGAGGAAGGAATTGTATGCAGACTTGGAGCCAGTTGAGAGATGTTGGCCTGGGCCTCCAGGAACAGAGCAATATCCATCCCCGCCTCAGTCAGGCAGTGGATTATTAGTTGAATAGTGAACAAAAGGATGATGCTAGACTCAATAATTGCCTCAAAAATTTTAATTTGGCCTTAAATAGTTTGTCTCATAAAGTGCAATAATCCAAGGGCTCATTTAGAAAGCCCTCTGCAAATATAATGGCTTCAACTGAATCAATCCTGGATAGCAGCTTTGCATTGGTATCTTCTAGCATAAATCTACATATTTTCTTAAAGTTGGCTGTAATGCACACTTTTGTAGAGCAAACAACATTTTTCTACCATTCTTCATCAGACAGTTGGAAAGATGTTTATATAGGCAGATGATTGTTGGATTGAGTTAAAAGATTTTAATTTTCTACAGAAATATGTAGAAGTGGCAAATACCTTATGCTGCTCTTAGCCTTGGCAGACATGTAGACTTAACAAATAAAATGCAAGGAAGGCTGTAGCTCTTGATTTTTGTGTTTAGTTCTTTCAGCAAGCTGCAGCTCTGCCTCTGCGGTGAGGGTTGTTCCCTCTGGTTCGCGTGGATCCCTCTCTCCAGGCCTGCCACTCCCCACTCAGAATCTTGCTTCCTTGGGGTAGTTTCCCTCATGCCCAATTTTTATTAAATTTTAAATTGTATTAAGGTGTTAAATTTTACCAGTAGGAGCCACTGCCGTACATTGTCTGAAGTCTTGACTGAAAGCCCTTGATTTGAAGATATAGGTGAGATGTAATGAAAGTGCTCCTCTATAGAAATTTGCATAGTGAGTTTATTTAAAGTGAAGTATATAATTTTGTCAAAATACAAAAGAACAACACAAGGGTGCTATTATTTTATAAGGCCTCAACATTCTAAAAAAGCACCACTATTTTTTTTTTTCAAATACTGAGGGGTAGCCAATTAAGAATTATTTAGTAATGAGAATAATTGCAGTGCCTTTGCAGACAGAAGAATTATGTGTTTCTACTCAAGTCGAGCCAAATACCATGTGTTCATTTAAAACATCAGTGAGGTGGCCTACATTGTTGTTTTGTTCATTCCGGAGAAAACAATTCCAGCTACAACATTTTAACTATGATTGTGTGTTCTCAGAACTGAGTAACTTCCTCAGACTGAACACATTAAATTAGTTTCAATTTCCTGCCAAAATTTATAGACAGGTTGTAAATGAAAAAGCTGCCTCTGCTCTTCATTATCACTATGTATTATGGTTTTTTTTTAAATAAAAATGTTATTTACTTGCACCTACTGTCAGATAGTAAACTACAGAGGCATCCATCAACAGTTCTGTTGGCGTTGTAAAGAAGAAAGTCATGTAACAGCACACCTGGCTTTAGTGTTGTAGAATAGTGTTAGTGTTGCAGGGTGACTTTGATATGTCAGAAAAGCTAATTATGTCCCATCAAAGGACCGAAGAAATTGCCTTTTTTAATGAAAAGTATTTTATAGAGGGTGACAATGATCCTAGGCAAAGCAATAAAACTAGGTGTATAATTACATAAATTCTTTAAATTCTTATTAGACTTAGCTAATTGACATGTTACTGTCCAGTAATGTAGAAAAAAAAAACTGGTCAGACATAAATACCAGAACAATGGTTTTAGACTGTAGAGATACAGTCTAATCTAAAATTGAGTCTGTCTCTGTTTTTCTAAGTATACTCTCAATTTTTCCTTGACACATTTTTATAGCCATGCAAGTTCAATGTCATGTTGAAATAATAGTATAGAATATGTTTATAAGAATAAACTATTAGTGAACAAAATGAAAAGGCAACCTCAAAATGGGAGGAAGTATTTACAAACCATATATCTGATAAGGGCTTGATAGTAAAATATATAAATAATCCATGCAATTCAATAGTAAAACAAAAACAAAAACAAGCTGATTGAAAATTGGCAAAGGGCCTGAATAGACATTTTTCCAAAGAAGACATACAAATGGACAACAGCTACATGAAAAGATGTGCAACTTCACTAATCATCAGGGGAATGCAAATCAAAACTACAATAAGATACCACCTCACACCTGTTAAAACCGCTATAGTAAACAATACAAAAGTTAACAAGTATTGGCAAGGGTGTGGAGCAAAGGGAACTCTGTGCACTGTTGGAGGGAATGAAATTGGGACAGCCGTTATGGAAAACAGTACGGAGGGTCCTCAGAGGATTAAAAATAGAACTATCCTACAATCCAGCAATTTCACTTTTACGTATATCTGCAAAGGAAATGAAATTATTCATAGTAGCCAAGATATGGAATCACCCTAATTATCTCTTAAGGGATAAATCAATAAACCTGGTGTGAATATGTGTATAGTTACATCGTGTGTGTGTGTGTGTGTGTGTGTATTATACACAGTGAGATATTCATCCATAAAAAAGATGAAAATTTTGCCATTTACAACAACATGGATGAACCTGGAGGGCATTGTTTAAGTAAAATAAGCCAGACACAGAAAGACAAATGCTGTGTGATCTCACATGTGGAATCTAAAAGAGTGGAATCACAGAAGCAGGGAGTAGAATGCTGGTTAATACTGGTCAAAGAGTTAAAGTTTCAGTTATAAAATGCATAAGTTCTGGGGATGTAATGTACAGCATGGTTATTTTACTGTATGTACTGGTTTTTTACATGATTTATTATACTGTATTGTATACTGTAGATTGTCTAAGAGAGTTGAACTTACAAATTCCCACCAACACTGCCCCTCCTCCCCAAAAGGTGAGATGATGGATGGGTTAATTTGCTTGATTGTAGTAATAACTTCACAATGTATAGGTATATCAAATCATTACACTGTATACCTTAAGCATATACAATTTTCATTTGTTTGTTCTCTCAATAAAGCTGGAATAAAAAGACTTAAGCTATTATATATATGTAATATATATGCTCCTTAAAAACACAATATTCTTAGCTAAAGGTAATAAATTGTACAAATGTCTTCACACTTTTGATATGTGTGTACATATTGGAAATATATATACATACGAATTTAGGGGTTTTTTGTTTTTTTTTTTGAAGAGCCATATCAAGGGTGACTATGGCGTGACTCCTGCCATTCTGTATATAATGATTAGGAGCAGAACTTTTTATTGTTAGCTTTGACAGAATGCATGTGATTATTAGTGATGTCTTTTTTTAGAAAATTGTAAATTATAGGAATGCTGCACAGGAAGAAAGAAATGAAGCATACAGTAGTTATTTAGGTTTACAAGATTGACAATGATTTTTTTTTTCCTTTACAGAAGGTTCAGTACTTAAAGCAGAAAGCTGTAATTGTTGGTTGCTTTACATGCCCTTAGCTATTTGGGATGTAGAAAGATGTGCACTATAAATGTTTCACTCCTGCAATTGTCATCACTTCAGAGTGGTTCAATTATAGCTGTTTCATACAAAAGGTGGATGAAGAAAGGATTTCTGGCAGCATTCTATAATGATGACCATTCAATTTTTAAAAATTGCAAATGTGAAAGAGATGAACCCATGTTTGTTACTGGATGCTAGCATGGTGTCTGAAGCTTCCTGTTTCTGTATGTCAGACAGTAGTTCAAGCAGAGACAGGGCACCCAACAGAGTAGATGTGTTAAGGCTTGGTGTCAGAGAACTTCTCAGGACATGCTTAATCTATTTGGATTTATGATTGTGAGACAAAGACATTAATTAAGCCGGGTCATTGAGCTCATATATGTGAGTACAGGTAATCGGGCTGTGTTTCTCTCATTTAAGATGAACACATGTTCTGTGACACAGGCCATATCACTTCCCTCGCTGACTACCTTGTAATGCCATGGTCAGCTCTCCATGTGCTTAGGCAGTGACACTCCTGGAGGAAACCACTGTAAAAATGGATCATTCATAAAAATCTAGGTCAGAGCATTTCCTTGGGAACCAAATGCCTTAATGGGTTGAAAGGGCAGTGCAAGGTTCTAAAATAACTCTTGATTGCTCACATTGCATGTCCTCTGCAAATCTATTAAAGATGGTCTCTGATCAGCATTGAAAGATTGGGGAATTGAGTATTTGGTTGGAGGTGCTTTGGCGTGGATGCATATTCTTGTACCTAATCAATTTTCGTACTTACAGCTCATAGCTTGGTTCTGAAATTAGGTCTGCAGATCCTGGAGATCACTGGGCTTGTTCTTCTTGCCAATACCTTGTTGACTGGCCAGCAAAAGCCAGGTGCCAGATTCCCGCCAGGTTTGAATGAACTCTAACCGATGATCAGTAGAATTTCCGTGGGAAAGGAAGACAGGGTTCTTTTTACTTTGTTTTATTAAGTGTATAATAGCTAAGCATCCTTTTATATTCATCAGACACAATGTGACTGTTCTAAAGGGTTTACTTTTTTGATGTGTCTGGATTGTGTTTCTCCAGAGGAATAGATTGGATCCACGGCTTTCTTTTCCAGACTGCCAGCTTCTGATATGGGGAGGACTGCTCTATGGAATGGCCCCTTTCTTCTGAAAGATTCTTCTCACTGTTTCAAAGGAGCTGTCAAAGCCCGAGAAAAGAGAAGGTTCACTGTAGATGTTCTCTGAGAAAGCTAGGAAGTGTTGTTTGTTCTTCATCCTCATTTAGCATGTTGGAGTTGTCAGCTGTTCTCCATCTCTAGCTTGGCTGGTTGCCTGCTAGTTCCACATAGTACATAGCGGCTTGGAGTACAGCAGAGTGTGTGTGCAAAAGCCTAGTTATCTCGCAGAAATGCACAGCTGATGTGGGGCTGCACACAAATGACTTTCCCATGGACAGGATATGTGGTCTAACTACTTTAAAAAATTGCATAATCCTAGAGGGAGCCCTAGCTAACTAATGCAATAATTATCCAGGAGCGGAGCCAACATCCTGCGATTACATTAGAACAAACGTGCGGCAGTGTTTCTGTTTATGTATGTCTCTTGGCATCTTGAATTAATATTTGATCATATTTCATTAAGAACAAAAATAAGCCAGAGGAGCCTTGGATCATTGGAATTACCTGTTGTGTAAGGTTAGGAAATTTCTATGAAACTTCTTCCAGCTTGATGAAATAATGTCGTATTGCTGAAAACAGTTCATGTTTGCATCATAGTGAAGTAGAAGCTAGCATTTTATTGAGGTCTGGACTTTAGAAAGACATGACTGTATTAGATGTTATCTGTAGCTACTTCATTTTTTCTTTTTACAATTATTTTCATCTGTGTCAATGTAACATACGTTTCTCAAAGCTATAATACATAAATTAATTGATTAGTTTTTTTGGCTAACTACAGAGCAGATGAACCAGGTTCAGATTCTACAAGTTGGTAAACCTTAATTGGCAGCTGTTCCTTCAGAAGGATGCTGTATATTCCCTGCATAACTTTGGTTGTTATACATTGACAATGTAATTTTGTTTAATTAAATTAGCAAACTAGGACGATTCAAGCTTTTTTTCTTCCTCTTAGTCATGATTCACTCACCATTGTCATTTTTGAGTGGCTGGGGAACTTAGTTGTTTTAACTTGTATATCTCAATCTAGAAATAAGAAAAACTCTTGGACTTGGTCGCCAACAATAGTAGCAGGCTGATGCTAACTGAATGGGATACTTTCAAATGCCAGTTCTTGGTGAATTCCAGGCCAGGTTAGTAGCAAAGGGGATTGTTCAGAATGAGAACAAGTGTGTAACCAGGAGTCAAAAGCATTACTGTAATGGGCAGGCATAGCATAGTCTAGGCAACAGTCTTCCACTCGAGTTCTGCACTGTCCCTGAATCTTGAGTATGTTGAGGAGGTCAAAGCTTAGACCCAGGTCCCAAGAATTGGGCTGATGCTATGGTTTTCATTCTTCCAGGGCCCAGTGAATAGCTGACAGCCTGGAATGAAGCCTCCCTGAGGCACATGTTGGTATCAGGCATCCTTAGATTCACCTGCACTCTCCCTTTCCACTTCAGAGCAAGCACAGGCTCAGCTGCACTGAAGTCCGAAGCTGTGCACTACCTTTCGCTGCCTTTGGGACCCAATTGCTGGGGTTGGTTTTAGTTTTAAAATTTGCATTTTCAAAAAGCAATTTTGTAAATTATCCATGTTTAAAAATCAACACCGTTCCTCATCCTGGAAGTAGGACTCCAGTGAAAAATCTTGGTTATCTGCCAATACTTTAGTCCTATTACATGTGGGTATCACTAAATTTGGTGCTAAATTGCCCTAAATATTTTTTCCTAGATTGCATCTTTCATGAGGAGAAGAATCAGATAAACCTTTTATTATCCTTCTAAAATTTACCATGGTATTGGTTAACCTAGAAAAGTCCATAGACCACGTTACCACTGGGTTGATTTGTTTCCTGGCATATGGCTGATTACAAAATCTTTGTCTGTAGATTTCTGCTTTATTTACCTTTCTCCTTCATTCCTCACAAAGGATTGCTTAATGCGTTGGCAGTTAAACTCCTTGACAAAGCATCTGCATTGGAGGCTATAGATTGATTCTTTGGGCTCCAAACTAAGGATCCTGCTGCAAGATCTTTTCAATGCCAAGACCTTGGTTCAGAATCTTGTTATTCAAAGGGTGGTTTATGGACCACATGGGAACATCTGGGAGCTTATTTGAAATGCAAAATTGTACCTCTCCTTTCAGTCACTGACTTAGAAGACTTTCTCCAGAGATTCAAAACAGCTGTAATAGAACCTTAGAGAGTTAACTTTCAGTATCATAAAATATCATTCAGGCGTTTGGGAGTCCTGGAGGAATTTGGGGGATTATTCCAATCCCATCCTTTGTATATCTTTACTGAGAACAACTTTTAGACTTTCCTATGAACAGAACTGAGCTTCCATTATTCTTGTAAAGACACCTGTAGTTCACATCTAGAAAGTATTCCTTAATTTTCTCCAATCTGTTTGGAATATCATGTAGATTAAGAATTTTGTGTTTTCCCAGTATCTTGGGAAATGCTAGTAAAAATGTTTCCAAATGGTTGTTGAATTACCTTTGTTGTCCTCAGTCACTCTTTCTTATGTTGGTGTTGTGAATAGTGGGGAAAGTACTGGCTTTAGAACCAAAGGAAACTGGGTTTAAATTCTGATTTCACCACTTGTTAAAACTATGCAGACTTGAATAAATTATTTAATCTCTCTGAACTTCAGTATCCTCAACTGTAAAATGGGAAGGTGAGACCAACTGTTTACAATCTCTTTGCTTTACTTTGGTTAAATACTAAGGAAGGATTTGAGATGATCTATATAGCATGTATCCAAGCAATGTATCCAAGCAATAGTAGAAATCATCACCATCATCATCATCATCTCCTTCTCATTCCTCTCATCATTCTCACCAACACTTAGGATCTCCAGTGGTAACTATGTTAATGTTTTATTTTCCAAATGTTGTTGAAACCTAAATTGCTGTTCAGTGTTTTATTTTTTATAATTAGTGTGTATTCTGTATTCAGTGCATGAACCATATTTTCTTTGTGGGAGTAATACAAGGTAGTAGCTACTTATTCAGTTTCTTCCAGGGCCAAAAGTTATGCTTCTCAACTTTGGATTATGGGAGGTAGAAGGTATCTAAGTCCTAGATACACTTAGTCCTTGAGGACCACTGAAATGAGGTTGTTTCTGATAGTCAAGGGCTGATGGGGTGGAAATATGATTATGTTGACAAATTTGAAATGCAACTGTTGAAATAAATGAAACAGGTCTACCTTAAGGATAAATAAAGGAATATATCTATATTTTGATTATTTTGTAAATAGAATTGTGGCTTTGTAACCAATAGAGTGGATTTTTTTAACCTTATATATATTTTTCCCTAAAGAAATAATGAAACTATAAACAGAATAGAAAATTTCCTACTGGTAATAGCAAAATGTTCTTTACAAGCATAAAGCAATTGCATTTGTAAGTGTGTGCATAAATTTTTCTTTAGAGAGAACTAATATTTATTGAACACCATTTATCCTAGCCATGGTACATGTTAGTTTCATCTTTATGAAAGTCCTGTGAGATAAATTGTGTTATTCATATTTCAAAGATAAGAAAATAGTCTCAAAGAGTAGTAAACTGGAACTTCATTCAAGATTGATGCTTTTTCCACTTAGAGATTTAGTGTTAAAAAGAATGTTTGGGGGAAAAATGAATGTTGAGATTGGAGACAGAGTTTACTGAACCTAATTATTAATTGTGAAGAACATACTATAATGTCTCTCAGGAATATTGATGGTTGCATATGTGCCTAATTTCAAATTTGAATTGTGAACACCTTGAAGATTCAGTGACTCTAGTTTTATATCTCAGGTAGAGCCGGGCATCCTTTGTAGCTGTTCAAAGAAATGTTTGTGGCCTGATGCTGCATGAGCCACACATGGCTCCTCAGAACTGTCTTTGACCTGTAGACAGTTTCTCAGCATCAGCAGAATAATTCACTTCTCCCACAGTTCATTGGCTAAGATGTTAATGTGCCCTTGGACATCTTCAAAGAGGAGTTAAATTGCAAACTCACTTCTCCATAGTTTTCTTCTATGGAAATTGTGAATTCATTTATTAACAGAGCAATGTTGAGGCTTTATAATATACTCCTTGAAACTATCTGAAAGCCTTTAATTTTGTTTACAGAACCTACAAAGCTTTGGCCAAACAGGCACAACTACCAAAGAAGACAAGGCTCGGTCATCCAATGCGAATTGCCTGGGTGGGTTGATGACACCCTCACATAGGGATTGGGAAGACAAGTCTTAACCTTGGGCTTTTCCAGAAACCAAAGTAAAAAATTAAGTTCTTTGTTCTCAACCTGTTTTTATGAGTTCCTGTCATAAATCATGCCATTGTAGCGTGAGCATTTGACCCTCATTATGAGACATCAGAGAGCTGTCACCATTGCTCTAGTGCCAGTGTCTCCGGTAAAAATTAGAAATGCTCTGAGATTTCACTTGGTGAATTCCTGGGTGTTGCCTGCCAGGGCTCTGGGTCTTGATGGTTTATGAATTTTCCTTCAGCCTGTGTATTTCTATCACACTTGACAGTTCTGATTAATGGTCCTTAGGCTGCATACTAGTTTTTTACCAAAGGAAAAGACTTGATATTATTAAGCAGGGCCTGCTTGGATTTGCTTTGGGGATGTAGGAAAGGGAAATTAAAAATATTTGAAATTGGTGTCTAGGCAACATAGGAAATCATACAAACAAATACAATCAATGTTATCTCTTCAATGCCAGGCAAGCCTCATGACAACGATTGGGTTCATTCTAAACGGACGGGAACTGTGGAACGGTAGATGTCTTTTGTGGACTGAGAATAACATGGAGATGAGGATGCTTGGGGACTCTTGTCCTTTGAGGGATAGGCAGACAGTTGGTCTGTTTAATATCGGGGTGTCACACAAAGGCATTTTATTTTAGTTGCGACTTTAGCCTAATGACTGACTGCCTCACAGTCAGTACTGGTGTCTGGCAGGCAGTTGAGGCATTTTCCGCTGCCTGCAGGGTATGTAAGTATCATCACACTAAACATCTTATGCAGCAAGCACACTGAGGCATTTGGGCATTATTTTTAAAAATCGGTTTTCAGTTTCATCTGTTCAAAGATAAGGTAAACTGGATCTCTCCGGTTCCTTTGTCTTTTGTTTAGGGAAAGTTATCTGTTCAATTGAGATGAATAGTAATTGGGTTATATGACTGTAATTCATTTATTAACAGAGCAATAGAATCCACAGTAGTGTGTTTCCATCTTAGAACCCACAAATTACCAATTAAACACAATCTTCTGTTCTAAAACAATGTGATTATTTTTATTTAAGCCTATTTTGGAAGCTGAGTCACCCGCCGCCTGCATATATCTTTGTTTAAAAAGCATTAGTGGAATATTACTGAAGCCGAAGCCATTACTTGTTTGTGATTTAGGGGGTAAATGGTAATAGCTTTTCACCCAGACAAAGCCCGACCACGTTTGGGATGCTGCTTCTGCTTGGTGCCTAGTTACAGCAAGTTTTAAAAGCAGCACACACAGGAAATTATACCCATTTAAAAATAAAATTAATTTATTTGAGAATGGTGGTAAACTGCTCTATAAATCCAGAGAAGGCCAGACTTCTATAGATGAGAATGCTGTTTGCTTTGATTCAGCAATATTGATTGAGTACTATTCTTTACTGGGCTCCATTTCATTCCCTTTGGGAGTTTCAGCAAATTTAAAATCCCATCCCTGCCCTCCAACTGAAGACAGAATAACTGTAGACATAACATGAACTCATACGAAAAGCTAAATAGCAATCGTGGGCAACTCTACAAGAGGCGTAAGACAGGGTAGCATTTGTTTCAGCCATAAAGGTTGGCAGGATGTGGGTGTCCTGAGTTTAGGACAAAAAGTTCACTGCCGATTTGAGTCGCCTGAGAAGTTGTCAGAGACGTGGTGAGATATGAGCTGATCTCCAGGAATATGTGGGAACTTAAGGCCCCCACGTTCCTACTAGAAGGGATGGTATAGGAGGATGGTATGGGAAGGGCAGAGACGTGCATGGCATCGTCACCAGAGAGAGCTGAGAAGCAGGAGGGTAATGAGGGGGCTGGAGCAAAAGGGCAGAAGCAGCGGGCTGTTTGACAGGAGCTCTGGTTGTGAAGGGAGGAGCGTTTAGAGGGTTGAAAACCCATGCTTTTCTGGACATTCGCATTGATATATCCCCTAAGCATCGGTAGATGTGTAATGAGATTCATCAACAATAAGACTGAGGGTGAGGATGCAGTCTTGATGCCTTCCCAGACTAGGGAATTGGGTTGCTAGGGCCAGTGACCAAGATATCTTTCCAGGAGAGGAGAGGAGAGGAGAGGAGAGGAGAGGAGGGGAGAGGAGGGGAGGGGAGGGGAGGGGAGGGGAGAGGAGGGGAGGGGAGGGGAGGGGAGGGGAGGGGAGGGGAGGGGAGGGGAGAGGAGGAGAGGAAAGGGGAGTCAGAAAGCAGAAGAGAAAAGGACTGTGTTTCACAGCAGAAGGGAAGATAAGGCCTTGAAGTCAGTGTCAACAGAGACATAAATATATTAGAAGCTGTGGAGGTGCCAAGATGAGGAGGTCTGAGAAAATCTATTGATCATGACAGTGGAAACCTTTGAGAATCCAGTAAAAACTAGTAAGAAACAAAGAATGTAGTTGGCTTAAGAGAATAGAAGGATGTTTGGTGAAACATTAAGACTGGTAGAGTCTATAAGTAAAAAGATTATAAATGATCATTTTAAAAGGCTGTTTATCTCCCAGATAAGCAGAGACAGAAGTACAATAGCAGGTGCAAATGAAAGGGTGGGATAAGTAGATGTCACATCATGGGGCCCTCTGAGGTCAATTAAAGACACAAAAGGGTTTGACAGTGACTCAGGCAGTTTCTTGTCTTTCTACCACATTTAAAGGAGTTGTTGATCTTCCTCAATGGGCAGTGCCAACTACATAATTTGCAAGGCACAGTATAAAGTGAAAATGCAAGCACATTGTTCAGAACTTGCTAAGATGTTAAGAAATTCTGGACACAACAACAACCAAGCATTAAACCACACAGAGCCGGGGCTCTGACTGCTGGGTTGTGTGCCTGCGAAGGGGTGGTGGGCCTGCAAAACTAGCCCTGGATATGGAGCTGTTCAAGGCCTGCAAGAGGGCAGGAACCACTCTGTCACCTTAAGAAAAAGTGCCCTAGCCGGTTTGGCTCATTGGATAGAGCGTCAGCCTGCAGACTGAAGGGTCCTGGGCTCGATTCTGGTCAAGGGCATATGCCTGGGTTGCGGGTTTGATCCCTAATGGGCATGCAGGAAATAGCCAATCAATGATTCTCTCTCATCATTGATGTTTCTATTTCTCTCTTCCTCTCCCTTCCTCTCTGAAATCAATAAAAATATATTAAAAATTAAAAAAATAAAAATAAGCCCTAGCTGGTTTGGCTCAGTGGATAGAGCATCAACCTGCAGACTGAAGAGTCCCAGGTTCCATTCTGGCCAAGTGCCCAGGTTGTGGGCTCGATCCCCAGTAGGGGGCGTGCAGGAGGCAGCTGATCGATGATTCTCTCTCATCATTGATGTTTCTATCTCTCTCTCCCTTTCCCTTCCTCTCTGAAATCAATAAAGAAATATATATATATAAATAAGTAAAGAAAAAAATACAACATGATGCAAAGTATCCTGAACATTTGAACAAACTGAATATTATTGACTAAAGTTCACTCATGATGTCAAAGGATTTCCACCAGCCTCAGATGTGAGGAGGGATACCTCTGATAGTCACTTACAGCGTCAACATACTCTTAATTGTTTCCCATTTAGTCTACCATTGGTCCCACAAAACAGGCAGGGAAGGTGAAGAGAAAATGGATGTGTGAGGGCTCTTTCAGAGTGAAACAACTGAAAGTGTTACCCCAGTAAACCAGGGAACTGTTTTTGTGGTAGCCCTGCTTCTTCTAACCAGCTACCCAAATGGCTGATTCTAAAACCATCTGAGTGATGGGGCCTCTTTTTTCTTCTTGTGGAATGAGATGTGGAGTGTTGTTTTTGCAGAGGTTTAATTTCACTCGTGGTGTGTAGTCTCAAGGGCGGTTGGTTTTATTGCAGCTGAGGGCAGGGGTTACTGTGTTCCCTCTGCCTTTCCCACGTGCGGCTGCTGGGCCGCACTCACCACACCTCGGTCCACGTGGCTCCCAGCTGGCAGGCGGGTGCTCCCGGACTGAGTCAGCAGCCCACGCATGTGCGGAAGGTATGCTTCGGTCCAGCCCCGCAGATAGTGGTCATTTCACCAATCTTTATGGAATAAATAAATGGGGAAGCTTGGCTTCACTTGATGTTTTATTCATCAGTGTCTTTTCAGCAGAAGATGACAGAGCACAGAATAGCCTGATAGTACTGGGAGCTCTTCTGCTTTCTAGCAGTAGGAGAAATTCATTTTCTGCTGCTGGGCAGGAAGTTTTACTTGCCTCCCCATCCAACAGTAGGGATAGATATACATTGGTGAAATGTAAGCGTTTGGCCAAACTGTGTGTGCATTTATTAAATTCAGTGGGTAATTATTTAAAGGATCACTATGTTAATGGATTTCCCATGTTTGGGGCACTATCATTGATTTCCCCCCCCTCATTGTCTTTGTCTGAGGATTTAGCTTATAAATGAAATTAGCTGAAGAGGGGCCAGGAGACATTCTTAACTGAGAGCGTCACCCAGTGACAAGGGAGATAGATATGCACCCGGCCCAGGGCCTGCCAGCTACCGTGAGGCAGGGGTGTCCCTGCCCGCCCCCGCCCCTCCCCTCCTCCCGCGCTCATTTTTATTAAGTGATAGCACGTTTTGCTGCAGCTACTACAGCATCTTTGCTGTCTGGAGGATTAGAATGTCTGATGCGGATGTTGTTTTGGACCTAAAACAACTGTGACACTGATCCTTTTCACGGGGCAAGAGATATTCTCTCCTGCCATCTTCCACGGCCTGCACGAGGCTATGCTGGGAATCTGTATCTAATTACCTGTGCAGCTAATTGCCTCTGCCATGTTAAGCAGCAGCGGTAATCTCATTTCCCTTTCAAGTCCATTTTATGGCATCAAACTGTATTATATTCCCCTTTTAATGGCTGCTGACAAAATTACAGCAGCACCGCCCCGGACCCCACGAGGAATGGGCCCGTCCAAGTCCGCGGCACAGCTGCACCTTGCACGTTTCCTGCCGGTTCCTTTGGTGTGTGCGTGTGCGTTTCCAGTGTGTTATTAAACACCTATGTATCTGAATCCTTTCCCCATAGCGCCATTTGTTTGATTAGCATTACGATACTGTGACAAGACACTATATCAGTAGTAATCGATCTGATTAGCATGGAGATGATATGAACACAGATTGTATTGATGTTTAATAGCGCAGGCTCCCAGGTGCTGTAAACACTACGGGTGGATTTGTATGCTGCTTGCACGGTCTCCGTAATGAAGACAGCAACCGCAGCAGGTTTTCGAGCTCGGTGATTTATTTTCTGCCAAGTGCCACAGTGGGCCCCGCGTAGGATGTGGCACTCCCGCGCGGGATCCGCACCAAATGTTTTAATCAGTGTTCAGAATAACACAAATACTTGCACGGGGTAGATTCTAATCTGGCTTTATTAAGAGGTACTTGCAGCACTGCGGTAAAATGCGTACTGCAGCCTCATTGAAACCCAGCCACCTTCCCTGCACTATATCCTCGCGTGACTTTATTATTATAATGCATGCTGTTTTTTTTAAAAAAAAGACCTGCCAGAGTTTTGCGCCCACGACTGCTTCCCAGTCACACCTTAATCAAGCTTCAAATTTAGCTGTTTTCACTTTGATTAATTTTTTGCTAAAGATCACTTACTGATCTGGAATCTGCCGGAGAAGGGAGATCAGCGGGGGCAGTGTTTGGGAGCTGGCTCTTGGCAGCGCGTGATGAAGGAAGGGAGACTGCAAGGAGCATTGTGTGTGAATTGATGAGCCTTCGCTGGCTACAGGAGAGAGAGGACATTCCTAGAAAAAGATCTGGCTTTGACTCCGGGCATCCATCCTGCTGTCTACCTGCTTCTGTAAACACTTTCTGTGAACTAATAGAAGGGGAGGCCAGGAGATTGCTTTCCTTTTGTTGAGGAGAGAAAACATTTGGAATTTAGAGATTTTCTAATTTCATATTTATACCACCTTGTGGATTTCTAAAATTCCTATAAAGATCATAATATATAGCAAAAGAAAAATGGAAGGTATGAGTAGAAGACCTGAAACACATTTCTAAGAATTTTGTCACCACCCTCATGTATGGGCATATGTATGCTTGTACATATACACATACATTAGATACATATGTGTGCAATTCATACATACTTGCACACTTGTGTGTACTTTTG
Organism: Eptesicus fuscus; assembly: GCF_027574615.1. Taxonomy (NCBI): domain Eukaryota; kingdom Metazoa; phylum Chordata; class Mammalia; order Chiroptera; family Vespertilionidae; genus Eptesicus; species Eptesicus fuscus. The sequence continues at coordinate 82,317,347 of NC_072483.1, read as the reverse complement.
GGTGTATTGCATTCACTTATAGTTCTCCTGGCATGCTGTGATGCTGTGGTATTTTGGTCTCTACTTCCCATTCCCATCTCCTTTATTTCCATCTCTCTTATCTACATAGACACCTAGATCAGAGCCAAAAGCAATTGCTTATTTCTACAATTGACTTTTCTCACCCTGGCTGGTGTGGCTCAGTTGGTTGGAGGGTTATCTCAAGCACTGGAAGGTGACAGTCCATTCCAGGTCAGGGCACATACATAGATTGTCATTCAATCCCTGGAGCTTTATGGGACAACCAAAGGAGGTTTCTCTCCTCCCTCCCTCCCTCCCTCCCTCCCTCCCTTCTTCTCTAAAATGAATAAAAATATTAAAATGGACTTTTCTCACTCATCCTTTTGGGCCTCTCAGTATGTTGTTGTTTTATTTGCCTTGGACTGTTCTCTCCCCGTGTCACCACCATACGTGAAGAGCTATGGTTTGCCAGCCAGTGCTCAGCTCTAAGTCTCCCCTTTGGAGAGTGTTCCTGACCTTGCCCAGCCTCCAGCCTTCAGCAGGTAGGAGTGCCTTCCCCTGAGCACTCCCAGTGCCTGTACATGACTTCCTCCTGTTATAGCACTTCTGACCCTGCATTTATATGCCCACGCCTGTCTGCCTTGCAATGACGAGTCCTTGAAGGCAGTAATTAATAATTACATGTCGGTGGACATGGAAACTAGTGAAATGCTTTCCTTTATTTTTTATTTAACACATATGCATTGGCTACAGTTAAACTAATATATAACACATGGCGATATGTGGGTAGGGAGAGCCAGAGGGGCCAGGGTAGGATGGAAAATACTGTGTTAGGTGGGGTGAAGAGGAAGGCCTCACTGAGAAGGTGCAGTCCAGGCGACAAGAACAGTGAGTGCAAAGGCCCTGAGGCTGCAGCCTGCTTGGTGTCTTGCAGCAGAGGGAGCAAGGGAACATCTGGGGCTGGAGCTGAGTGTGAAGAAGGAGGGTGGGATCAGGTGAGGTCAGGTAAGTGCGGGAGGAAAGGTGGATCTTCAGAGCATTGTAGCACAGTAAGGACCTGGGCTTTTACACGGAATAAATTGGAGAGTCATTGATTAGACGGGAGGGTTTTGAGCAGAAGTGAAATCACCTGATATATCATGGCAGCTACAGGATCACTCTGGCTGCTGTACTGAGAATCGATGACGGGGAGATAGGGTGACTAGTGAGGCGGTAAGAACTAAGGTGGGAGATGTCAATGGCTTGAACCAGGATGACATCAGTGGCAGTGAAGATATATAATCAGACCCAGGGTATATTTTGAAGACAGCCTCCACAGGATTTAATGACGGATTATATGTGGGGACAGGAGAAGAAGAAACAAAGTTCTAAGAGTTTGTCTCTGTAACTGTAGGAAAGGAGTATCTTTTCATTGAGCTGGGGAAGACTGGTTGAGGTGACCAGGGTTGGGGAGGGGAGAATTTGTAAGTTCTTATTGTATGTGTTTAGTTGGAGATAGTCATTATACATCTAGGCAAAAGACCATTCCACAGATAGTTATAAAAGACTGAAGTTATAGAAAAGATCCATATGAAGACATAAAAGTGATTATTTCAGCATAGAAAGAGTTTATTAATGAGACTGGATGACACCCCATAGCAGTGGTTCTCAATCTTTCTAATGTTGCAACCCTTTAATACAGTTCCTCATGTTGTGGTGACCCCCAACCATACAATTATTTTCGTTGCTACTTCATAACTGTAATTGTGCTACTGTTAATGAATCGTAATGTAAATATCTGGGTTTTCCGATGGTCTTAGGCGACCCTGTAGAGCCTAAGACCATCAAAAAACCCAGATATTTACATTACGATTCATTAACAGTAGCAAAATTACAGTTATGAAGTAGCAACGAAAATAATTGTATGGTTGGGGGTCACCACAACATGAGGAACTGTATTAAAGGGTCACGGCATTAGAAAGGTTGAGAACCACTGCCCTATAGGAAGAGACTGGAGGTCTCTGACGTGGCCCAGGGCCATTCAAATGTCTGAATCTAGGAGAAAGGTTGGGAAAACGGAGGACCTGGGACAGGAGGAAAATCAGAGCATTGGGTTCCTGGCAGCCAAGGGAAAAGCACATTCAAGGAGAAAGTGATCAACTGTGTAAAGTAAGAGGAGGACTGAGAAGTGGCAACTTGTAAGTCACAGGTCACCTGGGAGAGCTGGCTCGGTGACATGGGGAGGACAGCAGTGGGGCGGTTAGGAGAGCCAGGCTTTGGGAGGAGTAGAGAATAGAGAAATGGGAATGTACCTGGAGAGAAATACAGGGTCAAAGGAGCGATATTGATAAGTGACTAAATAAATGGTATTTGTACAACAGATCAATAAATGAGCAAATGAACATACTTAAAGATTCCAAAGCTGTGCTACCTAAAAGAAATAGCATGTGAACCATATGTGTAGTTTTAACTTTTCTAGTAGCCACATTAAAATGTAAAAAGAAAAAGGCCAAATTCATTTTCATAATCTTTTTTTTATTTCACTATATACAAAAGTAATATAAAGATTATTGAGAAAATTAATGCTCTCTTTTTATGCTAGTCTTCACAATTCAACTATTTTACATACAGGGTGGGGCAAAAGTGGGTTTACAGTTGTGAGTATGCGAATCAGAGTATATTCATGTTTCATCGTTATTAATTCTCGTATTCTTTTCCATACAAACAACTGTGAACCTACTTTTGCCCCACCCCGTATGTAGCACTTTTCAATGCAGGGCAACCACATTACAAGTGCTCAGCAGCCACGTGTGGCTAGAGTCCACCATCCTCAAAAACCAGAAAGAGTTATTGTTAAGAGTGAAGTAGAATAATTTTTATTAAGTTATAGTATGTATTCCAGCTATATAATATCTACCAATTAATGGAAAGTGAATAAAATGCAGTATTGAGTTTGTTGCATTCATATTACATCAGCAGAAAACTATTTTAACTAGAAGATACACTTGTCTTCATCTGTGTAGACAAGATAAAGACACTTGGTACACTTTATCTTAAACTTTTTATTTTAATAAAATAAAAATGTTAATTACCATTTTAACCATGTGGTTGCAGTGAAATTTAAAATGGGTTTAATGTTATTTTATAAAGTTTTGGGTGATTTAAAGGGCATTGAGGGTTTTTTTGATGAATTATACATGTTGGTACTCAGAGATTAATGGTGTCCTTTGCAAAGAATGTGTGTATTCTACTTGAATCTGTTGAAATTGTAGTAATGAAATTGCATTTTTGCAAGGTTGTATGTTATATAGACATTTTCTTTAAACAAATAGTTTGAGGTGAGGAAAAACAGAAGAGAGTGCGAACCAGGGTTGGAATAACCTGAAACTCATTTGTTAGGACGACGATAGAAGTAAGGTGAGGTCCATGTTATGGTCACAGCATTTTTATTTTTATTTTTCCACTTAACTTTCTGTCCATGGACAAGTCAAGCATCCCTGCCTCAGTTTCCTCATTAAAAGGAGGAAATGGACTAAATTCTCCTTAGGATACACAATTCTGTGATTCTCTGAAATGGAGGTGGTTACAGTAAATTGCAGGCCTATAGTAAATGGTAACTGTTGGTTACAAATGGTTTGCACTGAATGATGAAAGTATGAAATAAAGAAATAAACATTGTAAAATGCTGCTTGGAGGCCAGCCCTGGGTTGTGTTATTGGCATGTCAGCAATACACATTTAAAGCGAATTTCATGAAAACTAATTCCTCAGATTTTTTTTCAGATTTTAAAGGTATTACATATATTTATAAACTACATAGATAAAATAAGATATTGAAAATAATGTCCTGCAAACAACAATAAAAGAATGATTTTGGTTCATAAAAGGAGGGATTATAAAAAAGAATAAACTTTATTTGGAAATAAAACTAAATTTGCTATAAAGATAATACGGTCTTTTTTTTTTTTAAGGTAGAGATGGACTGACTTAAAAAGGTTTGGAATAAATATATATTTTTTGAAAAGTAGAAGATTAAGGAGAAAGATTTTAAAAAATATATAATTCAATGTACATATAACTATGTGAAGAGAAGGATGTGTAAGTGTGAATATCTGTTAAATCATAATGTTATAGCCCAGCCAAAGTATTTAAATGCTCTCTATGACTGAGATGACTTAAATTTACATTTGTTTATTCTACAAACATTCATAATGCCATGTGGTATTTTGGCAATAAAAGTTAAGAAAAATACATTATTCTTGCATTCAATTCTTTACTAAAAATTTACTGTCTTACTGATGAAGTAAACATATTCAAACTTAGTGAATTACAAAAGAACTAATATTAACTGATTCATTGTGCTTTATCTCCAGGGTATTTTAGTCTCTTTAATCAGATTCTACGTAGATATAATCCATTATCTCTTTATCTCTGTTTAAGCTCAGTTCTGACAGCTTTTTGACTGTAGGAAGTAAAAATATGAACACAAGAGAAAGCAGTGGGAAAGGAGTTAGAAATACTTCAAGTGAATCATGCTTCTTAAGCATATGGGGGCCCAGTGCAAGGATTACCACCTATCTTTTTTTTTTTTCTTCTAATTTTTATTTTTGTAAACAGTATCTGAAAAGGTAGACAGGGCACAAAGAAAGAACAGGACTGTTGATTTACCTAAACAGTATTTAGTCCTCCTCCATGAAATTTGAGCATAATTTCCTTATGACCTTTCTTCAACTTGGGTTTGGAAATATACAGTGTCTCTGCTCAGATGTGCTTGAACCAAACATTTTCTCTGTGTGACCTGTGACCCTCACTGTCTTACATGCTTGTTTATTCTGTGAACTGGGATTCTGCAAATGCTGGCTGCTGCCATTATTATCCGTGACTCTACTTTGGGATAATTAGTAAATGAGACAATGAGAGGTTAGGTTTTGCAACGGAGGGTAGATTAGATGTCAGCGAAGTTTGGTATTTGGGGATGAAAGCAATAGTGAAAGTAAATGGAGGTAAGTGAAAGTTGGTTTTGGCCTCCCAGTTGAGACCCATCTCCTTCCTGGATATTCACTAAGGGTGGTTTACTGCACATTGATGAGGGTAAGCCAAGGGCTCTGGGGCTAGGCCGGCTGGGCACCTCTCTCAATGGTGGCAACTTGGGTACTTTTATCCAATCCATCTAAAATTTAGTTATATGTGTGAAATAGAGATAACCTTTAAAACTATACCATAGAGATTTGAAAGGACAAATTAAAATCACATATGTAAATCCCTTTATACAGTTCCTAGCAGAGTGTAAGAGTTTGATAAATGTTGACAAATAAAATCATCATCAATATTCTGTTATTATTATTTGTACTATGCAAGAACAATGCAATTCAAGAGTTAGTTATGCAGGCATAAATACAATTCTGGAGTCTTATTAATTAGGAAGGTAGTTGAGAAATATCTACTCAGTCGGGTCTAGTACATTAAATGAAGGTTTTCTAAAGCTTTAACCATTGTTAATGTCCTTGTTACTGGAGTCTCTGAGACTGAGGCTGAGCCTAATTGTTTGGAGGTCATAGCATAAGAAAGGCTTTGAACTTGTGTCTAAAAGCAAAAATCGCTGCCTGGTAGGCATATAATCTGAATACATCAAAATGAGCATATTAGTAGTTAATTGCATCTGTAGGGAAGAGAGAGGTTGAAAAGATTTTAACAAGTGAAGAATGATAAAAGGAAACTAATGTGTATTACTCAGTATTAACATGTTCAGTGTTGTGTCATGCACATTCTTTTCCAGTGTTGTTTTTTTTCATTGTAGTTTCATTTGCATAAATATTTTTAAGAAGTAAATTTATAAGATTTTTTTACAAGTTTATTAGTAGTTTTCGTTCTCCCAGCCTTGTTTTTGCTATAGGGCTTAGACATATCAGGAAAATACGTGGACTTAGGAGGAACTGCTGTATTTGTGCCTTTCTTTATTAGAAGATTCTCATTTAGACTTTAGTGAAAGTGCCTTCAATCAAAATTTTTGAGGACAAAGCATTGGTAAAAGTTGGTAAAAAATAAAGTTCATTTATTTTAGGCTGTAGGCTATGATAAACATAGCACTGTCAGACCTTTAGTTACCACAGGAGAAATGACATAACTGAAAGAAGGGGTCAATAGGCTATATCCTAAAACTCTGATTTGTTTTTATAATTAAACTTTTTTTGGAGATAATTATGGCTTCACATGTGGTTATAAGGAACAATACAGAAAGACCCTGTGCACACTTTACTGAGTTTCGTCCAATGATGATATCTTGCAAAGCTATAGTACAGTATCATAACCAGGATTTTGACATAGATATAGTCAAGGTACAGAACAGTTCCATCAGCACAATAAATTGTTTTTAAAAACTCTGATTTTTTGATGGCTAAGTCACCTCAAAGGGATCAACCTAATACTGAACTTCCTTCAAAGAAGCAAGCCAAATTTTTACCCAAAGAACATTGATCATTAGCTTCTGCCTCTTAATTGGAATGTTGTGGCAGTCAATCAAGCCACAGCCACCAGTAGAGAACAAAAGACTGTTTCTAATACCCCTTTAAAGTCATAGGAACCCAAATCTGGTGATTGAGTCAACAATTAAAAGGTTTCTATAGATATTAAAAGGACCAAAGGAAAAACTTAACTGAAAACCATTGACCAGCATGGAATGATAAGGGATTTTGGAAACAGTAAAATGACTGCACAAAATTGTGAATGTACTCAATGCCACAGAATTGTACACTTAAAAATGGTTAAAATGGTAAATTTTATGTTAAGAATATTTTATCATAATAAAAACCACTGAGCAAGCAAACAACAACAACAAAAAAGACATTCACAATTTCTTGTCTTTCAGCTGCAATTCAGAAGCTTTATTTTATTTTATTTATTTTTTTTAATGGAATGTTATTGGCATCTTTATTTATAATATTCCAACAACCAAGATAATGCAAATGAACCTCAGCAAAAAGATGGATAAATAAATTGTGGTATATGCACACAATAAAATATGGTGAAATAATATAAAAGAACTTCGACAGCAAGCATATGTTGAGTAAAAGAATTCAGAAACAAAAGAAAGCATACTGAACAATCCCATTTACATAATAGTCAAGGACTAGCAAACCAAATAGGGCAACAGGGCTATGATGGAGGTGACTTGTGGGTGGATATTGACTGTGAGAAGAAGGCATGATGAAGCATTTGGGTGGTGAAAATATGCTATGCCTGGATCTAGGTGTTGGGATAAAATAGTCTACTTGTAGTTTTGAGTATCTATATTTAAAATGAGGAAAGTTGTGATTCTTTTAGCTTACCTTCTAGAGTTGAAAAACACTTGGGTCATAAGAGATGAAACAGAAGTTTTAGTTTAAACCAATTAACAACTTGAATAAAATGTGCCTTTCTTATTACTCAAGGGTGATGTAAGTGTAAATATCGCGTTCCTATTTATAATGAGCCCAATGGCTAAAATTTGGTATTTGAGCAACAAGCTTCTAGACATATTTTTTTAATGTCCATGATTTTCTATCTTATGTGTGTGCTGATATTTTATTTCACATAGTCATAAAATGTCCAAAACCATTATAAAGGGCTAAGATGTGTCTATTTCTTTGAAAACTAACAACTTTGTTTATATTGATTTTTAAAAAAAATATGGTTTTATTGATTTCAGAGAGGAGGAGAAGGAGAGAGAGATAGAAACATCAATGATGAGAGAGAATCATTGATGGGCTGCCTCCTGCATGCCCCATACTGGGGATTGAGCCTGTAAACCCAGGCATGTGCCCTGCCCAGGAATTGAATGGTGACCTCCTGGTTCATAGGTTGATGCTCAGCCATTGAGCCACACCAGCTGGGCTATTGATATTTTCTTGATGCTATGAATTCCATATGCTAAGGCTACTGTAACATTTGCAAAGAGAAGCCTTCCTAATTGGCTCACAAATTTTCTGTTCTTTAATTTCCTGAAAAATTTCCTCATTTTCTTGTTATTGATCTGAAATAAAATGAAGAATAAATATAATTCTGATTATCTTCATCTCTTCCTCTCTACCTTTTCATTAAAAAGGCAATCATTGCAGTGGCCTTTCATATGTAAATCTTATCTTGCCTCTAACCATTATTGAGCTTTATAGAAGCTAAAACTTTAAAAACCTGTGGCAAATAGAGGAGATTTACAGAGCTATATTTACAGTCTCTATAGAACATTCTTTTAAAATAGGTGACTCACCTCGACTCAATGCTGAGATTATTCATTGTGCTGGCAGTGTATAATTATCGGCTACTGTTTGTAATTTCTCTGTGCTAAAGTATCCCATTTGCTATTGAATGCCACTTGAAAGAACATCATTGATCTGTACCACACGTAAGGGTTTTGAAATCCTCCCATCAGAGGGTATTGCACCCTCACAATAAAAGTGGCTCTCATTTTTTTTTTTTTTTTGCAATCAACTGCTTTGTAGTTCTTTAAGTTCAATTCAGTACTACCCTTTGTTAAAATTTTTTAAAGTCTTTATTGCTTTCTTTTGTTAAATTGTCCCTGCATGGTTCATCTTCTAAGATAATTTTACTAATTAAAATAATTTAGCTTTATCACGACCCAGTCAATGGATGTTATAATACCTATAATCATTATTAGACATGTTAATTCAAATATTGACCCTTACCACCATTAACTGTTGTGATGGAGGCCTAGCCGTGGACTTAATTTGGCTATTTATTTATTTTATTTTGCTTAACTTGTTAATAATACACCTCTGGTACCCATTGCTAACCTAGAGGTTATTTTCATTCATAGCCTCTTTGAAAGAACTTTATCAAGTATCTTTGGAATTTTGTATAATTCAAATCCTATGTGTAACCCTTTCTTTTATTTATATTCATTTTACTCATCTCTTAGTTGACAGGCACATTTTTTACCATCAGGTTATACTCATCTATAAATTATAATTATAGTAATTGCTTTAATTTCTACTCATTTTTCAGAAATCCTGAAATGTCTTCAAAAGGTTTTTATTATTTTTTAATGTTATTAATATAGGGATGTTAATCTATGAGTCTGTTTCTGTTTTGGTTGTTTCTCTATATATTCTTTAGATTCCACATATATAAGAAATCATATGGCATTTGTCTTTCTCTGACTGACTTATTTTACTTAGCATACTACCCTCTAGGTCCATCCATGCTGTCACATGTGATAAGATCTCATTCTTTTTTACAGCTGAGTATCACTCATTTGTATATATGTATCACAGCTTTTTTTTTTTTTTTTAATCCACTCACCTACTGTTGGTTCAAGTGATTTTGCTGATTTTGGGTGTTTGAAAGGAATTCCTGGTTGCAGGTTGTGATACATACAGCACCACCTTTTCTTTCTTGTCTGGATTGGGTAACTGGTTGCATACCTTTTCTATGACTTAACTTAGAGGGACAATGTATTATTTGGAAACCACAGTAACCATTTATTTAAAGAGGTAAAATGAAGCATTCCTGTCTTCTCTTTATATAATTCCAAAATATTCTTGTCAGGATGCAACTCACTCCCATTCAGACTTTTTAAGCTTTGATGTGCCATAATAACTCTATCCTAGGTAATAATAGACAAATATGCAAATTGACCATACCTCTGACACACCCACCAGCCATGCCCACAAGCCATGCCTGCCATCCAATCAGAGCGAGTATGCAAATTAACCCAAACCAAGATGGCTACAGCCACAGAGAACAAGGTTTCCTTGGTAACAGAGGAAGCCAAGCTTTCCGCCTGCCCTTGCCAGGCCTAAGCCTCCACTCAAGCTACAAAGTTTCAATTATAGAAGGTAAACAAATTCAAACAGAAATGGTGGCAGAACGGAGCTTGAGAGAGCAGGCCAGCGTTGCCCCCGGCAACAGGGGAAGCAAAGCTTTCCGCACACCCTGGCCGGGCCCACCCACTTAAGCTACAAAGTTTCAATTATAACCCCAACAGAAATGGCTGCCGGCCTCGGAGGGAGCCCCAGGCTTGGCTCCGCTCCAGGCTACAAAGTTTCAATTGTAGAAGGAAAATAAATTCCAGATACCAGGGCCTCCGCTTGGGTTTCCAGGGGGCGTGGCCGGCCTGCAAACCACCACAAACCAGGCCCCTCACTCAGGCCGCCCCACGCCCCAAGGGAACCCCACCCTGATCAGGGACACCCTTCAGGGCAAACCAGCTGGCCCCTACCCCTGTACCAGGCCTCTATCCTATCTAATAAAAGAGTAATATGCAGATTGATCCTCACTGCAATACACAATATAGCTGCCCCCATGTGGTCAAAGATCCTGCTCCCATGTGGACACAAGATGGCCACCACAAGATGGCCAGCAGGAGAGGGCAGTTGGGAGGCACCCGGCCTGCAAGGGAGGGCAGTTGAGAAGGACCAGGCCTGCAAGGGAGGGCAGTTGAGAGGGACCAGGCTTGCAAGGGAGGGCAGTTGGAGGTGATCAACCCTGCAGGAGAGGGCAGTTAGGGGTGACCAGGCCGGCAGAGGAAGGAAGTTGGGGGAAAACAGGCTGGCAGCGGAGTGGTTAGGGGGTGATCAGGCTGGCAGGCAGAAGCGGATAGGGGCAATCAGGAAGGCAGGCAGGCAAGCAGTTGGGAGCCAGCAGTCCTGGATTGTGAGAGGGATGTCCAACTGCCCGTTTAGGCCCGATAATGGGCAGTTGAACATCCCTCGAGGGGTCCCAGATTGGAGAGGGTACAGGCTGGGCTGAGGGACAACCCCCCCTCTGTGCACAAATTTCGTGCACCGGGCCTCTAGTCATGTCATAAAAGAGGAAAATTGCAGTTAGAATCCCAAAGCCTTATTTTCTGCTTTGTTTTCTTTTTATTGGCACACATGTGTGTGCGCGTGCATGTGTGCTCGCGTTTTGTGTGTATGTGTGTGTGTGTGTGTGTGTGTAAATAAACGAGTATCAGGGAGAGAGGATTCTTCTCTTTTGCCAGTTGTGTATGTGGGCAGTAGACCTTATTATTAACTAGGAAATGAACACATGGTGGTTGGACTGTTATTGTTAATTATTTCCTTTGCTCAATGCAGCATTCAGGCTATAATTTCAGTCCCTTCTCTTATGTTGGCAATTTAACTACTGTTCTATTTAATAACTACAGCTTGAAAGATATATCAGTTGCCTAACTAATACTTATAAAAGGAGTGTATCCAAAGGTTGTTGTCATATTCAGCCTGACCTCCAGCCATGGGAAGATGTTCTTTGTATGTGATCACTGAGTTGTGTTTCTCTCAGACTTACTTTTATGTTAAACGTTTTATATGGGATATGTTAATCAGCATGGTTTTCTAAACCATTTTCATTTGGGGTACTCAAGGTGATGTCCTGGAGAATGATGTTATGTACAGAAAATGAACATTCTTTGAAAGTTTCAATGTATCACTAGAGAACTAGGAACACTGGAAAATATGGAAGCAAGGGTATTTCCTTTGGGAAAGTGAAAAGCATTTAAGCTTTTTTAGCAACTAGGAAAATATCTGTGGAAGACTAAGATGGGATCTATGATAGATGATCTGAATCCATGGGGCCAGGCTTCTTGTTCTTGTCTTTAAAAGCATAAATTATAGTATACCTCCTGTTTTCTTCATTTGAACATCAATTCTATTATGTAATAAAATCATCTGGAGGAAAATTCCAAATGCAGCTAATTTCTCTTAGAGCATCCTGCTGATAATGCAGGAAAAAAATTATTCTTTTCAGAAGATTTTTCTCAGAAGCTCTTGATATTAATGCAAGATATTTTAGGTTCATCCAATGCCCTATTTTCTTGGGATTCAGGGTTCAATTGATGTATTGTCATAAAACTATGATTTTTCACTGATATTATAATACTGTCTCAACTTACATTGTTTCCCAGACTTGTTTCTATAAAGTTTTTTAAAAGTTCTCTATCTTTTTGACACCCATTGGATTCACTACAAATTATATTGTAACTAGCCTGTTTGTCATAATAAGCCTTTGAACATTTTCTAAGTCCCTTGGTGCTATTTTATACCAAATGAGTTAAACAGATACAATTTTTTCCCTCTTTGAGCTTTTAATGCAACAGAATAATGATAGCAAAATAAATAGTAAGGGCATTCAGAAATATGAACATATGCTAAGGCTTCTTAACCAAGGTATTATAAACATTTTGAGCTAAAAGGAAACGTAAATATACTTATGGATAATTATCATATACTAGAGGCCCGGTGCATGGAATTTGTGCGTGAGTACAGTCCTTAGGCCTGGCCTGTGATCAGGGCCATCTTCCCGACTGCCTGCAGTTGCCCCTGCCCCCCCACTGCCACCCACCCCTGGCTCTCCATTCGCCATCGGGAGCTTGGAGCCTGCCGGCCAGGGGGAGGGACTGAGGGGTGGTCAGTGCACCTCATAGCAACTGGTTGAGCGGTCTTTCTGGTTGTTCTGCCATTCAGTCTATTTACATATTACTCTGTTATACACGTAGATTGAAGATGAAATTGAATCCTATATAAATCAGTTGCCCAAGTTCATACAAAAAGCAAGTGGAAGAAATTGAAGTAAAATATAAGATCTCTTCCTTGACCACTGTCCTTGTGCATCAGACTTCTAGGATAATAAAATGTTAGAAGTATCTTTAAAGTATTCTACCAAGAAAAACCTGTATTTGGAGTTGCATATTGGGGAAAATCACTATCATCTTTTTCTACAAAAATAATTATCATTTTCATAATGTTCTATAAAGAATATAAAGATATAAAAGAATACAGGACACTGGCTTAAGTACCAGGGAATCAACAGAGGAAATTGTTGTACCAGAGCCTAGATTCTCTTGGACTTGATGCCATCCTTGTATAATTCTCGAATTACCTGTGAACCATATACTAGTAGATATAGATGGATATTTATTGCAGCATTATTAATAAATTTTTAAAAAGCAACATAAATGCCCATTCATATCACTCATATTAAAATGTTTGGAAGTATATGCCCCTAACACAAGAGAAATCTCTGTGCTCCACTCTTGGAACTTTCCAGTCATAAACACAGAGTGCAGTGCTCACAGCCACAGAGCAGGGAGCCAGACTGCATGGATGTGATGAGTGGTTTCCACCTCTTGGCTCTGGGACACTGCAGCATGTCCCTTCACTTGTATGTTCTTCACTTGTATGTTGTGTTAGCCAGAGTTCTCTAGAGAAACAAAACCAACAGGATGTGTGTGTGTTGCATGTGTGTGCCTGTGTGTACAGGGATTTATAATAAGGAATTATTTCATGCAACTATGCAATCTGACAAATCTTAAAATCCTCAGCGTGACTCGGCATGCTAGGGATCCTGGAGAGCCAAAGAGCAGCAAATGTTTCCGTTTGGATTTGCAGGCAGAAACAAAGCTGATGTCAGGGTCCACAGCAGTCAGGCCGAAGAATTCTCTCTTACGCCCCAGGCAAGGTCAACCTTCTTGTTTTAGTCAGGCCTTCAGCTGGTTGGGTGAGGCCCACTCCAATTAGGGAGAACAATCTGCTTGACTCAGTCAACTGATATTAATGTAAACCTCATCCAAAATCATCATCACAGAGATGTTCAGACCAAATCTCTGAGCTCTGTGGTCAAAGTGGCGCTGGACATTAATGATCACACCTGTGAAATAAAGATAGTAAGAGAACCAATATGCAAGCTTACCTAATCAGTTGTTCGTAGTGGTTACCCTGAGTGTTGGCATATTGGTGTTGGTGTTGGTGTTGAGTGGCCTTCAGAGTTTTGTAAAGGACTTTCACTTAGTTTATATCATTTCAAAATATGGTGGGAATATGTGTGATTTCATTTTTGGAATCAAAAGCAAATTTGTTACACAATATTCCAGCACATGAACCTGCCATCGTTTATACAGTATTTACTTTTTTCCATATAAGAGAAATAAAGGCATTCCAGGAGAAGAGACAGCATAAACAAAAGTGTACAGGCAGGAATGATCATGACCTATCTCAGCTCTAGACATGATGTAGAAGGGGACTGAGCGTTATGAGCTGATTGGCTGATCAGAGGGCAGGAGTGTTGTTGGGCATATGGTAAGAAGGCTTGCCAAGCAAAATGTTCTTAGGAAGAAAGCATGGAGAATTGAAAAATATGATTGAACGGAGGGACTGTTGGTAAGAATGACATGGAATGAAGTGAAAGCAGTTGGGGGAATATGTAAGAGGTTGTAACAGAGGCAAGGTTTCCCAGATTTGAAGGTTTTATAAAACAGGTTGACAATTTTTATTGTTTTTCTTAGTGTAATGGATAGCTGCCTAAGGCCTTAATAAACTGGCCTTGGTTAAGTTATTATTATTATTATTTTGTTAGGAATAGAACTTTTTTGGTAAGGAAAGAGAATTATCTAAGGAAGGGAAGTTTGAGAAGAAGGAGGTTGGGAGGGAGAACTCTTGGTAAAAAAATAACTGATTCTTTAATTTCTAGCTAAGGGAGGTACAGGTTTAGATGAAAACAGTTAAATACAAGCAGGATTGAATGAAAACCTGAAAAGGGTAATAGAAATTTTTGATGAATCAGAAATAATTCTGAGATATTTGGCTTGTGAGGGAGAAATTAATGTCTTGCCTACAGCTATGAATAAGATCAGTTTAAGAGCTGCTGGAGCTTTATTCAGCTGGGCTGGTCCAGAAAATGGGTGAAAAACTAATAATTTGAGCATAAGTGAAGGTCATGATTTCAATGACATTATGGTATTGTTCATCAATTATCACTTCATTTTATAGCACTGCATTGCCATTTTTGTTTTCTTTGTGTGTCTGTGAGTATTTCAAGCGCCCAGCATAAGATGTGCTCAGTAATGCCTGAGTAAATGAAGGAACAAATTAACAAATGCACAGACAAACAAGACCGTGTGCGGGAGAACATCGTTTCCAGTTGTGCTGGGGCAGGGCGATGGAGTGGACACTCAGGTGACTTCAGGTCAGGAAGGAAGCTTACATCGTTCAGCATGCCCCTGTATGTTAGTTGCCCAGCTCAGTGCCAGGCACATTGTAAGCTCAGTGCTTGGGAGCTGTGGCTAATATCATTAACATCCGTGGCCTCCCCATCAACAGCAGTGTTCACCTGAATACAGGAAGTCTAGGGAACACCAGTGGCCAGAGGCCGTGATACTGCTTATACTTTCTGGTTTCTATATCATTTTGAGAGCCAACAGCTCATCAGTGTATCTTCAATAATTCAGAAAAAGTTTTCTCTGTTAAATTTCCAAAGTTTCCTCCATTTCACAAAGGCAGACTGTTATCAGAAAGTTGCTTCTGGGCTCAGACACACTCAGTCTGCCACAGTGCTTTTCCATTCTGCACAAAACGTGAATTTCAACCTTTGGTATTTGTACCTTGGGGCAAATGTGGCTGTTTGTCAGCATCAACAGAAAGTTAAAATTAAGCAAAGATCATCTGCCCATTGCAACCAGGAATGTGAAGGTTTAGAGAGATAAAACATATTTAAACAAACTAATATATTATTGTAATACAATGAAATATTTGTATGAATTTGTGGTTAAAATACCAAAATTCAAAGATAGTTTAGGATTAAAAACTATTCTAGACTAGTATTAATTTGAGTTATTTGCTTCTCTCTGGAAGGAGCATGTGGAGTATTTTGACTTAAATGTTTTAGAAGCAGTATATCATAATTTTAAAGTAAATTCAGTAGATTAGCATGCAACATAAAAATTCATGCAAGTTTGGAATTGATGCTAATTCTTGGTTTATATACTTTGGTATAAAATTATTGTAGTATTTTAATCACATGTTTTATACCTATGGATTTTACCTAAATTGTTTTAAAGAAATAACCTAAATGATTTGAGTATACAGTTGATCCTAAATTTGCATGTTATCATGTCATATGAAATATTTTATGGATCATTTGTATTTATGTTTTGATTTTCATAGTGATGTTATGTGTTTAAAGAAGATATCTCATTTTGCATAAATGTATACTTTAGTAACAGTTTTATCATATTTTCAGTATAAAGTATAAAGATTTAAAATGCATTTTAAGCAGTAGGTTTAAAGAGCTATAATCATTAAGAACAGTTAATAATTATTCCTGTAGCATACCCAAAGTGTGTTTGCCTTTTGATATTGAATATTGACAAGTCTGTCAAATTATTGAACAGTGAGAGAAAAAGCTTGAAAGTTCAATTTGGAAGTAGCTAAGTATAAAACAATATGAAGAACCACGAGTGATACGTGAGGAATGTTGAGTTCCTCCTTAGTTATCTCCGCCGTAATTATAGATACTTTTTATTTTAGCTCTTGTTTGTTCTCTTCTCCCTACATTTATCAGAATTCTTCTGTGTTCACCTGGCAAATCTGAATACTAACCATAACAAATAGATGTTTGGAAGCATAAAGTGATGACTTTCAAAGGGGCTATTATCATTTATCATGGAAATGGATTCAGCCCACTGATGGTAATTTAGGTTACAGGTAAAATGAGCATCATATGTTTATGAAATGGAGTTTTCAAGTGTTTAATTTTCTCAGAATAATCTTTCCTAAGGATGCGATATTGTATTTAATATTATATTCACAGGAGCTACTTTATCTCATAAATCCCCAAATTCTATGCTCATAACCATTATGGAAAGATGGTAATTGAGAGATTTGTTCCTAAAAATATTCAATGGACAAAATTTCATAACCTTTTATGGAAACATTCAGTGTATCCTTCAGCTGTGTGTGTCCTCTGTGGTCTGGATTGATGACAAGCCTAGAATCAAGGCTCTAGAATCAGACTCTGGAACTGAATCCAGCCCCTCCATCTAAGGTTGTGTGATATTGTTTCAGCATCCTCTTCTGATGACAGTACTGACCTTGCATGCCTGTGAGTGGGTGAAGAGGTAAAGCAGAAGTGCTTAGTTCCTCAGGTATCATGCACCCAAACTCTGAGCTGAGGTACCCAATAGCTGCCTCCCAGTAGACTCACAGGGGCACTGCACAATATTTTAAACTTCTATTAAACACCACACAGACTAGTAGCCTGGGGAAGTTCAGTGTTACTATTAGGTCATACTGCGTTTCTTTTGATGATGTCATATCTATGAAGCTGGGTTTTCAGCAGTTGCTGCAATAAACAGACTACTGTGTGAACATTACGTGGACTAGGAAATGAGGGAGTGGGTGTCTGGTTTAGAAGTTATATGGAGCCCAATAAGCACACCCCTCCTGTTGGTTCGTGACTGTGTTTCAGTATTAATTAAAAACGTGTTTCTTGTTTTGTTTTTCACTTTATGGGTATTATTTTCTGAAATGGCTACGGAGGTTTTTTAGGACATAAATACATTCTTTGGACCTAACTGCTTACTGAGTTGACCTGCTAGGATTTCATCTGACCTAACGGCACCATGCACGCCTTCCTGGGGTACTAAAGGCCCTGGGAACCAAGGAAGTTTGGAGACCTTCCGGCTCAGCATTGTCCTGTGCGTGCAGCCAGCTCTCTGGAAGGGGAGGTTGCTATTTTTGGTGGTGGTGACGATTAAAAAGTGCGAAGCCATTTCTTTACATTTACATTACATTTCTCCAATCCTGTTCTCACTCTTTTCTTCTTGTGTAATGACAACTAGAGGGAAAAGAGAGGAAGAAAAGAAGAGGGCAGAAGGAGGGAAGGAAATGAATAAGTAAATCCAGGGATGGGAGTTGGGGCATCTGACTGTGTGTGTGCACGTGAAAGCCGCCTCCAGGAAGGAGCAGTGGGTGAGGAGCTGTCCCTACAGAAGGAGAGGGGGTGCTCATCCTGTAGGAATTGTTCCAGAGCCAGAGGGATACCCCTGGGGACACCCCCATCCAGCCTAAAAACCAGAAACATGAGAGGTCAGGAGCAGCTATGCAGACAGCAGGACAGCCACCAAGGGAGGCTTGAGGGGCAGATGGTGGGATAAGGAAGGAGCCTCCAGCAGGACTGGGAGGGGGCGGCATGTGGTGCCCCGGGTGGAGGGACCTTGTGCAGGGACCTTGTGCGCTCCAGCCACAGCTCAGAGGTCTGTGCTGGGAGTCACTGGCCTGGGGTATAATTCTCAAAAGCTGTGCCAGGCCCTCAGCCAGACCCAAGGCCGTGAAAACAGAGAGGAGCAGAGGGGCAGCAGTGAGAGCCCCTCCGTCCTTTCTTCACCTGTGCTGGACCCCTGGATGGATCGGAGGGGCAGAGCTATTACTCAGCTGTTCCTTTGCACCCTTACTGTCCTCTGAGTGAGTGGCCTGGGAAACGCTTGTCGCATCTGGAAAGCATTTCCTCTGTGGAAATAGAGAACGTGGTTAGCTAATTCCTTTTAGCTGTCCCTATATGAACATACTTTCTTTTAGTTCCCTTCTCTCAGCCACTTTTTCTCCAAGTTCAATTATATTACTTTCTTTTCATTTCATCAAAGGGCTCATTCCACACTTAATAAACTCTGTAATTAATGATGTTTAATTTTAATTTTAGAAAAGTCCCCTCTCTGGAGAAGCCTTCCCCCAAAACGAAGCTGTTTCATTTTAAGTTTATGAGGAATTTCCATTGTTCCTTTGGTAATAATTGTAATGCTGAAAGTTGTGCATGGTTTAAGAACATTTTTGAATTAAGGGTATTTTCATCGTCATTATTTTGCCATATAACTTTATTCATTAATATGTAAAATATAAATATATAATAAAATATATGGCACTTTCAGGGTTATATGTAGAAAAATGCTACTAAAGTTTAATTAAACAAGTCCAAACACCCTCAGCGTGGGAAAACCTGCAGGGAGAGGTAAGATATTTTAGAGCACTCAACTTTCCCAGAATTCAAATGCCCTCATAGTCTCAACTACTCATGACAATACTGGGGGCTTCCAGGAAATCTTTAGAGATTTGGGGCAATATTTTAACTAATGAATCAGTGAGCTATGCCTCCTTCACTAGGTTTTTCTGTGGTCTCATTGTCACCGATGCTTATTAATGGCATCAGACAAATAAAGTGCCGTCGGTAATTGCTTGTCTCAAAGCATTGAAAAAAAAACACAAATATGGACTAATTAAAAATTCATTTGCGGTTTGTGGCTGTGAATGTGACCGCTGGGAGGTTGCTGAGTGGTGGGCCCGTAAGTGTTGTTGACAGGTTTGCATGGTTGAGTCCAAGTTCAGGAGCTGCCCTGGTCATGTTTCATAGCGGCCGTCAGGGAAGGGGGAGCTTCAGTGATAGGCTTGAGCAGGATGCTTTTGCGACAGCTGTGTGAGAAAGGCACACCTCGCTACTGGAAGTAACTGTTAAAATAACCATTGAAGTAAAGGCAGTTTATTTTCCAAGATAAAAATTAGGGTCAGACGACATATAGCTACTCACTTTGCACTATTTGTGCAAAATGCTTTCATTCAGATATAAGAATATACTCTGCGTGTGTGAAATAGAAAACATTGTTTTATCAATTAGGTCACTCTTCTCAAAATACGTATAGTTTTGAACTTTATGAATCTTTCTTAGATTTGGTTCCTTATTAATTTCTAAACATATGCAGCATTTTCTGTTGCATTCACAGAATAGTTAGAGATTCTCTGAAGACACGTAATATTTTAAAATTTCCTTGGATAACCCAAAGAATGGATAAAGTAATGTGTGAATAGTCTAATTTATATGGTAGCATATTAAATTTAAAATGCTGTGGGGATTCATTAAAATTCACATTATTTTTCTATCAGTGCAATTGCATTTTAAGTGATAAATAATCCAGAAGAGTTAATTTGTAAGAAAAGCTAAATTAGAAAATATTTTCAGCATCTCAAGATGTAGATATTTTTTATAATAAAAAAGATACTGTGTGAAGAAACTGTAATTAGAACTAATTTATCCATTCCTTCATGGAGTTCTCTCAGTGAGAACTCATATGCCATATTCTTAGTTATTTGTAGTTTCCTCATTACCACTTACATACATAATCCTTTTCAAATATGGGTACGGCTCATGGTACTAAGTCACTCTTCTTTTCTGAGTGTGTAGCATATGAAATACATTTTACTTCATTCCCTTTTTTGACAAATACTGGATTCTATGCATTTTCTAGGTATCTGGGATAAAGGGAGCAATGAACAAAATGAATAAAATTCTTGTGTGTTTGATTTTAGCAATTTAGCTCTAGCCAGTTTGGCTCAGTGGATAGAGCATTGGCCTGTGGACCATAGGGTCCCGGGTTCGATTCCGGTCAAGGGCACGTAGCTTGGTTGCAGGCTCCTCCCTGGCCCGGGCCCTGGTAAGGGTTCATGCAGGAGGTAACCAATTTGTATGTTTCTCTCGGTCTTTCTCTCTCTCTTCCACTCTCCTTAAAAAAATCAATGGAAAAATATCCTTGGGTGAAGATTAACAAATAAATAAATAAAAATAAATAAATGATTTTAGCAATTTAGTGAAAGGAGCCCTCTCTAAAGACAAGGAGGTAAGAAAATACATAGCATGTCAGAGGGTGATATGTACTTTGGAGAAATACAGAGTAGAGAGGATGGGTACAGAGAGAACCAGAGCAGGACAATTTAAAATAGGGTCATTAGGGCCTCTCACTAGAAGAGTGATATTGGAAGCCTGGGAGGTAATGAGAGCTTGATGAGTGGGTAGATCAAATAGGGCCTTGTCGGTTACTCTCAGAACCTTGACTCTTACTCTGTAGTCTGAGAAGCAGCCAGAGAGGACTTTAAGCTGAGCAGTGGCATGATCAGTCAGCACCTTGGGGACGGGAGGTTGTGCTGGCTGGAAGGCGGGAGCCAGTCTGCAGGCCTGAGCAGTAATTCAGGGAGGACACAGTGCGGGCTTCCATTCCGGATAGCCAGGGTTGATTGGCTTATTGGATGTGGAGAGTAAGAGAAAGAAAAGCTAAGGCCGGCTCCAAGGTTTTTGTCCTGAGCAGTTGGAAGAATGAGATGGTTTACTCAGCTGGGAAGACAGGGCATTCGATGAATGCTATCAGAAGTCTGAAACTTGAAAGAGATCTGGACCGAGATGTATATTTGGGAGTTCCATATATTCATAATCTAGGGATAACATTCTACACTTTTGGTTTCAAATTTGGGTGAGAAAGGTATTAACTGACAGTGTTAGGTATTTTTCTTTTATTTAGGGCATTTCATTCGTTTGAATAGAAGCTAATTGTTTTAGGTTCTGAAAGGCTGTTGTGGATGGTTGCTATGATTTGTGGAGCCTGGCCAATACAAGGGATTGTTTTCTTTTCTTTAGTAGTGAACTCTGGCAATAGCAATACTAAAAGTGTTTATAATTTCATCACTGTAACCTAATTAACTATTAGAATTTGCAGTTTGAAATAGTAATTTTTTTCCTTAGATTAGCTTACAAGAGCTTGCATTATTGGTTAAAGCAATTAAAATAAAGCTTTCACAATTCAGAAAAATCTGTAGTATCACATGTATAGCCTTGTACCTGTTATTAAGATTTGATAGACATTCTGACATCAGGAATTGAATTAAACCAAAGAGGGATAAATGGTTACTTAAATGGGTAGAAGGAAATGTAAATGCGTACCTTCAAATTTCTCTTTTCAGAACATTCTTAAAGTAGGATGAAAGCTGTTGGACTTTAAACATTACAAACAGACTACTTGTTTTTCAAACTTCATAATGCTTGACAGTGCTCTCTCCTAAGGGGGGATTTCTTTGCTAGACTTGCTTTGATACTTCACATAGAAATTACTCTTTTACTTGCTTTTTGCTGAGGTGTAAAACTTACAAAAGTGATGGGAAAGTACTATAGTTTGTAAAGATCTGACATGTCATTTGTCCTTTCTGACAGAGTCTGTGTTTTTTCTGTTTTGCCTGGCTCAGTCATTTGTCTTGCTCTGAAGGGCACCTAGCCATTACCCATGTTCCACTCAGCACCGATGACTGCACAACAGCTCATGGCTCTGGTGACTTTTTTCTTGCTCTATCATACTTGAGACCCACCAGCTTTGGTCCCACCACATTCCATCTTCAGTTAAAACTAGTACTCATTACCTCTCCAATTCCCTCACACACCATTATTCCAACATATTATGAAAAAATATCAAATATATAGAAAACTTGAAAGAATTACACAGTAAAAACCTATATACTCAACACCTTGATTTTACAGTTAACATTTTATTATATTTGATTTATCACATATATGTTCCTCTATCCATTCTTTAATCCATCTTGTTTTTTATGCAGACATCAGTGCATTTCATCCCTAAAATTTAGCATTCATGTCATTAACTAGAGATCAGTACTGTTTATGGATTTTTTTATATCTTTATAATATAATTTACATATGAAACAATGCACAAATCCTAAGAGTATTATTTGCCTTTTTTTTTTTTTTCATCTTAACCTGAGGATATTTTTTCCATTGATCTTTAGAAAGTGGAAGGGAGGGGTGGGAGAGAGATATATATGTGAGAGAAATATATTGACTGGTTGCCTCCTGCACTTGCCCCAACCGGGGCCTAGAATTGAACCTGCAACTGGCCAGGGCTATTTGCTAAAGTTTTGGCATATATCTCTGAAAGGCACGCCCATATTGAAATATTAAACATTGCCCTCACCTCAGAAAGTCACCTTTTTCCAATCAGTCTCTACTCCAACCCCCAACAGTAACTACTTTTATGATGTTTTTCTATCATGAATTAGTTTTGTCTGGTTTAGAATACCAATATAAATAGAATTACTTATATAGTATGTATTGTTTTGTGAAAGGCTTTGTTTTCTCAATGCTTTTGAGATTTGCCCTTGTTGGGTATATAGAAGATAGCTCCTTTTTTTAATGGTAATATTCCATTGTATGAATATTCTACAAGTTATTTTTCTAGTCTCCTGTTATGGAATGAGGGTTGGAATATTTCAGTTTTGGAGTTTTTATTAATGATATCAATGCGACTTCCCAGTTTGTAAATATAATTCCTCTTTCATCTAATAAACAATCCCCTCCCCACCAAAGTCTTATTATTATTCAGTCTTGTTTAAGGAGTTCCATACATTATAGCTTTTTTTTTTCCATTTCTAAAAATAGTTTGGGTAGGAGAAGAAGCTTTCCTTGGAGACTTGAAATGAATGGTTTTAAGGATGTCTTCCTGCCCCCACATCTCTTCTCTTCAGCTGCCTCTTCCAGACAGTCACTTATTTTCTAAAGATCTTCCGTTTAGACACACACACATTGGATTTATCCTGAGGATTCTGCTCCTTAGCTCTTGTCTCCATAGTCATGTTAATTCTGGGATAATAGAAGAGCTTGTTCTCCTTCATCAATAATAGGGAGGAAAAGATTTTTTGAAGTATGTTTGAAGAATAATTGCAGGGTCCTGAGTAATTGTGTATCTAATGCCCCCTGCAGTTAGGAGCTTGGCAAAACAAAAAGGTTTAGGGTTCATCCAGCCTTCATCCCCAGACTAAATCATCAGGATATGCTGATCTCTGTTAGGTTGACAAATAAAAGTGATTTTTAATATGAGCTGGATATTACTTAAGGCCATCACCTTTCCTGTGCAAGGCTGTAATACCCGTATATAGCCACTTGACAGAAGGCTCTAGTTTGATTCTTGTACTTTCCTTTCTCAGAATCCTGAAGAGCAAAGGAGGCCATTTGGGTGTGTTCTCTTTGTCTAAATATCCTTTCTGATTAAACTAGTGCCTGCGATGCTCTAATGCCTTAGAATTTGACAGCTCTAAGTCTGAGCCCAGGAAAAACACCTATACAGAAGCTGATGGAATGTATCTTCAGATGAAAAATCCCTTCCAAAGATCACTGTGGCTCATCCCAAAGAATTATTGCCTTTGATTAAAAGCGAGGCCACGAATCCAATTTTTGCATTTCCTCTCACTTGCTGGTGTTTTCAACTAATAATGTAGAGCCTTTTTATTTACTCAACCAGATTGACAAGATTATAAATGAGAGCTGTGTGTGGAAGCCTCTAATTTTTCATAAGTAAATGAATTAATTTATCATCGCTGTTGTGTTTTATTGCTGTCTCCATGCCAGACTGCCCTGCTCCTTTATCCCCCTCTTGCCTTCTAAACATTGGATCCATGTCATCGTGTTTGACAGGTTTCTGATTCCCCTGTCAGATGCAATTTGGTGCTAATCACATTTCCTTTGCTCAATGTCAATGATACAAGCCATGCATAATATCCCTATATGTCCACTCACTCACTTGCAGTGCAGCTGGAATATCTTGGGCATTAATCTGATAGAATGCCACATTGAAATGCAAAAATGAGGCTTAAGCACTAAGATAATGTGGTCGGGCAGATGTGCAGTAGATGAGTGGGGCTAAACTGGAGATCTTTCCTAAGGTTTGATGAATTTTATCTCACTTCTGAATATCTCTTTACAAACCTGAGACTAAGTAATCAGTGCTGGTTCATTAGACCTTCAGCATTTTTAATAGAATCCATTCATTGTCCATGTATGAGGGAATGGAGAGTATTTTTCCCATTAGAAAGCAAGTTATGCTTAGTTATTTTTAATGTTAAAGCATATTCCTGTCCAAGATTATGCACTTTATCGAATGTGTAAAAGTAGCTAACAACCTAGCAAAATCTATTTACAGAATAATATGCCCGTTTCTAGCCTAGAGGAAGTCTGAAACAATAGATCTTCCATTAGATCATCTTAGACAAATACAGAGTATGATGGGAGGATGTTGGTGGATTTGGGAAGGAGGTGATTACTGTTTATTTTTTGAAGTTTACTAAGATTTTTGGACAATCAGAAAAGGGGGAAAGGAATCACTCAAGAAATACCAACATGAGCAAAATCAGAGACATGGGAGGCAGTTATTTATTCAGTGAAACAGTTGTCCATTGTGATGATAAATAAGACTAGAAAAGCAATTTAGGAGCATAAGGGAAAGGTCTTAGTTTTGTAGACAAGAGGGAATCATCTTTTTCTTTTTTCTTTTCTTTTCTTTTTTTTTTTTTTTTTAGAACAGGTCTGTATCATGATTAAATTTTAGAGAGAAAAATTGGATGGTTGTATGAAAGGAGGATTAGAGAAGAAACGAAAAGGACCATTAAATATTGGCTCTTGCAATAGGCCAGTCGAGAAAGGCCCACGCTAAGACAATGACAGTGGAAGCAGAACATTTATGACACATATTAAAAACATTAACTATAATCTGTAGTTATACACTTGGGTTGGATTTGATAGGTTGGGATGGTGAGGGGAAGGAGGGAAGATGGAACCCTAATGTCTCCCAAGTCTGTAGGTGAAAACAGGGTGCTAAGGATTATGATACTATTTGAGAGAGAAGACCAACCTAAGTATGAGTAGGGTGAGATAATGAATTCAGTTTGGATTATGCTGAATTTCATTTTCCTATGGGATATCCAGGTAGCTCTGAGCAGTGGTTGGAAGGTGGAGTGATATGATGGTCATTTGTATGTATCCAGTAAATAATTGAAGTCATGGGAATGGTCCCAGTTACCTTGACTAGAGAAGCAGCTAAACAATGAAATCTTGGGTTTAAGGCTATATTTAAAGAAAAATTGTACCAAAGTAAATTGATAAAAGACTCAAATTAGTGATTATCCAGAAAAGAGAAGTATTGTGAAACTGGTGTGTGGCATTGGATAGTTAACATCATCAAATACTAGTATAGTAGAGTACTTAAGTGAGAAGAGTTCTGAGGAGGTACTGCTGAATTAATAAGTGTAAGAGGTCTTTTTCTATTTGGAGAAAATTTCCAGAGTTTACCAAGAGCCAGGGCAGTTTCAGTGGAATGGTAGATTCAGAGATCACATTGTGTTTGGTTGAGGAGTGAATGCAGGATATGGTATTATTGAGCATGTTGACAGTTCTTTCAAAGAAATTGGTGGTTAAAGGGAAAAAAGGGAATTGGGCTTGAAGGGCACATGCCTACATAAATTATTTCTTTAAAAAACAGGGCATACATTGTCAGATATCACACCCAAGGTAATGAAAACTGGTTTTGGGGGGAGGAAAAGTGTATTACAATGTGCTGTGTCCCAGCAAAGTTCAGCCCTATTTGACAAAATTGTACTCTTTAGCATTTAATTTCTCTTGTTGGGATTCCTTGGGTATCCTATGAGCAGCATCAACTGAGTTCATGGAAGGTCCACAAACTGCGTGCATGAGCAGGGCTATAAAGCTATGGGAAACATACACCTGTGATTGGAGGACTCACAGTCTGTTGCTAGATCTCAAAGTTGTAACCTGAGAGGTGGCCTGTGTCCCCGTGGCTGCCCTGTGGATATTGTTTATTTGTTTCTCAGTACTTCTGTGTGACTTGAGCTTTGAAAGTAAATAAAAATAGTTTATATTTTATCAATTTTCTATGTTATCTGAAGTGCTGAAAAGAAAAAAAAGTCAATATCTGAATGATTGTCTAGCAACAATTAAGTTAAAAATGAATTTTCATATCCAGTAAAACTCTAAAGTTCAGTTCTCCAGAATATACTATATTTTAACAGTTTATTAAAATTTTCAAGAACAATTGCTTTTACTGGAAATTTAATAATTTTGAATTATTTTTTAGAAATGTGATTATATCACTAATATGGATTTATGTAAATTAGTTTCATATGAAATTTGATAATTGCAATTTATGGAACTAAATAAGTTTCATTAAAAGTTGCTCAGCAAATAGAGTTATGAAGCTAAATTAAACATTAATAGCTTTTTAAAAAAGTACTTAGTCATTCTTAACTCGGCAGTGAATAAAAATTATAAGCCTTATACTTACTCTTTTTTTCTATAAAGCATAGATATGCATAAGGTACATAAATGGATATGCAATATATTAAAATTTCATGTGGGATGGCAATTAGAAAAACAGTATCTTAAAAGGCTCCTTTGGGAGAAAATCATGAAAAAAAAAGGTTGAGAAATACTAGGATAGAAAATCTTAATATTTTCTGATTTTTTGTTCTTACTTTAGTTGAACAATGACTTAACTGTGAGACTTGCTAACCAATATAATACCACTCATACTGACTTGACTAAATACACCTACTCCTTCTGAGACACAGTTCATATAGAGGATGATAGACACTTACTGGTCATTTTTATACCCACAGATAATTTTGTTTTACAGGAAATGATAGCTACCATTTCAGAGGTTGAAATACCTAAAATTACAAGTCAAATTTTAATGATCTGAATTAAATTTTTATCCAACTCAGAATTTTTAGGATACTAAGGAAACGTTATCAATGTGTTGTTAACCTTGGTGAAGTGGTACTTGATGGAATGATATCAGAAAAGCTTATTAACTCGAGAGGGACTCTGTGAAAGCCATAACACAAGGGACTAAAGCCATTGTTAGTGAAGGCAAACCTAGAACAATCAGATCCCTTAAGTCTTGTGTTGAAACAGTTGAAGGATGGAAAATGTGTGATTTGACTACGCAACCAAACATCCGTCCTACTGAACGTAAGTCTTCAGGAATTTCTCAAAGGGGAGAAAGCCTGGGCAGGGACAGCCTGAAACAAAAACCCCTCAGCTGTCACTGGGAAAGATGCCTTCTTTCTTAGGGCATTAGAAGTGTTAAGAGTGAAACCTTCCCATGCACTTAGTAATAGAACATTTATACATAATGTTGATATCCTTGTGTCTTTGCCATATAAAATAGTGATTTATCCGCATATTCAATATAAACTATTTATCAAGCAACTTCTCTAAAGAAGTTCCTTGGTGAAATAATTCTCCAAGGGAAATACTACAGCCTTCACCACTAAGAATAGAACCTGAGTGTTACTAATTAATCCCAGTTCCAATTAAGCTAATGAAACTGCTAGGGGACTCCACAGCTCAAAGTCCCAATGCAGGGCTCTACTATGTGGTGCTCCACCCGACTCTCTCAACAGCATGTGAGCTCTATCTGTGAGAGGGTTTGTTATTTCTCTCCGAAGCGAGCCAGGCCTCCACGGCAGTTCTTAGGTTTCTTCCGTTAGTAACCCGTCTCCTTCCAACACTGAACCCCTGACTTCCAAAGCAGTATCCCAGAATCCAAGGGTGGAACTAACAATAATTTCTTCATATTTAATATACAGCAGACCATTCAGGCTAGTTTTCCTATGACATGAAGAATGGCAAATGCAAATACATTTGCCATTCTTTTGATATCAAATATTAATATGTTCAAGTTTCTGCACGGTGGCATCTAAACCTAAGTGACAGAAGATCTGTGTCTGTCACCTGGAAGCCAAGCTAACACGGAAACAGTTTCTGTTACCGGGAGGGGGGAAATTAATTCCAGTAGCATGTTGGGATGTTTCTTTGAAAGACAATGGTATAATGCAGCCAAAATTATTATTGGTAATCCAAAGGAAGTCCAAAGATGAGAGGGAAAAGAAGGTTTCATTTTCACCAATATTTTAACAAAGAATTCAGAGCCCTCTTTGGGCTGAAGAAATAGCATATTGTTGGCGATACTGAAAAATGAGTAATTGCAGAGGCTACATGAAGACTAACAGTATAATTTTATGTGTATTTGGAGAGTTACTACTTTAGCTATTTTGGATTGTAATTATAATCTTAAAAGTCACATGAATGGTTTGGGTTGAATAGAATCCATTCTATTAGAGAGGAGTTATAAACACAAGATCTTCTAATATGGAATCTTGATAACAAGTTACAAGTCTTTTCTGTAGCCCATTGCTTCTGCTCCTTAATAAGACCTAATCTATTGGAAACTATATATATTAGAGGCCTAGTGCACAAATTCATGCACCAGTGGGATCTCTCAGCCTGACCTGTGGGATCAGGCCAAAACTGGCTCTCTAACATCCCCCAAGGGGTCCTGGATTGCGAGAGGGTGCAGTCCAGGCCAGGGGACCCCACTGGAGCACAATCGGGGCTGGGGAGGGACGTGGGAGATTGGCCAGACTGCAGGAGGGCTCCAGGGCATGTCCAGCCCATCTCACTCAGTCCTGATCTGCCAGACTCCAGCAGCAAGCTAACCTACTGGTTGGAGTGTCTGCCCCCTGGTGGTCAGTGCACGTCAAAGTGACTGGCAGTTGAGCGGCCTTAGCATATCATTAGCATAATATGCTTTGATTGGTTGAACGAACGACTGGATGACCAGACACTTAGCATATTAGGCTTTTATTATATCATATATATATACTTTTTGAATAATCATGTATCTAAGAGTAAAAGCATATATCATTTATCTGTTGCTACTGTGTAAATTATCACAAAACTCAGAGATATAACAAGTAACAAGCAGTTTTTTAGTAATAAGCAGTTTTTCGCTGCCCTTCCCATGTTAGCGGGGCAGTTCTGGTTTTGGCTGGGTTTAGTCATGTACCTTGGGCAGTTGTGAGTCAGGCAGGTAGATCTGCTGATTTGGGCTGTGCTCTTTCTCATGTTTGGGAATCGGTTGGCTACTGGGTGGTCTAAGGTGACCTTGGCTAGGACAGCTGTGCCCTTCTCATGACCCTTTTCTCTTCCAGCAGGCTGGCCCTTGTTTCTAAAGGAGCAAACAAAAATGCAAGATGTCTAAAAGCCTAGACTTGTAATAGCGCAATATCAATCCTACCAAAGTCTGTTGGGCAAAATAAGTCACAGGTCTACCAGGAATCAGGAAGTGGGGAAATAGATTCCACCTTTGATGACAGGAGCTTCAGTTACATTGCAAAGGGAAATCATCCAAGCAGGGGAATAACTGGGCTCATTTTTTAAAGAATCAATTTATCACAGAATCTATGTTAAAAACTGTACCTAAAACTCTGAAATTGATTCACAGCATGAATTTCTGGGGGGGGGGGGGGGGGGAGATTGAAAAAAAATAGGGTTCTAAATCATTTGAAAGGCAGTAAAGAAAACTTGCTCCTGGAAAGGAGATTCATCAAAGACATTTTCGTCAAACTCATCACCTAAGTGACATAGTTGGCTGAGCATTCCCAACCCAACAGGGAGAAGAGAAAGAACTTAGCCTACCTTACTGTCAGTGAGCATTGGGCATATTGATTTACTGTTCCTCTCTGTTTTCTTCTCACCTCTTTCTGAGAACCTGCCCTTAACCTCTGAATTCTCTCCTTCAAGATTAACTGTGGTTAGAATGGAATGGCTGAGGTTGTGCCTGACCAGCTGACAAACAGGAGCAGATGAGGGTAGTCTAGTCTTCCATCCATGCAGTGTTTTTTGGTGAACACGTTCCACCTTGAAGCTGGGAATGGGCCTGCAGGTTTTTGTCCTGCCACCCTTGATGTAATGGTGGCTTATTGTTCTAATATCTGCAACTGACTCCATCTCACTAAACCCTCATCCCCCTGCTCAGTGGGTGCTCCACAGATCTGGTTTCCTTAGTCAGACTACTTCACTTTTTAGCAATCCTGAACTTAACCAGAAAGATTTTTCCATAAAATTACTTGGACTTCTTTTCAATACATTTTGAAAAGAATTTGCTGATAATAAAATATTACTATGTGTATCATGGGTAGATACTCTCTGTTTTTTTGGAGGTATCTACACTGGCAGCAAAAAAGTTATTTGTGGATCATTCAAATAATGGGCACAATCACACTTACATTGAATGCTAAAGACCCCCAGTCATCTAAAAGTCAAACTTGTCAGTGTTAATGACTTGAACAGTGGATCAAGACCAGCCATTTGTTATTATTTTATATTAAGAAGACATCTTAATATTACGATCTATGGGAGGCTAACTAAAATTTATAAATTAACAATGGAATGAGTTAGAAAAAGACTGATGAGAAACTTTAAGTCGTATATGAAACATATTCTTCTGTACTTAAATTTTTATACAGAATTATACTTTCCAGCAAGGATGAGGTTAGGCAAGAAGAGTAAATAAATGTGAATTCGATAGAAAATAATTTCCTTTTGGTTTTACGGAGTATCAGAAGATCAATTAAATGAGAAGCTTATATAAGCAAGTGTTTGTTCTTCCCCCGGACATGGGCGTTGGGACATTTGGGAGAAGCTGTTTTCCCTAGAGTGCTGGCAAAACAGAAAATGAAAACAAATGTTGTGCCTCAACTCATAAGACATAATTGTTTTTCATATTCACCCTTTTGACTACTCCAGACAATTTAATTCTTCGCAAATCCAACACAATCCCTATGACATTAACTTTTAATTTGCTGAGAATATTAAGACTACCCAAGTTTAGCTCCCTTAATTCCCCCTTCCCTCAACATGAAATTCTTGGTATGTTTTTATTTGCTTCTATTTATTGTGTCTAAGAAAAAAATAGTCCTCCTCTTTGCTTAGCCCAACTCTTTCATTTATGTTTTTAATCATAATCCCCCATCTTCTTGAATCTCTGGGACTTTTCTCAAACAATTACATGTTTTTCTAAAGTTTCCTAAAAGAAATGTAAACGATTTCATTTTCCTAGAGTTTGAAAATCTCTATTTTACATATTGAATTCCTCTCTGTATATAGTCTGTACTCCCTATACTTAAAAACATGCTCAATTTTTTTTTCTCAAAAAACAAAACAGCAAAAAAACAAACCCCTGTATTCTTTTAATACATGTTGTTTTTATTCTTTTCATTTCCTGTCTAAAGTTTTGGAGTATTTTGACTCACCAACTTGACTTTGTTACCTCCCACTCTCTCCTTAATACAACAATCCAACCTTCCGTTTTTCTTGCTGCACTGCTCCCTCACCACTTTAGGGAAACTTCACCGTAGTCAGTCGCCATACAGTGGTTCAGTACTGTGACTTGTCTTGAGGCCATTGTCACCTTAACCCACTGAGCATGTTCTCTTTCTGAAGCTTCCTCCTCCAGTAGCTTCCTTCTCCAAGAACTATCTGCTTCCCCCAACTGCCTGTTCAGACCATTTTCTCTTCTCAGCTGCCTCCCGTTCCCCTTGTTCCTCTCCTAGGTCAATAGTGTCTCTTTCTTCCTCTGCTTCCCCTATGACTATACAGTTTGTCTGAAAACCAAGTTTAACCCTTGTATACATTTTATCTCCTCCACTAAATGGTAAAGGTCTTTGATCTCATAGGTCCGATACCTTAGATGTTTTGTCTTCTTGTTTTGCCAAGCAGGAAAGCAAGCAGAGTCCTCTAGGTTGATGCCATGGTCTTTGCCTGTGAGTAGGTTCATTTATTGGCTGGATGTTGATGGAAGAAACAGCTTAGCTTTAATATAGAAACAAAGCAAAAAAAAAAAAAAAAGGTAAATCTTCAAGGACATTTATGATATCAAATTAAGAACTGGATAAAGAGTTAGCACTCTGTAATCAACTGTTATACTTCAGATCCTACCTCCAACACATTACTTGTATGATATTGGTCAAATTTCTTCACTGTTTTAAGGTTCAGTTACCTTTTTTTTTGTAAAATAGAGATAATTGTAGCATGTACCATTGGTTGAGATTATCCATTCAAAGCTTTTAGCAAGTGCCTGGAATAGGTAAAATGCTTAATATATGGTAGTTGTTCTGGAGGTCAGTTTTCTTAATAATTTAGGAGTATTCATTTTGGGGTTTGGAGAGGGTCCATTTAATTGTAATTTATTTTAAAATAATATGTCTATGTGAGATTTTTCTGTAGGTTGAGTTTGAACACCTTTAAGATTTTTCAAACTGACAAAGGTATCAAAAGCTAGAAAGCTTGCCAATAGTGTTTTTCCTTAGGAAAAACATAAACTTAAAAGATAGTCTTTTGTTCCTAAGGAAAGACAGTATTAGCAAGCTTTCCAGCCTTCGAAACCTTTTGAAGACCTTTTAGATGCTCAGATCTGATCCAGCTCCATGACCTGTTTCTTACCAGTGCAATTACTTTGGTTAATTTGCTTAAATCCTCTTTGAGCTACAAGTTCTTATTAAAACAAAAACAAACTAAGGAAGGAAACGGGAATAGGGCCCAGTTGCTAAATTTTCAAAACTGAAGAGTGAATTTGCACCTCAATTTGCTTCGCATCTCTGAGCATATGACTCTGTCTCAGATACTCATAATTTTAAAAAAATGTTTGATTATGAGGATCTGCAAAATTCTTGTGGCATTTAATGTTGGAAAGAGATGCCCTAATCGTTATATTTAACATTCCTTTATCTGGATTCGCCAAATTCTACTCTCGTATTCATTTATGTCAGTGGGTAAGCTACACAAGTGATATTATCTTAGAGTTTCTAAATCAGTAATGCCTTCCATGGGTTACAATGTGATGAAAAACCCACACATGGATGTTTATAGCAGCTTTATTCATAATTGCTAAAGCTTGGATGCAACCAAGATACCTTTTATTAGGTAAACTGATAGGTAAATTATGCTAAATCTAGAAAATGGGAAATTACTCAATGCTGAAAAGAGCTATCAAGCCCGGAAAAGACATGGAGGAACCTGAAGCACATATCACTGTGTGAAAGAAGCCAGTCTGAAAAGGCTGCATACCATATGAATCCAACTCTATGCCATTCTGAAAAAGGCAAACCTATGAAGATAGCAAAACGATCAGCAGTTGCCAGGGGTTGTCCAGTGGGATGGGGCAGATGGATGAGGAGACAGAGCACAGATGATTTTAATGCAGGGAAAATACTCTGTGTGATTCCACAATAATAACTGATACGTGTCGTTATCCGTTTGTCCAAGCCCTAAGAGTGAACCCTAATGGAAACTATGCATGTTGAGTCATTGTGATGAGTCAGGTGGGTTCATCAGTTGTAACAAATGTACCACTTTGGTGAGAAATGTCAATAATGAGGGAAGCTATGCATGTGTGAGGGCAGGAGATGTAGGGGAAATTTTTGTATCTTCCCCTCAGTTTTGCTGCGAACCTTAATTGCTCTAAAAATTTTGGTCTTAACTAAAATGAAGTATGCGTATCAAAGGGAAGATAGATTAAATAAACACACAAATAAAAACCATCTTGTCTTATCCGGAACAAACTGTGTTTAAACCCGAGGCTCTCGTTTTTATATTTAGTCAATGATACCTCATTGAAGAGCTTGTTTGCCAGGCTCTCAGTACTACCTGTGAGTACCGCTCCTGTGCCTGGCTTGTGTGGCTTGTGAAGTACTAATTGTAGAGGGCTCTGGATTATTACATTCCTCAGAGTCTTAAATCCTAAATGGCAAAGTTAAAGAGCCTCCAGGCTGTGAGGGAGCCTCTAAGTGACATGAAGCTCAAACCACTTAAGGTACTTTTAGTGTTAAGACCTGATTGTTCTAGCCTGGCTGGGGTGGATCAGTGGTTGGGCATCAACCTGTGAACCAGGAGGTCACAGTTCCATTCCCGGTCAGGGCACATATCGGGGTTGCGGACTCGATCCCCAGTGGGGGACAGGCAGGAGGCAGCCAATCAATGATTCTCTCTCATCCTTGATGTTTCTATCTCTCTCCCTCTCTTTTCCTCTCTAAAATCAATAAAAATATATATATTTTTAAAAAAGAACCAATTGCTCTAAAGGTATCGGTAGGGACAGCACTTAAAATAGTTTAAATGATTAACTGTTTTCATCACTAGGATTAATAGAATGTGCATGGCTATGTGCATATCTGCCTGGAGTAAAATTACTTCCCAAGCTACAGATAAATGAAACCTACCCAGAAACTCTCAAGGAAGAGTGGAATTTTGGCTGATGAAAATGGTGGATGGGTTTAGGGATCCAGAGCCACAATTAATTTACATTTGATTTTAATTGATGGTACCCTGATATATCAGAGGTTTCTTAATTAAGAAATAGAGACATAGGCAGATTGGAATATTGGTAATTGGAAATAAAGGAGGTTTAGGTAATGAAGTGTGGCTTTATTAAATGGTTTGCTCATTTTATAGAAAATGCTATGTAAAACTTATTAACAGTTATCTTTCGCTTAAGAGAAATACTGATATTTGGAGGATGTAGAATTTTATTTAAAAATACGTGCTGTGTTAGAAATAATGATTATGACAATGAGGCCCCAAATTGCTTTTAATGTTGTGCACGGACTACTAAACCACCATGCTTTATTACAACCCATCCGAGTTCATTTTAGTGACTTTCTGTCCAAACCTACATTTAATAAATGGCTCTCAGTGTAAGTTTTCCAGTTTAGCTAGCCATATCCCTTGCCTCCGCTCAGCATCTCACTCGGACTTATTTCCCTCTTCTTTTGTTTCTCTGCTATCATTGCCGAGAATGAGTGTTTGAAAATGACATAGATTGTAATTTGCCAAATCACCTTTGCTGTGGAGGATTACTCTCCCTTATAATTACAGCTTACACAAAAATCCGCTTGGTACTTCCTTATAATCAGAGCAATACTACCTTGTATCAATGCAGTCTTTTTCTTGTGAGCTCAACATACCTTTATAGGCATTCTTGTTCATCGTCACAGTGTTCCTACGAGCAAAGCAGATGGTCTCAGGAAGGGAGGCTGGAGGCTAAGCAGGTTAAACGACTTGCTTAGGGTAAAGCTGTAATCAGTGACCTTGCTGGGAAGGAAGCCACGTCTCCTGATTCTAGACCAGTTTTCTATCTTCTACATCGCTTTGCCGCCAATTATCCTTTATTTTTCTTTTTTTGCTTGTGACATCTGTTTCCATCATTGTCATGCTGTTAATGACTTAATATCATTTTACTGCAAGGTTACCTACAGGGAACAGATACACTCTGGGTACAGATGTGTTTAATGCAGGATGAGAGAAACACTGACAGTGGGGAGGACGGGTAGACTCGTTCTGTTGGATTTGGGGTTGCACATTCCACATTCCCATTCCTCTGAATGAAGGACGAGGTTTGGAAGCAAAGTGGGACCTTGGGTGGGTATTTATTAGTTTGTTAGTTTATTCAGGGGTTCCTTAAGGAAGGGCAAACATCTTGAAGGGTATATACATCAAAGTTTTCCCATGATATTTGGGTCTAATATGCATGACTCATTGATTTAATAATGGAAAGAACTGATTTAATTGTTCTGACCGCTGATTTATTGACGATGAAGTGTAATTTGGTGTCCAGTAGATCTTGTTCTTTTTTTTGCTGTCTTGCCCTTGTTTAGAAAGCCTCATTTGTTATATGACGCTTGATTATAAACTAATAATCAGACTTCAGTGAATCACTTTTATCCCAAAGTTTTACTTCTTTTTCTTGTCTGCATTCACTATTTTTCATTTTATTTTCTTATGTGTTTTTTTTTTAATCTTCCTTTTCACACAAGATCATAGTGTCTCTTATATGAGTTTGCTGAGAGTGTGCTAAAAAATACATACAAACCAAGTCTTATCTTTCTCTTCTTTTAAGAAGTGTTTTGTTTGAGTTAAGTATATCATGTGTAACTGATACATATTCTTGAGAAATTAGCTGCTTTCCAAGTCACAGGCCATATTGTTTAAACCCGTGGTCGCAAACTGCGGCTCGTAAGCCACATGCGGCTCTTTGGCCCCTTCAGTGTGGCTCTTCCACAAAATACCACGGCCTGGGCGAGTCTATTTTGAAGAAGTGGCGTTAGAAGAAGTTTAAGTTTAAAAAATTTGGCTCTCAAAAGAAATTTCAATCGTTGTACTGTTGATATTTGGCTCTGTTGACTAATGAGTTTGCCGACCACTGGTTTAAACCACAGAGTCTATAATAGTTTGAGACTTAGTTTGAATGGAGCTTCTAGTTTCTCTGGTTTAAAACATCATTTTTTAAGCAACAGCATTGCTGTAGTTTTGATAATCCCATGATCCCAGGTTGTAAATTATTAGGTGATCATAGGCTATTTTGAATTAGTTAATATTAATTGATTAAAATTTTTTATGTTGTGGACAATATTGGAGAGAGTGGAGAAATTCTTGTCCGACTCCTGGGTGTGCCCTTCGGTTTCATAACTGCGGTGATCATCGCCATCTGCCAGAGGGAGAGGGAGGTGATGCCTATGGCTCTTAGAGTCTTGTTGATTTTGTTTGTCTGGCTGGCTATCAAGAGTTTTTAGGTAAACTGTCTAATTAAAATATTAAGCAAATGAGAAAGAAAAATCACTGTGCTTCCCCTTAATCTGAATGTCCCATTCTGACAAAACAATAACGCATCAGGTAGCTTTCCTGCCCTTCAGGTGAAACCACAGTCCTTCACTCAACCTTCTGGGAGCCTGGAAGGTCCGGCCCCGCCTGCCTCTCCAGCTGCTGTCTGCACCCCTTTTCCCTTGCTCCCTGCATTCCAGCCACACTGGCTGCCTGCCTGCTCTTTCTACAAGACAAGGCCTCTTGTCCTAAAGCCTGTGCCCTTGCTATTTCCTCTGCCTGGACTTCCGCCTTAGCACACACTCCCCTTTCCAACACCCATCGTCTCTGAGACTCAGAGAAGCCTTTTCGGGCTAATTCCTCAACTCCTCAATCTTGTTACTCACTCTCATAGCTTCTTACATGTTTCCCATACAGCCATGATAAAGGTTTATCACTATATTGTTATCTTATGCCTCTCTTGTCCTCTAGACTATGCCTTAAAATCACCCAGGGAAATTTTAACCCAGGCAATCACTCACTTGGCATCCTGGACAAATTGAAGCAGTGGTTAGAGCAGGATCATCAGTATTTTTCAAACTGTCTTCAGATGATTCTAATGTGCAACCAGGGTAGAGAACCACTGGGCCAGATCATAAGCAACAGAAAGGCAAAGATGATGTCTGCTGACTGGTGTGAATAACCTCTGCCTAGCATGACCCGTAATCTATATATATATATATAAAAGCCTAAGTGACCGTTATGACTGAATGACCAGTCACTATGACGTGCACTGACCACCAGGGGTCAGACACTCTACACAGGAGCTGCCCCTGGTGATCAGTGCATTCCCACAGCCTACCTCCTGCAGTGGGCCAACTGTCTGTGGTCCCTCTTCCCTTCCCCCCCGCCCACCAGCTAGCCCCCACAGCCCCTGGTGCTAAACCATTCTTAGACGACCTGTTCTGGGTCGGGGTTTCATATGTAGCAGAGCAGGTCCCTTGCTTCGGTCTATTGAAAGTCAATCCTCAACACAAGGGTTTGTCTTGCTCCCATCCTCTCTCTTCCCCAGGGGCTACCTGCCTGCAGTGGTGGTGGTGGTAAGGCAGTGAGGGAAGGAGGAGGTGGGGAGGCAGGGAACCACACAGTGACGGGGTGCCGATGGCGGCAGAATCTTGTGTTCATTCTTTCCGTGCCCTGCCCAGCAACCATTGCCTCCTCTCCTGACCCCACCAGGGCCTTTGGGCCCCGGGCTGGGACTGGAAACCGGAGGAGGGTGGTGGCAGACACGGCCCCTTTCTCAGGGGGGCCAAGGGTTGGCTCTCTCCTCGGGGGAGGCGGCCAACCTCCCATGGTCCCCCCCCCTGGCTGGCCACCCTCCCATGATCCCTCCTCCCATCCATCCCCCAGCTGGCAGGCCCCGATTGGCCCTGATAGCCAGCTAGGCCCAGGGACCCCACCCATGCACAAATTCGTGCATCAGGCTTCTAGTGTGTTAATAAGGCCACCACCAATTGCATATCACCACCCCCTAGCCAGTAAACAAAAAATAAAAATGTGTGTTGTTTTTTATACCTATGTAAGAATAATCCCATATTCTTTCTCCATTAACCCAAATAAAATGAAATGTGGGTGACATATTGTTTCCAAAGAGAAGGGCATTGATCATTAGAGGAATTGTTGAGCTGTAGACGGGATCACTAGAAGGCAGGTGGTGAAATTTAGGACAAGATATGTTACAGACATCTTTTATGCAGTATTCTGTATTATTCAGTATTCCCAAAGAAAACAATGAAATAACACAATAATCAAGAGATAATGCTGTAAATAAATGCCATGTTCTCTTCTGACATTTAAAAATTAAACTTTGTGATATTACATCATTTTAGAAATTAAAAGAATATTATAAGATTTCATCATTTTTGTCACTCAACTGCTGAAATCCGAGGCAAAGTATGTTGCATTTTAATAGTACATTATCATTTATTTATTTTTTCCTTATTAAATACACTTTAGTTTTGAGACCAGCGTTAGGTTTACTACAAAATTGAGCAGAATGTACAGAGTTCCCATATATATTCCCCACCACCCTGCTCTCCCCCCCCCCCCCAACCAGGCAACCTCCTCTCTGACTGTCATCATCCCCTGGTACATTTGCTAACAATCGATGCATCTACGTTGACAGACTGTTATCACACAACGTCCATAGTGTACATTAGGGTCAGATCCTGGTAGTGTACATTCTATGGGGTTGGACAAATGTATAATGACATAGTACATGATCATTTAAAGGCCCTTGTATATATACACTGTGTAATGTAGTCCTTGGGCAATATCTTTAGGAAATGAAAAGAGGTATTATAGAGCCAGTATTCACTATATCTACAATTAAGTGAGTTTTATAAACAGAGCCTTATAGTTTATTACAAATCGTGATGAAGTGTTTATTTCTTCAGGGAAACTCTACCACTTATCAGAAACTTATAATAATCAAAAACAGTTTCCAATTTATTATCATGTCATTATTTCTCAATCAGCATGCTTTTTTTTTTTTTTTTTTCAGATCATAGACTGTCCCCAAATGTACATAAATTACCATTGTCCCTGTGGTTTTCTGGTATCTCTTGATAATAACATACCTGCTCTATTACCTTGAAAATTTATTTGTGAGTTGAAGTGTTATATTTCTCTTTCACAGAAATAAGAAAGACAACATTGCTTTTTTTACACTGATCCTTTGAGAAAAATATCCATAGGAGAGCTTAGCAGGTTCTGTGGAGAGCTTACTAGGCACTGTGGGTGTTTACATTTATATCATAATACTTCTCAAATATAACGTAGGAAAATGTGTGCTTTTGGAGAAGAGTTCAAAAGCATTTAATGACTTGTCCAGTGTAATAACCAGACTAGCTGCAGGATAAAGAACCCTGGCTCCTCTCTCAGACATGTTTCATGTTCACTTCCTCCTTAGGGAATGTGAGAATATCCTAATGGCAGAATTGTGATCGAGGACATAAAGGATCAAATAAAAAAGTTGTGAAAGATCTCTGGGGGTACTGGGTCCCCAGTTTGCAGAGTGACAGTTAAGTGACTGCAAAAGTACAGGTTGTTTAATCCTGTCCATTAAGTAACTTAAGAGTTTGTTTGTTTTTAGCTCATTCGTTTCAACTACACGTTTTATGTCTAGAATGGATTCCATCATTCCTATACATGGATATCATTCAAATAAAATAATGTTGAGGCAATTCTAAGATAGGCAGAAAAAGTAACTACATGAGGGTACTGTTGGGAGCTTTAGGAACAATCCACGGGCTATAGACATAGATGGGAGGGACAATTCCAAGGCTGGGTCTGCTGTGACAGCGCTTTGGAGCACAGCCTGGGAATTGGACATTAGGTCTTAGTTGCTGAGAATAGCCAGCTGATGTTCCAGTTGACAACCATGCATATAGTCTGGGAGTCCTTGCCTCACTCAAGGCGTGGGCTCATGGTTGCAGGGCCCATAGTATCAGTAGGAGAGTATGCTTGGTCTCATGTTGATTATAATTTATTAGGAGCGAAAAGAAAAATAACTATAGTGCAAGGAAGAGTAGAAGAGCTATAAAAGATGTATTGCAAACAAATTAATCATCTCCAAGTTAGTTGATTGAGTAGCAGATGTTCAGTGTCATATGTTCTATTCAATTACCATGGGTGCGTTAAAAGAAAACATCTTAGTCAGTGATACACCTTGGGGTTTGTTATGTATTTATTTCCATATTTTAGCTTTAGCCATAACATTTTTGTTTTATATCATAACCTTGAGAGCTGTTTACATTGTTCTATTTTATAGACGTTTACATTAAAATTCAAGATTCATGAATAGAAAAGGCTCCAATATCATGCATTTCAAAGAAGGCAAAATATTTTTAAAGCTTTGTTCCATTGCTAACCATAGATTAAATGGCTCTGGTTGGAGAGCTCTGACTCGTGAATCTATTAGCATGGTATGGTTATCAGTGACATGAAAAAGTTAATCCACAAATAGTTGGTGAGATTTTGTTTTGTTTTAGCCTCTTAGGCTTCCTAGAAGGACAAGATTTATTGCTACTGCACCTTTCCTATGGAAATCGGGTTTTCTAAATGGGTAAATTAAAGCGCATTGTAACTTTCTCAGGTTAATATTGGAGTCCTTGTGCTTCAGGGTTTCCAATGTGGGTCTTTTAACCTTTGGCTCCATTTAAAGGAAATTTTCCTGAAAGATTTATTCTCTCTTTGATGGTGTTTTTAGATATTGTACATGATGAGCTGAGACTGTGCGGAGTGTGAGAGAAATAATTTGTTTCTTAAAAAAAAAAACCTGAATTTTATTTGGTTTTATTAGAGCTCACATTGTTACTGCATTCTCAAGATATGTAGTCTTAAAAATTATATCCTTGTGTATGTTCTAAATTTCGAATATAACTGCTGGACTATTTGGTCTAAAAAGAAGTACAGAACTTGAACTTAGCCATTCCTACTAGTAAGTGCATATTTTCAGGTTGGTCTTTTATCATTTTCATTCAAGGAATGCTTAGCTATTTAGATTTTTGATGTTTATTTCAGATACCTAGATTCAAATATGTGAAAAAAAAATCTGAGTTATAGTTATTCAGTAATCACCATGGAACTAAGTTGGATTTTTGAACATGTAAATCCATCTTCCTTAGGCTATCATAAACAAAGCAGAGTGTTATAAACCAATTGCCAAAATGAATAACTGAGACTAAGGGGCTTTTTTGTTGTTGGTTGCAGTTAAAATGGACTATCTCTGGAAATGTAACTTCAACTTTCCCTGTTTTTGTAGTAACGCTGCATTAAGATGTCAGGTCAAAATGTTTTTTTTCTTTTTCTCTCTGTTTTGATATTTCATTTGAGAACCAATATTTCAAAAAATGTAGTGATTTAGTACAAATTCCTTAGTTCCAGTCAGATAAATAAACCTTACCAGATTCAGTGCGCTGATTTATTGATAGGACTCTGAGGGATCACAAGCCTTTTTGAGAACTTTAGAAACATTTCTGAATTCTGAATTTTATTGAAGTTGTTCCCGAGAGAGAAACAGAATGGGAGAAAAAACCCTCTACTCTTTCCACAGACTTGGGCATCTTAACAAAGGTTTAACTTTCTTCCTTTTTTTTTTCCTCAAAAGGTCAATATTTTTTTAAAAAAATAGGAGTAGCAGTAATACAAACATGTTCTGGTCACCAGTAACTGCTCACAAGAACAATGTTCTGTGTGGCCAGTTTCTTATGATCTATGATAATTAGATTCCATTGGCACCATATTTAAAGTACATAGAAAAATCTCTAAACTTTTTATAAAGTGATTTTTACTTCTTTGCAAGCTAAGTTGATACCCCCTTTTTAAAGAAAGGATTAGGCGATATTTTGTGTAAAATATACCTATTTTTAAAATTAGTCTTGACTTTTTTTAAAATAAACACATTTATGTAGAGATGATCACAGATCTAAACAGCTTCTCTCTGCTTTTCTCAAATCCAAACATCTTCCCTCCTAAAAAGAATGCAACTTGAGAGACGCCGATATGCCAGGTGCATCTTCCTGGGACCTGAGACGGGAAACTGATGGGTTAGAACTGGGCTGGTGGCTACAAGACAGAATCCAAGATGCCATCATGAGCCTCACCCCTGCTTCTCCCATGGGACCTGGAGAGGCACCGAAGCACCCAGGCCGCTGATGGAGGGTCCTTTCCCATGGGGACCCTCTGCTCTAACGCTGCCCTTGCCCAGTGGTTCTAGG
Source organism: Eptesicus fuscus (assembly GCF_027574615.1). Classification (NCBI taxonomy): domain Eukaryota; kingdom Metazoa; phylum Chordata; class Mammalia; order Chiroptera; family Vespertilionidae; genus Eptesicus; species Eptesicus fuscus. Next base: position 82,274,740 of record NC_072483.1, on the reverse strand, counting down.
TGCCAGGCTTAGACCCTACAGACTGCTCCCCGTGGAGATGACTGGTTTCTGCCACGAGAAAGCAAGAGTGAGGTGTCTTAAGTTACCCAGTTTGGGATTTCTTTTATGGGACTCCATATTAATACAAGTGTTTGAGGGACCAGATAAGGGAGTAAATGAGACTGTTTGGGGAAGTGGGGAGAAACCCACCCTGCCCTGCTTGAGAGAACGAGCTTCTTCCCTCTGTTGTCATCCCTGTGTTCTCCTCTGGCTCTGCCATTGGCAAAACCAAGGGCACTGGAGTTACAAATAACTGGAACACTAGAAATTACATTTTCAAAGGGAAAACATCAATGAATAAAGCTGGAAAGTCAAATATTAACAGGAACATTAAAAAGAATGCTAGCAATAACTAGTAAAAATAGAAAATGGGGTTAGACATTCAACCTACTATTACCTAAAGGAAATGAAGCTGAGCGCAATACAAACGATTTATAAACCAAGAGTAAAAGGAAAAGTGAGACAGCAGAAGATAAACTAAAAGCAAAAGAAAGCACAAAACTAGTGACACGTCCAAAATGAAGTACACACACTGGAACAGGCCACACCAGCAAAGCCAACTGCCTTCAGAAAGTCCGCCTGGTAAGGAAGTGTGGGTGGAGGAAGGAGAAAGCGGGCCTTCAGAGTGGTCCCCTGAAATGAGGCAGCTCCTGTGGCTGGGAATCCGTGGAGACTCTAAGGGCAGAGAGAGCTGCGCTGTGGAGGGTAAGACGTGGCTCTTGGGGCCCTCCTGTCAGTGGCCTCTGTCCCCCAGCTCTCTCTAGGACACCTGCGAGGGCAGGAGATGTGCCCTTCAGTAAATGGCAATCCATCAAGCTGCCAGCTGCCAGCTCCCCTCGCCGGCTCTGCACAGGCGTGAATGCTGCCACCGCCATCTCCATGCGCCCCTTTGGGAGACCCACGCTTTGAAGGAAGGACCACACTGAGCTCAGTGTTCCTCAGGCAGGTGGTCAAGCACAGTGTGCCCGGCTAACCACTCCGCCATGTGATCCACTGTTTTATGATTTTATATATTTATGATCCTACTGTTTTGGTATTTCGTAATCAATTACTTGTCGAGTAAAATCAATAGTGAGCTTTTGAAATTTAGAAAAGCTCTGTTTTGAAAAGGTCTGCTTTTTCATTTGCTGATAGAATGCTTGCTGTAATCATACCTGGCAGCACCTAATTAAGACTACCTGTTCGCCCTGGCTGGTGGCTCAGTTGGTTTGAGTGTTGTCTGGATACACCAAGGTTGCAGGTTTGATCCCTGGTGAGGGCACATAACAAAAATCAACCAATGAATGCATAAATATGTGGAACAACAAATTTCTCCCTCTCCCCCCTCCTCTCTCTCTCTCTCTCTCTCTCTCTCTCTCTCTCTCTCTCTTCTCTCTCTCTCTCTCTCTCTCTCTCTCTCTCTCTCTCTCTCTCTCTCTCTTTCTCTGGCTAAAAGTCAATCAATAAAATATTTTTTTAAAAGACTATCTACCCATTGTTACTCCACTGATGCACCAATCCATGGGGAGTAACTCTTCGCTGCATTTGTCGGAAAACTCACATTTCAAGTGCCCAAACTGTGTATTTCAATCTTTCACAGGGGTCTGTTAAGATAGGGGTAATGAGAGAGATATGCACATAGTATGCATGCCTCTTCTACACAGTATGTCTGTTTACATCTACTATTATTCCCAAAAATGTTTAAGGTGGCCTTCTTCATAGCATTGTTGTTAGGACAGACAGTTTAACAAGCACACATTTTAAGTCATAAAACCGCCTCTAAGTTTTGGGAAACGTTCCTGAGGAAAACACTCCAGGTCCTTTATTTTCTCTCTGGAACCTTTCAGCCCAGCCTTAAATTTTCTATTTCTTTGCCTCTTAACCTCCAGGGACCTGCATTCCGAACACATCAAACCAGTTGGTTGGCATTTCACAAATAGTGGCTCTGCAGTCTCCGGCTCCTGTGCTTTTGTGGTTCCTCTGCCTGGTAGGGCTTCCCACTCCTGCTGTCCTATGAAGTCATGCTAATTAAGGCCCTGCTTAAATGTCACCTTCCCCTCCCTACGTTCTTTAATGCTTCCCTGCAAATACACATAGAAAGACTCCTTCCCCTCTCTCCCTGTCATGGCATTTTGCTCATTTAGCTATTTCATCACGCATCACAGATGGCTATTGATGTTGATATTCTTCTGCCCTCCCTGGTCCTAAATTGGTAGGTTCTTGAAGTGGGGGCCACCTCCTCTCTTTTTAACGCAGTGTTTGGTGGACTGTACGTACTCAAAATCGCTCCTTGGATGTAGGAGTTGAAGCACTTCCCCTCGTCTTATTCAGGGCAACTGAAAGTAACGTTCCCTTTCCTCGCGCAGTGAGGTGCAGCTAAGGAAGGGTGGACACTTTCCCTCTATGTCTGGGTTGGAGTGTTGCTCTATTTTCTTTTAGCTCAATTTTCTCTGTTTTGAATCTAGGAAATCTTTCATTTCTTTCCATATTTTTTTTTTCCATTAAGCAACTCTTGCCTGGAGATTCCTTAACTGATCATCTTAAATGCTGTGCAAAATTGTAAGGAACACTGAGAAGTTTATGCTCTGGGGTCTGAGACTTTGTTCTAAGCACTGATTTGCCAGTGGCTTGACCTCTGGGTAAGGAGCTTTACTAGTCAGTGCTTTCCGGAGGAACTGAAGCAGTCAGATGTAGGTCATGGCATGTAGGATGCATATGGCATGTGTGTATGTTTATTATAAGGAAGTGGTTTACATGATTTTGAGGGATAAATCCCAAGAGCTGTAGTCCCCTAGGAGAGCCAGTGTGTGGTTCCAGTGTGAGTTCCAAGACCTGGGAACCAGGAACCAGGAGTATGAATCCCAGTCTAAGGGTTGGGGGGCTTGAGACCAGAGAGAGCCATTTCTTTAGTCCAGGTCTGAAGGCTGGCAAAAACCCATGTCTCAGCTCAAACAGTGAGGCAGGAAGGCAGGAGGGAGAAGATTCTATGTTATTCAAACGTTTCCTTCTCTTCAGGCCTTCCATGGGTTGGATATGAGGCCCACCCACATTGGGGAGGGCGATCTACTTTCTCATCTCCTGATTCCAATGCAAATCTCATCCTAAATCACTCTCACAGACACATCCTGAAATGTTTAACCAAATATCTTGGCACTCCATGGCCCAGTCAATTTGACACATAAAATTGACCATCACAGAGGCAGTATTATTTTGCCAGTAGTGCCAGACAGTTGACTTAAGGAAGGAATTTTATATAGAAAATCATTACCTAGATATGATAAAGAAATTAAAGTCTTTGCAAGAGGTTTGAAGTCTAGTCTCATTTGATAATTGCATTTAATCATGGAAGAAGTTCAGAGTAGAAAGAATCCTATATATTCTAGTCAGAAACAGGGCAAGAGTCTCAACTTACATGATTTTAGGAGCCAGGCAAATTAATAAATAAGTACAGTATGTGAGTATATGCCAACCCAGAATGGCAGGAACATAGGAGAACTCAAGACCTAACTAAAGGTATGCAATTTTTAAATTTCAAGCTATTATTTGAAATTAGCCTCTGACTAAATTATTTCCCTTATTTAGCTATCAACTAGCTACAGGATTTTAGAATTTCTTTTAATTTTTCTGGGACTCGGTTATTTTACTATACTAGATAGCTAATCTGTATTCTCAAGAATCTTCCCATGCATTTTACCTGCCAGTTAAGTTTGAAAGGTTAGGAAGTAACACCTTTGCTGATTTAAAGATGTCGAACATGAATTCTAAAGGAAAGTAACATGTCACCCTCTGAAGCAACATAACCTTCCAGTGACATTAGAGTGAATTGTTTTGAAACAATAGGTCTATGCTCTGAAATGTATCAAGAGCGGAAATATCCTAATCATATTTCTGTATCAAAAAAAACCCACTGTGAACAGTAATGTGCTTCCTAATGTAATTTGACCAAGTCTCCTGATAATTAATTAGGTAGCGAGTCTCTATGGGCGTTACCAAGTCCGTACCTTACCTAACGCGTGCATGCTTTCTCAAGCTTGAGCAATGCTTCCTGTTGTAAAATGGGATGATTTTCAATACATATGTGGTGGTGTGTGCTGATTTTTCTTGTTCAAAGTCTTTTCATAGAGTCCCGAAGCCTTCAAACTATAATTTAAAGCCAGACAGCCTCTGTGGATTTATGGAGTCATTTTCCCTTTGGCTAAAGCCCTCTCTGGTCACAGACCACTAGATTTAAAAAGGCAGCCGAACTCATCCAGAGGCCAACATAAATTTTCAGAGGTAGGGAAAATGGTGCCTGCTTATTAAATGAGTGAGGATATAGTATTTGCCAGCTACAAATAAATGATGTTTTCCACTCTTAAGTTGGAAGCAAGGCCATTAGAGATGTGTGATATTTGACTCTCATTCATCAAGTTTAGCTACATTAGTTGAATAATTTGCATGTTTTACACCATGCGTGTACTTCGGCCTTTCGTTTGGATTTGACTAGATATATGAGTTCACCTTTGCCAAAGGCTTCCAGTTATGAACACATCTAAAACAATTTTCCCCAGCACGCAGAGACCACTCTGAGCACTAAAGAGAAGAAGAAAGGGTCTTGTCTCACCAGGCTCTTCTCCAGGGCTCCCGTATTTATGCTTTCTAAGTGCAGTAAAAGGCATTCTCCATTGGTTGCCTGCATCCACTTTCCATTTGCTTCAGAGAAATTATTAATGTTAGTCCAATAAAAATAGGGCTTTTTCCTTCAGTGATTCATTATTGGAAGCCATTTTCACTAACTTCAAGGGCTTGGGGATGAAACATATTTATCCTTGACAGATCTTGGTATTTTTCCATGTTTCTCAGGAACCTTTCCAAGACTTTTTTTATATATAAAAACAAAATAAATTATCCGGCTGGAGACTACAGTTGATTAACTGGATGAGCTTTCTAGAGTACTTTCTGAGAAAGTGCTGCCCGTCATTTCGAGTCATGAAGCCTGTGTGAGGGGATACTCACCGCCGGATGGAACATGTCTTCACTCCCATTCGCTCCAAAAATGCTATTACGAAATGCAGTCTTTGAAAACAAGTTATTTTTGCAGCTATGTTTTATTAATAGACTATGTTACATTTCTATGCATCAATATCCCATGTGTAAAAACTAGGTACAAAACGGGTAATGAATATTATGCTCTAATTACAGTCTTTCCCCCTTCCCATCAACAACTTTGTTTTTCTTAAAAATTTTATTTGACATGGTGGTATACCTATTAGTCACACTATATATCTTTTATTTTATAGTGTGGTGAAGAAAATGTCGATTTCTTTTGAATATTAGTCTATGCTTTATAAATCAAGTCTATCTTATTATTAGTCAAATATTTAGTCACATATTGCTCTGGGCTTGGAGTTTCTTAGTTTCTTTAAATTGACTTTTTGTATCTCCAACTGGATAATGGCAGGGTAAATTCTTACATTAATACATACATAAGCACTCACCAGATACCAGATATTCTCCAGGATCAGGATACAAATTGAGTTGGACCTTCAAGGATAAATAGGACTTTTGATCTATAATAACAATAAAGATGAAGATAATTACTTTAATGAAAACTATGAGCTAGCATTAAAGGAGCACTCTTTATGGTTAGGCACTCTGGTAAGTCATATCTCATGTAATACAACAATTTAAGAGGTGAGCCCAGAATAATGGGCGGTGCTAAGGTTTGACTGACAGGCTTCTAATTCTTATATATCACTTTACTGGCCATGTACTCCATCTAACCTCTCAGTGCCCCCAGTCTTGGAGATATTAATTGTAACTACCTCCTAGAGCTGGTATGAGAAATAAATGAATATACAGTCTGATACTATATGGTTTGACCCTAGTAGTTACTCAGTAAATGTTAGCTATTATCCTCCTCATTGTAGATAAGGAAAATGATTGAGTCTCTGAGAAGCTAAGTAATGTCCCCATATTTAAGCAGTAGTTTGATCCAGGATTTGAACTCAGACAACCTGGCTCCAGAGTCTAGGTTCTAACTGCTAAGGATTCTAGGAAAGGAAAGAGTAACGGCAGATACAAAGGCTTGATAACGTGAATGTCTGTAGCAATGAAGAGCATAGATGAGTCAGTACAGGGACCTAGAGCTGAATGGGGTTGAAGACCTCTTGTGAAAGGCCTTGGAATGCCTTGTAAAGAAATAGATGTTATCATGGAGGCCACCTAGAGTCAGTAGAAAATAACCTATTCTCCAGTTCTTTTGCATGGAAAACGAAACAAAACAAAACAAAAAACATACTGCCATTTTCCTTTGATTTAAGCTATCTTCTAAGCCTGTAATACATTTCCAGTGAATTAATAGGAGCTAGGAGTTCAAATGGGAGCCTGGTTGAAGATTAGGGAGTTTGCAGAAGTATCACTAGGCAATATGCTTTTTATTTCATCACAACCCAGAATCCAAGTGTTGTAGTTGCATAAAGTGCAATGATGTGACTCAAGGATTCTGACTCCAGCTGGCAAAGTTCACCAGGGCTCTAAGCATGTGTATAATTTCTGCTATGGAGACTAGACATTGCATATCCACTGGCTGCATATCTTCTCCCTGTGGAGAGACTGATGAAGTCTAATTGCAATTGGAGATTTTTACATGGGGACATGAACGCAGAATAGAGTTAGAATGTCACATGATTCAAGCATGGCCAACTTTATGGGCACGTTACCTGTGCAATTTCTCAGGGGCCCATGCCCATCAGGGCCCCATGCTTCAGTAAATGCCCTGCTGTCTCCATCTTGACATTCTTAAAAATTTTGAACGAGGGCTCTACATTTTATTGTTCACTGAGCCCAGAACTAATGCACTTGGTCCTAAATATATGAATTTAATGGTTCCACGCTAATCCCATGTCTCACCCACTTTATGGTAAGGAAATTCCTATTAGTGGGACTACAGTTTTGCTCCTTAATCCATGGATGCTTTCAGCTGGATGTGCTTAAAATGACCCTGCCAGCATGTTCACCTCTGACACCATTTCCTTGACTTTTATTACTATCTCTTATCTATATGACAAGCACTTCTTTAGCCTGTTTATATTGTCAATTAAATATTGTCCTGGGTGTATATCTTTAAGTTGACTTTGTATATTTATAAACAGACCATTACATATTTATTTAAAAGATTAACTCTGAGGGAATCCATGTTTCCTGATTCTTTAAGGTCCCCATGTGTTACACGTTGCAGATGAGATTAATGTCATTATGTTTAAAATTTATTGAAAGCGGAATGAACTGGCAGAGCAGATTGGATGATGGAATACAACCAAAAGCTTTTAGGCAAGACAGAGAAATGTGGCCAGAAACCCAGTAGTCAGGGCAAAAGGTCGGCTGACCATGACAGCTATGCTGTTAAATAAACAATGAAAAGAACAGTTGGGTGAGAGTGAAGGACACACACACATTTTTCACCCATCACTGTCAATAGTCAGGTCCTTTCTAGTGCCTTTAATCCTTGGCGATATAGGGAGAGGGGGACAGTTTACAGGAAAGCAACAAACATGATTGATGACTGGATAGTAGGGGATGCAGAAGAAACTTTAAAAGATAGTAACATAAAATAGTGTCTCTTGTCTGGAAGACAAAATATAAGTAAAGGAATTTTAAGTCTTTAAGCACGTGAAAGGTTTTCTTTTTAATGAATTTTGTGACTATATTTATTCCATTTTAATAATAAATCGAATTTGTAGAAAATGATGGCAGACACTTGGATTATAACATCCTATTGAAATATTAGAATTCATTTCTGATTTCTTTATTGTAATAGCTTTTATCCATCTGTATTTGTTTAGAACATAAAGGTATGATTTAAAAACCAAAAGCCCATCAATCAAAATATTTTCCACCTGCTCCTTCTTAAGGGACTATCGATGTAGTAAATTTAATGAAACCAGCATTGTTTTACTACTTGCCCATCATAAACTGTTACTGGTTCCAGGTGACTAAATATTTACAAGGGACCTTTGAAGATTTAATAGAGGGTTTTAAGTGAATGGAATACCATGTAATGAAAGTTTTACACCGTAAACAAAATTGAAAGGTAAACTGGCAAAAAATAAATTTGCAAAGATAAAAAGACAAACTTAATATACTTAAAAAGAGTTTATATGCATTAATAAGAAACACTGAAAGCAAAATGGAAAAGAAGGGCAAATGGTATGAACAGACAATCCATTGAAGAAAAAAAAGTGGCTTATAACATTATTTCCAGTATTAGTAGTAATCAAATAATTGACCTTTAAACAGAAAGATATGATTTTGACTGCAAATTTAGCAATGATTTAAAAAATGATACTACTGTACAAAGATAACCTTTACTTTCATGTATCCAGCATGGCAAAATTATTTATGATATAGATAATTATGTTATGAAATGTTCAGTTATGAATTTTCTTCATTTTTTGCAAGTTAAAATTACAGAAAATTGCTTATAAGAAAATCCTAAGTGAAATTATCAGAAAATTAAATTGTGTATTATGTATTATAGATCAAATAATGTTAAGATATACAGGGTGTCCCCCCAAAAAAGTATACTCACTTTGAATGATTATAAAGTCAGTTTTTATTAACATACAGTTTATTTATTTTCAAAATTTAAAAGAATCTACAGAAATGAATAATTTTTTCTCAATGCCTGTTTTTAAACTGATGACAGTTCTGGTCCAGGCACTGGTGATAACAGGAAGCAATGGGATCACAAACATCAAGACTCATTTTGTTTTGTATTTGTGTGCCCTCAGTTCTTCAACTCTTGCTGGTTTTATACCCTAAACTTTATCTTTTACTAGGTGTACCAGTTAATAATGCAGATTTTTTTTTCAATAGACGGAGTTACACATATGTTGATATATATGTGATTTGAAATGTATGCTATTTTGTTGTATTGACAGCAAGCTTTAAAACTTCATATGTCAAATTTGCTGAAGGTGTTAACATCACAGATATTTTTACGCTTAAAAATGTCGATTTTGTGCCAAAAAGAAAAAGAGCATTTGTGGGAAGTTTTAATTCATTATTTTGAAGAAAAAGTTATTGTATACAGTACTTCGGGAAGCTTATGGTGAACATGCTCCATCTCAAGATACTTGTGAACACTGGTTTAAACACTTTAAAAGTGATGATTTTGATGTGAAAGACAAAGAACGTCCAGGTCAATCGAAAAAGTTTGAAGACCAACAATTACAAGCATTATTGGATGAAGATGCATGTCAAACTCAAAAACAACTTGCAGAAAGATTAAACCTTGCTCAGCAAACAATTTCAGATCGTTTACAAGCAATGGGAAAGATTTTAAAGGAAGGAAAATGGGTGCCACATCAACTGAATGAAAGACAAATGGAAAACTGAAAAGTCATCAGTAAAATGTTGCTTCAGCGGCATGGAAGAAAGTCTTTTTGGCATCAAATTGTGACTAGCGATGAAAAGTGGATTTATTTTGAGAATCCTAAGTGCACAAAATCATGGGTTGATCCAGGTCAACATCAACATCGACTGCAAGGCCAAATCACTTCAGAAAGAAGACAATACTCTGTGTTTGGTGGGATCAGGAAGGTGTGGTATATTATGAGCTTCTAAAACCAGGTGAAACTGTTAATACTGATCGCTACCGACAACAAATAATCAATTTGAACCATGCTTTGATCGTGAAATGACCAGAATGTTCCAGAAGATACGGTAAAGTAATTTTGCTTCATGATGATGCACCATCACACACTACAAAACCAGTTAAGGACACATTAAAAGATCTTGCCTGGGAAATATTAACCCACCACTGTATTCACCAGACCTTGCTCCTTCAGATTACCACTTGTTCTGATTGATGGCACACGCACTTTCTGAGCAGCACTTCAAAATGAAGAAGTGGAAAATTGGCTCTCTGAATGGTTTTCTTCAAAACAAGAAAAGTTCTATTGGACAGTATCCACAAATTACCTGAAAGATGGGGGAAATGTGTAGCTAGCAATGAACATTACTTTGAATAAAGCACTTTTGATATTTCTCTTGAAATTATTGTGTTTTCTTTGATTACAAAATCCGCCATTATTAACCGGTACACCTAGTATATATCCCCATTAAAAAATAAGTCTAGTGGCATTTTAGGATAAATTTTCTTTTTTTCAAAGCTTAGTCTGGCATCACCCTTTTTTTTTTTTTTTTCAAATCACTTAAACCTGAAAAGAAGTGAAAATTTAGTTATCAGCTGTTAAAGTGTGTATACATTTTTTGGAATACCCTACATATGTAAATATATAGAATAGAACACGAGAGGGAAAGCACCAACATTGCAATAGAAGTTTCCTGGGAATTTTGCTGATCTTGTACGTCTTATTTACTACTGTGTGTTTTCAGAAGTCTGTAGTGACATCCTTTTGAAGGTTTGTTCTCCTTTCTCCTCCCCCACCTCTTCCCCCTCTCCAGCAAACTCACACCACGGATGCAGTCTGCTGTAGGGAACTGGGGGAGTGTGCAACCTCCACATCTCCTTGCTCCATAATTTTATTTTTGCCTAGAAAACAAGGCCTGAGTAACAAGTTCAGAACTAGCCCTGGGGTTTGGGAGTATCAGTGTGAAGACTGCCTTTACAAACCCCGTGTTCCTGATGGTCATAGCAACCTGCATTTGGGGGTCCAGTCCTAATTTTAAAACTTGTGTTCCATTGTTTTCCATAGTATAGTCAGCATGTTTCCATTTTTGTTTTTTGTGTTTTTTTTAAAATATATTTTATTGATTTTTTACGGAGAGGAAGGGAGAGGGATAGAGAGTTAGAAACATCGATGAGAGAGAAACATTCATCAGCTGCCTCCTGCACACCTCCTACTGAGAATGTGCCTGCAACCAAGGTACATGCCCTTGACCGGAATCGAACCTGGGACCTTTCAGTCCGCAGGCCGACGCTCTATCCACTGAGCCAAACCCATTAGGGCCATGTTTCCACTTTTGATTTGGAAATAAATAAAAATGCCTATGAAATATATTCTAGATGCTTTAGGAAGACCTTCTGCACTCACGTTACACAGTTACAACTGACTTGCAAAGACCATCTTTCTACAATTAGAGATAAGACCTAAAATGCAGCTACTCCTGGAAGAAGTAACAAACCTCCTGTGACCGAACAAGGGCAAGGACCCCGGGCTTCTTAATTTCAGGCCCCAATTAGCAAGACATCATTCTTTGTGAGGTTAATAAACCCACCATCATAATTACAAATCTTGACATTCAGATGCTCCCAGAGTCAGCGCCCACTGCAGCAGGGTTAGCCACACGATCACCAGTTACGATGTAGAGCAATTAGAAGCCAGAGGAAAAGGTGGGCTCCGCCACTCAGAGGGAAGCAGCTCGGCAGCTGAACCCACCTGCAAGGGCAGTGTGCATTTTTTAAAACATGGGCTTCAAGGCCTTGTCACGCATGACAAGGACGATCGGAGTCTGAGTGTTACGTTTAGGAGAAGTGCCTCCTCGTCCCTCAGTCCGTCGGCCGCTGACCTTTCCGGGGTCCCCACCAGTTGCTCTGCTGTCATGAAACGCCGGGAGGGTGGAACGTCTCTGGAGCTGTCACGAGGTCAATCAGCCGGGGCTCGGGCCAATTTGCTAAATGTGTCCATGCTAAAGAGTCTGCTCCCTAACCAGTCTGAAGAAACGCACTACCAATTAGCCACCAGCTCATTTTCAGGGCGCTGTGACCTTCCTCATATCTGCCGTCCACTCCCCGCTTCACCTGGCCTTGGGGGATGTCAGGCCTGCCCTATGAGGCCACCCCAGGAACGCGCGAAGCTGCAGAAACATGTGTGGTGGGCTACCAGGGTGACGGGCTAGGGGCACCTGCTTCAGGCCAGCACCGACCTAGTTTGGTTAGAATGTTCTGTGTGGTTTGCAACCCACAAAGATACTGCAGATAGCTCAAGCACATGCAAAAGTCGTTCTCTTTGAAAGTGTCAATGGTATAGTCAGGTCTCATTGTTTTTCTCCATCAACCTATCAGTTCTTTATTTGTCTTTAGAAGGTGGTGGCTTTGTCATTATTCTCTACAGAGTCTTATTATCTGAGAGGTGCTGTCTTAAATGCAGAAAGGTTTCTTCTTTTTTTCTTTTACAAAATAGACTGCTCTATTTGTAGCCAAGTCTCATAAATTAAACTACTTGTCAAAATAAATGAATAGTATGTTTGTTATATTCATGATTTAAAATCACATTTGATTGCTTACTCATTAATCCACAAAATTAAGCAATCCGCCCTGGATTGCAGTCATTAGTACAAATAAGCCGGCTTCTTCTGACAGTCAGAAGTAATGGAGAACACTGCACAGTGGTGTTTGTTTCAAAACGAGGTATGTTAATGTGCAAATTAGTTTTACAATTTCAAAGGCTTCCTCTGGAAGAGAATCAGATGCATTCATATAGTCCGTCAGGGAATGGGATTGAGACCATAATATACTAAAGTGGATTTTAGAGGGAGAAACTGTAAAATGCAAATTTGCATTGAACCCTCAGGCTGGACAGTAGCTATTTTGCCTGTAGAGGAGCATACATGGCAATGGAGGTTAACTTTATTCCTAATTGGATGGAAAATCAGGATTCGGGGACATGGTGTCCACAGAAAAAGTGTAGACACTCATGTGAAAGAGGCTTGGATACCGCAGAAAACAAAAATCAAAATCATGCATTTACCTAACCCCCCTTCTATCTGCCAACTACCATGCTCTGAGTGTGGAACATAGTCAGTTGTACTTCAGTTCTCTTATCTATAAAACAGTATGAGTGCTTTTCTCACAGGGTTTCTTATGAGTACAAAATAAAATATGTAAACACTTTGAACAGTGCCTAGTACAGGGTGAGGTCTACATAAGTGTTCGTTAAATATAAAAGTTTAATGATGTGACACATGGTTTTAAGTAGCTTACAGCTTACTTATAGAGGCAAGAATTTCAAGGATCTTTGTGTCATGTGACTGGTGATGATAGAGACGTGGACACAGTATTGTAGAAACAAACACCATGGTCAGGGGCCTCCAATGGGAGGCCTGAACTTCATTTTGAAAGCCTGACAAATACATAATGAAGAATTTTAAGCTGGAGCAAGACCATGCCACACCTGTGTGAGAGAAAGCCCCTTCCATAATAGTGTGGTGGGTCAGTTTCAGGGGGCTGGACTAGAAGCCAGAAGAGAATTGAGGCCCTTGGAATGGCTAGGTGAGGACCTGGCCTGAGGCATTGTGCCATTCCATTGGAATGGGATAACCTGGAAGAGAGAATTCATCAGGGTCCAGTAGATTATTGCCTTTAATCTTTGACATATGTCTGGAGGGATGTAGTAGCACTGAACCTTGGCTAAGAGATCATCAAAGGGTATGTTTCTGAGACAGCTACCACTTTGGTTTGGTTAGAGAAGAGAAATTGTAAGGAAGTAGGGAGAATAAAACTGAGCCAGTGAAATAATACTCAACCTGGATGTTACAACATTGTAACTGTATGTATGCTTTATAATTTACAAAAATATTTTTTCACATTTTATTTTATGTTTCCTAGTGTCAGAGATACTTGTTTCAAATAAAATATTCTTTCAAAAATGCTGGTTAGATGTGTGTGGTTTAGATAAGAATAACTTGAAAAAAAAAATCCAAGTGTGTGTTCATTCCTCCATGCATTTTAAAATATTTCCACTTGTACCTTCATCTCCAATAATGTATACTCTCCTGAGACCTTCAAAGGCCCTGGGATTGAAGAAAATTGAGGAACTATTAATGGCAAATAGCACCAGATGATAGAGTTAGGCTGAGAGAGAATTCAGAGCCAAGGAACTGAAATACAAGTGAAAGTTTATTTAGAAAGTCACAGGGGAGGAGGAAGTGAACCATGAACTGCAAGAAGTGAGCCAGCTGGGCTGTATGGGCTCAGGAAACAAATTTTGGAGACAAAAGAAGGGACCTTGGAACTTAGGAGAAAGAAACCAAAGGTATGTGCCTTGAGGGAAGAAAGGGGGAGGAAAGATGTGGAAGAGAGAGAGAGAGAGAGAGAGAGAGAGAGAGAGAGAGAGAGAGAAACTCTGCTTTGGGCCCTTTGTCTTGAGGGTTTTTATCTGCTTCCAAATCATTGACCGTAGGGGAAGTCCAAGGGGAGGAGCTCAATAGAATATTCATGAGCTTTCTAGTGTGTCCTCTCAGGGTTGTGCTCTCCACTGATTGGTTGGTGCCAGGGCAGGGGGTCGTTAGTCATCACATCTGGTCCTGATGTTAGCCATTGCATTGCCCCACCTGGCCTTTGCTACTTTTCTGGGCCTGAAGCTGAAATACAACTGAGGCCTAAATGTTATTTCTAGTTTGAGCAAAACTCTGACTCTGTGGCCAACAGACCTCAGAATTTCTTAAGATTATTTGATATGGGCCAGAACCTCATTGTCCTAAGGGCCCAGTGCTTAAAGGAATGGTCATGCAAGGGCTTGTATGTGAGTTGTATGAGGCTATTCTCTGGTCCCCTTGTTCCTCCTCTAGGAGGTCTACCAGATGACTATCACATGCCAGGGGAGGAAAAGTCAGGGGAGGGTCAATCTGCATGGCCAGTGATATCAAAGGTCAAGGGGTCTAAACCACAAGACCAGTGATATTCTAAGGGAAGATAGGTCACCTGTGAAGGAGGTCCCGCCTTACAGTTGTCAGTTGCTAGGCACCTGGGACTTCCTCTGTACCTGGCCTGCAGTTCTTACTCTGCTCATATCTAACTGCCTACTCTATCAGAACCATCAAGTGGTACATTGGCTAAATGGCAGGCAAACCACCCAGTGGATTGGGATCATCTTTGAGGATTTTCCAGGCAATTTCACCCAGGTAGCTTCTACTTTCTTGTGTAGCTGTTATTTTTAGTACTAGAGGCCCGGTGCATGAAAATTCATGCACTGGAGGGGGGTCCCTCAGCCCGGCCTGCCCCCTCTCACAGTCCGGGAGCCCTCAGGGGCAGGAGGTGACCCAGCGATCAGGGGAAGGCAACGCCCCCATCACTTCTCTGCTGCTGCCACTGCCAGCAGCCCAAGCCTCAGCCAGCCCTGGTTACCTGAACCTTGAGTGGCCCTGGGTGGCTGGGCAGCCGCCATTTGAGGCTTGCCTGTGCCTTGGGTTGGCCCTGGGTGGCTGGGGGCTGAGGGGACTTGGGGACTCTGGAGGCAGGTGGGTGGAATGGCCTTGCTGGACCTGCTGCCCCGGTGGGGCTGAGGGGACTGGGTACCACCATCTTGTGGCTGAGGGCACTGCCATCTTTGAGAGCGTGGCAGTCAATTAGCATATTCCCTCCTTATTGGCTGTGGGCACCACCATCTTTGCAACAGTGTGGGGGGCAATTAACATATTCCCTCTTTATTAGATAGGATGTGTAAATCAGGGAGAGAGGAAATACTGTTATTACTGGTAAGACAAATATGTTGAGTTTTTTAAATTTCTGACATTTGTTTTATCTTCACTATGCTTGGAACTTCTCCAAGCTTCTGTATCTGTTTGCTTTTCCTATCACTGACCCTGAGGCCCCCTAGGATTAGACTTGGTGGCTGGCACCTGACCTCCATGGACCCTTTGTCTGACCACGGTTGTGGATGAAGAAGGCACAGAGGAAAGGGCTCCTCAGGATTCCCCGTGTATATTAGATGAGGGTGTGAATGTTGTTTCACAAATGGGAGCTGTTCTTACTAAGGAACGGAAAGAATGCAGCAAAAATAAACTCCAGATTCTTGTTAAGTGACAGCTTCAACTTTGAAATTTTAATTCAGGTCAGAGACAAAAATGTGATTCAGTATAAAATGTCTTTAATGTATACCTGGCTTCTAAGTAACTTACTACATAGTTAAAGGAGGTAAATGTGTTTTTAGCTGAAATATAGGTGGTTTTTAATAGGCATATCTTTTGTTATTATGGGGCAATATAGGCAGCTGCCTCTTTAAAAAATGATAAGGATAAATAGCATACTTGGTAGTTACGTAAATCAAGTTAATTTTTTTTTTTAGGATGAAGTTTAAAACTGTAAATTTTGTAAAGGTCCCTATTACAGATTTTCAGTTTGAAGAGGAAGTGAAAATTGGTTTTATCTCATTTACTGAATGTGGTTTGAACTTTCTGAGAATCTGGGTTGTTCCGTACTTGTTCTGAGGATGCTAGATCTGAAGGCTAGCATCTGATGAAGATACTAATAGTATGAGCCTGCTAATTTTAAAAATTCAGGTCACATGCTTTTAGCTACCTGTCAAAATCCTCTGAAGGAAAATAACCCCTTTTCCACCCTTTGTTTAAAGTGGCATAAAATCAGCTCACATAGCCAGTTGTTATTTAGTTTCCAGCAGATGCATACATTTAGATGAAATTCCACAGTGCTTCACTCTCTTCCCAAAGGTGATAATGTGTTTTCCTCCACTTGTGAAATTGCAGTAATTTCACAGACTTCCTTAGATTTAATTGTGTTTATTAGGATTTGAGACAAATGATTCCAATTTTATTTTGCAGGATACCATTTTTTTCTTTGTCTTTTAATTTTACTTGATAGTTATTGGTAATACAGACTATGTATGAAACAATAAAAAATAGCACTACATTGTTAAATTCAACAGTTTGACCCAAAGAACTCAGTATGGCAAATAAGCATTTCTTAGTAGTGCATTAGTTCACTTGACATGTAATTAAAATCCAGCCACATATTTTTTCACTGTAATTGCTAATAAAATATTTTTTGAAAATGCAGTTTATGTTCTATGGGCATTTAGATCACTCTTTTTTATTCTCAATGTAGCCCAAAGATAATAGCATCAGGTTATAAAAACTCAGGCTATAAAAGTGACAGAATGCTATAGGTTGACGAGAGCAAAGCACATCATGAATATTGAAGGACCCCGCACTAAGGGACTTCTGGCATTATCATTAAAATATTTACTTGTCAGTGTAAAAACTAACAGTGTTGGGATATTGCTTCGAGTTACGGTAGAAATAGAACAGACGGCACAGACCATGTTTCGCTTGGTGGAGGAGCAGTACTGCGTATCTAAGGGTTGTGTGTTCTTGTGTGATGAAGAGCAAGAAAAACGGGAAAACAAAAATTACCTGTTTGATGTGTTTGATCTTGGTACTTTCTCTGTTCCTCTGTCAGTCCTGTGATGAAGAGATTAAAGAGAAGCAACAAAGTGAAAGTAGAATGGGAATAAACAAGTCAAGTGGGACTCATTCTGAAAGCCAGGGAATGTTAACTATGGTAACAAAAGGCATTAACATTAGCCTTCCATGTGTACCAGGCTCTCTCTGTGCTAAGCATCTAGGCATGTTAGGGATATTATCAAGAAAATTAATATTCTACCTCACCCCACTCAGCCCTCAACACGCACACATGCACACACATATGCACCTTTATTACTGATATTTATTGTAATGGCCCTATTGTTTATAGTATAAAAACAGGTCTGAGTCCTTGAGATATTGATGGTGTGAAATTGCAAAGAAGACATGGCTCTTTTGATCAAGTCTGATATTCATGCTTATGTAAGTTGTAAATTATCCAAAGCTCCTTTATGTCTTCCTTAAAAAATTTTAATTGATTTTAGAGTTAGATGAAGAGAGAAAGAAAGAGAGAGAAAGATTGTTGTGAATAAGAAACATCAATTGGCTGCCTTCTGCAGGTGCCCCATCAGGGAATTAAACCAGAGACCCCCTCACTGCACGGGACAATGCTCCAACCAACTGAGCCACACTGGCCAAGTTAAAACTTTTGTTTATTTACTTGAGAGAGAGGAAGGGAGAGAGAAAGAGAGAGAAACATTGATTTGTTGTTCCACTTATCTATGCATTCATTGATTACCTCTTGTATGTGCTCTGACCAGGGATTGCATCTACAACCTTGGCTCAGCAGGACGACACTCTAACTAACTGAGCTACCTGGTCAGGGCCTCTTTTTCCTCTTTTTGATTTTTGAGTTTTGTTGTTGTTGTTGTTGACTTTTACATTATTTTTAACCTTTACAAGGTGAATGCAGAAGAAAATATTAAAATGTTATCTAAAATAAACTTTATGGATGATATTTTTTTCTAGGTCCATCCTAGTTTTAAATGCTCCTTCCAGATGCCCCCCAGGGCGGAAGTAGTCAGGGGATACATGTAGCCACCAAATCTAGTGCCTAATCTTTGCATTGGGGACACTATCAGTGTAGGCAATTGATATATGACAATTGAATAGAATTCATACATATCTCATTAATATATTTATTTTTGTGTGTTTTTCTAAGTCCTATTTATAAGATAGGTGTGTTTTAAAAAATTCATTTCACCTTGACCTCTCAAACAGAAGTATAAAACACAGAAGATAAACATTTCACATTGTCCTAGTGTCTTAAATTTAGTGGCAATTAAAGACAAATATTTTCATATTAAAACAAGCACAGAAATCTGATAGAGTATAAAATGAATGTAAAATGTACATGAATTTATAACATAAGGCTGAGCACTTTAATTGTGAACTCACGACATGCCAATTCAGGTTATGCCTCCACTCCCCTGGAGGTTTACACACTTTTTTTTTTTTAAATTCTCATTAGCAGACATGCTTAGAGATAGGAAGCGGGGGGAGGGATGAGAGAGAGAGAGAGAGAGAGAGAGAGAGAGAGAGAGCGCTCACAACATTTCTGACAACATGGGTGGACCTAGAGGGTATTATGCTAAGTGAAATAAGTCAGACAGAGGAAGACAAATAGCATATGATTTCATTTATATGTGGAATCTAAAAAAAGTAAATGAACAAAAAAAACTCATAGATAGAACATTTTGATGGTTGCCAGATGGGAGGGGGTTTGGGGTAATGGGTGAAAAAGGGGGAGGAATTAAGAAGTACACATTTCCAGTTATAAAAACAGTCATGGGATGGAAAGTACAGCATAGGGAATATAGTCAATAATCCTATATAATAAAACCCTAATATGCAAATCGACTGAACGGTGGAACGACCGGATGCTATAACCTGCACTGACCACCGGGGGTGGTCAGTGTGCTGCTCCTACAGGGGAGCACCGCTCAGCCAGAAGCCGGGCTTGCAGCTGGCGAGCACATTGGCGGTGGCGGGAGCCTCTCCCACCTCTGCTGTAGGCCGGAGGTAAGGAGCGAGGGGTCCTGGACTATGAGAGGGCACAGGCCGGGCTGAGGGACCCCCTCCCCCCGCCATGCAAAAAATTTAATACACTGGGCCTCTAGTAGTATAATAACTATGTATGGTGTCAAATGGGTACTGGACTTATCTGGGTAATCACTTTGTAAGTTATATCAATATCTAATCACTATGCTGTACACCTGAAACTAATGTAATATTGAATGTCAGTTGTAATTGGAAAAAAAATATTTAAACAGAAACTGAATGTATTGCCTGGAAGGCAAGTGAAGAAAGTGATGTAAAGAGGATGCAATAGTTGATGGTGTCCTAAAATCAAGCCCAAGGGGGGCTTTGGATTTCACAGCCTGAAGATTGTCTCTGACTAGTTAAGGCCGGCTTCAGTGGGGGTCACTGACTAGTGACCTCAATAAAGGAATGAAGGAGAGAGACTGGAACTGCTCTGTGCACAACTCTTTCAGATTTTACTCTAGAGGGGAGGTAGGAACTGGGGTGGTACCTGTAAGAGTGAGTCTTGAGAAGGTTGGCTTGTTTGGGTTTTTGTTTTGGGTGTGAGAATGAACAGTATATTTGTAGGCAGATCTTCCTGTGCATATATGTGGATTAGGTACCCTGTTAGAGATCTGCGGGGATAGGAGTTATGATT
Organism: Eptesicus fuscus; assembly: GCF_027574615.1. Lineage (NCBI taxonomy): Eukaryota > Metazoa > Chordata > Mammalia > Chiroptera > Vespertilionidae > Eptesicus > Eptesicus fuscus. The sequence goes on along the minus strand of NC_072483.1, from coordinate 82,254,939 downwards.
GGAGATCAAGGCTGTGTGAACAGATCATTTGGGACCATGGTCTTTGTGGAAAATGCCAGTGCTGCATTGGGTGACATGAGAATGCTGGCATCACAGGAGAGAAGCAGGGGCACCAGGGATGGATAGGGCAGCAGAAGAGGATGGGTCCAAATCAAGTGCTGCTTAGTTGCCTTTTGCATACAGTTTAGGTTACTGCAGTCTCCAAGGGGTCACTGAAAAAATCTTCTGCGTGCCACAGACGGTTAGGCTAGATGAAACCTTCACCATAAATTTAATAGAATTTCTTCTTTGATGTTGAACTCATCTCTGTTGGAGAGGTCATTTTGAATGGGTTTAAGGCAGGGAGGGGCGGCCACTGGAAAACAATGGGCACTTTGGAAGTCAGCATGCCTTCTGTTGAGGAGCTAGAGCAGTGGTTTATGTTAATTAACATATGCATCTCTGTAACACTGTATATTAGGAACTCTGTCACCCAATAATGTAAGTGTTCTGATGAATCAAACAATCCAGCTAACAAGCACCTACAACTCATGGTGGAAATTAATTATCAGCGTTGAAACAAGTGTGCATCTGTGTGCATTGAAGAGTGGAGTTGAAGACTGATGAAGTCTCCTCAGCCAGCACTGCACTTCCAGTGACCTTGGGCATCACAGACTCAGAAACCGATCCCCTTCCTTCCAGAGGTAGAGACTCTATGTCATTCATTCAGCTCTTCATCCATACATTCAGAATGGGCTGTACAGCAATCATTCCTGTCAGTCATGAGTTTCAGAGACAGACTAAGCAACTAATTAATCAAGGAGATTATGAGATTTTGGAGATGGATAGGGCAGATCTCACTAGCATCATCTTTGGGAAGAGTTGTGTGTTGCCTGTATCTCCATAGAGTCGTGTTCACATTCTTAGTTTAGGCCACAGCTTCTTCCTGGATAACTACAAACATTCCGCAGTGCAGCCTCATCTTTTACACCTTTCTTTTTGGAAAATGGTTACAGTGTGGTCTGAGACACTGCATTGGAAGTTAAAAAGATGGGGTTCACTTGGACAACACAGACTCCAAACTACTTTGTTCTCCCAGTTCATATATTATTTGGTATAACATATATTATTTGGTATAACATTGCATACTCTGTACACTTGTATGAATAGAATAGTACTAGTGACCCAGTGCATGGATTTGTGCACATTGAAAGGAAATTAATTAGAAGAAATATTTTAATACCACTATTCGCCTTTTCTCTATAATAGAAGTGTGGACCAAATTCACAATCGACAATGACAGATCAAAACACACGCGTGCAACTGGCGTCATCAATAGCTTTATATGTATTGCGCATGCGCGAGTCAACTTAGCCTTTTATAGATATAGAATAAACTTGCTTAATTAGACCTGCTTTCTGATTTAACTGAACTTTTTCCAGCCCAGTGAAGCACCCCAACTTCTCTTTCAGGCAATTGTCAGCAACACAGCAGTAAATATCAACACAAAGCAGATTATTATTGTAGATCACGCAGGGAGAACAAAGGGTAAAATATTTAACTGCAACAGTGTTTGACTATATCCTGCACAAAGAGAAAACCTGAAGTCATTTTCAAGGTCCACCACTTCTTACTTCTTTTCAGTTGGGTCAAGTTTCTAAACTTTCTAAATGTCCGTTTTCCGGCTAATGAAAAGAAAATAGGATTCCACCGAGTCTCCTATCTACCTACTCCAGGACTTCTGTGAGGATCAAATGAGATAAAGCACAGAAAAATGCTTTCACAGACATTTGGTTAAAGTGTAAAATGTTTTCACCTGGCTATAAAGCAAGCTGTGTTCCTGGGCTGAAGAGACTTCAAGGAGGCTAGTCGCTAAGGAGAGGAAGCCGGGTGTTGCTATGTGACATCATTATATTTGTCTTTAATTGCCCACAGCAATCATTTCCGGGCTGGGCTGGGCTGTGGGTCGCATTTTGCACCGTGGGGTCTCAGCAGTGTTGGCTGTGATCTGGTAGGCTGTTGCTCTGCGGTGGTGGCAGAGCCTGTGTCCCACTTCTGGGAAGCTGAGTGTTGCTTTGTTGGTGCCAGGTCCCTGGTGCAGTTTCTTTGTAAATGGCCAGTGTGCATCACGGCAGCTCCTTCATTGAGCGTCTGCCCCCGGTGGTCAGTGCATGTTATAGCAAGCAGTCAGACTATTAGAGGGACACTTAGCATATTAGCCTTTTATATATATAGATGGTTATCAGTAAAGTATCGCAAGAAAAAAATGTTATATAGCAGCTATAGATAATGATTTATGAGTTACCATTTTAAGCTTTTTATTGGTTTCAGAGAGGAAGAGTGAGGGAGAGATAGAGACATCGATGATGAGAGAGAATCATTGATTGGTTGCCTCCTGAATGCCCCCTGCTGGGGTTCAAACCTGCAACCCAGGCATGTGCCCTGACATGGAAGGAATCGAAATGTGAACTCCTGGTTCATAGGTTGATGCTCAACGTGTGGCATGCAAGCTGGGCTAAGCTTTTGTATTATACTTTAGTATTTTATTTTTTTCTCTTTGCCCCAATATTTAAGATATATAGGATATACTGAGTTAATAATATAACAAAAGGAAAAAGTAAGGTATGATCCTTAATTTACATGAAACTATTTATACTACTCATATAATAAGCCACTTTTCTTAGTTGATTGATGCATTAAAATAAATGTTACTAACATGTGTTAGAATTTACCAATATATAAAGTTGAAATTATAATTGTCACAGAAATAGTGATGAAAATAACACTTCTACCACATTTAAAAATTGATTTTATTTTCCTTTTCAGGATTTACAGTGTTAAACATCACTTTGGCCAGATGATTAGATAGATATAGTTCTAGGGATTATTCTTATACTAGAATAATCTTTCATTATTAATCCATTTAAGTCTTTTCTGAAACCAGTTCATCAGTGCTGCTGATTAAAAATAGAAAATGTGTGTGTTCAATTTTAAGAATTAAAAATAATGTCTGGGGACTAGCATTTGTTTCCTGTGGTGAGAGGATTGGCTTTTCCAATTAAACAAGTCTCCATACTGGAAATGAGTAGTCAATTATGAAAATCATTTTTGAATAGCCAATTTACATATCCCTAATTGTATTCATTTCTTCTGAAAGACTGAACTTGGAATGTATGATGTTCTGATTGGTTACCCCTGTGCTTGTGTCATTAATACTATTGCCAACAAGGTTCCCCTATGAATAAGGCTTTTTCCTGGATAAATGTTTGAATCATAAGTAGGTTTGTTTTATTTAATGAATGAAAAATATATAGAGATTTACTAGTGGTTTTCAAATTTGCACACACACTGCACTTTTCCTGAGCTGACAGGAGCATCCCTGAGCTATCCCCACGTTTGGACTTTTCCACATCAGTGATAAGGGGCATCGGAGGTTCCCTGATGGTGGTGCTCTCCGCTGGCCAAAAATGCAGTCTCAGCCAGGTTGCCTCACTTTTTACACAGTGATGTTTGCACATGAATGGGATATGTTATGATATTTTGCTCTTATTTTATAAAAAATGACTTGGAAATTGACAAACTTTTTTATATTTATGACAAGAAGCATAGGTCTCCAGTGAAATAAAATTGAGATGAAGATGAGAATAATTAAGTTAAAGTGCTGATGCTTATTCTCATTCAAATTGAAATTCATTGGACTTAGACCAGTCAACATAGATCAGTCATATGGGTAAAGAACAAACCTAAATGCATGTATAAAATGGGTTATCTATGCGTGTGTACAAGGTAAATACAAATTGTGTATAAATATTCACATTTTGTCAGTTTATTATGATTGCGTCTAAAAGGAAAGATGTAGCCGAAACTGGTTTGGCTCAGTGGATAGAGCGTCGGCCTGCGGACTGAAGGGTCCCAGGTTCGATTCCGGTCAAGGGCATGTACATTGGTTGCGGGCACATCCCCGGTGGGGGGTGTGCAGGAGGCAGCTGGTCGATGTTTCTCTCTCATCGATGTTTCTAGCTCTCTATCCCGCTCTCTTCCTCTCTGTAAAAAAATCAATAAAATATATTAAAAAAAAAGGAAAGATGTAATTATGGATTTCATCATGTCTACCATTCCATTTCTGCATGTTCAACTTTTATGTTTTTGGAACAACTCTTAAAAGCAACACTGGAGTTCTTTAAAGGACTTATTAGAAAAGGGGAGGGGAGGAGGCAGCCATTTCATTTCTTCAAGAGAGATAACTAAAGTCGGTTCTCTATTTCAGGCCACCCCATCCATTATTTTCTGGCCACGGTGCTTTTAGACATAATTCTGAATTAAAAGTTGTGGGTACAGTCACATTAACATTTTAAGTTTTCAGAGGCCATTTTCATTGAAACCGAAGATCACAGCTAGATACAGTACCCAGGTGATGTGTGTGTCCAATGTAGTACTAGTAATTGGTGTTGTTGGGTTTATTTGTAGCTGATTGCTGTGTTTGATGAACAAGAACCACTCCACAAGATCGAGAGCCCCGGAGGAAACCCAGCAGGCCGCCAGAGCCCAGATGCCTTCGAGACTGAAGTGGCTGCCCAACTGGCTGCCTTCAAACCAGTTGGTGGGGAAATTGAAGTAACCCCTTCTGCTCTGAAACTAGGTATGTGTATTTTCTGTGGTATGTTTGTCACCTGGCTGATATACAGTATATCCCCTTGCTGACTATGAGTTGCTCCTACTTTGTGACTTATCTTGTTAGCGATCTTTCTTTAAAAAAAACCCACTGGTTTCTTCTCTACATCATTATTACTTTTTACATAGCTCTTTGCAGTTGTTGAGGCTCAGGGAAGTCGATAGCATTTTTTCTTGAATGGCAGGTGAATCTGAATCTGAACTGTGAGCCCTGGAAGTATCATAGGGGAGGGATTGGAATGCACGTGATTCCTCTGCAGCCTGTGAGAATCATTTTATTTTATTTTTTAACCCTTTGCACTCGCTTGCTTTTTTTGATTCCTTTATTCTACTGCTAACCATGTCAAGTCACACTCGACATCCGAGTGCAAAGGGTTAAGTCCCTGAAAACGTCATTTGGAATAAGCTAAGCATGGTCAAGGAATCTACTCTAGGAATAAAGGTCATGTCTGTTTTTGCCACCTTCTTTTTCTCCCCAAAGTACATATCTCAGAGTTTGGGGCAAACATTTTGAAGTTAGTTTCTTAGTTCTGCCCTACCGGTTTATTAAAACAAGAGCAACTCACCCAGTGAGTGTGCTCAGAATTTTTTTTTTTTTGTTATATTTGTTTTGAAGGTGTGGGTAGAAGGAGAAAAATAAACATTCTTCTCAAGTTTCAGTGAATTGACAATTGTAAGAGACATAATATGTCAGTGTTTGGTGATACCGCTTAGAGATAAATTTAGGTCAGTTTAACAGCATGAAGTTTCTGAAAACTTCAATATTTTGGTACTTAAAACAGCTTTTATTCCTATTGAATGTATGCAGACATTTTGAGACAGCTCTGAGCACCTGTTATAGGTTAATTCTCAAGCTAGAACAGGGGCTTTTTCCACTTTGCCTTTTAAAGCAAAGCATATGCTTAAAGTTGTAACAACTGTACATAGTACGAGTTTTTCGCACCTGAAACAAAGTGTATACTGTCACGTTTCTTTTACACGCAACAATTCTGAGTATCCGTCCTTTGCACTAATTTTCCGGGAAGCATCTGCAGGGCCCCTTTTCGAAGAACCAGGTGGATGGTAGTGATCGATACAGGCTCCATGATGCTCCCGTTTGTTGGAATGCAAGCGAGAGAAGCAGTCTGCTGCAACCCGGACACTGGGCGGCTTCTCTTCATGGGAAGCCAGGTTTGTGGCTTCAACAACTTCACAGCCCTGTCAGTCATTTGCATAATGGATGCCTTTTTATCCATTATGCAAATGAGATGGGAGGAAAATTAGGCAATAAGGGAAGACGAAAGGGGAAAATTGCCTTTGCTTGTTTTAATATTCTATTTATAAGCGAGCACTTTGGTCTTCAAAAGGCCAAACCTCACCTCGGAGTGCTCGTGTCTGGGAAATTTGTTTTTATCTTTCTTGTGCTCATTCTCAGAGAAAAGGTTTCTTTTTCTTCAGATTTTTCCTAGTTTCTTTTGTTGAACCATCTGAGCACATAACATTGAATGCGGGAAGAGAAAGAAGTAAGCTGAGGTTTCTCTTCTTTGCAAGTGGACTTTCTACTCCTTTCATACTGATTTGGGGTAAGACAGAGATAGAAAATAATATTTATTAAAGGTGACTACACAACAAGCACTAAGCTTAAGACCATGCAGGGATCATTCTAAATCCTTGACTCACAACAACTCACTTAAGCATCTTGATACTTAGTTGAGTTCTATCATTCTTTTCATTTAAGGGATAAGGCTGGCACAGGGCAGTTCAGTAACTCATCAAAAATCACAAAACTGTTAGGTGTCAAGGCCAGGATTTGACACTGGCCCCAGTGTCAGGAACAATTTGGCTTTGTGCCTCTTATATGCTGTTGTAAAAAAAAAAAAAAAATAGGATAAAATAATTGATTTAGTTTTCCTGGGATTTACTTTGTGAATACATATGAAAACCCTGCAAACGCTAACTCGTTGGCTTCAAGTCCCATTCCCCCTCGTGCTGTGGATTCAAGGATGAGATGAGCTAACTGTTAGGTGATCAGTGTGCCTCCCAGAGACTAGGTCTGAAATCATGGAATCATCTCCAGCTCCTCCTTTTCCTTCCCACCATCTCCACTTTCTCCAGCCGTCTTGTCCGCACCATTGCAGCAACCCAGACCCTTATCATTAATCAGACGCTTGCAAAGCCTCCAACTCACCCCTTTCTGGACAGTGCTGCTGTCTGTAACCCCTGCTCTGCCAGTGCCGCCTTCCTAAGTCACAAATCTGATTATATGGCCCCGGCTTAACAGCTTCCAGCGGTGTCCTGCTGCGTGGAGAACCATGTCCAAACTCATTAGTAAGCTGATGCAGGTGGCTCCTCAATTCGCTGGAGGAATTTGGGCGGGGATGAACAATGACAAAATCATCCCTTATCTACCCTCAGGGTCCCATCAGACTGAGTACTTTTCATATCTTGAACTTTAAAAGCAAAGGAAAAGCCTATGTATGTAGTTTCTCTGACAAATGGAAGAAGGAAGCAACACAGCCAGCTTTGGTGTCTACCCGCTTTGTTTTGTTTGTTGTCTGTTGCCTCGGGGCAGGATGTGGTCATAAGTTGGGCAGGCGTCATCTCAGGATGGAGGGATGTGCATGGCAGCAGCCCGTAGCCATGGTTCCTCCCGGGGCCAGCCCCCCCTGAGATCCTGTTTACATGAAGAGTGGGAGGGGCTGTTGGAGAAGCAGCAGCATTTGTGTCCCAGCGATTCATCATAACATTGTGCACATAAAATGCCAAACACAGAGCCCAGCCCTGCTCCCCACTCAGCTCCCGAGGCCATTGGAACTGGCCCTGCTTGTCATGGGGCCCATACGCCCTCCCAGGCGGGTGCAGCAAAAACAAGCGCCTATTCTCACTGTTGTTTCTTCCTTGAGACCCCTTCGGGAAGCTGGGGAATTTAATCCTCCCCAGCTCTCCTGCTTGTCTCACTTAAGGAGACACAATTTAACACATGTTAGGAATCAAGACATTTTTATGATTGGGTCATATTAATCACCAAAAATTTTGACCGATATTGGGGGTTAAAATATACTCAAAGTTCAGTATAATTTTTATGTCTCTTTTGCCAACACAAGCTAATCATCAGCAGTATTCTGTTAAAAACCAACAACCTTCCCTACGTGGCCCCTGCTGTTCTTTTTGTATCTTCCAAGATGAAATATTTATGCACAGAATATGCAGAAAGTTCATACTCAGGCTCTTCGTGACCTGGCTACCTCCTCTGCCCACTTTCATTCCTGGCCACACGCCTACAGTCACCTTAACATGCAGCCTCTATGAACCACTTACCAGTGCCCCAAGTGCCACCTGTTTTCAAATTCCATGCCTTATAGGTACTCACCTCTTTTGCCTCTTGTCTAGTTGGTGAACATATGCACCCTTTAAGCTCAAGCTCAAATATTAACCTTGGTTTTGATGCCTTGTCCAAATCTTCAAGACAGTACAGTAGATGTACAATAAATAAATGTCTTAATTCTTTATTCAACAATAAAGTGGTACAAAATGCATTGAAGAAATGTTCCACTTGCCTAAAAAGGTTTATAGTTTTATGCCCTATAAGCTAATGGGGTATATATTTTTAATTTGTAAGAAGAGTTTTAAATCAAGTGGGCAACCACACAATTCCAACTTCATTCATCTAAATAATTTCCTACCATTTATTTTCTAATGGATTTTCTAATGTAATGCTAAATGAGTAAGTCCTGACTCAGCCCTAACTAGCAAATCACTGGAACACTTAAAGATTCTAAGTTTCTAAAATTGGTTGATGCTTTTTACTGTATAGCCTAGAGGTTGCTAAATAGCCTATTTAAAAGAAGAGACATGGTGGAACAAATACCAGGTGAAATAGCAAAGAATCAGATGCACAGAGGCCATTTGCGCTTTAGAATTACCCAGTCCAGGAATTGTCTAAGTCTTCTTTGTGGAACCAGTGTTACTTTTAGACATGTTTCGGGATTTCAACATATATTTGATTCTAGTTCATTAACAAATAACACTTATTGAGCACTTAAGTTCTAGAAGCTATTCTATTTCATGTATGTTTATTTATTGTCCAAATAGGACTGGTTGTGCTTTCAGAGAAGAAAGTGTTGAGCAGGCAGCAGAAAATCCCAATGTTTTTTCACAATTCCTACAGCAAAGAACCCACCACCACCAAAAGAATTGTTAGCACCCTTAGAACAACCTTTATGAAATGCTGGTCTAGAAATAGCCAGTTCCATAGATTTTTATGATCAGCAATTGTCTAGACAATTGTCATTACCTTACAATAAGAAAAGAAAGAAAGAAAAAAGCTTAGAGAGAGTGTATGCTCTAATACCAAATCACTATTTGGTTGAAGAACTAGAGTTGGAACCTTCACCTCTTGGCTTCTAGTACAGTGCTCTTTCAACTACATGACACTTTTTGGATTAATTATAGATTTCAATTATCCATGACTTTTAATACGGTATGTGATAAAGTAGCACGTCCTATCTTTTGGAATTGAGATAGAGTGTAAAGTAATAAATAGATATTATGAATAGCTGCAAATCGTAAGCTAATAAGGGAATAAAGACCAGAAAATTAAGATGGAGAACATTTTGTTAAAACCTTCTTTAGATTTCAGAAATGAATCTGCTCCTGTCTCCTCATCCCATGAGTTTGTGTACACACGTGAATGCATGCAGGTGTATGTGTGTTTGGGGGGAACTGGCACCAAAAGCATTATCCTAATGGGATTCCTGGGTGACTTTTTCTGTCCTGTGGATATTGTTGTACTCTTTTTGACATTTCAAGTGTCTTCATGTAGGACCTTCTGTAAATAAGATAGAATAGCAGTTTGGAAGAATATGCTCTTGAGCCTTTCCCCCAGTAGGTCCTATGCTGCCTTTATGACCTTGTACTGTTCTCCAGAAGACCTTCTGGCCCAAGGTTGGCCCAGTCCTTGACCCTTGAGAACCAGCTATAGGGAGCTGGTTCCCAACCCTACAGATTTTCATCTAGCTGTGTTCCCACACAAGTCATCTAACCTATATCTATCAGGACCACCCTTTTCCAACACCAGCCCCCAAAAGTGGATGCATCTGGCATTTCATAGGATTGGATATTCTTATCTGCGACTATCCAGATCACTTTCTGATGTGTCACTGCCACATGTCAGAGGACCACAGTGTTCTCATCTATAACATGAGCCTTTCTTGCTTTTATGGGCTATCACTGTCCCCAGAGAATTTCATTAATGCCCAGCTAACGTTGAATTTGACTCAGTTGTCCTCCCCTGGCCCCAATTAATTAGTAGTTTTAGTTTAGACATGTTGATAATTTTTCTAAGGACTTCTTGACTGAACTTTGCTATGTTGGGTTCAGGCTTCCATGAGAAAACATTTCTTTGGTTATAATTATTTTAGCAATTTAATTCAAGCAGTGTGTCAGGATACAGAGTCCTTTCAACGTGGTTGTTGCCACTCCTGTGATCTCTATTACCCAGATATGAAGCGATCTGATTAAAGTTGGGAGTTGAAATGGTATTAGCTTTACTCCCCTCTCGTGTGTTAAACTTTGAAGATGAGCTACTTTGTATTTGAAAGTGGTTCTTGTTTCTGAGACTTGAAAGCTGGAAGGTGCCTCAGATGCTTTATTGTTTCCACGTGTGTTTGTGCCGCTTCAGAACTGACATGGAAATTATGCTTGTGTGTTTGTTATCATTATTTTCAAAACACTGAGTTCTTTGCTCTCTGTTTTCAGTAGTTCTCAGAAAACGTCGTATAGCCATAGATGAGTGTTGGGACTCGTGACTGTTTTCCTCTGAATTTGACAATTTACTGCATAAGGGAAGCATATGGGAACATTTGTCTGGGTTTTTTAACGAAACCAAATCCCTTCATGGCACTGATCTTCAGGAAAAAATAAAGAAGGGGGAAGTTTATTCCTTTAATTAGGCTGCAGTATGTAAGTAGCTGCTGTGCCCGTAATGGGAGTTTAAGTATTGGCATCTGATCCTAGACAAACACGCTCACACCACACACATAGCAGAACTGATGCTCAGGGCTGGGCTGGGCTGGGCTGGGCGGCTGCTGGAGCCTTTGAATTCCTACTACAAAGCGCACAAGCCTGTGAGGGTCCCTTGTTGCTGGGAGCACTGGGCTGTGGGCTGTGCAACTCAGAGTTGAAATCACCAGGGGACTGAGGTCATTTGCTTGGATGGATCCATAAGTCATAATTTGGTCGTTGAGTTTCATCCTATTTGTTTCCTGTTGCGGCTGATTATTCAAAAGTTAACAGCTAGCTATGGCATAGCGTTTCTTTCTTTCCTTTTTCTTCCCCGGGAGCCTGGTATTTTTTTTCCACGCAGGCTTAGATGAATGATGTTGTAATTAGCTATGGTAACCTTACCAGGCTATCATCAATCAGTCATAGCCATCCAGTCAACAAAGTGTGTGCGTGTTTTCTGGTGGGGCGGTAAGTAAAGCAGGACTGAGGAGGTCACAGCGTCACTCACCCATTTCGGGCATCGTTCTTCTTTTGCGATTGTGGTATCGGATTTTATTTTAGTTTGTTTTCAGAATAGGTGAAATGTTGCCTGGGGGAGGGGGGATGGGTCAGGTTATGCATTGAATTTTTTTTTTTAATATTAATACTCTGGAAAGGGGCCTGAGATTCTTGGTTAAATGAAAGAATAGAATCAATACCTAAAGACAAGCAACTCCTAACAAATAGTAAAGGGAATTACCACATAGGAGTAGTTTTTGTTTGTGTGAGCTACATGCAAATGTGAATGAGCATTCAAATAGAAGATTTTCAGTATACCTGGCATGGCCTCCTCTGAGTAATTCCAGGTCATGGTGGATACATGCAGACTTCCTAGACAGGCAGTTACTTCGCAACATTGTGTAAAAATAAGATGACTTTCGCTTGAAAATATCTTATATTCTTATGAGTGTCTTTTAAGTGAGATATTATTTATTAAGTTATAGAAAGTTAAGCAAGAAAAATAAAAAATGATCATCTTCTTAATAGAACTACATTTTTCTTTGTCTTTTTCCTATCAGGTTTCTTTGTATTTTAGTCTTAATTCTGTTTATTTTCTGCTGCCTCATTCAGTTCTCCTTTTGTCTCTTTTCCTTCATTTTGTGTACTTGGATCTAACGGCTCAGTGTAGTAACTAAATTGTTACTAAGTTGGTTGCACTCTAATAAAAAAGTATTAAAGGGAATTTGCCTTTAACCATTTACCTCTAAAATGTAAGATAGGATATAAAAAAACCAAGCTTTCATTCTTGTTCTTTTCCAGCTGTATTTTCTAAGTTGATTATATGACCTCAAGAAAAGGAAAAAAAAAAAAAAAACCCACACACAAAACATAGCGAGTTCACCATCTCCCCTTCGGCCTGTTGCCGCTGCCGGACCCACACTGAGCCGGAGTCTGCAGATCCCTCATAAACAAGCAGCGGGAAAGGTCACCTTCCTACTGCTCACTTGATATGAGACCCCTGGGTCTCCGAGCCTCTTGGCAGATTGCTTTTAACAGCAAGTCCAGGGAAGCCGTGTTTGCAGGGGCCGAGTCCCTGAGCAGGGAAATGTTTTAGCCATGCAGTCATAGCCACTCCTGGTAGTTACCTGGACCACAGATAAAATGACTTGCAGTTTGTCCTTTTAGTAAAAGAGAAGCAAGACTCCCCCCACCGTCCCCCGCCCCCCACGCACACATACACCCCAGCATCCCTTCTTCCTCCCTTCCCTACCACCATTACAGCCCCATCTATCTTCCTTTCTTGTAACCAGCCCCAGCTTTTCTGGTCTTCAGTCCAGGTGGTCTGACAGCCAAACAGGACCCAGCAGCATGGCCCTGCGTTCACTCAGTGTAAGTGCTCCTCATTCCCTAAGTAGAAGCGCTGCTCTTGAGAGCTGGAAAGGGTTTCCCGTGTCTATTACAAAATGCTTTCAAATTACTTATCTGTATTAAAACCTTTTTAACAATATGACTCCGGTTTTTATTCACATAAATCTTTGTGGCCATGAAATAGATTACATTTCCCATAAATTCCTAATCACACCTAAACAAATTATTTATAATAGCTGTGCTGATTTTCTTTTGCAGTTTGAAGTTCAAGAATCTGGCTAATAATTCAATATATGGCAAAGCCTTTTTTTGCACTAACAACTTAAACAGAAGGCTTAGCCTTTGGGATTTATTTCTGCGTGTGTGTGTGTGTGTGTGTGTGTGTACGTGCATGACTTTTTTTTTTTTTTCTTTCTGCCCAGATGGGAAGAGGGGGAAAAAAATCCACTAATTTAATTATTTACAGAAGATCCATCTTAAGGACAAGTCACTCAGAGTTGGACACGCTTTTATGACTGGCTCGGGATTTTCTCATTTGCTTTATCTGATAAAGCCATATGATGAATTATGCCCCAATATGCACACATTTGGTTATTTCCTTGCTCTGTACCCAATTTGAAATTTTACTAAGATCTTGATTCGGCCCAATGGAAGTAAGAAATACCAAGGCAGCTTGATCTGCTCATTCTCACATTCGAAGGTGATAAGGAAGGTGACAGCCTTTGCTGGCAGTTGCCTTAAGAAAAGCTATCTCTCTGTGTTTGCCCTTTTTTAATGTTTACCAGATAAAAGAAGACAACCTCCCAGATACAGCCACCACACCCTGTCAATTTATCACTGAAACAATGCATCCATCATATGGTACCAGAAAACAGTTCTCACTCTGCTTATTCCTGGACTTAATGGGAAAAATCTTGATAGCTATCAGAAAAAAAAAAAAAAAACAGGTAAAATGAAAAAAAATATCTGATTATTCTTCTGTATGAAAATGAGACTCTGTTAAACTCAAACTCCTTTACATATGGAAGAAATTTGGGGCTTTATGGTGGGGTGTTTGTTTTTTTCTGTGTGTAAAATTAAAGTAAAGGAAATTATGTGGTATATCTTGCTTATTTTCTTTTTGTTTATGTGGAAACGCTGACTCTGATTACTTAATGCATGTATGTAGAAAAGGGCATGATCAAGGAAAATAAGTGAGTAGGCTTTTTGCCTTACCACAGCTTATTTAAAATCATTACACTTGTATTTGGTATTTTAAGATAATATTGACTAAAAGAAGCCATTACTTCAGTCTCCATATTTCTTGAAATTGTTAGTAAGAATGGTGTTTCCATCTCCTTTCGCACTATTTGTCTGAATAATGGCATGGATAACAGCAAGCTGAATGTCTCTGTGTCATCTGGTTCTACATAATTGCGATGATCAATTAAACTCTTCCCGTGTTTTTAAAACAAATAGACTTTCTACCCCAGAGGTCTGAAATCATGAGGCAAATTTCTTATTTTAGTCACAGTTCAGGAATAATGCCCTTTGACCCCCGGACTTTAGTTTGGTGTTACAGTTCATCGCCCCTATGGCACAGTTCAGCATCTGCACCACTAACATCTGCTCTTTGTAGATGACTGGGCTTCAGACGTGGCTGTGGAAATCAGTATGTCTGATGTCCGTGCTGCAGAAGTTGGTGGCATGTCTGTCCCTGACTTCAGTTAATCAATAAGTATTTATTGCTGGCCCAAAAGATGAAAACTATTATGCTAGGCTACCAGAGGAAAATAAAAAGTCATGAACTCATTTCCAAGCAGCCTGCAAGCTGGCTGACTTAAAATTAATTGCTGAGTGAGCGTCTTAACTTGGTTAGATTTCCGTTTCTATAATTTACAACGGTTGTTATAATAATACAGAACAAACAATTGCAAAGCCTTGTAGTTAAAAAAAGATGTTACCTCGTAAGTAAATTGAGAAGCACATAAAAGATGTCTGTGTGTGCTGTTAGTCATGTGCACTGTCTCTCCATAGCTTGTGTTTCTTTTATTTGGGTCTTTGGTTGATGAGGAGGTTCGTGAAAATAATACACTTCAAGTTTGTAGACTATCTGTGATTCCAGTTTTCATTGACTCTATTTGGGGCAGTGTGAGTTTTGTGTCCTATTAGGTGGCAAGAAATAACTAAATTCAAAGTATTTCCACTACCACCAGTGATGCCCTTTGTTGTCCAAGATGTGTCTCCAAGGACCTAATGGATTGATGGGTGAACATTTATTTATCTGTCCATTCATCTTTTCATTATTTTCCTCATATACTCTCCAGTCAAATGTACTCCTTTAATTATTGGTAATGAAGTTGGAAACCAAACTTCTACCCTGGTAAGCTCAGCAAACACACTGTTCAAAAGAATTAGCTGGGCTCTCAGCAGGAAGCAGATGTCAGTGACCCACTCCTTGCTTCTTTTCGATTGAGTACCACATGCATTACTGATTAGACCTCCAAGGGTGATCTTTTCCTTTCTAGATCTATAGGCTATACCTCTTCTTACTTTGTGAACATGATACATAAAGTTCAGGAAAGTTCTATGTTCAGTCCCTCTATTTTTCTGATTCAAAACACCATTTGTCAGTTGAGTGTCCAAGTCTAAACATGCTTATCCTGTTAGTGAATTCCTCTACCTTGTGGACTATAATGACAAGGAGCACCTTGATCCTCTTGGAAGATTTCCTTAGAGAGGTCTAGAGAATGAGTTTTGTGTTTTTTTCTCATTTTCAGGTCAGTCACCACCTTCTTCAAAAACGAACTCAAAAATTATTTTTTTTAAAAAGAACTTTCTAGATTACCTTATTTCCTTACATTCATTCATTCATTCGTTTGTTTACTTACTTATATATTTATTTTTGTTAATCCTCACCCGAGGATATTTTTCCATTGATTTTTTTAGAGCGAGTAGAAGGGAGGGGGAGAGACAGAGAGAAATATTGATGTAAGAGATACATATCAATTGGTTGCCTACCACACATGCCCCCACCATGACCAGAGATCAAGCCTGCAACAGAGGTACAAGCCTTTGACCAGAATCAAACCTGGGACCCGTCAGTCCACTGTCTGACACTCTATCCACTGAACCAAACCACTTAGGGCTTATTTTCTGACTTTAAAAAATAATGTTTATCATATGACAATGTTTGGTATATATAAAGAGGTAATATGCAAATTAGGCCGGGACACCCTAACAGGTCACAACCCAGCAGGAGGAGGTTGCACACACAGGTGAGGCCTGGAGTGGAGACAGAGACAGAGACAGGGGGGCCTGCCCAAGCCGGCGCGGCAGCTCCAGTGGCCCGGAGCGGACACAGGCAGGGGTGCTGGTGGGGGGGGTCTGGAGTGGAAGTCAGGCGTGGGTCCTGGCCACCCGCGGCGCCAGTCCGGCCTGACTCCCACAGTGCCAGCACTGCGCGAGTCAGGTGCGGGTCCCGACTGCCCGCAGTGTAGGTCCAGCCTGACTCCCTCGACGGCCCACAGGGTGCCTCCTTGCACAGTGGGAGGTAGGCGCCTCCTTGCACGATTTCAATCACGCGCTGGGCCTCTAGTTGTCATATATTTGACATGATTATGTTCTGTCTTTACAAGGTGAAAAGTTAGGAGAGGTTAGGCAGAATTCTTGCTTAGAATTCATATCTTCTTCAAAATTGTCTCTTCTTGGTACTTAAAATGTAACCTGAATATATCTGAGTTTATTTCTTCTCTAATATTTGAGTTGAGCAAGTAGGCAATGCATTATTTCCAAAAGAAACAAGGGATGGGGAAGGATATTGATTATGTATAACATTTATGTTACAGCGGTATAGTATAAAAGTGATTATCATAAGCCAGGGGGTAAGACTGCATAGATAAAATAGGGCTTTGCCCTTTATAAGCTGGGTGGTCCTAGGCAAGTTATTTAACCTCACTATGTCTCAGTTTTCTCATCTGTAAAATGGATAATATTAGTAATGGACTAATGGAGTTGTGAGCATCAAAAGAGGTTCATGTAGATATGAAACACTTAAAGCAGTGCCTGTCATATAATACATGGTAAATAACTACTAGTTACTGTTATTTTCACCATTATACTTATTATTGATCATTGAAAGATAGGACACCTAAAAGGACACAAAACTCATACTACCCTTGTGTTTTTTCAATCTATATTTTGTCCTCCCCTTTTCCCATTTTCAACTCTCAACCCATGATATTCTCTCTTGTTATCTTATGCCTTCTCTTAAGAAAAATAAAAAAAAAAGTTTTTTTTTTTTTTTTCTCTTCTCAGGCTTTCAAGATAAATGGTAAATGGTTTATTGAAGCCAAAACAATTCCCAGGGACATTAATCGAAATAGTATAATTGCTGCAAAATTTTCAAATAATACCCCTGTGCTCATTTCTAGACATTTGTGGAAGGGTAATTGCTTTGATTCTTTTTATCTTTACTTAACTTAAGTATTTACTTTCATGTCCTCACACTGATTCAGCATATTGTTCACAAGGCTTTTCTTTTAGAATTGATAAGTTCCTGCTGTTCGTGTTTGACAATACTTTACACAAGGGAATGACAATTTATTTTTAATGTTGTTCCACTCACCCAACTGACCTAGAATTCTGTATCATCAGGGTGCCAACAGGAAACAGATGGTGTGCTCAAAGGTGTAATTGAGGAGAATTTAAAAATGGGATTATTTGTGAAAGTGAGGCACTCACGTTCCAAAAAGAATGAAGAGCTCTTACCAGCCCGGGCCTGAAAAGGGCCAGGGAAGACAGTCTCTACCAGGCTGGTGAGAGCTGCAGGTGTGCGAGAGGTCCTTGGGGGATCAGAACCTGTGACCTAGTATGGCCCAGTGCTTCCACTTTCAAAGGCCAGGCTGGCTGAGAGGGAGCACAGTGGGGAGGAGGGGAAGGAAACATCCTAATACCCCTACCTGCTGATCTCCTGCTGCTTCTTCCTAATGGCCAAAGCCTACTTCAGCAGGAGGAACCGGGCCTGTGTGATGCACTGAGTGCTGACGGGAAGGCAGTCCCTGGGGACCAGAGCTGGGCTTAGAAGGCTGGGGATGGCCCTACATAGCAACACGTAGATCAACCACCACAAACACCTAGTCTGCTTCTCTGAGGTGACTGCTTTTTTATAAGGTGCTGGTAGAGATCCATCATGTTTTAAATTTGATTATACTTTTGGCATAGAACTTACCTATTGGAATATAGAAATCATTAAAATACACTTTGTTTCTCAACGTGTTCACAATTCAGCAATTGTTCTCACCTTTTTTTGAGACATAGCTTAGGTGATATTTATATATACAATACACTGAAATGTAGCACCTGCCTTTATATAATACTAGAGGCCCGGTGCATGAATTCATGCACGGGTGGGGTCTGGCTGGCCTGCCCCAATGGGGGCTGATTGGGCCGGGATGGCAGGGAGGGAAGGGACGTGAGAGGTTGGCCAGCTGGCCCCACCCCTGATGCGGGGGGGGGGGGAGGAGATTGGGGGAGGGGCCAGCTGGGAAGGGGCTTCGAGAGATTGTGGGGGGACAACTGGGGCCATGATCAGTCTGGTTGACCCGCTGCAGTGCGCGTCATAGCGACCAGTCATTCTGGTTGTTCCGGTCGTTCTGTTCTGGTCACTGGGCTTTTATACATATAGATTATTGTTATGCTGACTATAATTCCTCCACCTTTATAACTTAGTAAAGCATATCAGCTTTCAGTTCACAAAAAGTACATTGAATATATTTATTTTGTGTCTTCTTCTTCCCAAACTTTCGTAGAAATGGCAGTTTTAAGTACAAATAAAGTATATATATGTGGGGGGGGGCAGGTAAATTAATAAAAACACTGGAAATGGAAAGTGGATAGGATCAGATTAACAGGTGACTCAGACCTCAGGCTACTCTAGAGTAAAGCCTTTCTCCTTTGGCTCTGAGGGATGGCTGGGGGGCGGAGGGGCGGGGGGAGGAACAGCCCGCCTGCCTCTCACAGAGGGGCATGTTTGTTAAAGTGAGACCTGTCCCTGAACATGCTTCGTCACGTCACCTGCCTAACACAGAGGAGAGGCTTGCTCAGGAAAGACCAATGTGTTGGCAACAAAAACTGAAGCTACTTACTATTTTTAAGCAACTGAGTTTTTCACTCAGAAGTACGAATGGTTAACCACCACTCACCAGACATTTAGGGAACAACAACTCGGAGATGTTGTTGGGATAGAATTGAAAGGACAACCTTGGAGAAGACGGAAAAGCGGGAGGAGCTACCCTACCAGATACCAAGATTTAGAAAGTTACAGTAATTTGATATTAAAAATGAACACAGCAATTAATTAAAATTCATCCAACAAATATTTATTGAACACAACTACTAGTATATGCCAGGCATTTTTAGGTGCTGGGAATATAACAGTAAACAATAACAAAAAATACAAAAATGTTCTGTTCTCCTAATAGGAGACAAACAATACATTTGATGATGAGTTATGTATATAGTGTGTTGGGAAGTGCTAAGAGTTTTGGAAGAACACCAAAGTTATTTAATAAGGAGAAAGGGGTTGTCTGGTGCTGAGAATGGCATAGTGGCATTTAAACAAAAACTTAAATGAAGTAGGGAGTAAACGTAGTACGGAATGATTGGAGAGAGGGGGGCGGGGATCATTAGGAAAGTCCCTTACCAACTGATGCTTCTTAAAGTTGGAAAATTCAAGGAATTATTATATTATATTAGCAATTAGCCACTAAAAGAGTCAAAAATAGAAGTGTTATATAAGAGTAACTTCAGGCATTTGAGCTTGATATTGCAAAGGAGAAAGAATTTCATTTTTTGTTTTATTTCTTTCTTCATCGTTTGAATTATTACAATGGATGGTATAAGTAGTATTTAAAATAACATTTTAAATGGGTGGCTGTAGGCAATGAATGTGAGGAATATTATTAGAGAGCCTTAAAACCACACTAATTATATTTTTTAAAGATAAATCATTTGCAAAACTTAGAACTTACTGTTGATAGGGAAATACTGTGACACACCTGTCAGCTGCTTGCCTCCAAATACTGTTCACTCTCTTTTCTCCAACTCGCCGACCAGGCTGGGGGATTCAGTAGTGAGTGTGGCCATGGGCACAGCTGCAGAGTCCCCCCATCCCCCAGGCAGGCTTAGCAACATGCTCCAGCTGCCACCCAAACACTAGGTCACATTTCACACCCAAACCAACTCACCTCGTCTCTCACTGTCTGTAAGGTCAAGCTTGAAGATTTTAGTTAGGTGGATGGCAAAAAAACACAAAAAGAAAGGAATGTTTTCTAATTCAACCTTTGGAAATGGATAAAGAACTGGGTCATGGACTGAAGATGCTGCCTAGCAATTCAGTATTAAATTGACTGTGTGTATTCACTTAAGGGCCAAATCAGTATACACCTCAAAGGAATTAATCATCAACTCTAATGAAAAGTTATGTCTTAAGAAATTGTAATATACTCTATAGGGATTGTCTTTCTATTTGTTTTATTTTACTTGGGAGAATTTCAAATTGTATATGTCTAAAATGTTACCAGACATAATTATCTAAGTCTAGAATAACTAAAACTATTTCACCTGGAGTATACAAATAATTGGGACACTTTTTGTCTTGTTTTCTTGGAGAAACTGTATATTTGCCTCCATTTGCCACCGGACTTAGTGTAAGTAAGCACAGCTTAATTTTTTTTTTCCCAAGAGGTGCTACTTGAATTTTCATAGCACAGTGACTTGAAGCTGAAATAGTTGCTACTGGGCACTGAATATGATGACTTTTAGGCATTATATAAGAATTTCCTTATTTTGTAGTTATATTCTGAAATATATTGGTGTTATTAAATATTAAGCAAATATGTTTTCTGTCTCTGTACTGTGGTTCTAACTGCATGTGTATTGTGGATTGAAAGTTATGAAGTTTCAGACTAAGGCTTTGGTAGAGAATGCATCCAAAAAGCGCATGCGTGCATGCGTTTTGTACCGATACGGGAAAAGGAAGATTCACCAACAGAGGCATGTGTGCAGAAACATTCAGGTGTTTCATTACCTATAGAGCTATCTAAATAAAAACTGTTAAAAAATGTTTTATATCTGAGAGAATACTCATTGTATATATAATTTAATGGCCAAATTAGCAAAAGTATAAGTAAAAATACATTTATTTTAAAGAGATTGTTACTTGCATGATTTGACAAATATGAATAGATCTTTGTTAAACTGTATTAATACTAGTCAAGATTTTTTAATCTTCTCATTAGTCAATTGAGAATAATTAAAACACTTTTCGCATATGTTTCCATGTATAAGCACTGCTACTTTATCACTGACATTGATGGAGTTTTATGTTGAGAGTTTGAATGGAATTAAAATTGGGTAATACTCAGGGAAGATTTGGCAAAATGATTTCAAGGAGTTTCAAATTCGGATCATTCATAGACAGGGCCCTTAGGAGAGATAGAAGTCCCCTTTCTGTATTTAATATGAATAACATTAATATTAAAGATAAGTGTGTGTAACAGATAAGGCAAAAAATGATGTTATTTGGATGTCTGAGTTATCTACTTTTCTGGGAAGCGTTTAATTCAGTAGCCAGACATCCAGTAGGCCTGGAATTTGGAGGAGATTTCTCCTCTGAGGACACAGATGTGGTTAGAAAGATAAGGGTCATTTCAGTATTGCAAATGTGAAATTGTAATCCCACTTCCCACCCACTTACACACTTAGATATGGGTTTAGTGCTATAGATGCATAAACTGAGAAATGTGTAAAGACTGAGTTTAAGTCTGACAGAAGCAATGTGCAGGAGGCATGGAATAATCATTGGGGGAAAATTACCCCTCTTCACCCCACCCCCACCCCAGAGGACTTCATAGTGTCTTCATTCACCAAGTTCCTACACAGTTCCAATTCCATCAAAATCTTTGCTACCACATAAGCAGTAATATTGTACACTATAAGATTAAGAACTCTTTGGCTTAATCTCCCTCCCTCTCGCCTCTCCCTTTCTCCTTTATCTCTTTATTTCATGCCTTGCTTTCTTTCATTTTCCCTCTTCCACACCACCCCCCCATCTATCCTCCTTTATTTCCCCCCTTTCTTTTTTCCCTCTTACAATCTTTCTCAACTTTCCTTTCTTGGACAATTATGTATTAAAGCCCATATAGTAAAATTGGTTAACTCCTAATGTTCATCTTTCTGCAGAATGGTAATCTATATAAACTAGAATACCAAGGCTAAATGCTTAAGTGGTTGAGTGGACACTATTGGTGTCAAAAGAGATAATTTCTTGTTTAGAAGGAAAGGTTCCACACTCGATTAACTGAAACAAAGTGTGAAGTCATTGAGCTCAGGGAGCATGCACAATTGCTAAGATTTTGTAGAAAAACAAAAAGGAGGGACTTATGAAATGTTTGCATTGTTGCCATGCACCACAGATGTGGACATGGCTAGAGTCTGACTAAATGGACAGATGGTCTTGTTGAAATTGAACTGAGTATCAACCACCCTACATGATATCAGCAACAGAGGGTCTTTCTCCTGCCAATGTAGTTAAATGCCAAAGCCACTTGAAGGAAGTGGAAGTGGTGATGGAGCCCTGTGTACCAAGCTGGCTTCATTTGGAGTGAGGACCTCAAAAAGTCTGGAAGGTGCACGTGTAACAAAGGATGTGGGGAGGGGAAGCAGGTGGATTGAATTGAAAAGGGGCATGAGTGGAGCCATGTGCTAGAAGACTCAAGGATGAGGCAGATTTGTTGCATCTTTTGCAGAATTTGTTAGTGGCCTCTACTGGCAAGTCAAATGTTTCTGGATTCCTTAATTTCACTAAGCCCTGTCAGCTGCCATTGCTGAGGAGAGGAACCCTCAGCAACTGCAGGTATAGAAGTCAGCAAAAGTACGGGGAATAAGGCTTTCACAACGGGCTTCTGAATCGTTGCTCTTTAAGACATGTCTATGGCACTGTGAATTTCTGGATAGTGCAAACCAGCCCGAAACTGGGATTTATTTCAGCACTGGCAATTGTTAATTTGTACTAATCATCACTTTTCTGGTATAAATCACGGTAACCATTCTTTGAGCTCTTAAATCTAGTTTCTTAATGCATCAAACTGAACGTAAAGACCAGCATGACAACCCCTCACATGGCCACATTATTTTTTGTGTGTGTGGGGCTGATAGCTATTTCTGAGTAAGAGCAAATCATCAAGCAATTAGTTATTACCTTTGGCAACATCCTACTTCTAAAGCATGTAATTACTAGCATTGTGTATTCTTACTGACATTCTGAAGTGATTTTTAGATTTTATAGGTAAGGATTATTCAAAGTTCCTCAGTCTGTTCTGTAGAGTTTTAAAAAATTCTCTTGGGCAAAAATTCCTAATATATCAACTGGAAGGATAATTGTCATTGGAATGACCTTTTCAGGGGATAATTTGACAGACACTTGATGGACAGCATTCTCCCCTGTCTCTGCCGCTCTTTTACTTCCTGCCATAAAATGCCAGAGCAAAATTTTAACTGAACTGATGAGATTCTCAGCAGGCATTCGTTGCCTATCTCCCTCGGTGCAGTGCCTCAAAATGTGAAAGCTCTCTCTCTCTCTCTTCAAGGTATTTTTCATTACCTGGAGAAAATGTGTCCTTTGGGGAGGAATGCTAAAACAATAGTACAGGTGCTGAATCAGATCTCCCAGGTGTGCAAGGGACTCTGTTGTCAGGTTGCTAAATAGTCCTAGCTCGGTGTATTAAATAGCACCCCCGTGTCCTATTTGGAGTTAACACAACTGCCAAAGGTGCCTTTCCCAACAGCAAGAGAATAGCTTTGACTTTGAGGAAATATGGACTGTGAAGTTCCCTGTTGAAATATCCGAGAGGAAAAATAAAAGCACTTACTAGTAAAATGAAGGCAATTAATTTGCAAATAAATGTGTTTTTAAAATGTGGCCCTGGGGTGACATGTAAATTCAAAAGACCGTTTTCTTCAGGAATAGAGATAGTTTCTCTTGAATTCTGAGAGTGTCACCAGAAGGAAATGCTTGTTGATTGAGAAAATATGTACTTTCATTAGGAATATTTCTTGTGGTGTTACCTTTACCTAAGAAAAGTTTCTCTAGAGTTCCAGGGCACAAGTTATAAAGGTGACACTCTTGTGCATGCATTTGTTTCCTCCTTTTTCTAGAAGGTATGCTGCATGAACTCTGGGACATTATATATTGTGTTCGCCATAGTATCTGTGACCCCTGGAACAATGCCTTGAGTGTAGCATTCAGTCAATAAATATTCACCAAATGAATGCAGGAACACATTGAATAAACTAACTGAACTCTAAATATATTTGCATCTTTTTAGAGTATTTTTTCAATGTCCTAGGACTGAGACCTTTTTTGAAATTGGGAATCTTAGTCCTGTTTTGCTCCTTTCCATTAATTTAGAATGTTAAACAAAAAAGGTAAAAACATTATCTGTGATCCCCATACAGGGAGGTAGTTTCATTCAATTAGCTACTTTCTGCGGAGTTGATAGATTTTTTTTTTTTTTTCTGTGTTAATCCAGCTGACAAGCAGAATCTAAAAAGAGCCACTTTAAAGACTGGAAAGAAGAGGGATTGTTGAAATGGGAAACAGAAAAACAGGGCCCAGGGAAAGAGATGTTTAGGAGAAAATCTGGTAGAGAGAGTTTTTCAGAGAAAGTGAGCCATTGACTAGGCCTGTGGTTGGCAAACTGCGGCTCACGAGCCACATGCAGCTCTTTGGCCCCTTGAGTGTGGCTCTTCCACAAAATACCATGGCCTGGGCAAGTCTATTTTGAAGAAGTGACATTAGAAGAAGTTTAAGTTTAAAAAATTTGGCTCTCAAAAGAAATTTCAATCGTTGTACTGTTGATATTTGGCTCTATTGACTAATGAGTTTGCTGACTACTGGACTAGGCAAATGAAAGTAGAAAGGGTATTTTAGGCAAAGTGAATAGCATTGTATGTCCAAGGAAATGAATCATGTTGAGGGCCTAGATAACCAATAAGAAGATGTTTTTCTAGAAGCCACTGAAAGGTTTCTTTTTAAAAAAAATTAAATCTCAAGTAGATAAAAGAGACTTTTCTAAAACTATATGTTGGGTATGAAGAGTCGCAATGCAGTGAACACCTGTATACCCATTGGTTTGAAAAAAATGGACATTACCACTATTTTTAATGTCCCCTGTTTAATCCTTGCCAATTCCATATATTTTACTTTTCTTTGGAATAATCATTCTTTTGCTTTTCTTTATAACTTGACCACTTATTTTTATATCCTTAAGGATTATGCTGAGTTTTATAAGATTTTGTACTTTGTAAATGGAATTCTGTTATAAAAATTCACCTACATTTTGCTTTTTCTTCTTAATATTTCATTCCTAAGGAGCATCGATTATGTTAATGCTCTTGTAATCTATTTATTTTCACTGTTGTATAGTTTCTAGTTTCCTAGTAATGGGCATTTGTGTTTTTTCAGGTTTTTATATGTAGCATGACTATAAACCTTTTTCCCTATATATTCTGATTACCTTGTGTAAAGCTTTCATCTAGGAAATATATCTATTTAAGAATAAAATTGTTAGTTCATAGGGTATTCCACTTTTCAAATATATTAGATGACAGATTATTTCTCACAGCACTTTTACCAACTCTTTTCTCTCCACTAAGTGTAAAAGAACTCCAGTGTTCCATATGGTCAACAAAACTTAATATTGCCGATTTTTTTTTTAATTTTTCCAATTTGGTGTATATAAAATATTTTACTGTTGTTGAACTTAAGATATTTTGATTTGCATTTTGTTTGAGATTTAATTGAATCCATAGGGCAGTTTGGGGGTTAATGATATCCTAACAATATGGAGTATTACATATTATTTTATATAATTTACTAGAGGCCCAATGCACGAAATTTGTGCTAGGGGCTCAGCTCTCACAGTCCCGGCTGGCCCTCGCAGCCCCTCGCAGCCTCAGCCAGCCCTTGCAGCCCCAGCTTCATCCGGAAGGTCATCCAGATGGTTGTCCGGAATGTCGTCTGGACAGTCGTTCTACTGTTCGGTCTAATTAGCATATTAGCTCTTTATTATATAGGACTAGAGGCCTGGTGCATGGATTCATGCACTGGCCGAGTCCCTCAGCCTGGCCTGTGGGGATCAGGCCAAAACCAGCTCTCTGACATTCCCCGAGGGGTCCTGGATTGCGAGAGGGTGGTTCTTGGGTGACGCACTCCAGAATCAGACTCCCTCCTCTCTGGTTCCAGGTGCGACACCCAAGAACTGCAGCTGCCAAGTCACCACAGCTTGGCAGCTCCAGGGTTGAGCATCTGGCCCCTGGTGGTCAGTGCACATCATAGTTACTGACCAGTTGGCCGGTTGCTTAGGCTTTTATATATATAGATAGTGAATATATAAACACATCTACATAATTATAACACATTTATGATAAAATTACTTATTCATATATTATTTAATATTTTCTTATAAATATTATGAATAAGATCACCCACTATCACCACTTCTGTTCAACATTGTAGGTGTTTACATAGTAAGGCAAGAGAAAAAAGTTTTAGGATTAGAGAAAAAAATGAGATAAACATTTTTTTAGGCTAAGGAAATTTTTTCAGTTTCTAGCTCACTAAAAGTTTTTGGCATAAATGAATGTTAAATATTAGTAAACATTTTTTTCTATATTCACTGAGGCAATTATATATTTTTGTCCTTTTAATCTATTGTTTTGGTGAATTGTATTAATTGATTGTTCAAATTTAAGTCAAACTTTCATTCCTGGGGTAATTCCAAATTGGACAAAAAGTATTGTTTTTTTATAATATTACTAGGCTTAGTTTGCCAATATTTCTTTAGGACTTTTGTGTCTGTTCTTGAGTGAGATTTCTTATATTTTCCATTCTTGAACTATGACTAGTTTTATTGAAAAATTTTTATCAGGGATAAAGATCTGCTTAGTTTTTAGGTGTAGCTCAAATATGGAGCATAATTAGAAGGGTTAAAAAGTATAATCATTTTTCATACATGGATACATAACTCATTCATAGGTTGAAGGTGGTGCAGAGTGTTCTTGGTTACTAAATGGTCTTCCCAACACTGAAATATGATCGTCTTATAATTCATTACCTTTGTCAGCATCAATTACCACATAACTAGAAAAGTAGTAAGGAAAGATAGGACATGCAAAGAAAGGCCAATGTTGTCCTGTTAAGTGGAAGTATCTTTCAAAATATGACACTCATAAGAGTGAGTTTTTTAAACATTTACTTAGAATTTCCATACTTTCTGAAATTAATTCATGGAACATTTTCTACTAGTCTCAGTAACTTGCTATGGAATGTACAAAGACACTATTTAAAATTGAGTTTTGAACTTTGAAAATCTTCCTTTTCCAATCTCACCTGATAATAATGCCAAGTGCACCAAATCTTCTCTATCCACTGGAGATGAGAACATTTTCCCTGTGATGTTTAAACTTAATTCCAGAGTCCCAATCCCACCGATGATCATTCTTCTTTCCCCAGTATATTAAAGTGCTCTCCTTAATTGCTGTAATATTCACAAGGAGGCCATTGGAACTGGAGTGCTCTCAGTTGAAGAATAGTACTGTAGGTGATAAAGATAAAGTGGTATTGAGAACTACCAATTTGCTTCAGTGAATCCAATCTTTCTTAGGAGGCAAGCGGTGCATGATACAATTACCTGAACTTTTAGAGTGATAAAGAAAATGTTTGGCGTTCATTCGAGACCACAGAAACTTTAAAGCTTTATCTCAACAACACAGTGTTCAGAAAAATCGTCTATTTACTTATAGGATACAAGGGCAGTATACATTTCTAGTTCTTTCAGCCTAGGAGTCTGCAGAATTGTTATCAATGAAAAATATAAGCACTACTGAAGTTGAAGTATGCGTTTCTCTTGCTTCTTTTAACTTTGTAGAAATACTGCTCCTCTATGGGGGTACCCGGGGAAGGCAGCCCTGTTCCATTACTGAAACTTTTACTGAAACGTTATCATGTAAATCACTGGCTGGCTGGAGCCGATGCCACATGCAGGGGACGTTCTGGACAGTGCAACGTTAGCAATAGGCCCTTTCCTAGCCTAACGGGACCCGTGTGCACAGCTTGATTTGGTGCGTTAGGCTTGTTAAATTATGTTTTCAGTGAGGCCATGGCCTTGTGT
This sequence comes from Eptesicus fuscus, assembly GCF_027574615.1. Classification (NCBI taxonomy): domain Eukaryota; kingdom Metazoa; phylum Chordata; class Mammalia; order Chiroptera; family Vespertilionidae; genus Eptesicus; species Eptesicus fuscus. The sequence goes on along the minus strand of NC_072483.1, from coordinate 82,227,247 downwards.
TTTATGCCAAGTGAGCCTGCTCAGGTGTCACATATAAAACCTGTTGCTGATATTTATTGAGTGCCTGTGGTGGTTGTGGGACTAGATAATGTTTCTGGGGGTAGCTCATGTTAGAGAAGTCACTTTGCTCCTTTGTTCTGGTTTTTATTAGATTTCCCTAAAATCCAGGTTTGTTATATTACGTACCAAATATGCACTGAATATATGACACAATAAAAAATAAGGTGACGCCGAAACCGGTTTGGCTCAGTGGATAGAGCGTCGGCCTGTGGACTGAAAGGTCCCAGGTTCGATTCCGGTCAAGGGCATGTACATTGGTTGCGGGCACATCCCTGGTAGGGGGTGTGCAGGAGGCAGCTGGTCGATGTTTCTCTCTCTTCGATGTTTCTAGCTCTCTATCCCTCTCCCTTCCTCTCTGTAAAAAATCAATAAAATATATTTAAAAAAAAAAAAAAAATAAGGTGACTCCATTTTCTCAATGAGGATATGAAAACTTTTAAGGAAATAGGTAAAATAGCCAAATGCCAACTTAAGTTCAATTTATTAACTTAATTAAACATACATTTTTATAATTACATGTGTAGAATTTATTTGAAAAATGTTGATCCCCCCCCCCCCCATTCTCACATTTTACAGAATCGTGTTATTCCAACTTATCACATTTACTAGAGGCTCGATGCACAAAATTTGTGCAAGGGACTCAGCCCATTGCAGCCCCAGCTGCCTTGTGGCCCCAGCTGCCTCTCAGCCCTGCGGCTCCACGGCCCCACAAACTGGTTGTTCCGGAAGGTCATCCAGAAGGTCATTCTGGAAGGTTGTTCCACCATCTGGTCTAATTAGCATATTAGATCTTTATTATATAGGATTAGTTACGAGAGGCCCGATGCAGAAATTTGTGCACCCATGGGGTCTCTCAGCCTGGCCTGTGGGTATTGGGCCAAAACTGGCTCTCCAACATCCCCCGAGGGGTCCCAGATTGCAGGAGGGCACAGGCCAGGCTGAGGGACCCCCACTGGTACACGATCAGGGCCAGGGAGAGATGCGGGAGGTTGGGCAGCTGGGAAAAGACTGGGGAAAGGGCATGTCCAGCCTATCTTGCTTAGTCCAATTGGCCAGACCCCAGCAGCAAGCTAACCTACTGGTCGGAGCATCTGCCCCCTGTTGGTCAGTGCACGTTATATAAGTGATTGAGTGGCCTTAGCATATCATTAGCATCTTACACTTTGATTGGTTGAACGGACAAACAGACGACTGGACACTTAGCATATTAGGCTTTTACTATATAGGATAATGCCTTGCTATCATAGAAGTTTTTTACGTGGCTTTCCTAATCTATCATCCATCCTTAATTCCATCCAAATTGTTTGAGATACTAAACTTTTTAAATTTATTCATAATACTGACACTAGTAATTTTGGTTGTAGGTACTTTCACCTTAAGCATCTTTGCCACAAACATTTTCTCTGAACATGTTTGGCCAGAAGGCACTTTTGCTGTGAAAAGGATAAAATCACAGGAAATTAAAGGGGAACATTAAAAAGGGCATAATGACATATCAAAAAAATAAATGGCAAAATTAAAAAGACTATTTAAATGTTTGTAGCTTATGATATACTGTGCAAAAAACTTATTTTATAGATTTTACATAAGCCCTTGTCTTCCACCTATGGAAAATGTGGGTTCAACCAACTCTGCACCCCCAAAGAGATCTGGGCTTATCTCCACCAATGTAGTGTGTTTCACTAATAAGAAACCAACTCTCAGGGCAACTCATAATCATCTGGCAGACATGCCAAATATTTTGAAACCATTACCACCACATGTCTATTTATCACTGTATTGACAATTATGAGGGGTAAGATTTATAATCTATACTAATAAAAGGGTAATATGCTAATTAGACCAGATGTCTTCCGGACATCCTTCCAGACAAAGCCATGGTGGTGGGGGCTGAGGCAGAGGCAGTTAGGGGTGACCAGGCCAGCAGGGGCTGAGGCAGAGGCAGTTAGGGGTGACCAGGCCAGCAGGGGAGGGCGGTTAGGGGCAATCAGGCCAGCAGGCAGAGGCAGTTAGGGGCAATCAGGACGGTAGGCAGAGAGGTTAGGGGCGATCAGGCAGGCAGGGGAGCAGTTAGGGGCATCAGGCAGGCAGGTAGGTGAGTGGTTAGGAGCCTGTGGTCCTGGATTGCAAGAGGGATGTTCAATTGTGGGATCGGGCCTAAACTAGCAATCAGACATCCCCTGAGGGGTCCTGAATTGGAGAGGGTGCAGGCCAGGCTTAGGGACCTCCCTCCCCACCCTTGCATGAATTTTGTGCACCGGGCCTCTAGTATAATATAAAAACTGTGTGACAACTTCTGGAACTTCATTAATAGAGAATTGAAACAAAACTGACAACTAGTTTAAATATATTAAGTCTGCTGAAGGTAGTTGATTGGTTCATCAATGGAGAAATAAAACCAACCAAACAGCAAACAAAAGCTCAACTGCCAACCAGTAATTTTACCTTTTTTTTTAATGACAAAATTGCCTTACGGCCAGTTTGTTATGCAGCAAAAATCATACATCGAAAGTGCTGGTGGCAAAGATGCTACAATGAAAATACCAACACCAGAATTTTCATCCCAAGTTGTCTTTTGCACATTAGGGATATTAGGCACTTTGTCTTTGTTTTTCTTTTGTTTTGTTTTTTGGTCCTATGTGTATACATGTGTGATTTACACTTTATTGCTTTTCCGCTTGATATTTAAATGTTTATTTGCAAAAGTATCCAATACTTATAACTATGAGATCAAACCCCAGGAATACTGACTCTATGTTAATTTGTTTCTTTTGTTACTGATTTGTAGTCATTTGTGTTTGACTAGGCTAAATCCCCATATCTTGGTAGTTTAATACAACAGAATTCATTTTCTTTCCATACAAAGTTCATGGCAGGTCTAGGAGGCTCTCCAGAGCAACAGTCTCCATGTGGTGACTTGGGGATCCAGGGAGACAGGCGCTGTGATCTGAATCTCTGGCCTTCCTCATTAGCATGTCAGGGGTGACAGTTCCAGAGGCATTACAAAACTTTGGCTCACAAGTTGTACCTATTGCTTCTCTCCACCTACTGATCAGAACTCATGAATGAAAGTGTCAGTGGGCAGCACAGTGCATCCCTCTGGTGTGTTTGGAAGGAGCAAGGAGCAAACTGACTGTGGGGTAAGCCCTGCAAGGCTGTATAACAAAACCCCAGACTTGCACTGCTCGTAACTTTTTTCAGGGCGATGTGGTCCTTGTTACATAAAAGTATTGAGAGTGACCCTGAGATCACTTTTAGTCTTCAGGACGAAATTGTGAAAGATGCTCTCAGTATAGAGCTCAAATACAGTATTGATGAAGAAAGAGCAAAGCGGAAATACCCTGAATATTAAAGTTTAATTGGGCTCCTTTGTGGGTTAAATTACACAAGAAATATCAGAAAAGTCTCCCCAAACAAAAATATATTTACTCCATTTCCTAGTATAAGTAGCTACGAGTCACATTCATGTTACTCATGTGAGTAGTTTAAAACCACCAACTGCCCATCAATTCCCTTAAAGCTTGTCAATAGTCATGTGGCAGACAGCATTTATAAGGTGAAAGTGTATGTTCCTAGCCTACCAGTCGAACAACTCATAAATAAATACTGGCTTTCTCTTAAGCTGTCCTCTTCCTACCTTCCTGCAGACTGTAAACTATATTTAAAAAATAAGAAATAAACCCTTAAACAAATCATGGTCTAGCTCTGACATTTTAGACAGACCGCACCATTGAATGGTCCCCATGCTGAACTTCACAGCTCTCTGCCCTTACTATTCTTTCTTCAGTATGAAATATTTCCCATGCTCACCTCCACCCTGCTACCCCTGCACCCCTCCCCCCTCCACACACACACATACACACACACTGACCTTTTTACCTGGAGGAAAGCATTTGGTCTTTCCAGGTCCAAATCAGATACTTCCTTTTTCAGAGTCGTCTTTGAGTCTTCTCTGCTATCCCATGGCAATGTCTTCTCCTCATCCTAATCATTCAACCCCTTCTTAAAAAAAAAAAAAAATTATATATATATATATATATATATATTTTTATTTTAATTTTTTGAGAGAGAGGAAGAGACAGAGAGAGATAGAAACATCAATGATGAGAGAGAATCATCGGTCAGCTGCCTCCTGCATACCCCCTACTGAGGGTCAAGCCTACAAACTGGGCATGTGCCCTGACAGGGAATGAAACTGGTGACTTCTTGGTTCATGGGTCAATGTTCAATCACTGAACCACACCAGCCAGTCATCAACCACTTCTTATCTCCAACTGCCTCTACCTAAATCACTTACCCAGGCCTCTAGCATGTCTCCTTCTCCCTGCAGTCCTGCCTCCATCCCTTTTGCTTCATAGTCTGTTCTTAAATTACAATGAGTAGGTTTAAAATATAGTTCAAATCATGTCTTTCCTCTGCTTTAAATCATCCAGTGCTTCCTCGTTTTATTCAGAGTAAAAGCCAAACTTCTTACAAGAGGTAAATTGTTTTTATACTGTTGCTGTAGGAAAGCACCACAAACTTGGTGGCTTAAAACAATACAAATGTGCTATCTTATAGTTTCAGAATTTTACTGGGCTAAAATCAAGGGGAGAATCTCTCTCTCTCTTTTTTTTTTTTTTTCCTTTTCAGCTTACAGAGGCCACCTTCATCCCTTGGCTCTTGTCTCCTTCTATCTTCAAAGCCAATATAGCCCACGGGGTCTTTCTTATGCTCTATCACTCTGACCTCCCTCTTCTATATTTAAAGTACCCTTGTGATTACACTGCACACAGCCAGGTAATCCCAGGCCATCTTCTCTTAAATCAGCTGATTAACAATGTTGGTTCCATCTGTAACCTTAATTTTCCTCTTTCCATCTACAGTAACATATTCACAGTTTCCAGGAATTAGGACATGGACCTCTTGGGGCTGGAGGGGTGTCATGATATGTCTGCCTCAGTGGAGGATGACAAGGCCTTCATGATTAGCCCCTATTGCTTTGCTGACTTTATGCCCTACCTTTGTCCCATATACTCCCATGTACTGGGCTCCCTGGTCTCCTTGCTGTTTGTATAAATGCCTGAAACTCAACCACCTTCAGGCTTTGCCCCGATGGCATCACACCCCCAAAGATCCACATAGCTAACTTCCTCACTTCCTTCAGAAGTTCCTCAGGAAAATCGCCTTCTCAGTGAGGTCTATCCTGACCACCCTTTCTAAAGTTGCATCTTGGCCCCAGCCTGCACTCTGCTCTGTGTTTCCATAGCAGTTGTCCACACCCAATGCAGTCCACAACTTAAGTTCATGTTTGAGGTCTATCATGTAAGCTCTTTGAGAACTCAGATCTCCAGGTTTCCTTTTGTTATGTCCCCAGCACCCAGAATAGTGCCTGGCACGTATTTTGCAAGTGATTGAATATTTGTGGAATGGATGAATCCTTTTTGTTTGTTTGTTTGTTTGTTTGTTTGATTTTTTAAGCTTTACTTAGGTATACAAAAATAGCGGATATTTAATGTGTACATTTTGATGAGTTTGGACATACACATCCACCCGGGATAGCATCACCACAGTCAAGGTGATGCATATACGCATTGCCTCCATAGGATTTAGTGTGCTCCTTCCTTTTTCTGTGATGTTTTTAAGTACACAATACAGTATTAAATGCAGGTTTCATGTTGTACACCGATTTTGTGCAATTTATTCATCTTTGCAACTGTAACTCTATACTCACTTTGAACAAAAACTTTTCATTTCCCCACCCCATCCCCTGGCAACAACCATTCGGTTCTCTACTTCTATGAGTTAGACTGTTTTAATGTTTTTGTAAATAAAAACAACTGTTTGCACACCTCAGGTCTTCCCAGTAGGATCCATGAAAGGGCCATAGTATGCCGTAGGGTCTCTGTGGCAGCTACCTAGGAAACTGGCTTACTGTAGACACCTGGTGTATGCCAACGTGAATTACAAAACAGGATCCTGGGCATGGGGGTGGCATGAAGCCCTTTCATTTTATTAGACTAGACTGGGTTTCAGAAACAGAATTAAGGAGTTCCAGGCAATTTCATAGTCAGTGTAATTCAGGAGATGGGCTAAGTTAGTGAGGTGGTGGAAGAGTGCCTGAATCCTTATTAAAACTTGGGGTATCACTATATTGCTTCTTGAAATTACCCCCTCTAGGTCTTCAGCCCCGAGGCCTCTTTTGTTCTTGTCTCATGGAGGGACTCTGGGAGAACATTTCAGCATGCAGCGCATTGTCAGTGTGGGTGATGAGAGAGAGCCCGGGTATTCCAGCCTGCACGCCTGCTTCTGAAAGACTTCTTCCGAGTAAATGAATTGAGAAGTGAGGATTTTGAAGCCCACATGTTATTTTAAAAAATGAGTTTTTGTTGTAAAAATAAGTGAAATATATATTTTATCATTTCAATTCAGGCCCCAAGCATGCACAGTCGTTACCTTTCATGAAACGGCCTTACAATAACGCTATTTCCCTGGGCTTTGTAATGAAGCTTCGATTTGCATCGCCATCCTGAGAACTTTCTGACAAAGCTCAGGCGATATTGTGAAGGCAGAAGGAAATGAAGTGAAATGACGGCGATGCACGTCCATTGTGGAAAACGTTAAGTTGCCAAGGCAATGTCATGTCGATAACATTTTCATAAATTAAATTAAGATACATACGGCAAATAAATATTGCATTTCTCTCCATTATCACTTCAAATATGCAAGGATAACTGTTTAGGTTTAAAACCAGACATAAAGCATCTCAGCCGAAATGAGAAATGTGCCATTTACCATTCAACCTGAGGCCCCCTCAAGATTCTCATCACGTTCCTTGCAGGCCTCAGTCCCTCCTCGTCGGACATTCCGCAGCGTCTGTGCTGTCCTGGGCTTCCTGAAGCAGGCTTTCTGCTGGGAACTAGTGGGAGGGGCAGGGTATTCCTTTAGGCCTCACTTTCCCCCCACACCACCAGCCCTCTGGTGCAGATTCTGTTCTTTTCAGCCAAGCTGGTCTTCCTCCTCCCTCCTTCCCTCTCCCACTTCTGCCTTCCTTCTTCCTCCCTTCCTTTCTTTCTCAAGGGGGGTCTTTATTTTCATTTTGTTAATGGTGTTATTGGTGGAAATGGCTGCTTAGAAAAATGCTACTAAACAGTCCAGTTTCAGAGCTGAGAGCACCTCCCTTTTCTCAGCTTCCCTGTGACATGGGATCCAATGCGACCTTACAGGTTGTCATGCAGACAAGGGTGATTCTGCATGTGCAGACCCGGAGCCAGTAATGAGGATCTAGGTTCAAATCCCATACCTTTAAATCACTCGTTAAAATGTGATAGGTAACTATGAGGTAATATGTGTTTGTTGTAGGAGAATTAAAGAATATTGGTAACCAAATGGAAGAAAAAAGAAGTTACTATAATCCCATCACCCCCAATGAAGCATAAGCACAACCTATTCCTATTTTGGTATATGATTTTGAAACTATGTAAATAGAAATGGGACTATAATGCATGTACTTTCTTGATAATATACTCATCTACCACCCCCAGTTAATATATTCTGAGACACTCTATACCAATTTATAACTTTTAAAATATTTTTGGGACTAGCTGGCACAGAGTGCTTCGGTCTTAGTCATATCACAGTATTAAATATTTATCTGGTACCAGGTTTGTGTTATTTTAATTACAATGCCTATTCCAAATGCCTCCATATCCATAGGGATAAAAAACTCACATCAAAGTAGAACTAATCACACAATATAAAAATAAGGTGTCGTATAGATCTGTTCAATTTGTTTTATATAAATTAATTTACTCAGCAAATATGTGTACCCTTACTATCTGTCAGGCGCTGTCTTTTATTTCATCTAAAATTTTTAAAGTTTATATTTTCTCTTCTGATTTTCTGTTTTATCATGATTAGTCATAATGTACCTGAGATGGTAATATTCATTTCTGAGGCTTCTCTTATATACCTGATTCTTGATTGTAACAAAATCTCTGTGACCTACATACTTAGAAGCTGTGTTGTCTTGGGAAAATCACCTAACCTCTCTGATACAAATAATTGTCATCTTAAATTAGAGACTTTTACATGCATCACAGAAATAATTAATGTGGTATATTATTGCAACTAGAAATTCTAACTTCTTCTGACTAATATCATTTCTAGCAAGTGTTAAATTGATTTGAGAAAGACTATTTTTGCCCTATTCTATACTTAAAGGATTGTTAGCTTTTATACCTCTCTTTTATCTCTCAGTTTATTTAGTCCAGGGATGTATAAAGCTGATTTCCATTTATTGTGCAGCATTGGAAAGTACAATTGTGGAGCAATCAAGTGGAAGGCAAAAGGGAGGAAATGGGCTTTTCAAAAATACATCTCTAAAAATATTAATAGTGACGTCCAAGTTCAATGGAGTCGATGGCAGAGAAAGGCCCATTTCCTTAGTTTAAAAATAAAAGCGAATTTATTCTGAAGGTAGGGAGGGGGGATTCATCACTTTTATCAAATACTCATATTAAAGGAAGCTTAGAAATATGCTCATGAGACTAACTGGTTTTCATGTGGTCCACTCACTTCAATGAAAAATAAAAAGACCGGTGCCTATAAAACAGTTACATTGCTTTACAAAGGTTATGAATTATTTAATTCTCAGTATATGGTAGAACACATAGAAAGAGTGGGAAATTAGAATTTTTACTTGACGCTATGATGTGACCCTAGTTGGAAGCCAAATCTCATTCCTTAAAACAATCTAGGACCATCGGTGGCATGAGAATGCACTGTTGCATCTCCTACTTTTCTTTGTATTTATATCTTTATGTTATTTGAACTTCTCTCACATGATGAAAAAAGTGCTGCTGTTTTGGGTACAGATAAGCCAAGATCAATCTATTTTGGTGGGTTTTTCTTGCAGTGCGTATAGTTTTTATTATTTCCTAATATCTACTTAATCATATTTAGTACCTTTAAGCTTATATTCACCTTTACTCATTGAATACCATAATTTCTGCTTTATTTGTGTGCTGTGTATATCTTAACTCAGTCATTTTTACCTTATTTTAGAAATTGTATCAATAAAAATGCACAAAGCGTATAAAGTCTAGTACTACATCAACAGTTCAATGAAAAAGGGTAGCCCAGCCCTCGTTCCTGCTCTCTAGACATCAAATGTTCACAATCATTTCAGTGGCTTCTTCTAGTGCTGAGCTATTTCTGAATAGGAGACTTGTGCCCTTTTTGTTATTAATTTTTCCATTTGGGACATTACCTTTTATCTGTCTAATTATGGAAGATAAGGATTTAAACTCTCTCATACAAACAACCCTCAAGCTTTCTTCTCTTTTTCCCAAAATAGTTATAATAAAATTTGGGTTCAATCTATACTTTTACATATATATATATATATATATATATATATATATATATATATATATGTGTGTGTGTGTGTGTGTGTGTGTGTGCATATATATATATATGCACACACACTGTATATATATATATATATATATATGATCATATATATGTGTACTGTATATATACTACAGAGCATGTAGTATAACAGTCCCTTCATTAAGCTATTTTTCTAAAGCAATACATACTAATAAAAACTATATTTAAAAATTTCCAACAGAAATGTAAGATTTCCCATAACAAGGTCAGGCAAGTCAGTGTACCATTTTGGTTTTCCTTGGCCATTCCTGCTGGGAGACTCCTTGCATCCTCTTCCCTCAGTCTGTGCTGGTCTCTCAGTTTCACTTCACACCTGTGATAGGGAGGATGCTTTTTACCTTTATCCTGGGCCGAATCCCCTCTTTATCGGGATTTCATATTTTCTCATTTGGGGCTTATTCCTTCATTTTTGTAGAGCACACCATTTAGTAGCTTCCTAAGAAAGATTGCATGAGAGCAAATATTTTTCAAGACCTCATATTAAAATAAAAAGCCTTCATTCTACCTTCATAACTGACTTGTAGTTTGGTTTCATATTGAACTGTAGGCTGGAAATGTTTTTAAACCTCCCAGTGCATTGTGAATGTTAATTTAAGCATTATTATTATTATTTTTAGAGAGAGAAGAAAGGAGAGGGAGAGAGAAACATGGAATGTGAGAGCATTGATCAGCTACTTCCTGCATGCCTCCACTGGGGATCAAGCCTGCAACCTGGGCATGTGCTCTGACCAGGAAACAAACATGCAACTTTTCTGTGCATGGGACGATGCCCAACCAACTGAGCCACACTGGCCAGGGCTAGGCTGGAAATCTTTTCACTTCCAAATGTTAAAGCATTGCTTTTTTATCTTCCAGTTCTCAGTATTGCTGGAGAGAGGTATGGTAGCACTCTCATTTTAGATCCTTTGCATTAGTTGTTTTTCTTTTTGGAAACTTTTAGGATCCGCTTTTACCTCTAGTGTTCTGAAAATTCAGTGATAGGCATTATCAAGCCTATGTATTTTCAATGAGCTGGGTCCTCAGTAGGACTTTTTAACCTTGAAACACATATGAATCTCAATTCTGCAAACCTGTCCTGTGTTATGTATTTGACAACTAATGCCCTTTTCTTATTTCCTCTATATTTTTCTTTCTGGAATTCTATATTAGTTGGAGGCTAAAAATCTTGGATTGATTCTTTAACTTTTTATGGTTTTCTCCTTTGTTTTCCATTTCTGTGCTCTGTATTACTACTTTTTGACAGATTTCCTCAAATTTATCCTCCAACACTTTTACATTTATTTATTTTTCATTTCCACCATTGTACTATCAATTTCTATGAGCTCTTTTTATTTCCTGAATGCCCCTTTTTTATATAATACTGTTTTTATGTTATGAATACACTTTCTTTTGTCTTCAATAGTCAATATTAAGTCTTCAGTTCTCACGCTGTCTGTGTTACTGCTGAGTTTCTCCCTTCTGATTGCCTTGGTTATTCATTTTACAGGGTTTTCTCAATTTTCTGTTACCCTCAGCTGTCCAAATTTAATTTAAGAAAGATCCCATCCAAAAGCTGGTTGCAGGCTCACTGTGTATGGGTTGCAGGCTCACCGGTGGTGGTGGGAGCATCTCCTAGGCTGATAGCAACCTAAGCTGATTGGACAGACATACTGCCTTGGCACTCGGGCTCCTAAATGTCTGCATCCACAAGCCGTGTGTTACTCTTTACAGATTACCCAAAACTTAGCTTAAAATGACAAACGTACATTATCTCGTACCTCTTCTCAATATCAGGGGTGCAGCAGCAGCTGAGCTGGGTGATTCTGCCCCAGGGTCTTCCAAGAGGTTGTAGTCAGCTGGAGTAGCAGTTACCTCAAGGCCTGACTAGATCAGGGAATTAATTCCTAAGTGCACTCACATGATTGTACTTACTACTTGATTGTTGTTCATCTTGCACCACTGGGGTGCGTCCGTAGGCTGCTTAGGGCATGGCAGCTGACTTCCCGCAGAATGAGCCTTTCCAGAGAGGAAGAGAGACGTGCAGTTTCATAACCTGATCTCTAAAATGACACATCAGTACTTCTGCCATTTTGTATTTGTCACAAACTAATTTTGATGGAGTAGGGGAAGGGGCTATAAGAGTTTGAAACCAGGCAGCAGGGGTCATTGGGGGCCATCATGGAGGCAGGCAGTCTCTTTTCTCAGATTCCCCAGAGAATATTCCTCCAGGCTCCTAGCCTAGTGCATGAACCTGCAGGTCAGTGTTGGGAACCTGGCTTGGGAAGAGAGAAGGGGTCTCATTATTTAGTGCTCAGACTTGCACTTACTTCTCTAGCTTTGAGCCCCATGCTTCACACCACCCTCTGTATTGCTCCTGGCATCTCACTCTGGATCCTCTCGGGTCAGGCTGTACATCTGATGTGTGCAAGTGTGAGAGAAAGGGAGGGGCGGTCTCTGGAGCACCTAGGGCGGGGGGAGAAACTGGGGCAGAACTTAACTGAGCTTTTTAGAGGTTTTCTATCAGCCCCCCTGCCAATCAGCCCCACCCTGGCCTTCAGAGATACCTGATTCCCCAGTTCTTGAGTGCTGGTAGGTTTCTGCAGCTTCAGTTGGCTTTCCCACCCCTGGGTATCTTAGGCTGCAGCTTGTGCCCATCTGGTAGGATCATTACTTGTCCCTCCACTTGCCATTTGCCAACATTTTCTTGGTATTCACTCAGCTGCTTTCATTTTCTCTCCCGTTTTCTTGGTCTTTGTGGCCTTGTGTCTGTTTTAATACTTCACTGTCCTTGCGATAAGGTTTTAGGATGGATGAATGTCTATATTTAGCCTACCACTGGTATGCATTTTATTTTTCTGCTCGTATAATTTCAATGCCACATTGATAAACAGTGTTTCTTACAAAGTTTACTTGTAGAGAAAGAATTCAAGGTATTAATAGACTAATCAGCTTATCCCACTCAAAGCTTTTGAGATGAGAATAGAATGGATTTCGTTTTCTATGACACCCTTGATTTCTGGCTGCTTTAGAATGTAGGTTTTCGAGGAAATAAGAGTAGATGAAAGTGGTGAGTAGTATAATGCCTAAGAATCAGCTTAGAAATCCAAGGGTTGTTTTTATTTGTTTGTTTGTTTTAACTTATCTTGGATTATTCTTTAAAGTGCCAACCACAATATACACTTGATAGCTTAACATGTGCAACTTCATTAAAATAATGGTTTAGTTGCACATATACCTTAAGAATATCTTCATTTATCTTCAGTTTTCTGTGTTTAAACCTGCCTGTTCCTTTCAGTGTTAGGATCATGGAAAGAAAGCTGTAAACAAGTTGGAAATATTTATTACACTACCTCAAGGTGAAACCACTGAAGTCACCCCCTGAGTAATTTATTACACTGCTAGATGGCAGACTCATGAGAAACTGCCCTGAACTCCCCGATGCAAGTTCCTTCAAAATATAGCGTTTCTAAAATTAGTAACTGTTACCTGTCTAGCATAAGCAGAAGAGTAAGATATATTTAAGGTTTTAAAATTTTTTGCTGATGGACCTAAAATCTTGGTAGTATTTGCTGTACCTTTGACTTTTGCTCACACCCTGTCCCTCCCCAGGGAGACTCGAACCTGCCTGTCCCTTCTTGATTCCAGCATAAGTTTAGATGCAAATATGCCTTCTCTGGGTGAGGTGACAGCTTCCTGTCTGAGACCGCCCCATGTAGGCAAAGTCGCATCCCAGCGTGGTTTGTATTGTCTCTACTGCAAATGCCAATTCTTATTTATTTTCTATGGTCCTCTTTTGTTCAGATGTCTTCTTCTAGTATTCATAATTTATAACTTAGTTTAATTATTCAAAATAGTTATTTTTATGTGTTTGAAACTTTTTTTTTATGCTTGAGCTGTCTTGTGTGTAAATGTCATTATCCCCAATGAGATTGTTTAATTTTGAGGAGTAGAGAATATATTCTCCTGGCCCTTTGTGTAGCCTGTGGGGTAGTGCAGGGTTTCTCAACCTTGGGACCACTGGCATTTTGGACCGGATAACTCTTTGTTGTGGAAAGGCTGTCCAGTACATTGTGCATTGTAGGTTGTTTAACAATACCCTTGACCTCTACTCGCCAGATACCAGAGGCACCCCCATCTCTACCCCCACATTAATGATATCCTGAGTATCTCCCGTCATTGTCAAATGTCCCCTATGGTGGCCGGGGAGGCGCTCTCATTTGCTTAGTGGGACTCACCTTTCAACAGCTCAGCTGCAGCCTTAGCTACATAAATTGTCCTGCTATGCAACCAGAGACTTCTTAGGAAAGGCTTCCTATATTCATATTTGCATGCTGCTACTTTAAATTAAATGAAAGTACCAGTTGAACCACACACGAAATAAAAATAAAAATTGCTTCATTTGCTTGCTGTCACTAATATCCACTCGACTCCTTATGTCCTTTTCCAATAAGGCTGCAAAGCCCCCCAATTCCCTGACAGCTGGACTCCCACCACAGCTGTGTTAGCCTCTCTGCAGGCACCAGTCGATTTCTGTCATTCTGCTTTTGTGATTCTGATGTCTGACCGTCACGTGTGCGGTTACTGAAGTCCGCGGGGTAGAGCTACCTTCTTATCTATAGTTCTCAGGTACAGAGCATGAAGGATAGTTGCCACAAAGGGAGTGATATCTCATTCATAACTGGGATGCCCCAGTTTGCAGGCTGCAGAGGAGGTGCCTACGTGATGTCATTCATCAGCATCTACTTGTTGCTTTGGCAACTGGTTTTTCCTGTTGGGATACTTAGCATGCTCTCACCAGATGTGCCCACAATAATCTTGGATTTAAAAACATCACTTATTCGAAATAATATTTATTGAGCATCTCCTCTGGGCCAAGTGCTGTGCTCATTGCGGAGAAGACAGCGGAGGGCGGGCAGATGCAGGCCTGGCTTCCGCACCGCATTGGAAGCAGCAGACACTTAACAAGCACCTAACTGCACACTCTGAGGAGCGCTGCAAGGCAAGAGTATCCAGGGAATGCAATTTAATTAGAGTCGGATAAGACCCCTGTAAAGAAGCAGAGTTTAAGCTGAGTGCGTTTTAGACGGAAGGACTGTTCCTGTCTCGGGGCTTTTATGTGTGTAGGGCGGTGCTGTAGGCCACAGAGGCGGCATTCTCTATGGCCCATGCACGGTTAGTTGTGTATATTTTTAATTTAGCACTGCATGTGATACTCCCATGTCATTCTCCTCAACAAGCTGCAAACTGAGTTCCCGGAAGATATGGATTGTGTCTCCCTCGTGTTGGTATGACCCAGGCTTGAGTTTTACCACTCAGTAATGTTGAATATTGAATTGAACAAGATTGGGGAAGTGAATGAGTGAGTGAGTGAAATGAGTGGATGAATGAATGAATGAATTGGAGGATGCAGGAAAGGATGATGTCTGCTTTGTCCTTTGCATCCATTGCTCTCACGCCAGCTGTGGGGAACCTCTTCTTCTCATGCAGTGGGTTTCTTACCTAATCTTAGACAATCGGCCCTCCTTTACACGGTACCCAGAACTGAGCACTTACTACCCATTCAGCAAGCAAGAGGTTAATGAATGAAAGAATGGGTTTCTTTTCCTGATGGCGAATCTTATGCTGTAAGCCTGCTTGCTGACCTCTGAAATCTTCAGTCTCGCCTGCCTGCCCGCCCACAGCGTTTCTATCTTCTGAGTCCCCCATTCCTAACAGTTACACTTAAGTTAATTTATCGGAAAATGAGAAATAAGAAAAAAATTGGTTTTATCTCTAAGCTATGTTTCAAAACTATGTCCCTTTCTCTACCTAATCCAAACCACACCCATCTCTCTCTAGCACAACTACGCTAATCTCCATTTTTATGTGTACAATCCATTATTCACAAAGCAGTTTAAATTATAATTTAAAATATGAAATGCAGCCCTGGCCGTGTTGTTCAGTGGTTAAAGTGTCAGCCAGCCCACTGGAGGTCACAGGTTCGATTCCCCGGTCAAGGGTCTGTACCTAGGCTTCGGTTTGCTCCTGCCCCTGGCCAGGGTGAATGCAGGATGCAACCAGCTGATGTGTCTCTCTCACATCTAGGTTTCTCTCTTTCTCTCTTCCCCTCCTCCCCTTCCTTTCCCTCTCCCTGTAAAGCAATGGAAAAATACCCTCATGTGAGTATTAATAAAAAAAAATAAGTAAATAAATAAAATATCAAATACAAAAGTAGAATTTAAAATATTCTATATGTCAGATAACGGCACTTTATAGTTAAATGTATTGAGTAAACACTGAGTTTCGAGCCGTATCCTAAGCACTTTGTAGCAATTCCTTATCTTCACAATTCCTATAAACTAGTGCCATAATGATTTCCATGTATGGATGAGGAAACTGAGGTGTAACAATGTTAAGCTACTTGTGCAGAGTCGTACACATTTCATGCATGTGGCAGGCAGGATTTGATTCTATGCCTGTTCATGTTCATGATAAAAGAAACCAGACTAGAAAAGCCAGCGGGGCATTTTTTACATAATTAAAGTCAAGAAGTGAGGAGGATCTCAACATGGATTCGTTACTTTGGGCTAATCAGAAACAACCCACTCTCTGGAATTCCCGGCTCTAGACATAATTAAACAGAGAGTGGTGTCAGTGGAAGTGGGAAAGGGGTGTATTCAGGGACATTAATCTCGTTGTGGCATGGAGCAAATGTGAAAGTGCTTTGATCACTGTACAGTTGGACATAAATGGACCTCCCAGCGTTTAGGGCCCATATGTGCCATTTTATTAATTTCTTCAGAGGTGAGCAGGCTCCAAGGGCCAGAGCTCCTGAGACGTGGGTTTGTGAACCTACATGGTCACTTCACTGCAGGGAAATAACTGTCTCAGAACCGGGGCTGTTCGCCGGCTCGGGGAAGTGCTCCGGAGACCAAATCAAAGGGCAGGAGGTTACTCAGAATTAAAAACAAAGGGAATTGATTATTCATCAGGGATATTTCCATTGATCTCGGGCAGTCTGATGAATTAATTACCCTTTTGTACTGGAAGATTTTTCTATCTGAATTTCCAGGATGGTATGTTTAGAAGCAGAGCATCCTGTTCCCAGAGCTGTGCAAATATTGAGTGAATTCTTCCTCTCCAATCCCTACCACCATCTAGTCCACATTTTCCTACTTAGAGGGCAGCTGTATCTGGAAACCATCATGATGTGGAGGGAGGAGCACAGCTTTCGAGTCAGACAGACCTGGGATCTAACTCTGCCACGTAAAGACCTTTGGGGTGTTTGCCAGATTACGTGTCTTCTGTGTCCTGGGCTCCTCCCCTGTCAAACAAGTAATCATCTCTACGTTTGCGGGGCTCATCGACGTGACGTAAAGTGTGTAATGGAGTGCCTGGCCTATGGTTATTAAGTGGAAGGTTACAAATGCTTATGGTGGCCGAGGAAGTTCAATAGCACAGACAGAACATTACACACACGTGACATAGAGGTAGTTATTATTGCCATAAATACCATAGCCTGCTAGGAAAAATATTAGTGAATAAAGTCCAATTTTCCTTTTTTTTAATTTCAGTCATATTACAATTCTTTCTTCTAGATACATCTTGGTTGTCCTGACATAACTTTGTTGCCCAAGGACATTTGGCAGAAGGCTAAACTCATCTATTATGAAGTGCTTTTTACGGTTTATAAAGTAACCATTCCCTGACCTCATTCCAGCGTCATCTTACCCGCACCTCATATGCACTCATTGTTTTCTACTTACGTGGACATCTGCCCTCTCCTGGATTGCTGTCAGGAATAATCTCACATCGTTCTGCCTGGCTTTGCCTAAAGGTCTCTCCAAGGCACTCCCAAGTTTACCCAGCCCCTCCTCCCTGTCACACCCTTGCCAATGATTTGTTAATGACTCGATTTCTTCTCCACTTTGACTGCCTAAATGAAGGGGTTCTAGACTCTACTGAGTTGTCCCGTGTAAACTGTTCTCTCTAAATCCTGGTCTTGTTACCAGGTGCCTAGCAGAAGGATGGGGCCATTGACCAAAACAGTTGAGGTCAAAGGAGGAGGCGAAAAAGCTAAGTGTGATCTATAAGACAGTTAGTGTGAGCATAGGTGGTATTTAGGTGGTTAGAGATAAGGGACTAGAACTCTAGTTTGGAAATCTATGTGTGCTTTTTCACTAATGCTGGAAGATAACGTTTATTCTTCAGGTATCAGTTCATTCCATGTTTAGTGAGCTTATGCTGTTGGCAAGTACCATGCTAAGCACTGGGAGTACAAAATGCGGGATTTAGGATCCTTTAAGGCATTCTTCTCTGTACTAATAAAAAGGTGTGCAATATCTGTGTACATATATCTACTTATTTATCCATACCCTAATGGATAGCTCCAACTGAATTGCCAGAATATGAAATGTGAGCATTGCACCTGGAAGGAAGGATGGAAGTGAGGAGGACCAGTGTTCTGCAGCATACTAGCCCTGTACCTGAGGCACTTCTCTGAGTCCCAGTTTTCTCATTTGCAAACTAGAAGCAGGGGGAAAGAGGCAATGTGTTCCACTGCTCTCCTCTGGAACCCAATGGCTCTGCCAAGGTTCCAGAAACATTTGACTTGAAATGCTTTTGAAAGGTGTAATAAAAATGTGTGTACTTCAGCAAATGTATTCCCTACCTAGAATTCCCCTCATCAGGAGAGCCTCATTGTTCCTGACCCAAGCTTGTAATTAAATGTTACAAAATTGGCCCAAAAGTTACCAGTTTGACTTAGCTGTTTAACTAAAAAATGCACCAGCAGATTAGAAGAATATTGCTTTTTCCGTTTTACTTATTGTGTTTCATGCAATATTTTGCTTGGCCAATAAATTTCGCTATTAAAGAAGTTTCCATCCCTAGCCTACACCTGCAATACCCACCTCACTTCTAAGAAACTAGGACTTTTATGAATCATGTAATAAAAGTGATTTTTACCTGAATTCATCAGAGTGGATGGTTCTTTTCTATTTAACAGCTTATTGAGATGTGATTTGTAACATACAATGCATCCATTTACAGTGCTATTAGTGCATTTACAGAGTTGTGCAACTATTGCAATCAACTTGGGAGTATTTTCACCACATCAAAATGAATCCCTGTCCCTTAGCAACACGCCATAACCCTCCCAACCCCACTTCCTAGCCCAGCCTCAGTCTCAGCAACCGCTTATTTACTTTCTGTTTTTAGAGATTTGCCATTCTGGACATTTCATGTAAGTGGAATTGTACAATAAGTGATGCTTTGCAACTGGTTTGTTTCGCTGAGCATAATAGTTTAAGGTTCATCTATGCTGTAGCAAGTTGTCAGTACTTCATTTATTTTTATTGCCAGACTAGAGGCCTGGTGCATGACCCTTGTGCACTGGGGGGGAGGGGGGGCCCTCAGCCTGGCCTGTGCCCTCTCGCAGTCCCGCAGTCCGGGAACCCCCGAGGGATGTCCGCCTGCCAGACATCCCTCTCACAGTTGGGACCCATCGCTCCTTACCGCCTGCCTGTAGCGGAGGTGGGAGAGGCTCCTGCCACCACCACTGCACTCGCCAGCTGTGAGCCGGCTTCTTGCTGAGCAACACTCCCCCTGTGGGAGCGCACTGACCACCAGGGGGCAGCTCCTGCCTTGAGCGTCTGCCCCCTGGTGGTCAGTGCGCATCATAGCGACTGGTCGCTCCACCATTCGGTTGATTTGCATGTTAGCCTTTTATTAAATAGGATAATATTCCATTTTCTGAACATACTATATTGTGTTATACATTTATCAGTTTAAGACATTTGGGTTGTTTCTGTTCTTTGGCTGGTGTGCATAGTGCTGCTATAAACATTTATGTACAAGTGTTTGCGTGGACATGTGTTTTTTATTCCTTTTAGATATGCACTCAGGAGGAGCATTGCTGGGTCACGTGGTAACTCTGTGGTTAATCATCTCAGGACCTGCCAGGCTGTTTTCCATAGCTGCTACACCTCATGCATTTCCACCACCCCTGCATAGCGTTCCAGTTTCTCCACATCCTCACGAACGCTTATTATTATCTGCCTTTTTATGTGAGTCACCCTTATGGGTGTAAAGTGGCACTGCATTATGGTTTTGATATGCATTTCCTTGACGTTACAATAAAGTGGTCAGCTCTTGAAAGACAAGTGTCAGACTGGCAAAGACAGAAACTGGGGGAAAGTAGAGAGGGAGAAAGGGTGTCAGGGGTGGAAATGTAGAAGTGAGTTGCTTAGAAAACTGGCCAAGAGACAGGACATGGTAGGCAGGACAGGGCTGCAGGGAGCCTGTAGTTCTGGATCATGACCACGGCACAAGCCTCTTGGTGGTGAAGTCACAGTCCTTCCTGGAAAGGACATCCTCTCACACCCGGTATTGCCGGCAGACCGCGGCTTCTTCCGTGTAACCACAGTGGTTCGGCTCTGCTCACTCTTCCTACCACCCCTTTTCCAACTCAGCATGCGCTGGTCGTTCCCGTCACTCTGTCGATTTTCTATTTCCCTTCACTGAGAATGACTCCCCCCCTTTCCTCTCTGCCGTACCTCATCTTTAACACGGGGGACACCAGACCGCCTGCTCATTGCAAACTCGCCTGACCTCTGGGACACCACTGACAGCACTTAGGGGGTTTGCACCCCTCAGCTTCGTACTTAGTGATAATATTGTCTTGCATTGTTTGCATTATTGTGTGCATGGTTTGAGGAATTCATGTTCCTTATGGGGGAAGAGGGGTATATAACACTTAATATCACCTATCACACCACAAACACAATAGGTGCTTCGTGCACGTTCATTGAATTAAATAAAAGTCTTATTCTTCTGTTTCCATCTAAACACTTAGGTTTTCATAAATGCAGACAGCTTCTCACTGGCCTTAGGAAAAACGACCATTCTTATAAATTCATTAATACGAAACAAGACTAAGAGTTTATATTTTCAGATAAAAATAAGTTTCTTTTCAGATACAATGACATTTACAATTATAACATTTTAGGGCATTGAGCATTTATGAAGGATTCTGGGGGAACCCGTGCACCTTGTTATAGTCAGGGGTTTGTTCTATATGTGAAATTATTTTTCACATTTCTGTCTGTGTGTTGTCAAAGTCAGAAGCATCATATTGACAGAGGTGGCATTTTCCTCCACATGTTAGAACCCCAGGGCTGTGGGGGTGGGGTACTGTATTTAGGGATTCTGTTGTTGACTTGTCCTCAAGGTTAGTCTTTCAGAACATTCTATTCCACTTCTGTCCTTGAGCTCTCAATTCGAAATTAGAGATGGGCAAAGTCAAGCAAACAAGGCAAAGGTTAATATGGGCAGGCTAATAGGAAACAGATGGGGCTTGTCAGCCTGAAGTGAGGTCCCGCCAGAGCCTGCCCTTCAGAGACCAAGATTGCTTGAACTGGAAATTTGACCAGGACGGGACTCCCTAAGCGACCTTGCCTCAGGACCCCTCAGCCAAAAGGGAGACAGAGTTCAGAGAAAGGTGATGGGTGAGAAAAGGGCCGAGAAAGCACAACTACCTATGGATTACCTCAAAACTGCAGATTTCTAATGTAGCAAATAAAGCAAATGTGAATGATTTCATGAGCCCATGTGGACAGGTCTACAGAAAGGTATCCTGAAAAAGACTATGTCAGTAGTTCCACAAAAATGCATCCACACTGGCTGAATCCCAGTTTTAAAATAATTCTGAGGCTGAGGGAACCAATTATGAGTAGCTGGAATGTAGGATAAAATAATTATTTAGATTTTGTTATAAAACAATGCAATTTATTTTTTAATATAGCCTTTCATAAAAAAATTTTAAAATACATTCTTATTGACTTCAGAGAAGAAGGGAGAGAGAGAGAGAGAGAGAGAGACATAGAAACATCAATGATGAGAGAGAATCGTTGATCAGCTGCCTACTACAGGCTCCCCACTGGGGATTGAGCCCACAAGCCAGGAATGTGCCCTTGACCAGAATCAAACCTGGGACCCTTTAGTCCTCGAGCCAACACTCTATCCATTGAGTCAAACTGGCTAGGGCAAATTTATTTTAAAAGGTAAACAAATTATATATTGGAGAGTTTCCTGATTCTGGGATACACTGGGGCCACAGATTATTGTGGCTCACATTTTTGGGTCAACCTTTCAGCAGCTTCTTAGACTGCCTCTAGAAGTGGTAACTGTGGAAGGCTGGCTACAAAGTGGAATCCGAGTACATGGGATTGCTAGGTGTCAAGCAGGGGGGACAACATTTATTGAACACCTGTTATGTCATAAGCATTTTGCTGGACACATGATAGATTTACTTGCCCAGTCTTTTCAATGACCCTGTGCCTTTTTTTCTTTTGATTCTTACTTTAAATATGATGAAACCAACACCCAAGGAAGTGAAAGAACCTGACCTATTCATACATCAAGTAAATGGTGCAAACACAGGGAATCTGGGTCCTTTTGATTCCCTAGAATTTGGAATGTTTTTTCCCCCTACACTTTACTATAGTTCAGGTGCATTGCTAGGAAGACAAATTCTTTATATTAACCAAATGCCTGTTGCTTTTACTACAGAAAATAAAATAAAAAAGAAAATCCAAAATAGCAGAAGTTACCTGTTTTATATACATTCAATCCATAATTTGCTGTTTTTAGCAATTACCTGCTTCTTTCATTGTTTAGATTTAACAACATAAAGAGATAATAAACATAAATATAATGATTACAATAGCTATATTTTAAATGGTATATTACTGTCACAAAAAGTGGATCTGTAGTATACATTCTGTCTAATATTACCTGCACATATAGCCTTCAATATGCCATTCTAGCACTTTATTAAATTACCAGTCCACATTTAAACACATATTTATGACTAAATTCTAACAGAAATCAGAATTTGAGAGACAACATTGATTTAGAAAATGCATTCATTCAAAATTTTCTACAAATGGTCTTTAGAAATGTATTTTAAATTTCATTCTAATGAGACCAACTTAGAGTAAATCTTAATGGGCCAGAACAAAATAGATTCGGGATTGATTTTTTTCCATAAAATATGCAAAGCCCTATTTTTTAGATGGATTTTTTCCTCTGCAATAGTGCTCCTTTCCTTTAACAATGAACTTATCTAAAATGTTTCTTTTTTCAGCTTTTACTTAGATTATAATAGAATTAATGCCTCAGAATCGCCAAGATGGATGAAAAATACAGAGAAATTTTAGATTCTAGACCAGATGAACTTTAAGCCAGTGTTTTGCCTGTAGCTGTTCTCAAGAATTATATGCATGTTTTACTATATTCAAAGTTGTTTTGAGGCCGAATTCATCAGAATATTATAATTTGTTAAGCAGTATAGCCATGCACAATTGTTACAAGCCAGTTCACCGTTGGGCTCCACCCCCTTACTTCATATGTCCACTAGGACATCTGTGCCAGGCGTCCCTCTACAGCTTTCTCTTTTGCTTGCTTCTTGTTAGTCACGAAGATACATACTGTGCCAGGCCCTAAGCTGGTTTCAACAGCTATTTATTTAGATTGTGTGAACTGGAGCTGAACTTGAACCCAATTAATAGCAACTGAACTTGAACAAACTGATATGAAATCATTACAGGCTCAGTTCCCTGGTCCATTATCCCTGAAGAGATCATCCGACAGCACTCCAGGTGCCTTTTCTATGCCAAAACTTGGTGCAGTGCCCAATCAGAAAGTGCCGGGGGGATTAGAATTCGGTTGCATCGGAGTTAGCTCATTACCGCATCTGTGATCGCGTTCACAGAGAGGAGAGGTGCTGATCCCACTGGGCGGGATGGCGGAGAAGGCTTTGTTTTCGACACCATCTGGCACATGGTTGGCACTCATTAACACAGCACAACGTTGATTAAAATAATCATTGTCCACGGCAGCAATGCTGCTTGGACAGGGCCCACCTTTGGCCTCCACGCCAAGAAAATGGAAGAAAGGAAAAGAGGAGGAGTTGCCTCTGGTAACTGTGGTCCCTGGGTTTGCATCGTTGTCGGTGCCTACACTTCCCCAGATCCTCTACTTTACATATATTTTCCTACTTATGTATTGTTAGCAGCCGTGCTGTTGTTTTTGTTTGTTTGTTTGTTTTTTGTTTGGCTTATTGGGGGAGGGGGGGAGGCCCTATGCTACACTGTAGCCACGAACATTTTGCTAAAGGACATTTTATGCAGTGATAGTTCTTTCGCAACTTGAATTAAATATAATTGAAGCTTTTAGGTTTCCTCCTCGAAAGAATGAATGAATGGATTCAACCATTCAGGTGTTGAGTAAGACCGCACTGTCCTTCCTTAAGAAAACGAATGTAGGTTGACATCAGCATACCCAGGACTTGGCCTGGCAGCATCTCCTTTGCTTTGTTCCCAGGAGTCTCCTTAGAAGGCTGCACTGTGCATGGGGACAGGCATGCAGGCTTTCCACGGCAGCGCTTGGGTTTGAATCCCACTTTGCCCAAATGCTAGATGTCTGGCCAGGCGCAAATCACTTACCTGTCCCTTGGTGTCAGTTGTCTTAGCTCTGCAGTATGGTAAAGTCATCCTCAAGATTTAGATTTGCTGTGAAGATTAAGAAGCACACAAAACACTTAAAACTGTGCCTGATGCTTGGTGAGCTCTTGATGAGGTTAACTATGACCATGTATGCATCACCATCACTTTCTGCAGGAGTTCATGCTTCCTTAAAGACGTATGTCATATCTATTTACCCCTTCCCCCGCCCCTCCCCCCCGCAAATGATAGGACATACCAACCATGGTAATGGAGGTGGTGGTTAAGTAGGCATTCGTGCAGATATGTTGATCCACTCTTTCTTATAAGACAATATGATTTAATTCCTTGTCATGGTGGAGCCAGGTGAAATACCATTGGACATGGTTCATTTCCCTATAGGTGTGTGATGCATTCACACCGTGATAGTTAATGAAGCATAGCGTTTGTTTCCAGAGCAGAAAATGCATATATCATGTTACAGAAGTTCAATGCTATAGGCAGGCATTATCACTAATGATCATGTGATTTTCTCCAGTTGTGGAACCAGGAACAGCTTGTCCTCTGGCAACCTAATGATTTGTGTCCTGTGATGCTGCATGTAACCAGGGTTTTTCATTCTGCTTTCCGTTTGGTCTGTCGAAAAGCCTTCCAGAAATTGGCTTTCTGCAGCAGTGTTTAAATACCATCCATGCCACCAAGAGAAGATGACAGGCATGTTAGATGCAAGAGGAAGATGAAATGCATTCGGTTTAACTAGCGGCACTAAAGGGGCTGCACCGCGCTTTGTATTGTTGCTGTTTATCTTCTTCCCAGCAGTGGAATACTGAGCTTCCCCAGGTTGTGATTCAGGTATTAATGCCGAGTTTGGGTCGGGCAAGAGTGTGTTCAGTCTGCGACACTTAGATAGCAAAGGCAAACTGCTCCGGGCTGTTCGTCAGGAGTTTCTGCGCGCCAGCGATTGCATGCTGGTGGCTCATAATCAGGGGGATTCGCAGCGCCCGTTAGATGGGCTTATGTGGCTGCGTGTTCCTTTTGGGCTGCTCTCGCTGCCAAAATTGTCAGTATTTCTCCTCCAGACCTATCCATATGACACATGCACAGTGTCCTTTAGTTGTGCTAAATAGCTAACCGCTAACATCATGGATAACTTTTATTATCTTGGAGTTGTTTCCCACCACTCCCTTGAAGAATAGCTTGGAATAAATGTTTTATTGTGTGTGTTTTCTTAATTGAGACTCTGTGACTGTTGACTGAATTTGTGCCACGATGTTTTCTCGGGTGGTCTGGTTTCCAGATTGTCTGCCTTGGTTCAACTGTGCACACACATGAGAATCGACAACGAGATGTCGTGTTTTCGGGGTTTCTGTATCCATGGATCAGATATGTGAAGGCCTCTTTGGGTTTGTCTCTGAGGCCCAAAGGTGACTGACCCCTACTCCACATCGCTTACAGCACCACCCACCCTGACTCCTCCCCACCCACCCTGACTCTTCCCCACCCACCCTGACTCCTCCACCCCGTGACACACATACACTTTGTATCTGACCTTCTCAATAGAATCAGGACCCTGTGCTGCTGACTTGTCATGTAATTCTGTCTACCCTGGTTCAGACCCTCCCGTATCCCTGCATGAT
The DNA here is from genome assembly GCF_027574615.1 of Eptesicus fuscus. Taxonomy (NCBI): domain Eukaryota; kingdom Metazoa; phylum Chordata; class Mammalia; order Chiroptera; family Vespertilionidae; genus Eptesicus; species Eptesicus fuscus. The sequence goes on along the minus strand of NC_072483.1, from coordinate 82,201,656 downwards.
TGCTCAACCTACACCTGTCCTGATTCTTTGACCAACTGAACATTTATTCAGTGCCTGCAGTATGCCGGAGCCTGGACGTACAGCAGGAAGAGAGAAACAATATTTCCTCTCTCAAGAAGCTTTCATTCTGGCTGAGTCAGGAATTATACAGGTAAACAGATGCCCGGAGTATTTCTGACAGTAACATTGCAATGAAGAACGTTAAACAAGTTAAAGGATCAGAGACTAGGAGAGGAGAGGGGAGGGCAGGAGACCATTCAGAGCAGAGGGCTCAGTGGTCAAAGGTGCGTGGCAGTTTGGATGCTTTGGGGAAGATCCTGAGCCATAAAGGAGGCCGGTGGCTGGGGCGTAGTGAGCACGGGGGTGAGGAGTCAGGTGAGAGGGAGCGACAAGGCCTGAACACATAGTCTTGCAGGTCTTGGTAAAGAGTTGATTTTATTCGGACAGAAATGGTCAGAAATGAGGATTTAAAACAGGAAAGTACTAAAATTTGATTCCAGAGTCTCTGTCCCACCCTTTGATTTAAGCTTGATCTCCAGTGCAGCAGTTCTAGCCCTATCTCAGCTCCTGCTGATGTTTTTGGCATTTAGTTTTTGAAATGTTTACAAATATGTGCACACTTGGTTCTCATTATTTTGCTCTGTCTACCATATGGACCAGCTTTTTTATTGTAGCAGAGCCTTCCTCCACTCTCCACCATCCCCCAGCACCACCTCTCACAGCCCCCCTCCTGGAACCCCAACAGAGGGGAGCCCCCGACACAGGGGCTCTCCTGCCTGGTCCCTGCCACTTCCTCCCTCATCCTGTAAGTCTTTTTCTCCTGTGGGTGGGTGGAGAGCTCTTCTGAGGTAGGCCCTTTAACTTATTCATCTAAGTTCCCCCCACTTCTAGCTTGGTGCCTTGAACACACTAGGAGGTGGTTGGTAGGTGGGTGGGTGGATGAATGAATATGAATCCTTACGGATATGTCAGATCTCCCGTGAGGCCCTCCCCAACAGCTACCATTGCAGTTCTCCCTCTTGGCTATCTTTGGTGACATTGTCACGCATTATTGTGTCAGTCTCTTGAGAGCTCTCGGGGGGTCAAGGACTATGTCATATTGACCTTTGTTTCCCCAGGACTTAGCCCAGTTTCCAGCACTGAGCACGTTCCCGGTAAATGCTTGAGAAAAATAATGTTAAACAGGACATAAAGCTCCAAAAACAGAAGGGCTCTGGAGGTAGATCAGCAGACTCCCTCTTGGGTTACATGTGTTTCCTTAAAGAGCATGTCATCCCCAGGCACTTCCCAAGCCGGTCGGGGTTACAAGCTGCTGTTAAGCATCCTCCCATAAGGCAGAATTAGACCTGTTTTTCCCCCAAACACTTTTGACCATGACTCAAAGCAAGAGAATGCATTTTACATTGCAACCCAGAACACACATATGTAACTAGCTATTCTATAAAACAAAGCATATCTTTACCATGTGTAGCACAGTTTGATATTTCCTACATCATTCCGGGTATAGAATGCTGATCATGACTCCTTAAGTGGATTTCAAGACTTGTGAATGCATTCCAACCCACAGAATGAGAAAATCCTGTTTTCAAGGATCCAGAGAGTCTCCTGAGGTGACCTTCAGAGAAAGCAGCTTGAACTCTGCCTGGCACCCGGGATGCCTGGGAACATTCTATTGGTTGAATATTTGCACAAAACTAGCAGTGACCCTGCATCAACCAAAAACACAATCCGTCATTGACAAGCCCTTAGGTTGCGTACTGGGGCACCTTTGGAAGTTAGGATTAAATTGTTCGAATGCTGAGAAGTTGTTGGCAGTAGGTCTCCTCCTCGTCACTCAGCCCACCACGCTTACACACAACACTGCGAATGTTTTATGTAAATGTGTTGCTTCTAACATGAAGTCTTGGGCCCACATAGATACAGGGAACTTAACATTTCCTCTGCCAATATGTTTATATAAATATTGCCGTCGTTAAGCATGCTCAAATAGCAGAACTATTTCAGTCCTTTTATCTCTTTAAGACTAATTTAAATCTGAGCATTAAAAGACTGTTTGATACCATATGTTTGTTTTAGATAGGAAACAAAATCCGTTCTAAACATAAGGGTTCATGAAATCTGTATTTTAAGCACAAGGGCTTATGAAATTAGTCTCTAGGGGTGGAAGCTGTGGTAGATGCTCTGTGGCCATGGATTCCTCCCATCTTCCTGTGTCTGACCCTTCCTGATGCGATGGTGCTGCTCCTCCCATGCAAAGGGAGAGGGTATTTTCTCACCCTTTGCTACAAAGTGTGCTCATAAGCTTTGCTAGCAATCCAATGTTTGCTTGGTAATAAGTCTTATTACGGCATTGAAGTCTAGTCTGACCATGTAAGAGCTATGGACAAGGAATATCAAAAGGCTTTTGTGAAAATATTGGCTAAACTTCAAGAACACAACCGAAGAGTGACACAGGCTAGAAAGATACCCATCACACATCCCAGGAAGCTTTGCGTACATGACAGGAACAGATGAAATGATTTAGCAATGTCACCGCACACCTGAGCATTCAACCTGTTTCATTTTGAGGCCCAAATACTTCATCTGTAGAAGCAGCTCTGTGTGTGTTTTCCAATCTAGATAGAGAGGGAGTAGGAGATGACCTAGACAAGCTTGGACAAAGACAGCTCTGATAGCATCTGAACTTTCATTTGCACCTTAGAAGGGCTGTGTCTCCTTATTCCATGTCAATCTTTCTTTTATAAACAGCACTGTGTATTGGTTTGCTGGCCCTGAGAAGACCTGGAGATGAGATTATGGCCCTTCACGTGAAATTAAAGGAACCATTTGACAAGTTCAAATACTGGCTGATTTAGATATTGACCTCTTATCAGCACCTTTTCATAGGTGGTAGGTCTATGTTGTTAAATTGTGTTCCATTTCTTGAGGTAGATTGTGCTTTAATTTGCTAGTCTGTGACTTATCAATTCTGTCTACTCATACTATTCAGTTATAATAAATGTCAACCTAGTATAATGCAGCACTTATGATTATAACAGGCTTGTGACATAGCTAGATTAAACAGGTATCACTTCCAAGTTAACATACATCTTTTATCCTGTATAATAAAGAGCTAATATGCAAATGGTCATCACAGCCTCACACCATCATGCTGTAATGGCTCAGACACTCAACACTGGGGAGAGAGGATTGGGGACCAGCCAGGACAAATGAGTTCATGAGAGAGGGATGGGGACCAGCTAGGCACAAATGAGCTCCTGAGAGAGGAATGGGGCCAGCCAGGCTACAGCCCAGGAGAGGGACAAGCCCCACGCCCCATGGTCCTGGGTGCCAGCAGCTGGGGCTGCGGCCTGGGAGAGGAACAAGCCGCCCACCCCGTGGTCCCAGACGCCAGCGGCTGCGCCTGCACCTGTGGCCCGGGAGAGGGACAATCCACACACCCCACAGTCCCAGGCGCCAGCAGCTGCATCTGCGCCTGCAGCCCAGGAGAGGGACAAGCCACCCACCCTGCGGTCCTGGGCGTCAACAGCTGTGCCTGTGCCTGCGGCCCAGGAGAGGGACAAGCCACCCGCCCCTTGGTCCCAGGCACCAGTGCCTGCAGCTGCGGCTTGGGCGAATGCCCATGGTCCCCTGCACTGCGGCCAGCTGGGCAAAGCCAGCCTGGGTCCTGGTTGCCTGTGGCTGGCCAGAGGGAAGGAAGCCTGGGTCCCAGGTGCCTGCGACTGGCCGGAGGAGGGAATCCTGGGTCCCGGGTGTGGGGCAAGGCAGAGGTGGTTAGGGGCGATCAGGCCAGCGGGGGAGCAGTTAGGGGCGATCCGGCTGGTAGGGGAGTGGTTAGGGGTGATCAGGCAGGCAGGCAGAGGTGGTTAGGGTTGATCAGACAGGCAGTCAGGCTAGTGGTTAGGAGCCAGCGGTTCTGGATTGAGAGAGGCAGTCGGATATCCCCCAAGGGGTCCTGGGTTGGAGAGGGTGCAGGCCGGGCTGAGGGACACCCCCTCCCCCCGTGCACAAATTTCATGCACTGGGCCTCTAATCTATATATCTATATATATATATATATATATATATATAGATATATATATGCCTAAGTGACCATATGACTAGTCGACCGAATGACCCGTCAGTGCTATGTTGCGCACTGACCACCAGGGGGCAGATGCTCAACCCAGGAGCTGCCTTTTGGTGGTCAGTGCACTCCCACAGCCAACCTCCTGCAGTCCCTTCCCCCAGCCAGCCAGCTCCGATCAGCCCCAATTGGGACTGGGTGAGATGGCCCCAATCAGCCCCGATTGCTGGCCAGGCCAAGGGACCGCATCCATGCATGAATTTGTGCACCAGGCCTCTAGTTCTGGTATAATTTGGTTTATTTCTAGAATCTGTGGGAAAATAGTAATATAAACTTACTTGTTCTATCTCTTAAAATAGTCATGGATTTCCAATTGTTGTTTAGTTTTAAGTTTATTAAAACCCAGTCATTCATGTGACTCTCAAAAATCCATTTGTAGAAATTATTTTAACTTTAAACCCAACTCTGTGTTCCCCACACTTGGCATTGTTAGGGGCAAAAATAGAATACTAGGGACTAGCTATAGTTATAAGAAATAGTAATCATGCTCTGTTAACCTTAATTGCCTTGTTCTGATTAAAGAAAGGACATTCTAACCTGGCTGAGAGTTATATGCCTAGGGACCTGGGAGTCAACCTTGGAATGCGTGTGGTTCATTCTTATTCAAGAACTGCCTATTTTTATGGAAAGATTAACAACCTTGTTGCCCAAACAGTGGAGTCCTGCCCCAGCCTGCATTGCCTACTTCCCATGCCTATATTTCCTACTTCCCCATGTAATCTTTGTCCTGCCCAATATAAGCAGCAGGCTTATGGGGGGGTTGCAGAGCAGATTTTTGGGGGTGACCTGCTGCTTTCCCATATTGCCGGCATTATTGAAATAAATGCTCATGTAAGATTGAACCCTGTCTCTGCTTAATTGGCTCAGGTAGTGACAGGCACCCTGGACCCCTTGCTTGTCCAGTTACAGCATGAGCAGGCCCTCTCTGTCCAATGCCTTTTCCTTTGAAAGTTAGAGCTTGAGTGTTGTTAGCAAGAGCAGCTTTTCTCTGGAGGAATCATAGGGATGCAATCCAGCATTGTACCTGTGGCCTTTGGATGTTGATGCACATTGGATCTGCTGCCAGGAGTTACATGGAAAAGTCAATAATGATCTGTGGATCATGGCCTCGCTCTGCCCCTGGGAATTAGTCTTTCCATGTAATGTGCTCCTGCTTGTGTAATGGACATACTTAGTAGCGAGAGAGCAGCCATCTGAAACACCTGGGTGGTCTTTCAGGAAACTTTCAGGTGGATTAGATTTCAGTTATCTAATGTGAGGTCACAACAGCTTGGACATCTGGGGCCAGTCCCCCATCACGGCTTAAATATGACCCCTGCCTACCAGATGCATAAGATAAAAGGTGCCTGAGGTCAGTGCTGATCCCTGGGCTCCAAGAGTAGCTATGGGTCAACAAATGAGGTCTCAAGTCACAGTTGCAAATGTTGGAAAAGTCTCCATGCAGGGCCGCACCAGACAGTCAGATTTCCCCCTACACGTTTATTAGATGTGTTCCCTGCCTGTGAAGATCAGTGTTTGAGTTTTCTGGATTGAGCTTCACATGACTAACTCCTATTTAGAATTTTAACTGCTGGTAAGTGTTTCATTACTATTTCCACATCAGAACTGAGGACCTTGGAGACACACAGAAGATAATATTTGTGGCCCATGGGCCCTGGCATAAAACCATCTTTTGAGTGTTCCTAAGCGATAACAGTGGTCGCACAGGGCACCACTTCTTCCAGTCCACCAGGGACCTTCCACAGTCCAATAAAATGTAGCTGATAAATCATATGGTCTTGTGCCCAGGATGCCTTAAACTTATGTGTCCATGTTTCTCATCTATCATGAGGGACTCGGTGATTTGAATTTAGTGCTTTGATGTTGTCAGTAATTGTTTGCAACTGTGGGTGAATGGCCTGAAGGCCTTGCTGGTTTTCTCCCTTTCTCATCTTGCAAATAGCTAGCGAAATAGATTCTCTTAGAGCAGTGGTTCTCAACCTTTCTAATGCCGCGACCCTTTAATACAGTTCCTCATGTTGTGGTGACCCCCAACCATAAAATTATTTTCGTTGCTACTTCATAACTGTAATTTTGCTACTGTTATTAATCATAATGTAAATATCTGTATTTTCCGATGGTCTTAGGTGACCCTGCTAGCAGTTCTCAATCTGTGGGTCCTGACCCACAGGTTGAGAATCGCTGCTGTAGAGCCTAAGACACAGATATTTACATTATGATTCATTAATACAGTTATGAAGTAGCAACAAAAATAATTTTATGGTTGGGGGTCACCACAACATGAGGAACTGTATTAAAGGGTCGCGGCATTAGAAAGGTTGAGAACCACTGTCTTAGAGGCTATTCTCAGTTCAGTGGTGGCAGTGGCCAAAATTTAGGGTAAAATAAAGGTTCCGTAAATCCTTGGTACAGACCAAACCACTGTCCTAATGAACCATCTCATATGAGCTCCATTCTGAATGAAACAATCCTCCCAAGTCCAAACCCCCTTCCCTGGACACACATTAGGATTCAACTTGTGGATTTTAAGAGGGAATTACTAAAGAAACTATTGGGATATTTTCACTTATTTTGTTAGTCAACATTGTTCACATATTCTTAGGTACAAATGCCTTTCCAAAATGTATTTTAACCAGTTCCTTAAAACTCAAAAAAATGCTATATAGTGCCCCCCAGCTTGGACATGTCACTGCTATTTTAATTAGATTATGTGAATGCTCTCTCAGTGTCAGACCTTCCAGTAATGTTCTAACCAGATTTCCTTAGTTCCTCAATCACTTTCTCCTCTTGCCACTTGGTTTATGCCTACTTTCTGGCTGAGCAAGTCTTCTCAGTATCCATGAATGGATGTCCATCGCTACCCTCTGAAACAGGGGTGGCAAATGTCCAGCCTGTGGGAGGTATAAGGCCCCAGAAACCATTTGGTCTGATCCTGCAAAGGGGGTGAGTTAATTGAATGTTTGACCAAACACAGCGGGTCAGTTTTTAAGTTGATTATTTTGTGTGGCCCAGGAAAGATGTTATAAATATCCAAACGGACATTGGCAGAGGAAAGGTTCCCCATTCCTGCTCTAAAACCATGTGCCCAACTGCCTACTGTAAATACCTTAGTCATCATTTTATACTTATTATTTATCAATTGCTATATCTTCTGAATTTCAAAACTCTGTTTAAAAGATCTTTTTTGTCCCTATTGGCACCGGCCCTCAGACTGCAGGGTCCAGGATTTGATTCCGGTCAAGGTCACGTACCTCAGTTGCAGGCTCAATGCTCACTCATGGTCGGGACATGTACGGGAGGCAACCAATCGATGTCTCTCTCTCACATTGATGTTTCTCTCTCTCTCTCTCTCTCCCTCCCTTCCACTCTCTCTAACAATCAATGGGAAAATATCCTCTTGTGAGAATTAAAAAAAATATATCCTTCTGAAGGTTCTTTTCAAGTAAACTCAACTATTCTTCTAATTATTCCATGGGTTGCCATAAATCTTATGAATATAGATTAACCTCTTAAATATCTAGGTTGTAAGACTGTAAACTAGAAAACTGAAAGAGCAGCTGACCGGGCAATAGATTCCTTCATAAACCACCATAATTGACAAGACCGTAGTCAATATTTCAGAGTCTCTACTGGAGTTGTTTAACACTGATGTTGATGTCACTTTTATGCTCATTTATCATTAAGTCAGAAGGGTGATAACATATGCTGCATTAGTGTGAATAGTGTTTGTTTTAAAATAAATGTTGGTGCTGAAGAAAAATGTGTTAGGTTTGAAGAAAAAACAAACTTGACAGTAGCAATGTATTTACAGATTGGGGGGCATAGACACCTTTAAGTGTAGGGGGGAGAGTTCTTGTCTGGGCCACTTCAGGTTCCAAAGATCTCTGAATTTAGAGGTTAATCATTGTTCCTCTAGCCCTCTTCAGTTCTGTTCATCATGCAGCTGTTAAGTACCCGATCTACTAGGGATCCTACATGGTTCACTAAAATGAGTTGCTTACTATCACAGTGTTTACAATGTAATGTTACCCCACTGTCCTCCCTCCCCATCACTCTCTCTCTTGTTCCTGTTTAAGAACTTGTTTTTTGTTTGTTTGTTTTTAATATATTTTATTGATTTTTTTTACAGAGAGGAAGGGAGAGGGATAGAGAGTTAGAAACATCAATGGTAAAGAAACATCGATCAGCTGCCTCCTGCGTACCCCCCACTGGGGATGTGCCTGCAACCAAGGTACATGCCCTTGACTGGAATCGAACCTGGGACCCTTGCCTTGAGTCCTCAGGCTGATGCTCTATCCACTGAGCCAAACTGACTAGGGCTTAAGAACTTGCTTTATCCCTATCTTAAATGCCCACGTTTAGTGCGTACCTGTTTCTTATCTGTCTCCCGCCAGCTGTCTATATGCTATACAAGATCAGGACCTTTGTGTATTGTATGCCGATGTATCCAGAGTGTCTAGAAGAATGCCTGGTATAATTTAGGCATCCACAAACATTGTTAAATGAGTAAATTAAGGGGATACAAGGAAAATACAACTGCACACATGAGACAAAGGAGGATGTGACATAGGCTAAAAAGGTATAGAAGCAGGTCCACACTTTGTGGGACTCTCAATGTATGAAATTTAGGATTGCTATTTAAGAAAAGGAACATACATTTTAAATTTCAAAGTATATATGTATATATAAATCAATACTTATTTAGAGTGATTAAAAATCATAATAATTTAGACATTTAATAGAGCTAATATTCTAGGGGCATTAGAAATATTAAAAATAATATTTTATTGATGACATATTAATTGATTACATATTAATTTATACTTGAAAATAACTCTTTTATACTTTTTCCCTACCATTTTTGACTCATGCTCTTTAATAACCACTTCCTATGTGATATCAGTTTTTGTACATTGGTAAATGGAAAATTCGATCTCTGCTCCAGCCTGGTTAATCAAACTGTTTCTGTTGTTTCACATTGTGATGCGTAAACAGGGGACTTCCAAGGGCAGGCTGGTAACCTGTGAAACTGCCACAGGTTGTGTCTCACTAGCACAGGGCTCAATTCTGTGCCACATTTTCAAGTGTATTCTACATAGGAGAGAGCTTTCCGTTGACAAGGTATTGGGCAGAACTGAATTATCCGAGTACTGAAATGTATACGCTATTATACATCAGGTGAGTCAAACAATTTTCTGTAGACTAGCTTCTGGTTTTGTACATTTCAATTCTTGTTTATCTCCCAGGACCCACACCCTTCAGCCAGGGGCCAAAAGAGCACAGCCATTTGACTATGTCACCTGGTCCTGCATCTTTGTGTCATGAAGCTGGGTGAACCAGCACAGTAGGTAATAGGGATATATCTGCATTCCCCACCAGGGTGACTGGCATTAACTTAACTGTGAACCACACACATATAGGCCACTATATTCAAATGAACTGTATCCCCAACTCAGTGCCCCCTTTACTGGATCCCAAAAATGCTTTCAGCCATTCTAGGTTCAACCGATAGGAGGGGATATCAGAGCTGAGGTAGTATTAAGCTACTTGACTCATATAAAGTTTACAGAATCATAGAATCATGTGATCTTGTTGCCAGACTCCTCCTGGGATTTTGCAAGGGGCCCTGGCAGACAAGGGTCCCTGCAGTTCTGCTTGGTTAGCTGCACTGCACATCTGCTTCTGGGTGTCCCAAAGAAGTGAGGTTGTTTATGACTTCAGGAACGGACGGGATTACAACTGATTGCAGCATCAGGACATCGGTGAGAGTGTAGAACTGGTATGCACTGGGGTCAGAGTGTGCGGGCACTTTGAGGCAATGGCAGGTGGTCCCGCTCGACATGGACCATGTGGCCATCGACGCAGTACAAGCTGCCATCAGAGAGGTAGGCCGGGGGAAAGCAGTGAGATCCTTGAAAACCAGAACAAGAAAAGGGAGCTTGCCCTGCACGTGTCACATTCCCTCCCTGCCCCTCCACGTGCAGGAGCCTTTCCTTGGCATTATTAACTCAGGTGTCTTCATCAGGGCCTGTGACTGTTCTGTTCCCTTTTCGGAGTGTGTGCCTTTTACAGTCCGGGGCCTTTGCTCATGCTGCACCTCCTCTGTCATTTGTCATTGTTGGTTGTTGTTTTTTTTTTGTTTGTTTTTTATAAATCGTTTGAATTTTTACTCTAACCTAAAATGACCACTACTGAATTTCTTCAGCCTCACTGGAACACAGACAGTGAGTTTTGCCACTTTATTGCTTGTCGTTGTTCTTAATGTAACATTTGGGACATAGTTCATGTCTAATATGTGGCATAAGCGGTCTGTAAATAGCATGAGTAAACTGATAGGGTAAAGTATTTTCAACAACATGAAAAATTCTAGGGTTGTGCATAAGAATCGGGTAAAATGTGAACGCTCCAGCAGGAGAAAAAGCATGTACCCAGGAATGCGGCAACGCTGCTCTGCAAGTTGAAGGCATCATCGTCTTCTGAGAAAAGTACGGCTCCTGATAAAAGTCCGTTAAAAGCCCCATCCCTTGTTTTTATAGCAGTAGTGCTCCAATTTACAAATAGTAAGAGATATTTTATCTTGTATGTGCTCATTCATATCCAGTGTGCTGCCGGTGACAATTCTGTGGATTACCCGCCTTTGCCTGTTGTGAACAGGCATGGTGTTTGCAATCCCAAATGCAAGAAAAATGATACTGTTCATCAATGTGAACCTCTTTGCTCCTTTTATGGCGATCCTGGGAGTCATTTTCCTAATGGGGTGATATTTAAGACTGAAGCATTTGGACAGCTACAGTTCTGCTGAAGCGGGCCTTGGTTTCTTCATCGTGGTGTCTGAGAGCCTGCGCAGCTGCTGTGCTCATCAAGGCAGGGCTCACCCCGGCCAGGCTCCCCTGCCGTGAGAGCCATCTCTCCTCGGTGCTTCGCCGTAAATTGTGCCGCTACTGATATCATTGCCGAGTTTTTTAAATGGGTCTCCAGATTTCAATGCAGTGGAGTCTGTTAGGCATCATTGGAAAAGCCCTCTCTGATACCCACAAAATCCACATACAAAATAAAACCTGGTTTCCTCCAAAAACAAGTGAGGTACACTTTCATGCATCTTTTCTTTTCTTTTCTTTTCTTTTCTTTTCTTTTCTTTTCTTTTCTTTTCTTTTCTTTTCTTTTCTTTTCTTCCTTTCTTCTCTCTCTCTCTCTCTCTCTCTCTCTCTCTCTCTCTCTCTCTCCTTCCTACCTTCCTTTTTTCCTTTCTCCCCCCTCTTCTCTCTCTCCTTCCCTCCCTCCCTCCTTCCTTCCTTCCTTCCTTCCTTCCTTCCTTCCTTCCTTCCTTCCTTCCTTTCTTCCTTTCTTTCTTTTTTATTGTGATATTGACAGGAAGAACAGAAAGAGAATGCTTTCAAGTGATTTAACTCGCCTGTGAAGGATAAGTGTACTCAGGTGGAGGTGCTGGTGCCTTGACAGGCGGGTCGCGCATCCTGCCAGATATGCCCATGTGGCTATGGATTCATGTTTGCTTTTGGCTGCTCAGTTTCCACAACCCTTTCCTTTTATCTGTCCCTTCCACTCAAATCTTTCTCAACTCTTCAGGTGACAAGGATTGTTACTGCTTTAAAGAGATCTCATTCCCCTTCCACACACCTACCCGCGTTAATAATGCAGCCCCACAATAGAAGTGCCAAGTAAATAAAACTGGAGTAGAATCGAGTCCAAAAGACTTCAAAACGTAATATCTCTGGAAGTCCATTTCCTTACTGGCTGGACAACCGTGGAGCCATCTCCTTGTAGATCCAAAAGGGGACTGTGGTGTAGCTCATCCGACCTGCTTACTTAGCTGATGCGGAGAGGTTGGGCCTGGGTAGAGAGCTTCCTGGAGGCTCCTCCCTGCCAGAGACGCCCGTGGAAGGCACCAGGCCTCTGGAAGACATGTCTATATTTTAATGTCCTGTTCATTCAATCAATGTCAGATTCATTCCACTAGTGCGAAGTACAAGACAAAGGCATTCTTGTAGGCGCTGACTAGTCACACAGTCTATTAAGGACATGTGCTCTCTGAAGCCAAGGTGCAGCTTACGTATACTATTAATATTATTAATATGCTATGAATATTGATTATCTGGTAACTGACGTTTTCCTATTTATCTCTTTTTAAGTTTATAACACTTTTAACCATCTGCAATTTGTTTTCATCATCCAAGTTAAATATTTACCAATTTAGGTGTATTTCAACCGCATCTCCCCCTCTTCAGACTTATCTTATCCTGAGCAGCAGTGCCAGTAGAATTGGAAAGAGAGTGTGTTTTCTTTCTTCAAATCAGTGTTTTGTGATTGGATAATTGAGGAGCACAGAAGTAATCCCTTCGAGCAAAGGACAGGTGAAACGGAAAAGATCAGGATTTCCCCCGTTTTGTAGAGAGACAGTTTCTCCTGTTACATCCAGTTTTTCTCATTGTCCCTCCCCCCTTCCCCTAAGCTGGCCTCTGTGGCTTTGGTAACCACTCCTCTTCCTAAATACCTGTTTCTGCTGCAGATTCTGGGAGAATATAGACCCTGGTTTTCTCAGTGTTTTGCATGTGATGCTGTCGTTAGACCTGTTCTGATCCTTCCTCGTTTCTTTTCCTTGGTTTACCTCATGTTTGTCTCCACTCACCCTGGATGCCAACAAGATTTCCAGAATGAGCTTCTTACTCATCTTCAAGAATGGCCATTGGAGACTCTGGAGTCTGATTTCTTGTGTATATTGAGATATCTTAGATTACAAGCAAATTGTCCTGACCCTCAGTGGGCTAAAGCCAATTCGTTGTTTCTTCTGAAACAAATCGTAATACTTACCAAACACTTTCCTATTGCTCACTCTTCCCCAGGCAAGAGATATAAGAATGGTTTTAGGTTTTGGCTTATGCCCCTTCTCATTTCCTTTGTATGTGTAGTCATTGCTGATTTCTCCCACGTTCTCTTCTAGTTTATTATTGCATCTCTGCCTGTGACTTCTGGGTCCCCATTCCTTTTCCTCCCAGTGCTTTTCTTTTTTAAAAAATATATATTTTATTTATTTTTACAGAGAGGGAGAAGGATAGAGAGTTAGAAACATCAATGAGAGAGAAACATCAATCAGCTGCCTCCTGCACGCCCCCTTTTGGGGATTGAGCCTGCAACCCAGGTACATGCCCTTGACTGGAACCAAACCTGGGACTCTTCTTCAGTCTGAGGGCCGATGCTGTATCCACTGGGCCAAACCGGTTAGGGCTCCTCCCAGTGCTTTTCCAGCCTCCCTTTGCTTGAGGCTTCTTACTTACAGATGCCTTGTCAGCACATTAACTGGGACCCTCCTAGAGCCTCCAGGTATCAGTCATCCTAGAATGAAACAGCCCCGATATTGATGTCATGCTGGCTTTCCAATTTTGCTCAGGAAAATAATTATATACCTTTAAATAAATCTCTGCTCTTACTCACCATACAACTCAGAACATGTGCCTTTGTGATGTTCGATAGGAGACTCATGTTTAAAGTCATTGTTTGTTTTCTCTGCAGCATCACAGGGATGATTCTTCTGGACCTTGGCAGTCTGTGTAACTGCCTGTCTTTCTGAGACATCTTTCCCAACACTCAATACAGAATTTTATGTATAACACATCGCCTGTCATTTCAGCCAACTCCATTGCAAGCATCCTCTAAATGTAGAAATAATCATATTGGGGTGTGTGTGTGTGTGTGTGTGTGTGTGTGAGAGTGTGAGTGAGAGAGAGAGAGAGAGAGAGAGAGAGAGAGAGAGAGAGACTTTATAGCGAAGAGACAGAAACTTGTATTTATGTAGATACATTTGTGTCAGCTTTTCTATCTTATGTGATTCATTGATGTACCAATTTAAACCTTTTAACTAGTTGCTGCCTCTTTCAAATTTCTTTTCCTCAAAATGGATTAGGTGATCTTCCTATGGGGTCCCTTAATTCCATTTGTAGGGGACATTGGACAAGTAACTGTACCCCTTTTGAATCTAATTTTACTGTCATTAAAATGGTGACTGCTTGACAATTAGAAAACGCGCCGTCATTCATAGACACCTGGGAACTGAGGCCAATGCTAGCGGCTCTAGGCCTGGGAGACCCTGATGAATGTAGTCATCTCCTTAAAGGGAAGAACATGAGAGTGTGAGTAAATCTCTCCTGAGTGTAACCTAAGTCCTGAATATACATGAGCATTGCTCCAGAAAGAATTGAACTTTTGTGATGAGAGAAGACCCTATCTTGTAGGGGCAGAGTCGCCAGCCTTATACTCCTAATCAGAAACTCCTGTGTTTGGAGGGACACAGCTCCTCTTTGGCTTCCATTAAGTTTCTGTGTGTCTGGATAAATAAAATGGGACTGGATCCGGTCTATAGTGTGTGTGTTCCTTGGTTCAGGTTCAATAAACCATATACCAACTCCCAGAACACTGCATTTTCTAACTATATTAAATGTTCTTTGTCCTCGCATCTCCTTTTTTTTGTTAACCCTCACTGAGGATATTTTTCCCATTGATTTTTAGAGAGAGTAGAAGGGAGGGTGGAAAGAGAGAGAGAAACACTGATGTGAGAAAGACACATCAGTTAGTTGCCTTTCACACACACCTTGACTGGGGCTGAGGATCAAACCTGTAACCCAGGTATGTGCCCTTGACTGGGAATCAAAACCTCCCACGACCCTTGGGTGCATGGGGTGGACACTGTAACCACTGAGCACACTGGCCAGGGCCCACTTCTCTTTCTGTAAAAGGTAACCTAGAGTAAGTACCATGACTACTCATCTTATTATCTCCCTCTCTTCGTGGAGTTCTTGATATATCATGAGGCCTCAAAAGTCTAACTGTGTGGAAAAATATGATGCAGTTGTCTGTATAGGACTTCATGCTTTAAAATGCATAACATTTCTTACGTGGGTTTTACAGCCCCTGGCTTTTCAACTATGAATGTGAGCAATACTGCTATGCTCTCGCGCTGAAGTGAGGACTTTTGCCTCTAAAATCTAAGAGTCTTTTCTCAATTAGCTGAAAAATACCAATGAACAGCCTATTTTCTTTTTCCATTTTTGAACTATCTTCCCACAGCATCGTTTTTTTCCCCCTAAAAGCTTTGATTTCTATAATAAGGCTATACCTGGTTAAGCAAAGAATTCTGTTCTATTTTAATTTGCGTATTATTCCATGAAAATTACCTTGACTTTCAGGTTCAGCTTTTTGAGCAGATAACACTGTTGACAACAAGAGCAGGTACCATTCCTCCTTTTTATTGGGGAAGGGGGATTTCCCGCATGAAAATTACATAGGAGGCTGTGTGGTGCCTGCCTTCTTTTATCTCCACCTCCGCCTCCCATGAAATCTGTGGTGTGTGGTTATCACCGGGTTTTAAGTGAGGAGACTGTGTCACTGAGCAGCTCATTGCCAAAGAGCCACGGAAGGTGAAGCTCAGACTATTTGACCCCCAAACCTGTGGTCCCTCCACTGAACCAACACACGATAGTTCTTAGTGCTGGTTCCTAATCTGACTGATAGGTTATAAGCCCCTTCATTGCAGGGGTTAAGTAATTTCCTCCTCCTCCCCCAGGAGGTCCCATAAAACGAGATTAGTGGTTTTCTTCTTAATTTAGGTAGCCTTGCTTGTGAGGTGTGCCATTTTCTCTATTACACATGTCCAAGGACTGGCCCAAATCATCGTCAGCACTTCAAATTACACGCCTCTGTGCTATACTTTCTTTGTCTTTAAGACAGGAACTTGTTCTGGTCCTGACAACCACCTTCAAATGGGGCTTTGGGCCATTTAAAAAGTAAGTTTTAAACGGCCCAAGGAAGGGTTGTGTAAAACTCTCTGAGATAGCAGCTCATATTTAAAGATGCTCATTGTTAATTCTAATATGAAATGATTTGTATGTGTTATTAACACGTTAAGACAGTCAACGAAAGATGAGAAGGCAACTCAACAGGAGACATTAATGTGTGGAATGCAGAAAAAGTGGAGAAGAAAAAAACTTATTCCTAATGAGTTGCATGTCTAAGAAAGACCTAGTCATCTCACGGTTTGTTTATGTCCTGAATGGTTGGGACCGTGGCACAGAGCTCGGCTGTCTTCTCCGGGGAGACACACTATAATACTACTGCGTACTAATGAATACAGAGGCCCACCTTCATGTTGTTATAAAATTGTCTTCAATGATAACACTTTGTTATTAAAACAGCCAGTATTGACAAATAGTGAGGAGTCAGAGTTGCGTCCTTAAAACTGAAGGAAAGCTATCTGGTATGGCTTCTTTAAGAAAAGTATACTTATCACCCAAGAAAAATAACAGGTCTTTTTCATGGGCACACACACACGCACATACATATTATATTCATGTTCATATATATGTATGTGACTCAGCTGGAAACACAGCATAACTAAAATTGTCATTCCCTCAAATTTTTGTTTCTTCGCCTCTAAAACAGTTTCTTTTTTGACCTCAGTATACCATGGTGGTTTTACCTGCTTTTTATTTGTTATATTTTATTTTTTTCTTTTTCTCCAATTTGACGTGCAGTGTACCGGTCTGTTTTAAATGCTTGAAAACAAGCATTTGCCTCATTCTCTTCTTTGTTTTAAAGACAGCGGGTTACTTCTGAGGGTATCATCACATTTAGACTGACTTGCTCATTTCAAGTTCATGGTAATCCAGGGCTTCACCTGAGAAGCGGTTAGTCTTCAGTTTACCTGAAGGAGGGAACATACAGTGGTGCAGGACTGGGACTCTGGGGACTTCAGATTTGATGGTACTTTGTATTACTTCTACTTTTCTTGTTTTTAACTGTTTCATTTGAGAACACAGGTGCTATTACTATGATACTTGCTTGAGAAAAATTTTAGATGGTGATAGAGAAGTTGAGGAATAATATAGTCAGCTGTCTATTAATTAGAAATAAATAATCAAATGTGAACTTGAAATTGATAATACCTTTTGGTGTGGTGTTTCATCCTAAGTAGCATGATAATTTCTTACTATAAAATAAGTTATTTTATTAAAAAGCAACTTTTATCTAAACAAGGATGGAAGTATTGGCAAGTCTAGGTTTCATATACAGAATAAGAATGTTGGAACACATCGAAAAACCCGATTTATAAATAGTTCCAAGTAGATTTACTTATTATTACTGTGCTATAAAAAATAAAGTATGGAAAATTTTATTTTACACTGCAATAGCTTGAAAGAGTTGGGGAATTAGTTTCAGAATATTGATTAACAGGGAATTGCATTTCTACTGTTTTCTGCTTTTTTTTTTTCAAAGTACACAAATAAAAAGTTAATTTTTATATGAGAGCAATTTTAAACCACAAATGGATTTTTTTTTGAGAGTTTCCTCTATAGTGGCCAATTTTGTATGAAACAAATTATTTTAGGCCTAATTGCAAGCAGAATAGTTAGGCCGCTAGCTCTGCTAAGGTTGAATTTCATTTGAACTTTCTAATAGTATGATCTCTCTTTTCAGAATTTAATAACTGACTCAAATATTTAATAGTGGGAGCTTTCATTAAATTAAAAAGAAATCAGGATGTATTTTTAGAAGAAGTAACTTATTTTCCTTATCAGTTTCATCTACTTTAGGAGAAAGGAAGAGAATGGAAGCGATCTCTTTGTGTACTTAAATAGACATTAATGCTGTAACCCAGCAAATAATTTATTTCTATATATGTCATCATTCAGAAGATTTGGGAAGCCCGGAATGACAGCAAAAACTATACTTCTAGCTCTACTGAATAGCAAATCGCATCCACTGTGTGAACCCCTCTACTGGGCTACTGGATAATCATTCTTTTCAATCCCCAACTAGATTTTCTGGGTTAGTTTGAGATTGCACACTGTCAGTGTCGCATTGCCTACCAGCTCTGGCTTAAGTACAATGACTTGTTTTGAAATGCAAGTGGGGAAAGATGAGGGTTGAAAGATTTCGTTTCCATGTGTCAGTCTATGAATAAATGACAAAAGATCATTAAATGGATTAATTTACAAGCATTCTTGAGAAACAATGTTGTTACATAAAAGCATGTTGTAAACCTTTTTAATTAAATTGCATTGTACCATGCACTCTCTTCCCTCCAGGGTTCTCTTGACCTCTCACCTCTTACTTTGTCCTACAGGCACTCCACTGCTGGTGAGGAGAAGCAGTGACCCAGCGCCAGGCCCACCTGCTGATGCGCAGCCAACTGCTTCACACCCCAGTGGCCAGAGTCTGAAACCTGCTATTCCAGTAAGTACCCTGCCCTTTGCATTTCTAAGGAAAGATCAAAGTGCCTTTCCCATAGATTTGCAGTCTTAAGTATGTTGACAATTAGAGGTCTTTTGATAAGATATATAGTATTAGTTATAATAATAGGTAGCCTGAGCTATTACTGGTATATAGTTATAATGATAGCATTTGTTTATAAAACACTACTTATGTGCCGAGTAGTGTGTTAAGTGCTTTACATTAAGTGCTATGAGCCAGGGTATTAAAGGGAGAACACGTTTTTGTCTTCATTTTACTGATGCTAAAGTTGGAGGCAGAGGAAGGTTTAGTGAGTTGGCTAGCAAGTGGCAGAGCCAAGACTTTAACCCAGGTGGTTTGGCTCCTAAGTCCCTGCTCTTGAGCAGAGCACCATGCTGCTGACTCCCATCCTCCTCCTGCTTCATAACGCCCCAGGATGCAACTGGTATAGTCAGCGTGTCAGGGAAATGCTTCTGAAACTGGAACATGGTAAGTGTCGTTACAGTTTCAAGACAACGTATATTATGGCTATATGGTGCCAGTACTGGGTTTCTAGAACTCAACAGTGAAATCAAAGAAAAATAAAACGCCATGCCAAAAGTGCTTATAACCAGGTATATTTGTATGCTGTACCTATAAGATGATAGATTAAATGAAGAATAGTTTCCTAAAGAAATAAAGTCCTTCTTCTACTTGGGACTGTGGGGTCTTTCTGCTAAATCCTGAGTTGCTTTGAAGAGCTGTGGTTGTGGTTTGTCCTTTGCAATGGCCTGAGAGTTAGATCCTGGTTAATGGTGACATATCATTGCAATAAGTGGTCTTCAGATTTGATGGTGCCATATTAAAAAGACTCCGAGAAACGAGGCTCTAACCCATTTTAAGTCTTACTGTCTATAACACTTTAAGAAAAAGGCAATATTTACAGGGATATAAGGATGCTGAATGAGCTAAATGGATTCTCCCAGTTTTGTATAACATTTTATTAAGAACCTGTGTCACTGTGTTTGAGGGAAGAGTCAGTTTATCAAATCATTGGCAGTTACTAATAGGGTAGTGGCAATATTTTAGCATATTTTTTTTTCTGTGAACAAGGAAGAAAATATCCTGGAAGTATTTTAGATGTAATATTTCTTACTGTCCATCCTTTTAAGGAAATATATTTAATGGAAATTACTTTAATAAAAATTAGGTGTGTGCGTTCTACTGCAATGATTAGTATAAACGGAACCAGTATGTGGTATGATGTGTGTCTGTGTGTGTTTGTATGTGTGCATTTAACACACATGAACTGGGACTGTGTTAATAAGCCTAAGTATATTGGATTGGAGGGAAAAAAGAACTATATAAATGAGATAATAATTACATCAAAGAGAAAAGCTACAATGTACGGCTTCTTTTTGCAATGTCAGTATACTTTAAAATGCGAGCGTATCTGACTGTGTTACCATCATTTACATGTGGAATGTCACCAATCTGTTCCATGTTCCTATGTATCCTTACCAAACTATGATACCAATGAGTTCTAAGTGGAGTAGTTGGAGTGAGAGATATAGTGTTACTAACAAAGATGCAAGTCCTGATTCAAGAAGAAATGCTGACACCCCAAATGCTCTTACATAACAATATGCAGGTTAGCAAACATGAGCGAAGGCCACATGTACCAAGCGTGAGAGGAACACGCCTATTTCCTCCTTTGCTCATAGGGCTCCCTGAGGGTGATGAAGTGTAAACTTGAGACCCAGAGAACAGAGTCTGGTCCTTGCCTGGCCACAGAGCAGTGCCACAGCCCAGGCTCTTCTAGCTTCAGTGGTGAAATACTCTCCGTGCAAAGTTTAAGCATTCACAGTCTAAGGTGCAGGCATTGTCCCTTTCTAATCTCTGTATTTCTAGTTCGAAGTACATGGGGGGTGCTCAGTGTGTATGTGTTGTATTTAGGAATGCAAGACACATATTAATCTGGGAAAAGTCTTAGAAGTTCTTAGCAATTACCCGGCTTTTCTAATTCAACCATTCTTACTGCTATCCAAGGGAATGCACCGGGTAATTGCTAAGAACTTCTAAGGTTTACCTGCTCCAGTGTCTGGTTCACAGACAGTTTAACTGCCCTAGTGTGAGGGTAGGCAAAGTCAGTATGTGAAGGCATCTAGGTGCATCTCTTTTTACCTAGAAGAAAAATATGTGTGTGCCTGTGTGTATTTTTTAAAATATATTTTTAATGATTTCAGAGAGAGAGAGAGAGAGAGAGAGAGAGAGAGAGAGAGAGAGAGAGAAACATCAGTGATTAGAGAGAAACATTGATTGGTTGCCTTCTGCACGCCCCACACTGGGGATCAAGCCAGAAACCCAGGCATGTGCCCTGACCTGGAATTGAACTGTGACACTGTGACCTCCTCGTTCATAGGTGAACACTCAACCACTGAGCCACACCAGCAGGGCTGCATGTGTGTATTATTCTATTTTATTCCTGCCTATCCAAACTTATGGATTTCTTAAAACTGTGTCGTCCAATAGTATAGCCACTGGTACGTGGGGCTACTGAGCACCAAACATATGCGTTAAGTGTAATATGCATCCTGGATTTCAAAGATTGCAATATGAAAACGAAGGTGAAATATCTCATTAAAATTTTCAGATTGACTACATGTTGAGATGATACTATGCTTGGATATATTGGGTTGAATAAAATATGTTACTAAAATCATTTTCACCTATCTTTATGTTTTTTAAAAAAAAAACATTTCTACCAGAAATTTTAAAATTATATTTGTGGATAACATCCCATCTATATTGGCCAGAGTAGAATTGGATATTGCATTAATGAAATGGTTAGAGACCCTGGGGAGGAGTTATTTGAGTTACACATCAACTCTGGTGGTAGCAGTATGATTAGGTTTGCCTGGGGCAGTACTAGCCCATGCCTGTTGTTCTGGCATAATTATTAACAGTGTCCCCACTAACTCTCCGAGGTGTTCATGTGTGGATGATAAATTATGTGGCACCCTACACTGTAGCCCTATAGTCACTTTCATTGTTTGCTCAGCGATAAAAGGAGTGGTCTTTCAAGGAAGCCCTGGGAACAAAACCACAGCTCTCACCTCGGGGTACACTACAGAGAGGGCTCTTTGTAGCAAGGGCCTGAGCCCAGGGAGTACGATGTGGAGCCTGCAGATTATTTTCCGACTCTCAGATTCCATGATTCTACTCGTCGCTTCCTCCACAACTTCAGCGACACCATACGTGATTCCTGTGATTTGATAAGTGATGATGAATATGGGGAGTGTGTGATAATGTACTCATGCAGCAACTAATATGAAAACTAATTGCTTAAAAAGCTCTCTTCAATTGCATTGCATCTCAATATCCAAAGGAAAAAACAATCAAAATTTCCATCTCTTAAACAGAATGTTCACATGTAAGCAATTCACAGATGGCAGAGCCCCAAGTGGGTTATGTTCAATCATCCCCGAGAAATGAAACTTACTCATAACCCAGAGCACGAGAAGCTGTAAGGATGAGTGGTTGACACATTTGATTATGTTGAATTATTGCCTTTTAAACCACAGTTGATGACTTTTATTTTTAGTTGCACTTCATTATTCTTACTATAGAGGGAAGAGTTTTCACTGATGCCCAGAGATGTGTTTTTGAAAAGTTGGAAAAGTTGCACTTGTTTTCTAGCTGGTTAAATTATTACAGATTGCTTATTTAAGATGTATATCCTCAGACAAGTTGGAGTTTAAAAAAGGATTTAAGTTAGAAATATCAGATTCTCTGCAAGCTGCAAGTTCTTTGAATAATGAAAAGCCACCAAACCTCATTGTTTCTTAGAGTACCGGCCGGGACACAACATGAAATTTTGTTCCCTTTCTTCCTCTTTTCACAGACCTCTCTTCATATCCAGTTAATCAGAGTAGCATAATTATTAATGTGCAATTAGTAATGACTGTGTTTCTTTCAAGGCAATAGAAAAATCTAATTCCACTGACAGTTTTTGAAGTAAAGAGAGAGAATCCTGGGGGCAAGATATTGCAGTGAGAATCTGTTTCTGGGATGCCTTACCTTTCTTGCCTTGATTGCAACCTGGTGTTCTTGGCCGAAGGGCAGGCCATAAAACCAGGTTCTTGAAATTGATGTTCCTGAATTTGCGGATGGAAGAGAACTCTGAAACAGATGTGACTTTTTTCTTCTTAATATCCGGTTAACTGCGACGGTTGTTTTGTGTTTTAATGACTGTTTATAGTTTCACATTTAACCCCTAAAGCAAAAAGATCCTGCAGGGTGAGTAAATTAAAAAGTGGATTCCTGAACACTATAAGGCTGTGCCTGTTCTCAGATAGTAAACACCTTTGTTTGTTCTGAAACCGTTACTTGTATCGCATCACCAACATCAGTTAGGAAAATCCTGGTGTATCTTTTAAAAGTTCATGTCTATAATAAATACATTTTATTAAAGAAAGAAATAACATGGCAGCCTTTGAGGCTGCTAAACTAGCATTCGTGAATGGGTTTCACAGGGTCAGAAGTTTTATACCATAGACTGGGAGGAGAGCGGGAGGGGGGGGGGGGGGGGAGAATATTTAACGAAGGAGACTCTATCACTGCTATCAAATTTTAAAAGGAAAACAAGAGATGAAGAACTTGTTTTGGGGTTGGTTTGGGGATGAAATCATATGGGAAAGACACCATTTCTCAAAGTTATGAGGAATGTTAGAGATTGAGAAGTAAGGTAGAAATTGCCACCTCTCCCAAATATCTATTAAATAATTAAGGTTATTTCATCTTTTCTACCTAACACATAGTATGTAAATTCAGGATATTAAGATGAGTAGATGTTTGTGAATTGCTGCACTGAGAGGCCAAAAATAACTCTTTAGTTAGTAGCAGCATCATGCCTAGCAGCAGTGAGACGGGATAAAGGGCACAGCTGGTGGTGGAGGGCAGTGGGAGGCGAGTTTCCAGTGCCCCTACTTGTGCAACAGGGGTGAGAAGTGAATGTACAATGTTGTTTCTTTGGAATTGTGGGTATTTGATCAGCAAAGAGAGTGCCAGGTGCTTCTAGTGGGAGAAAATATTCCCAGCGAATAGAAGCATTATCTTTGCATCGGACATGTAACTGATTGGAGAAATCTTCCCTTGTACGCCACATATATTGAAATTATAATCAACACTGCTCCTGGTTTAAGTGTTTGCAAATCCGTGAAAGAAATCATTGAGAAATTACAGAGAAATTGAAATAGCGTGGCTTTTAGGATGAAAATCTTCGAATTGCCACTAATTTAGCAGAGGACTTGTGGTTGTGGGTTGCTGACTGTCAAAATCCAACATAGAAACTTCACTAAAATTCTGAGTAACCAACGTGTATATGTCTATCCATTAGATATACAATTAAATAGCTAGAAACACTGGAACAAAACAGTTGTAGAAACCAGTGTAAGTTGGAAAGGAGGCTCTATCCATTGTCTTCCAAGGCAGAGAAATGGGTCCTGTGGAGACCGGGGCGGGCGCAGTAGCCTGTCATATGGAATGGCATTATTACAGACACTGAGGCCAACAAAGGTTTCTCTTTCTCCCCTCCTGACACGGTGATTTAATAATAGACCTGTTGTTTGTGACTCCAGCTGTTCGCGCCGGGTGCTGATAAGACCAGAGCGTGGAGACACATGGCGACAATGGTTTTCATATGGCTTTGTTTTTAAGAGATAAAGCTGCCATCCAATATTTCATGGGGCCAAGTGTTTACTTAGTTTGGCAAGTTTAGACAGCTTAATTTCTGAAGCATTTATATGGGTAAGACTTAAGTTTAAATCCAGAAGCCTGCTTTATTCTGCAGCAGAGATTTTAATCAAATCTTGTAGACGTCAGTGAATCCAGTTTGGATCGTCTGCAGGTCTGTACCGTGACTAATCAAAGAACCTGGGAAACGTGACCCCCGCACAGGTGTGTGCTCCCATCATTCTTCTTGGGTCTGGTCCAGAACTGAAAGTCTAAGGAAGGTTCACTGTGCAGAGGTCAGTTCCAGAAATCAAAAAGCTCACCGTGACGTGTCCTCTTTTGTTGTTGAGATTGATCTGCACAGAATGAAAATTGAATGGGCTTTGCTTTCATGTCAACATTAATTGATTAAGTCCTTAAATGTTTAAGGCTCTGCTCTGTGCCATCTGGATGGCAGACTTGGCTCCTGTCCTCAGGACACTTACCACCTAGTCACGAAGACCAGATCTATAGCAGTTAAGCAACCCTCGCAGTCTGCAAGAGAGGATCAAATGATCAAGTCATGCACTCTCAACCATCAAAATTAGTGTCCTTTGCCTTTAGTCTGCACTCTGCTCAGCCTCCTGAGCCCCTCAAGGGAATTGCCATGTGCGGTATCTGTGTTTGTTCTCACCTCACGCAAATATAAGTGCCTGTTTATATGCCTATTACCAGACCTAGCTCCTCAGAGATATGAGCCAGTGTATTCATTTTTATATTTGAGCCCCAGGCACAGTGCCTGACACATACATGTAGGATTAGAGGATGACAACTTTTATTTTTGAGATGGGCAAAAATGAATTAAATTCAACAACTTTTAACTCATTTTGTAAAGGTGTGTATATTTGTGCGTATGTATAGTGTGTGTGTGTGTGTGTGTGAATTAGAATGTAAAAGTTGTGAAATAAACTGTTTAATATAGTGTTTTGCACCTTAAGTAGCGTTTTAGTCTGGAATTTTCTATTTTAGGATAATGTTGCCTTGTTGTCAAGGGGATAGAAATGTTTAAACACAAACTCTCCACTTAGAATTAAAATGTTGGTTGATGGCTGACGTCATCTTCTTACAGTTCTAGTAATGACCATCATAGAAATGGTTCTGAGAAAGAATAAACATTATAGGAAGAGACAAACCTTGATAATTCTAGAGATTAGCCACTATAAAAGCTGATTTTGTTAGTGCCCATGATATATGAACAAAGAATAGAAATTAATATGCATGCAATAAAGTCAGTTAGTCAACAAAAATAGGAGTTCTAGATTCAAAGTGCTAGTAATCTTGATAGTTACATCTTTGTAATTTTATAATAATTGTGTTTAAAAATTTAGGAAATTCTTGAGTAGACTAGAAATTTGTGAACAAGATACATCTATACCCATAAAAATGAAGATTTTATCCTAAATTTTTTCTTTCTTTTTTTTAAAATATATTTTATTGATTTTTTACAGAGAGGAAGGGAGAGGGATAGAGAGCTAGAAACATCGATGAGAGAGAAACATCGACCAGCTGCCTCCTGCACACCCCCTACCTGGGATGTGCCCGCAACCAAGGTACATGCCCTTGACCGGAATCGAACCTGGGACCTTTCAGTCCGCAAGCCGATGCTCTATCCACTGAGCCAAACCGGTTTCGGCCTAAATTTTTTCTCATATTCCATTTTTATTAAAAACTTCCTCTGTTGTCAGGTGATATGGAAGAAAATACAAACCCTGGTATTGTGAATTAATTCAAATTATGGGGACATTTATAAGGTGTTTCTTAACAAAACACTAATATACTTCTCATGATAGTGGTTTGGGCAAATGAATTTGACAGCATTGTTTGAAATTTGGTAAATATGATGTTTTAAGTAGCTTTATTGTGAAGGTCAATATCCCTTGTCCTGATTGCCTCCACAACTCTGTGACGCTCAGCAAATGGTCTAAATCCTGGATGATTTCCTCAGAAACCCTGTGTAATCGAAAGGAAGTAACAAACAGAAATTCTATCTGAACTCCTGTAGTTCTTAGGGACTCAAACACCAAAACTAGCAACTTTGGTTCTAGATGTGAATTACTAGCTTGGCTGGTATGAATTCAACTTTAAATTTCCTTTTCATATCTCAATATTTATGTGTTTATGGAATGAGGTTATAGTTCTAGCCAAAACACCAAAATGTATTTATTGCTCAAGGTAATCATATCAAAAAATATGTATATATATTTTTAAGGCCACAAATACACAAATGCGGCACCATAAAAACATACACACATGTGCACACGAAAATTCTTTGGAGGAGAGCACTACTTAAATCTGAGGGTGAACATGTGGTAGGTGCTGTTACTTTCACGTGAAAGCTCACGGATGTGGACTGTGTCCTCCGTATGTTCTGATTTTCCACGTGCTCCTTCCTCCTGTGTTGCGGATGCCTACTGACTATTGATGCAAAGGGTTAATGAGCCTTCACCTTGAGAAGAAGCAAGACATCCCTACTGAGGGGACAAGAGAAACTGTGTTTTCCTGGGGCATGGTGGGATTCTTCGAAATCTCTTCTGATGGGGGATGTCTTTTCCTCTCACAACATGAATTCTTCTGAAGTGCAAGTTTCATTTTGGTGTTTTCCTTTCAAAATCTAGTCACAGAATGACACGGTGCAGACATTTAAAGGACTCTTCTCTCTCTCCGGAGGGGAGGCCGCTTTCCTAATAGCTCTGTGCTTGGAAATGCAATTCTGATTTAGATGAATCACATTTTAAAAGCAGCTACTGTGTGTGTTTTACGCTTGTGGAAACATCTAGCGTCCTGGTAAGCAGTGTGTGAGCTTGTCACACTGCACAGCGTTTGATGTCTGATGAGATGATCACAGGGACATCTGGAGTGAGTTAGTTTTGAAGTCGCTGGTGTGAAGCACCAGAGAAGCCAAAGCCTTCCGACAGACCTGAACCAGTAAAAACATCGCCACTTTTAGCAAACCTTTTTAACTGGCAACTGGCAGCCGATTCTCAGACTGACACAGCCCTGATGTTTCCCAGTCTGCTCTCCCCACTGCACTCCCCGTCTTTCCAGCAAAGAATGGGTGAGTGGCATTCATTGCAAAAATCATAAAGGATCACCCTCCTCTAAAAGGTACAGGTAGATTCTTAAACATCAGAAGTCAGACGCGATAGACTTGCTCAAAGAGATTGTATTGTTTCATTTTTCCCTGCCTCTAATTTCAATCACTGTGTCAATCACCCATCCTTCTTAAATTTTCACTCTTAAATAAGTATGTTTGACACTTAGCTATGTTCTGTGAATATCCACAGATAAACAAATAGGCATAAAATATAGGTTCTACTAGGATAAGGTTATTTCTTATTGTTTCATGAATAAAATTATTATATACCTATAAATATCTGTCTTGAAACATCTGACCATTATCCAAGCATCAAGGATACATCTTAAGTTTATTGGTTTGTTTTTTTTTAAAAAAATATTTGGTTATCATGGTAATAAATATAATATTTACCATCTTAATAATTTTAAGTGGAAGAATTTGTATTAGTGGCACTAAGCACATTTATATTATTCTGCACCCATCACGCTATCCATCTCCAGAATTCTTTTTATCTTGCAAAACTGAAAATCTATACCATATATGCAAGGGTTTATGTTTGAGTTCTTGTCCTGACTTCACAACCTAACCCCAGCCTACATGTTTTAGCTTCATCTCTCGCCACATCACACTAGATACGCCTGCATGAAGTTTCTCACATGCCCAAGTAATGCATATCTCTGTGCGTCTTTGCCCAGCTGTTTATTCTGCCAGGCAAATGACAAATGTCAGTTTCCCCCCTTTTCCTAGAGAATGTCCAATTTTCTTTCAAAATTCAGCATAATGATCTCTATGGCCTTTTTCTTTACTAATCTGTCCCTGCCCTCTCTCTGTTATGAGAAGAATTAACCACTTTCTGCACACTGGCATATCTTCATTATAATTATGGATACCTCTATCATTTCCCATATTTTATATATTCCTTACTAGACGCTTAGCTCCTTGTGGGTGGATTGAATTTCCTTCCGCATACCCACAACATAGCATTGTGCCTAAAGAACAGGGTGGCACTTATAAAAGGTTTATATAAGGCATGGAGAACATTTTCTGAGTGGATAATACCTTGTTTAACCAGGAAGCAATTTAATGGCAGTTTTAATAGCATTAATCTATGTGCTAGGTAGGCCAGGTAACACGACCCAGGGTGTCACGGCAGGAGAGACTTTCTCTACTCAGTTTGCAGTTCATGTCAGATGGGGACACTTTATTATGTATATTCAAATATTTTATTTTATCCCATAAAAAGTTGCATGTTCAGTTTTATTAGCTCTGTGTTATGGATGAAGAAGGGAAGACTCAAATAAGTGAACTCATTTGCCCCAGATCATATAGCTACTAAGTACAAGTGCTAGAATTTTACTTCAAATAAGCCTTAACCCAAAGTATCACCTCTTTTCCCTCTACACACAATCAAATGTTACTTGAAGTACCACCCTGGCATCTGTACTTTTGTCTCATGAATGCTGCCATTGCTGAAATGCTTTGGGCAATCTTCATGCGAAACTGCCTTCCCAGCCAATTTATGAGCCACCTCCTAAAAGAATCTGTTTTATTATTTTGTAGAAATACTTTATTTTATTTGTTTTACCAAAGATGGTATGGTTCTATATAATGCCAAAACATATATTGTATAGATGGTCTCAAATGGCTTGACTATTTACAAAAGTTAGATATCCCTATGAAGCAGAAATATTTGCCACCACAAAAACAAATCTAATGCAGACATTAAAAATACGTATGGAAGACTAGATTCAGATGTGCTTAAAGCAGCAGATTTTTATAGCCATTCTTTGTTTATTCAATTGGCTAGTGGTTAAGACAACTAGGTTTTATCCCTGACTCATCCACTGGCTGGTTGTCAAGTTAGGCGAGTATAATTTTGTCCTCTGTCTGGAAGAAGAAGATTGTCTTCTGTCTTCCTCACCGTGGAATTGCAAGGTGAATGCCTTTTATCTTGAGTATAGCATTTAGCAGACTGCTTAATATATGGTAATAATAGTGATAATAATGAATGTTGATAATTAAAGGTCTTTTCTAATTACCAGATCTCTAATGTGTGTTAAATATAATAAAAGGGAAATGACTTAAGTTATTATGCATGCACACAAAAAAAGTAGAGCTAGCCACAGCTTTCAGTTTTAGCCATCTAACTAACACCTTGCATATGAATCTAATATTTACAAATCCTATTATGATGATAGTTTCACTAGGGTCATGTATGAAGAACCCATGCAGATTCTAGAAACTAGAAAGTCATTTGAGTTGAAAAACATGGTTATGTATGGAAAACCTAAAGGGACTCTTTCAAGCCAATTTATGAGCCACCTCATGACCACATGAAATAGTACAATGGACATGACCACATGAAATAGTGCAATGGACATTGTAGTTACAGTTTATCCTCATAATACTCTCTGTGAGTTCTGTGAGAGAAAGGTACTTTTCCTAGAAGCTGGGCACCATCCCAGGAATGAGTAACAGATCTGCCTGGAAGGTGTCTAAAAGACTTTGGTGGGAAAGAGGAAAACAATAGCCCAGCTGGAGTAGCTCAGTTGGTTGAGTATTGCTCTGTACACCGAATGGTTGCCATTTTCATTTCCAATCAAGGCACATATCTAGGTTGCAGATTTGATTTCTGGTTGAGGCACACATGGAAGGCAACCTATCATCAGTCTCTCTCTCTCAATATTCTCAGATGATGATTGGGGGGGGGAAAGAGGAAACAGCAATCATAACTAATTTCTCATGAAATTCAGCTAGGAGATAATTATTATTTGAAATCAAATTTTATGACTTCATAAGGTACTAAATTGGGGTAAGGAGTTGTGAACCATGGCAGACAGTGGGCTAATGTGGTTAAGAACATGGACTCTTAAGCTTGACTGCCTGGTTCAAATCTGGTTCTGCCAACTGACTAGCCAGCTGATTTTTGTCAAGTGTTTTCCTTCTCACTTTTCTAATCTATAAAATGGTAATAGCAACAATGCTTACCTCATAGGGTTATACTGAGAAATCAATGAGTGATTATTTATAAAAATTCTTACAGTGCATGGTAGATAAGTACTATATATGTTTGTTGAAAAAATATGTTTGATTTGTCCCATACATGAAGGAGGAAAGGGTGCTGGATTAAGTTAGACCATAGTAGTAGTTCTGAGAATAATCTTTAATTTTTAAAGCTGAATTTGATGTTTAGTTTTCACTTAAGAAAGGCACTTGGCACACAGCTAGGAAAACATACTGATTCCAAAGGTAAACATTAAATATATATTGAGCATCTTTTGCTCATAGAGATCCTGGCAAGTCCATCTCATTTGAAAACAAAAGAAAACCAAAACCAAAGCACACACAAAAAAGAACCAACCCTCTGAAGACCAGTTCCTCAGGCGCTGTTGGAACTGCATCAACAAATTCCGCCCTGGCTTTCCTCCCTTGCTGTGAAATGGTTCTCTTCCTTGTAAACAGTTTGTTTAAATTGAAAACCTAGAAGGAAACAGGAAAGGAGGGGCTATTAAGGAGCAGGGCAATTTCAGATGGCTCAAACCTGCCACCCATCTCTTCTAGCTTTCTGGAAGCCCCTGCCTTTTGGCGTTTCCCTGGTTCGCTCTTCCTGCCCCCTCTATCTTGAATCACTTTCTCACTTGTCTGCAGGGCGGACACCTTCTCACTTGTTAAGTCAAGGCTAAAACACTACCTCCTTTTTAACTCCATCCTGGAAACCGCATTCCCTGCTCTAAGTTCGGTGCCATTTCAGCCATAGTTTTTAAAGAAATGCATGATATGGCATTTGTTAAGATCACGGTGAAAATATTATTGGTGGGCAGCAGTGTTTAATTTAGGGTCAAAATATGAGAGGTTAAACACAGGAAGACACCTGGAGAGCACAGGATGGGTGCCTCCCATTTCACATGCAGGTTCCCTGACTCAGGCAAGCTCTGCTGTGCTCAGAGGCTGAGCCACCTGTTCCCTCATGGGGCCCTGCTGCCCACCCCGTTCCCTCATGGAGAATGGTTCATACTTATATTGTGAACACTTAACCACTTGTTTTTGTATGTCTCCCTCTGTTCTCAAGAGTGGAAGTACCCTGAGAGCAGAGAATTGCTTTTCTTTCTGGTAGCCCAGGACTTAGCATATGGTAGGTAATAATGGATTGACTGACTGAATGAATGAATGAAGCACATATGGAAAGAAAGAAAACATGAACAGATTCTCAGATTCTAACGGGTTATTTTTTTTTCTAGAGAAAATATCTGAAAGGCAATATTTCAGAAAAGAATAAAGTGTTTTAAGAGTAATATATGTTTTTGTGTTTTCTTCATCCACTGCTAATGATGAACACATGGACTTCAGCATGAAATGTGTGTGTGTGTGTGTGTGTGTGTGTGTGTGTGTGTGTGTGTGTGTATATATATTGCAAACTAAGAAAGAGCATAAGTAGACCTCTGAAGGTTTTATGGAATTCTGCATTTTTAAATATGGTTCAAACTCAATCCTCCTAGTCACTTTCCAGCTTCCTTCATTTTAAACATGATGGCAGAGGTAGGGGAGAGAATTTGCTTGGAAATGATTGTAGTCATTCAAGTTTAGCTTTGGGTAAGTGCTTTCTTAACAGTTTGAAAATATTTCATTTAATTATCTGTATATTTGGAAAAGTAAATATAGAACCTAAAGAGATGATCATTTAATGTCAGAATATGAGTTTTTCAGTATTTCTAAACCTCTTTTGATAAGTAGATAAATTAGAAATGAGAAGCTTTCTGCAAGTATGTTTCATTAAACATACAGATATCAGGAAAATGTTGATCTGGGATCAGATAGACATTTAATGAATATCTATGAACTACTTTCCCTGAAATAAGTAGAATAAATATTCTCCGTAATGTTCCTGCTTCTACTTTTTTTTTTCCTTAGATACCTGTAGTACTTATACAAATAAATTGTGAAAGCACACTATAACCATTGCTTGTATGACTATACCCCACACTGGAGAAACACTGTGGATAAAAATATTTGTTTTGTTTTGCTTCTACCATATGTAGTTAAACTGATTTATTGCATCATGTAACATAAAACAATTGACTTTAGAAATTTCCAAACTGATTTTTTGTTTTAAAATCCTTGCAATTTTTCAAATTGGTGGTCCAAAAATAACATGCAAAAATAAGTATTTTAAAGCCATGAATCTCGGCATCAATTTCAGGATACATTTCTTCTGGCCAAATTGGGAGAAAAATTTTTATAGTTTTAGCTCATTGCATGATTCCCAACTGATAGTATAACTTAGAGACCATTATGGACAATTAAGGCTTTGTCAAGCTCTCATAATATTTTCCCACTTTTGAGTATGTGGGTTTTGTGAGATCTTTATCCATAATGTTGTGCTGACTCAGCAAAATGGTTCGTAATGTCTTCCTTCATTTAACAAACATTGTGCCAAGTACCATGGTTTTTGCTTGCGATTAAAAAATGAATAAAACATGGGCCTCCCCCTAGAGTATTCTCATTTATATGCCTCTCTCCCTCATCCATTGAGGAGTACAGACATATAAATGGAAATGATGATATAATATGGCAGGTGCAATGATTTTTGTATGTACAAAGAAAATATATGGAAAACTAACAAGGGAATTTGAAAATAATTCTTGAAGGGAGGAAGTTGCATGGAAATGCTGAGTCTTAAAGGATGAATAGGAGACAACCAACCAGGCCAACTCCTGGGAGAGTATATTTTAGCCAGAGAACTACAAAAATAAAGCCAGATGTGAAAAATGGTTTTCCCAAGGAATCGCAAGCACTTTGGTCTTGCTGAGGGAGTGTTGAGAGATGAGGGGCCAAATCATGAAGGACCATATAAGTCCCACATAAGAGTTTGACATTTATGTTATGCAAGGCCGCTGAAGAGTTTTCAGCAGAGAGTTTACAAGTTCAGCTTTGCAAAATTAAAAGGCAGAGATAAGCAAATGCTTAGGAACTTGCTCTAATATGACTCAGGGCAGAGGTGCAAAAACCTGAATCATATCATGATCCTTTTATGGATATAAGCTCAGTGATTGTTTCAGTAGTAATTACAAAGCATCCACAACCACACTTACTTTTTGCCAGTCATTATTCTAAGTGCTTCGGATGTATTGTTCTGTCTAATCCCCATAATAATCCTATGATAATAGGCACCATTTATATTCCCATTTTATTGATAAGGAAATGAGGCACAACGAGATTAAGTAAAGTTGAATTGCTTAGTCATAAAACTAGTAAGTGCCAGAAATATTTAGGAAATATAACCCACAGATCTTGGATAAGGCAGTAGAACAATTAATCAAGAATAATTAATTGTCAGTTTCACTTCAGGTGAGTGTTCTGCCAGCCAACATACAGAACTCAGAATCAGCTTTTAGGCAGAGGCACAAGTGGAGGTGCTTGGGAAGCAAAGGAATAGGAGCTCCAACCTGATATTGTGAATAACCTTATTAAGAGCAGTTTTGAGAGAGGGAAGTGGGGTATGAACCGTCCTGCTGTTGTCTGAGAAGCACATTGGAGGCAAAGCAGTGGAAACAGCTCTTAAGGAATTTATAATCCCAGTGGAAAGCACACGGAGCTAAATTTTATTTGCCAGTAACAATTTAAGAGCTCCTTTAATTGGAAGTGACCAAAGTACAGTTAAAAAATGTCTCAGTCAAAAAATGAGGGGCATTTTTCTCTGAGCTCGTTGCATATAATCCCTGAGCGTGTGGAATTGCCACATCTTGGGAAGCAGGAGATGCAGCTGGGGCTCAGGAAATTGGGGAATCCGATTCCAGTCATCGCCTCCGCTTCGTTCTTTCGCAGATTCCGTCAGTTTATCTGCAGGCCAGCTTCCTCCCCATAGAGCCCCATGCTGGCTGATAATCCCCGTTTCCCCATCTCCAGGGAGGCATGAACCCTTTTTCTAGGCTCTGGGAAAGGAGTCTGATCAGTGACTTTAACTAGGCTCGGCCACTTTAAATCAGGGTTTGGGGGAATAGGCGATAGTCACACCACATTGGGTCCATGGTTTCACTGGGCGAAGAGCTGTTTGGGGAGGACTGGGCAGTCATTCCCATAGACGTACACCCAGAGCCAAGGGCAGATATAAACCATTGCTCATGGCAGTGGGTGCAGTAGGTTCCAGGGGAGCTCTGTGCCGAGCCTTGAAGGATGAGCATCGGAGGGGCATGCAGAATTCAGTGATTCAATTCATAGCAACAAGGATAGGCAAGCATTGCTGAGACAGAGGCAGGCCTGAGTGGACAGAGGGGAGGAACTGTGATTGCACTGTTTCTCAAAGAGTAATTGAAAGAACACTTGCCTCAGGAACACCTGTGGTCTTTGAAGAAATGACGGGATCTGGCCTACAGCCTAGTCTGTCGAATGAGAATCTTTGAGAGGAGGGTCTGGGGAATCTGCACCGTAATCCAGTGCACTTTGCAACCTCCAGGGCAGTGGGAGGATGGTGTGAAGTTAAATGATGAGGAGAGACTCGACCTGGCATGTGGGGAGCAAGCTGCTTGATATGGAGATGGTATGGAGATGGAAGAAACCCTTAGCAGCATAGTCTCCATGAATTTATTCAACGATGTAGCAGGTAGAAGGAACAGATCACAAGGTATTTGACAAATTAATAAACACACTGGGGTTGTGGAAAATAAATTAGCTGTAACATTTCGCATGGAATGGTGAAGTTGTAAAACAAACACAAAAAGCAGTAGAAGAAAATGGGACAGATATTCTGCTGAAGAGGAAGGGAGTTGTGGAAAACACAGGCTAACTTGACATGACTGTAAGGATACCTCGACATGATATTTTTTTAAGAAACAAGCATGTGTTTTTATTCATTCCTATTTAATTCGTCATACTTAGTATCGTCAGCCTTGTTAAATAAGTAGATTAGAGAAAAAGGAACCAGCACTTTCTCCCTAGAAGAAGGAGTTTTGTCTCAGACCACAGAAGCTATGATTTAGGACACAGACTCTCTTGGGTCTGGAAAAGTAAATGCCTCAATTAACTAACGGACATTCACCAAATGTAAGAACAAATCAAGTTTTCCCCAGAGCTCCTGTGTATATTATTCCGCTCTCCATTTGGTGAAAAATATTTGGCCACGCACTAATTTTAATCGGATGGTGTTGAACAGGACAACCTGCCCTTTTAGCCTTTCCTTGTCTGGCAGTAGTTCTGACATTTGGTTGCATGGCTAACATCAAGAGAAGCACATTGGATTCCGGAAGAGAAGTTTCTTTCTGGCGAAGCAGTTAAGACAGGTATGCTGACTCCCTTGGAAGGCTGTACCAGTGGAGGAATCAGCCAAGCAGAAAGCGCCAAATAAGAGGTAATTTTGGCTATTTCCACCTGAGTTAAGAATACAGTGTGTTCAAGTAAAATAAGAACAGCCAATGTTTTGTAGGCTAGGAGTTGGGACCACCATCTGGTCTAAGCTTAGAGACTGAATTATGTCACCTCGGAGAGGTAACTTAACTTCCCAGGAATGGTTTCTTCTTCTGTACTTTTTAAAAATATATATATATGTGTTTTATTGATTTTAGAGAGAGAGGAAGGGAGAGGGGGAGAAAGAGAGAAACATCAGTGAGAGAAACATCCATCAGCTGCCTCCTGCCTGCCCCCCACTGGGGATCGAGCCTGAAATTTGGGCATGTGCCCTGATCAGGAATCAAATGGGCAACCTCTGGGAGCATGGGATGACATTCAACCAGCTGAGCCACACTGCCCAGGGCTATTTTTTGGCCAATTTTTAAAATTTCCAGAACTTTGTATTGTCATTAGTTCTCAAATTTACTGGTATAAATAAACTTGAAATTTTAAAATAATCTCTGTAGTTATCCCCCCTATCCCCATTTCTAATAATGTTAATTTGTGCATTTTGTGTGTTTGTTTTTTCCTTGATCTCTCTTAATGGAGATTGGTCTATGTGATTGGTGTTTTAGAATTGTTTTCAGAGAAACAGTTTTAGGATTTTTAAAATCTCTTTTATTCTTCCTGTTCTATTTTATTACCTTAGGCTCTCGTTTCCTTTATTTCACATTAGTTTTAAGTAATGTAAGAGTGGAGAAAGAAATGTTTACATTTTCTTTTCTAGATTTTTATGTGGTTATTTTTCACTTTCTTGCTTTAAATAAATGCACTTAAAATGTGTTTTCTCATCAAAATACAGCTACTGGAGCTGCATCCTTTAATTTTTGATACCCAATACCTTCATTTGTAATTCATTTCACAGTGCTTTGATTTCCATTGTGATTTTCTCTTTACCCAATGAAATATTTAGTAGTACATTTTAAAGTTTATGAACATATCACTCTAGACCCATTGCTAATTTAATCACAGCATCCACAAAGAAATTTATATGGTACTGATTTCTGGTAAAGCAGTTAAGATAGGTATTAAAATAAATGCATACCCCCTACTTGTTTCTCAATTACCTCAAGATTGATTGTTCATTTTGTTGTTCAAATACTCTTCCCTACTTTTTAAGAAATAATGTCTCTACCTTTCTATTTCTGACAAAGGTATACTGAAATCTCCACCTATGGTTATAGATTTGTCAAACTCTGCTTCTAAATTTGGGAGATTTTGTCTCATGTTTGCTGAGGCTATGTTATCATCTATTTATAATTCATGGTTGTTATCATCTTGATGCTTCCTTTCATTTGAAGTTTTTCTCTTTAGTGATATTAGTAATTTTTTAATTAAATTCTATTTATTGCACAATTTTTTAATTAAATTCTATTTATTGCACTATATTTATTGCACTATATTTGTTTGGTTACAATTTACTTCATGTATCTTTCTATTGCTTTATTTTCAGCCTGTCAGTGTGGTTTCACCTTAGGAATGCAAATAGGGACATGAGGGCTATAGAAACCATGTATATTGAAAATCCACTGTAATTAACTATGTATTTTAATAGATAAGTCCAACCTGTTTAATATTATTATTACAGTTCTGTTTGTTCTTATTTCTTACTAGAAGCCCGATGCACGAAGATTCGTGCTAGAATGAGCTTTCCTTTTCCTGGCTGCCAGCACTGCCTTTCCACTCCGACCCAGCCCCTTTCTGCTCCAGCCCAGAGCTTCCTCTTTCCAATGCAGGAGCCACCTCTTTCTGCTCGGGTCCCGCCTTCCCATGCTGCCTAGAGGCCCTGAGAGACTGGGGATGGGGCAGAACACCTCTGTCACTCAGGGCCTGTGTATGCAAATGAACCACCATCTTTGTTGGGTTAATTTGCATATCACTCCTGATTGGCTTTGGGTGTAGTGGAGATATGGTCAGTTTACATGTTTGTCTATTATTAGGTAAGATTAGCATTGGACTGATATGCCCCATTTGTTTCTTTCAAATCTATAAATTTTATTTGTATTGTTTACTTGTTAGTCGTTAATTTTAGCATTTGTGAATTATATTATTTCATGCAAAGGAGCTTTGAAGTAGCCTTTAAGCAATGTGGTACAACAGGCAGAATTGGCTGGAATGACCATGGGGGCTCACCCTGGGTTGAAAAGTAAGCAGGCTAGGACCAGAATCATATCCTCACCATGAGAGAGTGGGGCTGCACTTGAACTCATTTTCAATGGGGCCAGTGGCTCTGGCATCAGCCACGTTTACAGGAAAATTCCAGAGGTCCCAAGATATCCAGGTTCAAGGCAGCTGGCCTTTGCACAGCACTACAGTGAAGAGCTGGATAGTCCTAGCCAGTTTGGCTCAGTGGATAGAGCATCGGTCTATGGACCAAAGGTCCTGGATTCGATTCTGGTCAAGGGCATGTACCTTGGTTGTGGGCTCCTCCTCTGCCTGGGCCTTGGTCAGGGTGTGTGCAGGAGTCAACCAATCAGTGTGTTTCTCTCATCGATATTTTTCTCTGTCTTTCCCTCTCTCTCCCACTCTCTCTAAAAATCAATGGAAAATATCCTTGGGTGAGGATTGAAAAAAGACAAAAGAGCTAGATAGCCACACTGTGCTCTGCCATGTGCTAGGCTTCTTTATTCCTGCCACTAAGAAGGTTCCTCTCACACCCACTCTGTAAAATGTAGGAGTAATAGGGGTACTGGCCCTGTCCTGTGATGCTTATCCAGGGCATGTTCACAGAACACCCTGGCTGGTGCTCAGCTTCCCTTGGGGTCAATGGGATGATCAAGGAACCCGTGCTCTCTCTCTTCTTCCTGTCCCTGTGACTTTAATGTCCCCAATCCTGTTCCTCAGCACATTCAGTGGGAGGCTGGGAAGTCATGCTGAGCCCTGTAGTCCAATAGGTGGTAACCACCAAAGGGGTCTACGTTGCAAGACAGAAACCATCACATATATCCCCCAAAACTTACACATGTATCTCAAAAACAGAAATCTTTTTGTACATTGTAATATATTAGTAAACCTCAAAATTAACAATTTTTAATATTATCTAATAAGTGATCTATATTAAAAGTTCCCCAGTTGTCCTCTAAATACTGTATTAAATTAGGATTTAATCTAAGACCACACATTTAGTTCAAGAGCACACATCTGATTGCTATGTCTTTTACGTATTTATAATGTAGAATGGGCTCTTCATTTATTACACTGACTTGCATAAAAACCAGCCAGTTGTCCTTTAGTACAACTTTTAAATCGATTTGTTTTCTTTCTTATGATAATTCAACTTGTTCCTCTAGTCCCTGTAGGTTCTGTTAACTGAGAGTTATATCTAAAGGCTTGATTAAGTTTAAGTTAAATGTTTTTAGCAAGATGACATCATAGGTGATAAAAAAAAAAACCAAACAGATAATATATGTTGTATTTTTCACCGTTAGTGACCTAAATTTGATTATTAGATTACTGTAAGGTGATAGTTTCATCCCTCCATTGCAACCTGAATTTGTTCTACTTGCAACCAGAAATAATTACTTTGGTACTATTTCCAGCTACTGACGATTGCTTTTATAACATTTGATAATTTTAACCTGATGCAACAATTTCTTTCAGTATTATGACACTTTTAAAAGTCTTTCATTTTTTTCTACCCTTGCTAGCCTTCTTTTATAATATAAACACTCTTTCCAGTTTTCAACCATAGCTACTTGAATACTTTGAAATATAATTCATACCAGTAATATAGGAAAAATTTAATTTTTTTTCCT
The DNA here is from genome assembly GCF_027574615.1 of Eptesicus fuscus. Taxonomy (NCBI): domain Eukaryota; kingdom Metazoa; phylum Chordata; class Mammalia; order Chiroptera; family Vespertilionidae; genus Eptesicus; species Eptesicus fuscus. The sequence goes on along the minus strand of NC_072483.1, from coordinate 82,162,331 downwards.
TTAAATGACTAAGTGATTTTTCAAAGTAATTAATTTGTTTCATAGACATACCAAATGGTGACAAATGAGTTTTCTCAGACTTTTTCTTCCTTGAGTAACACTTTGGATTCAGACTTTCAGAGATGTAGTGTGTTTCAATCAGTTACAATAACTCTTTCTGATGCCTCAGCTTTGGTGAGTTGGAAGCCCCATTAGACTAACCTCTGTGTTCTTGACATGACTTAATATTTATTAACTTCCTTCCTTTCTGGAACAGATTTCCCAAGATTACCTTATACCTTCCTTGCCCCAGTCTTGGCATAAATCTCCTCTCCAAAGGTCTAGGGAGAATAGTGTGGACCTGGGCCAAAATCTAGGTCCTGGGTGTGCGCCTTTTTTCTGAGAATTCATTACTTCTGCATCAGTTTCTGGCCTGAGTTATAAAGTATATGAATACATGTATTTAAAACCTTGAATTTAAGTCAATACCTATAATTCAGCTTATCATTCAGAGTTTAATTTATTTGATTTTTAATTGCTTCTCTTCACCCTGAAAGTCTTGATTGCTGTTAAGTTTAATATAATTCCTCACTTATGCTACAACTTTAAAAGTTTAAAAATAATAGCATTACTATGACTACAAACCTCAAAGATGCACCATCAAAGGGTTTTGATCTAAAGCCATTTGAAATAATCTTTTCACTTTGTGCTTTATTATGTATGTATGTGTGTATAGAGAGATCCACACCTACATATGCATAGTAATTTTTAAAATAAAATTTTGTTACCAAGAATTTCTGTCTTTCTAAATATGATTGTTACTCTTGCACTCTCTGTTTATTGATTAATATACTTAGGCTTCTTGTTACTGTTGTATATAGACTAGAAGCAAAGTGCATGAAATTCGTGCACAGAGTGGGGTTCCTCAGCCCAGCCTGGACCCTCTCCAATCTGGGACCCATCGAGGGATGTCTCACTGCCGGTTTAGGCCTGATAGCAGTCAGACATCCCTCTTGCAATCTGGGAAGACTGGCTCCTAACCACTCACCTGCCAGCCTGCCTGATCACCCCTAACTCCTCTGCCTGACTGCCTGATCACCCCTAACTCCTCTGCCTGCCGGCCTGATTGCCCCTTCCTCACCTCCCTGCTGGCCTGATCACCTGTACCTCTCCCCTCTGCTGGCCTGATTGTCTTACCTTGCCCCCCTGCCAGCCTGATCACCCCTAACTGCCTCTGCCTCGGCCCCCACCACCATGTTTTGTCTGGAAGGAATTCGGATGTCTAGAAGATGGCTGGTCGACCAGGTTTAATTAGCATATTACCCTTTTATTAGTATAGATAGATTATATAGGATAGGATTTCTTCAATGTGGGGGAAAAGCCTTTTTCAGCAGGAGGAGATGCTCTTGGCAGACAAAAACACGTAATCCCTATATCTGGACTGATAGCCAGCCATATTCACTATACTGCCAAACCAGTCATTAAAAAATTGAGCCACTTTCTTACACCCTACACCAAACAGCTGTTGCCCTTAAAATCCCTCCTCAGTCCCCACCTTAGGTTCTGCCTTCACAATTCACCCAAAGTAGGTTCTGATTGGTCAGTTTCTATGCCAGTCAGTGTCAAAGCTCCACCTCTGGCCAAAGCTTTAGGCCTGGGCAGGGCCCCTCCAGCTCCCTCTGATCACTGGCTCAGCCCCTTCCCAGGCCTGCCCAGGCCGAAAGCCTCTTGGGCAGGAGTGGACCCCCAGCTCCCTGTGATCCATCACAGGGGGTCCACTCCTGCACCAGGCTGAAAGCCTCCACCAGACCCCCAGCTCCCTGTGATCCATCAGAGGCTTTCGGCCTGGTGCTGGAGCGGACCCCCAGCTCCCTGCAATTCATCCAAGGGGTCCACTCCTGCACCAGGCCGAAGGAACCCCAGCTCCCTGTGATCGATTGAAGGGGGTCTGCTCCTGCACCAGGCCGAAGGAACCCCAGCTCCCTGTGATCGATTGAAGGGGGTCTGCTTCTGCACCAGGCCAAAGCGACCCCAGCTCCCTGTGATCAATCGCAGGGGTCCGCTCCTGCACCAGGCCGAAGGAACCCCAGCTCCCTGTGATCGATTGAAGGGGGTCTGCTTCTGCACCAGGCCAAAGCGACCCCCAGCTCCCTGCAATCAATTGCAGGGGTCCGCTCCTGCACCAGGCCAAAGCGGACCCCCAGCTCCCTGCGATCCATCTCAGGTGGTCCGCTCCTGCCCAGGCCTTACCTCACAGTGACCTGGGTGCCAGGATGTTCCTGGGACACAGGCCCTGGGCACCTATGTATGCAAATTAACTGCCTTCTTTTTTTGGGTTAATTTGCATAGTCACTCTGATTGGCTATAGGTGTAGCGAAGGTACGGTCAATTTACATGTTTGTCTATTATTAGGTAAGATTTGTTTTACCTTTAAACTCAAACACTGGTAATTAAAATTTTAAAGCCATTAGTTAATTAGACTTAGCAACCTGTTTGAACAATTATTATTCTTGTGTGACTCGTGCCTTTCCATGATTGGCTTTTTAAAAAATGCTGTTATTGTCCAGCTAGAGTGGCTCAGTTGGTTGAGCATCATCCTGTGCACCAAAAGGTTGCTGGTTCCATTCCCGGTCAGGGTACATACCTGGGCTGAGGGTTCGATTCCCAGGTTGGGACTGCTTGATGTCTCTCTCAGATCAATGTTTCTCTCTCTGTCTTTCCCTTCCTCTCTGGAAGCATGTCCTCTGGTGATGATTAAAAAAATAATGGTACTGTACTTTCTTGACTATTTCTATGAAAGAGGACATGTGAAATGCAAACTGTTTGAATTTCCAAAGATGCCTTTAGTTTGCCCTAACTCTTGGATGATAGGTTATTGGATATGTAGTTTTTAAGTTGACAGCTGTTTTTCCTTAAAGTTTTAAGAGATTATTCATTGCCTGTCTGCAATCTATTATTGTTGATGAAAGTCTAATTATCACTCTTTGATTGAAGGAATGCATTTTTGCTTTATTCTTGATGTTTTACTTTTTCAATAATTTTTTTTTGTTTGTGTGGTATTTGAGATGTAGTTTCAACCAGAGAACTTACATTTTCCTTCTCTTTTGAAAATTTATCAGCTATTATCTCAAACTACAGTGATTCTTCACCATTTTTTATACTTTCTTCCTCTGGCATTTGTTTTAGACATTCAGTGAAATCTCTCAACCTATTCTTGTAGAGTCTAGCAAGTATGACTTGGGCCGCAGTTTATGTTGCAGGTATACTGTGATGTTTATCTAATTTTTGAGTCAAGCTTGTCTTTTGGAGTTTCTTCTTTTTCTATTTTATTTTTTTCCTGTGTGCTTTATGTATAGGTGATATCACTTCTTGACTATTCTTCTATACCTTTGCTGTAAGTCCTTAATGATATTTTTTAAATACAAAAAGTGGAAAAATTTCAGTTCTACTTTCTTAGGGAATGAATACTGCACATTATTTAGGAAACTATACTTTAAAGCAAAGTCCTTTTCATTATATAGTGCATCTATATTGAAATTTTAGATGTAAATTTTATATATTTCTTTTTATTAAACCCATGTACTCTCACACATAAAAATAAACTTCGTACTTTTACTTTTTATAAAGAAATAAGATATAGTTTGAAGTCTGTATTTCTGTTATAGTAAATCATAGCTATTAAGTAATGTATTCAAGAATTCTACATTAAGGACTGACTACAATTTTGTAAACTGTACTTGAATTTAATACAAGTAAAATAAGTAAGCCTACCTGTTAAAGGATAAAAAGAAATATCCAAATTCTATTTCATAACACTGGCTCACAACTATAATAGAATTTATAATTCATATACTTTAGAATGTAAATAACATTTTCTCATTTTTGTAAAAATTATTTTAAATAGGAAAATTGAATGTACTAAGGAAGAAAAACATTCTTCTCTGTAGCTGCATTTATTTACTATTTTTAAAAAGTATATTACTTACTATGGCCATATTTCTTATTTTAATTATACTAATTCTGTTTAGTAACAGTGATAATACAGTTTTTGAAAAACAATATTAAGTTTTATTATTAAAATACTAGAGGCCCGGTACTCAAAATTTGTGCAAGGAGCTTGGCCCCCACGCTGAGGAGGCTGCCTCTGCCTCAGCCCCCATCACCATGGCTTCTCCCGAAAGTCATTCGGAAGGTTATCCAGTCTAATTAGCATATTACACTTTTATTATTATGGATTATATATGAGAATCAAACTCAGTTCACTGAGAACAGAAATGTTGCCCTTTCTGATTTGTTTGCTTTAAATACCCATTGTTTCTTTTATGTGAATGCTACTATTTTAATGCCCCACCATACAAAGAATTTTTAAGTAAATCAGGCTGTTTTCTCTTAAAAAATCATCATCTTATGACTTAACCAGACCGCTGTACCGATTTTTCAGTACTTTGCCTAGTACGTGAAAAAAAATGCATCACGAACTAAAAATAACCAACCAATCCTGGTCAAACCTCATGGTTAGCCATTGCAAATGTCTGCCCCCATGTGTTTGAATTGCTCAGGAGCCCAGGTATAGGGGACAGTTAGGTTCAGGGCCTCAGGTCTGGTAGGGTTAAAGTTGTGTTATATATATAATTGGTTCTGGGATTGTCCTGCTGTGGTATATTTTGAAAATATGTAAAAAAAACTTGTCTTATTTACTTTGAAGTAAGAGACCAAGATAAAACTAAAATAAAATTAAAGGGAGCTTAGACAACATTTCATCTCATGCTATTTTTGAAAAAATAAAAAATAAAAAAGAAGTCTAAGTGTATATAGCAACCTTGTGTCTTGATAGTAAATCTGTAGACATTATCAGATCAATCTAAATTGAGTTAGCGTATATGTGGTAGGCAGAAACTGGTGGAAATTAGTTTATCTTCCCCAGACTCTTTCTGTTTTCTTTGTACAAAATAGGATAAACTCGTTTTTAGACCTGATTAGGTTTCTTTGTTGTTTTTTCCCTCCTTCCCTAAAAGAGCAAGGGTAGTCCATATTCTGTTAGATTCACACCAACTATTAGAACAGGAAACCATTAAAAAGCTCTGGTACATGTATGACATTTACAGCTACTACTGGACAAATATGTTGTATACAAAACATGAAACAATTCCAAATAAGAAATATGAATGATTACCCCTTATGCTTTTTAGTTTCATTGATTATAAATAAATATTTAATCAACAGGTATGATTTTCATAATAGCCATACATTTCAATGACCTAACCTGCAGATATCTCTCTTTATTTTTTTAACAGCATCTGTAGAAAATGCATTTCAGTTACATCAGACAAACAAAAAGGCTGTCCTGTAGCTAATCTTAGTGGAGGTTTGCTTTAAATATCCATTGTTTCTTTTATGTAAATGTGGAATTTTTTTCCTCAGTGGATACATTTATTCACGGGATTTCTGATTTGTAAGCTTAGGTTTTATTTAGAATATTTGAAGAAAACATATTTGACATATAATGCTTTCTGAAATAATTTTGCTAATCTGCAAATTATCTATTTGAGTAAAAACATTTATTAATTACAACAAATATTTTGAAAGAATTTTATTTAATTAACTTTCATGGTAAGAATCCTATGTAATAGAAGTCTAATATGCAAATTGTCCCTTCGACTGTGAGTTCGACCGAAAGTTCCACCAGGAGTTCAACCAGGGGGTGGGGCTGTTGGCGCCAGCAGGTGCCTGGGGAAAGGGAGGCCCTTCCCCCAGCCAGTGGCAATGGTGGCGGCTGCCACTAGGGACCCTACCTGTGCATGAATTTCGTGCACTGAGCCTCTAGTTAAATATATTTTGTAACATATCTGCATGTATCAAGTGTTCCCAACATATTTAAACTCTTAAATGTTGCTGATATGTGAAGCAGTTATTTAACCCTACCTTAGGAATTTGAAAGCAGAAGTTAATATTGCTTTCTATAACTATTTAAGAAAAATTCCCATACCCTAGCTGGTTTGTCTCAGTGGGTAGAGCATCAGCCTGCAGACTGAATGGTCCTGTGTTCCATTCCATCAGGGGCACATGCCAGGGTTGCAGGCTCGGTCCCCAGTAGGGGGATACAGGAAGCAGTCAATCGAAGATTCTCTCTCATCATTGATGTTTCTATCTCTCTCTCTCCCTTCTCCCTTCTTCTCTAAAATCAATAAAAATATATTTTTAAAAACTATCACATGTAATCTATTGACTATTCCATCCAGGATAAATAGTGACTTCATAGAAAATGGTTCCCATTTACTTGTTCCAACCTCTCTATCATTTCTGGTGAAAACACTGTGATCAGGTGAACTCTTAGTAATATGGCTGTCTGGTATGTCAAAAAGGTCAGCAGCGGCTCTTACATAGTAGGGTTCTTTACATCAAAAAATCTGCAAATATTCAGAACCTAGCTTTCTTGAATACAGATATATATTCAAGCTGTAAATGGAGGCACCCAAAGACTCAGACTGCCCTTTTGTTTCATATACCCTCAAAAAATTTGTCAGCTCTCCAATTTACGGCTTAATAAAAACAATCTTCCAAGACTCCATATTTCCCTAGGTCATTTAAACAAATTTTTCTCTACATCAAAATATAATTAAATGATACATTATCAGTTTAAATTGCATTTTTGGTGTATTGTTTTGGAATAATTGTGATTTATGGTGATGCTGACTGCTTTTATAATTGTTAAATGTTCTGTAGCTCACTGAATGTTTTTAACTTTGATCTGGTGCCCAAAGGCAAAAATTGCAATGGGTTTAATTTTATAAATCAAACTCATTAATAAATAATTTTTTCATTATGACTCTGGAATAAAGAGGGCTATATAGGTAGTAAGGATTTTAAAATCATTACAACTTATAATTTGATGTGGCTTTAAATGGGGCATTGTACGTAATATATTGTAATGAGACAGTCTATTCTAGCCCTATACATATTTTACACCAAATTTCACAGTGAAAAAATGTTCAAAAGCTTCAAGGAAGTCTGACAGTGAATTTTATGTTGTTGTTTTTTTTCCACCTAATGTACAAGTTCTATACTAATAAACTTTGGTTACATCTTTGAAAATATTTTTTACCTAATGATTATGATAGAAAGATGAATTTTTGAACAAAATGACCAAACCCTCCTTGATGTAAAAAAATGTTTAAATTTATATATAGAAAGTCCAAGTTAGCTCACTAACATTTTAATTCACCCTATAAATAAAGGAAAAAAAATCTAAAACATAGATTAAGAAACATTTACTTGCCTATGGGGGTTTAAAGCTCAACCTATCTCCAAGAAAATGAGAAACTTCACTTCTTTTTTAGGTTGCAAAATTTCTATATTTATCGTTACCTCACAAGAAATAAATTAATAGATGTTTACCCCAGCTGCCTTACCTGTATGAGATTTCTGAACAGACATTTTTTGATATAATGATTTAATACCCAAGACACTATCCAAAAGAAACATTTTACTTGACCTCTACAGTTAAACTTTTTTTAATAAACATACACTTTTTGCTTTGCATTGTTATTCAAACTATGAATCAAATTTTAATCATGAATGCAATCCTCATACTTTTTTTAAAAAGTAATATTCATCTACGGTAAATATAAAATACCCATGTCAACAATGAACACCAGTTTGTAATTATTTTAAAGCTATGAAGTTAGATGAGTATTCTATTAAATAAAAATTTTCAACTTATATAATTAACAGGGAACATCACAATAATTAATTTCTAAAGTGTCCTGTGTTATATGAGAGAATTTTTTTACTTTCAGTTTTACTTAATTTTATGACAATGAATGGTTCTGTAATTGCCTCTTAAAGTTTTAAAAAGGCAAACGAGGATGCTAAGAATTGAAAATGTGGCCTTCAAATTAGGTAAGTAGCTTAAACTACCGAGATTTCGAATGCTCTGATATGCAGGGTAGATGAAAAACTGTCTGGTTAACATATTAGTTGGCTAAGTTTTATAGTACATAACTAGATTCCTGCAACTAACCAAGTAAAGGAAACCCGTTAAAAGCATTGGTCACCAGTGCATCTAACAACTCCAATAAGTTTGCTGTTGGGACCTCAAAATTATTTAAAACTATTGGCTAAATTCTATTAATTACTGTTCACATATTTAGGACTATATGCTACGAGAACTGCAGATTGGATTCCATATCATTTTCAGTTCAACAATTGTTATCATAATTCAAATTCAATACATGTAGTTTAGGACTTCTCAAAGAGTGTTCCACAGATTTCTAGTCCTCTAAATAATCCCAGTTCAAATAAGACGGTGAAATGCTACGTACTGCATTCCCTCCACAAGGGCTCATAATGTAGCCAATTAAAAATTCTGAGTATTATATAAAAATTTTATATACTTTAAATTAGTTTCCCAAATTTATTTGACCACTGACCCTTTTGCAAGTGCCATTTACTATGAGCCCTCAGAAGACATTGTAAGAAACACTAGAAATGCCAATCTTATTCCATCTCATGAATAACAACAAGAATGAACCTTAAATCTAACCTGCCAGTTGCACATGGTTTAATTAATTACCAAGTTGTTTTGTGAATATCTAGATGGACAGGTGAGTTGGCAGAAGGGAAGGAGTGTTAGTCATGAGAAATGTCTAAAACCATTGTGCCTGAAAGGGCCTAAGAACCTTGGGATTGGCTTCCTTTGGGACTGTGAGCAAATTGAAGTACTATTTTTTGGTTTTGTTTTTCTTGTTTATCAGTTAAAAATGTGAGACAACCTCATTTGAGTTCTGAAATTCCATGTCTCAAGAATGATTTTCTGCTTTTTTGTTTTGTTTTCATTTTTAAAAAACCATGGCCTAGAAATAAAAAATGGTTAACAATTTGGTCAATACCACCTTGCATATATTCTCAGTATTTTGCTAGCTGTTTGGTTTGATGCCTGCCAGCCTGACATAAGAGGCAGCCTGTGGAGTTCATTCATTGACTGTTCTCTAGTTCCGTGAGTGATCTCTCTTACTTGAAGAAGCCAAGAACGAGGAGTCATTCCCACTACTCCTTAAACTGGTTCTTAATGAAATTTTAAATGACTTCCAAATAAATTGAAACGAGTTCAAAGATCTCTTAGAAAATAATTAGAAGGGGTGACTGACAAATGATAACAATGGAGAAGCTTGAGATGAATATACACTTCGGGATAGGTTAGAGAAAACAGGAGTATTAAGGAATAACACTTATTTAAAGAGCTTGTTCTGTTGAATATCCAAATTGTTACTAACCACCTCACAACTCCTTATTTTCTTACTAGAGGCCCCGTGCACAAAATTCTTGCACTGGGGGTGGGTGTCCCTCAGCACAGCCTGCACCCTATTCAATCTGGGACACCTCGGGGGAAGTCCGACTGCTGGAATCAGGCCTAAACCAGCAGTCAGACATCCCTCTCACAATCCAGGACTGCTAGCTCCCAACCACTCGCCTGCCTGCCTGCCTGATTGCCCCTAACCACTACCCTGCCAGCCTGATCAATGCCTAACTGCTCCCCTGCTGGCCCAGTAGCCCTCAACTGCCCTCCCCTGCTGGCCTGATCACCCACAACTACCCTCCTTTGCTGGCCATCTTGTGGCAGCCATCTTTGACCACATGGGGGTGGCCATCTTATGTGAGAATGTGAGGGTCTATTTGCTTATTACCTCTTTATTATATAGGATTTAAAGAGTAAAAGACAGTTGACCATATGAAGTGTGTTGGGGGATGGGGGATAAGTACATAAAGGAATAGGACACATGAAAACTTGCTCCAGTGCCCTAATGGAGAGGAGTTATTTGCATTTATTACAAATTAAACTCATCTAATGATAAAAATTGTACCCTCTTATTTTTGACTTAACAATTAGGAATTACTTCATTGATATTTTAGTCCCAGAGAATTAGTTAATATATACAGATATTAACATACATGGATTTCCAAAAAGGCATTTCATGCAATTAAGAGTGAAGTGTAGTTTATTTAGGGAAAGGTACTTTTTCTATGGTTAAATGTTTAACCTGAACTAATTAGAAGCCATGAAGATTTTAGTTAATAAATGAAGGCATTGGAAACTCTGACTGAGTGTTTATAATTTAGCTTTGCTCCTTTTATTTGATGTGACAAAACAATTTTGTATATTAAGTTCACTTGGTTGTTATTGCTACATCATTCTCCTTAATTTTTTTATTAATTGCACAGTTTCCCTTTTATGTTTTCAGGTGAGGATATTTCTTTCCCATAGATGGGCCAAGCCTTTGCTTTTTTTTTTTTTTTTTTCCTCAGTAATTCCCCTTTCTCCTCCACCCAGTGAATGTTATGTAATCCATTATGGTTCACGAAAGTATTCTGCTAAGGTAGAAATTCTAAGTAAATGTGACTTCATTAATTAAAAATTGTAGTATTTTACATAAAGTCACCTTTTTCAAAAATTCTTAGAGTAGTGTGGTGATTATAAAACGGGTTTACAAAATCTTTGACACCCCTTTCTTCAAGAGCGAGAGTCTGTGTCTCCTCTTGGTGAATCTGTAGTTTACCGTTAGTTAATACCAGTTACTCATTTGTAACTAATAGCCTGTAGCAGACATTGTGTGACTTTTGAGATGAGGTCACAAAAGGCCACATAGCTTCCATCTGATTCCCAGGGGAAAGTCACTCTGGAGAACGCAGCTGCCAGTGAGTTCTACTACTCGGAGTCCATCTGACTGCAAAGGCCATGGCTAGACAAGCTGATTGACAACCACGGCAGAGCTTCTAGTGCCCAGGTTGCATAAACTGCAGCCAAGTGAGTGTGCCATCTTAGATGCCCAACCTATGCAGCCTTGACTGCAGCCCCAGCCTACATCTGACTGCAACCTTGTAAAAGACCCCAAGCGAAAGCTGCCCAGCTTAGACCTACGGGATTCCTGATCCACAAACCTGGGGAATCTGAATATGTAAACAAATGTGGATATTGATTTATACCATTCAGTCGGAGGATATTTTGTTATGCTATAACAGTAGCCAGGACAAGTAGGTCCATTAAATTGCATAGATCTGTTCCTACATGATATAATATATTATTAAAAAATAATCATGATTTTTAAAAAGTATTTTGCCTCCAAGAGCTCAACCCATGATTATATTATTATCTTGCAGCTCGATCTCTAAAAATTAGCAATATATTCTTCTAATTATGCATAGGATAATATGTGTTGAAAATGTAAATCACACTTTCATATTCCAAAACGAAACCATTTAACAGAATTATGTTAAAGTGAAAGTTAACAGGCTATAATTCATTGAATTATAAAATCATGGGCAGTTGCCTTAGTTTATATTTGAGGATTCTAAGGGATTTTGTATGCTCATGTCTTACTACAGCCATTTGTCAGTAAGCTCAACTTGCTGAGCTACGGTCAAGACTAGAACTCTTTAGGTCTTCACTCAGAGCCTTTTCCTTATTTTACGTTCCTTTTCTAGTATTTATATTATAAAAGTAATATATGCACATGCTGATTTAGAAAAAGAAGAAGAAAATGAATGTTGGCCTCCCTGACTCCTAATCACTCCCAAACCCAAAGGCCAACATTGCTTGCTTACAGGTGCTGTTCTAACATTTTGTTGGTAGCTATCATATAACTTTAAATTAACTATTATATTATTCCCTCCCTTGATAGGTCAACTTAATGTAATGCCTGCTCTTGACTGCCTGCTACCATAGATGAAATATTTCATACACTTACATTATCTCCCACCTCCCACTCACCTCCTCTACTTCCTGCTGGCTACATGTAATTCTCAGGTTAATGGCTATCTTTTGAATAATGGTTGCTTTTATAGCATTAAATAATATACTTAAACATCTATTTCTTGATTCGCCTGCCATGGGCAATATTTCTTAATGCTTTACTATGAAGAAGAAGGAATTAGAAGCCCGCTTTCTTATTTAAATTTTCCTTGATTCATTACTCTATTTGTGTGAGTTATTATTTTTACCTAAAAACTCATTCTACTGTTGATAAATATTTGTTTTTTTCCTACTTCGAGACTATTATTAATAATGCTTTTATAAACATTCTTGTACTTGTCTTTTGGTGCACAGATGTACACATTTTGTTGAATCTGTACATTAGGAGTTAAGGGCTGTGTGCTTGGTACCAGTTTTCCAAATGGCTGTTCTAAATCACCCTGACACCTTCAGTAAAACAGGAGGAGTCTCATAGCTTTACCAATAGTTGGTATTGTTTGGCTTTCTCATTTTAGCCATTCTGAGAGGTATGTAGTGGTGTCAAATTAGGGTTTAATTTATGCTTCCTTGCTGACTAATGAGATTGAACACCTTTTCATATGTTTATTAGCCATATTTTTACCTTTTTCTGTGAAGTATTTATCTAGATCTCTTGCCCATATTTCTATTGGATTTCCTGGTTCCCTCCTCTCTTTCATTGATTTGTAGGCTTTCTTTATTCTCTATAAGAACCCTTTTATTGAAAACATGTGTTGCAGATATCTGTTTGTGGCTTGCTGTTTTCACTCTCTGTGTGGTGTCTTTTGATGAACAGTTATTTTTAATGCAGTTCAATTTATCAATCTTTTATTTTATAAATAGTGCTTTTGTGTCCTGTTAAATATGCCTTTCCCTATCCCCAAATAATGCACATGGTCTTCTTTGTTATTGTTGCCATTCATTTTTAACTCTATCATCTACCTGAAATTTATTTTTTTCTAGAGGTCAATTTTTTCCATATGTGTATGCACAATTGTCCCAGTGTCATTTTTTTAAGGGAAAAAGATAATTGTACTTACTTATTCCCAATCATTATGTTTTTATTCCCTTTTCTTACCTAACTGCACTGGTTCCAATGTGAAATAAAAGTGGCAAAAACAGGTATTTCTGGCATCTTCCCATCTTAGTAAAAAGCATTCAGTCTTTGCCATTAAATATGGTGTTAATCTCTTGTTAGGTTGAAGAAGATTCCTTCTATTCCTAATGTTCTGAGAGTTTTTAATCATAATACTTTTTTTATATCTCTCTTTTCTGTTCCGTTAACATGGTGAATTACATTGATGGTTTTTTTTTAATATGAAATCAAGCTTGCATTCTGGATAACCTCATTTGATCAAGATACATTATCCTTTGTGTATATTGTTGGGTTTAATTTGCTAAGATTTTATTAAAGATTGGTCTCTGGTTTTCTTTATGGGGTAATGTCTTTATATGATCTTGGTTTCAGAATAATGCTGGTCTTATAAAATGAGTTAGAAAGTGTTTCCTGCTTCTCTATTTCTAAAACTTATAGTAGGACTGGTATTATTTCTTTCTAAGATGCTTGTGATGTGGGCGTCTGGGCCTGTCATTGCCTGGTGGGAGGTTTGTAATTATAGATTGAAATTCTTTATATGGCATAGAGCCCTTTAAGTTCCCTCTCTCTTACTGTGCTGGTATAGGTCATTTGTATCATTCAAGACATCTACTGGTTTCATTGAAGTAGACAGATATGTTGCCATAAGTTATATTTGTTGTTGTTGTTATTTTTTTTACCTGTCTATGGAATCTGTAGTGGTATTCCCTCTTTCATTCCTGACATTGGTAATCCGTGTCTTCCCACTTACTTCCTAGGTTATTCTGGCTAACTATCTGTTCATTTTATATGTATTTTCAAAGGATCAGCTTTGGATTTAATTGATAGTTCTCTATTTACGTATTTATTTATTTCATTTTATTAGTTTCCATTCTTATAATTGTTTTTTCTTCTTAACTTTGCTCTTCTTAAGCTTTTTATAGTGGAAGCTTAGATAATTTATTTTAGAAGAGATTACTATACACAACTTCAGACCAATAATTTGAAACCTTTGCTTAAATGGAGAATATATTACTAAAGAACTTTTAAGAAAAATTAAAACCCAAAATCAGACATCTTATATAATAAAGAGGTAATATGCAAATTGACCATCATGCCCTCACACAAGATGGCCACACCCAGGTAGTCACAAGATGACCACCCCCATGTGGTCACACGATGGCCACCATAAGATGGCCAGCAGGGGAGGGAAGTTGGGAGCAACTGTGCCTGCAGGGTAGTGAGGGCAGTTGGGGGCAACCAGGCCTACAGGGGAGGGCAGTTGTGGGCGACCAGGCCTGCAGGGGAGGGCAGTTGGGGGCAACCAGGCCTACAGGGGAGGGCAGTTGTGGGGGACCAGGCCTGCAGGAGAGGGCAGTTGGGGGCAACCAGGCCTACAGGGGAGGGCAGTTAGGGGTGACCAGGCCTTCAGGGGAGGGCAGTTAGGGGTGACCAGGCCTTCAGGGGAGGGCAGTTAGGGGTGACCAGGCCGGGAGGGGAGGGCAGTTAGGGGTGACAGGGCTGGCAGGGGAGGGCAATTGGGGGTGATCAGGCTGGCAGGGGAGGGCAGTTAGGTGTGATTGGGCCAGCCCGGGAGCAGTTAGGCATTGATCAGGCTGGCAGGAGAGTGGTTAGGGGGTGATCAGGCAGGCAGGCAGGCGAGCAGTTGGGAGCCAGCAGTCCCGGATTGTGAGAGGGATGTCTGACTGCTGGTTTAGGCCCGATCCCGGCAGTCAGACATCCCCCGAGGGGTCCCAGATTGGAGAGGGTGCAGGCTGTGTTGAGGAATACCCTCCCCCCAGTGCATGAATTTCATGCACCAGACCTCTAGTATAATTATAAAGTAAATTGAATCAAAAGTTAACATATACTCATTTAAGAAGGGGGATGGAGTCCCAGACTGTTGACTAGGAATATTTTCCCAGGTGCTCAAAGGGCAGGTAACCTCATGGAATAAAAATGATTTAAAGAATAGAAAGAAGTATAGATAGTACTCTCCAACTTACTTTGTTAGTGTATCATCAGTATGTTCTTAATAAAAAAGCTAGGTAAATATGGAACAAAAAGGGCAAATTATAGGTTGATTTCACTTGTGAAAATTAGCACCATAATAGGAAAAGGACAAACTTTGGTTTTAAAAACCTCAACAGGATCATTACAAATACATCTTTTTTAAAAATTTTGTTTATGTATGCTTCCTCATTTTCATTTTTTTCTCTTCCTCAGTCTTACCAATGGATTTCTGTTTTCTTTTTTTTTTTGTAACCATTTTTTTTTACTTTGATGATTTTAGCAGTGGCTTTATTTTCTATTTCATTTTTCTTGATTGCTTTTATATTATGTTATGACTCTTTTACTTTCTTTCAGTATATTTTTTAATTTAAAGCCTCATTTTTTTTTTACTATTTAAGAACATTTTTAGCCCGGACAGTGTGACACGGTGGTTGAGTCAACCCATGAACCAGGAAGTCATGATTTGATTCCTAAGTCAGGGCACATGCCTGGGTTGCAGGCTTGATCCCCAGTTGGGGGTGTGCAGGAGGCAGCAGATCAATGATTCTCTCTCGTCATTGATGTTTCTATCTCTCCTTCTTCCTTCCTCTTTCTGAAATCAATAAAAACATATTTTTAAAAAAACATTTTTAAGCTCTTTATTATTGAAAAGTTTAGACATGCACAGAAGTGGATTGGTATAATGAACCCCCATGTACATGTCAGCTATTTTCCAATATTAGTAATATATACTTATCTTGTTTAATTCCTTTTTCCTCTTTCATTTTCCTTTAATACTGAAAAGTGACTTTGAGATATCATGCCATATTTCAGTGCGCATCTCTAACAGATTGGAAATCTTAAACATAACTTAACAAAATTAATACATACTTATTTAACTATCACTTGATACCCTGTCCATATTGAAACTTATTCAGATATCTCCAAAACAGTATTTAGGAGTCAAATTTGTTTGTGGTAGAATCTAAATTGTGTTCACACTTCTCATCTGTTTGTTGTGGTCTTAGAATTCTTATTATAGAACTATCCTTCCTCCTATTTTCTTTTTTATTTTAAGTTCTTTGAATTTGAGGAAAAACCAGGTCATTTTTTTTACTGTACAGCATCCTACATTCTAGAATTAGCAGATTGCTGCCTTGTGGTATCATTTAAGTTGTTTTTTTCCCCTGAATTTTCTGTAGTTAAATGTAGAAACTTGATTGGATTCCATATCAGTTCTTTAGACAAAACTATTTCATAGGTGGTGCTGTGAACTTACTACCTTTTTGAATCACATTGTGGGGAACATGGTACCTCTTTCATAAAAACCTCCATTGTCCTTTCATTTGATGTTGTTAGCATCTGTTGCAGGCTTTCTTTTTTAATATAGATATTCAAGTTTTTAAATGTTCTTACGAAATTTAAAAAAAACTCATATAGTTATATGCATTTCTGCATGTCCATTGTTATTTGCTCCTTGATAGATGAGTTAAATACCTGCTTTAAATTTTTTTCCCTACTGTGTGGGTGTCATACATAAATATGTCATAGATTCATCCCTGCTGTAGCAAATGGTAAGATTTTATTCTTGTTTATAACCAAGTAATATTCCATTGTATATGCATACCATATTTTCTTTTCTTTTAAATATTGAATCACACATTTTATTATTATTATTTAAATCCTCACCCAAGGATGTTTTTCTGTGGATTTTTAGAGAGAGTGGAAGAGAGAGGGAAAAACAGAGAGAAATATCAATGTGAGAGAGACCAGGGCCCGGGCCGGGAAGGAGCCTGCAACTGAGGTACATGCCCTTGACTGGAATCGAACCCGGGACCCTCCTGTCCACAGGTAGATGCTCTATCCACTGAGCCAAACTGGCTAGGGCATACCATATTTTCTTTATCCAATTGTTTATTAATAGACACTTAGGTTGCTTCCATATCTTGCCTGTTGTAAATAATGCTGCAATGAACATAGGGATATGTATATCTTTTTGAATTAATGTTTTGAATTTCTTTAGATAAATACCGAGAAGTGGGATGGCTGGGAAATATGGTAACTCTATTTTTAATTTTTTGAGGCACCTCCATACTGTTTTCCATAATGGCTGCACCAATTTGCAATCTTACCAACGGTGCATGAGGGTTCCTTTTCTTCACATCCTTGCCAACACTTGTTTGATTTCTTTTTATGATAGCTAATCTGACAGTTATGAGGTGATATCTCATTGTGGTTTTCATTTGCATTTATCTGATGATTAGTGATGGTGAGTACCTTTTCAAATGTATATTGTCTATCTGCATGTCCTCCTGGAAAAATGTCTATTCAGTTCCTCTGCCTACTTTTTAATCAGATTGTGGTATTAAGTTGCATGAGTTCTTTATATATTTTGAATATTAACCCTTTAACAGACATATCATTAGTGAATATCTGCTCCCATTCAGTAGGTTGTCTTTTCGTTTTATTGATGGTTTCCTTTGCTGTGCAAAAAAATTTAGTTTAATGTAGTTTCATTTGTTGACCTTGTTTTTTTGTTTCTCTGGCATAAGGAGACATGATATGATTATTTTTGCTTTAAATAACAAATGTCTATATTTGTCATTCATCTCTTCCCCTTGATATTAACATATTATAAAAAAAATAATTGGTGGCTTCACCTTCTTGGAACTTTTTTGTTTTAAACATCAAGTTAAGCATTACTTAAATATTTTAGGTATCTCCTATCTAATTATCAACCCTAAAAGCTTTAAAGCTATTTTTATATTTAGTATACACTGAGTGGCCAGATTATTATGATCTCTGAATACATAATAATCTGGCCACTCAGTGTGTGTGTGTGTATATATATATATTAGAGGCCCGGTGCATGAATTCATGCATGAGTGGGGTCCGGCCAGCCTGGCCAGTGGGAGGGGACATGGGTGGTTGGCCGGCCTGCCTGCTGGTCGAACTCCTGGTCGAGAGAACAATTTGCATATTAGCCTTTACACTGAGTGGCCAGATTATTATGATCTCTGAGCGCATAATAATCTGGCCACTCAGTGTATATTTACATTTGAATTATATTTGAAGGTGTTTTATTTTTTATATTCATCCTAGGAGTGAAATATGGCAGTACATCTTTCCATTATTTTCTCATATTGATATACAAGTGGGTTGAATGGATGGAAATTATTATCAGACATTCTTGTATGTTATGTAAGATGATATATAAGCTTTAAATATGGTCAGACTTGTTCATTAAAGAAAAGAACATGGAGTACTGAGAAACAATGAAAGGTCAAGGTCCATACCTTCTACAACTTGTGGTGATGCTGCTGTTAACACAGAACATCTTGCTTTCTTGGTTGTGTAGCTTTATTAGACAGTGGGGATTATGATCACTCAGTATAGATTCTGGCCCCTCAAGTGAAGAAGAGCTGATCTAATTAATTGTGGCATTTCTAACCTTAATTAATTTGCAACTATAGTGAAGATTTCAACTAGACCTATTGTTCTTTGTTCCCACAGGTGACAGTTATTATTACAGAAACTAGAGGCCCAGTGCATGACATTCATGCACTAGAGGAGAGGGTCCCTCAGCCCAGCCTGTGCCCTCTCACAGTCCATAGTCTGGGACCATCAGGGGATTTTCTTAGTGCTGCTGCGGAGGCAGGCGAGGCTTCCTCCACCACTGCTGCGCTTGCCAGCCATGAGCCCGGCTTCTGGCTGAGCAGCGCTCCCCCTGTGGGAGCACACTGACCACCAGGGGGCAGCTCCTGCATTGAGCGTCTGCCCCGTGGTGGTCAGTGCACATCATACCGAAGCGACCAGTCGTTCTGCCGTTCAGTTGATTTGCATATCAGTATTTTATTATATAGGATTAGAGGCCTGGTGCACAAAATTTGTGCACGGGGGAGGGGGTCCCCTCAGCCCAGCCTGCACACTCTCCAATCTGGGACCCCTCAGGGGATGTCCAACTGCCAGTTTGGGCCTAATCGTGGTGATAGTGCCTAAACTGGCAGTCGGACATCCCTCTCACAATCTGGGACCACTGGCTCCTAACTGCTCACCTGCCTGCCTGCCTGATCGCCCCTAACTGATCCCCTGCTGGCCTGGTCATCCCCAACTGCTCCCCTGCTGGCCTGGTCACCCCTAACTGCCAGCCCTGCCAGTCTGGTTGCCCCTTACTGACCCCCCTGCTGGCCTGGTCGCTGCCAGCTGCCTCCCCCCCACCAGCCTGGTCACCCCCAGCTGTCCCCTTTGCCAGCCTGGTCACCCCTAACTGCCCCCCCTGCCAGCCTGGTTGCCCCTTTATGCCCCCCTGCCGGCCTGATCATCCCCAACTTCCCCCCTGCTGGCCTGGTCACCCCCAAATGTCCCCCCTGCCGACCTGGTCACCCCACGCAGCCTGCTGCTCAGTTGTTTGGTCGTCCCTCACTAACACCCCTGCCAACCTGGTCGCCCCACGCAGCCTGTTGTTCAGTCGTCCCTCACTAACCCTCCTGCCGGCCTTGTTGCCCCACGCAGCCTGCCGTTTGGTTGTCTGTCTGGTTGTTTCGGTCATGACAACCACTGGCTTTTTATATATTAGGATAATACACTAGTATTGAAGTTCAGCTCTTTGGAAAGCCATAGAGTGCGGACGTATTTACATGACAGGAGCACTTTAAGTGGGCTCTCTGGTGGCCTCTTTATTTTCCAGGAAAATGCATATAGAACATGAGAGACTGAGACTGAGACTGAGCTCATGCATTATGTGGGAGCAGTCACAGAGGCCTTTCTCTCATTTCCTCAGAGACCCAGGCATCCATTTGCACCTAGTTCTGCATGGTTTGAGTTGCCTTTGCATCAGTTTTATTCCAGTTTTGAAAACTTTAGTTACGATGACCATATTTTATTACTAAATATTTTTGTCATGTTTTAAATGTAATGAATCCCTTGCTACTTTATACATTTTTCTGCATTGGAGGGGATCTTTGGGAATACTCCTAATGTAGGGAGAGAGAAGCTTGTCTCCATTCAAACAAAATATGGTCTGGTACAAGTATAATAGAAGGGAAGGCTTCAGAGCAGTCCGTCACTCCCCCATCCATGTACACAGCCCTGGATGAGTAAGCCCACAAGTGTTGGAGTGAGTTGCCTATATATCCAGCCTGTACAAAAACGAAGGGATGAATTAAATTGTGTGACTTGGGGAATATAGCAATTCAAAATCAGATGCCGAGACCACTCAGCCATCCCTTCTGGCACATTGTAAAGCATGAAGTTGTAAATATAGCAGATAATTGAAACTTAGATTTTAGATATGGGCATTGTTAGCAGCCCTCCTCTACCTTTCATTGCTCAGAGTCTTAGAAGTATTTTTAACAGTTCATATTAATGCAATTCCTGTCAAAATTAATTAAGCTTTTAAATTTTTTCTCCTGTTTTTAAAAATGTCTTTAACATTTTTTTTAATTAGGAGACTGTAAATAATAAGAACAAAGGAAAAGTGTCTGAACTTAACAGTGCATCTAAACTGAAGATGAGAAGTGTTCTATAGATTGAGAAATTGGTTTGTGTTCTTCTTTGAAGTTTCAGCTTAAACAAACAAATAAACACAAAAGCACATACATGTTCCTCCATTAATTAAAGTAGCCATTCTTTTTTGTTCCTTATATAATGTACTTCCCATAAATTAGTTGCTTCTTTTTTGGTACTAACCAATTTGTAGTGGTCTTTAGGCTGAAGTTAGGCATTTTATAATCCTAGCAGCCCCAATTCATCTACTATGCCATTTGATCAGTAAATTTTCTTCTTTTTATAGGCGTCTTCAATATGATGGAAAAAAAAAAACACATTGTCATATTTTAGCAACTGTTTGCACTTCATAAAACATCTTTTTGTAATAGACTATTTGAGTAAAATGGAGCTAAAGTTAAGAATTTTTTGAAATGGTATCACTTTATCCAAAAGTAGGTAGAGCGAAAGTAAAAGTCTGTGTGGTGGCTTGAATGGGGAATCAACCTGGAAAGAATTGTCATCATTTCATCAGTGTTAGTATTAGATGTTTCAGGTTGCAAAATAATATGACCAATTATAGTATCATTTAAAAACAAAACAACACAAAAACACCTCTCCCAGGTTTAAAGTGATGCTGAACACAGTAGGTACTCAGGGTAGGAACAGGCAGAATGTAATAATACAATTCCACATGGGTATTGTGTGCTGTCCAAAACCCACACCTAAGAAACTCTTAAAGCTTGGTTTCAAATGTGTCTGTGGACTTATAGGGGACAGTAAGGTTAGGCCAACTGCTCCAGTCCAGAGCAATTATATGTAGAGGTGTCCAGATGAATGTGATTCTAAAAAACAGTCAAGTAAATGACATCAGGCTAATTCAGGCATTCACCAGTCTTTCCAGTGAAGGGAATCAGAACAGCCCTCCCTAAGATGTGCCATTTGGTCATGTGAACTATTTTGAACTGAAGGCAATTGAGACCCTGTGAGCTTAAGAGAAAAATGTACCTCTCTGTTAAATAATTTAAATTAGGAGCCTTGCCCATAATAAGAGTTATCACCAGGAATATATTTTGTGACCTATTTATAGGGCAGGGCATACTTCTAATTACTGAACATCTGCTTTTCTTATCATCCTGAGAATGACCTTCCTCCTCTCTGAAGCCCCACAGTGCCTTACCTCATCCTTATTGCAGAATGTCCTACATACCTCATTTTCCATTTCTGTCTCTGAGCCTCTTGTGTATGTGGGGTCTCTGACTCTCTCACACATGGGGTTCCCATATGTATATATGTAATTACATTTGCTTATTTTCTCTTGTTAATCTGTCTTATATCAATTTGATTGTTAGAGCAGCTGGAAGAACCTGGAAGGGTACAGGAGAGTTTTATTCTCCTCCACACTGGTAACAGACCCACACAGTGAGAAGTTATCATTAGCACCGTAATGGAACCTGAGAGTCAGTGATACATTTGACAGTTGTACAGAGTCAATTCCTTTAGATGGAAAGATTAAAACTTGACAGAGTTTATACTTAACAAATCCATTATTTTAAGACAAGAAGTCTAGATGCATGGATACTTTGAGGATTGAATTATTTAGGTAGACAAAAGCAATTCATCCCCCAAATCCAGCTTGTGACAGAAACCTTAACAGAAATTCAAAATAAAGTAAGTAGATTGGTATATTGCTCCTTAATATAATAGAGTAGAATGTGATAAGCTAGATTTGGAGGATGAATTGCTTTCAAAAATAATGGGAAACAAGCCAGCTAATTTTGCTCTGTTTCAACTCATTTGGATCATCACCATAAGACTGTAGTGAAATAGAGCTATGTTAATTAAAAATTGACTCTCAATTTTCACTTTTTTTAGGCCAAAAGCCTGGAAATAGAGTGGGACATATTCAGATCACTGACTTTTTCTCTTATTTTTCTAATTATTTTAATGACTTCCTGCCTCTTTTTTGCCCCCTAGTCTCAACTTCTTTGTTTTGGAGGGGAGAAAAATAACTTGTTCCTTCTATCCTTCTAGATTCAATGTTTGGGACTAAGAATCAAATTGATAAAAGTACATATTAATACAAGAAGAAAGTTTTACCAGTAACTATGTGCATACACATGCACACTGGGAGTTTACAGAGTAAAATGTGGCTCAAGGAGGCGGCCAAATTATTAGAGTTTACATACCATCTTAAGGGAAACCAAGGAAAAGGGTCTTGGGGACCCTGGTCTTAGGAAGCCAGTTATGGGCAGGTGAAGGGAGGAAATGTGTGGTAAATAAGGGTTGTCTCGTTATTTCAGGTGGTTAGGAAGGCATTTTTCCAAATGAAAGTTTTTGTCACAAAAGGCGAAATTTATACTTTATTTTTAGGAAGTTAGGATGAGGTAAGGAGTAGTTCCTGTGTCTTCTGGTCCTCAATGGCCTTTAGCTCAAAATAATCCTAATGTCAAAGAGTGACACACCCTGGTACCCTTCGGTGCCAATAATATTTATTTCAATGAATAACTGCTGATGTCAGAGTGCAAAGTATATAGAATGGTGCAAAACATATGACCCTTCTTTTCTACAAGCTCCAAATATTTGTGCCCAGACATAAAGCTACGTACTACCATCTTTTCTTTTAATTTATTTCTTTTTGGAGTGAGAGGAAGGGAGAGGAGAGAGAGAGAGAGAGAGAGAGAGAGAGAGAGAGAGAGAGAGAGAGAGGTGAGAGAAACATTGATCGATTGCCTCCCACATACCCCCCAACCAGGGATTGATCCCACAACCTGAGCACGTGCCCCAACTGGGAGAGGAACCCACCACCATCCAGTGCACAGTATGATGCTCCGGCCGAGCCGTACCAGCCAGAGTTAAACCATGTGCACCTTGATGAGGGCACCTCACTACCTGACGGGAGGGCAAGGTGAGCACAAACAAGTGGCCTGCCCTGGCTCCTTTCACTGCCCATGGCAACCAACTGCTGTATGCCAACCCCCAACTCATTAGACATTTCTCTTTCTGGTGAGATGAGGGTCTGAAGCCTGACATCTCATTGATTCTCACTTACTGGAGCTAGGGGGAAGACTGAGTCCATTATTTTGTTCATACTACTCTTTTACATCCAGCGAATGTCCTAACCATTGCCCTGCATGTATTCCACACCATGGCATGCATGTATTTCAGACTTCAGGAATGAATAAAAACCAAGCTTTTTCTTTATTGTCATATTTGGAATTTGATCATTCCTTAAAAGAAATTCACCCATAGAAAATTAAGCAATATATTTGATTATATAGAACTATTATTTTTGCTTCCTATTGCCATACTTTCTGAAGAGCTGTTGGATGTTGTGAGTTAATCTGCTGTGATTGCCTCACAGGTAAAGAGGTCATTTGCTGTATTTTGTAAAGAGGCATCCCCTAAGTGGGTGCCTCAGCGACGGTAAAAGCGTTGCCCTTGTAATAGGGAGAGAAGAGAGGGGTTTACATCACCACTCAGGTTAAAAACTCTTATCTATCGGGAAGCATGCACTTTCCTAAGCAAGCCTGGGAGTTCATTAAAAGTGTGAGGCTGCATCCCTGGTTAGACATGGCTGAAGGCTGGGGTGAGGGTGTTGTGGCAGAAACCTTAACAGAAATTCAATATAAAGAAAATCTCTTTAGTTCAGGCCAAGGGAAGCTTTGATTAGAAAGATTTCTTTATTTTCCACTTGAGACTGTTTTGTTGTGTCATATAGCACTGAGTAAGTGATCCATTACAGATTTGAAAAAAATACCTGCTTCATTTTTTAAACTATTTCTTTCTGTTATGCTCATCACTTATTAAAAGGATAGTTCATGGGGCATTCAAATATTTACAAGTATTAATAAATTGACACTTTGCTGAATGACTAGGAAGATACAGTTTCTCTTTGGTGTGTCATTTCTGGGTTCAATTTTGAAAAAAAAAATACACTGGCGCACATGTCTCTGGGAAGGAGTGTGGGGTGTAGTCTGGTTCACAATCACACAACAGGGTGGGTGGGTTGGCTTGATCACCATTCATTCATTCATTCATTCATTCAATAAATTAGAGTATCCACTATAAAATAAGCTGATAAAACTCAAGCAGGGACCCTAAGGTGGTTGGACATGGCTTGGTTTTTGACAACTTTGTAAGCTGGAAGCCATGTCGGCCTTCATGAGGATTTCAGATGACCTTTATCAGACGGTGTTAACTGAGTGTAGGTACTGTGTATTTTGAAGCCGAGTGAAAGGGAAGGTGGGAGAGAAATGGTAATGATGTACATGTGATGGGCAAAAGATTGGCCCAGTAATTTGGGAAAGCCCTTTATAAAGCTGGTTTATAGCTTTACATAAGAGGAATCCAAATTTATAAACAATCGGTGAATATCATCCTCTACCAGTTTTCCTTGCTTAAATTTCTTGTCTGCAGAGTTGCAGCACTAACTATGCCCGCTTGATGGATCTGGATAGGATTCAAAGATTAATACAAATATGGCATTTGGATTAAACCATCATTGTCTAATAGAATTAGCTCTAAAATTGTGACTTAAGAAATCTGATTTGAGTATATTTTTCCACATGCTTCTAACAATTGCCTAGGACCAGGATTGGAGGCTGAAAATTTGTCCATCCCAGAAGAGCCAACAAATGGACTAGTGGACAAGAACATCAGACCCTTAGTACTCACAGATTTAACTTTTGAAATGTCATATATACTGCATGCAAGCCAAAGGTCCAGAGCGAATAGTAGTTTGTGATGTTGCCACAGCAGGATGCGAATCACTCACACGGGGAGGTCTGTGTGCAGGAGTCGCAGCTTGTCAAGGAGACTTCAGAAACTATCGCAGCATTTGTGACCTATTGTGAAGGGATCTTTGTCTATACTGCACCTCTCACCTTCATGGGGGTTCTCAGGAAAGTTTGGGGCAAGTGTGGATAGTAGGATATCCTCCCCACATTTACTTAGGCTTTTTATCTGTAGCAGCTACCACCTGCCCCATGTAGACATCACTATTTAAGGATCCGTCTGTGAAAACATTCATTATCATTGCTGTATTACAAATCTCTTATGATTCTGTCAAGGACATGGACTTGGATTAGCAGCTAGATCAGGTCTTAACCTTGAGATCATAGTCAAGATTTTGGAGTTTGAAAAGCCCTAAAATTTTATGCAGAATTACTATGTGTATTTTTTCTGGGAGAGGAAGCATTGCTAGCATTAGTTTTGTAGATGATACCATGATCCTCAAAAAAGTGGAAAGTGAAAAACACTGCTTTAGATGGAGATTGGTTAATTTCTATTCATCAATTTGCACGTATTTGTTGTTTCTCATGGAAAGGGGTTGAGGTAGAAGAATAGCAGTGTAGTTGGGATCTGCCTGGCACTCAGATGAGTTGAATTAGGAAGCATACAAGGAGCAGAGTGGAAAGGTCAATCACTGCTGTCTTCTCTGAAGCCTTATTGCTTCTTGCTCCCCAGAATGAGCTCAGTGTGTGTGTGTGTGTGTGTGTGTGTGTGTGTGTGTGTGTGTGTGTGTGTTTATGTATATCTCCAACACTTAGCACATTGCCTAGCACAAAAGGGCATCTCTATAAATGTGAACTGAATGAACCCTGTTTTGCTTGTGGGTTTCTAGCCCTGAGCTGGCATACCATTTGCTTTGATTCTCAAGAACATCTCATGGACGAGTATTGAGGACTTGGCCTGGAACCTCACCCTTGGCTTCTTATGTTTGACTTTCCTTTTGGTTACAGTTTCTGAAACAGGAGGAAGAAGGAGGTATTGAGTGAATCAAAGTGTTAGGGCACCGGAAGTAAAAGTCACAGGGTGCTAGTGAGAGACCAGGCATGGAAGAAGAAAGATAAATAAATTAAAATCATGGGACAGGAGGACATGCTGGGACCAACTTGGAGTGACAGGTGAAGGCAATGAGAAGGATGCTGCAGGCTCTTAAGGAGGAAACAGGGATCTAGTCTAGAAGCAGCCCTGGGTGGGGGTTGGCAGCATAAAGTAGAGCATGTCCTACTTCAGAGGCTGCCCTGGAAGTGGCTCCCTGGCAAAGTCAGTTTTCATTTCAGTCAAAGTAGAAGAGGGAATACCTGAAGAAATTCCTAAGCATGTGAAATAGTTTCGGGGCCTTCTTGAAAATAGTGGGAGAGAAGGGTTTGGAGGCATTTGGGAAGTGATGTCCCACTGAAGGGTAAGGAGGTCCCCAAAGAGGGCGGGAAATTGGGAGAAGACAATTGACCTGAGATTTTTTTCCCTTTGACGGTGTTTGGATCTAAAGAGATGGGCTAACTGGAAGAAGGGAAGAATGGTTCAAGTTTCTAAATGGTGTGGCTGCGGTGGCAGGGCCTTGCTCACAGCCCTGCCTCAGGTGGAAGGTCCCCACCACGCTCAGTGATCTCCAGTCCAAAGGTTCAAGATCTGGAGGTGTCTGCATGGCAGGGCCGCTTGCCCAGCTGGCTTCCAGTGACTGTGGAACTTAGATGGTTTTCAATATTGGTTCAGATACAGTTTATAAATAATGAAAGCCATGTTAAATTACATTATTATAAATAAAATATAAAAGCACATATGAAGAAACATAACCAGCCAGGTACAAATAGGTGCCATCTCTTTTACTTCAATTATTTCAATCCATAAATAAAGATTAGCTTTCAGTTCCACTTTAGATTCTCCTGCCTGAGATGCCTCTGGCAATGGTTCCAGCTAGCTTGCTGCTTTGCATGCAAAGACAGTGTCATATGCATCTTTTAAATCCCCCCATCGAGTCCAGCATAATAGTCTGCATGTTGTAGAGGATTCATAAATGTTGGGATATGTTTTCTTCCATTGAAAGTTACCTAAGAGCTTTTAAGGGGGAAGATTTCTAAGAAAAGGATTTCTTTATAGACACCTCTGAAGTGAAATTTTATCATATTTAGGCCTGTGCTAGGTGACAGGTATACAGAAACAGAGAAGATATATTCTCCACCTTAAGGATATCAAACCAAGCAAGGGAGACAGAGCTCTAAAGGAATCATTGCCTACCCTGAGATGAATGCCATTGTAGAGCATTTGCATGGTACAAGGGTGGCCCTGGGGAGCCACATTGAGTCTGCACAGAGTGCTCAAGGAGAAAGTGCCCATGCTGTTAAAGGATAGATGGATGGATGGATGGATGGATGGATGGATGGATGGATGGATGGATTCCAGATAAGCAAAGGTGTTCTGGGTAGCTGGTGTTTCTAGATATATCTTCTCTATGCCAAGCATTAGTCTAGGTCAGTGGTTGGCAAACTCATTAGTCAACAGAGCCAAATATCAACAGTACAACGATTGAAATTTCTTTTGAGAGCCAAATTTTTTAAACTTAAACTTCTAACGCCACTTCTTCAAAATAGACTCGCCCAGGCCATAGTATTTTGTGGAAG
The DNA here is from genome assembly GCF_027574615.1 of Eptesicus fuscus. Lineage (NCBI taxonomy): Eukaryota > Metazoa > Chordata > Mammalia > Chiroptera > Vespertilionidae > Eptesicus > Eptesicus fuscus. The sequence goes on along the minus strand of NC_072483.1, from coordinate 82,134,631 downwards.
AGCCACACTCAAAGGGCCAAAGAGCCGCATGTGGCTCGCGAGCTGCAGTTTGCCGACCCCGGGTCTAGGTTTTTGGGATATATGAGTGGAAAAACCTCTACCCTCATGGTGCTTATATTTTAGCTATTGATCACTTAACCAAAGAGATCTTCTTATCGGGGCAGTGCTTGCCCACACCCTGGGGCCACTGTAAACACCTTTAAGTAAAAGGCATTGGTATTTGAAGAGAAATGCCTGGTAGTTTCCTAGAGCGATTAGAATATGTTCTGGTCTGGCTATACTGCTTTTGCAGAATCTCTTTCAATTCTCTATTGTGTCTTTCTATCTAAACAAACAACACCCTTTTTGCTGACTGCTCTCCAGGACTACAGCTGTTCTCAGCAGGTTAGACTTCTGCACCCCATTTCAGCTGTTGCCACGTGCTGTGAAAACCCGAGATGCAGCCAGCTCTGGATCACCCACTTCTTTTCTCCACAGCATTTCCCTCTCCTGCTGTTCCATTCTTCATATTTGTCATGGGGAGCATTGCTTCAAGGGCATCTTAGATTGTCTGGAAAAAAAATTCTTCCCCAAATTGTGTCTGAACAGTAAACCTTACAACATAAGGGAATGAGATAGCTTTTGAAACCAGAGGCTTCCATAAAGGTGTCACAGAGTGAAATGCAAGGAAGATAAAGTGAATGGCAAAGTGACTGTGGGAAGATACATGAAGGTCAGAGGAGAGAGACAAGGGCACATGGCCAGGTCAGGGTGGTTTAGGGCTGGGTGAGAAGAGAGTAAAATGCTTCTCTGCATAAGCAATGAGAAAGACTTTGTAAATAGCCCTGCAACATGCCTTAGTCATGAATGAAGACGGGTGTACTCCTGGTCATTATAAAGGGATTTTTCAAGGTAGAATTTTGGCTTCCTAATTTTGAGAATTTTTGAAACGTACAAATAAACGAAGCATACACAAAAATTCCTGCGTTTTTTTTCCTCCCTGAAACAGCTATGTATTTGGTCTGTTGATTCAAAATTTTCTGCAGCCCATTTTCCAGTGAAGATTTTCAGGGAAGACCAGCAGAGACGTGTGTCTGTGCTGGCATGAGAGAATGCGTGCCAATGAAAGTATTCGCTTAATAATGCCGGTTTTCATGTTTATGCTCTCCTGTCCAGACCTGGAATTTGCATAGCTTTACTTAAAAGCATATGGTACATCTACTAGTGTCATAACCTGAAGGAACTGTATTTCAGCCAGCAAAATAAGAGTGGTTCAGCCAGAAATGGCTTGCAATTGCGGAATTATCCCCACTCCCTCAAGTCTTCATATCCTTACCAGCATTAAGTGATGGTTTGTAGTTACACAGGAGGCCCTCCTGCCCTCAAACCACCCATTTTGACAGACCTGTGTGCTAAATATTTGAGAAGATGATGCGGTTTAAATAGAGATTAAATGGAAGAGAAGCAGATGTTGACAATACCTTTGATCATGTGTTTGATGATGGGTGCATGATCTGAAGCAGATGCTTATGGGAGAGCATGTTTGTTGTCCAGTATCCTCACTTTCAGAAGAAAGCAACATTATTCTCATGTACCTCAGTGTTGGGCTCAAGTGGTTTTGTAGTTTTAATAATAAAGAGAACGAAGGAAAACCTGCTGTAACTGGGTGGGGAAATAATCCAATTATAAATCAAAGTGGTCATTGGTGAATTGTTTGTGTCAGTGTTGTATTTTTTAAAAAATACATTTGTTCCCCCTCCCCCCCTTATTTTCAGCATTTTTAAATTGTGTTATTAGAGTGTAAGGCACGATTGGCATTAGGATAGGGGTTCCAGAATTTCCTTGTTGAACTTCTGAAGTTCCACATTTCTAAGGATTTTAAAGCAGCTTTTCATTGAACATATTTGAGTGGTTAGCAGCACACCCATTAGTGTTGGTTTTCTGTTGCAAAGAGCAACAGAGCAGGTGAAATGTGGATCATATTAGTAGTGGTTTTCTTTCATTTTAAATTTTAAAAAATGAAGTCTTTCCAATTACAGTTTACATTCAATATCATTTTGTATTAGTCTCAGGTGTACAGCATAGTGGTTAGATAATAATATGCTTTACAAAGTGTTCCCACTAATATTTCCAGTACCCACCTGGCACCATACATAGTTAAACAGTCCTGGGGATGTGAAGTACAGCATAGGAAATATAGTGGGTTTTGTTTTTGATACCTAGTTAAGATTGGTCAGTGTGTGTAGTCCACTCACATCTCATGAACAAAACTGAATTTGCCCCTTGCTCCCCACCTTTTTTTAAACTCAGAGCTGTGTTTTGACTGTCTGGTATCAGGTTCAGTGAAAGCCACTTTATAAATTTCTACCAGAAACAAACGAACAAAAAACACAGACAAAAAGTCCCAGCAGGTACAATGTGTAAAGGGTATGCATTTAAGAAATTTTTTTTTTAATATGCCTTCTCAACTCTAAGTCAGAATATGGGGAAATCTTAACCACGAACTCTGTGCTAATTATTAACAATAATAAGGAAAGGAGACCTCATCCAGGAAAATATGAGAAACATATAAAGAAAGATAATGAGGTATGGAGGGAAGGTTTTAGTTTTATTTACTCATGCTGTAGATTTCTTCCTCAATATTTAGAATCAGTATTTTGAGAAAGTATAATATTATATATCTCTGTGAGAGCTTCTCAAAGAAAGCTTTTCAAGAAGACATTTGTTCAAATGAATAATCAGCCTTAAATTTATCTGTTGGAGAATGTTATTGTTTCTTTAGCAAGGGCTTACCAGCCTGACTATTTGGTGTCCCTTCACTAAGTTCTGGGACGTTTTATACCTGGAAAGGAGATAGAAGTCTTCTTGTCCCCTTTTCATAGCGAAAGTGAGGGCAGAAATTAGGTGTATGGTCACCAGGCAAAGCAATGAGAGAAATGTTGGAGCTTCTGTCTCCTTTGTCTTAGACCAGAGCTTAATTTTACTACCATACCTTGGCCTTTCTCCTTTCCAGTTTATTTTTATTAAATCTAATTAACCATTCAGCATCTCTTGGACACAAAGCAGATGGACAGAAAGTGTGGCCAACTGTGCGTGGTTGAGAGTCAGTGGCATTCAACCTGTGCAGCTCAGCATCCACAGCTGCTTGAGTCCGTGAGACAGTCAGCCGGAAGGCTGTTGACTTTTAGTGCATGTCTCTAAGTCCAGAATTGTTTAAACTCTGCAGTTGGACCCTCTTAGTTTCAGGGAACATACCGCGAGACTTAGCAGTGAGTGTGTGAATGTGTGCACACGCCCCACAAGCCAAGGTTTTGAACTAGCTGTTTAATGTTAATGGTTTTATCTGCTTCCAAATTAGCAACGGACTAGTTACTAGAGTATTTATAATCTAATTCGTTGTGTTTCCTCAAAATAACTTTTTAGTTTACCAATGCTATTGTTAGAGCTCAATATCTAGAGTAATTAAGCACTTGATAGTTTTTCATGTAAAATATTTATTTTAATGTTTCATGATATGATATTGTTTCCTTGCCCCATTTGCCTAAATCAGTAGCAAGGAGAAATTCCAAGGTAAATATAATTAACAAGCTTATTCGCAAACCTGAATCTTAGAAGACACCTGTTCTAAGTCATCTTGGTTCTTTCTTTGACCCTTAGTTTCGTGTGGGACAAGATATTAATCATTTTGTCCTTGAATATGTCCATGTCTAAAGTTGGAACAGGACCGCCAAGAAATTATTTAGGATTGTTATGCACATACATCTGGTTACATGTGAAATCTTTGAAAGAAAGGTAAAGTATATCCAAGACATTAGTAGAGTTTTTGTTAACATTATTGAAAGTTAAAAGGATCCATAAAATGAATAAGGTCAACATTCATTAAGTCAACAACTACTTACCTTGGTACCCAGAGAGCACTGAATTGCAAATCAAGAATCCTGGATGCTGGCTTTGTCACTTTCATTGTCCCCCTCTCCTTGCTGGGTCTCAGTTTCCTTAGCTACCAAATGAGTTGATGAGGCGAGCTCAACAACACGGTCTTTCCTGGGCTTTATTCACTTTGTTCAGTTTTGTGGATCCGCACTGGTCACTGTAAGGCAGCATTTTCAAAGTGTTGTTCCTTGACTAGCAGCATGGGTAACTTGTTAGAAATGCAGACTCACAGGCTTCACCCCACACCTACTTCATCAGAACATCAGAGGGGCACCCACAGTCTGTGTTTGTACAAGGCCCACGTGATTTTGATCTGTGCTAAAGTTTGAGGACCTCTGTTAAAAGTAAAAGAAATAAAATACAGTTCTTATTCTTAAGAAACTTATAACTTAGCACTTTTCAAATCTTTAGTTGATTGCCAATTTCTAGATTTGTGAATATGTAATCTGATATGCATTATGTATAATCACATTATATTATGTTATATTAAATTATTTTATTATATAATATAATTTATAACATATTATGTATAATTACTTATTGTGATATACATAAAATAAATTATGGGCATGTTAAATTGCCAGGACTGAAACATTATGGGGTAGTATCTATGAAGCCAATTGAGAGATTTTCCCATGAAATGCATTGACTAAGGCATGAAGAATCTATATTAGATCATGCTTGAATAATGGTGTTGACTACCAAAATGCATGTTTCATTTCATATGTGTGCTTAGTAAATACATCTTGTTTTTACTTTAGCACAGATATTCTTGTTCTAAAAAGTAAAACAAATATTCTGAAATTATGCCTAGGATTTTAATTTTAAAATTGACATTATGTTTATGTATGAGCACCAGGCACATAAGTATGGCATTCACATCTTCTCTGTATAATTTTTCTATTACTTTCATTCTAAAATTCATGTGCAATTTCAAAATAAAACACTTTGCAGTTGTATTTTCAGAATGCAAATCTCGTTTTCAAATGCCCTGAACTTTTGACACATAATTTAATTGCAGTTAACATTTTGTGGGCACATAATTTCAAATATGGCTGAAATGCATTGGAGGGTGGGGGGATCGAGGCTGTATATTTTCCCCTAGTAGAAGTCAAAGGGACATCTATTTTAGTTCTGAGAGATAAAAAACTGAGCTGTAAAGCTATCCTATATAATAAAAGCCTAATATGCAAATCGACCGAACAGCAAAATGATCAGTGGAATGACTGGTCACTATAAAGCACACTGATCACCATGGGACAGATGCTCAATGCAGGAGCTGTCCGCAGCCTGCAGGCCCCAGGCCAGCCAAGGCAGGTGCCAACAGGGGCCCCCTGATCTCCCCGCCAGTAGCCCCGCAGAGGGAGGTGATCAGCATCGGCGACGCGGGGTGGGGCTGGCTGGGGAGCGGGTGGTGGCAGGAGGTGGGGCCAGCTGGCGAGCGGGCCAGCACCACCCCCCCCCCTCAATTGCCCCACCAGTCGCCTCCAAGGCAGGTGCCAGCAAGGGCCCCCCCCTATCGCCCTGCAGGTTGCCCCACAGATCGGCCCTGATCGCTGGCCAGGCCTAGGGACCCTACCTATAAAAGAATTTCATGCACTGGGCCTCTAGTTTGTAATATTGTTTTATAGCTATGATCAACTAAGAGAAAGCAATGAGAATTTGGGCAGTGTTTAAGTGGTAAGTGTATTTGGAGATGTATAACCTAAGGATACTACATAATGAACACGATTTCCTGTATGGAATCAGTGACTTATACCAACTGTGAGATATGAAATGATAGTCTGGTGCCAACACCATGATCACCCTGGAGAGAGAGGCCCCGCCTGGTGCTCACCCTTGCACGCTGCCTGCGAGCACTGGCAGTTGTTAGCACTGGTGCTAACTAAATGTAAACACCTTTACTTTCCAGCTGCTGCTAATTGGTTTGGGAATATTTATGTAAGTGTTGATTTTAAAGCTAAAAATAGTGCAGGGATGTTTGAATCCAACTCATTCGAGCTGTCAGAACTGCTCCCGTGATCCTGCAAGTGTTGCTAAAAATGTTCACTTTTTAAAAAATTGTAGTAATTAAACTTGTCTCTTGTGAGAGCCATAGATGATATGTTCCCCATTTTGATAAAAGAGGGAAAGGACAAGGTTCTTAAAGGTCTCTGCCCTGGCTGGCAAGACACGACCTTCTGCTGAACTTGATCAGAAAGCAAAGGCTTGTTATGTGGCTAAGACCAAACACATCTGGAAATAACCGTGTGCCCTTATGTGCTGTGCAGCTGATCACATCACTCCATTTTAAGTTAACAGTAAAAATAAAAATTGTAATAATCTTATGAATAAAATTAAGTAAAGAGCTTCCCAAACCATTGTATTTTCTAGAAGTGAGTGTGATGATTTGAAATCACATATGTCTCAAGTCTACAGTTAAAGAACAATAGTGGCCATTCAGCACCAATTGTTTATAACTCTAGTTCTTCAGAATCAGATATTTTTCCCTTTATTTCCAAATTTAAAAGTCATGGTTTTACAGATTTTTCAGTTATTTAAATAAGTTATGAGGGAAAAAAATCATTTTTTTTGTTTTTAGATATTTGTTGTTTTGTGACTCTTTATTTTACCATGTAATTAATTTATTGAGGAGAAATGCTAAGTGCTCTTAAATTATTGCTTGTCACACATTTTGTAATGTTGGGAAAAGTGACTTTATGAACTCTGTACAGAAATAAACTGCCTTGGCCTATAGTTCTTGAAGCACTGAATTGCCACAGTATTGTTGACGTAAATTTGAAATTGGCTTTGTGTCCTTCTAGGATGCCCTACGCATTTGACTGCCTGCCTCATCTCTGAAAAATATCAAAGATTTCTGTTACTGCAGTATAAAGAAATGATTTTGGCAAGTACAAGCACTGCCTGTTAGTAGAGATGACAACCTATAGTTATTGCCCTTTTTGATAGCTGTGGCAAAGCAAAGCGTTTTTGATGCTACTTAACTCTTGCCCTGGCCTGGTGGCTCAGTTGCTTGAGCATCATCCCATGCATCAAAAGGTTTTGTGTTTGATCCCTGATTGGGGCACATATGGGAGGCAATCAGTCAATGCTTCTCTCACATCAATGTTTCTCTCTCTTCCTTTCTCCCTCCTTCCCTCTCTTTCTAAAAAATCAATAAAAACATATCCTCCAGTGAGGATTAAATTTAAAAAATAAATTAAATAGTTCAACTCTTGTCTTAGACATGTAAGTCTCTGTGTGGGTTCTTTTTTAAGTCTGTAGTCATTGACATGATTGCTCTAAAACTGTAGTTAGTTCAGAATTGCCCTTGAGCAGATTATTACATTGCAATTGGCCCAATATTGCTTTCAAATTCTAATTGACATTTCCATATAATTGGAGCATTAAGTATGTTGTTGACATAAATAGAATCTTTACTTACCATCTAACTAGAACTAGAAAAAAGTCTTTTAACCTTGCAGAATGTTGATTTGAACTAGAAAGTATGTTATTTTCTTAATGTTGGCAAGGGATCAACATGAAAGTTCTATGTGGAGTAGGGAGCAAAAGGCAAAACTAGATAGTTAAGACTTTAGAGCAAATCCCCCAACATTTTTCTTTGCCATTGTGGGGATATACACCTATGTACACAAAGCCAAAAATAATATTTACTTCATCTAACTGCCACTATGATCTATTCATGGTATTGTTAAGATGGTAAAACTCTCTAAATCCATCTATAGATTCAGTGCTATCCTTATAAAAAAAAAAAAAAAACCAGCTGGCTTTTTTACAAAAATTGATGTCCTGATTCTAAAATACATTTGGAAATGCAAGGGACCCAGAATAGCCAAAACAAACTTGAAAAAGAACAAATTAGGAGAACTTAAACTTCCTGGTTTCAAAACTTTGTTCACAACTACAATGACCAAGACTGTATAGTACTGGTAAAAGGCTCCCATAGAGATCAACAAATAAGAATTTAGAGTCCAGAAATAAACCCTTACATTTTTGGTCAATTGAATTTTGATAAAGGTGTCAATACAATTCAGTTGGGGGTAAAATAGTCTTTTCAACAAATGGGGCAGGCACGACTAGATATTCATATGCCAATTATAAAGTTGGATCCCTATCGCATACCATATATAGAAGTTAATTCAAAATGGTAATTAATCTGAAAGTAACAGCTAAAACCATAAAATCCTTAGAAGAAAATATGAGTAAATCTTTGTGACTTTATATTAGGTAATATTTCTTAAATACAACACCAAAAACACAAGGAACAAAAGAAAAAATAGATAAGTTGAATTTCATTAAAATTCAAAACTTAAAGAAAGTGAAAAGACAGCCCACAGAATGGGAGAAATATCTGCAATTTATATGTAGGATAAGGAATTTGTATAAGAGTATTAAAGAACTCTTACAACTCGATAATAAAAATTCATGTAATTAGACATTTCTCTAAAAAAGATATATAAAATGTTCAATAATCACATGAAAGGATATTCAGCATCATTAGTCATTAGAAAAATGCAAATAAAAAATCACTTCACACTAAAAAGGATGGCTAAAGTAATTTTTTTTAAAAAAAGGAAAATAAGTGTTAGCAAGGACACAGAGAAATTGGAATCTTCATTCATTGCTTATGGGAATGTAAAATTGTACAGGTACTTTAGAAATAGTATAGCAGTTTCTCAAAATGTTAAACATAGAGTTATCATATGACCCAACAGTTTCACTCCTAGGTATATTCCCAAGAGAATTGAAAACATATGTCTACACAAGAAATCCTTTTTCTTAACATTATTTCATAACTGACTATTATTTCAAATGTTCACAGCAACATTGTTCATACTCAGCAAAAGTGCAAACAAATGCCCATCAACTTGAATGGGTAAACAAAATGTGGTATGTCTATGCAATGAAATACCATTTGGCCATAAAATTGAAGGAAATACTGATACATGCTTCAACATGGAAGAGTCTTGAGAACATTACAAAAATATTGAAGCCACATTCCTCATGATTCTGTTTATGTGAAATGTTCATAATAGGCAAATCCTTAGAGACAAAAAGATTGATTTCCAGGTGCTGTGGGAAGGCGGGTTTGAGAGAGCAGGGAGCATGGGGAATGAGGGCTAAGAGGTATGGGGTTTCTTTTAGGGACTTTGAAATTGTTCTAAAATTAGTGCTGATGGTTGCAAAACTCTGTGAAAAAGCTAAAATGACCGTATTTTGCTTTTTTTTTTTTAAAGAAAGACTTTAATGTGATGTGGATTATATCCTAACTAGAGGCCTGATACACGGAATTCTTGTATAGGGGGCTCGGCTCTCGCAGCCCTGGCTGCCTCGGCTGGCCCCACAACCCAGCTTTGTCCAGAATGTCATCCAGACGGTCGTTCTAATTAGCATATTAGCTCTTTATTATATAACATGAAGCTTTTATAAGAAAAAAATTGTAGGTCTTAAAGCCCAGTCAAGCTTTTGGAGGATTGCTCCCGAGGCCTGCTGACACCTTGCCTGTCACCTCTGAGGGGTTCAGGCCCAAAACTGCCCAGACCAGCGGCTTCTATGTCTTTGTCTCTCAGAACAGGGGAGATAATGCTTATGTTTTTAATCCATTACATTTTGGGATATTTATTAAACAGCATTTCAAAACGAACACACTAGCCCTCGGCTCATTTATCCATTAACATTTCTTCAACGAAGACTGTTACGTGCATGATATGCAGAGGACTAGATGAAGGCTCACCCCTCATGGAGCTCCCTCTTGTGAGAAAGAGGCAGCTAAGAAAGTGAATGACTTTGACATAGATGCTGTCACCAGATGTTCTGACATGTGTGATAGTCAGAAATGCAAATATCTTGTTAAATTGCCTTCTGAAGTATTTTTGTAACCTCCCCAACCCTCTCTCTTTTCTATGTAAGCATATATCTAGTCCTTCATATTTATATGCAGGTTCGAAAGCTTTCAAAGACATTTATCTTTGAGATTTGAAAGAACTAAAAAGTGTTCTTTCTTTAGTCTTATGGATTTTTCTTCCTTTATCTCTGTGAGGAGGACAAAACAAATATTTTTTTAAAAATCTATGTAGACCAAGTCCTTCACAAAACTATCAGTCCCTAAATGAAACGTTGCTACTCAGTCTAAAAGTGAAATACATTTGTGTTTTGTTTCGTTTGTTTGTTTGTTTGTTTGTTTGTTTTCACTCGATGCACTATGACAAAATGCCTCAGTTGTAGCTGTGTCTTGTTTTCTTCAAGATATTAACCTAATTCTGTTGTGGCCAACTTTTAACTGTTGTCCTTTGTTGTTTTTTGAAATGGTGCATTCAGATCCAGGAGTGCTCTGTTTACAGGAGGCATTGCTGATAGGGGGTCATCTCCACGTGGTTTGTTGTTTCATTGAAGTCTGAGTCCATGACTAAAGCTATTTATTTGTGACCCTGCTTCTGAGGAGTGGTGTATCTGCAGAATTACTCTATTAAAGTTCTGTTCCAAAGCCTAATGGAGAACTAATGTCTTACATAAGTGAGAATCTATATCAGGCGTGTTTTCCAGAATCTATCCTCTCCTCTATGTGACATCAACTCACCTTTGCCACTGTCCTGGGGTAAAGGGACTCTCTGACACCCTTACCTCTCAGTAGCAAAGAGTGTTTACCATTTTAGAAGTTAAATGGTTCCTTTTGGTTTCTGTGATGATCATCTTTAGAATCAAAGTTTCATAACAAAGGAAGAACTCCAGATTTCTTTTTTTTGCAATATTCCTATTATACTTTTGACAGAAGTGACCTTGCCAGGCAACATTTTCCCCCATGATTTTTGCTTTCTTTATATTTTAGTGTCACTGGGGAGGGAGGTGCGAGCAAGTACAGTACATTAAAGCTAATACATCACCACCTGTCAATGACTCCTTCCCCTTGGTACCCCTTTACCTTGCTGATTGAAAACATTCAGTCCCCAAAGCTTATAGTTGAGTAGGAGGAAGCTAAATGATGTATTCCTAAGCTCTTAACATATTGCCTTGTGTAAATGGCCCATTTGAGTATTTCAGAAATCAAATGGGAGAGAAAAGAACATTGAATGCCCTGAAAAGATTAACACCTGTTTCCAGTCTTCAGAAAAACTGGAGCATGCTGTATATAACCATTTACTCTCTCATGTTGAGACATTTTATTCAAATTTTCAATTCTATATGCAAAGCATCCACATGTTTATGGGTTTGCTTCTCTACAGGATTCCACACAAAACTTAGAAGATGGGGAAGTTATGAATGGTGTGCAGACAGAACTACTGACATCGCCGAAAATTAAGGAAGCACTGAGGTATTCTCTTCATGTGAATGGAATATTTTCTTTCAATTCTATGTTTGTTTCTTTATTAGTTTATAGATGTTTTATTTTTTAGGAAAGATAAAGATGATTAGAATAGTGGAATGAAACCTATCACAATTCTAAAATTACTTACTTACTCTGTTCTTTCATTTTCTCTATATGATATGAGAACTTCCGTACAAACATATACAAATGATCCTCTATCCTTCCAACTCTTCTGCAACCTGGATATCATAATTGCATTTGCTTTCTCTTGGAACAACAGTTTAAAGTACACCTTTCAGAGTTCAGTTTGGTTGAGTGTTTTACTTTGATGTTAACTCATTGAATATTGCTTTGCATTGTGTTTTAACTATTTTGCAATATTTTATTCGATGTATATAAAATGAATCCAGCCAGTCAACCAAGATTTTTCATAGTTTTAATGTAACATTATATGAAACTAGTTGCTCTTACATTTACCAATACTTCTTTTCTTGGCACTGATTTCCAGTTCTGCCCTAGCTACTACCTGGGTTCAATTCCCAGCCCCGCAGCTTAATGTTCTAATTGCTTAGGCAAGTCACTCATCTCTCATTGCCTTCATTCCTGGGCTGTAAAATAAATAATATTAAATCCATCAAGGGATTGGTATGAAGACTAAATGAATTAATATATGTAAAGCACTTTAAACAGTGCCTGGGTCAGAGTAAGCCCTGTGAGTATTTGCTACTGTTGCTACCACTATAATGTAATTATCATTGTCTATATTACTATTATCATTACTACCATCATGATTAATATCATTTTTTAAGTTGCTTTAAATTTTGCATAAGGAAAGGAATTCCATATTTAATAGATGCTTGGCTTTAGCACTAGAAGGTGATGCTTCTGAAGTTGATGGTCACTCACTCATTCATTTAGCCAACAGATTCCTTTAATCCAGTCCAGTTACTAATCAGTGCCAAGCATTTTACATGGCATTGGCTTTTAAAATATATGTGATCATCCTTTATTATTCTGCCTTACTGTGTGGATTTTCCTCAAGCTTATAATTGATAGCCATGTGACATCGTTACTGTTCATATAGGTTGTTTCTTTGACTAATGAGCTGCACAATAATAAAAATTTGGTACCGAAAATCTCCAGGGCCATGTCTTTTTAGAAGCTTGATAAGATTGTTTTTGGAGGTAGGCATAATGAGTGTAATACTCTTAATTCTGTTTGACTTTAATTTCACTTTTTGTAATGTTTGCTTTTTGAAGTTTGCTAACATCTTGGCTAAACGTTATGTGGATAGCTTTCATAGAGCAAACAATTGTGCGGTTTACGGCTGCAGGAACAAATTAGCTAAGCTTTTGCTAGGTATGAGAAATTGAGACAAATGGAGTTTAGGAATTTTAAAAAAGAATATTCTTTACCTAAAAATATATCAATACAAGCTTTCACATGAGTTATATCATTACCTCTAGTAGGCTAAGGAATTACAAAATTTAGAACAATTAACTTCTAGAGACCTAATCTGCATCCATCACTCCTTTCCCCAAATCTTTTGACTTCAGTGTTACCTGTTTTTGTGCACCTTCTCAGGTGCGAAGGATCTTAACAACATGGAATGTATAGCTAGCAGGGGAAACTTGGAGGTAGCGGTTCTAGGAAAAGACACTGGTTCTAGCTGGTATGGGATGATGAAGAAGCAGCTGAAGAGAAATTATGAAGCCATTTAAAGCTGAGTTATCTGGTCAGCATTCTCCAATACAGGTCTTAGAACAAAATAGCATATTTGTTAACTGGATGACTGAATGGATAAAATTCATTGCTCCATAAATCATAAACATAACTATTAACTGCTTTCCTATTATTAATACAAACATCTTTATTTACGGGAAAAAATGACACTTAGAAGGTGGTCTACAAATAGTCTTACAATATCTATCTCTGCTGAAGCACCATTCAATTTATTTTGATCTTAAGAAGACAATGAAGCAAGAGGTGTTTAGTGGGTGATTTTTCTTATATATAAAATTCCACTTTAGCTTCTCTTTAAAGAGCAAGTGGTGGATGCCAGAGACCTTCACCTCATTCCTAATTTCTACCTTATTCCTGACCTGACCTTATTCCTTGACACTCTCCCACACTTGCCTCCTCCAAACTTGCCTCTTTTCCAGTTTAAAACTGCCCTCACCTTTTATCCCCCTCTTCTCCTTTGCCTCTAATATCCACTCATTTGGCAAATTATTGGCAGAGCCCATCTGAGAATATCTTGAGCCTTTCCCCATGTTCTTGTGCTATTTTCCTATAATCAATGCTCAAGCATTATTACCTGTCAGATAGATTCTTGCAAAATTTACTAATTCCTGTCTCCAGTACCAATCTCTCCCATGTCTTTCCGTTTTCTAATTGATCACACATACCACTACCACTTATATATAACTAACCACAGCATTTATCACAGTTCTTCTTTGTTCTAAAACCTTTAGCAACTCCATTTTCTACAACATTAAGTGTTAATTTTTCAGCATAGAATTTGACATGTCATTCTGAGATTTGATCTCAAACTAATGGTTCAACCTTATCTCCTACCCACCACAATCAGTCAGTCAATCTGTCTTTCTCTTTCCCTCTCTCCTTCTCTTTTCCTCACTCTCTCTATCTTCCCTTCCTTCCTCCCCTCTGACCCCCAATTTGTGTGCCCATATCATACTGGTTCACAATCTCAGTACAGAATGCTTTTATTGTATGCATGCCCTGTCTACCCCCTTGCTAACTCTTTGGATTAAAGATATATTTGCCCTTCTCAGTTCCATCTCAAATGCAACCTCCTCCCAGAAGATTTTCCTGTTTCCAGTTTCCCTTTCTGATCCTGTATCCTCTTCCTCTGAATCTCACGAGAAAGTGCCCCCGATTTGAAAAACGTCATAGTGGTTTAAAACCACTGATCTGGAATGCAGTAAATTCCAATTTGAGTCCTGACTACCTTGTATGACTGGTATGATGTGATACCAGTTGACTGGTTGGACAAGTGATTTAGCCTCTCTAAGGATCAGTTTACTTAGCTATAAAATGGAAGTGATGTAAGCATTTATACATTTGATAGGAGTACATGTTATAATACCAAGAATGCAACTAGCACAGGCATCCCAAGTTAGAGCTTGTTTACTTTCACTGAAGACATACTACTGTCACTACTGCTTCTGTTTTCTTGCTTTGTATTCTTTTTTTGCCTTTCTTAACCTGCCTCCTAGATTTTGAACTCCTCAGGCTCTTTGGTTTTTCCTGGCAGAACTTCCCCATTGGAACTACTCACTATTTGTTGAATTCAAGTGAATTAAGTGAATTCCATTACCATCAACAGCAAATTCCTTGTTAGATGTTTACTCAGTATATTTGCATTAACAGAACATTTACATCAGGTGGGCTCCAGTCTCATATGCAGGCTGTTCTAGGATGTCTATCTCTGAAGTCCATCACTCACTCCCTTGTATATGATAGACTGGGCATCAGTCCCTAAAGGCCACCAACTGCTGCCTTCTATCCGCCTATCACAGCCTCTGTCTTCTCCCTCATTGTCAGCAGTCTAATCATGAAGAAAGGTTCCTCAGCCCTAGAGTATTTGAAGATTTATTTAACAAGTCTTACAAAGGAAATAAGTTGAGAAAAGTTGTAAAGCTTGAAATAGGTTATTCCTTTTTAATCCACAAGCTTACTTGTTCCCTCAGAACGTTCTAATAATCATACTAATAGCTGATAGTTATTGGTCCCCTTGTATATACCAGCTACTGATATATGATGTTTATGTTAGCTCCTCTATTTTTTCCTTTAAAACCAACAACTCTACTAGAGATTTATCTTAATTTCCCATTGTACAAATAAGGAAACATGCTTTTGGTCTTAGTTTAAATGATTTACTCAGACACCCGACTTAACATCACCACTAGGATATACTTCCTGTCTAATTTCACAAGTGAATCATGATTTCCTTCTGAACCAAAGTGTCTCCCCACCCCTCCCCCCAGTCCAGTCTCTTCCCTACTCTAAAAGAGTGGCCTAACTGAGTCAGATCATTGTAATGTTAAAAATGCTGTCTATTTGCCTGGAGTGAAGAAATTAGACCTACAGACTCCTGCAGCTCCTGTTGTATCTTCTCCCTCAAGCTGTACTCCTCTCTTCACGGTGGAACCAAAGGCAACACTTTCCATCTAGTTCTTGCAGAGCAGCTCATTTATAATCCCTGATTCTGCATCTCCTCCCATCGTTTTGTCGTAAAGTCCTACAAAGGTAGCAGCTGGCTCCAGTGATTATTGAATCAGTTTTGTCAACTGGATCTTAGAATGTTTATCTTGTTAATACTATCGCACTTAATGCATTGTAACTTTCTGCTTCTGTTTAAGTATGTCATAGAAAGCTGTGTCAACTTAGCTATTTTTGACTGTAGTGAAATCTTTCGACTTTTGTTTAACTGAAGTGTTTTCCTTTACCCCACAGTTCATTCTTTGTCTATTTTCACAAGTAGCATGCAATCCTGTTTTCCTTTTACTGCTAGAATATTCCTTTCACCTTATTTTCTACATTTTCCACTCTTAGCACCCCCCCATCTATATATATAAAAGCCTAAGCAACCGAATGGCTGAACAACCGGTCGACTGATCACTATGACGTGCACTGACCACCAGGGGGTACAAGCTCAATGCAGGATCTGCCCCCTGGTGGTCAGTGTGCTCCCACAGCAGCAGTGCCTCTCAGCTGACTGAACAGGTGCCAGACGCAGGGCTCACAGCTGGCCACCACAGCCCAGAGACCACAGCGGAATAGCAGTGAGCCTACCGAGAGGCAGTGGCATGCGCAGTGGGGCTTGGATGAGCAGGAGCAGCAGCATTGTTGGACTGCCGGTTTCGGCCCGATCCCCGCAGGCTATGCCAAGGGACCCCACTGGTGCATTTGTGCACCGGGCCTCTAGTACATAAATAAATGTGTGCATATCCTGCTCACTGGTCCCTGTACTCTATTCTGTAATTTACCTAAACAGACAGCATTGATAGCATATTTTCACTCTGAGGTACTGTGTCCAGCCCTACTTGCTATGTTTATCTTCCACGAATGGTGTATAGAGAGATTTCTATGGAACCCTATCAAATTTACATAATATTGAGGTTTGTTTTTTAAAAATAAATAAAAATGTATGTACTAGTCTCTGAGGCCCCCTTTTTGAAAATGTATTTCTTTCTATCTTGAAATGAATAACAGATAACAATTTATAAAGAGCATGGTGGGCCATGGTATGCATAAAACTTACAATGCTTGTCTATATTAACTAGATCAAATTCTCTGTAAGTGCCTGCATATTACAGTCAACAGAATTTAAAGTCTTGTTTTTTTCTAATATAAAAATATTTTAATGGTAGTAATTTAACAGTTGTCAAATATCCTTCAAGCCAAAAATTGTGCTGTCCTGTATAAAGATAACATAAAAGTTCATTCTGAAATGTTGAAAAATAAAATCTTATAAAGTAGAAGTGAACCTTAAAAAATGCATTCCCCCCCAAAATTTTAGTATTTGAAATAAGATTGATTACTTTAACAGATTATAAGATTTACTTTATTAAGTGAATGTAAAAATACAGGACTGATAATTACTAAAGAGCAGACATCAGTATGAAACATAGAACTTAAGTTTACACAGGGGTTTTGAGGGAGGTAGAGAAATATTTGCAAAAGAGAAAAAATGAGAATCCATAAAGGCATTCTAAAACTTCTTAAGCTGAAATCTTGAAGTCTATACTAGACTAAACACTTGCATTCCAAAAACCTTTATATAATACATACAAGTGCCATCTATCAGCATGTGGGTACTTAATACATTTATTAGGAAAGATAAGTGTTATGCTCTAAGTGCAAAAGTATAAAAGTACATCGTAAAGGTTGAGATAATAAAGTTTCAATGGTTAAATGAGATTTTAGTCTCTGTTTTTAAATGTCTTTAAAACAATAACGTAACCTTAGAATGTGAATGTTTTGGTTTAGTCTTCCTCAAATACCTCCAAATGCACTATATACCAGTTATTATATAAAGATGATTGCCTTGTGGTCCATTAAAAGCTATATAACATTCTCTGCCCACCAAACAATTTCTATTCATGACTTATAATGCATCCCTTTGCCTCGTATTTTATATACATATATTCATATAATGTCCATATTCTCACATAGAGGGTACAGAGCAGAATCTATTTTATCCCATGATATTATCACTCTAAGATTTGTTTTGTTTCTAACTTTCATTCCAAGCGTCTGCTATAACCTGCTTGACTGAACAAGTTTTAAATATGTCAGCAATATCTGAGCAAAACTCATTTGAAATTTATTATCAGATTTGAAATTCCATCATATTCCACAAATGTTGGAAACTGACATGCTCTTTTTTTTTTTTTTGCCGTTCTTAATGATAATAGGTTTGCAATGAAAACACATTAAAAAATAAGCCTAATCCTCTGATGAGAATATATTTAATGTATTTATTTTAGATTGCTGATAATTTAGAGAATATTTCATGCAGAGAGTTCATCAGGCATTTGCTGTCTTAATGTTGTTCTCAACTTTCCAGCAAGGAGCCAAATTTCACCATTTTCAATTTGGAGCAGGAATGCATTTGTAAGCAGCTGTAGCTCTTAATTTGACATCTAGTTTCAGGTCATTTTCATGTAAATAGAAAACAATAGAAGCCTGCTTACAATTTCCATAACTGGGATGTTTGCTTCAACTTTATCATTTTTCCTCTGGCAATTTTATTTTCTCTCTCTGGGATTAAAAGAGCCAATAATTGTTCACGGTTATTATTTCCCATCTATATAAAAACGTGTTAGTTCCACATTTTATTACTCAAAAGCTCCCAGGGTCTTCTATATTTCAGTCATACACACTATCCGTTAATGTTTCTAGCTCCTCCTCTCCTTAATCTGGAGTAGGTTAGGCAGGTCAGGCTTTCTATTTCTTTCTGTAATACATTTTCTCCAGGCTTTATCATTTTTTTCTGCCTCTAAAAAACGTACAAAGGTGAAAATTTGGAATTGTTCCATTGAATACAACTGATGCCTTATTAAAAGGCAACTTTAAATTTTGATTTATAATGCTTTGGACATGCCCATATATATATTACCAACCGTGGCTTCACAGTTGTAAAATCTAATTCTTTGCTTTTTCTATTAAATACATATTTTATTTCATTTTTCCTCTGTTTGGGGGGAAATCATACTTTATGATTACGCAAAGCTGTGCTTAGTTCTATGTATTTTATCATCTATACAGTAATCTTCAAGTGTGTCTCAATGGGGAAAAATTTTATTTTTTGTACATCCTTTTAAATATGTTGATTTATGTAGATTAAGTAGGAAGTTATTTTTGCAGGTAGTCATTTCCATTTGTTCCTCTTCTAGGAGAAAAAATAAGAAATCAGAAACTCTTTGAAGCATTTTATTTCCCGAATCTTCTGAACATTATCAGTAAATCATGCACTCCTTTGATTTTATCTGTGCTGTTAAGTTTATAGAAGTTGATATAATCCTAAAATCATTTTGTTAATGTGCTTCATCTGTATTTTTTTAGCAGAGACTCATCTGTGTTCTTTTTTCCTGCCCCAGTGATCTGACCAGAACAGTGGAGATTTCTGCTGAAGGAGGCCCCCTGGGAATACATGTAGTGCCCTTCTTCTCTTCTCTGAGTGGAAGGTAAGATGCTCTTCTTCTATCAGAAGTTCATGCTAATGAAAACCTTGACCAGAGCTCATTTGCCCAAACATTTCTCAGAAGAGGATTAAGTGTGTATCTTTGTTATTCAGATGGACACCTCAAGATAATACTTCTGTTGGCCACTTATGTGTTAGAAAGAAAATGAAATCATTTATTTCTAAGATGCAATGGAAAAGAAAAAAAATCAATCACAGTTCCTGAATTTATAATTAATTATGAAGTACTCTCTTTATGTATTCTTATCGGTAATATGTAGTAAACAAAATCCTTCTAAAAGATTTTAATATATTGTTAGATTAATATTGCAACTGAATTTTTTCATGTTCTAAAATACACTTCAACAGGTGAATATAGTAATTCTAAACTGATATTTTTCTGATATTCCTCAGGAATATGGATTTTAGGATAATAAATAGTATAACATATGTAATCAGATCAAAAGCTGTGCATGTTCTGTTGATATTAGCTATAGTAGCAAAATGCCATCATGCTATTTACTTTTAAAAAAATAAAATATGATCATTTACAAATAATTTACCATATCCTTTAAAAATTTCACACTGGCGAATGTTAATTTAGATTGTATCAGCATTTCTTGAAATGAATGTCTACCCAACTGGATACTGATGGAAATTAAATGTGTACCCGAGAGCTAATATTAATACTGTTATAACAACCATACAAAGCTAGTATTAGATATTATGTCACTTTTCAACAAGATACTGCCTTTAGATTTATATTGACAAGGACTCTCAAAAACTTAAAAGAAAATCAGTATTTCATATGACATGATTTTAAGTAGTTTGCTATATTTGTTTTCTTAAACTAAATGCATCATCAAGAAGGCAGAACACTTTATTTCAGCTCAGGAGACCAAAGAGGAGAAAAGTCAGTTGATTTCCTCAAGGTCGCACAAAATCCAGATCTCCGGACTTGCTCTCACTCCATTGCTCTATCTAAAATAGAGCTTTTCCCAAAGGTTATATAGTATTAATTTACTGGTTCTGAATATTTATTCAATTCAGGCTGCCATATAGCAAGAAGAGCAGGTTTAGGCATGATATTTTGGTTGGCATCGTTTTCAGCAGGTAGCCATCTGCTACCTGTAATTGCAAAGTCATCACCTTTTTTTCTGCAAATAACAGCTGATGCCAAGCTGTTGCCGGGGATGGATGTTCCTGAAAAAGAAATGAACTGAAAAACCGGTGGCTCTTATTGTCTCATTTCCTGTATGTGTTAATAAGCGTGTTTATAAATGTTACGGGTGATGGCACAGGACAAGCGGAGGCTGTTTTTGATAGACAGGGAGTGTATTTACCCAGTTGTCCTGAGAAAGTCTAATGGCTTTTGGCAGAAGTGCAGGGGTAGAGCTTTGTGAAATACCAGAGGGGTTACAGTACAGGCCCTTTAGCTTAATGAAGTTGGACTGAAACACACGATCACCCCAATGTCCAAAACGTGAGGGAATCTACAACGTGACAATCATCACACTTCATTTTCAATGGTTTGGAAAACAGGTTGACCCTCTGGACCAGCAATCACCTTCTCTCACTTCCAGTGAGGAAAATTGACTGGAATTTATTGATTTCCCCACTTCTCCGTCCTAGTTCTGACTTCTCTAGCATAAGCCTCTTAGAATAGTGGAAAGAGGGTTGGGCTTGGAGTCAGAACACTTGGATTCGAATTTCGGTGTTCTCTTTTTATAACTTTGAGCAAGTCCCCTCAATTTGCCTCTTGTGAATACCTATTTCACATCAAGGTTATGAGGATTAAATGACATTAAAAATGTGAAAGCTCCTTGTAAAACGCACACCATATGAATGTGTAAATGGTCAGTATTATTATTATTTTGGCTGAAACAGAAAAGCTTAGTTCAACAATGAACTTTTATAAGTTCATGGTCAACTGTTCAGTAACTTAGTGATATAGTTGTGTAACTTTTTTCTGCTATCCACTAGTATTATAGAAAGGAAATTTAATTTAAAAACATAAAAAAATAATATGGACGTGGAGACATGAGCCAATAAAAGTTAAGAAGTAATGAGTACAGGCTGAAAAAGCACACTTAACTCAACCCATGTGTCTAGATGCAACTGGGTATAGAGTGTGTCAGACAAGTGTCTGACTTCATAATGCCATATGGTTTCACTGTGTGAGAGGGGGTGAGGTGAGCTAAGGTCAGAGTGGTATACTTAGTTCTTAATTTCCTTCCATTTATTGGTTTGTGTCATTATTTTAAATTAGAATTTACATTTAATTATTTACTAGGACTACTGTAATTGGCTTTGCCTCCAATTTTTTTTTTTTTTTTTAGAAAAATACTGCCACACCTGTTGTTGAATTAGAAACCTAATCTAAGCTAGAACACCCTGAGTACAATATAGAGGCTGTTGTATTAGATAAAGCCTAAATGGATTCATTAGCTATCACAGCACAGGATGCTAAATGCTGCTTGTATGGAGAGCTATTGGCTTGCACAGTAAAAAACAAACAAATATATATATAAATATATATATATATATATATATACTGAGTTTTGGCAGATAAAAAAACAATGTAATTTTATTTTTTTAAATCAACATGGTTTTGTTTTATAAGTAAAGTCATTGAATCTCTTTGATTTTTAGTAAATAAAAATACTATAGCTCTTTTTCATAATGACAGCTAAATATGAGAGAGGAGATGGAAGGGATGGGTAAAGAGAGACAAAATGTGAGAAGAACTGATGTTTAGATCAAAATCCTAAGCTGGGAGAGTGGTGGAGGCCATGTGATACAGTGGGAAGAATGTAAGTCTGCCAGGGAGAGGGTGGGTTAGTGCCTAAATGATTCTCAGAAGACCAAGAAGCAATTGCTACCCCTCTGATTCTTCGGGCCTATAGATTTCAGCCTCCTTTATCACTCACTGCTCATTAATGCAAATTAACCTCTTTATCTCAGCTTATAACTCCTCGACCGCATTAATCATTATATCCTGAGAGTCTTGGTCTCAGATGAGACAGCTAATGCAGCCCACCAGTTTGGGGCAAAGTGGATTATCAGGGATTCTTTTCTGAGTCTCTCATACTCTGCATGAAATCAAACTGGAGGAACCCATTCCTTCCAAGGAACAGAAAAGCAGGAATGGTTTGCCAGGGACCAAACTCATAAAAATCAGTCAGTTTTACATTTTACCAAAATTGCCTCTGACACATGGCTTTTAGAGTTGGGCTTATACTGTCAATAAATTTTTCATGGAGAGTTAGGTTATTTAGATCAGCAAGGGTCACATAGCATGCTCCAGCTGTAAAATGCCAGCTAAATTGCAACCAAGTGGCCTGAAAGAATTAATTCATCTCCCAAAATGTGAAATTAAATCCTACGGAGTAGCATTACATGACTGATGATGTACCGAATTAAATTAAAGGAAGACTTGAATGCTTGTTAAAAAAATATCACTTACATAAACTGGTTTAGAACCACATGTGAGTCTCCTAATGGATCATGTTATTGTGTGTCCACCATAACAAAACTCCTAAATGTGAAATCTCAGAGAGTTGTTGAATTTAGGAAAGAAACACTAGTTTGTTCTATTTCTTTACTTTTATATTTTTGCATGTCCAAGAGTTCAGCTTTTAATATTATGTTAGATTAAGGTAGGATTAGTGCCTTAAAAATATTCATTTGAATCTTAGATATTTTATCAAATAGCAACCTTGGCTCCTTTCCTCCTCCACACAGAATGAGGTTCAATTACTAACCTACTGGAACTAGGGAGTGAAGCGTAACACCTCACCACACACTGGGCCTGTGACCCGGGGCCTTCCCTGAATGGGTGGTATGACTGTTTGCAGTTCTCTCTCTTGCATCTGCATACTGTATCCATCCAATATGTTCGCAGTAGAGATCTGAGTGTCACTGCTGGGATTCTCCTGCTGCCATCTCGAGATGACATGCGCTCATTCAGCCAGCTGAGGCCCTGGCGGCAGAGCCTCCACTTTGTGGCTGTTCCAAACAGGAAGATGGGTTTTCTCCTCCACTTTTATTAGCAGCAGCCCTTTGTCCATGGCTGACCCTATTATTCACCCATAAAGTGTGCTCATATCTTATTTAGATTTGAGATGTAATGGAAAGGGGCTGTATATTAGCACACGAGGCCCCTGTAGAAGGAGATGACGAAGAAAAACAAGAGAACTAGGGAAGAGGAGATGGCAGTTTCTCCATACCCAGCAAATTCCTCGTGGAGAAGGTCTTTCTTTCTCACTCTGGGCTACAGCTAGGACCCTGACATGCCAACAAGGAGCAGGGAAATCCTCAAATGAGAAATATCTATAATAGACATGAATTTAATATCTTCTAGTTTTTTACATAGGTACTACTGATATGTAATGGATTTACACACACACACACACACACACACACACACACACACACACACACATACATATCTATATATATAAAAGCCCAGCGACCGGAACAGCAGAATGACCAGAATAACTGATGGCTATGACGCGCACTGTGGCAGCCAACCAGCCTGATCCGAGCCCTGATCACCCCTCCTCCCTGGCCATACCAGCCCCCAATCGGCCCCCAACACCCCGATCGGTGGTGGGGCCAGTTGGCCAACCACCAGCTGCCCCTCCCCCCTGCAGGCCCGGCCCGATGGGTCCCCATTGGGACGGGCCAGCTAGACCCCACCTGTGCATGAATTCGTGCACCAGGCCTCTAGTCTATATATATATATAAAAGCCTAAGTGACCGGTCGACTGCTCACTATGACACACACTGACCACCAGGGGACAGACGCTCAATGCAGGAGCTGCCTCCTGGTGGTCAGTGCATTCCCACAGTGAGAGCCCTGTTCAGCTGACCGGAATGAGCAGGAGCGGCTCCTCCCCAGCCACCTGCCACTTCGCGCACTACTACATTCCTCGGGGGATGTTGGATGCTGGTTTCAGCTGGATCCCTGCAGGCCATGACTAGGGACCCCACCGATGCACGAATCATATAAAATTAATTCTTATGTTTTTATTGTTGTAGTTCTTTCTCCTTTCCTTTCTTTTCCAGTTCCCTACCTTACTGACTTTAAGCCACAACCACAAAGCACCAGGAGCCTCCAGGTATCCTCTCTGAATCCAGATTGGTTGAAATTTCAGGCACCTCTTCCCAAAGCCCTGCCTTCCTCACACCACTGCCTTGCTCAGAAGCAGTGGGTGGGGGTGGGGGTGCCACTCCAACCTGATAAGTCCATTGGCAAGTATTCAAGGCCCCTCCACTGGCCGCCCCATCCAGTGTTAGCTCCCACACTGCTCCTCACACAAGGCCAGCTTACACAAACACACAGCATTTATCCTGCTTTCTTGTTGATTCTCTCTCTCCTATCCAAATTCTACTCATTCTTCTGGCCCAGTTTCATCCCACTTTCTCCCCACATCCTTCTGTGAAGGATCTAGGCTTATTGATAGTGTCCAGATTTTTAATTTCTGCTTTGCTCTAAGCATGTACTGACCAATTGCCCTGGCCCTACAACCTTGTCTCATATGCCTCCTTCCTGAACACATAGAAGACACTCAGCACATGTTTGACTCCATTAACAGATGAGACCAAACTTCCTTCTAAATGGAGCAATAAGATCTGTGCTTAAATGTTGACTTTTTAAGATGCAAATTATTGAAACATATAGTAAGACTGCAAAAACATTACAGTGAATAACTCATCCTCTCCTGTTACTAATCATCAAGTTACCCCCTTGGCACTAACTGCGTATTTTGGTCAGCTGTGATGCCCTCCTCCAAACCACCAGCCTTTCGTATCCTCATCTGCACTTAGCCACCGGAGCCCTTTCTAAGTTTCCTATAAGCACTAGAAATGGGATTGTAGATTCATGTACCCTGGGTAGGCATTTATGTCTATTTGTCTTGAAGGGATTTTTCTCTTTTGAGTGAGTTGTGTTTTTTGTCCTTTTTTTCACTTAGGATTTAAATAACAGTTACCTGAATATAAAGCATCTTTTTTTTTCACACAAATAAAAATTAGTATTTATTTCTGAATAGTTGGAAGTGGAGAAATAATGAGCATATTATTATTCAGTAGTTGCACTTCAACCTAAATTTTGCATTTAGGATTCTAGGACTCTTCATTCGCGGCATTGAAGAAAACAGCAGGTCCAAGCGGGAAGGACTGTTTCAGGAGAATGAGTGCATTGTAAAGATCAACCAGGTGGACCTCGCAGACAAAACCTTTGTTCAGTAAGCATTGTTTTTTCCATTGTTTTATTTATTGTATGATGCCTAGAATGTTTACAATTATTACTGAGCTCATTATGATCAAAATTCTAGGTAGAATTTCCATCAGTTCCCTTTGAATGACTCCAGACTACCCGTTTTTAATTGCAGCTTATGTTTCAGCATACTCAAAGGCCCCCGACAGCCCCAGGAATGAATGGTAAACTGTGGAATGGAGCAAGCCTTCCCAGCTGGTTGTCTTTCTGGGGCATCTATAGATGGGTTTGTTTTTCCTGGGATATGGGTCAGTTAAACTGGTATTTAATGACTCTTTTCACAGGCTGTTAGTTCAGCTTTTTAATTAACTTACTTGGTATCAGTAGTCTTCCTTCAACTAAATATCTGTGAGTGATGTCTGTGCAGACTCACTGAATAATAGAAACAAAGGGGGGAATTAAAATACTCTCCCCCAAGAAATCATTTCTCTGTGCATGAAAATGTGATGGGAATAGGTTTGTTGAGTAAAGATTTAGAAGATGTAGCAGCCTACATGTATTTTTTAAATGTATGTTGGCATTGCCTTGGGATTCTGGAGCAACAAGATAAGTGTGATGAATACTTCTTAGTAATCATCACCAACCTCTTGTTTCTGATCAAAATAACTCATAATATGTCTTCCCTGTGGCCATTAGTTCTCAGTATAGTCTGTGGAGGGAAGGGGCCAGTGGTTGTGGGTTTAGGGAGCATCAAGCACTGGTTGCTTTGGGAGAAAAGGAAACCTTAATTGTCTATTTCTGAAAATAATGAATAATAGATAAAATTATAGTCATTATTAATAATGATATTATTTTTATAAACCACTGTCTTTTACAAGGACTTGATAAGTATGTAAGGCAGACATTATCATCCCTATTTTTTAGAGGTGGAAATTGGGGCTCATAAAAATTCAGTATGGAGTTAGTTGAGAACAGAAACTGACTCCTGGTCAAGGAACTGGCCAGGAGACTGGGCTTGTCATATGCAGTCTTCTCCTTCCCCACTACCCACATGGGCAATTCAGCACTTCAGAAAGATGAGGGGGAGCAGATGGCAGTGGGAATTATGATTCATTATTATTTGGTGTGGCTGCTTGTAACAGAGGCCTGAAACAAAAGTAGCTCATGCAAGATTAACATTCATTTTTTCTAAGGAAAAAAAGTATGGAGGTGGCAGTCCAGCGTTGATGTGGTGGGTCCACCATCATCAGTGTAGCAGGCGTCTTCCCTCTTTCTGCTTCACCATTCTTCTTGTGTGGCTGCCACTTTTAAGCTGTGTCAGGCCCACAGGATGGCTGCTGGAGTTCCCTCCCTCACTTCTGAGTTTCAAAAAATAGGAAAGAGAAATGGGAGAACTAAAAAGTCTCTGCCTCACAGATAATCCAGCTTTTCTCTACCCCTTCACTTGTGTCTCATTGGCAAGAAAAGCTGGGAAAGGGAGTAATTTTACCTCGTCATAAGGCATAAGGAAGAAGAAGAAAAAGTAGTCAGAAATTTGAGGATAAATATAAAGTGCTAAGACAAAAAAGTAAAAACTTTATGTAGTCTACAACGGAGTGACCAGAATAAACAGGAGAGTGCATATGGGATTTAAACCCACTGTGACATTCGGCTCAGCCCACACACCTACCAGATGTCTCTATGAGGAAACGTTTGTGTCAAAACGGAACTTTGGGAACACAACTCATGGTACAGAAGACCTATACTTTAGAATGAAGTCCTAAAAGGGAATTAATTGATCATCTGATCAATATACAAAATGATTTTTCCCATCTAAAATTAAAGCTTGCTTTGCTATTTACTTCAGTAATCATTACTGGATTGATTTAGAAATGCTTAAAAGCTGTGGTTTCCTAGACAAGTTACTTAATCTCTCTGAGCCTCAATTTTTTCATTTTGCAAAATGAGAGCTAATTTTACTGAGCTAACATGGTCACTAAGAAGATTGAGAGACTTGCCCAGCCAGTATGGTTCAGTGATTGAGCATGGACCTATGAACCAGGAGGTCACGGTTCGATTCTGGTCAGGGCACATCCCCAGATTGTGTGCTCAATCTCCAGTTGGGGATGTGTAGGAGGCATCCAATGGATGATTCTCTCTCATCATCGATGTTTCTATCTCTTCCTTGCTGTTTCTGGAATCAATAAAAATATATTCTTTAAAAAAAAAGAAGATTGAGAGACTAATGCATGTGTAGCTTAGTACAGGACACCTAATGGGCAGGACATGTGTGGTAACTAGTATTTGTTTAGCAAAGTCAAGCTCGTTTAGTAGTGATAGCATCTCCTATGCCCATGCTGCTCCCATTACTGTGATGCTGGCGTGCTTTAGAGATGGCATTGCTAACCTCAGTTCTTTACACGTTTCCTTACATGTTTCCTAACTCTCCTTCAAGGGCTCAAGACGTCTTCCGCCAGGCAATGAAAGCTCCCTGTGTGCTCCTCCATGTGCTTCCCCCTCAAAACCGTGAACAGTACGAAAAATCAGTCATTGGACCTCTTAACATTTTTGGTAACAACGATGGTGTTTCAAGAACAAAGCCACCACCTCCTGTCCACGCAAGATTGGGAATAAAGACCATGAATCTCACCGGAACAAGCAGCCCCGAAGAAGATGGGTCACCTTGCCTGCAGCAAAGCAAGAGCCCCCTAGTATCAAGAATAGGGAGAAAGCCATCCTCTCCCTCACTCTCCCCTCTCATGGGGTTTGGCAGCAAGAAAAATGCAAAGAAAATTAAGATTGACCTTAAGAAAGGTAATTATTAAATTATGCTTAATAGCATTCTATTATTGTAACATGTAAAATTGGTTAAGAGAAATGCATTAAGGCTAATTTCGTTAATTCTCCCTTCATTTAATTGTATCAAAGAATGGATTTAACTGTATACTTAGGTAACAAATTTCTGAAAACTGTAGTACTTTCTTATTCATCTCTTCTTGTGAAGAGTGTAGATTATTTGAAACAAGAAAATAATGGAGACATGCTGGGGAATGGAGAGACTCATTGCAAACTTGATACACACAGAGCAATACTGTAGCACAAGTTAATACTAAATAGACACTAAAATTCAATTGTTCCTGTTTTGAGCAAGATTTATAATTTTTGAAACAACCTTAGGCCAAGCTCAGAAAACATATGTTTTTGTTTCTCTAACATAGTTTTGGACCAGCAAAAAAATTTATTCCTCAGATACCAAACATGTGACAATTAGTCATATCATTAATTCAACATTGCAAGCAATTTTTAAAAATATACTTAATTTCAAAGGCATGTCTAACCTTTTATTCATCTTTTTCAATCCTTCTATCCATTTCAAATGTTGATCAATGAGACTAGATCATGGTTGTACATACATATTTATGTAATATTATCATAAACATAAGCATTCATGCATTTCCATGCCTTTGTTTATTTTGTAACTCCCCTTCCCCCACTGCAGCCTTTTATAATAATATGTGATTTTCAAGACTCAATTCAAAAGAAACTAAGATATCATAGATTCTTGTCTAAATTAGCAGATAATTTAATGATCATAAAGTAGTTTTAGGATGCTTATTAACATACATTCAAAGCAAATAGCATGTACCTTTAATAGAGATTATTCTGAAAGATCCTCTGGTCAAAATTGCATCCCCCTATATGAATTCTATACTGGGAAGAAAATGTATTGACTGAGAGGCACAAACAGACTAGTGTGCTTAGCAATTGGGCTTTTTATATAAATGCATAATTAGTGCTTTTCGTACAAATTATCCAATTGTGTATAGATATAGGGCTGTGTGCTTTGAGGATAGATGAATCAAAAGTAGAATGTGGCCTTAAAAAATCCATCAGAAAGCCTTGATTGTAAAAATAAAGAATATAACATCACAGTTGTACTTTGGGAAGATTAATCTGACAGTAAAAAGATACACCAAAGAAGAGGCCAAACAACAAAGGCTCAGCAAAGGGTGCATTGCAGGTGTTCAGATATAATGTGTATTCCTTAGTAGCTGCCTGGATGTAGGAGGGACAAAAGAGAGAAATTACATTATTGCTGAGAGTTTCAGCCAGAGCAGCTTGCATGATGGAGATGCCATTTCTAGAAATTATAAATTCATGTAGATGAGTAACTTTGAAAAGGCCAGGATCTAGATCAGAGAACAGGTTCATAGTGACGTTTGAAGAGCTGGTGAAAGTATGCGCATGGTGATTTCTAGAATGCCGACACCAGAGAGATTAGAACCAAACAACGACATTTAGGTGTCATTTATAGGGAGAAGATAGTTTGAGCCAGGAGCTGGGCAAAGCAGAGAGTCTGGAGGAAAAATGGTTCGAGGACAGGTCCTTGGAGAACATCTATTGCTGTGGGAGAAAAGTGGGTAAGAGAGAGAATGACAGATATGATATGATCAGAGTGGTAGGAAAATGATCAAAAAATAAAGATACAGAGACCAAGGGGGAGTTAATTTCAAGAAAATGATTGCTTAAAAAATGTCAACAGTAGAGAAGGGGGGAAATTAAGAATAGGAAGAATTATTGGATATGCTCCCAGGCAGGTCACTGGTGTTAGAAGACTGAAGAAGCAGTAAGATTGAAGTAAGGACTCTTTAGGATAGAGAAATCTGAGCATACCTTTAGATAGAGTGAAAACCCATCTCCTTACTGAGAGATTGAAGATTCAAGCGAGCGGGATGGGAACATCAAGAGTGAGTGAAGGGACAGTGGTTTGCAGTGTACAAGGGACAGACATACGTAGAGGGGGCCATAAGGGAGCCCGCTGATTGAGTGCTGCAGGACTCATGTCCCAGGGTCCTTTGCTTCTAATGGTTAACTGAGAATTCAGTATCCCAGGTGTGTGGATAACATGTGGCATTTCTTCTAGGGCCTTCATAAATAAAAGTGTTACATGTCTGCACTTGGCCCTAAATCCACTTTGATGGCATCATAGCCTGTCAGAAACTACAATCTATATTTGAAACTAGAACAACTGAAACTTATTTAAAATATTTGCTAGAATGTAACTATTTCACTTATTCTACAGGAGTCTAAATTAGGTAGATTTTAGTGTATGATTGAATATAATATTATTCCTCTTACGGTGACCCTGCATTTTCCTGGTCTTATTTACTAGGCCCGGAAGGACTTGGTTTCACTGTGGTCACTAGAGACTCTTCCATACATGGTCCTGGTCCCATTTTTGTGAAAAACATTTTACCAAAGGGAGCAGCAATAAAAGACGGCCGCCTGCAATCCGGGGACAGAATTTTGGAGGTAAGAATTGAAATTAATATCTTCAATAAAATATTTCTTGGTATTTATATAAGTATATGAACATATATATTAATATTTAAATTTTGAATATAATATATTGAAAATCATTACTTAAATACAAGATAAAGACTTTAATTATAAAACTCATTAATAAGCAGCCTAACTTTGTAAGCCCCCAATGAGACCAGCGATATGGGGACAAGTTACACTGAAAGCTTTTCTCTGTCTTCTTTTTCTTACTTTCACCTCTTAGGGTCTCTGGGGACTTTGGATCAAATTTAAGAGTTCCTTTAATTAGGGGTAAGATTTTCAAAGTTACACCCAAGCCCTGGTAACAATTTCTTTAAACTTCTTTAAAAAATGGGGCAGCCTGTCTCGGGTTGATCTATGCCTCTAGAGAAGAATTTGGAATTACCCAATGCAAGAGGCTTTTTTTTTCCTCCTCATTTAATTTTGTTTGATAGCATCATCTCCTCATCTCCTTGGCAAATATGTATTGTCAGCTTACTGTTCAAGAAATCAGCTTCATTAAATGGAACTGCTGGTTCCATTTAACTTCCTCATGGCACAGAAGCAACACTACATAGCTCTGTAGGCAGTTCTAGATCATGAATGATGTACTGAATGACACCACAGCTGCAAATGAGAATTCCCAATCATCTATGATGACCTGATGACTGTAATTTTCCAAACATGGAGAACGCTGTAACAAAAGATGCTATTTCCAGAGAAATTTGCCACATGATAATAGTCCATTTCTGCTTCCTGCATGAGGCAGAGAATGGTGCCAGCTAAGCATTTGCAATACACTTCCTTCTTACTTGAAGAATCATTCTCTGGTATCTTTCAGTTTGATTTTCCTCTCATAAGAATGTAAAGTCTTAGGAGAAACTGCTTATATTAATTACTGACTCTCTGAGGCTGTCCAACACCTTAATGAGTGATGGTTGGTGTATTATTGTTATTTTAAACATGGTTGTTTTGGGTCCATGTGTTCACTACTCATGACTTCAGATCTTCGTGGATCGTGGGGAGTCCATTTGCTGCTTACTTTCAAAAACCAATTAGGGTAGAAGGAGATGGCAAGTGTTGTAATCATGGCGGTTCCTATTATTATCTTCATCAGGTAAATGGCAGAGATGTCACTGGCCGAACTCAGGAAGAGCTGGTGGCCATGCTGAGGAGCACCAAGCAGGGAGAGACGGCGTCTCTGGTCATCGCCCGCCAAGAAGGAGCCTTTCTGCCCCGAGAGCTGGTAATGTTCAGACAGAGCTAACTGAACCCAGTAAACTCCTAACATCTGAAGGAGGACATCTAAGTCCCAGGCTCCATTCACACCAAGAGTGCTTTGCTGCACTTGGGGTATCTCAGTTTTAGAATGCTAATGCAAGGAGTTGGATAAATGCTGCTTACTGGTGCACAAGACCCTTTTAAGGAAGCAATTTGATAACACTCAGCTGAGTAAAATATACATTGAGTATGAACTAGGCAGTGGGCCTTATGCAAAACACAGATAGCAAATATGTCAATGGCCCTGCCTTACTGCAGTTTGCAGTCTAAAAGGAAATACAAATATAAGATAATTCAAAATGGTGATGAAGAAGACTGCTTGGTGCTGCAGTAACATATAACAAGGGAATTTGGCCTAGTCTTGAGGGCTACGAAAGGTAGCTAGAGGGAGAGTATTTCAAAAGTCTTATTAAAAATGTATACCTTTTGACCTTTCGAACTACACCTCTGGTAATCTCTCCTAAACTGATTAGCAAATATGTGGGAAACATTTGTGTCATTTATTTTTTCCCAAGTCCTATTTATTGTAGTGATATATTGTGTTCTATACAACCATAAGGTATTGGTTGGGTAAATAACTGGAAGCTTCTAAGGAAATATAAGTACTTT
Source organism: Eptesicus fuscus (assembly GCF_027574615.1). Classification (NCBI taxonomy): domain Eukaryota; kingdom Metazoa; phylum Chordata; class Mammalia; order Chiroptera; family Vespertilionidae; genus Eptesicus; species Eptesicus fuscus. The sequence continues at coordinate 82,102,291 of NC_072483.1, read as the reverse complement.
AAATAGTCTCTGTGAAGAATTGATAATAACATGAGAAAACGTTTATAGTATATTGTTAAGTTAAAGAGCAGGGTATAAAATGATCTATGTAGTATGATCAAATTACACTTTAAAATCTGTTTTAAAAATAACTGAAAGGAGATGTACCTGAATAGCTTGAATTATGAGAGAATTTTATTTTCTCACTTTTTTACAACGAACACAAATTATATATTTTATTATTGATATATTTGAAAAGGCTATATAGAATCTTCAAAGGACTTTTTATGGCTAATAACAAAGAGGAATAGATGTGATAAGAGGATTTTTATTACCCTTTGGTTTTTATTTTATTTCCTTTGGATCTATATAAGAAATTACAAAAGCACATATGCATAATATAATAGGTTCCCAGAGTTAGATCAACAGAGGGCTAGTTGAGAAAATTGAGGATAGTTAGCTTGAGAAAGAGAAAGTTTAGGACATATCATAATTGTTACCAGATATGTAAAGAGTCATTGTATAGATTAGAAAGTAGTCTTAATCTGTTTCTTTAGATAGTTTATATTCATTAATTTACTTTTGCATTAAGTTAACAATTTATTGAGCATCTGCTGTGCACTAAATAGGAGGTTCTGGGGATGCAAAAATTAAACTCATATTTGCCCTCAGTAATAATGAGCATTAATATATGAGAGAGGTGATTCAGCAAGGCTGTCTATTCAAACATGAATATAAACTCATATACAGAAGATGAGGCTCAGAGTACATATTGTAAAAGTATGTGAGGATTTTTCCTGAGAGTATCTTAGGCAGATAATGAGGCATGCTCTGTTCCAATATTCTATATAGCCTATTCCCTTCTTGGACATCTCCAATAGTTAGAAAGTTCTTGGAACATTATCACTTCCAACTACTTGTTTTGGTACAAACTCAATAAGGGCAAAGGAGGTGGGGAGTGCTGTCTTTGTGGTTTATGCCACTAATTTTTCTTCCTTTTCCTATTTCCCTATAAATCTTCCCAAAGCATACAACAGGGCAAAGAGACGAATGTATAAGATGATGGGAAAGAGAAGGAATAATTGAAAGGAAACTCCTGCCACAAAAATCATGCTGGAAAGGCGGTCCTTTCCCATCATCTTAATTAGTGGCATAAACCACAAAGACAGCACTCCCCACCTCCTTTCCTCTACTTGACTCCTATATCCAAGCATTTTGGTAGAAGAATCTGGAATTTTTATCTCGTCTCCTTGCTGAAGCTCCTTACTTTTCCTAAAGAGAAATGCTGAAGAAACTCGTAGTCTAAATTTCCCCCCTAAAATTTAGATAGATTTTTCCTTCGATCCTTTATTTATCCCAACATCTTAGTCTTTTGATACAAAAGGTGAAGTGGAAAAAAAACGATAAAAAGGGGGCTGCATGTGTACATGGCAGGAAGCCCTTCATTTCCTGTCCACTTCTTTGGTTACTGGAGATAAAAACTCAGAAAACCTCAGTGGGTTTAGGCAGTACTTGTTTCAGGGACAGAACAAGAAAAGGAGTTTTATCTGTGTGTTCTGTTGAATAGGGTCCTGGAAGGAGCAAAACCCTATATTGAAAGAGAAACTTCCCAACCGCCCCCTGTGCATGCAAAAGAAACAAATGACAGAGCTCCAACTGGAAGCTCAAACCCTCACATGCCCCTGGTTCCCCATCTAACAGTCCCTATGCCCTTCCCCTTCCCCATGTGTTCTCTAGCATTCCCACCCCCCACTCCTAAGTCCTTCTTCCTATAAGCTCCCTCTTCCACCAGGTAAGGGGGGGAAAGGATGTTGAATCTATCCCAATTTGAAACTCTGAATACATTTTCAATCAAAGGCAATTACATGTGGAATGTAGCAAATGGAATAATAGAATTTTCAGACTAAAGGGAGCTGGAAGAGTCTGTGAGTCCAGCTCTAATTTTCAGTTGAGAAAACAGGTTCGTTGTTATTGAGTAACCTGTGCAGGTCCCCACAAAGAGCAGGAACTAGGAGCCTATGTTTCTTAACATGTAGTGTCATCTCTGGTGTTCAACTCCCTGTCCTCAAACTCTGTATTTCGTGCTTACTGTGTGATCTAGAGCTGGTCACAATATCATTCTGAGGCTCACTTTCCCCATCTGTACCCTCAGATTTTTGTGAGGATTAAAAGAGATAATACATGCAAAGCTTTTAGCCTACTTTATGGCCGATTATAAGTTATTGATGTATGTTAGCTATAATTATTTCTTCTTGTACATTACTACTTCTGCAGCACTATTAACATAATACTATACTTTATATTCATTGTGGAATAAATAAATGTATGCACTTTTGCCTGGGATTAACCACTATTTCAAACATTGATTTTTTTTTTTATTATTTTAAAATGTAATTTTGGTATCCAAAATACAGAATTGCAAACAAGTTTTATAACCAACCAAGTCCATAATTCAGGACAGCCTGCATATATTATTTCATTTTCATTTAATAGAATTTAGCAAAATTTGATTTCTATCCCAGAAAGTGACATCATAGCCTGAGCCCACCAGAGAACATATTAAATTAATTGTGCAACGACAAGATTGAGTGCAAATAAATTATTTGTTCTCATTGTTTTTAGTTTTGTACAAAATTTGGAGGGCATATGGTTAGTATCCATCCTCTTAGAATTCCCTGGCAAATCATCTCGACTCTTTTAAAAATATTTGACTTCTAACTATCCACGCATGTACAATATTCTTTGTAACCACAGCAAAGCAAGGGCCTTTGAGGCTTAGAAGCACCTAAGTAATGTGGACCCGGAACCTTTGTTTTGGAGAACTATGGGATAGCATTCTCTTTCCAGCCCGAAGGCCTGCCTTGGGTGCCAAGGAGCATGAACCATGCAGCAGGTTTAAAGAAGGGTCATGCTTGGCATGCACAGGAGTGTTTCCATGGGAATTACTTCATAGTGTGGCATGCACTAGACTAGTCGAAAGAGCAAAACGAAGAACACTGTTCTTTGTGATAGAGCTTTGTATTTTTCTTCCAAATAAAAATTGAAGATGGTATCGCTTCGGCCTCTTCTCCCTTCTTGTGATTGATGTGCACACTTGACTTTCCATTGAAAACGTGGCAGGGTGAAGGAAGGACAGCACTTCCTGCTTTTGTCTTGTTCTATCTCCTTTGAAGACAACAAACTGTGTTTCTTGTTTTCTTTCCTGAGAAGCTGTCCTCTCCCTTTTGTTAAGCCTTGCTATTTCAGAAGCTCGATACCCTTTCAACAGCACAGCTCTGCCTGTTTTCTGACAGTTAAATCTTCCTTGTTTCCTTGTTATCACTAGCTTATTGTCAAGTCTTAACACTTACAGTCAAGGGACCGTGTGGTCAGCAGTGCTACAGGAAGCCCCGATATAGGACGGCCTCTCGGATGTGACCCTCTGTCACGCCAAAAGGCCTTGGCATCCATGTCCTGGTCGTTTCTCCTGCCTGCCACAGAAGAGATGTGTGCTGAGCACTGCCTGGGCCATGTCCTCCCTCCAGAGCTGTTGGTTAGTATCGCAAATTTAGCAGCGCATATAGCCAGCCTTCTTTCCATTTGTGGCAAGCTGGGTCAAAAATCAAATGAGAGGAATTCATGTAATAACATTACAACTATTTAGCTCTTCCTGGTATCTTTACCAAAAGAACTGTGCATCCGAGATAATCCTTCCAGAATCCCAGCCCAAAAGATCCTTTGATCTCCTCGCCCCCTGACAGGGTGAGAGTTTATTAAAGAGGTGTTCACATAAGGAACATTTTTGCAGAAGGAACTTGGAGATTAGTGTTGGTAATAGAATCGGAGGGGAAACTGCTGTGTCTGCGTCTGCTCTTGAAATGAAAACTATGCTGCTTAATCGGTGGTTTGTTTGGTCTGTTCAGTGACAGACTGGTCTACAAGTTCTTTTCCATCCCTGAGACCAGAATTTTTTTTTTTTTTATGTTCCTGCAAAGTGTGGGACGAAGCCATCTTTCCATTTAGGAAAGATCCTGAAAAACTGAAGGATTTATCTTCATTCCATGCCTTTATTTTTTAAGAGCTTCAGAGAGAGAGAGAGAGAGCAACACTGTGTTATGTCCTATGTGTGCATGTATGTGTGTGTGTAAGTATATGTCTTCTTTCATTTCTTGAGGAGAAAGGAATATTCTGCCATTTCTTTGTTAACCTCTTTAACATTTCATATTCTGACCTACTGCCTTATCTTTAAATTATCCTGAAAATCACAGCAATCCCTGGTGGGTAAAACCCGCTGAGAAAATTTCCAATGTATTTATAATTTCTACCTGCCAAGCGTGCCTGCTATTAAATGACAGTCTCTGCAAGTGGGATTGACTTTATTTCAAAGAAGCAAGTTGCTCCTGCCTGGCGGGATTGAGATCCAGAAGTCGGCCATGTTTGTCATGCTGATTTGACCTTCACTTAGGAATAGTTTTCTTGCTGAGAAAAAAAAAAGTGATGCACACACGTGTGAGGCTCCCTGCATAGCTGCTGCGCTTGGAGTATTTCAGCACTTCTTATTCACCAGTCCCTGGGACCACCTCAGCCAATGACATGTGCACCCGATTCCTTCCTGGTTTTCTCTGTCTTCTTAAGTGAAAAATTCGCATCTTCAAATGTCAAATTATTGAACATCATAAATCATGCAAGAAATTTTGTTTGAAATTTCAGATGAACCTCATTTAACTGATATATTATTGTACTCCCTTTGGCTATTGGATTCAAATGATTCCATGCTTAATTAACCAAGGTACTTAAGGAAGAGTGAATATTATAGCAGCTATTGTGGATAAGTAGCAGAAATTAAAGAATGATTTTAGAATGATTTTTCTATGTAAACCAAAGTCCCTGGGTTATGTTTTGAAATTTAAGTTATTATACAGAAATCAAGATGCACTGCTATATTTTATGGATTCTTCTGGTAACACAGTTCTAGTGACTTAAGATGGAGTCTGTGCTGAGATATAGTCTCCATTTCTGCTTTCCTCTATAATAACTTCCACTTCCTTCTTACTGTATTTCCAGTCAACCAATTTGTGTTTAATCGTAGTCAAGGCTCTGCAACATGAACTTCAGAGGTTTATTCTAATAAGATGTGCTTCTGTCCTAAGGGAGCTTCTAGCCCATAAAGAAAAGAAAAATGATGAGTTGATGAAATTGGGCAAGTAAAGTGTTGCAGTGATTCAAAGTTGGAAACCAAGGAAACCTTCGAAAACACAACAGACTTTGCCCTGGCTGGTGTTGCTCAGTTGTTTGGGCATCGTCTCATGCATTAAAAGATTGCCTGTTTGATTCCCATCTACTGATTGGCTGAATGGCTTAAGATACCCCCTTAAGCCCCCATTTCTCATCCCTAATATAGGGATCAGACTATTGTCAACTTAAGAGACTCTTTGCATTAAATGAGATGCATGTAAAGTACTTAGAATAGGACACAGAATGGGATTCAACAAAAGTTATTGTTACCACCATTGCTCATCTGAATGAGGAACACTAAGTGTGCAGTTAGGGTTTCCCACCCATTGGTGACTGAGAGAGAAATGAAGGTAGAAAACTTCAGTTTGGGCGTTTGATAGATGTTGGGGTGACAGAGTAAGAAATATCAATAATTCTAAAGTTTCGACTTTGGATGTTTAGGGATAGCATTAAGAGATGTATAGGTTGGTTTGGAGGGGAAAAAAAAACAATTATTCTGTCCTAGAATTGTATTCCTTTCATGGATTTCACCCTGGTCTCTGGCCCTGGGATGTCAGCATATTTTCCTTCTCCTTGCTCTCTAGCCATCCCAAACTCTTCTCACCAGTTTAAATGTTACCAGGGCCCTCTCCTTGCCAAACATTTGCTAAGAGCCTCCCCTCTGTCTAGGACACCCCTTCCCTTCCACCTCATAGCTTCTTAAGATATCTACCTACAGGTCCCTTCCTTGGTCACAGCTTCCTCAAAAGCCCAGGTGATGGCTATGGAGCCCCATTTTGTTTTCCATTCATATTCAGGCCTCCCCTCATCATGCCCCTGAATCACTCATTGCTAAATTTTCTCCTGTAGACCTTAAAAACTGTAGAGAAGTAGCAGTTAAGAGCCCAGGTTTGGGAGTCTCATGGCCTGAATGCGAATCCCTGCTTTCCTATCCTGTTCACCTCTCAGTGTCTCAATTTCCTTATCTGTCAAGTGATAATAACAACACATAATTGAGAGACTTGGCTGAGCATAGATGCTAACACATGGTAAATCTCAAAGAATGTTAACTCCTGTTATTTCCTGTGCCTGGTGCACGCTATATGCTCAGTAAATATTTGTTGACTGAATAAATCAGTGGTTCTCAAGCTTCCTAAATGCCGCGACCCTTTAATACAGTTCCTCATGTTGTGGTGACCCCCAACCATAAAATTATTTTTGTTGCTACTTCATAACTAATTTTGCTACTGTTATAAATCATAATGTAAATATCCGTGTTTTCCGATGGTCTTAGGCTCTACAGCAGCGGTTCTCAACCTGTGGGTCATGACAGGTTGAGAACCACTGGAATAAATGAAAGCTCTGCATTGTTAAAGCAGATGACAGAAGATTTAAAAATGTATTTCTAAACAGACTATTACCCCTAATCCATACCTAACCTTTATCTAACACATTATCCATTTAAACCAAATAAAAATATATACAGATTTTCTCAGATTTCAGGGCATTAGCAATCTTTAATTACAGCAACACATGACAGAGTAGGGATAGTTAATATTGCATATAAATGACAATTTAGACAGTTTAAATTATCAGAACATTTGCATAATCTAGTACAGTCTACTTGTAAAGATATAGGAAAGTATTATTACCTCACATTTAAAAATATTAGAGGTATTTTAAAGTATTAAAAGTATTTTGAATGCTTCAATCTTTGGCTACAATAACTTGTGAGAACAGTGGTTCTCCAAGTGTGGTCTTAGACCAGCAGTGCAGTATCACCTGGGACCTTCATACACATGCAAATTCTCAGTCTCCTTTCTGAGCAAAGAAATGGAAAACTCTAAGGGTGGGGCTCAAAGAGGTACTTTAACAAGGGCTCCAGATGATTCTGGGCTCACTCAAGGTTGAGAAGCATTGGAATAGCAGTTCCATTGTAACAGCATAAGGACTACAGGGTAACTTAGTGACTGCAGTTGACTAGCTTCAGTAATCACATTTTCAACTTCATCTCTCTATAGTCTGCAAACAATGTCTTGCTCTGTGGAAAACATGCTGTGAGAAGTTTAAGCCCCGTGTCTCTTTGGCCACGTGCTCTCATTTTGGCCAAGGGCCAATGCTGAGCACAATCCAGTTACTCAACTCAATTACACCTGATTCATTTAGGCAAACTCAATTGTACTTGACTTTTTCAGGCCCATTCGATTGTGCTTTAAAATTTTCACACTCAATTTGATTGTGCTCCAAATGTGTTACATGCCACCTTGTAACTTGTAGATTTAGACACCTCCCAGAGGAGGTCTTTATAGGGAAGCTTAAAAGATTGTGTTATTGGTATTTGTCTGTAGTCACACTAATTTCCCTTCTCCCTTCCCCTTTATCTCCAACATGGGATGCTAGAATGTAAGGGGTGCTCCATTGGCCTCTTACATGGACCATACCCTACCATCCCCCACATACTGTGGTGGAACTCAAGGCAAAGATTATATAAAGCTCCTAAGAAAGTGATCCTCATTTTCTATCACAAAGCAACTATGCTTAGTTGTTCCCATTTATTTCATTTATTTTGTCTGTTTTTTAGATAGGACAAATGGGGCACGGAGGTATTGGCCCTTTTCAAAATGTACATTGTTTGTCAAAATCAGAAACATTTTCTAAGTAAGACTTCCACCTCACCGAGGTAAGCATCATGCCTGCTCTCACTTGTGCTGTGCATGGAGATTCTAGGTCCTCAATCTCTGCCAGTTTTTTGAATGCGTTCAATAACCCACAAGGCTGAGGGATTAATAGTCATTTGCTACTCCCTGGGAAGTACTTATACCTGAAAGAATTTTACTGAAGCCTTGTCAGCAAAATCTAGTCTTGGTAAAATGGATGATGATAAATGCTCTGGTTCAGCATTATTAAAACAGATGGAGGAAGTGCTGGCCGCTTTGCCTGGTTGTATGGCTTCCAGGTGTCAGAAGGAAAACACTTAATGGCCTTTATCACAAGCCTGGTTTTGTTGAAGGGTGGAAGGTGGTGGAAGGAGGAGCGCTCCATGCTAAAGGGAAGCTCTCTTGACATTTCAGAGGACCAGGGCCTAATTGCATTCTCCTGCAAAGTTACGGTAAGGCCGAAGAGCCGTGAGATACAGCCGTAGTCTCATGGCACCAGAAATATGTCTTATTAGTGGCCACTCTGGCCATGATTAGGCTTGTGAAGGCTGAAAAAAACACACACGAGAAGTTTTCAAATATACATGTTTAAACAGCTAGGGAAAAGTAAGAGTGTGATCAACCACACACTCTATCCTTCTTATTATTCAGTTAGCCAAATGTTACCAGTAATTCATGCCAGCTGTTGATACATAGCAGCTGGATAAGAGGTGGTTACAAAACTCGGGGGAAGACCTTGATTTGCTTAATTACCTCTCTGCCTGTGATCTGTGCATTTGCTAAGGTACATTTGGTGTAAGATAAGGAAACGCATTCATTTTGTAAAGGATGTTTAAAGATTAAAGGGAAGAAAGTACCGCCTTAATTGATTGTGGTTGACTTTTCCAGCTGTTATCAAAGTAAATACCACACATGTGGAACTGCCACTACAGTCCACTTGATTTTGAAAGTACACTTAGAGGTCTGAGCATGTTTCATCTGCCTGTTTTTCAGGAAAATGTGTGATCTTTATCATTAAAGAATATCAGCTTAATCATGCTCCTTTATTTTTTTCCTGAGGGCTGATAAAACAGAGATAGCCGCTTAAATAACAATCTGTTGCCACTTACCTCTTCCCATGCTCCGTCCCCAAAGATTCTCTGGGCAAGGACTTTTAAATATGCTCTCGTTATTTTTAATGAGTGTGCAGAGCATATGACGCATAATGCACCAGTAAGTAGGTGCCCTTTTACTGAACTTGTCAGATATAATAAAACACAGAAGGAGTTAAGATTCATTTTTATTTAAGATATTGTAATTATTTAAATTAAGATGCCCAAGTACAAATCACAGACTATTCCGTTCCTGTGGCTGCCTCACGGAAGCCCCACCACAGCCCAGTTCTCTTTCCAATAAAGACTGCTTTATCACGAATGTTAAAAAGACAAAAGACATTTAATATTGTTATGTCTCTTTAAGTTTACTCTTCCTTAAATCCACTGGATGGCAGGATATTCGATTACAGACGAGTTCAATTATGTTTCCTGACCACTTATTGAGTTATATGAAGGACTTTTATCACTAGTCTTTCCTTAATTAATTCTTTGCATTTTTATAGGCTTGGGATCTAAGAAAGCATTGCTTTAACAGCTTGAAGTGTTGTTTCGGTTTTCTTCTATTTCTTCTTTCTCTCCTTTTCCTTCCTCTCTTCTTCTTTTTCTTGCTTCTGGCCTGCCATTCTGGAAAAGACTAACACTCAATATGATATTTATTAATTGCAGAATATATTTATTTCTACATTACATTAAGATGTCGGATGGTAATGAAGAGGAAGGTAATAGCACATCATATTAAATTACATTGAAATGCCACGAGGTAGATGAAGATGATAATAGAATGGCAAAAATATCCCCAAGAACACCAAAGCCAGTGGTAGTCATTATCGCCTAAATCAGGGTCAGGCAAAAGTAGGCTTACAGTTGTGAGTACACGAAACACAGTTTATTCTTGTATTGTTATTTATTAATATTTGTATTCTTTGTCATACGAACAACTATAAACCTACTTTTGCTCCTCCATGTATTGGAGCCGATGGCTGTTGATTTATGGAGCTGTGGGCCTTGACTAAACCCTGCAGGTGAGTTACAGCTTTCAGCCTGACACAGAGGGCTCACCCCTCCCTTCTCTCCTTCTCAGCAGCTACATATTTCATCTACAGACCCTGGACTTCCCACTTAAGGGAGAACACACACAGAAACAAACAAAGAAACCCCAAATGGAAAGGCACGAAAGCACCCAACCAGTATATCATACCTGTGACTTGCTTGCCCTCCATCCTGGAGATGAATGCTTCTCTTCCGTGATTCTCAGAGAAAGGCTGATGTTCAGGAGACCTGTCTTCTTGGGCCTCCATGTCCCTTTATTTCTGGGTCCTCATTGATGATAACAAGACCTGATTGTTCAACAAATATTTACCGAACACCTGTTTCCAGTTTAGCTGACCAAATGCTGACTGAACATTTATTTGTGCTAGATGCTGTACCATAAAGTGTGTATTTTAAGATGTATTAAATCAGGAACTTGTAGGCACTTGCTAAGTGCCATTAGAGAAACCAGGTAAGAATATGACATAGTTCCTATCATCTGAGGGGAACACTGATAGGAGGGAAATAGTACACAAATTTAAGGAAAAAAGCTGAGAGGAGGTTAATAATGAACTAGAAGTTCACTAAAAAAAAAAAAAGAAGAAGAAGAAATCCAGGTGCTAACCAGATAGCTCAATTGGTTAGAGCATTGTCCTGATACACCAAGGTTGCAGATTCTGTTCCTAGTCAGAACACGTACAAGAATCAGCCAATGAATACATAAATAAGTGGAACAACAAGTCGATGTTTCTCAAATCAATAAATAAAAATGTTTTTTAAAAAAGAAGAAATCCATAAGGGTCTTAAAATTATGAAACATTTCATTTATGTTGACTCTGGGCTATGGATGGATTCAAAGAAGCAAAGTGAGAAAACACTTCTAGGGATATGGAAAAGCATGAGGCAAGACGAAGGAAAACTGAGGAAAAGGGAGAGTAGAGGAAAGAAACATTTTAGTTAAAGTACTGATATTGTGGGCAACTTACACCATCACCTGGGCAAAATTTACAAGTCCATAACAGGACCATGTCTATGGCTAATATAGAAATGCCATTAAGTGTAAATTTAAGATCCATTTGATGCCCTGTGTTCGTAAGTTACCTGTTTACAAGTTCAGTGTTTGGGCTTATGCATGTAGCTTACCTCCCTGACGTGGCTGTCGGCTGTCACTAACGTTTGGGTGGGGCACATTGGTTCTCCTTCATGTGATTACTTATCCTCCAAAAGGCTGGTCTGGCTTTGTTACCTGACGTTCTCAAGACAGCAAAAGCATGAGACGCAAGGGCTCTCAAGGGCAAGTTGCACAATGTCACTTCTGCCTCATTCTCTTTTTTTTAATATTTTTTATTACAGTTGACGTACAATATTATATTACTTTCGGGCGTACACCATATAGTGATTAGAAATTTATATAACTTACAAAGTAATCACCCTGATAACACTAATATCCATCTGACACCATGCATAGTTACTAACAGTCCTAGTGACCATATTCCTGATGCTGTACTTCATATTCCTTATGCCTTCATGGCGACTGTTCCTATAACTGGCAATTTGTACATCATACTCCTTTCCATGTTTCACCTCTCTCCTCACCCTCTTCCATGTGGCAGCCATTAAAACGTTCTCTTTATCTATGAGTTTGTTTTTGTTTTGTTTATTTTGCTCTTTAGATTCTGCATATAATTAAGTCTTGTTTTCCTATTCATTTTTCATCACTTTGAATATCTTGTGTTGGTACATCGATGGGAGGGATTGGCCCTCAGGCTGATTGTTGTGAGGACTGGCCATGACTCAAGTAAACTCCTAACAGTTCTCTATGTGAAGTTTCTTATGTCGACAACACCCAAAATCTGGATTGGAGACTAGGAGTAGAAGTTGGATTGTGTAGTTAGTGATAAACTAATAAACACTAAAGTTAAATTATCCAAAAAAAAGGTAATTTGACAGTAAGTAAGGAGAGGAGTCTCCTTGTCTATAAAATGAGGGGATTGAATTAAATGGTCTCTTAGATCTCTTCCTAATGCAAAATACTCTTTTCTGAATTTCTGTGCATCAAATCTTGGCAGGACACTCAATACAGACAGTGCCTGAATTATGATTGATCTGTGTACTCTATGAATGGGCAGTAGGAGTCTGCCTCTGAGTGTCTGTTTCACATTTCAGAATGCCTTGGGAGCATTTGAGGTAGAGTGCCTTCTCCTAAGTAAATGTAGAGCTAGCCAGTTGCCAACAGATATCTTTCTCCTGCCCACTTTTTTTTTCCTCTAGCTGTTGTGGTGTTTGTTGCCAGAGTAGTAAATAGGCACATTTGGACCCCTTCCTCTAAGGCACTCCTGACACCATCAGGGCTGTGGGTACCATAATAGACTTTACTTCCATAGCCAGCTAAAAAGGAAATGGGTTCGTCCTCTCCTAAATTGGAAGGTTGGGTGTATTTTCCCATAGAACATTCTTATATATAGCCCATCCAGTAGAATGTAAATTATTACCTACTATTATATTTTAGAAATACTCTAAAGGAAACAAATCTGTTATCTAATTGAAACCTAGGCTCAGTTTACCAGTTTCTTTTCTTTTTTTTTTAAATTTATCTTTATTGTTGAAAGTATTACAGATATTCCCTTCTTCCCCATTGATCCCTTCCACTCTGTACCCACCTCCCCAGGCCTTCAACACACTATTGTCTGTGTCCACGGGTTATGCATATATGCATATAAGTTCTTTGGTTAATCTCTTCCTGCCCTTCCTTCCCCCTTCCCTCTGAGATCTGTCAGTCTGTTCCATGCTTCTATGTCTCTGGATCTATTTTGTTCATCCGTTTATGTAGTTCATTAGATTTCACATACAAGTGAGATCATGTGGTATTTGTCTTTCTCTGACTGGCTTATTTCACTTAGCATAATACTCTCCAGGTCCCTCCATGGGCTTTCTCAAAGGGTAAGAGATCCTTCATTTTTACTGCCTCCATAGTAGTCCATTGTGTAATTGTACCACATCATATTTTTTTTTGAGAGAAAAAGAAGTTCAAGTTGCAAGAACCAAAATCCGTGCACTGGGCGGTGGTGGGGGGGAGGGTGGTCCCTCAGCTCAGCCGAGCCTGCGCCCTCTCGCAGTTTGGGAGCCCTCGGAGGATGTCTGACTGATGGCTTAGGCCTGTGGAGTGGGCCTAAGCCGGCAGTCAGACATCCTTAGTGCTGCTACAGAGGCGGGAGAGGCTCCCACCACAACCACTGCACTCGCCAACCTTGAGCCCGGCTTCTGACTGAGTGGCGCTCCCCCTGTGGGAGCACATTGACCACCAGGGGCAGCTCCTGCATTGAGCATCTGTCCCCTAGTGGTCAGTGTGCATCATAGCAACCAGTTGTTCTGCAGTTCGGTCAATTTGCATATTATTATAAGATAACCTTGTTTTCTAACTAGAAATTGTCTTTCTCCACAGTCAATTTACTTAAAGCTAATTTGCATTACACACAAAGAAATGTGAATAAATTACAAACACTATTCATTAAGGTTTAGGCTATCCTTTACGCAAAAAAAAGAAATCTCTGAGCTCTGGATTCTTTTATTGGAAAAATATGAGTGTGTCAACATTAGCAACTTGTTGAAAACTTGGCAGATATTTTCAATGTAATTATTAATGCAAGCCACTTCAATCCCTCTTTGATACTATACAGGTTGTAAATAAATTATATAAATAAATATTAATGCAGTTATTAACTTGGTAATTTTATATGCTATGTAGGCATTCAAGGAAATTAAACAAAGATGAAGGCTGCTGAACTTGTTCATGTTTGACGATATACATAAGAGTGACTTATTCCCTGTATCATAAAAAGATAGAAATACACTCATTTTCAGCTGCCTAACTGAATATGATTGTAATATATATATATATATAATTTTTCATGGTGGTTAAGTTAATAACATGTCACTATAATTTGTGTGCTTCTGAAATAAAAACCAAATCATGTGCATCCTATTTGGAAAGAAAGTGAAGACAAAATAGATACAAACAAGCTAGTTGCTTGCTTTTTTTATTTATTTATTTGTTTTTAAAGTATATGGATTTTTATTGAATTTATCGAGGTGACATTAGTTAATAAAATTATACAGGTCTCAGGTGTACAATTCTATAATACATCATCTATATATTGTATTTTGTGTTCACCACCCAAAGTCAAGTCTCCTTCCATCACCATTTATCCCCACTTTACCCTCTTCTCTACCTCCTCCACCCCCTTTCCCTCTGGCACTATGTTGTCTGTCTATGAGAGTTATTTTTTCTTTTCTTTTCTTTTTTGCTTAATCCAGTCACCTTTTTTACCTAGCCCCCTAACCCTCGTCCCCTCTGACAACCATCAGTCTGTTCTCTGTATCTTTGAGTCTGTTTCTATAATGTTTGTTAGTTTCTTTTGTTCATTAGATTACACATGTAAGTGAAATCATATGGTACTTGTCTTTCTCTGACTGGCCTATTTCACTTAGCATAATATAGGTCCATCCATGCTGTCACAAATGGTTAGATTTCCTTCTTTTTTATGGCTAAGTAGTATTTCATGGTGTAAATGTACCACAGCTTTTTTATCCACTCATCCACTGATGGGCATTTGGGCTGCTTCCAAATCTTGGCTGATATAAGTAGCGCTGCAATGAACATAGGGGTGCATATATTCTTTTGAATTGGTGTTTCAGGTTTCTTCAGATATATTTCTGGAAATGGAATCACTGGGTCATAAGGCGCTTGCTTTTTTAAAAGCTCAGCCTTTGCTGCTGGATAACAGTTCAGAGGTTCTTCTTTAACCTGTAGGGTTTTGTGCAGAAGAGAATAGCGATAGCATGTAAATGTCTTACTTCCTTCGCAAACCTTTGAAAATGTAACCCAAAGATCACTTTGCCTCTCACCCAGGGCTCTCAATGACTCTCGAGGGAATTGGCAAGTCTTATCAGAGGAGAGCAGCCAGGCGAGGGCAGCCAGCACATTGGGGCCAGGGTCAAGGCCATTGGGCAGGTAGTGAAAGGCCTCTTGCAGTGTTAAACAAATGCTGCTTCCTTCCTGTCTTCCGCAGGAGCTAATTTTGTTTTTCACTTCTCTTCTGGTATAAGAACAATAAGGATTCATGAGGCCATTCTGCCTGTGAGGAAATGTGCATTAGATTATCATAAATCCACAGATAAAAAGTGCAGTGGTCAATCAGAACAGGCATTCTTGGGTGAAATAAAAGGTTTAATTGAAAGTACTGTCCCAGGAGAGACAGATGACTGAGGGTGGTATTGAGTAGACATTAATGACCACAGACCAGAGAGTGAGGAAAGCAAAAGGAAGACCATTCTTCACCCCCCCCGGCCCCCCACAATTCCGTTTTTCTTTAAAAGAATGTGGGAGATTATCCTAATAGGATACTAGGGAGGAAATTGGGATTTTGATCACACACAATGTTCTTAGAACACTATTAATATTTCCTAGGAAGTTGCAGCTGAATTTTTCTACTGGTACAGATCGTTTTTGTTAGAAGTTAAAGATCTGGACAGAGTACAGATTGTACTGACATGCTGAATAATGGTTAAAATTGATACATACCTATTGTGTTATAACATATCAGAAAATGATTTGCACTTACAATTCTAGAATTTTTTTGACTCTTTGATTATATCTCTCAGCTTGCTCTCTTAAGTACATTGGATTTTTATTCAGTGTTACAAAAAATAAAAAATAAAACTAAACATACGGTCCCCATTAAGTACTAGGCAGCTTGCTTTGTATCACTGAAATATGGCTGCCTTTGTAAATCACACATATTTGTTTAGCCCATGCCCTACTTTTGATGTGGCTAAAATAATGGGATGAACTCTCTAGCCACAGAGACAAAGGTTGGGGTTAAGGACTGTCTTTACAAGAACATAATTGGGCAGGTGTCTCTCTACCAGTCATTAACAGATTTGAATTATGACTTTGATTCTTCTTTAGTGATAAAAACAGTATATAAAATATTCTGGGTCAAATGGGAGTTCCATTTTTAACTTTTTGAGGAAACTCCATACTGTCTCCACAGTGGCTGCACCAGTTTGCATTCCCACCAGCAGTACAGGAGGGTTCCTTTTTATCTACATCCTCGCCAGCACTTGTCGTTTGTTAATTTGTTGATGATAACCATTCTGACAGGTATGAGATGGTATCTCATTGTTCTTTTGATTTGCATCTCTCAGATGATTAGTGACTTTGAGCATGTTTTCATATGTCTCTCGGCCTTCTGTATGTCCTCTTTCTGAAAGTGTCTATTTACATCCTTTGACCATTTTTTGATTGGATCGTTTATCTTCCTCAAAAAGTTAAAAATGGAACTCCCATTTGACCCAGTAATCCTACTCCTAGGACTATATCCCAAGAAACCAGAAACACCAATCAGAAAGGATATATGCACCCCTTTGTTCACAGCAGCACAATTTACAATAGCTAAGATTTAGAAACAGCCTAAGTGCCCATCGGCAGATGAGTGGATTGAAAAACTGTGGTACATCTGCACAATGGAATACTACACTGTTGTAAAAAAGAAGGAACTTTTACCATTTGCAACAACATGGATGGAACTGGAGAACATTATGCTAAGCGAAATAAGCCAGTCAGAGAAAGATAAATATCACATGATCTCACTCATATGTGGGATATAATGATCAACATAATTTGATGAACAGGAATAGATCCATCTAGAGACAAATGGTAAGGGACGGGGGGGTGGGGGGCAGTGGGGCAACGGCTTTAGAGAGCAACCAAAGAACTTGTATGCATGCATATTAGCATAACCAATGGACACAGACACTGGGGCGCTGGGGGCTTGCTCGGGGTGGGAATGACTGGGGGGGGGGTCAATTGGTGAAAAAGGAGACATATGTAAAAATTTAGACAATAAAAAATAATAAATAAATAAATAAATAAATAAATAAAATATGTTCTCAAGAGAAAAAAAAATTCTGGATTATTTGAACCTAATATGCAGTAATTTTGAAAAGACAAAGATGGGGAGATACCAAATACACTAGGAGTGTTTTAATTGGAGTCTGTGACCAAATAGTGCCCAGTGTAGTTTTTAGAAAATAACTGCCAAAGCCATTTTTAATTTACTTGCTTTTCAGTTTTATTCAGAATAAATGAATTGTCTCAGTAAGTGATTTTAAACTACTCAACCAATTGTTCAGGAGTTGATATAGACACAGTCTTCATTTTAAATGTAAAAAAAAAAAAATGTTTTCTTAGGGTTAATGTGAACAGGGTAGTTGCCAAATAGTACCAGCTGTCATAATAAAGCAGAAGTGAATGACAGATTCACTCCACCCCATATCAAAACTCAAGAGCGGATATGGTGATCAGATGAGCCAAAATAAATCTAAGTTCGTAGAAACATTTGCAAGCGATTTTCTTGCATAGCTCAGCCCTTCATAGGCATCAGAGAGCACACAGGTCGTGATTAAACTTAGCACTGTTACAAAAATGAGAAAGGAAACCACCTAGTTGCTGTGGACACCCCAAATGCACATCTCAGAGGACTGCAAATTATTCCAAACTTCCATTTGATGATGGTAATGTTGATCTCTATTAAGAAGTATTGCAATTTAATTATCCGTTTTTAAACTATTTTTAATGTTAATAATAACATGGCCCACATTGACCTACAAAGGAAGAACTAACTGATGTAGTGCTTGTCAGCAATGCTCTTTTAAAAATAGGTAGCATCCACTCATTCTCAGGCATGCATTAGAATAGGCACTAGTGGCATAAATATAGGTAGAATGGTCATTGTTGCCTTGCAGTTCTTAAAGATTTATGTAATAACCAATAACCATAATAAATTGTGATCAGTGCTATAATTTAATTATGTATAGAGTGCTAAGGCGACCCAGATGAGGGCCCAGCCACAGAGAGTAGGTGACAATTAAGTTGGGCTTTGATGGCTAAGTAAGAGTTTTCCAATGGGTGTCAAAGTGGGAGGAGGGGAGAGAATGAGTTTTAGGTAGAGAGAATCCCATTTAAAAAAATAAGAGATGTTCTTTGTGACATTTACCTAATTTTATTTCCATCTAACAAATAAGCTAGAGCATATATGGTAGAAAAGTTAAAATTGTGATTTTGTAGATAAGATGTAAGATATACAATTGTGGTGTGTTGTTGTTTTTTGGTGGTTTTTTTTTTTTTTGGTCTTTTAATGCTATTATTTCAAAAAGGGCACTGTGGCAGAGAAATGTCAACAAAATAATTTATGAAGTCACCCTAGCACAAATATTTATTACACATATGCATCCTACTGGAAGCTGAACTGGATTCAAAGTTGAATTAAACATAATTCCTGCCTTTGATGGGATCACAATGGTACAGTGGAGTTGAAACAGACAGGCCAGCAAATGACTGTAAAAATAGAAAGTGATGAGAATCATAAGACTGGGGAAAAGAAACCGAAATAGGAGCTCAGAGGAAGGCAAGTTGTTTTCCCACTGATAACATCAGGGAAGGAAGCGGTGTCTTGTGTGCTGAGCACGAAGTCAGGGCGTTTGGAAATGCTAAGTAAATAGCCTTTTATTCCATTAAACCTGTGAGGGGGAAATAATGTCTATACTTAATATATACGCAGATACATGGGAAATAGATTTTTCCTTATGTGTGATTTCATTAAGTGTCACGAAAATTGTAGGTCCGTACCACCAGGAAAATGCTTAACCAGAAAGATCGTTTGCTCATTGTGCTTAGATGAGACTTTCAGCAGGTGAAACTGGAGCTGTGCTGGATTAAATTTATAAAGAATTTAATTCCTTAGGTAGGAACTGAACTGGTATAGTCCTTGTTTAGTCTTTGACATGTACTTGACTTTGTTTGAAAATTAAGACCCATTAGTTCAGGGGAGAAAGGAGTCCTGCACAACCTATAGCTAGGGAAATATTGATTGGAAGTGTGCTGAACTTTTAAACTTCTTGTAATTACACACTGATTTTACAGGAATTAAGGCCATAGAAATTGCTCCTTTCCCCTTGTCCTGCTTTCCTATACTATATATAACGGCAAGGCAGGGGAGAATTCAGATGGTGAATGCTGAAGAAGAATGTAAAGTGAAAGACAGCATTTAATAGCTCAACAGTTATTTAGCACTCGGGGGCCTCCCGAACAACCTCTCTCAAGAACTTGGCAGGAACAGTGAAGAGATGTGGGAGGAGGGATCTTCCCAGAATTGGGTTGCCTACCTCCTGTACCTTGGGAAAATATTACAGCTCCAGAAGCCACTGTGAACTTCAGACTCTGAGATGCTGTGTTAGTCTGTTTGCACTGCTGTAACTGAGTGGCTTATAAATAACAGAAACTTAGTTCTCATAGTCTGGAGTCTGGAAGTCCAAGGTCAGATGCCATCATGGTTGGATGAGAGCCCTCTTTGGGTCGTAGACTCCTCATTGTATGTAGAAAAGACTAGGGAGCTCTGTGGGTTCTCTTTTATGAGGGCGCTAATCCCATTCATGATCGCCTCCCAAATCCCCACCTCCTGATATCATCACCTTGGGGATTAGGACTTCAATATATGAGTTTGGAGGTGATGCAGATATTCAGCTGATGGCAGATGGATATATGTGTCAAATAGAAAACCTGACATCAAAAGGAGAGACATGATTAAGAGAAATATAAGCCCTATGATACATCGTTAACCCTTGGTATCTCCCATGTGTCAAAAAAAAAGAAAGAAAGAAATCGCCCAGTTGGTGAATGCAATTATTGGTCTAAATTCTTCACTTCCAATCAGAGCATCATATATCCATACTCTTGTCATGGTCTCATGGTGTGTGAAGAGTATTTTTCCAACCATAGCCTGTGGACTTGGCCCCATGAATTCATTTGGCCAATGAAACGTTAATGAATGTTTTGGGAGCAAAGGTTTTAAAATTACTTTTGTTTTTAAGCATTGATCAGACCATCAAACCACAGAGGGAAGGCAAGGGAGGGTGGGAGTAAGGGGGAGAGATCAACCAAAGGACTTGTATGCATGCATATAAACATAGCCAATGGACACAGACACCAGGGACACATATGTAATAACTTAATCAATAAAGAAATTAAAAAATACATTCCTGTTTTTAATCATGAGGGAAACATACTTCATATAACCAGTGGTCTAAGGAAGATGAGAAAGCCACAGCTTGGAGGCAGGCCTACCTGAGCCCAGCCTAGATCAGCCAAACCCCCATTGACCTGTAGATATGTGAGCCAGAAATAGATGCCTTATTTTTCATGTCACAATTTTTGGTGGTTTATTATGCAATATTTTTATGGCAACAGACAACTGGTACACTCACTCACTTTCCCCCAATTATCTCTGGGTAGATTTCCCCTCTCCTTTAACCCTTTTAGTGCCAGCCGGCCGATCTATCGGCCCATGGGGTATGTGCGAAGAATGCCACGGGCCGGTCTATCGGCCGGGTGTTTTTACGCTCACGCCTTTTCTTTTCTGTGCGTCGCATAGGTTTTGTAGACATATTTTTAGTACCTGTCATGCTTCCTAATCATTACTGACTAATTTTCATTGTGAAAATTAAATATATGTTCTTTTTTTGGCTAGAAGAACATAAGGTATTTTCTGCTTTGTAGTGTACCTGCTTTTACTGCGTAGCGGAATTTTTCCACCTAGCCGATACTACAAATCTTGCTCGACCCGGTGAACCTGGATATGACCCATGTGCCAAAATCCAACCTCTCATAGATCATGCCAATATCTTGTTCAGACACCATTATACTCCACGCATGCAGTGGAGTGTTGATGAGAGCTTGGTTGGAACAAAGAACCATACACAACTCTTGCAGTATCTACCAACTAAGCGGCACCATCGGTGGGGTATAAAATTTTGGATGTTGTGCGACTCTGTCGTTAACTATTGTTTGGCATTTTTTGTATACAGAGGAGCAAAATGTGATGTAGATAAAACTGAAGTCCAAAAGAACGGCCTAGGATATAGTGTAGTGATTAGATTATTGAAAATGGGGAATTACCTAAGAAAAGGTTATCATATTTTCATGGATAATTTTTTTATGTCTGTTCCACTGGCAAAGGACTTGTATGAGCTAGGTTGTTATGTTACTGGTACCATCGTAGAAGTAGGAAATATTTACCCGAACAACTGACACAAAAATTTGATGTAGGAGTGAAGAGGTATTTCCGCCAAGGCCCTATTCTCGCTACTGCCGTGCGGGAGAAGAAGTCACAACGTTTTCCAGTAATATTATTACCCACCAAATCAAAAGCAGAAAACAGTAAACACCTAAGAAAACGAATGAAGAGGTCAGAATAAAGAGGTAGTGAAACCACCAATTATACAATCGTATAATGATTACATGGGTGGAATAGACACATCAGATATGATGTTGTACACGTATCTTGATGAGAGACGGACTGTGAAATACTGGGAAAAAATGTGTTTCAACATATGTTCGCGAATGATCCTCAACAGTTACATAATTTACAAAGAAAACCTCCCCTCTGAGAAAAGCCCTATGTCTCGTTTGGATTTTACTATTAGTATTGTTGAAGATCTTGGGAATTAGTGGCTCCTAGAGAAAAATAACAAATGTGGGAAATCAGAGGAACATGTGAGACAAGACAGGAAGCCGTTAAAAACATTACCTGGAAAAAGGAGAAGGACTGTGTGTGTGTGCGCAGCAAAAGGTGTGAAACAGGGAGAGGGCAGCGAAGAAGCAGCCGTACAGTGTGTGGTGAATGTGAAAAAGGTCTTCCTGGTGCGTGCTGTCCTGGACATAAGTGCGCGTGTTAAATTGTGTGGGGGACAGTTTAGTAAATTCAATGTTACTATTTAAAAAATAATGGCAAAGCATAAAAATTTGTTGGTGAGCTAATAAATAGTAGTAGAAACTAATGCTAACAAAATTAATACTGTCAAAAAATATTAAAGAACAAATTTTCTAATCTGAATGTAAAAGTTTAAATTTTTTAATAATAAATTTTTAAATTTACTTTTTTTTCATAAATTTATAGAAGAGATAACAACATAAATGAACTTTTTTTATCATACCTGAAAGTATTAAGAGTGTATGTAAAAAAAAAAAAAAACTAGCTTCAACAAATAAGTATTAAGCTTAATATAAATTTCTTAGTACAAACGTGTAAATTCATCAAAAAAGCCGTGGTATTTTTCACGTATACCAGGCCTAAGAGGCTGGCACTAAAAGGGTTAAAATTGTTTGTTGTAGTAAGGATAGGAAGATATATCACAGTGTAATGTTATGGGTTTTCATACTCTATAGAACTTAAATGACTTCTTAGTTTATAGTCAATTTTATCTGAAAATTAATTTTAACAGATTGATTTAATTATTAAAAGCCAAATTATATGTCTATCTGCAAATGATGTTTTATATATATATATACAGGGTTTCCAAAAATATATAATATACTCATTTCTATAGATTCTTTTAAATTTTGAAAATGAACTGTATGTTAATAAATACTGACTTTATAATCTCAAAGTGTGTATACATTTTTGGGACACCCTGTCTATATGGTAATTATAAATACACACACATATATATGTATATTAAGAACATTGGGATTATTTATCATTAATAGTGTACTAAAGGGGATTGGTTTCCCCTTGAAATCTCCTTAGATGAAACTCAGACATCAGAAAAAACGGGTAGGGTTAAAATGGCTTTGTTTTAGTCACTTGATTTTCTTATAGCCGAAATCAACAAATACAAACTTCCCCTCCCCCTGCCTTTAATGAAATATCACTTTCTTGAGGCAGTGGTTGTACTGTTTTACATGGTAATGTGATTAAATAAATGTGACTGTCTGCACCTGAAAGGAAAGAACATTAACAGGGTCCTCTAGGGAAAATGTAGGTAACTGAGATGGAATCCCTGCCTTTAGCATTCTTAAGTTGGGAAGAAACCTGTATTTCTTTACTAAAAGACTTAGGTTGTACCCTAAATAATGACACATGTACTAAGAATGGAGGGTGTTATGTAGAACATTCTTATACTTTCACTGTAATGGTTGAAGAGTTTATTCTTTGACTGTACTTCCTAAAATCCCAGTGAAAACAACTTGTAGTGCATTGTCTTTAAATGATCTACAGAAGTCTCCCAATCCAAAACTAAAAAATAATAATACATTTTTAAACTTCTCATAAGGAAACCAAACATTTAGGCCCCTTTAATAAGGAGTCCCTCATTCTAAAAGCTTCAGAATGCCCTGGCTGTCTGGCACGGCTGAGGCCTGGCGTGACCCCTATGACCTTTTGTTGTTGCTGATGCTGAAAGTGACATACGGAATGTAGACAAGAGTGTGATGCAGCCCGGCCACGGGGGGCTCAGTGGTTGAGCGTTGACCTATGAACCAGGAGGTCACGGTTCAATTCCCAGTCAGGGCACATGCCTGGGTTGTAGGCTCAATCCCCAGTGGGGGGCATGCAGGAGGCAGCCAAGCAATGATTCTCTCTCATCATTGATGTTTCTTTCTCTCTCCCCCTCAACCCTTCCTCTCTGAAATCAATAAAAATATATATATATTTTAGCCCTAACCGGTTTGGCTCAGTGGATAGAGTGTCGGCCTATGGACTCAAGGGTCCCAGCTTCGATTCCAGTCAAGGGCATATACCTTGGTTGCAGGCACATCCCCAGTAAGGGGTGTGCAGGAGGCAGCTGATTGATGTTTCTCTCTCATTGATGTTTCTGACTCTCTCTCCCTCTCCCTCTCCCTTCCTCTCTGTAAAAAAATCAACAAAATATATTTTTAAAATATATATATATATATATATATGTATGTACATATATACATATATACACATACATATACACATATACACATATGTGTGTATGTGTGTGTATACATATATATATGTATATATAATATATGTATATATATACACACTATATTTAAAGAAAAAAACAACACAAAAAAACGGTGTGATGCAGAAAATAAAAATGGAACTGGAAGGTTTAACCAGGAAGTTGTGCAGTATCTTCAGGACTATGTTCATGATCTACAAGATTCCTCTCTCAAACCTCTCTCCTCTGCCCCATTTCTTTTTAGCCTCACCTTCCTTCCCTATGTTCCCTAGTGAAGCACTGCATTACTTGTATGCTAAGGAACACTGTCTCTATAATATGCTTTATGCAAACATGTGTTCCATAGTCCAGTATTATTTTAAAAGCACTGAGAAGTCTCAAAATAAACAAACCCTTTCCCTATACTTTTTCATCATAGAAACCCTCATTTCCCCCCTTACTGCAATGCCGTGAGCCTGTGCATTAGACCTTAGATGGATCCATGTGTTATGGGGAACCCATCTGGTTGGCTTCCTGGGTTTCTGAAGCCTGCTCTAATTGGGCACAGCTTCGGGCCAGACTTCCTCAGGAAGCACTAGCAGCCCTTGCACTAGCTGTGGTGGGGTCAGAGGGCACCTCCAATTTCCTCAGTGCCACCCCTTCCTGAGCAGAGGGCTGGGCTGTGAGTGGAGCAGACACCATGATGTGTGTGCCCTTACATTTTTATTTATGTTCAGCTTCTGCCCTTGATAGTTGCATTGTCTTTTCAAGGTGTTATGTGCAGGGAGCCTGGCATACAAAGTATTTGTGATCACAAACCCGGCTTCTCACATAGGCGTCTAATCCTCTCAGAGCCAGGCCCACCGTGCCTCCTTTTCAGATCAGCAAATTATTACAATCAAATGGTTTGTTCTTGCATCTTATATTCATATAAAAGCATGTCTTCTTATATTTTAACCACTAATTAATTGCCTGTAGCATATTTAAGACATCTGTAATCATGTTTCTGTAGTCCATTTTTGAAAACACAGAACAAAAAGACCTGCTATTTCTTGATATTAACAAAGCAGGTTCTAGTTTTATAAAGCTTCATGCCATCTGAATATAAAATATCACTTATATTACTTTTAATGACAAAATATTATATTCGTTTTCTTAATCTCTATCGGCAAAGGAAAAAACTTGCCAGTGTCAAGAAACTGTGGAATTTGATGATATTTCATGTGTAAGTACCCTAAGTAGAAGAGGAAAAAGGTTGCTATGAGAATCTTAAGTCTGACTTTACTTTTGTTAGTTTCAGTCTCTGGCTTTTAGTATTAAATTAAGGTACTTTTAGATTGAACAGGCAAGAAAGAATGGCCTTTTTTTTTTAACATTTGTTTCCTACTATTAGGTTAATCCATTACTTAAAGTAAACTGTTTTTTGAGCTCTTGCTTTCAGTAGTTGCCTCCTTCTGCCCCTTTCAAAAAACATGGAGAAAAAAAAACAACAACACTAAGTATCTCATTCAGATCTTTGGTTACAAACTATTTTAAAATGAATAAATGTGCACATAAGGACATATATATAAAATATTGATTATTGAGCTAACTATGAGAAATCTACATGGACTATTTCTATCCATTAAAAGTAAATACCAGTGTTGCTCACACATAGCTCTGAAACTTTTCTGCTACTTATTGCAACACTAACTTACATTTTTCTTTTTCATATGATTGATATGTAATATTGAACTGTGGGCTGGTTCTCAACAACCTATAGTATAATTCAGTAGATTTGTAAAAATTTATCTTCACTGTGATCTGTGTTTCTTTTTGGTAATTTGTCTATATTGTCCAGAAGACAAAAGACTTTAAAAGATAATCTATCCACTTGTAAATCACCCGTGAGTTCTGCAGATTTCATGTCTGTATCAGCAGCAGTGGTGGGAAAGTCTTTTACCATTTATTACAGTGATCATCCTCAGATTACCATTTACATTTGCATGTGCCCACTCCTCTCTCATTGTCTTCTTTTCTTTCCTCTCTGAGAAATATAATCTTTTTGAAATAAAATGCCTCCCAGCTGTTGGAACGAGCCTCTGATCCCCTCTCTCGGGTAATAGCCACATGTTGAATTTTATGTAATCCAATTGGCCAAAAAGCTTTCATGTTTATAATAGCTACTCATGCTTTTCTAGAAGATTAAAAAATTTCTGAAATTAAGTGCCTTGCAGGTGTCTTATCCTTTCATTGTTGTGAAAATTTATTTAGCTATAACAAAAGTCTCATCACCCCTAAATTCCTTAGAATTTACTTAGTTAACAAAAGTTAACAGTGGTTAAGCCTATTATAAAATATCCTGGCAGAATTGCCAGGTATGGCTTTTGCTTTATATATTTTTAGAAAAGCATTCTTTTTTTTTTTTTTCCCTTAAAGCCCTTTTGTTTGAGTTTTGGTAATTGACAAAATGATTGCATGTGAAGCATAAGTCTTGCATAAAGTAAGCTGCTCACAACACAGACTAATTACACATTTGGGAGGCAAGGCTAAGACATCCAGAGCTTACTCGTGCTGAGCCAAGAACACAGCATTTAATGAAATGAGGACCGTAAAGGGTTCAGCATGGATGCTTTCAGGTCTGACCTGGGCTTCTGGGAAATTGAACATTGGCCCTGCAGACTGGTGGATTCCCCCGGGCTTTGAAAAGCCGGGTTATTACCACTTGTGTGCGTGAATCAAGCACTGCTTTGCAATACAAGAACATTTGTGATTCCAGAAATGGCCCCATTTGGAACACTCTTAAGCTAATAATATAGATGCCTCCCCAGTCATCCATCTTCCTGCCTCTCTTTCCTCCTCTCACGCCAAGTAATTACTTTTGATATTTGTTTGATAAAAATGGTTAGAATATCTGGCAAGCTCTGGCTGTGTAGATTCTTCTGTTTCCTCTTTCCTATTCTTGAAGTCTGTTTTTTCCTCTCAGATAATACTGTGACTGAAACGGAAAGGCCCCCCCCCCCGGGTTGTTCAATAAACCATTTGTCAAGTATTTCTGTATAAATAGGCCATTTCATATTTTGGGTTTAGTGCATAGTAGATGCTTGATAAAAATTTGCTGAATGACTATGGTTGCCAAAGATTAACTCTAGTCACTTGGGCCAGAATGGGTCAGTCTCATTCCTGAATCCCACCCATGACAGGTTATTCATCATGTTTAGGTATAGAAATAGTAATACGGAAAACAAAACGAGAAAATGGAGAAATAGGAAAAGAAATAACTGAATGGAAGGGAGAAGGATATACATATAATCAGGGTGATAACCAAACAACAGCTGTAAAAACTTGAAGAACATTTGCCTAGAACACAATAACGGGTTGGTTAAGGCTGCGGATATATATGATAAAACATTAAAATGGCTTATAAAAATTTTTTAAAAGGCAGTTAACATTTTGCTTACCATTTGGTTTTGCATTTCACTTCTTTTTTTATTTAATAAAGATAATGTCTATATATTCATCACAGCAGTATTTTCCAAATTGAAAACTATGATTCATTATTTCAATGTAGTGGATTGTGACCAAAGCTTTTAAAAAAATAAAACGGCTTAGAAAATACTAGAATCCATTGCACTCTGGGTATTTTCTCATAAAATGTTTGTCTCTGTGTGTGCACACATATGCATGTATGCATGAAAGGATAGACAGAACGGTAAACAGATAGATAATGTAGTTTTGGGGATTGATCACAGTGCTTCCCAAACTTGATGAAATGTACCATGAATGTTGCTATTTGCAGTGTTCACTTGTGACTTGAGCTACATGATGCAATTTAAAACCATGAACAATCAAAAGTCTATCACAAATTGGTAGCGACAGCACATCCCAGTGCCTTCATTGAGAATTTGATATTGAAGCTGGACTAGGGTGTTATCTCCCCCAGGAGCAAAAAGTATGGTATGAAAGGGGAAAGACTCTGGCCTGACCCCACCAGCTGATGCAGGCCCTCTAAGGTATGTTCTAGAAAGAGCAGGGGGAGCTGGCATAGGTGGATGGCAAGAGGGGACGTGACTGTGGACCCCCCAGGGAGGCTGTTCGGATGTCAGAGGATCCTGGAGCATGGCTGCCCTGAACATCCCCAATGGTGTCACCGACCTGGCATCACACATCAAGGACATTCACTGAGTGGCTTTGGTGTGCAAAGCTCCCCACCAGGTTCCTCCAGGACACAGAACATGCATTTACCTAAGATATTACCCCGAAATATCAGCTCAGACTAATTTCCTCATTTAGCAGCCACTCAGAGGGTGGGTCCACAGCCGCTCGACTGACCAGGATGAGAGGTACTTCCACAGCAGTCGATCCCCGCAGGCCACACCCCCCACCAGTGCACAAATCTGTGCACTGAGCCTCTAGTATAAAGTACATAATATGTATACATATTATCCTATCTAATAAAAGAGTAATATGCAAATTGACCATCACTCCAACACACAAGATGGCTGCCCCCATGTGGTCAAAGGTGGCTGCTCCCATTGGACACAAGATGGCCGCCACAAGATGGCCGGCAGGGGAGGGCAGTTGTGCGCGACCAGGCCTGCAAGGGAGGGCAGTTGGGGGAGACCAGGCCTGCAGGGGAGGGCAGTTAGGGGCGACCAGGCCAGCAGGGGAGGGCAGTTAGGCGTCGATCAGGCTGGCAGGGGAGTGGTTAGGGGGTGATCAGGCTAGCAGGCAGAAGCAGTTAGGGCCAACCAGGCAGGCAGGCAGGCAAGCAGTTGGGAACCAGCAGTCCTGGATTGTGAGAGGGATGTCCGACTGCTCGTTTAGGCCCGATCCCACCGGAATCGGGCCTAAACAGGCAGTTGGACATCCCTTGAGGGGTCCCAGATTGGAGAGGGTGTAGGCCTGCTGAGGGGGACACACACACACACACACACACACACACACACACACACATCCCATGCATGAATTTCGTGCACCGGGCCTCTAGTGTATTATATATAGTTTTAAAAGAACATATATAGCATATATTCTACTTACATATACTTCCACATAAGAATGGTCCATATTCCAGTGCCAATAGATAACCAAGTTATTTTCTGTAGAAACAGATGAGGCAGGATGAGGGGCAGGTAGGTAATAGGTAGGTAGATGAATAGTTATCTAATTATGTGTATGAAGTGTATATGTTACATAATTGAAATACACTTCACACATAAGTTTTTGTGCTTAATTTCATATATTCTCACATGATTAAAAGTCGTCGTGTCAATACTATTTTCCATAATTATGTGATTCTTAATAAGTAAGAGTACAGAAATAGCATACCTGCAAGCAATACTAACCTGACAAACACCATTTGCTAGGCTGCCTTTTTCTTCTCAGTTCTTATGTAAGTAAAAGGTAGTATTCTGCATATGTTCCAACCAATAAATTTAATACTTATCACTTTTCATTCTCTGTATGTGCTACAATGTTCACATTTCTGCCTTTGGAAAACTAGCTGCTATAAAATCAGACATAACTAAGTGCGGAATTCCCTAACAGTTCACCAAGTAAGTGGTCAGTCATGAACCTGTGAGCCTGAGACCTAGTCAATTGAAGAGGCTTTTACTGCCACCCCATTCTGGGACTTGGGAACATATGGACAGGCCGTTCTGAAGTTCCAGTGCCTCTCTGGATCCTGGTGGCCTTAACCTCAACAACATCTGGCAATTGTTGATTCAGGGCCATGGTTCTCAGCTGGAGGTGATTGTGACCCCAGGAGACATTTAGTAACGCCTAAGGCTTTCTGGGTTGTCACAACTGGGGAAGGAACTACTACCGGCATCTAGGAGGTAGTAGCCAGGGATTCTGCTAAATATCCTACCGTGCATGGGATAGTCCCTTACTACAAAGAGTTATCAGGTTCCAAATACCAGTCGTGCTGAGGTTGAGAAAGCCTGAGTTGAGGATCCTGTATGGCTGGCCCAGCGCAGGAGCTAGGACATTAGACCTGGATGTATGCAGCTGTGGCATCTGAGCATCCATCCTGGGCCCTGCTCTAGGAACCTCAAGGACTTTGACTCTGGAGACATGGCCTCTAGTAGCAAAGTATAAGAGGTAATGAAAAGATAAAAATCAATGAAATTTGTAAGATTCCTTGACTGTGCCAGGCTTGCCTCTTTGGTTTTGTTTTCCCTCAGGATGTCTTGGGCGGAGAAAGCAAGGGATACTCCTGGCACAGTGTGGGAAGAGCCCTTGTCTGAAAGCGAGGAAGCTGGGGAGCGTCGAAGGTCCCATGTACCACTGCCTTTGGGCTCATCCTATAACTAAGGCCTTGCATTGGGGCCCTTGTGAGGACTTCATACCTCTTTCCATCCTGCCCCAAAATGCTGTCTGGCAAGATTTGAGTTTAATTTTCCGAGTTATTAGTTGAGCCAAGATTATTGGAGGAAGGCATTCAGCATATTGATTTTTTTGTCCATTAGGTAAAGGGACATTTATTTCTAACAGGAAATGGCTATGTTAACTACTGTAATGGCTTCCTCCACCATTGGGAATGTTGCTATTATTAGAGACCACTAATTATGGCCTGAGCCTGGTATAGCATAAGAAAGATATAAAACGTTACTGTAATTGAGTGGAGGATGTGAAATTGCATAGTGTCTTACGGTCCCTGTGGGCATCTGTCTTGGGAGTTCTTGTGGTGAGGCCAAGTCATGGTGGTTCAGAGAAACTGAGACTTGGTACAGCAGTGAAGAGTCTCACACAGGAACCACACTGCGTGGGCTCCACAAAGCTCCCACACTGACAGTCGGACATCCCTTGAGGGGTCCACAAAGCTCCCACACTGTCAGTCTTACGGACTATCGGCGTGGTACTTACATGCATGCACACATGTACTTACATGCATGCACATGCCACTACATACATGCACGCTTTACTTAACGCACATGCACACACAGCACTTAACACACGTGCACACACAGTACTTACAAACTGCCATGCAGCTCAGTTTCCTCATCCATAAATGGGCATCAGAATAATCCCCGAAGGCTTGGTGTGACGAGTGCGTACATGGATATGTGTGAAGCATTCAGAAAGAACCACTCAATCACTGTGAGCCCTAGTTTGTTTTTGTTGTTAGGTCTGGCTCTCTGATAGCAGGGACTTAAAAAAAGATACCTTTTAAGTTAAAAATGAAAAGATAACCATACTTCACCTGATTTATATTTTGTTTTTACCACGTATGCACTAAACGAAAGGTGTCAGTACGCCTGGTGGTTGTTAATCTTTCTAAGAGTTAAACAGTTGCCAAAAGAAACCTGACTTGATTATAGAATAAAGTGGTGGAAGCAAAACTGGTCTTCGTATCTCTGACTCTGCAGATAAAAAAGCCAGAGCAACTTCCTAGTCTTTCTCTCTCACAAACTTCTAGTAAGAACAGCTGTTCTTTAATTTATACTTTAATTCAGCAGAACTTTATTATACTTAGATTCACTAAATCCCAGAGAGGTCTGGACACATAAATGATTTTGGAAATGTTATGGATTCTGAATAGGGCATTCTGGAAAACAAAGATGCAATCTAATAATTTGCAGTTAACTCTGGCATTCCAATGGGGAAAAAAAGACAACTAGTTTTAATCAAATAATGAAATTTTTCTTAGATAATAATAAAATGAGTTAGTTAAAAGAGCTAGCCTGTAATAGGTTTATTAAATTAAGCAATAAAGTTTCATTTTTTAAAACTACCTATTGTCAAAATATTTACAGCTAATTTCATTTACAATGAAATTAAATGAAGGAACTATTTCTTTAAAGTTAGACATGGATTTTCTCTTTTTTGGTGGATCTGGCTATGATCCGACCTCCAAATCCTGGTTTAATTATGGGTTCTTTGCTACCTCTGATTTTATAGTTGTCATTTTGTGAGTGGCGTTTAGACCTTCACAGTAATTTTCAAAATATGTAATTTTACATAAGAATCCCTCAAAGTGACCTTAAGATGAGAGTGTCTAGACATAATTATGGAGAGGAAGGAACTACCGACCTCAAGAGCCCATGGTTTCCAGGGCCATCTCGTTTTCAAATGTTAACCCTGTGGCAGCGTTTCGTCTTTCTGCAAGCCTGAGACATGTAGGAGGGGCACCTGGGAGGTTTAGCACGCGGGCAGCACTTTCTAGTGTATATTTAAATACTGGGGACCAAATATGATTAACCACGGGCTTCTCCCTGGATGCCTGAACCCTAAGTGTGCCTTTTCCACCGTCCTCTGCATTTTCTGAGAACTGCTATTTTAGTGTCTTGGGTTCATTTGTCAAAGAGAACATGAGTATTTGTTGTGTATTATACTTTTTGTCTAGGCTCAAAAGTGGGTTGCCAGTCAGGTATACTACCCAAAGAAGCATGGGTAAGGCCTGAGTTTTCACAAAGTAAAATTTAATTCAGTGGTATCCATTACAAGTCACATCTCTCTAACTTTAAAATAGCATGTTCTTCTCCCAATGCTCTGCATCCTACGGACAATCTTTATCAGTAGCATTGCTTTCACAGTAAATGATATGTTTTAAATTATATAAGCCAGATATTTCTTCAGATTTTAGCATGTTTCTACACTAAGCTCTGTCTCTTTGTCTGTAAAATGAAGGTGTTACAACCACACCACATCTAAGGGCTTCCTAGTACCTAGGATTCCCTAAGTCTAATACCCAGCCAGTTTAATTATTGAGAATATCTTGCCAAATTTCCAAATACTTATGTGACGTTTCAAATGACATGGCCCTCCCTTGCCAAAGGATCCTCTCTTGGGCCCATTACCAACTATAATTCCCCAAACCCTCCACCTCTCCATGGAGGTGGTGGCCCCTGCAGAGAGAATGAGCCCCCCCCCCCCCGACCCCATGGGGAGAGGAATGCAGCTGTTAGAGGTCCAGTCCCCGCCTTACCAAGTGCATCTGTGTTTGGCCATGTGAGTATGTGAATATTAACCTGCTTTCTTCCCTCCACTCTTCTCATGTCCATCTCCCCAACAGAAAGGAGAACCTGACTGCCGGGCCCTCTCTCCAGAAACCACGGACCAGCTCACCTTTGAGATCCCCCTGAATGACTCTGGCTCTGCTGGTCTGGGAGTGAGCTTGAAAGGGAACAAATCTCGAGAAACTGGAACAGACATGGGGATTTTTATCAAATCCGTCATCCATGGAGGCGCTGCTTTTAAGGTGGGTAAGAAGGTCTTTCCCCATCAGTGGCGAGGTACTCAGAGGTGCAGCTTTGGGGCCTGCGATCTGGATGGAGAAGGTGTGTGAAGGAGAGACCACTGGGCCTTCGTGCCACACTCAGAAATGTGTGTGGACACATCTGGGCAGCAGGGGTCTCTCCTCCTACTTTAAGCGGTTAATTTCATTTCCTAGAGATGGTTCTACAAACCCACCATGATTAATATGCTCTCTTGCATTCTTTTTATTACTCTGTGTGAATGACTCTGGATGTGTAAGCTGACAGACTTGAACCTAAAAATACAACATCAGAAAAACAGAACGAAAAAAATAAGTCAACGTCAAGGCAGCAAATAAGAAAATTGCGTTTGCAAGAAAGAAAGCTCAGTGGAGCTTGTGAGTGATTGTAGTAGAAGCTAAAGGCCATTTATCACATTTTATGCACTTGGAGATAACCATGGTGCTGGGAATGCAGATTTGCCTTTGAACTTGGAGAAGCTTATACATTCCCCCCCCCAAAAAAAAAAAAAAAAGAAGGGGGGAGGGGAAAATGTGATTCTGCCCTTTCCCTTTGGATTGGGAGTGTGATCATAGCTGTGAGCATGGGATCAGTTACTAGACGGCCTGTGTTCAGTTCCAACCCACCACCTGCTAGCAAGGAACTTGACCTGCCATGTTCCTGTTTCCTCATCTGTAGAATGGGGATAATAAGTAATACCTAATCCACAGGTTTCTCAGGATTAAATACAGACCATGTGATTAAAGCAGTAAAGTGATCACAGAGGGAAACATGCTTGAGCTCGCCTTCAGCTCCTGCTGGACAGTGAGACTTCCTGAGTTTGCGTGCGGCCTCAGCTACTCTCTCACTCTATGAACATAGGCAGGTCACTTGTCCTCAATATGCCTCAGTTTCCTCATTTGTAAAAAGAGTAAAATTAGTAGTGCCTACTCCTGGGGCTCTTGTGAAGACAAAAAAAAGAGTAATATGTATAAAGTGCCTAGCACAGTGCCTATGATAAGCCTTCAATAAATGTTAGCCATGTTTTAATAATCTTGATATTAATAATGTATGTTATCTCCCCCACAAAACCCAAGCAGACCTAGTTAGGTTTATAGGAGCAGCGTGCTCCTAGAATCCTGGTTTTGTGGGAGCATTTTTCTTCATATATGTATATATATATAAACACACACACACTAGAGGCCCGGTGCACGAAATTCATGCATGGGGAAGATCCCTCAGCCCAGCCTGCACCTTCTCCAATCTGGGACCCCTTGAGGGATGTCCGACCACCCGTTTTGGACCTAAACAGGCAATTGGACATCCCTCTCACAATCCAGGACTGCTGGCTCCCAACTGCCCTCCCCTGCTGACCTGGTCTCCCCCAACTGCCCTCCTCTGCCGGCCCGGTCACTCCTAACTTCCCTCCTTGCTTGCCTGATCGCCCACAACTGCCCTCCCCTGCAGGTCTAGTCCCCCCAACTGCCCTCCCCTTCAGGCCTGGGTCCCCCCCAACTGCCCTCCCTTGCTGGCCTGGTCTCCCCCAACTGCCCTCCTCTGCCAGCCTGGTCACCCCCAACTGCCCTCCTCTGCTGGCCTAGTCACCCCTAACTTCCCACAACTGCCCTCCCCTGCAGGCCATCTTGTGGTGACCATCTTGTGGCGGCCATCTTGTGTCCACATTTGGGGCGGCCATCTTGTGTCTTGGTGTGATGGTCAATTTGCATATTACTCTTTTATTAGATAGGCTAAATTGATTTCAGAGAGGAAGGGAGAGGGAGAGAGAGATAGAAACATCAATGATGAGAGAGAACCATTGATCGGCTGCCTCCTGCACGCCCCTCACTAAGGATCGAGCCCACAACCCAGACATGTGCCCTTGACAGTAATCGAACCCAGGGCCCTTCAGTCTGCAGGCCACCACTCGTATACACTGAGCCAAACCAGCTAGGGCCATTTTTCTTGTTCATAGACATATCACTTTTGTGTCATAGACACTGTGAAACAGTGTCTTTTTTCAGCCTTTTTCCTTAGTAATAAGAACTGCATTGTGGAGAGACAATTCTTTAATGCACTCCTTGGATCCATCAGCTTTTGTTAATAATGTTAATAACATACATCGGTAAACCTTTATTTCCTTCGTGACCCTCATGACTGCAGGGCAGCTAGAGGGGTTCAGATTC
Source organism: Eptesicus fuscus (assembly GCF_027574615.1). Classification (NCBI taxonomy): domain Eukaryota; kingdom Metazoa; phylum Chordata; class Mammalia; order Chiroptera; family Vespertilionidae; genus Eptesicus; species Eptesicus fuscus. Next base: position 82,067,174 of record NC_072483.1, on the reverse strand, counting down.
AGGCCAGCATCTACCACACTGTAGATTGACAAGTATGACTGTGGTCCCCATATCCCTGGTGTCTTGGGTCAGCAAACTAGCTGCAGCACGTTCCTAATCCATGAGTTGTCAGAGGGTCCACAGCAATGGGAGAAGCCTCGTAAGTTCTGGGATCCAAACTGGCTCACAGTAACCACACACACACACACACACACACACACACACACACACACACACACACACACCATTGGCCAAAATAAGTAATATGATGTAATCCAAAGTCAATCCAAGGTGTGAGGAAATACATTCCACCCATGATGAAGCCATAGCAAAATGTGGGTGCAGAAAAGGATGGAGATTTGAGGCCTATCATCCAATCTACCAACAATCTAGCTCCAAAATGCAGAACCAGGAGCAGAAGGAAAAAAAAAAGTAATAATAACAACAACAGCGAATAACATTCACTGTTCTTAGTGCAAATATATGCTGGGCAGCATGAAAAGTATCTCTCCGGCTTCTCTCATTTTGCTCTCGATGTTCACACTGGATTATGAATGCAGTGGTTAGTGTCCCTCCACAGTGTGCCTCTGGTCACACAGCCAGGACTTGCTTAACCTAAGAGTTGAACCCAGGCAGTCCGCCTTCAGACCCTGTGCTATGCTGCCCTGAGATGCAGGCTCTTTATCTGATCGGTTTATCGTCCTAGAGACCAGGGCCTGTTGCCCTGGAACTATCTTGTATCAGGCTTGTCATTCTGAGCCAAGCCACCTAAGCATGTGCTGTGTTTGAGGGTGAGTCTTGGTTATGTTGGTGGACATCAGCTTGATATTACTCTTCTTATTCCTGATGACAGCTCTATTTGCAGAATTTATTCCAAGTAAAATTGAAACTGAAATGAATTTGGGGAAATTAAAAGCAAACATCTTAGCTTTTTTTATGGGCAATAACTTACGTGCAAGCGGCTACTGGAGCGCTGGTTTAATATGTATATCCATGTTTGTGAAAGTGAGCATCTCCTTACCTAAGCAGTTTCTAACAGGCCTGTTTCTTGCAGAAGGATTTCACTTTCCATTTATGTAAATTTCTTTCCTGATGCTGGTCTGCTGAGTCAGACGATCACACCATTAAAGCCCACTGGACAGCATGTTTATAGCTGATCTTAGGTAGTAAAAAGCATCAATCATGAATTTAGCCTTATTGTGACGGTTTGGAATCCATTCGTCTTGTTTACTTTGTGCAGTGGAAAGGGTAGAGGCCTACGCATTGCTCACAAGAAATCTGATTCACTAGGGAAAACAGGAAGAAATTTCACTCTTCTCCTTCTGCTGTTCCAACCATCTACCATTACTCCTCGGAAAATTGCCACCTACTCTGTGATTCAGGATTATGTTTTACAAAAATTGTTTTGAGACTTTGTTCCTGTCCCTGTTCAGAAGATACCAGTGTAACAGACTGCAGGTCCCCGGGGCCACGGGGAGATAAGCTTGGGGAACATGGGCTTTAGCATCTGGCCCCAGGTTTTTACCTGAAACCAACAAAATAATCTTTCTGCCGGAGCACACAGCCTTTCTCCTGGCCCTTCAGACCACTAATTGGTTCTCAAGGTGTTGTTTCCCTTTCGGGAAGGTGGGTTTTTGAAAACGAAACTACTTTGAAAAGTATGACCAAATTCTTCCTGTGGATTCTGTGCGCTGTATTCTCCCCGGGGCTTCGGTTGGTGTAAACAAAGATAGCCTACTTCTTGCCAGATGTAAAACCCTTGAATCACGAGGAGTATACTTGGTGGCTTCTGTTTTTCCCCCTCACCTTTCAGGCTACTGCTTTCTATCACTTCAGTTCTTATTTGAGTCATTTCTAACAGAGAAGTAAAGCTCTATTTGAAAGTAAGAGCATCCAGCTAGCCTAGGAAGTGAATCCTTCACTCACTCTACGGGAAAACAAAGTAATAGTTTTCTTATTCAGAATTACCCAAATGCTTAAATATTTAAATTCCAGTCAAGAACCCCGGAGACTCTTCCCTGTTCGCATCTGCCATTTTCAGACTGCTTTTCATTTAGAGTTCTCTGTGGCTCCCTCCGAGGCATCGGTTTGAGCTTCCTTAGCAATGTGCAGTGACCTTGTACCATAACAGCCAAATACAACTAGAAGTATTGATCCTAATATGCTTAAACAATAACATGCATTACTGTATGTCGGTAGTTTCACTTTAGTTTCTATCATTCATCCTGGGCATTTGCTTCTGAAGTACAGGGCAATTGTTTCTAGAACCAACATAGACTAGACACAAGCATACTAGTATGTGTTAATTTCTCATGACCCAGGCACTATGAGTGGAATACGTTAGTATGCCATGAGGATACTTTTCCAAGATTCCACCTTTGTGATTTGAATTTAAAGTCAATGTGGTGTTGTTGTTACTGTTAGGTGAAAAGAAATGTTGTCTTTGTTGCATTTAGAAAAAAAATACCTTGAGAAAACTTCTCTCCTTTCCCAAAATTCACACAAAAATCAGCTTTTCCTTTTCTCCACAAAACCTTGATTATCAGGTTGAAGACCTTAGATGTTTTCACTTATTTGGTAAACATTTTGAATTCTGAAATCAGTGGCTTGTTTAGTTTGGTTTTTGCTTCGCTTTTGATGCACTATGTCAATTGAACCTTTTTTTTTTTTTTTTTTTTGGAGAAAATGCATTTTTACATCTATTGATTATACTAACTTAAACTACTTTTTTTTTAACCTAACAATGAATCACTTTTGGAAAAATATCACTAGAATAGTGATATTTTGAAGATTTAGGTAGACTATTAACATATAGTAAAAACCGAAATCTCACAGTCTAATTTTTTTTTTTTATTTGAATATACTGACTTTGGGACTGAAAAGTGTCCTATGGAAACCTTGAAATAATAAGGTAAAATTAAAATTTAAAGACAATTTTTGCTAAGGAAAAAATGTCATGTGCCAGGTAGATTAAGGGCTCTTAAATAGAAAGAATGAATTTAAGAATACCTGTTATTCTCTCGAAAATTAATTAGCGAGGTTTGTGCTTAATAAATACTACTTGATGATGATGAAATTAAATGAAGGAAAAATGCCTGACATAGCTAATTGCAAATGCATGCACTCAGAATATGAAATAGATATAATTTAAATGATTTGATTTTGGTGTGCTTAGGAAATTTGATGCAGAATTTTTATAATCTACACTATTTGATAATTGGAAGAAGAAAAAGTTTTATCTAATACAAGCAATCCTTCTATTTTTAAAATGACTAAAATACAAATTTTTGGAGAGACTCTGCCCAGTTCCAGAATTTCTGGGAACATGGGCTGATGCTAAACCTCCCTGTCTCTTCATAATGAGGAACATTTAATAGCATCCAAGCTCTTAACAGGGTCCGGTAGGAGTTCCCAGCATGAGTAATTTCCACCTTCATCTCTGCTGGTATCTATAAATCATGTGACAGATCTATAATTAATGAATTTAAAGGAAGATAAAAAGAACAGCTTTTTAAGGAACACTAATGTTAAATGATTTCTTTAACTATTCATTTTCCTTAAAATTGATAATGTTTTCTACTGGTAGAGCCTTAAAGATCATTACCAGTAGTCATGTCTTCCAGATTTATACCTTTGACAAAAGGACCATACATACACTCTGAGGGCATAAATAGCTCCATTGCAAATCCTCAAATATTAGAAGCCAAACTCTACATTTCATCCTAATCAAAAAATATTATACACGTTATGGACAACTAAAAACAGGAACTTTACCAGGAAAAAGTCACACTCACAGTTTGTCCATTAAGAATTTTACCTAAAGCACTGGCTAGTGTGGCTCAGTTGGTTGAGCATCGTCCCATGCATCAAAAGGTTGCTGGTTCCATTCCCAGTTAGGGTACATACCCAGGTTGCAGGTTCCATCCCTAGTCAGGGTGCGAGGTAACCGATCAATCTCTCTCTCTCTCTCTCTCTCTCCCTCTCTCTCTCTCTCTCTCTGTCTGTCTAAAAATCAATAAAAACATATTTTAAATCAGTCAATAAAACATATTTTACCTTCAGAAGTGAAATTAGTAATTTAAAAATGAGAAAAGTATTAATTGTAATATTATGTTTAAAATCCAGCATCCATCATTACTTTTCTTGCTGATCTTTATCACTCTCTCATTTTTGTTTCATGCATGGACATGCAAATGAGGAACAAATTTATACCATGCTGGGTAAAATTTTGGAACTCTACATCAATTTGATGTATATTTTGGACTCCATGATTATCTCAGTAGGCTTGAATAATAATAAAGAGTTGGTAGACCTAATTAAAAAGGAAATTATAATCTACAAAAGTTGATATCCCAAGGTGATGATCCTTTGTGTCTGAAAACAGCACCTTCCACCTAGGAAGTCATGCCCCACTTCCTGGTCGGTACTGATAGGAGTTATAATGTGCTCAGAGTTTTGTTCTAGACACTCTTCTTCGGGCCCATGTTTCTAGTGACCAGGCTTTTAGCAATCATAGCATGAATGAGAGCACACTTTTTTTGTTGTTTTGTTTTTTTAAGTAAATAAATACTTTTCAATAAGTTGGAGAGGCCTCTGAGATTCTAATCCGGTTAGGCATTCATGCAGAATCTTTTTGATTCATATATAACATATGCCTTGGTAACTTTTTATTATCAGGTGTTCTAGGCCAAAGTAAACTGAAAAGAGAAAATCAGGAAGTGGATAGGAAAGGATGGAGAGGAAACTGAAATGACGGGAGACAGAAAAAGTGTAAAACAAGCAGAGGATGCTATCACTGCGCCGGAGGCCAGTGACTATTTGTGCTAAGTCAGTACTTTTGAAATTATCTTGCTTAGGAAATTGTAAGAACCAGGAATGCCTATAATAAAAGCTCTTAGTTATGGTGTATTTGTTTATGCCCCATGTTTCCAGGAGATGTTCAAAATGGAAAGAATTATAACACATTTGGAAAACATTATATCAGAATGGTTTTATGTATATTGTGATGCTCTAAAGAAATACCGTTCAGATATCTCTTTGAAAAAGTCTCAGATGCCGCAGTGCTGAGTCAATAGTATGTTGCTGGAACTTCACTGGTTTGCTACATAGAAATGAAGTGAGGCATTTACGGCAATAGCTGAATTAGGTCAATACATTTAAAATTTTGCAGAGCTGACCCCCTGATACTGGGCCAGTTCGCAGAAAGGAATCAAGCTTCACTTTTAGAATTGTAAAGGTTCTCGGAACATGTGCAGATGTATCCGAGCCAGCCTGGATTCACGGATCTCCCAGAGTCATAGTTTGTAAATTAAACAATTGGTCTATTGTAGTTGAAACTTACACCAGGCCCAGAGCACCTGAATGAAATGTTTTTCAAGTGACTCAATTTAGCAAGTATTTCTTGAACATCTGCAGTGAGTTATGTAATATATAATAGACTGGAGACAGAAAACTTAAGGCGGCTCATTCCATAAGCTAGGGAGGTGGTAGCATAATAAGGGAAATATACAAACAACTCTAACATGATCAGGGTGATGGTAGACAAATATAAAATATCATGGGTGGTGAGAGGATGGAGCAGTTAATTCTGTCTGTGGAGAAAAATATGAATGGAAGGCAGTTGCTGAGCTTTGTTATAAACAATATTCAACAGGTGAGCAGGAATGCAAAGGACGTTTGGGATGGAAGGAAGAGTGTGGGTCAACTCACTGTGGCGTATTCACCAGAAGGCAACGTACTGCCCCTAGAAAATAGAGCTCTGGCTAGGTAGGAATGTCCCATTCATGTGGGTTGAAACAGTCTTAGGACAGATGATGTAAAGCATTGGCTGATGGAGGTAGGTACCCTTCGAGACAAAAATTTACGTGCTTCCAGTCTTACCAACTTCCTTTATTCCACTTCTTTATTTTAAAACAGTACTTTAAATCTTGATTTATTCTGTTCCTTTCATTACAACTATTTTTCAATGAAATTAATGTATTTCAGTCTGGCATGCAAGGTTCTTTTCTAGGTTGGAAATTGTTGTTGTTATGGTTCAAAAGTACAACAGGCAGCTGTTGTCATGCAGTGACTTTAGGGAGGGGAGAAGGTGTTTTTTAGGACATCCTCTCCCCCAGTCAGTGCCTAGACGCCCACCCGTTCCAAGGACACCCTGCTCTGCAGTCTGAAGCCAGGCTTTGGGGTTTGGGCTCTGGGTGTGGATACCATCCCAGAAGGCTTTACCCAGGGCCCCTTTAGAAACATGCAGAGGCAGGAGCCGACATCTGGTCATGATTAATCCTCTCAACACCATGGCCTAATGCGGACTGGCGTTGGGCCCCAGCCAGCTACTCCTGGGAAAGCCAACCTACTCTCTCATGCTTGTCTCCGGTTCTGTGGTGGCAAGTTTTTTACCATGGCTTCCTTACTCTCCCCTCTCTAATCATGAGAACTTTAGAGACAAAGATGCCTCACAAGAAATTGGCCCTAAGAGGTGGTTTGAGCCATGTAATGTCACCAGCAATCATGGCAGAGGTCGTACCCAGAAGCCATTGAATTCAGTGGGAGCTGAACTCCAAGGTCACTGGACCCCACCCTGGAAATACTTCAGTGGGCACATGGGACCTCCTCCTGACTGCCTCCCCTCCCCTACTAAGAATCACCTGGCCCAGTGTCCGGCTGAGGAGAAACCATGGTGTAAATATTTATTTTTGTTTATTTATTTATTTTTGTTGTTGTTGTTAATCCTCATCCGAGGATATTTTTCCATTGATTTTTAGAGAAAGTGGAAAGGAGGGGGAGAGAGAAACATCGATGTGAGAGAGACACATCAATTGGTTGCCTCTCAAATGAGCCAGGACCAGGGCCAGGGATCCAGTCTGCAACCTAGGTATGTGCCATTGACTGGAATTGAACCTGGGACCCTTCAGTTTGTGGGCAGACATTCTATCCACTAAGCCAAACTGGCTAGGGCAATATTTATTTTAAGAGGTGAGAATCTGTAGCTTTTATTAGATACTCAAAGGAGGCGAAGAGCCCCTAAAACACAAGAATTACTAGCAACGTGGTTGAAAACATGGACTTTCGAGTGAGTAAGACAGTTCAAGTCAGCTTTTAGAAATGTGAATTGTCCTAATGCACTCAACCAGCCTGGTCTTTGGTTTCTTCTGTTATAAGATGCGGCAATAGTCCCTAATGTATAGGATTGCTGTACGGATTAAATCGTCTGGTGCATGTAAAGGTTTTAGCACAATGACTGCACAAAGTAGAAAATCATTAATAATTCTTGTCATTAATAACTGTAGTGCCTTTAATCATCTCTAGGACTCTGATTTTGGATGCAACGTAGCATGACAGCTACAAGTCTGACTCAAAGACAAGTAGACCTGGTCATGCCAGTGCCCTTTAACAAGTCACTTAATTTCTCTGAGCCTCCTTTTTATATCTCTTAAATAGTGGAGAGTAGTATCAAAGGGTTGTGGTAAGAAATGAATGAGAGAACATATGCAAAATATTTGCACAAGGACTGGCCTGTATTAGTGTTCAGTTAAAGGGAGATGTAAAACTCAAAAACAGTTCACTCTTCCTCCTGCATTAGAACCAGGTGAGGGCTGATGAGATTTGAAGCCAGCCCAGGACACGGAGAAGACTTAAATCTCCTACCAGTTTTTACTTGCCCTAAAGTACCCTGAGGAAGTTACTTCTTATCTTTTCTCTGTTCTTCCTCTTTTGCAAATTTCCTGTACTCACTCCTAGCTTGAGGATGGATACGTTGGTTATGGGGTTGCCAGAGGTGAGAGTGTAGTTGCTGTCATTGTGATTAGGAAGGAAAGTGTCTTCGTGTGTTCAGGCTGCTAGAACATAATACCATAAACTGTCTGGCTTATAAACAACAGGAATTTATTTCTCACAATTTTGGAGGCCGAAGCCTAAGATCAAGGCACCAGTGGATATGAGTCTGGTCAGGGCTCCCTTTGGGTTGATCGATGGGCATGTTCTTGCTGTAACCTCACATGGCAGAGGGAGCAGGGAACTCTCTCGGTCAGGCCCCATTTTAAGAACACTAATCCCATTCATGAGGGCTCCATTCTCATGACCTAATCACCCCCCCCCCCCCCGGCCAGGGCCCCATCTCCTACTAACCTTATATTGGAAGTCAGGATTTCAACATATAAATTTGGGCAGGGGCGTGGGGGATACAAACATTAAGTCCATAGCAGAAAGGGATTTTAAAACAAAAAATGTAAGCATGGCTCAGATTATAGTGAAATAAATACCCTAAAATTACTGAGGAATATCCTTAGATAGTTGAATTCACTTATATAAAATCAGTTGATGAGAGTTAGCATCCTCATGCTTAATTAGGCATTTGCTTGAGCATAATATCAATGGGGGAGGGGAAATAAAAAACTACTTTTCTTGACAAAATTACTTCAAAGCAGAATAGACATACATAATTTTGAGTGATATTTGATGAGTGAAGAGTAATGACCTCATTGAACTAACCTCATCTTACATCAAGACTAGACCTGGGTAGGTATATATAGAAAGCCAGATGGGTAAAGGTGTGTTTTCTTTTTCTCCCTCTTCTAGTTCGCTTCCTTGCTCTTCCATCCCCCAGCTCAGTCTCCTGTCTTCACATTGTTTGCCATCTGACTGGCTTTGCAGGTAGGGTTCTCTTCCAGGAGATATCATGTAACATATTGTCCTCTCTGGGTTTGAAAGTCCCATTTTGCTTGGAGCATTACTGCTGTAGGGACTAGTCATGGTCATCTTTGTAGACAACAGAATGGTTAGTGAATAGGTGATGCCGAGAAGTCAGAACTTGGGCTCTTCTGATGCAGTGCTGACCTTAACTAGCTGAGCAAGTCCTAATTTAAGTGCCTTCTCTTAAGAGGAGTTCAATAAATGGCTTCTGGTCCTCTTTGGCCATCACATTATTCATCTGTACACAGAAAAGGTTAGACAAGATGACCTCTAGGGATGCTTCCAGCTCTAAATTCTGTGATTATATTCTAAATGTTAGGACAACATGGTGCTTAGTGGCATCACCATTAGTGAAATTACCCATCGTTTATCTTTTAAGAAAAAGCACACACCAGTAGCAACAGACTAGCCAAGCCTGAAAATGAGAGAGTGTGGATTTTTATCACACCCGCAGCTCTACAGTGCTACTTGTGATGAATGTGAATGTCTCTAAAAAAAATCACAGCTGCCCTGGGGTGACCTGACCTGCCTTTTTGTTTGGGATTTGGATTCAGCAAACATGTTCTACTTCAGTGTAGTTCTGCATGCTTGAGACTCGGAATGCAGCTGAAAATAAAAGCTTGTGCTTAATACGTGTTCGTAAGAGATTATTTACCCCCCCCCCCAAAAAAAATGTTCTTTTTATATCTCCGTATCTCTTGGTTACCTCTTCACACAGACCTGGTCCCAGACCTCACAGAGCAGGTTCACAAGAGGTTACCAGGTGGGATCTCACTCAGATTTCATTTCCTTCATTCTACAGATATTCATACAGTTTCAAACTTTATCTTTCTTCTTCCTGTTCCAGAGGACAAGGTGTCCTGCCAAGACTAAGCCTCTACAAATCCAACACTAGACCTCATTTCCTGTTAACATAGCTAGGATCTTGATCCAACTCTTCTGCTTCCTCCTTCTCTTTAAAAACCAGTCGTCCTAAAAAGATTTTGAGTGACCCTCCTAACCTCCTTCCCAAGATTCAGCCCAATAATCCTCCTTCCATCAAATGTCTTCCTTTGTAGGACTAAACCATTATGGTTGTTTTTGTCTTACCCCCATTTCCAGGAACCTTAATCTTATTCTTTCTGTGCCTCACTCAAAATAGATAACCGAAATAAGAGATTTCTTTCTCAATTGGCCTTTCCTGTAAATCTCATTTCCAGATTTGCTCCAAATTAGGGTAAAGGTTAAGTGGAGTGGGAAAACAAGAGGAAGGGAGGGGACACAGCTCTGTTGAGACAGCCCACTCAGGCATTTTACAGCTCTGATGGCTCACCCTTCTCTATCGATCCCATTGCCTTGCCATCTCCATTTCTTCATCGAGAAGGGCGTGTGCTCCTTTGGGCGGCCCCCGAGATCCCACGTGTCCAGCACCCTCTCCAGCAGGTGGCATACACAGTGCCTCTCTAAGACATTAACGCCCCAGAGCAGCTGTCACCACTCACCCTGTTCCCCCTGTCAGCAGAGGAGTGTCCTCCGACTCTGCAACCGCACTAGTCGAAACTCATCACCTTGTCCACAGGATTTCTCTTCCAGAGCCATAGTTTTGGCCCTATTGGTCACTTCATGCCTGCTTTTCTCCTTTCTTAAGGACGTGTTTTCCTTGTGCATTTCAGTCTGTTCATTTGAACATGGATCCCAGATGCTTCCAACTGCTAACACTCTTCAATGTTTTCCTGACCCTGTTTCAGTGTTGCACAATTACTGTCTAGAGAGGAATAACAAGGGAATCCTGGGAGACACTGAAGAGACCAGGTGCATGATACCTGACCTTGGGTTGGTTTGTCTGGACCTTGCTTTTGTGACCTGGGGCAAGTCACATCACTTCCCTGCCTCAGTGTTGTTATCTGTAAAATGTGAAGAAAAACATTAATCTACTTCACTGCCTGAAATTCTGTGAGAATCACTTGAGATTGTTAATGGGGGGAAAAAAATCTCTGGAAAGGTAAATTGTTGTATACACCTACTGTTATTTCTGTTACATTTATCAGCAGCAGCCACAGCATAACGTCCCTAACACTGCCTCTGTGCCTCATAGCAAGAACTTTCTACTCTAGTGGACAACAAGACATAAGTCATGTTTCTAATCTGCCAATATTTAAGCACCCCTTCCCCACCAGGCTGCCTGTTGGGGAGGTGTACCGTGGTCCCCTCAAGTTCTTTTATCGGCAGAGCTGGCTACTGCTAGACTCCTTTTTGTGAGGGATTCTGGCTGAGGATGACTGGTGCCAAGAATTGAATTAGTCTAGAGTCTGGGCTGCCTACTCACATGATGAGGTGCCGTTCCTTCCTGGAGATGCTGGACAAAGTACTCAGCAGTCAGAACCTCCTTATAAAAGGCTTGACAATCCCCTTTCTCAAGCTTTTCTGCCAGAGGACATCACAGCAAATTGGTCCTTCAAGACATACCTCTGTGTTCCTTTGCAGACTATCAGACTAGCAACTTTTGGTTGTGTTAGAGAAACTTACATGAGAATTTTATTCAATAGAGCCAGCAACAACATCTGAAGACACATTACCACTGTCAAGCACAAGGCATTTAAGCGTGATGTCTCTCTGTGCCTAATAATGCAAACCCTGTTTCTAAGGGATATGACCACTTCCGTTGGTTTTCAAACCCTTTTCCTGGTCCCTGCCAGAGCAAATGGCAGAATCAGGCTGAGTTTGCATACTTGCCAAAGATTCTCGGTAAGAGACGTTATACAAACATCTAAATTATTGCGTCTCAGGACTCGAAGATTTCTAAAAAAAATACTTTCACACAATTCATTATTGCTTGTCTTTGTGACTATTTGATAAGCTCCAGAACGTTTTTCTGCCATAGAAAATAAATCATTTCTAATAGCTGAATTATTTTCTGTTTTTGTATTTAAACTTGAACTTTCCCTGGAACAGCCTCATGTCATCACCAGACTTTTCTCTGTTTAGGACTGTTTTTCTTTCCTCTGCCCTAGGACGGTCGTCTGCGGATGAATGACCAGCTGATTGCAGTTAATGGGGAATCTCTCTTGGGAAAATCCAACCATGAAGCTATGGAAACACTTAGACGATCAATGTCCATGGAAGGAAACATACGAGGGATGATCCAGTTGGTGATTCTGAGGAGGCCAGAGAGGCCGATGGAGGTGAGCAAATCCTTATTTCTGTCAGCAAATTGCCCAAATGGCCTCCTGAATATGCAAACTTCCATCACTAGTTTGGTAGTTAGACTTACCCAGATTCTGAAATTGGAAAAATATGCCCCAGAAGTTCTCTGATGGATTTATGTGGTGAACAGGTGGTTGTATATTTCAGGCATTACTAGAAGGTGTAAAAATGTGCATATAAAGTAAGTAATTTATCAAATGTAACAGGACCATATTTTCTACTTTTTCCCCAGAAATTCCTAGAGGCCTGGACTTTATGAATAAGGCTTTATTCGCATAATAAATTATTAAACTAAGCAACATCTTTTTATATCTTTGATGATGTGCTAGCAGTGTCTATATCTTAGAAAGTTCTTAATCAGATATGTACAATACTCAGTGTGAAGATCGCTATAAAGCAATCAAATGTCTGTTTTCTCCCCCATAATGCACATGTGGATAGTATAGAATGGGGACTTAACTAATTTAAAATGTGATCTATTAAGCAAACTGCTTGTTTTATGTTATTAAATAAATGCTTTTAATTAAATAAAAATACTTAAAATGTTTTATTGTGTTTTCTTTATGGATTTCCTAAATGTATGGAATTCTTTTACCTACACATGAAGTATAAGCATAAAATATTCTTGAATGCTAACATTCCTAAATATTTTACTTACAATTGTAGGGTTATATTTATATTAAACAAGTATTACTTAGACAATCATATATGTTATACAATGATATTAACATTATTTTCTCTTATATATGAAGAGATTATTAAATGCGGCTGAAATTATTTTAAGAAAAGATAAAAAAAGCTTAGAGCAGTTAAAAAAAGCACCAACAAATCTCACATATATTCTCTCAAACAAAACATGTTTGTATAATACAATGAGCAGAGTTAAAATAGAATAAGACAAACGAAAATATTCGTTTTAATAATAAGTTCAACTTTAAAAAAAATAAAGGGTTTTCAAATTGGCAAGAGTAGAAAGTAGTTTTGGATTACTTGAGCTAAATCCCAGGTCGGCCATGTCCAGGCAATGTGAAGACATTCCTAGTGGAGTGCTGGGTACTTGCAGATGACAGGCACTTGTGTGTTTTATCCCTCATTTCCCAGCACATCGTGGACACTTAATAAATATTGTTGAATGGATGAATAAAGGTTCCATCTGAGACCTACTTCGTCTGAAGGGTTAGCTGAAGTAGTACACATAAACTGCATCTCACTTTGTTATATTATCAGCTATTGAAAAGGAGTAACTGCACCTTTTTACTCTTCTGTACATAACCTTGTAAATGTTAAATAAATGTAAATTGGCCAATTACTGGAGCCTATATATAATGAGCCAACTCGATTTCAACATTTGTGTCTGCTTAAGTGACAGAGAGGCTTCCATGAATATTTAATGCATTTTACTTATGTACATAGTCATAAAACCCATATTTATTGCTCCCATCCTTGAGAGAATTGGCTCCTTTCTGGTTTAATTTGGTTCCTACTCTGGAGCCCTAGGACTTCATGGAACCCAGTTGTTGGTGAAGGATGACCAGTCTATGCATCTGTGTATTTGACCTCATTAAGATTTCTTGGAAAAAAAGATACTTCAACTAATATAAAAGTCTGGAGGACACTGCTTTAGGGTATCACGCCTGTGCAGATAGCAAAAGTAAAAAATAAATGAATGTGTGTGTTAAGAGTTAGTTATCCCCCATCTCTCATCTTCCCTAATTTTATGTGTTTCTCTAGAACATATAAATGCTTAGTGGATAACTGTTCTGTATTTTGGCTCATCTAGTAGAGACATTTTATCATTTTCATTCTCTTTATTGCAGGTTTTCTCATTTTAAATCTCACACTCTGGGGTGGGTTGACAGTTATACCATCAGAAGAAAGTACTAAACTTTCCATTTGTTGCCCATCTTCAGAAATGTCTTGTTAATATAGTTCACTAGGGAATCAACTGTGAATAAGAAATGGGACAAAAAGCAATTTTTATGAGGACATTTAAACAAGATCCATTTTTAGTTTTCTTAATATTTACATGCTTTCCATGGGGGATAAGCAGGCATTTGACTCTCCGAGCTATTGAGAATCTCTGTGGTGCCCATGAAGATTAAAGAGCATGTTTTCTTATAAAGACAGCTAATCTTTATTAAATTGAAAAGAAATAATCTGCAGCTATTTGATCTCCCAAATCTGTGTTTTTCTATGTCAAAGCATATGCTGTGCGCTCATGTTTTTGGTGTATTCTCCTGTGGGCCAGCAATCACCCCCAGGTGCAATAAGAAAGCATCTGTAACCTAGAAAAAGGTCTCCGCATGGCTCATGCATTCAGGCAAATCAAGTAGACTTGGCAAGAATACCATAATGGTTACTTGAACCTTATATTGATATAAAAATTGAAGAAGCTACTTAAGAAAAGTCAAAATATAGAGTTGTTGGGGTATTTTTCCACATTACCCAGATGCACAAGATGCGTAAACAGTTTTGATGAGGGCCTCGTGAAGAATACCTAATGAGCCCTTGATTGAATCAAAAGCATTTTAAACAGAAACATGTTTTTCAAAGGATGCGCTTGAGGTTCAATTGTAATTCTATTTGAGCCTGGAGACTTGGTGTTAAAAAATGGGTTATGACCTGTTTTTTGTGTGTTTTTTATTCCCCTTTCCCCAAAACATTTTCCTTCCCGCTGCAAGCTCATCTTGGTAGAAGCAGAATATGTTTAAAAATCCATTATATTTTTTATTGGCTGGGACACTAATGGAGGGCTCCATGGCAGCTCCATTTTACAAGCTGAACACTTTAATTAGGCTGTTTACTGATCAGTTGTTGGGATATCGATTGTGTCATTTATCAAAGAGCTGGGAAAGCAGGAAAAAAACAAAATTTTTTTTTGTTCTTGTTGTTGTTAATTCATAGCAGGACAACAGTATAGTGAATGCCAGAGGGAAAGGGGGTGAGAGGAGGTAGGGAGGTAGGAGAGGATCATGGGAAGGAGGGTGAATGGTGATAGAAGGGGACTTGACTTGGGGGGTGGGGGTGAACACACAATATAATATACAGATGATGTATTACAGAATTATACACCTGAATCCTATATAATTGTATTAACCAATGTCACCCCAATAAATTCAATTTTTTTAAAAAAGTGGGAGGCTATGCAAGGTAAGTCCTACCTCCCCTGCCTGCCAGGGCTCCAGCTGTCACTTCAGAGCAGTTTGCTGAGTGCCAGCCTTGTTTGACAAGCAGTGCAGAGGCAACAGATGTGGAAAAGGTGTTATAAGTCTTGACAAAAAGCTAAAGGACCTTCAGGCACTGAAAACATTTTCATTATTAAGAATGCATAAAATGAAGGTTCCAAATATTTGTCTCACTAGCAGGATCCTGTCACTAAAGAGGAAAGTATACATCCAATGTATTGTTTGGGCCAAACGCCTTGGAGCTTTGGGCCCAGATCTGTGTCTCTCTTTGCGGCATGTTCCTCTCCCAAACGGTCAAGGGCACGGCCAGGAGATGGCTTCCATGTGACTTCCTTGATATCTGTTAGGAAGACACATAATGTGAAGAGGATCAAAACCCCGTTCTCTGTGACTCCATCCTCTTGAACAGATAGCTCTCCATATCGGCCCCACCTACTGCACGACTTGGGTGTGTGATTCTGGATTCAGCAGTTTTAAGGAAACTGTGAATTTGTTTACTGACTAGAGTTTCTAAGTCAAAATAGGAGGGGGAGATATGGAAGAAAAAAAAAAAGAGAGAGAGAGAAAGTTCTCAGGAGAGCCCAGTCTGGCGTGGTCACAGCAGCTTGTTTTAGTTCCTGGCCAGAAGGCCTGGCGTCTGCAGTGGGCCGCACTCACGGCATTTCAGTGGCAAACCTGACTTGTCCTAGAGCGTGTGCACTGGGTCCCCAGGGAGGGAGGGAACCAGCTGGCTGGCAGAGACACGTCCTTGGCATGAGCTGTGTTCTTGTGTTGACGCCGCCACAAGCTGTACTCCCAGATGGAAGAAAAATCGGAAGGAGCCAGTTGTAAATGGGGGAAAGAATAAAAAAAATTAGTCCCCTTTTGTGTTGGCTATCAGCACTCCTAAGCCTCAGTACCACATGGTCAGTATTTTTCTATTCCAGATTCAAGGATGTTTTCACTGACAGGCCCATCTTGATTTTCCACAGTTGAGGATTTATGGGCAACAGGCTCTCGAAAGATTATTCATCCATCAATCATTCCCTTGCTTTGCTTTCATTGACCGAGTTGGAACATACCTAAAAAGCAAATGTAACTTTGGTGTCCATCCCTCAGGAGCTCGGAGAGTGTGGGGCGTTTTCGAAGCCGTGCTCTGAGAGCTGTCCCAGCGCCGTGGCCACCTGCAGGAGGAGCGAGGATGGCACGTGGCATCCGCTGAGCACGTACTGTCCACACCACAAGCAGAGAGGTAAGGCCTGTCCTTGGTCACCCACTCAGGGGTGCGAGAAAACACCAGCGTGTTTTTATTTTTGTAAAGGGGCTTGAATTAAACCAAGTGCAGACTCTGCTGCTCTGAGTAGTGAGCACAGAGGTGGGCGGGAGAGCTGACTCTGAAGTTGTGAAGCAGATTCCTGGCATTGCCTCCAGCGACAGTGACAGTTTCTGTGCTTGATGCCCCACACACGGAGGGTTAGTGCAAAACAAACCGTGCCTGGGGAAACGAAATGGCAACTGCCACTTTTTTTTTTTTTTTTTACAATATTTTAATATTGGAAGTTAAGAAGTATAAATAACTAAACTTAAAAAAATGTGTGGTCCAGCTGGCATGGCTCAGTGGTTGGGCATCTACCTATGAAGCAGAAAGTCACAGTTTGATTCCCAGTCAGGGCACATGCCCAGGTTGTGGGCTCGATCTCCAGTGTGGGGCCTGCAGAAGGCAGCCGATCAATGATTCTCTCTCCCATCATTGATGTTTCTCTCTCTCCCTCTCCCTTACTCTCTGAAATCAATTAAAAAAAAATTTAAGTGTGGACTAGTATTAAATCATTAAACGGTCCTAATGTGATTCACAGATTTACGCTTGATTCTGTAAATATCATGAACCTAGACCACTGTGACTATGGGAACGTAATAGCTGAGGTCTCACTGTACCGTCCTGTCCTTTTTACCTGCTGGGGGTGGGGGGGGGGGTCACATTTCTAGCTGAGCTTGAGATAGGAAACACTTGGATTTTCTTCTTTGTGTTTCAAACATTCTACTTCAGGTCACCAAGAAAATTATTTTTATTCCCCTGAATCTAAGTTTTGTATTGTAAAAGCAATACATATTCATTACCAAAAAAGAATTAGAGAAAAGCAATAAAAAGAAGAGTCAATATTACTCATACTTCTGTCTATCAAAGATACTAACCCATAACATTTTTGTGTATATATTTCAAGTCTTTCCTTCATACAAATATGTGTATAAAGGTGAAATGGAAGTAAAATATACTATATAGAATATTTAGGGAATATTTTTTAATTCCCTATTGGTAACATTATGAACACCTTCCTATGTCATTGGATATTTTACATCATCACATTCAGTAGTCATATAGTAATCTATTGAATGGAGTGCTGTTTATGTAATCAATGCCTTATTTACATGTAAGATGTTACCAGGAGTTAATTATGTGGAAACAGTCTCTCAACTCTGAGATTACTGAGGTTTCTCTAGATTAAATTGTTTCATCAGAAGGGGATGCCGCTTTTCCCTCTAAATTCCCCCATTTCAGTGAGAGCAGTAGCAACAGCTGTGACCATTTATTAAGTGTTTGCTGTCTGTTAGGTACTGTGTTAAGCAAGTTACATGCACGCTCGAAGTGGATAATATTATTACCCTCATTTTACAGATGAAGAAATAGAAAGTCGGGAGAGTAAATAATTAACCCAGGACCACACACTTGATCCACACAGAACCTGGATCAGCCGGTCTCCCAGACTCCAGTGTATTTCCTGTACCATCGCATGGGCCCTGCCTTGCATGATCCCTTGAAACTGTTCAAGTCCTTCTACCTAAAAATATCCATTAAAAGCCCACTTTACTTTGTATCAGATGAAGAAATACTCAGTATGTTTCTTATTAAAAATTAAAATTTGTCTTGACAAAGCAAGATCTCCTCCTGAGACCTTCAATTCCAACAGGAGGAGAGTCTGGGGAAGGAACAGCAAGTTTGTCACAGACTAAAATAGCTTTCTCCCTCCTGTGCTTATATTAAAGCATATGGCCTTAATATGACTTGATTGTCATTTAAATCTCAAGAAACATGTTCAGTGGCCATCCAAGTTCAGGATTTTATTCCTAAGTATACCACATGAACATTGGGCACCTTACCTCCGATCTTTTTTTAATTTTCAGTACCTATAAAACATGATGCTGAAGTGATAATTGCACAGTATAGTTTTAGAGGATGTTGAAACACTCAAGGATATTGATAATATCTAGAAGGGCTAAATATCTAGAAAGGCTAAAATTATGGAACTACATAGAGTATAACACTACACCCAGAAAAAATGTTTTACAATAATAAAGTCCATTCAAAACAACATGCTAAAAACAAACGTATAATACTTTAGAATGTCAATAGAATGTTCAGAGTTGCTATTTCCAATGGACAAGTGGAGTTGGTTTGGCACAGTGGCCACAGACAACCACTGGGCAGTTCTGTCTATTCCCTTCCTCCTGAGACGTAGATCCAAGTAGAACAATATTTACACCAATGGAAAACCCATGCAGATCAGCTCCCTACAAGGTTCCTACTACACTTCCTCCATGGTCCTCAATTTTCTAAGGGAAACATAAAAAATCCAGTCCTTTCAAGAAGTGACTCACTAAACATTATTTCTTAAACATCGGAGAACATCTATTATTTTCTTGTGGATCTGTGATACACTATGTTATAAGAATTAGGCCTATGAAAGCATAGACTCATGAAATTTTAATTGTAAGAGGCCAGTGGGTGAAATTCTCTTACTTTTCATATAAGCATATTGACTTAGAGATAAAAAATATATATATATATAACAGAATTTATAAACATGATGCTGTAGAAGATGACCGTGATCATCACCTCTTTGTAATCTTAATAAAATTTTAAGTTTTGAGAACCACTGGCGGTTGCCGAGTTTCAGATGCCTGGGAGGTGGCAATAGGTCACCAAGACCCGTAAAAACAGAGTGAGTGTTGACTCACCAAAACCCACTCCTTTAAGGAACTCTTTTAGAAAAACAAGATTGATTTGACAAAATGCAATGTCTAGTGAGGAAAGGAACTATTACAGCCAAAACATTGACTTTTTTTTTCTTTCCTTTTTGCTTTCCTTTGTATATTTAAAAATCCAATGTTGATATGCTGTGTTCCATCCATTTTGTAATAATAGTACATACCACCCACAGTTCCACATTTCTTTTTTTTTGTACATGCATATTTCTGTCAAGCTGTTCCACAGAAAAGGCATTTTTAGAACTAACATTTGTAGAAATTGTAACACCATAAAATTCACATTTGTGTTGAAGAATCGCTAGCAATGCCTGCAGTGGAAAAAGCGTGGTTCCAGGATGGTAATGAGGATGGAGGTTGTGTCCCAGGGGGTCACTGTGAAATCCTGTTAAGCATTTGAATGGTAATAAAGTCCACCAACACTGTATTTTCAGAAGAATCTTGCTGGCAGATCTCACTGTGGGCCAAGGAATAGCCTAAGCACAGTTTGCCTCTTATTTGTTACTAGAGGCCCAGTGCACGAAATTTGTGCACTCAGGGTGCAGGGGGTGGGGGGGGTCCCTCTGCCCAACCTGCACCCTCTCACAGTTCGGGAGCCCTCAGGGGATGTTCGACTGACGGCTTACACCCGCTCCCCTGGGGAAGCGGGCTTAAGCCTGCAGTCAGACATCCTTAGTGCTGCCACGGAGGAGGGAGAGGCTCCTGCCACCGCCAGTGTGCTCACTGCTTCTGGGTGAATGGCGCTCCCTCTGTGGGAGTGCACTGACCACCAGGGGGCAACTCTTGCCCCCTGGTGGTCAGTGCACATCATAGCGACTGGTTGTTCTGCAGTTTGGTCGATTTGCATATTAGCCTTTTATTATATAGGATTACCTCTTCCTTCCTGCCCTACTCCTGCTTCCCCTCCATGTCAGCTCACATGCACTCCAGCCCCTGCCTCAGTCACCCATTGCCCCAAGTCTGTCCAGGATCACCCACAGGGGTCTCCTCTAAGCCTTTCATCCCTACCCCAAATCAAATGTTTGATGTCCTGTCCCACTGAATCCATGTTCCCTGGGGTCCTTTAAGGTAAAACCTAATAGTACAATTATTCCTGATGTGCCTTCTCATGGGAACCAGCATGTATCCATCCACCCCTCCATAGCATGAAAGGCACTACCTCTACAGTGGTGATCAGAAATAGAATTATACTTTTCAATCTTACTGATGTTTATTGGATCCCTTCATTGTGCAGAATACACTATCAGACTATCAGAGATGTAAAGATGAATACAATGCCTTTAGTGTCCTTACGAGTAGTCTAAAGCAGGGGTCAGCAAACGTTGCCTGTGAAGGGCCAGACAGTAAATATTTTATCCTTGAGGGCCATAGGATCTCTGCTGTCACTCCTTAGCTCTGACAGTCTAGTGCAAAAGATTAGGCTGAAAAGTATACATGTTTGGTGGGTAGGAAAATCAAGATTCAGACTTCAGTCTTTTTGCTTCCAAGGCCCCAAGCCCAGGGGGTTTGATTCTGAAACAGATGCAAAAAGAGTATTTTTCCCTCTACTGTGTCTAAATGGGGAGTGGATATACTGTATCTCATGATTTTTTCAAGTACTTTTTGTCACTAAGGCAAATGCTCAATTTACCATATAATCCAGAGCATTCATTACAGAGTCTTATTTATAAAACTGTTGTCATGAAAGAAATAGCTTTGTTAATCTTCCACTCATCACAGGGAATGAATGTGTGTCAGCCTTTCCCGAGATGGAAAAAGGTAGTCAAGATGCATGGACTTGCCGGTAGTTGCCAGCGGGTCACCAGCTTAAAAACATATTAGCAGGCTTAGAGTTCCTTGTCCAGGCTGCACTAGCTCTCCTACAAGTCCCTCCATTCCATCAGAGGACTTGTTTATTTCGAGGTTGCTTTATGTGCTAGTGAAAATTGTGTCTGAGAGTTGGACTGAAGCACAAGTAGGCACTGAATGATTCTGCCCCTCCGTTTACTACAGCTTCATTTGTTCTTTGTTTATAGAGCCATTGCTTCCCAGTGATGGATGGGCCGAGAGCGAAGTACCTCCTTCTCCATCACCACTTCCCGTTCTGGAATTGGGCCTTGAAGATTACAGCCACAGGTATCGATAAAATGATATACCATTTATGTTCCGAGTTATAGTTTTTCGGGGAAATCCCAGAAACCTTATTTTAACTCTGTTTCTTTCCAGAATGGAAATCTCAGAGTGCCTATAATTCCTTTCCAGTGAAGGTTTCTCATAGCTGATAGATTCGATTGTTCATATTTTGCTTCTTGGAATTTTTTAAGGTTCATAAGATATGATAAAATATTTAAGAAAATTGTTGGATTTTCTTTTGCCAAGTTAAAACCTTGGACACAGTGGAAAGCTAAGAAAAGTTATATGGGAAGCTATAAAGCAAAACTGAGAAGACATAAAGCTTGGGTTTTTTATATTTTCCTTCTTTTGTAATTGGCAAACCCTAAAGGTATTTTAAAAAATAGCTGTTCCCAGAAAGTTAATGGAATCTAGAAATTAAAGCAATGCCATATATAATCTAAAATATTGCAAAGAGTGCCCAATGTTATATCCATTTTGTAATAGAAACCAAAAAAAATCAATATTTTTTAGAATCACACAAGCATGAGAGAGAGAGATTTGCTAAGCATATACACCATTTAACTAGTGGAATTCATAGATTTTGTTCTTCTGATGAATTTTAAAACTCATTAAATTGCCCCTTTGCTATTTTCTATATTTATTATGGCTGTTTAAAACTGTGCATTATATTCTATTCTATGTCCCATGATAATCCTGTGAAATTTTTTTCATTTTTCTTGTAGCAATGCTGGTGTTATTCCTATTATACTTTTTATTACAATCTGCTAAAAATTAAAGCAACACAACAAGAGAATAGCTAACTCTACTAGCTGGCAGCTTACCTATACTTAGCTATCTCTGATTCCAACATTTTTTAAGTCAGCTATCTCACTCAAAGACAGTTTCATAAAATAGATTGATAATCACACTCATGTTCTAGATCTCTGTCTCTTGGGGATTTTTGAAAGGATATCTGGACATATTTATTTTTGTGCATTCGTTTCCATTGCCTGCCTCAATCCTGAATCAAAAATGACAGACTGATGGCATTAAATATTCCTTTTAAAGAATACTTTTATTTATTCTACTTGAGTGTTTATCTGTGTATATGTGCAAAACTGTTGGGACAATGCAAAGAAAAATCAGATGTAAATCCTACCCTCAAGGAGGTGGTAGGCTAGTCGGTAAAAATGACCAGCAGAACACAAGGTACAAAGTGGTATTTACAAAAGTGATATAGATAAAATGCTCTGGATGTCTAAGGGGGAGGAGAATGCTTCCAGATAGAGCACCCAGAAAACATGATGGAAGAAAAATAACATTTGAGATGAATCTTAACATGTGAGTAGGGTTCCAGCAGACAGGAGCATGTTGTGACCAGGTTTGGGTGTGAGACATAGGTTAGGAAAATGGGGGATGGTCAATGTTCACGGGAAACACAGCCTCTTCAGGTACCCTCTGTGGCAATTGGAGTGAAAGGTACTGAGGACTGTCCTGGGGAGGATGGGAGAAGCCTTCAGATTGTTCCCAGTGAAAGAGGGACCAAGGCTATCTGGAAATAGGTTCTCCTGGTATCACATGAAAGGCATTTCAGGGACAATCATGGAGGATTTTAAGCAATAGTGGCAAGATTTATTAGCGCGCCCTTGAAAAGGCTGCTTTGATGAGGCGCTTCCCTGGCACTCAGCTGGTAGGTGGCATTCACTGCCCCCAGGTACACCACGCCCACATCCAGGCCAGGTGGGTTAAAGCCATCTCACTTCGGAAGAAGTCTAGCTTCAGATGCCACAGGTTTTTACTTGTCCCCAGGGCCCAGAGCTGTACCCCCTGTCTGCCTGTACCCCCACATCAGAGGCCCAGGAGTCTAGCTTAGTCTCTTCTCCTCAGTCTGGCCTGAGATCAGCACTGTGAGCACTGTGCTTCGGCCCTGCAGCTGCTAAAGAGACTGGGGCTTTTGGTTAAGTTTACCTATATTTCCTTGGGTTTGGGAAGAGGTAAGCTTTCTTTCACACTATCCAATATTTTTCCTGGATCTTCCTGGGGCTATGGGGGTGCCTCCCCTATCCAATCTCCTTCCTAGATGTTAGGCTTTGTCCTTGTCCAATCCCACCTTTTCCCCAGGTTTGTTTCCTCCCCTTTAATCCAGGGAAGGGGGCCATTGGAAAACCAGTCTTTCCTGCCCTCTGGGATGTTAGTCTGTTTGGCAGAGTGATGGAGGCTGTTCCCCTGTGTGACTGAAACTGTAGTTTCCAGATTTAATCAGCCTCAGGCAGTGTTCTCCCTTCTCTTTTTGTTAATCCCTAACTAGCTGCCTATGCTAACAAGATGAAAAACCCTGAGAGACAGACAGAGAGAGAGAGAGAGAGAGAGAGAGAGAGAGAGAGAGAGAGAGAGAGAGAGAGAGAGAGAGAGAGTTAGTTAATTCAGAGATGTCACAGAGATAGAATTAGTGAGAATTAGCAAGTGCCTTTTTGGGTGCTTCAGTGTCTCCACAGATTTTTTTTCTTGCCCTTTTCTGTAAAGCTCTTTTCTCCATGATCTTTACAAACAGCTTATATTGGCCCCTACTGCTGTAAATCTTCATCACATGATTTGAAATAGTGACTTCCATTTCTGTTTCCCCTCTCCCTCCCTAACCTTCTGTGTTTTGGCTTCTGTTCTCACCCCTTCCCTAGAATTGCTCTCTTCATCAACAGTAATCTCCTTTCAATTAAAAGTATGTCGTTGTCTCAAACCTGATTCCTTTGTTCTCCTCCACAGTATTAGAGTCATTAATTTGCTCACCCATCCACCCAAAAGTATTTATGGAGCTCTAAACTGGTCACTGCAGAAGGTACTCAGATTAGAAAACATCCCTGCCCTAAGGAATGCAGCCCCCTCTGGAAGAGACAGACACACAGCTAGGAAGTAGCCTGCTTGCTGAGCATTAGATACAATCTGCTGGCCAGTGACTCTGCCTTCAGGGAGCCAGGAAGCTCTTCCAGGAGAAGTGATGTTAAAATGGTCCTTTGGAGAAGAGAAAGGAGCTTAGGAGGCAGAGAAATGGTGGGAAGGGCAGTTTGGGTTAGGAAAACCCAAAAGAAGGGAGAGGGCCATGCAGAGCGCGCTCAGGGTGGCTGAAGCACCTGGTACCTGGGGAAGAATCAATGGGAAAGGCATTGTCTCTCACTCTGTGGGCACCGGCTTCTCCAGAGAGTGGAGAAGCATTGAAGGGTTTCAAGCCTGGCTGACAATATCAAGTCAGTGTGTTTGGTTGTGGAGGATGAGTGGACGGAAGAAGGCCTAGACAAGGTTGCAGTCTGGGTGGGGACTGGCAAGAGCAGAGAAGGGCTTGAATGGAGGGAAGAGCAGCCTGGTGGAGAGGAACGAACGGAGCCAACGACGTGTTTGAGATAGAAGGAACAAATCTAAAGCTTTGAAAATCTCCCTCCTGGGATTTCCTGACCTGCACCATCCTGTGAGCTGCTGCGTTGCCTAGGTGACCAGCAGCAGTGGGGTTTGGATGTGTGAAACTTGGGGTGGAGGAAGAATTGGAAGGGATCCAGGATGGCTGAGCAAAGGAGGCTGGGAGGCCGTTCTGTCTTTCAAAATAAGTAAATAAATAAATGAACTTTGAAAGCCCTCTAAAAGGGAAAGCGGGCTTTAGGGATGGAGCCAGTCTTATGAAGCAGAAAACTGCTGTTGCATGAAGAGTAAAAAACAGATTTGATCAAACCTAATGCCTGCACTTTGAACCGAAATGAAATCGGGGATTTACTGAACTTATTTGTAGCATTATATCAATAATTAGCAGACAAAAATTTAGAATATATGTGTCTGAGTAAAAAGTAAATAAATATAAAGGAAATATATTTTCTATAGTGATATCTCATGGCAAATTAACAGCAGACAGAATATAGTAACAGCTTAGACAATATTTGGTTGTTGTCTATTTCCCTCTATCTTGATTCTATCTCATGTCTCTGTCCTCTCTCTCTCTCTCTCTCTCTCTCTCTCTCTCTCTCTCTCACACACACACACACACACACACACACACACGCACACACTCATCTTTTCTCACTCAGAGTAGCCAATAGTTGAAACCTATTTGTGGACACCTCAGATTCCTGACATGATTTTTGGCAAGCCCCTAAAAACTTATCCCCCAGCTTTTATTTCAGACAGTTCTCCTTGAACATTCATGGCCAGGTCCTACATGTCTGTCACATTCCTGATTTGCCACCACACTCAGGACACTGGTGTGTGTTTCATGCTACCCCGTCTATTCATTATGCAGCATAATTTGACATTGAGTATCATTTCTATCTGATAGATCCCCTGGTTGTTCATGCTGAAAACACCGCCTTTACCTGAGGCATGTCTGTGGCCTGCTGTCAACGTCCAGCTTCCCGCAGCATCCACTGCGGCCCACTCAGCCATGAGCACATGCAGACTCTTTCAAGAGTAACATGCGTCATATTTTATAATCATCGTGCCACTCTCCCACTTGAAGAAGTTTTCATATGTAGCATAAATCTGCAAACTGTTTTGCTAGTCAAACTTACGTCTGAAATATTGGCATGTTAACTAATTCAGTGCTGCACTCATTATTGAAGTGCCTGTATGCTCTCACCGGCTTTAATCCCATAGAGCCATATTAGACTTACTTCCCTCCTTAACTATCTACCAATCTGATATCAGCTTCAAATTCATTTGTACCATTGCAAGTGTACACTTGGTCACATTCAAAACAATGGTAGCAGATGCATATATCACTATGGTTAATTTTATTTATTTGATTATATATCAACATATCTACAAAAAGAAATTCACTTTATTTAGACAGGACCTTACTTGATGTTATTTCATCAAGTGGTATTACCAGCATTTTTTGTTTTTTGTTGTTTGTTTGTTTTTAATGGAGATAGAGAAGGTTGTCTCCCAAAAGTCTGGGGAAATTTGAGTTTTTATTCTTAATTTGTCAATGAATGTGTGGTTTCGTAAAGTAATCTAAGACAATGAAGTGCCATTAACTAGTATGTTACTCATTTGGGTAGATTCCCACAGTCTTCCTTGAGCAGAGGGCTGTAAATGCATGGGGCCTAAGTTTCAATGAGGACTATTCATGTTGGTCCTAAACCTCCTCCCTAAAGACTTTCATTATAACGCATGGCATGTGTTTGGATTGACTCTGGTTTTCCTTTATTTCATGATATGCACCCCTCTCCTGAAACAAACAAACAAAAAAAGTGAATCTAAAATGCAAGAAGCATCAGAGGGTGAGCAAATCTATAGTAACAGGGAAAGTTTCCATTTCTTTGGACTCAGGATCAGCAACAACCTGTGCCCAGGTTGGCCACCATTTTAGCCAATGTGTTTGTGGCTCTGGGAAAAGTTCAAGAAGCCACAGTTTGGGCCAGCTGTGTGACCTTGAAACTTCAGCCTCCCCTTTGGGCCCGAGTGTCTTATCTACAAGATGGAGAGTTAGATGAGGTGACCTTTCCCGCCTTCTGGCTCTGAAAGGCTCTGATTCTATGAAGCCCATGAGTCTTTCTGACACTAAAACCACATCATCACAAGAGATCAAAGGATGAAAGACTAAGTGCACATGGAGGTCAGATAACATCATTAAAGGCAAGTGCTTCCAAACAGGAGGCTGAGGGGGAGCTCACAGTCACAGTAGCATCTGAGTTCTTTAAGATGAGCTGAAGCAGTGAAAGTGTTGCCATTATGCGAGGCCAGTGGCAATAGCACTAGTGGGTCAAGGATTTTTGTTCACAGTTGGCATATTTTGCCATCACTAGACACCACATCTAATACATTTTCTATGTCAGTGGCTTTGTCTATTGAAAATGTAGACAGACATCAAGAAAGAAGAAAAAAAAATGAGCTTCAAATTTGAAAGAGCAGATTTAAACGTCTTGAGAAGTTTTTGTGAAACGTATAATTTCTTCACTGTAGAGTGCCTCAGGCCCTCATTCAGAGACCAATCTAACCTACAGAAATAAAGAAAAGAATTAATAGCTCACTTATTGAGCTCTTATTGTGTGCTAGGCACTATTGTCAATATTAACAAATTTCAAAATTAATCCTTACAATAACCTTACAGAGTAAGTGCGATTACTATTCATTTTGTGCACTAGTACACTGAAGCCATGGACCCTGGCCTCTAACTCTCAAGCCCAGGGCCCTGACCATTGCACCACAGGAGCAAAGGGGTCTCAGACATAGACCTACCAAGAGGCTGAAAAAGCAGAGAAGGCAAAGTACCTATAAAAAGCCTGGGGAACTCAAAAAGCAGAAATTTGCATTCATTTGGGAAGCTTAAGCAGATCTCTTTATCTGCTTGTTTCCTAAAAGCTCCTATAGAACTTACCCTGAAGAGACACGATTCTCCTGACTTTACAAACTTAAATCACTTTATTTCTTAACAACACTGTAAGGTAAGGAGTGCAATTATACCCATTTTCTACATAAGGAAATCCAAGCACAGAGGGGTTCAATAACTTGTCCAGGCCCCACAGCTAGTAAGTAGCCCGGATTTAGAACTGGGCAGACCCGCTGTGGCATCTGTGCTGCCTGACCCAGGTGCTTCTTTCATCTCCCCACTACATCACAATAATAGAGGTTCATTCATTCATTCATTCATTCAGCAATGTTACTTAGCTGCCCATCAATTTTAATATTGCTGTAAGACAATATTAAATATGCATGACTAATGAGTTTCAATAAAAGATTAAACTTATTTTGGTATATTTGGTTAAGAAACTGAGATCCCCTGTACATTTTAGAAGGGTTTTCATTCAAAATAGTTTATTTTTGTTGTCGTTGTTTTATTGTTTATAGTGTCAAATATCAACTGTTTAAAAAATTCAGCCTCACTACTTTCAGATTCACCAAGATACTTGATTTGAGTTTTCACTGTATTTAAGATTAGGATAAAGTTATGTTAAAATGAGCCACCATATTTACCCATAATTACCTTCTGAACATACAGGAGTACCAAGGGAGACGGTTGCTATAATTTTAATTTATTTTATAAATATATATATATGTATGTATATATGTATATATGTATATACATATAATAAAAGCGTAATATGCTTATTAGACCAGACGTCCTTCCGGACAACCTTCCGGACGAAGCGGGAGCTGCAGCCAGGGCTGCGAGGAAGGGATCAGGCAGCTGCTGCGGCTGCGAAGGCCTACTCTTGCATGAATTTTGTGCATCGGGCCTCTAGTATATATATAATTTACTTCCAGATCAAGAAAGAAGCTCTCATCTGTAATTCCCTTATATAATTTCCTCCATCCTCAAGCAAAATAAATACAGTGTTCAGCAGAAATAGAATTCTATGAGATTGACTACAAGTATTAGGAACCCTATAATGAACATTTGATGTATCTTGTGTCTAAATTGTCAAGTGTGCTTTCCCTGTTATTTCCTTTTGGTATTATTGATGAGTAGACTATTTGCTCAGCATTAACATTAGTTTTAGATCCTAGATCTAAAAAAGTAGAAAATCAAACTGCTGCAGCCATCAGTCATTCAACAGGATGGTTTTCTCTAAGGGATTCCCTTTCACTTGTTTTTAAAGGAAGGGCATGCCTAGCCCATAGACATCTAACCCGAGTCTAGTCTGTGCTGATATCTGGCGACATCCTTTGAAGTGCCTGTGCCTTCCTGCCTCGCCTTACACACTCAGAGTTATAGATTGTACTGCAGGATCCCAATTAGCGGGAACCAGTCAAGAGGAAAACACCATATTAGCCAGAGAATATTTTATTTAAATTGTAGAGTGTGATAACGTATATGAAAAAGAAATTGCTACATCTCATGAAAGAAACCTGACATTCAAGAATTAGTTTAAAATGCATGGTTGTGTGCTGCAAAGAGAGTGATGAGGGTCTCTGTTCAAAATGAGGACTGCTTCTGAGAGAGAGATTTTATTCTAAACCTAAATATGGCATCTGGCTTTTTTCCGCAGTTCTGGGATGGATCCGGCTGTGTATTTTCCAGATCAGCACATCAACTTCAGATCTGTGACACCAGCCAGGCAGCCCGAATCCATGAGTCTGAAAGCCTCAAAGAGCATGGACCTTGGTAAGTGAGGGTGGGGTGACTTCCAGGTCAGCTCTCCAGCCTCAGCCCATCTGTCTTCCCTAATGTCCTGCCTTTGTTTCTTCAACTCCAACCTTATGGGGCAGGGCCTACTGAAGCCTAGAGCAGGGGGTAATGGTCATTCTATCTTCTCACTTCCTCTCACATACTTCATTGTAATTATCCCTTCCCTTTGTAAAAGAGAGATAGATGACTTATTTTTTATAAAGTGGTCCACATAGGTCAGAAAAATATGATGATTCGTTCCGGAGGATGTGAATCCCATTAGCATTTAACTCACCTGCCTTTGGATCTATGCTCTCGCTTCTGCTGGAGACTTTCCGTTGCTTACATACACATGTGTGGCAGGGCCTGGGAAGATAATGTGGTTAAATGCATCCTCTTCCACAGGATTTCCCCTCTCTGTGGGTGATGGGCAGGAATGGCAGCAAAGGATTCATGTCTTTAAATGCCCATCTCCCCAACACTGGAGGGAAGAGGGGTCCTGGGTTTGCCAGACTGAGGGTGCCCGGGTTCCCTCGGGTGGTGCCTGAACAACTTCATTGAGGTTCTGAGCCCCACAGGGAACCCGGTAGACTGTTGGCTGCCACGGCAGATCCAGGGCCCATGCACAAACCAGGCCCCGGAACGTGGCACCCTGGAAACTTTTCAGATACCCAAGGACATTGCTGCCCTCCCATGGGGAGAGCAAATGTTTAGAGAGGAGTGTGGGTACAATTCTCAGCGAATTATTCATTGCTTCCTGAATGCTCAGAGGCCATGCTTTGCCAATGTTTTGTTTTTTTTCTTGAGGCATATTACATATTTCATTAGTAGCAAATAGTAGAAAATAGAATAATCAAAACTGCATGTTCTACAAAACACTCTGATAAATAGTGCTTATCTGTAACTCATTTACAGGAGTTCAGAAAAATGTTCAATCATGATGAAACAAGAGAAATTCATCCTATTTTCTATAAATTAAACAGATCCCTGGGTCACATTTGCTCTAATAGGCTATAGCAAAAGACGGGTAGAAAGCCTTACCGAAGATGCAGTGCTGGGCACTGGCAAAAGGGGGTATTTTCTCTCATGTGATCCTTTGAAAAAACAGAGGAATAATGTGTGACAATGGCATAGGTTATTACTAATAATTTAAAGGGCAATTTATTTTCATAGAGTGCTTGATAAACATTTCCTGTTCAGTCTTCCCAACTCCTCTATGACAAAGATGAATGGATAAAAACTGCTCTTCGTTTTGGAGGAGAAATATATTACTGTTTTCCTCATATAATTTTTAAAAGAGGCCAGCACTATGGTTCTAAAAAATTCTGTGCAAAAGAAAACATAGCATCCATTTTAACTTAAGGAAGGAAAAATATCAAATCTGTATCCAAAAATGGTATTTCTTTGGATGTTTCTTGTTGCTGAAAAGTTTGTTTTTAAGAGCCTTTCTCTCTCAAGTTGAAACAGGCCTTGCAAAATATGTATGGTGAGCAATCACCCATTGCATTTCATCGTACTTATGCCATAGATGACAACGATAATAGTAATGTTTGTTCAGCTTACAGAATTGGGCAGAGGTCATGAGCTGTTTTCTTCAGGACACTAACACCAAATTAAGAGCATTGGCTAACATGCACTGTACAGCAGAAGTGGTAAAATATGCTGGAAACACATTTTTAAAGTAACCATCAACATGTGTCCCTTCCAGAAAGTGCCAATTTAAAGCTAACAGTCTTGCAAAGGGCTCTGAGGGTTACTATTAGAACTATTTTTCACAAAGTAAAAAAATAAAATAAAATAATTGAAGCAAAACAAAATCTCCTGTTTGTTGTTTAATTAATTTATGTTGGATATTGCTCCTGTATCAAGTGGGTAGGAATCTTCAAAAGCTAACAGGCCCAATCAGTACCTTCTTTGATTTGTTTGTTTCATTTTTTGCTGCTGGGGCTAAGCTAGTATTTTAACTCAAATACTGGTGAGTCATTTTTCATATGTTCAAATTACTTTAAGGTGAACAGGTTCCATTTACTTATTTTCACTTAGGTTTCCAAAGCCAGAAAATCTTTATTATAAAAAGTAAAGCCTTCTCCTCCCCCATCTCATTCCGCTATTCCCCAGACACAAAGCTAATTTTAAAATAGTTTGCTGTGTGCATCCTTCTAGATAGTACTCTATTTGCTGCCCCATCTACATACAAATGTCTATATTATATGTTGTGTTTCTTTATAAGATATGTGTGGTGTTATGTTATATGAATGAGTCTTGATTTACAGTTTACATTTCCCCTTTTGATTGAATTTAGGCTTCATTGAGAGTTTTAGCAGCTTTTTATGTTTGGGGGGCTTAGAAGGCCTGTTTGTAT
Source organism: Eptesicus fuscus (assembly GCF_027574615.1). Classification (NCBI taxonomy): domain Eukaryota; kingdom Metazoa; phylum Chordata; class Mammalia; order Chiroptera; family Vespertilionidae; genus Eptesicus; species Eptesicus fuscus. The sequence goes on along the minus strand of NC_072483.1, from coordinate 82,035,580 downwards.
TTCTTATTTTATAATTTTCTTATTCATGTCCTTTGCCAATGTTTCTATTTGTTAATTCTTTTTCTCTTCTTAAGAATATTATATATGTTGCAAATAATTTCTTATAATTTGTCTTTTTTAGCTTGAGCATGATATTCATTACTATAAAAAGGTTTTTGTCTTATAGTCAAATATTTTCATCTTTTCCTTCATGACTTTTGAGTTTTATACTTATATGTTTTCTTCTAGTACTTTTAAAGTCTTGTGGTTTTTTGTTTGTTTGTTTTTTCTTTTTTTTGTTTTTTAGTGTGTAGCAAACTGTGAGGTAAAATTATCCATGGCTTATGAGTGGAAAATTTTTCTCCATGTAAATATACAAATTATTAGTAACGTTTATTGACTTTTGCATCTCTTTCCCATTAATTCAGAATGCAGTCACATTGCACACAAAATTCCCTTACTGCCTGAGTTGATTCCTAGACATGCTGTTCTATTGATATATTAGTCTGTCCCATGCCAGAACCATCCTTTTTAGATTATCATGTTATCATGCTGTATTTTGATAACTTGCAGGACACTCTTCCTCTGATTTTTTTTTCTTTAATAAAATTATTTTGGCTCTTCATAGGCGTTTATTCTCCTACATGAACTTTAGATCAGCTCATCAAAATAAATTTAAAAGTTAAACAGAGTGTTTCTTTTTGTGTGTGTGCGTGTCCATCATCATGTTTGCTGATGGTTCCTGTTAGAAATGTTTTCACCAGGTTGAATAAGTTTCTTTGTATTTCTATCTTCTTAAAAAGATTTTTATTTGCTCATTTTGTTTAATCAGGAATGTATGCTGCATCTTATTAAGTGATTTTAATGATCTATATAGAATGATTATGAGAATTTTGTTCTTTATTTTATTAATATGATGAGTTATATTAATAGATTCCCCAATATTTAATCTCTGAATGACTTGAAATTTTTCTCTGCACTTGTAAACTGTATAAATGATTAATATTTTCTATGTGCTCTAAAAGATAGGTATAAAACTCTAGTTATAACTTTACTTAGTGTCATTAGTTCCTATATATCCATTATAGATTTTTTGAGGCTCTTCTACCTCAATATGTGGTGGACACTTTTGTCAGCATGCATGTGGCCACATTTAAGTAACATCAAGAATGATTAAAATAATGAATAAAAGGAAATTTATTTTTAAATAATTAGATGTAACTATGCTTATTCAAAGGGGTTAGGGTGTCATTTTCTGGGTTTTCCAGAAAATCAATCTTTTCCTACTAATTGTAGACCTTCCTCTATTTATTTAAATTACCAGAATTACTATGTTCAGCCTGGATCCCTTTAATTTGTTCATAATTGAGCTTGTGTGGGTGTTGAGTTGGAAGCTCTCAGGAGCTGAATAACACAGCTGCCTCTTTGGCCTTTGGCATAGGGTTTTCCCCCAAAGAGCTGGCCTTGTTGGCAGTATGCCAGAGAGTTACAGTCAAAGACTTTTTGTTGAGAAATAAACATCTTTCATTTCCAGGCCTGGTGTTTTATGACCCAGTAATACTTTTTAAGTATTCGTCTGAATTATTCTAGGGACAGCATTTCAGTATTTTGGCCCATTCATTGATCTAATCTACTATGTAGCTCAATTCAAAGTTAAGTTTAAAATGTTATTTCACACAAGATTTTTTTTTTAATGTTTTCTCTCCTGTTTCAAATCGGCCTCCGAGTAGTACTCCTATTTCAGAAGGGCATCCTGTAACACAGTTAGGAGGAGCCTGAGGGCGGTGCAGATGGGAGATGCTGGCCAGCTGTCCGGCCCAGTGCAATGAGAGGAAATGAGCTCTAAGTGATGCATGAGGCATTCAGGCAGCATTTTCGGAAGTTTCCCGACAATGAAGATTGTTAGCATTCCATGTCTCACAGTCTCTTTAAAAAGTGCATGTGTTAGGAGTCCCTAAAATCAAGACGATAAATAAACTGGCTGATTTTCCTTTGGGTTCAGCAATTTTATTTTGTTAGTGGCTTGTTCAAAATTTGTCTTAAGACAGAAAATATTTGCAGACACTCACAGCTGAAGTAAATTATATATCAACTGATTTTTCATATCAACAAAGGTAAATATTTGGTTCACATTTTGAATATAACCCCTTCATAAATATTAGACATTTCCATCAGAGTAGTTAGGCATCTAATGTCAGACCAAAGATGGACATGAAAATATTAATTAACCCCACTCTACTTTTATAATTAATTTTTAAAATGAATTTTTTTGTATAGTGAAATTCTTCCTTGTATATTGTTAGTAATAAGACAAAAATCCTGAACACTGAATGTATCAGAGGATTTTTATTAAAGTGTATATTCTATAACTATAATACTAGTTTATAAATTACATATTATATTAATATAGTACATACCAGTAAATATCCTTTATAATAAAAGGGTAATATGCAAATAGACCGAACAATGGAAACGACTGGTCGCTATGACACGCACTGACCACCAGGGGGCAGACACTCAATGCAGGAGCTGCCCCCTGGTGGTCAGTGCGCTCCCCCAGGAGGAGCGCTGCTCAGCCAGAAGCTGAGCTCATAGCTTACGGCTGGCCAGCACAGCAGTGGTGATGGGAGCCTCTTTCGTCTTTGTGGCAGCTCTAAGGATGTCCATCTGAGGGCTTAGTGGGGAGTGGGCCTAAGCCATCAGTTGGGCACCTCCAGAGGGCTCCCGGACTGCGAGAGGGTGCAAGCCGGGCTGAGGGGACAACCCCCCCAAGTGCACAAATCTCGTGCACCGGGCCTCTAGTATATTAATAAATATAAATGTTTGTTTATATCTATGGATCTTCTTTATTGATCATCAATAAGTAATACCTTAGAAGATAGTAAAAGCTGAATCAAGAACTGCTATTTAAGATAAAACTTTGACCTATTTAAAAATAAAAGACCTGGTTGGTAAAGAATTAATAGGAACACCAAAAGCAAGTGTCTACCAGCTCTAATAAATGAGGAAGAGTATACAGATACCATCAGGTGTATGCCCTAAGCTTTAGGAAGTCCAAATGAAGGAATTACCCAGAATGTTACTTTTTCATTAAATGCATGTTTATTGAGTGTCTACTGTGTGCCAGGAAGTAGATTAAACACTGAGGATTCAGTAGTAAATGAGAGAAATGATGTTGGCTGCATGTACCTAGATTAAAACCCTAACAGAACCTAACAGAAAACTCAAAACTTAAAAACTTCCAAAAGGAAATACTGACATGATGATGCTAACTTATCTCAGAGAGGAAGAAAAGGGAGAGGCATCTAAAGACAGGAATGTGGTTGTTTTCAGAACTAGCTGATAACATTGCCTGTGTAGAAAAGAGGAAGAGAGAAGCAAATGGGAAGAAGGAAGGAAGGAAGGAAGGAAGGAAGGAAGGAAGGAAGGAAGGAAGGAAGGAAGGAAGGAAGGAAGGAAGGAAGGAAGGAAGGAAAGTACTGGAAGAGCTAGCCAGCTATTTGAGATGAAGCTTGCAACACTTACAGAGTTAGGCACTCAAGCTATTTTTAGAGCACAGAAAAGAAAGTCCGGTGGCCCATTGTTCAGCTCAGCTAACCACTGTCAGGTGGAAAGCAGTCACCCAGTTCCTGTGTTAATTTTATCTTCATCTGCACAAGAGAAAGATGTTCGAATTGGAAAAGCACAGCTTCTAGCAAGTGAAAGACTAGACAATTTATATCCGTGTACACCAAAAGGATTGTGATTATAAAGTGACTGTCCCTGATTATTAGAAATTAAGAAGAGTAGGCCAGGAAGCAAATTACCAATTTTCACAAAGATGATGAATTCCAGAGGCAACTGGTGAAGCTCCTGATCTCAGTGCTGATCCTCAGAGGATCCCCTGTTTGCACAATGAAAAGGGGGTGGGGAGAACGGTGGTTACCAGCAACCTCCATGGGATCTCTGAAACAACGAATGTCTTAGTTCCTTTTTGATAGAATTTTTAGACTGATAGATCAGGGAAATGTTATGGTTTGCATCGGTCTTTTTAAAAAGAATTTAATTCATTTTTTTAAATTGAGACATGAGCCAAATTTTACACTAAGATAGGTAATAGCATTAGAATGCCCTTTCCCCAAATGTGCTAATTAAAGCTCATTGTCACTCTGAAAGGAATTAAATAATATATACTATAAGACTCTGGATCTTCTCATTATATTCTAATAAAACAACAGAATTTGATGAAGAATAGATACATATAATTTGGATGAAGGCATGAAAGGCGTTCTTCCAAATTTTTAGTAGATATTGTCTCAGGGAATTGGGTAATATGTTAGACTGACAGAATTAGCATTCAAATCATTTCTTCTGGAATTGAAGAAGATATAATTTAACAAGTAATGATGGATGCATTCATCTAAGAGGCATTCTTAGATACTGTTTTCCAGGCAATATCCTAGGTAAACAAGATAAAGGCTTCATTCAGTCTTATTGTGTTTTCATTCCCTTTGGGTAAATACATGATAACGTATACAAGTAAATTAACAATAAAATTTCAGATAGAGACGATTTTTCTGAAGCCAAATTCAGGTAGAGAGGAAGACTCAGGAGAGGTGAGCCTCTTTTAGAGAAGGTGGTGAGAGAGAAAGGCAATATCCTGGACTCCAGTTAAAGAAACTGAATTGTACAGGTGTACAATTTGGGAGACATGGTATCATTACAGTTATTCAAGGTGTCTCTGGTTTTTAGTTGCCACCCCCAAAGCTAATTTTATGTTACCAGATCAAGGAAGACAATAGTTCCACTCTACCCTGGCCTATATGTAATTACATTATTAAATATAGCACTGTATTTAAGTCTGAGTACAATATTTTAATAGAGACAAAAACAGTGTAGAATGCATCCAGATATTGGTGAGAGGCCTAGAAACCATGTCCAATGAAAAGCAGTAGGAAGAAATAAAGATGTCTTGCTTGGAAGAAAAATGGGTGGAGGCACACGAGAGTTCTCCTTAGGAATTTTCATGGCTAATACTGAAAAACTCAAATCTGTTTAAAATTGAATATGCACCCCAAATATATCAAGTAGTGATAGCTTCTTCAGAAGATACGTCAAGTTTACAAGCTTTGAAATGTAGGAAGTTAATAATGATGGAAAACTAAATTCTGGTTTGTGACATGTTTGGTATGCAAGGAAAAGATAGATACATAGATTAAAACAACTCATGAAGACTGGGAAGCAAAATTCATCAGAATTATGGAAAAGGATCCAGTTTTTCACGATTAGATAAAGGATAAAATGTTATTTTTTAGTGTATCTTAATATATTGATATAGTTAATATAACCACACAGGTTATAACTCAACTGGGGTGACTTAGTGAAAACAAGTGAGTTTAGAGAAATTACGTATCAAGACTCAGGCTGAATTCTTAGAAAGACATCTCTGATGAGAAAAGGGAAACCAGTGAGGAAGACCTGGAATAACTGACTTCACAAATACTTTGCAACACTGCCGTCAAAGCAGGCCTCTCACGACATTAAAAATCAAACATTACAGTTAACTAAAACTTAATATATAATTAAATTTTAGACAACTATGCATTTAAGAGTGAAAATGAATATTAACTTGTATTAATATTAACAGAATTATAGCGATATAGATCACATCTCAGTATCTGTAACATAACTAGAATCTTAGATCTAGCAGAATAATACAGATTTTGTTTAAAATTATTTAGAATAACTATTTGGGTTGGAAGCAAAGGCATAAAAATGCCTTTTTATAAAAAGGACTTGATTCTCTCCTTGTAAGTCCAAATGCGTTTTTCAGCTTTTTTTTTTTTTTTTTTGCCTTTGCATTGCCTAAGAAATGTGTTTTCAAAAATAACTTCACTTAGTGTTCATTATTACTGTTTATTGGAAAATGATGCCTTTTGTGTAGAAATTGTACTTTTATACTACTTCCTATGTTTTAGGTTTGCCTAAAAGTCATGGCACATTTCATCCCACCTCTCTCATACCATCTCCAATGAGTAAATGTGACAAATACCTAAACACTATTGCTTTCATTTGTCTTTTTTTCCTTTTTATTGAATTTATTGGGGTACCACTGATTAAGAAAATTATATAGGTTTCAGGTGCATAATTCTAGGACACCTCATCTGTATACTGTATTTATTGGGTGTTCACCACCCCAAGTCAAGTCTCCGTCCATCACCATTTTATCATTTGTTGAATGAACGGTTAAGAGGCACAACTCTCTCATATACTTCCATGAGGAAAAGAAATTATCTTTGAGGCAAGGATCATCTGTCTTATATAAAAACATGTAACCTGATGCCTAGAACAGGAGATTCATTGCTGGTATTAGTAATAGCTGGATAATGTTAGTTGTATTATTAGAGGTGAGCCTCTACCTCTCCTACACATTTTTCTTATAATTAGTGTTTGACTTGAATTGTCAATGTAAGTAAATTCTCTTCAAGTGAGTGTTGGGAAGTACTGGGGGAAAGGTTCTATGGATTCTGTATGTAGAACTTCAATTAATCATGGGGTCACAAATGGTCTCAAATGTTGACATGCAGTGTTTCACATTTTTTTAAGCGGAGGCATTGTTCAGTGGAATCCTATCTAACAATAGACAAATATGCAAATTGACCATACCTCCAACACACCCACAAGTCACGCCCACAAACCACGCCCACCATCCAATCAAAGCGAGTATGCAAATTAACCCAAACCAAGATGGCTACAGCCACAGAGAGCAAGGTTTCCTAGGTAATAGAGGAAGCCAAGCTTTCCGCCTGCCCTTGCCAGGCCTAAGCCTCCACTCAAGCTACAAAGTTTCAATTATAGAAGGTAAACAAATTCAAACAAATGGCGGCAGAATGGAGCTTGAGAGAGCAGGCCAGGGTTGCCGCTGGCAACAGGGGAAGCAAAGCTTTCCGCACACCCTGGCCGGGCTCACCCACTTAAGGCAACAAAGTTTCAATTATAACCCTAACACAAATGGCTGCCAGGCTCAGAGGGAGCCCCAGGCTTGGCTCCGCTCCAGGCTACAAAGTTTCAATTGTAGAAGGAAAATAAATTCCAGATACCAGGGCCTTTGCTTGGGTTGTCAGAGAGCGTGGCCGGCCTGAAAACCACCACAGGCCCCTCGCTCAGGCCGCCCCACGCCCCAAGGGAACCCCACCCTGATCCGGGACACCCTTCACGGCAAACCAGCTGGCCCCACCCCTGTACCAGGCCTCTATCCTATCTAATAAAAGAGTAATATGCAGATTGATCATCACTGCAACACACAATATAGCTGCCCCCATGTGGTCAAAGATCCTGCCCCCATGTGGACACAAGATGGCCACCACAAGATGGCCAGCAGGAGAGGGCAGTTGGGAGACACCCAGCCTACAAGGGAGGGCAATTGAGAGGGAACAAGCCTGCAAGGGAGGGCAGTTGGAGGTGATCAACCCTGTAGGAGAGGGCAGTTAGGGGTGACCAGGCCGGCAGAGGAGGGAAGTTGGGGGCAAACAGGCTGGCAGCAGAGTGGTTAGGGGGTGATCAGGCTGGCAGGCAGAAGTGGTTAGGGGCAATCAGGAAGGCAGGCAGGCAAGCAGTTGGGAGCCAGCAGTCCTTGATTGTGAGAGGGATGTCCGACTGCCCGTTTAGGCCAGATCCCGTGGGATCGGGCCTAAACGGGCAGTCGGACATCCCTCAAGGGGTCTCATATTGGAGAGGGTACAGGCTGGGCTGAGGGACAACCCCCCTCCGTGCACGAATTTCGTGCACCGAGCCTCTAGTACATAGATAACTAAAAAATTCAATGTCTCGAAAAGAAACCCTAGGTTCTGTTTTCTCACAGGAGATATAAAGAAAACTACATTTGTAATAGAATCTTAACCAATGATGTATGCCAATAACAAATCCATGCAGATCTTTATTAAATTAGCCTCTGTATATTTAGAGCATTATTTGTGCTCTGATGGAAAATCTTGATCAATAGAGAAACTGCCTTATCCTTTAGGACTGAAATATTCTGGGTTCCTCTTGAAATTTGGATTAATACATGGAATGCTTCTTTGTTTACCTCAAAGGAAGCTCTACCTCTCAGATACTAAGCATTTTAAATAAAGCCAAATATGAACCTTTCCTCCTCACTTGCCTTTGTTTTGTAAACCATTATTCATGTTTAAATGAAATTCTGTGTTCCTTCTAAAAGAACTTTTGTGCTAATACAAGAACATCTTCACAAAAATCTGAAGCTAAGGGAGCTATTTAAAGAATAGAACAAAATACTTAAATTCTCCTTCTCAGTATGAACCAAATTCATTTTAATTGTTTTGAAGTGAGATTTCGTTAGTTAAAAATATTATTTATCAATATATAATTAAATATAGTATAATAATAAAATATTATATAAGCATCCTATCTAATAAAGAGGGAATATGCTAGTTGTCTGCCCCGCCTCCAAAGATGGCAGCGCCCACAGCCAATAAGGAGGGAATATGTTAATTGACTGTCACGTCCTCAAAGATGGCGGCACCCACAGCTAATAAGGATGGAATATGTTAATTGACTGCCACGCCCTTAAAGATGGCGGCACCCACAACCACAAGATGGCGGCACCCAGTCCCCTCAGCCCTGACGCATGCCTGCCTCTGGAGTCCCCCAGTCCCTCAGCCCTCCAGCCGCCCAGGCCTGTCCCGAAGTGCAGGAAAGCCTCAGATGGTGGCTGCCCAGCCACCCAGGGCTGGCCCGAGGTGCAGGCAAGCCTTGGATGGCGGATACCCAGCCACCCAGGACTGCCCAAGGCTCAGGTAACCAGGGCTGGCCGAGGCTTGCACTGCCGGCAGTGGCAGCAGCAGAGGTGTGATGGGGCATCGCCTTTCCCTGGCCGCCGGGTTGCCTCCCGCCCCTGAGGGCTCCCAGACTGTGAGAGAGGGCAGGCCGGATTGAGGGACCCCCTCTCCAGTGCATGAATTTTCATGCACCGGGCCTGTAGTATAATTAAATGAATTTTGACAATTACATAGTTGTCTCTTCTGAATGATATTTGGAATGATTTTTTTATGGGCCATACTTTAGGCGGAAATTAATACTACCGTGGGGAGGTACAACTACCTCAGTTTTAGGTGCAATTATTGCAATTTGTCCTTTAAAAGTCAAATGGGAATAGCCTTCCATATTTTTATTTTAATATATACATATTCATACCTTTACGATCTTTTTTCTCAAAGTGATTTATTGAACAAATACTTTTAAATTTGTGTCCTTTAAGAACAATCTAGCTTAAATATTATTTTCTTTATCTTTACTTCTATATTATCATTTAATTGTAAAGTTTGCTCTTGAATAAATTTGTCCTGATTTATTTGCCTATAATTATAATTGACCATAAGAGTTGTTTCCAATTCTTTGCTCTTAGAAATATCAGTGTGTTGAGCCTGTTAGTACATAAACCTTTGTAAACAATCATGATTATTTTATCATTATAAATTTTTATAAGTATTATTCCTTGGCCAACTGTTGTGTAAAGATTTAATGCTTTTGACCACTTGCTCTCCGGAAAGGGAATATTGCTCCTATCAGTAGTATATGGAAGAATCTTGGTGTCATTATTATTATTATTATTATTATTATTTTACTTTGGCCAATTTTATAGAGTTAAAAGGATATTTTTCTTTTACTTTTAAAATTAACTTTGTGGCTCAACATTTCTTATACATTTATTGACTCTATGTTTTCTATGGTGAATCTTCTCAGCATTGCTTCTGTAAGGCTAAAAATTTCTAAATTAAATATCACCTCACTGGAAATAAAATGTTATTCTACATTAAAGGTCAAATCTTCACTCTTACTCATGGGGGAAAATAGATATTTTGCTTTTACTTTCCTAAAGCTACAGATGTTACCTGCTCCAAAATACAATTAATTAATAAATCTGTGTTTCATTAAATGGTTAGAAAATGTCTAGCTAATTTGAATTAGAAACAGAGTCAGAATTTAGACTTATCCATATATATAAAGAGCCAGGGGCCATCACAACCGAACTGCGTGGGGCGAACAGGCCGGCATGGGGGTTAGTGAGAGACAACCAAACGACTGAACAGCAGGCTGCATGGGGCAACCAGGTCAGAAGGGGGGCAGTTAGGGGCGACAAGGCTGGCAGGTGGGGAAGTAGGGGGTGACCAGTCCAGTGAGGGGCAATTGGGGGCAACCAGGCCAGCATGGGGACAGTTGGGGCGACCAGGCTAACAGGGGGGCACTGAGGGGTGACCAGGCCAGCAAGGGGGGCAGTTGGGGGCAACCAGGCTGGTGGGGGGGCAGTAATCGGTAACTAAGCTGGTGGCGGGGGGGGGGGGAGTTACGGGCGACCAGGCCAGCAGAGGGAGGCAGTTGGGGGCAACCAGGCCAGCACGGGGGGGGGGGGGGGGGGGGCAGTTGGGGGCGACCAGGTCTGCAGGCAGAGGGAGTTAGGGGTGATCAGGCTGGCAGGCAGGGGAGCAGTTAGGAGCCAGCAGTCCTGTATTATGAGAGGGATGTACGACTGCCTGTTTTGGCCCGATCCCCTTGATCGGGCCTAAACCGGCAGTCAGACATCTCCCAAGGGGTCCTGGATTGGAAAGGGTGCAGGCTGGGCTGAGGGGATCCCCCACCCCCACCCCCTGTGCACGAATTTCGTGCACTGGGCCTCTAGTTTATGATAAAATCTGCTTAATCTTGGGTAAATCAATCTTTTAAAAATAATTTATTTTTAGTTCTTTATTGAAGCACTAAAATTACTATACTATATAGGGTGAGGCAAATGTAGGTTTGCAGTTGGTCATGTAGAAAAAGACATGCAGGTTATTATTATTACAATAGCTTTATTAACTCTGTCTCATGTACTCACAGCTGTAAACTTATGTTTGCCCACCCTGCTTACAGCTGGCTGCTTTAGAACCCCAGAACCCCTTAGTACAAAGGTTGGTGTCACCAGAACCACCTACTCTGCTTTTATAGGACGGAAAAGGTGTCCAACACTTGAAAATATAATTCCAGTCTCATGTAAAACTCATCCACCTATTCTTTCCTCCCTTCCCTCCCAACAATACCTTATTTCTATTAGGTTACCTAGAGTGGAAATAGTCTCATGAACAGAGTTTGAGATATTAGGGATGTTTTAAACAGTAATAATAAGTGAACAAAGACACCAGAAAGATAGTCACTATAACAAACATAAACTACAAATTGTGGAGAGAAGAGACATGACTGGAAAGGCTAATGTTTCAATGCCCACTTGGCTAGAGTTCATGAGAAATGGTACTAGGAGCTCTATCCAATGATGGGATTAAAATTAAAATAGAGATCAAACTGGAAATTGACTAATCAAGTGTGATGGTTCCAAGTGAGCTGGGAAAAGCTGATCTACCCTCTGCTGATCCAGGAACTAACTGGCATAAGCCCCAAGTACATCAGCATTGTCTTGAAAGATTTGTGAGTGCCTGCACAGGTTTCAGCTGAAATCCTTAAAAGTAAAATAAGATTATAGCAAAAAAAATGGAAAACATTAAGCTTGGTTTTTAAGTTTGGGGAAGGTTTTTGTAGCAGCCAAAATGAATGAAAAATGAGTTATATCTGAGATTTCCTGTATCCAGCCTTAATAAATCAGTAGATGCCAGGTAAATGAATCATGCCTGAGCTTTCTCTGGACTCAGAAAGGCTAGAGGACAATCACAAGTGGCCAAGTCCTCTAGCCATAGGCTAATAGTGAATAGTCAAGTAAGACTGGAAAATTCTGAGTTAAACAGCCTTCTTAGACACAATATTGTTCACAGTCTTCGAATGTGTTCGTGTGCATTGCTGGGTTTTTAAGAGTCTACACAAATCTTTAAGACATAATATATGGCACAGACCAATGGAACAGAATCGAGACCTCAGAAGTTAACCCACCTATATATGGGCAACTAATTTTTTACAAAGGAGCCAAAAACATACAATGGAGAAAGGATAACCTTTTTAATAAATGGTGCTGGAAACATTGGAAACCCCATGCTAAAGAATGAAGCTAGACTGCAATCTCACACCATACACAAAAATTAACTCAAAATGGATTAGAGACCTAAATACAAGGCCTGAAAATACTAAATACATAGAAGAAAACCCAGATCTGAAAAAATTAAATACATAGAGAACCACAGTACTAACCTTATGGACCCTGGTCTCAGAAAGGCCCCAAAGTCAAGGGAAGTAAATATCAAACTAAATATTAAACTTCGATGCCTGAGCTTCCAACCATTAAACCTTCCTGTTTCCAGTCATATTAATTTCTTAGTGTTAACTCTAAAAACAGAAGATACATCCTCGCTCCTATTTAAGTGTTCATTTTCATTCAGGACTCACTCAAGTCTTGCCTTCTTCAGCTCGTTCTCTAAATTCCGAAAGCAGTTACCACTGGCAGCACTAAGTTTAGCACAGAATTGCATACTCTTTGGGGTACCTACCATATGAAATTTTTTTTCTCACTTCGATTAGATGAGAAGCTCTTACAGGGTCAGACCTTATATATCTTTGGCACCCTCCTCATGCTTAGAATGTGTACCTGCTGAGTAAACCCAAGACGGATGACATGCTTGGGTGTTGGTAGAGCAATCTGGGTGCAATCTCAGAAACCTATTGATCGCCATGATTGATTGGGCTGATCTTACTTAGTAGGCAGGTTCTCCTTTCCTACATCAAATGATTGAATGAGTAGATGGATAAAAGTGCAAACAAATACATAAAGGATAAATGAATAAAAGTGCAAATAAATGTTTGGTTTGGGTAGCAAAATAAAATAGGGATAAAGATATTTTAGGAGGGTGTAGACTATAGCACTCCACGCTCATGTTCACTTAACCCAAACCAATGTTGTTTCTTTGATAGCATTTAAAGAAGGTTCATAATATTGAACATACTTAAGAGCCAAACACAGGCAATATAAAAGGCCAAGGTTATATATCATTATATATAAAAGAGTGAAAGCAGTTGTTTAGAACTTGAGAAAAAGGGCTGTGTGCTTTATTTCCTAAGTGGAGGAATCTATGAATAAATTAGGCAATCACTTGACATAATTGATTTATATCATGTGAATTCCTGGCACTGCCTGAGGGTTAATTAGATCAGATTGTTTTGTGGCCCTTCCTAGTCTTCTAGCACTGACATTTTTTTTCCCCTTTGTATTAATCTATACCTCACATTTATTGTTGTTTTGTTTTAATCTCAAGAAGTATATTTTTATTTATATTATTTAAGTTCGGTTAACATGAAGTTTTTCTTTTGTTTGTAGAGTTAGGAAAAATTGAAGATATAAATATTCATCTAACAAAATATCTGTGCTTCTTATTTATGAATCCTCTTTTCATTTTCTATTAATCTGTTTGTAAAGAATAGTGTATTCTGTGCACCAACTTAGTGCCATGGGAATTATATATAAAACATGCTTGGATTGCTTGCTTTTACCTGCAGCAACATAAAATTGAATTACATTAGTATAGAGCAATTTGACTGTATGTGAGTTGTCCCAAATATTGTGTAGGCTGAATATTCAGAGATTTTGTTTACTTTGGGTATTTGCAAATATCCTCAAGTAATCCCAAAAATGTTCTGAATCAAATAACATGATAGACTCAAAATAAATTAAAAATATTCTACACGACTTAAATACTTGGAATAGGTTCACCCATTACTGCTTCATACTTTATACACATTTTTATCCATGAAGCAATTTTGGTATTTAGGTTTAATCAATGAATTTATTGATACAAGTACAATCTACTCTAGCCTCATTTACTAGGACAACAAGGAATTTTAAAGTGCTCCATATTCGTGTAACCTGATTTATACAGTGTCCAGAATAGAGACTTGATACTGATAGATGTATAAGTTAACTCTTAAATCAACTAAATTAACTAACCCCTTAGATATCTAAATCTGTATCCCTGTAAAACATAGTACTTAAAGGGCTCATCCATGACCAAGCCATAATTCAGAGAGGTTATTATATTGAAAATGTGGTCACAAAGTCATTAAGGGCAAGAATTTCTAAAGACAGCTCAGTCTAATTGTCCACCCCCACTGGAAAAAACTGATGATGTGATTCATCATTAATGGATTAGGAATATTATATTTGTAAAAGAAGGCAATAGTATTACACAGGTGCTTAATATATCATTACCATGTGCTTTAGGAGGTTGAGTTTGAAAATAAAATGCTAGTGTATAAGAGTAATACTTAGAGAAACTTATTGGAATGAAAAGAGAAAAATCTTGTCTTCTGTTGGAGAAGAGATTTAGTATAGATAACATATAAACCTAAGAAATGATCTTAAGAGTTTACTTTGGATTACATTATTTTTCTTTTTTGATTTAGCAACATCCTAAAAAGTTAATTAATTTGGAAATAACAACATTCTTAAAATAGGATTAAGAGACATTGCTTAAGAGACACTTAATCATCCCCCCATATTTTTCACATGTTGTTTGTTTTTCAGGAGAATAAAGGAATAATTATAAAATACATGACAAAGAATTAACATATTTAATATATAAAGGGCTCTTATTATTAGAAAATAAATATTTCAATTCAAAATTTAAAATATATGGTTAGACAATTTACAAATAATTTATTCAGTTGGCCAATATATATGGAATGTGTCCAACCTCACAAGTAATTAAGGAAATAAAGATATTTTCTTGGAAAACTGGGAAATGTTACAATATACATGTGCTTATGTTGCAACACATATTTATTGGATATTTAAGTTAATACCAGTTTATCACAAGGCAATGTGGTAATTGTATAAAATACTTTAGCACTTTTGTTATCTTTTACCCAGTAAGTCCATTTCCTTCCAATAAAATCAAAATCAAAGATTTCATCAAGATTAAACTTCATCAAGATTTCATTAAGATTTTTCACTATAGCAAACTTAATTTTCCAGCAATTAATGGGTTGGTGAAATTATAGACTCTAATCTAATAGATATATTAGACTGTTATGCAACAAATAAAAGTCTTCAGACTATTTAATGACATAAAAATGTTAATGATAAAACATCATTTGAAAAGAAACAGTATACAAGTATGTCAGTGTATGTACATATGTATATATGTGTATGTGTGTGTGTGTATGTGTGTGTACATATGGAAGGAAATTCAATAACATGTTTACATTGATTTTTCTTTTAGTGGAAGTTGTAGGGACAATTATAAATAATGCTACATGTATTGTTTATATATTTCTGTATATTTTCATGTCCTGAATTGTTGAAATAATTTCTCTGATGTTAGCAGGCAAGGGTTTTATTTTTTTCTGATAGTCACTATAGTTGCAAAGCTTAGAATTACAGAGCTTTACAAGGACCTACCAAATCTCTGAAATGTGACCCTATGCCAATTTTATTTAGTTACATTTAGAATTCAATGAAAAATATTATTACATTTGAACATAGTTTGTATTTTGGGATTATTTCCAGTTCACACGAATTTCTATGCATGCACAAAGATTGCTAAAAGAAAAATAGTCTATGTCTATTAAATAAGTAATTCATACCCAAATAATTTTGAATCAATTTTCCCAAATCTCTGGGGGACAGAGGAGTAGGGAAGAGTGGTAGGAGGGGATTATGCCCATTGCTTTTCTTTTTTCCTTTCTTCATCAGTAGGCTTGCTGGCATCCAAAGAAATCCCTGGTCAAAGGGAAAGCGATTCAAATATTGCTGTCTGTGACATCATTTTGGATGCTGGGTCTAACAACTGTCTATTTTTCCTATTAATATTTTCTACGAACTCAACCTGGTTCAAGATGGTTAATATACCTCAATACCTTCCAAAAGGGTAGTGGAGGTTTAGTCTCTGTGTGTAATACCTGTCCTACAAAAAGGAGCCTGATGTAAATGAGCTCCTCTAATAGATCAGCATAACATACCAGGCCAGTTCACCGTAGTGTGTGCAGGACGTTGTGCATCCATCGACGTGAATGGGTGTGCTCTGAATTGGAGAGACAGCCCATAAACCCCCAAAGTTAATATCCTCTGATAAGCAATGAATCCAAATGACAACTTTTCAAAATCTATTACATACTAGTAGCCCCAGTTTTGCACTGTTTGCATATTAAACAGATGATACTGGATTCTGGGCAGAAATGTAGACAGTATTATATACTTCAGCTCATGCCAGAAGAGAAATCTTTTGATAGCACTATTATAGCCAAGAACAGCAGCAGCTATCCAGTCCCAAACCAGGAGCCAGGTGCCAAAATGAATTCATCCAGGAATAAATTGGGTTGCTGTCTCAGTGTGAAGTCTGTAAGCTTTAGGGAAAATCCACATGAAAATCCTGGGTAGCTCATGTTACCAGACCTTGAGGGTTAGCGTTCAGTTCTGGGCTGGCCAGTTAACTTTAGGAGAAGAAACACTGAGTGATGGGAGAGATGCTCTTACCCAGCCAGCCAGCTCACAAGCACGTACAGAAGTGCCATGAAGGGAGCAGAGGGTGTTAGGAACATAAGCCCTGCATGTGACTTGAACTTAGCATGCTCACTTGTCACATGTGTAGGTGACACTCAGCTGGGTAGGGTATCTAATGCACTGGATGACAGAACCAGGATTCCAAAAGATCTGATCAGGGAGAACTGATGAGCTGCAATTCAGAAGATTACGTTTAATAGGGATAAATGCAAATTCCTATACTCGGCTTCAAAAAAAGAAGCAACTCTCTCCTGTTTTACTCCCATCTAATTCATTGTTCATGTTGCAGCCTGGGTGATCTTTTTAAAACGCAAATCCCATCTTGTCACTTTCTTGCTGAAAATCCCTTAACAGCATCCTATTGCCCTCAGGATAAAGACAAACTCATTATGGGGATTTGAGATCCTCCATGACTGGCCCCTTCGTTTCTCCTCCACCTTGGCTCGCACTGGTCTCCCTCTCATGCTGAGCACTCCAGTCCTATGAGAGGCCTTTGGGTTCTATGTGTGGGACCTGTTTTGTTTCATGTTTCCTCTGTCCAAACACTATCTTCACCCTTCCTTATATATCTCCAGGTCTTAACTTAAAGTCATCAGAAAAGCCCAATCCATAAACTAGGCTTAGTCTCTTCATTACCTATTTTCAAGGTTCCCTGACCATCCTTCTTTCATTCAACAAATATGTTTTGAGTGTCTACTGTGTCCCAGGCACTGTCCTGGACCCTGGGAACAAATTAAAGCAAAGCCCAGGTCTACCTAAAGCTTATGTTCTAATGGGGAAGAGGGCAGGCAGCGATGAGTGCCTTGTGAAAGAATGAAGCAGGAGGAGGAGATAATGACAGAGAGTTGGGGTCGGAAGGCCCTACCTTAGGTGAGATGGCCAGGGAGGACCTCTCTGCCGATGCGGTGTCTGTGGAGACGTGAAGGAAGGGTGGCAGTGAGCCAGGTGGCTGTCCAGAAGAATAGCACTAGCCCTGAAGTGGAATGCACTTTCTATGTTTGGGGACCTGCAGTGAGGCCAGAATGGGTGATGGAAGGATGCTGAGCAAGGGGACAGCTATGCAGAATGAGCTGGGAAAGGCCCTGGGGACCAGCTCAGGCTGGGCTTGGAGGCTGTAAGTTTTTAGATTTTCTTCTAAATGTGATTGGAAGCTATTTGAGAGGCTTTGAGCAAAGGATTGTCATGATTGAGATTTGTTTTTGGTTTTGTTTTAAAAGGATTACACTGGCTTCAGGCGGGGCAGGGCGGGGGTGGATAATGTATAGGGAATAAGTGTAGAATCCCAAAGTTCAGTCCAGGGGTTATCACATCTGTCGAAGTGAGAGCTGCAGGAAGCTTTGTCCCAGAAGGTTTGATAGTACTTCTGACATTAGTTGTGTGATAAAAACCCTGCTGGTACAGGCTCAAGGCTGTCCCTCCACAATCCCAGTGCCCAGCATGCTGCCATTGGCTCTCCACAGGAATTTGTTGGACAAAGTCCTGGCTTAACAGGAGTTAATATAAAAAGGATTTCAGTTCTCTGTACACTTGATGAGCCAACAATAGTGCCGTTTGGCTGCCAAAAAAGCTAATGCTGTCTCTTTCCCTTTCCCACTGCCTGACACCTAAACAATAGTCCATGCTTCTCCTTGGTAACAATTTCCAGGTGTATGAGCCTCAAAACAACTTATGACAACTCTATTGCTTACTTCTGAGAGTTTCGCCAGCCATTTTTTAAGAGACATCATGTGCTCTTGCATGTAGTTTGTTAGGAAATTCTATTTTTTGTAGGTCGTGGTGACTAGTGAAATATATAGTTCTTGATTATGAAGCCATTAGCAGAATCTTACCTCTCAGACTCACATAGTAGAAGGAAGTTGTGCTTTGAAGTCAAGAACCCTTTGGATCCCAGCTATCCCACTTGCTAACTTTTTGACATAATCCCACTGAGCCTCAGTTCCCTGCTCTGTAACTGAAGATTGTAATGCCCAACACACGGAGCTCTGTAAGGGTTAAGTGAGATAGCACATGTTAAAATGCTTAGCATGATTTCTGACACGTACGTTGGCAACAAGTTTAGTTTCCTTCCTCCTCTTCCTTGTTAGAGATAGAATCACTATGTGGAAATGTGCATTATAAATAGTGGGATTATAACACATAATATAAAGAATGTGTTGTTTAACTTGCTCATAGAGAATAATGGTTGTGGGACTTACAGGATAGTCTGAGCCCCTCTTTTCCGATGGCTTCATCAGTATCAATTTCTTGCCGATAACAGAATATTTACCAAGGATCTAGGGAAACATGGCAGTTTTCATACTCTGAGTATTAGAAATAGTCAAAACCTGGTAGATCCCAAGAATTCACACAAAGAAGATTCCTGAGAGGGGTCTCACATAGGCATCTTTTCCTCATCATGCAAAAAAGGAAGAGACTCCATACAACTGACCTTTGAGGACCTTTGTAATCTGTAGCTGTTTACCATGGAAAGATGAATAAAATGCTATCTTCATCTTCATTGAAGTTGCCAACAAATCAACATAATACAGATAGAAAGCGGTACATTTGCTTGGAAGCAAAGCCGAAGTGTCCTGGGAGAAACAGATGAAGAGAATATACTACAAAGAGGAGGTTATAATGGGGAGCTGGGCCCAGGAGGAGCAATAAAATAGTATTTGTACATGTGAGGTTCCAGGCATTTCCCACTGAGGAAAAAGACAAATGGGAAGAAACCAGGAATTACTTTATGACTAAAGTAAAAGAAGAATAGAGGAAAATATAATGAGAAAGGTAAAAAGGATTCAAACCTGAATATCAGGCTAAGGAGACTGTATTATTTTCTAGGCAGTTGAATTTAGTGAGGGCTTTTGGTGAGGTAGAAGAATGAAGCAAGTGATGGTTAGCATGGGCTAAGCTGGTCTGTGTTGAAGAGACATATGGTAGAGTTGGAGAGATGGAGGTAGGTCAAGAGCAAGTTGGAAGCAATTTCCAAAGGTCGGCCATCAAATAGAAAAAGCCTTGGGTCCAGTTAGGAGACTCGGAGGGCGGACTTGTGACTGTCCTTGTGACCGGCATGTGTGCCATCAGAACAGGGGAATAGGCCTGGGCCTCCATGCGGTTCCCTCTCTGTTCACCAGCGCCGCTGCACCCTCTGTGTGGCCCTAGGTTCCAGCCTTGATTTCATGATGTCCTTGGGCAGGAGAGAAGCAGGTAATGGCACTTCCAAAGAATATTGCTCTTAATCACTGATCACATGCTTAGCTTTGGGGGACAGTTACTCAAGGTATCTTAGGACCATTGGTCCTGTGGTTTAAGAAGCTGTGGTTTTCAGCACAAAGATGTTTCCATTTATTAAATAGTGTAATAATTATGTAACTTATTCCAGAGACATTAAATAATACCACCCCACGAAACTTGCTGTGAGATATATATCCCGTTGTTTCATATCTGAGTGGAGGCAGTGGGGCTGAGAATCCAGGGAAAACAAGGTGGTTAGAGTGCAGTAACAGAGAAGAAAGAACTGCATAGAGAGTGAACTCCAGAAATATCTAGAGAATCAGTCTTGAGAGTTGCGGAGTTCTGATCAGAGCACTCGTGTCAGGAAACTAACAAGCCAGGGACCTCACTCCCACAAGGATCCAGGAAGGGGTACTTGGAGCTCAGACAGTATCTGATTCCTTTGAGAAAGACAGTGTCTATTGAATGCACACCAAACAGATTAATTAGTCAATTTGTGACAAAATGATTTGATTTTCCCAGTACTCTTTAATGAGATAAACACAATAGTGTAAGAATATGTGAAAAGTAGTGGATTTTATTAACTTTAGATAGAAGCCCCCCCCTGAGATTCATGAAGAAAGAAAGGGAATTTTAAAGAGATGGCTAAAAAGTTAGGAGTAGTTGGCTAACGATGAGGAAGCAGATCCTCATTATGTCCTGTGGCAACCTGGCTGAGAAATACACTAAAATATTAGAAGAAAACTTCAGCTACTGAGTTCTAACTAGCTTATTGTCCAGAACAGCCAGCCGGCCAGGGAGGAGCATGGTGCTTTGGGGAAGCCTGCTAAGAGAGATGGCAAGATAAATATTGGCATCATTATCTTGTACTAATTCCCTAACCCCTTTTTCAGCAAAAGCTTTATATATGTTTTTTTGGTTTTGGGTGTTTTTTTTTTTTGCGTTTTTGGTTTCAAGAAATGGAAGAATTTTTCAGCACATAAAAATGCATAGTGCTGATACTCAGAATTCTCCCTGAAGAGAAACAGCTTGCCAAGTAGCCATCGATATAAGAAAACACTATAAATCAATGCAGTAAAGGAGGGAACTTAATTTACAACTTAAAACAGGTTGGCCTTCCTTAAAATTTCTGGAAATCAATCAGGGGCACAGAAATCGATCTTCTAAAAGCGAATAAAATGGATTCTTAATATTGGCAACTGTGTCCTTTTTAAAAAAAGTTCTGAAGGAACAACTCTCAGAAACAAGTTTATTAACCATTAAGGAATTACTTGGTATTTAGTTTCCTTGCGAACTATTCAAGGAAAAGTGTTGATGGCCTCATTAGAAGATGTATTTTTGTTGTGCCAAACATCACCTTCAAAGCTGCAGTCTCTATTCTGTCAAAGATATGGAAATCAAAAACTAAATGAAATAGAGCTGCCTATGTCAAAGACAAGCATTGCATCATATTTTAGAGTGCTGCTTTATATTGAAGTATCTCAATCTGAAGTAGTGGGGATCTGAACACATTTGCATATCCCCCATTCGTGACAAAGGGTTGGCATTCTCAACAAGAATAACTGTGGCTGATGGCAATCTTCATCTGAAGAGATTTGTGCATGTTAGCAATATACCATCTTCTGTCAGCTCAAGAAGAGCATATGGGGCCCATTAACTCCCCAAATCTGCCACTGTTCTGCAAATTTTTATTAAGCAAGTGCAGTTCCTAATAGTCACTTATGTTATAGAATGCGTATCAAATGCTATCAATAAGCCAGGGGATTATTTTCCCCCAGTGAGAATGCATTTGAAGTGTACAAGAAGGCCTGACAAAAGAATAAAACACTTTAAGTGATCACTATATTAATATAAATGGATCCTACTGGGGAGCCGATATGTTTATGCACTTTAATGTTTGCCACTAATAAGTTCTCAGAGTGCCATCTTTTTCATAGATTTTCTCCCCATAATTTCTTTATTTACGGTTTCCCTTCCATACAGTGAACGTGGTTGAAATGAAAAGGCAATGTGTGTTTATCAGCTCTTTTTAAAAAGGTGCTGTTGATTTTGAGCAGTTCTAACGAACTCAAAGGTCTACAGCCAAGACAACTGGAAACATAGGCGGGCAGGCGCTGAGTTTTCCAGAGAGGTCATCCTGGACAGAGGGTGGGCCATGGAATTAGGAAACATCCAAACCCAAGAGTGGCCTCCTTATGAAACACTTCCCAGTAACTAAATCCAGTGGAGTCCATCAATCTGGAGTTGAATACTAGGAAGCGTGAGCTTAGAATAGACATCCCATTATCTAAATAAATCCAAAGATATCTCTGGAGGCACAAGTCCATAGCACCCTATAAGTATTTAATAATCATATATATATATATATATAAAAAATAGAGAAATATGCTAATTAACCGGGACGCTGCAACGGGTCAACCAGACAGGAGGAGGTTGTGCGGCAGCGTCAGGGGCAGGGCGGCAGGGGCCTCCATGTGCCTGCACTGGGGGAGGACCTGATCAGCAGCGGCCACGACTGCTTCAAGGGCCAGAGAGGGAGGCAGGGCCGGACCGGCGACTCAAGGTAGGCTCCTAGTAGTTACAATAAAAATGTCTGAATTTCATCTTAGCAGGACTCCGCATTTCACTGGTATCTCTTCAATTACTGTAATATCCCTTTAAGGTGATCAAGAGCAAGTAGTATCATTTCTTAGGTAAAACTGAAGGACAAGAAAGGGAAAATAGCCGAAACCGGTTTGGCTCAATGGATAGAGCGTCGGTCTGCGGACTGAAAGGTCCCAGGTTCGATTCCGGTCAAGGGCATGTACATTGGCTGCGGGCACATCCCCGGTAGGGGGTGTGCAGGAGGCAGCTGGTCGATGATTCTCTCTCATCGATGTTTCTAGCTCTCTATCCCTCTCCCTTCCTCTCTGTAAAAAATCAATAAAATATATTTAAAAAAAAAGAAAGGGAAAATAATAGGCTCTGGAAACTTTAAAAAAAGAAAAGAAAGAAAGAACAATCTGTCATCAGAACTAGAACAAAAGGCTTTGGCTCTTGCTCCATCAACACTCTCTTACATGATGCTTTTGGTACCTTAGCATTTTGGAATGAGAGACCTTTCCCACACCAGCCCTTGTAAATAAGGTCCTTGTTTGAAATGGCATACCTGTCACAATCACATTGCTACTGTTCCAGTTGCCGTGCTATCTAAATATTATGCAGTGAAAAGACTAGACCTTAGCTCCAGCCTCAAGAGATAACTTTATAGTAGCTCTAAGGTAATGTGAGTTATAAAGGAAGTTGAGTATTAATTATAACACTTGTTATTTAAAAATAAATGGTGATGGTGTGTTTAATTTTACCTCCTTTTCTTATTTGCTACTGTTATTTAAATCACTTCAAGGCACTAAGCATGTGCAAAAAGGAAGATTGTTCCCAATTTAACCTTTTAAATAAAACGAATTCTATTAATTAAGCCATTACAGTTCCCTCTTTTCTATTATATTTATTCATTTATCTCCTGTCCTAAAGGTAGATATCTGTGTCAGTGAATATTTTGGAGAGAGACCCCTAATTTTTATGCCTATCAGTCATTTGGATTTTCTACACTTTTTTAAAAAAGCTTATGTTACTGTTCTAAGTAATTTCAAATTGTCAATTAAAACAATAAGTATTCTTACTAAGAAAAATAGACAGTATGCAGCTAAAAAATTAGGAAAGTACCATGTTTAACCTAATATGACTGGGAAATTTTCAATAATACTAAAATTGGCTTAGATTTAATGGGATAACTTATGTCTGTTTAAAAAAACAACAGACAAAACAATACAATCCTACCTTTCTATGAATCTCTTTTTCAGAATAACTGTACATAATAAGACCATGTAGTCTGAGTATTATGTTTCCTTTGCCTTTCTTCACCTAAGTGATGAACTGGGACTAAACTGGGAGGTCAAACCTGCTGTGGGTGTTGGATTATCCATAAGATAATGATCAAAAAGCCCAGTCTGAAGCATAGTACCCTATCAGTTATTTCTCCCTATATTCCTTTGTAATCCCAGGCAACTTAAATCATTGAGAACATCACCACCACCAAATTCATAACCTTTACCATTCTCACAGTTTTCATTTATCAAAAGCTTTCGTGTATTGAGAAATATGAAACTGATACTGTACTAAGTGCTTTTGTACATATTTTTCATTTTATTCCCACAACACCCTATGTAGTGTTTTTATTTAATTTTTCACATGAGGAAACTAAGGTTAAAAAGGGCTTTGTGCCCTGGCTGGTTTGGCTCAGTGGATAGAGCGTAGGCCTGGGGACTGAAGGGTCCTGGGTTCGATTCTGGTCAAGGGCACATGCCTGGGTTTCGGGCTCGGTCCCCAGGAGGGGGCGTGCAGGAGGCAGCCACTCGATGATTCTCATCTTTGATGTTTCAATCACTCTCTCCCTCTTCTTCCTCTCTAAAATCAATAAAAGCATGTTGTTGTTGTTGTTTTAAAAAAGGCTTTGTAACTTGCCTGGTAAAGCTGGGATTCAACCCACATCTGTCTCATTGGTTATGTTATTCCACTTTTCTATTTAGTTTCTCATTAATAATGATGATAATAGCTAATATTTTGTAAGCACTTTTTATATGACCTTCTAAGTACTTTGCACAAACCTACAGATGTAATTTTACTTCAAACCTATAGAGTAAGCCATATTATCCTCATTTTACATAAGATGAAATTGAGGCACCGAAAGTTAAATTGCATACAACTAGTAAATTTCCAAGTCAGAATTTTAACTCAGACTGGTGATTTTTCATCTGTGAAATGGGAATGGGTATTTTATCTTGAACCCACTAGAATTGTAGATTTCCAAAAATGTTTTAAAAAATTGTAGCTAACACTTAATACCGTTCACCACAGACAGATTTCTATTAATAAAATATGTTCAAATAAAGAGGATAGTAGCATTCTAACATATAGATGTTGGTCAAGTGTTTAATTTATGTGATTGATGATTCAAAAAATATAACATATTTTCTGCGATTCATCACCTTTATAGCAGAGTGTAAGAGGGCCATATTTAAGTTCTGGATCCTATCCTCCACCTGGGAGGCATGCCTCAGTTTCTTTGTCAGTAAAATAAGGATAATAGTAATACCTATCTTCACAGGTCATTGTGAGGATTAAATGAATAATAAGTTATAAAGTACATAGGGCAGAACCTGCAATTACAGGTACTTAATAAATATTAGCAACTAGTATTTTTTAATATTATGATTGTTTTCCAATATTTTTCTATTTATACTGTAGATTCCACTGTAATTAAGTTTTTTTAGACTTGGGAAAGACAGAAGTTGGCCCCCAACATGGAGCCTAATAAATACGAACTGACATATCCAACTGGAAGTATGAAGAAAACTCTAACAAGATTTTTAAGCATTTAATTCCAGAAAAATTACAGACATGCAGTGGTTTTAACTAAAAGATAAAGAAATCACTTAGGAAAGGAGGGCTAGGTGGGAGTGGGAAGATCGAATGATGTTTAATAACTGGGTTAATGAAATAGGACCAACTGTGGTAGGCAAAGGAAGGAGGGAGGGACTCTGAGACCAATGTAGTGTTAGGGAAGATAGAGGAGTTCCTCCTTGTGAGTAAAGTTCTCCTCACCTTGTTTCAACCCTGAGCACTAGAGTTTCATACACTAACATGGACAACAGCACATGGCAAATAATGAACAGCTGTCATTGAATAATAAAGTGATAATCATGCAGAGATGCTTAAGGGTTAAAAACTTTGCATCTGTGTTCATGAGAAATATTAGTTAACTAGAGGCCCGTTGCATGAAATTTGTGTATGGGGAGGGGGGTCCCCTCAGCCCAGCCTGCACCCTCTGCAATCCAGGACCCCTTGGGGGACGTCCGACTGCCTAAACCGGCAGTCAGACATCCCTCTCACAATCCTGGACCACTGGCTCCTAATCGCTCACCTGCCTGCCTGCCTGGTCACCCCTAACTGCCCCCTCCCTGCCGGCCTGATCACCCCTCATTGCCTCTGCGTGCTGGCCTGATTGCCCCTAACTGCCCCCCACACACACCAGCCTGGTTGCCTCTTACTGTCCCCCCTGACGGCCTGGTCTCCCCCAACTGCCCCCCTCTGCTGGCCGGCCTGGTCGCCCCTAACTGCTCCCCCTCCCCCCCACCAGCCTGGTCACCCCATGCAGCCTGCTTGTTCAGTTGTTTGGTCGTCCCTCACTAACCCCCCTGCCAGCCTGGTCGTAGGCAGCCATTTGTGAGGACGTGAGGGTCAATTGCATATTACCTCTTTATTATATAGGATAGCTTTCAGATAATGTTTTGCCTAATATCAGGGTAATACCAGTCTCTTAGAATGAGTTGGGCAATATCCCTTCCTCTGAATTTTCTGAAATAAGAATTTATATAAAATTGATATTAGTTCTTCTTTAAATGTTTGGTAGATAGATTCACCAGTGAAGCTATCTGTCTAGAGTTTCCTTTATGGGAGAGTTTTAACTAAAAATTCATTAAAGAATTGAACTATAGGACTACTTAGCTTATCTATTTCTTCCTGTGTAAGCTTTGCTAATTTGTGTCTTTAAAAAATGTATCTATTTCATTAGAGCTGGGTTATTCTGGAGTTATTTGTCTCTCCCACTACTGAAGCAAGGTTCCCCTTTATATCCTAACTGATGCTCCTGAATTAGGAAGTTTTTCACTATGGCTGTTGGGAATAGTGCCTATTCTCAGCCCTGTGTGAACTTTGGACACTGTTCCCTTTCTACTTTGGGGTGGTTATTTGCCAGGTCTTGGGTAGTTTTCTCATATGCATGTGATCCTCGGTATTCAACTATATATACAAGGGGCTCTTCTCTATAGCTCTCTCTGCAATTCTCTGCCCTGAAGACTCCCTCTGCCTTGGTTTCCCTGGACACCCAGCTGCCTGTCCTACTGGGCTCTGCCTGTGTTCCCATGCCTGCACCACAGCCTGGAAACTCTCCATGCAGTAAACTATAGCAATTGTAGGATACATCTCACTTGTTTCCCATTTCTCAGGAGTCTCTGGTCTCTGTTGTCTGATGTCTAACCTCTTAAATGTCATTGTTTCATATTTTGTTTATTTTAATATTTTTCAGGAGGATTATAAATCTGTTCACTTTTACTCTAGGTTTATCATATATAGAAGCTCAATATTGAATGTTTATACATATTTATATTGTATTTAAAGAGTTTTACTATATATTATACATATCTAGTCCATGAGTTTAGCTTCTCTTTTTGCAAACATGGAAATAATAACCCAGTTTTAAAAAACTGAAAGTATTGAAAATTAAAAGAAAATTAGAAGCCTAACAAATATATCTTTCTTTCTAACTATTCTTAACATATCTACTAAAAGAAATGAGGTGCCCCAGGGAGGCTGGGGAAAATTTTTTCTCAAATCCTTGCCAGTAAAAGATTTAACCTATTATGAATCTATATTAATTTATTGTTAAAAATGGCTTATTTACAAACAGGCTGATCCCTGTCTCTTTGATTTCTTCTCAGTGCCAGATGAAAGCAAAGTCCATTCATTGGCTGGACACAAATTGGGTAAGAAATTCCTTGTAACTGACTTTCTATTCCTTCCTGGAAATCACTGGCTGTGTTTGAGTAGCAGTTGGAACCTATTTCCATCCACCAGTCACTGAAAGGCTTGGTAATTAATACATGAGATGTCTCTGACTTCCACAAAGATGAATTATTGCTTGGCTGTGTATGTAGTGGCATAATGTATGCTGACTCAAAATGTTTGAGAGGAAAGAGTAAACGTTTCCAAAAAAAATGATTATAAAATCCAAAATCTTAAAAATGTATGCCAGCTGAACACTTAGAACTAAAAAAAAAAAAATTATAAAGAAACCAACCCCAGAAAGTTTGAAAAATTTTCCCATGATGACTTTCACATAAAGTGATTGGACAGAGAGTTCCAGAATAAGAAATTTTTGCTTATTTCTTTCTCATCAAGAAAGAATAGTCTTGCCCTGGCCAGTTGACTCGGTTGGGTTGCTTGGTTGGTTGGTTGGAGCATCGTCCCTACACCAAAAGGTGGCGGGTTCAACTCCTAGTCAGTGCACATATGTAGGTTGTGGGTTTATATGGTCAGGATACATATGGAAGGCAACTGATTGATGTTTCTCTTTTCCTTCCTTTTTCTCTAAAAAAATATACCCTGGGTGAGGATTTAAAAAAAGTCTTTTTGCCTGTCATCAAAGGGGATTGTACCCACCCACAATGACCGTATTATCTTTCTTTAGACTCATGAATGAGATTCCTAGAGGTTCTCTAGAAGGTCCACAAGGATCTCTCAGTG
This sequence comes from Eptesicus fuscus, assembly GCF_027574615.1. Classification (NCBI taxonomy): domain Eukaryota; kingdom Metazoa; phylum Chordata; class Mammalia; order Chiroptera; family Vespertilionidae; genus Eptesicus; species Eptesicus fuscus. The sequence continues at coordinate 82,007,577 of NC_072483.1, read as the reverse complement.
TCCTGGGGCTTTCTCTCTCAGGTGTGAGAAACCTTCCGGTCTAAAATCCAAGCTTTTTCTCTATTGCCAAGTGTCCTGCTTTCTATCCCTTTGCCCTTCCTTCATCATTTATTCACAGTAATTGAAAACACTGCAGTTCTCTAGGGGTGCACTGTTGGGGTGAGGGAATATCCATTTTACTCCCAGAATTGCCACTCCAAACAACAGAACGGGTATAATTTGTTCACATCCCTCTGTTTCTGAAACAATGAAGTCTTTCCCACCACCAGCGTCTCCTGTGTTTATGTGCCAATTATGTTTTCAGCAGTAAGTGGCCTTGATGCCTCATTACCTCCATCATGTTCCAGGGCACAGTTATGATTTTTTTTCTTTTATTCTTTCTCCAGATTCTCTAGTGAAAACAGCAGGGAAGGGCTGGTTCACAACTTTTAGATTTTTTTTTTCTTTTTTGCTTCTCCTAAGAAAGAGCCTCAGAGGTTAGATCACTGCAAAAGAAAAGACTTCTGTGGGGCTGAGCAATTGCCACAAGCTGCTCATTCCTGTCATCCTCATCCATTAAATACTCTACTACTGGACATGCCTTTAGGAGTCTGAGAAGGAAGTTCTCATGATCAAGGAGCCCCAAGGATAGCCTATGTTATTTTCATCCTCAATGCATGGTACTGCTGGCAGTTAGTTCTCTTACATAGTAATACTTGAAGGTCAACGCCTTTTTACATACTGGGCTAGGCTGCAAGGTGAAAAGTGGAAGCGGTTTTAAGAATGTTTATCAGTTTGGTTTTTAAAAAAGAGTCAATGATAAACTTTCTGGGTTTTTTTTTCCCAAGAAATCAAATCTTATTCAAATATTCTTAATTTCCAAACCAAGTACTAATAGCCAGTAACTAAAAGTTATTGTCAGCCTTGAAAAAGGAGAACATTGTTATTTAGTATATTGCTGTAATACTTTAAGTAAATTTGAATGATAGGTCTTTATACACTGAGTGGCCAGATTATTAGGATCTCTGAACGCATAATAATCTGGCCACTCAGTGTATATCCTACATAATAAAAGGCTAATCTGCAAATTGTCCCCTCGACCAGGAGTTCAACCAGCAGGCAGGCTGGCCAACCGCCCATGTCCCCTCCCCCTGGCCAGGCTGGCTGGACCCCACCCATGCACGAATTCATGCACCGGGCCTCTAATATATATATATATATATATACTGAGTGGCCAGATTATTATGCATTCAGAGATCATAATAATCTGGCCACTCAGTGTATATTGTGTTACAAAAATATCAATGAAGAATTACTCTAAGTACAAAACTTATAATAGTCTTCCAAATTTTAAAAATAGCATAATTTTAAAGATGTCCGGTAGGTTAATTGTAAGCTCTACATGGTGGCTTTGCTTTAGCTGGTGGATAGAAATAGTACCAGAGGTCTCTATGTTATTTCCATGAGCCAGACGGCTTACATGCATCAGTTGTTTGAAAGAAGACTTGGGGTTATAATAAACTCTCGTTACAATATTCACTATCCTTATATTTTAACAACGTATCACAGCGCCTTTGACTTTTTAATCAGCTGTCTGCAAATGCTGAAAAACATACTTGATAACTTTGGAGCAAAAGTGGCACATGGCAAAACACAATGAAGAGGGCTAAGTAAGTCCCTGAAATTATACACTTCAGAGTTAAAGCGAAAGCACTCTGTAAAGCGTTAGTGACAGTATTGAAAAAAAAACACAAAGAAGCATTAAAGAAAAATATGCTCCTAACATTGTAAGTTTATATACTTCAAAAATATCCCCTCGCCATGCTGTACATTTATTTCTTTTAGAAAGTTAGTCTTGAATTTAACAATCCTTGGGAACTCACCCCTCACATAGAAGGCTGTGTTCTGCATTTTTTTTCTAGCAATTTCTCATTAGGCGTAGGTGGTGGTGGTGAAAGAGGATTAAGGGTCCGTTTAATTCTGGCAACCTCTTTTAGTTACAAAATCATTTTTAAAAGCCACCTAATGTAGAACGATAGTCTCAATCCGCCACAGTCAGTGACTACTAAGCTAGTGACCAGTTTGAATTGTAATGTACAATGTTCCATGATCATACCTGTCTTACAAAGTCTAAAGGTATCATTCAACTTCTTTTCGTTTCACCTTTCCCTGCCCCAGGTTCTTTCTCCGGAATATTTAGGTTTGAAAAAAGTGATTTCTCTTTTGCTAAGAAGAAAGAGCATATTCCTCTGTCTATTTTCAATTATAGAAATGTGGCCAGTTGTCATGCTATCCAAGACCATAGTAAGTTAAATTCAGTCGTATATGCTGACCTAGATCTATCACCCATCCTCTTATTCGGGATGATATGCAACATTTTAATAAATTCATCTGAGTTTAAATTTCTTCTGCGTCAGCTACTTAGTGTGTAGAGAGCCATTCCGTGCCAATTTCCATCTGTTGGTCTGGCTTGGATTCCTCCCAAACTTGTGACAATATTCTTGGCACCCTTTCCTTGGCTTCATCTTTAAATGGTTGATTCTTCAGAGCTCAGATCAAATCGAAAGCTCAGGTAAGATCCTCTTTCTAGCACGTTTGGCCTAGAAGGTAGTGTTCCCCTCAGCCCTTCTGGAGTCAATCCGGTCTTCCCGAGACTCCTCTGAGGCCCCGTCTCAGGGCCTCCCCTGGCAGCGCATCACATCTCAGACCTTGGCGAGAAAGACGGCAGCATGATTCTCCCTGTATCTGTGCAGGGTCCTCCTCCATGTGCCTGAGGGATTAATATCTGCAGAATGGAGAGGCCCACCCGAGGAGTTAGGAGCAAAATTTTGCCTTTCATCTGGTTCTTTTAAGAAAAATCACAAGTTTCAGTCTGCCTTGCAAAACAATGAGGCATCTTCGACCTCTTTTCCTAGCTATCTCACTAACTGAATTCTGGCAAAATTCAAATCCTAGCAATGCAGAGGGAAAACAAAAACTTCAGCAAAATATATATTTTTGATAACAAAACCAGTAAATATTGATTTATATTAACTATTTTAAGGGAACATTACAATCCAGAGAAAATGGCATCAAATTTGGCATAGCTGTTTAAAAAACATATATGCTTTAATGTTGACTATACCGACTCACAAACACTGTCCGCGAAGGAATCATTCCTTTCTCTTTCTTTCTACATGCTGAATTGACACCTAGACCTATAGTTTCATGCTCCTCGGCATTCAGACAGAAAGGACTTATAAATTTTACTTTTTTTACTGTGTCTTCATTTTTGTTGTTTTGATTTACTGCGTGGAGCTGTTTTAATATGTATTGACTGTCTGCAGAGATCTTTGCTGACCCAGCTCTTTAAGATGATGCAGTGCTGAAGAAAGCCGGCGAGTTCTTCTTTATGAGCTCTGACACATTAATTAGCGAAATGGACTAAAAAGCTTTCCGATTTCTATTTTAATTTCTTATATTCTCAAACACCTGTCTATAGAGCTGTAAAACAGGCAAGTCTGTAAAAGTAATGGTTGGCAGTAAGTCCAGACCTTTTCTGAGACAAGTGTATCAATTAATGAGCAAATACTCGTTAACAATCTAGGGGATGTCTCTGCATGAGGTATGTTGCAGCCAATAAGTGTGTTGATGTCTTAACGCATTTTACTGATGAAGAAGCTGAAGGCATTTAAGGACTTCTTCTCTCGGCTGTTAACTAGTGGGTTTAGGATATGAATCCAGATACTATATGCTTTTGCAGCATTTCATTTTCCACCAGCATGGACCTAATACCTCACACTCCAGGGAATGGAGAAGAATATAAGAGTGAGACAAAGTTCTAGTTGGCAGACATGATACACGCATCAAGAGATCCCATAAATTTTTATTTAACTTTTATAATCTCAGCCACCCAAACAAGGAACACAATAGGTATAATTTCTCTTGCAAACTGCTATAATTCAGTGAGCGGGAAAGGGATATCTGATCATTCTTACCTTTGTTTCCCTGCATGCATGCGTACACATGTATATTTGTATGAATGTATGGGCTAAGTTGAGAGATGTATGACAGAGAAAAATGCATATGATGTGCATGTGTTATATATAAATGATAGCAAATGTACATGTGATGTATATCCTTATGGCAAAGGTTGAGGTATAATATGCAAGTTGCTAACCTGACAGACCTTCCATTCTGTTCTAAATGCATTGTGTGTAAACTTCAAATCTAGAAAGCCCATATGTAGCCAAATTAATTTCTGAATCATTGCAAGGGAATAGAGCTCTTAAAAACATGAGGTGATTGGGTAGTCACTTGCATACAAGAGCAATGAGTTATTAAATGGCATTTCATAAATTTTGTTGAGTCTTAGTATTTCATATTTTTATGGAATATCTAAATTAAAATATGCATTTAACTTTTGGAACACCAACCATGGTCATTTTTCATATTGGGGTCTTCTAATATTGGATTGCTGTTTTTCATGACTTTTTATCATTATGGGTTGATGAGGAAGTAAAACTTTGGAGTTAGTGGGTTAGGGGAGTTAGTTCAAGTCAATGGAATTGAACTCTGTTTCTTTCCTTATCGATTGGTTAAGGTAATATTGCATGATTATCTAGTTGGAAAAACATCTTTATTGGGTACTTTGAAAGCTTTTGTCATTTGTTATGTTGGATAAATATAGCTTTAGACACAAGAAATTTATACATTTCTCAAATGTTCCAGCTTTGCTTTACATTTCCATGGGATTCAGGAAGTTATAAAAAATCAGCAATATGTCTAGGATTCTTCTTGTACAAGCTTGATTATGAAGCAACCTTGTATTTTCTCTGTTGCAAAGGTTACCAAACACTCTAGTCTCTAAAATTCAATGAGTCAAATTGAACTAGAAAAATATGTGTCAGTCTTTTTATAAATGAGAGATATTCTTCACTACTTAAATAGGGTGTATGTGTGTGCACCTCTGAATTTCATGAGGAAATAGAGACTCTACTTTTTTTTTACAAATCAAATTTCAAAATTAATTATTTCAGTTCCACTCATGTTTATTAAATGCCCACTCTCTGACAGGTACTGTATTAGCTGTTGGAGATACAAAGTGACATAAAGCATGGTATCTGCTTTAGAAAAAAAATGTTTATTAAGTGTTAGAGGAAAAGACATACCTAATTAAATATCCGGTGCCTTCCTGTTAAAGGGGCAATGTGGTGAGACATCCCACAGAGGAAAGAGTGCTTGGTTGTGCTTGGGGTTGAGGATTGGTTCCCATGTTTGAGAAAGGAAGCGCTGCCAGAGCAGGATCTTAAAGATAAATAAAAGTTTGAGAAATAGAAAAGGTCGATGAGCCACCACATTTCAGGCATATGGAAAGTTATCAAAACATGAAACATCATGTTATGTTCAAGAAACTATAAACAATTCATTGTGTCAGGAAAGCAAAGCAAAGAATAACAAGGATCAACTAGGGAGATGTGAGATCATAGGGAACTCCTACCAAATGAACAAAAACAAACCAAAAAGCAAGGGAAATAGTCAAGAGACCATTGCAATAGTTCAGATAAGAGATTATGTAGGGCCCTGGCTAGTGTGACTCAGTTGTTTGGCGTTGTCCTGTGCACCAGGAGGTTGCTGGTTCAATTCCCAGTCAAGGGCACATGCCCTGGTTGCAGCCTCGATCCCCACTAGAGGGTGTGCAGGAGGCAGCTGATGGATGTTACGCTCTCACATCAGTGTTTCTCTCTTTCCCTTTCCCTTCCTTTCTTTCTAAAGATCAATGCACTGTGTGTGTGTGTTTTTTTAAGCTATTATATAGGCATAAATTTAATGAATTAACAAGGGGAATGGAAAAAATAAGAAATATTTAGGAAATAAAAACTTGAGGATTTTTTAAAAATTAAATTTAGTGAGGAGGAGGATCCAAGTTTATTCTCAGTGTATCAGTCAGCTTTCCTACAAATATGCTGCATGAAAAGGCAGTAAACATTTATTCCTTGATCATGTATCTTCATGTAGGTTGGAATTTGCTGATCTCAGAAGTGTTTGTTTGAGCTTAGCCCCAACCTACAGTTTAGGTCCAGGTTTTTTGCATGTGTCTATTATCCTCCTTGGGCCAGGTTTGCTAAGGCATGTACTCTTGCTAACAAGGGTGATAGATTGAAATGGGGTAGATAAAGAGGTGGGTCAAACTGTAGGGAAAGCGGTGGGGATGCGTGTGTTTATAGATACATTTGTCGGTTGGAGGAGTGAGAAATTAAGGACATTAATGGTCTCAGTTTTCTTGATAATGATGAAGTCTGTGCATGATGGGATTATAGGGTGAGTCAAGAAAATAATAAACACTATAGGTGATAGGTAACTCATGTTGGGTTATGTTTAAATCATTGAAGCAAATTTGGATGGGAAACTAAAAAACTACTTTGATGCCTACACACACACACACACATGCACACTACATTCAAGGGCTGGGTTTACAGATAGGCTATGGAGTTTTTCCCTGAACTAAAATTTTATCTCTTGCAGCTATATTTTCAATTATCTGTTTATGCTGGAATTGTACGATGTTAGGACTACATGGAGCATTATATGTCTCTAGTACAATCAGCTTGTTTTAGAGATCAAGGCCTGGGGAGGGCAAGCCATCCTGGTCCCTGAGAGAACTGAGGCTCATCTTTCCTTGAAACTTCTCCCATTAAAAAGCCTCCAGAATTGAATAAGCTGCTATCAACAAAAGTCCATATTTTATTCAAAGTTCATACTGCAGACTTAGTAACAGTCTGTATTTATTTATAGTGACTATTAATTATACTTTTTACTTTTATGATGGTGTTCTGATATTTCATTTTTTCCTAAATATATATGGACAAAACAAACTATTTTATTTTACTCTGAGTTCCAGTGGACCTTTGTTGATGCGGTATATTTTGGGACATACTTTTCTCTATCCCCCTATAAATTAGTATTTACATTACAAAATTATCGTTAACAAAATTATTTATTATCCTCTCTCATTATTCAGAATCTGACAGTTTATCTTTGAAGATAAAATTTACTATGCTTGAGTGTGCACTGACTTAGAAAATTTATAGGTTCCAAATATTTTTTAATTATTTAAACAAGTGAAAATAATTTGGTAAAGAGGAGAGCATATTTCTATATATGTCAACTTTTTCAAACGTGGCTGACTCTCAAACTTTGCCATCCATGGGGAATATGTGTCTTGTATGTTTGGAAAACAGTGGTTTGGAACTGACAATTCTAATAGTGTTTCTAAATGCCAGAGTGAACATCTGCAGTGGAAAATGTTATTAAAGGATGACATGATGGCTGATGATACAAACTGGATGCTTGACATAAAAACTTTACTGTAGGTTAAGCTTTATGTACCCATCCTTGAATTCGCTCTGAAACTGGAGAGGAACAGCAATAGGGAGTGACTTAAAGATGACTCTAAGATGCCATCATCAGTCAGAATATTATTGTATGAACTTAGATACACCAGGGGTAAAAGCAAATCACATTCTCAAAAACAGTCACTATAAAATGTAACCAGCAGAATGAGCATCAGTTCTGTCTTCTTTCCTTTGCATTTAGCTTTAGGATGTCTTCGGTCAACTTTTTGCAATGAGAATATTTCAATAAAATCACTGGACTCTAACCTGCTAGATGTAAATAATACAGCCCTTATCAAGAGTCAACTTGGGAAGAGCTACAAAGCTTTTTAGTTCCTACCTGATTATTTTAGAAAGGTTTACATTGAGACCTAGAATTAAAAATCACTCATCTAAGGAAGATATTGCTTGTGTAAATTTGTTGTGGAATCAAAAACGGGTACACTTTGATTCCAATGACCCAGACAGGTTATTCCTTATCTGCTTATAAGACCTTTCATTTTGAACTTTATGGAAAATGTAGTTGCCAGTGTTAACTGAGTGGTAATTTAGCCACCTCAGCAATGTTTATAGTTCTGAAGTTTTCTGAGCTAAAAATTAGCCAACACATGGAAAAACAGGTTTAAAATCCACCCTGGGAAATCTGAAAATGAGCTCTTGCATAATAGATACCCAATCTCTTTTGAATAATCTAAAATATGTCAAAGCCTAACTATTGTTTTTAATATCTGAGAAGGGTATAATATTGCCAACTAATAGTGGGAAATATTCTAGACTATCTACTTTGGTAATTTCAAATATTAGATATATTTATGTGTGTGTGTATATATACACACATGAACTTCATAAATGAATACTGTTTGTGTTGGGGGGGGAGCAGATAGAAGGGATGTATTAAAAGGTATGTATATTTCTAGAAGAGTGTTGTCTACTTACAAACTCTTGGTTTTCGTATTTAGTCTCCAGCCACAGGGATAAATTTCAGTATCTTTAAGTCATACCAGGCCCTCCATCACCTTGCCATGACCTGCCCTTCCAGCCTTATCTCTTGCCATTGTCACCCTCCACCCCTCCCACCAGCCTCATGTTCCCATCTCACAGAGCTCTTCACCTGATGCTGTCTGACCATGTGTTGGTCTTCCATTCTCAGAACCCCAGCTGAACTCTTTGAAGGCCGACCTCCCTGAGAAACCTTCCCCAGCTCAGTCTCGCGAGGCTCTTGTCTGGTGCGTCGCCTTGTTTAACTTCAGGTGTCTCTAGGCTCCATGTTTATACTTTTTATCTTGTCTCAGCTTTTCTTGCCCAAACTCACAGCTTTGCATCAGAGCCAGCCGGCCCATGATATCCCCTCAGGCTGCTTTTCAAGCTCCTTTGATCAGTAGTTGTGGCTCCTTACACCATCAATAATCCCAAGGCCCACCTTTTCCACATGCAGGCAGCAGAACTCTGTTGCCTACTGCATCAAGCCGAGGAACCTATACCTCCTTTATTAAACCAATATTTGTTCAGCACCTACCTTGTATCAGACACTATAGTATGGATTCTGCCCCCAAAGTGCTCACAGCTTAGTAGCAGCAATAGGAATGCACGTGCTTATGTATAAATGCAAATACATAGAAAAAATGAACAGTGGCCACCTTTACTGAGAGAAGAAGTTGGAGTTTGGTGTTCAAGGGGGACTTCTGCTTTATCTACAGTATTTGAATTTTTACATTGAGACTATATTTATGTACCTATTGGGTAATGAAAAAATGTATGGATCTTTATAAGTGAAAACATTTTGAACTTTGTGAAACTTCACATGCTGCATGTAATAATAGATACGGTATACAAATGTGAGGATTTAGCATGGGACTGGCACAGAGATGTACAGAACCACAGGAAAAGGGGTAATTTGGGCAAAGGTGAGAAGCCGAATCCCTGGGTCATACCGGAAACCTATTTGGGGCCCAAAGGTATTTCAGGGAGAAGGAATGGAGAGGGGACTAACCACGAGCAACCTCATTTATGGGTTGCTAGAAACATGAAAAACATGTTTGGGGAACTTTAAATCCCCTGTCAATTTTTGGTATTCCAGAAGTCAGGGACTCAGTCTTTGTAATGTATTTGGTAAGGCACCCACATCGTGCTATGTATAAAAATGTTCCCTTTACAGGTTCATGATGCCCAACTGTGTCTCATAAAAGCAGAGTTATAATAGGAGGACTAATAATGAACATGTAAAAATTAAAGAGAAAGCTTAAAACAACCTAGATTACTTCTTGCTGAAATGCGAATTCATTCCCACACTATTGATAATTAGAAACCACACACCCACACAAAACAACTTTCAAATTATACCCCATCAAAACAAAATGAAGCTGTTCAGAGTTGCCTTTTGAAGAAAAACCCTTTTATTAACCAAAGTTAAAAATATGCATGCCTTTTTAAACCAGGCAAAGTGCAACTAAAAACAAAACCAAAAAAACAAAAAACGGGGGAGGAAGCAGATAGTGTTTTTTAAATTCAATATATTTATTAACTCACATAACAAACAAAAAAATTGGTGTAAGGTCATCAGAGAGTTAATTCAGTGGCTCAACAATCAATGACTTCAGAGACCCTGCTTCTTTCTACTTTTCAGTGTGTTTTTTATTATTATTATTTTTAAATATATTTTTATTGATTTCAGAGAGAAAGGGAGAGGGAAGAGAGAGAGAGAGAGAGAGAGAGAGAGAGAGAGAGAGAGAGAGAGAGAGAGAGAAACATCAATCATCAATGATGAGAGAAAATCCTTGATTTGGCAGCCTCCTGCATGTGTCAGAAGCAGATAGTTTTGTAGAATATCTTGAAATGCCATCAGGGAGTTGTTGGAGGTATTTAGAAACACTGGTGATGGAGGCTTTTATTTGCTAACATACATAAGAGAGAAAAAAAGGCTATATTGGTTAGTTTAGTGACCTAGTGTCCAATAAATATTTTTTTTAAATATATTTTATTGATTTTTACAGGGAGGAAGGGAGAGGGATAGAGAGCTAGAAACATCGATGAGAGAGAAGCATCGACCAGCTGCCTCCTGCACACCCCCTACTGGGGATGTGCCCACAACCAAGGCACATGCCCTTGACCGGAATCGAACCTGGGACCTTCCAGTCCGCAGGCCAACGCTCTATCCACTGAGCCAAACCGGTTTCGGCCCAAGAAATATTTTAAGTGATGTAAATGGGCAAATCTTTTTATTCTTAAAAAGTACTTATCTGTATTAATGTGTATTAGTAAAATACTGTTTTTCCATGTATAGTAGTGCTACATGTTTTTTGGTTGTTGTTTATAAAAGAACTTTAAATTTTATTTTTCGATTACAGTTTACACCCAACATTATTTTGTATTGGTTTCAGGTGTACCACATATGGCCAATCACATACTTTCCACCCTGATGTTTTCAGTGCCCACCTGGCACCATACATAGTTATTACAGTATTAGTGACTATATTCCCTCTGCTGTACTTTACATCCGACTGTTTTGTAACTGCCAATCTGTATTTCTCAATCCCTTTGCCTTTTTCACCCTGTCCCTCAAACCCCCTCCCCTCTGGCAACCAGCAGTCTGTTTTCTGTGTCTCTGAGTCTGTTTCAATTTTGTTTGTTCTTTTATTTTGTTCTTTAGATTCCACATATAAGTGAAACCATATGGTATTTGTTTTGCTCTGTCTGATTTATTTCATTTAGCATAATACCCTCTAGGTCTATCCATACTGTCACAAATCCATACTTTCACCAATCATCTAACTCCAATTTGGTGTCTAAATCTCTTTCACGCTTCTTTTGACCCTCATTTGTGGTGACTTTTTCTTTTAATGAATTTGTTAATTCATGTGTAGGATGTCCTATTTGGTTGGACTTCATGTGTAAGGATCTTGGAGAGCCTGATGTATATATGCTTCTCTCCAGAGAAGATTTAGTTTTGCTTCTTTATGGTACTAGGATCACTTTCATAGAATTTCTTGACTGCTTAATTAATTGAGAGAAAATAAATTTGAATTAATAATTCTAAGAGGACAGTCCCGTGGTTGAAAATTCTTAAAAGGTAATTTTAAAATATGTTATTGTTATTGAGGAAACTGTATTCAAGGGATAAGATTTTCCAGCCCACCCTTCCACTAAGGTTGTAGGTCTTCTTTAAAAAAATGTTTTTATTGATTTCAGAGAGGAAGAGAAAGAGAGATAGAAATATCAATAATGAGAAAGAATCATTGATTGACTGCCTCTTGTACTATCAGGGATCAACCCACAACCCAGGCATGTGCCTGACCGAGAATTGAACCTTGACCTCCTGGTTCATAGGTCAACACTCAACCACTGAGCCAGTGTGGCCTGGCTGTTGTAGGTCTTTTTGAGGGTCACCACTGTAACTCCCAATTATATTTGAGTTTGTGTCCCAGATCGTCCAAGATACCATCATCACACCACCTCCCCAAGCTCCAGATTCCTAGTATCAGCATTTACCTAAGGGGTGATCTCAACCTGTAAGTTTGGTTGCTTAGCATTATTCATGCTTGATTTTTTATTTGTTTATTTTCTGTTTGTCAAAGGGCTTTGCTTAAGGATTTCCCTTAATTTCCTTTGAGCTAAGCAGTTCATTTAATGTGTATTTGTTTCAATTTATCTAAGAATTATTTGTATTTTTATCATCAGAGTTTTGAAAATTGATGCATTACTGGAAGCAGAAGTCTAGAGTCCAGTAATTGTTTGCTGGATGAATGAATGAATGAATGAATGATGAATGAATGAATGAATCAATCAATGATTATCCTTTGTAAATGGCTGAATTCAAATAAACCATTGGGTCCAATGCGGGTTAAAGCACACATTAAGCCAGGTTTTATCTCACTGGGTCTGGATTACTTTTGACAAGACAAACCAATTTAAAACATTCCTTTGAAATCTATGGAAAGCCACATGACATGGGAACAAAGTGGGGGATGATGTCCATAATATGCTGAGAAAGCTTGAAATGGAAAATTCTCTTTAATAAGAAACCACATAATAAAAGGTTCTGGTTATATTTGTAGTTACAAGCTATGGTTTATTACCCTTTCTCGAGATTCTTATAATGAAACATTGTTATAGGAAGAAATAAAATAGGGTTCACAAAGGAGCTCTTATCAGATTACAATGTGCCCTGTTGTAAAGTGGGAAAGAAGAGGCATATCTGGCTATTGTCACTGCTTATGTGGGCCTTGGATCAGATACTAATCAGAATCTCTCTGGACCTCTGGAATGCCCTTCAGACTGAATTCCTAGTCATGACCACACCCGAAGAGTAATGCATGAGAAGGCTGTTTGATGGGTCCTTTAGGTACTAAAACAAATCAAAACCAGTCCTGTTCATCCTTACAAAGCTGACCTCCCCTGTGTTCTTTTTGAACCATATAATACTCTTTATTTTTTCATCTTTCTGAAGACCAGAAACTGATACTTTATAGAATTTTATGTAACTTTTCAATTAGGTAAGACTCATGTTACCATAGAGTGGAGGTGAGCTTGGCCAAGGGGATGACATGAGACTTTGGATGAAGTCTCAGCTCATAGTCATGGTTCTGAAGAGCTGTCTTTGCTACTGGAGTCTACAGGGGTTCAGGAAACCCTTAAGGCATGAAGATATTAGCTGGGTCAGCTTCAGTAGAACAGATGATGTGCTAGTTGCCATTGTGGCTGCAGAAATTAGTAAACTTTTATTTTTCTTCTTCTTTCTCTGTGTGTTTTCATCCTTTGTTTCTATGAATGAGAATTTATGGGCAAGGCAGCCAGGACTGGCATTGCACACAACATACCCTGGGCTCCAAAGAGGTCGTGAATTTGGATCCTTTCCCAGATTATACATCTGCCCCTCTAGCTTGCATTTCAGAGCATATGGCTGTGGCAGGAGGGGCAGATGAGAAATTGCCTCTGCAGTGCTCTCAAAGTGTAAGAGAGAGGAAGCTCCTTATCGTCTGGTCATGAAGTTGTTACTTGAGTATTAATAGGGTGTGGGTAAAACTGTTTGCTTGTGCATTGTCTTCAGTAAATTAAAATGTGCGCAGTCATGGACACCAAAGAAAGTACTGCCTAATAGGAGTATACAACATGAAAAACCCTGACCTCTGTTGTTAAGGAACTTATATGTCATTCGAAATGACTATAGCAACACCTGCAAGGAGAAAAAATTGGGAATAGTTCATTTATTGCTTTAAATTGTATTTATTTTTCAAGTGCTGACATATAATTTTCCTTAACATTTTATTTCTATATGCAAATATTTATTGGAGTAGTTAACTCAGCCATTAGGGCTTCTTTTAAAATTATAAAAATTTAAGATTCTAGAAACTATGTATAGAATGCTACCAAATGACAACATAGGGCAAGGCTGAGACCCAGGGTTACTGTCTAGCTACTGAGAAGGTAATGCTTTATGGTCCTGGAGAAATATCAAGAGTAATAACAGATGAAGGAAAAGAGATGGATTTTGCAAAAGAAGATGTATCATTCCTTATCCTCAGCTAATCTGTCACGTGGGTTCTGGTTCCATTCCCAACTGTTTCTTCCAAGGCTTTCTTCAATCAATTCATAGCTTTTTCTCTTTACTTTTGTTAGAGAGAATTGGATAGAATTTCTATAAAAGGGTGTATAAAAAGAGTGTATAGGACTCGACAATTTCTCATCTTTGGGGACAAGAGATAGGGGACCCAAAGCTTCCCTGAGACTGTTAGGCTGGAAGACTAGCAGAAAAGTGATACCTTTAATACAAAGAAATAAACCATGAAGAAAGGCCAAGTTATGAGGAAGAAGTATCTATATATATAAAAGTCTAAGCAACCGTCGCAACCAAAACAACCAAACAGACAACCAAACAGGCTGTGTGGGGCGACCAGGCTGGCAGGGGGGTTAGTGAGGGCCAACCAAACGCCTGAGCAGCAGGCTGCGTGGGGCAACCAGTCCAGAAGGGGGGGGGGGCGGCTAGGGGTGACCAGGCTGGCAGGGGGGACAGTGAGGGGCGACCAAGCTGGCAGAGGGAAGCAGTAATGGGCGACCAGGCCAGTGGGGGGAGGAGTTAGGGGCGACCAGGCCAGCGGGGGGCAGGGGGCAGTTGAGGGTGACCAGGCCGGCAGGCAGGTGAGCAGTTAGGAGCTACTGGTCCCAGATTGTGAGAGGGTGCAGTCTAGGCTGAGGGGACCCCCCCCTCCCATGCACGAATTTTGTGCACTGGGCCTCTAGTCTATATAATAAAAGCCTAAGTGACCAAAAGGCGGAATGACCAGAACAACCAGTGGCTATGATATGCAATGAACACCAGGTGGCAGACACTCAATGCAGAAGCTGTCCCCTGGTGGTCAGTGCACTCCCACAGAAGCCAGGCTCACAGCTGGTGAGCACAGCAGTGGTGGCAGGAGCCTCTCCCACCTCCACAGCAGCACTAAGGAGCAGCGAGCCAAGCAGTAAGCAGGTGGGCGGTGAGGAGCGAGGGGTCCCAGTCCACGAGAGGGATATCTGCCTGAGCGAGCCTATGATGGCAGGCGGACATCCCCAGAGGGGTCCCGGACTGCGAGAGGGTTCAGGCCAGGCTGAGGGACCCCTTCCCCCGTTTGAAAATATGATTCTGGTACTCAAGAGACAGGTCAAGGTTAGCAATATAGATTTAGAAGTCAGCTGCATAGAGCTGATAGTTTGATCTTGGTTTTGTCCACATGATTGCACAGATTAAATTAAGTAATAATTCTTTAAAACAGTTAGCAGCCATTAATTGATTTGGCTAACTAGCAGCCTAAGATGAAGGCAAAGGCAGTTACTAGAGTTAATGATCAAACTCATTTTTGTTATTATCATGTTCAGTGGCTTGAAAGGACTAGGATTTTTCTCTGAAAATTAACAACTGTATGGGAAGGCAAAATTTCTAGCAGTTAATAATTTGATACCAAGTTAAATCAATTTATATATTTATATTCATAAGGTATCTTAAACATCCAAATGTGATTTTTGTTTTTAAATATTAGTGGGATATGACTGCATAGAAGTCATTATGCAATGAAATTGGCACTGATTTTGCCAATATAGTCTTGTGTTTTCTCTTAAGATGCAATTATATGCTTGTTTATTATATTAGTTGTCTGTTTTGATCAACTGACAAAAGTCAGCTTATACACATATTTCCACTTAGTAAAAATAAATGTTGAACAAATGATGATATGTTCTTCCTAAAGTATTTAGTGTTATAAATATACTGTTTTCTCTTTTTTTTTTCCAGTTTTCATATTTGGAGGTTAATAGATAAATTTTCTTATTATTTTTTTACATGCATGAAAGGCACAGGTTTGCAATGAGTGACTTCTTCATAGCTATTGTAAATTGGTAATTCATATAACACACATATATAATACTATATTTTTCACGTGCATACTCTTATGCCATGTTTACTGATATTCATGCTGAAGTTGTCACAAAAAATTACTCTGTCCTCAGAACAAGGAGGAAAAACATAACATCAAAACTAGATGGAGGAAGCACCAATAGCTTACTCTGAGATAAATTAACATTTGTAGGCCTAGAGAAAGGAAAGACATCCAAGAATAAGTAAAAAATGCCTATTTACATTTGGCCTTTGGGGGGACTGGGGTGGTTAACAGAATAGATGCATTTTCAAGATTGAACATCTGATCATCAATCTCTAAATGTTAGTAACCATCGGGAACATTTACTTTTGAAATTGATGCGAAGGGCTCTGCAGCTTCTTTTTCTGCGTTGAGTTTTGACATGCTGCTGTCATCACAACATTGTTATTGTGTGTGTTTTTTTACCTGCAAATGGCATAAGTTCCTATTCGGTGGGTTAGAGTGGAGTCTCAGGTGCTTCTTGACACGCCACCGATATTGAGACTTCACTGAAGAGATATCCAATGCAGTGTAGTCATGTCTGTATCACTTTGCATTGTTTTGGTCTCAAAAAGGAGAAAAAAATATCTTATAGGGAAACATTGGTAATAAGGGGTATAATTTTATTTTTTAAACTAATATCCAGTGATCTTTTGAACACTTGATACTTATTAATTGCATTAGGTGCAAATCACATGCTAATAAAGAAAATTAAGACATATTCAGATCTTTGGATTTTCCAGATGTGAATTTTACCAGGTATATATTTATTAAATTAAACAGGCTTCCCCCTAGTGCTTAGAAATCTTCTGTTCATATAGATTTTTATCATCTTGGGACTTTGCCAGTGATAGAAAACGTAAATCTTCAGAGAAGGGCTTTTTGATTTTTACTAAAAGTAGCTTGCACATCCTGTAAGACATCAATCACAAGATGTATTAGGAACATCATACTAAAATATTAAAATGTTTCTTATGCTAAGATTATACCACTCTATCCTGAAAATACATAGCTTCTTATCTGAATATGCTCTGCCTTTTAGACTTCCATTTCAAGGAAGGAAAAGTACTTTTTGATTAAATATCTATTGATTTACTGTCTCCCAGGCCCACCAAATAGAGTTCATCTAAGACTAAAATGCAGTTACCTCTAGAATAAATTTTGGCAGCTGCAATGGAATTTGGCAACTGTTTAACTGGACAAGGAAAATTCACTGAATTTAGAACAAGAAGTCAAGTAGACACTATCTTATCTCATTCAGGATGCAGTGGTATTTTAAGGAGGGATAATATTAAGATGGCAACCCAATAAAATAAATGAAAATGAATTTAGTTTTGTAGTTCATAACCCCATGCAACATTATAGGTCAAGAATACAGTTATCGCCCGGCTGGCATGGCTCAGTGGTTGAGCATTGACCTATGAACCAGGAGGTCACAATTAGATTCCCAGTCAGGGCACGTGCTCGGGTTGTGGGCTTGATCCCCAGTACTGGGCATGCAGGAGGCAGCTAGTCAAGGATTCTCTCTCATCATTGATGTTTCTATCTCTCCCTCTCCCTTCCTCTCTGAAATCAATGAAAATATATATTTAAAAAATACAGTTATTGGAGCCTTTATTGGCTCCATAAGCAACTTGTTGCTTAGTAATTTCCCTGCAGAAACACTTGCCAACAACCAGCACTTAGAGTTAATACATGGGAAGGGAAGTACTTAGCGGGGTACCTAGAATACAGTAAGTTTCCAATAAATGCTAGCAGTTATGATGGTTTTTGCTGCTATTTTCCCCCTCTGACTAATTTCAAGAAGCATGATTTTGGCCACCTAGATTTTGAATTCTGGATCCTATTCTTTTGGCAATAAAGTGATTCTTTTCAATACCTTGCCCTATTTCATTCTAAGAGGAAGAGATTGGCGATGGTGGTGGTCTCCTGGCAGACTTACCTTGCACACATGGTTTTTAGAGTCAGAGTGAAGGAATATTAGTGACTTTCAGTGAGACATGCCACTTTTCAGGCTTATTCTTGAATTCTCCTTACAGCCAGGGCTATTAAAGGCATTGCCAACAAAAAGAACCCCATCCTCAATTTAATGATACTACAGAAGAATAAAAAAATGGCATTTCCCCTACAAGATTTAGAAAATCTAAATCCAGTGTGTGTGTGTGTGTATGTGTTTGCTAAAATCTAAAGTAATCGAACCCATTTTGAAATTTTAATAATGCATACCTTTAATTTTCAAAGGTGATCATTTATTCTGAGCTCTCCTTTTTCTAACTTTTCTTTTGTAGTCCCAATAGTAGTTTCCCATTTTAGCCAACACTGATAACAGACCTCCTTTAACATTTATACATTTGTGCAAATTATGGCATCAAGTAAGAATACTTGATTTCTTGCTGTGTCGTGATAGTGCATGAGATACTGTGAGGATCCGAGCAAAGTAAAAGGCATGGGAGCAGGTACGTTTTCAGGGAAGGTAAACATGTGAGACAGTGAAGAGCAAGTGGCTTCTAAATACTAAACTCTGCAGTAGAAAGTGCACAGATTGTGTGACACAGACAATAGGGCATTGGGGGCTTCGAGATGGGTGAGATCTGTACTCATCAAGAAGGGATTTGGCCTGAGCTTTGAAGGACTGGTTGGATTTGGATCACTATAGAAGAGAGCGGGGGTGGGGGGAGGCATTCAGGGCAGCAGGGAAAGCAAAAGCAAGCTCAGAAGCAGAAATGTCATGCAAATGTCATAGTATGCCCTAATTTTAATGATTCTGCAGTCCTACGAGGTGACTTTGATCTCATTGTAATTTCTATCAGCAGAAAAAGATTCCAGTGTAATAGCTGGCTTCATTTAGAGATAGGAAGATTGAATACATACATTTAAGAAATAATTACAGTAAATAGAAATATGAAAAAGCTGGGATTTTAGTTTCTAGCTTTTCTAAGCATATTCTGTAGCCCAGGGCTTATTTTTTAAAAGACAGAATTCTTAGGGCACATAAAGTAACTCAAACACTCAAGAAAACGAATCTAATCTCTAAAGTAGAGGAAGGATGTTTTTCTTAATACTCTAATAAAAAAGGCTGCCACCATATTTTATATGGCACCAATTCTGTTGGTTATTAATCAAACTCTTTTAAGGCTAAACTTCAGGCTTGCTCTCAGCCCAGGGCCTTTCGTGAGTGTGCCCTGGTGAACATAACCATCATTCAACTCCTTGCCTTCGCCAGTGAGAAAGAATGCTGACACCGAAATGTTTTAGAGGCAACTGCAAGGACTCGTTAATACTGTGCCAAAGTAGGAACTGCTGATCATCAGGGATTTGATCACAAAGTAAATTAGAGGCTGTGCATCACCATGTCTGTGACAAACATGCATTAGTAAAAGTAAATAAGCATGAAGACAGACCGATTAAGTTCTGCTTATATAATTGGTTCTTGAAAACACTTTATTCCAATATATTAGGAGAAAAATGAGCATCAACTTGCAAATCAAAGTGGCTCTGTTGTATCGCTGAACACGAGAACTGTTGGAGTTTTGTAGCAAAAGATTCTGGCAGAAGCTGGTATTGATTCAAATTACTGGTCAGCACTCTGAAGATGCTGTCCTTTTCTGGGTGTTAAAGATCCACTGGGAAAATAAGAGAAAGAAAATTGAGTTTCAAGTATATCAAAGCATTTTATTTGAAATGAAGTGGAAAGAACCTCGTGTTCTAATGTTACTAGTGTTATGAGGCAGTAATTTGTGGATAAAAAGTAGAAACACAGGTCTGCAAGTAGTATTTTAACATTTTACTTCAGTGGAAACTTGACTTGGGATGGTGACCACACAATACAATATACAGAGGATGTGTTATAGAAGTGTACACCTGAAACCTATATAATTTTATTAACCAATGTCACCCCAATAAGTTCAATAAAAATGAAAATAAAAAATAAGTAGAAGGAAAATTAGAAAAAATAATTTTACTTCTGAGATATTCAACCAGTCAAAAATAAGTTAAAAATATAAAACAAAGAATAATTTTGAGGAAAATTGCAGAAGTTTGGCAAAAGAGGAGACCTCTTAACTCTTTGGGGAAAATTTTGAGATGAGTGAAGATTTTCATGTGTCCATGAGAATCAGGACAAGAAATCATATCATTCTAATAATCTCATTAAATAACTAAGAAATTGCCTTAGAAATTACTTCATTTGTGAACTGGCACTTCTCAAAAGAAGAAAAGGTAATGTAAGAAAATGTAATATTCTTATATAATAAAGGCACACTCAAGTACAATTTCCCAAGCAAGTGGTTCACCTTATGAATAAAATTAGTATAAGTCATCCAGTTTCAGAAAACCTGTGAGGTTAGAAGAGTGGATATTATTTTATAGAGGAGGAAACTGAGATGTTGATGTAAATGGTTAGGGACAGAGCCTAGATTTGAATCTAAGTCACTTTAAAAGTCTTTTTTAAATACCCTAAATCATTCAAAACTTTTAGAATTTTGCATTTGTCTTCAGATAAACAGGATAAATTGCTACCCAAATAGAAAAAAAAATCTATAATAATAAAAGCATAATATGCTAATTAGACCAGACGACCGAACGACCTTCCTGATGGCATTCTGGATGACCTTCCAAATGAAGCCTGGGCTACAAGGTCTGAGGCAAGCCGGGGCTGTGAGAGCCAAGCCCCTTGCACTAATTTCATGCATCAAGACTCTAGTTTTATTATAATTTTCCCATTCATCAAAGTCAAGTTCTCAATAATTGAAGGTCTCTTGAGTGTTTTTAAATATACTCATTTAGATATTTTGTACTGAAAACTTTTTGGTACTTAATCCTATAGGAATAATGGCACACTCCTATAGCCAAATAGACTCTTTCAAATTGTTTTTCAATTTCAATTTTTTCCCCCCATTGGTAGTATGGCTCAGACATGATCAAGGAAGCAAGGAGGACTTTTCAGGTAATGCTTCCTGAGTAAGGAGAGAGAAAGCAATCTTGGCACGTTGTTAGAATTTCCAAGAACTTTTATGTTCAGGAATTTATATTCAGGAATTTCATTGATTTTTTTAAGTGCCCCCAGGGGCAGTCGAGCTCCTGGGCTGCTGCTTCTCAATAACCAACTCATACCTGACAAACAAAAATGCATTACTCTGTGACAAGGTATAATTAGTAATTTCCCTCCAAACTGGAATAGTCATTTCGGCTGTCAGAAATATCTTTTTCTTAGTAAGAAAATTTACTTGCAGAAACAAATTAAAATCTGAAGGATACTTAGCAGGGTGAGCAAGCAAGGAGAAGTGGATTAGCTGAAAGGAAGCTACACATTTCTCCACCATTCGAATGTGCCACAGACTAGTGTCTAGGGATTCCTCCTGGCACTTCCGCCAATCTCCTCATTCACAAAGATCAGTATAATTTGTAATTTTCTCCCTGAAATAAAGCAAATAATAACTCACACCTTTAAGGGGCTTCTTCAGATCCTTCAGACAATAATGTTTTGAGTACAGGACTAAATTAATTCATAATACTATTTGTGTCAATTAGGAAGGCTCTGGGCTACAAGTAACAAGGCTAAACTATAGGTAACATTATGATGTAGGGTTTATATTTCTGAGATAATAAGTCGTCTGAATATAGGTGCCAGCCAGCAGGGGAGAGAAGGAAGGAGAGTCAGTGGATAGGGGGTTGGTTGTGTCTCTGATTTTCTTGGCTTCTTCCTCTTGACCATCTCCTAGCAGCTCTGGGCATGAGGCCCGTGGTGAAAACAGGAAGAGATAGGCAGAGGGAAAGGATAGTGCCAGCCTTCTCTGTCTACCCAGTACAAGCTAAGGCTTCCCGCCAGAAGGCCTCACCCTCTTCCACACATGTCTCATGGCCCAGAATTGGCTCACTGGCCAACCATAACAGCAAAAGCTAGAATGGAGGTATTTGATTTTCTAGCCTCTGCTCTGGAGTCAGTGGCGGAAGGAATTCTGCCACAAATGAACTTTACTGTACATCACATTAACCCCAGGACAGTTGCCGCATTTGCCACGAGCTCGCCAGCATCTAGAAAATAATCACTTAAGGAGAATTCCTATATATCCAAGACAAGCAGAGAAATTTATCCTCCTAAAGGTTTCAGGAGCTGGACTTTGTGCCAGGTGCACTTTCTGAAAAGTGATTCAAATTCATGCCTCAGCAAAATATCAGACGAGGGAGGACCTTCAGAGTCACTTGAGAAAAAATGAAACGCCAGTGCCAAGCACTTGCTGTGGAGGGTCATGGCAGGAAGCCTCAGAGCCCCATGTTTGAAGGATATTCGTGGGAAAGTGGCACTGATAAGCAATAGTGATCGATGGTTCAACTTTTAGTTATTGACATACAAATAAATGTGCCAATAACTACTATGTGTGTGACTAGTATATATATGGTTATATATACATATATACACAGTTAGAAACACACACATATGGACATATGTATATCGGAATTTGTACCTGAGGTAACCAGTGTTACCCTAAGTTGACATAATTTTACCCCAAAGCAGAAATATTTGCTCTTATAGAAAGTATGTGAGCTTATTAAAATGTGCGGTTGCTAGTCATCATTTGGAAGTAAGTCATAGGTCCTCACTGCCATTGCCTACTATTTCCATAGGGAACCAAACATAGACCAGGAGCTCCAGCTTGCAAACCACTGTTCACACTTCCCACAGATGCTCCCACATTGCATTTGAAAGAAAACATTACTTGGATGTTTACAAGACTTATTGTGGCGATCATTTCACAATATAGACAAATATCAAATCATGATGTTGAAACTAATATAATTTATATATCAACTTAAAAACAAAACATGGTAGCATATATAAAAGTTATTTTATTTTAAATTAGCCATGTTTTAACAGTATATTAGCCCTCCTCTAGAAAACTTAGGAAAAGATACTATGTTTGGCCTTATCCTCTGAACGAAAGATAAAACATTTGATTACTGTAAAATTTTGCATAATTTGATTCCTAGAATTCAGTATTGTAATATATATTTACCACCTTGTCACACATTTTCTTATTTCAAATGATCTGTCCTCGGATTCTCATAATTATTTCCCCCCATAATTATAGTTTTATTGATAGACCATACTTGCTTTAAATAGGTAGTAGCAATAGCTGGTGTTAAAATGTGTGAACTTCAATGTATGAAGGCCATTAAGTATTTATGATTAGTTGTCTTATCAACTAGTATGTACTGACTACAAATAATCAATAATCAATGACAGTGGTTTTACCAAAAAGGGTCTTTTTCTCGGGCACGAAGAAGGGCAGAGGCAGGCATGCCAGGGCCAGGATAAGTCCTCAAACAAGTCCTCAGAGCACAAGACTCCTTGTGGCTTCCTGCTTCTCCTGCTATACCTGTGGCTTTCAAGGAACAAGGAAGATAGAGACGATGGCAAAGACATAAAACATGCCAGCTGGTTCTGCCACTTTTATATAGAAAACAATAGCTTTCCTGAAACGTGACCTTAAACACATTGGATACATGTAATTATTCAAAACCACTGCACAGTGACCCAGGCTTTCGTGAATGTATGGGGAGAGGAGTATATTTAATGAGTAGCATTTCTTCTCCAAAAATATCAGGATTTTTGCTAACAGGAAGAAGGTGAAAAGGACTTCAGATAGACAACAAATAGTTTTGCATAAGACAGATGAATTAAACAAATAAAATGGCCCCATTTCTTAGATATTAGTTTTTTTCTAAATTTAACTTCAAAGCCTGAAGTCATTGAAAATAAAACCATTTTGAAATGCAGCCACTGAAAATTATCTGTGAACAAGTTCAGTGTTCTCTGAACAGCAACTAACACATACATTGCAGGAATTTAATGAATATTAAATTGTGTTGATTGCTTCAACCAGTTTCCTTAACCTACATTTTTACTGTAACTGTTACAACTCACTCTTCATATGTACCATCAACTGTTAATTAGCAAAGGGTGAACTCCTTGAATTCCCATTGTTGTCGGAAAAGCTGGCTCTCCGTTTCTGGTGTACATTGTCTCCTAGGGGACAGCTTTCTCTCCTTCCTAATCTTAGGGTGAACCCTGCTCCTCGCCCTCGCAAGGCAGGGCCTGAGTGGAAGCATTTGTTAGTTCCCCTGCACACTCAGGCCACCTCCTTAAAGGGCCTTTCCCTCCCATGAGCTCCTCCTCCTTCAGCAAAGGTAGAAGCACACCGGTAGTTATTAAAGGAGCAGCCACTTTGGGGCCAGTCTTCTCCTTCTTGACTATGAATCGGGGTGGGGAATGTTGAGGACAGATATAAAATGCAGCTGCCTAAGAATTTGCATACTCCTCCTAAATCGGGAATTCCCGTTCTTGTTGGAAATGTTGTGAGTGTCCAGTGCAAACACTCAAGTTTGTTTAATCAGTCATGTGTTCACTTGACAGACACCTGTTAAATCCCTGCTCTGTGCTGTATAGCATGCTGAGCTCACAATGTATGTAGCCACACTGTATTCTGCAGCCAAATGGAACAATGTTTGTAAATGCAGCTTGAAAAAAAAATCGTTACTCTCATCAGTTGCCTCTGTTGGTTTTTTACTAACACGTCCACCAGCTCTGTGGCGAGGGTGGGAGTTAATCGTGCAGCCTGCATGTGAGTCCTGTGAATGGTGCCCCAGGGGTTGCATAGCACACAGCCCGTGTGCATGCATGTAGTTACTCAGGTTACTTCATTGCGCATTTGGGGATTGGTTCCTGGTTTGCGTTATCCATGTCATTAGCTTAGATCATCTAGATTTGGACAAATGCAGGGGTTTGGGTGTTTTGTTTGCTGGGTTTTTTTAGTCAAATTTTCCTCATATGTATCAATATTAAAATCTCTTAAGAGAATTTAGTACCTGTGTTCTTTATTTTCTGGATTTTTTTTTGTAAATGGACAGCATGTCCACATGCTTGCAGGGTTAGAATATATGATGAACTCCAAACTTGGAAAATTTGCAGGAAGATTGGCCAACTGGTTTCATTCCCTGAAGCTTGAAGGAAAAGACTCCATTTTTTCAAGCCCCTTTAGACACTTCCGCTGCAGTCACTACTGAGAGAGAAAACTAGCTATCTTGTTCGCTTCAGTGAGAAATTTTCACAATATTTACTATTAAACAATCATAGGGTATATCGCATTCTTTTATGAGCACCTTTGCTATATCCTTAGTTTATAGCATTTACTTTTACATTAGTGAATTTTTAAATCATCATTTCTACTTAATTTCTGCCTGAAATTATTTAGATATCTATGTCAGTTGACCCGTGACTTCTTCATTCTACCTTTTATTGAATACAGTATTTGTCTTCAGTTAGCATCATGCAAAATTTGTCAGATGCCTTTTGAGTCCTCTTCAGAAATTATTACATTACTTCACACACGACCCATAGCTTTTTCTCTTCTTGGCTTTTCAACAAGTCTGTACTATGTGTCTCTTAATATTACTCTTATAATTTAAACTACTAAAAAAAAAAAAAACAGGTGGTGAAGTTTAGAACTATAATTTTACTGAATATTCTTTTAATATTTTTAAATTGATTTTCATTGTTTTCCTTTTCTTAATTTTTGTCATCCTTCATTATAGAGTCGGATGTTGTTTGGAAATGCTTTTAGTTTGGGCCTCTTCTAGGTTTCTATCTGCTTGTGTGCCTTTTGAATACAAGTTTAAACATAAGAAGAAGAAAAAACTGTAATATTTAGGTTAGCATCCCACAGCTATGTGGGGCAATTGCAGACTGTGTGAGCAGGAAGTGAATAAAGAGGTAATATTTAATCACAAATCAACCCACGGCCCAGTGCTAGGCTTCTGTCAGTACCCTGTTGGAAAGGAAAAATCTCTTGAGTTCCACAGATTAGCAAAAACTTCCTTGTATTTACCATGCCCTGAAAATACAATTAACAGTGTGTATGGGGAGAAGAAAGATAATGAAAAGAGAAATTAGTTTCTTGAAAAGCACATTCTAATGAGGCAATGAAATATAAGTTCATGTGTCTTATCTCAAAATGTTTATTTAAGAGATACAGCAATAAAAACCAGGAGCCTCCTGTCTCTTTCGATTACCTAAACGAGGTCATTGTGGCTTCACAATAGAATAAAAAAAATCTGGGCTTGTCATTCCTGTGTTTAATCCTGAGTTCTATATTTTGTTGGAAAGGGGAGCTGCAGACAAAATGTTCAATTAGATGTCCTTAGGAAAGACAAGAACTTTAACAGGGTTTTGTTGTTGTTGTTTTTTCATATCAATACGATTGTTCAAATACTAATGCAGATTGCTCTTGGTGGTTCTGAGGGCAGTGTTTATATTAACGGTGTTAAAAAGCAGAATGTAACTGAGTAAATTTGAAGACCTAACTGGCTTTCTTGAATGATTCCTGAATCAGCTAACATCCCATCCAGCCAGTAGAAAAGAGCGCGAGGAGCTGTACAAAATGAATGGCTCATATAGGCAGAGGGGGAGAGGATAGGAGAGAACCTACCTTACCTTCCTTTAAGGGGTGGGAAGGGCCTGTGTGTCAGAATACCTAGTTGGCGCTGACCAGAAACTTCCAGACTGGCCTGTTAAGACAACATCCCTGGGGAAGGTTGAAACTGCACTTGAGTTGAGTTTTAAATCTGGGTTTGCTGACATGGAACTTAGCACAAGTCACTCCATTTTGGGCCTGCTGTTTCTTTTTCACTATGGGAAGCAGAAGCTATAATCCCAGGTGAGTTCGTGATATTGCCATTATTTAGTCTGAGAAGTCTGTTAAGAAGTAGTCTTGATACAAGTCCCTGAAGCTGTTGCCCTCACTGGGGTGTTCCCTTCCTGGACATGTATAATGTACACAATAAGCTGGATAGAGCATTCATTAATTGCTGGCACTAGGAAGTCGCAGTGGAAAGTTGAATGGGAGAGCACTCTGCAGCCTCATCCTACTTGCCATGCCTTCCTTTTGTGTGAACCAGCAGGATTTCCGGTGCCAGGAGAGCTTTGCAAAACAACCTGGAGAGAAAATGCACCTTCCGAAAAGGTAGTTAAACCTCAGAGGCCTCCAGTTCCTTAGTGTTTCCACAGTAATTGTGGTATTTTTCTATTTCTTTTCTTTTTCGCCTTTGTTAGAAGAAAGGGCAAAAGCTTCAGCCAAAATAGGTTTTTGGAAAGAATTTAAAAGAAGACAAGGCGGCAGAGCCAAGCATTACTGTGGAGGAGTCCAGGGAAGAGGAGGGTTAGCAGAAGGCATCCGGGTGAGCAGCGGGAGAGGGAGGCAGAGCCCAAGAGCACAGCAATGGCCCCCCTGGAAACACTGGAGCGCTTCCCGGGGAAGTGGAGGGGTGTCACAGTGTGGAACAGGCCAGTCTGGAATTTTCTGGTCTTCAGGCAGCACGCGCACAGAAGCACAGAAATGTCTGCCTCTGGACTCTCTAGGAGATCCCTGAGAGGAGAAGCCGGAAGGACCCTGGCCTAGACACTGGCCATCCATCCGGGGAGGGAGACCTGGGGGCGGTGGTTACCTGCATGGCCTTCACTGTCAGCCCTGGCTTTGAGACCTGGTGCCACTGCTGGCTCCGTGTATGACCCATGGTTGTTCTGAGACGCAGCCTCTTTAGCTTTGAAACAGGAATAATAATAATAAAAACCTCAAGATGAAGTGGACTTAGATGATTTATATAGAACAACTAGCACGGTCTCTGGCACTTAGGACAACTTCCAAGCATGTTCATTGCTGTCCTAGTTGAGTGATCTGCATATTTGCAATGCCAAGGTGCCATTAACTAAGAATCCATGCTGTCAGCCATCAAGGATGAGCAGTCTTTGAGACTACAGTCAGGAAGGCTTCAATTCATTAGTCAAACAACAGATTGTTATTGAGTGCCCACTCTGCCGGGCATTAAAACAAAGGTGGCCATGGCTTTATCCCTGCCTTCAAAAGCTGTGAGTTTAGTAAGGGAGAGAGATACATACACAATGATACATAACTCATAAGAGCGGCTAGATCATGTTGTTTAGGTCACTGAAACTAGAGACAGAGAGCTTGAGTTCAAATCCCAGCTCTGTCGCTGTGCAATTTTGGATAAAGGACTTAACCTCTCTGTGCCCAAGTTTTTCCCTAAATAAGTGACCATAATAATAGACCTTGCATCCATGGGTTGTGGTGGGAATTAAACTTGACTGTATAGGGCTTTAAAAAAATGCTTGGCACTAAATAAATGCTAGGTGTTATTACATTGTGGTAACAGAAATTAGGAACCTGACCGCTTCTCTCGCCCTTCTTTCTATTTTAACATAGAGGTGGTTAGGGAGGGCTTCCTGCTGGAAGTGGTATCTAAGAAAATAAAGTTGAGGAAAAGCTGTCCTGAGAGGAGAGAAAAGAATCCTGGAGAGAAATGGCATGTGCAATGACACAAGGAGGGTGCTAGCATCTTGGAAGTACGACCATTAGTTCAAAATGGCTAGAATGTGGAATGTGTGGGGAGGAGCAAAGGAAAAAGAAAGGAGGTGAGGTAGCTTGGTTGAAAGAGGCGAGATCATGAAGGGCTTTGTAAACCATCCTAAGGAGTTTGGACTTTCTCCCAAAAGCAGGGGGGAGCCTGGGGGAGTAATTTGATCAAATGATCGAAAACCCTGGAAACGGATGCCCGGAAGGAGAATGTGAGTCAGTAGAGACAGCACTGAGCTGAGGGTGCGCCTCAGAGAAGGCCCACATTTGGGGAGAGGGGGAAGGAAGGGCCCCAGTAAAGGCGACTGAGAAGAACCAGGTAGCACCGGGCCTGCACGCAGGAGGAGGATAGGATTTCAAGCAGAAAGGGTTAAGCAACGCATGCAGTGCTGCAGAGAGATCAAACAAAATCAGGAGCGCGCCAAGTTTATTGGTTCTGGCAATTAGGAGGTAATTGGTGACCTTGGAGCACTGGAGCTGGAAGCCACATGGCAGGGCATGCAGAGAACAGGGAGGAAGTAGACTCCTTGCATGAGGCCTCTGGGTGCCCCCAACCTGGCATTAAAGTAAGGGAAAGGATGCCTGGCCTGTGTGGCTCAGTTAGTTGAGCGTGGCCCCATGAACCAGGAGTTCAGGGCGCATGCCCGGGTTGCTGGCTCGGTAGGGGGCGTGCAGGGGGCAGCCAATCAATGTTTCTCTCTCATTGATGTTTCTATCTCTCCCTCTCCCTTCCTCTCTCAGAAACCAATCAAAACATATGTATTTAAAAGAAGGGGGGAATAGAAGACCTCCAGAGCCTTTTGAATAGGAGAAACGGAAGAGGAGATTTCAGTGAAGAGAAAGAATTTCTTGACTCCGAGGGATGGAGAAGCAGACCACTGTCAGGCTCGGAAGGGAAAGGGTCTCTCGCTGTTGGGCATGAGGCTTAGAAGACAGGGTGGATGCAGGAAGAGAGACCATTTTTGAGGTTGAGAAAGAAGAGAGAGAGTACTTTTTAAAGTTCTGAGAAGGAGGGGAAATGGATGGAAATAGGGGTCTTGCTGTTCCAGAGGGTTCTGAGTCAGCTGCTGGGGGCTGCAGGGACGTCTTGAGAAATGAGCGAAACATCTGCTAGAGGGCCGGAGCCTAGTCCCCCTCCCACAGTAACTTACTGAGTCTCGTCGCTCTGTGAGCCTCTCATCGTTGTG
Organism: Eptesicus fuscus; assembly: GCF_027574615.1. Classification (NCBI taxonomy): domain Eukaryota; kingdom Metazoa; phylum Chordata; class Mammalia; order Chiroptera; family Vespertilionidae; genus Eptesicus; species Eptesicus fuscus. Next base: position 81,978,229 of record NC_072483.1, on the reverse strand, counting down.
AGATGGAAACACGACATCCACTTAATTCCTTCAGAAACGTGAATTTAATTCTAAGTCAGAATTTTAAGAAGCTACTGAATTTTCGAAAACAGTGTTTGTTCTCCAATTCCCTTAGTTATGCTAACTTTTCCCCCAAATTCCACTTTGCTTTTCAAACGACAGCCGAAGTAAGTGGTGGCGCCTCCAGTGCCCTCTGCTTCCACTTCATTCGGCGTCGGCCCCATTTCAGAACTCGCTGCTTCTTAAAAGGTTCCCTTCAGGTTGCTCTAGATGTACCTTACTCTTGTTTCTGCCATTCTCCCTGCCTCTACTGTCAGCTAACCCCACTGGAGGACTCGTCCTATTCATATATTTCATCTATTACCAGCTTTTCTCATTACATTCTTGCATATTTTCAGGGTTTTTTGCTTTGTTAATTATGTACATTGGCCATAATTTCCCCAATGGCATTATTAAAGTGTCATATTGTCCAAAGGGCAAGCTAAATGGATGCCTTTCCATTTGGAACAGAATCTCTCCTTAAATCACCGCTTTGATGTGTCTTTGAAATTTAGACCTTAGAGTTGCCTCAGTCTAGTTTCCGAGTCTTTGCCTGAAAACTCTGCCAAGTTCACAAGTCACTTACTTCCTGGTGTGCGGGACCCCAGAGGAGGAAGGCCGCTTTCAGTGGCTCAGCCAGGCCCATTTCAGCCCAAGGACAGCACTTCCCTAAAATGAACCACCACTTAGAGAACATTTCTCATTTTCCAATAGAGTCACACCGGACTGAACGAAGGGCATGCTGGGAGTGCTCCAGTGTTTCTGACCATAAAGCTGGGTTTCTGAAATCCAAGATTACTCCCAGCAGGGACCCTAAATACAGCCTGAACCTACAAAAAAGAAGTAGCCCTATTTTACCTGAGATGTCTATAAATTGAGATCACTTATTTTCATTCCTGAGCCACACTTTGTGCTGAACCATGAAAAGCAAAAAATACATTTAAAATATTAAACCGTAAGCTATTAGAGGAGGGTAAAAGAGTCCCTTTGTGTCAGGATTTCGTCTGTCTGAAGGAATGAATAGCAGTTGCCTTTCTCTGCCATAAATTGCTTTCACATAATACCTTTCAGAGGCAAAAAAAAAAAAAAAAAAAGACTTTAGGACAAAATCCAGTCACTACGTCCTTTCCTATGCATGAACTTTAGAAGAGAAAAATAACATTAACAGATTATTAAACTATTTGTCACCAAAGGAAAGTAGAAAGTATTTTTGTGCCTTGGATAATTTATAGCAGGGAAAAAAACACATCAAAGGGATAGCCTTTACTTGCCCTGCTTTCAAAATCTACTAATGTTTCTTTTTCCAGTGTAATTCACAATTGCCCTTGGTTTACAGACTTGCGATGTTGTTCATTATTGCAAAAGGTTTAATTTTCATTCTAAAACCTAGATTAAGTTTCAGGATTCAGCAGGAGAGAAAGGAACTATTGAAAAACACGTGTTTTTGTGTATGTGGGTTTTTCTTCTTCTTCTTTTTTTTTTTCCTACGGGAAGGCTTAGGTTCTCAGAGGCTATCAAATTCCAATGTCGGTTTGTAAATAAGTATCAGCAAGTCTGTTGTCCTCCCAGGCCAGGCTGTTTGTCTCATTTGTGTGTTTGCAGTAAACTCATCTACAAGAGCTTCCCTGATAAAGTTAATGCTTAGTTAATTACCCAGAGCCTTGACATGGCCTGTAATTGCCATTTGGCAAACAAACATTTGAGACGTGTCTTGGGTAGAGTTTGTTGAGACCTAGAGGAGCAAGCTCTTGATGGATGGGGGACAAACCAAATAAATACAGTATTTTACGTCCTTTTAATTCAGGGCCAAGTGGATTTGGATGAAGTGTTTATTTAGTTTGCTGGCTGTTTCAAGATGCTGCGGTGTATTGATTCCTTTTATTACTAGCAGCCGTTTAACCTAACCTCTTCCAGATCCAGTATTTTAAAAGCCATAAATTTTAACTTCACTTATGAGCAAAGGCTGAAATGCTGTGAAAGCCTTTTTATTAGTTGAGCTGCACCATTCTCGATGCTCTCGTGTCACCCATGGCAACAATATTTAGGGCTTCTTAAATTAGAGTGGCTGCTGGGCTGCTGGGGAGGGGCAAAGACAGCTATAAAATGAAGCCATAAACATCTACAGGGTGTGGGGGTCCAGGATGCGACAGCAGCAGGTGCAGGGAAGAAGGAGCCGGCCTAAAGAGACGAGGATTCGGGTTGATTGTGTTAAGTAAACATTTACTTGAGCATCTCACATACTGAACACTGTTTGGAAACAAGGAACAGAAGACCCAGTAACCGAAGACTGGGGTGGAGCCAGAGACTAACTAGGGAGACTTTCCTGGCCTTCTTTTGTTTCTAATTTTTATTTACTGATGAGAGAGAGAGAGGAAGAGGGAGAGGGAGAGAAACATCAATTTGTCGCTCCACTTATTTATGCATTCATTGGTTGACTCCTGAATGTGGCCTGACCAGGAATCGAACCTGCAACCTTGGTGTATCGGGTTGACACTGCAACCAACTGAGCAGCTACCTGGCCAGGGTTTCCCTGGGCTTTGTGTCCCAAGGCCCCAGGCACCACACTGATCTCTGGAATTATTATAAATCAAGAAATCTACTTTTTTTCTCCCTTGGGTATGAAAATATATGCTCTCTATCGTAGATCAGTTTGAACAAGATCGAGGAGAGACTCCTGAGTGGCAGGGCTTAGCTGTTCCTCTGAGGACAGGGAACTATTTTGTATCCGTGAAACAAAACCATTTTATCTGTAAATAGCCCAATAATTAACCTCTTTGCCAGGTTGTATACACTTTAAAGGGCCTAATTTTCTATTAAAAGGAGAGAAAGAGATATACATGTTTACTCCTGAGGTGCATCAGCAGGTGAGAATGCCTGGTTTGGGGGGTTAAAGACAGAAAGAAACCAGTTCTACTTGTGTGGCTTCCTGGTTTTAATGTATGCACATCGTTAGCTTTGGTCTGCTTTGTAGGACATTTCCCATCAGTTTTCTAATTATCAAAGATGTTTGTTTAAACAAATTTTCTTTTCTCAACCCCTAGACCTCTTTTTATTTGATCATGCGGCAAAACTCTAATACAGCATTAGTGAGGTTATATAAGCAAAGAATTATCTTTTCACCAAAGGAAAAAAATCTAAACTACAGAGAGAAAAACTCATATTGAAATAATTTAAACTAAAAGGACTACAACAATATATTGAATGAGAAGATGCCTCCATCTTAATTTACATTTCTTTGCAGAGGAATTTAATCCAAAATGATGTATTTAAACTTAGTTTGTATGTCTCCTTACTGATCTCTCTTTTTTTCTTGATGATAGTATACTTAAAAATCTTTGCACTACCCATGGCCAAAGACATTTGTCCTAGAATCTTAAGGAGCCAGGTATTTTTAATAATTCAAGTGATTCTTACAAGATGACCTTTAACATTTGTCTCCATTTTGGATAGTTCAGTAACTTAAATAAGAAAAACAAAATATATTTAAATTTCTCGCTGTTAAAATTAAGTTGCACCCTGGCCTGGTGGCTCAGTTGGTTGGAGCATCATCCTATACAGTAAAAGGTTGTGGGTTCAGTCCCCAGTCGGGGGGTATATGCAAGGCTGTTTCTTTTTCACACTGATGTTTCTCTCTTTCTCTCTCTCTCTAAGAATCAATAAAAACATATTCTCTGGTGAGGATTAAAGAAGAATTAAAATCATGTTTCTTAAATTGCAACAATAGGTGAAACTTTCTGAATAATTTGAAAACAAATTAGGGTTAAAACAACATCAGAATTGTGCCATCTTTCAGTTTAAAAAATTAACTTTGGGTGCAAATACACAATGTAATATACAGGTGATATAGAATTGTACATCTGAAACCCATATAATTTTTTAACCAATGTCACCCCAATAATTTAATTAATTTTTTAATTGCCTAAGCTCATTGGATTAGGTGCCCCCCTCACTGCCTGAATCATTGTTAGGTCTTCATATGAAACCAAAGCCTTCAGAGGGTGTGAATCTTTACACTACTTCAGCCAAAGGCTCTGTCTTAGCATTTTAAGGAACCAGTTACTCTATTCATTTCCCAGAATTCAATTCACTAAACAGCAGCAAAATGTATACAATGTTTTCTTTTTCTACAACATTATTTGAATCAAGGTGGCCCTAAGCACTTTCATTCCCCAAAACATCATCTGATCACTATACTATATCCTACCCCTTTTTAATAACCATGCATCCAACTTTTCAAAAAAAGTAATTGTAGTACAAGATACATAACACACAATTTACCATCTGAACCGTCCCCGAGTGTGCAGTGATCAGAGTTAAGTACACTCATGGTGCATCTGACTTTTAACATATCAGATATCCTACTAAGTGCCCCTCTTCCCTGCCTCTACAGCCAGAGCAGCCCCGGATCTGGTGATCTGGGGCGGAATGTTCCCCTCTATACCTACCAAAGGGAAAGCGGTTTTTACCTTGGGGAAGTTACTCAGATTTCTAGAAAAACTTTCAGTCGGGCTGGCTGTCATGGTGTGAATTAAAAGGTTATGTCAGAGGTTAAACTATGCAATTAAATCAAGAAAGCAGATTATTCTAGTAGCTGACATTAACTTTTGAAAAGAGCCAGGATTAGCTGTACTTACTCACCTATAAACTGCACAGAGTGAACATGGGGGCGGGAGGAGGGATTCTTCCACCGAGTACTTCCCCTTGAAAGAAAATTGTTCTGTCTCACACCTCTAATTTCTCATCTTAATTCTGTTACTTCAGCAGCCTCATTATCCTTTTCCAGATTTGCACATGGTGACTGATGCATTGTGACGGGTTGTTTTTGTTTTTCTGCTGTAAAAAATATTCCCTCCCTCCCTAAATAATTATCTGCAAATTAACCTCTTCTTTTACCGGAATAGTTGTAGGGATAGAATGGAGGAAATAGCAATGTGTAAGTGAGACTCTGTAGACAGGAGATAAATTCTTCCAGGCCATGAGAGTATCATTTATTAAATGACTGCCACAGTCCACTAAATGGGCCCCTTTTGACCCGAAAGAGTTAATGCTATATTGAAAGTGTCTGGGTTGTCCCCAGCTTTGCTCCCTGGGAAGGCACTGACCCATTAATGGAAGTAATAATAATAATAGAAAACAATCCCACTTTGCCTCCATTACTCTGAAACTGTTAATGGAATCCTAATGTTTTTTATTCTTTAAGTGTAACTGAAAACTGACATTCTTGCTCAGCTAAAATTTCAAATGTAGTATTTTTTTTTCATTGCCATTTTTATATCCCATGCAGAATGCTGAGTAAGGAACAAGGCAAAGGCTTATAATTGGTCTTTTAAATCATCATAAACATTTATTTTTCCCCCCATGGCTATAGCTAGTGCCAATAACTCAGTCACGAGATGATGGGAAAACTATTTAATGATGCATCACAAGCGCCTTCCTAAATTCTTACCCAGAACAAGGCAGGGAAAATAAAATATGACACTTGGCTCAGAAGTTGATGTTAAAGTAAGAACAAAAGTAGCTCCTTTTTTCTTTTTGTGTGTGGGAGTGGTAGCAGTGAACCAAATTGTGTGTGTGTGTGTGTGTGTGTGTGTGTGTGTGTGTGTGTAAACACTTTTCAGAAAAGCTGTATGATTTTGTGTTTGTGTGTTATAATTAATTACTAAAAGTAAAATAGGACTCTGCAGTTGTTTGGGGCAGAGCTAGGCCCCTGCTCCGAAGGCTGATTCTATGAAAGGTGAATCATGACCCTCCAGGCCTGTCAAAGAGTGAGTCCTAGATGAAGATTAGCTATTGTTGTGATTGCTGCTGAACCAAAACACTCGTCCCGATTTGGGGTCCTTAGATCACACACACAGGGCAAACGAGTCCCCTCCGACATGGTGCCGTCAGAACCCCTGCCTTGTTTATTGGCCTCAGAAATAACAAATGTATTCGAGCAACTGTTGGGCACAGGGCCACAGACCTCAGAGGCCTCATTTGGCAGAGGGGTCAGTCATGCACCCCGTCACCTGGCTGGTAGGGTCCACTTCACTCTTTTCCCATTCTCTCTGTCCACCCTCATCTCTGCACACCCCCAGCCCCACCTGACTGCTCTGTAGTAGACGAATCGCTGGGCCTGCCACCCCTCCGCCAGCCTCCACTCTACTCTCTCGCCCCTCTGTCTCGCAGTCTGTCATTGCTGCCCATTTTTCCAGGGTCCTTTTCAGTCCAGAGTCTCTCACCCCTGAATCCCATGACTCTTTCCATGTCTTGCTATATCTCACCTTGTTTGGGGGTGCTTTCCAATTAAACATTTTGACTTTCCATATAGCTTGCTTGTTGCTTAAGAGGATACCCTTCTGTGTCTTCCTCTGATCACTTGAGTCCAGCGTCTGTGATAGGTGTGGAGGAAGACAGCTTTTTATTATTAATAGCAGCATATGGCATGTATATGTAGGATGGTGCAGCTTTACCACGTTCTTATATATGTGCAGTGTCATCTGATCACAACAAAAACCTGTGAGATTGGCATTCTATTAACTTAGACACGTTACTTACCCTATCTGTGCCTCAATTTCCTCAAATATAAAATGGGAATAACAATAGTATGTACCTCGTATAATTAAATGAGTTAATGCACATAAATTATTTTCACCACCATCATCATTCTCATCATTAATATTATATTTTTCATTATTTCACTCTTACTGAAGAAGAAACTAAATTCCAAGTCCACACCAAAGATGCCTCCTCCATCGGATTTCACTGTTATAACCACCTTAGATTGCTTTCAGTCTGTCATTTCCTTAGCTCATATATGGCTAAATTCCTAAATCACAGTTTGTTTAGAAATTCTATAAAACAGAAGCTGGAAATGAAAATATCTATACAACACATGTCCTCCTCCACAAACAGACCCCCCCCTCCCTGTGAGGCAGCTCTATCATCTCCCAAATGATAGCAGCCTAGAGAGTACAACGGGGAGATCAGGCCCTTAATAGTAACATCAGGTTTACTCTTCTGTTTTTACAATCTAGAATAGAACAACCTATTTAACTAGTGCAATTGTAGGTAGGTTGTTTGAACCCTTGGTCAACCATAGCAAGAACTGATTTTATTCCTCTTCTGAAAGCCCTTCTGTTTTTCTAAAGCATATAGCAATTAGTAATACGTCTGTAGTTATTAGTAATTATTAGTAATGACCTGAAGAATGGCCCTCTCTTCACAGAGGAGTCAGGGGCCACACTGAGTAGATCAATTGAATACAACTCTTCTCAATGGTGGGAAATTTGTCTCTCATAAAACCCACCCAGGAACAGACGAGAACGTGCCCGCCTATAGGCTGGCGTCAGTCACCCTTCTCATTGGCTGTGCTCTGCTCCTTTTTGCCAACTAGACATTATAGCCCAGGAACAGCCGTCCTGCTCCTCACATGTCTGTCTGACTTAACTTGCAACATCCGGTGACTTGTTATATGGAAGAGAGATTGGAGAATAGGGTATAAGTTCAGACTCTTTAGGTTACAATCCAAAGAAACCAACTTTGAACTGGCTTTTGCAAACTAAAAAGTTCAGAGGAGCATCTACATAAAGACCTGGCTAGATCTAGGGTCTCAGTGTCAACAGTATTTTCTCTCTCTCTCAGTTCTAGTTCCTCTTTTTCAACTTCCTCCTTGTGGAAAAGCAAGATAGCGACCAGAAGCTCCAGGCTTATCATCCCTGTAACTCCAGTACCAAAGACGATTTCTTTTTCCTGGTCGTTCTGCCAGGATTGGTTCTAATTGGCCCTATGTGAGTCAGCAGCCCATCCCTGAACGAACCAGGAGGACGAAATACACTGACTAGTCATGGCTGGGTCATCCCTTCTGGGTAAGAGTGAGGGAGACATAGTAATACAGACAAAAATAGGACGCTCATTCCAGATAGAATAGTGGATACTGGGTAGAATGAAAAGAATGGCTGTCAATACCAGGGGCAGAGTAAAGGGGCAGATCAGGATAACTGAAGAGATGTGATTCTCTTCTGTTTCTCTCTGAGCGTCCCTGAGACGGAGTGAAGCAGTGTTTCCGTGTACCCTGATGTTTCATTACAATCCAGCAAGAGTTTCCGTGTGAGAAAGATTGATCATAGACTTTCCCGAGGGGGAATTACTAATGGGAAGACCACCTTCTGTGACCTTGTTCCCCGCAGGCGAGGGCTCCACTGGCTGAGTTATAGGGAAACTCCAGCGCGTTGTCAGGTCTCACAACAACATTAAGTGGGACTTCCTTTTCATATTTGCCACCTCATTTATTTTGTATGTCCCCATGTTATTAGTTTTACTGCCCATTAATCATTATATATTGCAAAACGTAGGAAAGTGTGCTTAAGAGGAGACAGTGCAGGGTCTGGCTGAGGCAGTCACAGCTTTGTGGTGCCAGGAGAGAGCTTGGGCGTGGCGGGCAGGGCCCCTGCCGCACCCACTCACAGAGGCACCCCTGTAAGCACCTTCGGCCTCGCGAGTGGATGCGAACATGTCTTCTGCCTTTCCCACCAGCTCACAGAAGGATCTGAGGAAAGCAGCTCTTTCCCTGTGAGGGCAGGTGACCAACCACCGAAACATATTTTTACAGAAATTGTTTCACAAAAGCCTGAAGTCAAATGACAAAAGGGAAGAAAGGAAAAATGTGTTTTTTAGCAGTGAGTTCCACTGCTGTATAATAGAGCAGTCTCCTGCTCTATTATACTTCTTCCCTGTTATCATTTCTCACAGTATCAGTACTATCAAGCCATTCTTCTGATGAAATCTTTAAAAGGTTTCCAGTTGCACCTGCTCTGAGTCTCTCTTTTGGGGAACCTTTTTTCTGCCAATGGCCTTTTGGATATTTATTACATCCTTCACGGGCCATACACAATTTTTAACTTAAAAATCAACCTGCTATATTTGGCCAAACATTTAATTAACTCGTCCCTAATGCCTTGGCAGGGCCAGAGCAAATGATTTCACGAGCCTTATGCAGCCCATGGGCTGGACACTCCCCACCCCTGCTCTAAGCCCACACTTACTTCCTACCAATCTTCCGTTCTGTCATTTTCCCTATGATCACTCCATCCATCCATCCTTTGTTTCCACCACCCAGTAAGTGTGTTGTGCATTTCCCTGTTTGTGAGTGACTGCCCACCTCCTACTTTTCCTACCTATGGCCAGTCCATCTTCAAGGCCGAGTCCTGCTTCATTCATGAAGCCTCATGACTCAGGATCACAGTGCTTTCTTTTCTCTGGTTTCCATGGATCCAAACTACTCCAGCCATGAACTGCTCCGTTACTCACAGACATGCCTAATGGCCAATGATCCCAAAAGTCTAGGACCATGTCTGGTGTGTCATTGTGTTGATGGTGTCATGCGTCAGTCTGAGAGAGAAGAGTCACTTGGCTGTGAAAGAAACTAACCCGCTCTTTATTTGCTGTCCAGACATGGTTATTTTTATCGAGTGATCTTAACACTGGGTTTCTGTATGGAAAATGTCTCTGGAACAAATTAGCCTTTTGGGTTATTGAAAGAAGTGAAGGATATCAAAGATAATTTGAGAAGTGGTGAAGAGTGTTCTACAAAACCAAAGAAAAAGTGGAAGTTTTGAATAAAGAGTCAACGTTCAAAGCTAGTGGTGACTCGGCCCACAATGTATAGATTGGAAACAAATCCACATGGCACTCTCTTGGTTTTAGAGAATACTTGTAATGAATATAAACATTGCTCATAAAAGAAAACACATGGTACAAACCAGTTATTTAATGAATATAAGCGGTGTTCCAGGTACCACGTGTAAGCTCTGTGTCAGATAATCTTCTAACTACCCTGTGAAGCAGGTGCTATTATTATTTTTTAAATATTTTTATTGATTTCGGAGAGGAAGAGAGAGGGAGAGAGAGATAGAAACATCACTGATGAGAGAGAATCATTGATCAGCTCCCTCTTGCATGCCTCCTACTGGGGATTGAGCCTGCAACCCAGCCATGTGCCCTTGACCGGAATTGAACTGGGACCCTTCAGTCCACAGGCTGACGCTCTATCCACTGAGCCAAACCAGCTAGGGCGAGGTGCTATTATTATCTGTCTTACAGATGAGGAAACTGAGGCACAAAGAGGTAGGAGCCTCACCTAAGTTAGCACAGTTAGTACAGGGATGGGCCTGGGACATGGGCCCAAACAGTTTGATGCCAGGGCCTATGCACCAGGTCCAAGTAATAGGTATTGCTTTAAATATGAAATTATTAGTGAAGAGGCAGTTAATTAGTGGAATAAAGAGATAACATGGTGCCCATTGGAAATATAACTCCAGAGAAAGCTAGGAGTCATACATCTTTATTTTCTAAAATGTTGGAATCTTACTACCCTCAGGTGATATTTCATAAATGTTAGGGGACTGCTCCACATTCTCTGGTGTTATCACTTCATGTGTGTTCATCTTTACTTCACACATGGATTATAACCTTCTGGAGGACACTAGATGCCTTATCTTTTTATTTCTGAGGCATCCAAGAAAGTAGGAGGAACTTTAGCTCAAAGATTGTTCAGACCAGGAAAACCTCATGTCTGAGTAGCATTGCCAAGTCAACAGGCCAACATTGTTTTGTTGGTAAATTCCAGGCACTTAAAAGAGGAATTAGAAGAGAGTAGAGTCCAGTGATTGTGCTGAGATTTACATAAGATACAGCACTAAAGCACTACCTTTCAGGAACGGTTTTCAAGTCACCGGGGAAAGGGAAATCACAAAACATAATTGGAAATCTCCTAAATGCATCTTAAAGTAGATGATACAAAATTATTTCCAGCAGATAGCTGTACAGACAGTCCTCGAGTTACGTCGGACTCGATGTACGTCATTTTGTGGTTACGTCCCCATCTCTCATTTATTTATTAAAAAAAAAAAAGTTCCGTCATTTTGACATATGTACATATGTGCTTTATGATTTTTATTATTTATTTACCACAAGTAAAGGTCAGGAATTGTTATATTTCTTTTAATTTTTTTTTTTACTGTTTCACTTCATTGCTGCTGTGTATGTGCTCCATGTGAGTGATGTAGGTGCTTATGTAGGTGGGTTCCGACTCACGGCGAAAATCACGTTACGTCGCTGTAGGAACGGATCTCCGACGTAACCCGAGGACTTACTGTATCTTCAGTCAAGCATCAGACCAGCTGGTTGGCTTCTGATTAAGGGTGGGGGCATATGAAAGATTTAAATGTTGAATACAAGGGTCACACTCCCTGTGATAAGATGATAATGACATGAGCATCAAGCAGAGACCATTACTCACACCTATAAGAATAGCTATGATCAAAAAGACAAGAGGTAATTAGCGCATGTAGGATGTGGAGAAAAGGGTACCTTTACGCAGTTGGTGGGAATATAAATTGGTACAGCCACTATGGAAAGAATTAAAACTAGAGCTATCATGGGATCCAGCAATTCCACGTGGCTATATATCCAAAGGAAATGAAATCACTATTTTGAAAAGATATCTGTACTCCCGTGTTTGCTGCAGCATTATTCACAGTCGCCAAGACATGGAAACAACCCAAGTGTCCATTGGTGGATGAATGTGTAAAGAAAATGTCACACACACACACACTGGAATGTTAGTTGAAAATCCCACCATTGGGGACAACCTGGATGGAGCTTAGGAACTTTATGCTAAGTGAAATATATCAGACCAAGAAAGACAATTACTGTATGATCTTGCTTATATGTAGACTCCAAAGAAGCCTGACTCATCAAAAAAAAAGAACAGAAGGGTGTTTGCCAGGAGCTGAGAAAGGTGTGAAACGGGGAGAGGTAGGTCAGTTATAAGATGAATAAGTTCTAATGTACAGCATGGAGACTATATTATATACTTGAAAGGTCCTAAGAGAGTAGATCTTAAATATTCTCACCACACACACACACACACACACACACACACACACACACGTGAGGTAATAGAAGCGCTAACTAACCTTACAGAGGTAGTGATTTCACAATATAAACATGTATCAAATCACCACGTCGTACACCTTAAATTTACACAGTATTATGTGTCCACTATATCTCAGTGATGAATAATAAAATGTAACCCGGGGATTAAAAAAGAAAACAAAACGGAGACTCACAGAAATCAGTCCATTTCTCCCAACTCCTGCTCTCTCCTTGCCACGCATTCACTCTAGAACACACTGTCACTGAGTGAGATGGTGAGTGAAATTGCTCTCCTTACTTAACTTGTTTTATCCTGCCCCTCCTCCCTCCTTCTCTGTAGCTCTCTCAGGACATGATCAACTGTGTGTGGTGTGGTCTCATTTTGAACAGGAAAGAACTTTGTAAATTAAAAAGCAGCAAGAGAATGTGAGTTACTAATTACACTTGTCTTCTGTTCCTCTTAGGACCAAGCACAATTCTGAGCAACACAAAACACTCAGGAAACAGTGGTAGCCGACTTGATTTCGGCTTGACATTCATTAGATTGAAAACTTGCTTAATGTGTGTCTACAAAGAGATTGTTATTTATGTTAACACAAAACTGAAAAACCTCGCTCTCTCAGTAATTGAGAATTTGAAGTTGTTTTTAGTACAGTCAGCTCTAAAAAGGGGATAAGATAATAAAGCAAAATGTATAAAAATAATGTTTGATCCTAAAAAATACATCAGTTTACACCTTATGTAAAAATATCTTCCTGTGGATACCATCCAAGAAATCAGTTTGACCTTTGAGTTATGCTAATGGTTTTTAAAGAAAGTTATTAGAATTCTTTATATTATACTTTGTTTTGAGAGTACTGTCACAAACGACCGCATAACACATAAACCATTCAACAATCAAAAGCAGAAGAAAAATGTGTTGTCAAAGCAAGTCATACAAAGAGTAAATGGTAAAAAGGAAAGGGGGGTGGGTATCCCTGAAACAGTTTGTGTTCAGAGTGAAAAGCCTGTTACCAAGATATACAAGGAGGAGCTGGAAGATAAATAAAGGTGTTCTTGGCAGTGGGAAGAGATAAGATGACTGGAGTGCATATAAGGAGGTGGAAATGACAGGAAAGGTTGATATTATAAAGAGAATTTGAGGGAAAGGAATGACTATTATAAAAAGAAACACCAAAGCATAGAGATGATGAATGAATAGTTATAGGTAGGGTAGACATTACTGAATCCTTGAAAGTGGCCCCAAAAGAACCTACGCGCTGTATTAACAAAGAACAGGATGCCCTGTGTGGGCTTTGAGGAAGTGAAGCAATTGTGGGGTGTGTTTCTCCAGGTAAAACTTTATTCACTCTCACAACATTGGAGAAAGGGGGCATCTGAGTGCTATAATGACCCTTTGCTTTCACCTTCATTTACTCCTACAACAAACATTTATTTAGCACTTCTCTGTGCTGAGGATACAAAGATCAGCAAGACTAAGGACATGGTAGGTGGCATTTATCCATCCTCTTATCCTATTTCACAGGTAGAAAAGCTTGCCACTAAGTCAGTTTGTTTGACTCTCAAAAATTAATCTTTCCCCCCTCCTGGTAAATAATAAAAGTGCTGCGGTTTTTTTGTTACATTTTGTTTACTTTAAGTAGCCATATTTTCCTCCAGAGACTGATGCTATTGCTCTAATTTTTAAAGTTATTATTGTCTTCGATAACAATTTTGGGTGGTTTTTAAATGTATATGTTTGTTTTTAATCCAGTGGCATTTTCCTGATAAGGCAGGTAAAGGAAAACCAAAAGATTAAAACAAACCAGTCTATTGGAATGAATTTGTCTGAGTTCTTCAGTTACCTTAACAGAATCTACCCAGAGGTGTGGCTGTATTTTTTTTTTAAGTAATTTACCCATGAAGTTGTGCCATTTTCTTATCCACAAAATAGAAGACAGAAAAGTGCCATAGGAATATTTTTCAGTGTGATAAATTCACTATTATTTTTGTTAAACTTAATTTGAGTCCAGGAAAGAAATCAAAATCTGGCATAAGATTTTGACTGTCAGTATTTAAAAGAAGGAATCTTTAGTAATGAAAATTAAAGCATATAGCAACTCTTGGCAAAGATTTAAAGACCTTTGGAGGGCCATGACCATACACACAATCGAAGCATTAGTTGCATTTGTTCACCTAATCTTCCCATATTTTCTCTAGATATTTTCACTTTAAAATAGATAATGTTTGAAGGCAGAGGAAGGATTATGCAAATATATGAATCTTAATGAGAAGTTGATTATTGAACATTTTGACGTGAATTTCAGGAAATGATGAAAGACCCTGGAATTTATTAAGGCTTAAGAGAAAAAACTCTGCTCCCAGAGAACTTAGAAATTGCCAGTAAAAGAACTGAGACCCAAATGACAGCAGATAATGTATAAGCCAGATTACTTTGTGCCCTGTGGTAATGACTAGGAAATGGGGCACGCTGATAAGCTTGGAATGATGATCAATATTTGGAATACTGAGATAGGCAAGAAAGTAATTAGTCCCATTATGGACACAGTTAGCACAGATAACACAATTTGGGAAATTATACATTTGGATATTATGGGGAATTTTTTTCGAGGCTAATGGATTTGCAATGATATCTATTAAAGCACATAAGACATTTTGCCTCTAGGGAAACTACTAAAAAAATCAAATATACAAAATTTTCAGTAAGTGTAATCTAAAATAAAAAGACAAAGTGGGATATGTTAATGAATAAAATGATGCTGTGACTTCCTACTTGGAATTTATAATAATTTTTCATTCAAAGAGTTTTAAGGCTATTAATTTCACATCACAACTCCCCATGAAGCAAGTAAAGCATTTCTATTGTATTTGCCCAAGTTCATTGCTCATAATACAGAAAGGCCAAATTGATAATGAAAGCAAGCTATCTTGATGAATTCCTGGCTTTTCAAGCTTCATGCTGTGACCCCTGGTTAGCATTGCAATCATTTTGGTCCCCAATTTACGCCTGGGCATAATTCCTTTATTTTCGAGGGAGGGTCTCCAGCTTAATTAATTTCCACTAAGTGCCTTGAGGACCATGGATGTTATTGAAATGAGCAGATTAATACGTTATTTATTGTTAATTTATCATAAGTATTTGTTAATTATTAAGATCTAGCTGGTAGAAAAACTTGCCATGTATTTGAAAGTGAATACCTTCCCCAAAACAATTTCCTATGTTTTAATAAGAATATATTGGAAGCAATTTCATCAATAATGGAAGATCCAATTACTGGTCTTCTGGATTAAGGCATTCTTTTAATGTGAGACTTTAATGCTGGTATGGGAAGTTCAAACATTGCCAATGAAACCTCTGACTAATTAAATGATTATAGCCTAAAGGGAAGGGCAACCAAGGCCCCATCATTAATCTTCCCACGAATAGCCTCTGTATGTGACGAATAGATGGAAAAGTGTAAGGAATTATTTGGGGGAAAATTCAGGTTCAACGTTTAAATTAAAAAATAAAGGAAGTATACCTGTATGAAGCCCTTTTCAGCTTTTGCAGAAGGAATGGTTATATTTAAGAATGCAGTGGTATCCCAGCTGGTGTGGCTCAGTGGTTGAGCATTGAGCTACGAACCAGGAGGCCATGGTTCAATTCCCAGTCATGCCCAGGTTGTGGGCTAAATCCCCAGTGGGAGGCGTGCAGGAAGCAGCTGATCAGTGATTCTCTCTCATCATTGATGTTTCTATCTCCCTCTCTCCCTCTCCCTTCCTCTCTGAAATCAATAAAATATATTAAAAAAAAAAAAAGAATGCAGTGGTGGATTGAACCAAATGAACTGTGCTGGGCCTTCACTTATCCACATGTTTAGAGGTAACAGTCATAATAATTATCATCAATGTTTTATGAGCATATACTGTGTGACAGGCATTCTTGTATCCTTGTTTAATCCTCATTTTACAGATTACAAAACTGAGGCTTAGAGAGTCAATAACTCAAGAAATAAGTAGCCGAGTGGGGCGTGTTGGGATTTTCCACAGCCTCTCCTCTAATCACTCTCTGTGAACCACTCCTCTCTCTGGACTGTTTTATTCTCTATTATCTTAATCACGTGCCTTGTAAGGAACCAGCAGCAGTTTCAGCCCGAGGGCAGGGGGCAGGAATCCAAATCCGAATCAGAGAAATTGAGGTTCACATCCAAACAATCATCCGGGAAGGACTTTCTGTTTCACAGTTGAAGTGGGCCTTCATAGCTAGAAGGCTGGTGCAGTCGTCTCTCAGTCTTTTAAGAATCTGTTTTGTAGTGACTCCTCTCCACCTACGCAGGAGCTCTGAACTTCCCTCTACTCACATTTTTAATACTCGCAGGAGAACTGGTGGCACGACTCCTTTAAATCTTTAAACTTGGTGTTGTGTATCCAATTCTCTTCATGACACTATTTTCCTAGATGGCATGGAGTAGTAGATGTGTCTGAGGGTGGGTGGGGCCAAGAGACATTACCCTGAAATTCCCATTTACATAAGGAAGTCTTCTGGGACCAAGTCAAGACAGTCCCCCTCATTTGAAAATAGAAGAATGTTTGAAAGTGTTATAACATCTTTTTAAAAATGATTACAGCCTGGCCAGTGTGCTCAGTGGTTGAGCATCCATCCATGAACCAGGAGATTACGGTTCAGTTCTTGGTCAGAGCACATGTTCGGGTTGCGGGCTTAATCCCCAGTAGGAGGCATGCAAGAGGCAGCTGATTGATGATTCTCTCATCGTTGATATTTCTATCTCCCTCTCCCTCCCCTTTCCTTTATCAAAATCATTTTTTTAAAAAAGATTACAGTCATATTTCTTTCAGAGGCCTTTATTTTAAGGGAATATTTGACACATGGAATTTACAGAATATTTTTATTATAACGCCTATTTTTGACACAGAAGATTCCTCTTTTCACACCTTGATAACTGTTGGATCATTTATTTTGAGAAGTTTGTGTGTGCCAGATTCATATTTCTGATGGTGAGATAAGTTTATCAGGATCTCAGAGAACATGGTCAATGGACATAGAAATTATAGGTTACAAAATAAAGCCTTCTTACTAAGCGTTGGAATATGTATTCCTTGGCCTGTGCACCTAGTCTAAGCTGGCCTGGAAATCACTGAACAGTCGTACCCAGATCAGTTCTATAGATGCTCAAAGTGGGACAAATAAACACTCAAATTTGGACAAAGTCCACCCCATGACTGATAACACGTGGTATTCATAGATCACTCTCTCAGACAATTGCTTGAACTCAGCCACAGCCAATATCATATCAGCTACAGATGAAAACGTGAGGAATGATCATATTTTAGGGTGACTTCAATGGAATAGAATGACTGAGATTTTTATTTTGATTAATTACTTATTTTATACTATCCCTTCAAAGAGACCTTTTCTTTTATTGGGAGCCTAGAAAAAAATATTTGGGTAGTTAGGCTAAAAATAGACAGTGAATCTTCCCATTCTAAAAGCTACGGAATTCCCAATGCAATGTGAATCTAAGCTGGAATTGGCGAGGGCAGTAGAAAAGAGGGGTTGAATGTAACATTTTATTGTACATCATGAAATCTGTATATGGTAGGGTACTTTTTTCCAAAGGTTCTGTTGCAATTGAGTGCTGATGCCCATCAATTGACATAATAATCCCTCCCACAACCAGTAACCTTGACCTCTCCTTAGAAGCCTTCTGACACATAAAGGAAATATGAGACCTGGTCAAGGTCCATGTCAGAGTCCCCTTTCAGTTGGAGATTCAGTTCCATCAGGTCACTGAACTTGTAAGTCCTTGTAAAAACCTTCCTGAATTTGGATTCTCCTCTTTACCATCAGCCTTTCTTCTACTGCTACATCCTGGTCACTCCCTGGGAATAAGTATAAACACTGGTTTCAAGCCTGAAAACCCCTGAGTCCACATTACAACCTAGGTCTCAACCACCCTTTTTGATTTAGTTTTACTATGTACTGGATCCAAGAGTGCCACGTTGTCATTGTGGCCAACATCAGTTGATGCTTCTAATTTGTGATGTCTGTTTATACAAAGTGAATCTTATATGCATATTTGTATAACCCATGGGCACAGACAATAGTGTGGTAGGCTTGGTTGGGTGGGGGGGGGGGGGGGGGGGGAGTTGTAGGGAAGGGGGAAGGGGTCCATGGGGGAATAAAAGGGGACATCTGTAATACTTTCAACAATAAGGATACATTTTTTAAAAACAAAGTGAATTCATTGCTGGCTCTATTAATCCTACAAAGTCCATGAATCCTTAATGTTCAGTGTTCTTAGAATGAGCAGCAATGTATTTGTTCCTTCTCAAATATAACTTCTCACTAATCTTCAGATGAGCTCCTTTTAGATAACATGCCTTCTATCTTGGATGATTTATTCACTTTCATGTTCCCTGGAATTTATTGCTAGAGGTTGATGGGAGTGAATACTTACAGTTTGGGTTCTAATATAATCTCCTGGATGACAATTAATAAATAAGAGATGGTTACTGTTGTCAACAGAAGGATGAGGCTTTCTCACTTTCATCTCCGTGTTTTCACCAAACTTCCTATCAAACATCCCTAGGGCTTGATGGTGTAAAATATTTTCCGTAAACTCCAAAGCTTTTACTGTTGCTTCAATACCCCAAGCCTCCATGTTGCTTTTTTGTTTTCTTGTCAGAAATGATCTTACTCGATTTCTGTTTATTCAACTTACCTTTCTTCCTGCGAATAGAAGAAACCTCTCCCTTTACGGATTTAGTAGGAATGTATTCTCAATATTTATGACTTGCAAGTAGTACCTGAAATACGTCCCTGAAATCTATTGGGATTTTGTTTTTGGCTTAGTCTCATCTCTGTTGCATTTATTGGAGATGCACTGTCACTCTGTGAAATGCAGTGTTTATTGTCATCATGTATGTTGTTCAAAGTGCAAAACTGCCTCTTGAAAGTTAATGATGAAACTGTAAAAACAGATCCAATTCTTGTAGTTTGCCTGCTTGACTGGACTCGGGGCTAATCTAAACTAACGCTCTTTTAGACACGAGGAACCTGGAGGCCACTTGAAGTAGCCTGACCATAATCAAGAAGAAAGCAGAGGCCAAATGACGTTAGGCCGCGTGCTGCAGCAAGGGTGGCGTTAGGCTGCCACAGGACAGTGCCCAGTTCTGACACTTAAGTGTATAACTTGGGGCCCAGTATTTCCCTGCTCTGTGCCTCAGTTTCCTCATCTGCAATGGGGCTAACAATAGTGCAGTAGCACAACTCTCAGGCTTATAGTAACGTAATCCAAGTAAAGCACTTAGAACAGGACTAAGCATCGTTAGCTGTCAGCATTATTGTAATTATTTTGACTATGTTTAATATACGCAGGACTTATGGAAGGAGTGTGTTGTTTCTTTAATGTTTTGTGTGTTTATGTAGGCATCTCACCTTTGTATAAGCATTACTTCTTTTGTATTCTTTGCATTACTTAGTGCGGTGTTAAGCAATTAGTATTAAAGGCAGGCGCAGTAGAAGAGCAAAGATACTGATCGTAGTTCAGTGAGCCTTATTGTGTGCTGGGCCCTGAAGTGTAGGTACTTTATGTACACACGCCATCTATATCTACTGAAAGCCTGCAGAGGAGTTTATTTCCAGTAACGCAAGTGTAGCCTCGTCATCATAATCTTCGTAGCTGGAGAGGACCATGAGCCCTGGCTCTGGTGGCAAAGAGCCCTGATAGAATCCCTTCCGTCTGCAGAGTGAGCCTGTGCTGCTGGTATCTGTGTAGCCTACTCCTGTGGACAGCGGGGAGCTGGCCGTGGGTGGGAATGAGGGGAAGGAGGCAGATACAGGGCAAGACAAACAGTGCAAATGAAAAGTAATGTACATCAGATCACAAGTTATTAAAACCGATTTAGGTATAGCTTATTTCTTTTTGGAATATTACATCATATAGAAAAGCTGCCCCTTTGTAAATACCCAAATGGAAATAATTTGTAACAATAAGCATTCACACAGAAAAGTTATTTTCTTTCTCGCTTTGCTTTATTTATCTAGAGACTAAATAAATTGTATTCACCATGCACTAATAGCCACCAGAGCAAGGTAAAGTATTTAATCACAAAAATTGCAATCACTTTAGTGTTCTTTGATTTCTGTGTGTAGGGTACTTAATAATTATAAAAGCAGTGATGGAAGTCATAAAAGCTACAGGGTATGGGGGTGCTTGAGGTGGGTACTGGAGAACAGCATCCATTACGTTAGGCGCTCTGTGTACGTATGTGTGCAAGTGTGTGTGCATAGGCACACACAGTCATGTACACACTCTCACACATAGAATCTCTGCAGACCGCTATAACCTTTCAAATGTATATTTATGTGTGCATGTGCATATATATATACATATATATATATATACACATGTACATGTTTATTTCTATATATGATATCATTTTAAATCTTTTCCACAACTTTATATAAAGGAAACTAAGGCTCAAAGGAGTCAAACCACTTGCTCACAATCACAACAAGAGGCAAAGCTGGGGTTTCTCCCCAACGGCCACCCACTCAGGGAGCCTCCTTTTTGTAAGATGCCCAAACAGAGACATTTTTGGAACAGCAGACCTTCCCAGGCCACCCGCCTGCTCGGTAGAAAAGAGGTGACCGTCTGCCTTTCTCTTCCAGACTCTCCAGGCAAAGACTTCGGCCCCACGCTGGGCCTGAAGAAGTCCAGCTCCCTGGAGAGCCTGCAGACGGCCGTGGCCGAGGTGCGCAAGAACGAGCTGCCCTTCCACCGGCCCCGGCCGCACATGGTCCGCGGCCGCGGCTGCAACGAGAGCTTCCGCGCGGCCATCGACAAGTCCTACGACGGCCCCGAGGACCTGGACGCCGGTAGGGCCCCATGCCTCCTGCCGTGGCTCCTTCATGCCGCTGTTATCCACGAGTCGCGGGCGAGAGTGTGTGCTTAACTGCGGAGAAAACTGCTTTCAGGATCCCAATTATAGTTTCGATATTAAAAGTAATTCATTTCCCCCGATATGTTTTGCCCTTTGGCTTAACGAACATGGGATTGCATAAGGCAATGTGCAATTTATTCTACTGCGCAGATGCGAAAGAAATGTTCGCTGTCACTTTCCTGCGAGGACCAGCTGTCATTCCCCCTGAGGGTGGGGGCACTCTGTCTGCGTTTCCTGACATTCTTATTGGAGCCATTAGAAGCGGCATCCACCCCAGCACCGACCGCATTTATGGGGGGGAAGCAGGCGGGTTATCTTGCGCTCAAAAGCCTCTCCTGGAAATTACTCCCCCTGCTTGTCGCCCAGCATGTGCGCTTTCTGAGCTGATCCAGGTGAACAAGCTGGCGTTCAGAGCGATCCGTGCTTTCCCATGCATCAAACCTGTCCTCCTCATCTCCCACTCCCTGCACCCAACCAGATTTAGGTAGCTGTCTCTTCAAAGGGTACCAGTGGCCCCGGGGAAGGGGAGACCTGCAGAGCGCTGTTAGTCACTCTTCTGCCTTTTGCATTTTAACTTCTCTTGGGATGCTAACACGGGGTGCCCCTGACCATGTGTGCTGATATTTTTTTCTCTGCCCAGACGGATTGTCTGATAGGAGCTCTCACTCCGGCCATGGAGCCCTGAACTGTGACTCGGCCCCTCCGGGGAACTCTGAGCAGGAGGACCTGGAGAATAAAGTCAGGAAAGCCAAAAAGACGAAAGAGAAGGAGAAGAAGAAGGAAAAGGGCAAAGCGAAAGGCAAGGAGAAGAAGCAGAAGGAGGAGAGTGAAGATCCAGAGAGGAAGATAAAGAGGAAGGGGCTTGGTGCCATGCTGAGGTAGGGACTTGCTTTGAAGGCTAACTTGGTTTTGGTTTCCATTTGTTCTTCGGTTCGTGTCCCGTGGTGAAATCCCCCATTTGTGTGCATTCCGCGGAATGCGTCCAGCTTTAAACTGAGAACGCGCTTGCTCCTTTTCTGCGGACGCAGGAGACTTCCTGAGTGGCTCAGAAACCCATGGTGTTGACAGGAAGCTGTTCTGTATCTGTTGTCAAAGACGTGGGCAATCCCCGCAGCCCTTGGTACCAAAGTGCTATGCGGATAAATTAAATGTGAGTCCTAACTGTGACATTTAGGACAATATCTTTGAATCAAAGAAGACTGACCAGATGAACCACACACCCTTTCTCTACCCCCATGAGTCTAGGTGTGTCCGGCCGGGCCTGTGGGCACATTGGCTGTCACCTACAGAGGCTCTGAGGTCCAGTGGAGGTGTCACTGGGTCCGGAGTCAGATGACACTGGTCTGAACTCATGCAGTAGTTGCTGGGCTTCACACATACTTCTTACTGCCCTGAGCCTGAGTTTTCCCACTTTCAGAGGCCGGCATACCTGTCCTCCTGACACGTGGGGGTGTGAGACAAGGTCTCATGTGCAATTGCTCCGTGGCCTAGGCATGGTCGCAGGTCCGGTCCGAAAACACCCCCTGCGTTTGGGTTGGTGTCAGAACCACACCTGCTTCTCAGTCTGAAACCAAGGTGGGTAGGGCTAGGGAGAAGGCACTATTACAACAAGAATAGGGTTTTACTTAACTGGTTGTACCGGGTATAATCAGGCTGTTGGGTGCCCTTTTGTGGGCCACTTTTGTGAATTTTTCAAGGGGCTCCCTACTGTACCAATAGTGATATAGGAGTTTCATTTTCTCCCTGACTTCCTGAGGCCCTCTGATCTCAGACCACACAGCCCTGGGGCCTCCTCACCCCAGCTGGTCCACCACAGTCCAAGATGGCCATAGCCTAACTTCCTCTACAGCAACCACTCAGCTCACTGGAAAGGTGATCTCTTGTGCCTCCAAATGCCAAAAGTACAGCCTGTTTCCCCGGTCCCTTTCCTCCTCACCCTGCCCCAGGATGCCCACCCAGCCTGCCACCCTCAAAATTCTCCAGGGAAGACAAAGGCACGGCTCTTCCTCCCTAACTCAAAGGCCAAGTGCCAAACTCCCAGGAATGCTCTCATGCTGGGGAAGATCAGTAAATGTTTGCAAGTCACCAAGCAAATATGTAGGAAGTGGGATGACAATCTCCTTTCATGCAATTGCCTTCACATTTTTAGAGGGGATTTCCTGTAGCCTCCCCATTAATTTTGTTGGTGTGAGAGATGGAAACCTCCTGTTCATTACTTTCCTTACTCTTATAATTTCTCATCACAGAAAACCTCTCTCAATCTCTACCCTCTGTCCCATTGGCTAAAGGTGAGTGATAGGAGGGGATAGTTGATGAATCACTTTGGCCCTCATATTAAACGCTTAGGATATCTCTCTCTTAAAGTTGCTGAGTGGTATTTGTCATCAGATGTTCTCAGTGTCTGGATCTTGAACTGGAACTTCTGATAGAAATGGAAAATTCCATTTGATAATTGTTATTCATAGATATAGATATAGATATAGATATAGATATAGATAGATATGAATATATCCTCTCTGTTCAATCGTTTACATATAACAGTTGTTCATATGTGTGAATGCCGCATCCATTTGAGGCTAGGGTTCAGGATCTGGAAAAGGGGCCGATGCACAAAAAAAGACACTAGTCAAGAAATATGAATTTAGAAGGTATGGAGGGCCAGGTGGAAAACTTCCCTCTAGTGGAGAAGCTCTCTGACTTCTGGGTCCCCATTTGCTTCTATTCACTTGAATACACATTTGCCCTTTAGGAATGCATACAGGCATATCAAAGGTAAGGTTTGGTAAACAATAAAAGGATTATCAAGTTAGGATATTGCCTTGAGCCATTTGGCCAACAGCAGGGCAATATAATGCTGATTTTCAGCCCTGCTGAATATCACATTGATATGCTAACTACTGTTGGTCTTAGCCTCTGGCACATAGGGAAAATAATGCAATAATTAAATAATAACAATAATAAACTCTGTGTTTCACATACTCATAAACTCCTATATATGACATTTAGGGGACACAAATAATATTGATACCAGTAGACAGATCTCTCAAAGATCGAGAAAATGGATTCTCTCTGAAGAACCTCTGGAAAGGAACACAGACCTGCAACCCCTTAATTTCAACCCGTTTTTGTTGTTTAAGCCACTAAGTTTGTCACACTTTTTTACAGCATCAATAGAAAACTCATGTAATTATTATCATAATTATTACTATTTCTTTAATGTAATAGTAATTGATAAGGAAAAAAATTCTATAAAGACGTAACTAGAGTTGTCTATAAATATAAAAAAACTGTCAGAGCTTCCCATTTTCTAGAATATTACTATATTAAGCCTTAACTTGATATTTTACTTCAGATGATTGGATTCGGCAGGTTCATACGCCATTGCCCATAACACAGAGCCGTCTTCTCTTGTTGTTCAATGCGTGCTATATTTTCCTCTGTTAGAAATCACAGGGCCTCCTGGATCCTTTAGACATCTTGCAACTCAGGGTTTGTTCCTTTCTACTCTTTCAGCAAAATTAAGATCTGAAAAGTGGTGTTTGATTTTATCTCTGGTGTAAAAATAGCAACTGTTTTCCATAGCCTTTTGCATCTGAGTTTGTGAGCATATTGGAGCTCCTGCTACTTGCACATTTTCAACAACAAAGAACACAAAAGCTGTTACCATTAGCCAAGAGATTTCGCCTTAATTCTCATCTGTTGCTCAGATGCTATTGACTTAGTTTCTTTCTTATTTAAAAAAGATTGATTGCTTTAAGGTTCCCGAGGAGTTAGATGTGTGGTTTAAATATGTATTATTTTTTCCATTAGCTTTTTTCACAGACGCTTTCCTGAACCTTGGGCTTTAATGTAGGTTGGGTACTTGTACCGTGTATGGTGGCACCTAGTCGAGGGCCTGAGAGAGGACTGAAATTCTGCTCCCTTCTCCTCACCACACCCTGCATCATGGAAGTGCAAATATGTTGGCCGTGGCTATGCTTGTAAAAAGTTGTGTAGTGTGCTTTTCTGATATTAGCTGATCCACTCCTGTTGGTGATATATAGTAAGTGGTACAGTGTAGCTGATTAATTAATTTGACCTCCTCCTGATCCTGTTGAAAAATTGTGGCGGATCTCATTAATTCATATCTTCGCATGTGTTGTCTGGGCCCAGGATGCTTATTCTGTGCTGATTTCAGAATGACCTTGCGGATTCAACCATGGCTTACACAGGCCATAAATTATCATGGAAAAATAGGCAGGGCTGGAACCCACACACGTTGATAGTTTCCCTGTATCCTGTTTGCCTGCTGTTGAAAGAGAACGTTAGGGGTTCAAACCGCTTAAATTCCTCCATTATGTGTTTGGTTTCCTTTAGGCATTGTACTCTTTATGGCACTACCCTGTGGCCTGTGGCTCTTTGTAGCCAAAGAGTGAATGAAGCTCAAACCTCTCAATAGACACGCCCATTGCTATCAGCCTTAAGCCAACTTCCTGGGGTCTAGCAGATACTTCCTAAGCACTGAAGAGAAATATCCTTTGGCTAACAAAATCTTGCCTATCTAGAATGAAAAACCCAGGAATCAGTGTCTGATTTCTCAATTATTTATAACCTTGTCGATCTTTATATTCTTTAAACTGCATTCTGCCATAGATTTGTGTTTAAAATCCATTCTTTTATATCATAGCTGCTATAGTCTCCTCTTCAAATTATAGGCCACTCACTTCAAAAGCCTTTGAATTATCAACTAGTTTGGGATCCTGAATGGAAAACCTTGATATTGTTGACCACGTACATTTTTCTGTATATTTTTGTGTGGTTTTGTTCTCAAAGGAATTGTACCTAGTGAACTCCATTTTAATGGCTTAACAAAGAACAAAGTGTAAAATGTGCTAATAGAAACTTCATCTCTGCTTTTAAATTTTGTTTTCCCTTATTTATTTGATTAACAACATATATCGAATACCTACTCATTGCCAAGCACATTAATAATTATTCTTCAGCAAAGGCCTGCTTTGCATCAGGCACTGTTCTAGACACTGGGCATAAGCAATGAAATCCCCATTTTTATGGTATATTTTTTTGTCATCGTGAAGGAAGGAGAAATCAGACTTTTTAATTTCTTGAACTTAAAACAAAAATAAGGAAAATATTGCATAACCATGAAAACTACTTATAACAAGGCATTTCCCAGGAAGTGGTGAGCCATTTGCCTAGGAGACCTCTGGGAGAAAGCAGCCCCTTATCCGCTCAGGGGGATTAGCAGTCATTTGATTCTGTGCCACAGCTCTTGCGGAACTTACATTCCAGTGATGGGGAGAGAGTCAACAATTAACTCAAAATAGTTGAGATGATTTCAGATTGTAGTAGGTGCTATGAAGAAGGCAAGAAGTCAGAAGGGACAGCGTCATCTCACCCTTTGCAACTGTCTTAGCAGGTAACAGAGTGCATCTGCCCAGGCCACACTGAATTTTTAGCAGATATGTTATCAGAACTTTGCACACTGTGGTACTGATGCCAAATCACTGTATGCTTGCTTTTTAAAAAAATTATCTGCTACATATTAGTATGGGGTGATTATTTTTAAACCAGCTTCACATGAAGCCATTACAAAAAGCTAAGTATAAAAATTGTGTCTGTTTCAGTATACAAAGCCCTTTTATACCTGAAGTAAATGTTCTAAAGAAATGTGGTCTTTAATCTAAATAATGAACTTGATTTGCACCTATTTGCATCAACTCTATTCCTCCTAGCCCATCAGTTGAATATTCTTTATTGTTATTTCTTAACTAAACCAATGTATGTATGCTTTAAGGTTCAGGGTCTACAGAAAAAACCTAAATCAAGAGTCCTAATGACAAAGGTATTTTTAAAAATCTAGAGGCATCAACTTTTTATTTCTAAACTCTCCAAATCTAAAGCATCTATGTTCATTTGATTTATACTAAAATATACTATATATCTTATTGAAATTAGGGCAAATCTATATAATGGCACTATACTGTGAGTTTTTAAAAAGAACACTCCTACACATACATACACTCACTCTCACCCTCCTCTTCCTCCTCCTCTACCACCACAGACAACAGCACAGACATCACCACTGCCAAATTCATACCTAACCTCGTTAAATATCTGTCCCTGGAGTACTTCAATCTCCAGACTTTCATTAATCCCTTTGAGTCTCAGTCTACTCATCAGTAAATTGGGGATAATAACACATTCTCTCCAAGTTATTGTGATGTTTAAGTTCAACAACTTATGTAAAGCAAGCTGTTAGCCTGACTTGCTAGGCTTTACTTTTTGTCTCTTTCCCCAGGGCCCCACCCCAGACAGCCGAACATCAGTTATTGCCTTTGACTTGACTGACGCCCATTAAATTTCCATTTCAATTTTTCCCTCCTCTAATCACTATTTTGTATTTCAGATGAGCATGCTGTTCTTTTCTTTAGCCTGGACAGTTTTGCATAGCAAACTATAATAAGTGATGACAGGTAAAATCATTCAATCATTTATACTTTATAAGCTTTGCCTATCCCTTTCTCAGTGTAACCGTGAACTATTTTCAAAGGTTATCTAATCGCTTGATGGTGCTGAGTAGAGATAGAAAATGAACTCAAATAGAGAAACAGGTGTGTTGTTTTTTGTGTGTGGGGGGGGGTGTTTTTTTTTGTTTGTGTGTGTGTGTGTGTGTGTGTGTGTTTTCTTTATGTATTTCAGATCAGAATGTATAGATGGGTTTTGGACTTGATGTTCTTAATGCATGGCTCATAATTATTTCATGGGGCTGCCTTGGAAGTTGTTTTAGAATACATTACTCAGAAAGATACATTTTGACTGGTTTTTAAATTAGGTTAGATAGAGACTGAATACTCCAGGGAGTATGACATCTGTCGGACATCTTTTCTCTTTACCTTGGTCCCCAGATGGCAGTTATAGGTCTCGTGTACAATAAATGTAATGTGGCTGTGCCTGTCATTACCTCTTTCTAGATAGTGGTTGTAAAATGCCTGGGTATCCCTTCAACTTTATGGGTATGAAGGGTAACCCAGCTAATGTAGCCAGGCCATGAAAGTTTAACAGTCATTTCCCCAAAGGCAAAAGGCCATCAACAGGCTAGAGTTGAGGTACTTTGCTTCATGAAGTAGAGGCTAGTTTGAAACATGAAATTTCAGATGAAAAATGAAAGCCAAAATAGGTCAAAGCTCTTAATTCAGGTTCAGGCTGGATATAGAAATACATTGACTACAGAGAGCCTTGTAAATCAGGATAAAATGGCTGCATATATTGAGCCTGAGAGAAATATATGACTTTGGCAAAATAATAATAATTTGCATGTCGAAGGCTACTATGAGTGCAGCCAGCCATCCTTGTCCCTGCTTTCTGTGATCGCAGAGGAAAAGAAATAGACACTAAAACCAAGTCATAATTTTGTTGGGTTTATTTTTTTTGTCTCTTTGGTAACTGAATTTTCCTACCTTGCAGTTCATCTTAAATTATTTACTTTCTCTTTCACAATAGGAGCCATATATATTTTGTATCTTCATTTTGTTAATTTATCAATTTTCCTTTGAGCTACGTGCCCCAGCGATTTTAATTTTTCTTTCGAATTGGGAAGAGCTGTGACCCTTTTTTTTTTTTTTTTCATTCTGACTATCACAGGCCCAGACTTAGAATGCTACATTTTATGGGCAGCAGTGTTGAGCCCATAATAGAATTGCAAAGTAGAGAGTGTAATATACCGATATCGACTTCCATTAAACCCAGTGGTGTGATAGCTGATAACGTTTATATATTTATGTATTCTACATCCTAGCTTTTGTTCATTTGCAACTAAGCACCAGAGAGGACAATTAGCACCCTAATAGGACTACATTGTGAACTGGAGAGCATGAAGGAGTGACTGTGAGTGCCTGTGGGAAGAGGACAAGTGATATAAAACCATGGAGACAGATGCAAAGATGGGAACTAGAAAGTATATATTACATTTGGATCAAACAAATGCAGGCTTGTTTGGTTGGCATTTTATTTCCTAACGAAAAGAAGCCCCAGAGACAGATGAGCTGCTCCTCAGATGGGCTGAGTACACAGACAAATAAGCTGTGGCAGTGCCCGGCCCCCAGAGTTTGTGTGGTGTCTGACTTCACTCACTTTTCTTTTCGATTTTGCAAATCTCTTTCATGGTCTCTCAATAGAATACAGCTAGATTCTGTTTGGTTTGCTTTGCTTTGGTTAATCCTCACCCAAGGATATGTTTCCCATTGATTTTTTAGAGAGAATAGAAGGAAGGGTGGTGTGTGTGTGGGGGGGGGGGGGGGAAGGGGGGGAGATAGAGAGAAACATCCATGTGAGAGAGACATTGATTGGTTGCTTCCTGCCCCGACCAGGACTGGGGATCAAACCTGCAACCCAGCTATGTGCCCTTGACCAGGAATTGAATCCGAGACCCTTGTGTATGGGCTGATGCTACGACCACTGAGCACACCAGCTGGGGCTCATATCTACTTTTTAAAATAACAGTTTTATTGATATACTGGAGGCCTGGTGCATGAAATACGTGCACGGGGGGGGGGGGGGGGGGGGGGAGAGAGGGTGTCCCTCAGCCCAGCCTGCATCCTCTCCAATCTGGGACCCCTTGAGGTATGTCCGACTGCCCTCTCACAATCCAGGACTACTGGCTCCCAACTGCTCGCCTGCCTGCCTGCCTGATCACCCACTAACCACTTCCCTGCCAGCCTAATTGATACCCTAACTGCTCCTCTGCAGGCCTGGTCACCCCTAACTGCCCTCCCCTGCAGGCCTGGTCACCTCCAACTGCTCTCCCCTGCAGGCCTGGTTGCCTCCAACTGCCCTCCCCTGCAGGCCTGGTCACCCCTAACTGCCCTCTCCTGCAGGCCTGGTTGCCCCCAAACTGCCTTCCCCTGCTGACCTGGTCCCTCCCAACTGCCCTCCCCTGCAGGCCTGGTCACCCCTAACTGCTCTCCCCTGCAGGCCTGGTTGCCCCCAACTTTCCTCCCTGCAGGCCTGGGTTCCCCCCAACTGCCTTCCCCTGCTGGCCTGATCACCCACAACTGCTCTCCCCTCCTGGCCATCTTGTGGTGGCCATCTTTGACCACATGGGGGCAGCCATCTTGTGTGTTGGAGTGATGGTCAATTTGCATATTACCTCTTTCTTATATAGGATAATTTATATACCACCCCAATTCACTGATTAGTAGTGTACAATTCAGTGGTTTGTAATAGAGTCACAGAGTTGGACAACCATCACCACAATTAACTTAGAACATTTGTATAACCCCCAAGAGAAGCATTGTAGCCATTAACATTCATTCCTTATTTCCATTTACCCTCAATGCCCATGGCCCTGACCTAGGCAACCACCAATCTGTGGGCAGTCTCTGTGGATTTGCCTATTCTGGACATTTCATATAAAAGAATTTATGTAATATGTGGTCTTTTATGACTGATTTATTTCACCTAGCATAATGCTTTCAAAGGTCAGCTATTTTGTATTTCAGTAATTCCTTTCTTTTTATTGCTGAATAATATCCCATTGTATGCATATTCCACATTTTGTTTATCCATTGATGGACATTTAGCCATATTTCCAGTTGTTTACTATTATGAATAATGCTGCTATGAACATTCTTTTATAAGTTTGGGCATATATCTTGGGACCATTGGATATACGGATTGAGAAATTTCTGTATCTGACTTTTAAATTTTTTTTTTTCAATTATAGTTGACATACAATATTTTTTATATTAGTTTCAGGTGTACAAGATAGTGATATCTACGAAGTGCTCACTCAATAAGTCTAGTACCCATCTGACACCATACATAGTTATTATAATACTAGAGGCCTGGTGCACGAAATTTATGCCTGGGGTGGGGAGGGTCCCTTAGCCCAGCCTGAGCCCTCTCACAGTTCGGGACACTTCACTCCTTACCGCCTGCTTGCTCACTGCTCCTTACTGCTCAGCTCACAGCTCCTGGCTGAGCAGTGGCTTCTGGCTGAGCAGCATTCTCCCTGTGGGAGTGCACTGACCACCAGGGGGCAGCTCCAGCATTGAGTGTCTGCCCCCTGGTGGTCAGTGCGAGTCATAGTGACCATCATTCTGTTGTTCAGTCGATTTGCATATTAGCCTTTTATTATATAGGATTATTGACTGTATTCCCTATGCTGTGCTTTGCATCCCCATGACTATCTTTATAACTGACATTAGTACTTAATATTTTTTTCCAGCTGTCAAACATGTCTGCAAATGTTTGTTTACCGTTCTGTTTTTTAATGTGTTCATGGAGGGGCAAGGGACATAGATGGAGTTAATTAGTGTAAAAATGGATAGGTAGCTTGTTTTCAAAATCATTTTAAAATCTGATTGTTCTCCATCACCTTCCCTTCCTGCGTATATAATCTTGATTGCTCTGTAGCTCTGTTTATGGCTGTCCAAAGCAACATGATTTTCTCATACATATCACAGTGAACATGATCACGTAGACTATCAGCTGAAAGGCTTATTTGTTTAATTAAGGTTCTCTTCTCCTTTTCATAAGCCTGCACAGCTCCCATTAACACTGATACGGATTATGAAAGAGCACTGGAGAAGAATAGACTTTTTTATCTCATTACTTTTCTTGGATAATGAGATGTAGATTTGTTAACAGATCAGAACACAAGTCCAGTGTAAAAACACTGGCTTAACTTTTAGAAAAATTGTTATGCTAATAAGAACTTTCACAGGTGCTAAAGTGGAAGATACAGATTAATAAATAAACTCTATTAGCATTTGAGGTGAAATATAATCATTGAAGATGCTGGATTAATAAAATGCAAAAGATTTCCTAATGGACCTATTTGCATACTGATCTTAAGTAACTAATAAAACACATTAATAACAGTTTTATTCACATGTATAAATACTCATAAGTTCCTAGTTGGGACTGTATTTGCCTAATTTGCTTTATACCATATCCAGCCCAATGTCATGTCCTTGTAAGATGTTTACATAATACTATTAGATAATGACATGTATAGATTTAATAATTTGCTTGAGGGGAAAAATGGAATTAGTTCTTTGTGAGGCACCTTTTATCTGAGAATGTCAATGTAATTTACTAACATCCATCTTTGAGTTGCAGGGGAGATGGATGTGGCAGATAGTAGTTTTACTTTGCAGATAATAAAGAATGAGACATTTAGAAGTGGGACAGCCTGTCTAGAGCCAGACACTGAGCTGATATAATACCAAGACCCACCTGGATCATTGCTACTATTGTATTAGCATCTAATAATGCATTGACACCAGGCATAATTCTGTGTATACTTTCACACACCCTGTAGAACCCATACTTCTTTAATTTTTGCCATTCACTGGATTTTCTTGTCCTAAGTCAACATATAAAAGAGCAATTTAATAACATGAGATGGTTCATAGTTAAGGGAAAAGACTTGAATCTTTGGCATAATAACTGTAACTATTTTCCTCGGTAGAATAAGAAAGAGACTTCCCAGAACAATTATGGACAGATATAGAAGGTACACAAATTGAAAAATGGATAAGAGATATACAAATATTATTGGATTGCACATCCAGGACTATTATCTCAACCATGCTAAATAATATCCACCAGGATTTTGGAGACAATCCAACTTTGCTTCTCCAGCTAGCTCCTGATCATTTCTGTATGTTGGCCCTGCCTCGCCCTTAGCTTCAACATGTCTAAAATCCAATTCATCATTCACCCATCTAAGTCACCAGCTCATCCTGACTTTCCTAATTCTGTTTGAGGCACTGCCAGGAATCCCATGACATCTGGGAGCCTCCTTTTTCCCATTCCCACATTCCATCACTCGGTAATCCTGTTGATACTCACAAAATGCTATCTCTTACATCTGGGCCTTTTTTCCATTTCCACTGCCACACTGTAATCACGGTCTTTGTTATTTATAACTAGATTGTTTCAATAGACTCCTAACTGATTTTCCTCCTTTTCCCTTTCATCATTCCAGCTCATCCTAAGCATAGCTGCCAATCCTTCACTCATTGTTATCAGACCTTTAATGTACACCTTCTGCACTAAAGTGCAATATAGTACAGTGGCAAAAAGCAGGAACTCTGGAATCATTCTCCTTAGGTTCAAATCCCAGCCCCATTTCTTTCTAGCTGTTGGTTCTTTTCTTTTTTTTAATATATATTTTTTATTGATTTCTGAGAGAAAAGGAGAAGGGGAGAGAGATAGAAGCATCATTGTGAGAGAAAATCATTGATTGGCTGCCTCCTGCACACCCCTTACTGGGCATAGAGCTGGCAACCCAGCATGTGCCCTGACTGGGAATTGAACTGTGAACTCCTGGTTCATAGGTAGGAGGTAGGTGCTCAACCACTGATGTATGCTGGCCCCGAAATCTTTAGCAACTTCTTAACTATTCTGTGTTTCAGTTTCCTCTTCTGTGAAATTAGAATAATAATAGAATCTACCTAGCAACTTTGCTTAGAGAGTAAATGAGATTATATCTATGGAAAATGCCTGGCACATAGCATAGTATTCTGCTCCAGGAGCTAAGATGATTCCCAATTACCTTGTATTTCTCAAAAACCCAACTGTACTTTAGGGACATCTACAGAGCTTGTTAAAATTAAAGATCATTGAACCTTATCGTCTGAGATTCTAATTCATAAGGTTTAGGGTGGGGCCTGGGAATCTCAGAGAATTCTGATGCAACCAGTCCCAGGAACCACTATTTGGGAAATACTAACTCATAAAATTTAAACTATTTAGTTTGGTATTTAATACTCTCTATATTTTTACACCAATTCATTTTTCTATCACTGTTTTTTACTTTTTCTTTCTGCATACTCAACCAGTCTAAGCAGATTACTCACTATTACCCAAAACACGCTTTGAGAAGCCCTAAGATTTCACCCTCTCTAGGGATGACCCCCCTTCTCTGCTCCCTCCTCTTCTTTCTTCCCCTCCCTCCCCTCTCTCTCTTTGCAGTCTTGTTAGGCTTCTGAAATCCACCCTCAGCCCCATCTCCTTTATGAATCCTTTGACCCCTGTTACTGTCTTTCTCATCAAAACTCTTATAGCCTTTGTCTTCTCCTTTAGTGCTTCCCATCAGCCTGTTTGGGTTTTAGTGTGGGTTTTACATGTCTGTCTCATATCCTTAGTGAGGTTGTAAATTCCTTTAAGCAAAGGGACCTCCTCACAATGCTTTTTACAGTGTGGGCCCTTAATAAGCTTTTGCTGATTGACTAACTGGCTTATATGGTGTGCTAATTGGAATAGACTTATTTGGATATTTAAGTGTTGTGCCCTTTAGTCATTTGCAAAAACAGTATTAGAAATAATGAAAATAGTGGAAGTAATTCAAAAACAAGAAAGAGGGTGAACTGCATAGGGAGTTAATTATTATTATTTCCTTTAATTTCTGCTTGAAGAAAAGGTTGAAGGATGAGTTAACTGGTAGTAGTAACCAGCTGTTATCCATCTCCACTGAGGACAGTGCTAGAGAAAATGGGCCAAAATCATGATCAGGGGCAAAAAAATGAGGTTATATATAAAAAAGGAGATGGTTGTTAAGCACTGGAATGAGGTTTGTGAACAGGTTGTGGAATTGACCTCCCTAAAGTACTTTAAAAGTAGGAAGGATAAATATCATTGAAAATGATATGAAAAATGTGTCAGCCAGTTCATTTCTTGAATATCTATTAAATGCTACTCTGGGGAAACCAAGAGAGAATATACAATATGAACCCTTCACTTAAGCTCACTATCTAATTAAGATGACCCATAAATAGGAGATTATTAGCAATGAAAGTAGGATTTACAGTTAAAAGCGAAATTGTGAGGTTGTGACCATAATTGTGGTTGCAGTTCAGATGTATCCCCTCTAAGTACTCTCTCCCTCTGCACCCCTAAAAAATCCACTCCTGGCATTTTTTAAATAAATGAATTTTCAACAACTCTTTCCAAGCTGCTTTTCTAGGTTGAACAGAGTTTCCCTAGTCTTTTCTGAAATAATTTATTCAATATTATTGGGCAAGCAACTGCTCATTACATGAAAAATATCTATATATATAAAAAGCCAGTAACTGGAACGCCGTAATGACTGGAACGACAGGTTGCTATGATGCCCACTATGTCCAGTGAACTGGTGGATCAGGGGGTGGGGCCAGCCCTGCCCCTGATCAGACTCTCCCACCCCTATCAGGGGGTGGGGCCGGCTGGCCAACCTTCCACGGCCCCTCCCCACGGCCAGCCACACCCCAAATTGTCTCTCCCCACCCCAATTGGGGTCAGGGCCCACCAGCCAATTGCCAGCAGCCCCTCTCCCCAGCCGGCCCAGCCCTGATAGGGCCAATCGGGTTGTGCTGGCTGGCCAACCTTCCTCTGTCTCCTCCTCCTGACAGGCCTACCCTGATCCACCCCCACTGGGGCCGGTCTGGCTGGACCCCACCCATGCACGAATTTGTGCACTGGGCCTCTAGTGTTGTGATAAGAATACAACCTATATTTTACTACTTTTTTTCTGGCATCTTCTTTCATTCACTCCACAAATATTGGTTGATTGCCTAATAAGTGGCAGCCCTGATGCTCAGTTCGGAGATATCCACAATGAATAAGACAGATGTGTTCTCATGTTACCTGTAACCTTTCCTAATATTGGGGCATAGATGTTCCAATATTAAGGTGACATAAAATTGACTAAGCTCCTTTTAAGTAACCAGAACATCCCTGATTTCATAAAACTATGGTTAAGCCACTTGTAGTGTAGTTGGTAAAGATACTGAATAGTAATATTTCTTGGTATGTAAACTCAGCTGTGTAACTGCCTTCTTGAATGGCTGTTTTTCTTTGCCTGGGAAATATGTACTTTGTATACACTTGCAGTAGGTAGATAAATTATCTTTATGGTCACCACCTATTTGGCCATCGGCTGGAAATGGTTATAGTGTAGATGTGTCTGTAGATTAAAATAGATAAGGGTTAGTTATCTGAAAAGTCCGTTTCACAAGTGAAATGACACTGAATTAAGGGAAATCACCTAGACTATTAACATTTAACTTGCCAAAATCAAAAATTTAGCTAGAGGCAAAATGACAGCTTTGGCTTTTAAATGTACAGGGGTGGGGCAAAAGTAGGTATAGTTGTGGGTACATGAAACAGTTTATTCTTGTGTTATTTATTATTATTGTTGTTGTTGTTGTTGTCATTATTATTACTATTATTATTATTATAAGCCTAGAATAAACTGTTTCATGTACCCACAACTATACCTACTTCTGCCCACCCCTCTATTCATACTCGGCATGTCCTTTGGTCTGCCTTAGGGTAACCTTCTTATCCTGAGTTAAGCACTGAAAATTCCATGCCCAGAGAAACTCCTCAATTGTAAATAAATCAGGACAGTTAATCACCCTAGTCTGCACTCCCAGGGTGATTAGTCCCTCCCTTCCCATCCTTTGTTTATGTGCTACTATATAGTCATAAAATTTTTTGGAAAAATTAAAAATATTTTAAAAGTAATTATCATCTTTGATACCACAAACTTAAAAAGTCTATGACACAAACTTAAAAAATATAAGAGAGTGGAAGGTATAAAAGAAAATTGAGTAAGTGAGCTCTTTTGTCATCTTAGTTTTGTACTTGCTTTCACCTGAGTTGCCATCAAGTCTCCTAATGCATTTTTGTATCTGAAAAAGCCACATAGCTCCAAAAATCAAAGGAGAAGTGTCTCAGCAGAGAATGACTAAAAGCAGCACCCCAATTGCCAACAAAAGAATCCTTAAAAATAATATATAATTTAAGACTCAAGAAAGAGAGAGCAAGAGGCACATCAACCAGAAATAACGGTGTGACTCTGATTACAGACAAAATCACCAGTGAGCAGTAAAAACCCTAATTCTGGGGCTTTTCATATTAGTTCCTCCCATTGATGGGTTTCTCCCTCCCCAGGGACTATACTTTTTCACTTTAAATCTGAACTCTAGTCAATGTATAGTAGGAAATCAATATCATAGATTTGTTCTGCTTTCCTTCTGCCTCCTGAAATTTTCAGAGTATGTGAAGGAAAAGCTTTTATGATGAAGATGGACTGTAAAATGAAAGGGGAGGCTTTGACCAATTTCCTAGAACTCTGACCCAAACACTCTTCCCCAGACTGCGATGCCATCTCCAGGTCTCTGTCAGGCCTCCCTTATTCCCATTCTACTGGGGTATTTAATGTCTAGAGGCATATGATTACTGACACACATTTCTAAAGACTCTTTGGCAAGTTAATTGGCACTTGCTATCACAATAGTTTTCCTATTTATCCTATCTTGTCCCCTTAATTTTGTTTTTCAATTACAGTGTATTTCCCTATATTGTGACTTGAGGGGAAGGAAGTGAAGAAACTCATATGCATGTCCCCCCCCCCCCAAACACACACACACACAAATAAAGTAATCAAAAAACCTAGGCATTTATACAGATGCTAATTCTTCCATTGTTAAAAATAAGCAAAGTGCCTCCGAGGAATTGTTGCAGCAAATGCAGAAGTGGGGGCATGGTAGGTCATTCTCATTCCTTTAGGCTGACTGAACTCCTTCCCCTGACAGGTAGAATCCTTTGATCAGCCTGCTCACTCATCTCACCCAGCATCTTCCTGGTCTCAACATGCTCGGGTCACACTTCATGGAAAAGTCCCTGGCCAGGTCTGATTACTCTAGACTTGCCTGAGAGCTGGTCTGGATCATCTTCGTATTTTCCGCGGGTTTTGTAACCACCTGGAGTACAAGAACCATGTCTTTTGAATATTGTGTTCTCCCTAGTGTCTCTGCCTCTGCCTCCTTTCTCCTCCCATTGCCACCTCCTCATATCTTCTCATAATTGTAACCCAATTTTCTGGTTCCTCTGGGTCCTAATTTTTTAACTAAGCACAGAGATAGAATGATTATCAGCAGTCTCTCCTCTGACCCTGGTTAGCTTTGTATACATTCCCTCCACATGTGACAACTGGCACCCCAACTACAGAACTCAATAAACCTGTGGAGCTCTGAGCAATCATGACTCAACCAAATATTACCTCCCTAACATGTTGGTTTCTACTCTGGGGTTGGCTTGGTAGAATTGCGTAGAACCCACAGTCCCATGTAGTCCCCACTTTAAACCCCATTATCTTAGACTAGAGCACTGTTACAGTAGAACTTACTTCTGACAGATCACACCCAGGACACTGGCTGTGGCTCCATCTCCAGCCCCATATGTCTAGTTACAGGACATTTTTTCTTGAGCCTCATGTATCTTATCTGACTTTAAAGTATTTATCTGTCACTTGCTCTCCTCACTATCATGGCCTGTCTTACTGATGAAATATGCCTGAATGGACCACTTCTAGCTGACCTCGGTAAGTCAGACTCTAGGCCTTTGTGTGAATTCTCCAACCATCACCCATCCTAGTTAGTGGGTCTCTATCTAATCCCCATCCTCAGTGGTCCTATGGTGTTGGGAATATCTGACTACAATTTGCTATTGCTTACTGCCTGGGCCATAGTATGCATTCCGCAATGGATTGCTGAGCTAATTCTTGATTCCAAGAAATCCATTTTAGAAAGAGTAGCTAACAATTAGTTTGTACTTGAAATTGCTTTCATTGACTAATGTGACTTTTAAATGGCAAGTGATATTTTTTTTCTCTCGGGTGTGTGTGTGTGTGTGTGTTATCCAACTCATTCATCTGGAAAAACTCAAGTATTATTCGCAAAAGAGAGAAATAAGTCCTTTGAACAATAGACTCTCTAACAGAAGGAATACTCTTAATTTTGGAAATACAGGTTAAAACCTACTAAGCTCTGCTCTCCAGTTTTGCATTTTCAGTGTTAAACTTTAAATCTAACTATCATGTTTTATTCCACAAGTGATGCATCAGCACAAAGAGAAATAGTGGAAATAGTGGTAGGTGATAGGATGTAATAGAAA
Source organism: Eptesicus fuscus (assembly GCF_027574615.1). Taxonomy (NCBI): domain Eukaryota; kingdom Metazoa; phylum Chordata; class Mammalia; order Chiroptera; family Vespertilionidae; genus Eptesicus; species Eptesicus fuscus. The sequence continues at coordinate 81,939,382 of NC_072483.1, read as the reverse complement.
TTCTAATAAGCTGTTTAACAATAATATGGCAGGCAGATACCATTTTAATCAGTATTGTCATTAACAACTATCAATAGAGAAGATAAAATGTTCTTGTCTTTGTGAATTATGATTTATGACTGGCACGGCAGTCACACTGAAGCATATTTATTTTACAATGTGGAGACATTGATTAAATGCACATGGCATCTCAAATACAGTTGACATTTTAAGTCAAAATTATTACAGACATGCAGCCATTCATTTAAGCTGTTGCTTTAAAAATGTGTCTCAACTGATTGTTAATGGAAGAAAGTCTAGCTGGGCCAATATTTCAATAAGTTGATCCTGTATTTTGCTGGCATACATAGCCTGGGGGAGGAAGCCCCCTCTGTTAAGCAGTCTTATAATTTTGCTTTATCTGGCGGATAGGCCAACCGATGAAAATAGTCCCTTACATATATACACACAGGATTCTAGGCTGCTCAGAAAGCATGCTCCTACTAGCATAAAATTATTTTTTGCTTCTCTTTTCAGAATTCTCACTACTCTCTCTGCCAATCTTACCTTCTAGCCTACGAACCTACTTAGGAAGTAAGTCTTAAATAATTGATGACGGCTGTGGTTGAAACATTAATATCGTTTAGGGATGATGGTTTTTGTAATGTATATTACTGCATCTTGCCAATAGACCAGTGACTTTAAACAATGTAAGTGTTTGAGTATTGATTGTTGATTTACAAGATTGAGGCCAATACTAATTGTGTCTGAGAGCATACTTATGTACCATGTCTATAAATTCTTTGATCTCTTTTCCCATTTATGTCTTTTTAACTCAGAACTTACTTAGATTTTTAAAGTCTTTTTATTATGAAATAATTTTAGACTTGCAGAAAAGTTACAAAAAAATAGTACAATGAATTCTTATATACCTTTCATCCAGATTCCTCAGATGTGAACATTTTACCCATTAGCTCAAGCATTTTCTCTCTTTTTATTTCCCTCCAGATGGATGTGTGTACAGATGCATGCATGCTTACATAATTTGTCCAAATTCTTTGAGAATATTTGCAAACTTGATGACCTTTTACCCCTAAACTGGCTTTGAAGCTGGGACTGCATCATTGTATCATTTTTATCCTGTATTTGGGAAAAGTAAAGAGCTGGCTTCAAGTTATCCTCAAATTAGTGAAATTAGAAATTATAAAGCAAGGAAGGTAGTGATTTCAAATATGATTACAAGCCAAGAAAACCAGTATATGTCACTCTTTTATTTTTGTGGCCTGTATTATCACCATGTAATCTAAAAATCTAAATTAAGTCCGCGTCGACTTCTGACAAATGAGTACATGTTTCCAAGAGTGAGGTGTATTTCTTTGACTGTTAATGAAAGTTCAAAAGCAAGACCTCTGCAAAAAGGTGCAAATATCTCATCCTTGTGATGAGGCCTCATTAACCACTGAGTTTAGCACAATATGCTTGAATGAGATGGTAAATAGGAAAATGTCCTGCTGATTATTATTAAAATTACTGCAGAAATATTCTGAGAAATCCAATTCTATCTTTTTCTCAGACTTCTGATCCTTTTTATTTTGCTGCAAATGATTTATTGGTAAGATTGGAGGTGGGAGCTAGGAAGCACTACCAGTCTTTGATCACCTTAGGGCTTTTCTTATCAATACTGTGCATTGGAAAACACATTTTGAAAACAAAAATATGTACAAAGATAAATGTAATATGACATAGCAATAGTGGAGTTAAATTCATCCACAAAATTTGTAATTTGCTTAATCAGGAGGGAGGAATCTGGAGGAAAAGCTCTGGTATATTCTGCCAGTCTTTTTTATCACAGTTGTTAGCCATTCAGGATGCTTTATATCGGAGAGGTATCTGCTGTCGGTCAGGCTTTGGTGTCCTGAGAGAGAAGAAGAGATACAGTTATATAAGTGTGGTCTATAATATTATGATTCATAGATATAGTTAGAGGATGTGGAGATACGCATCTGTTGAGGACCAGTACTTAAATAAGAAAATACCCAATTCCCTGAACACTTTTATTCCAGCTTAGACAGAAACTGAAGCAGCGGTACCCACGAGTGTCCCTCATCACAGGTGTGTTCCCAGATTACATGAATGCAATGATAGAAACCTTCCTGTGCACATGACCACATTTCCCTGAACTTGTCTGTATTGCTAACTGGCGATAGTTTGGTTCTGGGTAAGACAAAAAGGTACAAAATGGTGTAAACACTCTACTGAATCCTTGGCTTCTTTTCTGTCTGTCAGGACTTAGTTAGTCACAGTGGCTGAAATCTACTCTGTTCTTCTTGTAAATTGAATATGTCTTTGAATATTTATGACCAAATATCTTCCATAGAAAAGATAATACAGCTTTATGAAGCACCTTGAAAGGTTTAGCCAAAGGGTAGCATATGTTGTTATATTATCATTACTATCTCTTTTTAACTTAGTTAAAATTAAATTGGTAGAAAACATTATTATAGGTATTTTGTGAGTGCTAATGCATCATTATTCCTTGCTGAATAGGTTAACTATATTCTACCAAGGTTTATGGTAAAGAATTTCTAGAAAACAAATCTTGTTTTTTCTGTTCTTGTGGAGAATCCAGATGCAATGACAGTGTTTATGAAGCACATTGGAGTTAAATTTCCAAGGCACAGTCCTTGGGACTCTGTAAAAAGTGTATGTAAAATTTTGACTTTAAATGAGTATATATACTTTAATGGAGAGAGTCCAAAATTTCCTTCTAGTTCTCAGAGTGGTTTGTTTCTACAAAGAAGAACCATTTTATAATGGAATCCAGCCTCTGCGTGGCCACGTGTGCTCTGCCTGACAAGTAGGTTATATTCTTGTTTCTTCTGATTCCTTCATGAGTTAATTTCAATATTCAGCTCTGATGGATACAATCTCTGTCAGTGGAGTAGGAATGCCACCTTCTGTGGAAGGAATAATGACGTATAGGGTATCCATCTTAACATTTTTTATAACTCAAAGGCCTCCTCAGGTAGACCCTGGTTGAGAGATAACCACTTAAGTACAGTGTCCTGGGAAGCAACGCTGTCCACCATGGAAGGGTGTTTATTAAAGGCTGTCTTCTTTCTAGTACTCCCTAGTTAGGTTCAATCAAGTGCAAACCAAATATAACTTTTCTCAACCTAAGAATTATGACTCTTTTCAGTGGAGACTCTCTATGTTTATGTTGAGCTGTGATTTTTTTAAAAATACTAATATTTTCTATCTGCTGTCACAACTCAGACCAAGAAACTTCCAAGTATGTTTATGAGCAGCTTGTGTTTCATACCACTAGGAGTGCATTACACACCTTCGCCTTTTGTCGGGATTTTTACATTGTCTAATAGAACTAGGTTGTAATGGTCATTCTTGGCCATTAGGTGTTGCTACATTGCACACTAAACTCCAAACTAAAAAATGATGAGTTTGAGACTTGCGAATCTATAAAATAAATTATTCTATTAATCTATCAATTCTGTACATTTAAAATCTTTAACATGAATGTACTTAAAATAAGAAGTGGCTATAATAAATATGTATAAAATTTACCCATAAATTTTATAAAGGGTGCTCTCCCCCCACCCTTTCACTCATGCCCTCACCCCTCTGGTGTCTGTGTCCATTGGTTAGGCTTATATGCATGCATATAAGACCTTTGGTTGATCTCTCCTCCTTACCCCCACCCTCCCCTACCTTCCCTCTGAAGTTTGACGGTCTGATCGATGCTTCTCTGTCTCTGGATCTGTTTTTGTTCATCAGTTTATGTTGTTCATTATATTCCACAAATGAGTGAGATCATGTGATATTCATCTTGCTCTGACTAGCTTATTTCACTTAGCATAATGCTCTCTAGTTCCATCCATGCTGTAGCAAATGGTAAGAATTCCTTCTTTTTTACCACAGTGTAGTATTCCATTGTGTAGATGTACCACAGTTTTTTAATCCACTCATCTGCTGATGGGCACTTATGCTGTTTCCAAATCTTAGCTATGGTAAATTGTGCTGCTATGAACATAGGGGTGCGAACATCCTTTCTGATTGGTGTTTCTATTTTCTTGGGATATATTCCTAGAAGTGGGATCACTGGGTCAAATGGGAGTTCCTGTGGAAAGCACTACAGTGTTTATACAGGTTCAAGCCTCGGACTAATGAGAGGGCACCGTCCTCTCATGGCAAAGCCACGTGCAAGTCCTAGCTTGGAAGGCAAAACCCTCCCAGCACAATTATAGCCAAAGGCTATAGTTGTAAGTTTGACCTTATGGTCTGAACCTGTGGTCCCACGTGGCTAAGTGATATAGGCTGCGGAGGTGCAGCAAGTAAACAAAGCTTGATCAGATTGAGTAGATTTGAAACCGTGAGAACATTGTAAACATCTTGACCACGCCCTTACTTTGCCTCATGGAATCTGGCTATAAAATAAAGACTCAGCTTGCAGGCTGTGGCGCTGTCTCTCCATCAGAGAGGAGCATCCCACCTAGCCCCAGCTTTATTCTCTTGTCTGTCTTCTCCATCCTTCACTGCCCCCTCTCAGGTTCATCCTTGGCTGTGCTGGCGGGGCACAAGTTCCATTTTTAGTTTTCTGAGGAAACTCCATACTGTTCTCCACAGTGGCTGTACCAGTCTGCATTCCCACCAGCAGTACATGAGGGTTCCTTTTTCTCCATATCCTCACCAGCACTTGTCATTTGTTGATTTGTTGATGATAACCATTCTGACAGGTGTGAGATGATACCGCATTGTCATTTTGATTTGCATCCCTCAGATAATCAGTGACTTTGAGCATGTTGTCATATGTCTCTTGGCTTTCCTTATGTCCTCTTTGGAAAAGTATCTATTTAGGTCCATTGCCCATTTTTTTATTGGGTGTTTATCTTCCTTTTGTTAAGTTGTATGAGTTCCCTGTAAATGTTGGAGATTAAATCCATATCAGTGATAACTTTGGCAAATATGTTCTCCCATGCAGTGGGCTTTCTTGTTTTTTGTTGATGGTTTCTTTTGTTGTACATAAGCTTTATATTTTGATGTAGTCCCATTTGTTTATTTTCTGTTTAGTTTCTATTGTCCTAGGAGCTATATCAGTGAAGATATTGCTTTGGCATATGTCTTAGATTTTGCTGCCTGTGGATTCCTCTAAGATTTTTATGGTTCCCCGTCTTATGTTTAAGTCCTTTATCCATTTTGAGTTTATTTTTGTGTATAGTGTTAAGTGGTGGTCTAGTTTCATTTTTTTGCATGTATCTTTCCAATTTTCCCAACATCATTTACTGAAGAGACTGTCTTGACTCCATTGTGTGTTCTTGGCTCCTTTGTCAAATATTAATTGAGCATAGTGGTTTGGGCCAATTTCTGGGTTCTCTATTCTATTCCATTGGTCTATATGCCTGTTCTTGTGCCAGTACCAGGCAGTTTTGAGAACAGTAGCTTTGTAATACAGCTTGATATCTGGTATTGAGATCCCTCCTTACTTTGTTCTTCTTTCTCAGGATTGATGTAGCTACTTGGGGTCTTTTTTTATTCCAGATGAATTTTTGGAGAGTTCTTTCTAGGTCTGTGAAATATGCTGTTGGTATTTTGATGGGGGGTGCATTGAATCTGTAGATTGCTTTGGGTAGTATGGACATTTTAATTATGTTGATTCTACCAATCCATGAACACGGTATGTTCTTCCATCTGTTTCTGTCTTCCTCTATCTCTTTTTTCAGTGTCCTGTAGTTTTCTAAGTACAGGTCTTTTACCTCCTTAGTTAAGTTTATTCCTAGGTATCTTAATTTTTTTGGTGTGATGGTAAATGGGATTGTTTTTTTAATCTCTCTTTCTATAAGGTCACTGTTGGTGTATAAAAATGCCATAGATTTCTTGGCATTAATTTTGTATCCTGTTACATTGCCAAATTCATTTATTAAGTCTAATAATTTTTATAGAGTCTTTAGGGTTTTCTATGTACAGTCATCTGTGAATAATAACAGTTTTATGTCTTCTTTTCCAATTTGGATACCTTTTATTTCTTCTTCTTCTTCTTGTCTAATTTCTATGGCTAGTACTTCCAGAACTATGTTGAACAGGAGTGGTGAAAGAGGGCATCCCTGTCTTGTTCCTGTTCTTAGGGGAAATGTTTTTAGTTTTTGTCCATTGAGTATTATGTTTGCTGTGGGTTTATCATATAAGGCTTTTATTATGTTGAGGTATGATCCCTCTATTCCCATTTTGCTGAGGGTTTTTATCAAGAAACGGTGTTGGATTTTGTCAAATGCTTATTCTGCATCAATTGATATGGCTATGTGATTTTTATCTCTCAATTTGTTTATGTGACGTATCACATTTATTGATTTGTGGATATTGTACCATCCTTGCATCCCTGGCATAAATCCTACTTGGTCACGGTGTCTGATCTTTCTGATGTAATGCTGGATCCAATTTTCAGGAATTTTGTTATGTTTAGCCTTGTAGAAAAATTCTAGTTTTTTATTAAAACAAAAAAGAAGATACATCTTCAAAAAACAAGAATATCTTATTTGACACAAATTACCATTCAAGAAAAAAACAGTAATTTCCTTTCTTGAAAGGGCAGGCAATTAGAGATACAAGGACAGTTGTAGTTTAATGTTTCGACCTTCTCTTTAAAATTAGTAATGTTTCAAAATGAATTCTTTCATTTCCACCGAGATCACTCTTTCCTTAACACTATTTCTGCTGTTACATTCTGCAATGCTGCTCTCTCAACATATTCCTTTTAGCTTTCTGGCTGCTCCTTCGAGCTCCTCGTGCTAGCTTCTTATTAAAAGCTGACATTCCTGGACCCCTATATTTAGTCCTCTCTTCTCACCCTTTTTTCTTTCCCCCTCACCTCTACTCCCAGTCAGCTTGAGCACTGTGGAATTAACTCTGCTTGTCTGCCCTTACTGAGGCTATCCAGGAGGCCAAGAGAATGTTGCCTCCTTTCCTCTCACTCCTCAAATCTAATCCATTACCAAGTCCCGGGACCTCTACATTCTAAGTATCTAAATTCTTTCTCTTCATTTTTATTGAACTTTTTTGGTTCAGATTCTCCTCATTTTATACCAGATTAAAGCAATGGCCTTCTGAGCAATATTGACTTTCTCTTCTAACCCACCGTCTACAATGGTACCCACATGATCCTCCCAAACATAAATCTGATCTCCTGCCAAAATCATTGCAGTGGCTGCACAGTGCCTTGAAGTGCTCAGACTTATGAGCCGGCATACGACACCCGTCTTCTATTCTTTTCTGCAGCCATAGATAAGTACATGCAGTTATCACAATGTACCGCGAGAGCATTAAGCTAGTCAATGTTCTGGGCCCTTTCTATTTCCTGTGAATAAAATGCCATTGCCCCTTCCTTAGGCCTTTACTCTGCTCCTAGCCAACTCCTAGTCCTGCTTCAATGCTGAGTTCCAGGACCACCTCTTAGGGAGTCTTTTCTGAAACCCACTCTCCTAACTCAGTGCTGGCCATTCATTCCACCCCACCATTCTGAATAGTTAGGCATCCTGCATTGAGACCAGAATGTTACTGATTCTCCTTTGGATGAATTTGGTTCCAGAGAAGGCTTTTGAATTTCCCAGTCCATTATTGTAATTTACCTGTAATTATGAGGCCAAATAAACACAAATGCATAATATCACCTTAGACACCATTGCTTGTGTGTCTTAATGTGAAAATCATGTTGTATTTTATGAAGCCTCAAATCTGAGGGGACAAGATCTGTAAAAACTGCCTAATTTGTTGATTTGCATGTGAAGTGTGCTGTTCCCAGTAGGTGGTGGAAACCGATTTGGCATGTAGCTTACTAGCTCTGAGCGGATAACTGGTGTTACTTCCTGCTGCTGTAACAAAATGGATTTGGCCTTTATTATAACTCCTATTTGAAAATTACTATTAAAAATAGTGTGCTGGAGATACATATTGAGTGCTTTGCAAAGGTGGATGCATTTTATGTAGCAAGCAGGAAACAGTGACACCACGTCTTAATGACGCTTTATATTCTGCCAACGTACTTAGCCACAACTTCCGCAACTGCATAATCTAAAGTAAACAAAAATCATATTCCATTAGAGTCACAATTCATTCAACAATTGAATTTTTTGGTGAACCTTTGGCATCCATTGAAAGAATTGGCTCCAACCCCATAGAGGAGGTTAATCTTGTTAGGGCATCATTGCCTGGAAAGTGGAAGAAAGAGATGACCAAGTCAGGGAATAGTAGTAAAAGCATTCTCTCTAAGAGCTAGAATGAGGGCACTATTCAACAGTTGCCATTTTCATGACCACACATTATTCAGTTGTAAAGTAATAGAAGGGATATTATTTTACTGAGGAAAATTGGGGGTGGGAGGGAAATTACAAATAATCCCAGTATGCTGAAGCTTGGTATAATTAAGTAATGAAACATGTTACCTCTGTATTTTAATAATTTCTTAAGGTCTCAGGCCAAATCTGTGCAGAACAATACCCCAATGCTAAGGAGATTGTAGTACCCATCTGGCTTGGAAATGCGCTCTTCGTTAGGTGAAATAATTGGTACATTCTTGTACAATAGTAAATACTTGTAACATAACTATCTTGTAGCAAGACAGAAAAAAATCAATATTAATCAGAGCAGACAAATGCTTCTGATAATAGCTGAAGACCCTCAAGCACTAGCTGTTCTCTTCAGTATTTTTGTTGTCATTGTTACGCATTCTCTGCTTCTAACACCCAATATTTCTCTAATATAAGATCTTTAACTTATTGTATCTTAGTCTCATTCTCAGAATGGCCAGCTCTGTCTCCGTGTGTCCTCTTAGGAAGAGTATGAAACTTCTCTTGCAAGATCTTCAACAGATATGTGTGCTATTTTCTACCTGGATTTCCCAAGATTAAGCTGATGGAAGGGTTTTAGTACTGCTCTTATCACTCCCATCTCTTTCCGAAACCTTGAATGTTCAGTCCATAATTTGCACCTCTACACTCCATTTCCCCATGTTTATAAAGATAAGACTATAACTTGCATCTTCCCATTTTTGTACCTACTTCTTATACTAACTAAGGTTGTACCAGTGCTTGGTATATTACAGAGGCAGTAGTAATAGCGAACCTTTATATTATAGGGCTTATTGCTATATATGTACAGACACTGTCATGTGTTCTTGGCATTCATTCATTCATTTACTCTTCACAAGGATGTTATGAAGTAGACACTATTATTATACCCATTTTACAGATTTAGAAACTGAATTATAGAAAGATGACTTGCCCATGGACAAATATATCCTGAATGGGCAGAATGGCTGTGATTTGACCCCAGCAATCTGGCTCCATGCTACTTTTTCTTTATACTTATTGTCTGCTTGCTACCTGGGCATTGTTGGTCACCTTAAAGTTATTTTGTCATTGACTTTCCTTGTCCAAATTTTTTTAATAAGATAAGTTCTACCTTTATAAGATTTTGGTTTGAATTAATTTAGATATTTATAAAGCACTTAGCTCAGTTACAGATACATAGTAAGCATTCATGTTACTATTATTGTTATTTTCATGGGACAAATATCAGATGAAGGAACTGAGTAATAAAATGTCATAACTCAGAATCACTAAGTCGATCATTCCCCATTCCATTGTTTCTGTTGAGAAACTCGTTAGGAAGAATGGACTCAGTAGTCTAGCTCAGGCTCTTTCCTGAAAGCACTGTGTGCAGGGATCAAACACTGGCACACCATCTTCATCGGGTTAGAGGAAAATCTATTATAATAAGAAAAGAATAAATTTTTATTATAGCAATTATACCATTACATTAGAAATTTAGAAATATATAGGCTAGTCCATGGAATGTTATAAGTTGTCAAAACTGCCAATGTTTCCAAAGCATAGACTGTAAGGAGAGTGGAAGTGAAACCTATTTTATTATTTCAGTGATCACGCTCTGCTTTTCCCTTTGCTGTGTTATGAGACTGACATTATATCATCATTTCACATTGTCACCTTAGCCTTGTGAGCTTTAGATGCAGCTAATGTTATGGTAATAACTGCTACAATCTGCAATTTTCAGTCGTATTAGACCTTAATTCGTGTTTTTAACTATCTTGTATAACCATCACTGATTTGTCTTGCAGATAATAAGCAACTTAATGGTTTTTATAAATTAATACTGGTATGAAATTATCAGAGCAGGAAAATCAATAGTAGAAAATTTTTATTATGCACAACAACAGAAATGGAGTAATACAAAAGTAATTGTAAATATTCAAACACCCAATGAATTCATTAATTTCAAACTAGTGTTAGAAATTTTATAATGTAAAAGTTGCCCATTCTGTACTTTTAAAATTTCACTATACTTTTTCATATTGTAGCTTCCTGCCCCCCCTTTTTAATTAAAAGTACATACCTGGGATCACTGCAGAGCTAGGTTTTCAGAATGCTCACCTATATACAACACAAACCATTCCTTCCCCAGTAATTGGAAGTCATATAAAATCAGGGGATCCATCACATGTCTCCGGAAAGGTCAGTATATTAAAGTTTTGTTTGTTTGCTTTGGTTAAGTGGGCCCCAGAGATTCATCAGGTACTAGGAATATAAAGTAGCATAACATACCATGAAATGGTATCTTTTTTCTCAAACCTTTTCCTCAGTGCATTTCTACTAATTGCCAGCCTGCAGCGCCCCCTCCTCTGGGACATTTCATCTTCCCTAAATGACCCTAATGGCCAAGCTCCTCTTCGTCCCACCCCCCTGTCCTTCTCTGGCATGCCACTCACTCACTTGATAAATATTTGTTAAGCACCAGGTATGCACAGCACTGTGAACAGTGATGAATGAGAGGCAGCCCTACCCTCGGAGAACTTAGAATATAGTGACTTGTCACTGACTGCCTTGCATCATTAGTTATTTTTCAGGTGTCTGTGTCTTACATCGGCCAAAGACTGCAACTTAACATTCTTTTGCTTTCTGTGTATGTGCACCTCGCCAGTGCTCAAGGCACATTGGGTGAATGCGTGCACCGGCTCACCCTGCAGGGAGAGCAGGGTGGGGCTGTGTTGCCCACTCCCAACCCAGGATGAGCACCTCCGGGGCCTGGGCAAGACCTTATCATATGTCACCAGGCTAGTTTCGTAGCTCAGACAGTGGATAACTTGATATATGATGAAATATATTATTTCATTACACACCACAAAGAGTTGGGTGCTAATTTCTAAACTATATTTAGGTTCCTTAGTCTTTTCCCCAAAAACAGATATAGTTTTAGCCAGGGCTGCTGATGGACAAACCTAGTCCACAGCCAAGGACTTCTCCTAAATGATATTTTATTATTTCTTCTTCTGTGGAGAAGAAGGAGAGAGAGAAAGAAAAAGGGAGGGAAGGAGGAAGAGAGAGAGGGAGAGATAAGCATACAATCTCTCCCCAATACTGCTTCAGTGTTGACAAAGAATTCAGCCTCCCTCCACCCCCATTCTACATATCCACACATACACAGACATGAGTGCATATACATACATGCAAGCCAGGATATGTCCAGATATGCACATCTATGCATATTAAACACATGTACATATATTTCACATACACACTCACCCCTCAGCTGACAGCTCAGGTCTCAGTGTTCTGGGATGTACACCATGAGCAGGTGTAGTTTTCCTAGGAGCCCCGGCTACAGGCTCTCTGCAAAGCAGCCTCCTCTGGGCTGGGCACAGAGGGCCGGGTTCCCACAGGCCCTCCTCACCCTCTCCTCCACACTGAAAACCCCGGGTTGATATTATCATAAGATTAAAGATGCTTTTCTGCAGGCCCCCTTGCAGCCTTTGCTTACCTTGTTAGCTACCACCTTTTCTCTATCATCATAGCTACTTTATAGAGGGGGACTTATGCATGTTGTGATGAACGTTCAAAAGCTAGTATGAAAAAAGGAATGTAAAGTATCTCATACAGTTTTTATATTGCTTCTATGCTGAAATGATAATATTTCGGCTGTGTTGGCTTAAATAAAATATACTATTACATTAAATTCACTTGTTTCTTTTATATTTTATAAATATATATATATTTCTTTTTATTAATTTCAGAGAGGAAGGGAAAGGGAGAAAGATAGAAACATCAATGATGAGAGAAAATCACTGATTGGCTGCCTCCTGCATGCCCCCTGCTGGGGAACGAGCCCGCAACCCAGGCATGTGCCCATGGTCGGAATCGAACCTGGGATCCTTCAGTCTGCAGGCTAACCCTCTATCCACTGAGCCAAGCCGGCTAGGGCTTCTTTTATCTTTTTAATGTGGCTAATAGAAAATTAAAAGTTACTTATAAAGCTCACATTATAGTTCTGTTGGACAGCACTGTCCCACACCGTAGGTTTTCAAACTTGGTTCCCAGAACCCTGGACTTCTTCCTACTGGGGTAGCCAGAGATGAAGAAGGATCAGTTCCTTCTGAGAAACTCGTTATTTGTTTATCAAATCAGGTTTCTGACTGTGAACTTCTTTAAAGGAAAGAACCAGCAGCCCAAATCCTTGACAACTCGAGTCTCAGAACATCTTCCATCCCCTTCAGATGTAGCATGAAAAGAACAAACTTAAACACATTTTCCATTCCCTGTCACTGCAACCCTGCATAAGCAGGGGCACCCAGACCTGTATGTGATCCCCAGGAAGATACAAGCAGGCCTCTTTTCTTCTTTACTCTTTTGGGAGACCATCAAAAATTTATTTGTCAGTGGAACTGTACCCCTATTCTGTAAGTTGTAGAAATTTATTTGCCACGGAATGCCTTCTAAGTATTCCTAATTGATAGCATGGAAGGCCAAGTTACAGATGGTCTTTATTAGGGAACCCTTTTTCTTCTGGAAAATGTAGAACCCCCCACCCCCAACCCTTAGCAACAGCGGTTGGAGGATGATTGAGTGGTCTCTTGTGGAAATATGTATTTACCTATGTAAAGATCAGTTTCAACTCAGCACATTCTTCTTTAACCAGTGAGCTAACCTGTAACCTCCAAAGGGTGTTGACGTCTCTTCAGCTCATAGCTTTGTGTGTGTGTTTGGGTGAATGTGTGTGTGTGCGCGCGCCTGTGTGTACACACACACTTATTGTTTTTGCTATAAATCCAGCTGCTAACTGAGTGAAGAGCTTTTTAGCTACTTTGTAAATGTTATTTTCTTAAGAATAAAGAATCCTGGCCATTTTAATCACCCTCCTCAAAATAAAATTAACACATGGTCGCATACCTGATTACATACCGCGAATTAACGTGGGGAGTGATAGACGTAAATAGAGGGAAGCAGCATATTGTGAAAAAGCCGTTGATTTCCCTGACACGAGCTGTAACCAGAAACAGCAGTGGAACCTCAAGGGGTATTTGTATGTGTTTGTTGTCCGAGAGTAGATACAGGGGCCCAAGGTAAAGAGCAGACAGTTTCTCGGTTAGAATATCATCTCTGCTTTTGGAAGCCTCATAGTTTTTCTTCCTCTCTGACCTTTCTACTTGGTCCTCCCAAAAGCCTGTTAATTTCACTCTGACAATTTTTACACATTTCATGGAAGGGAGGCATTCAGATGTGAGAACGTTCGGCTATCATTAGCTGAATTCATTTTTCTGCAAAATGTGAATCCGTAGATCACACCCTGGTGAAGCACGGTGCCTAAGTGAGAACATACCAGATCCAGTAATTTTTTCCTCATGTGTCTGTTTCACCTCAGGCAGATGTGCACACTTGGTGATACAACATAACTGACACGTGCCTCCCTCCAATATGGGTTTTATACATTTCTCCATGATCAAAAAGGAAAGAATGCTATCTTGAAGTTACAGATATACCATTTACTTTGCCATCTTTTTAAAAGCAAGAGTATCTGAATTTTCAGACAAGTAACCAGCCCGTAGTTTATGCACTGTTTTCCTTCCTTCCCTCCCCGACTCTGTCCCTCGGTTCTTCCATCCTTTCCTTCCTCCCTCATTTTCTTCCTTCTTCCCTTTTCAAAGCACCAACAGTGTTAAATGTTGTAGGAATTCTAGATATAAATAAGACCCTCTTATGAAATTTGCATTCTGTGTCGTTTCAATGCAATCTGACTATAAGCATTGGTACCCATGCCACTAAATAAGTCATTTCCAAATAGTGATACCTGCCCCACCTTTGGGACGTAGTGGGAAGTTACAGGTGGCAAATGTCTACCATGTCCACTGGCTCTCATTTATCTTCAGGATTGCCATCATGCTCTCTGAGAGTCCCTGCTCTCAGGGACCGATTATACTCACTGTAGAATTGTGAGACATGCTCATAGTCTTTTTTGCTGGGTTATGTGTTTAGCATATAACATGACCCCCAGTCCTACAGGCCATAAGAACCATGCATTCCTCCATGTCCTGAGGAGCAGTGAGCTGGAGTGGGAAAAGCATGGGCACCAAGAGGCAGGAGATTTGGGTTCCAAACTTGGCTATTTCACCAACACATGGGGTCACCTTGTCAGTCACATAACTTCTCAAGTTTAGAGGTATTATATTTATAACTAGCTTAAATTTGGTTATCATAATTTTTCTTCCAAACCCTATCTACCCACAGTTCTACAAAAGATGGTGAATATGGATTTCAATATTAGAAGTGAGATGGTGACTCCTAAACTCCATTTTGACTCTGACCCTGGGCTCAGAGCCCTTCTCTTTGGTTAAGAATATTTCTTTAAGAACCAGTATAAGTAATTAGTAGAAAATTTCACATGAGTGAGAATATATGTGAATGTGACTATCATACCATTTGTCCATGAGTTCACTTTAAATCTGTATTAGTCCAGATTCTTCAGGGAAATATATAATGAGGAAAGGGGTGAGGGGGAAGAGAGAGAGGAGGGGAGAGGAGGTGGGTAAGAGGAGAGAAGAGGCATAGACATACGTAAGAGGAGTTTAGTTGTAGGAATTGGTTCATTTGATTACAGAGGCTGGGAAGTCCCACAATCTGCTGTCTGCAGGCTGGAGACCCAGGGAAGTTGGTGGTGTGATCCAGTCTGAGTCCAAAGGCCTGCAAACCAGGGAGGCAGATGGTGTAAGACTCAGTCCTAGTCCAAAGGAGAAGACGGGTGTCCCAGCTAAGCCAGCAGAGCAAGTACGCTCTTCATCTGCCTTTTTATTCTATTGAGACCCTCAGTGGATGGGATGATGCCCACCACACTGGTAAGGGTGCATCTTTATTCAGTCTACTGATGCAAATGCTAATCTCTCCTGGGAACACGCTCACAGACACAGCCAGAGTAACATTTTACCAGCTATCTGAGCATCCCTTAGCCTAAGCTGACATAAAATTAACCATCACAGTAGGCAAGGTGACACACAGTTATTCCTTGGGCCTTTAGCCTTAAAAACTGTAGAACGACTGTGCGCACAAGGAGAAGCTCCATTTCTGATGCTTACCCTGTATCTACACTCACTGCTCTTGTTTTCCAAAAGGGCACTATTTGGTTTTAAGTTATTTCTCTCTTCCTTTCTTCATTTATTCCCTGAACCTGCCTTTAACTTCCACTTAACCCTGTAACTTGTTGCCCAGTTAGCTCACACTCAAGACATAGTCTGACCTAGATGCTGACTTCCACAGTCTGATGAATTTGGGAAGCATTCATTCATTCATTTATTCATTCATCAAATATGTGCTAAGGGCCTATTATCTCCTAGAAATAGTATCACCTGGGAAATGTTAATTAATAGTTCATAGTACTTGCTCTTAATGAACTTATTTTATGATGGAAAACGTAAATAATAAGCTGGTAATTATGTTACAGTGCACAGTAACCCTTAAGAAGAGAAGAAGGTTTGTGTGTGGTGGGGGAGCCCAAATCCCTTGGTTGGGTGATGAACAATGACCACTCATGAGAACCAAGATGCAGATTTAGGTCTAAACACTGAATTAGGGCCCAGTTCAGCTTGCTCCTCAGCCATTTTGTCATTATCTTCGGGAATATTTTAGGGTTGAATCTTTCTTTAGTGGAACATTTTTAGTAAACTGTCTGCTGTAAGAAAAAATTTAATGCCAATTTATCTTTTACTAGAGGCCTGGTGCACAAAATTTGTGCACTTGGGGGGGGGGGTCCCTCAGTCCGGCCTGCACCCTCTTGCAGTCCAAGAGCCCTTGGGGGATGTCTGACTGCCACGGAGGCAGGAGAGGCTCCCGCCACCGCTGCTGTGCTTGCCAGCTGTGAGCGGGGCTTCTGGCTGAGCAGCACTTCCCCTGTGGGAGCACACTGACCAGCAGGGGGCAGCTCCTACATTGAGCATCTGCCCCCTGGCGGTCAGTGCACGCCATAGCAACTGGTCATTCTGCTGTCTGGTCAATTTGCATACTAGCCTTTTATTATATAGGATAATTTAACCTGAACTGTATCATTTTTAAAATGTCGTTGTTAGATTTTTTATGACTTTGCATCTTTGCCAAGGTAGTGGTATCCTATTTGGATACTTGTACAGATAATTTCAAGTTGAAAAGAAATATAACTAAATCTATTCAACAACATAATCTGGTGAAAACATATCTGTTTGAAAGTGTCTATGTGACTTGAGGTTTATTTTAGCTAATAAGCAATAATTAACATGATTTCAATTTTGTCATCCTTGTGTCCTTTGTATGCTTCTAGACACTTTAAGTCCTTGAGTGCATGTATTAGGAACATATTTTTTTTATATATTTTCACAATTCCAATATGATAGAAAGCATGTGCATTTGGAAAATAATGTTTTGGCATTAGTTAATGTTTTCATTATCTGTAAATCATTTATTACGTAGACTTTTGTTAACATTGAAATGCTAAAGTTGATCCATCCTAAACTCTCACTTTTAGACTTTTGGTTATTGGAGATAGAGGTGTACTCTTATGAGAGTACTAACACTACTTAAAGATTGTTTTGGTTTACATAATAAGTATTTTATTCACTGTCTTACAGTTTTTATAGTGTAGCCACTTTAAAAAATGCCCTACATTTACTTTCAAGTTATATGTAGTGTTTTCTGTATTGGTGTTTAAGTGATATGCATTAATAACTCTTTTTTAATGAGGTTAATGAAGGCCTATGTCAAGAATAGCTGGCTTATTATAGTCCAGTTCATTTATTTTGATTAGTGTTCTATGTGTTTTAAGATAACAAAAGGCTTTGTGAAGGAGTTTGGGGCATGTTATTTATGATGGAGAGTGATTGTAGATTTCCGCTTTACAGCATCTACCCGGAGATTTAAAGAAGACTCTGTTGTAGTGTTATCACGGTCTCACATCAAAACTTTCCTCCCAATATATGCTTATAGATATTTTAACTCATCCTCTTAATGTCGTTTCCACTTTGTCCTCTGCTCTTGTTCTTTTATATTATTTCCATTTCCAGTTAAATTGTTAAACTCCAGTTACATGGAGACTATTACCATGGGAAAACATGAGTTTATTTATATCACATCCAGTTCTGGCAACCGCAGTGACATGTAATGTAGTGCTTCCACTGTGCTAATTTAACTAGCTCAACATGCACTGAGGTCAGACAACCTACTCTGGCCGATCCATCTCACTATTCTGTGTCTCAGTATGATCATGTAGCAAATCAGTTCATGGTAATTACTCCTGCTTAACTCACAAGAATTCTGAAGGCAGGTATAATAACAGGATGTTTGGCCATGGAATTTGTGTATCTTTAGGGGGAAAAAAAAAAGCCGTCAGCATACACATTCAAGTGAGAATAGAATTCTACTGACCCAACTTGTAAGTAGCTAATTTTTGTGGAATTGTAGTGAGTTTCCAATAGCTTTCTGTCCCAGAGGACATCCAGTGAAGCTCCACAGCTGAGCCAGCGTTGGACCTCTCACTTCTTTATTTCATGTTTTGCACAAGGAGGAAGACCGTAACAAATTAAGCAGGTGTTTCTGGGAAAATATGTCTGGAAGAAATCCTGAGATTTGAAGGTGGAGGGATAGAATTTAACCAATGGTCCAGTGAAATGGGTGCTACCCTAAATAGTCATGTATCTCTGGTACTTTCTACCAATATGTAAAATTTATCAAGTTAACTCAGAGTTTATTGAACACCATTTTCTTTCAAGTTGATGCACTGAAATAAACTTGAAGCATTTTTGGCACAATAATAATAATTTATGTTTATCTAGGACATGCTGAACTCTGAATGTCAGTTCATCGTCCAGGAGATACCTACGGCAAGTGGTAATCCGTTTTAACAATGAGGAAAATACGTGGGGTTTTTTTTTGGTGAGAATTAAGTCACCACCCTTAGAAGTAAGAGGATTAGATCATATGCAGTATTATTGAATCAAGATTCAAAACTAAAAGGAGAATTTTACTGGTTTGGCCTTAGTTTAGTTCTTTGGTACTAACAGTGTGGTCTGTGGACCAACAGTGTAGAGGCTTACTGGGGAGCTTGTTAGAAATGACCTCAGAACCTATCTCAGGCTTGATGAGTAAGAACATGAGTCACAGCCCGTTTGCCATTGACATGCATCCAATTGAAAGTTTGGGAGATGATGGGTGGTAAAATGTAAGGTTAATTTTAGTTAGTGGTATGACGTGTCTCCCAACAAAAAACTGATCATAGCCCACATTGATAAACTTGTGGGATCAAGAGGAAGAGGGTATTCGGACTTACCATTCTGGTCACTTGGTTTGGCTATGGGCACTCTACTTTAAGAGCACATGTCAAGGACACTGACCAGGATGGTGAAGCAGCTCAAACTAATTTCATAGCAGGAGTAATTGAAAAAACTGGAAACATTTGAACTGGCAGAGAGAAAGCAGGGGAGTTGCAGTAGCAGTGTTCAAGTGCTTGAAGGGCAGTCCCTTGGAAGAGGGGTGAGAAGCAGGCAGAAATGACGCAATTAATCCAGACAATAAATTGGGGAGGTATATCCTTGCTAAACATAAAGATGAACTTTGGAACAGCTATGTGTGTCCTGAAATGGCTTTTCCTTTTTCTGTAAGTAGAGAGTGATATCGTAGGGAGTTTTCAAGGGAGACTGGAAAACCAGTGACCAGTCCTCCTGCTGAAAGTTCCCCAAGCACTTTGAACTTCACCCTGTGACACTTGTCACATTTTTATCATGATTTCAAAATAATATTTTAAAGTATTCTGTGTTTGTCCCATCTGGCAAGGGACTGTCTGCTTAAGTCACCGAGTGCCTAACCTCAGCCCAGGCGCAGTGTCTCACAGACAATGTTTCTTGTATGATTAAAGGAAGAAAGGACTAGACGGGAGGGAGGTTGAAAAATGTATTCATTCGTATATTTAATTAATATGTACCAATTGCCTTTGATATGTCAGGCACTCGTGTAGGCATTAGGGAGACGTAAGCGAACAAAACAGATTAATATTCCAGCTCTCCAAGTTTATGTCCCCATGGGGTTATGTAGCCCCAAGAATTTATAAGTAGCTCTTGCAGAAAGAGGATGAAGACCGTGAATCCGGTATCTTCACTGGAGTAGCACATCTTTGAAGAGGTGAACACCTTCACAATACCTTAGAGATCAACCAGACCAACTTGAAGGGTTTAGAAGCTGAGATGAAATAAAGACCTCAGTTGCTTATTTTAATGTTACCTTGGACATGAAGTTAAAAACCTTAGGTGCTATAAGGCTGGTGAAAAGCTTGGACAAATTACCCAAACTCTGGAGATCGTAAGACTGCAAATGGGAACAATATGAGGCAGGGCAACACGTACATCTGTATTAGGAAAGAATATTCAGGAATGTGCTCTAATTTCTTTGTCAGTGTTTCCTTTTGTGATTTGTTTGACTACAGCATAGTATTATAAGTAATATGTTAATATGTACTATTACAACTATTTTTGACCTAAAATTTTTACCTGAAATACATTATTGTATGTGAGTCACTATAAACTTTGAGCCTTTTTCCATCCAGGTGCCAACATTTTTCTCTCGCCACCACACATCCTTGATTTTATAATGCAAGTCAGTAGGAAAACAGGATTCATTCAACATAAAATTGCTTTTCACAATCTCTTCTGGAATCTCTTTTGTCTGCTACCCAGGCGATATCTATATTATTACTTTGTCCTAAAAAGCTTTTACCAATTTGGCAACACAGAGTGACTAAATCTCTTTTCTTTCATCTGGCGTTTCATTAGCAGGGAGACTCCCCAAATTCATTTCTATCAGCCTTGTCCTCAGTGCTAAATCTCCTGCGTCTGAAGTCTATTTATAATAAATATCTCCGTTATGAGGAAGGTCATTTCGGTTCTCTATATTACTTCCCTTTCTAATGAAAGCTGTGCCAAATGACCAAGTGGAAAAAGCTCCCCCATCTGCCCCCCGCCCCCAGAAGAAAGCTTTCCTGTCAAATATCTCCTAATTGCCCTCAATGAATCAGCTTCATGCTCGGTCTTATCTCGGGCGCCTTCCCCGGCTTTCTGCAGATAGCCAATGACACGCGCTCCAAGCATGAAGGGGATGGAAATGGTGTGACTCTCGGAAAGCCAGCGTTGAGTGGGCTTAGAGAGCTGTTTAGATGCTTCACTCCCATGGTTCTGACATGATGGATCTGCACCAATTTGCCTTCAGACATGGTTTGCTCTCATTGCTTCAAACATTTAACTGCGGATCCTGCAGGGACACTTGTGCTCCTTGCTTTGTGTCTTCTGCCTTCCCCGTGGGTTCTGTGTCAGGACATCTTGTATTAATCAGCCTTCGGTGGTAACTTTAGGCAAGTAACATAATCACTTTCTCTGGCCATCTGTAAAATTAAGAAGTAACTACAAAGCATCTGACACATTCCTAATAAAAGCACAGCCCAGCCACCCGGGCCTGGCCCACAGCTGTGGAGAACAGCATGCTTGTGTGGGAGCTGCCCGGGCTGTGTTTTCTTTTCTGTGCCTCGGCCCCCTGCCTTCTTGACCACCCCAATATCTTCTCTGTCTTTCCTGAAACAGGTCCCCCACACTAACCCCCAGGCCTGACCCTACTCCTCACACCTGCTCTGGCCCCATATAATACAGGATGTTTTCATATTCTAAGTACATGGAAGAGAAAGGAAATTGAGATTGCCAGCCATGAACTTTCTTTTCTTCTCTTTTAAATGTGGAAGAACAGCACCCACAGTGACAAGGGTATTTTCTTTGTGGCAACGGAAAGTGTAGGGGGTTAAGGAAAGAACATTCAAGAAATTAGAGCTTCCGGTGGATGTACAATGTTTGATCTTTTGATGGTGGTGTTGTCACTGGGCCTGATACATGTTTTAACATGGGAGATGGTGAGAAAGCAGAGCTTTGGAGGTGTTATTTGGTTTGGTTTTGTGTGGTACACAGGGGAGGCCACAGAGACCCATAGCTGTGGAACTACCAAAAGAAAGAGAAATAGGGGCCAATGGGATGCACAGAAACACACTAAATGAGGACCTACCAGTGACACTCTGAAGAGAGAGGCAAGCAGGCATGACCCTGGAGGGAGAGTGACAATGGGTCAGTTGATGAGTTCTGTACTGACGTCTAGGTCTGCCCTTGTGGGCCATGAACAGACTATCTATCAACTCAGCACATCTGGGTGTGACTATGGCAGAAAACGCACAAGTCCCACCTATTTTAGGTGGTCCTTGATTGTGCATGTCTGACTTCAGACTTTCTCTATGTGTATCCCTAAGAGAAACTGAACGCAGTCTTCAGTACCTCAGCTGACAAAATGAGCATTTCTGGTTCTACCCAATGGCATGCCTTAGGAGCCACCAGTTCTATTTCTTCAGTGCTGCCATTATGGTCTTTCTGGGCAATGATTGGGTATCTATTTGAAAATTCTAGGGCATTTTGCACTCACATGTGTCCATGCTCGGGACTCACTGGAGCATATGCTTCACCAGATGAAGGACTATAGGTCCAGAAGGAGGAAGATGCCAGATCCAGAAGCAAGGATGCAGTCCAGAAGAGAACAAGGGGAAAGCTCAGAGCTGCAGGGAAGGGAAGCCGGCCAGACAGCAGTGTTCATCCAGGGGAGACAGCGACCATCCCAGGGGAGGCAGCAAGATGAGGGAGATGGTGGCACAATAAGACGGAGGCTCCAGGAGTGATAGCTCCAGAGAAAGACATGGGATTTGACAAAGTTGGGAAGAACAGCACCCACAGTGAGAAGAGTATCTGGAGTGACCAGGAAGCATTAGTAACAATGTATAAACTTATGCACATTTTTAAAAGAGGCAACGATTGATTTCAGGGAAAATGAATAAGAAAGAAGAAATGGTCATTAGTACACTACTTGGCTCAGCACTGAGCAATGTTTGCAGGGTTATAATAATAGAAGCATTAAACGGAGTAATTTTAAGCCGAATTGTGGCATAGCTCTATTAGGAGTATGGGATGGGAATGTTTAGGAGGATGAGGAACATAGACAGTTAAACCTTTATTTGTCATCACCGAAGGACACCAATTAGTGATGAAAGTTTATTAATTAAGAAATAACTTTATCAGCTCATTTTCTAGAAGTGGGTATCAGCGAAAAGATTTCTCAACAGGGTTGCGTCATGGAAGCTGGCTTCAGAGTGGGCAAGGGAGATATGGCTTGTAGAATGTTTTAACTTTTAAAATTCTGAATAATGTGTACAAATTATTTTCATGAAACCTTTTTCAAAATTAAAAAAAAGTTTAGGTGAAAAACTTACATAAATGCAGATTCCTGGCTTCCCCTAGAAAGTTAAACCACCTGGCCCCCTGGAACCACATCCCCTCCGACAGTATGGCTCACCCCACTCATCAGATGCACACACTCTCCAGCTTGCCACAGCCTCCACCCTGCCCTATTGTCTCTCTGCAGCTGAGGCTAAACGTCAGGTGTTATTTTGCATTATGATTCTGGGGTCATCTTACAAAGAGAAACGAGTGTATGCTCCTGCCTCCATTTAAAGTGGGACGATGAGAGCGATTCTGAAAGGGCTGTGGGTTTCTCCGAGCTTGCTAGACCAGATTATCGGCCTGCCTTCCAAGGCACTTAGGTTTTCTGCCTAAAATCCCTGATGATACACAACAAGCTTTTTAGTTCCTTCAGGAGCACGGACACCATCTTTCATATGGTCCTTTTTATAAGTTTTATAAACTTTGTCACCTGCAGCTATTTCTCCTCCAAATTACTGTCTCCAAAGCTCTTATTTTTCATTTTTCTGATCATACCCACACACTCTCGATCTTCTCCGCGTATTCTCTCTCCACACAGGGAGGGCCGGATCAATGAAGAATGACTATCTGCTGATTGCCTCACAGCTCTCACCCACTTTACTCCAGTCCCTGCATCCCGGTGTCCTGCTTTCTTTTCAAATATTGCCATTATCCTGATGGCTAACGGTCAGGGGCGGCCTTCTGTGACTCCTGTGTATTTGTCTACCTTGGTTGAACACAGTGAATACATTTCCATCTTGTATTTATGCTCAGGGGTTTTCTGCCTTAAGTGCCTTGCCCTCCAGTTATTTCCATTAAATTTCACATTTCTTATTCAAAACACTTTTCCAAATTGATCAAAGTAGGTTTTAATTTTTCTACTGCTGTCAAAGGTACTGGTTATCTCTCTTGGAATTGTTGTAATTATCACATTTTTAATGATGGTATTTTTTCATTCAAGTCATTGTCATTAAAATATGAAATAAAATAGATGATGGCCAATCTCTGCAGAATATTAGGAAGTGTCCTATTTAAGACTACCAGTGAGTCATTGAAAATGGTGTTTTTTTTAAAAAACTTTAGGCAAATTAACCAATTACTTAAAGTAGTTAAGAAGCCTGAATTAAGTAAAATCTGCATTTTATTATTAAGTAAACATGGTTAAACCAACCTGTATAAGAACATTTAGGATGTAAAAAATTTACACTATTTGTTAGTCTCCTATATACAAATGCCAAATAATCTGAAATGGAAAGCCATAATAGAAGAGGGTACGTGGATCAGGAAGAATCCTAAGGGTATGTTACTTAGAGCCCTTTGCACAAACAACATGAAAGTAGTGAGATTAATGAGAAGTATGCTTGTCAACTTCAGGATAATCTGAGGAACACGGTGAGTTTCCCTTTCATTCGTCCTGGCAAACATTACTACTATTTAACTTATTTGTCTCTGTTGTCTCATATACATACTTGTTACCAAGCCTGTTGCCAGGTGATTTGGGGAGAGTTTGGGAGCTTTATCTAAGCACAGGAAGCTTTCCAGGGTCGGGTAATGGGAATTAATGTCCCAGTCACATCCTCCAGGAAGCAGTGGGTAAAACAGAGCAGGAGCACAAGAGGTTAATTGAGAGGGTAACACCTGTGAAAAAGAACAAAAGGCAGGGTTGGGCAGGGAGAGCCTTGACCACAGTACAAATCCGACAGAGTCTTGGCCAACCCAATGTGAGCTCCAGAGCAAAGCTTGCCTGGCAGAGGAGTCGTACACTGGGCAGAAATAGCCAGACTCCAGAACCCTACTATGCTCAGTCATTGACTGGCAGCTACCTTGAAAGAGTGGCCTTTAGTCCAAAGCTGAGGAGGATCCTAAACAATGAATGGCGAGAGGCTGTCTCTACTTCTGTGCTCCCTGCGGGTGAATAACAGGTTATTTCTTGAAGGGAGACGAAATCAGTGCATCTCCATCACTGTGCACAGAACATTCCTCTAATTGCTGAACAACCTTTGGAGATGGCTTTGCCATTCCTGTTCTCTCGTTTTCCTTGTTTCACCAACACCTTAAAATTCCACTCTTCTGGATCAAAGTGATACAGTCGCAGGAGACATCAAGTCACCAACACCTGAAGTGGCTCCCAAGAGCTGGGTGAAGGATTAAAGATCAAAATGTGCAAGACTGGGATGGGCCAGGAACCGCACTGAGTTGGCTAGGAAAGAGACTCACCAGGCACTGATGCCACCTGAAGCTGAAGAGGATATGACAGATAGGTGACCAGGGAATCAGACATGAGCCAGAGTGTTCTAAAATGTTTCCCATTCATTACACAAAATGATGGCCTTTGCCTCTGTGACGATGGTTAGCTCCCAGTACTCTGAAAATCATGGGAAGAGTTAGATTGGGAATTTTAAACTTCCAGAACCAACCCTAGTTTTGAGAGGTGTGTAAAGTCTTTCAGTTCTCATAACACTGAATCTCACCTTTGACATTGTCATCTAACTGATAGACTAAAGCTGTTAGATAAGGGAGGTTTCATTTCAGAGTAGAATAGATACAAAACAGTGAGAAGCAAAGGATAATAATAATAATAATAACTCTTAGATGATGTTACCAAGTGACTTGATGAATTCTGGGAAATACAAACAGATAGAAAAGGGAAGTTCAGGTAAAATAAGGAAAAATGC
Source organism: Eptesicus fuscus (assembly GCF_027574615.1). NCBI lineage: Eukaryota > Metazoa > Chordata > Mammalia > Chiroptera > Vespertilionidae > Eptesicus > Eptesicus fuscus. Next base: position 81,914,092 of record NC_072483.1, on the reverse strand, counting down.
ATACAGAGATAGAGAATAATCTTAGCATTGATATTGTATATATACTGGCTCATTACCCACTGCATCAAAGATCATAATGTGTTTATTATGCCATTTACCAAATGATAGCTATTTCCTGAATGACTGGCCTTTCCTGCATGTCCTTGTCTTCTGTCCTTTGTTAATAATGACGCCTGCATTTTGGGGCAGAAAGATGGAAAAAGGATCTGCAGGAAATAGAGGAATGGGTAATCTCTTTAGCTTTGCTCTTTCTGGGGAATCTGAAATGTAACATAGGTGCTACAACTAAATCCTCAGGGTAGAATTAGGAAGCATGAGAGAGAAATGCCAAAAACTGTTATTTCCCAGGTAATCTTCCTTGATCCTTACCTAGCCTGCCTCTCTAAATTCTACTGGCCAGGGAGAGGTTTGCCACAGTTAAATAGTAAATAATCAATTTGTGGTTTCTTGTGGAATTAGTGGTGTGTTTTTTTAAAAAATAGATTAATAGTGAAGGGAAATCACTTCCCTGTGGAACCCAACCATCACTACATCACAGGGTTTCTTAAACTAAATTAAACAATTTTTAAAAAGAAATATGTGGGTGTCAATTACTCATTTGTATTTAAGAATTTCTTCCATTAGCATTTTACAGACATAGAATTGAAGATATAATTAAACTTTGAAATGAAAACTGAGGTTTCATTAGCAAGTAGGTAGCACTCAGATACCCGACATCTTCCCAATCATAAAATAGAATGTTATGAAAGAGATATTTTAGTCAAAAAGGAGGGAAATATATCCCTTTCCTTTTCTCTCCTTTAAAAAGGGGAGGAAAGAGGGATGTGTGATACTGTGCCCCACCGTGCTTTATTTATTATGTCATTTGATGGAGCACAGACATGTTCAAGTTCTTCTACCCGGCATGTAAACACACAGCAAACATCCCTGGAAGTGCCCGAGCTAACACCGAACAGCCACGCTCGTGGTCTTCAGCTGCTTCTCTTCAGCCCGCTCCAGCATCTGAATGCTTCTCCGGTTAGGTCAGGAGTCTTTGTGTGCCGCTGGATTGGCTTATGAAGATTTGGGTTGAGGTTAAAAGCACACCGCGGGCAAACATGTGTTGAACATTATTCCGTGTGCGTAGACTTTGAAGCGCCTCCCAGGTATATTCAGGATCCCGTGTGACGAGATGAATTCAGTTCAAGGTACTCAATCTTATTGCCAACCTTTTTCAATAAGAAACCATTTGTAGCCTCCTTCGTGTGCACATCTGTGTTTGATAACATGGAAGAATGTCTTTGATTAGACGTTCAGAGTAATCACTCAAAGGCAACTTTCTCCCCTGCTTTGCTGCATCTCATAAAGTTAGAGGTTGCACATTAGTGATACACTTGATTGCACTGAAATAACATTGACTTTATGAGAGTATAATCTTGTTCCAAATATGACGCCCCTCCCCTCCAGAGTGCTGCTATTTTTGTGTCAGGCTCCCTTCCATCACCACTTTTATAAGCACTTCCCAAAATACTATTTTTTGTTTATTTCCCTTTATTGTATTTTTACTACTTTTAATCATGTTTTTATAGGATCTTAATAGCCTAAGGCAACATCACAAGTGGCCCTTTCTCATCTCTAATTTTTTTCTTTTCTGTAACCCAAATGGTATTGAAAGAATAAGGGTCTCTGGATTGTCCCAAAAATACTTGTTTATATTTTCCCACAATCTTTTTTATATTTCTACTAATCAAAAATCTCTGACCTTGTGTTAAAGCATGTATACTAGCCTCTTATCATGGTTTCAGAAATGATTTGTCTCTAGTAATATTCTTGCCCTTTTTCTTTTAAAATTATTTATACAGTTAATGACTTTAATGTTTTCTTAGAAACTATTTAACACCTTTTGGCAGTTAGCATTGATTAAGTTTTGCTAGTTGTATATCAAATGAATGCTAAGAACACCTTTTTTATCCATATTCTTGGTTCACCTTCCTGCTTTTCTCTTCAACTTAGTCAGATTTTTCTATTTGTTATTTTTCAAAAGGTTAATATTATTTTCTGGGATAAAATATAGCGTTAGATTGGAAACAGTGCTGTTGGTGTTTGGATAATGGTTATTAAGCCACGATTCTCTCTTATCTCACTTTGTTCTCTCCCACCCACCCACCCCCAACTATAGTGTGAAAATCTTCAATGTCAGTGTTTTGATGAGATCTTTCCTTGGAGAAGTTGCATCCGTGACTAATCTCTTAATCCTGGTTGTTCACAGTTTTGTTTTGTCTTGTTTTTTCTTCCTTCTCTGTTAATCTGGATAGAGTTAGCCCAGATCTTCTCCTTTGGGCAGGGTGGTGAGGGTTCAGACAACTGACAGGACACCCTCAGGCCTGGAGGGGGAGTTTGCCAACTGTGCCTAAAACTGAGTGAGTGGTAGAGTTTGCAATTTGGGCTGGAGGGAGGAAGCTACAGCCGAAACTTAATAAGTTTTAAGAAATGAGAACCCAGCTAACCAAATTAGAAGGTGCCATGGCCAGAGCTCTCTGCAGCTCTGATGCCTCCGGAAGCCCTACGATAGGAGCAATTGCCTTGGAAATTGGAGGCAATTATTCTGCTTCTGGTGATACCATCCCATTCTTTATGTGGTTTTAATTCTAGAATAGCTCAGTGTAGTGCTAGGCGTAAGTTTAGTTGCTAGTCTATCTCAAGGTACTTAAAGTGGGTGAAATGGAGGGCAGAAAGGAGTGGAAACATTGATTTCCAGGGGCTGGAGACTTCCCTTACAGAGGTGTATGATGGTTTCCTTGGGATCTATTTGTGTAAGTAGCACCCAACGTCTTTCTATCAAACCTCCTGCCTCACAGATGTATGCACAGTCCTGAGGAAACACAACCAAAGCCAACTGTTTCAAACAGAACCATTTTTTATGGAGTAGTAAGCTCTCTTACACTAAAATAGATGTGGAGAATTTGGAGATGAATAGTCTTACAGCTGCTAAGTTCTCCCCAGTTTGCTCTCATTACACAGATATCCATAAGAGCCTGGGATTCGGTGTATATATAAAGATGGTGTTTGTAATTGAGCTTAGTACTCTTTGTCGAGTTGGCATATTATAGGTTTCCCTCATAACGATAACAGAATCTTACATCAAGTGAACATGGAGGAGTGAATATTTAAACCATGTGTGAAGGAGGAAAAAAAGAAACATAGTGGAGCTGTTCTTTGCACTGAACAGTTATGGATTATCTTTGCTGGCTGGGTATTTGTTTCAGATTTTTGTGGTTTCTCATGTCCTGGATTATAGGGAGTCTTGTAAATGGGTTTCATATGGTAGCGGGTGACCCTGAAGGACTCTATTTTGAAGATAATGAACTTCACAGTTTTAAGTCAGATCTATGCCACTCACAGAATGAAGTCATGTTTATTTCATTACATAGGATTTCATTAGGTTGGTTAATATCTTTAAGACGACTGAATATTTGCTTTGATTTACCTCTGCATTCCTTCACTTAAATATTTCACGACAACAATGAAAAGGACTTAAGAGTAAAAGTTCTAGCTCAGATGCACAGGCAGAATTTGGTCTCTGTTGTGGCACCAAGCGGCCCTTTAACGTCTTTGATATGAGACCTTAGAGATATTCACGCAGCACCAGACTTGCACACCCTCGGGTTTCACTCTCCCCTCACTCTTCATCACCTAAAGTGTGTACCTAACTTTGCAGCTGTGAGCCATCCCTTTGTCATGCCCCTGACCCACTACTTGTGATTACTAATTCATCTACTTTCTAAATATGCTTTTTAAAATTGATTTCAGAGAGAGGAAGGGAAAGGGAGAGAGAGAGATAGAAACATCAATGAGAAATATCAATTGGCTGCCTCCTACATGCCCCCTACTGGAGATCGAGCCCACAACCCAGACATGTGCCCTGACCAGGAATCGAACTGGCAACCTCCTGATGCTTGAGTCAATGCTCAGCCACTCAGCCACACTGGCCAGGCTGATTCATCTACTTTCCTTATTTTCCTGAACACCAGTCCTCATTTTATCACATAACTCACCAATGTCTTATGATGGCAGAAAAGAGAAATCCCCACCAGTGGATGTATCATACAGAAAAAAAAAAGAAATTCAATTTTTCATCTATTTTTTTTAAGTCTCCCAGAAATGTATTGAGGTAAAAACCAGAACAGAATCTGCTAACCTACAAAGCAATATGTTTCCCATACATAATCCACTCAGGACTTGTGGAGACGCATCTTCTGATCCTGCAGATTCCTTTGAACTGTTACTAGGTCCAGCCGGTGCCACCACTTGGGGGTAATGTGTTCCGCAGATGAACAGTAAATGGAAGAGAGTTAGAGGACCCCAGAAGCATATGCGGAAGAAATGAATGTGCTCCTGGACAAGGAAAAAGTGCTAGGAAGCCTTCCTTGAACACATCGCCAACCCCAGCCTTGCGCTGGGCAAGGTACCCTTCTTTCCTGCTATTACAGCATATGAGTAAGCCTCTCTAGAACAAATAATCACAGGATATTGTCATTTTCTATTTAACTCATTATCTCCCTGTTGAGCTCCTTGAGAGTATAGACCAGACCTTATCTATCCATGTTCCACTAACAATTTCTGGACCATGCTGAGTATTTAGTAAACTCCTTGGGGGCGAAAAATGGCCTCGCTTTGTATTTCAAGGGCTCTAGGTTTTTAATTGGTAGATAGAAGGGACCCAACAAATATTTTGTCAAAGAAAGAAATTGAATAAAATAAAATTATGTTAGAAATTCTAAGCATCTTGGTGATGTGATTGAAATCTTTTGTTTCATGGATGCGAAGACTGGGGCCTGGAGAAATGGAGGTACTTGCCCACCATCCCACAGCATGTCACTGGCAGCAGAAATTAAGGCCAGCCCTGACCGGTTTGGCTCAGTAGATAGATCGTCGGCCTGCGGACTGAAAGGTCCCAAGTTTGATTCCAGTCAAGGGCATGTACCTTGGTTGCGGGCACATCCCCAGTAGGAGGTGTGCAGGAGGCAGCTGATCAGTGTTTCTCTCTCATTGATGTTTCTAACTCTATCCCTCTCCCTTCCTCTCTGTAAAAAAAATCAATTAAATATATTTTAAAAAAAAAAAGAAATTAAGGCCAAATGTCCTGACTTAACAGCTCAAAGTTCTTTCACTATGAATTGGTAGCTGGCTATCATTTGCTGGCATGGAAATCACCAGAATAATATTGTATGTGTGCAAAGCACTTGGGAGGTTACAAAGCATTTTAATAAACACTCTCTCGCTTGCTTCTCGTGTTTTCTCAGTGAGGTCAATGAGGAAGATAGTATCCCATTTACTAAATGAGGAAGCTAAGATGCAGTAAAGCTAATGGCCTGCCCAGAGTTTAGGACTCAAATCCTTATTTTCTGATGAGGATTCTTGCTTTTTACATGGCTACATTCTGGTGCTGAGAGAATGACTGATATTGCCAAGAAGAGTTTATCCCAGAGATTACAAAGATTTTACTATTAGAATTGGGCAAGGCTGGGTGTAGGGGGTAGTTTCTAGAACTCTCGAAATGAAGCTTATTGTGGATTGGATAGGCTGTGATTTGGATTGGGAAGGAAGGTAGGCTACAGGTTGTTACAGGATGTTAGTCTTCTGGGATAAAATGAGGTAGTAAGGTGAGAAGTTTTAAAATGGTGGGGGAAATAAAATACAGAGCACAAGCACATTAAGAAATGATAGATGTGTGTGGTCAGGATACAAAAGAGAGGAGACATTTTTGATGTAAAATAGCATAGGTCTTTATTTCACAGTCTTGGGAAGATACTTCTCAGCTTAGTGTGCCTGCCCGCCCTTCCCATTTGCCGAGAGCTTGCCGTCCACTGTTGTCAGGGAGCAGAGCTGGCCGTGTGGACGAGCCAGCTGCTCAGGGCACTGCACCGTCCGGCTCTGCACTTGGGTTCATGCTCCGAGGCCGCCTGCTGAACGTCTTCATAACTTCTGAACAGTAGGCACCCTGTTTTCATTTTCGACTTGGCCCCCAAAATGAGGTAGCCAGTTCTGCTTCAGAGACTTGGACGCTGCCCATTTGTTCTAATTATGTGGGATATGTTTCCTCCTTTGCAAGTGATTAATTCTTTAGGATAGAGAAATCTTCGAACCACGATGCATACTTTCTATGGAAGAAAAAAAAGAGAGAAGATTGCAAAGGTAGTACCAGAAATGAAAACTAAGCAAGAATGCTAAGTCTAAAGTGATTCTGGTAAAGCTCTTCATTATGATGAAGTTTTTAATGATCAACAAGTGATCATATGTTAAGTACTAGGATTTTTGAGATGATTCATTAAATCCTGTATCCTGAATCTTTGCAGGCTGCTTCAACTATGTAGGGTAAGTGATTTTTCTTTTTATGTTGAGAAAATGATTCTGAGCGAACAATCCTGAGAGCTTGATGCGGGTGAAGTTCATATTTTTCTTCTAAATAACTTGCTTATTTACCCAGAAATGTCAAAGAGCCAGTATAAAATCAGTGAGAAGCCTTGAGCTTGCACAGCTGCCCGGTGCCTGGAAGTTCCTTCTCCTTCGCCCCGCCTCGTAGTGGATTCTTTATTAAATTTTATATTACTTCTCAATTCTATCTTGAAATGGTCTGACATAAAAGTTGGAGAAGAAACTGAAATACTCCTTTTCTACCTTTTTGTTTTATTCATCACGTATATTAAAACAACAACAGGAGAAGTGTGTACTGGGATTATTTCTAAAACTTAGATGTTATCCTTCATTGGGCAGCTCTGCTGAGTGTCCACATAAAAGAATATCCGTACATCAACAATAAACACAAGAAATTCTGGGAAGAAAGTTTCTCTTGCCCTAGCCCCAAGCTATAAATATTATTATTTCTTAATTGAGTAATAACCGTGTGGCTGCTTTCCACCTTCGCTCCACTGTGATCCTTTTTCTTCCAGACTTCTCTAACACTGAATTTGGACCCACAGATGTTTATCTATGCACCCATTCATTAATAAAACAAAGTGTTGCGTGCCCCCTAAATGTTAGGCGTGATGTGGGGAGGATATATTTTACTCCTTAATCATAATTAGTTTGGGTAGTTCCCTGGGAGTTTCTGGTGAGTTTGTTTGGGCTTCTTTGGTAATGCTGAAGCATTTGAAGACAAATGTGTCTTACACACTTTGGATGCGGTGTTGAGAACAGAATACACTCCACGAAAACTTCATGGATTAAAGGCAATCTGGAAGAATAGCAGAATTACTCTGTGGCTTATAAATGTTAAGAACTCAAAGGACATGAGTTAGGGAAGAAAAGGGGCTGACATGGGCACGGATGTATGTTTAATAAAAGGTTAAGAACTGGCTTGGGTGAGTGAAACTGGAGGATTATTTTAGCAGGCCTCAAGATACCAGAGAAAAGGAAAGAAAAATACCAGTAGAGAGTAGAAAATATTAAGTATGTGAAGTGAAAGATTCTGAAGTTCCAAGGGAAAGTTTTAGTTGGGGAAATGAAAGAACATTTCAGAGTTTTATGAAAAAATTAATTATAGGTTGTAATTATGCCAACTGCTCTCAAGTCAAACGGAAGGGAGAAGATGGTGTGGCATCTCCAGGGGTTGTTGGAGCAGAGATTAAGGAAAAGACTCCAGGGCTTAATGTTCCTCCTTTGTCAAAGATGTCAGGAAGGTCTAAGAAATGTTAAAGCATAAGGAACAATGATAAAACTAGAAGCCATTGATGCAGAGAAGTCACTGGGGGGAAATCATCATACCTAATAAAATGGTAATATGCAAATTACCATCACTCCGCTACGCCCACGATTGGGCCGTTGGGAGGCTGGGGGCGGGACTCAGGGTGGCCTATTGGGCTGACTCACGAGTCCCTGCCCCCCACCCCCCCCCCGCCCCCCGTTCCTCCTGCCGTCCCCAACGGCCGGCGCTGTGGGAGGACCCATGTGGCCAGCGGAAGGCACCAGTGGCGGAACTCGGGGTGGCTGATTGTGTGGCTGCCCGCACCAGTTTTTCCGCCAGCACCAGTTTTCCTCTGGCTACCCGCCGATTGGAGTGCCTCCCGCCAGATCGGCCACCCAGAGTTCCTCACCGGCGGCGGCGCTGGAGGAACTCATGGTGGCCGATCCGGGAGGCGCTCCGATCGGCAGGTGGCCAGAGGAAAACTGGTGCTGGCGGAAAACTGGTGCCAGCAGCCAGGTGAAGGAAGGTCTTCTGCACGAAACTTCGTGCAACTGGTTTCTAGTCACACTATACCTGGATCTCTGCCTTTGGAGGGGTCTTATGGCTGTTTAGCAATGTGCCCACATCTAGCTGACCCTCAGAATCACCTGGTGAGCTTTTAAAATATAGGGATTCAAACATCCGTCACCTCATATGGGGAATTTTTCAGAGATGGAAGGGGGGTGTATTTGCCATACACTGCAATTAGAGCCCTTATAGAGCAATGATCCCATTTTTATTCTTTTTTCTCTTGAGTTCCATAAACCATCTATGTAACTATTTATCCGGGAACTTGAAATTCACTTTTCTGCTCTTTTCAAAATGTCTCCCCTCCTTATACCCGACCCCCCTTTTACAAAGCAGGCTGTTTCCCCTGGCGCATGCTCTTGCACCTCCCACATTTTCCAGGCTGGCTTAGAGACCGCCACAGAAGTTCTACAGTCATCTGCAAGTTTCTTCGGGGAAGTAGGTTAAGATTCATTTGGGCCTAGAGATATGGACTCATCTAGAGGAGCTAGATGCTGCCTTTTAGTTTTATCACCTCTCTCAGGCTTCAGTTCCTTGCTAATCTCTTGTTGTGCGGCTTCCTTTAAAGATCATTCTCATTAATAGGGAAGGTGGGAGCAAACAGAATGCCAGCAGTTTCTGTTCGCTCTTACTATCATCTGCTAATACTATAACGTCTGCCCCCAGGGGGATGTGAATCATTCCTTGCATTCACTCTAAACATACGTTAATAATTCCTTTTATTGTCCTCTGCATTTTTCTCCAGCTTGAGCTCATCTTAGAGTTAACCCCTCCTGACACCACTCTTATCCCAGCCTCTTTGTATTGGTTTTTGACTATGTGCTTTTTCCCTTCCCTTTTGTTTCATTCCTGTTTCATCAGCCACATGCCTCTCTTTACATTCTCACTTCCTCCATGGCATTCTGACTCATCTATACAATTTTCCATTCTATTGTCAACATTTGGTTGTTGAATACCTTGTTTCCCTGGTCATGGAGTGCCATCATTCTTTCAACTTTTAGAAATGTCTGTATCCCTAATCTTTGTGGTCTGGGGTGCACCTAGCTTTACAATGTGCATTTCTGGGTCCTCTCTAGGCCTCTGGAATCAGCAGCTCATGGGTGGCTTCTGGTGATCTGGTGATTAGTAGGTCTGTAATGTTTGGGAAGGACTTTGCGTAGCACTTCTCTCCCTTACTCTTGTAGCCCTTTTTCCAAGTTTACCATCACTTTAACTTTGCTTTACTGATCCAGGGCAATAGCTACTCTGATTAACCCCTCCAAGTTTTAAAAAATTAAATTGTCACCAAATTAATAATCCATCTGTCCTGCTTTTAGAAGAATACAACTTTTGGAAATAACTTGAATTTCTCTAAACACTACTATATCTTGCCTCCATGATAATGGTTTGAGAAATACAAGGGGCCTATGATCCTTCTCCTCTGATTGGCTAGGTTGTCTGCAATGTATTTCCTTTAGAATTGTGCCACATGAGTTTGGTTTTGTTTCTTCTTTTTGGGGGGACTGAGTGCAGGGTTGAATGAATACTAATTCTCAGTTCATAGTTCTATCATCATTTGTCTACACCAGTAATTTTCAACCTTTTTCATCTCATGGCACACATATTAATTACCAAAATTCTGGGGTACACCAAAAATATATTATACTTTTTGCAAATCTGACACAAAAAATAGGTATGATTTTGATTCATTCACACCAGACGGCTATTGTGTTGGCTGCTGTCATTTTTTTAAATTTGATAGTCTAAGGGAAAAGAGGTCAGTGCCCCTGACTGTTTTAAAATTTCTTGCAGCACACCAGTTGAAAATCACTGATCTACACAAAACTCCTTCCTTGTTTGAGTTTCTCTTCCCCCCTTTTTATTCCTAATCCACACCCCTGTTCCTTTCTCCTCCATGTTTACTCCATGTAAGACGTTTCAATATGGCTTTCTCACATTGCCAGTGAGTTTGGGCACCTTTTTAAAACTGTAATGGTAAATTCTCAGGACTTTCCATTCTGTAATTTTTTTACATATACCTTTTGTCCATTTGTGTTGGATATTTTGATTATTCTTTTGGATGTTCCATGTCCTTCTCAGTTTGTAGTCTTTTATTGAATTTGTCATTTATAAAAACATTTCTTAATATTGTACTGGTCCCATCCACCATATTATTTTCATTGAATTGGGATACAGTTTGGGCATTTAAGGCTTAAGAAATCTTTTCTACTCCTACATCATAAAGATATCTTCCTACATTTTCTTCTATTTAGTTGACCTTTCATATGTAAGTCTTTAATTCATTTGCATTCCACTTTGGTTTATAGTATAAACAGGGATGTAGAAATCCAGCTTTTTTTTTTTTTTTAATATAGTGAGGAAATTTTCCCAGCACCAGCACTAAACAAGATATCTTCCTACACCTTCATTCCCCTGAGGATTTCAGTGTCCTGCGAGGTGTGCACTGCAGTGGTCAGGACGTATGGGCTCCAGGGCCTGACCCTTTCCAGGTCTGAATCATACCCTGTTGCACACCAGCTCTGTGACTTAGACAACTACCAAAACAGTCCCCAAGTCTCAGGAAGAAATGAGATGTTCCAGGCACATTGAACACTCCCATTTTTTGTTTATTATCTATCAGGTTCTTGTATGTATAGTCATGTGCTGAACAACGGTGTTTCAATGACAGACAGCATATGTAACAGTGGTCCCAAAAGATTATCAAGGGGCTGAAAAATTCCTATTGCCCAAGTGGTAGCAATGCTGACGTAGACAAGCTTACTGTGCTACCAATCATAGACAAGTGTAGCATGTGTAGTTATGTACAGGACATGATACTTAATGATAATCATACATTTCTATGTGACTCGTTTATGTCTTTACCATACTATACTTTTTTCATTATTTTAGAGTGAACTCTTTCTACTTACCAAAAAAAAAGAAAAAAAGTTTGCTGTGAAATAGTATGCTGTGTTACACTGGCAACAGCCTTGTTCATCTCCTATTTACTTTGTCTCTTGATTGTATCGTTTTCTCCTGTGCTTGATTTAATCTCATGTTGTTTTATGAATTTAGTGCAGCCTAAGTGTACAGTGTTTATAAAGTCTACGGAAGTATGCAGTAGTCCTTGGCCTTCACATTCATTCACCACTCGCTTACCGACTCACCCAGAGCAACTTCCAGTCCTGCAAGCTCCAAATGGTATACAGGTGTACCATTTAAAAAATATTTTATCATGTATTTTTACTGTACCTTTTCTATGTTTAGATATGCAACTGCTTACCATTATGTCACAATAGCCTATAGTATTCAGTACAGTAACATGCTGTACAGGCTTATAGCTCAAGAGCAATAGGTTATGCCATATAGCCTAGGTGTGTAGTATGCTAAACCATGTAGGTTTGTGTAAAAGTGCACTCTGATTTTTGCACAACAAAATAACCTAATGATTCATTTCTCAGACAGAATGTACTAATCTTTAAGCAGCTCATGGCTGTACATGGATCTATTGCAGTTCCCTTATTCTTTACTCAGTTTTATTAGTATCTTTTTTGGCTACCAGTATATGCTATAAACATGCCTTTGTAATGCTTCATATATACCTTCCTCATTTCTTTCTTCTTTATCTTCACTTCTTTTTTTACTACCCCAACCCAGGATTACCTTCTCAGTTTTACAGACTGAGAAAGTTGACTTTTTTCCATGTTTTCTTAGTTAGATATAGGTTGGACATCTGCTATGGGGAGGGGGGTAGTCTTGGAAGACGTTAATGCACAAAAGAGATTGCCAATGCAATTTATTAATTTGCAATGAGATCTGTAACTTCCCAACAGATGTAGGTACTTGGTTTTCTTGATTACCTGTGCAAGAGAGTATATTTGGGAAGCATATAGAGTAAGGAGCTCATGGATCTAGAGAGAGTGATAGATGGAAGAGCCAATGTCCTCATACCATGTAGCCAGACACATACACATACTAGACAATATAATGCCCCATATTGGAGATATACTTACCTGCCAAGCAAGGCAAGGAGCAGTAGAATTACCCAGACCACGCCCTTCTCTGGGCATGCTGAGAACACACGGCAGATTCTTCTTGGCCCACTCCCCTTGAATACATTTCAACACAACACATTATTTCTAGCACATCTTCCTTCAGGTTTATCAACACCATTGGTTAAGCTTCCACCATCTTCCTACATTCCAGCCCCATATACCTTGATTAGATTTCTAGACCCTGGATTTTATCCTGCCCCTTAAGGTGACATCTTCAGGCAGTTACCTAATCTCATGCAATATAGGTGCTTTTACTAACTTATCTAGGAGGACAACACTTTTTCCAAGTCCAGGAGATAACTCAGTGCCCCATTTGCTTCTCTCCATGTTGTACATCATGGCCACATAGAATCGGGTTTTGTTTTTATCTAGCTGCTTTTTCACTCTCTCCTTTAAAGTATTCTCTGGCCAATAAATTTCCTCCCAAACACATTTTTTTCTAGTCCCCCATTTAGAGGCCTCCACCATACTCTTCCCCACATCTATCCCATCTTCCCCACATCTCTCCCACCTCTGACTCCTCCCCAGGCCTCAAGCCTATCTTCCTCTATCTTAAATCAGTGTCCGTCTGCTGGCACCATAGTGTTTGTCTGAGCGGGAGGGACAAAGAATTGCAATCTTTAGAATAAATTTGGGGGAGGGGGGGGCTGGGGTGTCCAAACAGCTAGACCTTTTCCCTCAATCCATTTAAACCCATTTGCCATGGACAACCATTGTCTAACCTATGACCCTGGGCATATTTGTAGCATCAAACTTTATTTCCAAAGATTCTTGCTGGAAGAAGCTAGTGACAATGAAAAGCAGTCACTGCTGTTTCAGATACTTTATATCAATTGTTTCTCTGACTTGACACACAAAATTGAGTCATGGCATTAAATATAGGTATTATTATACAATTAATGTCAGAACAAAATAATAGTCTACTTTATTTTGATTTTCATGTTGCCATTGTACTTATAGCTATTTATTTCTATTGTTCAATCATAACTTATTTTGACTTCATGCTCAATAGGTTCTGCAGCAAATTTACAGTTAAATAGCATTACATGTCTCGTCCCAATCAGTCATCGTGCTGTGACTCAGGTAAACAGAAGCAGGCAGGGCTCACGGTGCGTGGTCTGCTCCCCGGAGCATCTCAAGAGGCCTGGGTCACAAATGAAAATGCCCCACCCCGCTTCTGTTCCTCCTCTGTTTTATTGGAATTCAGAAATTTATGATTCTTTAGATAGTCTATTAGACACACCAGGGTCTATAATTTTAATCATATCAGTACCTTACACTTATATACTTTTAACTTGTCTAAGTGCCACCTTCATTAGCTCACACTAGCTAGTTTATGTGACATACATCCGAGAATGAATAGCTATTGTATTTTGACAGCGGAATAAAGGGCCTGCCCAAGGTTATGGTTACCAAGGGCTGAAATTGGAAGCCAGCTCTCCTGACGTCTGCCCTTCCACAGAGCCTCTGCGCTGTATTCCTGACGATGGAGCTCTTCTCTCAGGAAAGACTGTGGCTCCCAGGCTCTGCAGGGCCCCACTCATGCCAGCATTAGGAAGATCTAGAACAACCTTCCCTGTAGATAGATGCCTATGAGTGAAGTAGGCTTCCTCCAAGTACTGACCCTGGGGGAGTGCTTCCTATTCTCATGGTTCCTCTCCCTCTGCCCAGGGCATTATGGACATGCTGCGCTCACAGCCACATGAATGCAGGGAGCCATCAGCATGCACCTCTGGTCATGCTGTGAGGTCAGCCCAAGTCCAGCTGAGACCTCGGGGACAGAAACCAGGAAAGCTTCAACAGAAGCCAAAGCATCACACTCCTTCCAGAACACAGAGCTGCTGCCAGCAGGGTCGCCAGAGTGGGTGCCTGGATGGAGGCTCAGCAGCAGGAGGGGAGCACTGAGAGGAGAAGGGCCTTCCAACTCACTTCCCTGGTTTTTCCAAGACTGGCTTCATATAGGAGGATCTAGCAAAGCAAAAAGAGGTAGACCAGCATCAATTAAATGAGGGAAGGCATATAAAGCGTTCAGTATAGTACCTAGCACACAGTAAACCCTTACTATCTCTTTGCAAGTAAGAAAGCAAAGCAGCCGAAACCGATTTGGCTCAGTGGATAGAGCATCGGCCTGCGGACTGAAGGGTCCCAGGTTCGATTCCGGTCAGGGGCATGTACCTTGGTTGCGGGCACATCCCCAGTAGGGGTTGTGCAAGAGGCAGCTGATCGATGTCTCTCTATCATCGATGTTTCTAACTCTCTATCCCTCTCTCTTCCTCTCTGTAAAAAAATCAATAAAATATATTTAAAAAAAAGAAAAAAGAAAGAAAGCAAAGCGGAAGGGCATAATTGCACAGAGATTAGAGTTTTTCCTGCGGGGCGGTGGGGGGGGGGGGCGCGGGGTGGTACATGGAAAGGCTGAGAAGCAAAATGTGCCTCTTTTCTGGAGCCTCTTCTCTCCCTATCTCCCAGCCATGCTGTGAACGCGGGCTGGATGCCCTTTCTAAGGTCAAATGCACCTGTCAGTTCCCAACTGGAGTAGACTCTGGAGTCCTTAGAGATCCTCAGAGTCACAGGACCAGGAAGAGGGCTCTGCGGTTGTCTAGTGACTGTACTCCAGGAGCGGAGACACTCATAGGCACTCAGAGCTCAATACACTGAATTTCAGCCTGAGCCTCAGGATCCTGGAGCCCCACCGCTTAGTGGTTTCCTGGGTGAACTTCCTGGAGACCCACTCATTTTCAGGATCGCCTCCTCTCCACCCTTTTGGTTAGTCCTGACGTAGGTAAGAGACCTAGCACTCCCCAGTGTACTGTTTTCCTTGTCCCCTATCATTCAAGCCTAGAAATTACATCTGAGGCCTCCTCGTTACAGGTGACAACCAGCATTTGTTTTGCATTTTGATGCAGTCAGGTTCTCGGGGGCCGGCCTGTCAAACAAGCTTGCATGGGGCTGGTCACACATACCCCGCCCCACCCCCCCACCCCGGACTTGAATATCCTCTATCTTTTAATCCTGAGGGGGAAGCTCTGGCATTAGCCCTCTCAAAATTGCAGAGACTCGTTTTGTGTGCAACTCTTGCCTATCATATTACATAAGGCAGAGTGTGATTTTTATTGTCAACTGGAGTGTGCTTAACTGAAGTGTATGGATGGCTCGAGAGGGGCCACACATCCCCTCCACACTTACCGCGGGCTCTGTAATGAAGACACTTAGCCGCTAGGTAAGAATGTCAAGTGGCTATGGCTGCACTGACGGAGGCCTACAATTACTTTAATTATAATACCTTCCTCACATGTAATCATTTCTCAAGAAGCATGAAGCTTGCTCACTCTACCGGCAGCTTTTTAAGTTTTTTTCACCCCAAGACCTTTCTTTGGAAGTCTGCTGTGGCCTAGCAGGTTATAACATTGTTTTCAGCCTTATGGCATCCAGTCCGTTTGCAGATAGTCCCTCCTTTCTTTCCCTTCTCTCTGCTCTCCAAGTATCACATCAGGGCCAAATCTGCCCAGGGCACCTTTTTTTTTTTTGGGGGGGGGGGGTGTTTGTTTTCTTAATCTACAGGAAAGGGGAAAAACTTGAAAGGAAAAAATATCATTTAGGAAAGAAAACTTGCTTCATGATAATTTGCTTTCGTTAAATTATCTTCTTTGGGGACTTAATCTTTGAGCCCAAGTGTGTTAGAGGCAGCAACTGGCATTTATCTTTATAGAAGCAGAGTCTTTGCGAGCACAGTGTGGTGTTGCTCGTCCCCTTTATTATTTTCCTTTTATTGTTCACACTGATGTCTTTAAGATAGGCTTTGAATGAATGCATTAATAAACTCCAATGAAGAAACATGCCATTTGGCTATCTTACTGCACGTGTGAAATGTGGGGTGCCCGTTCAGTAATGTTTCAAGTAAAATTGTCCTGGGTGCTTTTGAAAGGGTGGAGGGAAAGTAAGCACAGAGAGTGGTCAGCTCGTGTACTGAGGGGAGGGAAGCCGGTGACAAAGTCAGCCTGAGCAAGCAAAGCGAGAGATTATCTACTTATCTCTCCTCTTCCATCCCTGTAACCACCCATCCATTCATCCATCTGCTCAGCTATCTATATTTATTATTTGGCTGGACTCGGGAATTTCTTTAAAACTGTTTTATTTGTTTGTTTGTTTGTTTGTTTTTCCTCATTATATTCAACTTAGGAGACATTGAAATTAGTTGTACATCCCACAAGCCCTCAAACGCTGATGGAAAGGAGAGATAGCCCATACGTTGTTTTGCCTGGTGGAGTTAGAAATTTAAATTTTTCCTGAATAATCCCCAAAGGCTAATAATCAAATGTTGATTCAACTTTTAAATTTGCTATTCAGTATTTCAATGGGAGGGGTGAAGAATCCCCTACTTACATATGATGACAACTTAATGTTTTGTTCTATCGCTAGTTATTCCAGCAGCTTATATTTATGAGGTGTCTTTTTCTGAAGGCTTTAAGCGATTCTGTAATTTGCCACATTTTACGTGTGGAGACCCAGAGGAATAGAAATGTCACATCGTGACTGAGGGACAGAGCTAGTGCCAGAAACTTCCAGGTTTCGCTTTATCTTATCGTGCTGCCTGTCAGCACATGATGACACGCAGATCTGTCTCCTCTCAGTGCTAAATTCACAGATTTTTTTTCTTTTTTTTTTTTAGTTTAACAGATACTTGGATTGACTTTTTTTTTTCTTTATTGATTAAGGTATTGCATATGTGTCCTTATCCCCCCATAACCCCACACACACCCTCATGCCCTCACCCCCCTGGTGTCTGTGTCCATTGGTTAGGCTTATATGCATGCATACAAGTCCTTTGGTTGATCTCTCCCCCTTACCCCTCCCCTCCCCTACCTTCCCTCTGAGGTTTGACGGTCTGATCGATGCTTCTCTGTCTCTGGATCTGTTTTTGTTCATCAGTTTATGTTGTTCATTGTATTCCACAAATGAGTGAGGTCATGTGATATCTATCTTTCTCTGACTGGCTTATCTCGCTTAGCATAATGCTCTCCAGCTCCATCCATGCTGTTACAAATGGTAAGAGTTCCTTGTTTTGTACTACAGCGCAGTATTCCATTGTGCTGATGAGTGGATTAAAAAACTGTGGTACATCTACACAATGGATTTTTTTTAAACTGAGGCTGAACCTCAATGGACAGAGGCAAGGAGGATATCTAGAACTTAGTCACCTACCATCTGATTCCCATCCTTTGAAGTTTCATTTGTGCACCTGAAGGCATTCGAGGTGGCCCTATGCCCATGTCCTTCCCCACTAATAACTGGTTGATGCTGTACTAGCAAAGGTGGCCTCAGTAATAACTGGGTCTAGCTTTTAGTTGCTGCCACAAATGCCCTAGGGGTATGGAGGCTCAACTATCACATTTAGCTCTGGGAAGCTGCAAAGGCAAAGTCCAGGGTTCCACACAGCCCTCCCTCTTTCTGGGAACATCTCCCAATGTCTTCCTCTACCAAGAATTCTGAGCTCTCCTAACTTCCTCTTCGGTGAAATGGTGGCTTCTAGAAAAACGGCCTCTACCTGTATGTAGAACCTTTCCCGACAGCCGCGTTTAGTGAATCGTGTCTTCATTAACGATCAGAACTGTGTCCAGCTGGTACAGTGTGGAGCCCTTTCAGAGTGCAGTAGGGATGGTTAAGTGATGTTTAAATGAATCATTTAGGACCAGCCATCCCTAAAGGTGAAGGCACCAGGGTTAGATAGTGGAGAGAATGGGAAGCTAAGAAGAAATGTAATAATCCCCCACTGGTGGTATTTATATAATGAGTTACTATGTACAGGGTGGTGATCAGATGGTCTCCTTCCTCCTCTAAATGAGGGGAGTGGAAGGAAATAGATTTCATCTAAAGCATGGGGGATTTAAGTTAGATAACAAAGAATTTCCTGACAATAAGATTCTTAAGCCCTAGAATGGGTTATCAAGAGAGGTTATGAAATCTTATCTAAAGACCTTTAAAAACAATGTAGATTTCCATGTGTCTAGGTGGTTGAGAACAGACAACACTAAAAGCCTCTCAATGGATTAGGTTATCTTCTAAGGTCCTTTCTAGTCCTACGATAAACAAGGGAAGTTGGGGGTCTTAGTCACTGGCCAATCAGTAAACATTGCAGAGGCTAAAACCATCTTGAGCCTCCAGATAACCAACTTCACAATCACCAGTTGAAGTGAGCTTGTCCTGAGACCTGCCTAAAAGTTTCTTAAGAAGGCCAGCATTTCTGTTTGTGGTTCTGCTGTTTTGTTTTGTTTTGTTTTGTTTTTAATGGTGTGGGAGTTTTGTTCGTTTTCAAGAGATAATAACCAAGTTTAAAACATACATATGAATGGGAACCCTGCGTATGTGAAAGAGGCAGAGACCCCACGTGCAGGAGAGGTCAGAGGTAGAAAGGGGGAAGGAGATATATAACACATTTTGAGTGAGGGATGAGGTAATGCACCTGGGGGACTCGGAAGGGTTGTTGTGGGATAAGAACAGATATTTAGTAAATAGAAGTCTGTCCTGCCCTATAGACAGGTCAAAAGAGGTCACCTCTGATAATAGCTGATTATGGGCAAGGCCCCTGATTTGAGTTCTTCTAGGTGGTTAAACTTCTAGTCAGAAGTTTCTGTTGAGCCACTGGCTAAAGTTGCCTTTAGTTTAAAACAAGCTGCATATCATAGTGGGATTTTTTTCGTGTGTGTGTGTGTGTGTGTGTGTGTGTGTGTGTGCGCGCGCGTGCACGCGCAGAGTGTTTGAGTTTATATAGTTTAACCAATTGGTCCTTTTTTTTCATATTCCTTCTATTGCTTGAATGCTTAACCTTTCATGATTAAATTATTTTACTTTTATAAAATGATATATAAATATAAAGGATGGTCACTATGGTGTTTATATTAGCAAAAAGTTAGAAACTACCTAAATATTCAACATGAAGGGATTCACCTCAATAAAAGTGGTGTGTCTGTATGTAGTGGAGTCATTACAATTAAAAAATTTCAAGGACATTTAATTATCTGAAGAAATGCTTTATATAGGGAAGAAAAAGCAGCATACAAAACTATATCCCTGCATGATTCCAAAAGTCTTCATATAACAAAACAAAAATCTGGTACCAAATATACCAATTTTGATGGGATATTGATGACTGAATAACAAGGGCTTTTGTATATTCACTTGAGACTTTTTGTCTTTCAAGTTTTCTGTAGTATATATAAATATCTCTTATTAATAGGTTTTAAAAAGTTATAAAGTAAAATAAATTCTAATCTGAGCTCATAGATGCAGAAAACAGATTGTTGATGGTTGCCAGAGGCAGAGGGTAGGGTGTGGGCAAAATGGGTGATAAAAGGTACAAATTTCCAGTTATAAAATAAATTAGTCCTGAGGATGTAGGATGTAATGTACAGTACAGTAACTACTAGTATAGTAAATAACACTGTTTGCATATTTGAAAATTGCTAAGAGTAGATCTTAAAAGTTCTCATCACAAGTAAAAAATTGTAACTATATAGTCTGACAGATGTCAACTAGACTCATTGTGGTGATCATTTCCTAATATATACAAATATTGAATCATTATGGTGTACATCCGAAGCTGATATAATGCTGTATGTTAATTATACTGCAATAAAAACAATAAATTCACATCTGAAAAATAAACAATGACATACTTCAGACACAAAACTAATATCACTATGGTCTTACCTTTATCTCTGTAATATTTCTAACATATTTATAGAACATTAGATTGTTAGGCTTGTCATTGCTCTCAGAGAGGCACTTTGTCTACTTTGTAATGCAAATTATGTACCTATTCTCAATTCTGGGAGCTTGGGGGAAAAACGACAAGAAACCATAACGTTGAAGAGCTCTCATAACTCTCCTTCATCGCTTGTCTTCCTCTGGACTCAGGGACTGAATCAGAAGCCAGTATGCTCCATAGCCCACCCTTCAATCCTTTCTCCTGGCAAACACTCTAAAATGTAAGTTCCTGTGTTGTTAAGTTTGATGGGACTCGGTTGCATATTGCAAGTGTAGATATAGCTTTACCTACTCAAATGCTTTGCCCTCTCTTCTGTGGTTGCAAGAAAATTAGGTAGTTTAACGGTACTATTAAAGAGTATGCAGCTAGCTACTGACAGGATTGTGGGAAATACATTCGTATTAATGCCCACAGCCTATGGTGAAATTTATCATGGACTAATTGTGAGTTTGGATTGTACTCAAACCATTACATGTGCCTGATATCCAGCCTCTTCTCACCACCGTTATTCTCCTAATCCAGACATGTATTATCTCTCAGGTGGACTAGTGTCATGGGCTCCTAACTGGTCTACCAGCATCCGGCATCTTTCCCCTGTGCTCTGTCTTCCACCTGACAGCAAGAATGAGCTTTCTCACATCCCAGTGGTCATGCCACCATCCTTCAGAAGCTTGCCTTCACATCAAGGATGAAATGTAAATTCTTTGGACAGGCTCTGAGCCTTTTCATGTTCTGATTCTGTCTACTTGTCTCACCACATCTTCAGTTTATTCTCCAGTTATGAATTCTATTTCTTCAGTCTGGAAAATGGAGTTGAAGAACAAATTCTTCTAATTTTTAAATATCTACATCAGGTCCCCCCACTCCATCCTCTGAAGGCTTCTTTGCCTTACTCAGTAAGGCCTAAATGTTCCCACCTTCCCCATTACATACAATCCCAATGTAATTATTTGTTTGCATAATTTTCTCCTTGTGGGACATGGAGCTGTTTAAGGCCTTAACTTTTATATCCTTAGCACCTTGGACAGAGCCTGGAACATACTAGCTGATAAGCAAATTTTGTTTTCAAATATATTTTTATTTGATTTCAGAGAAGAAGGGAGAGGGAGAGAGATAAAAACATCAGTGATGAGAGAGAATCATTGATTGGCTGCCTCCTGCACACCCCACACTGGGGATCGATCCCAAAACCCGGGCATGTGCCCTGACTGGGAATTGAACCATGGTCTCCTGGTTCATAGGTTGATGTTCAAACACTGAGCCATGCTGGTTGGGCTGAGAAGTAAATTGGTTTTGTTCAACTAATACATTAATGCATAAAATTGCCTAGAATAAGATAGAAATTAGATGCCTTTAAAATAAACAGGCAGTATGTGGACTCTAGTTATTAGTTAGCGGCAAGTCACACCACAGACTTAACTTCTCTTGCTTGGCTCATGAGAACTCCTAGAGACTTTGTCCCCAGAGCCCTGCCTGCTGGACTGCTCCCAAGAACATCTTTTTCTCAATCCCCCAAGGATGTGCCTTCAGAGTGACATGAGGACCCTTGCAAACAACAGAGAGGTCCTTAGGGAGAAAAAGGAGGAACACACTTAGTCATTTTTCACCTTGCTCACCAGCTGTCTTAATGATGTTGCGAGATTAGAGTTTTATGTTGTTTCCGAGAAGAGCAGCTCCCAGACTTTTCATGGACTAATCAGCTTTAAAAAAAAAAAAAAGAAAAGAAAAATGTCACCATAAAGCAACCAAGTTTTTACTTCACCAATTAAGAACGTAAGCAAATAAAACTCGTAGCTGCTATAGTCATTGTTCTATAAGGAAAAGCACATTTAAAATACTGACAGAATAGGGAGGATGTAATGACAGAATATTGGAGAATTCTTTAAATTCAATGAATGTAGTGAGACTTTCATGAAGTGACCTTGAGCTTCTTTTTCTCATTATGTTGCTGGACCGGCATGAGAGAACATGCAATGAGTACTATTTTTGAAGGAAGGAAGGGATGGCTTGTAAACAGCAGGGCAACCAAAGGGCAGGAGGAGTAGCAAGGGGGATTCTTCCTGCTCCTCATGATCGACCTTATGAGCCATCAATTTCCGGAGGGAGACAGACACAGTTCCTTCTGTCCTCCTGGTGCTTCCACTTCTGAGAATTGCTCTAGGGTTGAATATGGGGAACCTATTTCTTGAAAGCTGAATTCGAGCCATTACTTAAGAATTTCTGAAAGTACCAACGGATGACAGTAGCACTTTAACTTTGAGAGAAAAGAGCGCTTTAACTGCATTCTGTCATCTTGGTTATTTATTGAAATCTGTTGATGGTGAAGTGGGTGGTAAGGTAATATTTGCATTGGCATGGCAACCATCAACTTAAAAATAATTATATCTATAGATGGTGTGTCTTGTTCTTGCCTTTAGCTTGTGGGTGGTCTGCACTCCATATTTCTTATACATATCTTTTTTATTATTATTGTCCAAAGTTTTACATATGTCTTCTTTTTCCCCAATTGACCCCCCCATCCAGCCATTCCCACCCCGGGCAAGCCCCCACCACCCCAATGTCTGTGTCTATTGGTTATGCTAATATGCATGCATACAAGTCCTTTGGTTGCTCTTTAACCCCTCCCTCCCCTGCCATTTGTCTCTGAATCTATTCTTTTTAATCCCAAGTACCCCTAGAGGAACAGCTATGGGCACCGTGGTATTGCTAAGTACCCCCAACCAAATTTTGTGGTGTTAATTAGCTTATCTGTTGGCACCTTATCCTACAAAGATCAAGTGCTTGACATCCTTAGTCATAGATCAATGTACTGGTGATTGTTTTTCTTATAATTGGAAATCATCTCAGTAATGTGGGAATCTGTTTCATTACTGTATTAGCTAAGTATTGTTGTTTAGAGAGAAATGAATATTCAGTTTTAAGATCTCTCTCTCCCTCCCCCTTCCTCTCTCTCTCTCTAAAAATCAATAAATAAAATCTTTTTAAAAGAAGAGTTAATACCTAATCCTGAGTACATTGAGGATTATTCTGAATTGATATCTGTTGTCTCGTTTAAGCCCAGTAACTATCCAGTAAAAGGTGTCCGCCTCTATCAGTGTGATAATTGGATGCTGTCCTCTTTGCTCCGTCCATATAGATTCCTGTAATGAGATGATCATCTCTGCATGTTAGAAGCATGTAACGTTTAATCATTGCAAAATCTTCTAGTGGGAAGGCCTATCTTTAGGTCTATTTCAGGGCCCTGTTTCTTATTCCATTTTCTATAGACTTTTTCATAATTAATACTTACTGAGCATGTGTAAATGAGAGGAAACAATAACTTTCAATAGTGATTTTCATCAAACTCTTTTTTTATTATTTTAATGATGTTTTATTTAACTGAATATATCCAAAATATCATTGTGACATGTGCAATGGGCTGAGTTTTGTTCACGCAAAATAGTTGCCATTCTAACTCCCAGAATGTCAGAACGTGACTGTTTGGAGATAGGCTCTTTAAGGAACTAATTAAGTTAAAATTGGGCCATTTAGTTGGGGAGAATCTTAATCCGATATGACAGGTGTGCTTATAAGGAGGAGAAGTTTGAAGACAGGCAACCACAGCGGGAAGACCATGTGATGACACAGGGAGAAGATGATCATCTACAAGCCAGTAGGAGAGGCCTCGGAAGAAACCAACTGGCTGACACCTTGATTTTAGACCTCTAGCCTCTGAATTGTGAGAAAGTAAATTTCTGTTGCTTAAGTCAGCTAGTCTCTGGTGCTTTGTTATGGCAGTCCCAGCAAACTAATACAATGTGTAATTAATTTAAAAATTATTAGTGAGATGAGATAGTTTGCATTCTTTTCTTTTGTACCACATCTTTGAAATCCAGTGTGTGTTTTACACTTGCAGTGCATTTCAATTTGGACAAGCCACAGTTCAGTGCTCAGGAACCATAGGCAGCTAGTGGTGACTGCACTGAACAGTATAGGTACCAAAATATACTCTGAGGGCCTTGATGGTTATGGGAGGGGAGAGGGATAATGAAATAAGAAGGCCAAGAGGCTAAATAGATGTTTAGTAGCCAAAGAGGAAAGAGGACATTATCTTGGGGTTTTGTTGTGTGTTTTTTCATTTAAAATTAATATATCCACATTACATAAAATTAGGGAAAAGATGCCATCTTCTCTATAATCCTATTACTTTAACAGAATCACTTTAATTTTAATATTTTCTTTCAGCCTTTTGTCTATATATTTTGCCTCCTTTTGTATATAATCATGTTTTCTACTCATATTTAATATGATGTTCATATTTTCCACATCTATCACTTTTAATGGCTATATAATACTCTGTCAAGTGGAGGCAACAGAATTTCATCAGTGTCCATTAGTATGACAGTGTTTAGTGTGTACAAAGAAAGAAGGTAGATTAAAAGTATAACGATAAAGAGAGCTAAACCAAGAAAATTAAGAGAAAGCTTTTAGAACAGAACTTCTAATTCTTCAAAGTTTGGGCAACTCACCAGGAATGAGCACAAAGAATGGTAAAGACTGAAAATAGATGATAAATAGGTTATTTATAATCTAATAACATTTAAATTAATGTGATACATTTAGTTATATGCAAAATTTTAATGGCTCTTTATGGTAATTATGCATAAATTTCTCTCTAGGTCCAGAGATGAATGTTGACATAGGTAATCTCATAATATAATTAGGGATACCTTTACATGGCCAAACAGAATTTTCAATTTTCCTCCTCTCTTAGTTTTCACATACTCATAATTAGTTTTAATATCAAGTATTACCTTGGTACTTGTTTTATTCAACTGCACTGGATTATATTTTCCCTAAATGAAACTTCTTGTATTTCCTTATTAGAAATTATTATTTAACACTCACAGTGAGTAAAGAACTGTAAAATATAATATTAAGGACAGATAATTTAGATACAGTTTCTGATTTCAAATAACCTTAGAGATGAGTGCCTCATACATTCATTTATTTATTACAAGAGTAATATAAAATAAGATTAAAAAGGCGAGTTGGAGGAAAAGTTGGGAAGAGTCTTGCAGACCAGGCTAAAGAGTTTGAACTTGATTTCAGAGCCAATAGGAAGACAACAGAGATCTTTGAGCAAGACTTAAATATTTCTACATATTTGTAAATGGTTTTAGAATGACCAATCTGAGGACTGTGAGGAGAAAGGACTGAAACAGGAGAGATTTGGGGCAAGAAGTCCAGATAGCAGGAGACTGATGGAAAAGCCTGGAGAGTAAAGATAAGGGCCTAATAAAGGCACTGGCAGAGGGAGGGAACTCCTCTGTTTGTAATTTAGGAGAATGGATGCATGCGGAGGTTAAGATACAGAGGAGTCGGAAAAGGAAGAGCCCTAGAGAAAAAGATAATAAACTCTGCTTTTACTGGAATTTGAGGAGTTTCTGGACACACTGGTGGAGAGGTCTTGTGTTTAAATAGTAGATTGAAAATGAGACAAGGAGAAAGAACCCTTCTAGACATTAAGGAGGAAAAGGTAGAAACGTATGCATGCCAAGAAAGCTTGCCTTGTTAGCAATGAGAGTTTCACAAAGTATAGAGTGCTCAACAGTGCTTGGCCACAGCTGATGTACAGGGAATAAAGTCTGAAAATGTACACAGAAGTCATCAACAACTTTAGCAAGAGCAGTTTTATAAAGTTCATGAGAGACTGGTTGGTATGATTCACTGGTTGAGTGTCAACCCATGAACCAAGAGGTCAGTGGTTAGATCCCAGGTCAGGGCACATGCCCGGGTTACAGGCTCAATCTACAGTAGGGGGTGTGCAAGAGGCAGCTGATTGATGTTTCTCATTGATGTTTCTATCTATCCCTCTTCCTTCCTCTATCTCTAAACATCAATAAAAACATACTTTAAAATAAGTAAAGTTCATGAGATAAAACTCAACCATTTATAATAAATGCTTACTGAGTGTTTTTTATGTGCTGGATACTATTCCAAGCACCTTATCATATATTAGCTCATTTAACTCTTTCCACAATCCTATGATCTATTTTCTATAACTACCTCCACTTTCTCATCTCATTCCACTGGATGAGAAACCAGGCTCAGAGGGCTGAGTACCATGGGAGGCCACTAGGTAGAGAGGGCTGGGGATCAAAGCAGGCAGAGTCTACCGCCCATGCACATCCTTGCCACACAGAGTAATGAGTCAGAGAACATGTGGGAATTGAGGAAGCGGAGAAAGCAAGACTTGGTAGGGCTGAGCGACAGAGGCTGGGGACCAATTAGTCAAACCGCCCTTAGGAAACATGGAAGACACATGGGTGGTGTTAATTGCTGAGAAGTGGGGGGAGTCCGAGCAAACCAAGAGTAGAGAGAAGTATGACATGTGGTCTGGGAGAGGGTGGAGAGGCATGGAGGTTTAGCTTTGGTGGTCTACCAGTTGCTGTAGATAAATCTAAGGGTGATGGCAGGAACTTTAAGGGAAATCATGGCTGAGGCATTCAAGAACCGCATGCAGTCCAGAGAGAAGCGGTGTGCGTGCCGTTTGATGGCAGCATAAAATCTGGAATCACTGCCATGGGGGATGTAAATGGGAGCTGAGGAGGAGTAAGTAAAACCACCACTGAGCAGTTCCACGCAGGAGGAAATGAATGGGAGGTTGCGTGTAGGTGTCTGTAGCATTATGGGTATGGCAGAGGGCCTGGGGGAGCAGGCATGCACTCATGGGAGTCCTGGAGGAAAGTAGATGTCAGTGAGAATAGAGAAGTCTGTTTTCTCCTTTGTTGTATTTTTTAGTAAGTCTGGAAGAACAAGCTCTTTAAGTACTAAAACCGAGGCAGGAAAATGCTGGGACAACCTCCAGGTCCAGAGATGAAAATAATAGCTAATATTAATTGAGCACTTAGGGTATATTGGAGCTTTTCTACACACTTTGCAAGCAGCCTATGTAATCAGAACTATGTGCGAGATAACTGGGAGAACCACAGCTTCCATTGGTGAGGGCCACGAGCCACGCCAGGTTTCACTTAAAGGAAGGAGTTGTAGGGAGGGTGTCAGTGAAGAGATAAGACATTGCAATTTTAGACATAGAAGAAAAAATTAAAATGGGGAGTTCATAAGTCCATGTTTCCCATACTTGCTGGAACTAGGTACCCCCTGGGGTTCCTAGGAAATACAGATTCTGATTCTGGAAATTCAGATTCAAAGTTTGGATGCTCCCTGAAGCCGCTTTTTAAATAAGCTCTTCCTGATTGGAGAAGTTTGCAAAATACTATCCCGGAGTTAAGAGTTGGGAACAGGCAGTTTGAAGAGATTGGAGGCCCAGGGACCGGGTACCTGGAGAGAGAGGTGGAAGGGCAAAAGGAGGAAGGATTCAAACCAAAGTTTAACTTTTCTTCGTTTTACCTAAGAAGTCCCAGGGCTGACGTGTTCGCATTCAGAATGGAAGAGCCAAGCGGGAGTCCCATGTTTTCCTGTTGCCAGAGCTCACCAGGTGCACTGCTCAGGAGCACCGCTTGCGAGGGCTCGGAGGACAGAAGTTAGCAGAAAAGAGACATGATTTTTAAAAAAACAATAAGAGAACCATCTCTGGCAACTTCTAAGGCAGCTGCTGATGGGCTGCAGCTAAGCAGGTCCCTTCCAAGTCTGGAGGCAGGAAGCCATGAAAAAGCATGTGAGAAAAGCTACGGAGGGGAGTTTGCGAGGCTAAGTGCTGATTCTCACAGACTTTGATTGAAAAATTGTGGTGAATTTGAAGTGTGTGAGCAATGGTCGTTCTCAAAGGCTCCATAATTCAGCTAGTTCACTTCAAATTCATTGAACGGCCTCTGGTTTTGCTTCAAATCCCCGCCACCACCAAAACTGTTAGAGACCATCAAATGCAGCTGTAATGTATAGCTGCTGTATGGACAGGCAGGCATAGCCCTCCTCCCAGAGCTTCATGAACTGGTCTCTGGTAAACCTAAGCCTTTGGAAAATGTTGTTCAGTGAAATGTATGTGTGCAAGCTGACCCTTTAGGGATGATTCTAGAACATATACCCGAAGTCAAAGGTTATGGTGAAGTCTAATGTTATTGTTGGATTTTTAATTTTTTAAGCAAACACAGCGTCTGATTTTAACAGGTGTACTGGCAAAGAGAAGGCACCAGCTATTGTCTTACATTGCTATTTAAAAATATACTTTCACAAATGCCTTCTCCATCATTTCATACCCTGAGTACTTCCTGTCTGTGTCACATCCTAGTAATTGGCAAAGGAAAAAAATAGTGGCATCATACATGATTTAATTTTGCAGGCATTAGACTGAGAACTCATATTTAAATCATTTTACTTTAAAAAGTATGTGTGGATGTTTATTTTTCTGTGGCAGATTGTACACATAGAATTCAATTTTTTTTTAAATTGCAGATACTGTTAACATTTGTCTTTTCTCTGTCCTTAACAGTCAAAATCAAGTCACCCATCCCAGATCTGCTCATCACACACAGCCTAAATCAGGGTTTGATTCTTGTCAGGGCACATGCCTGTGTTGTGGGCTCGATCCACAGTAGTGGGTGTGTAGGAGGCAGCCAATCAATGATTCTGATCACTGATGTTTCTCTCCCTCTTTCTTCCTCTCTCTGAAATCAATAATATATATGTTTCCTTCTTCAACCTTTCCTAATTATTTTTATACTTTTCCTTCTGAAACTCTTTATTTTGAAATAATTTTAGACTTACAGAAAAGTTGGGGAAAATAGTACAGTTCCCATATACCTTTCACCCAACTTTCTCCAATGTTAAGATAGTGCATAAATATAACACACATAAAAAGTTAAGAAATTGACATTGGTACAAAATTATTAGCTAAATTACAAACCTGTTTGTATTTCACCAGTTTTTCCATTCATGTTCTTTTTCTGTTTCAAGATCCAACCCGGGATTCCACATTATTCCGCCTCCTTGGTTCCCTGTGCTCTAGGACAAGTCTGCCCTTGTTTCTGCAGGACCTTGACACCTTGAAGAGTTTGAGTCAGTTACTTTGTAGAACATTCCTCAATTTGAGTTTTTCTGATGACTTATCATGATTAGATTGAGGATGTAGATTTTTGGCCAGAATACCACAGAAGTGATGTGCCCTTCTGAAGGGGAACATGATGTCAATATGTTTTAGAACTGGTGATGTTAATCTTGCTCATGTCATTAAAGTGGTATCTATTTGGTTTCTTCACTGCAAAGTTCCTATTTTTCCCTTTGGGGAGATATTTTGAGACTATGCAAATATCCTACTTCTCCTCAATACTTTCACCCACTAATATTAGCATCTATCAGTGGATCTCGTGGGCAGCTAGTATTACTGTGCTATTCCAATAATCATTTTTATTTTATTTATTCCTTCTACATTCACTACTTGGAATTCTCTAAGAAAGAGCTATCCTTTCTTCCTCTGCCATCAATTTACTTATTCAATATTTATATCATTATAGTAAATTTATTTTGTTCCATGGGTTATAATCCAGTCCTATCATGATTTTGTTGGTCAAATTATCCCAGCTCTGGCTATTGGGAGCTCTTTCAGAATCGCTCCTGTTCCCTTTTGCTTTGTCAAGACTTTTTGAGAAGTTTCTTACTTTTTGACTCTATGTGGTACTCCAGGATGATCTTATATTTTCCTTGCCACCACCGTGGAATCAACCACTTTCCTAGTAGGCCCAATTCCTTTTATTAAGACTTCTATTCAGAAACCAGGATCTGAGCTAGGAGTGCTCATTGCTGGAACCATTGCTTCTAGACCCTCGCAGCAAACAGGACTTAGAAATATATATACTAACTAGAGGCCTGATGCACGAAATTCATGCAAGAGTAGGCCTTCCTTCCCCCAGCTGCCAGCACCGGCTTCCCTTTGGCACCCAGGACCTGGGCTTTCCTCGCAGCCCCGGCTTCGTCTGGAAGGTCATCCAGAAGGACGTCTGATCTAATTAGCATAGTACACTTTCATTATTATAGATACTAACCTGTATATCCACACACATCTATATTTCTGAATCTGTGTATACATTTAAAAACTATGAGTTTATGCTGATACTACCATTTCCAATCCAACACCACAATGTTTGTTATAGCCTTCCCCCTTTTCTTATTGCTAATTTCTTTTCATACTGTGAAAAAAGCTGGCAGTTATTATCTACCATATATTTATTTCCTTGTTCATCCTTTTAGTATTCACCTAAAGTTGTTTCAGAATTGCTAACTTATAGCCTTGTGCTAACTAGAGTATAATATTTGTGTATAATTCTTTTTGTCTTCACTCTATTGTAGCCAGTAAAACTGCTATTTTCCAATAGTATTTATGCTAGTTCTTTTATTTCCAGGCCCTTCAATGTGGTTATGTTAGTTATTTGTAATATAATTAGGTTCATTTCTTATAGCTGTATTCCTACTTGGGGTCCCCTCACCCCACCTGTTGGCTAAGACAGTGCACAGTAAAAGTCACTCTTTGTTGTATACAGTAGGCAGGGTTTGGATAAGTACAAAGAGTCATATCTCCACAGCTATGATGTAGAACAGTTCCATACCACAAACTCTCCCCTCCATTCCTGAGAATCACAGATCTGTTTTCCAAAGTTCCACCTTTTCCAATATGCTGTAATTAGAATCAAACAATAGGTAGCCTTTTGGATCTGGCTTCTTTCATTTAACACAATGCACTTGAGGTTCATCTGTGTTGTTGTGTGAGTACCATTCCACTGGGTGGATGCTGTCTTCCCTTCTTATGACAGGGAGGACAGCATCCTTGTGATCCTTGTCCATGCATCTAATATGTATACTCATAAAATTGCCCACTGAATTGATGCTCCTTGGGACTGTGAAACTGTGACTTTGAAAGTATGTTGTTTTTTCATCTTTCTTTAGCACAAAGTTTTCATCATTTGATCTTATTTACTTTGGTGATTTTCTACAGCCATCAATCACTTTAACATTCCAATGAGGGTTAGAACCAACCTTTAATTGTTTTTTGGTAAGATTGAGAGGGAGAGTATCAATAATTAATATCTTCGTGTAAAATACAACCCTTGTAATAGCTACTTCTTCCCCAACTACTTAAAGGTAGCAGAATTGACTCATTTTCAGTTTTATGTCTTTTGCCTTCCTTTACTCATCCTCTGGTGGAAGCACTAATGAGTCCTCAGGTGGCCATAAAAGAAAAAGGGGAAGCACAGGCTGTAGGTGATCTACATGGTAGATAAAAAGCCTCCATGTCACTGAGAATTGATTACATTCCAGTAAAATAGATCTGAGTAGGGATTATATATCTTTGACTTATTCTAGATTTCCATTTAATATTTGGCATTTGTTGATTCACTGATAGACTTATGGTCTGTCTTAAAAGTCAACCGAAAGGAATATATTCCTGTGCAGAAAGTACCCACTTCCTAGCTCTATTGTCTTTTGCAACTACCTGTGTGCTCTTCACTATAAAGTGTGGCATTAATTGGTGGCACTGGGAGAATCTTAATTGCACTAAAACAGATATTTGTAACTTATATCCATGGATAGGCACACATGGATAGTCTTCTAGGAATCTGTGAGCTTCTAGAAATTATATATACTAGTGTATGCACATTTCCTGGGAGGAAGGACCTTAGTTTGAATCAGATTTTCAAAACAGCAAAATTAACCAGAAAGATCATCTACCCAACTCTTCTAATATTGACATGTTAACCCTGAAAGCCCTCATATCCTGTCTCTTTAGTCTGAGAAACATTCATTCAAACTCAAGAAGCATTGGCTACACTGTAAATTTCATAGGATAAAGCATTGAACCTTTGTCTTTCTGTATCTCCAGCACCTGGGACAGAGCCTGATATATGAGAGGTGTTTGATGAATAACTTTGTGAATGAATTCCATATTTTTAGGCTACTGATAGGACTTTTTAGTCTATTGCTATAAGAAATCTGAGTGGCCTATGTTTTGTAAGACATATAATTTAATTAGTTTGCAGGAATCCATAAGGCTTTCTCATATATCAGTTAATTAACTAGTAAATCACTAATGCTAGTGAGTATACCCAATATTTTTTAAAAATATATATTTTTACTGATTTCAGAGAGAGGAAAGGAGAAGGAGATAGAAACATCAGTGAGAAGAAACATTGATCAGCTGCCTCTTGCACACCCCCTACTGTGGTTAGAGCCCACAACCCAGGCATGTTCCCTGACCAGAAATCGAACCATGACCTCCTGGTGCATGGGTTGACGCTCAACCACTGAGCCACACCAGCTGGGCCCCAGTACATTTTTTCTAGTACTTTTTGTATTTGCATCATGTGCCTTCCTTTCCTGGATCACTGTGGCCTGCATTGGTGAGAAATGGGAATACATTTCTTCCTCTCTATTTTGTTACCTAAGGAAGGGCACGTTTGCGTGAGTTTGAAAAGATCACTCTGTAGTGCGAAATCTTAAAAGAAAAAGTTTTATTTCAGTTTTTTTAAACTTTGGATACAAGGTCTAAAATGTGTTATTATGTAGAATTGACTATTATATCCCTATTGATTTATAAATTTCTATAGAGGGCTTTCTGAAGAAAACACCGATAACCGTGTTTTGGTATTTAAAAATATATACTAGGGCTGAGTTTTAGAGACCTGGGTGATCCTCTCTCTTCTACAAGGTGGTCACCAACAATTTCAATCCACAATAATCTTTGTTTTCAGTACATAATGGTACAATTTAAAAGTGGCACATCCTTGTTTGGGGGATGACAGTTCAACACTAGCCAAGAGCTAAGCAGTAGGCACCGATCAATGGAAAGCTCAATCAGTTATACTTATTTCAGGTGGCTACAGTCATGAACATGCATATAGACATAACATGGATATAAATATATAGGTATCTAGATATATTACCAACGTTTGCAAACTGGGATACCACAGCCTGAATCTGGTTCACAGATACTTTACGTTTGGGCCATAGATTATTATTTTTAATTAAAAATGAGCCAATATTTAAAAATCAAGATAGTTCACAAAGATGGACAAAATTTGCTAACTTTTTATTTTTAAGCTGGTAGAAATCATTGGTTCATGTTGAAAACTTTTCCTGTAAATTTCAAGTTTAAGTTTCACAAGAGGCTTTCCTGTTTCCTTAAAATTTGTTTTGAACTCCACGCTTGCAGTTCTGTGGTGTTACAAACTCTGGAACTATGTTCTGCCTTTCACCTGTGAAAATGTTGCTATTAACCCACATGTGTTCAACAAAACTGACATTGAGCTGTTTTTCTGGGAGAATTGATGGATTTATGCTGCTCCATCCACACATTCTTGGCAAGTGCCCTTTTGACCACTGGCACGTATTTGTAAGACTGTCTGCGTTGGTGGTAGACCCTGTGGTTATGGAATAGGTCCAAGTTAACTGGCCCACACAGGGGAGCCAACCCATGACCTCAACCCCATTACCACAGTGTTCTGCCAACTGAGCTAAATAATAAGTAATTGTTTCTTAGCAATCTGACCAAATCAGCTGGCATATATTAAGTGTCTGTCTGTGGACAAGGGTGAGGATGTCAGTGAACAAGGGAGCTTAAGATAATGGGAAAGTTATCAAGCCCTCACATTGGTTGGCATGTTGTATTTGGCCAAGTAGTTACCAAATTGGACTTTGTCATTACAACTAATTGCATTTCTGGGCAATTCAAACTTTAAAAAAAAAAACAAAACACACCCCCAAACCTACATTTTATTGAATAGGGTTCTTTTTTAAGGATTCGGAATTTTTGGTGAATAATTCATAACATATGTACAAACAATTGGGGAACATCACGAGATGGAAAGACTTTGTAATGAATTGAAGGATTCAAGTCCCTGTTTGGTCCCAACTACCAATGGCTTTAGGCTATTCAGTAGACTTTCTGAGCTTTGAGAGGGTTGCATAACTATGATGGCAAAGATCACTCTGGCCTTACACAACTTTCTATAATTCCACAATTTTTGAACCAATCAGAACACTTTGCATACAAATCTCTTTATAGCTAAAAATGCAAATAGAATATTTTCCACAGAGAGATAATTTAATAACTAAGAGATAATTTAAATAAGATAATTTAAACATTTCAAAAATATGTATTGAACAAACTTACTTTTAAAATATATTGGTGCTTGTAAAAATTGATATGTAATATGCATATTTTATACCGAAATCCAGTGTAAATCCAATAAATAAATAAATATATAAATAAGCAAGCTATGGTTTTATATATTACATGATAGGTTATTAATGGCATTTTATATTTCAAAGCACTTATGAATCACCTTTAAAATTTTGGTTTATCCAATAGTCATTATTTTAGGTGCAACATATTAATTAATTGCTTTAGGATTACTATTCATGAATCTTCTGATATTTTTGTCTATTAATGTGACCATCTTAGACCTACCTCTCCTCCCCCTAACTTGTTAAACTTATATCAATCATGTCAAGTTCTGGCTTTCCTTAACAAATTGTACATTATTCCAGTTCTTCTTTCTTTTCTTTGTTATTAATGCTCTCGAATGTTACATTTATAGAACTGAGATAATGGTTGGATCTATTGTTCTTTTATCCAAACTCATTCTTACTTCACTGGATTGGCAAGATCCGTGAGCCCACAGGGCTCAATAGGATGGGACCTACAAAGTCCTAGGGTTGGTGTAAAATGAATGACAACAGCTCAGTCACACTTGAAATAATACATTGGCCCGGGTTTCCAAATAACCTTCCAAAATGAAAAACACAAATACTGTGGGTTTCTACAGAATCAAATATGACTGTAATGTTTGTGAAAAGGATGAGTTATTGGAAGTTGCTTCAATATTAGGTGGTGATGTTTAGAAATGCTAAACCTGGAGAGACCAGAAGCGTTAAATCCAAAGCCAAATACGGGTTGCAGATGTGTTGGGTGATGGTTGCCAACCCAGCACCATCGAGTGCCGCTGCTGGTGGGCCCTGCACCGGCCGTCCAAAGCCTTTCTGAAACACAGGCAGATTCTGAGACACTTCTGTCATCTGAGAAAACACATAGTTGGGCAAAAGTAACATTTCCAATATAATTCCTTGTATGTGATGCTGTCCAAAATGGATTTAATATTTAAAAATATCTACAGAGATAAGGAAACACCCTCAGGCTAATTTACTTGGTTGAATCGTTGACTTTTCTTTTAAGATATGCTCACCAAAAATTCCACGTGGAATGTTCTACTCAGAGGATTAGACCTCTGATTTATTTAATTATGTGCTTTAGAAGATTGTGCATTTAATTACATATACACAAAATTCCTAGCATTGGTTTCTTTTATGATTCTGTGAGGACTATGGCAGCCATTTTGAACTGTAGAATGGTATCAGGAATCTGGGGGAATTATTCATCTGTGATATTGAAGAAAAGAAAAATTAGCCTTTGGTACTGGAAAGAGAGGAACAAGAAAATATACTTACATAGCAGAATAGTAGTTTCACAGTCTAGTGGACAAGCAAATAAGAGCCTGATGCTTTGGACAGACTATAAATCAATTTCTGATTTCTTCGGTCAAATTGTAAATCATAAGTGTGCTAAGCTGCTACACATTTCTAGGTGAAAGCATATTTTTTATGATTGCGTGTTACTAGTAATAGCTCTTTCTGAATTATAGGTGATTAGAAAACCTTGTCAGAAATTATATTGCTGTTATTGTTTAATCCTGGATATACTTTTTTTAGTGATGTTATATGGCTGAGAATGAGATTATATCATTTTTATAAAATGATATTACAATCCCATGGGAAACCTATTCCTATGTAAAAGATTCCTGTCTTTTGTCCCGCCCCTCTGGACAAAGGAAACGTTGATTGCTCAATGGCCCTTGAGTGACTGTCACTTAGGCAGAGCTCCTCAGCATAAGGTGTTCTGGAACCTGGAGGATGCCTACAATCTTTACTGTGTGACTTAATGAATAAACAGAAATTCTATTTAAAATAACAAATTACACCTCATTTTAAATTTGGCAACCCATGGGTGGGTCCCAAATTTTTAAATTCAAATATACCTAGAGGAAGGGAGTTTCTAGACTTTGAAAAAACTGAAGTAGTGACTCTTGCAAGCAACACAGATTTGAAAAATTTCATGAGACCTGTGACTTTTGTGCCCTAGATGAATCCAAGTGTTATGTACAGTTTCTCTTGAGACACTCAGGATAGATATTTTTTCTTCCTATCAGCCCATTCATAGTTGAGAATCAATTCAGTTTTATGACCTACTCTTAAGGGACTTATAGAATAAAAAGGATATTAGTTAACTTTAAATATAACATAAAAATATTGAAATCTGACCCTTTGCCTTATAAACTAAGTTATGGCTCAATTTTTTTTTAATAACCTCTTTTTCCTAAAAGAACTCTTTTATTAAGGAGCACAGATGGAGGCTGTTATTACTTGGAATTTCGTTAAAGACAGGATGAACTAATGACAAAGATAAGCAGTGTCAAAACTCTAGAGAATGCGAACCTAGCAACTACCTCACACATATCTTTATTTGAAACCTAAGATTAAAGAGGCCATAATTTCTGAAGCTGAAATTAAAGGTCTAAGTACGAGATAGACATCATGTTTTTGTTTCTAGGTGACATCTTGCAGATTAATCATCTTTAATGATGGCTTGGGGTTTACATCTCATTTTAGAACTTGGCGTGGTGTTTTTGAAAAAGGTGTTTGTACAACATGAAAGAACTGGTCATCAGAGATAGGAGCCTAAAGTGACTCAGGGCCCCCATGATGCTTAGATAGCCAGGTGTCCTGCCCATTGCCTTTCCTAGGTGAGTCACAGTCTGTCCCCTTTTCATCTTACTGTGGCTGACTATAGACATCCAGGCTGTGCCTACCTTGGAGCTCTCACACCTAAACTGAGCTAGTACGGTGATTGGCTTGTTTATAGGGAAAGTATCTTCTAGCTTGGGAGCTTTGTAGGGGGATAACTTGCTGATTTATGAAGAACCATTGGATCCTCCTTCTAGGATAGAGGCTATGAAAAAAGGAGGCCAGCAATATTCAGATATTCCCTGAAATCCAGACTTCATCTGTAATTCGGCTCAGCAATAGTTGTTGAATTTTTACTGTGTATTAGGCACTAAGAATAAGAGTAGAGACCATGTTTGACGAATTTACTTATATCCTCAGCATCTACTAGAGAATCTGGCAGAAAGTAGGTACTCAATAAGTATTTGTTAAATGAATGCATGAAGGCGTAAACAACAAAACATATAGAGACTCAGCCCTAGCCCTTGAAGAGCTCATGCTTAAGCAATGGTTAAAATAGTACCCTATTCCAGATACAGCTGGTAATACTAGCACAAGCCCTCCTCCTTTCTGTAACCTTCCCTGAATCCATTCTCCATCCTATCCTGAATAAAGATACATATGCCTACCCAAGTTTGTTTTGTATAGGAAAAATGTTATGCACATGAAAAAAATTAAACACCTTTAAATGTGAGTTCTAGCAAATGGAGACATCCCAGAAATTAACCTCCAACAATTCTCCCTTATTCAAAATTGCTTTTTCTTCTACAGGAAAAAGCCCAGTTAAGAGAGCTTCCACCTTTTAAGAACAATTTCAAACTTAGTATCACTTATTGAAAATCAATATAATAACTCTTTCTATTGTTTAAGGTTCTTTTACCAGCTCTAACATGAATTAATTACTTTGCTTCTTTTGTACTTGTACAATAAATGCTTGGGGGGAAAAAAGCCACCTAATTTAAGACTTTTATGGCACAATGGAAAAGTTTTCCACCCCCAGGGGAAAAAATCTGTGATGTTCTCATTGTCTTTTTGAGGAACATTTTATATATTAAAAAGAAAAAATATTTTTAAAGCCCAAGTTATACTTTATGTGACATGCAGAAGTTTAGAATATACGGAACATAAAAGAACATTACATGAGCTATCGAGGGTTAATGCTGTGTTCTTAATTTTAAGTTTCAGATAAATATGATTTCAGCTTTGATCCTACATGGACTAATTCTTTTGTCACTCAGCTAATTAATTCAGTATGCTAGAGAAAAGATGCTAATTTGGGCATCAAAGAAGTGATCTTTTTTTTTTGTTTAATCAGAGCTATAAAGATAAGTTTTACTCCCATTAGACTGGATCGAGAGCTCAATCATTTTATTCTTATCCAGTGCAGATGAATTCCAGCGAAAATGTGCCCTGTTATCTGAACTTCTGAAGATTGAGAGGTAACATCCAGGATTTCCTTTAAAATGGTCCTTTGAATAGTCATTGTCCACCCCTCTCCCCACAAAAATCAGTCATTTCTGAACATTGTCCTTTTGTTCTTTATACGTAACAAGTTAAGGGCACCCTTATTTTTTTCTGGTAATGGATTTTATACAAATTACACGCATGTTCATTGGTGATGTTGGAATGTAAGTTCTATTTGACATTCTATTCAGAGACTATACTAGTACATGAGGCCTCCAGCCCCTTTGGTTAGCCCTCGCTGGGGTTAATTTCATGGACATGAGTCAGTCAGTTTTTCCCTTCCCAGGCCCTTTGCTGAAATGGCATCACCTGCCAGTGAATGAACCTCAGAGCTATTTCCTGCGCTATATTCCCGGGATTTCCTTATGCAGGATGAACCTGGTCAGTGTGGGCGGAGCCCAGCAGGGTGATCAGAGGAAAGCCCTGGCATTGGGAGGACCTCCCACAGTTGGTAGAAAATGTTTAGACATGAGGTGTGATTTGGTCTCAGAACACTCTTTCCTTGTTTTGGGGTTTCTGGTGCTTAGGAGGTAGAGAAAACGGAAGGAAAGAGGAAGAAGGGATGCCCTGGGTGGGAGAATGAGAAGGGCTATCTGGCTATTGGCCATGGTCAGAACTCCAGCGTGTGGTCTGTCTGACTCAGTATTGGGGTTTTATGGACAGGCCTTGGGTCACACCTGTGCACTCCAGCAGCCTTCAGAGATGCTCCAAGACCCACTTAAGAATAATAGGAAGAAAAACGAAGAAGCCACATGTCTCCTGCTTTGAAATAAGTAAACATTTAATAAAAAGAAAAGCCTATCTAACTAGTAAGAAAGCATAAGAATGCAAAAAAAAAAAAAAAAAGATCTATTTCTTTAATGCTCCTGTTAAATATATTTCCCAGAAATCCTAAGCATTTAGTCTGCATCACTGAGGCTCTTGCCTACGATGTCTCAGAGCCAGCAAGAGCGTATGAAAGCGATTAATCAAGTTCACGGTGCTCCTGACGAGGATTTCTTCTTCTGGAAAGCGGAGGGTAGAATAACTTAAAACCCAGTGTGATAGTGACAGCTAATACGCTTTTATAGTCCCCGTGTGGATCTGAAAATCATATCTTATTAGTATCTTTATCTTTCTTGCTCACTCATTCAGGCTTATTTTTATTTCTGGCCTCTTTTTTATATTTTCCCCTCTTTTACCTAACAGAATGATGCTTTAATAATCTCAGAGCAGAGTTTGCATTTGCTACAAAAAGAAAAACTCAGCAAAAGTAACTGGCCAGCATAGCCAGTATGACTCAGGGTTTGAACATCGACCTATGAACCAGGAGGCCGTGGTTCGATTTCTGGTCAGGGCACATGTCCGGATTGCAGGCTCAATCCTTAGTAAGGGGGCCATGCAGGAAGTAGCCGATGGATCGATGATTCTCTCTCATAATTGATATTTCTATCTCTCTCTCCCTTCCTTTCTCTCTAAAAAATCAATAAGAACATATTTTTTCAAAACATATATATTTTTTTTAAAGTAACTTTCCAGTAGCTCCCAAATTCCTTAACTGATTCTTATAAGTCAGTCTTCTAGAGGATCTCTTCACTTGGTTGTTTATTTGTAGGAAGATGGGTTATTGGTGATGTGCATTTTGCTTTACTGCATTTTCTGGATCCTCTAGAATTATTTTTAATGTATTCAGTATTTCCAAATTCACATGTTTCCTAGCTCCTCGGTCAGGAAAGGCAAATTAGCTCAAGGATTCCCAGTCACTTGAATTGAGCCTGTGGGCTGTCTAAGACTCTACCCAGCAGGTGTTTTATCTGCTTAGGGAGAAATCTTATAGTGTTATAGGACCTCTCTGCTTTTTAATCCCCAAAACAAACATCAACCTATTTGAGATCTAAAGAGTTCTTGCTTGGAAATGAAGAGTTACCATGACCACCAATTTAGGAGTCACATCCTGGAATTAGGAACAGCCCAGAGGAAAGTAGTAGTTTTAGGGTAGGCAGGAAGGTTGGCCTCAAAGGAAGTGGTAGATAAAGATATCAGTGGGATTAAACATGTCTGTCATTTTCATATAGTTTGTCTTCATCTTGGAAACATAAAAACATATTCCAAATAAATGTCTAAGCCATATACCAGAAATTAAAATATTAATTAGAAATCTTATTTTTAGGGCTTCAACTGCTTGGCCCAGTTAGAGTTAACACGACTTTTAAGATTGAGTTCTTTAGTTACTAAAAAGCATCAGCTCAGTTGCAGTTTGTGAACACATCCTATGAAGCAAATCCCTATCTTCTTTCATAGGCCATGGAGTGGACTTCGAGTTTTAAAATCAATGCTTCTGTTTGGGAAAGCAAAGAGGGTGATAGCATTCCACCCCCCTCCTGAAAAGTCACCAACATTAACAACGGCAATCCTACATACTGTGTAAGGCTGAAAATAAAATTGAATGTATTTCTTGCTTAATCAAGATTGATTTCCAACAAACACAAATTTGTTCATTATTCTATCAATAATCCATATATATAAAAGCCAGGGGCCGTCATGACCAAAACAACTGGACAGATGACTGAACAGGCTGCGTGGGACAACCAGTCCGGCAGGGGAGTTAGTGAGGGACGACCAAACAACTGAACAACAGGCTGTGCGGGGTGACAAGGCCAGTGGGGGGGAGGGGCAGTTGGGTGAACCAGGCCAGCAGGGGGTGCAGTAAGGGGCAACCAGGCTGGGAGGGGGGCAGTCAGGGGAAACCAGGCCAGCAGAGGGGGGGAGGGGGAAGTTTGGGGCAACCAGGCCAGCAGGGGGGGCAGTTAGGGGTGATCAGGCCACCAGGCAGAGGTGGTTAGGGGTGATCAGGCTGGCGGAGGGGGGGGGCAATTAGGGGCGATCCGGCATGCAGGCAGGTGAGCAGTTAGGAGCCGGCAGTCCTGGATTGTGAGAGGGATGTCCGATTGCCGGGATCAGGCCTAAACTGGCAGTCAGTCATCCCCCAAGGGTCCTGGATTGGAGAGGGTACAGGCTGGGCTGAGGGTCCCAGGCCTCCCCCCCCCCCATTCACAAATTTCATGCATCAGGCCTCTAGTATTAACATAAAAGTAGGCAATGCCCTTAGGTACCCATAAAAAGGAGGGAAAACTATCTAATTGGTCAATTTTCACTGAATTTTTATAAGATGCACTAACTCTCAAATACAGTGGGAACCATCTGAGGTAAACAAGTTAAGACCTCTGTGACATACGTTTTAGAGAGAAGCAATAGCTGAAGTGCACAAAACCATAGGAGGTTTCAATACATGGAAGCTAATTTTGTTGGCATATGCATATGCTAATTCACAACCCAATTTAGAATACATCAGACAACAGAAACCTTTTATGGGTGAATTTCAGAATAAACTATGGAAATACAGTCAAAGGTCTGTGAACTTCTCTCCTCCCATATTTTGCTTGAGCTATTTCAAACTGTATAATTTATAAAGTGCTAAGACAATATCATGTGTAGTTTGTAAGTCAGCTAGTTACAGGGAGAATGAACCATTATCCAACTCCAGAAAACATGACCGTGAGGCTTGTGCATTTTCATATCTGACATCATTCCATAGATTTCCAAGTTTAATGTTAATGGTGACTGGATCTCGTAGCCTTTCCAAATGCATCATGGCCACCTAGAGGTATTCTCCAATTGGAGGGGGGGAAATACATTCTGTTTCAAACTTTCAACTATCCTTGGATTCATAGTTCACCATTAATTTGGAGTAAGATTATCTGAACTTTTTTCTTGCCCACCTTTTAATCATCTTAAGCCATTGCTCAAGATTGCTTTTAAGTGGAAGAAGAGTGGATGCTAATAGCTGCCTAAACAGCCCAATGGGATCTAGGAGGAAAGTTGTAGACAGTACTTAGCAGAACTACGAAGTGAATTACATGAGAGACTAGACATGGAAAAAGCCAGAGATGGAGCTATACATATTGTGAATTTGGATCATTTGCCATCTTGCCTGGGAATCTGCAAAGGTTTTGAATTATCTAGAAAGGTCATCATTATCTAGAAAACTCGAGGAAAGAAACAGAAGAAAATATTTGCTGAGAAATTAGGGGATAACTACTCAGAATTGTATTTAAAATCTTTATCATATGGAAAATGATAGGATGCTGGGGCTTGTTTTGTTAAGTTAGATACTACCTGAGAGTTGATGCTATTAATGGTTAAATTATATGTACATAAACCATGTGATGTGTAATGGCTATTCAGTATACGATTGAGTGAATGAATAAGCCATTACTGAATTCTACTTCCCCAGATGGCTGCTCAGGGACTTCACACCTAGGCAAAATCACAACATAAGTAAGGTCTGTTTTTTGGTATTTTTCTGTAACCCTTTCTGGGGTTCTTTCTCACCTTGTGTATTCTACTTCCTTTGATTTCTTCATTTCTGCCAAGAAAACTCATTTTATTGATAGAAACCACTTCTCTCGCACATGTTGTATCATGTTACCTACTAAATTAATTATCTGGGAACACCTTCACTTCCCCTTTATCAACTCTATAAACAAACTAGTTTCTTCTCCTAGCCATTTCTTTTTCCGAATCTCCTCCTGTTTACAGCCAATCCCTTCAGAGGTTCTGTATATCTCTGACCTCTTCCCTTATCAAGAATGTTGTTCTCCTACACCAGCGTTCATGATAGCATTATTCACATTAGCCAAAAGGTGGACCTACCCAAATGTCCATCCACAGATGAATGAATAAGCAAATACAGTAAGTACATGCAATGGAATGTCATTCGGCCTTTAGAAAGAAGGAAATGCTGATACATGCTGTAACATAGATGAACCTTGAGGACATTAGGCTAAGTTAAATAAGTCAGACACCAAAGGATGAATA
Organism: Eptesicus fuscus; assembly: GCF_027574615.1. Taxonomy (NCBI): domain Eukaryota; kingdom Metazoa; phylum Chordata; class Mammalia; order Chiroptera; family Vespertilionidae; genus Eptesicus; species Eptesicus fuscus. The sequence continues at coordinate 81,870,975 of NC_072483.1, read as the reverse complement.
TTGTATGATTTCACTTATATAAAGTACCTAGAATTGGCAAATTCAGGCAGAAAGTAGAATAGTGGTTACCAGGGGCTGGGGAAAGGGAAATGGGGAGTTACTGAGTGGATACAGAATTGCAATCAGGGAGTGGTCAAAATATTATGGCAAAGGATGGTGGTTCAAGGTTGCACTACAATGTGAATGTACTTAATGCCACTAAAATATCCACTTAAAAATTATTACAATGGTATATTTTGTTATGTATATTTTAGCACAGTAATAAAATAACTTTATTCTCTTCTCTGTTCCATCTCTAACCTTTCACACTCTGTGGCATTTTTTTCTCCCTCAGCAAACACAAGTCCTTCAATATCAGCCAAATTGAAAATGTCCTTCTTGAACTTTCCACCCTGCCTCTAACTCCCATCCTACCAGCAATGGTTGTATACACACAGAGACACAAAATTTTGTACTTACCTGCCATTCATTGTTGAGATCACTTGGCCTCTGCTCACACCTCTCCACTGAACCTTGCCAAGTTGATGAATGGCTACCAATTGCCAAACCTCCAAACACTCTCTCTCTCTCTCTCTCTCTCTCTCTCTCTCTCTCTCTCTCTCTGTGTGTGTGTGTGTGTGTGTGTGTGTGTGTGTGTGTGTGTCTTTCTCTCAACATATCTCGGGTGAAGATTAAAATAAAATGTACATTACATTCGGTCATTTCTGCTTAAAATGACTTGATTTCTCTTCTAACACTCTAAATCTCCCAATTTCCTTGACTAGCTTCTCTGTTCCTTGAATTACCAAGGAATGACCTACAGTCACTCTTAGACTAAACTCTGAGCTTCTCTCAGACCTGCAATCTGGTCCTTGCCCTCCATGCCCTCTGGTTCCTGTGTGAGTATCTGCTCTGCTATCATTCCTTCAGCGACTCTGACCTTCTGTCGCTGCCTGGGATGCACCAGGCCTTTCCCACTTCTCGTCCTCTGCGTGTGCTGATTCTTCCACCCACAAGGCTTACCTCCTTTCTTTGCTTGTCTGGACCTCTCACCCTTGTTGTATCAGTTTAAATGTCATTTCCTCACTGAGCACTTTCCCAATAATATCCTAGTATTGTCTCTCTTAATACCCTTCATAGCACTTTTCACAACTTACAACTGTATATATATATATATATACTTGTTTGGTAACAGTCTCCTCTATTAGAATGTCAATTCCATGAGGTAGTGCCTGGTTTTGTATCCCAATACAGTACCACACCTAAGTACTATGACACGGAAGAGATGCCTAATAAATATTTTTAAAACAAATGTATGAAGGAGAGAAGAAAGCTAGCAAGCTAGTTTTCCATGAAGCTGTTTCATATAACCTCTCCATAGAAATGAACAGGGACAGGTGTTTTAAGCAAACTTATAATTCATGAAAATCTAAATTTACATAAAGGGTATGTTGAAAGGTGATTTTTCCACTTTACAAAAAGATCCATCATAAAATTCTTTAAACAGGCTTCCCAAGTACATGGAACATAAGAGTCTATTGATTGAAACCATATGTGTGCACAGAACTCTTCAGGAAAATATCTTTTATATAAAGCAAGGTTGACCTGAAAGCAATTTCCTTAAGGCACCTCGCCCAGAATGGCCAATCTCGAATTTCCGAGGTAATAGATAATGGGAGGCCTGGAATGCAGTGGATATTTGAAACCCTAGAATGCAAAGCAGTAATTTCAGCCATTTAGGGTCCTCATGAATTTTCTTACAAAAATAGCTAATGGGGAAGTGAATCAAGGTATCTGAATCTCCCCAACTCCTCTTCCTGTGTGTCAGGGAAAGTAAGAATGGCTGTGAAATGACCCCAAAGAGGCTGCTTTGGAAAGCAGAACAAATTCATCAAATTGATGCTTTTCTCCCAACTCCCTACCACCACAACCACCACCACCACCACCACCACCACCACCACCACCACCGATAATTAAGTTGTCTGATTGCAAACTGGACTAAAGAATTCTGTGTGTTAATAAATAAAATGCAGTTAACTTCTCTGGCTCTTAATTTCCTCACCCTAACAATATGGGAGTCCTTTTAAAGACTATTGTTTTAAAATTCTGTTCTTGAACCTACCCAAACTTTATAAAATAAAATAATTTGTGACTGTTCTCTCTGGTTAATGAAATAAATTTCTCAGCTATGAACACCCTTCTTATTGGAAACTTTAGTAAATGATCATGAACTTTAATTCAAAACATTTATAATACTTATGGAATTGGTTGGTTGGTTTATTACTGATGATTCTTGCTACGAAGAAAATGCTTTGCAGAATTTACTTACAACCAACCTTTTCTTGACCAAACATGTACCACTAGGGTTGGAGTATTATAAGCTATTCTCAAGCTGCAGTACAATTGAAATACTTTAGCTGCAGGAAGGAAAAACACTTGATTGGTTGTGGTAATAAAGATCAAAGTATACTAGGGTATAGGTTAGTTTTGCCCTTCAAAAACAAAACTACTTTTGTCTCAGAAAATCCAAAACCTTCAAATTTAGAAGAAGATATTTAAGACACAGAGAAAATATCTATAGAGTTTTTGGCAACATTTTTGCCCTTATCAACTTCTTGAAGCATTATTTTATCCTCACTCCCCACAATTTTTATTTTTTTGCCCAAATATTACTATTTCTGATGACATTTTGAGGGAAAATTGTTTCTCTATGTGATGTACTAAGGTATTAACTTCTTTCATAAAGAATTTTAGAGTAATAATATTGACTTCTAAGACTTTTCTGCATGAGTCTGAAAAACTAAAGAATTTATTCATGGAAATACACAGTATTGAGATATCTCCTGCTTTGTAGGTTTAAGAGAGACCTTGAATATATCAGCAAATCTCAATTATATTTGAAAGTTAATGCTCTTAAATTTTGTATTTTTCTCTTTCTTCCTTGTTTACGTCTATAAATGATATCAGGTCATTTCTTCAGTGAGAAAAAAAAAAAAGATGCAGAAAGGTAGTCAGGAAAGAGAGAGATAGGATAAAGGCTGGGGATGTTGGAGTTAAAGCTGATACTTGATCAACCAACATCCCAAAACTAGGCTGAATACTCGGGTGGGGATGGTGGGATGCAGTAGGAGCAGAAGCCTAGAGAGAGATAGCAATGGGAAGAGAGAAAGTTCATGAAAGAGGATTTATTAATTGGAATTAGAAATTGCACAATATGCAGAAAAGCCAAATTGGGAGAGACTCTGAGGAAAGTAGGATGCCTCTGTGTTCTGATACCAACAACAATGTAGATATTAGTGGTGCTATCTTCCACGTGCGATACAGAGCTGCCACTTGACTAACAACCTCTGCTTTGTTTTTGTTTTGTTTGTTTCTTAATCCTCACCTGAGGATATTTTTTCCATTGATTTTTAGAGAGAGGGAAAGACAGAGAGAAATATCGATGTGAGAGAAACACATTGATTGGTTGCCTCCTGTATGCCCCCAACCAGGGCCCAGGCTGGGGAAGAGCCAGCAACCAAGGTATATGCCCTTGACTAGACTCAAACCCGGGACCCTTTGTTCTGCAGGCCAATGCTCTATCCACTGAGCCAAACCAGCTAGGGCGCAACCTCTGCTTTAGATTGAAACACAATCTAGAAAAAACAAATATAACCCATTTGTATGAAATTCAGAAGAAAACAAGAGTTCCTTACAAGTTTATAAGCCAGGTCCTCGTATGAGGAGATTCTGACTCACTGTGCATTTGTCAGAAGGTTGGGGGACAGAGAGCGGGATTGGTGGGGGTGGGGCAGTCAGCCGAGAATGTGTAATTTGAAAAATGTTCTTAGTCAGAGTGACTTTTTTTTCTGTTTGTCAACAGAACATCAAGTCTTTTTATATTTTATGTGTGTTGATACCAAAACCATGGGAGATTGCTTCTGAAGAAAATATTTGTTGGGAAAAATGTCTGTCATTTAAGAATGTGTCCTGCTAATAATTTAATAGCTTTTTTATTTCAAATGTGCAATTTTATTTTCCTCAAAATGCTGAGGAAATACACTGTTCTTTTAAGTGGAACTCTAGTGCACTGTTGGCTGGGAATGTAAGTTGGTACAGTCACTATTGAAAACAGTATGGAACTAACTGTTTTAAAAAATTAAAACTGGAACTAACATATGATCAAGCAATCCAGAATCCACTATATTCCAGATATATATCCAAAGGAATTGGAAGCAGGATCTTGCAGAGATATCTGCATTTCCATGTTCATTGCAGCATTAGTCACAATAGCCAAGATATGGAAACATCCTAAGTGTCCATCAACAGACAAATGGATAAAGGAGATGTGGTATATACAGGGTGGGCCAAAAGTAGGTTTATAGTTGTGAGTATGCAAAACATAGTTTATTCTTGTATTATTATTTATTAATTATTGTACACCTTAAATTTACACAATGTTATATGTCAATTGTATCTCAATAAAGGTAGAGAAAAAACATAAGGTATCATAAGTGCCACTGTGTCCAGTTAACAACAAATGTGCCTGACACAAAGGGGTGCTCAGAGCACACTCACCCTGGGCTGACTTAGGAAGCCTGTGGCTCTTTGGAGACTAAATGTGCTGAGAAGGAAAGAGGGCTGTGGAGGAGGCAACCCGAGTTCTAACCCCAGCCCTGTACGGGACTTGTTAGGTGGTCTTGGTCAAGGCCCAAGGCCTCTCAGATCTTTCAGTTCTCTATCTATAAAATGACAGTATTAAAGTAGGTGTTCAGTAAGGTCCCTTGCAGCACCATCATTATATCATCCCATGAGTTGAACCTTAAATGTTCATGCCACTTGGAGCTCTGGAGTCCTGTTTCAGAGGTTGGTCAGGTTTTACTTATATTTTAATGATAACCTTTCAGTTCTTTAATCTCTACTGAATTAATGGTTTGACATTTTTAGTCTTCAACCATATGATTTTGTGCATGCTGCACAATCAATATCTGAGCGGAAAGAGGGAGAGTAGAAGGAAAAGAATTCAGTAATATATTATTTTTCTGCTTTCAATATCTTACTTTACTTCCATTTTATGCAAAATGATTTTGTATTACTTAGTATAAAGAATTATAGTTTAATGGATTCATCTCATAAATATCTTAAATTTACCATAACAAGAGCACGGTTATTGTTAACAACCATCTTCTCCTTTGTGTTTTACTAGATTTGGAAAGAAGAAAGACGAGAAGGGTGGGAAGGCTGAACAGAAAGGTCCTCTGAAGCATGGGGGCCTGCGAGAAGAGGAGCTGGAGAAGATGAAAGAGGAACGGGAAAGGTGAGCAGAAAGGCTGGCCCTGTTGCATGTGAGCCATGGTCTGGGTTTCATTTGGTTATTGCATCCATCAACTGGAGAAATTTTACTCTAAGAAGCATAAGAGGTTGACTGATACAAATGGAAAAGTACCTGATATAAAAGGGGACTGCCTGTCTTGAGGGTTTTTTATTATATTTTGAGAAGAAATTAACTTCATTTTTTTATTATGTCAGTATTTATAATTTCATAATATGCTACCCCTGGTTTTGACTTTATCAGTGTATATTTTCCGTATGGTTTAAACAACCAGTTTGTTTTTTTAAGTAAAAAAAAGATCATTTTGATGTTGATGTTTAGAATGATCATATTTCCACAGTCTGTTCCTAATTTTTGTCAAACTGTTGTATGTCTTCTTAATTTTATTCTGCTAAATCCATTTGGGTACTGTAACTTGAGAAGTACATGTCCTTCATTTTTTAAAAGCCAGTGTCTTTTATTAGGCTATCAGCAAGTTACAAAGTATGTCGCCCATCTGTTAAAGGACCGGTTCCATTTACTGAAATAATGACAGTTTGCAAGGACTGCATTCTCCAGTTTGAGGAGCTTAATGTTCCCATTTGGACAAGAGGTCCTTCATGTATCTGTGATGTTAACGCCGGCATTTATCCCAAGTAGATGCATAGATACCTGATTTTGAAACATGTAGTAGAATATTCATATTTCTCCATATTTAGTTGTGCCTTCACAACTAAGTGAAACTTGGAGAGAGCCTGAGATTTGACAAAACTAGCATATAATTTTAAATATTAAATTCTGACTTCATTGTGTATCAGGTCAGATTTGTCCAACTTTCCACTTGCTTTTTAGTAACTACAGTCCTTTTTTTAAAAACAAAAAAAAAAGAGTTTCTCATATTTATTTTAATAGTCTAGAATGTATACCAAGAAAATCATATTTATTCATTGTTTTCTAGCACAGAGCAGACTACGAGTATCTACAGTTAACCTTTGACCCCTATCTTATAGTCTATTCCCATTGGGAAGGCTGACTTTATCAACAGGGGAAAAAAGAAGAAACGATTTAGTCCTTTCTCATTTTTGAGGAGTTGATAGGCTCCCACCCAGGGTCAGTGGAGCAGTTAGAAGGAAATCAAGTGCATTCCATTGTTGTGGACTATTCGCCTGGCCCAGCTGCCCCAAGACAAGAAAGACAGATACTCTAGCGTCGCCCAAACGGCAGTAACCCTGTAATAGGGAATGTACTTCGGGCTAAGGTTTTAATGCGTGTATTGGCAAAGACATCAGCGTGGTGAGCCCACATCACAGTGTGCGGCTCCCTTGGCTTTACTTACTGAGGCACCACATCCTATGCCTCATCCTCTGGAAACTGAGCTGTTTGCTAGAATGCAGACTTCATATATTTCGTGGCTCAATACTTGCTTGGGGTTGGGGCAGGAGGTGGGGGCGGGGAGGGGAGAGATCCTCTTAGTAGCTAGGGAACTGTGTGCCAGCTAGAAAATTGATAACCCATAAAATAAGGTGGGTTGTCTTTAAGCAAGAGTTCATTTCCTTTCTGGTTTTGCTTTTAGGAACCAGGTGCCTGAGGGAGTTTTGTTCTTAAAGCAAGGCTGTAAATTCGCCTCAGCTGGCTGTATAGGCTTCAGGTCCAATTTTTTAAGAAATATGTCTGGTCAAAATATTGAAAGAACTATGCTATTAGCCTTCACTTAGGCCACATCCCACACATGAACACATAAAACGCATCTGATATGGGTTTCCTAGAGACAACATTGTCTCAATCATGTGTGAGGGGAAGAAGTTGGAGGAGTTGATTTTATGCTTGGGTGCTATAGAATGAATGACCAAGGGCATTTCAACAGCTCAGGGGCCGAGGGCCACAGAGGGTAGAGGTGGGGGCTGAACACTTGGCATTACTCCCAACCCTGGAGTCCCATTTCTTGGCTCTCCATCATCCATAGGAAACCAATTCACAACTCTTAAAGAACTCAGTGAGCCTTTCATTCTTCATGGCATGGCCACGGAAAACATAAACCAAATAAGAAATAGTGTATACAAGTTCATAAAGTTGTCTTTTTCCTAATACATTTAAGAATTCTTTCCTTATGATGACTCAAGCCATCCTATTGCTTACTGCTTTGTTCTAGATATCATCGAGTTAATAGTTTTTCATTAACATATCCCTTTTACAAAGGATTTAAAGCACTTACATACAATATATACCATACAGTGTTGAAGCCAGCTTGTACCAGCTTGTGAGAGACAATTATTAAGCTTTCAAGAATTCTGTGAGCTAGTTGATAAACCCTTGGTAGCTTGAAATTGGTTATGGTGAGAATATTTACTACTACACAGAAATTGGCAAATGCAAAAAGTTTGAGTTTGCTTTTTCAAAGAGCCAGCTTACCAACACACCGCTGAGGGGCTATACCAGCTCTATTTAGTGAGTACCCAGGAAGAAATTCTCAAAAATAGAGGCAAAAAACACAACACTCATCCAAATCAAGCCACATGACTTCCTATAGCTGAGTTTCTCAAAGTGTGGCTCATGGGCCACCTACATCAGAATGAGTCACTTGAGATGCTTATTAAAAATGAAGATGCCTGAGTCCCACACCAGCCGTGCAGGATGAGACCCTTGGGAGTGAAGCCCAGGAGACTGTGTTTAATAGGTGAGCCCAGGTGATTCTTCAGCATTCTAATGTCAGAGGGCCACTGACTTGGAGGGGCAGGGTTTGGCTGGAACATTGAACTATTCTTATTCTATGAAAAATGATACACAGATTTTTTTCCCCAAGAGGATTGAGTAACCCAGTCTAAAAATATAGTCATCTTTCTCATACATCCTCTCTGTAGCAGCCTCCCTCACTGCACACTGTTTTACACACAGAGGAACCCTTGCCAGTGCTCATGCCTAAGGGAATACGGATCACTTTCCCCAGCACCTCCCATGCACGAAAAAGCATGGAAAAACTGTAAGCTCATTAAGAAAACTTTGGAAACATAAAAAAGTGTAAAGAAGACTATTAAAATCATGCATAATTCCATCATAATTTCATTACCACTATGAATATTTGTGGAATCTTTTTACTATGTATATTATTTCTTTGAAAACTTGGTATCCATACAGACTATACAGGGTGTCTCAAAAGATGTACATGCATTTTGAATTATTATAAAGTCAGGTTCATTAACAGACAGTTCCTTTTCAAAATTTAAAACTATCTACAAAAGGAATAATTTTTTTGTCAACGCCTGTTTTCAAACTGATGACCGTTCTGGTCCAGGCACTGCTGATAACAGGAAGCAATGGAATCACAAACATCAATAATCATTGTGTTGGGTTTTTGTGTCCTCAGTTCATCGGCTGTTGTGGGTTTTGTACTATAAACTTTATTCTTTATGTATCCCCATAAAAAAATGTCTAGTGGCACTTTAGGATAAATTTTCTTTGTTCACCCATTATTTCAAATCAGTTAAACCTGAAAAGGAGTAAAAACTAGGCGAGTTATCAGCTGTTAAAGTATGTACACATTTTTTGCAGATACCCTATATAGTATCTTACCTTTTTTTCATAGCATTATATTATGAACATTTTCATTGATGTTTTAAAAATATGTAATTTACTTATTTATTTCTTTTTTAATCCTCACCGAGGATATTTTTCCATTGATTTGTAGAGAGAGTAGAAGGGAGAGAGAGAAACATCGCTGTGAGAGAGACACATCGATTGGGTGCCTCCCGCATGCACCCCACCAAGGTATGGGCCCTTGACTGGGATCAAACCCGGGATGCTCTATCCATTGAGCAAAACCAACTAGGGCAAAAATATGTAATTTTGAGGGCTATCTAATATTCTGTGAGATCAATATATCATAATTTATCTTCTATTGCCAAACATGTAGTGTTTCCAGTTTGCACTGTTCCAAGTAGTAATTCCTTGATGAGCACCGGGTACAAAAATTTTTATAGATTTCCTTTTCAAATCATAGAATTGCTGTTTGGAAGCTCAATTTCCCTGTAACTGTTTAATTTAAGGGTTAATCTAAAGGTAATTCTAAATGTTATGATTATATCATACCTCTCCATTTCTCCCATTATTTTATTATGATTTCCATATCTCACTATTTTCTACATATCTAAATCATGATATGGAACTATTTGGTACTATATATGAATAGTTTACTCATAACTATAGCTATGAAAAGGTCAAAAAAGCCATAACAGGTGGATTGAGTTACTATATTAGATTGGAGGAATGCCGAGTCCAGAACAGTGTTTCTCAGTGAGGCGGGGGGGGGGGGGGGTAATTTTGCTCCCCAAGGAACATTTGGCTGTATCTAGAGACATTTAATTGTCACAGTTTTGAGGGGATAGGAGGCAAGGATGGAGTTGCTACTTCCATGGCTTGGGTAGGGGTCAGGGATGGGGCTAAGCATCCTACAATGTACAAGACAAGTGACTTGTCCTACACAAACTGTCAGTGTGGAGGTTGAAAACCCCTGTTCTAATCTCTGGACTTCACAAAGAGGAGGTACCACCCTCGACATTAGCATTGTCTCATGATGTCCTGTGGATAACACAGAGAAATATACACCAGATGACATAACCCTAGAGGGATTATTAGCTATTTGAGAAGCTGTACCCCAAGACTGCTAGTGATTCCATCCATATAAGCTTACACGAAAGAAAGTTTGCTCAAATTTTATTTTTAACGCTGGCCTGCTGAGCATTGGCATCAAATGATGGTGTCTGTGGATCATATTTGAATGCCAAGAAGCTGCAGGGTTTGATAATGTGTCAGATGACAGAATCATCTGGAACAATGGATTGAATCAAACACAAAGAAACTTAATAGGAATAAATATAAAGTCTAGCTTTTAGGTCCAAAAATGAACGGTACAAACACAGGATGTGGAAGGTTTGACTTAATACCAAATATATGAAAAATTTGCCTGGTGGTTTTAGTTGAGGGAACGTTTAGCATGAGTCAATATGAGGATATGCCTGCCAAAAAAGTTAATCCAGTCCTAGGCTACATGACTGAAAGTCCATAAACAAAACGAAGGAAGAAATAATAATTCCAGTTTTACACAGCTGAGATAATACCTGGAGCCTCCTGTGCCCTCTCACACACAAAGAATGGCAGCACCAAATCCAAGTCGTTTGAAAATGTTGAAGGACCTGGGAGTCACAGTCTGCGGAGTTAGGATGTAGCTGATTTGCATGATTGAAGGACTTTCCCATGGAAAAGGAATTAGGCATATTTTATGCCCTCCATTCTATTCTCTGTCTCTGTTTTTATTCATCCACTCATTTGTTTTCTTGAAGATACTAGTGAGGGATTATTTTAAGAGAGATGGCCTTCCACCTTCCACTTAATAGAAGGGAAAACATCCTGACAATCACAGTCCTCATGACGTAGTGAGTTTGTCGACACGGGAAATGTCTAATAAGGAACCAATTGAGAAACAATTAGTGTGTTAGGAAAGTATTGGACTAGGTCAGAGTTTCCTAAACTTCAGTCATTGATATATTGCCTTTATTATCTTATTTATATTTATACACATGCAAATCAATAAAATATGTAAGTGCAAAATCATGTAAGTTACTGTAATTAAATGCAGCAAGCCACATACCATCAAAAATCTTTTTGTGTATCATTGATGCTGCATTTGTTCTTAGATTATTTCAACCATCTTCCCCAGATCTCCGGGTCTTAGAAATATGTACATATCTAAGTATAGAAGCATTTACCTTGAATTTCCTAGAGTGGCCTCTCTTGAAATTGCCATGGCATTGGTCCATGGTAGTATGTGCACTATTCTTTTTATTATTTTTTTATCACCTTTTGTCCCCTCTTTTACCTCCCACCCATTCTCCTCCACTCCCACAATCACCATACTGTTGTCCATGTCCATAAGTTCTCTCTCTATTTTTCCTTCTTTGCTCAGTCTCCTCCCTAAATTCTCTGCCAAGCTGTCTGCCTGCTCTCTATCTATGACTCTGTCTCTATTTTACTTGATAGTTCAGTTTGTTCATTAAATTCCACATGTGAGTAAAATTATATGGTACTTGTCTTTCTCTGACTGGCTTATTATGGCATAATACTCTCCAGGTCCATCCATGCTGTCCCAAAGGGTAAAGTGTTCTTCCTTTTTATAGCAGAGTAGTATTTCATTGTGTAAATGTACCACAGCTTTTTGTTTTGTTTTGTTTTTTTTCTTTATTGATTAGATATTACATATGTGTCCTTATCCCCTCCTTGACCTCCCCCACACCCCCCACTCATGCCCTCACCCTCTGGTGTCTGTGTCCATTGGTTAGGCTTATATGCATGCATACAAGTCCTTTGGTTGATCTGTCCTCCTTACCCCCACCCTCCCCTACCTTCCCTCTGAGGTTTGATGGTCTGATTGATGCTTCTCTGTCTCTGGATCTGATTTTGTTCATCAGTTTATGTTGTTCATTATATTCCACAAATGAGTGAGATCATGTGATATTTATCTTGTACCACAGCTTTTTTATCTCCTTGTATATGCACTATTCTTATCTGAGTCTATAAGCCCAAGTTTCCTGTTCAACATTGGTCACTAGGATTTTCTTTGTCTCCTATTAGATTTGTTGAGCTGGTCATGTGTCCCTTCCTGAAACAAGTCAAACAGCCCACTGCTATGAAGCCCTGTTTTAAACAGACTCATATTTTTTCTAGTAAGATTGGAAATACTAAAACATTAGTTCTAAATTTCTATGTGCATTGCTAGGAGAATGAATTCAATATTATATTCAAAGATAATTGCTTAAAGAAATTTTTATCAGGCTAAATTAAATTAGCATTTTTCAAACATTCAAATTATGTAAATTAGTACAGTAAACAGAAAGCAAGAGATTGTCTTAGCAGTCAGTGAACATACCTTTTTGTTTTATTCCAAGACTTGAACTTAAATTGATAACCTTCTACAAAGTGTGAAATTAACCAAAGTCTTAAACCTATAAAATACCTAACTCGATGTGTGTTGTATTTGTATTGTTAATGCCTTGACAGAAGTCAGGTGGAGATTAGGTAAAGAAAAATATGTTCCTCATTTATTTAGGACTATGGTACTGAGGAAGGAAAAAATCTCCATTGACATCAAAGGCTGTCTTCCATTAAAGTCCCATATCACCGAAGTAACATTTCATTAAATGAAACGTCTTACTAATATGGGGTAGGAAAAGGAGCTTAATAACAGGACTTTGCACTTCAAGATTTTCTATTGTTCTTATATACCATTATCAGAGTTTATTTTGCAAGGGAGGTCATTCAGTGTGTTAATGAGACATTGTTTTTGTAGATCTTATTAGACTCTTAGGAGGATAAATGAGGAGGTGAGGGGGAAAGAGGTGACTTCTCCCGTCCAGAATTGAGAAGCGTGAAAACATATGGCTCTTGTTTTCAACAAGTGGCCTGGACAGAATGCCTAAGTGAGAGTGAAGCTCAGATGAGGAAAGTTCATCTGTTTCAGTGTCTGCATTCAAGGTTCTAAGTTTTCTTTCCTGGTAGGAAGCCTTCCAAGAACGCACAGTCCTCTCCCTTGCCTTATCAGCCGGGCTGCTTGTGGCCTGTTCCTTTAATTTAAATCAATACATGTGTTTTTGATATTTGGCAAACCGAAATTTAATTATGCAGCTGCAAGTTCCCCCCATAAACGAAATGCATCTTAGAGAAATAAAAACATTCAGAAACCATTTATAGTTTGAGAATACAAGTGAGTGAAAATCTATTCCCAGCCTCTCAGCATTTTATTTAATTTTGGGAGATTTTTATGTTACTGGCAATTGAAATGAGAACCAGAATAAGGCTAGAGTTTATCCAACATTTGTTCATGCTGCAAAATGAAGATGCTTAGAAAGGAAATGAAAGTATTATATTTGGAATTAACATTTTACTTGTAACCTACATAAGTATTACCCTCCTAAATACATACAGCAACAAATGAATTGATAGGATTTTTTCATTATTGTATCCTAAAAAGAGTGCACACTTTATTGAAGATACCAGAAGGCTGATTTCTTTAATATGCCAAGAGACTCTCTATAATTAATTATTTACTGAACTTAAACGTTGGCATTATTTAAACTGTTGAAAATACCCATGATTTGGCACGATCACACTCACATGATTAATTCAGCACGCCTTTGCTCCTCCCTGAATATCCCTGTCTTTTGCAGTAGAATTTGCTAGGTCCTGTGGTGTGGGCAAAATAAAATGTTGGAATGCTTCCCAGTTTTAATAGTCCTAATTTATTATTACCACTGAACCCTGATCAGATCATGGACTGGATTAGATCCCAGTTTTTCAAAATGCCCCAATTTATGGCTCCCTTAGAGTCCTGATAAAAATGTGTATTTGAATAAGGCTTTGGGTAGCTAACCGAGATCCAGTTAATTACTTTTAGATTCTTATTAGATCATCACTGCACGGAAGTTATGAAACATATTACTAGATGATGCTTCTCAGGACAAGGTCATGGTCTCATTTTATGCTGACAGAAAGAAGCTATCAGATTTCTGTTCTTCATAGTACTAACCATCTCAGTGAATGGAAAGAGATTTGCTGTATCCCAGTAATTACTATTGATGCTTGGGTTGCAGTAAGGATGCCTCCTTTCCTAGAATAAGAATTGAAGAGAGAGAGAGGGGGCATAGTGGCTACACCCCACCACCTCGTATTCATAAGCCATCTTTCAAGATTTACTTCTGATTTAGAAGGCAGAGGGGGATGCTGGTGGTTTTAATATCCATACACTTATTTGATCATTGTAACACCTATCTTCTCAGAAATGCTTGTGGTCACCGAAAAATTTGGCACATTACTGTATTCCTATAGACAAGAGCTAGGATCACCTACATCCTACTGTCGCGCCAGCATTTTTTATGAGCCAAAATCCTTTTATGGAACTTGAATCAATGTTAGAAGTGCTGTATTAGCAACTCCTTGTCAGCCGAGCTGGATTAATACATAAAATGAATCACTTGACTGGCAGGCTTTCCAATAGTCGTTCAGACAAACTTCTAAGATTAAAGTACACCAGCTCTTTTAAAAAGTGTTTTAAGAGGATACTCTTAAATTCAAATACCCTGGAGTGACATATTATACTGTTGTATTCAATTATAGTGCAGTTGAAATACATTCTAAAAAGAAATTATACTAATCTATCCAGAGTGATTCCATAGAAATGTATAGAATACCTGATAGGATTTTTTTTTAAGTCAGACCCAGGTGGTGTGGCTCAGTGGTTGAGCATGGACCCATGAACCAGGACGTCACAGTTTGATTCCAGTCAGGGCACATGCCCAGGTTGTGGGCTCCATCTCCAGTAGAGGAAGTACAGGAGGCAGCCAATCAATTATCCTCTCTGATCATTGATGTTTCTATCTATCTCCTTCCTTCTTCTCTGAAATCAATAAAAACATATTTTTTAAAATTAGCGTATGGGCTTGCCCCAAGATGTACTTTCTTAAAAAAATTTTTTGCAAAGTTCTGTTTATCTGTATTTTGCTTTTAATATACACACAAAAATATATTCAACATAATTGATTAACTTTGGTTATGCACTGAACTTTATGCAAATCAGAGATCTAGATATATTTATTTTGCTGGGGGTTACCTACAGCAGTGGCAGAATCTGAAAAGAGCATTTTCCATGAAAGCTTTGGGTAATTGTAACTTGTAGAAGGCCATTTGGTGACAAGAATTTGGGAATGAGAGTCCAACACTCATTTTATCAATTGTTTCCATGCCTTTGGATAAACCATTTTTGAGGATGCATTCTTCAAGTCCCACTTTTTATTACCATGAAATGAAATGGTAGTAATAATACTTTAAGGCCTCAGTTTTATACATTTTATTTGGGTAAAATGTTTTTTAACTGCTAAGTTCCTTGGAAGGGGGAAAAAAAGGAAAAAATAAAAGTTAAGTGAATCTAGCATGTTTACTGTGAACTAGCTCAGGCTGGGCAGTGTACAGATAAACTTAATTTGTTGAAAGTGCTATGACAAATGTGGGCAAATGAAGCTTTTTTACGTCAAATGGTATTTCCTAGGACTTCTAAAGCATTTCACCTTCATTTCTTGTTGGCCATATGTTATGTTGCATCCTGCTTTGGACAGCTCCCATGACTACGCATCCACTGTGGAGGCCAAGGTTATTGTTCACACAGGTTGGCAAGCTCTGTGGGTTCAAAGGACACTCAACCTATTGTCTCCCGGAGTCTGCTTTTTTCCTTTCACATCCTTTATATAGAAATCCTGACCTAGGCCTGTGATTTCAAACATTAAGTTTTGAATATGCTTTTCTCCAAATTTCCTGGGCACTTTTCAACTGGGAGTGATTTTCCCTCTCAGGGGCCATTCAACAAGGTCTGGAGACGTTTGTAGTTATCCCACCAGAAGGAAGGTGCTTCTGGAACCTAGTAGGTAGAAAATGAGCATGTTTCTCACCACCCCACAATCCATAGGTCAGCATCTCTACAAGAAAGAATTATCCGGCTCTAAATGTCAGTTGTGCCAAGATGAAGAAACCCTGTTTTAGAGAAATAGATAATGGTATAATATGGATATAGATGTACAGATATAGACAGACATATGCTGTAGATATTCAGAATCTCTGTGGTTGGGCCCAAGGATGTACATTTGAAAGCCTTTTCCCAAATGATTGTTGTTTATAACTGTGATTGGAATCAACTGTCAAGGGGGTGGCCTGGGGAGGCATGTGGCCAGGTGGAAAGGTTAAGAGGCCCGGGAGAGGGTCAGAGCAGGTTAAAGACCTGCCTCTGCATGAATACACTGTCAGGACACTCAACTGTTTCAAGCAGCTCTGTTCTAATCTGTTAAATGAGAAGTCTGTCTTTTTAGACTGTTGGGAAAAGCAGTATTTCTGAAGCAAGCACCTGGCTCACTCTAGGTGCTCAGTGCTTTTTTCTGACCAGCTCTGGGGATTAAAGACCCCAGATAATCCCTTCAGTAGCCTTCGGGAGCCCAGAAGGCTCTGAGACACACCATCTGTGAAAATTGCTGAATTGGATATTGTCGTGAGGAAGAAGGCCAACTTGAATGCAGGCTTTGCCCAGCTGGGAGTCGTGCCAGGTAATTCCATTCAAGACGCTTCTCCTCGTTTCTTATTGATCACCTGTTGGAAGTTGAGCCGCAGAGTGATCTTGGCATGAGATGGCAGCAGAGCAGCGAGGGAGAGCTGACTGTAGCCAGTGCTGGGCAGCCCTGGGAGCAGTTCAGGGAGGACGGGTGCCAGTGGCATGGGTGACTGCCTGCCAGCCTTTCTAAGTCCACAGGGCATGTGGCTGCAGAAAACACTTGTAACCACAGTCATTAAATTCACAAAATCCTCACTTTGCATTTTCATTGTATTTGTTACACTGGAAGGGATGGTAATTCTGGCCTGCTAATGTTTCAGACCCAGTCTTCAGTGGAAATGGAACAAACATGTCCATTTTCTCCCCGTTCACTCTCTCCCACCCACCTGTCCTTGCTCTGGAGGTTAATTATTGAATGACTTTATAGTGCATCTGAGTTGACTTTAGACTGATGTCCAAAGGAACCTGACCCTTTCCCAGGCTCGGACACCTGCCTCTTTCTGCTTTGCACCCTTTGTTTGACTTTTGTATAGAAAGTCTAAAGAGGTTGAAGTGGTTTGGGCTGTGGCATCAACGTCTGCTTTTCTAAGAGGTCACTTAAAAGCCTTTTTTAGCCCTAACTGGTTTGGCTCAGTGGCTAGAGTGTCAGCCTGCGGACTGAAGGGTCCCAGGTTCGATTCCGGTCAAGGGCATGTACCTTGGTTGTGGGCACATCCCCAGTAGGGGGTGTGCAGGAGGCAGCTGATCGATGTTTCTAACTCTCTGTCCTTCTCCCTTACTCTCTGTAAAAAAAAATCAATAAAATATATTTTGAAAAAATAAAAGAAATAAAAATAAAAGAGCCTTTTTATTTCAACAACAGTAGTAACAGTTGGCTGTTTAGATAGAAGCTGTAAGTAGTCATGTTCTTGGGAGGATCTTAGGTAAATAATTTGTGGAAGAGTGATTTTGTGAAGTTGAAATTTCTAAATACAACAGGTTGGTGAAGGACAAATTAGTAAATAATAGCCTTGATCAGCCACTCTTCTCTTCAAAACTATTAATGGCTTTCTGTTGCCTACTGCATGTGGTTCACACTCCTTGGCATAATACCTGACAGTAGCCAAGCTTTCAAATTATAATTTTTACTTCTGGCCAAGATGACCTGTATATTCCAGCCATTCTGGAATGTTCATTTTTTGAGATCACCATAACCCTTTCTAATCTCTGTGCCTTTCCTAAGACCATTTTCTTTACCTGGAAACCCTCCTTCTGCCTCAATTGGTCCAAATCAATGGAAATTCAGTAAACCCACTTCTTCCATTGTATCTTCCCAAACCACCCAAGTTAGAAGAAAATTCTTCCACTGAATAACCTGGGTCAAGTTACTTAATTTTTCTATCTTTCCTTTGTTTAACTGCAAAGTGGGTTTATAGTCATTGTAGCATCATGATATTGTTGTGAGGATTGAGATACTGAAGTGAAGCATTCAGAATAGTGCCAGGCATAGAGATGTTCAATAAATGGTAAACTTATCATTTTTCTTAGGGCATTTATTTGAAAGAGAATAAACATTAAAATCAAGTAGTGTTGCATCCCAAACCCAACTCTTCTCTGCATTGGCTGTGCATTCGTGCATGTTTTGCTGAAACCTTTGGAGCCTCAGCCTGTTCGTCTGGAAATTATTTTTCAAAAAGGAGAAATAATATCTAGCTGTCAGAGTTCCTGTGAAATTTATATAAGATGAAATAATTGAAGCATCTAGAGCAGGTCTTGGCATATGGTAGATACAGGTTGTTATTATTGTTGTTATTTTGCTTCATTGAATTGTAGATGTTTATGATTTCAAATGTGCCTTCTCTCCCTATCTTGTTATTTCCTTGAGGCAAAGAGTACATTATAATCATTTTTCTATTCCTCTCAGCATCTCATACATTACGTTTCACAGAGTAGGCACTCTATAAGCAGTTGTTGAGTGATGGATGGATGGATGGATGGATGGATGGATGGATGGATGGATGGATAAATAAATGAATGAATGAATGAACAAATATGAAACTGTACTAATTTTAATTTTATATTTCAAGTGAATAATTGCTAGAATGGAACCAAGAGGCAGAATAAGCAGAATCAATGGTTGACAAAGCTATAGAGTTTAGAAGAAGACTGTCCCTTGGGCTATGAAATGGTGTCAAGAAGCATGAGGTCGTTTTTAACCAGCAGTAGAACTATGGTGATGGATCAGCAAAGCGTAGTGGCCAGCCCATCAGGACCACCAGCACTTGTTTTCCTATCACGGAGCCAGATCCTACCAGACAAGACCTTAAAGTGAATGAAATTTATCCACTTCACACACAAATGGAAATGCCGTGGTCCTAGACAGTTGTTTGTTTGTTTTTTAATTGGGCTTTTGCCCTCATCCTTTTCCATTGGCTTAAATTTAACCAGTTGAAGTTATTTTTAAGTACCATTCATCCCAACCTCTGAAAAGGAAAGATTTGCCTTTCTAGAGAAAACTGAATTTGAGTGTATAGATGATACACACTGTCCTTGGCTTATTCTCCTTCAAAGAAGGTTATTTATGTCCTGCATGCTGAGCCTATTCAATCAGAATTCACGCTGCAGATTATGTTTCAGGGAGCAAGCATAAAGAACTGTAATGGAAAGGGAGTATCATGAAAAATGGCAGCAACCATTGGTGATGTACCGGATGCCATAGAGCTACTCTCTTAAGGAGGCACTATGACTAAAACCCAAGTCCATATTTAGGAGTCCACGCTACCGTTAAATTGTAGTTTTTATCTTATAATTTCTTATTATATACCCTCCTGCAATTTCGCGCCTTTTCTTCTTGTCTAGATCCTAATTCTCTTGAGGCACAGATTGCAAATACTACTTGTTTCATTCCCTTACATCTCAGTAGAGATAAGATGTTTAGTAAACTCCTGGTTGACATGAAAGTATAAAATAATATCAGATTTAAAGTAAGTTCCTTATGAAATCTAAAAAAAAAAAACACGAATCTCCTAAGAATCAGTAGGAAAATAATGAATAATCATGTATTAAAATAGACGGCCTAAACTAACA
The DNA here is from genome assembly GCF_027574615.1 of Eptesicus fuscus. Taxonomy (NCBI): domain Eukaryota; kingdom Metazoa; phylum Chordata; class Mammalia; order Chiroptera; family Vespertilionidae; genus Eptesicus; species Eptesicus fuscus. Next base: position 81,851,506 of record NC_072483.1, on the reverse strand, counting down.
GCTGGTAGAGGGGAAGAGGGTTAGGGGGCTTGGTGAAAAAGGTGAAGGGATTAAGCAAAAAAAATAAAATAAAATTTATGGACACAGACACCAGTATGGCGATTACCAAAGGGAAAGAAGGGGAGGTGTGGGAGGTAGAAGAGGTAAAGGGCAGATAACCTGAAACCTATATAATTTTATTAACCAATGTTACTCCAATAAATTTAAGAAATAAAAAATAAAATAAAAAAATTGCCTAAATTTATTGTCTAGTTTTGAAAGTATAGTATTCTGCTTAAAAATTAGCCTGATTATAATAGTAAGCACCAGTCAGAAAAAATAAAAAACAAAAGACTAGATAAGAAGTTGCTTAGATAAATCCTTTTTTTAAAAAAATAGCAGACTCTATTATTGACAGTATCAACAGCTAATTAAAAATTCTATTAGTAAAGATAGAAAAGATGGCACATTTCCAATTCAGATTGACACTGAGGACATAGAGATAATTGATATTTGTTCAATAATCCTAAAATGTTTCACAGTCTCTAATAGATGCTATGCTAGCCAGAGAAACTTTCAAGTGCTAAAAATATATATATCCCAGGCACTTAGAAATATTTTCAGATCAAATAATGTGTTTTTGCAAAAAAAGTATAATGTTTTAGCTGAATGAGCATCAATCCACTTTAGTGGGTTGACTGTTTAAGAAAAAAATCACTGAGTCAAGGAAATACATAGTGTAATTCATATGTTTTTAATCTGCTTATAGTAGATGTAAGAAGAAAGTCAAGGGAGGATAATTACTACTTGAACTTTTAAATCTCAGAGCTGCCTTTTGTAATGGTCACATAAATAAATGCATATTGAAAAAAATTATGCAATGACCATTAAATATTCCACTTTGGAAAAACAAGATCATAGCTTTAACAAAATGCTTTTGTCTTATAATTGGCTGCTTTTGATATTCAATTAAATATGTTGTGATATTTTTTACACAGTAGATTAAAAACTTTGTATAGTAATTTTTCTAGTTAACAATCAGTTCTATCCTCAATAGTTGTAGCTTTACCTTTGTCAATTTCAAAGGATGGACAGATAAGACCTAATAGACAAAGGCTTTAAATGAAACTAGGACATTTTACAAAATTTTAAGAAATGGCCAGTCAGTTCTCGAGAAAGCATAATTCTTCTTTTCGCCAGCAAACAAAAATTCAATGCCAAGGAAACTGGCGTTATGCTAAAATATTCCCTGCCTCAAATATGTATATGACTTAAGATAAAAATGGTTGCCTAATATCATTGACCAATTCATATCACCAAATGATAAATATTTAGAGGAAATAAATATACTCTACTGGAGCTAGTCATGCAACCCACATTGATCAATCTGAAATAACCTCCTGCAGATACCAATTTCTATGGTTCACACGACTGAAGTGTACATAAGCTTGGCTCAGCCTAAATTCAAGTAATTTTTTAAAAAGCGACACAATATACCAATATGGGGTGTGAACCAAAATGGAAATTCAACTTATCAAAAATATACTTCTATGTTTTGCTTCTAAGCAGGAGAGGAGGAACACAGGATGTTGAAAGCATGCCAATTAAGAAGGGAAAATCGAGGAAGATCTCCAAACACCACACATTAGAAGTAAAATGTATAGTATGTTTCCACAACGTTTTTGGAGCATTTGAAAATATTCAGAACTAAATTGACATGTTGATGCTTCTATTTACACACTCGTTTTTATATTGCCTCATACTCAGATGACATAGGAAAGGAATTTTTTCATCTAACAAAATTTGAGAAGCTGTTTCAGACATAGACTAGCTGAGGAGTGCTTAAGTTTTATTTTATTACTTTGTGGCTTTGGGGGATATCTTTCTGATATTAAGAGACCTTAGCTGTTGGAAAGTTTCACTGTTTGTGGGAATATCTGTAATGTAACCCCTGCAAGTGGCTGTGTGTGTGTGTGTGTGTGTGTGTGTGTGTGTGTGTGTGTGTCTGACTGTCTTTCTTTGTGAGATTGGTGGTTACATAGATATTATGCATATCGTTTTAAAAGTGCTTGGAACTATACTTTCTAGCCCCCACTCAAGCATTTAATAAGCAGTCCTTGACTGGTTGGAAAAGTAGAAGTTTTCAGTGTTATTGTTTTTAAATATGTTTTTATTGATTTTTAGAGAAAGAAGAAGGGCGAGGGATAGACGAAAGAGAAACGTCATGGATCGGTTGCCTCCTGCACGCCCCCTACTGGGGTTCGAGCCTGCAACTAGGGCATGTGCCCTGACTAGGAACGAACGGTGACCTCTTGGTTCCTAGGTCGAAGCTTCATCATTGAGCCACACAGCCAGACAGAAGTTTTCAAAATCAATTATTGTATAACATCAGTTTACATACTATAGAAAAGGCTATCCATGAGGAGCACTGGTACTTGAAAAGGAGAGAAATGGCAGAGTTCAGGGAGTGGACACCAGCTGGGAAGCCAGCACCCGCTCTTGCACCCTACATCCCTGAAATGCCCCTGAAGGCCTGCACCTGCACGTGAGCAAAGGTAGACTTGTTCATTTTGTTCACTGAAAACAGCTGGTTGGCTCAGATAATTAAGGTAATATGCTAATAAGGCTGATACTATATAAACTATACCCCTTTATTGAAAATTGATACATTCAAAAATCAGTTCATACCTACTGTGGTCCAAGTACTCTAACAGATGCTAAGGACTCAGATTAGTATTTTTTTTAAAGCAGGAAAAGATCTTTCTTATCAAGCAATTTGCAATTCCTGTAAGTAGTCAAAACGGTAACTCCAACCCCAGGTGAACATCTAAAATGTGTTCTCTTGAACAGAGGCCTTCAACCTGAGGGAACAAATGAACCCTATTTTCAGGGAGGACATTGGAGCATGTCATCTGTATATACAAAAGGTGGCATGTTCCACCCCACATATAGCTTATTGAGTGCATCTCTTCCTTGTAACCCTCCAACCTGAACCCCACTTGCTGGAGCCATCCTTGGAGGATCACCTCAGCCACCCTTACCTGTCTCTGAAGTGCAGAAATGTGTCTGACTGCTCTGTGTGTAACAGCCCTGGGTGCCATCCAGACAGGAAGTACGCTGGAGGCTTAAGATGCACATTTTAACATCTAACAAGCATGCTTCTAACAGGCAGTAGTTATTTGGGTAAACTATTGCTAATCTTTACCATCTTGTATTCACACTTTTTATCTTTTTTTTTCTTTTTCACATTTCTCATATGATAGGTCACCTTTAGTTGGTTATTCATTTGAATCGTTTTCGATTTCAGTTCTAAAAGCACATGAGAAAGATTTGTATTATGATGATTTTTTAATATTTTTGATCATCTGTGGAACTAATTATCAATTTTACATCCCTGAATCTTTTTCCTCAGGACACACCATCTTGCCTTCGAATCTGAAGTTAAATAAACTTACATGAAATTTTCCCACTTAGAGGATTCAAGTAGATACTTTCTGCTATGATTCACTTTTGACTTTTTAATTATTTTTGGCCTGCACTCTTCAATAATTCAGCAAGCATTAATTGAGAAGCTAGGCATTTAGGGGAAATAGCAAGATGAGTAAAATACTACCTCGTCCCTTAACAAGTTCATGGTTAAGAGAGAGGAGAGAAAACAATACACAACTAATTACAATGAAGTTGAACTGTGATAAATACGGTAACAAGCTATAAAAGTGCTGCATGATCACAGAGAAGGCAGCCATGAATAAATAGTGTTATAGGTGGGACAATAGGACAGACCTTCCTTATCATCCAGTATAATAGACACTTGCAATGAAATCATTAACATCAATTAGAAAGTACAACTTAACTGGGCAACATATTGAAAGAGACTTTTAAATTTTTAAATTCTTAAACGCATCAATAATATATGATATTTTTGCTGCTGACTAGAGAGGAATTTAAGTCTCAGGAAGATTTTTCATTTGAAATCTAAGGGGTTTTCCAAGTAATCAGGGTGCTTTTAATTATAATTTCTTTCTCCAAAGCTGACAGAGGAGACAGTTGAAAAGTTTAGGGCGAAACTTTCTGGGAAAATAGCAATTAGTTGAGTCAGGCAGATAACTTCAGTTTCCAATAGTCTGTGAAAGTTTTGCCAAAATAGTTCTGTTGATAGGGGGTTTACATACTATCTATTATATATATACTAGAGGCCCAGTGCATGATTGAATCATGCACGTGTAGGGTCCCCTACACGCTTTCGCTTTTCGTGGTGGAGCTGGGTGCCTGTCCGCTGGTGAACCAGGCCTTTCAGAAGCCTCCGGCGCGGTGGAGGCTTCTGAAAGGCCTGGTGCTGGAGAAGATAGGCACCCAGTTCCGCCACTTTTGATGGTTCGCGGCTGCTGAGGGGGGCTGCCGTGGACACCTGGCTACCCTGCTGTTGAGAGGCGCAGCTGGGTGTCCGCTGCAGGCCCCCTCAGCGGCCGCGGATCTGGCCGTTGAGAGGCGCAGGGTAGCCCCCCTCAGTGGCAGCGGATCCGTGCCTCTCAATGGCCGGATAGGCCACCCCGAGTCCCGCCCCCCAGCCTCCTGCCGCCCAATCGTGGGCGTAGCAGAGTGATGGTAATTTACATGTTACTCTATTATTAGATAGGATATATATATATCTATATATATATCTATATATATATAGATATATATATATAGATATATATATAGATATATATATATAGATATATATATATATATATATATAGAGAGAGATAGAGAGAGAGAGAGAGAGAGAGAGAGAGAGAGATGTTTTTTAAAGATGGAGCAAATTGAACTTTTGTTACAGTTTTGAAAAAAAAATCAACTTGGGTAACAAAAGGCCATTTTTTCCCTTTTGTCCCACATATTGGCAACAGATATGACAACTCAAGCTACCTGAACAAGCAAGTTCCATGTTTCGTACAATTCACTTACCCTTTAAACTTTTTCAAGTTAGTAATTATACCAAAACTTCATTAATCTGGGCTTAACTAATCAGATTCTTTCATAATTCTTTTGAACATTTCACTTTGGCAGGGGGGCCTGGGGGGGTGGGGGGGATAAGCCACACCCCCCAGTGCCAGGCACAGGCTAGGCCCTCAGCAAATGAAGATGAAATGTATCAAGTCAACTTACAGCTAACATTTCGTTACTCCATGGTGACTCTTCAGTATCTCAGGTGTTACAAGGATGAATATTGGATCCGAGAAGGCTGGTCTTTAAGTGATGTTTGTACTGTCTTCTAAAAGAAATTCTATTCAGTGAGTTGAGTTAGGACAAGTTAAAGGATTAGTATGTTTTAGAAAGATTTGCGGCCAACAGATTCAAGCCAGAAGCATTTGCTGCTTTGCTCTCAATCAAGCTGAAAATTTAATTAGCCGTGACATCCCCATCCCCTGCGCGTTTCACCAATGCAGGTCATATAGCAATTATTAAAAGTAGCTCCTCTGTCTAGGGTTCCAAATATAACGGAAGAAGCTGGAGGAACTGGGCAAAGCTTTGCAGACACCCCTAGGGGTGTGTGCATGTGAAATTGCTACTTCCCCCTCAGCTATGTCAGAAATGGAGGATTATTATTATTCATTTAAAAATATGTATGTTTTTATTGATTTAAAGGAGGGGGATATTGATCAGCTGCCTCCTGCACACCGCTTACTGGGGATCAAGCCCAAAACCTGGGCATGTGCCCTGACTGGGAATTGAACCAGCAACTTCTTGGTGCATGGGACGATGCCCAACCAACTGAGCCTCACTAGCCAGGACAGGATTGTTATTATTCCTGCTAATAATCTCTGTCACTTATGTGCCAGAAATTGAAAACTAGCTTTTAGTTATATTAATAGCTTTAGTTGTATTAAGTCAGTTAGCCTTCTCCCTGTGAGGTAGGTACTATTATATTTCTCATCTTCCAGGTGCCAGAGAGGTTAAATAATTTGCCCATGGTCACAAAATTAGAATGAGACAGAACTCGGTTCCAAACCCAGCTCTCTGGCTCCTTCTGCCACGCTGCTTCTCCATTTCCGAAACAGCAGAGTGCCGCACGCCCTCCACCGCGGCGGGGCTATTGGAAAAAGGCCTTCTTCAGTGGAGCTGTTAGGTGTGGAGGTTGCCTCCTGTGCAGATCTGAAGGCACAAGTCTACATGCAAATCTCCCTCATTAAAACCATAATTAATTTATGGAAAGTGAAATGTTATTATTTCAGGGACGAATGCATGTTGGAATATGCTGATTATTTTAATGAACCAAGGGGCTCTTCTGGGATACTTCCGCTGTATATTTGCAAGCAAGTCGCTGTAGATTTTCTAAGAGGGGGGATACAAAGACTGCTGCTTATTTGGAAGTTTTGCTTTATTGAAAATGCAAAAGAATGTGTGCACTCTATAAGGAATATGGGGCGATGATAGGGAAGCATCTGTAGGAAAGCCCTGGCATCATCAGCTCTTTGAAACCCACAGCTCTTCTTCAGGGGGGTCATTTCTTATGTCACAGATTCAGCTGCAGGACCAGGTTGTGTAGATGTTGGGCCCACAGTAAGGTCTCCAATACAATTGTTAAGTTTGACATTTAGAGCCATTCATTGAGGTTCCTTCTTCTGTGTTCCACGGTAAACATATTTTCATTTTTAATCTGTTAATGACTCACAGTACAAAAACATCCAGAATTTGGCTTACTTTGTCTCTTTACATGCTACAGAATGTGAGGTTGGTTTCATTGCTTATATTTCTACGTTGCAAGAAAGACTCACATGACACACCATCCTAGGCTCTGAAAGAAAATAGGTCACGCCTAAATACTTTTACTTATCAATTCCATTTCTTTATCATCTGTATTAGTTTTCTATTGCTGCTGTAACAAATTATCACAAACTTTGTGGCTTGAACAACACAGATTGAGTATCTTCCAGTTCTCAAGCCACTATTCAGAAATCAATTTCACTGCAATAAAGATTAGTTGTAGGCTGGCTGATTCCTTCTGCAAACTCTAGGGAAGAATCCTTGCCCTTGCCTTTATTTGGCTGCCTGAACTCCAGCTTATGGCTTCTTCCTCTGTCTTCAAAGTACATCTCTCCCACTCCGTTTCCATTGTCACATGGCCTTCTCTCTCAGACTCTGCTTCCCTCTGCTTCCATCATATTTGTGAGTGCCAAGCACTGTGCTAGATATTGGAGTCATATCCATAGTCAGGGAATAGGTCTGTGCTCCTGTGAAGCTTTCATTCTTGTAAACAGATACATGGGAGAAATCAAGTCATGTAGTGATGGAACTATGAAGAAAAGAAAAAAGGATAAGATGGTAGGAAGAAGGGACTAGGAAGGGTGTCTGAGCTGCCATGACTGACATCACAAGTGATGTGCTGGCCACAGGAAGCCCTGAAGGCAGAGGGTTGCAGACAGAAAGAGCAGCAAGTGCTAATCAAGCCTGAGGCATGGAAGCCACGTGATCAAAGTTTGATAACTAAGATAAAGCTGCATAAGCCAAAGTTAAGGAGGGCTTGTGTCTGATGACATAGTCTCATAGGTCGGATGTTATCTAAATGTGAAAGGAAGACATGGAAGATTTTTAAATAGAGAAGCAGTTAAACTTTCATTCTTTAGGAGATCATCTAGGCTGCTACCTGAAGAGTGGATTCTCCCTGCAGGGAGATATCTAGCCACACCCTTCCTCCACTTAAAAAAAAAAATAAATAATATATATATATATATATATATATATATATATATATATGTATACATATGTATATATGTATATATGTATACACACACATACACACATATATATATGTATATATGTGTGTATATATATATATATATATATGTGTATATATATATATATGCTTCTTTATTGCTAATAGATGGAACCTGAATATCTAAATCTCAGGTAGTAATGAAGGGAATTAAAGGTGTTTTCCCCACATCTTAAAACTCAGACCACTGCTATACTCTGCTAACCACAATAAAAAACATCAGTCTCTCCCTTATCCCCAACACTTCACAGTCATGTTGGGAATTTATGGTTACAATAAGAGGTAAACCAAACCTCTTTTCAAGTGTTAAGAGATTTCCTATATTAACTCTAAACATAACCTGGAGCAAAAAGCCACCAGGTGGACCAAGGAATATGGAGCCAGTCAAATAATGGAATGCTGTGGTCAGAACTGAGAATGACAACTCAAGAGTGTGTCTGACATAATGTCCGTTGGTCATTGTGGAGGGACAAATGAAGATAGATCGACGTTAAACTCCTTAGTGTGAAAACCCATAGACCCTCATGTCAAATAAAAAATCCTCACTGTCATTCTCAAGACCAGGGGTCCTCAAACTTTTTAAACAGGGGCCAGTTCACTGTCCCTCAGACTGTTGGAGGGCCGGACTATAGTTTAAAAAAAAACTATGAACAAATTCCTATGCACACTGCACATATCTTATTTTGAAGTAAAAAAACAAAACGGCAAAAACACCCGCATGTGGCCCGCAGGCCGTAGTTGGAGGACGCCTGCTCAAGACCATGTGCATGTAGCGTCTGTTCCTCAAATAGCCTCCCTCAAGCTACACCCAGGTGGAAACCAGTGGTTGTGGTTGAACGTTTCTCCTCGTCATCCATTGGAGCAGGAATGGGGTGATTCCTCCTAGTTGTCTGCTTACCTAATTGTCCAACAGCTCATTGGCTGAGTCACTGTGGACACAGTGGGCGCCTCCTGGATTAGCTTGTTGGACCTCCTGCTGGCTGCATGGTGGGGATCATCTAAGGTGTGGTTGGCTTTTCCTCAAGTCCCATTCTTAGCATGTACATGGAGGAGGCCAGGTGACTAGAATCCTCCTGGCACCAGTTCATCTTACAACTGAACCCGTGTTAAGGAGGCCTTGTCATCCCCCTTTTGGAATTAGGAGGGGACTTAGTTTGCAGATATGATGGGCAGGACTGTGGTTCTTCCACCGGTCACTCCAATGTCCCCAATCCTTGTAATGTAGCCTAGCACAGTTCTGCGTACATAATAAACACTCAGTAAATGTTGGAACCTAAGAAACCAAATTGATTGACAGGGTCAGTTTTTTTGGCATGTGTCTAGACTTTTGAGAATAATGTATATGGCTTCTCTAGGACAAAGTCACTTCTTGAAAAGGCAAGAATAACAATCCTAACAAGCATTGCAGACAATACAGTGGTTCAGTACAATATTTTTGCTGAACTGTTTAAAGACTCTTGTATAAATAGGATGGGGAGGGGCGGGGAAAGACTGCACTTTCTGCTTCTTTTAAAATGCTTTATCCTGCAGGGCACATGACTTTTCAGAATAAGAGAATCCCCCACCTTGGGCTGGATGGAGATGTTAGGTGTACAGTGTGTGTTTTCTCAGATACAGTCATGGTTCCATGCCTGGTGTGTCCAGGTCCTATGGAGGTTGATAGTTCTTCTAGAACTCTTCCTAAAACCAGAGTTCTTTCCAAGAAGACATCTGGCATTTACGGCTAAGAAAACAAAGGAAATAGAGCCGCATTCGCTGTGTGGATGTCCACTTTCCCTGTGCATCAGCACATTTTTATGTGAAAAGCTTTTAGAGACAAAGATCAAAGACATGTCCAGGGGAGCACTGGCAGGTGTGAAATTCCAGGTGACAAATGGAAGGAAAAGAAGAGTTTGAAGGGAAAGGAAAGGAAATGTAGCTAGTTTCCTTTTATTCTCTGGATTCTTCCTGTTTCCTCCCCAGGAAGTTTATGTAGACATACAGTACCTCAAACAGTCAGCATTCGGGATTTATTCTCATTCTTTCCCATATGATGAAAACCACTACCATGTCAACAGCCAACCATTTATTTTTATAGATATCACCCCAGGCAGGTCCTAGGATTGAAAAGTGCTGTATTTCAGATAATTTTAATACAGAAAACTTACTTTCCCCTCTGCTTTCCACAGTGGATACACAAAAATGGGGGGAATTATAAAAAATAAATAAGGCTATTTTTTGCTACATTCAAATGTCACAACAATAAGCATAATGAACAAGAATAAAGCACATCAATAACTCATGGACTTTATTCAACCCGCAGAGCCCTCTCAAGGGCAGAGTCTCATAGTTCTTTCTTCGGTGTGAGGCCAGCAACCTGGACCTCTTTTAATGTCTTTGCTGCCTAGTGAGACCCTTGGTAGGGGCACTGTCTAGGGGGGCTGTGAGGGAGCCATGCATTATCAGAGAAGATCGCGAGCACTGTGTCATTTGCTCCCCTCACCCCCTCTTTGGGGCTAATTTTCCAATGAAAACTAAAGGATGTTTACTAAGCACTTCTGAGAAATTTGTCCACATTATGAGAAAACAAATTACAGGAACTCAGTACATTAGCAATGGAGGAAGTTTAATGGGTCTGGGAAAGGTATAAATTTAGGGAAAATGTAAATTGCAATAATAAGAGAGTCTTCACTGAATGCCAATTCTCTTGAAACGGTAGTTATTTAGTAGCAATTGGGAACTACTAGAGAATCTTGCCCTTTGACATAGTAAAAAATACAGCTAATAGGTAAGGATTGAAAATGACCGCCATGATTGTAGAATATGAAATGCACTCAGTGTCAAATAGGTGAAAACCATCTGATGTGGGAAATTCGGGAGGAGCTGGATCCTGTGGGATATGGAAATCTTCTCTTGGACATCCTACCTACACAAAGAACTGGTGAGCCACTCGGGGGTCTCCAGGAGGAAGAATGTCCTGAGACCACACCTGACCTCATAGGTTTCCCAGACTTTATTGCCTTAACCTGCTTTAATGAGCATCAGCAGCATCCTTGCCCCATGCAAGTTGGCAAACCATGGGCACAAATTCACGTACAATATTCCTACTTAAGCACAATATCCACAAGGCACAGCACTATTTGCTTCTGCAAATCATGAAACGCTAGGTGTGTGTCTGTGTGCAAAAATAAAGACATGAAGAAAAAGTCTCCTTAAAAGATTCAATTAATGGCATTAAAGAGTTTGCATGCCAGTATTGTAGAATGTAAATTTTACTTTCCAGAAAATTTTTTATTACAGGATAAGTGATAGATTATCCCATCAATGTAGTTCCCTTAACCACATCAGGTCTAGTTTAGGATGACAAGAAAAATGCACAGGGAAAAAAAATCATTTAATACCGTTTAGAAAATGTTATAGATACCAAGGAGGGGATGAGAAAGTAGTGAAAAATATGAATGCACTTAAAATAGTCTTGTTGACAAATTGAAACATTGATCACCAATATTGCATGTGACTCAATAATAATAATAATGGTAATAAACATAATAAAGCAGCCGTAATTTTTCTTGACCAGGTATATTGCAGCTTAAAGTGGCTTTCATAAGAAAAAGCTGAAGAAACTGGGCCTGGTTGCTGGAACAAAGGATAATTGTAGTGACCTAATTGCAGCTTCTATTATAAAAGCAGAAATGATAGCAGGACAAATTATCTCCACTGTCAAAAAAGAAAGCTGTATAGCAGGTAGTTCGTAATCTCTTTTAATGATACTACCTCTTTTACCCCATAGCTCTCCCCTGAAAAGCCTTTTCTGACCCCAACTACTGTCACCACTGCAGTTAGCAAATCATCTCTTCTACTATCTATTCATCTGTGTCTCTGCTGTTTGGGCTCACAGAGTAGCAACAAAGAGGATTCCAGTGGCTACATTTTCCTAGCACTAGTCAAGTCAATCAGAACTATACTGCTGACACACATTCTGAGTGAGCCAAATCAATCAAGAAATAGTACACAAAACTAGCAACATTTTATAAAGTTTTTGAGGGTAAAGTATAAAGTATGAAATGCGAATCAATAATTTTAAGTGGACTTATAAAAGGCAAATGACAAACAGAAAAAATATATGCAATTTATTTCACAGATAAAGTGTTAATATTGCTGCTACACAAAGGTCTTTGAAAAATCGAGGGGGGAAATGACAATCTGATAGAAAAATCAGCCAAAGATATGGATACCTTGCAGAAGAGGAAATGAAAATGGCCCTTAAACATATGAAAAGATACTCAGCATCACATAATAAGAGACAGGCTAATTAAAACTTCACTGAAATATTACTTCTCACTTATGTTTATCAAACATCTCAAAGTTCGACAATATATTCTGTTGGTGAGACTGCAGAGAAATAGGCATCCTTCTACATTGCAGGTAGTAATGCAAAATAGATCAATTATGGAGGGAAATTTGTCATAATCTAGGAATATTATATGTGACTTCTCTTTGACCCAGCAATCCTACTTCTGTGAATTCATCTGAAAGCCACAATGGCAAAAATACGGACTGACTCTTGCATAAGATTTGTCATTACAGCATTATTTGTAATAGGAAATACCCAAATGTCCAAGAATATGGGACTCACTGGAGCAAAAGCATGTTCACACAGTAGACTACTATGAAACTTCTTTTTTTAAATGAGAAGGATCTCTTTTCGCTAACATGCAGTTTCTTCTGGATACTGGTATATGGAAAAGCAAAGTATAGGGGGGAAATATGGACATACTTTTGGGGACCAGTGTTCAACCCACTACAGTTCTCTTCTCCCAATATAGTTGAACCTGAATGTAACTGAGCCTCTAGCTGCCTAACACAGTAGCCGCTGGTCATATGTAGCTATTTAGATTTAAATTAATTAAATTTTAAAATATGTACCTTGGTCACACTGGCCACATGTCAAGTATTAGACAGGCCACATACAGATTTCCCTCATTACAGGAAGACCTGTTGGGCAGTGCTGCTCTAGAACTGCCTTTCATAAACAGGAAGTAAGGGGGGATGGAGAAATAAATTAAATCACATCATGAAGAAGCATGTGGGACCACTTATAGGACAACCTGCCGGGTCACTACCACAATTCAATGGCATGGAAAATTTTTTTAAAAACGAAAAGGAAAAAGAGTACGGTTCTATACAGGAAATGAGGCTTAAAAGATATAACCAAATTTAATATGTGATGAGCTTTTGGAGCCAAATCCAAATCAATACACTGGGAAAGAGACCTTTTAGGCACCCGGGGACATTTGTTTATAAACTAGGTATTAGCTGACATTAAGAACATTGTTCATTTTTTTATATAATATATCTTTATTGATTTCAGAGAGGAAGGGTGAGAGAGAGATAGAAACATCAACGATGAGAGAGAATCATTGATCGGCTGCCTCCTGCACACTCCCCCGACTGGGGATCGAGCCTGCAACCCTGGCATGTGCCCTTGAATCAAACCCGGGACCCTTCAGTCCGCAGGCTGACGCTCTATCCACTGAGTCAGACCAGAGAGGGCCATTGTTCATTTTTAAGTGAGATGATGGCATTGTTGTTATATAATAAAATATATTTTTTTTAACATAGCTCTCTGAGAGTAAAAGCAAAAATCTTCACCCGGGACCTCAAGGCCCCACAGGATCTAGGCCCCCTTTCCCACTCTGGCCATCAAACTCCTCGCTCTCTCACTCTGGCCTCTGCTGTTCTTGGCACTTGCCTGCCACAGGACCTTTACACCTGTTAACCCCTCTGCCTGAAGTACTCTCCCGCAGCTGTCTATATAGTTCCATCTTCTTCTTCAAGTCTTTAATTCAATATTCTCAGGGGGGCCTTTTCTTATCACATATTTAAAAGTATAACTCCCCCCCCACTCCACCCACATCATCCCAATACCTTTCCCTGTTTTATACTCCTCTATAGCAATTACTACCTTCTAACACCTTTTTTAATTTTAATTAGTTATTTTGTTGTCTATTTCTGCCTCCCCTCACTAGAATTTAAATTCTATAAGAGCAAGGATTTGTATGCACTGTTGAATCTTCAGTATCAAGAACAAAACTAAAACATGTAGATGCTCAATAAATATTTGTTGAACGATAAATGCAGAATCTCATAATTGACTTAAACAAGTTATCCAGTATTTAGAAGATGTGTTTATGGATTAATAAGAATGATATGTATTTATCAAAATCAATATCTGGCTTGTAAATTAGTACTTTGAAAGTGTTTAAATTGCCTGAAAAAAGGGCTGTGTTTCCTTAAGCAATTTAAATATTTTCCCAGCAATCACACTCATTCTGTTAATTTATGATAATTATTTTTAGGTAATGTATTTAAAAGTAGAAGAATTATATATAAGTACATTTATAATAAATTATTCCAAGTATTTTAGATTTTATCACATGGATTTAAGGATATATACAGAGTGGGACAAAAGTAGGCTGTTAATACAAAAATAATACAATCCTATATAATAAAGAGCTAATATGCAAATGGTCATCACTCCCTCACACCCTTGCACCGGGAACTGCTCAGACACTCAACACTGGGGAGAGAGGAATGGGGACCAGCCAGGCTGCGGCCCAGGAGGGGGACAAGCTGCCTGCCCCGTGGTCCCAGGCGCCAGCGCCTGTAGCTGTGGCCTGGGAGAGGGACAAGCTGCCTGCCCCGTAGTCCTGGGCACCTGCGGCTGCAGCCCAGGTGAAGCTGCCCACTCATGGTCCCCTGTGGCTGCAGCTGGCCTGGGCAAAGCTGGCCCAGGTCCTGGGTGCCTGTGGCTGGCCAGAGGGAGGGAATCCTGGGTTCCAGGTATGGGGCGAGGCAGAGGTGGTTAGGAGCAATCAGGCCAGCAGGGGAGCAGTTAGGGGCAATCAGGCAAGCAGGCAGAGGGGTTAGGGGTGATTAGGCAGGCCGGCAGGCGAGTGGTTAGGAGCCAGCTGTCCTGGATTGCGAGAGGCAGTTGGACATCCCCCGGAGGCAGGGCTGAGGGACCCCCCTCCCCCGTGCACGAATTTTGTGCACCAGGCCTCTAGTAATTAATAAATAATAATATAAGAATAAACTCTGTTTCACAACTGTAAACATACCTTTGCCCCACCTTGTATGTAGCATAATTGGCATTTTTAAATTTAATTTTCATTTTTTTCTTTTGAGTTGTTTAATTGAAGTATGATTTACATATAGTGAAATGTTCAGGTCTTAACTACGCAGAAGAATACCCCTGTTCTATTTTGATGAATGTATATCAAGGTGGAGAATTTTCCTTTCCTCCGAGAATGTTCTCTCGTGCCCTTTCTCCCTGAGTGGAGCCCGCCCATGAAGCAACTGAATTTATTTCAGTCCCCATGAGCTTGTTTTTGCCTGATCTAGAGTTTCTTATCATTGGAAGCATGTAGAGCATGTAGTAAGTTCTTTTGTTATGTGCAGCTTCTTTCGCTAAGCATCTGAATTTTGAGATTCATCCTTATGGTTGAGTATTTCAGGAGTTTATTTTGTGTTATTGATCATTTATAGGCTGTTATATGAACACTAGAAGCCCAGTGCACGAAATTCGTGCACAGCGGGGAGTTGTCCCTCAGCCCAGCCTGTACCCTCTCAAATCTGGGACTCCTAGAGGGATGTCCGACTGCCCGTTTAGGCCTGATCCTACCAGGATCGGGCCTAAACGGGCAGTCGGACATCCCTCTCACAATCCAGGACTGCTGGCTCCCAACTGCTTGCCTGCCTGCCTTCCTGATTGCCCCTAACTGCTTCTGCCTGCCAGCCTGATCACCCCCTAACCACTCCGCTGCCAGCCTGGTTGATGCTTAGCTGCTCCCCTGCCAGCCTGTTGGCCCCCAACTTCCCTCCTCTGCCAGCCTGGTCACCCCTAACTGCCCTCTCCTGCAGGGTTGATCACCTCCAACTGCCCTCCCTTGCAAGCCTGGTCCCTCTCAACTTCCCTCCTTTGCAGGCCTGGTCCCTCACAACTGCCCTCCCTTGCAGGCCGGGTGCCTCCCAACTGCCCTCTCCTGCTGGCCATCTTGTGGTGGCCATCTTGTGTCCACATGGGGGCAATATCTTTGACCACATGGGGGCAGACATATTGTGTATTGGAGTGATGGTCAATCTGCATATTACTCTTTTATTAGATAGGACACAGGCCTGGTGCACGGGTGGGGGCCAGCTGGTTTGCCCTGAAGGGTGTCCCGGATCAGGGTGGGGTTCCCTTGGGGCGTGGGGTGGCCTGAGCGAGGGGCCTGTGGTGGTTTGCAGGCCGGCCACGCCCCCTGGCAACCCAAGTGGAGGTCCTGGTATCTGGAATTTATTTTCCTTCTACAATTGAAACTTTGTAGCCTGGAGCGGAGCCAAGCCTGCTGCTCCCTCCGGAGCGGCAGCCATTTCTGTTGGGGTTATAATTGAAACTTTGTAGCCTTAAGCGGGTGAGCCCGGCCAGGGTGTGTGGAAAGCTTTGCTTCCCCTGTTGCCGCCGGCAACCCTGACCTGCTCTCTCAAGCTCCATTCTGCCGTCATTTGTTTGAATTTGTTTACCTTCTATAATTGAAACTTTGTAGCTTGAGTGGAGGCTTAGGCCTGCAACGGCTATCGGAAAGCTTGGTTTGCTCTGTTACCTGGGAAACCTTGCTCTCTGTGGCTGTAGCCATCTTGGATGGGGTTAATTTGCATACTCTCCCTGATTGGCTGGTGGGCGTGGCTTATGTAGCAGAGTGATGGTTAATTTGCATATTACCATTTTATTAGAGAGGATTCCATTGCTTGCTTATCCATTCTCTAACTGATGGACATCTCAATGATTTCCACTTATTGTTATGATGAATAAAGCTGCTACCAAACAGTCCTCAGCAATTTTTGTGGACATATGTAGTTATTTCTCATGTATGAGTACCTGGGAGGTAAATTTTCTGTCATGACTTCAATGCATGAAAGTTCAGGATGGTCCACAGCCTCTCCAACAGTTGATGTTCTCCTTCTCTTTCATTTTGGTAAGAGTATCTCACTGTGGTTTTAATTGGCATTTCCCTGATGACTTACAATGTTAAACACACTTCCTTTGCTTATTGGGCATTTCTAGATTTTCTTTGGTATAGTATCTGTTTAAGTCTTTTGCCCAGTTTTAAATGGGTCATTTTGCAAATATTTTCTCTCATTTGCCTGTCCTTTTCTTTTTATTCTATTTCTTTTCTTAAAATGTTTATTGAGTTTATTGGGGTGACAGTGTTAATAAGATTATATAGGTTTCAAGTGTACAATTCTATAATACATTGTGTGTATATTGTATTATGTGTTCACCATTCAAAGTCATCTCTTTCTATCACCATTTACCTCCCCCCCCCCCACCCGCCCTACCCTCTCCTGCCTCCCCTTCCCTCTTCCCTCTGGTAATCACCATATTATTATCTGTGTCTGTGAGATTTTTTTTTTTTTTTTGCTTAATCCCACCACCTTCTCAACCAGCACTTGAAATGTGGTTTGTGAAATCAAGAAACTTAGTTTTTAAATTTTATTTAATGGTAATTAATTCCCATTTCAATTTATATAGCATCATATGGTTAATGATCACTATACTGGACAATGCAGATGTAGGCAATATAAAACCTAAACACTAGACTGCAACTAAAGAAATGGAATCAGAAGAGGATATCCAAGAGGTATAATGAAAAAAAGAAACCATGTTTTTATAGGGGAAAAAGGAGATTTAAACAATTTAAAGGCAGAGTACTGGGGAGAATGGGGAAACTGGTGGTACCACCCAATAAAAAGGCTACATTATCCAGGACTATTTTGAATAATAGATATTTTAACAGCTTGACTTTCCAGTGATAAGGAGACCTCCAAGGGGAAATGACTATAAACAATTAGAATTCTTACACTGAATTGGGGCAGGAGGTCCATATTCCCCTTTGCAAACATTGCCTTGTCCTCTGCCTCCTGGATAGACCCTCATATGTGGCATAATGATAATGGTTCAGAGAAATTTCTGTTTCATGTACTGAGTGATTAGTATGAAATTAGTTACTGCAACACTTAATGGTAGATAGAGGACCAAGGAGAAATTTGGTTTTGTTTTAGAAAGGAAAAATACAAGATAAAATATTGCTTGAGTACTTTTCACCCAAGAATCTCTGCATGCTCATATTAATGAGCAAACCTCAAAGAAAGAGAAGTGATAAAATAAGGAACACCGATTCTAGTGTTCTGTTCCTGTGATATTTAAAAATCAAGCTTGGTGTGTTCCTCTTTCATTCATGCACAAGTATAGCCCCACACGGCAGCCATGAGATGTTCATCTTTCTGCTGAATGATTCCTCTTGAAGGCATCCCACTTCGGAGGGATGGTATCCACACAGAACCCCACCCCCTAACTTTATT
Organism: Eptesicus fuscus; assembly: GCF_027574615.1. Classification (NCBI taxonomy): domain Eukaryota; kingdom Metazoa; phylum Chordata; class Mammalia; order Chiroptera; family Vespertilionidae; genus Eptesicus; species Eptesicus fuscus. Next base: position 81,833,388 of record NC_072483.1, on the reverse strand, counting down.
GATGTCCTGCACTCTATTTGCAATGGAAATCCCTCCCTATCATCTTAGTGCAGCAAGCATTCTCTGATAATCCAGTTCGCACTGTCCCTGGGAAGACTTGTTTTGTTGCAGAATGGAGCAGGTTATCTCCTTTATCAAAAAATTATTCAAAACAAACATCCATGAATCTAGGGCTAACATGCATTGAAAGAGGATAGGCAGGGCCTCTTAACAGGTACCCTGCTGAGTAATCTTCCTTTCATCTTCATTCAAAATCCCTTGGAGATTCTAACTTCCCTTTGCAAAAATATGAATTCTCCTAATTATTTATATGCAGTGTAGGGTACATGATTTGACCTAGTCCAAAGAGAGATGCAGTCAAGTATCCTGACATTTATTTTCTTCTGTTGTGACTTGAGGATAGATGCTGGTTTTTTATCCTATCCCTTCTTCATATTTTTTTTCTCCTTTCCTCCTCTCAACTAAAAAAAAAAAAAAAAGAAGAAGAAAAAGAAAAAGAAAAAAGAAGCCATTCTGCCTAAAGAGAAAGTACCTTGAAAGATCATGGCTTTTAAAGATTTTTACAAAGAGTTTGATGTTCAGTAAAATAAAACTAGCTGCAATGTGCAAAAACAGCTGTTTTTATTTGAAGAGAATATATTGAGTTCAGTTTTTGTTTTCACTCAACTAAGCCTTCGATATATATCTCCAGGCAAATATAGATCTTTTGCTTCTAGCCCACAGCCCTCTCGTATTCTCTGAGCCCAGGACTCCGGGTTTGTCACCATCCTTTCTTGAGAGTCTTTCTTTCATCACCTTACTTCTCTCGTCCTGTACACAATACACCTTGCTTGCCCAGTGATGTGTAAGGTTACATTCCCTCATTAGTGCTGAAAGCCTCCTGATACCATCAGATCACCATTGTCCTATAAAATACACAGTGACCTTTCCATTTTAACACCTAACTGGGAATTTAGGAGCGCTGATCTAACACATTCCAGATTAAATGTCAAATGCTCAAAATTCTGATGGGTTTGGAATCCACCTAAGTATACTGTTCTGCTCCCATTCCCAATAGTCTACACAGTACACTGATCAGCAGTAATATCATTTAAGGCTTTAGCGCTGTGGAGTTGTGCCAGTAGTAGTGTTTAATTCATTCATATGTGCCAATTCATCTCTGTCAGGAGTCTATTAATTTCTTCACTATTTTACTCTATCCCTAGTTCCTATGTAATGAGACACAGTGATCCCCATTTATGTAACCAAGAAATTTAGAATCTCTGATAAATTACATCTGCTCCCACTGCTTTTAGTAACCAGAAAGCCTCTGTATTTATTTTTCATATTCAAATCAATTTTCACAAGCTCTTTTCTTTAGAAGAATACACTGGAACTCTAGAGTGCCAACTAGTGAAAGCATAGACAAAGTATGAGATTGTGATGGACTCTTTAACATGCACCCCTGTTCCAAGGCCGGCTTCCATAGTATCCTATCAAAGATATACTGTTCCCATGAGCACATCCCACTTATAGGAAAGGAATGGTAATGAAAATTAGCCTGACTCTGCAATCAGCCCGGGCATCAGTGGGCAAGATGTCAAAGTACCTACAGCATTGCTACTAATAGCAGACTCCTTAACAAATAAAGGCCATAGATATAAAATTAATCCCACGGACTATGCTATTTGCATTTCTCTATGGTGTGGTCTTAAATATACAGGTAAGTGACAGCTAAGTGACCAACTAGGAGGAATTTGCATAGAGTCAGAAGAGTGTTATCATTGTACTAGCATATAAACTCACAGATGTCTCTGTTACCTGTTCTGCATTTTTCAGGATTGGAGCAAAACATCAGGAGCTAAGGGAAAAGCAGGCAAGAGGTCTTGTTGATTATGCTACTGGTACAATTGGATCGCTACATGATATGGACGATGATGAAATGGATCCCAATTATGCCAGAGTGAACCACTTCCGGGAACCATGTGCATCAGCAAATGTCTATAGGACTCCGTCTCCCCCTCGGGCTGGACCACTGGTTTATCCTCGCGATAGCCGTCCGCTCTCTCCAGAGAGAGACCATTTAGAGGGTCTCTATGCCAAGGTCAACAAGCCATACCATCCACCGGTGCCAGTTGACAGGTAATGTAATTTATTGAAAGATGAATGTAGTTTTAACTTAATAAGTTTGAAATTATCTCTACTTCTGAAGCATATAAAAATACATCCTTCAATCTATTAAAACTGAAATGACACAGTACCCTTGACAAGTGCTATGCTTTGACCTACCTGTAAGGTATTGGCTATCAAAAATAAAACAATAGCCAATTATAAGATGACATGAATGAGTAGTAGAAGTTGAGTTCATGATACAACAGGGAGTGATTTTTTAAGGAATATGGTGAAAACTTTCAGCTAAAAACCCTACTGTGAAAGTCTTATTTAAAAGAGATGAGGAGTCTTAGGTGAGAATGATGACTTATAAGTAGGCATAATTGAGGTGGAATCATAGATCACTGCAGAGGTGCAGAGGATTTTGAAGAGTAAGATTGAGATTTTATACTCATGTGATTCTGTACAGATATTCATGGATGATCAACAGTAGGAAAGGAGATCATCTTGGCAATAGGAGTTTGATGAAGTAGAAAAAGATAAGAGGTGACAAGGCCAAGGATCTTTAGGTATAGCAGCTAAGGCAAGAGATAATAGGACCATCCGTCATACAATTGAAGTAGGTAGGAAACAAGATGATTCCAACTCCACCTCCTGCCAAAAGCAAAATGCTTCATCTCTTGAAAGGCTGATATAAGAGAGTGTTAGTCAATATACATTGTTAGGTGACCCTTAGAATTACACAGGCAAGGAATGAGTTGACTGACCTTGGTTTAATCTGGCTGCAGCTTGAAGTCTGGAGGAGGAGGTGAAGGGGGAAGGGTGGCAGGCACAAAGAGCTCTCATTCTAGATGGAAAAAAAGACTTGTTTTCCAGGTTCCTTTTGGTCTGACAACCACCCAGTCCCTATTAGTAACCAGCTTTTGTGTGGGAGCATGATATATTGCATATGTTTACCGTTTACATTTCCCCAGCTGGGTGATATTATGCACTTTCAATTAGGTTGGGGAGAGGTAGGGAAATCATGGCATTTTTATGCAGACTGTAAAGTGTAGCTTCACAAGACTGATTACCTTTCAGAGCCTTTCCAATAACCAAGTGGGAAGGAAGGAGCAATTTTTAATCCTTACTGTCAAGCTTCCAGGTTGATAGTATTAAAGAAAGATGGTCAAGTTTTTCTTTGGGATAAAATGAAAATATAAATTTCTATGACTGTGTGAGACCGCCATAATAACAAAACTGTTCATTCAAACAACTGATTAAAAGTCAGTCTTTTTCTCCCAAGTCTTTATATGGGGTTGCATTTTTGCCATATAAATAATATCAAGCATGAGTCTTTTCTGGCCCAGACCATAGTCAACCTTACTTTCTCCAAATCAGATAGGTCTTCATAGTAATCCCCTTTCCATGTGTCCACTGCTAGAATACCAGCACAGAGCTCTTTTTTGGAACTTCCAAAGCCAGTATTCCTTCCTCCTAATTCTAAGAAAATACATGTGAAGCATTCTGTTGAAAAATTCTTTACTTGTCAAAAGCTGTGGAGAATTCTGGGTTAAGTAATACTGAACAAGTTTCCTTCCTGTTGTCTCTTTATCTCTAATATACTCATGTGCAATGTAAGTCTCTAAGAGGAGCACAAAACACTCAACACTTATCACTCCCCAAATTGTTGTCGCCTAATGCTTATTCCCTCCTCCCCCCGCCCCAGATCTTGAGGTTATTCTTTGGAACACTAGGAGACACTATCCTGAGGCTAATTTGCACCCATGTAGATTTGACCAGGAAAGAAATTTCTTAGGATAATCATAACTGGAGCCGCAATAGAATGATGTCAGAAAAAAAATACGCAGTTTACTGCCCAGCCCAGACATGTGTACAAGCAATAGTCTTTCCTTTGACTCTGACCTCTTTATATTAACCATTTGTACACTATAAGCGTCTATAGATGTGGCAGTTAGCTGGTTAATCAAAGATCTAAAGTTCTTTCAGTGGAGTTTCAGACAGGTGCCATATTTTTGGATAAGAGATCAAAGCATGGTTCTTTATACTCAATTACTTTATTCTGCCCTTATCTTTAATTATATTTAAAGACTGCTTTATTCCTTGTTCTTTAAGTTTTAAAGCAAGCAGTTTTTGTGTTGGCACATAACAAGCAATCATAATGTTAGCTATTATCATTATCATTGTTATTATTACTGTCCTTCATCAATGACATTATGAACTTTCCTGATATGCCTGGGACCAGGTGAGTCTAAGAAGATAGTTGCTGCAGGATCGTCCCTAACAGTGTCCATAATTAAGAACTATTGAGTTCTAACAGTGTCCATAATTAAGAACTATGAGTTCTAAACCTACTATATGTACAACTAGAAGCACATCATTTGTTTTTCATCTGCTCCGTCTTTCACTCTTTCAGTAAATATTTGATTGGTACCTACTGTGTTCTAGCTTTAGTAAGCTCTAGGGAAGATACAAACATAACTAAGATAAGGTTCAAGTCCAGAGGAGGTCATATTCCAATTTTTTTGCATGTGTTTGTGCCGCTATATGAAACAAACCTCGATTGTCCATATATCTTTATATCACAGGAATATATCACATGAGTGTGTCCCACAGTGGCTTCCTAATAGAGGAAACATCTGCCTCTTATCTCTGCTTCTCAAGGGTAGGTCCTGAACTTTCAGTTCTTCTAAGAAAAGCTTGGCTTATAAAGAATTCATCTGTAAATGATGGTAGTTAAAAAAAAAATCCTTATCACTATAACAGAATCATAGGCCTGGATTCTCACAGTGCTAATCCTTCCAGGATGTGAACATAGTGTGGGCTAAGTCCTGTCCCAAAAGCCTGACAACTGCTTAGGGTTTACAATGTTAGTCTCCATGGCAGTGGCAGCAGTTCAAGGGCTTCCACAGTGTATGAACCTTAAAGCTTTATGTTTGAATGAGTTCAGATTAGTCCCACAAAGGGGAATAGAAGCTGTGGCACTTGATGTGGTTGCAATTTGCATTCGTTCACATGATTATTTAGCATCTTGGTTGATTGCACAGTGTATCAGTTAAAATGTTTTTGGGTGTTAACTCCCCAAAATATATATATTTGATTCTAAATGATATGCAAGGTATCATATGTATTATAAAACTTACTAGAGGCCCGGTGCACGAATTATAATCACATATTATAATCGAGCCTGTAGCACTCTTGGTAACCACATTCTGAAAACACTTAACACTACTAAGTTTATGGAATTTATGATTGTTTTCTGTTGAGCATGGGATGGAGAGATGGACACCATCTCAGGTATGGTCAGAAAAAAAAAAAAAAAAGGCACAGCAATCAACAGGACTCTTGCATCTTTTGGCCTTAATCCTTTAAACTCATTAAAATGGACTTAACTTTTATATCAGTTGCCTTAACTTTTATATATTTTGTTTTCACTTGAGTTGTTATCAAGCCAGATTCCTCAATATATTGTGCAAAATCCAATCATTTGTACAATGATTATTTTTAATGTAAGATATTCTTTTTATTTAAGTTAAATATTTGCTTATTAGATTTAGCCCATTGTTGTAGCCAATAAAATACTTTAAAGTATTTATTTTTGTCCTCCAATATATTAGCTATCCTTCCTAACTTCATGCCATCCTTATATTTAATCATTGTGGACTCATCCATGTCATTGAAAAGATCGTTTGATCAAAGTCAAGTGTAATCTCCACAACTCATTGTTCAAGATCTTCATTAATCAACACTCTTTGGGATGTTCTGTTAGCTATTAATCCAGTCTACTGCAATGTAGTGTGCATTCTCCATTTCATCCATGAACGTTAGGGACTTTGTCAAATACCTTACTGATATTAAAGTACACCATGTTTGCAAGTATCTCCTGATTTAGCAATCCACTAATCCGGACAAGAAAGGGTATTACTTGCTCTTGGGAATCCTATCGATAATTTTTTTCTCTTCTACATATTCATAAATAATGTGTCCATTTAGACTTAATTATGCACAATAAGTTTTTCTGTGATCCAGTGTGATTTTAGGCACTTAATATATGCTTACTAAATACTTATTGACTGACACACAGCAACTGTTAAACTAAAGTGGCAAATGGCACACAGCTCCTCGGTACTACAGTTAAGCAGCCTTGAATTCCCACAAGATATTCACCAATGTTTGTAGGAAGCTTTTATCGAGCATCTGCTATATTTCTTAGGTCATACAAAGAATTTTAGAAACTATCTTTATCCTCAGGGAACTTACTTTAAGAGCTGAAACTGTCTCATCTATATATATAAAAAGCCATCGACCAAAAACAACCATAACAACCATAACGACCGGTCGCTATGACACCCACTATGGCCAGCGAACCAGCTGATCAAGGGGTGGGGCCGGCCGGCCAACCTCTCGGACTCTTCCACCCCATCAAGAGCGGGGCCCACCCCTGATTGCACCCCCCAACCACAATAGGGGGCGGGTCTGGCTGGCCAACCTCCTGTATCCCCTCCCCCCAGCTTGCCACACCACCAATGGGCCCCCACCACGCTGATCAGCCCGCAGCCTCTCACCCTGGCCACCCCCGCCCCTGAATGCCTCCCTCCCCAATAGGAGGCGTGGCTGGCCAGTCAATCTGAAGCCTCTTCCCCTACCCGGTCCCACCCCAGATAGGCCCCTCACCCCAATCAGGGACAGGGCCAGCCAGCCAACCATCCATGGCCCCTCCCCGAGGCCACTGGCCCCCGATCGGCACCCCCACACCATTCGGGGGCGGGGCCAGCCAGCCCACCACCCACAGCCCCTCCCCATGGCCAGTCCCGCCCCCAATCGGCCCCCCAACCCCAATCAGGGGTGGGGCCCACCGGCCAATCACCCACAGCCCCTACCCCCAGCTGTCCCAGCCCTGATTGGGCCGATGGGGGTGGGCCTGCCGGCCAACTTCCTACCATCTCCTCCTCCCGTCAGGCCCAGCCCCTATTCTCCCTGATTGGGGCCTGGCCGGCCAGACTCCACTCATGCATGAATTTCTGCACTGGGCTCTAGTACAAAAATAATTACAGTATAATGTCTTCTATTAGAATAGAGATATATACAGAATATATTGTAAAAATCATGAAATTGCATATACATTCAATTTGGGGAAGACCTGAGGCTTGGTCTTTTTAGAATCTTGGTTCAAATGTATTAATTTTTCAAAGTTTCCATTTTCTCACTGCAAAATAGGGACAGCAGTTCATCCTATTTCCTATTAATTGCTTGTGGATTAAATAAAATTATCCCAGTACCTAGTTCAATAAATTTTGACTGTAACTACTTAAGAAGGCTATTATACTTTAAACTATCGGACTATGTTACATATTATTGGGCTACATATTAATAAGGTTATTGAACTAACTATAACTATTTAGAAAAGTTAGTGATTATATCTAGCTATTGAGCCTTAAATTTATGGGTATAGTTACCTATTAGATTCTATCTGTTCCATGGATACATGGTTAATGGTTACCTAATTGGAGCCCAAACTCCTGTTGGTGTATTTCAATCATTAGAAACAAAAAAGAAAGTGAGGTGACAAAAGGCAAAAAAACTAGCACCAATTCTCTTAGATCAATCATATCATGTACATAAGTGAAGAACAGTTATTACTCACCTCTTTTGTCAATTACTTGTTAAAAACCATAGCTCATTAGATGTCTCTAAGCTGGTCATTAGAACTAACACTTTCTTTCTTCCTTGTCCATATGGTTTGAAGTTGTGCTCAACAGTTGTCCACAGAATGGACTAGCCCCAGAAGAATTGTCAATAACAACAACATGTCAAGGCAGATCCCATTTGGCTGTAAACAACAGAAAACTCAATTGATATATTTGTCTTATCCTTCAAGGAATTTAGTGACCCTGGCCTCATCAAGTGGCTTCTTTTAATTTTTCTCCTCTGCTTTCCCCAGTGTTTAGGCCTTTTCCTCATGTTGCATCATGATTCTGAGATGGCTATTGCAGCTCTAGGCTTCATGTCCACTTTCCAAGGAGAATGGGGCAAATGGCCAGTGGAATGTGTCAGTCAAGTTTATCCCTTTCAGAACATTTTCTAGAGGACAACTTCTTATTGGCAAAAAGTCCTTTTAAAAGTCTCTGCCAGTTGTAAAAGGATCCTGAGAAACAATGCCTCAAAGGCAAGGGAGAAAGGAATCTCAAGTGACTTGCGGGAGTCATTCCATGGGCTCCAGCACAAACAGATTACCTCTAGATGACTTCTCTCCTTTTTTTTCCCCCACTTCCCTTTAATAATGTAAAAGTTAGAGATTAATGCCATATAGCACTCTGTTCAAATATACTTACTAACTCCCTGTGGGAGGCTATCCTTATTACATAGACCCTCTTTTAGAGACAAAAATATTTCAGTCTGAATAACTTCTAATATCACTTAAGTAAAGCAAGTCGGGGACATACATTCTTAGCTTTTGTGATCATTGAAGAAGTGTGTTTTGGGAACTTTGAATTTAGGAGTGATGAAGGATCAACAAAGTGTTAACAGGAAAGCTTCACAGCCGGGTGTGAACCGCTGGATGTGAACATATCTTGTGCTATTGGGGCAGTGCAGGAAACTGAAATCTCATTTCTTGATTTCAGAGATTGTGCATTTCATTGAGCCATAGTTTTGTCATACACAGCTCATACTTCTGTTGGTGTTTGTCCCAATCTCTATCTCCAGTGATTTTTTATGTTAATTTTACTTTAGTTTTTCGAAGTGAGGCTTTTTTGCTGTCACTTCTGACACAGTTTAGTGAGGCTGTCTGTAGGGTCTTGAAGAATGAATACAGATTACTTGGAGATGTGTTTTTTTGTTTCTACAAACAGAGCCAAAGGGATCTCATTTCAGTTTGGGAATCCCAATGATAAATGTCATTCCCATAGAGAGTTAAAATTCATTAATTGAACAAAGAAATCAGATTTTTTTCTTTTAGAACTTATTACCATCAATTTTTAAATGACTTTTAAACAATAATGAGAAATATCTTAATGAAAGAATCTCTATGACCAGATAAGTGCTAATAGTAACTGATATACCATTAACTCTACTTTGCTCCATTCCCCCTCTTACAAACTTGATGTTCTCATTAATTTTTTTCCAACTTCTGAAAGCCCTGCTCTTGGGACTATGCTAGACTTATGTCTGCCTAAGTTGTCAGCTTCCAGGGGTGACAAATGTAGACAACCTTCTCCTTTATTATACATGAGCTAGGCAGAGAGTTGATACTCAATGACCATCCATTTTCAAGGCCTCCGCCCCCCTGCCATCCTCAGTCACTGGTAGTAAGTGAGCATGTTTGAAGAGTGCTGGCCAAAGGGTTGCTCTGATAAATCTTAAAGCTGTCACTTAAGCATTGACTTGACTGTTTTTCAAACAAATGACCCGATGCTTAAGATATATTCATCTAACTTATTCTGTTTACTAACAGGAGATGGGAGGAAGTATACAGAATGTTTTAGAAATATAAATAACATAAAGAGAATAGAACAGAATACAGAATCTTCTGCCTTCTAGAGGATGCAGCTTATATTTTGGAATAATAATGGTGATATGCTATGACAAGGGTAAGCCAAAGATGTTAAGGAGCATAATAGAGGGGCACTGAAGGCAGATCTGGGGGGGTCAAAGAAAGTTTTTGAGGGACTCTGTATTATGACCTAAAGAACAAGTAGAAATTAATCAAGTGGGCAGAAGAGCATGCTCATAGATCCCTAAGAGAAAACATTTAGGGAACTTTATATATTAGAAGAGGCGGAATGTGTTATGTAAATAAGGGTTAGCTGGAATAAAAAGATGAAGGTCAACACAGGCCAAATTGTTAAAGGCCACATTATCTATATACATAAAAGGCTAATATGCTAAGTGTCCAACCATCCGAGTAATGATGTCAGGTAGCAATGCCCAGCTTCCCCTCCCTAGCATCTATCCTCCTTGCAGTTTCTTCAGCCCAGGAACACGACTTGCTTTATAGCCAGGTGGAAACATTTCACACTTTAACTAAATGTCTGTGAAGTGTTTTCCCGTGCCTCATCTCATTTGATCCTCACAGAAGTCCTGGAGTAGGTAGATAGGAGACTCGGTGGAATCTATTTTCTTTTCATTAGCCAGAAAACGGAGATTTAGAAAGCTTAGAAACTTGACCCAACTGAAAAGAAGTAAGAAATGGTGGACCTTGAAAATGACTTCAGGTTTTCTCACTGTACAGAATATAGTCAAACACTGCTGCAGTTAAATATTTTACCCTTTGTTCTCCCTGAGTGATCTACAATAGTAATTTACTTTGTGTTGATATTTACTGCTGTGTTGCTGACAATTACCTGAAAGAGAAGTTGGGGTGCTTCACAGGGCTGGAAGGAGTTTAGCTAAATCAGAAAGTAGGTCTAATTAAGCAAGTTTATTCTATATCTATAAAAGGCTAATAAGTTGACTCGCACCTGCACGATAAATATAAAACTCTCACTGGTGCCAATTGTATGCGTGTGTTTCGATCTGTCATTGTAATCGATCATGAATTTGGTTGACACTTCTATTATAGAGAAAGGGAAAATAACGAACGATATTCAAATATTTCTTCTAATTAATTTCCTTTCAATGTGCATGAATTTGTGCACCTGGCCACTAGTCAAAGATAAAGCACTTAGTCTTCAGCTCTAGAGCAACAGGGAACCCTTGAAATGGAGATGGCATGTTGAGATTTATGCTTTGGAAAGATAACAGAGTAGGTTTGTATTTCACAAATAAGAAACTGGCAGCTGAGAGAAATTAAGAAACATACCTATGGTGACACAGGTAATAAATTGGCAGAGCCAGGATTTCAACCCAGGTCTCATGCCAAAATCTGTACACGAGCTTCTAGCTAAGTGAGGGTTTCTAAAAATTGCAGGTTGTAATGTATAAGTACATCTTGAAATCAATTTGGTGGAATCAACTACCACTTTAAAAAGTAGCATAGAAAATATCATTGCATAGATTATAATGAGTATAAGAATTATTCCATAATTTAAGTTATAGATGTATGTAAAATGTATACATGTGCATATGTACACAAGGTATGTATGTGAGTACTGGGACATGATGCAAAATGCATTTCTCACTGCAGATTGCAGTAGAACAAGTTGGAAACCAATAAGCATGTACAAACAGAATGTATGTTGCTCCTCACCTGCCAGACATCTTTCCCTCTCTTTCTCCCATATTCATTCATTCATTCATTCATTCCATTAAAAACATTAGATTCCTACTTTGTGCAAAGCACTCTACTCAAGGCTACAGAGATACAAAGACAAATCAGAAACCTTGGGCTTTGACCTACTTCTCTGTAGACGTTCTAAGTTTGTGTTGATCTACCTCACTTACTCAGGCCTCTTGTGACCTGTGGTTTGCATTAATCTATTAGGCAATTACACATTTTTTGCCGATGCTAAAGATGGATTCAAAGTGCCCTCTTTATAATTTCTGTATTTAATGCAATATATAATCAAGAATAGGCCATTGTTAGGTCAATTGTCTTCTTTATTTATCTTTTAAACAATAAATAATCAGTGGGATGAGAAAGGGCAATAAAAGATGGTTTTAATGTTAGTACTCATAAATACCCAACATATTAAAGAGATGTTTCAATATTTATGTGCTGTGGACTCCCCTCTCCTCTGGAGAGCTGACTGAGCATTGATATAAACCCATCCAGAAATAGAACTCAGTAGCCACAGTTTTTGCACAGACTTTCAGTGAATCCTGAGCAAGCACTCTGAATTCCCTCAAGCTTGGCCATTACTTGGTCTCTGACTTTCCAAATTGTCAAGGCCTCTGATCACAAGACTAGGAGGGATATTCTCTTCAATGCATACAAAGTGAATTTTGTATGTCAAGGTCAGTAGGTGGCCTGGGCCCATCCTTAGAGCTGTAGAAAGATTTGGTCATTAGCATTTAATGTTTTCATGTTGGTCTTTTGTGTGGAGGCCCCACAGAACAGCAATCACTCTCATGTTCCTGAGTTGTTGATCTCATGAACTTTATATTAGTAACATTTCTAAAGGCTACCTCTCCCTACCATTCTCTCACTTAGAGACCCTGTCGGGCAACCTCAGCATTTCAGGGACAACATTTAGCAGGTGAGAGGACAGGTTTGTTTTCTTCTCTTGCAGCTCACGTCTCAGTGTTGTTCCATAGAAAATAACTAATCTGGTGGCGCTCCACTTCAACCCTTTCTCTCAATGTCTATTTTCCTGTGTTCTACCAGTTTCCACTCTCTGCAGCTTTGTTTCCACCTTTTTCTTCCAGGTGAGGCTAGGGTTGGTGACAGTTGACAACTGTCTTATGAATTGGTTTATCTGGCTGCTTAAGTGAGTGAAGACTATGCTATGCCAAGGAAGAGAAGCAGAACTAGATCTAAGTAATTCAGAAATTTGGGACATTATAGTTCGTGCTTAAATTGAGTTTAAAGTCTAGGAAACAAATTTTATGAGTGTGTATGATTTCTAAGTCTCAAAACAAGTTCACTAGAAAACAAAAAATGTAAAGCAGTAGACTTCAATGTAAAGTAGTAGATTTCAATAGTAATTTCAGACCATTTGAGACTATAAGTAGTTTTGAAGAAGCTCAATTCATAAATTTTCTTTTGGGTCATTTATTTCTGAAAGAGAATTTCTCCAAACTTTGCTATTTCAAAAAGGGTATTTCCAGAATCTGCTCAGATATGGGTTTTAGAATCTAGAAGCAATAATGTATACAAGGATTTTCAAGACTAATGATGGTAATAGTGATGATGACGATGATAGCTAATAATAGTATTCATTGGATACCTAATATATGCCCAGAATTGAAACATTTTACATTTTAAATTTCACTGCCTCTTCAGCAGTATTTAACTATTTATTACTTTTCTTGAGATTATTGTCTTTCTCCTAGTAGTCAATCACATGGGATTTGAAGTTGGGATAAATCCTAGTACATACGAGAAACCAAGATGGCGGCATAGGTTAAACACCTAACCTGCAGCCGGGCACAACAATTTCAAAAATACAACTAGAGGTCAGAACGGACATCGTCCAGAACCACAGGAAAGTTGGTGGACTGAAATGCCCACAACTGGGGGGAAGGAGAAGGCCACGGGGACAGTCGGGGAAGCCGTAAAAGCCTGAGGTATGGAGAAACGGGCGGAGACACGAGCACACGCGCCTGCGGGGAGGATGGAACCGGAGAGGAGGGGGCGGCTGATGACCTGGCCGGAGTTCACTGGCAGGAAGGAGATAAAGGCTCCGGAGTGCGCTGAGCACCGGCTCCGATTGCAATGAACCCCATTCCGGGCGAAACCCTGGGAAACTCACTCACTTTCGCAACTCCGCCGCCCCCGCAGGCCGCCCGGCCTGGGACGCTGGGGACGCCGCCGCAGCGGCGGCGCCCGGAGCCCGGCGGCCTCCCAGCACCCGTCCCCGCCGCGCAGCCCCCGCGCGCCTGGTCCCGCGGGCCGCGCGCCCCACACACCGGACGGAGGCCCGGGCGCCCTCTCCGTGCACCTCCCGGCGGCGCTAGACTTCAGTAGAGTTGACTGAATTCAAGGGATTAAAAAGTATAAATTGGGGGGACGCCGCGGCGGCGACGTCCGGAACACAGTGATGGCGGTGCCTGGAGCTCGGCGGCCGCCCAGCGCCCGTCCCAGCCGCGCAGCCCTCGCGCGCCTGGTTCCGCGGGACGCGCGCACCGCGCACCGGACGGAGGCCCGGGCGCCCTTTCCGTGCACCTCCCGGCGGCGCTAGACTTCAGTAGAGTTGACTGAATTCAAGGGATTAAAAAGTATAAATTGGGGGGGACGCCGCGGCGGCGACGTCCGGAACACGGTGATGGCGGTGCCTGGAGCTCGGCGGCCGCCCAGCGCCCGTCCCAGCCGCGCAGCCCTCGCGCGCCTGGTTCCGCGGGACGCGCGCACCTTGCACCGGACGGAGGCCCGGGCGCCCTTTCCGTGCACCTCCCGGTGGCGCTAGACTTCAGTAGAGTTGACTGAAATGAAGGGATTAAGAAGTACAAATTGAGAAGTTTGAAAAAGATGGCGGCGGAGGTTAAAGGCTATTCTGTTGCCTCGCACCCAGCGAAATCGGAGGGGATGAGGTGTGGAAGTGCGTGGGTCTGGCTGGTGGCGGGGGAAAGGGGCTTTTGTTCCAAACCTAAGGGAGATTAGCTCTCCATCACCCTGAAACCCATCTTCTGGCGAACCCCGGGAGACCCAGATGCCTGCGGGGAGAGGCGGAACTCTTGCAGAGGTGCGCCCAGCAATCAGTGTTTGCTGCGCTGGAGTGCGGAACGAGGGGACTTAGATACATGGAAGGCAGAAGGACCAGACTCACAGCCATCGAGGCTCGCCGCACCATGGCCTGTTGGCGCCCTGAGACCCCGCCCCGCCCTGGGACCCGCCCCGCATGTTTTGAAGACCTGCCCCGCAAGTCTTGCAGGCACACCTGCGCCCCAAGCAACGGCTTATGCATGTGGGTGGCCTGCCCTCTGGCAGCGGACCAGATGATCTGCTGTTCTAGTCGGACTGCTCCAGGGCCACTCAGACAGGAGGAAGAAACTACAGTTTTTGCTGTAATCCTTGCTGAGTGCCTAAGGCAGTAGCTGATCTACACCCCATTGGAGACCCAGAAACGAGGGCATCTAGTGGTCTGTGGGAGATGACACCAGATTTCAACCACGTGCATAAGGGACACATTCAACGGGAATATTCAGTGAGCGCCAAAGCTTTGCTGCACCAAGACCCGGCCCATAAACGTGTCTCCTGCACAGCAACTCTTCCTTTATAGACAAAGAGAGCCCCCCCAATGACACCAACAACAATCAAGACTTAACTATACAAAGGAGGACCAAGATGGAGGCATAGGGCGGAAGCCTGATTGTTGCCTACCACAACAACTTTGAGACTACGACAAGAGAGCAGAGCAGACACCATCCAAGACCACCATAGGGCTGGCTGAGTAGATGCTCTACAACTAGAATAAAAGAGGGGTATGTGGGATGATGCTGATGCCGGCGACCCAAAGACCACACTTTAAGAACTACAGCTCAGGCGACACAAAAGAACTATGGCTCAGGCGATACAACAGCGGCCTGGAACGTGCTCGGCGCAGTTCCCCCGGCGGTCTCCGGCTGAGGGGACGGCTCCACTGGCAGCCAAGCACGGACAGACGAGCCCCTATGAGACATGGGGTGGGAGACTCCGCGCTTGCTGACCTCTGAGTCCGTCAAGAATCTCAACGCCCCGGAAGCGGCCAGGTGCGCATGCTCGGCGACAGGCCACCGATGCAGACCCAAGGGCCGACGCAGCGACGCCAGACTGGCCCACCGCCATGCACCGGGGGCACCAGAGCTTCGCCGAGCCGCCGCCCGACGAGTTCTGCAGCAGCCATACTGGAGCTCTGGAAGG
This sequence comes from Eptesicus fuscus, assembly GCF_027574615.1. Lineage (NCBI taxonomy): Eukaryota > Metazoa > Chordata > Mammalia > Chiroptera > Vespertilionidae > Eptesicus > Eptesicus fuscus. The sequence continues at coordinate 81,817,859 of NC_072483.1, read as the reverse complement.
ATGGCCAGGGGAATTGCTGAGGGGGGATTGACCGGCAGGAATTGGGATCGGGAAGACGGGGCCCCGCTGAGACCTGGGTGCGGGCGGGGTTGCGCGCCTCTGGTCTCGGGTGTGGTCACACGCCTCTGGGTATAAGTGAGGCCTCACGTCCCTGGGTCTAGGTGAGGCCACATGCCCCTGGGTCCAGGTGAGGCCGGACTCCGGGTCCGGGTGAGGCCAAGTGCCCCTGGACCCGGATGACGCTGGATCCCGTGCCCGGGCGAGGCCAAGCGCCCCTGGGTCTGGGAGAGCCCACACACCCCTGGGTCCAGGCGAGACCATGTGTCCCTGGATCCGGGTGAGGCTGCGTGCACATAGGCCCGGGTGAGCCCAAGTGGCCCTGGGTCTGGGAGAGGCCAAGCGTCCCTGGGTCCGGGTGAGACCATGTGTCCCTGGATCCGGGTGATGCCTTGTGCACCTAGGCCCGGGTGAGCCCAAGTGGCCCTGGGTCTGGGAGAGGCCAAGCGTCCCTGGGTCCGGGTGAGACCATGTGTCCCTGGATCCGGATGAGGCCTCGTGCACCTAGGCCCGGGTGAGCCCAAGTGGCCCTGGGTCGGGGAGAGGCCAAGCGTCCCTGGGTCCGGGTGAGACCATGTGTCCCAGGATCTGGGTGAGGCCTCGTGCACCTAGGCCCGGGTGAGCCCAAGTGGCCCTGGGTCGGGGAGAGGCCAAGCGTCCCTGGGTCCGGGTGAGACCATGTGTCCCTGGATCTGGGTGAGGCCTCGTGCACCTAGGCCCGGGTGAGCCCAAGTGGCCCTGGGTCTGGGAGAGGCCAAGCATCCCTGGGTCCGGGTGAGACCATGTGTCCCTGGATCCGGGTGAGGCATCGTGCACCTAGGCCCGGGTGAGCCCAAGTGGCCCTGGGTCGGGGAGAGGCCAAGCGTCCCTGGGTCCGGGGGAGACCATGTGTCCCTGGATCCGGGTGAGGCCTTGTTCACCTAGGCCCGGGTGAGCCCAAGTGGCCCTGGGTCTGGGAGAGGCCAAGCATCCCTGGATCCGGGTGAGACCATGTGTCCCAGGATCCGGGTGAGGCCTCGTGCACCTAGGGCCGGGTGATCCCAAGTGGCCCTGGGTCTGGGAGAGGCCAAGCGTCCCTGGGTCCGGGTGAGACCATGCGTCCCTGGATCTGGGTGAGGCCTCGTGCACCTAGGCCCGGGTGAGCCCAAGTGGCCCTGGGTCTGGGAGTGGCCAAACGTGCCTGGGTCTGGGTGAGACCATGTGTCCCTGGATCCGGGTGAGGCTGCGTGCACATAGGCCCGGGTGAGCCCAAGTGGCCCTGGGTCTGGGAGAGGCCAAGCGTCCCTGGGTCCGGGTGAGACCATGTGTCCCTGGATCCGGGTGATGCCTTGTGCACCTAGGCCCGGGTGAGCCCAAGTGGCCCTGGGTCTGGGAGAGGCCAAGCGTCCCTGGGTCCGGGTGAGACCATGCGTCCCTGGATCTGGGTGAGGCCTCGTGCCCCTAGGCCCGGGTGAGCCCAAGTGGCCCTGGGTCTGGGAGTGGCCAAACGTTCCTGGGTCCGGGTGAGACCATGTGTCCCTGGATCCGGGTGAGGCCTCGTGCACCTAGGCCCGGGTGAGCCCAAGTGGCCCTGGGTCTGGGAGAGGCCAAGCGTCCCTGGGTCCGGGTGAGACCATGTGTCCCTGGATCCGGGTGAGGCCTCGTGCACCTAGGCCCGGGTGAGCCCAAGTGGCCCTGGGTCTGGGAGAGGCCAAGCGTCCCTGGGTCCGGGTGAGACCATGTGTCCCTGGATCCGGGTGAGGCCTCGTGCCCCTAGGCCCGGGTGAGCCCAAGTGGCCCTGGGTCTGGGAGTGGCCAAACGTTCCTGGGTCTGGGTGAGACCATGTGTCCCTGGATCCGGGTGAGGCCTCGTGCACCTAGGCCCGGGTGAGCCCAAGTGGCCCTGGGTCTGGGAGAGGCCAAGCGTCCCTGGGTCCGGGTGAGACCATGTGTCCCTGGATCCGGGTGAGGCCTCGTGCACCTAGGCCCGGGTGAGCCCAAGTGGCCCTGGGTCTGGGAGAGGCCAAGCGTCCCTGGGTCCGGGTGAGACCATGCGTCCCTGGATCTGAGTGAGGCCTCGTGCACCTAGGCCCGGGTGAGCCCAAGTGGCCCTGGGTCTGGGAGTGGCCAAACGTTCCTGGGTCTGGGTGAGACCATGTGTCCCTGGATCCGGGTGAGGCCTCGTGCACCTAGGCCCGGGTGAGCCCAAGTGGCCCTGGGTCTGGGAGAGGCCAAGCATCCCTGGGTCCGGGTGAGACCATGTGTCCCTGGATCCGGGTGAGGCCTCGTGCACCTAGGCCCGGGTGAGCCCAAGTGGCCCTGGGTCTGGGAGAGGCCAAGCATCCCTGGGTCCGGGTGAGACCATGTGTCCCAGGATCCGGGTGAGGCCTCGTGCACCTAGGCCCGGGTGAGCCCAAGTGGCCCTGGGTCTGGGAGAGGCCAAGCGTCCCTGGGTCCGGGTGAGACCATGCGTCCCTGGATCTGGATGAGGCCTCGTGCACCTAGGCCCAGGTGAGCCCAAGTGGCCCTGGGTCTGGGAGTGGGCAAACGTTCCTGGGTCTGGGTGAGACCATGTGTCCCTGGATCCGGGTGAGGCCTCGTGAACCCAGGCCCGGGTGAGGCCACGTGCCCCTGGGTCTGGGAGAGGCCAAGCGTCCCTGGGTCCAGGTGAGACCATGCGTCCCTGGATCCGGATGAGGCCTCGTGCACCTAGGCCCGGGTGAGCCCAAGTGGCCCTGGGTCTGGGAGAGGCCAAGCGTCCCTGGGTCCGGGAGAGACCATGTGTCCCTGGATCCAGGTGAGGCCTTGTCCAACTAAGCCCGGGTGAGGCCACGTGCCCCTGGGTCTGGGAGAGGCCAAGCGTCCTTGGGTACGGGTGAAGCCAGATCCTGGGTCCGGGTGAGGCCGTGCGCCCCTGGATCCATCCGGGTGAGGCTGGGTCCCAGGCCCGGGTGAGACCACGCGCCCCTCGGGTATGGGTGAGGCCACGTGCCCCTTAGTCCAGGTGACGCCGTCCCCCTGGGATCGGCCGAGACCAAACCAGAGGGAGTCAGACCTCCATTACCACCATTTGTCCACCATCCAGAGCTGTGGGGTCAGTGCTGACATGTACACATAAGGAACTACTGGACATCGAAATTGGGTCTCAAAAGAACTGTTGGTCCAGGGGGAAGCTCGCTACAGATTGATTCATTTGCCTGTCAGCATAAATATTATTGCTCGTCTCACATTCAGTTCTTATTAGTATATATCTGGTGACATTTGATCTCGTTCATCTAGAGGAAATGAGGAACAACATAGACTGAGGAACAAGAACAGAACCAGAAGCAAGGAGGCATCGATCGGACTATCGGGCCTCAGAGGGAGGATAGAGGAGGGTAGGGGGAGGGTGGGGGGGAGGGGGAGAGTTCAACCAAAGGACCTGTATGCATGCATATAAGCCTATCCAACGGTTAAGTTCAACAGGGGATTGGGGCATGCGTGGGGAGAGGGGTGGGATGGGAATGGGGGGATGAGGACAAATATGTGACACCTTAATCAATAAAGAAATTAAAAAAAAAAAAAAAAAAATCCTAGTACATAATGTCTTCCAGCCTCTCTTTCTTCATTTCTAGAGTGAAGCTGAGACCATGACTCCTAGGATTCTAGGAGACTTGAAGAATTAATGCATGTTAAATCTCTTGAGCAGTGACTGGCTCATATTGAGTTCTCGGCAAACTTTAGCCATTATTGTTTTTTCACTTTTCTACCATTATTGATCAAGATACCCTTCAGTAGACCAGTCAGATGAAGAATGTATCTAATAGAAATATCTTAACGTATAAAAAGAGAGGATTACAGGAACCACTGAGGATGTATTATGAACCTGATTAACACCCAGGCCAGAGTTTAGTAATTGGATGAGTTAATCAGTCTGCATGGTACCTTCTTGTCATATGCCCTACCACAAATATATAGATACTAGAGGCCTAGTGAACTAGAGGTCCCTCATCCTGGCCTGCACCCTCTTCCAATCCAGAACGCTTGGGGGATGTCGGACTGCCGGTTTTAGCCCAATCCCTGGGATCTGGCTGAAACCAGCAGCCTGACATCCCTAAAGGGATGTAGCAGTGCGCGAAGTGGCAGAAGTGGCAGGTGGTCGGGGAGGAGACCAAGCTGAGGCTGGGCGCCATGCTGCTCCCACTGATCCTGGCCCCGCTGTGCTTAGCATCTGCCCCCTGATGGTCAGTGCACATCATAGCAACCGGTCAACCAGTCATAATGGTTGCTTAGGCTTTTATATATAGAGATAGAAAAGGTTCCCCATTTTCTTCATTACCACATCTCAAGGTACCCATTATTTTCAGCCTATCCATGGAGACATGTACCTTCTAGAATCCAGAGATCTAATCCATTTCCCACCCCTTCACTTATTCTCAGAGCTATGAGATTCCTTATTAATATAATAAATGTATGTGTCTGCAGTAAAAGGTCAACCTTTAATTGTCTAAAGAAATGGTTCTCAAACTTGAACTTGAGTCAGAATCACCAGGAGGGCTTGTTAATTATAGACCTGGGCTCCACCCACAGAGTTTCTGATTTTGTAGGTCTGGGATAGGACCCTAAAATTTGCATTTCTAAGAAGCTACCTGGTGCTACTGATGTTGCTGGCAGGGATGTCTTACTTGGTGAATCACTAGTTTAAGGTGTCTTTCTTCTTTTAGTAGCTTAACAATCACCACTTTTTCCTTAACTCAAAGAAAAATGCACAAGGAGCATTTTCCAAAGGGAAAATACTAAAATCAAAACTAAACTTTGTGGGTAACTGCCACATTTGTCTAATGCTGTGGGTGGGGAACATCCAGCCCAAAGGCCATATAAGGGCCGAAAAATTGTTTGGCCTGGCCCTGCCAAGGCATTAGGGGTGAGTTAATTAAATGTGGGACCAAATATAGCAGGCTAATTTTTAAGTTGGTAATTTTGTATGACCCTCAAATGATGTTATAAATATCCAAATGGCCCTTGGCAGAAAAAATGTTCCCCACCCCCGGTCTAATGGAACTGTACCTTTTGTATCTTAAATGTCTGCATCCCAGTGCTTAGCACATAGTAGATACCCAGTGCATGTTTGTTAAATGAGTTGAATCAGTGAAGGAACCACAAAATGGATCTAGCTCAGTGGATTTCATACATCATTCTTTGGAAAGTTCTCATGATTCCTTTCAGTCTAAAAGGCCTTCTAGGAGAATAAATTATTGTCATTCTCTTGGAACACAGTCTCAGAAATTGCAGACTCAAGATATGCTTGCATTTTAAGTACTTTCTTGGATTAAACACGGAATTGCTAACAGGATTACAAAATGCCAAGTTTACTGAGACTCAAATTGTTTATGCACATGTTTGGTTGTCAGTTCTTTCTTCAGTCGGTACATATCTGGTTTTAATTGCAGTCTTAATGTTTTAGTTGTTGTTTTGTTTTGTTTTTTTGACACCTGCGCATGAAGTCTCAGTCAAAACCAGCTGTAATTTGCACAGGTATTATATAACCAAAACAAGACTCAGAACCACCATTGTGTCACCTACATTTAGTGTCTAATGAATTCTGAAATGCTTTACCTCAGTTCATATTGTGATTCAGAAAATGGCCTCTATTTTTCCCACTTTTGCTCCCACAGTAATGTAAAACATTTTTAATGAACATTCTGATAATCTTTCTCATTCCAAGAGCACAGCGTTTCAGTAGATGATGCAACATCATTTTCATTTGTGATTTTTTGTTTATGGTTGTCTTTTGAATCTCTGTATTTGGATAAAAGAAAAAGAAAAAGAAAAGTGCCCAGGATTACCATAATTCTACAAAATAGAATGTGTGTAATTACTGTCACCAACCACATGGAGTAGAGACTTATAGTCTAATCCCTGAAGTATTCAGGTGCTTTGATGCGAGCCATCTACCCAATCTCAGGTGTGACGCAGGCACTGGCTCATGGGTCTAAAACTCCCATATGCTGTGATGAACCCACCTAAACTATTCTGTGCCCGGTTTTGACCTTGGACCTTGACCCTAGCTGACACCTGTAAAATTACAAGTGACTTCCTTGGTTATCTGGTTATCTGGTGACTTTCTGGTTATCTCTAATAACCAGAGTCCTAGTTAGAGAAAAAGTCATTTCAGGATCAGCTAACAATTCTCTTTTTGCCCTGAATATCCTTCCCTGCCCCATTGTTTGGCTTGAACTAACTCACCTAATTAGGGTCAGCCATCGAAAAAGAATGAAATATCTTGGTGGGGGGACATTTCTAATTGTTTTTTAGACATAAAAGTTGTAGAATTTGAACAATGGACCCAAGCTATCATTTCAAATGTGCGCTCATTTATGGCATCTCAACTGAGGTGAGGCACATTCCCACGCATGCATCACCTTTGGGCATCCGGTAGCTGTGGCCTGGCCAACCACTGCCGTCAGGCCCTTCAGAAGGCAGCAGAATGAGGTTAGTGTTAACATTTCACTGCGCATTAATTCTTTTAAAAAAAACAAAAAACCTGTCATTTAATTTTAAATGCTAATATGCATATGGTTAATTAAGAAGCCAAAATTGGCTCTAAGCTTGGTGAGCTCTAAGAACAGGGAGAGAGCGATCATTACGCTTCTGCTCATGGTTAGCTATTTGTGAACCAGCTGATAATGTGCAAAATTAAGATTTCATAAGTGGCATTTTAAATGAATGGTTAATGGCTGAAGATTAATTAAACAGTCAGAGTTGCTGAAGAAAAGCTGTTAAAAATTATGTTTATAGGCCGGGCGCTTGAATGCTGGAAGTGAAACCCTGATAGATGGTGGCCTTTCAGTTAACTGAGAGCGTCTGAACAGAGCACCCTCTCGCACACTGTGCAGCCCTGCGTGGCAACAGCCTCAGGGACCTGTCTTTGGAGGAAAAGCTGGCAAGTAGGAAAACGGACTCGAAAAGCATTTTACTGAAGGGATCTTCACTAGCGCCTTCATCCCGGGCAACCAGGCGTATTTTATTTCCTTCCTTCATGCTGCATGGTCCTGGGTGACAGTAGGCAGAACCCCGCGGGGTGCTTAAGAGGCTCCTCAGTAAGAGAGACCAGGAATTTCAGGATGTTGTTGTCAACCTGTAGTGGATACTTCCTTTGGTCTGAAGCTGCCAGCCCCCTTGGTGGTACAAACATGGATTTTGTGGGCCTGGCTCTTACCATCGGTTCCTTGGGGGAAGGGTCTGTAAAATATTTTTTGAAGTTGTTTATCAGAGCTCAACTCCATAAATGTTGAATAAAGAAATGAATGAATGAATGACTTACCTAAAAGTTGGGTAGCAGAATATCAGTGGATCTTAAATGCCTTTCCATCGATCTTACTGCAAGACCGCCCTGCTCCTCTCTTGCACCGGCTATTAATGTGTGGCTGCGCAATAACAATGTCGCAGCCTCGGGGACCACATAGTCTAGTGGAGGAGACACAGGCATGTCAATAGGTGAATCGCAGCCATGCTGAGTAGTTAGAGTGGCCTAGGAGGGGAGCTAGGAAGCTCAGGGTGAGGCTGGGGACAGTCAGGAGGGTAGTAGTTTCCTATAAATTGTGAGAAAATTAATTCTACCAATTGAAATTAGTATTTTATATATATATATATATATATATATATATCAGTTCGCTCAGTTCAACCTCCTGCTTCCAGGCAGAAGACCCAAATCACACAAGCTAGATAGTTATGTCTCTTCTTTAAAAGGTCCCTAGGGGTGGAAATCCCACAGCCTCCCTGGGTATCCTGTTCCAGTGTTTAATCACCCTTCTCATCAAGAAGCTAATCCTATTTCCTCTCCTTGAGCCTCCTCTGGGTTGGTGGAACCTGTGAAATACCCATGGGACCCCTTGCAAGCCTTCAGAAGTTAATTAGTCAACACTGGACTGCTCCAGGTTCCACACTGCGCCTTGGAATGGCCAGGCTCTGAGCCTGCACTGGAGTAATAGCAGGATTTTGTTACCTCTCTACGTGGTCAACTCCGTTTTCTTCCTGGCCTGAAGAGAAGGACAGCAATTTGATCTTTTAGTATATTTTAAAGAAGTTGTTTTATTACATTTTTATTCACGGATTTAGTTAAATATGAATGGAGATGGCCCTCATGTCATGTAGCCCACAAACCCAAATCGGAGTGTTTCGGTAAGAAATAAAATTCAGGTTTGTTAATAATAGCCAACACTGAACATTACTGAGAATTTGCCACCACGAGGCACTGTGCTGACTGCTTTGCAAGTGTCACTTAATCCTCCCGACCACCCGCCCAGGTGGTACTATTGCTGTTCCCAAGGTGCCTGAGTTGTAAGGAGCTGGCCCATGCCTTCAGGGGTGGGCCGGGTTTCTACCCAGTGAGCCTGCATCCGGAGCCCGGCCTCTTAACCACTCTGCTGTGTTGACTAACTGTATTCTTTTCTAAAAATTATGTTTCTTTCTCTGAAATTTGATTTCATTATCTGGACTGTTTTTTTCTGCCTCGTGTGTATAAAGTCTCAATCTATAAACTTCCCTGCAGAAAGTTAACAGCACTCTGCCCAATAGCAGTCCCAGGTCAGCCGCAGCTCTCCCTGCAATTACAGGCCGCTGAGTGGCAAGTGCATTCCACTTTAAGAAAGGCAGTAGGGGCTCTCTTTAGAAAAACGGATCATTCAAAGCTTTTCCATTCTGCCGAAAATCGAATGGTGCAAAAGCAAAGAAAATAGGTAGTTCTGGGAGAAAACCTGCCCCATTGAAGGAATGGGGTTAAACCTACGTGCAGATGCCAGGAGCATGCGGGGAGCAGTGATGTCCAATAATTGCCGCTAAAAGCTGCATTAATTGACCAGTGATGGGTTGAAAGCTGCCTCCAGCCAGGATGCCTAACATTCAGGTGCTCTTTTCATAAGCAGAGCGAGAGGCAGGAGGCCACCTTCCAGGGGGTTCCTCATGCAGAAAGTAAGCTGCTGTGACTGAGAAATGTATTTCCACAAAGGAGAGGCTTAGCTTTTCAAACCCCTGCATTCACATCACCTGGGGATCTCGTTAAAATGCAGATTTTGATTGGAGAGAGCCAAGGTGGGGCCTGAGACTCTGCATTTCTCACCAGCTCCCTGTTGACACCAAACTGCTGGTCCAGGGATCACACTGTGATTAGCAAAGGCCTAGACCACAGCAAGGCAGTGCTTAATGGTAACTGATTATAAAACTCATTTAAAATAAATATGCAGGCTGTCTTTTCATAGCCTTCCGAAGTTTCAGGGGCCATTTACTCCTACCAGTGAGAGGTGTGCGAAAGCTCATGCTGCCCAGGCCGGAATCTTCTGGGTGCCGCTCTGGTTCTGCGTTCTGGAAGAGAGAGAGCGTGGCTTTCTATTTGTCCTATTTGTATTTTAAACTCTGCTGTCTGCACCAGTGTCCCTGCTTTGACCTCTTGCTGCACCCGGAGAAATCTCTCGCACCTTAGCAACACGCTCTGTCTCCACAGTTGAATAGGCAGAAATTTAAATTTCTTTTCTCCAGCGCTATTACAGACCTGCCAAGAGAAGTTTTAGCATTACAAATAAGTGATCCGTTTTTCCACCACTTCCCATTCAATTAAGAGTTTCAATGGTTCTGTTTATTCCATTATTTCATTCAAAGCCAGTTACATTACACTTAGCTAATACTTGTGCCTTGGTATTATTTTAGCTAAATTCGTCTTATCTTCACTCAACACTAGCTTCTCTGACAAAGGATACCATCCCCACCCTCATTGATCTGCATCCTAAACAAGCACAAGGGTTCCCAGTGTCTTTTATATATATAGTTTTGTTGGAATGCCAATATTTTGTGAGAGAAGCACAGTGGTGCTTGTCTAGCAGCAGATTGGAGCTGAACATAAGGAGAAGTTTCCTGCCGTTGGAGAAAGGAGAGGATCCTCCCATTACCCTGAACTCTAGTATCCGGAAAACTTCACGCTGAAGCATCAGCCACCCCTGTGTTTCTCTTTTTGAACAACAACAACAACAACAAATTGACAACCTGGGACCATTTGTAACTTAATGAAAAGAGAGAAAACAAGACTTTTTCTGTGGGGGCTAGGCTATACGTCAGTGCATTTATGAATTATGTAGAATGGCACTAAATAACAATAAACGGGAAGATGTTCTCAATTAATGAGACTTTCTTCTCTATGTGGGTAACCACAATCGAGAACAGACCCTGAGGTCCCGCTTGGTGTTAGGAGGACAGTGGGCCTGTTTGACTTCAGTTTAGAGCAGCTCTGTCCAAAAGAAATAGTTGAACCATGCACACAAAATTTTTAAAGAATCACTTTTTTAAAAATATTTTTATTGATTTCAGAGAGGAAGGGAGAGGTATAGAAACATCAATGATGAGAGAGAATCATTTATCAGCTGCCTCTTGCACGCCCCACACTGGGGATCAAGCCTACAACTCGGGCATGTGTCCTGACTGGGAATCGAACTGTGACCTCCTGGTTCATAGGTTGACGCTCAACCACTGAGCCACACTGGCTGGGCACCACACATGTAATTTTTAATTTTTATATGAGCCTCATTTTAGAAAAAGTAAAATTTCACTTCATAATATGTTATCTAACCTAAAATATGCAGAATATAATTTCAACATGCATTCAAAACAGTTATTGTAGAACTATTTTACCTTCTTTTTTTTCATACTGTCTTCAATTTCTGGTGTGTATTGACCATTTCCCGCAGGTTGCAGTGGGACCAGCAGCATACCAAGTGTTCAGTAGCCACTTGTGGCTATTAGCCACCATGATGGACAGCCCTGGAGTCCCTTCAACATACTCTCAGTGGTAGCTGATGCTTCAGCGTGAAGTTTTCCGGATACTATAGTTCGGGGTAATGGGAGGACCCTCTCCTTTCTCCAGTGGCAGAGAACTTTTCTTTATGTTCAGCTCCAAACTGCTGCTAGACAAGCACCACTGTTCTCCTCTCGCAGAATGTACAGTCCAGGGTAAGAAAAAGACCTGTAAACAATCCATTCCTACTCCCAGGGACAGTCAGATCTGCCAGCCCTACCTTTTCCATCTCCAGAGATGCCCCTCTGCTTAGGCAGCAGCCCCTGCATGGTGCGGTTACCTCAGCATGGGCTGAGCTAGACAAGGTGACCTGGGCAGCGACAAGGCCACCTCAGCAGGTCTGATCCCATCCCAGATCTGTCCTTGCCTTGCCTAGGAGAGAAGACAGAATGGATGAGCTAGCTTCCACCTTAGACAGCAGAGTGAAGCCTGGCCTTCAGATGGGGAGTATGTGCAGTCTTCCCATACAACGTTTTGTCAACAAGTAACTCAGGCATACGTGTGACTAATTATAAAAGTATGACACCAGTGTGGTTCTCACTTAACTACAAATCCTTCCTTCCTTCCCAATAGGTAGTCATTCCAGCTAGGGATAATGAAAGGCAGTGCTGTGGACAGAACCTTCCCTTTCCCTAAGTCACACTCTTATTCTCAGTAAACTGATCATCCTCCTAAGATGCCATGTCTGTAGATGTTTATAGAACAACAAACTTGGTCCTCACTTTATTAATATCAATTTTTACTTTCAGGCCTTTCTTGTGTGGTATTGCTGCTATTTTGTGCCTATGACACCTCAGTATGGAACCCCATGATTCACCTCGTTGCTCAAGCCAGAAATCCGGGAGTCCTGGAGGCTTGCACCTCCCTTATCCACACACCCAGACTTTTTCCCAGGACAATCCAGGGGAATGGGTAGCTTTGTTTCTGATGTCCGTGCCCTGCGTTTCCTCAATGAGGAAATGTTTTGAGGTCCAGGTTGCCTCAACCACTTCCTTTGGTCCATGGTGCGTTCCCTTTGGCATCTGCATTCATCTGGATGAGGGACAGTGTGGGGTCCCCGTATTAGAGAGCATTGCCTTGTGCTCCTTGCATGCATTGCCTTTTACAAATGCCTCTCAAAGTGCAACTCTAATCAGCATTCTTCCTGCTAAAGCCCACCCCCTCCTTCCGGTTTTCTAAGGACCCCAACCTTAGCTGCATGACTCAAGACCATTGCTCTAGCTTAAGCCCTAAGTGCCATTCAGGACTTAGCCCAGCATCCCACCCCTCAATGATCTTCCCAAAGCTTCCATGGAGACTGTACCACAGAAGGATCGAGTATTGGGATTAACTGGTACTTGTTTGTTTCCTTGTGAGATCTTGACACAAGCGCTGTACTTTACTTCTATTCTTAGCACAGTTCCTGCAGCATCTGCTACTCAATAAATATGTATGTTTTGAATGAATGAATGAATGAATCCAAGTGGCTCCACTCCTAGCTGCCTGACTTGAAGATCACACAGACTCCTCGTCACAGTCTTGCATGGGCCAGCCTCCCAGGATAATATGACTTGTCTGGCCTCCTGGTCAGCACAGCCTCCCTATGATTGCCTCCTCCCTCTGTTCTGCTCAGATTCTTGGGGTTCAGTGACTCCGCTGGTTTCTCTTGGTCCTTGGCTCTCATTGTGGTGACATGTCCTATTCCTGTTCTGTCAGGAAATGCCTCCTAGCCAAGCACCCCTAGATGAAAGACTTCCCTGGATACAACAGGTCATGGTTTTCCCCATCTAGTCTCTGCTTCAAAAGCTTCCTAAGGGTATAAGGTAGCATTTACTATTCCAAAGCTACAATCATCCCAATCTGATTGTTACACCAAGAGAAATGGCTCTCCTTGGCAGGTAAATTTTCCCACACCTAATATTTGTCGTTGGCTCCTGGTGATAATCTCTACTCACCTCTACTGTTATATTCCAGAGAATGTTGATTGAAATGAGCATTGAACTCGTTGTTCTCTAGTTTTTCTAGAGTTTACTTTGCCCATTTAAAAAAATAAGAAGACTGCTATTTGCTCACCTTCTGGTACCTAGACACTTATCCCATTGTTTATAATTTCTCAAGGATACCAGCTGTGCTTCTAGGGTACTCCTTTCAGCTCTCTCAAAACCCTGGATGCAGTTTGTAAGTACCAGGAACCAGAACGCCTTTCAAGGCATCCTGGACCCTGTATTTTCTCTCTCCCTCCCACGGTCCTTTCTTTTCTGCCTTCCCTTGATGGAGATGTCAGGTGAGTCACTTAATGTCTCTGTGCATCTTTCTTCATCTATAAAGACAGGAGGGTGGGACTAAGTGGTCTCGGCATTTCTTTCCATCTCCAAAATTATATGGTTCTGCGATTCTGTAATGGAAGGAAAATAGGAGTTCAGGTTGCTCTGCCTTTTCTCTGGTGCTGTTATCATGTCAAAGCATCTCCTCCTAGCAGCGGACTCTCCTTTCTCATTTCTCTTCAAAGTAGTTTTAAACAATTAAGTCAAAAATAAATCTTTAATCTCATCAATTGTCCCACAAGGCCTCTTTGAGCTTCCCAGCTCCCATTTCATACCTCTTTGCTACCTTCTTTGTTACCCAGAGTGCCCATGAATCCACTCTCAAACTCTCTCTGCTCACCCCTGCAGGAATGCTCCACCCTGACCCCAGATTTCAGGAACTGGAACATTAGTCTGAATATCTTTAAATTCTCACATTGGAAATCTTTTGTCTGTTGTCTAGGTGGTCCTGTCCTTGAACAATGAGAACTTGGGCTGTGAGATTTGTAAATAGCCTTTGGCAATAGAATTTTACACACACACACACACACACACACACACACATACACACATACATACATACATACATACATACATACTTGGTAATTTTTTCCTCACTCCATTTTAATATCAAAATTTGTAATTATGCTATTATAAACTTTGTTTTTGCAGAAATATCCTTAAAAAGGTAAAAGATAATCTCTTTCATTCAATAATAATATCAAAATATTTAAAGGAGGGGCAAGGACAATGGAATAAAGAAATACAGGTGAGCCCAGCCAGTGTTGCTCAGTGGCTGAGTATTGACCTATGAACCAGGAGGTCATGGTTCAATTCCCAGTCAGAGCATATGCCTGGGTTAGGGGCTCAATTCCAAGTGGGGGGCATGCAGGAGGCAGCCGATCAATGATTCTTTCTCATCATTTATGTTTCTATCTCTCGCTCCCTCTCCCTTCCTCTTCGAAATCAATAAAAATAGATTTTTAAAAAATACAGGTGGTTAACTCAATATTTTCAGGAGAATCCCTTTTCTCACTTAGGTTCTCTGGCTCAGAATCTATTGAAAACCTACCTCTATAGCTAATGAAGTTTCAAGCCGGTATAACCCCTCCCTTCTAGGAGTTTATAGGATACTTTGTAGAACAAGGCAGAGAAAATAATGTTTAGGTCGATATTAAATAGCATGAAAAATTGTATGGAATTTAAAATAGAATCCTGGGAATCTCTTTAATAGATTTCTTAGCCCCCGGGCCTATGATAGTCAGGTAGGCATGAAAGTATTCTTTAAAACAAAGTCCATTGTGATTTTTCAAGTCCAGAAATGATGTGTGTCACACATCAGAAGGGAGAATTGATCCTTGCAGTCTGACATTTGACAAATTACAAGTTTGTGGCCTTGTGCATACCCTTTAATTTAGAGCAGTTTCAAAGTTGTTTACAGCTTTGTCTTTGTAGGTGCATCCATGTTGATGTTTGTTGCTAAGCTGGGTTCCAGATATTAGAAGTGACCTGAAAAATCTCAGAGCAAAGTTGCCCGGATACATCTGTGGATCCATCAATAGGAACATGATTTACTATTGTACACTCAGTTTTATACAACCAGACCTGGATTTTCAAGTTGATGTATCCATATTTCTTTGTTTACATACGTGGTTTTCTTAAGTTAAAGGCATTGGCTTTTAAAAAATGGCATTATCAATAAAAGCCTACTTTCATTTAAAAATAGTAACTTATGAGAAACTCACTAGAAAATACCTTAACCATTAATTGAACAAAATGATAACATTCAAGATAACCTATTGTACCGTCCATTAATGTCCATGTGAAATGAAACTCTATTTTGATCGGGACTGTCACAGGTAATTTCTGCACACAAAATACATCTGGGGACAGCTTTCAAATGGAGTTGTCACTTTTTGTTTAGCTGGCAGGAGACTCTCTATTGTTGTCAAACCCTCTTTACAAAAGCATCACTAACCCAGTGATACACATTCATAGAGGAGAGGGGTCGTCACTCAGCCTCCTTGGAACAAAAGAGCAGCGTTGGGCTCTGCGTGCGCTCAGTGTGTCTGCGGGCTCCTTTGTTTAGCGTGGCTTCCCTTTAGCCAGCAAGGCTTTTATCGTCCTCCAATTTGATTTTTCCCTGTGCTGTTTTTTGAAAGGTGTAAATAGATTAATGCATACTGTTATTCTCTGAAGATAATGCAGGGCTTGTAAACTGTGCCATTTCAGTTGTCTGCTCAACTCATGAAGTCAAAAAAAAGTCAAGAAAAATAAGGAAACTTTTTTTGTATTTACAAACACACACATACACACACACACACACACACTCTTCCTCTTTAGTGCCTTTTAAAGTTGTCTTGGTTTTATTAAGATTAGAGCCAAGATGTACACATTTTCAAGAATCAGTCAGATAATATTGGTTTAAATTTTGTCCATTGTTAAAACACTGAAGTTTTGGTTTTTAGAGTACATAGAAGCCATTTTATCGAGTTGATAAAATAAATATTTTGGACTACATATACGTGATGATATAATAATAATTTGTGCCATCACTTAATAATGTATGTCCAGACTTTACCTATTACATTCCCAAGGAATAATAATTCTCCATTCTTAAAACTTACTCAGTGCGTAATTCCCACAACCAGAAGCCACGCAGGGCAAAGCAGGAGACTGCGAAATGCTCCTCACAGCACTCAGGTTCTGAAGCCTTGGAGAGTCATCAACCTTGAGTATCCGTAGCCAGCCAAATAAATGGAGAGAAGAATGAGTTCTAGACCTCACTTCTCGTTCTAGGGTTCTGTGTCAGAAGGAAGACAAATGAGAGTATGGGAAGTTACACACAGAAAAAGACAGGGACAGAAATGGGGAGTCACCTGGATTAGAGGGCATGGCAACTGATGACCAAAAATAAAAATAATAAAAGAAAGAGAATGACCAAAAATGAAAGCTGAAGTGGCCCATAAGAGCCAGAACCTTGTGACAAATGCCAACAACTCCTTCAGAAGCTCATAAATGAGAGCCCTGGGCTGGGAGGTCTCTCATGATAGTTTTCCCACTGTATCATCCCCATAGTCTCCTGCTGTAATCATCTCCTGTGATAATTTTCAACTGCCAGACCTCTCAAAACTCTCCTTTTCGAATTAAGAGAGGACTGCTTCCATCCATTTGGCATTTTACCCATTGCAGTATTCTACCTTTCAAATCACAGGTTAATTCTTCATGGCTCAGTTATGAGAAATACAAACTTAAAATTCTGTTTATGATTCAGACGACCAACAAAGTAATGAGATTCTGTGTTAGGGTAGCTGTCACATCTTGTCCCAGCCCTGTAGTGTCTAAATGTTGGCTCCCTTATTAAGCCCCATTAGAGTATTTCACAATATAAATTGTTTATACGCTGCTGGTTTTCTGCTGCCTGACAGTGGGGCACGCTTCACTCATTAATGTTGGTGTAGTCTTACATTGTTAGGAAGAGCCGAGATGAAATTCAACAGGAAGGCGGCATGTACTAACTGCAATGCTTCTTTCTTACGCATTTCCCAATACACCATTTTGTGTATATGTTTTTAAATTTGCAATTTAGTCTTCCGTCTTTTGAGTGGGGAAATATCTTTTTCTTAGTTAAATTTAAATGACCCCTCCACTACCAACTTGTATTTTTATAAGCTTAATGGTCAACCTCTTGTGTCCCCCATGAAATGCTCTTTTCCTCTTTCTATGTTAAATTTGAACTAACTAATATTTATAGCTTTCCTTATGGGTACAGAGCCCCATTTCATCTTCACCACAACCTTTCTTCCTAATAAGGAGGATAAGGAAGCTAAATCTGATAGAAGAGAAAGTACAAACAGCCAAGTTAATAAAATACCAAATTTCTACCCTAGTCTAGTTAGTTCTGGCTCCAATGTTATATATCTTCTTTTTAGATTTTTGTTACTTAAAGGTATGTTTCCTTTCTTTATTGAATTTATTGGGATGACATCTATACTAATAAAAGCCTATGTGGTTGTCACGCCCTCACGCCATCACAATCCATCACCAGGAGGCTGTGTGCGCAGTGAGGCGCACACGGGTGGGCAGGGACTTGACTGCGTGCACAGCACAGAGGCGGGTCCGGCGGCTCTGTGTAGCACAGAGGCAGGACCCCCGGCTCTGGCCTACCTTTTTAGGGCAGTCCATCGAGGAGCCTCGGATGGGTGGGCAGGGCCTACCTCTTTGGGGAGATTGATCACAGGGCTCCCGAACTGTGAGAGGGCACAGGCCAGGCTGGGGAACGCCCCCTCCCCTGAGTGTATGAATTTCGTGCACCGGAACTCTAGTTGGTTAATAAAATTATATAGGATTCAAGTGTACAATTTTATAATATATCATCTGTACATTGTATTGCGTGTTCACTACCCCAAATCAAATCTCCTTCCATCACCATTTATCCCCCTACACCCTCTTCTACCTTACTCCATCCCCTTTTTCCTCTGGTAATTCTACCTTACCCCATCCCCTTTTTCCTCTGGTAATCACCACACTATTGTCTGCGACTATGAGGTTTTTTGTTTGTTTGTTGTTTATTTTGCTTAATATCTTTACCTTTTCCAGTCAGCCATACAACCCTCCTCCCTTCTGACAGCTGTCAGTCAGTTCTCTGTATCTATGAGTCTGTTTCTGTTTTGTTTGTTAGTGTATTTTGTTTCTTAGATTCCACATATGAATGAAATAATATGGTACTTGTCTTTCTCTGGTGGGCTTATTTAACTTAGCTTAATAATCTCCAGGTCCATCGTGTTCTTCAAAGGGTAAGATTTCCTTCTTTTTTATGGCCGAGTAGTATTCCATTGTGAAAATGTACCACAGCTTTTTAATCCACTCATCTACTGATGGACATTTCAGCTGCTTCCAAATCTTGGTTATTGTAAATAGTGCTGCTATGAACATAGGCATCCATATATTCCTTCGAATTAGTGTTTATGGTTTCTTCAGATATATTCCCAGAAGTGGAATTGCTGGGTCATAAGGCGGGTCCTTGTTAATTTTTTTTTTTTTTTAGGAAACCCCATACTGTGTTCCACAGTCACTGTACCAATCTGCATTCCCATCAGCAGTGCAAGAGGGTTCCCTTTTCTCCACATCCTCACCAACACTTATTGTTTGTTGATTTACTAATGATAGCAAAGTTGTTCAAGCACCCAGCAGCTGGACTTAGTGGCAAGGATATATTTCTTTTCTAAATTTTCTATAAAAACTACTTTATGTTAAAGTTAGTAACCAAAAAGCTAAAGCAAAAAACAAAAATCAAATCACCAATTTTCCCATAATCTAGAGTGGGCCATCCTTAGTATTTTAGAGTATTTCTTCCAATCTTGTTTGTGTCTAACACTGTATATAAAATTTGTGTGTGAATAGTGCTCATACATTTACATACATATACAATATTTACATGCATATATAAATTTTGGTATCTTGCATATTTACTACTGTGATCTTTTTTTGTGCCAATAATCTTTTTTAAATCCTCACTTTTAGTGGTTTCATAAAACATCATTGTATAACTATGCACTAATTTATGTAACCTTTCCTTAATGGTAGACATTTAAGGTATTTCAGAGTTTTCACTGTTATAAATTACTCTCTGACAAGCACCTTTTTGCATATATCTTGCTATAAGCTTGAATTAGTTTCTTCTTAAGATTTCTAGAAGGCCAAGTGGCCCTGGGTCTGGGAGAGGCCAAGCGTCCCTGGGTCCGGGTGAGACCATGCGTCCCTGGATCCGGGTGAGGCCTCGTGCACCTAGGCCCGGGTGAGCCCAAGTGGCCCTGGGTCTGGGAGAGGCCAAGCGTCCCTGGGTCTGGGTGAGACCATGCGTCCCTGGATCCGGGTGAGGCCTCGTGCACCTAGGCCCGGGTGAGCCCAAGTGGCCCTGGGTCTGGGAGAGGCCAAGCGTCCCTGGGTCCGGGTGAGACCATGCGTCCCTGGATCCGGGTGAGGCCTCGTGCACCTAGGCCCGGGTGAGCCCAAGTGGCCCTGGGTCTGGGAGAGGCCAAGCGTCCCTGGGTCCGGGTGAGACCATGCGTCCCTGGATCCGGGTGAGGCCTCGTGCACCTAGGCCCGGGTGAGCCCAAGTGGCCCTGGGTCTGGGAGAGGCCAAGCGTCCCTGGGTCCGGGTGAGACCATGCGTCCCTGGATCCGGGTGAGGCCTCGTGCACCTAGGCCCGGGTGAGCCCAAGTGGCCCTGGGTCTGGGAGAGGCCAAGCGTCCCTGGGTCCGGGTGAGACCATGCGTCCCTGGATCCGGGTGAGGCCTCGTGCACCTAGGCCCGGGTGAGCCCAAGTGGCCCTGGGTCTGGGAGAGGCCAAACGTCCCTGGGTCCGGGTGAGACCATGCGTCCCTGGATCCGGGTGAGGCCTCGTGCACCTAGGCCCGGGTGAGCCCAAGTGGCCCTGGGTCTGGGAGAGGCCAAGCGTCCCTGGGTCCGGGTGAGACCATGCGTCCCTGGATCCGGGTGAGGCCTCGTGCACCTAGGCCCAGGTGAGCCCAAGTGGCCCTGGGTCTGGGAGAGGCCAAGCGTCCCTGGGTCCGGGTGAGACCATGCGTCCCTGGATCCGGGTGAGGCCTCGTGCACCTAGGCCCGGGTGAGCCCAAATGGCCCTGGGTCTGGGAGAGGCCAAGCGTCCCTGGGTCCGGGTGTGACCATGTGTCCCTGGATCCAGATGAGGCCTCGTGCACATAGGCCCGGGTGAGGCCACGGGCCCCTGGGTCTGGGAGAGGCTAAGCGTCCCTGGGTCCGGGTGAGACCATGTGTCCCTGGATCCGGGTGAGGCCTCGTGCACCTAGGCACGGGCGAGGCCACGTGCCCCTGGGTCTGGGAGAGGCCAAGCGTCCCAGGGTACGGGTGAAGCCAGATCCTGGGTCCGGGTGAGGCCGTGTGCCCCTGGATCCATCCGGGTGAGGCTGGGTCCCAGGCCCGGGTGAGACCACGCGCCCCTTGGGTATGGGTGAGGCCACGTGCCCCTTAGTCCGGGTGACGCCGTGCCCCTGGGTTCGGCCGAGACCAAACCAGAGGGAGTCGGACCTCCGTTACCGCCATTTGTCCACCATCCAGAGCTGGGGGGTCAGTGCTGACATGTACACATAAGGAACTACTGGACATTGAAATTGGGTCTCAAAAGAACTGGTGGTCCAGGGGGAAGCTCGCCACAGACTGATTCATTTGCCTGTCAGCATAACTATTATTGCTCGTCTCACATTCAGTGCTTATTAGTATATATCTAGTGACATATGATCTCGCTCATCTAGGGGAAATGATGAACAACATAGTCTGAGGAACAAGAACAGAACCAGAAGCAAGGAGGCATTGATCGGACTATCGGGCCTCAGAGGGAGGATAAGGGAGGGTAGGGGGAGGGTGGGGGGGAGGGGGAGAGTTCAACCAAAGGACCTGTATGCATGCATATAAGCCTATCCAACGGTTAAGTTCAACAGGGGATTGGGGCATGCGTGGGGAGAGGGGTGGGATGGGAATGGGGGGATGAGGACAAATATGTGACACCTTAATCAATAAAGATATTAAAAAAAAAAAAAAAAAAAAAAAGATTTCTAGAAGGTAAATGATGCATTAAGGGACTGAAACTGAAACATATTGCCAACAATTTTCCAGAAAATAATGAAATCAAGAATGCTTCCCCCACAATGTGGGAGAGAACACACTTCACCCCTTACCGGGCAGCACTGACTGTTCTCTTTCCTCCCTTTAGCCTTTGCTAATTTAATGAGGGGAAAAATAGTACCTTATCATTTCACTTTAAATTCCTTAGCTTCCTAGTAAGGTTAGATATTTTTATGGAAGCTCATGCTTGTTCCAAATTACCATCAGACGTTTTCATTTTGCCTCAGCCCTATTCCGTTACCAGCAAGAATAGTTATTTGAGTCAATCTCTGTTTCCTCCCTCAAAAAAAAAAAAAAAGTCTATTGGGTTTATCAAGGCGTATTTGGATGCAGGTTTTCATACCTGTCTTGACAAAAATGAAAGATTATACACCTGGCTCTTTTACACGCTGAACCAGGCCACATCTATTTGGATCTTATTTTAATCGACTCACTCTTACCCCTAACGGGACAGCGTCCCTTTTAAGAGGCAGTATTAGAAAAATAAGACCCTCATAGCGGATAATGAAAGAAATGTCACACCAGGGTCTGGACATTGCTATGACAACCCCGGCTCCATCCGTCACCCCTCCCGTCTGCCTGTGCTGCAGAGGAAACCCCTTTGCAATGTCTAATCTGAGAATTTTAATATTAAATCTATATTTGACATTGACGGCTCCCACCTTATTTGCTATTGTCAGGCATAGCTGATAGACAGCTAAGTCAGTCTCTCTTTATAGTCCATTTCTGAGATGAAACTATAAATCCTGAAGCCGGGCTTCATCATTGCAGAGAGAAAAGCTTTTCCAGCCTATTGTTGAAATATCACATTTTGTAGGATTTATGAGGTCCAGACTCCCGAAGATCATTTGCCAAGCACTTAAAGCTGGTTTTGCTGCCCTTTGCTTTTCTTCCCCCTTGCAAACACACATGCGGGGGTGGGGGATCCATTAGAAGAGGAAAAGGTATGAAGAACTTGCTTGATTTGATACAAATGTCAGCCCGAGAAAGAAAAAGTCCTGGGCATTTCCCGTGCGAAGCCCCGACCGACCACACAAGGCTGCTCCTTGGTGATCGGCAGACCGCTCGCTTCTGCAAACCGGGGGCCTCATATTGGTGCGGGTCTGAAATGAGCGCCCCGGGTTCAGAGCCGCGCGGGGAACTTATGTGAACACCACGAATCCTCTCTGATATGCTTTCAGGATTTGTGTGGCAGCTCCGTGGTAGGACGGGCTCTGTGACTTGGCCCTATATTCCATTTAGCTTGTTTTATTGCTGTTAATTTTGCACAGGAAAATAGATGCTCTGAAACTTGTGATCACAGTGGCTGTCAAGTGGGCTCAGAGGAAGAAAACCACCAGACGGTGTCAGATTTATTAAGCGCCCTCCACGTGCAAAATTAATGCGGCTCTTTGTCTGGGCGAGGTTCGGCGTCCACGCGCCGGATTTATCCTAATGGGCACGCGGCCGCAGGAACAATCGGCAATTAGCTCTCTCTCGAGCCAGACCCCGCGTGGTGGGAACGCATGTCGGGTGAGGCACCGGTGCACCGAGGCCGACCTCCAATTTGTTCATTTTGACGGCAGATGACTTAATTTAACATTTTTCTTAACAAATGCATTAGGTAGAATGGTGACGTTTCCTTTAAATTTTTTTTTTTCTTAAAAGAATCACCAGTGGAAACCATGTTAAGTAGGCTTCTCGCTCCATTTGTTTTCGATCACTACCCTTAATCCATGAATTTCTGAGTTGCCTGTAACTCTTCTAAGCACTGAACTACAAGCAGTGCGTGTGCAGTGGAAGTTCTGATGCCACATCTGCTGGGCCTCTGTCTGGTTAGAAAAAGTTTTATCTGGCCCGGCCAGCATGGCTCAGTGGTTGAGCGTTGACCTATGATCTAGGAAGGAGGTCACTGTTCGATTCCCTATGCCTGGGTGGTGGGCTTGATCCCCAGTGTGGGGTGTGCAGGAGGCAGCCAATCAATGATTCTCTCTTATCATTGATGTTTCTCTCTCTCTCCTTCCACTCTGAAATAAATAAAAATAGATTTTCTAAAAAAAAGAGAATGTTTTATCTGCACAGCATGGTTATTCCTGGGCTGGATCATCTGCCCAGGGTCTTTTTTTTTTTCTTTTTCTTTATTATGAATAAAATTTGCATTATCCTCTTATTGGAGGTAGAGTGTGCAAAAGACTTTGAAAGTAAAGTTTTGATTTGGGGCCCCCTGTGCACCATTTTTATCTCCTTATAAGCCCTAGGCCTTATTTATCAAACTTATTAGCGGGAAGGTTCATCTCCAAACCGTGCCCTTGGATTCACGCTCTGTTGTGGTTATAGCATTAATGGTTTTTTTCCCCTCAAAAATACAAACTTTTGCCTGTATGTGCCGCTGGTGTAATGAAAACATCTGTCGCTTGTCCCTGGCAATAGTGTTTTCACTTTCCTTCTTATTTGTGGGCAGATTCCAAGTTGGTTATATGAAGATTCACCTCCAGTGAAATTCAGTCACTGGATATCTGGCCCTTCCTTTGTCCAATTGCAGGGTTTCGAGCCTCACCGTGAAGCCCTGATGTGGGACTTCGTCCTCAAGTCTGCAGACATTTGCTTTTGCACTTTAACTGCACTTCCCCCTTTATCCAACCAGGAATACGCTTCCAGTTATTACGTCATTAGTTATCTGAAATATTTTATGAGCGGATAAGCGCACCGACTCTGAGTCTGGCTTGTATATTTTTACAGCAACTCTGTGGCTATCCTCTTTGGTACAGAGGAGAGGATGTGTATGGAAACATTACTCCTGAATTTTTTATGGGCTCACTCCCTTCGCCATTGTAGCTGCTGTCCCCCACAAAATTTGAGTCATACCTCAACTGTGTGCATCCTCTGTTACTGCTCACGGGCCCCAGAGGGTGCAGAGGTGGATATGTCTGAACGTCTCCAGTGAAGAAGCTGGAGGCGGTGGTTTTAACAAAAGCCATAAAAGGGCTACAGCTGAAAAGCATTCTAGAGGTAAACAGACTTCTTCCTTTGTTGTCCGACTCTTGCTCAGTAAAAGCACTTTGAAAAGCACACGATTTTAGACTCTTTCTTGCTCTGTGTCTAGGGAGGTCAGAGGAAGGAGTTCAGTTTTTACGGTCCCTAAGACTTCAGTCTAGAGCACGACACTGTGGGAAACAGTGTCCACCTGTCACCTCCAGGTACCACTGTTCACCTAGGGGTGCGTTTACCAGGAGGTGAGTGTTCATGCGACAGACAGACAGGGAAATTATGTGCATGAGAAATGCTGTTGGTTTCTTTGAGGGAAATTTCATAATTTCCTTCTTGAAACCTCACACTCTGTGCAGTAGGCGCTCAGTAAATTCCTGCTGTCCATCGAAGGCTGCTCTTAAGTGCCAGGACTATCCCAGCCCAGGGCTGGGCTTGGAGGAGGATGTAGAGCAAGGAACCCCCATTCTACTGCACCCAAGCTTCCAGCCGGTCACCAAGGTTCTGCAACCTTCCTTCCTTGTCCACCAGCATTAAAGTCCCAAACAGGTGAATGGGACTCTGCAAATGTTTGCAGAGTTGAGCATTAAGTCCTACATCAGGGCTTCGTGGTAATACAAATGGAGACAGACGTCCAGCACCCTCTGTATTTTAATGGTAATCAAAGCCTTGGAGTAACACTAAGGTTGAGTTTCTGGCATCAGCCTGGAGGCAATGGGTGGGTACTAAGGGCTTCCCAGTTACCCTGAGGGGCGGGGAGGGACAACAACCCTACCCGTATGTCCTTTTTTCTGGTCCCTAAGTCCCTTTGCTAGATCTAACCAGTTTCTCCTGAAAATGTGAATTGGAGCATTTCTGAAAGGGGGTTGTTGGATTCTAAATGAACCTAGAGCACGATTCTCAACCTTTTTCATCTCATGGCACACATAAACTAATTACTAAAAATCTGTGATACACTGAAACATATGATTTTTTGCTGATTTGACAAAAAAAATAGATATAATTTTCATTCATTCACATTGGATGGCTGTTGTTGTGTTGGCTGTTGTCATTTTTTATCTGACAATCTAAGCAAGCATGTCAAACTCAGAGGCTAACACGGGCCAACTGAGCAAGGCATGCGGCCCACGGGCTGCGAGTTTGACATGCTTGATCTAATGGAAAAGAGGTCAGCGCCCCTGACTAAATAGGTGTTAACAGGTTTTAGAATTCTTGCGGCACACCAGTTGAGAATTGCTGCCCCAGAGCATTGAGTTGAGTGGTTTCCTAAGTCTTCTGCTGGACCAACTTCAGAGGCAGTGACTGTATCTCCTTTCTAACCTCACTGCCCATTCCCTTTCTCCCAGAGCTGGACTTGACTTAACAACCAGGAGAATGTTTTGATTTTACCAGACATGGAACATAATATTTCCATCTGCAGTCCTTTTAGCCCTGCTCAAGATTTCAGCACCCTCACCAGAGTGCTAGAAAGTGATATGCTTCTTAGAAAACTTTATTAATCAGAGTAGAGTGCTATTTGGCAGTTCGATTCTAATGAGGATGAGGAGCTAAATTTAATTTGAAGCTAAAGGTCAGCAAATGGTGGCAGCCTACCTTCTCTGAAGTGTTAGCTCAGTTTCCAGACAGTTTCACCTGGAAGCATGCATACTATATTTAGTATGAAATAGCATAGAAAAGGTTTCTAATAACACCATTTCAGCACACATCTATTCCGTGAACATCAATAAGCCAAGTGCTTCGCTGCTTGGCTAGACAATTCTTATGGGAGTGGATGGCACCAGGATGTTGCAGCAATTGCTGGCAGAAAACGGAAGCCCATGAAAGCATGATGCAGTGGAGAGAGTGTCAAAAACATGTAGAAATGTCCTAAATAGTGAGCTATCTGTGCAGTACCCAGGAATGGCAAAGCAGCTTGTATAAAACCTTTAGGGATTTACTCAGTGTTCGGCTCATGAGCCAGGGAAGGAGAAATACAAAAAGGAAAGCATTCTCCAGGTGGCAGCAGCTTAAGATATTGCCAGGTGGTTTGGCCCTATACCCTTGCCCATCAATACCCCCCATGCCCATGCACATACCCCTCCTCTCCCTTATATGGCTCCACTGTTTCCTACTTTCCTCCCACTTCTCATTGCACGCTTTCTTAAATCACTTTCCTGTTTCCAACTCCCACAAAAATGTGTTTATTGAATACATCCTAGGTGAGGGCACTGGACCAAGTCCTACAGAAGATACAATGAACTCCTCATATCGCTTAGCTACTGGTGGCTGGGGGTTAAACAGAGATTTAAACTGTATAAAACATATGAGTGATGGAAGAGGAAAGTAAGGGCCATAATGAACGTACAAAGTACCATGTGGATTCCAAAGCAGGAAAGACTGTTTTCTTCCAGGAAGGCTCATGGAATAGCCTGTGCTTGGAACAAAATGCTTCTGAACTCATCTATTTCTCTCCATCTTCATGACCACCTCCAGGGCCAGTCTACTTTCAGTTCTCACTTGTTCTTCTGCAACAACCTTTGTCTGTCTTCTCCAGAAAAGTTGGAGTTGTCTTCTAAATAGTTAAATTAGATCATGTTTCCTCCTGGCTTGAAATCTTCTAACATCATCTCATTTCACCTGGAGTAAAATCCAAAGATCTTACCAGGTCCTACAAAGCCTGTGGGATCTCAGTGTTGCCTGCCTGCTTAACCTCGTCACTTGCCACTTCATCCATGACCATTTAGCTCCAGCCTTACCATTTTCTTTCTGTTCCTTTAGCTCATCACGCTCATTCCCTCCTTAGGGCTTTGGCTTTAAATATTTTCTCTCTCTCTCTAAAATGCTGTTCATAAAGATGCTTCTGGATGGTTTCTTCTTATATTTTTAGACCTTAGCTTAAAAGAGAGAGGCCTTTCTTGACTGCCAACCTAAAGTAGCTACCCAGTCACTATTTTATCACCACATTATATTTTAAGAATCTGGTGGCACTTAACACTGCTTAACATCTTTTTCATTGGTTTGTGTATTGTCTCACTCCCCCACTAGAACATAAGGCCACACGGTTGTGTGTCTTGTGCTCCCCCTCAATTCTCAGGGACTAGAACAATTCTAGCGAATAGTAGTTGCTCAGTAAATACTTGCTGAATGACTCTAAGACTCTTGAAGGATTTCACAGGTGAAGAGTCATTCCTTTAGGTATGTGCCAGGCACTGACACTAGAAAGACAGCTGTGAACAGGACCTAGAAGGTCCCTGCTCTCACCCATATTCTATTCTTGTGGAGTTAGGCAGACAGAGATAAGTGAACAAATAATTAAGATGTGTTCATGGAGTGATCCGTGCTACAAAGGAAACAAGCAGTCTGACTGGACCGGGCATGACTTGAAGGGAACTCAGATGAGGTGGCTAGAGAAGGGAGAGCGTGCCTGGAAACACTTGCTCCTGGAGCTGTGTCAAACTTGGGTTGTCCAAGGAACCAGGTAAAAACAAGAAGCTTCTAAGCACAGTAGAGAATAGTTCATGATGAGGCGGAGAGGGAAGCAGGGGCAATGGTGTGGACACAGACCACAGGAAGTGTGGGCAGTGGCTGGAGAATTCATCTGCATGTAATAACAAGGCAGTGGATGTGCTTAAAGTAAAGATTGATGACATCTTAATTATATTGTTTAAATATAAGAGGAAAGAATTACAGGTAGGAGAGGCAGTGTGGACAAGGGCTTGGGGGAGGGGGTGTGAATGAAAGCTGAGGGTAAGTTTAGGGACACCATAAGTGGAGTTGGAGGTGGAAGCCATTAGACGAGACAGAGAGGATTTTAGAGCAGGAGAATTCTGTGAGCAGAGCTT
Organism: Eptesicus fuscus; assembly: GCF_027574615.1. Taxonomy (NCBI): domain Eukaryota; kingdom Metazoa; phylum Chordata; class Mammalia; order Chiroptera; family Vespertilionidae; genus Eptesicus; species Eptesicus fuscus. The sequence goes on along the minus strand of NC_072483.1, from coordinate 81,790,274 downwards.
TGGCTAACCTGGCAATGAGTTAGAATGGAGTTGGGGTGGAAAGACTGGTTGCCAAACTGTTACTATGAGTTGTGCAAAGAGTATATGAACTAGACTCATGGAAGAGGAATACATGGGAGGGCACATTGCTAAAGGCAATTAATTACAACCGACTGTATGAAGAACATATGAGAGAAGTCAACAGTAGCATAAAATAAGATAGTATTGACAACAGTAGCAGCTTGTTTATTGAATCTTACCTTGTGCCAGGCACTATTCTAACTAATTTAGAATTTAAATTTAATCGCTCATTTAATCCTCAAAACAACCCTCTGGGGTCTTACTCTGTTACCCCCATTTTGTAGATAGAGAGGTTACATAGCTTCCTCAAGGCAGGGAAGAGCAGCACCAGGATTTGATCCCAAGGCAGTCTGGCTCCAGAGTCTATGCTCTGAATGCCAACCATTGTTTCAAGCCTGGATGAGTGGGGAGAAGCGATTAAAAAGCCAGGAAGATAGCGGGGAAAGTAGATTTTAGGGGAGAGGGGAGCAGATTGTTTGTGGATAAGTCAAATGTAAGATGTTGGGTAAATTTCAGGTGCAAACAAGAGCAAGGACTGGGTGTGGTCCTTGAGGCTTCCTCGAGGTGTCGGGTGGAGGTGGAGATCTTTGTGTAGACGGGCTGTGTTGAGGACTTGCCCTTTAAGAGGCCCTCCAGGGATCATCTATTGAACGGATGGATGAGTAAATAAGTGAACATGACAAGGAATATGATCACCAAAGCCCCCAGAGTGAACAGGATCCCCAAGAGTGAACATATAGACAAGCAGTTAGAGAATCTTAGAGAAGGCCTTGTGTAGAGAACAGTGGGAGGGACATTGAGGAAGACAGACAATGAAATTGAAGAAGCAGGAAGGAAACAAAGAGGAGAGACCTGCAGGGAAGCTGCTGGCGGTGCCAGTCCTGCAGAGCGAGGGTGTGGGTGAGCTGCAGAGAGCAGTCCCAGCAGTGCTGAGGTGCAAACCAGATCGCCATCAGCTCGAAAGAGAGGATGGCAGATGGCAAAAGGAGGCGACAGTGATTCTTTCAAAAGTTGGTAAAAAGGGGGAAAGAGAGAGACAAGAGGCAACAGCTTGACCTTAACCAAATAGTAAGAGCTGCTGGACAGTCGCCATTCACAGAGGCCTTTTATTGCTCCTGAGGGAGGACTAGGAGCAACAGTCTTCAGTCCTCGGCAAGGGGGTGTGAGTCTGTTCCTGTACTGACGTGGGTAGTGGGGGCCCTGGGTTACTTCAAGCCTTAGGCTCCCCCTGAGTCAGGGCCGTGCCCTGGCAAAAACTCTGCCACAGGGGGTACCGGTGGGTCCGTGGCATAATAGCTCTTTGGATTAATTTGGTGACACCCTCCTTTAGAGCAGGGGTGGGGAATTTATAACATCATTCACGGGCCATACAAAATGATCAACTTGAAAATTAGCCTGCTGTGTTTGGTGAAACATTTCATTTACTCACCCCTAATGCCTTGGCAGGGCCAGACCAAATGATTTTTGTGGGCCTTATGTGGCCCTTGGGCCAGATGTTCCCCACCCCTGATTTAGACGATGCTGGAAAGCACTGACATCATCACGCTGCTGATTTTATAGAGAAGCAAGACTCACTTCTCCACTGACAAGAATCTGTGGCACTCAGCAGCTGTTTGAGAAAAGAAAATAAAGCAACCTCTGCCCCCTTCTTCAGAATTCTCTGGACTTACATCTGTCTTCCCAGCTGTGAGCTGCTGAATTCCAGGGTGCAAAACCCAGGGAGACAAATGGGAGGGCCATGCAGCTAATAATGACATGCTGCTTAAATATCAATCTTGGTTTATTGTGTGTCCATGGGCACATGTCTTCAAATTCAAGTGGCTGCCTCTCTCTCCCTTTCAATGTCTGTCTATAAACTTTCATGGTATCAAGCCTATGTTTTAATAAATATTTTGTTTGCTGTCTTCCCATTAATATTCATAGGGAATGGAGCACTTTGGGTTTTGCGATTTCTAATAAACATCGATGGTGTTACTAGTTTGTACTGAGCATTCAGTACGCTCCATCAAAATGGCAGCTCTAATTAGGTTCCTTGAATTAGCTAATGGATTTTGAGAAAGATCGCTTAGAAAGCTCTTACAGCTGTCCAAGATATCTCTGCCATGGCAGAAAGACAAAAGGCCCCTGGAAGCTACAGACTTCAGAGCTTTAGAAATGCAGCTGACAGTTAAAAAGATAAATTGCGTTCATATTTTTCTAGTGAAAGTCCTAATACTGAATTAATGTTATTCCTGTAGTGAGCATCCATTAAGAAGCTCATTTTATTATGAGGATGCATTTTGACCATTAGCTCTTTTCTTTGGCTCCTCCTCCCTCCCCACTCTCCTTTTGCTCCCTCCAATTCCCCAGGTATTTTGGATACAGTATTAATAAGCTTCTTTGAAGAAGAGGGAAATCATTCCCTTCCCACCTTTTTTGGGGGGGAGGAGAAGTTATACATTTAGAAGTTTTCTTAGATATACAGTAAGCATTCAGTTCAAAAATGAAAGAGAAATATAGAAGGAAATAATTTTAGTGATTTAATTTAAGCTTTGTGGCTTATATTTTACAATGAACTTGGGAGGGGAAAAGGATTCTAGCTAGTGAGCTTGTTTACACTTGGATAGAAGATGATTTTGTAGGATAGAAACAATCTGGAAGAAAATGTAACACCTCCTCCTTCCATCTTGATGTGGAAGGCACACATAACGCAATGCCATGCCATGTGGTCTTCCTTCTTCCTTCCTAAGAGCAAGTTTCTCTGACAAATGATGGACCAATGATATCTGAATGATTGTACTTAATATCTGCAAATAGGGAGAAAAAAATAATATTTATTAGTGGGAAGCACAGTAATTAAGTTCATGACAAAGCACAATCCTGGAAACAAATAGTCACCCACAAGTTCCGTATAGCTGGCTGTGTTCATACTCACTCATTCAAAACATAACACTGGGTTTTCCACCTATCCACTGAGAAAATGAATACCTGTTACTTTTTAATCTGGAAAGCTACATTTCTCTAGGAACAGAGTAAATCCTTTAGGGGGACTGTGTCCTGGGTCATTAACTCTCAACCATCCAAATGCTGTTTTTCCCCCTGTGAGTCCTGGTAGCGCCTCTGTTTTTCTATGTTCTGCCTGCCTTTTGGCCTGTTTTGTGCTCATTAGTATCTTAACCAAGCCAGGGGCTGGGCAAGGAAAAAGAATGTGAAACTGCAGTCCATTAATTGGGGGATTGTTTACAGCTCTAGGAAAACACTGATTGGGGAAGGAACCGAAGTTGTTGGTTTAAATGAGAGTTTTCCAAATCATCTGTAGCGTCTCTTTCTCATGCTCTTCCAAACCTCCCATCTCTACCTACAACTGAGAGCTCACTGAGACGCTGCTGCTAGTAAAGCTGTTGGAGCCGGAGAAGAAAGAGAGAAGAACGTTGGCGGAACGTACAGCTTACAGATGGGGCAGCTGCTTGGCCTCAGGATGATGTACACAAAGCAGAAAAGCATTGTTATATGAAGTGTCAAGAAATAGAGACTCCGTTTCCTCAATTCTTCCCCGCTCGTGACTTTGGCACGGTGGATCAAAGGCATAATTGACATCATGTTTATTGAAAAAACCAGCAACTGTCACACTGTCTAGAGGCTACTGAAAGCTCGAGGAAGGCGTGTGTTTTATTCATTTTCACGGGGGGTTATTTATAGAGTTCAATTGTCGACAGCAAAGAGCCTAATTCCCCTCTTCCATGATCGTCCCCGACACGTTCGTTCGCTTCTCAGAGCACAGACAGCTACACGCTGCCCCCCGGCAGGTACCCAGGCACCGCCTCCCCTCGCCTGGCGGGGCCGTGGCTATTTATTAATTAAGGTTCTGTGACGGCTTTCCCTGAAAGTGCCAGTGACAATAAAAGTCTTTGTCAACCCATAATGGGTTGGTTTCGTTTGCTTTGTTTTGTTTTTTTAACTTTTCGCCCTCCCATTTGGCAGCCAGTGCCCTGTTCCTAATGGGAAATTTATCACTGTATTAACGATGCGTCATGCTTCATCACCAGTTGATGTTACTGGTTAAACAAGGGCTCTGGCTGTAGAAAATGTTCTGTTTCCAAGCTGAAGGAAAACCTCCATGTCCCGTTGCCTCGAACTGAAGTGACCCTCCAACCACAGCCTCCAACAAGTAGGGAGATGGAAATAGAAGTGGCCTTGGCCAATGATAGGGTCAACCTTGTCCCTTGAACTCTACACACACTCAAGGAACCATTGAATACCAATGCAAAGAAAATCCATAGAGGGTCATTTCGTAGATTATAATATGTGGGCTCACAGGAAGTAAGGGTCTCCCAGAGTAATCCTGCTGCAAAGAAGAGCTCGCATGATGGTGCTGCCGTATTTGAAATCCTCCAGTGATCCCACCTCATCGTCCCTTTGGGAGAGACAGGCATATGGAGCTGTCCACGTCCTACCAGCTTCATGCCGCAGGATGTCCCCACCCACTGCACCACTCCTGCTATACCTGCCGTGTCCTTCCGTGTTGCCACTCTTTCCAAGTGTCCCTCACACCTGAGCGTGCCCAGTCACCCTCTCTCTGCCTGCTCTCCTCTCTCCTCGAGGCCCTTTCTGGCCTCCTCAAGCCAGCTAATCACCCTCCCCCTAGCCTACTGCAGGACATCATGATACTTCCTCATCATCACTGCCACGCTGCACTGTAATTCTGCACTGTATCCATGGCCCTCACATGACTGTGAAATCTCTGAGAGTCTGGTTCTGGGTCTTAATCCCCTTTGTGCCATTAGGACCAGTGACATGTAATGTTTAAGAATAAATAATAAATGTGCATATCTGAAAATGTTCAGAATATCATTGGAAAATGTTTTAAAAAGTAGTTGATCTAAGTTTGATACCAATGTATTAGTTTCTGTGCTGTTCTGAAAAGCATGCTCCTAGACAGGAGTTGTAGAAATGTGGATGTTTTGTCAAAACAACTGGAACAATCCATAGGAGGTGGTACTCCAAGCTGTCTCTGTCCCATAAATCCGAAGTCAGAAGGTCAGCGAGAGGTGACAGGGTATAGAGCTCACGTTACACCAGGCAAATGAGAGCTGTGGGATGTTCTTGGATTTGGCATCCTTTGGGACCTAAGTATATGTGAACATTTTAGGTGGCTCTTTGGAGTTGAGAATCTGTTTTGATTGGCTAATTATCATAACCTTATTTAAAATGTCTAGAGCTCAGTATTCGGCGTAAAGGTATGAAAGGAATTGAGTAATATCAAAAATGTTCTTGATAGGTTCTTGGACTTAATTGCTTTTATGCTAATCATATCAGAATACTTCATGTAGACTTCTATGCTCATGAGATAGTATGATTTAACACCATATATGTGATAAGATTGGCCCCACAAGCACATATCTGTGTGACCCATATGTCCCTTCTGGGTGTTTGGGTAGTTTATTATCATATATCCCTTGAAAGTGTTGGTAAGGACTAGTTTACATATATTATGTATTTAGAAGGCTTTGTCTCCGAACATTTAGTGGTGAGCTCCTAATCACAATTTTTAGCTTCTTTCCATTGAAAACCTTGTTATTTTATATTTTTTTGCTTTTGTCACTTTTGTTATTTTCCCAAGGGAGGAAAAATAAGCCTTGTTATGTGAGTAAGAAATTACTGTTTTAATCTATTGACATTTAGTTACCACAGCATACAATAGCCTATCCTGACTGATACAATCCTCCAAATAAAAAATAAAAAAGCCAGCATGCATGCACTAAATCATTTAGAATCTGCTTATTTTCCCTTAAAATTTTGAAGTTAATTAGGTCCTATTTTCTTACAGTCTAAAGGGAAGGATCTAGGTGGCAGCTTGGGAATCAGTGGCCTTTGATGACATTCTGAGATCCCCAGGGAGAAGATGAGCTTCTCTCTTCTTTCCTCTGAGGAAGAGGGAATTTTATGGAAGCCCAGGAAATTCCCAAGGTTTTCTGGCCTGCTGCCACAAAGGCCTACTTTTCCCAGAATAGACTCTGAAAGTTTAATTCCCATCTAAATGTCAGACATGTATTTCTAAACCTCAAGCTGTGTTTAACTTAAGCCTAGAAGATAATTTCATCTTGCAAGTCCTGCATTTATTGGTGAGAATTTCTTTGACAAGTGTGTGTGTGTGTGTGTGTGTGTGTGTGTGTGTGTGTGTGTGTTGTAATAACATTAATTTGCTCACATACTGTATAAGCAACCAAAGTTTATTTGTCCTTGAACCATATTCTGTTCAGCTCAACAATTCGAATAATAGTTAAAGGTTTTATAGGTTTCTTCCATTTACCTTTTTGTCAATATTTTGCTAATTTTATTTTGGCCCATAAAACTCTTTGAAAAACCTTACAATGTTTCACATAGAGTCATGTCTTAAGGTTAGTTTCCAAAGTCATTAGGTGAGACAAAAATTGTGTATAGTCGGGATAGACCTTGGAAAACACTAAAGGCGAAGGCTGTTTGGACCCTACCTGGCCTCTCACTAAATCTACCCCACACTGTGTCCTTGAGCACCGTGTCAGGTGGCTGTTCCCTGGTGGAGGAGTTGGCTTGCATGCAAGGGGCCATGTTGTGCAAGGAATGCATATCTTGAAACATTGGAATTTAGTTCAACACAATGTCAAGGTTACATCCTGAGAGGTGCTTAGGGACTGACACCAACCGAGGGAAACCAATGCAGCTCATGTCCAGGGCCATGTGCTCATTACATGGACTGGCCGGTGGGAACACTAACACAGCTTAAATTGCCACCCCCCCCCCCCCCCCACACACACACAGATCCCCATTTTTCTCTACACTCTAATATGTGGTGCATCAGTTAAACAGTCGGGATGCAATGTCACTATATTTCAACCATGTAAGAACAGCTGTAACTACATGGATTGTAATTGAGAGCATGGTTTGTTTACCATCTTTAATGAAAGACACAGTGGATGCACAGTTCCAAGTTAATCAATATCTATTTTTCTTTGCATCTGTGTATGTTTGTTTTGCAAAGATGTAGAGTAGAAATGAAGGGCTAATTTTGCAACCATCCAGTGTGAACATTTCAACTAGATTTTTAGATCTTTCTTTAGCAACAAAAGTTACCACATGAAACACTTGACAGATTCTTTCTGTGACCTCCACATATTTTGTATTGTTAATAAAATTGGCAAAATGTCTCGAGACAATATGTATCCTATGTTTATATACAACTCTGAATGTGTCCAGTATTTGTGTAAATTATTTAAGGCTCAAGAATACTGCGCTGTGTTGGAGGAAATGTATTAGAATACAATTCAAAATATTAATAACTCACATGGATATTTTATGACTAATGGCAAAACTGGCTTCTGAAATTTGAACACAGCCAGGAGGTCATTGTACAGTACCAGAACAAAGCAATTATGTGTTACAGGCTTATAATGGTGAGTTGAAGCTGTTGTGTGTTGTTGATTTGTGAAAACACTGTCAGTATCACTCCAAAGAAATTCTGCCTTTGCTGGAAACGGAGACCGAGAAGCAGGATGTTCTGATTAGAGGAGATCTGCTTAGAGATTGGCCTCTCTTTGTCTCAAGTGATAAAGAGCAAAGGTAGAGCAATGCCTTTTAACAGAAGAGGAGATGACATTGATCTGGGGAGATTCACAGTCACAACAATCAATCACATGGGAGAAAGTTGTCCTTCATGCATCAATGAGATTGCTTTCAACGATAAATGGCAGCGTGGTTCGCAGAGTGAGTAGAAATGCTTGCCATTATGCAATCGAAAGTGCCAGGGAAGGAGGCCTTTATGTCCACTAAGGCTTGATTCACTGGGGGGTCAAGGTCCAGTCCAGGGTTAAGATTTCCAGAAAAAATCTGCAAGCTGTAGGAGTCAAAGTTGAATTCGCCAAGTTAGGGATGGAGAAAACAAAACAAAGATCTCAAAGAGAGCAGATGCTGAAAGCAGGCAACATGTTGAGAAAGACGAAAGGTCAAGACTCAGGTTGCCATGGCAAAGCCAGGCACCCAGGTAAGCCAAGTCACACTGTCAGGTTGTAGCTGCTAGGTCAGAATGCCCCAGGCAGCATCAGGATGGCCTGGAGGAAAAACTGTGTTCAGGATTACAGGCTGAGCGAATGCATCATTGTGCTTTGTGGGTTTTCTTCCTCTTATAACCCTACTTGCATATCAATCTCTCTGCACAGATTTTTTTCCAACTTCCCCACATGATCCTGATATAGAAAGTGATTTGTTGAATTCTTAGTAATTTATACAAATACATACTTTTCAAAGTTACATATTAGCATAGAGCACAGTTTTTTTCTCCTATTCTGCCACCAGTTGTGGTTTTTTTTATGTGACATTAAATATTCTCTTTAAATGGCTAAGCATTGTTCCTTCACCTTCTAAGAAGTAGAGGTCAGAGATAATTGACAAATGTAGTCCTGGAAATAAAGGGAGAGTCTAGATGTGAACAGTTTGTTTTGTCTGTTAATAATATGCTTCACTCTTTCTCTAAAGTCATTACTCTTAATTGAGGATTTTTTAGGCAGTCATAGTAAGCAAGCAAAGGGTTCTTAATTTCAATGAATTATTTAATCAACAAGATAACTTAAATCTGATAGACATTAAATGTTCATATGAGGAAAGGCATAGTCTTATTATTTGGAGAAACATTTTAGCAAAAATAATTAAAAGTGATAAATAGTGATGATGAATTTGGGAAGAAATTAGAAAAAAAAATCCCAGATGTGGTTCATGGGTACTCAGTTGTGGGTCCCAAAATTTCACTGGACTAAGCCATGAAAACTCTTACTTGTCAATGTACCTTTCAAAAAATAAGTATTCTTTATAAGAAACTTGGAGCAGGAGAGGACAGAGAATTTACATAATCATAATATTTACCGAATATTTACACAGATAATTTTTAGAGCTTTTCAGGACTAAAGTATCACTTGAAGAATTCTATAGAATTAGACCCCATTAAAAGCCATTGTTTATTATTTAAGCTCCTTTCGTGTAGATGGGCCACTATATAAATGCATTTTTGCTATGAAAGGCAAATCTGTAGAGTATTAATGTAAGTGCTTTTGGGCTATAGTTTCTGTAAATCTTCAAAAGCCTTTTGAATTAATGAGCCTGAATGCATTTATAAGAATCTCTGTGGACTTTTATTTGACAGGGATCTTTAGCACCAACAGAAAATAAGTAACAGTTGTGTCCATGACTGTCTATCTTCAACGGAATAGTCTTTTCCAGAAACTAGTTTGGGATTTAAAGTAAAATTGGTCAAATAAGATTGCATATAGATTTTTATTTTAGATTATATTTTATTCGTGTTATCGGGAGTGTGAGTGACCCAGAATGCAGGTACTTTGAGAAGTCTGTTCCAACTTAAAAAAAAAAAAAAAAAAGCCCTGTCTTCTAAGGCAACAATGGTACTACTAAAATTGAAGTTTATAAAAATGATAATGTTTAGGTCCTTGAATGCAAAAAAACAAACAACGGGGTGGGGGGAGGGCGGGGGGGGGACAGGAAAGGAATAGCATCCTGGCATTCCTAAAGGCTACAAAAATGCTTTTCTTTACCCCATATCTTTCAAGAGGCTAACCCTTTTTGAGAAAACCTTTAAAATCCCACCCTTTTATAAGTACAGAAAGGTTGACACCACATTTATATAATTAAACATTTAGTGATAAACCTCAAAATAACATTTTACAGCAACTTCATACAAAATTAAAGAGTCTAGCCAACCCCAAACTTACCAGTACTCCCTGTTCCGATTATTGTTGGCATGCACTCTTCTAATTCACATGGCTTTGTTCAGTGACTTAGTGAGGATTACCACATCCAGGGAGGAATACTGCTGTTAAGGCTCCATTTTACAAAGACTATTTCTTAACCACATCGCCGTTCTGGACCCCAGGCTGGTACTTGCAAATGAGGGCTGTCCTCACCAAAGGCAAACACCTCTGCAGACGCAGAGCTGCAGGTCTGAAAACCACACGGCTCATTGGAATTAACCACGTGCCATTTAATCACAGTTAGTGTGCACGTCTTTACATACATGCCCGCTGAGGCATACACACAAAATCACCCCAAGTTAATTCACAAGCCCAACAGTGGTTCATTGTCAGTGACCGGCTCCCCCTTATTCAGTCGGGGTGAACTTTCCCGGGAGCGGCCTTGGCTGCCAGTCCGTCCTGGTCCCCATCCAGCCCTTCTTTCTCTTTCATGTGGGATCTTTGTCTCATGTGGATTCTCTTTCACACCCCATTCAGTTTTATACCCATTTCCCACATAAGCCTGTTAGAGATGTAACATTAATTATCCAGAACTCTCCATCCGCAGTTGCTCCAACATCATTCTTCAGTGAACATGGACTTCATTGCATGTCTTTCTATTGCTTTAGCTACTTTTACTTCTATTTTTATGGCACAGATCTGTGCACATAAAAGTGTATCAGAAGGCAGGGCTATAAATGTGCTCTGCTAAGTTCCCTCCGCCTGGACGCGCCTGTGATCTGCTGCTAGAAACGCCTGCTGCGTTTTAGTGCCTGTCTGGCCAGGCAACATGATATGGTAGCAGTGACTCTGGGTTTGCAGTCACCCAACCCCTGGGCCACCGCTCAGCAATCGTGCTGCTCAACTTCTCTGAGCCTCGTGTACTCACCTGTGAAATGTCAGTAACAGCGTCGTCCTCACAGATTTGATGGCGGGTTAAGTGAGATGAAGTATGTAAAGCGTAGGTATTAAACTTAGGGCATTACAGGAGCTTAATAAATATTAGTTTCCCTTTTCCAGCCTGCAGCAGTAATGGGAGGAGACTACGGCAAGCCCAAATGAACACTCGTTTTTAAAGTGAACTTCAATTGAGTTCATTATGAACTGGGAAGAATGAGATTAGATTTCGAAGGAGCAGATGATGCCTCACTGTGATATGCATTGCATATGGGCACGTATTGCTGTAGGTGGCTATGAAGAAAAAGACATGGTTTACGAACTCCATTACAGCTCTAAACTCTGTCCAGTTCTCAAGTGCTATAAGAAGAGCCTGTGTAACTTCATGTCTGTCTTTTTTTTAAATATATTTTTAATGATTTCAGAGAGGAAGGGAGAGAGAGAGAAACATCAGTGATGAAAGAGAATCATTGATCGGTTGCCTCCTGCATGCCCCACCCTGGGGATCGAGCCAGCAACCTGGGCATGTGCCCTGACTGGGAATCCAACCGTAACCTCCTGGTTCATAGGTCGAAACTCAACCACTGAGCCACACTGGCCTGGCTACATGTCTATCTTTAAAGATATAGCCAGTATAATTTACAAGAAATCACTACAATATAAATCTGTTTTGTTACACTGTTTAAATTCATTTTACATAAAATTTCAGCACATTGAAAGTATAGGAGTGGCCTTGATCACCTACATATAAATACAGTATAATACGAACCTTTCTTTTTTATAAAATGGCTAACTTTATCCAGTGAACAATTAATACAAAAAGGCTAATTTTCTAACTAGCAATGTGGAGATGGGGTTATTGATGCTTTGCCTGATGTTATATGGTTGCCGGAGTATTTGTGTTCCATCATAATCTGACATCACTTCTGAAGCTATTAGGCAAAATATTTCTTAGAATCACTACTGCTAAGTCCCATAAAGCCAGAAAAATAAGATAACATGTAATAGAATAAGGAAAGTAGGAGTCCTCAGAAAGTAAGTTCTTAAAGGTTAAGCTTAACTTTCATTCTGGGCTAGAATGTGGCTTGCGGACCCAGTCTCTAAGATATCTATAATAATAAAAGTGTAGCCCTAACTTGTTTGGCTCAGTGAATAGAGCGTCGGCCTGCAGACTGAGGAGTCCCAGGTTCGATTCCAGTCAAGGGCATGTTCCTTGGTTGCTGATCGATATTTCTCTCTCATCAATGTTTGTAATTCTCTATCCCTCTCCCTTCCACTCTGTAAAAAAAAAAATCAATAAAATATATTTAAAAAAATAATAATAAAAGTGTAATATGCTCATTAGACTGGACGTCCTCCTGGACGACCTTTTGGACGAAGCCGGGGCTGCGAGGGAAACCTGGGTCCTAGGTGCCTGCTGGTGGCCAGAAGGAAGCCGGTGCCAGCAGCCAGGTGAAGGAAGGCCTACTCTTGCATGAATTTTGTGCATTTGGGCCTCTAGTAGATAAGATAAAGGAAAAGACCCAGGTTGAAGATAATAAACATTGGTGGAAAGACTAGTCTTTGAAGTCAGACAGACCTTGATCATCATCTATTAGCTATGATTCCTTATCTCTATGGAGCAGAACAATAAAACCTACCTTTTGCCCAGCTGGCATGGCTCAGTGGTTGAGCATCAACCTATGAACCAGGAGGTCACGGTTTGATTCCCAGTTGCGGGCTCAATCCCCAGTGTGGGGCATGCAGGAGACAGCCAATCAATGATAATGATTCTTTCCCATCATCTCTCTCTCCCTCTCCCTTTCTCTCTAAAATCAATTTTAAAAATATTTTTAAAAAAACACCTACCTTTCCATTTTACTTGATGTATTGAGCTACTTATAGCACCTGTTACACAAGAATTTAAAATAAACTCAAGTGCCAGATTTTGCAGATTGGTAGTGGTTTTCTGAAGTTCTCAGTTGAGAAGGATCCTAAGACCATGTCTAGGGTCACTGGCAAAGAATGCTGTAACTGATTAGTGATGTCTGCTCTGGGCTGAAAGTGGAATAAATAAAAGTCTGTATCAATACATTTACTATCTAAGTTTCTATCAATTATAACTATTATGATTATTGTTGCTATTGTGACAATGGTATTTTTATATTTATTTTCACATTTCTGCATCCTCAACACAAAATGGAATCAATTAACTGCTTTGGTAACAATAGCTGTATATATCACTTTTATTGATGTGATGGTGAGCTTTTGTATATTATCTGCAGAGAAGAGCTAAAAAATGAAACCAAAATTTGCCGTTCCTAATTTTATTATATACAACACCCACTTGAAAAAAAATATATGATACAGGTACTAACAGTAGAATAGGTGTTGGAGAGGAAAAGAAAAGGAAGAGACGATGTTGAGATGTAGTCCCAGGTTATGACAGATGTGTACGGTGTCCATATCTTCTTTAAAATATCCACACGAGGGAGAAGGGACAGCTTGTCTTGCACTTAGATGGTCCATGACTTTCTAGTTTTTTTTTTCTCTGAGGCCAGATTTCTTTTCTGGGTAAATAGTCATGTTCCTGTCAACCATAAGAGATTTTCTGAATCCTAAACAGCTGATTTTGTATTCTTGCCCCAATCCCTCTCTTTTGAGAACTGAAATCTGATTAAACCCATATTTTAAAATTTATGTATTTATAGATATATAGAATAGTTTACAGTCTGAGTATGTTTTCTTTCTCCACCACAAATGTAGGAAAGTGGTGGGTTTTGTGTTTCTTTAAATGGTGCCTTAATCAGTTTCCTTTTTTTTTTTTTCTTTATTACTGATGACTTCTTTCTGCTTGAATTCAGTGCTTCAGTTTCTCTGGGTAAACTAATAGATTATGTATGTGATGTTTGCACTGTGCTGATTAAACTTATCTGGTGAGTTTGACTGCAGCTCATGCTTTCACGTAATCAGCAGACACTGCACATTGGATACGGGTATCATAGTCAGCTCCTCATACTCAGGAGCGAGGCACGCTGTTCCAGAGAGCTTCCCGTAGTTTGGAAAAGCATGTCAGGCCTTCCAACTTTTTTTTCAAGTGCTCAAGAAAAACTTCTATTTAAAAAAAAAGAAAAGAAAAGCATGGTATAGAAACAGAACTATTTGAGAGTTTTAAAATATATATTGACAAAATATAAAGCTATGTGATCTATAAAGGTTTGCCTTTTCTTAAAGGCATCAGCTACTCAGTGTATAGGGTACGTAGAGCGCCTAGAACCAGATACTAACTTTGTAGAGAGATTGTAAGATATCAACACGTGGCCCTGCTTTTAATTAACTTACAATCTAGTTTGGGAAGAATATTTTTCCTCCAGAAGATGTTTAATTTTAAGTGTTTTAACAAAATAGTAGGTCACCTCCTTCTATTGCTTTCAGAGATCTTATTTTATATCTTATTTAAACTTAAAACTCAACTGTAATATTGGGGGATGGTTTGGGCATGTAAAGCTCTTCACAACCTTTCTCAGTCACACCGGTCTCTCTTTCCTGCTCCACCCCTCTGCTCTGTGTACTAGAGCAGTGATTCTTACAGACTCAGGAAATATGAGTGTCATTATGGTTGTTGTTACAAATTGAGTTAAAATACCAAATTCTGCAAGGCATATGCTTTTCTCACTAAAGTAAATTAAAAATATCTAGATCACCAACACACACACACTTTTATTCTACTGTGCTTCCTACGTAAGAGAGGAAAGAGAGCAAATACCACCTGATATGTGCATGAGGCAGGACAAATGAAGCTGAGACCACTGCTTGCCCAGATAACTTACTCACATTCCCCAAAGCAAGATGCTTTCTCATTTCTGTCCTTTACACTGCCCTTTCCTCTATCCAGCATTTCTTCATCTCACCCAACTGTTGGTTACCTGGGCATCCTTCAAGATTCAGCCAAGGTGTCACCTCCTTTATGGAGCCTTCTGTGATCTTCCTCTGAGGCCCTGCGCTCACCTTGTCTAAGTTTAAGCAGTCTGTCTCCTCACGGTGCAGACCTCTGTTATAGCACCTGTCACAGTGGGTTGTAGTCTTTGTCGCTGTTAGCCCCTAACTCCCAGACTGTGTGCTTTTTGCAGACCAGGACTGTGAATTGTCCATTTTTACTTTCCCAGATCTTAACTTGAGGTCTGACACAATAGGGCTCTCAGTTATACCTCAGATGAACCAAAGAAGTTGAACAACTGTGAGTTCTGCCTATCATTCCTTTCTTGTTTCCAAGCCCTGAATTGTATCTCATGATGCTGGTTCTATTGAAATGATGGGGACAAATACTAGCTAAAAGGGAGCCACTGGCTGACCAGTTTGGGATTGAGTGGATGGGTCACTGGAGAATCCTGAGAGGAAGAAGTGGCTAAAGTAGAGAGAGAACCTTGGACTAGTAAACAAGTGGACACGTTCTACTATCGCCCGCTTTCTCTTTTTCTTTTTTACTTTTTGGCATGGCTTCCACATTGACATGTCCATGTACCTCACCCGCCCACACTCTAAAAATGCATGAGTCTCATTGAATTGAACACTGCTACATGCCAACCCTGTGTCACATCCAATATTCAGGTCAAGCAACTGGTCTCAAATAGGCAATAGTTAGTTGAGAAAATGAGATACCCACATGAAAATGTAACCAAATTTTGTGGGTATGACTATAAGAAAAATGTGATGGTTCTTTTAATTACTGTAAAGGTCAGGACCTTTTCTTACCTTCTCACTCAAAAGGCACTTACTAAGCTCAAGTCAGATGTTCTGACCCTTGAAGCTAAAGGTATGCATGTCAGGACTGGTTTTTGTTCATTGTTATTACTGATGTCACGGTTTTCCTAGCATATTTGACTGACATTATTGAATGTTCCAAATGCAGATGTCAACTCCTTTAACAACAAGATCAAAAAGTGAGTTTCCAGGGGGACGTGCACTGTGTGACTGTGTGTGTTTGTGTTCCGTAGTGGCTACCCCATGAGTGGAGGTGCTGATCGCATCCAGAAGTTGCGGAAGGAGTATTATCAGGCTCGGAGGGAAGGTTTCACATTATATGAGGACGACGAAGGAAGAGCAAGGCCATCTGATTATGACCTTCACTGGGTAAGCCAATGCCTAACTCCAATTATTGAATTTATCTTTACTGAGATAGTTTAGAGCAGAAGAACGTGGCCAAGGATGTTCTATATATATATTGTTATATTTGGGTTACCCCAACCAAAGCCATCCTCTCCCACAGAAGATGTTCACATAAATCAAACCACACTAATGCACAGTAGTTCATTTTAATTACTGTCATATTTACTCCCTGTTGGACTTGTATACCAACTTGGAGGGGAGCAGATGTTTGCTGTTTTAAAGAGGGCAAGGAATCTTTGTCATCATCTACTGAACCCTAATCCTTGCCCTTCATCTTGGGTCTCAGACATCTGGGCAAACATTAATGGAACATGCAACATAAGCCATTTAGCCTTTGAAAAGTGGTTATTAGAGTACATTTCAGAAGGGTTGTCTTCAGATATATCAATTGTTTGTACATCACACCTGAACAAATCAGATTTTGCCGATCTTACCAGACTCCAGGATCATTTTCTTTTGAGGCAAGGGCAATTTTTGTATTAGAGGATTCTCTTTACCAATCCTTCAACATTTGGGAACAGGACAGAATATTGTGACCTCTAGAGAGGTAATCTTTGTGTTGTTTTTTCAGGATAGTGATTCATTCTCCTCTCTTGTTCAAGAAGGCAAAGCTATACTTACAAAATACATTTGATTCTTGAACATCCACAAAAATGCCCCAGAGGAGGGTGCTTAGAGTTTGATTAAAAGTACATGTTGCCCTGGCCAGTGCGGCTCAGTTGGGTATCGTCCAGTGCACCAAACGGTTGCTGGTTCAATTTCCAATCAGGGCACATGCCTGGGTTGGGGGCTCAATCCCCGGTATGGGCATGCAGGAGGCAGCCGTTTGATGTTTCACTCTCGCATTGATGTTTTTCCCTCTCTTGCTCTCTCCCTCTCCCTTCCTCTCTCTAAAAATCAAATTTTTTAAAAAGTACATGTCACATACTTAAAATAGTGCCAGAGACTGGGTTTTGGTGTTCAATGAACATTTGCGCTCATTGCTGACATCATTACTGGAGCAGAGCTGTGTGTGGTAATAGTGATGGCCTGTTCGTGAGTCAGCTCTCACTCACCCTCTTTGATGACCACTGCCTTGTGCTTCAGTTCTTAGTGCTTTCTTGAGAACCGCATAAGGAACTCTCATATTCCTGGTGGCCACTAAAGACACCAGCTCTTTTGAAGGGCAAATCTGTTTTCGAAAAGTTTTCTGATGTTCACACTCCTATTTATGCTCACAAGGTCAGGGTTAGAAGAGCAGAGTCCGGTGACTGAGCTGATTCCCTCCTGTGTTCACTTCAGTGCTGTGGCTTCCTGTGTGCGGCCCTCAGCACTTTCCCACTGCTGTTTAAGAGTCTGTCTCAGCATTCAGCACTATTGTGCAGAGCATACAAAACTCGCAGCACCAGTATGTTCTTCCACATACCATAGACTTTAAAAACACTCGTCAGAAAGGCATAGTAAGGATTGGCAGCCTTCTACCAAGGGGCTTCAGCCTCTTCCAGAGATAGGCGTCTTGTGGTTATAGGTCAGAACAAACAGCTATTTATTGGCTTGATTACAGACATTTGAATTAAATAGAATGACATTAGCAGTGATGAGGCAACTGGTCACTGATATTCTAGTAGCAGAAGAAAACAATTCTACAGAATAACAATGGAGATAACAATTCACTATTTCTAACTTAATTGAGATCGACTTACTGACTTTGATGAGAAATTCTGCTCCCTCAGTCAAACAAGCAAGCAATAAAACAAAGGGAAATATGTAACACCTTAATCAATAAAGTAATTTAAAAATAAATAAAATAAAATAAAGGGAAATAGTTTCCCCAAACCAAAAGGGAACACCATGCCCAATGCATTGAAAAGTCCTCCATCTCAAAACCACTATGAGCAACAGAACACAAGTAATTTTGGAGTAAGCAATCCTGCTTTTTTTACCTGATTTTATTTTATCTCTTCATTGGAAACTGCAAGGATGAAAATACTTAACCTGCATGAGACTTAAAGTGTTCTCTGGCCTTCACCAAACCTGAGTTAGGTATCTGCATACTTGGGTCCTTCCTACAAGTGAAAGTGTAACTAGAAACACAAGCTAGTGAGTAAAGAAGTGTCTCTATTTTAGTTTGTGTTTCCCATGCTCAGATGTGTTGAGCGTTGCCAAAAGTGCCTGATTTTATGCTTCCCAGACAATTGGGAACCAGGACTTCCCAAAGGGATGCTTGGTAAATGCTGTGTCGTAAAAGACGAGCGCTCTTTGTCATTGCCTGAGAGACTCAAACCAGGGATTAGTATCTCAGTGTCCTTTCCTGTCCTCTCCCCAAGCCAAGGAAAAACACTGGTATCTTTTGTCCAGCTTAGGCCTGAGAAATTGCACCGTTGCTTGCTACTTTTGGAGAGATCTAGGAAAGCAAGTTTAGAAAGTTAACATTTCATTCCTATTAGTCCGCCAGACTCAACAAGGCAGCTTTTATGAATGAGACTGTGGCTCCTGAATCGTGCTGGTCTTCAGCATCATTTGTTAAAATCTGATCCCACAGTCCACTCAGGGGAGGAGTGGGGCCACAAGAGAGGGCCCCAGGTGCTTCTCCAGATTGACATCAAGATTTCTGACCCACAATTCTAAAATCATAGCATTAATTCCAGTCGATTCAGTAAGCACCAAAGTAGTTTGGCTTTTCTAACAAGATCATCCCATGGACATGTCATCAAAAAAACACTTTCATGGACTCAGAACCCCCAAGTCCCATTGAGAGGCCTAACAAATATCCCCAGTCACATGATACTGGGGAACTTCTGAACTGTCGAGAAGGAAATCAGGAAGATAAGTTACTTAATAACTACATTGAAACTAGTTTTAAAGCAGGCCTGAAAGAATGTGAGTGTGCTCACACAAGTCTTCAAAGCCAAAATGATGAAAGCAATCACTTGATTACGATCTATGATTATTTTTTAAAAGAAAATATATTTTTGTCCATGAGACTAACAGTCTTTCTTTGGCTGTCCTGGGACTTTCTGGATCTTCCCTGGCCATCTTCTTGGTTGTTCTCTTCATTATCACACCTGCCCACTGGCCCAAGGCTGAAGACTTCTCCCAGTGTTCTCTCAGATTCTCCTTTGCTCTGGCATCCTTCTATTTTTCTCCTCTTTTCTCTGTATTTCCCACTCAACTTTAACAAATATGTACTCAGACTTAGTGTAGGCCAAGCGCTGGTAACAAGAATATAATACTACCTCTACCTTGGAGGAGCTTACAACCCAGTCATGAAAACAGACATCTAAGCCCAAACAGGACACGGACAATAATCTAGGTGAGGAATGCTATTGATAGAGAGGTATTAGCTTCCACAGGAGCTTGGAGAAATAGCAGTGCACTCTGTTGGGGCAGGGTGGCAGTGAGGGAAGGCCATCTGAGAGTGGCCTCAGCAGACATGCTTTGTTCTTTTTCTCTCAAATTCAGTGTGGTGTGTTTTTTTCTCCCCAAAGGAGCTCCTGATTTATTCCCTTTATTTGTGTTAAAATCAATGAATACACACAGATTGCAAGATTTGTAAATATGGACATGAGACCTTAAAAATCTTTTCAGCCAGTCTGTTGTGGAGCTCTTTTCCCATCTAGGCTCTGAAAAGCTGTAAAGAGCAAATTGGGAGCATTTCAATGGCTGTGAGTGAAAAGGCCTGGTGAGTTTGTATAGGTCCAATTAAGGAAGCAAGATATGCTAGCTGTGAAGTGTTAAAATTTGCCAAAAGAAAACATAATACCTGTTATCTGCTGGTATTTTATTTTCTGTAAAACTTGTTAAGACTGTCACAGTCCTCTGGCAGTAAACTGCTGTGTTTTATTTTTTTGTGATGTTTCTTTTTTATTAGCAGATAAAGATTATCTGCTTATTTAATAGCAACATGAATATCCTGTAAGTAATTTCAGAAAGGAGATGGCTTTAGAGTTTCCTAAAAATATTAGTACCTTTATTACTGTCTTTTTTTAAAGAGCTGCATGGAATATATCATACCTCCTCCCAGCTTTTTTTTTTTTTTTTTTTTTTAACTCTGACTAAATTAGAAGAATTTTTATCTAAAGAAGGAGTTTGTAGATACATGGATGGGAAGGAGGTATGCTACTTTCCACTGTCTTAAAAGACATGGTGATTTATCTTTCTGGCAAAGGGGATTGATTCAGGAAGGTGATGGTTGGGTGAGTAAATGAAAACATTCTGAAAGATTTGCTCACCTTGTTATGAGGATGGTCTAGGGACATACTTGGCAGCTGTCTAGACGTCGAAAGAAGCATCCGGTGAATTCTGTAGTCAGAAGAAAGGGAGAAGAAGATGCTGAGGTCATGCTAAACATCTTGAGGAAGGGATCTAGGATGGAATGTGTACTAGCCACACAAGGATAAAAAACCATCAAAACATTGTTTTCTAAAAATGAGAAATAAGAGAAATGCGCTCCTGCTGTCCGTGGGCCAACACAAGCATTGAGAAGGCCTTTCCCTTCAGGTATTTTCCTGTTTGTCATCAGAAAGAACAGATCTATTAGTTGCCTAGATAAAAAGAAAAAGAACTGTTATCTCCTGGTCTGGGGACTTTGAGCTACCCCAGGAACCCACCTGGCTTCACTGAGTTGTTCATGAGAAGTTACCAGGCCTTTGGCTACTTATTTAGATAGGCAAGTGAAAGTTTGATTTGCCCCAGAGCTGGGAATTGGCTCCAGAAGAAGTCAGTAGAATTTTTTGAAAGGACTAAAAGTGACTCTCACTCTTTGGGAAGAATTGCTCTACCTATATCCCCTTGGATCATTGTTTGTGACAAGATTGTATTCTATACTAGTGCCCCAGTGCACAGGTTTGTGCATATTGAAAGGAAATTAATTAGAAGGTGGCCAGCAGGGCGGGACTGGGTGAAATGGGTCACACACGCTCTGGAGCCAACCTCCCGCGGTCCCTCCCTGGCCAGCCACACCTGGGGCAGCACCACGGCTCAAAGGGCATCTACAGAGTGAGTGGGGTCCCTCTGGCAGGTGAGGTCCCTCGGCCTGGCCCACAGGGATCGGGCCAAAACCAGCTCTCTGACATCCCCCGAGGGGTCCCGGATTGCGAGAGGGCAGTTCTCAGGTGACGCACCCCAGAATCAGGCTCTCTCCTCTCTGGTTCTGGAGTGTGTCACCAGAGAACCGCCGCTGCCAAGTCACTGCAGCTTGGCAGCTCCTGTGTTGAGCATCTGCCCCCTGGTGGTCAGTGTGCATCATACCTACTGGCCAGTCAGACGGTTGGACAGTTGCTTAGCTTTTTATATACACTGAGTGGCCAGGTTATTATGATCTCTGAATGCATAATAATCTGGCCACTCAGTGTATATCCTATGTAATAAAAGGCTAATATGCAAATTGTCCTCTTGACCAGGAATTCAACCAGCAGGCAGGCCAGCCAACTGCCCATGTCCCCTCCCCCTGGCCAGGCTGGCCGGATCCCACCCATGCACGAATTCATGAACCGGGCCTCTAATATATATATATATATATATATATAGAGAGAGAGAGAGAGAGAGGCGCCAGATTATTATGCGTTCAGAGATCATAATAATCTGGCCACTCAGGGTATATAGATACATATGTCAAATTCATGCTGGACACCTAAAACTAATGGATTGCTATATGTAAATTATATCTCCATTAAAAATACTATTTTATTATTAAAATCTTTAAAATATGGAATGAAGTAAAGAATTGGAGTCATCAAATGTATGCATCCAGAAACTGCTGCAGTGTGGCTCCCGCCTTGAAATAACCACCCCTTCTCTGTGGATGAGCCCTCTCGAGCTCCATAAACAGTTCCTCCCAGTGTGGCCCTCCCTTAGTAGATTACTGCTGCCCCTGATTTCCTCAAATAGCTGAACTGAGGAGCGGAAGAGGTTCCGAGACAGGGGAAAAAACAGACCACTGTGTCCATAAACTAGGTGGGTTTTGAGGTTTGATGGAACTTGCTGTTGGTAGAATATTCAGTGCCACTTAGAGAGTTGGGACTTACCTGGATTGCAGGAAATACGGAACATTAGAGGTAAGAAGAGGACAAAAATAAATTGAAGATTTGTTGTTTGGTTGGTCATTGTAGTTCATTTATATTCCAATGTGGATTTCGTAGGAACATGTTGACATATTAGCTATATGGGAGAAGGTCATGTGAGCGAAATTCTAGCTTTCAAACATAGCATAAATCGTTTTGAAGGGAGGCAGCATGTTTATAGGCATTCCCCAGCACAGACATAAACTGCTTCAGAAACCCATTTAGAAATTGCCAATTTGGAACTGGGAATGGTTTCCCAAAGGGAAAAAATTATTGGTTGTAGGGTCCCAGACCAGCCTACAAAAGCCCCCTAAAATCCAATAACCTTGTGCTAATCATAGAACAGTAGCTGAGGAGCAGGAATAGGGAGACACAGCTGAGCCCAGAGGAGAGAAGGAAATGCCTTTTTTACTTCTTTCCTTGATACACTTTCAAGATGTTCTCTGGCCTCTTCCTATCTACCAGTCCTTAAGAGTGTCTCCCCAGGTGTCCTGACCCTTAAACACCCCTATCTCCCCATCCTGGCATACATCTTAAGGCCCCTTTTTCCCCCCAAAGTGCTTGGGAGTCCAACGTTACCTCTCTGCTCCGTCCTCCACCACAGTTACCCTTCTCTCTGACCCATAAAGGTCCTTAACACTCCCTGAGAGACTTCTCTGTTTAAAGAAGACACTTGATTAACCCGATTAAGTGCCAAATTGGGCACTTAGGGTGAGTTTATGAGAAGGGATCAGGAGAGCTAATGGAGTCTCCCCCTGGAACTGACCCCTTATGAAGCCGAGGAAAGGCCCATGGCTGTTAGGTCATATTCCTGATGTCTTGTTGCCACCCCACAGCCTGAAGTTTCTCCAGCACCTCTCTGTTATACACAGAGCCCAAGTCCAGACCTCCCAGTCTGACAGGCTGGCCAGTGATCTGATCCTATGAGCAGCACTGATTTCTCCTGCAAACGGGTCCTCACATCCCCCCAAGGAGGCCTGTTGTTTCTAAGTCTGTCCTCTGTGGCCCATGGCCAGTACAACTACCATGGACCAGGACGCCTCAGTCAGTGCTATCTGAAACTCTGCCCTGACGTAGCTACTCTGAACTGCTCCTGGCTTCCCATCGGCCTTCCTAAGCCCACAGCTGGCCTGAACTTGACCTTTGATAATATGGCAGGTGTGGGAAACGCAATGTGTGAGCACAGACTCTGAATCCGAACTGCCCACATTCACATACAGGCCACACCGCATAGAAACTAGAATGGTGGGCGATTCATTTAACCTCTCGGTCTCCTTTAAAATTTGTGCAATAGCATTGTGACAATTAAGCGAATACTACATGGAAAGCACTTAGAATAGTGCCTGGCATGTAGCATGTGTTCAGTAAATGTGAGGAGTGTAAGTAGCACTCACACTGAGGTGTTTAGGAATAGTACGTTCCGTCAGCCAGCACACCATTCTATCTTAGTCATCATCGGGGCTTCATTACAATGTCCTGGGACATGGCACAACACACGAAGCATTCGGGAGGCCCTCCAGGCAGGCTCACTCTGGTTACCACTGAGGTGGCCACCGACCCTCAGATAGTGACTGGCAGGCTGGTTGTCAGACCCTTTTGACAAAGTCCCTTGGTCAAAAGGTCAATTTCTAGTTCCCTCTCTCCCACACACAACTTTTCCTTCAGAAGGGCATGCCTTTCATCCCTGATGCTGGGGACACACTAATCTTTTTAATCATCTTATGCTAAAATCAAAGACCAGAAGAAAGTTAAAAACTTCTCCTTTCAGCTCTGCAAAAACCCTAAAGCGAAGAAACACCGGGGTCTAGTTAAGGTCTTAAAATGGAGGGAAATGCAGAGAAAATATTTGTCAATTATTTACTCAATAAATTACACTACTGCCAGATGAATAGCAACAACTATTTGCTCTGTGTCAATAACTTACCTCAGTTAATCCAGACAACAATCCCAGGAGGGGGTAGTAGCTGTAATCCTATGTACAGATAAGAAAACTGAGTCTCTAGGACTTTGCACTGTCCTCACACAGTTGTTGGCAAAGCTGACTTTCTGTGCTAACTCCAGGGGGAAATGGAAGGGAAGGAGGACGCTGTGGCAGCAGGTTCCATACTCTCTTTCTCATGAGAAGGTTGAGGGGGAATCTCTGATTACTCATTTACAAACACCATAAAAACTGTTTTCTGCCTCTGCTGAACTCCTCTTTAATTATCCCTCCTTGTTTTTTTAACCTAATAGTATTGAACCGAAACCAGATTTTGGTATCATTTCATCAGTTCTCTGTAAAAGCCTAAATGAAATCATTCTTTTTATGCTCTAATCAAATAAGTTAGCCTATCTCTGGCTCAAACCCAAACCGAAATACCAAAAGGCAGAAAGAGAAGGTTCAGAACCACATTATTTTTCCGTAATATGTCAAAAGGCCCGATGCTGTACTTACAGTGGAGTAAAAGGAGAACGCTTTCTGCTTCTAATGAGCAATTAATGCCAGCTCAGGATGTCGAGTTTAGAATCGGTTAACTTCCCCCAAACCACAACCGTTTGTGTTGGATCATGAAACCCCAAAGCTACAACTTCCACAATAATCACATTCTTTTCTTCAACTGCAATGGGAGAAATGACCATTTTATGAAACATAGGAAAAACCATAGCCGAGACTCCTATGAATTCCAGATTCCCTAAACTGTTCTCAACCCTGTTTAAAATCAGTTGGCTACGTTTTACTTTTGCAGAGCTCAAAAATCCTGAAATAAACTTTGGGCACTAAAGTTTTTAGATGAGAATGTTTACAGTAGAAGATAGGAAAATCCACTTACCTGCCATTTATAACATACATGCCACCAAACCATGAGGACAATTAAAAGCTCTACATGAGCCCAGCCAATGTGGCCGAGTGGCCGAGCATCCACCTAAGAACCAGGAGGTCACATGCCAGGATTGCAGGCTCAGTCCCCACTAGGGGTCATGCAGGAGGCAGCCGATTAATGATTCTCTCTCATCATTGGTGTTTCTATCTCTCTCTCTCTCTCTCTCCCTTCCTCTCCGAAATCAATAAAAATATTTTAAAAAACAGCAACAACTCTATGTGAGCCATATTTGTGTTCTGATTCCTTAGCTCAGAACAACCTTCCACAGCCTCCCGAGCCACTCCGGCAATCAGGTCACCACAATGCCATCTTGTTCTTTCAGTTGAAGGAAATGTTTGACTCAGTCATTCTGAAATTTAACGTCTATTGTGTCTTGTTAACTAGTAACTAGCCTGGTGTTACGATGGGAAAAAGAAAACACACAGAAAGCTCTCCTCTGAAACAGGAAGAATACTCGAATCAAAGCAAACCCTACAGTAATCATCATCACTGTGGCGGCGCTGGGGTTGCCATTCTCCACAAGAAGAATCACCATTTTTTGAATATAATTGTAATGACACATACTGGAGTCTGTGACTTTACAGCCCTCCTATGAATCTCATTAATTTCTCTGTGTTTTGTTCTGAACCTTGAAATCACAGTGCTAATTTTCAGAGCGTTTATGAGAAAGTGCAAAAGGTGATGCCACTAATTGCAGCTCTGCTGACAGGAAAAGTTTCCATTTATCCAAGTAAATGATCTAAGAAGAAAGGGTATAGCATTGTTATGATAAACAACTGAGGAATTGTTTCTTTTCTGTTTTCAAGATAAGACTTTCAGAAAGTAATGGAGTTCTCGGGTTTTATCTTTATGAAGCTTTCTTCAAATGATTTAGCTCGTTCTGTGTCATCTTTCATGCAGCCTCTTCTCAGACACAGCCCCGTTCCCTAGGTGGCCAGGCCAATCAGCACGTGAGGGAAATGGATGGTCCGCAATCATTCATTCCTTTGTTGGCTTATTCAGTCGCCGAATACTTGACATTTTATACATGAGTGTTCATCAAGCCCAACAATTGCATCAACACCAACAAGAAGGAAAACCTCATTGGGATGTGTGTGTGTGTGTGTGTGTGTGTGTGTGTGTGTGTGTGTGTATGTGTGAAGATATTAATGTTTTGTAGTTACTCCTTTAGAGAAACAGTGAGAAATGCTGTATGAGAAAGAGATTCGCTGTCACGATCTGGTGTCTTTTCTCCAAGGAACCTTTCTGCTTGCTCTATGATAATGGGTACCGCCAAACCCTGTGGAGATACCATTTTTCAGTTTTATTTTTACATCATCACAATTGTCAGGAGTCCCAGATTGTTTGGGAATAGCAAGTCTAGTTTAATTATAATTTTCATATATATCAGCTACTTTTCCTTCCTATGGACCGGGTTTCCTGTTTTCCATGCAGTCCCCTCTATGGTCCTTTCCCGGGTTTAAATGGCCAGGCAGCCCTTCAGCAGCAGTGTGCTCTGTGTGTATGTGGTTTTACAGGAATCAGAGACTCACATTCCAGGCAAGGGGATCACGGTCTCCCAATTAACATGAATGATGGCAGGAAGAAGTCTGTTAACATTGTACTTACATTGGTGATTGGGGAAAAAATGCTATGGGACTTATGAGTTTGTGGTTTCCATGTGGTTCTAGAACTATTTTACAATTTTACAGAGAAAGTGGATGAGATTCTCCTTTCTCTACATAAGAGATGTATATATGTAAGTTTTTTTAAAATCTAATCCTTAAGTACATGATGAAGGGGGAATTAAAAAAATGGCAAACAAATAGGGAAAAAAACTGACATTTTGTTTCAAGCATTCAGTATTTCCACTTCATTGATTCATTAATTTATCAGAAATTCAAATACCTTCCCAACTAGAAGCTCTTACAACTTTCCTAACTTTCTGTAGAATTTTTATCTCTTTAGTAAGAAGAAAACCTGTTAATGTCCTATCATCAATTAAGAAGAAGAAAAAACCCATTTTCATTTATGTTGTGTCACTTTAGCCCCAGGATTGAAGAACAAGATTTCAAAGCATATGTTTTATTCATTTATTAATTAATTCCTTAGACCTTGTGTGGTGGCAACTTTGTATCTGAAAGTTATTTGACTCTGAGAATTCAAAGTGAATAAGTTCATATCTGGTGGGACAGGCAGACAGGAAACATGATTTAAAATGTAATGAGATATTTAGAAATAATTGTACAGAAAAAAATGATAAGCGAATACTTAGGAAAGAGAGACTAGCCGAGCATTAATGAGCAAGGTTTGCTTTTATCCCTGTCAAGTTTCCCCTGTGGGCTCAGCCTTTCCTTCTGTAGGGCAGCTGCTACTCCAATTCCCTTTGTCATTTTTAAGCAAATAGGAGGTGACTTCGCACATATGTTTTGTGATGACACTTTTCTTTAGGCTCAAGCTCTCATTTTGAGGTTATGAACATTTATGCATCACGTCTGTCCCAGTTACTGACTGAGATCTGCCCTAGAGGTTACTTTTTCTATCTGTGTGTCACAACTTATTAGATGGTCATAAAATCAATTAGTTGGTCACAATGGACATTTTTAAAGATTAGAATAGAATAGAATAGAATAGAATAGAATAGAATAGAATAGAATAGAATAGAATAGAATGACAAGTAGTAAATAGGAGCATTAGGTGGTGAAATTTTTGTTTCACACCCCATGCATGCACACACACACACACACACACACACACACACACACACACACACGTATGAGGTTACATGTGAACTACATTGTAAGTTGGAAGCTGTGGGTTCAGATTTTAAAAGGTTGAAGGAGGAACTAGACTTTTAAGTTCAGTATCTGATTGATGTACCTTTTCATTTAGAAGAACTCACATGGCATTTTTTTCTGGCAGCTCCGAATTTTTATGAATAAATGTTGTTGAATACATCTGATCTGCAACATGTAATGACTGGCACAGGGTTTGCTTTTCTTTATTGTATCCATGTATCAGTAGAGATCTACCTAAATATCTATAATAATAAAAGCATACTATGCTAATTAGACCTGACATCCTTCCCGAGGAAGCCGGGGCTGCGAGGGAAGCCCGGGTTCAGTGTGCCAGAGGGAAGCTGGTGCCGGCAGCCCAGGAAGGTAGGCCTACTCTTGCAAGAAATTTCATGCATCGGGCCTCTAGTTGATATATAAAGATAGATACATATACAACTCACACGTATTTTAATAAATTTTAGCTTAGCGGCACTGGTTTCTGAATCCATTAAATAAACAGATTAAAAGAGGTTACAATTATATAGCCAGCAGTGTTTTAAAGATCAGGTAGACATAGTTGACATACACTAGCTTTTCTTGTTTTCCTGGAATTACTATTTTTTTTCCTTTATAGTTAACATTTTTTTAAAATGTAATACATGGTCACTGTAAAAAATTTTAGGTAATTGGTAAATGTATTAAAATAAAAATTTAAATCATCTATTATCTGACCACACGAGAATTGAACACTGTTTATGTTTTAAAGTATTTTCTTTTCTATAAACATATGCACATACATGCATGTCACATATAGTAATTAAAATGGGATCCTACTGAATATGCTGTTACTTAAGTTACTTTTTCTACTTTTTATTCTATTGTGAGCATTTCTCATACCATAAAATAATTTTGAAAACGTGAATTTAATGCACAGTATTTTCTAGAAGTGATATTTAATAATTGATTAATCACTTTATCATTGTTAGATGCTTAAGTTATTTTCATCATTTTTATCATAAGTAATGATGTAATAATTAGCATTATAAATAAATCTTTTCACTCTTATGTTATTACTTCTTCATCAAAATCAATATACTATTTAATATAAGGATATGAAAAAAACTAAATTAATATAAATTACCCAAATCGCCTGGAGAAAAGTTGGTAAGTTTATACTAATAATAAGCATATTCATTAACATATTCAACAAATATTAATGGTCTGTTTAATACAAGTTTCTTATCAGCCCTATTAAAACTGAATGTTTTTATTTTTCTTAGTTTTTCCCAATTTGATAGCAAATATCAATTATTGTATATCATTAAATTACAACTATTGAGCCTTTTGTTTTTATTGGTCATGTCTATGTCTTCTTTTTATGAATTTTCCATTTTTTGAATTGCAATGCCTGCCTTTTTCTCTCCTGAGTGATAAGTATTTTTTATATAGAATAGTTTACCTCAGTCAGATTTTTCCAACTTTGATTGTACTCTCTTAACGTTATGATACTTCAGAGAGAAAGAAGCTTCTATTTTTGTCTAAACAAACCAGAGGTTTTTTTATTAGTTTTTTTCAAATGGCATTTAAACATCTATCAAGATGACCATATGATTTTTCTTATTTGTCTATTAATGTGATGATTTATATTAATAGAGTTCTTAATACTGAATAGCCCTTGCAGTTCTGAAAAAATAAACCTACTCCCGTGCTACCTATTTTTCTCTTAAGATAGAGCTGGGCATGGATTGCTGCTATTTCATCTGTAAGTGCAATTGATAACTAAACTTTCCTTTTTAACTCAGCAGTTTTACAGAGAAAGGTTATATCACCTTTGTAAAATGATTTGAGTAGCTTTTCACCTACTTCTATGCTTTGTAACAATTTCTCTTGTCTAAAAATTCTCTCTTTGTCAAGATTTGAAATAAGTCATCCATAAAACCATCTAACCTGATGCCTTTTTTTTTTTAATAGAAATTCTTTGACATCTTTTTCAACTTTTCTAATAGATAGGGATCTTCGGAAAAGAAGAGGTTTTCTCCTTTACTGAATTTTGGGAATTTGCTATCTTTTTCTATAAAATTACTTAATACATTGAGATTTCAGCCTTTCATATATTTTGTGTTTTACCATCTATAATAATCTATAATAATAAAAGTGTAATATGCTAATTAGACAAGACAGCTGAACGACCTTCTGGACGTCATTCTGGATGTTCTTCTGGACGAAGCCACCCGGCGAGGGCCGAGGCAGAGTCAGGGGCGATCAGGCAGGCAGGCAAGTGGTTAGAGGTGATCAGGCAGGCAGGCAGAGGCAGTTAGGGGCGATCAGACAGGCAGGTGAGCAGTTGGGGGCATCAGGCAGGCAGGCAGAGGTGGTTAGGGGTGATTAGGCAGGCAGGCTAGCAGTCAGGAGCAATCAAGCAGGCAGGTGAGTGGTTATGGGTGATAAGGCAGGCAGGTGAGTGGTTAGGGGCGATCAGGCAAGCAGGCAGGCCAGCGGTTAAGAGCCAGCAGTCTCGGATTGCAAGAGGGTGCAGGCCAGGCTGAGGGAACCCCCACCACCACCACCTCCCATGCATGAATTTCATGCACCGGGCCTCTAGTTTAATATATTTAATAATTCTGTTTTTCTATTCTGAAAAATTTATTTTTACTGCATTAACTTATTTCTCTTTCCTTAAGAAGAGATAAAGCAAACTTTTAAAATTATTTTATTTAATTCATTATTTAGATTATTTGTTTCAATTACTTTTTAAACCTATTTAATAACAGTATAATTTTAATAAATTAGGTTGCTTGTGAATTTAGTTTGATGTACTTCCAGAAGTGTTGATATGTTAATGTTCTTATTTTTTCTTGGTATTCTGAAATTAAAGATTTTACTTCTTCTGTGACCACAAATGACTTACTAGCTTATGATCATGATTTTAATTTTTAAGAATGTAGTCTATTTAAAATTTTATTACTAACATACAATTTTAATGCAAGGACAGTGACTTCTGCATTTTTGGCATTTATTAAAAGCTTATATAAAATATATAATTTTTGTCATTTAAAGATTTAAATTAGTTAAGTTAAAACTAATATAGTATATACATTTATTGGGTGCCTATTGTATTCCAAGAACTATTAAAGGTCTGGGGATATAGCAGGGGGCAAAACAGACGTTAGTCTCTGCTACTTGTGTTGTAGTGTATAACATACTGCACCCCTGTGTTTTCTGAAATATGTCAACATAGTTGTTATGCACACAATAAATTTATTAACAGATGTCCATGAAAAGAACAAAAAAAGAGATCATCACATTCAATGCAAGCTTTTATATTAGGAGCCATCACCATTTCACACATGTTTAAGCATGATAAATGTATGTCCCACAGTTGATAAAATTATAAATTATATTGTTTATGTATCATCTTGAGCTGTCACAGGCAGATAAACATTAGATTAAAGTCTCCGTCTGCTCTTTTTTGTTCTGAGACCTTGCAGCATCATTTTTTCAGTCTATCTCTTATAAAAGGTTGAATTATGACATTTGATTCATTCGGGGGCTTTTTCTTCCAAAGAAATGTTTAACTCATTTATATCTGTTATCAAAACTGGCATTATTCTTCCTGTCCTTGTGCTATAGACTTTCTCTTCTGTACACCTTTCTCTGTTTGCTATATTTTTACCCAAGGGCTATATTTTCTTTGATTATTTTATTTAGAAACTTTAATCATACTGACTTTAGGAAAACATTCTTTATCTCATTTTCTGCATCAAATTCAAAAATGACATAATCTCTATCGAGTTCCTTCCATGTGAAGGAAACAAAGCTACAGGATCATATGTTATCACAACTTTCCCTCACGCTTTTAACCGGTCGTATTTTAGGTCCAATCATGTTTGTAAGGAAGGATATGTAGCCTCTCTTTTTATATTCCTTTTTCTTTCTTTCTTTTTTTTTTTTTTTTTTTTTTTTTTTGAGGATGTTTATTAAAGCTGGGGACAGTGAAGAAGGAAGGGCCTAGGGTAGAAGAAGGAACAGAAGAGAGACAAGGCGGGGAAATGATCCTAGGCTGGACTGCACCGGCTCAATGGGAAGTCAGAGAAAAGGAGGCCTTGGGGAGAGGGTCAGGGGGTTAGCCTGGGACGAGCTGCTGCTGCCCATTGCTTCTGGCTGCAGTTTGGGAGATGCATGCCTGTGGGGGAAAAGAAGGGGGAAGGGAAGGACTCGGGCGTGCTCCTGGGAAAGAGAGCACACTCTTCATACCCTTTATGGGGTACGTTTCCTGTGCTCTGAGGATTACCTTCAGTGTCTAACGGCAGCCCTTCTTTGCTATGACATCTCCATCCTTGAGTTCTTTATCTTGATTCCTCTCAAGGTTAAGCTGCTTACCTGTTTGAGTAATTTCACTTCAGGAAAGATATATAGGCAGTATATTTCGAAATCCTTGAAATCTGATAATATCCTTTCTATATAAATCTCAACTCATCACAATGCCTGGTGCTTTGAGGTGTATAATAAATATTTGCTGAATGAATGACATCCCTGCTTCCCAAGGGTCTTTTTTCTTAGAAATTCAGTGGTATTTGGGTTTTTAACATCGGTGAGGGAGAAATCTGAAGCTGACCTGATTTTTCTTCTTTGAAGGTAACCTGTTTTCCCTATCGGGATCTTAAGGGATTCCTTCTTTATTCATGATATTCAAATTTTTCACCCAGATTAGTCTGGGTGTTGGCCTCCTTTCATTCATTTTGCCAGATTTTTATTGAGTTCTTTCTGTCAACAGCTTTGTGTTCATGTCTTTCTGTTCTGTTACTTGGAAGCTCGATTATGTTTTTGAAACAGAGTGGTTGCGGTCCCTGGTTCTCATTCCCTTACACCTGACTGTAGAGGAGTCCCGGCAGGGGTGGATCGGTGCGGGGAGAGGGGGCGGGCACTGGCTGATGGGAATGCATGCCTCCTGTTTAGAGACTCAGCAGCCCGAGAAGACAGAGAACCCAAGTCTTGGCCAACGCCTGGGACTCTGCTGCTGCCTAGTTTCTCAGATGATGTCTCTGGAATCTCCGGACAAGGGGCCCGCTCTCTGTGCCCTGATCTCTGCTGGTCCCAGCCCGCTCACGCCGTGTTACCTGTGGCTGTGTCCACCCTTCACCCTCACACTATTGCCCAGCAAATCAGGAGAGAGATTTTCTAGCTCTTAGATGTTCCCCGGCTGTAACCACCTCAAGAGCCCTGTGCTCTTTAGAAAGGCTGCCACTCCAGACACTAGAGAAAGTCCATGTCAGCTCCTCTTCAGCCCATAACCTCACCCTCACATGGAACAGCTTCCGCCTCCTCCGCCCGCTCCCCGGAAGGTTGGCTGTGAGCTGGCACCGTGTCCCCCTTTCGGCTTGGCCCAGCGTTCCTAGCAGATCCTCCTCAATGCCCAGCATGGTGCAGTTGTTACCTGTTTTACGTGTCCTGTTGGCCATGTCGGCCAGAATCTGGGGGCTCTGAAGGGAATTTGTGCCCACATTGCCATTGAACCAGAATTCGATACCCGTTATCACGCTTAACCTTCCTTGATGGAGGGATTTCTTGCTGATGCACCACAGCAAGATCCAGGAGGTTTTATTGCATCACACCGGCCACCTTTCCAGCTGCAGCTTAGTCTCATTCACACCCAGTAAAACACCGCACATCTAGTGGTATGACTGGAAAATATGATGGCTTTTTTTCCCTCCTACACTGTTAACCCCACCTACACTGTTAACTCCTTTTTTTTTTTTTTTAATGGTCTTGCAAAAGTGAGACATGGGTAATACTTCCAAAGTGGTTTCCTTGCTATTTCAAGAAAGGACCTCTGCAAAACATAGTAACAAAGCTGGTTTCCTGATTGCGCAGCAGTGTAAGTCCCGGAGGGCTAAGCTGAAAAGGCCACAGACATCCAGGGGGGTGAGGTGTTGTGGGTTTTCTTATTTGCATTGAAGAGGTGAAAAATAATTAGAATGTAAGGCTAGTTGTTGCGTATATGCGATTACCTATCAATATATTAAAGTTTTATTTTCTCTGCCAAGCGGCATTGTTTTAAGTGTTTAACATGAGAAAGGACCTGCCGCACACGCAGAGAGAGTGGTTGTGTGACTTGATGGATTCCTAGGCAGAGGTCTGCAATGCAGATGCTAATCTAATAACAGAATCATGTGAACAAAACGGGAGAAAATCCTCACTATGTGTTTAGAATGGTGCACATAAGGCCCAGCATCGCTGAAAGTTTGTCCTGTCTCACACAGAACCAATACTCACCTTCATTTCTGGTGACAACTCTATATGAAAATTTCAAACAGGGTCTGGTGGGCTCCCTGCCCCCAGCCCCTCCCGTCACTCCTGCAGATATAATTGCTTGGGTTCCTAAGGGTCCAGGATTTGTGCTCAGTCCTGGGAACGTTCAGGAAAATCTGCAGGATCCTGTCAAAAGTTCTCTTAGAATCAAGCCATCCTGCTCTGATGTTATGACCTCCTCTTCCTCTCAGGGTCTGGGGCTCCACCTTCTCATGAGAATCAGATTTTCCATTGAGGCCTAGATCTCCGGCACCCCCAGAATCTTGGCATTATAGTTCCTATTGGAATTCCCTGACCTGGATTGGTCACCCCTTTAAACTTGACCCAGCTGCTTAACAATGCGTCAAGGGCGATCTTGAACAGATTCTGTGTCATGGTTAAGTCTAATTTCTCCTTTTCTCTCAGACCTATCTTTTCTCTCTATCCCACTTGTAGGCATGGATACCCTGGGCTGTGCTTGCAGGGTTGTGGGGGTGTGCTTCTACCCACCCTGTGCAGCTACCACTGGTCTGGCCCATTCCATTGCTGCCTTTCTGTCTGGTAGTGACAAAGCCTTAACTTCAAAGCTACAAGTGTTGGTGGGTACTAAGCCCATTCTAATATTGCAGGGTAGAATGGTGACTTTCACGGCCTGTTTTTCTAAAATGTTGCTAAGCGTGTGCACCCAGAAATGTGCCAGTCAGAAAGCCTGCAGGAGCTCCCGAGCTTCAGCACCATTAAGTATGGTCCTCCAACTCGATAGCAAGCTCAACTTTGATGTCAAATTGTGCGTCTTCTGTTTACGGCGCTTACTGCCTACCATGTTTCCATTTTTAACTCGGAAACAAACATGACAGATGCCACATTCCATATTCCCACCTTTTTTCGTTCTCGTGAGGAAAATTATGTAGGATGCTCAGTTAATTGACAAGGAAAACATTTTAACTTGCAAGATTACCACTGAACTTCTGCCGGTGTTTTGTCTTCCGTGATTATTACATGTTTGTGGAGCTTAAAATTCCTGAGGTATGCAACATCCAAAGCACAACTTTGCTGCTTTTATTACCTAATGCTGAGAAATAGCATCTGGGGGTAACATAGAGGGGGAAGACCAATCTTCATCAATAATGAATCATGACTTAAAAATAATTTTAAATGATTTTTATATTCATCTGTCCACCACCCTTTTCCAGATAAATTCTGTTCAGAAACACAATGGAGTCCACTGAGACTCCATTTGGCTCTCGGGATAGTGAAGGAGGCAAATGAACGGCGTGCAGCTGTAACTAAAACAGCACAAGCACAGAGCCATTATCAGACACACGAGTGTATCTGCAATGAAAGTTACCTTGAACAAATCAGAATGTTCCCAGGATGGCATTCATTTCTTATTGATAAATATGCTTGATGCAGTGAAGTATAGCTTCCAGAAAGATAATGGAGTAGATGATTAAACAATCTGTATGGAAATATAAACACACACACACACCCCTAGACACACAGTAGGAAAACAAGGAGCATTGGTTAGCACAAATCTTGTCAAAACAACCTAATGTCCTTCTGTAGAAAAGTATTTGGCTTCTGACAAGGGAAAAAAATAGGGAAGTCATTTTTGACTACAGTAAGTCTTTTGATTCTGTGGTACGTGATCAACATCAGTAAAAGAGAAACGAGTGAGCTCTTTCTTCTTTTATCGTATAAAGGCTGATGATGTTGGGGATGCTGGTAGAGTAAGTCATTAATGTTTCCGTTTCGGGGCAAGCCTACAGACTCATCTTCTCTGTGACAGTTACTGACCAGGGCAGTGAATGATGGGGCAACTCGGGACACTTCTGCTGTGTAAAACTTTATGGAGGTCAGCCATGGGACCCCTCCTGCCTCTGCTTCAATGTGTAAGGGCAGGTTCAGGACATACCCTATCACAGTCTGTCTCAGCCTCCCCCACTACCTTTTCCACGTTTTGCATCCCATATTGCTGTTCTGGTGGAGAGTCCACAATTAATAAATGCTTGTTAAATTGTGTACCATTATCTCTAGGTGTTTTTTTCATGAGAAGGAAGAGGATTGAGACAATTCCATAATCATCTTACAAGTAATACATATGAAGGTCCTTCTCCTACCATGCATAAGCCTCAACTCACTACCTTTGTCAAGGAACTGATGACCGCACGGTGCAGTGAAAGATGGGTTGATGGCTTTGTAGGAGAAATTCCTCATTGTCCATGGTGCACAGTGATTCTTGGTCAGAGTCCCTCACAAGCATCCAGGTACTACTGTCACCAGCCAATGTCTGCACCAAGGATCCAGAAGATCTGGGAGGTAGTGGTCCCATGAGCCAGCCTTGTAGGAGTTCATGCCCACATTTGGTATGTCTACACTACCACAATAATCCCCTTTAATGAAGCCTTCCCCAGCTGCTCCAACCACATCTCCTATTTCCTGTCAGTGCTTCTCTGCCATTTCTATCTGCCCCAGGAGGTAACACTTAATCATATCCTACCTGGTGCCCTCATTGAACTTAGTCGAGCGAGATCTTGTGCACGTTTGAAATCTACATTGTGTTCAGCCTCATGCTGACTGCTTTGCTGCCTCTAGACAGATGCTTGCCAAATTGAATTCTTAATAGTTTTTTAAAATATATTTTTTATTGATTTCAGAGAGAGAAGGAGAGAAAGATAGAAACATCAATAGTGAGAGAGAATCATTGATTGGCTGCCTCCTGCATGTCCACTACTGAGGATCTAGCCAGCAACCCAGGCATGTGCCCTGGACTGGAATCGAACCTGGGACCCTTCAATCCACAGGCCGACACTCTATCCACTGAGCTAAACCAGCCAGGACTCAAATTGAATTTTTAATGGCCCACATGGGTAAACTGAGTAAGGGTCATCGAGTAATCTCTGAAGACAAGGTACATACCTTTTGACGCCTGCCCTGTGTTCTCATTTCCATCCTCTGTTCACCATGTCAGAGATTTTACAAATTTAAATATTCCACAAATTAGCCTAATGAGGAATGCCCGCTAATGGGTCACTGCTAACATTATCATCTATGTATATAAAGAGGTAATATGCAAATTGTCCAGGATGCTGTAACGTCACAACAGTTCAGGAGGTGGCTGTGTGCGCAGGTGGGCGGGAGGGGACTGCATGCACAGTGAGGCAAGCCATGGATGTTGCAGGCCATGGTCTGGAGAGAAGAGAAGAAGGCCTGCCATCTGTGGCGCACCGGCAGTCCCGCCTCTGCGCGTGAGCTGCAGAGGAAATACCTTTTCTGACCGCTCATTGGCTAAGCTCCCGGTACGCCATTCGCAGTGTTCTTGGTAACTTGGGTAATAAGAATCCAAGAAGGTGATCTAGGGTTTTTCCACCTCACTCCTGAAGGAAAAAAATGAAGGTCCGCTGCTGGAGGGCTAAGAAATGTCATATCCTGCCCTAGCCTGTTTGGCTCAGTGGATAGAGCCTTGGCCTGTGTACCACAGGGTCTGGGTTCAAATCTGGTCAAGGGCATGTACCTAGGTTGCAGGCTCCTCCCTGGCTGGGGCCCAGCTCAGGGCTCATGCAGGACGCAACCAATCAAAGTGTCCCTCACACATTGATGTTTCTCTCTGTCTTTCCCTCTCTCTTCCACACTCTCTAAAAATCAATGGAAAAATATCCTCAGGTGAGGATAAAAAAGAAAGAAAGAAAGAAATGTCATATTCTATGAAAGAGACATCTTAAAAATGCCT
This sequence comes from Eptesicus fuscus, assembly GCF_027574615.1. Classification (NCBI taxonomy): domain Eukaryota; kingdom Metazoa; phylum Chordata; class Mammalia; order Chiroptera; family Vespertilionidae; genus Eptesicus; species Eptesicus fuscus. The sequence continues at coordinate 81,752,747 of NC_072483.1, read as the reverse complement.
AAAGAAAGTTGTCCATTTTTTTCGTGGTGAAGGGACTGGAGTCCATGTTGATGAAAACACCTTGGCGGCTGCGGTGGCTAGCAGTGGCAGCAGCAGCGGGGTGATGGGAGTGGCGCCTTCCCCTGATCAGTCCGGTCACCTCCCGCAGCGGGAGGCCAGACTACAGGGAGCAGGCCTAAGCCGTCAGTAAGACATCCCCCTGAGGGCTCCTGGACTGTGAGAGGGGGCAGGCAGGGCAAATGGACCCCCCACAAGTGCACAATTTTCATGCACTGGGCCTCTAGTGATACATATATTTTGCAATGAAAGGTAATTTGGTTGGTGTCTTTTACAATATTCCAGCCACCTGACACCAGGCAATTACACCTATAGGGTGAGCATCTCATTCAAGTCTTTTTATAGATTAAATCAATGTATGTTCATGGATTTTGAAATAATAGGTATGGCTATAGTAGCATGACCCCACTTGAGTATTAAAAAAATTAACTTCCAACATATTTTAATGCAAATTTTACCTTTGTAAGTGGATGACCTGAGAAGAGTTTCCATAGTAACCTAAGGGAACACATAACCTGTTTGTGATAATCTCTCCAAGGAGAGTCAGGCATGAGTTGGGAATATGCTTTGATGTCTGTTGAAAAAAAGAAAAGAATAGCTGACAGCATTTTGTGAGTGCATGGTTAGAAGGTTTCACTTTATTTGTAGTTAATTTGGAAAATAAACTTTCATAATGAACTGCTGAAACTCACGCTTGAAATAACCAGATGATCCATCAAGATATTTTTAAAATGGAATTTGTCGTATGTGACAACAGAGCCATCGGTGCAAGAGAAACAGATTGGGGCTGAGTTCTCCCAACAGGTCTTACCCATGTTGCTCATTCTTGTTTACAAACTGCGTTCTTCCCCAGAAATCAAGGCCCTTCAGAGCTGAGATCTCTCTCTCTCTCTCTCTCTCTCTCTCTCTCTCTCTCTCTCTTTCTCTGTCTCTCTCTCTCTCTCTCTTACACATACTTTTTGCCTCGGAAAATGTTATGCAGAAGCTGCTCTTCTGGACTAGATAGCCAATATTGTGAAGATATCAGCAAAAAGGAATATATTGATCATACTTCACTTTCTCTACTGACATGCCTGTTTGAGTTGGTGGCTTTTTGAAGGTGCCATTAGCTAGAAATGAGTTTGACATCCACAGCCACTCTATGGTTATTTCCCCCTCTTCTTACAGATGTAACATCTAGTTGAAGAAAAGCTTGTCTCTGAGAGGTTTCTTTCTTGCTTTCTCTCTATTTTTTTGCCAGGCTATTCGAGGAGGGAGCAGATGCATGTAGTTTTAAGGAATATTTCTTTGAAGCACCATCATAGTCAGCTCACTGACAGGCCCATGCCCATGGGCTCTGGTGTGGCTTAGATGGGGCAGGGGTGCTGACTGCAATTACCCATCTGGTATCCATCTGGTAGCACGAATGAAAGATAACACCAGATCACAGAGAAACCAGACCAACTGCCAACGTGGTATAAGCAGGCAAAGAAAGGTGCCACCCACCAGCGTTGTGAGGAGTAAGAAATGCCGTACGGTGTGCACGCTGCACCACAAGATGCAGGAGAATGGCAGGCGAGCGCCTGTGGAGAGGACACGCTATGCACATCTAACCTTCCAGCTGCAACTCATTCAACATGAGACCATGTCCTCTGCCCAACAAAGTTGCTGGTGGTGTTTGGGGAGAAAGTATTACCCTAACATTCTTGAGACCTTTGCCACCACATCCACCCCCACTGGTCAACAGGACTTGAGGACTTTGGCATGAGGCATGGGTACCCGCATCATCAGGGCATGCATTGAATTTCCATGGAATGCCACTTCGCAGTAGTCAGTTCGGTTGTAGCAAAAAATAAGGATTTTGTGGTTGCTGTAAAATGATTTAGACATTTACCGACTCATTACTTCCTCCTTGTTTTTATGTCCCCTTTTCTGATTTGTTTGCTTCCTCCAAGAATGCAGTGTGCTCTGGTTCGTACACTAGCTAATAGTTGAGAATCTGTTGATGTATCCAGCAGACTGCCGGCTGCAGAGAGCACCCTACCCCCCTGCGGAGCTCCAAATGCAAAGGCTGCTCCAGATACAAGAGCACGCATGCCCACGAGGCTGCTCGTCCGGGGGAGCCTTCCCTATTTATTTCCTCCATTTGCTCTGCGCTGTTGGTCCCCGTCTTGCTTCTTCTCTACATGAATACCAGGCATGACCAAGTAAAGTGAGATACCAGAGTGAGAACTTGGTGACATTACGGTCACGTAAGCCACAACAACACATTCTCAGGTGGCCCTGTGTATGCATTAACCTATATACTGCCATATACACTGAGTGGCCAGATTATTATGATCTCTGAACGCATAATAATCTGGCCACTCAGTGTATATCCTATATAATAAAAGGCTAATATGCAAATTGTCCCCTCGACCAGGAGTTCGACCAGCAGGCAGGCCGGCCAACCACCCATGTCCCCTCCCCCTGGCCAGGCTGACCGGACCCCACCCATGCACAAATTCATGCACCGGGCCTCTAATACACACACACACACACACACACACACACACACACACACACTGAGTGGCCAGATTATTATGCGTTCAGAGATCATAATAATCTGGCCACTCAGTGTATTTTGAAAGACCTTATCACGCTCCTTACCTGTAAGCAATTCAATGTAGACAGGAACCCATGTTTACAGAAAAGAAAGCTGAGGCTCAGAAAAGTTCCATGTTTGCTGACAATCGCATCGTTAGCTTTGAATCCAGATCATTGGACCCAAAGCCTGAAACTCTTCTACCTCATTTCCGTAGAAGAGTGTGCTGGTTTATGTCTCTGAACCTCCGTTCTCTTCTTACAAGAGGAAATACTTAACTACATAAGGATCATTGCAGTGACCCCTAGAATGACACGGAGTCAGCGGGAGAAATTCATCGTGGGAGAAGATCTGCCCCGTGGATGGCTGGAGGGATGCGAGCCACATTGATTTCCTCTCTTCCATAATCTCCTACAAAATGTTTCACCTCCTTCCACTGAGAGATAAAGCCAAGAAAAATATCTTCCCGATGGGTCACCCAGAGACCCGTGCTGACGGCCGCAGGAAGATGCAGTGGGGGAGGGAGAGAGGTGGTCATTCTGAGGCACGAATCACCTGGACAAGAATTGTTACAAGTCATTAGGTGGTGCAGGGTTCACTAGAAAAGCGCCAGGATGGAGGGGAGTGAAGGTGAGATGTCAAACCAGAGCAGTTATGATCCAGAAGTACCGACGAGGACTTTGACCTGCGCAGAAGAATTTATGGAAAAGCCAAAATGAACTTAAACCCGATTCCAGGAGGAAGACCTACGTTGCATGCTCTGTGTGAGAAAATATAATACTTGCTTTTTATTCTTCCAACTTATGGGACTCAAGTACTTTTACCATAATTTATACTCATTAGTCTTCCCACTTAAATCAAGAGGGGGAACTGCAAAATGTAGCTGGCCCTGGTCTGCTCCTCATTAGAGACAATTAAGCGTTAGAAGAACAAAAACACATCCTAGGATTAACGATAAAAAGCCACCCAGAGAGAGAAACGCCAAGCGGAAAATGGTCTTACAGAGCTGGGCAAAAGCAAACAGATAGCCTTCAAGACCAAGCCCTCTTCCCACTAAGGTCAAAACAGGGTCTCCAGTAGATTGCCCCCCGTCATGCCCCCTCTCCGCTGGCTTCTCATCTGTATTTGTCACATCTCCTGTCATATTGCGTTTATTAAGAAATGTCCTCGCTCTCTAAATGCAATTCATCCATTTCCCTCCATGGAGAAGAGGCGTGGCGTCCCTGATGAGAGGGAAATAAGTACGAAGCTAATCAGCCTCGTCAATTCCAGGCCTGCACGTCGTTGTCATGGAAGCTTTAGCCCAGCGTTGGGACGTCGGGGCACGAAGACGCAGGAGAGCGCCTGGATGGGGAGACGTCCCAACGCCGCGCTCGGAGCCCTGCTGCTTGTACCATTTCATACTTTCCCAAAGGGGCGAGGAGGAGATTAGGGGACGTTTAATTGCCTTGTAAGCTGATTGACAAATCGGTGGCCTGATGCATATGGATGATCTCTTTAGTGTAATGGCTCCGAAGCCGGCTGACGGGGATCATCAGGGCCATGATTTGCGCACCCTCCGCGGGGCAGGGTTATTACGGAGAAGCGGAAGGACGGGCTGCTGATGATCTCTCATTTCTTTCTATTTTCCCCCCCTTGAATGTTTTCTTTACCTCCGGGGAGATGCATTCTAGCAGCGTGAGCACCGCTATTCATCAACACTTGCAGCAATAATCAGTGAGTGAAAAACGGTGGCCCGGCCGGGCCACGGCGCTGCCGGGCCACGCGCGTCCCTGTGCGCTCACGCCCTGGCATCGCGCGCGGGTAATTGATGCGGCCTGGACGCCGGCACCTTCCCAGGTGCCGAGATTGATAGAAGCCGTGCTTGCTGCTTCGTGCACTGGCAAAGAAAGAGAAATCGTGCCTGGTCATGACGAGTCATATTTTAGAGCCTTTAAAAATAGACTTGCTGTCTTCGTGGTTCTTTGTTATGTGTAGCCAGCCTTCCCTTCCCCACGCGGGCGTGGGGAAAGGCACAACTGTGGTTTTCTTGTCTCCAGCTTTCTCGGAATTTGCACCAGCAGGGGGGTGTGAAAAAGAATCAAGAATTCAAAAAATGCCTCGGGTCCCAAGATCATTTTAAGATCTGCACGGCGTTATATGGCAAAGGCGGGTGTAGGCGGCTAAGTTACTAGCAAAATAACGCTGCCAGCCACACCAGAGAGAGAGTAGTTGTCGAAATGGTTGGACTCAGCGCAGGTGATGACACTGTACACCAGTGAAGCCATTTTAAAATGTGGTTGCCACTTTCCTTCCACCCAGCCACCTTGCATTTCATACCACCCTGTTATCAGGAGGATAAATCCTGAGGTGTCAACACTTCCCCAAGCTGGTATGGGCTTGCCTGGAGCTAAAACGGGTCAGGAAGGCTCAGGACCACATCTGAAGGAGTGATTGATAGACGGGGACTCACAGGAGCATGTGACACCAGCCCGTAGTCGGAGGATCGCTCCCGTCATTAAAATCAATGCAACTTAATTAAAGCAAATTACAGATAGATACATCTATAAATAAGATATTAAAGTGCGCTGCTGAATATGATAATTGCGGCATATTTAGCAATCAGTGTGTGTGTTCTGCCTTTGCCAGGAGGAATTCCTTTCAGTGGAATCAATGGAGCTATATTAAAAACCATCCAAATGAGAAGGAGAAATGACGAGTGTTATAATAACACAAAATCACTGTTTCAACTTTGGTTGCAAAGAAAGGAAAGCAAAATATGTCCATCCCTCTTTTTTTCACGCAAGGAAAATATTAGACACATTCTCTTTAAGATGTAGATATTCTGAATTTATAAATTTTAATTTTTCCATTCTCTTCTCCCAAAGGAAGGCGGGGGGACATAATGAGCATAAATAAAACAGTTCAGCGGTGGGACTGCAGGGCGAGGAACATCCCAGCGCCTGGCTCTGGCGCTTTATACCTTGACGACAGGAGGCAAATAAATGAAGTCCGTACTCTAAACAGAACTTCAAGTGGCTTATTTAGCCATCCTAGCCACCAGATTTCTGCCTGTGACAGTTTTCATAGATTAAATCAAAATAATAAGTGTTGGAAATAAAAGCTCATTTTCATCACATTCCTGACTTCTCTCACTACCCCACCCCAGTCACCTTTTATCCTGAATAAGAATTAAGCTAGCGGCCAAGGGACATCTCTTTGTTCACATAAATGTTTAAATAAATATATATATATTTTAAAAATCTGTCATCACCCAATTTAAAAATCAATAATGGGAAAATATAATCACTCCCCTGGGACCAAAACCATTCTCAAATTTAAGAAAATAAATACTAAAATTATAAAAAGACAAAGATCTCAATGTCGAATGCTCTAAGAGATGAAAAAGGAGTCACTGGGCAGCCAGTGGCTTCTAATGGAGTCTGGTAAGGCCTGTAAGAAGGCTCCTAACATTGGGCTGCTGTGCGTTTATTGTTGGTCTTTGGAAAGAGAAGAAAGAAAAAATGAACAGGAAGGAAAAGAAAAGAAGGAAAGGGAGGTGACAAGAGGAGAAACGGATGTTTAGAAAAGTGATTTATAACATTTTCACTTCAATGTTGACTTATTGAATGACTACCAGGCACTGGTCGAGGAACGGGGAGAGAGAACCAAGGCCTGGCTCTCAGGGAGATAGACCATAGCAACTGAAGAGTAACTATCGGGCCCTGATCATTTCCAGGGAGAAGTACAGTGGCTGAGGGGCTAGCGTGGATACTGTGCACTTTTATATAAGGTGGTCAGAGAAAGCTTCTCTGGAGAGCAGGCTTTTAAGCAGAGACACGAGCAACGTGAGGAAGGAAAGCATGTGGACATCTGGAAGGACAGGCTTTCCAGGGCAGCAGGAACGTGCGTGCAGGAGCCCTGAGATAGCACTTGCATGGCCAGTCAGAGGAGTGGCGGGGGGAGAACCAGGGGTGGAGCATGAGGAGCAGTCTGAGCAGTGCCAGGGGCAAGCCAGAGAGATAGCTCAGTGAAAAAACCATGCGTGTCGACTACAGCAAGATTATTAAGTTCACACAACTTACCCATTCTCGCTGATGGTTGTTATTTCTAACTAGAAGCCCGATGCACGAAGATTCGTGCTAGAATGGGCTTTCCTTTCCCTGGCTGCCGGCACCACCTTTCCACTCCGGCCCAGCCCCTTTCTGCTCAGGCCCTGGAGCCGCCTCTTTCCGCTCTGGCCCCTCCTTCCCACACTTCCAGAGGCCCTGAGAGACCGGGGATGGGGCAGAACAATGCAAGCGTCCTGCCCCCATCACTTGGCGCCTGAGTATGCAAATTAACTGCCATCTTTGTTGGGTTAATTTGCATATCACTCCTCATTGGCTGGTGGCATAGCAAAGGTATGGTCAATTTACATGTTTGTCTATTATTAGGTAAGATTGTCTAAGATGCAGGTACACTGTATAACACTCATGCTTAGAAAACAGTAGAAAGGGTTGGCATTGGGTATAGCTTGCTATGTTCTTTTCCAGCCCAATTTTAGTGAATGACTTTCAGGGTAACCTACAATTTCACCCCAGACTGCCGATGGCAGAGGCCATTATGCTTCATTTGTTCATAATTGCAGCATTTGAGTTTCTCACTCCACAAAGGGTTAGATACTGGTGGGAATGGGGTTCTGTCATGCATATCTCTAAGCCCACGGCAACCATGCAGACATACTGCTCCATAATCCAATCTGCTCTCCTCCCTCCTAACGTGAGCACCATGGACTGCACCCACCTATGCACCTGCAGGTAATGGGAAGAGGAAGTGGTCACAGCCTCTGATCATGTACATCGCAGACATCACAGTCCTTCCTTTGTTTAACACATGCTCTCTCCTTGTGTAACTGCCTCTCAGAGTTATCCCTACCAACAGGTAGAGAAAGGGGCAGAGTCGTTGTCCTAAGGGTCCTTGCTGGTGTATTTTCTCCATCTCTAAAGCAGATGTTTTTAGGACCGTGCAAAACTAAACAGTTTGCAACTCTGTGGTTGGATACCCAAAACAGCATGGCCAGTGTGGGTCATTGTCATTTGTAAGTGAATATTCTGGTCAAACTGAATACTACCATTCTAGTCACATCATAATGCTACCATTATTGGGATATCTGTATCATAAAAAGAAATATATTTGCTTCAGAAATGTTTGAAAATGCTGGTGTAGGGCCTGGCTTAATGGGGCTCTTTAACTCACAGTATTTAAAACCACAGGGTATGTGAAGACATTATCCAGGTAAAGGTGTCCCACACCCATGCGGGAGGTGAGTTCACGCCACCACCTCTAGAGTCTCCTCTTTTGTACAAGGTCATGCTGGCCTCCCTGCTGCTTTGCTGCACCTCCTCAAGCAACCGCCAAGCTCCCCCATTTCAAGGATCCCCAGTTTCCATGTCTCATAGAAATTAGCAATTAGAAAACCACGTTGCAATCGTTTCCCTTTCGAGCGCTCACTAGTAGAGAATTATTCCCAAATTGCGTTTCTTGGTGCATTGTCCTTCCTGATTATAAACAAGCCCAGTGGTGCTTCATTGTGTGAACTCCTAAGGGGAGGTTGAGAAGCAATCAGGGCGAGTCCAATAAAACCTTGGCAGCAGGCCTGAGGAAAACTGGAGTGGACCCGAAAACCCCTTAATAAACTTCTTCTCTCTGTGGGTTCTTGCAGTTTGGTTTTCATGGATATCTGGGCAATCAGGGGCCTTCATGGTGTTTCCTCTGGGCAGGTATTTGAATTCTCATTGAGTGAGAAGGACAAGCCATGAGGCATGGTGTGGCAGCTATTAACTGAGTCGTGCCCCATTGAAAATGTTGTCGTCTGCACTGAATTTTGATTTTTTTTTTTTAAATGGCTCCATTACCTTTTGAATCACATGCTCCTTTGTTCCCAGGAATGGAGTGAAAGGGGCTCTATGCCTGATCTTTTCAAAGCACTGCACCCTCCTGCTCCCACTCACTGGAGTTTTGCTGCTCTTTGAATTATGGGGTTTGGGTCTCTGTTCCTAAGGACAGATGATATGATTCCACCCATTCTTTGTTTAGATGAGTTGGTCCCAGTGGATGGCCCTCAAATTGAAAATGATGGTTCCCCTGTGAACTTCCCAAGTTTAAATGCAGTGTTCTTCACATAGTTAGCAACTCATTTGTGGATTGCTGGTGTGATTTATGTAGTTTTGCTGTCTGCAGAGTGAAAGTGAGTTCCTCAGGGCCCTGGGGAAAGATGCCTAGACTGCATGGACCAGCTGACAGAATCAGGAGATGTGGCTCTCTCCGCCTCCTTCTGAGTGACTTGGATGAATATTGGTGTTATTTTCCATACTAAAGCCCAATTACACGACGGAGGATTTTTTAGTAATTGGGCCCTTTGGATTTTGAATCCTCTCAGGTCAGAGCCCATGAGGATAGACTTCAGTGAGGAAGGACCCTGGGGCTTCGTACAGAAGGTAAATCTGATTTATAGATGGACAAGGCATTGCGTCTGTCACAAATACATTATGAATGGGCGTTATACGTTTTCTAACATACAGATCAACTCCCCCTGGGAAATTACCCCTCATCCTAATGCATGACACCAGAGGAAGTTCTTTGCAATATTCATCCTAAAATTTCACTTTTCCTAATTTCATTACATGGGTGAGTAGCGATCCCTGTATATCTTTTGTCTGTATCGCAGGGATGTTAGGAATATTAGGCTAAAGTTTGTAAATCACCTCGCAGTTCTCCGACTGAGCCCGCCAAAACAATAAAAAGCAGTAATAGGTAATAAATGGGTTTCTGCTCAGCACTCATGCTATACTGGGGCATCATGAATACACCCCGAAGCAAGCAGATGGACATTTTTCTTCTCAAATAAGGGAAATCATCTAAATGGCACTCAACCAGCATTTCACTTCTTCGCTGCCAACGTTGGGATTTTGTTTCTTTGCTCAGACAGAATCTTGTTGAATGTTGGTTTCTTTTTATTCCTCTGTGTTTCTCCTGTCAGCTGACCTCTCTCTACATACACTTCTCTTCAGACTCCAGATCTTTGCTTCTCTGGAAGGAGCTGTACCTGGTTGGGCCTCTCCCTGGACCCTTGCTCTCAGACTTGGAAAACACAGTGATGGGGCCTCCCACCACAAGGCAGCACCAAGTCTGGGGTGGCCCTCATTTAGGAAGGCCACCGATGGACTGAGGGGACCTCTAATGCCATGGCTAAGGCCAGCAGTTGGAGGGGAACTCGCTCCCTTTCTGGGCAGAGCCCATCCTGTCCTGGGATGGGACCCAGCCGTCATCCTCTCCAAGCCCAATGATCAGTTTTGCACACACACAGTCCTGGCCCTTATGTTTGATCCCAAACAGCTCGATAATGTTGTAATAAAATACACACTTCACATCTGTACCGTTAAATGCCTAAGTCACAAAGAATTCTATTTCTTGACTCCATTCCATGCAGTGGAATTCCTGCCCCCCGGTGAATTGGAGCATTGTGCTCAGTTGTTAACAGCCTCTCGCGGTAGGCAGCTGGGTTAACCCAAGTCCGTGTTCTGTGGGTAGTGTAGGAGGATGTGTTTCTCGGCTTGCCTGTGTTACATCTCACCTTCAGTGTCACTTTTTCGTTTACATGGTTCCTTCTTTTAATCATTCCGCATTTATTGAGCTTGAAATGTGTGCTGAACAGTAAGTGTTAGCAAAGATCATTACAGGATACCATTCTAGGTAATGACTTAAGATACTCTCTAAACTCTCAGAAAATAGGAAGTAAATAGTTTGATCTGAAGAGCTTCTCAAAGGACCTGGTGGTGGAAGAGAGGGCAAAGGGAAAAGCTGAGGCAAGGGAAGGAAGTGTGAGGGTGCATGGGGGTCAGAGAAGGACCAATGGGAGAGAAGGCAGGAGGAGGGTAGATGAAGATGAAGTAGCACGAAATGGGGCTGCAGAGATATGATGATGATGATGACAATGATGATAACAGTGACAGCAATAAACTGTGAAAGGCGTGGGTGTCGTGTTTAGGAATTTTTAAACTTTGTCCTAGGCATTGAGTAGTTTCTATGTAGAGGAGGAAGAGGATTGTGTGTATGCATGTCTGTGTGTGTGTGTGTGTGTGTGTGTGTGTGTGTGTGTAAATCCATCTACATATGCTTACATGTATGTACATATACACATGTCATCTTTTAAATGTCCTATAATTCCAGCCACTCATCCTATATAAGTGCAGAAAATAGACTCTTTGACAAGAGGAAGTATGAGCTCTCCCTCCCCCTCTCTTTCCCTCGCTCATTCTCTCTTTCTGTCTCTGGTTTCTTTTTCTCCCTCCTCACTCTTCCCCAGGACTGTCTTTGGAACAGTATCACTAAAAAGCTTCCATTAGCTGAACTAGGGCTGGTCAGAGGTCCATTGAAATGAATTCTACAAGACGGGGAAAAAATAGTCTACCGGTGTTTTCCTTACCAAAAGGAAGGTCAAGTTCAATGTAACCTCAGCCACAATAGGAACAACTAAGGTTTATTAAACATATAAGTATACTCCATTAGCATGAAACATGCTTTGTGGTTTACATGCATCATACCACTGATTCCTCACAACAGCCATCTTAGGTACATACTATTATTAACCCCATTTTATAGATGAGAAAACTGAGTTCAGAAAGTAACTTACTCAAGGTTACACCGTCAGTAGGTGATGAAATTCAAGCCCAGCCAGTGTGTTCTGGCTCAGTACTCCTAACCCCCCGTGCCATACTGTATAGGCCAGAGACCACAGCCTATGGGTGTCCAATACAAGACTCTTCACACTGGTTGGTTTCCGTTTGGAATGGAGGGACACGGTACATTGGAGGAATGACAGCTCTTTAGGATTGTCACCGTTATGCCTCTCTCTTAGAGCAAAATAATCTTACGAGGAATTTACATCACCTGCCTTTCTCTGGTCAGGGTAGCAGCACAGATCAGATGTCTCAGAATATACTCTGGTCATTGCAAAGATCTGTGTTGGTATGGACCCCTTAGGGGTCAGCCTCTAGAGTAAGTGGGTGCACAGCCCCACCCAGCCCATGGTCAGGTGCCCATCAGCATCCAAGCCCTGAAGCCATGGCTCTGACCTCCGCTAACTACCCACCAGATTTTTCACCTGCTGGAAGCACAGTTGTCACAATTGGTAACCAGCTGTTTTTTATTTTAACAATGGCTATAAAAACCCATACATGATGAGGAGGAACCAAGATGGTGGCATAGTTAAGCAGCTAATCTGCTGCCTCACACAACAATTTCGAGGGTACAACTAAGGGACAGAGCGTCTACCACCCACAACCACGGGAAAGCTGGCTGAGTGGAAGATTTACAACTAGGAAAAGAAAGGAGCACAAACGCTGGGGAGCTGAGGTACGGAGGCACGCGAATCGGGCTGGCAGCGGGCAACTAGGCACGCGGTTTTTCTTCAACCCGCAGGGAGACAAGCTCCCAATCGCTCTGAAATCCAGTTTCTGGGGACACTCGGGGGAACCAGACACCTACGGGGAGAGGCAGGACTCTCGGCCATCGGGTCGGAAAGTGAGAGTGACTTTTTTGCAGTGGTGCGCCCAGCAATCATTGTTTACTGCGCTGGAGCGCGGGGCGCAGGGACTTGGAAACGTGGAAAGGCAGAGACGGCGGCTGAAGCCAGCCATCACCATTGGCCACGCCCCAGCCTAGTGACGCCCTGAGACCCCGCCCAGCCCTGAGGCCCCGCCCCGCACATTCTACAAACCCGCCCAGGCTCCACACAGCGGCTTTTGCATATAAATGGCCTGTTCTGTGGCAGCTCATCCAAATTAGCTGCAGCTCCAGTCAGACTGCTCCAAAACCGCCCAAGCAAAGGAGGAGAAAACTAGTTCTTGCTGTAGCTCCTGCTGGGACACACAGTACACAAGGGTACACCAAGAGTGTCCACCTCAAGTAACTGGGAGGCTGACCCGTTGAACCAATAGGACATCTAGTACACAAAGCTACCCTACCAACTCAGGGAAGCAGAGAATATGAGAAGGCAAGGAAACAGATCACAAACCAAAGAAATGGAGGAGAACAAGCGACTGGACATAGAGTTCAAAACCACAGTTATAAGGTTTTTCAAGAATTTCATGGAAAAGGCCGATAAATTCAATGAGACCCTCGAGGATATGAAAAAGGACCAACTAGAAATTAAACATACACTGACTGAGATAAAAAATATTATACAGAGACCCAAAAGCAGACTAGAGGATTGCAAGAATCAACTCAAAGATTTGGAATACAAAGAGGCCAAGGATACTCCTCCAGAGAAGTATGAAGAGAAGAGAATTCAGAAAGTTGAAGATAGTGTAAGAAGCCTCTGGGACAACTCCAAGCGAACCAACATCAGAATTATGGGGGTACCAGAAGAAGAGAGAGAGCAAGATGCTGAAAACCTATTTGAAGAAATAATGAACGAAAACTTCCCCCACCTGATGAAAGAAATAGACTTACAAGTCCAAGAAGCGCTCAGAACCCCAAACAAAAGGAATCCAAAGAGGACCACACCAAGACACATCATAATTAAAATGCCAAGAGCAAAAGACAAAGAGAGAATCTTACAAGCAGCAAGAGAAAAACAGTTTGTTACCTACAAGGGAGCTCCCATACGATTATCAGCTAATTTCTCAACAGAAACCATGCAGGCCAGACGGGAGTGGCAAGAAATATTCAAAGTGATGAATAGCAGGAACCTACAACCAAGAATACTCTACCCGGCAAAGTTATCATTCAGAATTGAAGGGCAGATAAAGAGCTTCACAGATAAGAAAAAGCTAAAGGAGTTCATCACCACCAAACCAGTATTATATGAAATGCTGAAAGGTATTCTTTAAAAAGAGGAAAAAGAAGAAGAAAGATAAAGATTATGAACAACAAATACATACCTATCAACAAGTGAATCTAAAAGTCAAGTGAATTAAAAATCTGATGAACAGAATAAACTGGTGAACTTAATAGAATCAAAGGCATAGAATGGGAGTGGATTGATAATTCTCAGGGGGAAAGGGGTGTCTGTGTGGAGAGTATGGGAAGAGACTGGACAAAAATCATACACCTATGGATAAGGACAGCGGGGGGGAGGTAGGGGCAGAGGGGGGTGGGAACTGGGTGGTGGGGAGATATGTGGGGAAAAAGGAGAAACAATTGTAATCTGAACAATAAAGATTCATTAAATAAAAAAATAAAAAAAAAACCATACATGAGTATTGTTTCTATATTACAGGGTGTCTCCCCAAAAATGTGTACCTACACTTTGAATAATTATAAAGGCGTGTTTATAAAAATACATTTCATTGTCAAAATTGAGCTATCAGCTAATAAAGTGTGTACACATTTTGGGGGATACCTTTTATTTCCTCAATAACTTAGGTACCTGGTTCTGAGCTTTAATCAGGTCACTGAACCCCATCTTCAGGCCTGAACCCCAGTCCATCTCAGGTCATTGCACAGAGCAACTGCTTCCTGTTCCAGTGGCAGCATCAGATCTGCCCTGGGTGGACCTCACAGAGAAGGACGTGGAAGGTTAGATGGGACTCAGGTGACCTTTTTTCAAAGCCATCTTAGGCAAAGAAGAGCGAGGCTTTGATGTAGACTTTCACTGTTTCAAAAGCAGCTCGGGAACAGAAGGGAGAATACTCCCAGCACTGGTCTCCTTGGATCCAAGCTTTCCTCACTTTAGTACCAGCACTCCTCGAACCCCAGGCCACCATGAACTCAGTGCCTCCTCCCCAGTACATACGGGACTACTGTTACACCATCATGCTATATCCATGTGTTGACTCCTGTGAGAAACTTGAGCTGATTTTTGTTGTTGTTGTTGCTCTTTGTATATTTGCATAATTTTATATCCCAAGCAGAGCTTGTGATTTTGCAAGAGCATAATAAAAAACAGTGTGAATTGGCAGATTTGGGGGTATGATTTGCAGCTGGTCTACCGCTTCCTCTCACTCGAAGCTTCAGCTTAAAGTATTACACAATTATCATATTTTACAGGACCTGAGCTTATATTTGCATCTGCTTATTCTTTGTTGCTTTTTTAAAAATACTCTTTTCACATTTACAGTTTTTGTAGATGAATTGTCCAATACACTCATTTTATACACTTTTCTCTTCTTGTTATAGCTTCATATGGTTCAGTGCTATTGAACTCAAAGTACCAAGGTCTGATTGACATAATAACAGTCAACATGAGACCTTTGGATAGTTTTTGGAGATTGAAAACAATGACAAAGGAAATGCAACCCAGGGTTACAGTAGCATCTCTAACCATCCCCCTTTCACTCATTGTCATTATTTTGATTAAAAGGTCTATAGAAGCCACGGTGGTTTTACAGGATGCAAAAATTATTGCAGAAACTTCCTCTATTAATGGAAATTATTAGAGGGTGGAAATGGTAGTCAAACAGCAAGAATGACATTAATTATGGGAAAAGCAATCGTCTCTGGCAGTTGGCAAGCATGCATTATTCTTCCACACTCTTCCATGGGCGTGTGTTCAGCCAGCGTTAGAAATCTAAAAGCTTTTTATTTTGGCAAAGTTTTCATAGCACTTGGACTTCCAGCATCTAGATAAAAGATAATTTGGAAGGAAATTGTGTTGGTGAAATTGAAGAAGTCAGTAATGAGTTCTGTGTAGATGAATCAATGCCCAATTAAATGATTATATCAAATTCAACTTTAAATGTTGGCTTAAAATAATCATATTGTAAAGATGTTGAAAGTAAAATGCCATATATATGTGTGTGTATATATGCACAGGGTGAACAGAAGTAGGTTTACTGTGGTGAGTATGGGAAACACAGTTTATTCTTGTATTATTTATTAGCTCATGTATTGTTTTCCATATGTACACCTACTTTTGCCCACCCCTATATATATAATCCCAGAAGAGCAGAGTCATATTACCCAGCCTGGTAGAGGAATAGAGTGTTCTGATTCACCCCAGAGTTTTATCAATGGGGAAAAACTTAGGGCACGAATTACCTGCATGCTAAGAATTAGACTAGAATTGCAATAACTAAGCTTATTTTCATTCCATAGTTTCCTTTCTCTTTTGCAACTTTTCTGTTTCTCAGGTTTTTTCCTATTTCCCTGTCTACACCCCTTTTCAAGGCTCCCTTCTCTGTTTACCGCTGTTTTAATGTTCTCACCACCTCCTACAGATTCTGTTTTGCTTATCCACTACTACTTCCACCTGTTCTTGTCCCTTCACAGCAGTAAATGCAGCCCAATCAGAGCAACATTTATTGTTTTATTCATTCACACAATAAGCATTTCTTCAGCCCTTGCCATGTTTAAGGCACCAATCTAACCACAGGAAGTGGGCATTCTGCCATAGGCACAAAACAGGATCCATAAAATACCCAATGAGATTGAATCATTGAGCATATATGAGAGCGGCGAGATAAAGCTGGGAAGTTAGGTTGCTGTAGGTTACTGAAAGCCTTTATTCATTACTTAATAGAAAACCATTGATGAGTGTGTGTATTTAGTTTGGTTTTTCAAAACAGGTCTTGGCCCAAGACCCTTGATTTTCAGAATGTCATGTTTCATTCTTCCTTTCTCCTCCCCTTATCTTCATTCATCTTTCCAGAATCTGAGCTCTGCTGATATAGTCGTGGGCTGCAAAATAATTTGGTTCACATAAGTTTAGGGCTAATGGGTGTGTGACTCCAGCATTAATGGTGGCCTGGCTCTGCTAACATTGTGAATCAAATAGGTGCTACTCATCAGATCAGCAGAGTTACGCCTAGTGGGCCAGTAATTTATCCCATCAGATAAGGTTCCCCTTCTACTCTACCATTATTTTCAGCTTATAGGATCTTCCCTCACTCTAAACAATTACATAATTAAGGTTCCTAATAGATTCGACTTATACTCCAGATCCTGGTTTCAATCTAAATTGTAAGAATGTTTATAGTTTTGGTTTTTTTATGGAAATGAAAAAAAATTAAGACTACATAAACAAAAGAGCTTGAAGGTGGCAGTCTTACTAAGATGCAATCATAGGACAGATGTCACAAAACTTCCTTAAAAACATTCTGCTGATAGATGTGTAATATCACATATGCAAAGGGAACTATTGAATTAAAATAACCTGAATCTTTCTGTTAACCAGCACTAAGTAGATATGTGAGACTTCTGTTTCATTGACTCAGTAAATATTAATGACCAAGGTGATATGCCAGCCCTTGAGAATGCAATGGCTCCAATTGTCCCAACTCTAATGAAGCTTAAACTCTGATGTCTTATGTAAACCAAATTCATAGACTGACACCATACATAAATACTAAAAATAAAGATATTGTACTTAATACAGGCTTTTTTTATAAAACCTAACTCTGCATTAAAAATTATACTTTCACTATACCAAAAAATTAACATGCAGACATATATTAATGCCTCTGACTATGTGAACTAAACTTGCTAGGCAATTTTATTTCAGTGGTATGGCCATGATGACCATAAACACATTCTGAATGCTTGCATACAGTCCTAACTCCACGTATTCCGTCTCATTGCCACCGTGGGTTCATTCATGATCACTGGCAGCACCTGAGGCAGCACTGAGAGGGAGAAATGCAGGGTTTTGAGGTCTGACAGACCCCACTTCAGATCGTGGCTGTGCCACTGTGTGCCTGTTCAGCAAGTTGCTTTACCTTTCTCTGAACTTGTGGGTAAGATGAGGCAGAGATGGAGATGGCAGCATTGATTGGAAATCACGACGCTGATTTTAGAGTGTTCCAGGCAGTCTGGTAACTGGAAATGGGAGTAACTAGAACTTGCCCACTGACTACACTGCAAAAAGAAACCACTCTGAAAAGCTTATGAATGTATAGATGTTTACAGTTTCATCTTTGTAAGTGCAGGTATATTTTAAGTAACCTAGAGAGCTTTCGTCATTGAGTATTTTTTTATGAGGCTTATTAGTTAAAAAGGATATTAGGAACTCATAAGAAATAAAATGAACAAACTTTTATATCATTTTAAGATTTGGACACATTTCAAGGCTCAACTTTGTTTCTTTCAGGATAAGTCAAGGACACTGTCACAGAATAAATACAATAAAACAGCGGTGGAGTAAATACCTCACATGTGACATCCGAGAGACAGCTAGATGCCGAATTCAACAAGTACTAAACACTAGTGTCTAGTGATTAATGTAGCTAACCAAGAATCCACAAAACTCCTGTTTACGCTTTTTCTGGAAAATACAGGACAAGAAAACAACAAGATTTCTGAGGGGATGCTGTTCCTAATGCCTTTTGTTCATCTTTTCATCAGACCTTTGTCCTACATTAAGGAGAGTTTATATGTCAGCCAGTGTTGCAATATCTCTATTTGTAGGTATACAGATTGAGGAAAGGAAATGAGGAATGGTGTCTGGTTCTTTAATTAAAGATGGAGAGCCTGTTTGCTCTTCAAGCTTATCGGCAAGACACATATGCACACGTACACACACACACACACACACACACACACACACACAGCGCATCTATCTGATAGATGAAGCCAAATTTGTAAAATTGTATCCACAATCATAGTTTCTATGGTAACTGTATCTTAGGCCCAGACACAAACAGAGCTGGGCAGGAGATGTCTGATTTTATTTTCTCCAAAGACAATCAGAAGAGAGATAGCTCAGGTTATCAAGATGTGAAGGACTCAGTGTGCATATGGCTATTACTTGGTGCTAGAGTAATATTTAATGCTTAAACTCCAAAAAAAAATCCTTTATAATTTTATAATATTGCAGATTGCTTTGCTGCCCTCATCATTCAGGTTTAAAATAATTGTTGTATACATATATATATATAGTTATTATATTAATGAGGTGTAAGTGGTTAACATAGTATGGAAACTGTATGCAAGGTAATTTTTATAAATGTGCATAGTCAGAAGGGACTCTAAGGATGTATTTCAACTCCAATATTTTAACTCCCAACATTTGACAGGGGAAGAAATGCAGGCACAGGATGGTGAAAAGGCTTACCCAAGAGTTATTTTTAAAATATTTTTATTTGCTGTATTTTCTAAACTATCAGATGTTCTAAGCTAGTCTATAAGCTGAATACCCAGTTATTTGACAAAATTACTGAAACTAGAGAAAACAAACACTTCAGAAAACAATGGTTAGGGTGAGTATGTGTACTTTTGCTGGTCTGGATGGCATATCTACAAATACATCTCAGGAGTAATGTACTTCACATTACCAATGAGAAATAATTAACCCATTTTCATTAATTTCCTTTTGTCCAAATGGAATTTAGTTACCTTCCAAGTATGTAGCATTTTAGCAGAATGTCTTAATATTAGAAGATGCTCAAAGCCAAGTTCATAACTTTTTAGACGTTTTCATCATGTTGATTCCTTCAGAAATCTTCCAGCCAGACCTGTGGCCACGTAAGAGCGATGTAATTAAAAGAAAGCCTCTGGAAACTGCTCAAAAGTATCTGTCAGGATACCAACTTGAAATGAAAGGCATATTTCCTCAAACTGCATCTAAATTCTCATGCTTTGCATCTTAATCTTATGATGTGTCTGGCAGCATGAAACTCATATTTTGTAATGGGTCTGAGTAAGACATTTGTAATGAGGACGTTGTATATAGGTGAATAAGCTGCATTGCAACTCTGCACAGCCTTCCCCTCACAGCGGCTTTTAAATTTCCTCGAGAAAATTGACTTGTGGGACATAAATTACAGCACTGGCAAAAATGTGTCCTAACCCATAGGCACTGGGAAACATGTTAATTTTGAATTGTTTCCACTTTTTATCATCAGACATTTGCAGAAATTTTTGTGTGATTTATTCTTTTATTTTTAGTGAATTGTGAATAAAATGGATGAACGTGTATTAAATCTTCCCCTCTGCCATTATAATCTGAAACTGGGGAATACAGGGGGGTTAAGTGGCCTCTTTAGTACATTGCTCTGTGAAACTGCTGATCCTAGCAATGCCAGGCGAGAAATACATACTAATTTAAGAAACCCTGACTGTAAGCAGCAAGTTCCTTGCTTTTGTAGAAACAAGACTAACTGCTTTATTTGAACAAGGCTCTTAACGCCCCAGACGACAGCCGGCATTGAGGGAATGGAATTGGGGGAACTCCATGGACTAAAAGCATCTTAACTCAACATTCCTCCCAAACACCAAACCCACGTATCGGCGGTCCCAGGCTGTCCTAATCCAGCCAGAGCAGGTCGCCTGCCATGTGCAAAGCACACACCACAGCATGAGCTTTTTAAGCTGTTCTGAATAAGCCCTCTGAAGTTCACTCCAAGCCTCAGTTCTAACATGACAGTGTTGTGGAAAAGACTGGGTTTCTGTTATGGCTTAAGTCAAGATTGTTTCTATCAGACGTATATGTAGGTCATTAATTAAAAAAAAAAAATACTGCACAATACCAAATGAAATAAAGGGCTTCTTTAAAAAAAAAATTAATTGGATGAAAGCCACTGACCTTATTTTTGTGTGTGCGATGAGGGAAATGACCTAATAAGGAGTTATTCGAGCAGGAACATTTCTGAGCCTTGCTGCACACAGAGCAAGATGAGAAAAGGGCCAGTGAATGCCTGCGCCTGTTCTCTCCCCCTCACTCCCTCCTGAAGTGGCCTGGCCTCCTAGGGGCCTACTGACAACTTGTAATTAGCTTCTCTCGGGCAGCATCCTACCTGTACTTTTCTACCCTCCATTCACAGCTATTTGCGAGAATCTTTGTACCCAACACAACAATCTTTATTGCCACCATTTCTGATTGGGGTATTAACATTGATCAAATGACCAGAGGGGATTAGATCAATTATGATCTATCCACCAATGGGATATTAGATAGCCATGACAATTCATGTTCGTGAAATATATCTAACTAGTGGCCCAGTGCATGAAATTCGTGCACGGGAGGTGTGTCCCTCAGCCCAGCCTGCACCCTTTCTAATCTGGGACCCCTTGGGGGAAGTCTGACTGCCAGTTTAGGCCCAATCCCGCAGGCATTGGGCTTAAACCGGCAGTCGGACATCCCTCTCACAATCCAGGACCACTGGCTCCTAAATGCTCACCTGCCTGCCTGCCTGATTGCCCCTAACTGCTCCCTTGCTGGCTTGATCACCCCTAACCAACTCTGCCTTGGCC
The DNA here is from genome assembly GCF_027574615.1 of Eptesicus fuscus. Classification (NCBI taxonomy): domain Eukaryota; kingdom Metazoa; phylum Chordata; class Mammalia; order Chiroptera; family Vespertilionidae; genus Eptesicus; species Eptesicus fuscus. The sequence continues at coordinate 81,731,977 of NC_072483.1, read as the reverse complement.
CCACACCCGGGACCCAGGATTCCCTCCTCCAGCCAGCCACAGTCACCCAGGACCCAGGCTTTCCTCCCTCTGGCTGGCCACAGGCACCAGGACCTGGGCCGGCTTCACCTGGGCCGGCTGCAGCTGCAGGGGACGGTGGTCAGGTGGCTTTGCCCGGACCTCAGGCGCTGGTGCCCGGGACCACGGGGCGGGCGGCTTCTCTGTCTCCCAGGCCGCAGCCAGCTGCAGGCGCTGGCACCCGGGACCGTGGGGCGGGCGGCTTCTCCGTCTCCCGGGCCGCAGCCAGCCGCAGGCGCTAGTGCCCGGGACCGCTGGCAGGTGGCTTTGCCTGGGCCCGGCTTTGTCAGGAAGGATGTGAGGATGGTCATAAGACATCTGGTCTAATTATCATATTACCCTTTTATTAGTATAGATAGCATAGGAAAATGCCAATTATACATAGTTGGCGAAAACTGTATGTACCATTAAAATATGTATCTATTTATAAAAGTTAACAGAGGTCATTTTGGGGTGGTTTTCCATAATCATTTAGGGAGGAAAAAAACACAGTTAAATCTGGTTTTTAAATAATGGATTACAAATTTATTCCCATCATTCCCATTAACTAACAGTGGAAGGACTTTCTCTCCTCTCCGTCTTAGAGGACTTAGCATGTGACTCTACTTAGGAGACACTAACAAATATTTATTTACTTTAAAGTATTCATCTCATTTTCTGAGCATGAGAGCATAAGACACTACAACCAGTGGTGTTTATTTTTTCAAAAACGATCAAGATTTTCAGCACAGTAGAGTCTGGCCTTCTCTCCCAATCAATACACCGAAACCACTCTCAATAAAGCACCAGTCACCATCTTGTTGCCGATTCCAGCATAACACGGTTGCAGACACTATTAGTCACTGTTCAGTTGCAGAGAACAAAATCCACTCTAGCTAGTTTAAGTAGAAACAAATGTATTGCACCATATTAATGGGCTTACAGAAAACTAGCAAGGCTGAAGGAACAAATTCCTGGGTAAGCTTTCAGGAATCATTTCCCAAGCCACCTTATATAACCAGGCTACCGAGGGAGCTGCTGCTGCTCCATACAGGAAGCCATACAACAATGCGGATGTCAGGAGCCACTTGCCACAATCAGGAAGCCACCTTTGGTGCCATCAACCCCAAAACTAGTGCTCCACCCCAGAAACTAGCGATGTTTGGTACATCTGCCAAAATGACTACAGGACAACCAAGCATGCCTTTAGTCATTCCTGCCAGAATAACAGGGTGGTGTAGCTGCTGCCTCAATTCCATTTCCCAAATGGTATGTTCTAACTTAAATTATGCCCAGTACATTGACATCAAGGGGATTCTGGGAGAGGTAGTCTTTACCTTTCTAGGTGCTGCAATTCAGATTACACTCTTCAAGGATGGAGGGTTTGGTACAGCACACCAACACGCCATGTACATCAGAGACCTTGTCTTACTGAAGAAGCTCTTGACTGCTTTTCACTGTGGACCATTCCCTCCTTCATGGAATTCTTTTCTCTTGATTTCTATGATAACACTCTTTCCTAGTCCTCATCCAGACCAACTACACTTTATCAATCTCCCTCCTGTGTTCAACTTTTTTTGGCCTGCCCCTTAAGTGATAGTTTTTCTAAGAGAATTATTGGTATTTTCTATTTTCATTGCATGTATTTTCTTCTAGGGACCATTTATAGGCTAGATGGTTCCCAAGTCTACATCTCTAGACTAGACTTCTCTTCTAAGTTGCAAACTTAATTCTCAATAATCTATCAGACATCTCCATCAGAGGTCCCAACTCAAGTTCAATATCACTAAGTATTGCCTTCAAAAAATCTTCCAGCTAAACCTATAGCAAGGTAACACTCAGGCCCCTACATTTGTTCTTCCTTTAGTTTATCGTGGTGACAGTTACCAAACCCACCTAATTGGGCATCATTCCACACACATCCTTCCCATTAATCCTATGTCAGTTCTATCGAACTTACCTCCTTAGCATCCTTATGTCACTCCCTTTTCTCCGTCCTTTTGAATAGCCCCTCGTTTAGGCCTTTATTATCTCTGGCCCCGACTGCACTAGAACTCCACATTATGGTAAGAATAACCTCTCTAACCTATAGCTCTGGCCTATTAGTTATCGTGTTGCACTTCTCAAAGCTTTCACTATCACCTAAATGTAATATCAAGTTCCTTGTCATGGCATGTGCTCCTTTAAAATCTAGTCTATGTCTGTATCTCCAGAGTTTGGACTCTGGGGACAGAAAGACCTGATCCTTCTCTCAGATATTCCGTGTACTCACTGTATGACCTTAGGCAACTGCTGTTTTCTCATCTGCTAAATGGGGTAACCATTGAGTTATTCAGAGCATTGAATGGGCTAATGCAGAAAATAAATAAATAAACTTAGTCTTGTGCTTGACACTCAGTAAGTGCCAAATAAATGTTACATTGTAATAATAGAAGATGAAATAAATAAATGGAGAAATAGTCCATGTTCTTGGATAAGAAGACTCATTATTGTCAAGGTGTCAGTTAGTCCTAACTTGTTCCACAAATTCAATACAATCCCAGTCAAAATCCCAGCAAGTTATATTGTGGATCTAGACAAACTAATTGTAAAATTTACTTGGAGAGGGAAAAGACCCAGAATAGCCAACACTATTGATAGAGAAGAACCATGTTGGAGGACTAACACTACCCAACACAAGACTTCTATTAAGCTGCAATAATCAAGACTGTGTGCTGTTGGTGAAAGAATAGACAAAGAAATCAACGAAACAGAGTAGAGAATCCAGAAATAGACCCACATAAATATTACCAACTGCTCTTTGACTTTTGAGCCAAGGCCACACAATAGAGCAAGGATAGTCTTTTTCAACAAATGGTGCTGGAACAACTGGATATCCACATGCAAAAAAAATAAAATTAATGTACACAAAGACCTAAACCTTCCACAAAAGCAACTCAGAATGGATCACAGATCTCAATGTTAGCTGTGACTAGCATCCTTTTCCTCATAGTGTCTGTTTCTTCCTTAACCAAAATCTTGACATTCCCAGAAAACAACAGTGCTTTTTTTTAGGCTTCCTTGTTGTTGCACTTTTTGTTCCCATTACTTAGAATGCCTTTTCCTGCTACTACTACACCCTTCTCCCCTAAAAAAAACTCCTCTTCATTCATATTCAAGGTTTAGGGGAGGCTTCAGCACCCAGAGGAAGCTGTCTTCAGCTCTCCCAGGTGGGCTCTGGTGTCTGGTCCTTCAGACCCCGCTGCCTCCTTCCTCCAACTGACACGCTAGCGGTGATCTCACTGTACCGTAATCATTCGCAGGCCCGTCTCCTCTGCATTCAAAGCAACGAGGAGAGCCAGCCCCTGCTCCTCACTTTGAACACAGTGCCTCGCGTGGCATTAGGATGCAGTAGGTGCTCAGTAATCCCTAATTGAATGATTGCCTTAAAGATGTGATTTTAATAGAGAAGCACATTAAATATATACACAATTGATGAAGAATTTTTTATGTAAAGAATGGCCTCCATCTTTTGAAGCCTAGCCCACGTTCTGCTACTTTCATGATTTTTTTCCTAACATCTTCAGGTGTCATCTGTGCTACTTTTAGTAACATTCTGAATGGGCCTGGATCCTACAGGGTCCTACAGCATCCTTTAATGATTTCACTTCTGATGCTTGTTTTCCCAAAAAGATTGAAAGTTCCTTGGATCACCCTATGCTTTATAGGATCTAGTATGCTGGTAGCTCACCAGATGCCTGGGGAGTGGGGTGTGGGTGTGTGTGTGTGTGTGTGTGTGTGTGTGTGTGTGTTTGGGGGGGGACGCCTTCTGGAGACACCAGAATGCTGACTGTCATCATCAGGCCGGCCTGTTCTAGATATCTTTGCTGAAAGTATCAACTGGGAATTTTGTGGCCCCAAGAAAAAGATTAGCTGTAAATGTCTACAGCCACACTAGGGATATACATAAGCATAATCTTTTCCAACAACCACAATTAATCATCTTTAACATAGTTTTTGTATTTATGCTCATTCTTCCTCCATAAAAAAAAAAAAATAGGTTGAAAACAAAAGAAACCTTAGTTGGGAGTGGCTGGCCACAACACTTCTATCCTTTGCTGCTTTTTCTGTGCCATTTACTTATATCCTGTCTGTCCCACACCATCCTGGCCTCTGGCCTTTGTTAGAAAGGTCCATGTTAAGCCCTCTCTCTGCAGTTCTTGTAAGTCCTAGGGAGCTCGCTGGGCGGGTGTCCTCTCAGATAAGTCCAGCCACTCCTGTTCCAGGTGTTGGTGAACTATGTAGTGGTTTTGTAGGATCCACTCTGAAGGGCCTCCTGTAATAAATCAACACCAGGAATAGTCTTTCCTTCTCTATGTGAGAGTCTATATTTGCTTTGCAACACCTTCCCAACAAACCCTCCCTACACACATGGCCCCCACTTACTGGGATGCTGGTTTTATAGAGAGCTAGGACATTGGATAGGAAGAAAATAACTTCCAGGTGCAGTACTACCTAGAAAAATGTCTCCTACTGACCTGGACACTGCCACTTCCTGTGTTCCATAGCAAACTCTCCCTTCCCCCCAAAATAACAGTCTAGGTCTTTATTCACCCCTTTCATACCCATTATGCGAGGGCAACCCAGCACAAGGGCAAGCTCATGATTGGCCCACAAAGCCACATGAACAAGTGAGGAATTGGCCATTTAACAAGTACTTTTATATTTTTTTAAATTAGTATTTTTAGATAGAAAGAGAGAGAGAAACATCAATGTGAAAGTGAAACCGATAGGGCGGGAATCGAACTGGCAGCCTTTCGGTGCACAGGATGACGCCCAATCAACTGAGCCACACTGGCCAGGGCAACAAGTACTTTGAAATCCCTGTAAGTGTCCATCCTGTTTTCAGTTGGCATAGTAGGTACAGAAGGACCATATAGAAAGTCTTTAGATTCATGGAACCAACACACTTTACTGAGAAACGACTGGGACTGTCACTGCCCTTCAGAGTTTCAGAGGCTGATAGAAGAGGCCCGGAGAGAGGTGAACACAGGAATACATAGGAAAGGAGGGAAAACAATAAAGACCAGCACTCGCTAGGAAACAGTTCACCGCTTCTCTTTGGTGGCTCATAAGGGAGGGGACTAAGTCAGAGGGAAGAGGGCTTCATGGAAGCCGTGGAGTACACAGCTGGCTGTCACCAACACCTGCTGGTAAAGAAGGGTGTCATTGACAAGGTGCTTTGGAAAATACAGTCCTTGTCACAGCCAATAGGAGCCTAAGGAGACGTGATGACTAAGTGTAATATGGGATCCTGGAACAGGAAAAGGCATTAGGTAGAATCTGAACCTGCTGTGGGCTGTAGTTAACGATAACGTATCAATACCAATTCATCAGTTGTATTTTCATCTGACGTGTTAGTAACAGGGAAACGGGGTATATGGGAACTCGCTGTACTACTCAATTTTTTTGGACATCTAAAGCTGTTATAGAAATGAAAGCCTAGTTTTCTTTTTTGCTTTTTCAAGTGTTCTCACAGCCTACAGGTTACCCCTGGCACGGTGACAGGAAGGAGTCGGTTCGACAATGACCCTCTTTGGAAAGAAGTGACTTTGTGGTTAAATGCTGTGCTTGTGGCTTGATCGTCAGTTCGCACAGCGACACTGAGCCCCTGCTGCTTTCCCAGGGTGGATTTTGGCAGGCGGCGGCAGCATTTGTGCACTGATTATAATTTTGAGATGCATTGTCAGTAACCGGGGTGTATAATGGATCTTCATCTCTAATTACTCTTCTCTCCACAGGTGTCTGGAAAGGGTCCAGATGGGACTGCGCACAACCTCCGCTTCGAAGGGATGGAGAGGCAGTACGCATCCTTACCCAGGTACCTCCCCGGCGGGTCTCTGTCACCCGCTCCCCCACAAGTAAGGTCTGCATTTCAATCTGCACGAGCTAGAAGCCTGGCTCTGAGATAGGGAATATGTTGTAATTTTGCCTCGCTGCCATTTGCTGCAACCGCAGTGCCATCTTCACAACTGTGCTAATAATTGAAACACTTGTGGGTTACTTTTTAGGGGGAGAAAATAGTATATCATTGCAATGGAACATGTCAGCAAGAATATTGGATGCGGAATGGAAATCCTAAGCCATTGCTATAAAAATGGTATTGAACATCCGACACCAAGCTTAGAGACAATAAAACAGTAAATCCCCTGTGCTCGCAGGTCCCCACGAGGAAGGGCAGGCCGACCTTCACCTCGGAGCTCCCTGTGGGTGTTAAAAAGCGGGGGAGAAATGTGAACCTGGGAAGGCGTCCTTTGCCCGAGTTAGAATCTGGCGGTGTCCTTTAGGCAATAAGCAAGTATCTGTGAGAGGCAGGGGCGCAGTGCCTGGGAATGGGAGCAGAACTGTGTGGGAAAAGTTCGTCCAGCCGCTCTGGCCTAACGCGATCCACCCATGCTGTAACTGGACACCCTGAAAATGAGATACAGCGCTCAAAGGTCGGTGCTCTTATCTGTGAGATGAAGAATAATTTTAGTCTGCTCTCGGCGCACATGACAAAGAGGAAACCTTTCCAAAGGTGCATCAGAGTGCAGCCACTCTAGGAGTTCAGTGAGTTGAGCGGGTGAGAATGAGTGAGCTGGGGGGCTGGGGGGAGGGGGGGCGGGGGGAGGGGAGCCAGGAAAGGTCAGGGACAGCCAGAAAACTGACATGCTACAAAGTGTCTCCTGTAGCAAAGGAGAGGAGGACCAGGTGGAACTGACCATCAGAGCCGAGCTGTGAAAGTGCTGACTCCGAACTGGAGGTGCCGTTTTGTTGCGTAGTGGTTAGACTTCCGTGTGTAAATTCATAACAACTCATAACAAAAATAACCTCCTAAAAATTATACGAGGCATCTGCTCTTATACATAGTATGTTGATTGTCAAACGGAATAAAATCTCCAGTCATGCAGAGAACCAATTTTTAACTCGGATTAGGCAGGATACCCCAAATACAAGATTTTAGAAGCTTCTATACCAAGAGATTTTTTTACTCCCTGCTTTGCTTTTTTTATATTTTGTCTCACAGCTTTTCCCATCCTTGGTTTCCTTCCTCTCCCTACTTTTCCCTGGCCTCGTCTCTTGTTTTCATTTAAAAAAGATGGAAGTCGTCTCCAAAAGTTGTTTTAAATATAAAATTTCTGGCTTTCAGCGTGGAAGTGTATGGAAATTGTGGTTAAGGCAGATGGAAAGTAGTATGTTCTTGTGAGAGGGAAGCAAAAAGGGAAAGCTGGAAGCAGTTTAACATCTTCCTGGCCAACCTGAACTCAGACGGAGGCAGTGGCGTTTTTGGTACAAATCAAAAACCGAAAGAACATTGAAAATCCTATAGATTTCAGTCACTCTTTCCTTCCCCATCTACCTGTTGCTCATCTATTCGGTATCAGCCCTGAGACTCTGCAGACTGGAGACTCAGTGAGTCCATCCTCAGGACGCTCCAGTCTAGGACAGGAAGCAGCAAGTCACTTTTCCTGACGGTGCTTCCAATGCCTACATTTCTCATGATGAACATAAAGTCCTCTGAATGTCCAACTTGTGTGTATTGTCACTAATAAGCCCTGAAGTACTCCATCATGGCTCAATCGACACGTCTGTTTCAGGATGGAACACTGCGGAGGCCGTTTTCTGACGAAGGCGATGCGTTCATGCTGTGTGTGGCTCTGGAGCCATCACACACGTGGGAATTGGTATAATCCCACCAGCCCCGAGGATATCACTGTGGCTGGACGTATCGTAGGCAGCAAACAAATGGGGCCAACGGTCCACTCGCTCACAAACACCAGGGTGGGGCGACTAGCTGCCTGTGCAAGCAGACCTCTGTAGCTACCTGGCAACCAGGTTGCCGTGATGGAGAATGAATACAGCTCAAATGCACGAGATCCCTCTCACTGGTTTCTAAATGGGAGGAGGGCTCAAACTCAAGATTCCATCTCAGCATCTAAAAGGAAGATGCTCTAATCCTTGGGGGGCGGGGGGCTCCTTATTTACCCACAAGCAGCAGAATGCAGAGGCAGCTTCTGAGAAGGTGGAGATTCCGCTGAGTGCCCGCGACATTTCCCCTGGTTTCCTGGTCTCCCGGGCCCTGGAGATGTCACTGTCCACCTAATGGGGTCCCACCAGCCCCACTGCTCTCCCTTCTGCTGGCAGAGTTTGGAGAGCACCTCCTTGTAGCACCGGATCCCCTCTTTGTCACAGCAGCAGGAAGCTTTGACATATTTATGGAGTTACATCCTACCTAATAAAATGGTAATATGTAAATTACCATCACTCCGCTATGCCCACGATTGGGCCAGCGGGAGGCGCAGGGGGCGGGACTCGGGGTGGCCGGGGTAGCCGATTGGGCGAGCTCAGCGTCTGTGCCATGGCTGTGCTGCAGAACAGAAGGGGCCTCTGGGGCAGCAAGCTCAAGTCCCGCCGCAGACCATCAAAAGCAGGGGAGCTGGGTGCCTGTCCGCTCCGGCACCAGGCCTTTCGGAAGCCTCCACCGCGCCGGAGGCTTCCGAAAGGCCTGGTGCACCAGCAGACAGGCACCCAGTTCCCCCACGATAGAAAGCAAAAGCGTGTAGGGAACCCTACACGTGCATGATTCAATCATGCACTGGGCCTCTAGTCTTTAAATAAAAGTAGGAATGATTCTATCAATGGGAAGTCAGTGGCCCGCCTTGTAGGGGACTTAATATGCTACTGCTGGGCTTGGTTCCTGTGTTGTCTGTGGATGGTTTTCATGGGAGCTTTGAAGATCAACTCCATAATGTTGATTTATATGTCAAACGGGGAGCCATCGACACTGAGACCATGCTTCCCCGTGGACATGGAGAGGGTGGGGAGCCCAGGTGAAGGGGCGCCCCGCTCTGCTCTCATGGAGCTCTGTCATGATAAAGGAGGCCCGTGCAGCCGCTGCCAGGCTAAATGGCACTTCACAAAAATTAAGCCAGAGCCCTAGCCAGTCCAGGAAAAAGACGATTCCTCGCATAGTAGTTATGAGGTTGCCTGAGGCTAAGGGCTAAGCAATGTTAAGTGTTATTGTTAAGCAATGTTAAGCCTTCTGCCTTGGAAGAAAAATGGCTTTATTTCTTTTCTCCTGGGGGTGTTGCTTTGGAAAGCAGAGCATGGTTGTAATACAGCCTCGTTAGCAAACCGGGCTTTTACCAGCGCCCGTGTTTTGCCATCCAGTCCAGCCCCCAATTTTTGATGGACGTAAACAGAATGAAGAAAGCATCCCTTATCCTTGCCTGACGCAAAGTATTACTCACCCGTGGTGAGTAGGGAAGGGCTGTTTCCCAGGCTGCAGTGGCAGGTGGGCATTAATGTATGTATTTTTGCAAACAGCTTCTTCTTCACGGCAGCCTCCCAGCCCCTGTCAGAGCTCCTGGCCCCATTCTCATTGCACAGACTTCCTTGTGGCCAGTCCCTCGGCAGGGAGCTCTGCTCTCCCATCCCAAGCCTCCGTCATTCCCACCTGGCCCATCCCCGGCCCCACGGGACCCCATTATCCCTCCTCTGCAGATGGCCCAGCGCATCAGCACGTGACACTGCACTTCTGGGCTTGTCATCGAGTGCTGAGCCCTAAGGAGTGAGCCAGAAGGCACCCCATCTCTTCTGTGGTCCTACGCGCGTGGGCGGTGAAAGGTTGCCGGAAAACTCGTAAAACTGTGTTCATGGACTTCACTACAAAATCCACATTCCCCAGCCCCAGCTGGGCCCCTGCTGCCGGCCAGGGCCTTTTAGCCGTGCTGTCGACTCCCCTGACTGTCCCACAGTGGCCGCTCCAACCCTTTTCTACTCCCGTTAACTCCTGTGGAGATGGCCAAGACCCCCAAGCCCAATCTCTAGAGATGACCTCACTTCCTTTTCTTTATGACCTTGAGATAATGTTTCTGAGTCAACATTAGGTTCTCAACTGCTGCTTCCTGCACTGCAGATTCCCTGTGTCTTCATTAACACACAGGTCCCGAGCAGAGACGATGACAACAGGACTTGGAGTCAGGCCATAATTACAGCCCCAGCCATCACTCTCACCTGGGTGACCGTGGCTCATGATCTAACTGCTCCAGGCTCAGTTTTTCCATCTGTGCATTGGGGATGACATTAGGGCCTCTGTATAGTGCTGGTGTGAGTATTAGGTACAATAATAGAAGCAAAACCCTCAGTGAAGAGCCTGCCTGACATATTTCAAGGACTTGCTTTAATATTGTTAGCTCTCTTTAATTTTGTCTCTGGGGAAGATGTGTTCTTTTCTTTAATGAGTCAACCCCATACAGCAGAGCTCATTCTCACTGGCTTCTTGGGGACCCTGTACCAACAACTGCCCCTCTTGCCTACATCTTCAAGCCCCTTGGACATTGCTTTGCTTCCCCTGCCTACTACTGTGCATGCAGAGGCTCAGCCACACAGTTTGCTGAGAACCCCACAGCGTGGAGAAGGAGAGAGCTAATAGCTGTGTGAGGTATAACTTCGGCTGAAGGATTAGTCAACTCTGAGAAAGGACCAGTAGTCCAGATGGTCAGGGGCATGAGGACATGGCAAGCTGAGATGATCTGAACAAGCTGTGCTATGGACATGCTAGGAGACAGCACTCCTTTTAGATGAAAGTTCCTGTAATGGGTACAGGATGCTGACTCAGGTCTAGGCAAGATCCATGGCCTGTCCAACAAGACTTAGTTCAGGCTTAGAATGTCCCCGGTGTGGACACCATATCCAGTGGGAGTTAGCCAGGAGGGCTGAACGGGACGTGCTAGTTCTCAGGACGCATATGGTATGGGAGCAGCACTCTGTTTACTGGTGGGAGGAAGTGCTGAGACGCTGCTAAGGTCCTCCTGTCGGCTCAGGACCGGGCAGCACCGAGCATGCTGTTCTAACGCCTCATAGCCACGCAGGGCTCAGGTGGCAGACTCACCCCATGAACTTGACTCTAGTCCATCAGAGAAAACCAAGACCCTCCCCCAACCTCCCTTTCTCCTTCATTCCCACGTTTCCTCCTTTAGGAAGAAGTGGCCTGTGCCTGTCGGCTCTAGTTCCTCACCACCCACGGACACTCTATCTCTTGCCCCAGCTTTGACTGCCCGTGATGCTTCCCGCTGAGCCTGCCTCCAGCCCTTTCCTTTAGGTAGACTCTTTCTGAGCAGCCTCCTCCGTTCCTACAGACTCCATTCTCATCACTATGACGTTGCAAAATGAACCTGGCTAACCTTCTGTCTCACTCTTCTTGTGACCCCAGTTACAACTGTCTGCTTGGCCTATCCATCTCTTTCCTTCCAAGATACTTCAACGCCCCCATGCCAAAGCTGAGCCTCCCTTAGCTCTGCTTCATTTTAACTTCCACCATATCTGTTGGCACCATTCCTGTGTCACTGAAAATACCCTGAATTAGATTATGATTCTTCACTGTCCCTTTCCACCCCCATCCTATATAATAAAAGACTAATATGCAAATAGACCAAATGGTGGAACCACCAGTCACTATGATGTGCACTGACCACCAGGGGGCAGACGCTCAACACAGGAGCTGTTCCCTGGTGGTCAATGTGCTCCCACAGGGGGAGCACCGCTCAGCCAGAAGCTGGGCTCACAACTGGCAAGCACAGCAGTAGTGGCCAGAGCCTCTCCCACCTCCATGGCAGTTAGACATCCCCCAAGGGCTCCGTGACTGTGAGAGGGCATAAGCTGGGCTCAGGGACAACTCCCACCTGAGTGCACAAATTTTGTGCATCAGGCCTCTAGTTGGATTATAAATCCCCGGAAATAAGGATTGCCTTTTGTACCCACCATTTTTTACACCCAGCACCAGGGCCTAAACTAGGACCATGGACGTAATACCAGTAGGTTTTTAATACATTGGTATACCGATGAGGATGGATTTGTCTTTATATAAGTAAGTTATAGGAAAGAATTCCTCCCAAGCTTTATTGACTATTTCAGAGCACTGGTTTTCAATATTAGTATTGATTTTTCATGAGAAACATATTTTTCCCCTAGGATCAATGCAAGTTTTAGTGAGCACTCATCATATACCAGGCACTGTTCTAAATGCTTTATATCTACTGATTGACCTTATGCTCACAGCAACACTGTGACTCGATAGCAACCCTATTATTATCCCCATTTCATATGCAAGAACACAGGCATAGGGAAAGGAAGTAAAATTGCCCAAGTTCAGCAGCTAGAAGCAGCAGAGCTGGGATTTGAACCCAAGCAGTCTGGCTGCAGGTTTGTACATTTAACCTCTGAGACTAAGGCTATCCGGCTCTGAGCCAGATCCAAGCTCTGCGATTATCACAATCCCCTCATTTCTTACTCCTCCTCTGTCTTTCTCACTAAACTGTAAGTGCTTTTGAGGACAGGAGCTGTGTCTTATTCATCTTTGTATATGACACAGACATTACTAATATACAGGTTAGGTAATGCCTTGCAGCCGTCTCTGTAATGCTGTCATAAAATCAATTCTTTCCCATTCCCTCGAGTCCTTCCCTTGAAATATGAACAGTTTAATGTGTAATTGCTAGATGAACATTAAGCAATATACTTTGCCTACCAAAAAGAGACTCCTGTTTTGTTAGAACACTCCCGAGAGATGAAAAAGCAGTATCTGCAAATTGGTACTTTGGTTCTTTAAGATTAGGAATAATCTCTACCAAGAAGAAATAAAATGATGATAAATTTTCTGGTGGAAACCTTCATGACACCCCCGGGGTGAGAGACTCTCTCTCTCCCGAGACTGATGTGAGATGAAGACTGTGTGGCTTCCAGTCCTGACGTCGCTCTCACCCGTGTTCCATAGTTACTTGAACTTCTGACGCAGCTTTAACTTGGCTGTATCATGGGAAGCGGCATCCCAGAACTGAGTTCTGGTAGAAAGAGCAACTTTAGAAGGAGCAGACAGCTTATGCTTGCTGCCTGAGAACCTAAAATACACTTGCTTTCTAAGTGTGTTCCCAGTGTTGTGATATTGGGTGGGATGGTGTTCAGATCAGAGGAACAAGCCGCAAGAACATGCTTCTGCTGCAGCATTTCAGTTGGTTCGTGTTGTGGGTTTCAGCTTTCTTCCCTACATATGCTCTTGGCCAGCCCCAGGAGGACTCCAGGCCCACGTGTGCGGCTGACTTGGAAGTCTGCAGCGTGCACAGCACCTCCTCCTTGAGAACATCTTGTCTGGGCCCCCTCTGCGTCCTGGGTTGTCATTACCTCGCTGCTCCAAGACACTCACCCTCTCTCGTTCATCACATTCTTTTCTCCATTTAGCCTCCGCTCTGCTCATGGCTGTTGCGTTTTCCATGGCCAAGTTTGCATTGTTTTTATGACACTTGCTAAGCAGGTGGCAGTGACATTCGGGTTCTGCAAAGATATCCACCAGTGCCCAGGACTGGTCTTGGCTGAAGCGAACCTAGTCAGTGATAAAATGAGTTCAATAAAATGAGAACTTGAGCAGTCAGCACACTGGGCGTCTATGTGTGTGTCAGCTGTGGGCGGGGGTTTGGCCATCTGGGCCTGGAGAAGCTGACAAAGTCCCCGTGCTGCCTAATTGAGTGCTTCTCTCTGCCACAAGGCCAGCGTGACAAGTAAGGTGCTTCATGAGAACATGCGTACCGCTCCTTGCAGTCAAGGCTGGATTTGAGGTCACTGCAGCTCAAAGTAGTCCTTGTCCCCAAGTTTCCAGAAAGGGGCCTGTCACCCTTCATCTGATACGGCAAATCGTGGCCAGTCTCTCTGACACCTTCCGGGTGGCACAACTTTATCTGAACGGCCCTTTCTTGCCGTGAAAAGCCACCTTTCAGAGCCCAGGGCTGCGGCTGCTGCTCTGACTTTGCAGGAATGTGAAGGCAGCTGAAGAGCTTGTCTAGATTGCATCTCCCGCATCCGCATGTGACAGAGTTTAATGCCTCTTGAAGTTCAATGACGCTCTTCGCCCCCCAGAGCCAGCTTCTCCTCCTTGCTCCTCGGGCTCCTGTTTTGGAAATCTCGTCCCTGCTTCCCTGCCCTGTGGAGTCAGCTGCCTGCTGGCCTGGCCCTCCGACACCACCTCCCTCTTAATGCGGAGGACACGATGATGAATTAGCAGTGATTGAATTCTTTGTGAGATTAAGATGTCTCCATTGTCAACTCAAACTTCCTGAAAAATGCAAAAAGCCCTCGCGTGTAATGGTGCCTTCAGATGCCAAACAGCTGAGATCAGGGGGTTAATGCTGCTGCCATATCGTTTTTATGTCACTTAGTTCCTCTGATAAAAGTCCATTTTAATAACACTTTTCATCATTTCCTTCTAGGCAGTATATCCTTCATGCCAGTTAGAATGTTTGATATTAATTATTCAATCGAAGGCCTCCATTATGAGTTTAGCTAGAATATTAGTGATTTAAAACATGTTAAGACCCATTACAGGACTGATGTCCCCAAAATAATTTTAACTGAACTTTGATGGACCACATATGTTAAATTCCATACATTCTTCATTTTCCCTCATTTTCCATAGAAAATTCTAAACCACTACATGTTTGCTTGTTAAGTACTCTTTTAGAGGAAGAGTGTGTGCCTGCTATTTTAAGAATGCCAGATCTGACACTACGTTGAACTTGAAACGTGTTACACTTGGTAGGCTGACTTCCATGCTTTCCCTCCTGCACACATTTCAGGAGCTTTAGCATTTATTTCCCACTTCTCCGGCCAAGAGGAAAGGCTGCTTTGTGCCTAGGCAACTGCTCAGGTTTGAGGGTTGCTCTGCACCTAATTTCTCCCGCTCTTGGGCTGTTCTAGAAGTTTTCCTGGTGTATCCTCATCCTGTCCTGTGCCTCCAAAAGCTCATGCACGAGGGTCATTGAGGTGAGTTTCTGGAGGGGCTGCACTGTCTGCACGGTCCACCCCTCTCACTGCACCCGCCGCCTCTGTCTCCATCTCCCCAGCCCTTTGTGCCTATCCCGTGACCCACGTTCCTGGATTTGCTGTCCCCAGGTTTGTCCTAAGGCCAGCCGACTGCAGGCAGAGATGCTGAATCAACCGAGTGCATTAGCTCATGATGCTCTCTGGTGTGTATGTGTTTATGAGGCCAGTGTTGTATGATTATTTAAAATGGCATTTCATCGCTAAAACAGACAGGCATCTTGGATGAAAAGCGAGTGCATTCCCAAGTGCATGAACACATGATGTTATTCAATAGGAATATTTAAGAGTAAAATCACTGGGTTGAGTTTCCATTTTTATGAACCCAAATCTGCATATAGATGGTTTCAAAGGTGTCATGTTTACTCCTAAACTGTCCAATTATATTTGAAGAGAAAATCAAGCTAAGAACAATTAGGGCAAAGGACGTAAGAGAAGTATTGTGAATGCACTGAGTCCCTACCAGGGCTAGGTATTTTACATGCATCGCCTCATTATCCTCACCCTCTAACTGCGTAGTGGTCATTATGATGGCTATCACTTCACAAAAGAAAAATATCCATCCTCAAAGTGGCATCCAAACAAAAATTCAAACTCAGTTCTCTATGGGTTTTATTTCACTGTGTGGTGCCACGAACACGGACAGTTTAGGGGGAGGTTGGATGCATCAGCTTTTTCCAAAGTAGCATGAGTTCATGGAAAGAAAGACTGCTTAGACCATGTTAAAAACACATCTGTGTTCATTGTCTTTTAGAGCTCAAAGAACATGAAAAATGTTCCAACCTAGAGGTGGTGAAAAAGTAATAAAATACAGTGAGAAGAACAGTAGGGAGTTTATGGAGGAAAAGAAAAATACTTTTGAAGTATGCCATTTTTATTCTTATATCACTATGAGATGCTTTCCCTAAGTAAAAACAAGATGGCCACATTTTCCTTATGACTCTCCTGTCCCTACCAGGAATGTAAAGGAGATGTACATGGCTCTGCCTAGGGCTTTGCGGGCATAACAGTTACACCCCCGAGTGCATGGCCCGGTCCCCAGTTCCCAGGCTGCACTCCGCACTATCCTTCTATAGAAATACTTGCAGTGGGGCATGCAGGTAACCACTAATACTTGTTTGGTGTCTCATTATGCTCCAAGAACTCCGGGGGGTCCTTTAAATATGTCACCTCATTTATTTCTAGTAACAATCCTGGGGTATTATTATCCGTATGTTATGGATGAAGAAACTGAGGCTGAGAGATGCAAAGTGGTATGGCCAAGACCACACACAGAGTAATAAGGGGCGCTTTGAATACAGTCCAGCTCTTCCCAACCTGGAAACCTCCAGAATCTCCATGAATCGGGCTGGCTTGTGCTAGGTTGGCTGTAATCAGGTAGAAGTACTCAGTGACTATCCTGTACTGAGGCAGCTCTCGCTGTGTCCACCCCCTCCCCAACATGCCCGTGTGCGCATACACACACACACACACACACACACACACACACACACACACAGACATCTCTGCAATATCTAACTGCAGGCCATTAAAATGCAAAAACCCCTAACAGGCATTCAAAATTACTAAGAACCACAGAGCTCCCCTGAACACATGTACTACTAAACACCCACTTCCTTCCAGCCGAAATATCTTTTAAACAGTGCTCTTTTTTAAAGACTGCCTCTTTGTTATGCTGGTGTTTAAAAAATATATAGCCGTCGGTTCCACTTCAGCGATTTTTGTAGCCAGGAAAGTACTGTTGCTCCGTTCACCATATAGTCCTGGCAGATCCTCGGGGGACGTGGCTGGGATGGACGTGCCAGAAAACTGTGGAGGGATGGCTTTTATAGACTCTGTTGCTTCAAGTCCAGAGAAGAGAGCTTTGGCAGTCAGTGACCATGGAGGTGCCACATGAGCCCATCTGTGCCCTGGATTTCATGTGACACGGGCCCCATGACCTCCGTCGTTGTGCCAGGAAACACCTCGGTCCAGCTCCATTATTTCTCGCAAAGGCAAACATTTGTGGTACAAATGTGGGAAGGGGTGGGACAAATAGAGCCGCGTCCAGAATGTGTTCCTGCTTATATTCCAAGTCTTCAATTAAGCCTGGATAGAAGTGGTTGGGGATTGTCCCAACAGAGGGTTGTGCCACTCCACAATTAGCAAGACTGACCCTCATGGCTGGACATGGAATGGCATGTTAAATAGGTGGGAACCTGGCAATTCTCATTGGCCACTCTCCACCAACAATACGCTCTGGGGCATCATTAGCAGCCTTTGAACTTGGCCATTGCTTGAAAGTGAAGACAGGGCGTTGACTGCTCAGATAAGGTTTCTGCCCACTAATTGCTTGCGTGTAGCCGAGGCAAATGCAGACCCATTTTCAGAAATGATAGTGTCTGGCAGCCTGGTTTGTGCAGGGTACTGGGAAGAGCTTAATTGTTGCAGCAGAGGCTGAAGATGGAAAATAAGCACGGGGAGCTATTTTGAGAAGGAACTCGCCTCAATGAACTTTTCCTGCTGGAAACAGTCCTATAAAATCAGGATTAGAATTTGTGCTTGGCCACTTTCTGCTGCTCTGTTGGTGCCTTTGACAATTTATACTAGATGGCTTACACTGTGCAATACTCTTTTACAGTTTTCCCAACATCAAAATCAGGTCCTATATAAGACAGAGCTTCTAGACGGTGTTTTGTATGGGTAATTTCCGGATGCATTCATGTGTAACGTAGCCATGATAATGTGATGGCTGCCTTCTGCAGGTTACGTATAGACAGGTCATTTATGTTATCACCTTATCAGTAGCTTGAATTCCTCAGTTTGTCCTTTTTCTGGTCAGTCCTATCATATCTGATTTTTTTTTTAATTCAGGTCAGTCCTGAATGGTTCCAAGTAAATTGTGCAACTTTATTAGCCTGAACGGATGAGCTGGAAAAGCCACATATCTTTTCTTCTTTCTTCATTCAGCATCTCTTCACTGACTGCCTACCAAGTTCAATATACTCTGTAGGCCTTGAGGATACAATAATAAGCCCATAAGACAGAGCTCTCTACTGTGGATCTTATATGTAGTGGAAGATGTAGTCATTGTACAATCACAAAGTAAACATAAAATTGCAACTCTGCCCATTATGAAAAAGGAGAGATATGTCATTCAAGAAAAGAAGGGAAATTGAACTAAATCAAGGTAGGGAGTGAGACTTGAGCTATGGTCTAAAGGAGGTTAGAAAGAAGAAATAATTAATATTCCAAACAGAGAGAACACATGCACAGGCCCTGTGGTGGCGAGAGCCTGGTGAACAGGGAGACTGAGAGAAGGCTGTGTGGCTGGGACAGAGACCGTGAGGGTAGAGCAGAAGAGGTAGGTGGAAGGCAGATCATGGGTGGGTAAGTGAAGGATGTTTATATATGTTCCAACACTAACTAGAAACCATATGGCTTTTAAGCAGAATAATGTCATGGTCAGATTTGTGTTTCAGTTATTTTTTCTAGCTGCAGGGTGGAGAATAGATTGAAGGGAGGCCGGAATGGATGCAAACCAGTTCAGAGATCATTGCTGTGGTTCTGGTGAGAGATGTTGGTAGGGTTTACAAGGGTGTCGGTGATGATAGTAGAGATGGAAAAAGATGGTGGAGAGAACTGACAGACCGTGGTGATGGGTTGCATGTGGAGGTGTAGGGGATAAGTAAAGCCAGGTGTCAAGAATGAATGCACACACAACAGCTGGGTGGTGGTACCGTTCCTCAAGGAAGGCAATGCTGGCAGAGGACTAGTTTCGGAGAGAGGATCGTGAGTACAGTTGTGAGAGGTGTTAGATTTGAGATGCCCTTCAGACCCAGAAGGAGCCCCAGAAAGGTGGAGTCTCTTACTCCAAAAGTACAGGAGGCAGGTGATGAGTGCAAATCGCACCAAAGGCCTGGCTGCCAGTCTGTGGTTGTGACATGTCTTCACTGCTTATGTGGACAGCAAAGTCTTATCTATCACTGTCTGTGTAATTTCATTCTGGAAATTACATTTTTCTCATGTAGGAAGAATTGGTGACTTAATGCCATCTGGCAGTCTATGACTAAGCACAGCTCTGACCCCATGAAGCGTAAGCATGAGGGTGAGAAGAAATCATTTGAGGAACTCTGTTGTGCTTATAAAACAGAATATCCTTATTCTTCAGAAATATGCACTGAAATATTTAGAGGTAAATAGGCATAAGTCTCCAAATTATTCTCAAATAGTTCAGAAAATAATAATATGGATGTATACTAATAAGTGTATGTGTGTTCATGTTGCATATGGAGAGAAGGAGGGGTGGGGAAGGGAAGAAATTGGAGGGGGAGGTGAAGAGAATCAGTGATAAAGTAAATGGAGCAAAGCATAAGGATTTGGTGTACCTGGTTAATGGATATATTGAGTTCCTTGTATTGTTGTGGCAATAACAACAACAACAAAAAACAAGGAACAGTGAAAGCTCTCACAATTTTCTAGTACAAATTCAAAAGTAAAAAAAAAAAAAAAAAAAAAAAAGCCCTCATTCTGGAGTCTTGGGCTAGGTTTGTCCCAAAAGCGGACCCTGAGATAAAGACTTTGGAGCAAGTGATTTTACTTGGGAAGCGTTCCCAGGAAGCACTGGAAGCGGAGTGAGGAAGGAAGACAAGAATGCTGGTATGGAGCGCTGGTATGGAGGTCACTGCTGCAGGCAATGGGATCAGTTCTGCTGGGGCCCTCTGGACATGGTGTGGGTAGACTCACACCCTGCCCCTTGGAGGGTCGAAGATATTGCGCTTGTGTCTTCTAAGTCCTATTCCTCATTAGCTAATAGTAGTTCCTAAGGGAGCCAACTCCCCACCTTCTGCCCACCCAGTGCACTGGCGAGAGGAAGGCTCAGCCATGAAGCACAAATACTTGGAGTAGGTCCTCTAGTGGACCAGAAGCGATGGCGAGATGTGGGTGAGGCACGGCAGCAAGGCTCCACTGGTGAGTGTGAAGTCTCAGGGGGCAGGTGGATCAGTCCTGGTTGCCTTTGCTGAGAGAAAATTAAGTAATTATTCAGTAGCCCCAGGCAGTCTTGATGCCTGCATTTTATTTCTGTGGAGGAGTTCTGTTAATTGGTTGTCTCCTGTGGTACTCAATGAACAACTACAGCATGGACAGAGCAGCCCAAGAGCATCACCCCAGAAGAAGAGATTTCTGGTTTTTCTTTGGTTCACTCAAATGTACAGTCCATCAGAATGCTGTAAAGTCTTTGACAAGTTCATTTTCTGCTGAGCCCATGCTTAAAATGTCACTGAAGTACAGTAGCACCTCTGGGAATACCCCTGGGATTGTGGAAAGCCTCAGCAAATGAAATCTGGCACTAAGGTGCCTAATGCCTGCATGCAATGAATGACGTGACTTAGGATCATGCTGTAAACACATACCAGGTCAAGTTCTGCATGGATTTCGAAATGACACCTGTGCTCAAATTAAGAATAACAGAGATGCGCCCAAATGCAGGGATAGTCCTATAGGTCTGGTCATGCCACACCTGTGGTCTCTATAGTCTCACCTTAGCATTGGACTCCATGCTAAGATACCAGTGTTGAATGTAGGAAACCTGTAAGACTGGATCAGTCACATCCAGTTTAATAAAGATGCTTAAGCTCATCTTCCTGAAAACAAAAAGTACTTGTCATAAGACATGCAGGCAACAGGATAAATTCCTAACGTGTGACTATTTTAAAAGTTCTTGATATATATTGCCTGACCAACCTCTACAAAAGCTGTACCAACTTGCACCCTCACCAGCATTATCAATTTAATAGGTTAAAAATAACAATTAGGACCACAAACTTTTTTTTCAATCCTCATCTGAGAAGTGAGGATATTTTTTCCATTGATTTTTACAGAGAGTGGAAGAGAAGAAGGGGACAGAGAGAGAGAGAGAGAGAGAAAGAGAGAGAGAGAGAGATATTGGCGTGAGAGAGACACTTCGATTGGTTGCCTCTTGCTGGTGCCACGACAGGGTACTGGGATGGAACTTGCAACCAAGGTACATGCCCTTAACTGGAAATTGAACCAGAGACCCTTCAGTCCACTGGCCAACACTCTTAACTACTGAGCAAAACCAGCCAGGGTGACCACAAACTGTTTTAATTTGTAATTTCTTTACTCTTAGTAAGTTTGAACTTTTTTCATGTGTTTATTGGAATGTGCATTTTTTTTCAGTCTGTTGTCATTTGTATTCATCTTTTACTTCTTGACTTACTAGATCTCTTCAGATAGTATTAAGGGCATTCACATGTTGTCGTATGTTAACATTATCTTAACTTTATAGTTAATAGGAATTGTCATTTTTATAAGTTAAATCTTTGATCTTTTGCCTTATGGCTTATTCTTCTGCTTTTACATACAAAACATTGTCTCCCATCATGAGGCCAGGTATTTGCCCATATTTTCTTCCAGTTATTTATTATCTTATTTATTTTTCATTTATTTGTTCTACTGTGGGAAATCTTTGGACACACATGTCATCCTAAGCAGCAATGTACTTTCATCACATAGGTTCAGGCAATAGCTTCTGTGATGTTGTTGTAATCATAAAAAATGCATGGCGGTCTAGGCGTGTGTGTCAGGTGGCTTTGTACAAACATTGGGAAGATATCCATGCAGCCTATCCTCTCACAGCGGCCAGAGTCCATTTATACCTTGCTCTCACGGGCATGAGTCCCTGTGTCTGGACTCAGGAGCCCCCTGAGGCATCTGACATGGACCCTCGCAATCTGACCTGACACCAGGTCTTCAGGGTCCTGGGATAATTAGGACCAGGGCCACCCCGATGCGCTTCTTACCGACACTTCCTCTTGCAAACATGAGCTCCTCTCCTTGAGCCTCTGCCGGCTGTGACCCTCTGCAGCGCGAGCACGGGCACCTGTTGAACTGACACGTATGCTCCGCGTCTCCTAATCATGTGCCCTAGGTGTGCTCCACAAGGAGAGTGTATTGTTGGACGTTGCTCTTTTAATTTCTGTCACAAGAGATGCTGTTTTCCTGGAAGGAGACTCACCTTGAGATAGCCTATGCATCTTTTGTCTCGTATATGTGCCCAGCTCCCAGACAAACTGGGAGATGGGGAGAGGTCTGAACCCAGATCTTCATCTGGCAGATCTACACTGCCCTCTGATTGGCGTCAGGGGACCCTCGGCATCCCCGCAATTACATGCCAAGTTTTCTATGAATGCTAATTTGTACACATTTCTGAAGGAAGGTGTGAGCGAGAGAGTTTTGTGACTCAGTAAGATTTACGGAATTAGAAGGATTGACTGTAAACTCTTAAAGGGGTCGTTTATAAAAATCCTCATATTATGATTCCTATGTGGCTAGCAAGTGTTGGGTGTTTTTGTGGGTTGTTTTTGTTTTTTTTTTCAATAAGATGGTAATGGATTCACAGAGAAGATTTCACTTATAAAATTTATGAGAAAATACCCAAACACTAACTTACTGTGCTGTTGTACCTTCAATATCTGAGTGGATGTGAGCGTTTTAGCGAGAAGCCTCGTTGTGGCCTCCCACCTCATAGTGTGCGTGTGTCCTTCTGTTCCACACCTTGCCTCCCTGCCTGCTTCTAGAGAGAACAAAACCTTCCCAGCATATCAATCCCAGAAAGCAAACTCCTGCCTTTGTGCCCTCACTCCCCTCCTCTCATCACATCCACCCGTGCTGTCCTACTTGAGTGTCAGAGGCCACTCTTGTGTGTTCACCAAGGCTGCCTTCCCTGCATTTGAAACTAACATTCTGTTCCCACCCCCAGAAAGTAAAGTGGGGGGGGGGGGGGGGGGAAGCTCTCAGGAGACTGAGTAGACAGCAACCTTTTTTGGAACAGAAAGTACTATGTCGATCCCATTTTAAATTATAGCAGCATAAAACCACAGGAAACCCAAAGAAAGTGCAATATTAACATTAAGCCATAGCCACCTTTGCCATATATAACTTAGATAAATAATCCATTTTATGTATGTAGGGTATGGCACTATAGCTGTTCACGTGCCACTGGCAACAGTTGATATTTAAAAAGAATAGAGACATTAGCTGCTGGTAGATGGCAAATGTATTTTACTCAGTCTTGTTCTTAAAAGCTAAATGTCCTCAAGTACTGATCAAGGGCTAAAAATTTAAGGACTGCTATATCTTTGTCTCATAATATGGATTTGTGGCTTCATCTAGCCTTTTCTTGACCTTTTTGCCTAATGACGGAATATTAATAACAGAAAGATGGTTTCATAAAACATCCTCTGAATGTGAATGTTTTTTTTTACATAAGAGTAATTTCAAGAGGCTAAAGATGGAATGAGCTAACCTGGAACTAACAAACTGCTCACTGTCTCAGCCAAATTAGGCTAAATGCTGAAAGGCATCCTTAAGATGTCAAGAAGGTGGGGGGTCAAGCCATCAGGCCATGGAGTACAGCTGTCGGACCACCTTTTGCAGTCTCCAAGGGACCGACCAAAGAAAATTCAGCCGAGAAAATATTTCAAGGAATCAACAGGGAGAGTAAAGCAAAAATAACCAGATGTCCCCGAAGACTCTCTTGGTATTAAGAAGAAGGCTAGCATAGACTAACAGGGTTTGGCTTTTATCAACCCTACTAATAAAAGTCACTTGGCTCTTCGTTGAGAAGCACAGTTGGTACAATATGGAAAGGTTTTAAAGACCATTAATTTCTTGAAATGAAACAGCTGGCCTTATTGGCTATTAAATAATGAGCCAGATTCTCCCCAGTGCCTAAGTGTCTCGCTAGTAGTAAATTAGTCATTTAGGGAGGCACATTAAGTCTTGAAGAAGATGAGAGTTTGACTTAGTACGCTTTATGTGTGGGAGGAAAGTGGTAGGGAATCTGGCTGAAGCTGAGCCCAGAAAAGATGGAGACAGACTGGCATCTGATAGAAGGAAGTAAACCCGTGACTTGTGTTCGTGTGACAGCTGAGAGGAGCATAGGAAACTTGAGAAGTTGGATTGTGAGGGACATTTAATCTAGTGTTCTATCGTTGGATAAGATCATGATGGTAGCGAGAGTTGACACTTTGTTGATTGATTCATTCATCCATTCAGTAAACTTTTAGTTGGACAGTCCTGTGTAGCTGTCACTGAGCTAGGCGATGAGAAAATATTCCTTACTGAAACACCGCCTTCGTCTCTACAGCTTTACAGTCTAGGCTGGTGGCGTGGGTAAGGGATGAAAGAGAGACAAATCAATAGAGATTGCAATACAGAATATCAAGTGCTAAACATTTTATATGCACACATTGAATTTGAGGTGAGGAAGAGGCAAGACACGTAGTTGTGAAGCACCTGATGCAGCATTCCAAGAAGTTTGACTGCTCAATAGCTCTCAGCCGCTGGAGGCATTTATTAAAACCAGGGGATGGTCTGATCAGGTTGGCATTCTGAAAAAAGCCCCCTGAAAATTTTATGGAGAATAAATTGTAAGGACGAGGCTGGAATCAGGAAAGACAATGGGAAGCTGTTGATGTAATTCCTGTGGAAAAGACTGAGGCCTGACCTGAGGCTGTAACAGTGGGGAATGCCAGGAAGGGAAGAAAGGCATGACTGTTAAGAAGATTCGCCTTGACATGTCTTGATGGCTGGTTAGATGTGTGGTCCATGAGGGAAAAAGTAATACGAATAAGTCTGGAGTCCAGAGCGTGGGCAACTGGGTGGAAGTAGGTGCCCTTCTCTTTGGTAGATGAGGAAGGAGGGGATGCAAGGTTTGATGGACCGGCCTGAGAAGCATGCTGGGAGGGCACATAGAGAACTAGAGTCACCCATGTAAGTCACGTAATGAGAGCTGAGAAGTTTACACCAAGAAAAACCAGGTTTATGAAGCAGCCTAATTCCGAAAGTACAAATTGAATCCCTAAACAGTATTTTGTTTTGCTTAGTTTTTCTGCAGAGGAGGAGATTTCAAAGATACAGACTGAGACTATATTTTGCTCACTATTACCAGTATTCAGGTGATGGGAAAGTATCAAATAAGAAAAAATCATCTCTGGGAAAGCCACCTTCTTTTATCATCCAGCACATTAACAGTTAATAAAACATCAATATGACTATCAGGAAATTTACACTCTATGTAAGAAGTAGAAAATTGCACAGGTTGCAGACTAGGCAAATTAACAGTTCTTTCTCTGTCAGCACTTAAAATCTATACTGTGGTTTCTCTCTATAGTATGGGGTGAAATGTGCCAACAAATTGGCTTAGATGATGTAAGTATCTGAAAATATGGAAGAAATTATATATTGAGGGAGAAAGGAGAAATTCTCATATATTAGAAGGTGTTGACAACTTCACCACAGAATAGCAAAAATGTCCTTAAAGATAAAACGCTTATTATTTCAGAACTTCAGAAACCACAGTTGCGATGTTATACTATGTGCACAAAAGTCATTTTTAGAAAGAAAATTGACTTCAAAGTTTACTAAACCAGTAACCCTTGTGGCAACTGCATGATGAGAACCACATTCTTCAGGAATGTGAAAAGCATCAAATTAAAAGGGTGGAGAGTTCATGGGTTGCCTGAAGAGAACTTAGCAACAGCAGACAACAAACAGGACTAAACATGTCACTCAATGTTTTTTGCAAGGCAAGGTGTCATCGTGGTGCCAGTTGTGTTCTGGTTCTAGAAAGAGGCTTCCAGGTGGATGGCCATGAAGTATCCCCAAGTTCCATGTGAGTCTTGTCATTGTTGGTCACATGTTCCACTCCAGTAGACAATTGCTCCTCTAGAATAATTCCAAAAACACCTATAGCAACAGTCATCTGTTCTTCTCAGAGAGACACGCTAGTCATTCCGGGTAGTAAAGACCCCACTTTCCAGTATGGACTGGAGTCAATACAGACTCATTGACTTAATGCTCTAACTTGGGGCTATGTCACATCAGTTTAACATGAATTGAAGTTGCCTGAAACTTGAACTTGAACAGGACACAAAGCCTTTCCTGTCACAGTTACATTAATGAGTTTAAATATGGGAATTCCTGGGCTAAGATGCATGTGATAATATCTTATTCTTTTCTGTGTGGACAAGGAGAGGGTGCTAGAAGCTAGGGAAGCATTGGGACCCGAAGAAGCTGTCAGTGGACAGAAGCCACTGAGGAGTAAAACACAGAGATGGCATACCAGAGTTAGCATTTACAGACTTAAAAATAGAGCTGTGGCTTCATCTGTCCAAAAAGAAGGGCGCATCTGTCTTTTGTCCGTGGCCCATATTGTGGAAGAAGGGGAAGCCACAGGCTGCCTCTTTAACTGTTCGCAGACTCTAGCGAGAGCAAGGCATGCTCTACATCAGGATACATGTTTGAGTGGCCTGTTTGCAAATGTCAGTCAAAGCCAAGAAAAATGATTCTTTGAAGAAAATGTTTTTCTGACTTTTAGACTTGAGATGGGGCAAGGAAATAGGAAAAGAATGTAAGTAGGTACTAATTCAGAGGAATTAACGTAGTATGGGTGATAGGTAAATTTTTTAAGGACAAAGCAAACATACCTGGATTTTATATTTTAATCCCATTGGGGCCAAATTGCGAAAGGAAGGAAGGAAGAAAGAAAGAGAAGAGAGAGAGAAAGAAGAGAGAGAGAGAGAGAGAGAGAGAGAGAGAGAGAGAGAGAGGAAGGAAGGAAGGAAGGAAGGAAGGAAGGAAGGAAGGAAGGAAAGAAAGAAAGAAAGAAAGAAAGAAAGAAAGAAAGAAAGAAAAAAGAAAGAAAGAAAGGAAGGAAGGAAGGAAGGAAGGAAGGAAGGAAGGAAGGAAAGAGAAAGAGAGAAAGAGAGAGAGAAAGAAAAAAGTATGAGGGAGAACAAAGTAAAGCAGGTAGCTTATCTACACTAATAAAAGAGAAACATGCAAATTGACCATCACTTTGCTATGCCCA
Source organism: Eptesicus fuscus (assembly GCF_027574615.1). Classification (NCBI taxonomy): domain Eukaryota; kingdom Metazoa; phylum Chordata; class Mammalia; order Chiroptera; family Vespertilionidae; genus Eptesicus; species Eptesicus fuscus. The sequence continues at coordinate 81,705,180 of NC_072483.1, read as the reverse complement.
CCAGCCAATCAGGAGTGAGTATGCAAATTAAGATGGTGGCGGGCCCCAGCCACTCCAGGCCTCTGAGCAGCATGAATGCATGCAGGGAGTGGCCAGGGGGAATGGGAAGCCTGATATGAGGGAGAGGGCAGGGGGGCGGGGGGGTGGAGGGAGCTACAGGAGTAGCGCTCTGCCCGAAGCGAAGACTGAAGGCGGCGCAGAACGAAGGCCTGGGTTGCGGGTGCCGGAGGAAAACTGGTGCCGGCAGCCAGGGAAGGAGGGCCTATTGCACGACTCTCTTCTAATATTTGAATATTGGATGAGAATAGCTTCAAGATAAAGTTTGTGAAGGCTTTTGCTGTTGTTGTTCCCCTGAGACCACAAACACAGTGGAAATTAATATTCTTTTTCTAGGATCTTTACTATGTTAGCAGCATCTCCGAGTGCTCAGATTTCTCTATGCCTGGCAAATGCTTTAATGCACTTGGTTTTGCAGGTACCCAGGTAACTTCCTGGGTATCTGACCTATCTTGTGGGTTGGTTCAGAGCCACCCATTGCTTTGGGGGAAAAAAGAAAGATGGTTATTTTGTGGGCTCTTCTTTGACATTTATTCCTAAACATTGATTAGAATAATTCTGATAGGAAGCAGTCGGGCTGCAGGCAGATATCTAGCCTTTCAGCTTTGGTGGTGCAAATTCAGGGGCCGCTTCACTGGATTGTTCTTCCTCAATGACCACGTACTCACATGTTAGAGTTTCATTAGTACCATGTCATTCAAAGCAAGAGTTTTAACTTCCTTGTCGACTTGATAACCGTCTGCATTCAAAGAGCAAGATCCCCCCAAAAGCAAGACCATTCTCTTGCATGAGTTTGTGACATCCAAAAAATTAGGACAGGCACATCTACAACCCTTTATTCACCCTGGCACCTGTGCAGAAAGCTGCAGTTCAATTATTGGCAAAGTACATCCGCAGATGAAGATATGTCTACTATAAAACATAAGGCATATACCCCTATAAGACAGATTGAATAATATAAACCAGAATCCCAGGAATGGATTATAAGAGCAGAATCACAAGAAAAACAGTATGACATGGTGGTGTCAAATGGAGTGGCCCAGAGTCCCAGAGCCCACCTTTCAAGGGGCCACGTTAACGCCCAGATTGGATTGTTATATAACAATTCAGTGATTTAACGATGTAGTAAGTCCAAATCTGTATCATTTTTGCATGGATTCTTGCATTGACAAAGCCTCTCAAATTATTATTTGGGGAGCGTTTTTAGCTCATCTGCCCAACTAGGAAGTATTAGCTTCTTGAAGGTAAGGACGATGTCTTGAACTTTGCTGTATCCCCTGCAGTAGCAGCTAGAGCGTAGGTACTTGGTAAATACATGGTGGGGCAAACGTAGGCTGACGGTTCTTCAAATGGAAACGAATACAATAACTAATTAATAATACAAGAATAAACTCTGTGTTTCACATACTCACAACTGTAAGCCTACATTTGCCTCACTTGGTATTTGCGGTTTTCTTTTTCAAATTGATTATAATGAGCTATGTTATAATCATGTTTATCTGCTGTAAGTAACATGATCAACTAAATAAAATGTAAAACTGTAAATATTTCCACAAAACACTGAGATTTTTGAAGCTGTAAGAAAATATAATCTCTTCCTAGCATTCTAATCATTTATTTTTGTAGGTCCTGAATTCTCTTTTCAAAACAGAAATGGAATTTGTTATTCTTATATCCAGTTGTTCAGAAACTACATTGTGGGGGGAGGGGGAGTGGCGGAGGAATGGGGAGGCAGAGAAAAAGTTAAAGTGACCCATGTCAAAAACTTGGTGGTCCATAGTTTTTCCTGGTACCTCTTGTTTCCTCCCCTGAGAGCAAGTCTCCCTGGTAACCCGAGTACCTTCCATGAGCGGTTGGAGAATTCTAGAAACAGGTGGAAGGGCAGAGTCCCTAAAGGGGTGTCCTGGTGCCACAGGGAATGCAGCCATGGTTGGGAACCAGCACACACCAGAGGCTGCCAAGTTGTCGGGGACTTTGTGTGAATGGATAACAGGTTTACCTTCACTCCCCAGCAGAGGTGGTACCTAGCCAGCACCACTTCAAACCAATTTCACAGATCACGTTTTGTGGCGGAAAATTGGTTTACTGCGCCCATCCCCTTGTGGAGGCCAACCTTCCCCGGTTTAGGTCGGTGCCTTTGCTACGGGGGACAGCTAAGGAATGATTCCTTTTCCTGTAATTGAAATGACAGCATATTCTTCCACAGATTAATTTCAAATTACCCATGTTTACATCCTTTCATCAAGATGATGACAACAGCACAGATAATTTTCTGCCCTGTTCTTTTGGGTTTTGGTTTTTGTGTGTGTGTTTAGACTATTAATAGCTGATGGGCTCTTGACATGTGTTGCCTCACATAGCAGAAGTTTTACTCAACATAAAACTTAAGACTGTTTACCAATTGTATTCTTAATTATTTTTAACCTTGATTTGGTCTCATGATAAAATAAGTGGGGAATAAGATTTAAATTGTGGATTCCTCCTGTGAACTTGAAGATGACGCTTTTGTAAAGAGATGTGTCCCCTAGATTATAGCTCACCCTGAAATAAAGGCCTTCTTACTGGGAGAAATAGTCCTTAAACATGAGTACTTGCAAGATGTGTTCATCTGTGAACTTTTACCAATTAGAATTGGCTCCATACTTAAGAGTCTTTAATAATGTCTGTTAAGCAGCATTTTAGCTCATTTTTATAACATAGTCGGGTTTGGTGATTTATCTTCAACATTAAACGTAATAAATTTAGATCTTTTTTTCAAGTAGGAGGCGCAGCATCTCTGAATCCCCGTTTTATCGGAGCGCCCTGGAAGGCTCTGTCTCTCACTGTCACTCACGGCTGTAATAAAACAGGCTGCTCCCGTCTTTTCCTTGACGTCTATGATAATGGGAAGGACAGTGTTGCAGAGGACGTGCTGATATTTGTTCCTGGCGGGGGCTTCAGGTCTGTGACCAGAGGGTGGGCTGAGAACATGCATCAATGACTTCCGTCTCAGATTTGGTACCCAAAGCTATGCTAATGCCTATGTTTTAATTATCCATAAATTCAAGGAATACGTTTTGGTGTCTAAAAAAAGGGGACTTTAACTGTCTCACTCTACATGATCAGAGTTGGTGAAAGAATTAATCACAAAGAATGGGACTTAGAAGCGTAAATGGTTCTACTAATGATGGTCATGTAAGAAAGATTAAAAACCTTCCTATTTTTCAACCATTCCAGATAGCTGCTTCATTGTTCATTTGTTAAATCGTGGGAAGGCAGAAGACAGTAAAATCTCTTGGGGAGAAAAGTTACTCGGATTCAACAATAATTATAGTAGCCTTCTTTAGAATTATCATAAGTTCAACTCTATTCTATTTCATACTGAAAGTTACTTATAAGTAACTGATTGCAATCTATATATATATATATAAAAGGCTAATATGCTAAGTTGCTAAGTGTTCCTCCACCCGTCCCACCGGCCGCTATGACGCGCACTGACTACCAGGGGGCAGACGCTCAATGCAGGAGCTGCCGAGCTATAGTAACTTGGCAGCGGTGGTTCTCAGGTGATGCACCCCAAAACCAGAGAGGAGGGAGCCCAATTCCTCGCAGGGCTGCACGATTCCACCTTCAGTCATGGGTTATGTTGTTGCTGGGGCACTGTGGGCCCCGGATCTGGTTTATTGCACACTTGCGTTTGCGTTCTATGCCCTATATAACAGCAACTTTGCAGAGTGCCCTCTTGCACTCCGGACCCCCTCAGGGGATGTCAGAGAGCCAGTTTCGACCTGATCCCCACAGGCCAGGCCAAGGGACCCCCGCTTACTCCGCAGACGTTGGGTAGGGACTTCAGGAAGTTGGCTCCAGGGCATGTCCAGCCTGTGTCACCCAGTCTTGCCCTGCCAGCCACCTTCTAATTAATTTCCTTTCAATGTGCATGAATCCATGCACCAGGTCACTAGTCTGAGTATAAAATACCTGGATACTTTTGGAAATATGTATGTTAAATTGAGAAAATGCTCATATTGCAAGCATTTGCACAGGGTTGAGAATTAACTAATACTTTCTATTAAAGACACTTGAACAGTCTAAAAATTTGATTTTTGTAGAATGAAAAGATGGCGGAAGAAGTCATAATTCCCTTTATCAGGCACATAAAAGTTTATCTATTGTGAACTGGGCTTGGAGCTCATCTACAGCCTGGCTGTGTCCCGGTCCCCAGATGTGGAACCTGGTCCTGCTGTCTTCATTTCTGGTTTCCAGTTGGAGACAACTAAAGATGAAGACACGGGTGAGCCCGCCCAAGTCCATCCCTCATGCAGCCAGGCCCCAGTCTCAAACAAGCTGTGTCCTGGAACCTGGAGTGCATTTCTCATACAAAGGATGTTCTGCCCCGTGAGCAGGTTGCCAGGCTAGCAACTTCAAAGCCTGCTTATCCCATTACACAACTGAAGTGCTGTCCACATGAAAACTGTTTTTAAATATTGTTGCTATGGGGCATTTGACACATTCTCTGCTAACTCACACTACCTTGCCTTCTGGAGTAGCTAGCACACTGGAGTCTGAGCACAAAAATGAGAAGTCCTGGAGGAGAACAGAATGAAGAAACATTGCTTTGAAGAATACCATTACAGTGCTGGTAATTAAAGCAGAAACATATAAAATTGAATAAGAAGTCCTGTGTTGTCTATGTTAATAATTGTGCTTGAGAAAAAGCAGGTTCAATCAGAGGAAGATGAGGACATAGCTGGAAGCTGTTGTTGAGGTTCTGAGAGAGGCAGCTGGCCTCTTTCCAGGTAGATGGCTTTGCTTCCTTTGGTATATTTTTTTGTCCTAAAAAATTCTGTAGAGTAGTCTAGATTAGTGCCTTTTCCTCAAGTATTTTTGGCAATGGAACAAAGAGCAAATATAGCTAAAAGAAACAAAGTCTGTTTTTCTTGAGGTGTCTGGGGAGGTGTGGGAGGGAGGAGGAAGAGGTAGCGGTCTATTAAAGAAAGTGGTGGTGGTGTTGCCTCTGATGGAATTAACCGGGATGTTTAGTATTGACACCCAGAGGCACACTGAGCATGCTCAGTTCTCTTGCTGACTGACACAGGATAAAACAAAAGAGAAGGCCAGAGGAAGAAATATTGTAGCCAGCAGTTTCTTGTGACAACTGGTGCAGGAGGCACAGACCCAGGACAGCTGGATTGTCGAACTGACTATTCTCAGAGTAGTCAGGAAAGGAATAAAAAGTGGGCCACTGTATATGGGGGCCAGGGGGTGGGCCGTGAGTGTATGGGGGCCAGGGGGTGGGCCGTGAGTGTAGGTGTGAAATATATAACCTAACTGTATAAAAATATACTTGTTACATAAAAGTGTGCGTGATTGGCTGTTCTTGATTCGGAGAAAGGGCACTCTCCATGTTCTCCATGGATTCTTTCTGTGACGTGAAAGGTAGAGCATTACAACTGGCTTTGAGCCTTTGTTTAACCAGTTCTCAGGTAATGCCTGTGTCATGAGCTTGAAGTCGACTGGGAATGTTGGGGGAATCAGAGATATTCACACGAGATGGCGAAGGAATTAGGAGACATTGGAAACCATATGCAAAGAAGTTAGTCCTCTCCCTCCTCCAAAGCACTATGTGTATTTATGTACATACACACAAGTGTATGTGTATGATAGATGTATACTACTCTGGGATGATTTGAAAATAAATATCATGATAAAAGTCATGATGATGGTAGGAGTGAGAAGGAGGATGGTAGCAACTGATATGCATTGACTGCTTGTTATGTGCTAGGCACTGTTCTAAGTGTTTTACATGCATTAACTCCATTTAATCTTCACCTCAGTACTATTGTTTCTCTACTTTATAGTGAAATAAAAATAACTCATTGAATATCTTGCCAGATTTTAATTCAGTGATTCCCATATGCAACCAGGATGAGTCATACTTTCTGTTAAAATTATCTGAAAACCACAGTCATCTGCTGCGAGTGTCCCCCCACGTCCCGCGTGGTTCAGGGTTCAGGTTCAGGGTTCGGGTTCTGGAGGAGGCCGCACACAAATGAAAGAGACTAGACAAGAGAGTATAAATTTGGGAATGGCGGGCCAGGCGGAAGCCCAAGAGAGGACTCCGCTTTGCTCAGACCTTGCCATCCTTTTAATTCAGGTTTGGGATACACCCATAGCTCTTAGGCAGGCAATTCCAGTAACAGGCAGACTATCTTATCAGTAAGGATTTACCTGATTGTTTGGTAGGGAAGTTGCTTCAGCTACCATTGTCTCAATTCGATAGGGAGTGGTTGGCTCTGACCTTTCAGAGCTTCAAGGTTGACCAGCCTTCTGGGTTCCTTGTCCACACCTTTCTGCTGGTGAGGACACTGGTCGGCTCCCCACAAGCTGGAATAAACACAGGTCTGCCACCATCTTGCGTCCACTCCTTTTTCCTGCCCTTGGTGCCTCATTTCCACCTCCCCATCCAATGCTAGCCCTGTCTACACACCTTATGCCTGTCACTCCCACACTTAGCCCAGCATGCTCCTCATACACCATAACACAGAGGTAGGGGCAGATTTTCAACATTCTCTTTACTTAACTGGCAATTCTTATTATGAAGAACCATGTTAACTGATGGCAACCCTAGGACAGACACTAAATGGCACTTTTATATGTTTTTCTTTGAAGGCTGATTTTGCAAAAATTCATGAAAGTGCTTAAAGGTTAGAAATTTCAGTAGAACCACAATGGAAAGCAATTCTCTATGGTAGCTCCTACCACATGGTATTGTCAATCACTTAAAAAGTGACTGGCCCGAATGAGAATGTGCTTTAAGTGTAAAATACACAGTGGGCTTCAAAGATTTAGTATAATCAACTCCAAAAATGTAAAAAAATCTCATTAGTTACTTTTATATATATATATATTAGATTAAATAATATAAATTATGTCTGGCCGGTGTTGCTCAGTGGTTGAGCATTGACCTTTGAACCAAGATTCACTGGTTCAATTCCTGATGAGGGCACATGCCCAGGTTGTGGGCTCGATCTCCAGGAAGGGGTGTGCAGGAGGCAGCTGGTCAATGATTCTCTCTTACCACTGATGTTTCTCTCCCTCTCCCTTCCTCTCTGAAATCAATGAGAACATATTTTAAAATAAATAAATAAGTTGTTAAATTCAGTTTCACCTATTCCAGTTTACTTTTTAATGTGGCTACTAGAACAACTGTGATGAAATCCGTGACTTACATTATTTTCTAAAATGAAGAGGCTGCACACACAGAGTGGTGGAAGCTTCTGTGGCATCACCCTGGTTAAGTCAAGGGCTCGCGCTCAACCTGAGCCTTCTTTTTTGGAAAACACTCTCTTTTTGTTGCCCCTTAAATTGTGCATAATACCAGGCACACCTGGATTTCTGGATAATTGCACCCACAAGTGGCTACATGCAGGCACAATTAGGTGCTTGCAACTTGTTTGAAGGCACAGGTGTCTAATTGCACCCACAAATGGCCATTTGGCAGGCACCACTCATTGTGCACACAGCTGATTATGGGCAGAAAATGGCAACAACCAAAAAGGAGGCCTGGAGAGCAGCGGCATGAAAATAGATCCCAGGTAAGCCCGCCGCCTTGGTGCGCTCACGCCTCTCTTTCAGTCTTTTTTGTGGAATGCCCACGTAGGTGTTTATGGCGAGAGGCATAGTTGGAATGCACAGGCTGGGAGATGAAAATGTGCGTGCCCCATTGCACACAGTGAATGCTGTCTTGGGCTTTTAAGTAAATTGGGGCTAACAAAACCCACATTGTCAACCTGAGTAGCCTTAAAGTGGATTCCGCCCTGCTGGGACCGCCTGTTTATAATGGCTAAAAATGATGGAGTGTGTGAGAATCCCCAGGGACCCTTGGGTAAATAGTAGTGTTTAAAGGGTTAATCCAACCTAATGAATCATTTAGTGGGGATGCCAAGGCCGGAGTGGTAGCCTCAGGAAGACTCCCCAGGCATTTATTGAAATGGGGGGCAGGTAGGGGGGGAGCGAGGCCAGCCTCGGAGCCTGGAGCTGTCGGGCGGGTCGGCATCTGCAGGCGGGGAGTAATTGATAGCCCAGCTCTCCTAACAGCTGCAACAACAAGGCTGGACATGGAAACACGTTCCCTTACACAGATTCCAGTGCCCAAAAGGAAAGTGGGGAGACTCTGGGGCCCTGCCTCTTCAACCTTTAGGGCAAGTACCGGGAGTGAGAAGTCTGTGTTCTCTCTCCCCTGGTGTCTCAGGGGCGGCTCTGTACCAGGTATTCAGTAGTGTGGTGGGCTCTTGCAGAAAGCAAGCCTAATCAGCGCTGTTGATCAGAAGTATCAACCTGCAGGCCAGAGTAGAGTCGGTGCTCAAGGAAATCCGCACCGTTTCTTCATCATGTGGGTAAAACAGAGGGCCCAGCATCGGTTTCTGAGCTCTAGGAAGGCTCCTTGGATGAGATAGGGAAATAGAAGCCGGACTCGGTTTTTCCGGGACAGGAAAAGGGTTCTCTCCAAACGAGCGATTGCTTTCGTAGTGTGTATTCATTTGCAATATAAGTGAGTTCATGATTTCCCCACCTTGACAAATCCTCTGTCTTGGATCTTCACGTCCCTTTGTGTCTGCTCTTTATTTACGGCGATAGCTGCCTATTCTTGAATGGCAATGCTATTGTAATAAATCTCCACAAAGAGCCAATTCCCAGTTCAAGTTACTGCAGCTGAACACGGGGAAGACGGTTGAAAAACACACATTGATTGTCCTCTTTTATAACCTCCGTGACGGGCTCAGCTCTGAGCTTCTTCCATCTTGACTAGACTGCAGCTCACCCTAATGTCAACTTACTAGAGTTCCTTTATGTAGAAGGCTATTATCCATTATGCTTTTCTCTGCTGGTGCCTAATAGCCAAGGAGGGTTGATGAGAGATTACTGAAGAATTTTCTTCACCTATGATATTTCAGCTCATATGATTCCTCTTTCTTTTCTTTCTTTCTTTCTTTCTTTCTTTCTTTCTTTCTTTCTTTCTTTCTTTCTTTCTTTCTTCTTGTTAAAGGCACAGTGGAAAATATTCTGTTTCCTATTATTAACCTTTATACATAGACTTGAGATATTCATGAAAGTATATTTCTTTAGGTGTTTGGTGTAAGGACAAAAAATGATTTAGATTTTACAATTTTATAAATTTTAAGTCAAAATGTCCCTCTCCTTGCCTCCTTGCCTGTTACTGGCTGCCCAGTTACTGGAGACAGATTGGCGCTGGAGGGGACTTACCTGGCGTGGGAGTTTTCTGTTGTGTGGAGGGATTTGCAGGTTCTCAGTCTGGGCCAGGTGTAGCTGCACTTGATTCTTTTTAAAATGTTTTTCACAAGTTGTAAACTTTGACACCAAATACATGGTGGAGACTTCCAGTTTCCCATTCTGCATGGAAGGAGCTAACAAGTGAAAAGCTGAACAGACTGAAAATCAGCAAGTCTTCTTGGTCCCATAGAGAGGTGAGGACACAGCAAGCCGCTGTCCCCGAGACAGGAGAGCTGGTCATGGGGTCACCCGAGCAGAGACTATGGCAGAACCCCCTGGGAACCAGCTCTAGCTGAGGAGACCCTGTGTGTAATTGATGGATTTCTGGAGGCTCAGTGGGGACAAAGCTGAGTTAAAGACTCTAGGGCAGTGATGGGCAACCTTTTGAGTTGGTGTGTCAAACTTCGCCAAAAAACTGAGCATAACTCGAGTAGTGTGTCACTTTGAGGAAAAAACTCTAGTTGCAAATGTTTCATCCTCAGGAGCAGCAAATGTTTCATCCTCGGCATGTGGCCGCGTGTCATCAGAAATGGCTACACGTGTCAGTGCTGACACGCGTGTCATAGGTTCGCCATCACTGCTCTAGGGGAACTCAGTCATGGGCGCTCCCACAGTCTTAGGAGATTGACCTCCAGGAGCTCAAACAGATTCTCACAGTAAATACTGAGAAAATGCCCTCGAGCTTCCAGCACGGGGGCGGGGAGGGGGGGGAGCATCTTGACCTTGAACCAGAGCACTGTTCTTAGCAAGGACTGCCCTCCGGGGAACTAGTTAACCAGCCTAACCTGCTGTGGGCTTTATCAGGGCCTAAATGGCCTGGGGAAGGGAAACACCAACTCCAACTGGCTCTGGCTTCCACACGGGAGAGGGAAGTACCCGACTCCAGCCCACTCTGCCATCCTGGCCCCTCTACGTGGGGAGAGAAAACTGAGAAACACTGTGCGGCTCACATTTCAGAGGCACGGGCTCCCTGAAAGACTGAGACCTAGTCACAGGACTGTGCAGTGCTTCCCCATCACGCCCCCCCACACACACACACATACCACGACCAAACGCCTATGTATAGCAGTTATTTACCCAGTACATTATGTCCACCTATCAAGAAAAAACAAGAAAGCATATTAAAAGAAAAAAATTGGAAAGATGGAGCAAACATTAGAACCATGCAAGGCAGGGATGTTGGAATTATCAGACCAGGAATTTAAAACAACTATGATAATGTGCTAAGGGCTTCAGTGAATAAAGGAGAGAGTACACAAGAACAGATGGGCAATGTAAGCAGAGAGACGGAAATCCTAAGTAAGAACCAAGTACATGGTACCCGTTGTAAGGCTAAGCTCCTTGTCTAGTTCAAATGTCTGAGTATGATCTGCATTGTAAATTTCTTAAGCCTTTCTTCCAAGAAGCCCAGAGCAGTGAGCTTCTATACCAACACATCTACTTCTATCCTGTGGTCTCAAGAGTAAAGTCCTACATTCACAACCACAGTGGACCACATTAGTATCTTGTGGGGTCGGATCTAAGATGCTAATATAGAAATCAGAGGTCTCAAAGAGTCAGTGGTGGTTTTTAAATGAGCCACTGCATCATGAAAAATCACAGAAGTCACTTGTCAAGAAGTAAATGTTTATTCTTTCTAATTGCTTTCATTTCTTTATAAACCACAGTTATTATATCTAGGGTTTAGACTTTGTTTTATTTAGTGTTTTCATGAAAAAGATACTTAATTGAGAAGAATTCACAATCAGCACTCGAATAGGCCTGACTTATATTTGGTGGTTGACTATCACACTGTCTATATTTAGTCCAATGTTCTGAATAATAATACCACAGCCATCAGAAATAGTTTATCTTCTTCTCCAAATTTCTGACATGTAAGAAATGCTTTAATTATTGGGAGCTCCTGGCACCTCCTTGTATTGGCATTGACTTTAATTTCTCTCTGTGGGTTTCTCTTTTTCTAATGTACTGTTGAGTGCCCCTTAACGATGGGGATACATGCTAGGCAATTAGGAATTTTGTCATTGTGCGAACATCATAGAGTGCACTTACAGCAACCTAGATGGTGTATCCTACTATACGCCTAGGCTATGTGGTATAGACTATTGCTTCTAGGCTACAAGCCTGTGCAGCATGTTACTGTACAAAACAACACAAGATTCAATCAAGCACAAGAAAAAATTATGCAGTTCAGAGATGCAGTAACCAGGAGATGTATGAGGCTGCTGCCAGCATCCTATTTTATAACAAACCTTTTTTTATATAAGTAGAAAGAACACACTCTGAAATTTTGATGAAAAGAATAGGATGGATAGTAAATGCATAAGCTATAGTCATTACCATTATCAAGTATTCTGTACTGCCCATAATTGTATGTGCTGTACTTTCATTGGACTAGTAACACAGTAGGTTTGTTTACACCAACGTTGTCACAGACACATGAATAATGTGTGTGCTATGGCATTGCAGTGGCTACAATGTCACTACGTGATAGGAATTTTTCAGCTGCATTCTAATCGTATGGGACCACTGTAGTATATATGAGATCTGCCATTGGCCGAACTGTTGTTATATGGTGCATGGCTGTAGATAGAGCTGCTGAGGGAAACTTCTGTTTTAGATGAGCACTCAGGACTGGGCTATTCCTATTGGCTTTTTGTTTTTCATGGATTTGAATTGTTAGAATATTTTTCTACCACAGACCCTAGCCAGGACAAATGGTGGGAAAATAAACAGAATTGCTAGTCTTTATCAAATGGGAAATATTTACTAGTACTGTGCTATGTTTCTTTTCCCTATTTCTGTTCCCCTCTTTCTTTTCCAGCTTCCCACTTATAGCCATGCTTTGCAAAGAGCAACAGACCCACTAGGAGTGGGATGAGAATGGAAGTGGACTTAAGAGATAGAAAGCAAAGGCCATAGGCTCCTTAAGAAGCAGGATCTTGTCTTGCCACCACTGTATCCTTAGCCTTACATAGTACCTGGCACATAGTAGGCATTCAACTAAATTTTAAGGCAGAAAAAGAAAGGAAGGCAAAACCCAGGAAGGAACATGCAGCTGAGGAGGGAAAGTGCAGACATTTCACGGTGCAGGTGCAGGAAGGACAGTTTTCTACACTCAATCAGATGGAGTTTGAGTGGAAATTTTTTGTATTAAATTTTGTTGGTTTTCTAATTAAATTGTGAGAATTCTTTCATTGAAAGCAAATTCTTTTTTGGTTCCATTCTTTTTTGTTGTATTTCTATCATTTGAAAAAAGGATTTCTGCTAACAGAAATGCATAAAGCATTTCTCAATGCACAATCGTTGAGATGACTTGGCATGTTTTTCCAAGTTTCAGTTTTGAATAGTTTGTATATCTCTCCCAGAGAATTATTTCCAAAACTCAAATTTTTCATTTTTGTTATCCATCCAGACCTTAATTTTTAGATGCATTCAGCATTTTTTTTTTTTTCCAAACAGTGATTGGAGTTTTTCCAGACAACTCCAATTTGTAAGTGTGGGGTTTTCTTTTGTGTCTTGTGTGGAGCTGTGGAATGCTTAGTTTAAGAGCTGCTAAAGAAAAAGGAGAATGGAACAAAGTAAAAAGAGTCACCCATAGCCTTGATTCTGGTGGTGGCTCAGATGTGTACATTTGTAAAACCTCATGGAACTAAATACTTCCAATGGACACATTTCATGCAGGTACATTATACCTTAGTAAATTTTGAAGGAGGAGGAGGAGGCTATTTTTATCTGGGCTTTACTTCCAGGCCATGTCCTGGCAGAGCTTGAATGCTCAAGAAATCTTCAATCCCTTCCTGGTCCCTGGTGAACTCCAACCCCCTGAGAGCCCTAGGATGCCCTGGCTCATGCTCACCACACCTTCAGAAGCGCAGGGGAGAACCCAAGCAAGTCTGGCTGCCTTGTGCTGCTCCCGGAAAAACAGGTTTCCATGTTCTTAGGCAATGGAATTGTCTGTTTGCTATTCAAATAAACATCATGAGCCTCGTTACTCTTTTTATGCAATCAGTATGCCACAGGATGAGGTTACAGTCTCATAAAAGGCAGGCTCTCCAGAACTCCTTTCTCAAAGCAGCTCCAGACCCAGTCCCATCTCCAGTGCGGTATGTGAACAGACACACAGGCAGAGATGAGGATAATGGAGGCTGCATGTGTCTGTGGCTGGAAGGGCGAGGCGGAGGCTGAAAGAGACAGGAAGTCACTGGTGTCTTCTCTTTGATTTACACCCTTGAGGTCTAAGCAGGCAGGAACTTTCCTGGCAGGCTTTATATTTATGCGACTAATTACTAATTATTTGTAAACTCTCATTGTTGTCACCTGTTGGATAATTGCTAGAGGGCCAGGGTGTGGAATCATTCACTTTTTTGGAAATAGATTAACATAATTGCATATGAAGTTTTGTAAGTTAGTTATTGGCACAGGCAGCTAGGCCTAAAGGAAGTTTCTCAAGGACTAAAAATCCATTGGGTACCCTCCCATGCTCCATGCCTCTTCTCTTTCCCCACCCAGTGCCCTCTGATCTCAGTTCAAAGAGGGAATTATTCTTGACCTTTTGCCTTTCACCTTCTCCGACCTGGAGATGTTGGAAACGGGGCCAAGCTGTGGTGACATGAGCCGCCATGAAGCTCCTCTCTCTCCCCAGGTGGTTTCTAAAGTGGATGGCCATCTGTCCTTTCTGAGAATGTTATCCTATAGAACTTGTGTTTATACCGTTAGGTTTGCTGCTCCACACACACAATAGGTAAGCATAATTGGTCTCCCTCTACATTATTCAGATAGTGAATTATAGCCAATACAGGGCAAAAATCTCCTGGCAAACACAACTGAAAAAAGGTCCCAGGGTAGACTTATCTTCAGGTTCAGCTACCTAGCAACTCTGAGAAGCCATCAGGAGTTGGCTCCCTTCTCCCCATCTCTTAACTCTGCTGTACTGGCTCCATTCTCAGGCGAACTCTCCCGCCCTGGGGTTGAGATGGGTGCCCACAGCACCAGGCCTTTCTCCTATCTTTTTAGCCACTTGAGCAAAGAGGCATTCTCTCATTTCAATGGGTCCAACAAAAGTCCTAGGATTGTCTCAGGTCACTGTGATTGGGTTGTGTACTTAGCCATAAGTAATCACTGTGCCTGGGGCGGGGAGATGGAAGGTTCTGATGGGTAGGTCCGGGTCACATTCCACCTCTGGAGTCATGGGTAGAGTCACTTCAGCTGAACGACGTGAACTGAAAGTGGAATCATTCCAACATGGAATGATTCTCCAAAGAATAGGATACTACACCAGGGAAAGGTGGGGCAGAAGCTAGGCAGAAAAAACAGCACCTTTCCCCTGTCCCAGCCCTGATGACAAGGCAAGAAGGAGAAAGATAGAATCAGGGATGAAGGGGAAAGTGAAGCTCTTGTTGAACACTCAGAAAAAGCAGAATGAGTGCCAAACCCCTAAAAAAAAAATGATCTGTCAGAGGATCAGACAAATGCAGCCAAACCCCTGAAAAATGATTCGTCAGACAAATGCTCCAAAACTGTTTTCTATTTCTGGGTCTGATTGTCATCTGACCCACAGGCTTCAAGAATGCTTCCTCCAGTAAATGCAATGCAGTGCTTGATTCATCCAGATAGTTCCACATAAAAGGAAAAGACTAGAGATGGGGATAACATGTCTCTTTTGAGATCATGCTTCATGGTCTCTTGGCTGCTCCCCAACTTCCTATGGGTTTGGATGTATGCATCACGCTCCCTTCATAGCTGCACACGCAGTTGTGTTTGTCTTTCTCTGAGAACGTGAACAATCCTCCAGTGATTCCTCCACAATTCCCAGGAGGTGGCATCACAGTGGACATACTAATAAATAGCAATTAGTCTTAAAGAATGTAACTGAGACTGCACCAAAAACAGAGTGTACATTTTAGTATATTTTATACAGGGTGTTTTTTTTTTTATGAACATAGTCTATAAATATTGGGAAAGTGGTGATAACTTGCCTCATACCCATCTGGAGGAAGCAGACTTTTAGAATAGAAAAGGGCCTCTGGACATACTGGAATATTTGTAAGACTGAGAAAAGCATGTAAGACATTATGGAATCAGGAATAAGCAATAAAAGTTTGGAGCAGGAAGAAAAACAATAACAATAATGATAGCCAATCTTTATCAAACACTTATCATGCCCAGGCACTGGGCTAAGTGAGTTACAGATATTCTAATTTAATCCTCCTAACTACTCAGTGAGGCAGGTAACCGTTACTATCCCAATTTTACAGATGAGGAAACTGAGTCTATATTACAGAGGACAGCAGCTTTCCTAAGTCACAGGTCCATTAAATGGAAGCCAAGAACGATTTGCGCCTAATTCTGCTGCTATTTCATCTCACTTCTTAATGTTTGTAGTGAGGTCTGTACTAATGGTTAAGATTGCTGCTCCACTCAAAGTTGGCTGAGACCTAAACACAGGCACACCCAGAAGTAGAAAAGGGGAGCAGGAGAGGCCCCCGCAGAAGCAGATAAGAGAAGACGTCTGATGTTGAGGCCTTCAGAGACAAAGAAGTCCATCCAGTTTGAACAAAAACCCAGGATCCTAAGCGGCAGAGAGGAACACAGCCTCTTATCAAAGACTAAAGACAAAGAGTCTTTGCACAGGAAGGCCCGGCAGCAAATGAAGATACCCAGCCGTGGGTTTTAAGATTCAGGGGTAGGACTTCATTTCCTTGAAGGAGTTTAATGGGTAGGGCAGAAGCTCAGGGCTGGAGAAAGTGGAGGGGTAATGCTAGTACTACCTTATAATAGAGGAAGGCTTTGTCAGTTACACAGTGCTTTTCCACACAATCTTCTCCCAACAACCCTATGAGCTTGGCATTATACTCCCCACATTTGAGTGAAGAAAGTGAACGTGAAAATTTCTTACTCAAAGCCAATGGCAAAGCCAGAACTTAAACCCAAAAGTTTTGACCCTACGCCTAGGACTCCTGTTTACCACAGTGCAACTGAGCCAACCATCACAACAGAAACTCATCTACTGGAGCTGGTGTCTGGGATGGGAATGTGGTCACTAGGCAACAAGAAAGATGCCAGTTGGTGGGGGAGAAAGGTCCGTGGCTGAAACTCAAATGAGAAGTTGCGTGTGTTTTTCTCAGTTGGCAAGTGTAAGTCCCACTCAGTTTAAAGAAAAGAGGACTCGTGTTCCCACCAGGGATCTAGCATTCATTTCATAAGTATGATTTCAAGTGCCTCCCGTGTGCCAAGCCCTGGAAAGTCAACAGAGAAGCAATAACAGTCCTTCCATTATGAAGCTCATAGTTGATTGGGGGACACATAAGAAAACAGACAATTAAACAGTGGTCAGCCATTCCTCAGAGGCAGAGCTTGTCCCTAAGCCAGTGATGGGCAACCTTTTGAGCTTGGTGTGTCAAACTTCGCCAAAAAACTGAGCATAACTCGGGTAGTGTGTCACTTTGAGGAAAAAACTAACTCCAAGACTCTAGTCGCAAATGTTTCATCCTCAGGAGCAGCAAATGTTTCATCCTCGGCATGCGGCCGCGTGTCATCAGGAATGGCTACGCGTGTCAGTGCTGACACGTGTGTCATAGGTTCACCATCACTGCCCTAAGCAAAGATAAAGTCTGCACTGCGTGAAAGATTTTCCATGATCTTATATGATTTTACATACAAATTTAAACCAATTATGGCTTAATCTTCGAACGTTACTGACATTGCTCAGTAGGTTCATAGGACGGGCATCTGACTCAGAAATAGGGATCAGGAAGAACCCTTTCTTGGCCTCTGAGCTTTTCTACCCAGTACCCTGCAGTTTTTCAACTGCCTCATGTATAGGGTCGTCATCTCTCACCGTCCCCTTCTCTCTGCTTGCCCATATCCAACTCTTCCTTCAACACTTCCTTACTGACCCCTCATCCAAACCCTTACCTCGAGCAGGAATCCATGGCTCTTAGCATTGAGCATGTGTGCCCTGGCTTGTTTTGCATCGCCTGTTTTGTCTACCAGGCTAGGTGGTAAGTCTTTGGGGTAGACATTGGGGTGCCTACTTTTTCATAAGTGCTTAATATTTCGGGGATCATTTAGCACAGGCACCAACCAAAGAGTGAGATGACCCTCTAGGCTAGGTTAACATTAGGAGTTGCATCCATCCAGATTTACCTGGTAAGCTACAGTACAGAGGAAAGATAAGAGGATTATTTTTAAGTAAGCATTTAGCTTCTAAAAGCAGTTCTGATTACCTATCCCCAACAAATGAATGGTTCCCTGAAGCCATTTCTTTCTACTGGAAACAGCACCCAGAGAAGAACAAATGCATCTAACTGCAGTTATGTTCCCCATCTTGATTCTCCGTGTTATTATTTTTCTAAGTGGTGGGGATAAAAGGTAATTAACAATTTAATCCATTTTTGTTGTTGTTGTTGTCGTCACTTTTTATAAACCTCAGCTCAGTGTGTTGCACACTTACAAATGACTCTAAGATTGCTAAAACTCCAAGGAGTATTTTTCAGCTTCTGGTTTTGCCAAATCGTACTTCACTAAACTTCACTTAATCAACTAAGTAGAAAATTCCCCAATGGGATGTTAGGGGAGGATAAGTATGTTGTAAATAAAACGATTAAGGGGCTAGTTCACACCTCATCAAATTGCTTAACCACCTGATAACAGTTAACTACATACATTCCTCATAAAATGCATGGGGCAAGGAGGCAAATTAGGATCCAGTTTTTCTGAAGTGGGACACATGTACCCTTGAACTGAGGTCTGGCATTACTCTGCCGCGGGCGGGATTAAACTTGTACAATATCACCTTGTTGGTCAGGAAAATATCCACATAATGCTTCTCAGTGGGGAGAGAAAGGTCTGATCCAGAAATCCCATTAGGGAAGGCAAGTTTCCCTTCATAATTGCAACCTTTGAGTCAGGAGTAATATAAGATCTTAGGATCTTTTTACCCCAATTTTCCTCCAGTGCACTTTCACCCATACCATGGCCTTCTCTCTTATGAGAAGAAAAGCACATATTACTTTACAGATGGAGAAACCAAGGCACAGATAAGTAAAGAAGTCCAGCCAGGTGACCTTGCAGAGGTCAGGCTGAAATGCAGCAGTGTGACCTGAGGTCCATGCAGAACAGAGCCTGTGTGGTTTCCAGGACGTGAAATCGTAACCCCCACCCCAGTGACTCATTGGGGCAACCTATTCATTTTCCAGGGTTGAAGATAAGGCCTGAGACAGTGAAGTGACTTGTCTGAAACCCCCTGGGATGGGGTCCCTTCTCCATTCTGCAGCTCTCCCTAACACAGAGCCATTTATATAGAGAGACTTCATTTTTTTAAGATGTAAAGGTGATCAGGGATGGTGATAGAAATTTTAGTCTACTTCCCAGGGCACTTTCCCTCTTCAAAGTGAGCAGTTTGGATAGCATGCACCTATACGTCGAGGATGTAAATGGAGTACAATGATGCAGAACTCTAGAGGGTGACATTTATTCCCATGGGGCAGGGGCTGCACACTAAGTGGCTATGGGGGCATGTGGGGACTGTCAGGAGAGAAGCAGGCAGAAGGACAACCTAAGGAGGGCTATGTCCCTGCCTCCAGGGGGGTGGGAAAGGGCAGCTCACGCTGTTACCACCTTAAAGGAAGGTAAGGCCTGCGTTTAAGGGAAAACAGGAAAGCTGCGTTTTTATGTGAAAGCCCTCAATGTTTAAATGTCAGCAACTACCTAAAAAAATGGTTAAACACTATGTAAGCCTATATACTGTGACTCTATGTGTGTATATACAGATGGGCCTACACGTTGCAACCTCTGTTAGAGGATTTCCCGCACTGACATCCACTGATGTGGAGTGGGACACATACATAGGGTCCATGGCTCTCAGTCATACATTTTGAATTTGTTTAAAGATTTGTTTACTTGCTCATTCTAGGTCTTTGGATAATCACCTTAAACTCCATATAAAAGATACAGTATTATTTTTTTTAAGTGATTGCGACTTCAAATTCAACAAGTATTGAGGACTTTTGTGTAGTTGGTCTTTTTGTTTGTTTATTGCTGTTTCTTAGTCAGTTCTCATCACAACCCTGCAAGGGGAGGGAAGGCAGGAGTAATATCCCAATTTTACAGATGAGGTCACTGAGGCTCAGAAAGAGTTAGATCTCCTGGACCATATGTCTATGAACTGCCTTGCTCAGTTCAAGCCCAGTCTAGTGCCTCTGAGCCCCACACTCACCCCACTACGCAGAAGTGTACCCTGAGATCCCTCAGGACCAGAAACCCTAGAGCACATGGAGGTCCTCAGGGAGAGCCTAGGCCGCATCTCTCCTGAAGTTCAAGGGCACGCTGGCATGAGGCAAGTGGTAAATACATCTTATTTGGTAACTATGGGCTCAGTGCATGGATTCGTGCACCTTGAAAGGAACTACGGTCCGTGAGACTGCAGCGGGCACAGGGGCAGGACTAGGCCCATCCTCCGCGCCCTGACCTGGCCCTTCCCACAGTGGCCCCTGGTCCCTTGTTTGCTGGCAGCCCAGCTCCTGCCGCCGCCGCCACTCCCACGTGCTGACAGCAACAGCCCCGCTCCCACCAGCTGACATCTGCGGAGCGATTGGGTCCGGTGCCAGCAGCGAGTGTGAGCTACAGCTGATGTCCCAATCGCCCCTCAGGAGCAGGGGGAAGTAGAGAAGCCCTCAGGGGTGATTGGGGCCAACAGCCACCACTTGCATCCACTGACAGTGCCAAGCAATCAGGGCACTGGCAGCGGGTGTGAGCGCCAGGTGGGACTGCGGCATGCGGGAGCAAAGAATTTTCAGGAACCACCAGAGGCTTGCCCCGATGACAGCGACTGGCGCCCCGCCTTGGTCTGGTGTCCCCGCTCACCTGCTCCACCATCCCGTCCCAGCCGATGCCCACCATGTTCCATGCCTGCCCCCTGGTGGTCAGCACACATCATAGCTACTGGTTGTTCGGTTGTTCAGTTGTTCTGCTGTTCCGTCTATTTGCATATTAGGGTTTTATATATAAAGATGGCTCCTTCGTTTTAAATCACTTCAGCATTTACTTTTAATTAATTCCTTTGAATTAGGTGCCTCCTGCTTATAAATATTTGCTTTTCTATGATAAGCTTTTATTTAAATTATTAAAACTTCAGCTATGTGACTGATTTTAAGAATCAAGATTCCGCCGTGCTGATAGTAGAATGCATGGATAAAACGGGAAAACCATCTCATTATTGGTACACATGCCAGCACCAAATATGACCGAGAGCAAGGCAATACTCAGAAGCAGAGTGAGGGTGTCTGTGCAGTGTTCTTTGGATTGTTCAAGGAATAAATCAATAAATCAGTGAATTAGAGAAAAAATGGAGGATGGAATAACATCTGAAGGAGCTCACTCATAACAAAAGCTTGTCTTGCTCCATCTTTTTTAAAAGCACTTATCAGTGGCTCTGGACCCACACATTCGTTTGCTAAAGGGAGTGGAGGTGGGGGCATAGGAGGGGGTAACTGTACAAGAACATTGGAGACAAAGAGAAGAAGAAGTAATGATGAGAGGCATTTCATAGCGCCAATCAGTTTGAGCTATGACAAGCCTTGATTTGCTAACTGCTCAATTTTACCAGCATCAAAGGCAAGATGGAACCCGGGGAGGCTGGGCTGACAGTCGGGCTATATTACAACAGAAGGAGAAAGGACAAAGAATGCTCTAATTTCCATAAAAGGAGATTGGAAAGTAACAGGTTTGTAATGATGTTAATAACCAGCCTTTACCAGCCGTGTAATGAGCAGCCACATGATGAAGAGACCAAGGCAGGACGGGGCAGCTCAGTACCTGAGACGCTCTTAATAACTTTTATTACTTGTTGAAAATCACTTTCACAATATAGTTCAGTCACCTTGGTGCTATAACCCCATTTCGTCTGCAGAGAATGAAAGCTGAATAGAAGGTGATGGTTTATAGAGTCCGTCTTGCTGATGCTGTCTCCAAAGGGTTCTGCCAAATAATGAGAGGGATTCTGGGTAGAAGGGCTGAGTGGGGCCAACAGCGGAGCCTCATGTGCACACCAGCGCCAGCCTGGACCTTTGGGACCTGCTTAGCACAGACAGGAGATGGGGTCCCAGAGTTACTCTCCAGACTTTGGTGAGCATTATCATGAGGTGCTTCAGTTCCACATCAAAAGTGATACAGAGCCCAGCCGGCATGGCTCAGTGGTTGAGCATCAACCTATGAACCAGGAGGTCACGGTTAGATTCCTGGTCAGGGCACATGCCTGAGTTGTGGGCTCGATCCCCAGTGTGGGACATGCAGGATGCAGCCAATCAATGATTCTCCCTCATCACTGATGTTTCTCTCTCTCTCTCTCTCTCTCTCTCTCTCTCTCTCTCTCTCTCTCCCTCTCTCTCTCCCTCTCCCTCCCCCCCCTTCCTTTCCCTTCTTGTATTATGTGGTGGAAATGGAGACTGAACCCATTGCCTTGGTGCTGGATATCAGGGAGGTTGTTAGAATAGAGACCTGAAAATACACCCAACGTGAGTGTGGCTGAATCAGCTATCAGCATCCGCTGTGCCGCCTTCCACGTGCCCTTCCCATTGAGGGTGGGACCAGGAAGCTCATGCCACTATTGAGAGAAGGCTGAGGAAGGTTCTTGCCATAGGAAACCTGCTTGGAGATGAAATCAAGTCAGTATCTGAGGTGCTGGTGTCAAAACCCTTCCCACCCAAAAGTCTGGAAGCCTAGCACCCCTTTTCACATTGGTCCCCGTCCATTTGTCCCTTGGCTCCCTTATAAATGAAACACTAATACTAGCAACGCTCATTTCTTAAGGCAGAAAGTAAACCCAGAGGTTTATGAAGTATGTTATAGCAATCTCACCTAGTCTTATAAGTTTGGGAGAAAAGGTTCCCTGATGTTAATAAAAATAAAAAGGTTTATGGTAGATCTCATATTCAGACGCAAGCAAAAAACTTGCTGGTTGTCAGGATTTACATTTGAGAATATCATATCAAAAAAAAAAAAAAAATTAAATGCTCACACAGTCCCCAAAAGAAAACTGAGCTCACCTGGCTGTACAAACGGCACCACGTTTTCATTTGAGAGTGAGTGCAAGGCGCTTGAAATTGCTTCCGAGTTGGCGGCCACGGGCTTGAAGGTTACAGAACTCAACTGCCTTCAGCCTCGTGTGCGCCTGCCTCTGGGCTGTCAAACTGCTGTCTTGTGAAGCTGGCCCACCGCACTGCCTGCCTGTCCCCTAGCCCTGGTCTGCTATTGCCTGTCCAGTTGAAGAGGGATGTGAGGGCAGTCAGGCCAAGGCAGTGAGGGTGGACAGCCAAGAATATTTAAGAGAGCGATTTCTGGAACCCAGTTTCTAGCTATAGTGGGGATGACAGAGGGAGCCTAGATTGCTGGCCTGGCTGGCTGATGTGTAGTGTGTCATTCTGGAGGGGCAGCAGCTCTGGGGAGAGATGGTGGTTTCATCTTGTTCCTGTGAGGTGTCAGGTGCTTGCCGAACCTCCGTGTGGAGCCATCCCCCCATGGAGGTCATTCACATCACTCTCCGGCTCCAGATCCTGCTGCACAAAAACCACACTCCTTCCTCCCCCACTTGCTGCCAACAGGCACATTGCGAGCAGGTGACAAGCAAGAGAGATCAGAGGCTGCATGGCTAGCTTAGTGGCCATGCATGTGACCTCCCAATCAGCCGGCCTGGCCTTGATTCTGGGCCCTGCTGCTTCCTGAGTGACCTTGGTCAACTTGCTTCATCCCCCTGTCTTTCTCATCTGCAAACCTGGGCTGATCACAGCGCTGTTGTGAGGACCAAGCCTGTTACTGCGGGGAAAATGCTTAGGATGGAACTGGCTGCTGTGGGCACTCGGGAAAGAGCCGCTGTGCGTGGCAGCCTTCGAACCTTGGCAAGTCTAAACCCAGCTTCCAAGGTTTGTTCCTTAGCATGTCAGGCAGAGTAGCAGAACTCTTCCCAGCACAGATATTTCTGCTTCTGAATCACAGAGTAAGAGAATTGCCGGGGCAGCGTGCACTCGGGTCTTAATGAAATTATGGTGTGAAAGCCCTTCCCGACACACACACACACATACACTCACACACACACACACACACACACACGAAGGTGGACATACTTAAGACTCGTTTGCTGGGGGCCTTGCCCTCGGTGAAGAGGGGTTCTGATGATCTAATACCATAGGTATTTACATCAAAATCCTCCGATTGCCCAGGCATAGACATTAATGGCAGAGGAATGGGGGCAGGTAAAGATGTGGCAGCTCTATGATATCTGAATACCTTTGGATAAGACACAGGCAGAGCTTATCCATCAATTGTATGCATTACTCTAAAAATAAAGAAAGCTAAATCCATCAGGGAAAAACAGCCCTCACGAACAGTGTGTTTTCTCCTAGAATGTCCTGTCTGCAGGCAGTAACCTGGGGCAGGCAACTGTGCAGGGCTTCTCCTAAGGGGCAGGAAAACCGTCTTTAGAATTCAGGACCCTACGCTCTTGAACCTGTTGGTCCTCCAAGTCTGACCTTGAAGTTGAAGTGTCATCTCTTGCATGACAATTTGATAAAATCTTCAGCGTTTAGAATTGACATTCCAGGACTACTGGAGAGAGAGAGAGAGAGAGAGAGAGAGAGAGAGAAGAGAGAGAGAGAGAGAGAGAGGAGGGATTTTAGTGGCCTAACAAGTTATGATGATGTGTTACTTTGGTTGCCATTCTCTTTATTTTATTTTATTTTTGTTTTTTAATTCTCACCTGAGGATATTTTTTTCATTGATTTTTAGAGAGAGTGGAAGAGAGAGGGAAAGACAGAGAGAAATATCCATGTGAGAGAAACACATCAATTGGTTGCCTCCTGCACAAGCCCTAGCTAGGGTCAGGGCCAGAGAGGAGCCTGCAACTGAGGTATGTGCCTTTGACCGAGATAAAACCTGAGACCCTTCAGTCCACAGCCTGACACTCTATCCACTGAGCCAAATTGCCTAGGGTGTTGCTATTCTCTTTAAATGAAGTCTCTTCTGCGGTTAAAGAGACCATGGGATAAGTATATGCAGGTATCACTCGATGGATTTCAGGACTTTTGAGGGGCCACTCACAGCATTTTGAGCTTTCTAAGATTCCTTCTTTCTATATATTCTCATGTTACCCCTTTTAGTTGTCCTCAGCACCCACTTTAAAAATCTCACTCCCCCTCATAAAGAAAATTATTTCAGCAGGACCATTTTTAGGGAATACCTCCCACTGTCTGATAGGATGAAACATTCTTAAGGGCCATTTTCTAGATAGTATCTGCTAACGGGTTATCCAGGGTGCCATACTAATTACACATGAAGTCTGTTAATAATTGAATTCTTGTTTGTGGTTACTGCTGTAAAACATGACAGAAGAAATTAAATGTGAGTGACCAGAATTCTAAAACTGTCTCAAACTGTTTCAGAAATGTCCTCTGAGCACTCAGTCACTCTCATTCCTCTTTCATTTTCTTTGCAAACATTTCCTTGGTGTTAACAAGAGCCAAAGGCATCTGCTGATAAATCTCTTCCCATTCCAGTTCTTAGCAAAGAGCGAGAGCCCGGTCCTCATAACGCCATGGGAAACGTGAGTGATGAAAGTGGCTTTTCTTTCTGAAATCATCTCTGTAACATAGGCCATCGAATGATCACTATAGTTTACGATTCTGTAAAATCTGCAGAAATCATAGCTGTGTCGTGTACAGTGCGGAGGGCTCTGCTAATCCCGGCAGCCACGTTCACGCCTGGTGGAGGAGGAAGGCCTGTAACTGGGAATCTGACACGGAAGGAATTTCCACACAGACTGAAAGCATCGCTGGCCACATAGCGTGGGGGACTCCAGCGCCTACAAGAATACTGTTTGTGCTGATCTTTTTTTAGCTTTGCCACGTTTGTTGAAGAATCAGAGAGGAAGGCACCAACATCAGCTCCCCACTGAGTAACCTACACGTGGTGCACTTGAGAGTAACGTTGACTTTCTGCCTCTCTTAACACAAGGACCTCTCTTAACACCAGCAGTTTTACATCATGTTACTTCCTTTCCTTTGAACACCGAATTTGGTCACAGTCAATTATTACCACAAAAGGAGACCCATAGAGGCTACCTTTGTTTTGCAGTGATTAGCATGGGTGGTATTTTACAGAAATTAAGAGGAGCAGGGTTCTGCCCTTCAGGAGCTTCTCCTCATGGCTTTCACACTTTTTACTGCGTATCTTATTTTCACACCTGCTAACTAACCTCCGGCTCAACCCCAGATGTTTTTCTCCTGTCATTCTTCAACTTCACCTGTCCTTCTCCTAAAGGGTGCTCATTGGCTGGATGAAGCGGCGGTTCTTAAACTCAGGCTTGATACACATACTGGTAGGTGAATCATGATCAGCTATATATTCCAAAGATTTATCACTTTTGATAATGTTGCCCCCACTCACTTGAATCTCCTTGTGTTTTTGTTTCGTTTTGTTGCGTGGGAGGGAAGGGCATTCAGTTCCAGCAGGAGGTAGAGAAGTTTGCATAATCCTAGCCTCTGCCTCTCTTGTGGTTCATATGAAGGTCACCCATCATGTGTGTTCTGGTGGAGAAAAGGTTGGGAAGCTTTGTGACAGAGAGGAACTGGCAGAAGCTGTTTATCCTCAAGCCCAGGTACTTGAAACTGTGGTGATTGCACCTGGTTTTCACCTTTGACATTGTCTCCCTAAGACCTTTTATTTGAGACTAGAGGCCTGGTGCACGAATTCATGCACCAGTGGGGTCCTTTGGCCTGGCCTCTGGGATCAGGCCAAAACTGGCTCTTCAACATCCCCCAAGGGGTACCAGATTGCAAGAGGGTGCAGGCCAGGCCGAGGGACCTCACAGGTACATGATCGGTGCTGGGGAGAGACACAGGATGTTGGCCAGCAAGGGAGGGACCACAGGAGGGCTCCAGGGCATGTCCAGCCTATCTCATTCAGTCCCGATAGGCTGGACCCCAGCAGCAAGCTAACCTACTGGTCCAAGCATCTGCCCCCTGGTGGTCAGTGCATGTCATAATGAGCGGTTGAGCAACCTTAGCATATCATTAGCATATTATGCTTTAATTGGTTGAATGGCCAACTGGACACTTAGTATATTAGGCTTTTATTATATAGGATCATGAGTACTGTATTTTTTAAACATTTAAAGTAAGATGTTCCTAGATTATTGTGTTCTGACAGAAATAAAGCAAATGTCTTTGCTAGACCATCATAGAAACAATTCTTAAATGATTCTTGAATCACCAATTAGTGATGTTAAACTTACTGGTAAGTCAAAGCAATTAAATTTGAGCCCAAGATTTATTAAGCAACTTCTATGTTTCAAGTGCCATGCAAGACAACAGAGATAAGACAGTATACTTTTGTTCTTGGCAAAGAAGACAAACATAATAATCCGATCAAGTTCACAGTCATTCTGTGTTGGACACAATCCAATTCTTTTTTTTTTTTCAGCCCACTGTCCTCCCCTCTCCATCCCTCCTTTTTGAAAAATTAGGGAGTAGTCTTACCTCAGCCATTGTAGTCTCTGGATCTCAATGGGAGTCCACTTTCTCTTTTTATTCCTCCACCCAGCTACCCACTTACAGCCCCTAAACACAGCTGACCCTCTATGGTTACTGGGGATGTTAGTGGGTTTTCTCTTTATGTTAAACTCCCTTGAACACATTCAATAGACATTTATGGAGCACTTATGATGTGCAAAGGCCAGTGCTAAGCTCTGAGGGAGATACTAGACGTATGAGGCTCAGTTCCTTCCTTCAGGATGCTTGTGCTCCAGGCCAGAGATAAACTAGCCGCAAGGGAGGGGAAAGATGATGAGGTGAGAATGATTGGCTGTAGTAAGTTCCGAAGAAAGAGGTGTTCTTTGCATTTGAGGGGGGAGAGGAGGAGAAATGCAAACAGAGATGGGACGATTCAAAATAGCTCATGCCCCTTCATCTATTCCAGTAAGTATAGTAAGTATGGCCATCTCATCCCTAACTAAAATGCTTTTCCAGTGACTTGGTTCATCCAATACTGAGCCTTTTCCCAATATAGGATTGTCTTACCAAATATAGGAGCATACCTTCCATCCTTCCATAAATTGAAGACTGTTGGTACTCAGTGGCTGGCTCTCTGACCCACGTAGCCTCTAATATTCATCCCCTTCTTTGTTTAATGAAAAGTAGTGACATACCAACCTGGCAAAAGGAGGAAAACATCATCTAAAGAAAGTGATCCTTATTGTTTCTTCACATGTATGTATCATATAGCTTTCTCACATTTAGACTTAAAGGTCAACTTTCATTATTGCATGCATCTATGTGATTGGCAACCGTATGTCTGAGATAGTTCCTGTGAGTTTTCAGAGCAAAATCTGAATCATTTTGGCCTCAAAAATGAGCCTAATCAAAACTGAAATAAAAAAGTAAATAGTGAAAATTTAAAAATATAGATATTTTCATGGCAGCTTCCTCAAAGAGTTGTGTTATAAAGAAAGCAAACATACGCTTGTTTCCCTTCTCTTAAGTAAATATGATTCTTGGGTGATGTTTTCAATGGGAAATTGACTTCAAGGAAAACAATAACACCTACAGATGAAGCTCAGGAGGTCACGTGGGAAATGAGGGACCTGGAAGTTCTGATACATCTTCTGTTTGGACCCTTGTTTGCGTCACCATCTTCAGAGGAAACTGCTGCTGAGTTCCTCAGAGTCACTCAAAGCACTGGTCACTGGGATACGCATTTCTTAGGCCTCAGAATGGATTGGTTTCTGTGCTTTCCTACAGATACGAAATTTCACCCAAATAAAGACACTATGAAAAGGGAAACTCGAGGTTAACAAGGCTAAAATTTCAGCTCCCTTTTCTTCTCCCTTTTTCCTATCAAGTTCCTTAGTTAACGAGGAGGGTTTTTTTTTTTTTCTGTTTAAAAATCATTCACGCATATGCCTGCATGTGTGTGTGTGTGTGTGTGTGTGTGTGTGTGTGTGTGTGTGTGAACATTATTCAAAAGCACTTCCCTGTTGTTCTGGGGGAAGTCTGTAGAAAATGCTTACTTTTGAGCAAAAAGTTATTATAAACAACAGCAACTCCCCTCCCCCCAATAAAAAAAAAAAAAAAAGACAAATCTTCCGAGCACCCTTTGAACCTTAAACGGTGTTTTTATAGGCCAGCTCATTGTTTTCCTTCTCTATGAAAAATTTAAAACCATAACCATTGTGATGAGTTCTACAGAGTAAGACCATTTCCACGATTTCATTTCTTGACAAAGAACAGCTACCTTACTTGGTCTCTGCCACATGTGAGCACACTCCCAGGCATAGAGCCTCCCCTTGGAGGAGCAACATCTTGAGCTCTGCCCCTCTGCCCAGGGGGACCCCCGCCCCCCCAGAGGTGGAGGAGTCGCAGGGGCGCAGGGGCGAGGTGTGGGGAAAGAGATAGCAGCTGTCCCCCTGGGCACTGTCCTGGTGGCTCTCGGGGTGGCTTCTGCCCTGTCGCCACTTGATCTGGGTTTTCTCTCAAAAAGTAAAAAAAATTAAAATTAAAAAACAAGGCGTGCCTGTCTTTTATAATGTTCTGTTTTAAGAGAGAAGCCTCCAGGGAGAGAACAGGACCCTAAAAGTCCGAGGCCTGGAATTCCTCCTTTCTCTCTTTCCATTTTAAACAGGAAACATCCAGGCTAAGAGGGCCCGCAGGGAGCGCGGCTGTGTGTTCATTTTAAAGCAGATAATGTTTGTGTGTTGCAAATGTCAGTGATTTATCCCAAGGGCTTAAAATGAGTGCAGAAAAACCACATGTTTCACTTCATGCGGAGAAATATCTCCAGTAGATTTTGAGAGAAAGCACAGGTTAAGGATTTTTTTTAAGTTTTTTGGAAATCTCCAACATGAACCCAAGGAAATAGAAATGAGCGTGGACAGTGGCGAGGGCCTTCAAAATATTTTATGATAAAAGATACAATGAATGCTGGAAGTTTCCTAAATCAAAAATAAAATTCTCAGGGAGAGGGGAGATGAAACCCTGATCCCTAATTTCCCCTGGCTGGGGTGACAGACGCGCGTTCGTGCCCGATTTGTCACGGGCGATTTAAAATAGAGCGAAGCACACTGCACTGAATCATAGCCGTTGACGTTATAATAACTTGTACGTAAACAATTTAATTTTTTTATCTGAAAACTCTCACGGACTAAATTACGCCGTGCTCGAAGGCCTATCTTTCATTATTATACATAGCCAAATTAAGACGCAGAGAAGTGGAGCGAGAACCCTATTGTTCATCTTTATAAATGCGCTCACGTGCTGCTTGGCACATGCTCGGAGCTCGGCGCTTGTCAAACCTGCATTGATCTGAGGGGCTCCCAGGGCTGTGTTCACATCAGCCTGCAGATGACAGGGCGATCCTGGCCCTCACTGACGGTCTTTGATTAACCACAGACTCCGTTCTCACAGCGCCACCATGGCTTCCAAGGGTTCGACCAGTCTGTACACTGATGCTGGAGAGCTTGTCATTAATTATGAATGGTGCTGTTTTCCTTTAAAAACATGGTAAAAGGGGGGAGGGTGAAAAGCAGAAGGATCTGGGGCGATGGTGGTGTACATGCGCACAGAAGGTTTATGGGAGTTGAGAGCCGCAAACAGAAGGCATCTGTTCAGCCCGGGGCTGGATGAGATGTGGTCATGTGTTTGCAGACGGGTTGCTTCTGTGATGGCAAGTGGATCAGAAGAAGCTTGTTGTCTTAGCGGAGGATCCAGACAGGGTCGCTTTCTGCTAGCGTTTGTTCTCGCCCGGCCCTTCCTGTGTGCCTCCTGGTTTCGCTGTGTAACCTACAGCTGGTTAGGCTTCTCCCACGCTGCTACTGGCCTGGCGCTCCTCCGCTTTGCTGGAGAATTGCTTTCATCGACGTTCGAGGGGAGCAGTTCCCAGCTCTGGGTTAGGCCCTCTTCTAGGAATTGGAGAGAGGGGAGGGCACACTGGTCCCCACCGGGATGTGACAGAAGACCCAAGCGGTAGACCGAGACTGTGGCCCAGGTGAAGAGCACCAAAGGCCTAGGAGAGAAGCGAGTGTGAGCCAGGGGAGCCTTATGGCTCCGAATAACCTGGGTGTCCCTACCATCATACGTGGGACTGGCTTCAAGGGGGCAGAGAAGGAAAGGGTGGAGTGTTCACAGCCTTAGAGAGCCCAACTCTGCCTTGTTTAGGACACTAGTTGGCTACTAGGATAAAGGCTAGCCTGAGAGGATTTAAACAAGTAGAAGCCTATTTCTCTCTCATGTACCAATCTGAGTGTACGCAGTCCTGGCTGATCTGATGGCTCCGAGGTGTCAGGGCCCCAGGCCCCTGCCTTCCTCAGCCCATGGCTTTCTCCGTGTGATCTACAATGGCCACTCCACTGGCCACCAGGAGGGAGACGGGGAAGAAGAAGATTCCCTGTCTTCTGTTTAAGGGCACAGGTCACCTCCCATTGCCACACCCACCTGTTCTCCCAAATCCTGGGGAAAGTTCTCAGCCTCTGGGTGTGACAGTGAGGGCTGGCACACAGGCTTGTCTAAAGCTTACATTCAAGGGGCTCTTAATTGCTGCTCGGCTTGGCGGGACCTCTGTCGTACACACAATGGGGGATGTGTCTTCAGTGGGGCAGCCAGCCTAGGAACTACTGACCTATGTCTGCTTTTCTCTTCCCAGGGGAGGACCCGCCGACCCCGCAGACTATCTGACAGCAGCACCCCGAGGGCTCTACAAGGAGAGGGAGCTCCCCTACTACCCAGGGCCTCATCCCATGCATCCGCCCAAAGGGAGCTACCCCCGCCCCCCGGACCTGAGGGTCGCAGATCTCCGGTATCCTCAGTACTACCCACCCCCACCCGCCCCCCAGCACAAAGGACCCTTCCGACAAGATGTCCCGCCCTCGCCCCCTCAGCACCACAGAGTGCCAGCCTATCAGGAAATGGGCAGGCCAGGGCCCCGAGGGGGCAGCCCAGACCAGTACCCCTACCGGACCCAGGACCCCCGGCAGAAGAACCCCATGACTGCAGCCGTGTAGCCAACACCACCAAGCCCAGCACAGCCCAGGAAGGAAGACAGCTAACATCGCCCTTCCTCGAGGCCTTCTTCCTGTTAAGACTTGACCTGCGTACAGATTAGGTTTTTTGATTGAGAATGTAACACCTGACTGCTAATTAGAGAGAAAAAGAAGGAACAGGAGTTTTTGGAGGGGAAAAGTCAGGAGAAAGAGGAAGGATGGGCCATAAAAACAATACTGCCTGATATTTGAAGTACTTTTAGAATGGTTAACACCCATGAGAGTGGCATCTGAACAAGCAAATCACACAGGAGATACCCTCCGTGCTGCCTCCCTGCGTGCCCAGCCCACAGCATTGGCAGCGTGGAGCAGCCGCTGCCCTGGATCGTCTCCATTCAGAAGCTAAGCTTCAACCACTGTATTAAGTCGGAGGAGTGGCTGCAAACATGGGCATCTTAAGTGAGTAGTTTTTCAATGAGAAAGGAAACAGCAAGCTTGACTTGTGATCTCCTTGGAACGTTTTCTACCCAGAGGAAGACTGCATCTCTTTACTTGTAGAATTTCTCAGGTTCCTGGTACCATTCATTTGGTATAAGTGTTTCACGTTTCCTCACTTTTGTATAAAAATAAGATGCGAATGCAGTATTAGTGTCCTGGGAGAATGTGCAAAGCTAGTCAGAACTTCCAGAAGGAATCTATTCCAAGAACCACAGTGACCAGGTTGAGGGCTGAAATTGCCGTGGTCCTCACCTTCCTTCCTCCCATGTCCTAGGCACAATGCCATGGGGACATGTGGTCTCAGAGTCACCTGCAGGTCTCCTGCCTGTAATTATTAGAACTGGGGCCCCTGCTTTAAGCCTCCCATTGGAGGACTAGAATGTACTTGAGAAAAAGAGGGCCCATGGACTAGGCGACAGGGGAAGCAATGCCCTGGAGGTGCCAATTCCAGACTCAGTGCCAAACAACACCATCTGGACCCCGGGGACAGGGAGGGCTGACTGTGGCCTTCGGAGATTGAGAACCAGCAGGTAGTGGATGGTGGTGGCTGACCCATGTGTGTGTATGTGTGTGCGTGTGTGTAAGTGTGTGATTAGCAGTATGGATAATAAAAGATAAAAAATGCTTTCTGGAAAATGTGATGAGGGAATAATAAAGGAAAAAAAAAAAGAAAACAGAATAGATGGGAAGGGAGAAGACACATAAAATGAGGTCAATCTGTATCTGCTAGATTTCATTCACAACAGTCAGGACAAGACCAAGGCCAGGATGGCCGATTGGGAAATGAAGGTCTATGTTTTTGAAAAGCTGAACCCCACCTCCAAAACCCATCCCAATTGCTTTTGAGCTTTGCAGCTATTTTTCCTTTTTTTTTTTTTTTCAACAGAACATCTAAAACTTGTAACTTGACCCAAATGAGAATGCAAACAAAAGATTGAGCAACGGTCAAACCTGGCAGTAGCAGACATACTTTAGGCATTTTCACATTCCTTCTTTATTCCCTCCCAAAAATAAAAATGTCTTGAGTTCAATTTAGAGGTATTTTGGTTGATATATTAGAATATCTCTGACTGATAGGATTTAATAAATTAAAGTATTATTGAATATATAGAGTATCCATCTAGCCCAGTTTAGTCTTATTTTTTTAATTTAAAATAGAGTTATGTTACCAAGAATGATGCGACTGCTGGTTTTAGACTTAAATTGTGTTACTTACTGGACTTTAAGAGGTATCATTTTCTAAGCTACAATTACTTATGGCCCTCTTGAGAATAGACGTTAAAGGGGATTTTTTTTGCCCTCTCTTATCTCTCTTAAGCCTTTAGATCCTTTGCAATTTGTGCAAAGAGGTTGAGGATCTCCAGCCCTGCTTACCTGGACTGCAGGTGAGCTGTAGGGCTTCCCTGCCCACATGCTGAATGCCGCCTTCTCCTCAATCTAAATAAACCTTCAAGAAGAAAGTGATAAGGTGCGGATAATGCAACTTGGTTTGAAGCATTGAAAATCAGCTCTTCCGTATGTCCCATAGTTTAACCAAATGTCTGTGGACTACAGGACATAGACCAGCCAGAAGGCTGCTTCTGGACTAAGGCCAAGGCTCACAGAGGTGGCCCAGGGGAAGTAGAATGAAGAGAAATTCTCTGTACATTGGAGGAGTGGCCCTTGTAGGAAGAAAGCCCCTATTTTCACCACGTTGCCACCTTGTGAGCACAATACCCGCTGCAGGCAGGCTCAGGGTAAGTTGCTCCAAGCGTGGTTTTGTGTTGTGTACACAGTAAAACAGCTGCTAATCCTGAGAGGCAGCCAGTGATGTGAAGGTACTATTAAGGTGGACCACAAAATGATTATAGCAGTTTTCTCTTCTTGCCTGAAGCATAACACATGCCCCGTTGACCCTGCCCGAAAGAACCCAACATTATGTGTACGACAGAGGCCCCCGTCAAGCCAAGCAACAATTAAGAGCAGCTTGAATGTAAGGTTCATAAATGCCTTTGTACCAACCCTCACCACCCAGAGGTTACAGAACTCTCCAGTATTTAAGAGAACAGGTTTTTAGAGTATTTAGAAGACCAGGTTATAATCAGTAGGTATCCAGTAGCAGAAAATAGTTCCCAGTTTATTTAGGGCCTTGGAAAAACTCAAGCAGGTGTCTCCTTGTAGCTCAGAACACTAATACCATCACACACACACACACACACACACACACACACACACACACACACACAGAGTGCCCCCAGGAATGATGGCACAGGGAGCTGCAAATCCACCGACATACACCCACCTGACTTGTGATCTGACTACTGGGTCATTTATGCCTTGAAATGATGTTTTTGGCTTCAAGTCACTAGATATTTGAAAGGGCTCTGTTTTTGTCCCTCTTTACAGGAGTAGAGCGATGAAAGGGAGAAAACCACTGAAAAAATTTTAGATGCAAGAGAATTTAGTCCTCTGCCAGGGAGAGAAACACAACATTTCATTAGCCTGTCATGTCATTGGCTGTGGTAGTATCACTCTTGGTACAATAATTGCTCCCCCACTATATCAAATCAGTGGATGAAAGGCAAGCTCATAGGAACATTTACTTAAATCACAATTGAGTAACGAACAAAGATTGGAAAAAAATTACTGTGAAGCTCATTATTCTTAGATTTTTTTTTTTTTTGGTCTGTATGCATTAGCCCCCCCCCCCCCCCATTGGACATCATGGAGCAAAGATCCTATAATTGAGAGCATGGTGAGATCCACAGACCCATGGTCACAACTGCCTGGTAGAAGAGACTTCACTGTAGCTTTATTTTTGCCACCAAACTCAATAAAATTAAAACATGGTTCATTATTTTTCCAAAGATTCATGAACTTCTTGCAGGAAACCTATTTTTTGAAGGAAGTCTACCTAGCAACTTTTAGAGTTGTCACGCCTAGGGTTCATAGGCGTAGAGATCAAGCCCTTAAGAGCATTTATCCTCCTAACCTGTAACCACCACGTGTATTTCCTTTGGAGGAACATCTTAGCATTTCAGGGGGATAAAGAGATTTGGAGAATTTGGTGTGGATAGGAATGTGTGTCTTTAAAATCCCTGTCAGCATTAAACTCTGAAATCCGCAATGAATGGCCTTCAAATTGATGCTAAATCAGGTGGACACCTACTGCTTTCTGAATCCATGTACAACAGAAAGTCCAGATTTAGCACAATTAGGCAGGAGGGAGTTAGGTTCAGAAACAGCATACAGGACTATTTCTCTGCACTCCCAGTTCACACTGACTTAGGTAGAAATGATGCCACAATGAGACCACAAAGAGGATTCTCCGTAAGATACCCTACAAAGTTACCTTTCCGACAAAAAGGAGAATAAAAGTTAGATATCTAAAATAAGCCTAGACTCTCACATGCAGCTACAACTTCTAAGTGAAACTCTTTCTCTCTCCTGTCCTTAAATAGTAATAGAATCACTCACCGCCTGACTTACAAAGATGGGCTTAACTACCAAGCCGAGTGGAGAGTGAACTAACCCCAGACTGTCCTGACTCAGCTCTTTGAGAGAGTTCTGTTCCATCTATGCTGACTGCAGTGCTGTTTACTACTGGAACATAAAAACAAAACCTGCTGTTGATGCAGTCACTTTTTCTAGTGTTTTCCTGTGCTTCTGTGATACCAAGTCTGTTCTGAATATAAAATATGTGAATCATATTTTGGCATATGGGGGTGGAGATTAAAATTCTTTACAGACTTTTTAAAATGAATCCATTTGTACCACAGAAAAAAAATTTTGGATGTTGTTATATATGAATATACAAAATTTTCTTGTTTTATTTTGCATTAAAATAAAGCTTTATTCAGTCAGTAAGATGTTAGAGTCTTGGTTTTCACCCACCACCAGTTTGTTTTAGGATCTGATGAATGAATGGGTTGGTCTGGTCCTGCTTACCATTGAACAGCAATGTCATAGGGCAGAAGACACGAGAAATAAGGTTGTGTCACATGCTGGGCTCCCCGAGAAACAGATGCTGAAATGAAGGTGAGTCAGCAGGATGTCTATTTGGGAGCACACTTAGGTTCAGTGCCTACAGAAGGCAGGGGAAGGAAGCTGGATGGGGCAGAGGGAGAAGCTGAAATGCAGTGCACTCCAACTTGGGTCTCAGCCAACTCCACAGGGAAATTTGGAGCTACGGTGGCCCTGCAGAGTTGTCCCAAGTGGGACAAGGAAGCTAGGCCTTTATCCCACTGTGTTGGTCAGTGGATATGGGCCACCCCTGGAAGGAGGTGAGACCCAGGACCAGGTAGTGTTCTTCAGGTGAGCGAGTCCCCAAAGAGGGCCGACAGCAGGAGATCATCTTTGGGAGGTATTCACAGCAATTGGTAGACTAGTAGTTTATTGCTGGAATGGGGTCAGGGAGTGCATCAAACCGTCCATGACAACGCCCAGCACTGTTGAACTCCCATGCTGGACACTCGTTCCTTGTCTACAGAAACATGATTCTGAGTTGATTCTCCTTGAGACCATCCCTTTATTGGCTTATTCTCAGACCTCCCCACACTGTCTCTTGCATGTTCATCTATAGCCAAGGCCTCCATTACCATCTCTAGACTGAGTTGGTCACCATCGCCAACTCAGGCCTGTCTCCTGAGCACATAGGTTTCCCCTTTCCTACTGGACATCCCCACCTGGACTTTCCACAGGCCCTTGAACTCAACATGCCCGCACTGGAACATAAGCTCGTAATGAAACCTGTGCCTTATGACCCTGTCCTGGCCATAGGCACCACCCTGTTCACAGTTACAAACCGGACCTGGAAATTACCCTTGCCTTCCATTTATAACTCTGCCCCTTCCCCCAACCCCTCCCCTCTGATGTGATGCAAGGCCAGCAATTGCGTCCTGCAGCTCTGCCCAATGTGTCCACGCTTCCTGACACCCTACCACACTTGGCTCAGCCTCATCACCTCTCACTTAGCCTCTGCAGTGACCTTTATTTGGCTCCTCCCTCTGACTGTGCTTCCTTCCAACCCATCTCTACACTATACAGTCTTGTTGAAAGGACACCAGCTTTGAGAACAGGCAGACCTGGACCTAAAACAAGGTTCCACCATTAATTAGTTTCATAACCTGGGGTAAAATACTTATCTCTCTAGGCCTCAGTTTTATCATTTGTGAAATGGAACTATATATCTTATGGAACTATTTTGAGAATGTATCATGTCACAAAAACAGGAGTTCTGGAACCAGTTTGAACCAGCTCCCAAAAAGCTGCTGTCAATATCTCTTCCCAACCCCATGTTCAGTGATGTCACATCGGTAGCTTGAAAGAGACCATCCCTGTGTTGGAAGCATTTACAACACAGAAATTGGCATACGCTACAAATCAGGACTTCTTCCCTCTGGAGAGCCCAGTTGTTAAAACATTTACCAACATACCACTGTATATAACCTCTCTCTCTCTCTCTCTCTCTCTCTCTCTCTCTCTCTCTATCTCTATCTCTATCTCTATCTCTCTCTTTCTCTCTTCCATACATACACATATACACCCACTCCTTTAAACCTTTCTAGATGTCCCTACTACTTTCAGCTTAAAGCCTAAAATCAAAAGTCCTGATAAATCAGTCCACTGTGACTCTCCCTCCTCATGTCTTGTTGCTCCTAGTTTTATATCTTGTGCTGTTATTTCAAATTACTTCTATTTCTTTGAATCAGGCATGCATTTCACAGCTCCATACCATGACAACACACAGTAGGCATAGCTGCTCCTGCTCCACTGCCCCGTGTCCTGTAGCCCCAGTGCCCTGTGTCCCGTGGCCCCAGTGCCCTGTGTCCCGTGGCCCCACTGCCCTTTGTCCCGTGGCCCCACTGCCCTGTGGCTCCACTTCCCTGTGCCCTGTGGCCCCACTTCCCTGTGCCCTGTGGCCCCACTGCCCTGGGTCCTGTGGCCCCCTGCCCTGTGCCCTGTGGCCCCCTGCCCTGTGTCCTGTGGCCCCCTGCCCTGTGTCCTGTGGCTCCGCAATCATCCTGCAGGTCCCAGATAAAGTGGTTCTTTCCCCATGAAATACTTATAGGCAGAAATTGGAGACTGGCTCCCTTGTGTCCCGCCCACCCTCTTACAGCAAGAGTTACTATGGGCCAGAGGTGCTGAAGCTGGAGACCACACTTCCCAGGGTTCCTTGCAGCTTGAGTTCACCAGGCCCATCTCTAACAATCAGCCAAACACCTTGGGAGAGGGAAGTGAGGCCCAGGTGTAGCATCTGCTGGCAAACACAGTAGCCGAGGCATTTGGTTTTACTGCATCGTGTCCAGTCTAGCCTCCTGGGGATCCCTAGGCTGTGTGAGGGTCGTGTTAGCATGGATCACAGCTGAGGCAATGTGATTCTGTTGCTGGTAGTTGGGGCATTGGCTTCTGATCTCTGAAGGGTACCAACATCAGTGAGCCGTATTGCTGTTCTGAGATTTATTTCTGGAAGCCCCGCCTAGAGCCTGCTCCTCCAGCCCTACATTTTGCAAACGCCTAATTCACCACATTAAATCCCTCTCTGTTTAAACCAGCTAGAAAGGACTCGGTTATCTGCAACTGAACCCACCAAGACACCTCCCACAGTCCTCCTCCCGAGGCCCACTGGGTAATTCCATCCCGTATGTTACCAAGACACTTTCTGCAGGTCCTCCATAAAACTTTTATTACCTCGATTACAGTGATTAGTTTCCACGTCTGTGTGGCCTGCTCCGGAGTATCGGATTTGCAACACATTGCCTGGCTCTGACTCTGTGCTCAAGACATATTTGCTGAATTCATTTGAATGAAGAAATGAGGTGTGAGGATTCTTTTTCTGAATTGCTGCACTGCTGACGTTCCATCTCACAGCTCAAACCATAAATCTCAAAGCCCTGTTGTTAAAGATCGCCTGGTATTATTCTCGAGGTGAATGGTGTTAGCTCACGTGGGCAGGCCAGATTTCAATTTAAAACACGAAGCAGGCTGGGAGCTTGTAAATGCAATGGGTAATGCATTATTTAGAGAGTAAAGAGAGACTTAAGCAGAGAGAAAATGTATTACTTACAACCTACTAAGATGGAAATACTTTTAGTGACAGATGATTACTATTATTATTGTATAATTCCTCGGATTTGAGGCCAGTGCTTTGCAATCACTCGTATTACTTGCTCCTTTCAACAGCTGTCGGCGGTGAGCCGATGGATGGCTCCCTGACTTTCCATAAGGAAACTGAGTCCTGCGGACGATGGTACTGAGATAAAGATTTAATGAACGCTATTTAGGCATATCCAGAGAAAGCAGAGATCATTTTGTAAGTGTCTTGACAATTGAGCTTTCTCTTCCAGCAGCCATGTGTACCCTCACGAATCGTTGTTTACAATACATGCTGACTCTTTCATGATCTCAGCAATGCTTGATTGTCATATAGTCAAAGAACACCAGGTTCATACTGATCTTACAGCTGAAGAAAATGAGGCACGAAGAAGCCAACCCAGTAATGCAGGGCCATCCAGCGGAAGAAAAAGCCAAACTTCCTTTATTTATTATGTATGTTTGGAGAATCTGCTATGTTCCTGGAATACTGTGCTAGCTGCCGAGAGGGCTCTCTGCAGGGTGGGTGGGCAGCTCACACTGGAAGTGCTACCCTCGGCACGTGGCCAGCGTGCATCAGCCACCTGTCATGGTTAAGGGTGGCCACGCCCCCTGGAAGAGGTGGAGAGATGCTTCAGCTGTCAACATGTAGCACTTCACTATCATCCCTTTGACTTGAACCTTTATCTGGCTGGTTGTTACTGACCCTCCCCACACAATCCCAAATACCGAGGTTGGCGGCATAAAAAAGCATGTACTTGGACCCTAACAACCCTTGACTTTGTGCTTCTACTGCCTAGTCCAGCTAATAAGAAGTGCTAAAGTGAAATGAGATTCAGTGATAGCCCAACAGACACTTCCTGGCAGACATTGGTAAATGCTACAAAGGATCCCAAACATGGAAGAGCCTCGCATTCTGTCCTCAAACACTAGAGAGTCGAGTAGGAGTGACAAGCAAGTATACAAAGACCCAAGACTCAGTGCTGAACATGGTGAGTGCCTGGCAGCGGTGGACACTGGCCGGGAGGCCTGACTTTTGACTTTGGGTAGAGACAGGAGCGGGGTAGGTCTTATGGAGGATGTGACATCTGAAACACCCTGAAGGAACGGGAAGAATGTAAGCAGGCCACACAAAGAAGGGTATGGGCTTTCCAGAGAAAGAACAGAACACAAGCATCTGCACAAAGAGCACCTCCAAATACATGTGATCCGGGACAGCGGGAAGGACAGGGTGTGTGATGGGAGAGGAAGGGTTGTGCTTAATAAGAATAACAGCTGATATTATTAAGGGCTTAGTGAGTGCCAGATACTGGCCTAAATATTTTTCATGATTTATCCCGTTGAATCCTCTAACTATGAGGAAACAGAGCTTTAAATGAACCAAGGAACTTGGCCTTGGAATTTCAGACCCAACAAGAATAAAAGTTATTTAGACACTCCAGGGACTGAAGTACTTGGGAGAATCACTCACAACAATGGGCATTTAAATAAATCAAGCTGGCCCAGGTGAAAGCATTGTGTGGGTTGCACTAGAAAAAATCATCAAATCATGAGCCCTTACTTAAAGAGGGGAGGTCTAATATTTATTGCGTGGACAGGAGCAATGCTAGTAGCTTCCCCCTGAATTTACCTCATTTTCTCTTCACATCAGCTAAGGTGGGCATTATCCCCATTTTGCAGATGAGAAAACTGAGGCTCTAAGAGAATAAGAACCAGCTGTAGCTCTACAGTGGCGGCTCTGTTCGGAGACCCAGCTCTGAGTCCACACTGCTGCTTACTTTATTGAAAGTAAATCTCAGTGCAATTTCTTTTAATTCTTCATAGCTTGCACTGTGATTACTATTTAGAGTGAGGGCAATGTTGAAGAAAATTTAGAACGTGTAAATGCAGATTTTGACATTTTAGACTCAAGAAACAGGCAGCCTGTGTTAGTTGCACCATATATTAAATTATAATCTATGTAGACAGCAGTTTTGAAAGGTATCCAAGCAAATAAGTTGTCCTTCTGGCTGAAGTCAGACAGGTAGATGAAACTTTGATGACTTAATTCCCCCAACTATTAAAGGTAGAAGCAGACCAGGCCCCTGAGTTGGAGAGAGGCTGCTGGAAAATTTATGAAGAGCGGTAAAGTGCAGGGCCATAATTTCAACAGGTTATCTTGCTTCTCTGCCTAATTGTTTTGCAAGGCTTCTCGGCTCAGAACCATTCAGCATTCTTATCGCCGGGGGAATGTGCGTGCTCCCCGGGAGACGGTGCAGCCTGCAGCCACCTCTGTCCTCCAGTCACGGCTGTGTTTGTGCTCAAAGGGCTGTCGATGAGATTTAAGAGCCGCCCCAGCCCCACAACGCGTGGTCTTGCTGATCTTCAGAGAGAATGGCGATGTCACCCTTTGATTTATGGAGAGTGCAGCTTAAACCCAGCCCTGTGCTTTATTAAAGCAGCTTTTAGTCATATTATACCTCCCCGGCCCCAGCTCCCAAGAGCTCCACCACCTAGGAGTCAGAATCCCTTTGATAAGCAGCAC
The DNA here is from genome assembly GCF_027574615.1 of Eptesicus fuscus. NCBI lineage: Eukaryota > Metazoa > Chordata > Mammalia > Chiroptera > Vespertilionidae > Eptesicus > Eptesicus fuscus. The sequence continues at coordinate 81,663,739 of NC_072483.1, read as the reverse complement.
TCGGTGATTAGAAAGTGGGGCCTTTGCCTTGTACCCTCCGCCCGGATCCTGCCTCCTGACCCCCAGGTGGGGGTTGGGGGGAACTGGGGCGGAGCCTGCTCTCCAGGTGGCCTTCCAATATCCGCTTTTCTCCTGACCCTCTCTTGACCTTCGCAGTGTGACAGGGTTGGCCTGGGGCTGTGCCTCTTCACGGTGATTTTTTCCACCCAGGCCTGAAAGGGGAAGCCTCAGAGAGGGGGGGTCACACTGCTCTGGGGTCCACTTTCAGGGCCCGGCTCTCTGGGCTGTGCTCTACAAAATCAAGCAACACCATGCAGGTGCCCTGCAGAGAATGCAGTAGAGTGATGGGCACATGGGAATCTGCAGGTGAGCTGACTGTCTTACAGGGGCTGCGTGTGTGTGTGTGTGTGTGTGTGTGTGTGTGTGTGTGTGTGAGAGAGAGAGAGAGAGAAAGAGAGAGAGAGAAATCCAGCTTTGTCCCAGAACATGAAATGTTGCCTCTACTAATGGATCACTCCACTTCCCCAACACAGTGGTCGGCAAACTCATTAGTCAACAGAGCCAAATATCAACGGTACAACGATTGAAATTTCTTTTGAGAGCCAAATTTTTTAAACTTAAACTTCTTCTAACGCCACTTCTTCAAAATAGACTCGCCCAGGCCATGATATTTTGTGGAAGAGCCACACTCAAGGGGCCAAAGAGCCACATGTGGCTCGCGAGCCGCAGTTTGCCCACCACGGCCTCAACACACAAACCAGGTCTGTGCCCGTAAGGCTGGGGGTGGGCAAGCTGGCGGATTCTCGGCTGTAGGTGCCAGCAGGCTCTGTTGAGAAGCAGTGAGGCCGTTCCGAGGGGCCTGACATTAGGACACCTCCATCCTTGCCTGGAGGTGTGCCCAGCTCCCTCTGGGACTTGTGCTCCACATTGCTGCTCTGCCACTGGGATCCCACCATCACCCTGCTCGAGCAAGCTCATTGGAGTGGCAGTGAGAAACAGTCATGTTGGGCCAAGGCTGAGGCCCAGTGAATGGCAGAGGCACTCTCCTCCCTCCCCCAGGTCTCCAGGAGAGTCAGGCACTGGGTGGGTGGGTTACGAGTGGCTCTTGCACTGACAAGCTGGGTGGCGCATCTAGTTACTGACCACCTCTTAGCCTTAGCCACCGGGCTCTAATGTGGTAATGCTCAGGCTGACCTCGTGGTGCTGTGAAGATTATAGGAAACGCTGTGCATGAAGCATCTATTATATCAGCTGATGGAAGCTCAGTGTCACTGACCAGTATTAGTGCTGATTTTCACAAAGCGTCTCACTTTAGGTGGTACTCAGATAGCACCCAGTTACCATGAGAAAGCTCTCTCTCATTCTCTGCCTCCCGCAGGGAGAAACGAGTGGCCAGGTACCACTAGTAAGTCCTCAACACACCTCCACAATTTGCTAATCTCTCACTAACAGAGAGCAGGCCTCAGGCGTCTGCAGGCACTAGCTTAAATGGAAGAGCTTTGCTTTGCTTTCATTGTATTAACTGTATAATTGTCTTCTGTTTAATACAAAATGATTCTGGCTTTTTTCCACTTATGGTAGTGAAGTAAGTTATCATCCTATCTAATAAAGACAGAATATGCAAATTGACCATCACTTCACAACAAAGATGGTGGTGCCCACAACCAATAAGGAGGGAATATGCATATTGATGCAACAAAGATGGCGGCGGCCGGGCTGGGACACTTGCGTCATCAACATGGTGACGACGCAGGCGTTCTGCCCCGCCCAAGCCGCTCTGGGCCTCTGGGGAGCGCACGAAGGTGGAAGGCAGCTCCGGGCCAGAGCAAAGGTGGAAGGCGGAAGCCAGAGCAAAGACCCGGGTCCCGGGTGCCAGCAGCCAGGGGAAGGAAGGCGTATTCTTGCATGAATCTTCGTGCATTGGCCTCTAGTTAAAAATAAAAATATTTAACTCTGGACGGTGTCACTCAATGGTTAGAGCATCAGCCTGTGCACTGAAGGGTCATGTGTTCAGTTTCCTGTCAAGGGCACATATCTGGGTTGCATGTTCCATCTTCAGTCCTGGTCTGGGTGCATATAGGAGGCAACCAATCAATGTGTCTCTCTCACATCGATGTCTCTCTCCCTCCACTCTCTCTAAAAAATCAATGGGGAAAAAAATATCCTCGGGTGAAGATTAACAAATACATATATTTGTTATTTTAGTCACAGCATGGTAAAAAAAAAAAAATAAGTTTAGAAACACTGCACTAAGCCAGTTGGAAGGTGCCCCAGGTTGCCTGGGCCTCTGAAGGTCGGATAACTTCTGGAGGATGCACACTGTTTGGCTGAATCTTAGGACTCCAGGGTAAGCTACAGAGGAATGAAATGAGGTCAGAGCATTCTGAGACAGAGATTGTGCTGACCAGGTTGGTTTTCCCCAACGGGATCTCACTTGACCCCCAGCCTCTCCTTGCTCTTGGCTGGGTCTTTTTCTCACTCTCACCCGCCCCGTCAGCAGCAATGACTGCAGGAGCACGTGGCTGATTCTCTTGCTGGAGCCAGAGACAAACCAGACTGCACCCGAGTATTAAAAGCACCAAGCAGAAGCTCTTCTTTTCCCTAAATTTTGGAATTCCACCTTTATTCCAGCAGGCCTCAATCTCTCCCTCAGAGGTCACATGGAGTCTGACCTGTGGGCCTTTGTATCCAAATTTTTCTCTTATAAAGATGCCAAGCGTTGGATTAGGGCCCATCCCCATCCCTTAATGTTCTCATTTTAACTTGATTATATCTGCAAAGACACTATTTCCAAAAAGGGTTCCGTTCACAGGTAGAGGAGTTTAGGACATGTTTTGGGGGGAGGTACAATTCAACCCAAAACACTACCCAATGTCCAGAGGCTCTCCCCCAGCTCCCACCATTCTCCCATCAAAATCTTTGCCCAGTGTGTGGCTAAGACTCACACACACTCAAGTACCTGTGACTGTGCATGTCCTGTTAGTGCCTTTCCATGTTTCATGTTCTCCCCTTCTTTACTGACAAGGTCACCATCTTCTTGAGACCGCAGAAAAGTCAATGAGATAGGCATGATGTATTTCTGCCCATCCAGAGTCTTCATTATATGAAAAACAAACAGACAAAAAACTTGCTTTCCCAGACTCTCCTTCCACATAGGGAAGGTTATAGGTCACTGTTCTGCCAATGAAAAGTGAGCAGAAGTAGCTAGAGATTTCTGGGAAGTGTTTGACTTCCTGATACAAATAGCAAACCTGCCTCCTTCTCCCTTGCTTGTCCTTTCTCTTTCCTGCCTGGGACTTAGATGTGATAGCTAGAAGCCCAGCAGCCATTTTGTGACCATGAGGTGATGAGCATGAAGATATGACATCAAAACCCAACATGCTAAGGATGGTGATTCAGGAATAATATTTAAAATAGCCAACAGTTATTGAGCATTTATTATGCACCGGGCACGCTTCTGGGTACATTCAACGTATTAACTCACTCCATCAACCCCATAGGCTGAGTATATTATCATCCTTACTTGCAGAGGATGAAACATGTACAAACCCACACAATGGGCTGCAGGGCCCATGCTATTAACTGCTATAGTATTCTCCCTCTCAGAAATGACAGAGTCCGGAGGCTCTGATGGCATCATTGAGCTGCCATATAGTTCCTTTTATTTTATAAAATAAGAAACCAGCGTTGGCTGAGCTTTACGTTACTTGCAGCTGATTGCATTCTAGGCTGACACGGATATCACCTCAGAGGGTCATCAAAGGGATTAAGGGAGAAAATACATGTCTGTGGATGGAGAAAACAATGACAATCAGTTAACGTTCCCTGAAACAGAATGCTCAACAAAGGTTCTCGATAAATAATTAGTTTTAACGCTTAACCATTGAAAGAGTTAAAATCATTGGATCAATAATGTCATAGGCAGAAGGGCCTTCCAAGGACATCCTCACCCTAATCCCAGGAACCTGTGAGCATGTTATGGAACTCGGCAAAAGGGACTTTGCAGATGTGGGTAAGATGGGGCAATTATTTGGGATTATCCAGGTGGGTTCAACCCAATCGCATGAGTCCTTAAAGCAGAGAACCTGAGGAAGGTTCTTCCGGAAGGCCAGGGCCGTGTGCGAAGGACTCGATCCACTGCTGCTGCCCTGAAGTGTGAATCTACATGCAAGGACCGGACGGAGGCCTCCAGGAGTGGACAGCCGGCGAGGAACCGGAGGTCTCAGTCCTGTAACCCCACGGAATTGAATGCGGCCAACACCTGAACACAGCCTGCCAGCACCTAGATTTGAGCCTGGTAAGTCTCACTGTGGATTTCTGCTCTATGTATTTATCTGTAAGATAAATTTATACTATGCCATTAAGTTTGTGGTAATTTGTTATAGCAGCAATAGAAAACTAACACAAAACTAAGGGAATTCCAGGCAGCATCCAGAGGGTTAGCTTAAAGGCTAAAGAGAAGAGGCTGACTGGCAACTTCCCAGGCCAGTAAGAATGCTGCCCTGAAATGGAATCACCAAGACTCGGGGTACAAAGTTCTCTGGCCTAAAGATGGGATTGACTTTGTTTTCATGCAGCATGAAGGGCTACCCTGATATACAACTCGGGGTGGGGGGGTACTCCTCCGATAGCCCCTGGGGTGTATAATGTAGACAGTTCCCCCTGGAGTTGTGCAGTCAATGATCTGCTAGTGGGGGTCACAGTGAGAATGGGGCCAGAGCTTAGTGCTTAGTGGGCCAGGGATGAACGGGGCAATGTCTGTGCGAGATGCTGTGCAGCCGGCCGATCTGAAAGGCACTTGCTTGCAGCCCATGATGCTGGTATTTGATAATGAGTGCCCAATGCCACCTGGGAATGTCAAACACTCCATTGAAAAAGGGAGCAGAAAGAGATGCTTTGGGATTGCTTCCTTTCCGCACAGCCAGGTGAGCGGGTCAGTGCCGGCCTGTGTGGCCCAGTGGCTCTCCGTCACGGCTAATGAGACACACACCTTGTTAGGAAGCCAGTCAGGTTGAAACCTGAAGGTTAAGTTGAGGACAAAGTTGACTCTCAGGTTCCCAGGGTCCGTGTTTTGAAGAAAACTCTGGTGAAGGAACTATTTAAGGGCTCGAGAAACACCTGTCGGTGTTCACCTTCTTCCTGGGCAAGGGATAGCCTCCTAATTAGAGATTCGGAAGCGCACGAGGACCCACTCCCTGCAGGGCACAGATTACAGGGCTCCCTTGTCAAACACAGTTACATCTGCTGACAAGAAACCAGCCATGTAAAGATGTGAGAAATGGAAATGCTGCACCAATTTTCCAGAACAAAATCTGCCTCTGAAAAGGTGTAACTTCATGCAAAATATGCTCCCTCGTTTGAATAACAAAATAAGATATGCATGAAAAATAAGACTGCTCAAAGCGAGTCTGCGCTCAGCTTACAGTTAGTACAGACAATGCGATGGATAGTTCTTGTGCTATATTTAAAATGTTTTGTGAGAAAATAATGTGGTTTAGCAAAGGAGCTGAGATAATGCCAGAGATTTTGCGTGAGGGACGATCAAACACGTTCCCAGGCAGGTTTTTCTGTTCCTTACGGATTCCTGGAGGTAATGGTGAAAGCTGCCATTAAAATTCATCAGATGAGAAGTAAACTGATATTGCAATTGATGACATTCTCCGGAATCGTTGGCCCTGTGACTGAGAAACCTCTTGTCTGCCAAACTCTCTCTCTGGTCTCAGCGTCTCTCTGCGCAGCGCTCTTGCCGTTTAATCTGAGGGATTCTCCGTCGGTGTTAAATGTCTCTCAGGAGCCACACATCACACAGGGCATCCCATGAACTATCCTGAGATACTTCTCAGCCTTTAGCAGCAGAATGCTGAGGTTGCAAGGAAATTCTTCTCTTCCGGGCATCAAGGTTGGAAAAATTACTTAAGGATGACAGGAAAAGGTTTTATGTGCCCAGTTACCAAAGCCTGAAACAGCAATTCATTCAGCTGAGAAATATCCCTGCGAGCCTCCCGGACAGCTCACTGAGGAGCCCTCTGCCAGGCCTGCCGGCTTCCCAGCATTCAGAGCGATGCTCCGCCCCTGCCTGCCTGATCCACAGCCCTGTTCCTTCAAAGCCAGACCCCTCCAGGCCCTGGCTCCATGGGTCAGAGCAGAAAACAGGAAGCGCCCAGTCCTCATCTCACTGGTACAGTGACCCCTGTTGTAGACTGAATGTTTGTGCTCTCCCCCTCCCCCCCCCCAACCACCATCACCCTCAGATTCACATGTGGGAGCCCTAACGCCCAGCCTGGTGGTATTGGAGGTAAGGCCTGTGGGAGGTAATTAGGTTCAGATGAGGTCAGGGCATTAGTGTCCCTATAAGAAAGGGAAGACAGACCGGAGCTTGCTTGCTCTCACTGGCTCTCTCTGCCATGTGAGGACATGACGAGAAGGCAGTCATCTGCCAGCCAGGATGAGGGACCTCATCGGGAACCTAATCTGCCAGCACTTGGACCTTGGCTTCCAGCCTCAGAACTGTGAGAAATCAGCCTCTGTTGTCTAAGCCACCAGTCTGTGGCATTTTGTTCTACCAGCCTGAGCTGACCAAGATGCCCCCTCACCCACAGCATGTGGCAGAATCATTTCTTCTTTGAGAAGTTACCCATCCATGGTAACTTTTTTGAACACTGTGCTATGGCCTTCTGCAGGATGCTTGTCAAATCTGCAGAGCACAGTTTGGTTAAACAAACAAAACAAAACAAAAATTGCATGGGTCAAATCTGTCTCCCGAGCCCAGAGCCGGCTCACAAAGAGGCATCACCCCGCTTGGCGAGCTCCACAGTAACCCACTTTCCTCGTAGAAAAGCCATTTTCAAGCTGCCCCGAGAGAGACAGCTGACTCGGAGCGCCTCCTGTGCTCCCCAAACCTGGCTGCACCCAGAGCTGTGGCCAGGAGCATGGAGCATAAAGACTCCTTTCATTTCTCCCTGGGCCTCCTGGCTTCCCCCCTCACCTCGGTGGCTGGAGGGAATCCCCTTAGCAGCACCCCCGGCTGGGGAAAGGCTGCACTTCTCGCTCACACAGGCCTGGGCTGGCCTCTCTGTTCCACCACCAGTTAACTGTGTGACCTCGAGTGGATTCTCTAACCTCTGAGAGACACGGTGTCTGCATGAGGGGGTGGTCATAACTGCTGCCTCACAGGAGACGATGTGTAAGAAACCTGGGTAAACAGCGCCTAGACCACGGCCCCTCCCTCCTGGCCTCTCTCAGAATGGACCAGCAGCTTCCAGAGATGGAATGTCATCTCCTCCGTATTAAGCCCTCACTCTCCCCCTGGCTGTATCTCACGGGCCCGAGTTGGAGGCTATTTTTCGAAGTTCATGGTAGACAGCATCGCTGAGGAGGAAGCATGGCAGGGCTTTCATAGGGGAACTACTTGTCCCCATTGACCTGAGGAGAAAGTGGCAGGAACCTATACTCTACCAGAGGGAACAAGAGTTGGTCAAACCAACTGACAACAACAAAACTCAGAAGCTCAGGTTGTTTTTTCTATCTTCAGAACACAGAAAGTTGAATATGAGCGAATCAGTCCTATAAATTAGAGCTTAAAGGTAGAACTTCGCTTTCTCCCCACTGAGGCTGTTGAGGAGAAGTTTGGGCCCTTGGTACCAACTTCATACTGGAAATGAACCTGATTTATAATCTATTCATAAGCCAGCCCCGAATCTCTTCCCCTCAGAACTTTCAGCAATAAAATAATAATAATAAAACCAGGGAGGGAAGGGTGAAGCAATTCAACTTACTTCATTATCTTGGATTTGACACTTCTTGTTTGCTAGCTTGATAAGGGATGCTATAATCTTTTATGAGATCAACATCCTTTTTTATTGCACTAGATGGTAGGGGAATTGCCCCCAAATTAATAAAAACCATATGCTGGATTTTGATTAGAGATCACTTTGGAATAATGATTGATCTGGCTTGGGAATGAGAATAAGCTGCCCCCTCCCCTTCTCTTTTTTAATCATATGCCTTTCAGAGTCCCTCTGGCCTCCTTTCCTCCCCCACCCTTGCCTTTATCTGCAAAACCAGGGTAATGAAAAGGTCTTATAAATCTCTGGTGTATATATTTGTTACCAAAAATTGCATTGTAATTTGAGTTGTCCATCCATCCAATACTGACTCCATCACACTGGGAATAGTAATAACAGCATTTCATGGTTGTGTCTGAATCTGTTGGGATAACTGATATATGTGATGAGCTTGGTCCTCTGAGCATGTGATCTGTGGCATTGGCAGGGACCCATGCCTCCAGCCTCTAGGGAAAGTGGGAAATTCTCCTGCCTGAAGTACACACTTCCCTCATTAGCATAACCTATTCAAGCAATGGGAAGCCTCCCAACTCACTAGGAGGCCATGCTCAATATTTGACAATGCTTCTTTTCAACAACATGAATAATTGAAACCTACCAACAGCCAAGATGGTCCATCTTTGAAAATACTTTCCTTTAGCCTAGCCGGCGTGGCTCAGTGTTTGAGCGTCAACCTATGAGCCAGGAGTCAGGTCATGGAATGGGTTGAGGGCTTAATTCCCAGTGTGGGACATGCAGGAGGCAGCTGGTCAATGAGTCTCTCTCCTCATTAATGTTTCTATCTCTCTCTGCCTCTCCCTTATCTCTGAAATCAATAAAAACATATTTTTTAAAAAAGAAAAATAATACTTTTCTTTACTCCCTCCATTAGGGTTGCTCCAACCAGAGAATGCTAAAATAAATAAATAAATAAAGAAATAAATAAATAAATAAATAAATAAATAGCTAAGAAACTTGCTAAAACTGTTGGATCCTTGCCCTGTCTCTAAAGAAGCAGTTTCACTAGGTTTGGGCTTGGGCCCAGGGACCTGCATTTTTAACATGTACGGAAGGTGATTCTAATATAGATGTCTACAGACCACCCTGGAAGACCCATTGCCCTTACAGGGACCTTCAAAATATCCTAGAGGAAGTATGAGTAAGGGGGGCGGTGTGCACATTCTACAACTGTTTCCAGGTGTATGATAGTTGATAGTTGCATTGTGTTGGGTAAAAGTATGACTTATTGTCTTCGTTTGGTGGTTAAATGTGGCTGAAGGAGATGTGCACGGTGTCAAGTTGACAAGAAGTGGACTATGATTGCTTTTTAATGTGTCAACTTGGCTAAGCTACAGCCCCCACTTATTTAATCAAACACCAATCCAGGTGCTGCAGTGAAGGGATTTGGCAAATATAAAGTCCCTAGTCAGTTGACCTTAAATTAAAGAGATGGTCCTAATCAGTTGGAAGGCCTTAAAAGCAGGCTGAGGAACGTCTTTAGAAAAAGAAGAGATTCCTGCCTGTGGACAACAGCTTCAGCCAGGCCCGTGGACTTCCAGCTGACTTGGATCTTCCCTTCCTGACAGTCTGCTCTGTAGACTTTAGACTTGCTTAGTCATCCCCCATTCTGTAAGCCAATCGCTTATACTAAATCTCTATATATCTATATCTAGATACATATATATATATACACACACACATACACTTCACACATAAATATGCATACATGTATATTCCATGTATTGAAATCAGTCCATGTACATACATAATTTGTTGTCTGTCTACTACCTACCAACCTACCTCCCTGTCAGCCCCTACTGGCTTTGCTTATTTGGTTGAACCTGACTGAGACAGCTCTTTACCTGGTCCATGTTATAGAAACTGAATTCAAAGTAGAATTAAATTAAATGACTTGTAAATAGACCCCCTTGTACCCTACCCCTTTACAGCCAGTGTCATGTTAATGCCTAACAGGAAAAATGAGAAATGTGTCTTTTGTAGAAAAGAAGACAAAAGGATATTCTGTCTTTACCTTTAAAGCGGTTTATTTATTTTTTTTAATGGTTTTACAGGCCAACAGCTGGGAATTCAGTGATAAGTACTACAGAAATAACAATAGTGCCTTAGTTGTTGTTGTTGTTGTTGTTGGTGGTGGTGGTGGTGGTGGTGGTGGGTGTGTGTATGTGTGTTTATCACTCTCTCATTCAGGATTCCAAAGAGATTTACACATCTTCTCTTAAGGTAACTCTGGATATATCTCATGAGTGGGACCCAGCAGAATCTGGAAAATCAATTCCCAAACTCTCACTCCTGGCTTATACCTGATTTGTAAAGGTAACCTTTAAAAAGAAAGGGAGGGAGGAAGAAAAAAATATATATTTCCCTTTGTTCAGGGAGGCAATGTTGATAAAGAGATCACTTACAGACAATGGATTTTAAAGAGAGAAACCCAATAGCATATACTTAAAATGTATACTGGAGAAATGTATTTGCCTGAAGAGAAGTTTCCAATATGTTATAGAGTTAAAAAAAAAAAAAAAAAAAAAGTTTCCCGGCTAGCTGGTGTGGCTTAGTGGTTGAGCATCATGAATAAACCAGGAGGTCACATTTTCATTCCCGGTCAGGGCACATGCCCAGGTTGCAGGCTCGATCCCCGGTAGGGGGATTGTAGGAGGCAGTTGATCAATGATTATCTCTCATCATTGATGTGTCTAACTCTTTCTCTCTCTCTCTCTCTTCCTCTCTCTGAAATCAATTAAAAAATATTTAAAAAAAAAAATTAAAGAATCCACAGTTCTCACAAGCTCTCAAGGTGACTCTACAGTAGGTCAGCTGATCCAGGGACAACACTTGGAGAAACACTGTGCTATGCATTATTCCTTGTTGAGAAGAATTCTCTCCCAAGGATACAAAATGCCCAAGGTATCAAGTATGGGTAAGTGTGGGGAAACCAAGTGCTACCTTGGCCTGCCTCCAAATAGCTAAACCCATTTTTAACACTTCTGAGCAAAACTTGTCCTCACTGCTGTAGCCGCAGGCCCAACCTTTCCTCACGCCCTCACCGCACTTTTGTGCCCAGCACATTTGTTCTCCAAAGTGTGGTCCATGACCAGCAACACTCTTGCTACCTGGAGGTTGTTAGAAACACAGAATCTCAGACCCCATTCCAGACTGACTGACTCAGAGCCTCCATTGAACAGGATTCAGAAGCACTGGGCCAGAACCTACAGGCGCCAGGACGGAATGGCCCAGCCCCAGTTAGAAACTCCCCAGGCAGCCCCTTCTCAGCATCTCCTGTGGGCCAGTTCTCAGAGGGCACATCTAACACTGCTTGACCACCAGAAGGCAAGCCTGCAGGACCCTGTCCCTTGGTCTTGGATTTGGGGGCCAGGTCAAGGACATCCTTCCTGCGTTTGTTGTCTTTGTTTCAGGCCAGTTAACTTCCTCCAGGGGCCTCCCTCACCCAGCCAGCCAGGGACCTGGATCATAAGGACACTCTTCAAAGCATGGCCCTGTGACTAATCAAGAGGGAGGCTCAGACCATTCATTTCCTAAGCCCCCTCCTTCTAGAAAAACTCAGTTTAAGTCATCCTTATCTTCATCTTAATAAATGTGACAGTGTGAGGGCAGAAACACAGGAAAAGACCAAGACAAAAAGAAAGAAAACAACAACCAATACCACACACACACACACAGACTTCAGTCTCGGCGAAGCCGGATATTTCTTTTTCTTGCCTAGCAGGATATGACATCTCCAGCATCCTTCTTTCCCTCCTATTTGTGCTCTTTTCTCTTTTCCTTTTTAAATAGACACATTTCAAATGTCAGTGGGTGATAGTGGGGCCAAATCAAATTGGATTCAGAAGACCAAATAGCTCAAGGGTTTGATCTTTGCAGCTGCCTCTTCCAGGGGGGCCGCAGGAGGCTGGCCAGTGGGGGACAGGTCCCGAAGAGCTCAAGTGGGCATTTATTGTGCTAACTCGGACTCCCTCGCCGTTTAACCTTTATTTACAGACTTGAACCAAAATGGTTACGAGCTTCAAAAGAAAGTACTCTTTCCCCTTCCTCCCTCTCTCCCCTTCCCCGATCCCCAGAGGGGACAGAAAGAACAAGGAGGCAGAGGTTAAGTGAGGAGGGCAATAAAAGAAGAGCTTATCTGAAATCTGCGTGACCCACACTGAGTGGCAGGTCTGTGGCCAGTCTTCTTTTTTTCCCACCTTCCTCCAAAAATCCCGAGAGAGAGGCTCAGCCAAAATGGTCCCCACCTCTCCAAGCCAGCCACGTGGAATTTAGATTCCAAGCATCTCTGCCCCCAGAGGGCCCAAGGCTAGCCAGGTATCCTCTCTAAGGGGCTGAGTATCCAGGGATGGCCCATATTTTAGCCAAGTAATTCAGACTTGCTTGCCTAATGCTTACTGAATCTTGTCATCATAGCAGCAAAGTAAAAATTATATCTACATGCCGTGTGGAGCCATAAATCCCGGGGCTGTATTCCCAGTCATTCCATATTTCAAGACAGAGAAGCTTCTCTCTACAAGGCTGTTAATAACCAAAGCGACTGGACAAGTCAGAGGAAAGTTTGTGTCTACTGTTGGCCCCTCGCAAATCCATCCTGGAGACGGGAGAGCTTGTTTTCCTGGGATTCACAGCCAGCCTGGGACTGGGCTCCATCAGCATGTCCATGAAAACAGGTCCCTGTGAAGTGTCGGATGCAAACATGAGGCGCCTCTCTCTTTTCTAGCAGAGGCTGGATGGCCCTCCTGTTTGAAAACCACCCTGACGGCTAAGGAGCTTGGGGTGGAAGCGAGAGGAAGGGGAGAAGAGAGGAGAGCCAGGCTAGGGGGCTGAACACGAGACAAGGATGGAGGGAGAGGTTCGGATTTGAGCGAAAGGCTGAGGCTTCTTGGGCTGAGTGGCGAGGAAGCCCAGGTGAGCCGGGCCAGACCTCTGGACAAAAGAAATATCTGGTGTCACTCAAGCCAGCCTTCCCCAGATCCTGCCTGGAAACTAAGAGGGGCTGTCCCAAGCTGAGCCTCCCCTCCAACCCCTTTTCCCCCAGGGTTTCCCAATGCTCAAGTCTCCCAAAGGCCTGCTGCTAATTAAAGAGAGGGCAAGAAAGAAGAGAGGACAAAAGAATGAAATAAGGAAGGGAGGGAGGGAAAGAGAGGAGCAGAGGAGGAAAATAAAGAGAAAAAAAAATCTGTTTAACCTTGCATAACCTGTGTTTTCCAACTTTATTAGACAACAAAATCATTTTCCCCAAACTCCATAGGATCTGTTATCATTGTATGGCATGGTGTGAGGTTTCAAGGAACACACTTCGGAAAATCCTGCATCACATTAACATAATTTTTTTCACATTTGTTCTAAAATTAATAATGGATTATATAGATTTTATTGTAAGGAGCGTGTACACACTTAGATGTCTACCTTTAGGTTACTTAGCTCAAATTCTCACAACAGTGTGTTAAATTTTCCTATAACAACTACTCGATTAAATATCAAATGACCAGTTTACATTACAATGTGAAACACGTAATTTACATTCAGCTACAAAACATATTAATTGACATTTCTGCATGCCCCATTTATTCTATGTACAGGCTATTTTCGAGGTTAATATTTAATTAAAGCCTTTGTATTAATCAGAGGTGTTCATTTTTAAAATGTTTGTTTGGCCTGGGATATAGCCCTTAGCAGCTCTGGCCTAGATTCTCCCACCCTCAAGCTGTGTGACCTTTGACAAATTCATTACCCTCTCTGGGCCCCTCTCCCTTCACTAGTAGGATGAGTGTTGAAGCAGAGAATCTCTGAGGCCTGTTCAGCATCAACATTTATATTTCAAAACTCCTGGCATAGCAAACCTCACTAGCCATTCCTGACTCTCTATGATCTAAATATTAGACTTGTAAAATGTGAACACATTTAATTTACTAAAAGCCTCTAATCAAGACCAAAACCTTTTACTTAAACAATTAGAAAACAATTAGCTAGAGAAATAAAAACAATTTTAATTTGCTAAATGGGCTTCCTCCCTCCTAATAGATATGGACAAGACCCTGACTAATGCTTCTGACCACACGGAAACCACATGGGCATCGCTGAGTCTGTGGGCAGAGGCGTGGGCTGGCTCGATTTTCTATTAGGGAATTGAAAGGCGCTCACATTAACCTCAGCCTTTTTGCAGTGATTCATGTTTAAACATATGCCCAATGTTTGCAATGCTGAGTGCTTCCTAGTCATTGATCTATCCTGACGCCTAAACACAGAGGGACCTCGCACAAGCCCAACGCCACGCACACCTTTGTCATCGTGCCTCTCAGACCGCCATGAATTTATGTGCCTCCCCTCAAACACATGTGAGATACCCCCCAAAAAAAGCCTTTTTAATTAATGAAATGTGAGAGCATCTGGCCCCCAATTCTAGTCTATTCCAGCTAGCAAATGGCTTGCTTTTACATGATGCACAAAGGGATCAATAGGCATACCTTGCATTTTCGCCATTACTCAATAGAGGTATAAAGAGTACATTTAATATACTCCTCTTATTTAATAGAAAGTAATTTTTCTTTCCATTTATAACACACACAAAAATGGAATAATCTCCATTTTAGACGTTCATTCAGGCTAGTTTCTCGCCTTTTTTTTTTTTTTTTTTTTTTTTGGTTCCCTTTTCCTTAGCCTCTTTGAGATACATATATTTTAATCTTGGGCAAGTCATTTCATCCCTCTGGGCCTTAATATTCCATTTATAAAGCAAAACAAAGATCTGCACCATCTCCATTTTAGAAGCCCTTTAAATTTGTATTTTACTTTTCCTTATCCTCTCAAAATGCACACATTTTCATCTTGGGCAAGTTTCTCGCCGCTCTGGGCCTTAGTGTTCTCTTTGATGAAATGAGGAGGATGGATTCTCTGAGGTCCCTTCAAGCTCTTTATAATATAGTGTGATGGAGTAATTTCTCATGCAAACGTTGGGAGCTGGCGCACCTGCTTATTTTTCTTTTTTCTCCCTTTTAATGACTTCTCTGCCTATCTCCAACTTTTCTTAAATTTTCCCTTCCTTTTTTCCTACTCCCTGGCCTACATCACAGATTCAGTCCTAGGGTGGGGGCTAAGAGGCTTGGCCTTGAATCCAGACCACTCGTATCTAAAGAGCAGCTCTCTAACTGACCTGGTGTGTGACCTGGAGCAAATCTCCGAGGCCCTTTGAACAGTGTCCATCTCCATAAAATGTAATAATAGAAGCATTATCTCACAGAGCTGTTGGGAGGCTTCTACGGCTCAGTTCACATAAAGTGGTGAGAGCAGTGTGTGGTTCAATCGATGTTGGCTTTTGTCATTCAGTTTGTCTGGACAGGACAGTTGGATTGGCCATTGAAAAGTCAACTTGCATGAATAGAGGTTCCTGAGAAATTTTGGTGGAGAGGGGAGTTTTGAGGGAGCCTGGGGTGGGTGGGAAGGGAACCCTGGGATGGGGAGGACAGCCAAGTGTCCATATTACAGCCCCTCAGTCAACTCCATAAAGGCCCGTGGAGCGAGAAGATGCACCAGCGATGGAATGTGAAGACACACACACACACACACACACACACACACACACAGCGACTTTGGGGCCACACAGAGCTTGACCCAGAATGAGAGAAGAGTCTCCCTGACACTTCAGTACAGAACACAAAATTGCGCTTGCACAGTGAGGCCTGAAGAGAATCCACTGACTCAGACATCACAAGTATGGAACTTGAGGAGCACCCTGAGAGAGCACCTCCAGGACAGATACCAGCTTTCCCAGGGAGGACTCCCGCCCATGGGTGGCACTGAGAAACTATGCATGCAGGGACATCATCGGGTGGGCAGAAGCTGTACATACACAGGCCACAGCTGAGAGTGACAGAGATGCCCCTGGAGGTCTCTCTGACTCTCAGGGAGGGGGATTTTGCACAGGGCTAAAGTCCTCACCATACAGGCAAGGGAGCGTGGGTCAGAAAAACTTGGTAACTAAATCCTGTGGCCTAAGGGTGTACTCACTTCCATGAGGCCTGGGGAATCTTGGGTAGCAAGCACTTCAGGGTAAGAAGTTTGCTGATCCCAACCTAGATGCACATCAGCACATAAGCTGGTACTAACTTTAGCCTTCACTATCTGAACCACAGCTCTCACCTGTTCTGAACCAAATATCAGGATACCTGATAGAAATGTCAGCTGATCACTGACAGAGCCAATTGAAGAATGGGGCTTGAAACTGCAGTCAAGTTGGCTTGCTAACATGTAACCCCCGAATTAATCCAATGTGACCTCCTGGGGGCAGGCAGTGATGGACAACCTCGGTGGTCTTCCACAGAGAGAGCCCCCATCTCTGGGTCAGAACAGGGCTGTTAGAGATGTTCCTATAGGCAGGCAAATCTGAGGCCTGCCTGGGTCCTTCTTCCAAACTTGCCAAATCAGAGGAAGGAGAGAGGCCAGGAATGTCACTCAAAACTGTCTCTACATAGAAACACCAAAGGGGGCAGATGAGGTCCTCCCTCATCAACCTCATCTGGGGCCACAAACTCAAATGCTTATGGTGTGGGTATGGGAGACACAGAAGCATGTGTGGTCGAGAACAGCAGCAGGCAGGCATAGGGTCTAGAAGAAGATGGGGTGGGGGCGGAGATCATGCCTAGGGCAGGAGAGCACCCATGCCCCTTTCAAAGACTAAATACAGCAGCCTCCATGGAGTTCCAGCCAATTGTAGGTCTAGCGCTGGAATTAGCATTGTTTTTGAACATCCTGTGGTTCAGATGGTGAAGGCTACAGTTAGTACCAGCTTATGTGCAGGGACATTTCCTGATAGTTAAATGATGACTGGCCTTCCTCCATGTATTTTATAGAAACCATGTAATGGCTGGGGAGGGAAGGGTTTCAGGGATCATGGAAACCAAGCCCAAAGGCATTTGTCCTCTCAGGGAAGGGCAGAGGAGAGAGAGGGAGAGCTCCTCGACAATAAGAGGAGGGGCCCAGAGCCCCGGGAGTGGAAGACAGGATCTTACAGGGACCCCCAAGGCCAGGGCATCTGAGAGATTGCTTTGTGGCCCCAAATGGGGGTATGATAGCCCATGGTCCGTAAATATAGGAGGATGAAAAGGCTCCCATCCAGAAAAGAGGGAGTTTCTGCCAGAATCTGCCTTGTTCTGCAAGCTCACACCCTCTACTGTCCTCAGTCCATTCACATGCCCAAGGAGAGGCGAGCGGAGTGAGTCACCAGTCTGGGAGGACTGTCCTTCCGTCCTTGCTTCCCCTCTGCTCTCCTCCCTCACTAATTGTTTCCAGGGCTAGCACTGGGGCGAACGCTGTGCAAAGGCCTGCTCTGTTCCCATCTCCGCCTCCTGAACAGGCCCCCCAGGCCGCCCTGTGTGGCTAGTGCCCATTCATCTGGAACTAGCTGTTCACGGCCCCAGCGAAAGAGGCCTTTCATCCACTCATTAGCCCTCCACCAGGACCTCAATGGGGAAGAGACTTCAAAGTGCCACAGCCCAGCCTGATTTCCAGTCTGCCTCAGCGCAGCTCCCCAGCGAGGGCAGGGGAGGCAGTGAGGCAAAGGGGCGCCCCTGTCCTCAGGTTCTACCTCTGGGTGGAGTCGTCCTCTGTCCAGAGGAACGCCCATCTGCTGCAAAAGTCCCTGCTCTTTTTGGCCCCTTCCATTCTTGTGTCTCCTGGAGAAACAAAGGCTTCAAAGGAAGGCTCGCCCGCAGTTCTGAGCCCCGTGCTCTGTTGAGGACCCCTGTTAGCAACACCAGCTGAAACACTCTGTCTTGGAGCTCCCAGCGGGCTCGGTCTTGAAACCGAGAGGCCCCTGGCACAGCTCCTGGATTTCTCCCTCTAATCCTCTTCCTCTATGATTTCATTCCTGATTAGAACCATATTCCTAAAAGATTGCAAATGAGGCTCCGAGCAGCAAGCAGAATGGCAAAGTGGCCATTTCCCCATCCTGATCTTGGGAATCATGCTAAAGCCACCTGGAGCTTTTTCTTAAAATCTGGTTTTAAGTTGAGGTTGGGATAAAATTTCATAGTTTACGGACCTTTCAACTTTTGTGGTGTCGTCAGTCCTATCAGAACCCAATATGAACCAGGGTTTCTGCCTCCCTCCTCCTCACCATCTTGTTTTTCTGAGTGAGAGATGCTATCGCTGGGCAAAAACCTCTGCCTAGACCTTAGCCTGCATCTGCCTAGACCAAGAATTACTAGAGTCTGGTGAAGCTTTGAGAATGACCCATACGAGCTGTCCACTGAATGACCTTAGGCCTGCTGGAATCTTAAACAACAGATTTCTAACCTGTTTGGCAAACTGAGACTTGAATGTAGGTAGGTAATCACTAAGAGGAGTTTACCAGTTGCCTCATGGGCCAACCAAAGACTGGAACACAGACTCTTGCCTTATTCCACCACCTCCCCACCACACCTTTCCGCTCCAGCCCTTTCCATCTCTGCTTGGGAAAACCCACTGACTTTGAACTGAATGAGTGTCTCTCCCTTGCCTCACAACAGTGGCTACTTGCTTCTAATACAAACTAAGAAAACACCCCCAGTCCTATGGGAACTCAGCACTATTGCTCTCTGCCCATGTCATCAACCATTGCTGGTTCTCCATCAAAGGCAGCCATTCGGTCCCCAGAAGTCCAGCCAGGCCTAAGGTGAAGGGAGGGTCCCAATGTCCCCATCTACTGCTATTGCCTCTTCCCTCACACCAGCTTGGATGATCTGACATGAGGGAACTCCAGAAGCAAAAGTAAGAACTCAGCCCTTAGCTCCAAGACTTAGGTTGGCCCAGCGGGTGTGGCTCAGTGGTTGAGTGCTGACCTATGAGCCAAGAGGTCACATTTCGAGTCCTGGTAGTAGGGGGCATGCAGGAGGCAGCTGATCAATGATTCTCTCTCAGCATTAATGTTTCTATCTCTCTCTCTCCCTCTCCCTTCCTCTCTGAAATCAATAAAAATATTTTTTAATAAAACTTACATTGACAACATCACCTTGTACATTTCATGAGCAGGCTTTAGGTCCCTTCCTGCTTCTCAGTGGAGTGTGTCCAAGCCAATCTAACCCATCATTTGATAAGTTTGGTGCTTAGGCTTATGAGTGGGTGGGGCTAGAGTCTATGTTCCTAAATAGCTGTGGGAATTGAGTGTTCAGCTCAGAGATGGGTCTGGAGAAACTCAAAATCACCAGATACACATTGCACAATGTTCTGATCATTTTATTCAAAGACTCGTTTTATGGAAAAACAGTTCATTAACAAAAATTACTAGTTGAGAATGCAAAATGCTTCGATTATTTTTAAACTAGAACTTGAGATTTGAAAGGCGTTTTCTTGTTTGAGGCAGGAGATTTAGGCAAAGTACTTGGACCTTCCCACCCACCCCCAACCCCCCCCCACCACCACCACCAGTTCAGCCATTTTGCTTTCCCCGCAAGGACAGAAGTTTTGGAAACCTTGATAATCAGAATGATCATTAAAGTCTGTTCCAAACTCTTGGATTCAAAAGTACCTCCTCCCTGCTTTCCTGGGGCCCTCATCTTACCTTATAATAGACAAATATGCAAATTGACCGCACCTTCGCTACGCCCAAGCCACGCCCACCAACCAAGCCACGCCCGTCAACCACGCCCACCAGGAAACCGTTGCAGGGAAGCACCTGCTCCCATCACAGGAGCCAGCCGAACCGGCTCCTGCAATCGGGTCGCAGGGACGCTGGGGTGCGGCGGGGCCCAAGGCCCGGGAAGCCGCCCGGGGCTTTCCGGGCCTTGGGCGCCAGCCGGGTGCGTGCTCCGATCACAGGAGCGAGCCGACCTGGGACATTGGGACCCTCCCTTCACCTGGGGGGTCGGCTCGCTCCTGCGATCGGGTCACAGGGACGCTAGGGTGCAGTTTTCACCTGCACCAGTTTTCTGCCGGCACCGGGACCCTGAAAGAAGGTAGAAGGCGGTGGCCACAGCCAAGGCCTGGGTCCCCGGTGCCGGCAGAAAACTGGTGCAGGCAGCCAGGTGAATGAAGGTCTATTGCACGAATCTTCGTGCAAACGGGCTACTAGTTCATTATAGAGGTGAGATAAAGACATTCCATTAGGTAAAAACTACTTCTCCGCATGTTCATGCTGTACCATCTAAACAAGGCCACCCTGAGGGACACTAGGAGAATGTGAATTTGAGGATACATGAAGCCATGGGTGGAGAATGCTCAAGGGAGCAGGACAGGGGTTCTGCTGTTCAAGATCATCTGATACCATCTCACTAGGAGCCACCACTTCCAGTTGTGTGACGTTGGGCACTAACTTAACCTTGGACATGTGTCCATCTCCTCATCTGTAAAATGGGAATAATGCTAACAGAATGTACCTCATGGGGTTGATAGAAGAATTGAATGACTGTTTATGAAGTGTTTAGAACAGTGCTGGCATACATCAAATTCGATAAAAGTGTTTTTGTTTGTTTGTTTGTATTGATTTCAGAGAGAAAGGGAGAGGGAGAGAGAGAAACATCAATGATGAGAATCATTGATCAGCTGCCTCCTAACATGTCCCCGACTGGGGATCTAGCCACAACCCGGGCATATGCTTTGACCTGGATGGAAATTGGAAATCAAACCTCAACCTCCTGGTTCATAGGTTGACACTCAACCACTGAGTCACACCAGCTGGGCTATAAAAGTGTTTTGATGAATAAATAAGTTATATTTTGGACCTGCTCAAAATATTTTAAAATTTTTAGTTCCAGCAAAAGCCTTCCCTATCTTGCTGCCCCCACCAAAATTTTCATAACAATTATTATATGGATAAGTGATAGGACAAGGTTCTCATGCTAGCTCACCATTGACATTTTCCCCTTCCTACCCATGGTTGGGTGGCGAATTTGCATAATAGCTCATGTTAGTTATTCTAAGCAAGGCTGCCCATATTAGCAAGAGAAAGGTGTGTTTGACTTCTAGACACTTGAGATAAGCTGAATAGTGGCTCCTAAAAGTGTCCACATTCCAATCTCCAGAACCTGTGCCTGTGTTACATTAGATGGTAGATGTGATTACATTAAGGAATTTGAGATGGAGAGATTATCCTGGTGGAACCAGGGTAATCACAAGAATCTTTATAAGAGGGAGCAGGGGATCAGAAAGAGAAGATGTTGCATTTCTGGCTTTGAAGATGGAGGAAGGAACCACAAGCCAAGGAAGGTAGGCAGACTTTAGGAGCTGGGAACAGATTCTCCCCTGAAATGTATAAAAGGAATACACGTTCATTTTAGACTTATTACCTCCAGAACTGTAGGATAATATATTTGTGTTGCTTTAAGCCAGCAATTTGATGCTACTTTGTTTTCATAACAACAGGAAACTAATACAATGCTCTGTACCAAAGACTTTCTCCAATGGAAACTGGAAAGTTCAGAGGCCTTGACCTTGCAGCAAGATGCCCACAGAGAATCATAGCACAAGTCGAGAAAAAAAATCACAAGTAGACTATTTTTTAACAGAAAGATTTGCATCATCTTCTGGACTCTGTTTCATGAGCAGCTAAGAATGAGATCACTTGCTGTCTGGTCACGAATTGTATCTGCAGGTGCTTCCAGACATAGCAGGAAATTTATTCCTTAGAGCATATTTGAAAAGTTTCCATTTTTTCCTTTGTGCCATGTCTTGCATTGTTTTTGTTGACTGTTACCCAAATCTTGTCCTTACATTTTTACATAGTTACATAATAGTACTGACAACTAACAGGCACTGTCCAAAGCATTTCATCTTCACAATAACCTTTTGAAGTGAATACTACCATGATGCCCAGTCTACAGATGATGAAACTGAATCACTGAAGGATTAGTCACTTACCCAAAGGGACACAGCTAAAAAGAAGACAAGCTGGCCTTCAAACTCAGGTGGTGTGGCTCCAAAATCCATGAGCCTAGTTGCTATCTTATCCCTCATAACAACGAACTTCCTAAGGGCCAAAATGCACTCTTACTCTTGTTTTTATCCCCTCCCCCAAACTCCCATCCCTCCATGCCTAGCACTTTTATTAAGCACCTGTTATTGCTAGGGCTGTGGTAGACACTTCACCTATATTACTTCATGCAATCTCCACTATAACCTCAAGTGCCTTGTCCAAGGTCATACAAATATTAAAATGGAGGAATCCCAACCCCATGCCCTTTCCAAACCACCATGCTGAATTACAGAAATGAGAGCATGGAGTTGGAGCCAAAAGCCCTGATTAAAGCCTTAGCTCTTCCACTTTTTACCAGCTATGCAACTTGCACCGATCTCTTCACCATTTGGGCTTCTGTTACTTCACCTCTAAAATGGATGTGACAAAACCTACCCTGTAGTGACTTCTCCACTGGTGGATGGGATTGGTGGAACAGCACGATGGGGAGACAGAGCTGGCTTCCCCCAGCAGGTATCTGAGGCTGACTGTTGGAGCAGAGCTATGGGGGGCACGCTACCTTCTCCCTAAGAAGCCTGGTCCAGTCCTCCTCCTTGATCTCTCTAAGAGCCACTATCCTATTGCAGGCACTGAAGATTACTTCCTTTCTGGGAGCAGCACTGATCCTGCCCCAACTCCCTTCCCATTTATTAGGTGCCAACACTGTTCCTCCCTCCACCCCCAAACCAGGGTCTCGTGGCCACAGGCATTGGCAGCAGCCTAGAGAACGTCACTGTCATGTGAGAACAGGGGCAGGTACCAAGGCTGTACCTGGCCCTTTCCTTTGCCATGGTTCCAGACAACTATCCAGGCACTGAAGGAAATTTGAAGATCAAAGGGCTATGGGACCTTCTTGTTTGATGTGATAGAGAAAGTCTCAGTGCCTGGGAAATGGGTGTACCACTGGGTTCTACTGCTTCCCCAACCCAAGGTTAAGGGGAACCGAAGCAGCCCAGAGCACCTCCAGCCTCCCCTCCAGGAAGCAGGAAAGCTTCTCAGCCACCTACCAAATTATCTAGGACATAATTCAGGATTTTCCATTGTTTAGCTCTCTGGACATCCTATATAATAAAGAGCTAATATGCAAATTGACCCTCACACCCTCACATCACAAGATGGCCGCTCCCACATCATCACAAGATGGCTGCCCCCATATTGTCACAAGGTGGCCGGCAGGGGAGGGCAGTTGGGGGGGACCAGGCCTGCAGGGGAGGGCAGTTGGGGGTGATCAGGCTGGCAGGGGAGCAGTTAGGTGTCAATCATGCCCGAAAGGGGAGTGGTTATATGTCAATCAGGCTTGCAGGAGATCGGTTAGGGGGCTATCAGGCTGGCAGGCAGAATGGTTAGGGGCAATCAGGCAGCCAGGCAGGTGAATGGTTAGGAACCAGCAGTCCCGGATTGTGAGAGGGTGCAGGCTGGGCTAAGGGACACCTCCCTCCCCCCCCCCACCAGTGCACAATTTTCGTGCACCAGGCCTCTAGTTATAATATGAAAGCCTATAGCATTTTTGCACACTTCATTTTCAAACAAATTTCCAGTTCTCATTATATGGGAATGAAAATAGAACACTGCCTCTCCTACATCATGTCGGTGAATCTCAGCTACTCACTGACTTCTCAAGGGCAGACTACACTCCCTGGGTTACAACTGCCTCAGCAGAGGCAATGCTGCCTGGCTCGGTGTTTCTCAGGGCTGGCTGCACCTGAGAGACCCTTGGGGAGACTTAGGGAAATAACAAAGACTAGATCCCACCCTGACTAGCAAAGTCAGAATCTCTAGGGCTGGGCATATGTATTTTTAAAAGCCCCCTCTGGTATGAATGGGATGCCAGGACTGGGAACTCTTAGTGTCACAGGTAAGAGCCAAGCCTTTGGAATCAGCTAGTGAGTATACAGTATATAGCAATGGGCAAGTCACTTGAACATTCCTTGTCTCAATTCATTCATCTGTGGACCAATAAGTAGAGCAGCCCTCCCCAATTGTTTAATGCCATGGAGCATAGAGAAAAGTAAAATATTTGTCAAGCATCCCAGAGTAAACAAATAAGGGCAGGTGATTTCATCTTCAACCATCCTGGGGGCTGAGGGGATCAGCACCTATGCACACGGTGTCCCTTTCAAGGCACACTGGTGGGAGCTTTGTGGGAAGAGCAAGGAGGTGGGAGGGGAGTTACCAAGTCATCCCACCATAAATTATGAGAGGTAAAGGGGGCTCTTAGGAAAATGGTCTGTTCTAATTCCTTCATTTCACAGAGAAAACGGACCCTTGTGGAGGTGGGGTGACTCACTCAAAGCGTGTGCCAGATCTGTATCTGGGTTGCCTTTGGACAAAATCAAATACCTGTCCAGGAGGGCTTAGTCTCCCTTTGATCAGATGCCTCTTGTCAGGGCATCTCCCTCTATCCCCCGGGATGGCATCTGATTCATCAGCCCCACCCTCTTCCTGCAGCCCAGGAGGCTGGCCGGGAGGCAACTGTCTAAAAGTGCGGGTGCCCGTGCGGAAGGCCAGCAAGCACGTTCCTTTGCTCTGTTTCTTTTCCTTCTCCGTCAGGAACCCTGCAGTCAGTGACCAAACCCTGCAGTCAGTGACCGTGTGCAGAATTGAAGCCAGGAGTCGGGGACCAGAGGTACAATCAGGGAGCCACTCAAGACCAAGTCAACCGCTCAGCATGTTGAAGTCATTTGTCTGGCTCGCGATTGCTTTCCCCCTTTAGGTTTATTTCAGTTGCGGGCTGGTTGGGGTTTGGGGGGCTGTTTGGGTCCTGACACTTGAGCTGCTTCTGCACTGCTGATTTATACCAGATCCTTGATTCTGGAAACACTGATCGCCCTGTCTACATGCAACTCAGAACTCCCTCCCCCACCAGCCCCTCAGCTCCGTTTCCCCGTGCTGCGCGGAGATGGAAAACCAGAACGTGCAATGCAAAATGCGCTGGTGACACAGAAAGGCCAGGGAGCCACCGGCGACATCGGTTGGAGAGTGGAAGCCAGGTGCATGCTCCGCAGCGTGGCTGCAGACCGTCTTTAAAACAGATGTCACCCGCTCCTCCACCATCCTGCGCGTCAGGGAGGCGCGGGGCTCCACAGTGAGAAACAATAGGCATTAATATCCATTGGAATGACAGCTGTTTATGACTCGCTTTGCTCAGGACACGTGTCCCCCCCTCCCCAGCAGAATGATTAGCGCTCCAGCAGAATCCGATATTCGTGGGTAATCAAAAGCGAATGGCAAATGGTTGCGACTAATGCGAAGCAGGGTCTGCATCAGCCTTTCTGGAAGTTCCCACCGAGAATAAATAATAAAGTGAGCTCATAGCAGTAGCCTCCCTCCTACTCAGAACACGGTGGGTTTGTTTAGTGCATCCTGGGAAAACTTACCTGCCTCGCCAGGGTGTTATGAGGATTAATTAATGTGTGCGAAGGGCTTGGAATTCCACTGAAGAAATGTACCTTGTCGATGCAAATTATCCTCATTCTATAGTGTCTTTCGTCCCAGAATCTCCGAGTGCTTCCCTGACAATTAATTAAGCCTCGCTGCACCCCTGTGAGGGAGGAAAGCGTCCCCCTGCCCTCGCTAATACAGCCGAGTTTCCACACCTGAGTCACCGGCTAATGTTCAAGCCGCCCTCCAGGAGGCAGAGAGGCCCCATTAGCGAGCATCCCTAAGTGCTTCATAATGCATGAGTTTCTAGCATTGCAGGCAAAGCGCGGTGCCTGATACCTATGGCCATAAGGACTTGTTTAATTTCGCTTGGCCCCTAATTGCCAGGGCTGCTTGTTTTATTTTCCTTTCTCCCCTGTAATGTAATAATGTGCTTGTCAGAAAAGAGCCCAATTAGCCACGGTAAGGAGTTAGTGTTCCGACTCCGCCTTCCAGTCCCACGCCTGAGCTTCTGCAATTCCAGAAACAGGTTGCATCCCTCTGCCGCCACGCACACCCCAAACTAAGCTGACTTACCTTTGGTAAGCATTTTAATGGGGTTATTAGCAGGCTGGGCAGTTGGATGCCCTGTTAGCCATCTAGAAACCCCACGCTCGTCTAACATCTGAGCATCTCGAGCGTGGATTGTAATTCTTTCTTCATTACAAGTGCAGTAATTCATAAGCACAAATCTCTTGTCTTGGCTCCCTTTGAAAGGAACCTGGAGATCAAGTGAGCATGTGTCGCATTCCAGTGTGTGCTGGAGACAAATCGGCCCCGCAGAGTCCTCACCAAATGCATTTTGAAACTGAACTTCTTGGCATCGGTTCTGAGCAGGTTTTAAGACAGGAATTTCCTTAGGAGGCCAGCATTCTAGTCATGAAAACCTGGAAGGAAAATCACGATTTTCTGACTTTAATCCTATCTCAGGGGTTGAGTCACTGTGTGACCTCAGAAACATTCCCTAAGCTCACACAAAGCTTCCAATTTCTCTTGTGCTCATCTGGGAGCTGGGAGGCCCGGGTTCCTAGCTGGTCCTAGTTGGGCTGACCACCTACCAGTCATGTTGCCTGGGACAAGCCGCTGACCTCCCTGAGACCCCATTTCCTCATCCATGAAGTGGGAATAATGATGGCTGCCCTAGTACTTTTCATGTTGTTGGGTAGATGGGCTAAGATTGCTTCTATGTGGGAGTGCTTGGTAAGCCATGAAAGCTACATGAGTGGAAGTGACTGCTAATAGCAGGAGGCAAGTCATCATAAGAACCCTGCAGCTATAGGAAGACAGACTTATTCATGCCATAAGTCATACTGAGGTAGCCACCGCTAGGTGTTATCCATGCTAAGCAGCACTGCTAAGGGAAATTAAAGAGCTCTAAGACTTTGAAATTCTCAGGCCTTATCAGATGGATTGTAGCCGTTATGGTTCTGTTGCTCTAGCTTCTTTCCCACTCCCCCACCCTGCACCCCACCCCCACCTCCTGGATGCCTAATATTTCCCTCCACCTCCCCCCCACACACACACACTGTGGTCATGATGGGGCTTTCATGGATGGCATGTCATCCACATCCCCCCGTGAGGGCGGGCACATGACCAGGTTGACACCATCCTCTGGCCTAAGAGATGGGCATCAACTGAACCATGGCCAGTTGGAGTCTTCTCAGTGATTGATGTTCAGAGGTTGGGAGAGGCAAGTCCAATTTCCATTGATGTTGCTAAAGCTGGGAGGATGTGGGTTCCCTGCTACTCGAACAAAGCCTGCTTGTGAATGTCGCCAATCAGAGACTAACCGAGGCAAGAGAGAGATGACTGATTATTCGGGGCCGGTGTGCACTATGGGACAATGACTTAATGACTTGACAACCTTGTTTGGGTATCTGGATCTAGCTGTGTCTAGATCCCTGATTTCCTGAGTATATGAGCCAATGAATCCCATTTTGCTTAAGCTAATTTGGGTTAAATATCTGTTCCTTGTCATGGTAAAAGGTTTGAATAATTCAGGCATGAACTTACCAATGAAGAATAGACAAGACTGATCGGTTCACCTTTGGGGGCAGGTGAGCCACATAAGTTCAACATCCATGATTGGAGGAAGCAGTTGCTTTGTGACTCTTTTCACAGTACCTATAAAGTAGATAGCAAAGATGATTTGAAATAACCCTGTTTTTTAAAGAGAATGGAGTCGGCCTCCCCACCAGTCAGTTGGGCCTCATTAGAAGTTTGGAGTCCATTCTCTCTGCCTGCTTCTTATAATTTAATCCATATGGTCAACAGCAAATATTCTCCTGATATTCGTTTCTCTGTTGGGGCTTCCCCTTCTCTTTTGCCCCTACCCCATCAGAAGTCTTCATTTTCATCTCTTTGCTCTGCCATCGGCATCATATTATTCTCAATAAGGTTAGATGCTATCCCATGAGTAAATTAAAAGCTCTTTGGGGAAAAGTTTGGAGCCCCTGAAACTTGAGCATACTGCCTGCTATATAGTGGGAGTTTGCGTTTACTAAAGTGGTATTGGCTGTGACATACTGCTCACTAGATTTAAGGGCAAAGCTAAGGCACAAAAGACTGAATTTCTTATTCTCAGATGAATCTGATTGGTAGGCCAATCAAAACATTTAGGAGAGAGAGAGAGAGAGAGAGAGAGAGAGAGAGAGAGAGAGAGAGAGAGAGAGAGAGAGAGTTTTTACTCACTTGTAGGCTTTTTGTTGACTGGATCTGGATATGTTTATACTAGAGTTTATGGTTACAAGTTCCATCCCTGGTTCCAGATAGCCTTAGTTAAATCCTGACAGGTGTGTGACTTTGGGTTAATTATTGCATCTCTGCGTCTCATTCCCCTCTGTAAAAGGGGGCAAAAAATAAACCTGTCACATTACTGTAAAAATTGCATTGATTTGTGCCAGATCAGTGAGAACATTACCTGGATCATAGCAAACAGTAAGTGTAAGCTCGTGTATGAAGAGCGAGGCCTGGCCTGCAGTCTCATTCACCTGGGACTCGCCAGTTCCTCTCTACTGCACCAGGGCATTTCGAGTTTGTCTGATTGTTTTGCTTGTGAAATCAGGTGCATGCTTCTCCACCCTGGGTCACTGTCCTGCGGGGTCGGGCACAGGTGGCCTGTGTGGGAAAGGAGAAAGCCTTCGATGGCGTGTCACCACCAGGGAAGGCACAGATGGCGTCCTGAGAAAGTTATGGAAGCCAATGAGGGGGACTGAGGGAGCCCATCAAGCTTTAGTGAAAAGTCATTTAATTCGGTTAAGAATCTCCTTTTTGTGCTTGTCAGTGTTTTTTTTTTTCCAGCTTGTTACCCTCGCAAACAATGACTTTTCTTTATCACATCCCAGTGGTAGGTCTTCACTCTGTTCTGGGGCATAAACTTCTCCTTTCCCCGGTTCCCTCCTCACTCGCCCTCATCTGCTCTGCATTTGCATCTCCGTGCTCGCGTGAGGAACGCCGTGGTCCCCGCCTGTCAGACAGATGAAATGATCCTCCTGCGAAGGCAGGCCCGTGAGTCCTCTGAGGCCTCCCACCAGGTGCCTCCTGACCTGCCTGCGCTCTGATCACAGAGCTTTGAAATTTGTTCAACTTGCTAACAAGTCGGAGAGCCCTTGCCGAGCGGGATGAGTCAAACGGGGAACAGGAACAGATGGACAGGAGCCAGTTGTCATGCTTCAAGCGCATTTCCCACGTAGGAATGCATCCGAGCCTGGCGGTGTGCGCTGCCTGCGAGTCACCCGCATAGTATCACACTGATTTCACTTACTACCAAACGCTTTGTTTGGCCATTACATAATCACAAATGCGCCCCCGAAGAGCTCCCCCAGAATGCAAGCCATGGCAAGGCGCCAGCCAGCCGTGCTCTATGGTCCTCTCTAGAAAACTCCTTGCACTTTCCTACAGAGCCTCAGTGGCCACTCTGGTCTGTGACAGGGACATACCTTGGGACACCATTACCTCTTGACTTGTCTTCTGTTTACCTCGCTGGTGAGGGTGCAGGCTTCCCAGCCAAATTCTAGAGTGTGCTGGCCACATAGAAGTCATCCCGCGAGTCAGCCATGTAAGGATGGCTGGCCTGGCACTTTCGGACGCCCCATGTCCTGCCTGCTCCCTCCCTCGGAAATTGCTGCTCTGAAGACAGAACTCCGCCCAGCCAGCGCAGGCCTGGGGAGGACAGCCCCAAGGCCTTGCTGTTCAATCCCCCACAGGCTCCGGGAGCAAATTGTCAGCCAGCCACTTAGCCGGCCCTAAACACCTCCGCTGCCTCTCCTGGATGAGGGAAATTGCTTTCAGGGATATATGCATCTCAAGAAAGTTGGCTCCAAAATGGATTTCTATAAAGAGAATTCCATTTTCTCTTGGCTTCCATTACAAAATTGGAAAATTTGTCACACGAGGGGGAAAACCCTCTCTGGAGACTCAAATGAACATTGGGGATGAAAAAGAAATTAACGTAAAGCCATAGCAATGGCACATGTCTCGTTGGAACGCGCCGTGCCTGCTGGGAACCACCTAATGGTTCCCTTTTCCTTTGAATCACGTCCAGCCTTTTGTAGAAGTGTCGCAGCTCATGAACCTTACATACCCCTCAGTCCTTGTCCCGCCTCGCCCAAATTTAGGAGACTTTCCCCCGCAACCCAAGGTTCCTTTTCCATGTTCTTCACCTCTCAAAACTTGCCACGGCTCACTCCCATTATACTGAATACATTAGGCTGCAACATGGCATTTTATCCATCCATTCACTTAGGTATACCCCACTTCATTCCTATAAATAAGTTGATGTGGCTTTCAGGGATAAAGATGATAAAATTGTAGGTTTGCATTTTAGATGTAATTCTACTTGTCTGCCCTAATTAAGTCAATTTTGACATTTTAATGTCATAAATTATAGCCTTAAACTATAAATATTAATCTATTGGAGTTGAAAGAGTTTGACAGGTCATCTCATCCTACCTCCCACCCAACACAGCTTCTACCACATCCTGTCTGGTGACATGAGAGATATTCCTACCTGGGCCCTGGAGCGGATCCTAAGAAACTGCACAAACCCCTTCTCATGCAGTGGCCCTTGGGAAGCCCGTGTTTGTGACATGAAGGTTGGTGAGTTTCCCAGGGAGGGGAGAGAAGTTTGAGTCTCTCTGGGAAAACTGTGTCACAAACAACCCAGGTCATTTCCTACTGCCTCTCTCTTATGATAGAATGTTTTCTCACAATAAGCAGTACCTGGGGCATTTCTAGCTTCCTTCTCAGTTTTCCTCCTTATTAAGGTCCCCAGAAAAGCAGGAGTCTATGCTCTCTGAACCAGAGTTCTACCGCCTCCGACGCCCACTTCCAGATGAAAACTGCTCATCTCATTGTCACCCACACTCTGACTCAGTGGAATTTCCTGGCCTCTCAGAATCTCCCTGTCCCAAACTTCCCTTTTACTGGGTCAGTTCCCCTGGTTATTTCTGCTTTGAAGACTTAGTAATTATGAATAATGCACTTGGTCTTTCTCTTGGCCCCTCTGGAGTGGGGGCGGGGGGGGGGGCGCTATAGCTCTCCTTTGGGGCTGGGAACATGTGGGCAGTAACACTGACCTGGCGTTTAGCTGGTCAGCTGGTTGCCAGAGATGTCTCCTGATCTCCCTACCCACTCTGTGGGCGCCAGGGACACCTCTTTCTGGCAATGACACCCCTCCCTCAGAGCTGTAGTTTTATCCCACCGGCTCCTAGGATCACAGGGAGCACCCACACACTGTGCAGTGGGTTTGCATAGTCCATGTTCACTAGATTATGCTGTTGCACCCCAAGGCCTCAGGGACTCACAGCGCACATGTCTGCATCTCGCTCACGGCACCCATCAGCCTGGCTCACCTGCAGCCCGGGTCTGCTCCTGTGTCCTCTTCATGCTGGGATCCAGCTGACAGCAGCCTGGGCTGGCACATGCCATTCTCACAGCAGAGGCAATGGACAATGGCCAACCCCACGACGGCTCCCTGGGTGGTTGCCAACAGGTGACTTACGTCACTTTCACTCACATTCCAATGGCCAAAGCACATTACACGGCCAAGACTGATGTCAAAGGAGTGCAGGAATGAAGTGAAGAATTATACGATCTATTTCACTTGGTGACATGGAAGTTCGAGAAATGCTCCCACAGAGAAGCTAGCTTGGTTAGTCCAACTATAAAGTATCATGAAATTTTACTGTTTAGATTGGAGGTGGGCGGGGGGTTGGCATCAGCTCACTGCGATTCTTCAACACTGAATATCCTCCACAGAATTCCTCTTCCCCTTTTTATGCCACACTCTTCACTCTTGACCTTCCTCTCAGCTCACACACACACACAGGGCCTGGGTCTTCGCTCTCCCGGATTCCCAGCCTCCCCTTCACGCCCAGGCTGTAGTCCTCCCCGAGCCTTGGCTTGTACCTGGCACACTTTTACGGGTACGAGGCACAGATGTTCTTGCCTGGTCCTATTTCCTGGGTGAGGTAAGAGGAAAGCCTCAAGTCCTTATGGTAAAAGAAGAAAAGAAATACATAGTGTGGGCTTGACCTTAGGAGTCAGCATGCTGTCATTCATTCTCTCTCTCTCTCTCTCTCTCTCTCTCTCTCTCTCTCTCTCTCTCTCCGAATTTCTTTAGTTATGGTCATATTTTAAATAAATCAGATGCCTCATACTGCAAGAGTTTATCTCCTGCCCGTGGCTTTTCTTGAGTTTATAGATGAGTCCATCTCCTACCAATGGCTTTCCCTGAGTTTACAGATGAGACTTGCATTCTCCCTGCCAGCAAAGCTTTTGTACTTTTTGGGGCTGAGAGGATATCTGTCTCCTTCACAACCTTTCGTTACAGACAAATTACTTTCCTGTCAACTTATCCTGGAGAGACGTACTCGGTGCTCGCGCTTTTAACATTTCTCAGTGTGTGTGCGTGTGTGTGTTCCATTTTTTGTTTTTCTGTTCATTTGTTTTCAATGGTGAGTGAAATCAGTCCTGCCACTCCACCAAATGGGAGCCCGCTGCGGGGTGCCACCCACATCTGTGGGATCGTGTCACCCCCACCCACCACATTGTCTCGTCTCAGCCGAGGATGCCACTGTTCCTTGATACCCCCTCCTGCCCAGGTGCAGGTACAGATGAGCATTTTCAAAGGCCTGCATCCACATGTGCTCCTCCCAGCATCGCGCTGCCCTCCTCATTGGCCTGTGACCTCACACCATTGCTTAAGCTCCCACATATTTCAGGGAAACAGACTGACATTGTAGCTACACACACCAACACTTCTAAATCGTCTCCAAAACAACACGCAGGTGCCAGGACTTGCCCTTTAAGTTTGCCAAATTGTCTTTCTATCATCACTTAAAGGACTGCAGCCTGAACTCTGTTTGCACCCTCCAGTCTGTGACTCCCATCATCCTCCAGTGGAGAGGGACCTTGAGGCCAGCCCAGATCACTCAGGTATGCAGTTGCCTTGGTTTCCATCCAGAAAGGCCATGACCTTTGACCCTCGTGGTGTTTGCATTCCACCCCTGTGCCTAATCCCACTGCTTTGGGACAAAGGGTGCTAACCTATCAATTGCCAGGCTCTTTCTTGTCAAGTGTGGTGACCATTTGAAATCATGTAAAGCTAACCCACCTCCTGAAAAAAACACACATTGAGAGAGGGCTGCTGATAAAAATGGCCCGGGGGGTTCCCGCTTCATAGACCCACGTAATCTTGGGGGGGATCCCAGTCTATTCCAACCCCGCGTTTTATAGAGGGAGAAACAGACACCTAGCTTGTTGAGTATAACTTGCCTGCAAGGCTGGTAATGACAGAAAGTAGACTTCTTATCTCTCACAGCAACGCTCTTTCTGCTTCACCATGCCCTTGGGCGAAGCAAAGTAATTTTTTCAGCAACAACAAACCAACAAGGAGACATGTGAGCTATTTCTATTTCTGAGACTGTTACATGACACGTAATGGCAACTTATCCCCATGTAGATAGGAGTGAGTTTATTTAACTGTTTCCATTGGAACGCGTAGAAATAGTCCTGTCTGCTTGTTCCTGGAGCTAACACACCAGCACTAGGGGGAGAGGGAGTATCCCACTAGCCCTGCATGGCGTGCCTGAGCCTTTCCCTCTCTTGCTCACACACCATCTAACTCAGATGCTCTCAGGGATCTGCTGAAGGAGGAGCTATCTCTTTGTGTGGTCCCAAACCGCTCCCCGGGAGCAATTAGGTGCTTAGGAAATGCTATTGTAGGGTGACATGTTTTTACTACAATGGTGATAACTGGTTTTTTTTAAACATCAACATCTTGGTGACAGAGCTCAGTTTGGCCAGCTGATGCTGATTTGTGGTATGTTGCAAGATTTCTTTTGGAATCTCTTACCAAGTTCTTTGGTAGGCGTGTGAGTAAACAGACCATGTGGAGAGAGAGAGCTGAGGAGAGCTGGGGTTTGGAGTCCGAACATTGCCCTGTGGTGAAAGTTCAGAACTGGGTGTCAGAAGTTTAGAGTTTAATTTCCTGCTCAGACAACAACTCTTTGGTGATACATACACTGACATCCCGGTGCCCGTAGGAGAAAGACTGTCTCCAGGACTCTGGAGCAGGGAGGTCTGCTTATTGTGCCGTTAGCAGAAGGGAAAGGGTGTCCTCTGAAGCATTTAGTGAGGACCCCAGGCCTGACACTCCTTCCACTGACTGTATGTGGTTCCCTCCTCTTCAAACAGCTCTCCCGCAACC
Source organism: Eptesicus fuscus (assembly GCF_027574615.1). Taxonomy (NCBI): domain Eukaryota; kingdom Metazoa; phylum Chordata; class Mammalia; order Chiroptera; family Vespertilionidae; genus Eptesicus; species Eptesicus fuscus. The sequence goes on along the minus strand of NC_072483.1, from coordinate 81,629,841 downwards.
ACATTTTAGGAGAGTCTGAGAATTATTTTTTATTAAGTCATAAATATCACAGCAGCGTTTGTTCAAATTGACTTTTTAAAATAGTTTTCACTGGATCTGGGGTTTCTCTGAACACGTTAGCTTTGAACAGAAAAAAAATCAAAATACCGAAAAGCTATTGTAACAATATTTCTGATGGAATTGCCCTGGTGAGCATTTTCAAAATAGCAGAAGGAAAGGCCTTGATTTCTTCCCATCACAATGTTGCAAAAGAGCCTAAATACAGCTTTGCATTTGTTTAACTGAAAGCTGCCATTTTGGTGACGGTTGGGTGTCATGTCTCAAAATGATGAGCACAGTTAACTTCAGCTCCCAGAAAAAAAATTATGAGTCTTAGCATATTTTCACCAGCGTGTCATTGTCAAAATGATTCTATGAGATATCCTGCAAGAAGAAAATCCACAAAGACTGGAATTACTTAGAGAAATACATGGATGGGTATGCATTTGATATGACTTATTTTAGCAAAAAAAAAAAATTTTTTAAAGAAAGAAAAATGAATATATTGAATTTCTCTGACTGGGCAAATCATTAGTAAAGGCAGTGATAATAACAACAGAGACAATATAAATAGACCATAAAATGACACAAAAGCCTTTCATGATTTTTACACATTTTACTACATTACTAAGCAGTAGTTTCAGAACTAATTCTAAGCAAATATGCTTTGGTTAATTCCAGATCAACCTGAACTTACTGGGCTGATCAACTCTGAGATCTTTATTTCCTTAAAACAGAGGCCCCTTTTGGATTATTTATAATATATTTTGAATCACAAAACTGTGATTTCCTATGTTTGAGCTTAAGAGTACATTTTTGCATGAACCAAGGTGCCCCAAAACAGAAACACACCTGTGGCCATTGTGTTGGCCCCCACTGGGTAAGCAGTTGCAATGTGACTGGGATGCCGGGGAGCTGATGTTTCTTCTTGGTACCTACATGTGGTCTGCTCTGCTTTGGGGAAGGTAGGAGGGGATGGATACAGAAGGTTGGGGCGTAGCAATCCTAACTCTGAGTCTATTTGCCTGGCCCTGAATTTTCTGGCAATTAAGGAAATGGACTTGAAAATTAACTCCTGGGCATGTGCATTAGGCCCTGAGCAGGGTCCGTTGACTCTTGCCTTTCTTAAGGATGATGTATCATTGATTCCTCAATGAGATGGCCTCGGTCTGGTAACCCCATCCCAATGGAAGTCAACAAGCGTTCCAGGCAAGGAAGGATGGAGGACTTGGATCATCTATTTCTAATCAAATGCAAAATTTAAATAATGATTCTGAGACTGAGAAGCCTACTTCTAAGCCATAACTAAGGAAAAAAATATTTGTTAAAGTAAGATTATTGCTGCTTTGAAAAAAGTGACTTAAGAAATGAAAACTCGCAAGGCCAGTTTTAAAAAAGACAGAATTATCTGGATCCCCAAGGACAAGAAATAGAAAAATTTTCCCACTAATTCTTCCTTTTCTAAAACATTCTAAAGGTTTATTGAATTACTGTTATAAGTGTGAAGAAGGCAGGTTGCCCTACTTGGAAGAAGAACATGTTAAGCTCTTTCACTCTCTCTCTTTTTATAAATTCTGAGAAAATTTTAAGAATTCTAAGGAAAGTCAGTTCCTAGCATCACAAGGGCAATGTAATTTTAAATTTGGTGTGTAAGGTTGGCGTTTGGGAAAATATAATACATTATTTTGATACTATGGTAAGTCATTTGGCAATTTATTTAGGTGGCTCAATTTATTTTAAGATGTAGTGCATAAACCTCATGTCTCCATTAATTAAAAAAACATTTATCAAGCACCAATAATGTGCCTGAAGCTGGGTTAAGCCGTGGGATTTTCTGATAAGCAATGCTACTATTTATTCAATCATAAGTAAAATTAAACAAGAGCCATGCTCTATTGGGCCCATGCTATAAAAGTTTAATAGAGTCATAGATTGCCCTGGCCGGCTTGGCTCAGTGGATAGAGCATCAGCCTGCGGACTGAAGGGTCCCAGGTTCGATTCCGGCCAAGGGCACATGCCTGGGTTGCGGGCTTGATCCCCAGTAGGGGGCGTGCAGGAGGCGGCCGATCAATGATTCTCTCTCATCATTGATGTTTCTATCTCTCTCTCCTTCTCCCTTCCTCTCTGAAATCAATAAAGAAATATATATATAAAAAAAAATAGAGTCATAGAATCTGAGAGCCTACAAATACTTTGAAGATCATCTGATCCACTGCAACCCACGGAACTATATTCTATATATGATCCAGAATATTTCTGTGTGTTTATGTGTATATAAAATACATATACATAAATGAAAACAAATTTCATAAAGTAATATGCATTCCTTTTACTCTGATCAACTGCATTTTTTAAAATATAGATCACAAACTTCTAAGTTGATTTAATAACCTACTAATGGATCTCCAACTGAACTTTGAAAAAAACACCAACGCAGCACAAACCCTTATCTTAAAGATGTGAGATTGAGCCTGAGCTCGTTTACTTACTCAGTAGAGCCTTAGTTAATGGGAGGGCTAACCCAGATTTCCTATCTCCTGGTTAACTGATCTCTCTCACATTATCTTATTTTGTTTTCTTCTTAAGAACTCACGATCACAGTCCGAAATGATCCTGCTCATTGTTGAGTTGGGTGTTATCTATCTCTCCCACTAGGAAGTAAATCTTGAGAACAGCCGTTTTTACTGATGTAGGCACTATTATTCCACCCATGCCGAGCTTGGCATCTACCAGCTGCTCAACAAAGACTTTTTGAATCAATGAGGGCTCTAAATGGGCCCTGCTTTATAACCAGTGTAGATTCACCTGAATCGTTTGGTAAGGCCATACGTGTTGGAATAACAATGTGCCTTTTCGGAGAGAGGAAACAGAATCAAAAAGAGATGAAAAGATTTGACACACAAGGCACACAGCGTCAACGAAAAAGCTAGAACCAGAACCTCGGCCTCCTGACCCCGGTTGAGGGCCCTGAGTTCCCTCTGACATGTCTGTCGTCTTACATCGTTAACCTAATGATTAATGTTATTAGGCTGACTTAGCCCAGAACACTCTTCACCCCTACAGAGAAACTACTTGTCTATTTTCTAAGGGCTGGAGGACCCCAGTGTTTAGGCAGCCACAGTCCATGTGACGCAGTCATCTGCTATGGCAACAGGGAGGGACACTTCCAGATATGTTGAAAGGGCAAAAATTACACTCGCTTCTTCTAAATGATGATCAGATCAAATGGGAAGTGTTTTCTCATCCTAGATCCTAGAGGAATTCTAACAAACGTGCTTTGTCATTTAATTCTAGGGGACTTGTTTACAGGGAAGCCAATTGCTTCTGGTCAGAGAGTTTTTTGTTTGGCCAAGTTTCCAGTATGACTTTTAAAACTTCTTAGAAACTAAATTCCAGGACACTGAGTCAAAGAAAAAGAGAATGAGAGAGAGGGAGAGAGGACTGAAGAGAACCTTTGCCTTTGAGCTATAGGAAAAAGCTCAAATTCTGCAAAATGACCATTGTTTGAAATAGCTCTTATTGCAACTTACCCCAATTCCTCAAAACTCCAGCTGCATCTGATACTGGGTTTAGGGGTACCCTACAGCAAGTACACCTCAACCTCTGTTTAATAACCCTCCCCATCCTGGGTCTTCAGTAAATACCCAGTCTAACAACCTCGATGGGTGACTGGGAACAAGTGCCTTTGAACCTGCAGTGCAACTTTTCACTGGTTTTTGGGTACAGAGTTTGGGACAGCCTGGGCATATTCCACCTTCTGAAACAGATTTACCAACTGATACATACAGGGTGCCAGGCACTCCGTGTTTTATCTAGTTACCTTAGACCATGGTCTCCTCAAGTTTTTGTTGGCTTTTTTAAAGTTGGGGAGGGGACGTTTGGAAGAGAAAGAGAAAAGAAGACCAAACTACAAGTGATCATATTTATCGTGCCCTAGAAGCAATTTTCCATGTCCTAATTATCCAAGCGTAAATGTTGCCCCCACGTTCCATTCACAATGCCAGACATCAGGGTACAGAACTCCCATGAGGGCTTGCTTCTGCCTAATGTACCCAGGGGGGAGAGCCTAGAAAACATGAAAGCAGTAGCTCGGAGCTTTAATGAAGTTAACCTGCTGAAACCAGGGAAGGTTCGCCTGCACTGCACCTGAAAGCACTCTGATTATGGCATCAGCTTCAAAAGAAGCCCGTTCCCTCATTTCTGAGCTCTGCTGCATTGAGAAATAGAATTGCACCTTTATATTCAGGCTAATTTCGCCGCCTTGCTGAGGGCTGAAAGCATTCTTAAGCATGCGGAGGATGTAAGAAAGGGGAGCGGCTCGTCTCCCTCCCCACCCCCTCACCCCCACATCAAGTCCAAATGGACCTAGGACACTCTGAACCCTCAGTGTGGAACAGGTCCTCAGAATGTCAAGTCCAGCAGGATACATGCCTTCCAGTTCAGAAGAAAGATAACCTCTCATCTCTGCTAACATTGAGCCAATTGGGGTTCTACAGGTTTGCCTAAGACAAAACAAAAAGCAAAACCATCTCTGGCCTTTCTTTTGCAAATCCCCCCCTTTCTTAACAGATGCACTTCCTTTCGCTTTTTGATATTATTATTTCATTCTCTGTTTCCTCCTATTTTGTACTGCTTTGCATTTGTTTGCTTCTGCTTTCTCTTTCATTTCTCCCTTTATTTTCTGATCTTTGTCCTAGCATTCTTTTGATTTCCTGTGGCATCTCACCCTCTTGGATTTTAGTTCTGCCTTTTCTCCTGCTGTTTCCTTTTCTGGTCCCAGCTGCCCCCTAATGGTTTTCAAGATCATTACTGCTTAGGGTGCGGAGGAGAGAGAAGGAGGGAGGGAAAGAGAGCTGGAGAAAGGGAGCTGGGGAAAACATAAAATGTATGTTTGCTTTTAACTTGAACATAGATCACCTTGATACCTCTGGGAGGACACCCCAATCCTGTATCAATGGGGAAGTGACCTGGAGAGGTGAACTGGGAAACTGGGGGACAGGGTGGGAGGGAAGCATAAGTCTTCACTGAATACCTTTTATGTGTTTTTGAATGTTTTAAAAACAATGTCCATATACCACTTATTCTCTCTCTTTTTTAATTAAAAAAATAATAGAATCTGCGTCTGGAGTTGCAGAAGGAAACGGCCTGCACACATGGTTTGGTGATCCCTGCGGAAAGCACGCATCCTCCTGAGCCCCTCCCGGCCAGGCTCTCATCCAGATCCTGCCGGTTGATTGGCAGCTCAGTAAACTGCGGAGGAGTGAATATGAAGGGGGAGTGTGGGAACTAATGACTACGGTGGGTGTGAATTAACCCACCCTGGAGTATCCTCAATAGCAAAAGGTCAGCTCCCTGACTCTTGCCTTTCCATCACGACTTTCATGCTCAAATTAGCATCTATTGCCATCATAATGTAACAATCACTTGACATGTCGATGTCTAATTAAGGAACCATAAGTCACAAGTTACAAATTTGAAAATAGCAATAGCAAAAAAAAAAAAAAAAGTCCCTTGTTCCCTGATAAATCTGTGGGACTTGCTGGGTATGTGCGCATGCGAACGAAGGAAAAGCCAATGGGCACTCGTGGATGGAAGATTCAAGTTTCTGAGAAAACTGGTCTATGAGAGAAAACTGGTTTTGTGAGAGAGCGGGGATGTTCCGTTCAAAATAAGATTTTCCTGAATAGTAAATAATTCCAGACCGTAATTCTAAAATTTCCAATCACATCTCCTACCAGCTCTGTGAGATTACAAATAGGTCCTTGGCCTTTGTGTGTGATTGTGAAGTGGAATACATAAAAAATTTTGAGGTACTGGGGAAAAGCCCTTGTTTGAAAATATCTCCTCTGAAAGCTCCGCCAAGATGCCTGCCATAGGTTTTGAGAAAAGGCACCCAATACAAATACTATGATAATGGAACTTCCCATCCAGCCCCACCAATGCATGAGCATGCATGATTATCAATTTCAATTACTTAGGGTAGCTATGAAATGAGGACTCCATCCAGTTTTAAATTTATGAATGAGGATGGAGTCAGAAGAGAGCCCGGCCAAACACACAAACCTGAAAAGGATCAGTAGTCATTCAACCAACCTCTTCCTTCTAGGGGTGAGAAAGCTGGCCCCAAATTGGTTAATAGACTTTTCAAGGACCCCCAAGGGCAGTGGAGACCCAAGGTCCGTCTGCCCTGACCTCAGGTTTCGGCCACCCCAACCTGCTTCTCTCTACTGAGGACTGAAGCTGAGGTCAAGAGCCTGGGAGCGCTGTGGAGTCCCTGATTCCTGGTGAGCCCTCCGGAAAGTCATCCAAGAGCGCACAGAAGGGACACAGGATGATGGACAATAGTATGAGCCAGGCCTTCTCTTCCGCACCAAATAGACACCAAACATTTTCAAATGATGCTTCGGCTGATATTGGTGCTCATTCTTTGGTGAATAAGTGAGGTAGCCTAAGAGACTCATAAGGGTCTGAATGTCTCTGGGCTTCTCTGGGAAATGTCATGATCTGGTCTAGTGAGTATCGAAAGCTGAGTTGCCCAATATGAAGCTGTTAAACACACGTGGAATCTGTGTATTTTTGAGATGCTAGGAAGTTGTACTTAATACAATGATAGTCAGTGACTCAGTCAGATCAGGCACATCTCAAATGCCCAATAGCCATTTAAGAACGCAGATTTCTCCAGCAGGACAGGGAGCTGTACTGGAGAGGGCTGCTCTCGGGGGAGGCATTGACTAGGTCCTTCATGAAGCACCAATACCTCAAATGTATAAAAATTAGTGTAGCAGAGGGAGATGAGCTTCGTGCTAAGACAAGCAGAGCAGAGAGAGCAACGTGACTTGACTTTCCTTTGCAAGGATTCCAGGAATGTTTGAATGAATTTTGTACATTTCACTCCTTCCCCCCCCCCTTATTTTCATTCATAAGGTCCCCTCCTACCTGATCCAGTGTCTGTGTCTGAGAAAGAGATGAGACACACACACAGTTTAGAGTACAGGAGATTTCCATACTTTTTGGAAATCTGTAAGCATTCTGGGAACCCACCAAAGGTAATATCAGATAGAAACTACTAGGCAATGCTCAAATGTGTTGAAAAGAAAGAAAAATGTTTGATGGTTTAAAGGGTGAGGGGGGGAAACCCCTATTGACCAGAAATCTGGACTTCAGCTTCAAACAAAAGAATACAAAATGAGGAGCTTTTACACTTTAACTGAAGTTTCTGCCTCTGAGACAGATGCAGCTAAATATTAACTAAAGCCGTGTAGTAAATGACAGATTAGGATGCAATTAGGCCTCAGACCTCCCCGTTTCAGGGTGAGAGCTTGTCGATGTCAGGGCTGAGAAAAGGGGGAGCACCCTGTGACAGGTGCCATCTATTGTGGAAGCACGAAGCTTCTGGAGCTTTCAAATCCTGTGTTCCCAGGAGGCAAGACCCAAACGTCTTCCTCCCTCGTGCACCTCCTGCACAGTCACGCTTCCATGAGCATCTAATAAGTACATTGTGCTGAACGCAGACGGAGAGCCACACCTGAAACCAACCGCCAGTAACAGCCAGTGGTTGCGTGGGTCGGTGGTGAAAGGGCTGGATCCAGCTCCATGGGCCCCATCAGCGGGCACCTTGAACTGGTTCCTGCAAACCTCCCGCCCTAGAGCCGAGCTTTTCCTGTATTCAAATAGGTTCTTTGCTGTTGCTGCTAAATAAAGGTCATGAGGTAGAGCTGGTAACCTCCCCCTCCATCCTACCCCCTCCACCCCACCCCACCCCCGGCCTCCACCAGCATTTTAAGGACCATGTTTTTGGTGGCTTTTCTCAGAATCTTGAGACATGTGCCCCCCATTTGAAAAGTGCCTGGAGAGGAGATGTGGAAAAAAACAGGGATCCAGGTGTCCTTCAATGAAAGTGCCGATATCGAAGGCTATGTGTAAATAAAATACCCTCAGGACAGAGGCTGCCAATTGCTTGGCCTATTAAGCATCGCCTAAAATGTGCGTTAAAATTCAGATCTGTAGACCACCCCAGATCCAAGAAACCCAACCTGAATTGTTAACACTCACCCTAGGTCACCTTTTTCATCTCATGGCACACATAAACTAATTGCGAAAGTTCTGTGGCGCACAAAACAATATATATTTTTTGCCAGTCCGCCAAAAAAAATATATAGGTATAATTTTATTCATTTGCACCGTGTGGCTACTGTTGTGTTAGCTGCTGTTTTTTTGTGGGGGTTTTTTTGGTGTGTTTTTTTTGTGGTTTTTTTTTTTTTGTTTTTTTGACAATTTAAAGGGAAAGAGGTCAGTGCCCCTCGCTAAACAGTCAGGTATTGCATGTTTTACACATTTGTGCAGCACACGGGTTGGACATCGCTGCCCTTGGTGATTCGGATGAGCTCTCTTGGTTTGGGACGGCCGAGCCGGGAACGCCTGAGTTTCCACTGGGTGTGGCCAGGTTACAGCTTCCCTGAGCATCATTCACAAATCTTTTCTGTTTCCCATATCCCTTCCTGTCAAAGGAATGGAATGCAGGGTGAGATTATCTATTATTATTTCACAATTAAGGATAATGATGTAAAACGTCCGAGGTGAGTCAGGGATGCTGCCAGAAACCTCAGCCTCTAGCCGGTTCGGTATTTCTGTTCACAAGCCCATTGTTTCTGTTGATGCAACCAGCCTTTTAGTAGGCAGGCGTCTGTCTCCATGGGTCAGGGACGTAAATTCACAAAATAATGAAAAGTCTAAGTACGGTGCCTGGATCCTCACCCCGGCACCTCTGGTGGTAACCAAACCAACTGCAGCCAAACCCCTGAGATTCCAGTCTAGACAAAAGCTGGGGCTTGGCAGGTCTGAGCCAGCCCCAGTCTGGAGAATTCCCCTAAAGGTTCATTTTCCATTGGGCACACGTGGGATTTGTGTTTAGTTCCCAAGAGTCCTTGGAAGTCCTGGATTAAAGCAATTTTCCGTCCTCCCTGGGCCCGTGGAGTCTTGTTCAGAGAGGGCTGGAGGAGAACTGGTCTCACTCTGCCTCTCGCCTGGTCTGATAAAGGGCTTTGAGCTTCCAGAAATAAAAGCACCAACAGAAGTGCTACCACAGGTAGTTCCCAGTATTACCATTATTTATTGAGTGCTGCCCCCTAGAGGATTAAAAAAAAATGGAGTCCCGAGGGCTCTGAACCAGACTCAGCAGACTCACCAGACCTCTACCCCACTTCAGGATACCAGGCCTTCCCCTCAACCTGAGGCCCCAAGCTCAGAAGTCAGAATTGTCATTCTCATGGTTTCCCAATGGGCTTCAGCTTATTACTTTTTTTTCTCTCTGTCCTCTTTCCCCCGGCCCTGCCCCTAAACTCTGGCTGCAATGTTCTCAGAAACAGGATTCTTCCAGGCTGGACACTTGCGAGAATGGTCTGGCCAGCCCGGTAAGTGGTCGGGGAGGTGGTACTATCCACCCTCTAGGCACTGTCACTGTAGATAGTGTTATTTGTCCCTACGTTAGCATCTTGGCCTCAGTAGAAGCCGGGATCTCTGCTTAAGATTCAAAATCCGCACTGCCTCTTTACTCCATTAAATATTGGGGAGTGGCAGTCTTTCTTTATAACTGACATTTAAACAGGGAAAAAAGTAAATCTGGAGTTTTTAATATTGTGGATGTGCTCTCAAGCCAAGGAAGGAAGGAGGGAAAGAAAGAGAGAAAGAAAAGGGGGGCGGGGAATGAAAGGTGGCCTTTAGTCCCCCCTGGAGGTATGCTTGCTGGGAAAATCACCAGGCCTCTGCTAAATGCCCTTTCAAACCAGGCCTCTAAGATCCACACTGCGATATGCAGCCTGTGGATTTACACAGCACCTTAAAACCCCTCCACGGCTTGGCTCCACTATTTGCAAATCACTTCTGATTCAATTTTGTTTTGGTTATCTCAGTGTAAATAACAGTTAAGTGGGAGTCCCAGATTTTTCAAACACTAAAAGTGATAAACAAAGCTAATGGCAAGTCCTGATAAGGAGGAAAACCACCCAGAAGAATCCACAAGTACAAGCGAAGAAATAAATGGGACAGTCGGATGTGTGTGTTTCTTGTCACCAAAACTTTATTTTTCTTAATCTGCAGAGTGGCAGAAAAGTATATGCAGGGTGTCATTTAGACTGTTCCTGTTAGAGTCTTTATGGTAATGGAGTAATAGGTGCCCAGTGCAACAGGACCGTTTAGAATCCACAACGCCATCCTCAGAAACAAAGATACAAGTGTTTCCCCAACTGGTAGCTTGCAGCTCCCTCTAAACAGTTTTCATACCTCCATTTAAAAATAGCGGGTATAATGCAAATTTTTCACCCCAAATTGTGGCCACATTTTCAAGGGGGGTAAAATGTGTATGTATATAAGTAGTTACGGCGGCATTTCGAGGAGAAACCTTCATGTACCTGTACATGTTGGGGCGGGGGGCGGGGGGGGGGGGCGCCGCGGTTGGAGGAATCCAGTTCAATGGCCTGAACAAATTCTTTGAAGTCTTTCCTCTTCTGGCAGCTTCAAGTTAGGGGCGTAGGGAGAAGTGAATCATCACCCAGAGTGGAGAGGAGTGTGTTTGGGACACAACAAAGGATCTGAGTAGTAAACGCAGGGTGTTTGGGATTTTATTCAGCCGGGCCTGTGCGTGTGCGTGTGCGTGTGTGTGTGCGTGTGTGTGTCGCCGCCACGCACTGCTGCCTGTTCAAACGCATGGCTGAGCTGCCGCCTCGCTCCCTACTCCAAACACCGTGCGCCACCAACGCCATTGCGCGTGGCATTGTGTTGGGTTCTACGTGTGTGGCATCGCAGTCAGGGAATTGGGGGGGAACACGGATTACCCCGTTTCCCGCGGAGTCTCCTTCGGGCGGCGTCGACACGGCCAAGGACAGCACGCCCTGGAGGTGCCCGGGGGCGCTCCTTCTCCGGGGCATTGCGCACGGGCAGCTCGGCGCAGCCCGAAGCGGAGGAGCCCGGGGTGGGCGGGAGATGCCGGGTGAGAGAGGGGCGGCGGGGTGGGAGCTGCCTTAACTTTGATCCGGCCGCGGCCGGGGTGGGGGAAGCCGCCGCCGCCACCGCCCCGCCCGGGCTGGGTGCCGCGGCGCTCGCCTCTGCGCCGCGCGTTTCCGCGGCTGCCTCTTTAATCAGGAACACAGAAGGGGCGGGCCCTGAGCCGGCGCGTAATCGGATAGCTCTGCCGCCGCTCTGACATCCACATGCTGCTCTGCCTGAAAAGGCAGGGGGGAGCCCGAGGGGAAGCAGAGATCGCGAGCGAGGCAGCCGCCCGCAGCCCGCCCCCAGCACATCTTCAGACGCGCAGACACTCGGCGAGGCGCTGGGCGAGGTGGAGGTGAAGGCGGGCGCGAGCGAACTCGGAGAGGGGCTCGCTCGCTCCCAGGCGATCCCAGCCGCCTCCGCCGCACCGCCAGCAGCTACAGCAGCGGCACCGGCACCGGCGGCTTCCTTCCTCAGACTCCCCTCGTGAGGCTGGCCGAGCGGGTGTAGCCGTTGGGGGAGGATCCCGCTAGGGGAACCCGGCGAGGGCGAGAGCCGGGCGGCCGCCTCCCACCCGGGCTGTCCGGCGGTGGGTGCCGCCGCCCTCTCGTGGGTCCCGGGTGCCGGGGGATGTGTGTCAGTTTACGCCTCTGAGATCACCCAGCTGCCTGGGGCCGTGTGATGCCTAAGGCAAGTCTTGGCTTTTATTTTTATTATCATTTTTTTTTCTTACGCTTGGCTTTCGGGAAATAATTCGTGATGTTGTAGGATAAAGGAAATGATACTTTGAGGAACTGGAGAGGACATAGATCCGTTTTTGTGTTTTAAGAGAGGAGAACCGTCCCCTCTTCCCGGCTGGCTCCCCTCTTGGCTGATTTCAAGAGCGACCGACCCTCCTCCCGGTGAGGTGGGGATCCATCCAGCAAGGATAAAGGTGAAGACGGGCCGCCAGGGCCCAGGAGGGGAACGCTGACCATTAGAAACCTCTGCAGAAGACACTGTGAGGAAGATCACAAGAGCGAAAAAAAAAAACACACAAAGACTTACAATTATACAAGAAACCCACACATCACGCCCTGGAGAGAGCCTCTTTCTCCAAAATGGATATGTTTCCGCTCACCTGGGTTTTCTTAGCTCTCTACTTTTCAGGACGCGGAGTGAGAGGCCAACCAGGTAAGCCCCTGAAAGTTTTTTTTTTTTTCTCTTTTCTCTATTCATCTCAACACACTTTCCCTTTAAAAGTAACTGCTAAGGCGGGAAGGGGGGCACAAGGAATGGCATAGAAGGAGGCATCCTCAATACTGAATAATTTAAAGAGCCATCCCACTCGGCCCTCCCTACCTTACAGCACCACCACCGCCACTGCTAAAACCCAACTTTATTCTCCTGCGAGGAGTGCGTGTGTGTGTGTGTGTGTGTGTGTGTGTGTTGAAACATAGACAGAATTTGGCGGTGTTCAGATGTCACATATGGACTGAATCAAAGGTTTAAAAATACTACAAAGCCTTTCTGCATTTCAGTTTTTGGGATTTTTCCCCTTTTCTTGAAGCAGAGCACATCTCCCTGGAGTTTCTTCAACCTAGCCAGCGGAATATAAATCATGTGCATTCCCTCCACGGAGCCGCGTTGAGCAATGTTAACTGAAGGGCTTGGGAAAGGCAAGAATCGAGTTGTTTCCCAGTGCTGTGGCTTCTCTGCAGAATGTGCGGATCCGCCTCAAAATCGCAGGGCTCAGCCCGTGGGGCTTTCCGCAGAGCCAGGGGCTTGGGGCCGGGTGCTGCTGGCCGACCCAGGTGGTCCATCGACCCTCCTCTCCTTCCCGCAGCCACGTGTTTTCTGGGAAAGTAAATCGTGTCCTTTTAAAAAATATTATTAGATAAAACCAAGTGCGTGGCCCTCCAAGGTCTCTCGTGAAGTGGTTAGAAACTTTTGAGTGGAATTTGTTCTCAACCACTGCCAAAAAGGGTGTGTAGACTGAGTGCAGAGATAAGCACCCAAGGCCCCGAGTGTCTGGGGCCAGTGTGTGTGTGTGTGTGTGTGTGTGTGTGTGGAGGGGGGGCTGGTAAGGGGTACAACTCTCTGAACAGGGATCTCTGGTGTCAGGGAATACGGTGGGGCTTGTTCTTCCTTCCTCACACCACCCTCCAGGGTGAGCCCCTCTCTCCTCTGAGAAGAGTGTCTGGGATCTGACTAAACTCTTGGAAGCTGCTGCTACAGGTGATTGAGAGCGAGGAAACGTCTATGAGGAAAGAGGGAGAAGGGGAAGGAGGAGACGCCTCCCTGGCGTGCCCTCACCCAGCGGCACTTCCAAGGCTGCGGCTGCAGTGCCCGGCTAAGCCCTGCCAGCCTCCTGGGCACCTCCTCCCATCGCCAGGGCTGGTGGGGCCAGCGGGCGGGGGCCTGCTCTGACCGAAGGGGAAGTTGGTTCTCCCCTCCTCACACAGGCACACGCCCCACTTGAAGCTCGGGTGTTTATTTGAGGGGAAGAAGATTCAGCATTGATCCCTTCCTATCCAAACCCTCATGTTTGCTGCGCCTTCTGTGCCGTGACTGATCTTCAGGGCAGCTGCAAACCCTATCCAAGAGTGAGTGCAGGTCCCACTTGGGGAGGTTTCCTGTGCCTCCTCCCCATTCCTTCTTGCCTTGATTCCAAGTTCCCAGTTTGATGTGAAATGAAATTACCTCCCACAGACCTGAAGGCTGCATAAATTATGTATGTTCGTGTGATTCGCTGTGCGTGTGTGTGTGTGTGTGTGTGTGCACGCTCCCGCGCGCGGTGAGGATGCCCACGGTATATTATGTATTCAGGCACGGTCTCTGGTAGACCCGGGTGTGCGAGGGCGCGGACACTGGTGCGCACACAGGCACACATTCACACGCGCGCGCGCGCACACACACACACACACACACACAACTTCAGGTTCTGTGTGCTGTGCAGAGCGGGAGGGGTCGTGAAGACTCAGGGGCCATCTTCTACCCCAGATGTTCGCACATATGCCCCCCACCACACCCCCGAGCGCTGTGTGGATGGAGTGTGTACGTGTGTGCGACAGAGGATGGGACCCACTCCCGCTCCGCCACCTGCCTCCGCGCTCTCCGCAGGCGCGCCCCCTCTCCCCGGCCCCTCGCCGCCCTGCGTCATTTCTAGAGAAGCCCGGAGGCGCAGAGCGCGGGCAGGTCACCCTCCTGGTGGGACGCGGAGCTGCTCAGGATTCCGTCCGAGCAGCCCACTGGCACCCCGGCAGCTGGCGGCGGTGGCAAAGGGCGAGGCCCAGCTAGACCTCTGACTCACCCGGTGCGCGCCGGCCGGGAGGGGACGGGTACAGCCGGCGGCGGCGGGAACCCATTCCGAGGAGTCGTGGGGGGGGAAAGGAGGGCGGAAGGTGAAAGCGGGAGGGCGATTGAGCACACAACCCCTCGGCGGCGTGCAGCCTCGGCGCCCCCACTCCTCGGCACGCCGCTGGGCAGGATCGCAGCACCGCCGCCTTTCTGCCTGCCTTCCGCTCGGGCTTGGGGCTCAGGACCGCTCGGCGGGCCCTCCCCGAGCGCCCCCTCTGCCTCGCGCGTTCCACTATGCGCTGCATTACCCCTCTCACCCCTCCTCCCCCACCCCCACCTCATCCCTGGAGAGCCGGCTTTGAGGCCGGGCCGGCGGGGCAGGGGGATCCGAGCGCGGGCCGAGCTGGGTGGCGGGAAGCCGGGGTGGGATTTCCGAGCCGAGGGCGGAGAGACGGACAGAAGCCAGCTGGATGGAGCCGCGGGAATGCGCGCCGCTTGCACTGCCTGCAGCCGCGCTGCGCGCCGAGCGCTCGCCTTGCGCCGAGACAGGTGAAGAGCACGCGGCGCGGGCGCCCACGTGGTGGGGACGCCGTGGCCCCCAGCGCACCCCAGCCCCCAGCGCCATCTCTCACGACGCATCGATTTGTTTGGGCTACGCAGCAGAAACGGAGCCCAGCGATCCATAAACATTCTATTAGGCACAAATGCCCCCAGTGAAAGCAAAACCCAGGCTCAAGCCTGGGCAGAGTTGGCGGACTCCAACTCCCCCAGCCGTGCCCCTCCTCCTCCCGGCTGAGGACAGCGCCAGGGAGAAGCTCCGGCTTTTCCTCCACCCTGTCCAGTGCCAGAAAGTCTCGGCTGCAGCTCCCTGCTCGGGAGAAACCTCTGCAGGGCTGGCGAGCCTCCCTCCCCGCCGCCGCCGCCGCGCTCTTTGCTTTTCCACGTGAGAAAAAGAAATAGTCACGGCCGATGCTTCCTTTCCACTGATTGATTTCTTTTTAATATCAACACAAGTTAATGGAGGCGAGGCCAGCTGTGATTCAGTGGCTGCCCCCACCCTTCGCCTGGGACTGACTGTACCGCAGCTTCCCCCACCAGGTCTAGGGCTGGGGCGCGGGGCTGCTTGGAGGGGTTGCGGGGGGGGGGGGGGGGGGGAGGGGGCGCACAGGCCCGCAGAGCTAACGCCCTAGGGCTGGCGAGGGCTGGTGGCAGAAAGAACCTGGTGACCCCTGGGAATCGAGGGGGTGCTGCGGGGGTGGGGATCAGCTTTCTAGGCCAAGCCTAGGGAATCCGGCTCCTCCGTGTCGCAGCTTCTGCGGCTCCGGTTGAGTCTGTCTGGAAGGAGAAGAGAATGCGCGCTCTAGTTTCTTGGCGTGTGCTCACGGCTTGCCTCCCTCCCCCCTCCACCGCCCTCCCTTCCTTCCTTTCGGTTTCAGACAGAGAGGAGAGCCCCCTGGCGCTAGCCATTCGCTGTCAGCGCCTGGCCGCGCAACTCCCCTTTGCTAGAGTTAATCGTGGTCCGCAGGGGACTAGGTGACGCTCAGGAAACCATTCAGGCCCTGACAATGGCTTTCTTCAGATGGTGGCAACTCCCGGCCCCAGTGTCCACAGCGCTTCGGGCCAAAAGAACCCGCGCCCTATCATCTACCCCCAACACCCGCCTCCGCCCGGAGCGCTGGGGTTTCACCGCCGCTGCCACGGACCCGGGCAGGCGCGGGCAATTCAACCTTCTGTCGGAAATGATCAGATAAGAGGTGTAAATGGGCGGTGGGGGACAGGCCTGGGTTCAAACTAATCCTGAAAGGGAAGCACTGAGGGTCTAGGCTCTGGATAAGGGTCTGAGGAGGATTTCTCTTGCATCCTGTCTCCCTCCAAATGCGGGGTAATGACGAGCAAGCATAGTATTGTGCGACCAAACGACAAACTCCTAGATTCTACACAGACGGCCTGCCCTAGGCTCCGGGGACTGGTCCCCTGCCCGCATTCCATGGGTGCCCAGTCAACTTTACCCCATAAACTGCCGCTGGAGGTAGTGAAACTGCGGCCTGTTGCCAACGGAGCACACAGTGCAAAGCAGTGGGAAGAGGAGCACTGGGGAGGGGGGAGGCGGGGCTCGGCAAGCCCCTTCTTGTCCAAGGTGTGCGGCAGAGCTGGGGCTGCCCAGGCAGCACCGCAGGTTTGGACTTTGTCATTCTGGGGAGCCCGCAGAGGAGGCCACAGAGCTCCCAGCTGGCAAAATGGAAGGTTGGAAGGCTGCAGGGACTGGAACGCCAGGCTGTGGAACAGGACTCCTGCTGTCTACCAAGTGGCTTCAGCCCCTGCTATTGAATGTCAAGTCCACACCGGGGCAATGCAAGGCCGGTTTCTACCTTCAGGGTATAAAGAAGCCAGAGGACCCAAATGCCAGTTCATATAAATTGAATTGAGAGGCATTGAATTGAATGCAAAAAACAGTGGGGAAGGGCCTGGGGTGCAGGTGGGGTCCTGGGGAGAGGCACCTTGGACTAGATCTCTGGTCGGCAAACTGCGGCTCGAGAGCCGCATGCGGCTCTTTGGCCCCTTGAGTGTGGCTCTTCCACAAAATACCACGGCCTGGGCGAGTCTATTTTGAAGAAGAGGCATTAGAAGAAGTTTAAGTTTAAAAAATTTGGCTCTCAAAAGAAATTTCAATCGTTGTACTGTTGATATTTGGCTCTGTGGACTCATGAGTTTGCCGACCACTGGCCTAGATGATTCCTGAGTAACCTGCCTTGTGTTTTCACTCAGCGGCTCATTGAAGCAACCGAGGGAATGAGCTGACTTTGGGTAAGCCAAGCGTGGGACAGTTCTGAGCTGACAGAATTCAGCGCTAGATTCATTGGTAGAGAGTTTTCAGAACATACTCTGTGAAAGTGCAGTTTGGAAAGACTTTAGGAAACAGAGGTGTGATTTTCCTTTTCTGAAAGGATGGAGCAGAAGCGTAGTATCATCTTGACTTCTTACACTGACCGGAAAGGATGTGAAAAGTGACGTCTGGGAAGTAGTTTGTAATATCGTTAACATACTTGATGTATTGGATCATCTGACCATCATTTGCCATTGGACCCTCTTGAAGGCACCCTCCTTGAGTAGCAGACATGTGTTTGATCCCAAAAGTAAGTCTTTGTTCTGTTTCTTCCAGGGAAGGAACTCACTTTGAAAAAAAAAAAAATTTTTTTTTTAACCCATTCCTGGATGCTACTGTGGCAGCTCGTCCTGGAGAGCCTACAGCATTTTCCAGAGCCTTATCTGCCTTGATGAGAAGTGACTGAGGGGCCTAATGGTTTCCTCACCGAACAGGATTCCGTGGGGTTGGATTCCTGGATACTGTGGCCTTGTAGTGTGGCTGGCCCTCCAGGAGAAGGCATCTTCTAAAGGTTTAGGAAGCTGTCAAGTTTAGATAAGGCTGAGCTCTGATCCTGTGGGACCTTGGTTGTATTAATAAGGAGAAATTAATTTTTAACCACTGGGAAGGTTGCCAAATTATGTGACCTTTGGCAGACCAGCTGTGCTATAAAAATAAATCCCCCATTTCTGAAAACGCTGCTCCTATCCAGTAGAACAATAACAACGTGGCATTTAGCACAGATGAGGAGCAGGGTTGAGAAGAAAGGGGAAGGGGGGGGTGTGTTGCCAACAAAAACCTTCCGATGTTGTAACGCATAGCTTCAGGCCTGAGCATCCTACCTACTCCCCTGCCCCCCAAACACATGCCCTGGTTTTCAGTACACAGGAAAGAGGGCCAGGAGGACAAGGAGTGGGGTGCCTGTGGGAGCAGGGAGTGGAGAAGGTGTTAAATGCTTCCAGCCCTCTCACACCCCAGTCCTGAACACATCTCCCATTGTCCACACAGACAGACGGCTGGCACAGGAAGAGAAAAAGGAGTTTCCATCAGGCAAAATGTTTGTCTTTCCCTTATGCCACTAAATGAGCTTGTCACATAGACAAGTTTGGGAAAGACCTTCATTGGGCTTTTCAGCTTCTGAAGCTTTGGAGCCAGACAGCCTGGGTTTAAAATCCAGCCCAGCCCTGCAATCCAGGATACGTAATCTCCCCGTGCCTCAGTTTCCCTCTGTGCCTCAGTTTCCCGGTCTGTCAGATGTGTTTGAGAATAATAATAGCCCACCTCATAGGTATCATTACCTGCCTATTCGGAAATCATGCCATCTTTAAAACAGCTTCAGTGGGGTTTACTGTGTCGCAGAAAGCACAGTATAAACAAACATTGTGGTCAATTTACATTATTTTATGAGCTGTTTAATAAGTAAATAATTATTCCTTCCCAGCTCTTACCCCACTAACCCTTCACCTGTGTATTATAAGCACGGGATTATCTCTCCACACTCTGTCCTTTGGAGACAGGTATTCCCTGGTAGGTTCTCATCTTAGATCTACTTCTCCGCTTTGCTTCTTTTTTCTCCACTTTCAGTGTCCTCACCTCTACTGATTTTTTTTTTTAATCTCTCCTCTTTTCCTTTTCCTCTCTTCTGTCCTTCATCAGGAAAATGTGCTCCGCAGGGATCCCAGTGCTGAAGAGATCCTCCCTCGCCCCGAATGTGTAATAACTTCTACTCGGGCAGCAAGGCCCCTCAGCAGCTGAACTCAAAAAAAGTCATCATAAAGACAAAATAGCTTTTACCCAGCAAGACTCTTAATAATCCCATTTCCCTCTGGGTCTTCATAAAAGAGTCATGATCTAATCCAGGAGGAAAGGGAGGGGCCTGGGACACAAAAGGAAAGCTCTCCCCGTGGTGTGCAGTGGACGAGGCTGCAGGCCAGCTTAATGCAACGTCCAGTGTGACCCTCCAGAGATCCCGCGATAACCAGTGATCTGGCCAGTCTTTCAGAGAAAAAAGATAAAGGGAATTGCAAATTATTGGGCTGAGTGGTAATAATAATTGTTTTGATAAAGAGGGAAAATAAAACAGATGTGCCCCAAAGGCATTTTGGGGGGTAGGGGAAGAAAGATGGGTTGAGAGAAATGAACTAAAACCCAGCAAGAGCCAATCCATTACCAGCACAGGTTTAGTGATGAAGTAATAGTTTGCATCTTCCTGGTGCTACTGACAACAGATATCTAGGACTTGCCTTTGGGAGGGTGGGGGGCCGGAGTGAGGAGGCAAGAAAACATTCCAATAAATTCTTTTTACCATTATTAGAATTAAAATACAAGTGTCATTTGAACATCCTCAGTATTATCTGAGGTTCCGGTGTCTTCAGAGACATGGTTCACACTAACTCTACCTTGACTTATGACTAGGTGCTGTTATCCCAAACAAATTATTTAGACACCCAGTTCACCACTAAATTTACCATTAGTACCAGCTGTGGGCTGGGAAGGAAGAGTTGGAGCTGGAGAAGCACAGCAATTTGTGATAAGGCTTTCTTAGCATTTGTAGTACCTACTGATACCTTTGGTGTTGCTATAGGCAACTAGCAATTTATTTTTTTATTTATTTATTTTTTTAAAATATATTTTATTGATTTTTTTTTACAGAGAGGAAGGGAGAGGGATAGAGAGTTAGAAACATCGATGAGAGAGAAACATCGATCAGCTGCCTCCTGCACACCCCCCACCGGGGATGTGCCCGCAACCAGGGTACATGCCCTTGACCGGAATCGAACCTGGGACCCTTGAGTCTGCAGGCCGATGCTCTATCCACTGAGCCAAACTGGTCAGGGTACAACTAGCAATTTATTGATTTATCAAACCTCATTGACACTGACTCTTGGGAAAAGCTCTGGGTTTGATCCTATAAAGTTCTCCAAAGAGGAATCAGAAGGGAGCCACGCATACCCTCAAGTTGAAGTGGTCCAGCAGAAGGGATGAGGCTGTTCCCAGCTCTCACATACCTTAGAACAGCGATTGTCAACCACTGTGCTACAGGAATGTGTAAAGCATGCAATACCTGACTTTTAGTCAGGGGCGCTAACCTCTTTTCCCTTAGGTTGTCAAATAATAAAATGACAACAGCCAACACAATAGCCATCGGTGTGAATGAATCAAAATTATACTTTTTTATTTGTCAGATCAGCAAAAACATAATATATTTTAGTAATTAGCTTATGTGCTCCATGAGATAAAAAGGGTTGAAACTCGCTGCCCTAGAAGATACTGAAGAGTTTCGGAGTCCCAGGTTTGGGTGGCCAGGGATGGGGGAGGGTGCAGCTGAGCCTGATTGAGAGAATACATGGGATTTAGGAGTGGGGAAAGGCATAAGGGAAGGGGGAGGTGGGAAGAGAGAATTGGACACTGGGTTTGTTTGAGGTGACACTCAGAAGCTTCGGGGTGGAGGGAAATGATTGCAAATAAGGTTGGAAATAGTAGCTTGGGCTAAATGCAAGACCCAAATTGCTAGGCCAAGGGGTTTAGATTTCATTTACTAACCAATGGGGAGCCATTGATGTTTCAACATAAGCCTCCAGTTAATCAAAATAAATGAAGAAAACTATTATATTACCTTGTTTGTTTCCTCCTTGGGTTTTTGGAGGGACCTCAAAATTATTCTTCTTCTATTTCCTTCCCCAAATGTCTGTTGAAATGGTCAGGAATTGTAATCCCAGATCTCTCATCAATGGCATCAAAATTACATTTGCAATGAAGGCTGGAAAAGAGTGGACATAAATATAAACTAATGCTATTATATCGGCTGCCCTATTGGAATTGCATTTGTTTATGATATAAGATGACAAATAACAAGGTTACCACAGGTGGCATGATTCGAGGTCAGGGAGGTAATCACATCAAACTTACATTTTAATGATTAAACAGGGCTTCATTTTTAGAATCCAGATTGAGGGGAAGAGACTTTCCAAAGCCCTATTTCCAGACCCCGTTTCCAGTTCTCTCCATGGGGAACCTTTCGGGGGGGGGGGGTTCTAGAAGAGGGGGTTTGCCCTGTTCCCTTCTCCTCTTTCCTCGCTGGCTTCCTCTCCCCCTCCCTGATCCCCTCCCCCGTGCCTGGCCGAAGAGTCTTTGATTCCGATTTTGAACTTTATCACTGCGAAAGTTCACAGGGGTTTCCATGCGCCGTGCCTTTAGGAGTGCATCACTCACTGCCACCCGCCCCATAAATTGAATAGATTGCGTCCCTTCCCCGTTGCCTTAGGAAGTGGTCAAACAGCCGCATTCCTGGGCTGATGGATTGGCTCATTTCTTCCCCGCTTAAGCCAAGATACAGATTTTATGAGACTGTCTTGTGACAGGCTGAAGTCGCTTTGAATAAAACAAAATCCAGCCTCAGCTCACAGAGAAGAAAAACTCTTAAAAAGCAGCTTATCCGGGGTAAGCGAGCAAAATTTGGTTAAGACCCTGAGCAGAGGACTTCGGTGATTGGGCCGAGGGATTTTAAGAAACACTTTTTGGTCTCTCTTTTTATGCACCACTGTTGCCGACGGGCTCGCACACAGAACTGCGTATCCGTAATGTTTATAAATATGCAGCCGCAGACCCAGATAAGAAAGGAAACTCACGTCAGTAGGGCTAATGTGATTAAAAGAGACATTTGAACTCTCCATAATGCAAGACAGACATGCTCCTCTGAAGGGAGAATCCTGGAGTTTGGTTTTAGGCTCACCTGGCGCCGATAAAACAGGAGCAACACCTGGAATAACTGATCTGCTTATCGGGGAGGGGAGAGAACCTTTAATTTTCGGTTCCTCTGTGGGTTACAGGATCTTTTCCCCGCCTCATTATTGTACAGGCTTTGAATTTGAGAACTGGAACTGACCTTTAGACTCACTCCCCTCGTTTTATAGAGGAGAAAACCAAGGCTCAGAGTGGTTTACTAATTTACCCAAGGTCACACAGCTTGGGAGTGGTAAGAACATACATGACTTCTTACTGGCTAAGTGGCAAGGTGACTACTTTCTCTTTAAGTAGGAGAAAGAGCCTCATTGCCTTGCTACTGATAATCCAATGAAAACAATGCTGTGGAAAGAGGAACCGGACGGGATTCTGCTGTGGATAAAGGGTGAATTATAAAGTAAATAAAGTGCTATTTTAATGGGAATGTGACCAAGTACTCCGAGTACTTTTCTCCACTAAGTGTCCTCAGGTGTGGAGAATAGAAGTTAGATGTCTTCTCGCCTTCCTCGCTTTTCTGTGGCATTTAAAATAGCAAGGGCACTGAGATCTGGCTCCGTGGGTCTTAAACCCTATTCCAGGAAGACCCTCAGAGATGAGGGAGGGTCTTCGAGGACTGGACATGACTCCGATCTGCCACCCCCCCTCCCCCGTTCCCACACCTAAGAAGAACTCAACTTTCAGCTGCTCTGCACATTGGAGCTCAGGGTGGAGTTTTGTTCAAGGAAAAAACAAACAAACACTTCTAACAAGAATTCTGAAATGAGCGCACTTAATTCAGTCCACTCATTGCCGCCCCGTTTAGGAAGCTAGGTCCGAGGCAGGTCACTGAGTTAAGAATCCAGGTGCCATGTCTTCTTGGTAATATCAGTACCCCCTCCCCTTCCCAGCAACCTGGTCCCCTTACCCCCGACCCTCCATCAATAACACCCTGACTCTCCAGTCCCACGTCCAGCCCTAAATTCCCCTGTTTTTGCCAAGGACTTTTCCCCTCAGTTCAGCTAAATCGAGGGATCTGATTGTTACTATGGGACTGTCTGCAGGCGGTTGCCTGGTGTCACCTGGTGTCACCCCCTGTGATTCTGATCATTTAAAAGTCTCACTATAGCCAGGCCTCAGCGTTGAACAACTATTATTGTCAAGTTCAGGCTCTACAGTGATCCTTTAAAACAGCTCCAGTTGAGTTCCCTTAGAAGGCAGACCAGGTTTTTAAAAAGATCTTCTTTTAGTCTTTCTTACTAAAAATCAGATCTTACTAGGAACCAGTGAGTTGTCTGAAATTGGGTTCTGTAGGAGGGTGAGTTCCCTCTGAAGCTGGCAGAGTACCTGAGAATTGTAGGTGGACGGGTACAAAATTTCTTCACCTGATCCACGGCCTGCTAACCCCAGGGCAGCATCGGATAGTGCTTAGGCCATCAGCAAAGCAAGGGCATGGGAGGGAGGGAGGAGGTAAGGGGAGAAAAATGTCAGAAATAATCTGACATTTTATATCAAATAAAAACACCTAAGTAGTCGTTATGGAGGGAGGGGAGTGTCAGACCTTTGGGACTTCAGCACATAGCATTCCCTTTATTTCAACTTACTTTTTTAAAATTAAATTTATTGGGGCAACATTGGAAAATAACATTATATAAGTTTCAGGTGTACAGTTCTATAATACATCATTTGTATATTGCACTGTGTGCCCACCACCCCAAGTCTAGTCTCCTTGTGTCACCATGTTTTTGACCCCCTTTCCCCTCTTCATCCTCCCCTCCCCGCCCCCCCTCAATCTCCATACTGTTGCCTAGCCCTAGAGGTATCACTTTAATCCTTTTATCCTGGGGCCTCTGAGGACCTGGTCCATCTCAGTTGCAGGAGAAAACTTCTCTGAGCAGATCAGGCCTGGGTTTGCCTGCTCCTCTTTGGGAAATTTGCCCCAGGTAAAAGGTAGTTACAAAATCAAGGGAGAAAGGAGTCCCTGGTCAACTCACCAAACAGGCTCAGTAGCTCAAACTTCAGCTGGGTCAACTTCTCTTCTGTATATGCATATTGGCCTAAAGGCATTTGCCCTTGAGTTCACCTTTCTTTTGGCTGGACTGGACTCCTCTGGAGAGAGCTGTATGCTGTTCCACTTGGACACAGGAAAGGCCTCGGGAGGAGAGGATAGTGTAGCTCTTCCGAAGAAAACCTGGGTCGTTCCTCTTGGGTGTGTGTTTGCATTTTAGAAATGGAGGGTCCTCAAACCTGGGAATGAAAGACCAATTATCGATGAAAGACCAATTATCGAGAGGAGGCATAGATGGATTAAGTGTGTCTTCTTTACAATTTTTACTGATAGATTTCAAGAGTTCAGTTTTCTCCAAGGAACACAGAGATGAAAATTCTAGTATTTATCTTGATGGATCTGTCTGTGCAAATGATGTCTGATCTTTTATGAGAGGGTGTGGAAGTTTGTACAGGATTAAAGTGTTAGTTTCATATATATATATATTTCAGAAAGGAAGAGGGAGAGATTGAAACATCAATGATGAGAATCGTTGATTGGCTGCCTCTTGCACGCCCCCTACTGGGGACCAAGCCCGAAACCCAGGCATGTGCTCTTGACAGGAATCGAACCCAGAACCCTTCAGTCCCCAAGCTGACACTCTATCCACTGAGCCAAACCAGCCAGGGCTAAAGCATTAATTTCTAACTAGAGGCCCGGTGCACGAAATTTGTGCACTGGGGGGGGGGGGGGGTGGGGAGCCCTCAGCCCGACCTGCGCCCTCTTGCAGTCTGGGAGCCCTCTGGGGATGTCTGACTGATGGCTTAGGCCGGGTGCAGTGGGCCTAAGCCGGCAGTCAGACAACCTTAGCGCTGCCACAGAGGCAGGAGAGGCTCCCGCCACCCCCACTGCGCTCACCGTGAGCCCGGCTTCTAGCTGAGCAGCACTCCCCCTGTGGGAGCGCACTGACCACCAGGGAGCAGCTCCTGCATTGAGCGTCTGCCCCCTGGTGGTCAGTGTATGTCATAGCGAGCAGTTGAGCAGCCTTAACATATCATTAGCATATTACGCTTTGATTGTTTGAACAGCCAACTGGACGACTGGACTACTTAGCATATTAGGCTTTTATTATATAGGATGTGTATGTGTACCCAATGTATGTTTGGTATCCAAGTGTGTGTTTCTCAGTGTGAGTGCCATCCAGACAAGAATGTGAGCTTGTGCCCGGCCGGTGTTGCTCAGTGGTTGAGCATCAACCCATGAACCAAAAGGTCCCTGGTTCGATTCCTGGTCAGGGCATACGCCTGGGTTGTGGGCTTGATCCCCAGTAGGTGGTGTTCAGGAGGTAGCCGACTCTCATCCATGTTTCTGTCTCTCTATCCCTCACCCTTCCTCTCTCTCTCTAAAATCAATAAAAACATTAAAAAATAAACATACATACGTTTTTAAAAAAAAGAATGTGAGTTTGTAAATGTTTGGATATTGGAACGGCTAACCACACACAAGCAAAGCAGATGTTTCAATGGGTTCTCCGATATTTTAATGAGTGCCTCGATTTTCCTGATAAAGAGAGGACAGGAAAAAAAAAAAAAAAAAAGAATTACTCCTTTTCCTTTGAGTGAAGTAAGTTTTAACCAGGAGAACAGGCAGGCAGGCAGCTATGGGACACACACGTAGTTTCACTTTTTTCTCCAGTGGGGAAGTGATGACTCCTGGTGTGGCTCAGAAATGAAACCTTCCTCTGAGGAAGCTTCCTGTCTTTCCTGATGACCATGTGTGCCTGCTCTAATTACTCAAAGCGTAAGCCGGGCGCCGTGGGGGCATGGAGGAAGTGAAGTTCTCCTTTCCGTAGAAATGTTCGTAGACAATTTCCTCTCCTCCGAGCTGTAAGACAGCTGGTGATCTAAGTCCCCTCCCCCCTCCCCGCCTTCTCAGAGGGCCACTCGTGGTCCCATTTCACATGCATGAGCCAGGACCAAAGGGCCCCAGTCGGACTCGCTGCAAGAGGTTAGGTGCCCAGCTTGGGTGAGTGGTGAGGGCACCTGGCAAGCCTTCGGGGATTGGCTGCTGGGGAAGCGGTGGCACCAGGCCTGGCTGCTGGCTTCACCTTCATCTGGGCAGGAGGGCCGGGCCCATTGTCCTCCTGGCCTCGGGAGGGTGCAGGGTCATGAGTTAGAGGATGATGTGGTCTCTGCCAGCCAGAGGAAACGGCCTGCTTTTGTTTTCTACCCAGCAGGAAATGGGACCTGGATCCATTTGGTTCTGGGCAGCGCCACAGGGCACAGTTTGAGCTCTTGGAGGCGCTGAGGCCTAAAGGCCACTTGTGTGGATTTGTGTGTCCCCCGCCACCACTGTGCCCATCTTTTATGCGTTTGAAGCCTGCCCGCCCGGTAATCTAAAGCAGAGTTCCGGGAGACGGTCATGCCAACAGGCGCGGGGAAGAGGGAAGTGCACCTGTAGAGTTAAAAAATGCATGACCCTTTCCCTCAAAGAGAGAGCGCAGGAGAGAGGCCCGTCCTGGAGGGCGGCTGCTGAGCCCTAATGCATAATTCACGGGCCCACGCTGCTCCGTGCAGATGGCGATATTAAATCGTGATTGATGCTAAGAGCGGCACGGCTCTCAGGAAGGTCTCCCAGAGGCTTCTGGATATTTCCAGGTCTCTTGTGTCTTCCTGTCCTCTCTTCTAAGGTAGTCTTAAGCGAAGCCCCCCATTTCCCAGGAACCCCTCCTGGGGATGGAAGATCTTCACTCCCAAATATGTGAGATTCTTCAAATGTCATCGCCCACCTTTTCTGCCTTTGAAGACGGCCCCATTCCCTCCTGGCACTTAAGTAGCTGTTGCCTCCAGCAGGCACTGTGGGGAGGGCGGGAGGGATGCTCAGCCAGGCTCCGCCAGCCCCTTCCCGAGGGCTGCTGACCAGGGACAAAGCAGCAGCACACTCTGCTGGTGGTGACCAGGCAGGAGGGACAGTGGGCAGAAAGCTGGGGGGGGGGGGGGGGGTGGGGGGGCAGCCAGCCATCCACTCAGCACAAAGCGCTCTTTGTCGAGGCTCTGAGGTCAGAGTTGGTGGATTCTCCTATGCAGATTTTCCACTCCGTGCATAATGAAATCATAAATCAAATTTGTGGTGGATGTGGAATTAAGTGTTTGGGAGTTTTGCTTTTGCTTTCTTTCAAAAAAAAAAAAGGCTGAAATCACCCTCCAGGGCCTGTTCTGGCCCAAAGCTGAAAACGCGTCTTCCGCATCACATGTAATTGTTACCAGGCTTGTGGGTCGGCACCACAAAACCGCTCTTGTCAGTTCCCGGAGCCGTTACTTCTGGCGGCCTGGGCTGGGCTGGGCTGGGCTGGGAGGCCCGAGAGCATGAAGGATTTATGAGGTAAAGATAGAGGAGAGGCTGAGCGAGCGCAGAAGAAGATGGGCCACGGCCAGGAGGCAGGAAAAGGCAGGGAGGCATGTTAACTTTGCAGCTTTCTTGTTCTTTTTTGTTAATCCCAGAGCATGTGATTGGGAACATTGGCCACCACTTTCTGAAATATTTTCATTGGGGGCGGGAGAGAGAGAGAGAGAGAGAGAGATTGTGTGTGTGTGTGTGTGTGTGTGTGTGTGTGTGTGCTCAGCCATGTGAGGAGGAGGGAGATGGGCTGAAATAACCTCTTCCACTGAATGAGTAAGTAGGTTAGCTTCCTGGACTGCCATAAAAGGTCTGTAAAACCCTTTCAGGCCACTGGTAGAGGAGAGAAACAGGGAGAGGGGGGGAAAAAATGCTGGAACATATTTGAAGTTCCTTGGGTTGTTTGCCCTCTCTTTCAGACCCACCCTGTGGCGGTCGTTTGAATTCCAAAGATGCTGGCTACATCACCTCGCCAGGTTACCCCCAGGACTACCCGTCCCACCAGAACTGCGAGTGGATTGTTTACGCGCCCGAACCCAACCAGAAGATTGTCCTCAACTTCAACCCGCACTTCGAAATCGAGAAGCATGACTGCAAGTAAGCACCCTCCTGCCCACTGTGCATCCTTGAGACACTCTCCCTCCCGCCCTCCCTCCTTCCAGCCCGGCTCCGACCGCAGCGCCACCTAATGGCCACACCCGTAACACCGGGCCTGCGAAACACCTGGCCTGCTACACAGCGCCGGATCTGGGTCCGAGGGGAACCCGAGATGACATGCTTTTTCAGGGGGAAATAAAGGCCATTTGGTCCCATAGTATGGAGGAAAGAGCCTTCTTGAGTGAATTGTGTGAGGAATAGCATCCTATCTTCAAAAGCTGGCAGTGGGGGGAATTCCCTGTGGGGGCAGGGTGGGAGGTGGACTACAAAACAGCAGCAGCTCTTCTTGATTTTGGGACTTGTCTCTCCGTTTCCTCTTATGCGACCACACATAGGAACCCCACCAACTTCCTTGATAAAATAGTAGCCCGATCCCCACGTGGAGACTCCCTCTACATCCAGCCGTGGACAGCTGGGCTGTTGTCCTGGGAAGTGGGAGCTGGTTTCCTTACAGTTAAAAATCGGAGTCTCCACGGGTAGATCTAGGATGTGCATTGCTTCTTGGTGTCTGTGCTGCACAGGTTAGAGTCTCAAGGCTGCATTTATCTAATAAGCACTCTCCTAATTGCTTTGCAAATATCAACCCACCCCACTCTCACAAGGGCCCTGGGAAATGGGGGTCCTTACCACCTCCATGTTGCCAACGAGAACAGCCAGAGCCCAGGGAACCTAAGTCAGCCACCTGCGGTGACTCGGCTGCTCTCACACCCTCGGTCCTGTCACGGTGGAGATGTGTGGCTCAGGAGACACCACGCGGACATGGAGACATCTGGGAGTGCTTCAGAAATGCCATGTTAACACGAAGGCCCTATAAATCAAGGCGCGGGAGCAGGCAGCATTGTCATGTCGGGAATGTGACTACGTGTTTCCTCCCTGAAACAAAAGGGAAAGTCTTCTGTGCAGAAGGTCATGTCTGGCTCCAGAGGAGCACCTACAAGGTGCCACCGCTCCAGGGGGTGTCCAGTGCCCCGTTATGGTTGATAGGTAGTCTGAGCCTTTCCTGTGACCAAGGCAATGCAAGTAATGAAACATTCATCAAGGGGCCAGCTGCTGGGAAAGGTACAGGACGCGGACCTGGATCCAGCCAGCGCTTCCTCATAGAGACAGGACCCTCTGTAACCAGGCAAAACCCTCTGGAAACACTGTAAGACAGAGCCCACTGGATGGTACAAAGCACATTCACATGCTTGGCATGACCATGCTGCCCGCTCCCGCACCTTGATTTATAGGGCCCTCGTGTTAACACGGCATTCACGGTGAACCCGTGCATCAATGTCATTGCTGCCCTCCGGGACTGCTTTTCACCTACGCAATGGTTTTCTCCTAACGAGAGTTAGTCTTTGTTGAGGACCCAAGGGTTTCCTGGATAGATGCCTCATGTGACAAAGAATCATAAGGCCGAGTTTCTAATCGCAGATCGTCTCTTGACTCGTGGAAGGACACAGGGTAGCTCCCCAGTTCCTCTTTGTCTAAGTTCAGTGCACACCCTCGGACACGTTTGCACAGAATCGCAAGGCCGCCCGTTCCCTGCCAGTGAACTTTACCAAGAATTTCTGTGAGAAGGGCTTCTTTATGAGGTGTTTTTGCTCTTGGAGCCTCTGGCTGGGCTGCAGGAGGTTGGCACAGACTGAATCGTAATGCACCGAGAGCTTGGGTCTGAGCTCAGAGAAATTTGACTAAGCACCTCTCTCGACTGAGGGCCAAATTCTGTTCTGCTTATGCCAGCAAATCTCCCAGGGAAATTGCTAGGAGGTCATCCTATGTATATTCATAGCGGCAGAGGGAGAAGGCACGGCTTCGGAAGGAAACGCTCAGGAGCTGGTGAGCATGGCTTTCAACATGTTCTGGAGTGTGAAAGGCCAGGAAAACATGCTCCCGCCCTGTTTGGGGCTGCAGGGAGCCCCTTCCCCTTCCAAGACCCAGTTCCAGGGACGGGAGAACTCGGGTTGCTGCAGCCCTTGGGGAAGAGGGCAGAGTCCTTTCATGCTGAGTTGGAGCAGGCCCGTGACAGGTTATCCTCCAGTTTACCATCTTCACTAAGTAGCTTCCTGTTTCCCTTCCCACTCCCCCATTCTGTGCTGCTGGCTTGAACCAGAAAGGTCAGGAAGGTCAGCGAAAAACCTTTCTGGGGTCTCTCTCCCCCAGTGCCAAATTGTCAGAAAGGGTCTGTTGGGGTCAAGCCCCTGCTACTTAACCTTGTCCTTCATTCTCTCCCCCTCCCCCGGGTCCCCTCCACTCCCCATGTCTCTCTCACCCTGATTAATTTTTGTATTTAGAGAGACACATCCGGTCCTCTCAACCTCTCGCTCTGCAAGGTATTTTTGAGATTCTTCCCTGGCCATTTGCATTCAGAATCAATGGGCTTCTCCCCCACCGCCTCAGCTCACTTGCAAAAGGAACAATTAATCTAATTGAAGTCCTGGAAGTTCTGTCCGGTTCCTCCTCTCTTTCCCCCTCTCGTTTCTGTTCCGAGGGAGCTCCTGGGTTTGGAAAGCACTTACTAGCAAAGGAACGCAGCCTCCTTTCTCCTCTGATTCCCGGTGCCTGTTTCCAAGGAGCTGTGGCTCTGGCAGCCCCTCGGGGTGGGTGCTTACCAAGAGGCGCTGCCCGGACCATCCTTCGGATGAGAACGCTGCAGTGACACTTCCGAGAAAAGGGGGATGAGTAAGGAAGTCAGAAGAGCAGCCAGCCCCTCCTGCGCGCCCCCGCTTCTTCCTCTGTGCAGGGTGATCTGCAAAGACTGCCCCGCGGCCCGGAAATGGGCCCTGGTGGAGAGGCCTGGCCTGGCCAAGCCGTTGGCCCTCTGTGCCTTGAAATCAACCCAAAGGGCTAGGCCAGCAAGTTTCAACCTTTCCAGCTCCTGGCACACACAAATTAATCACTAAAAGTCTTCAGCAATCCAAAAAGTGTATTTTTTGCCCATCTGACCCAAAAATATAGATATAATTTTGGTTCATTCACACTGGATGGCTATTGTGTTGGCTGTGGTCATTGTTTTATTTGACAATCTAAGGGGAAAGAGGTCAGTCCCCCTGGCTAAATAGTCAGGCATTGCCTGTTTTAGAAATACTGGTGGCAGCCCTGGCTGGTCCGTCACAGTGGGTTGGAGTGTCAACCCACACACCAAGATACTGAGGTTGCGATTCCCGGGTCAGGGCACATTACCCAGGTTTCGGGTTCGATCCCAGTCGGAGTGCATGTGGAGGGCAACCAATCAGCGTTTCTCCCCCACATTGATGTTTCTCTCTCTCTCTCTCTCTCTCTCTCTCTCTCTCTCTCTCTCTCTCTCTCTCTCCTCTCCCTTCTTTTCTCTGAGATCAGTAAGAAATAAAAGTCTTGCAGCACACCAATTGAAAATCACTGGTCTAAGCGATTACTGACTAAACTCCAGACAGAGACCTTTTCCCCGAACCTTTGCTGGTGAATTTTGTTCCGTCTGCTTGGAAACTTTCACTCACAGCCTCGTCGCCGGGCCATTCTTAGGAATCCCGGCCCCCAGCACCCAAAGGCTGCTCTGGGGCCTAGTCACCGGCTGTGGGCAGCACCCAGAGGCCTTGTGGCCCCGCCAGGTTGGGGTGGCCCAGGGACAAAAGGGCGGGACTCGGGGCCACCTGAGCAAACAGGGAGAAGCCACGTCTGTGGTGAGGAGAGGCTGCTGCTGGCTGCCTTTCTCCTGAGTCATCAGCCAACTGGCCGAATGCAAGGGTTTTAGAAACACACGCAACAAAACGGAACCTTTCTCCATTTCTGAAATCTAAAACCTGTGCCTTTTGAAAAACACCCACTGCGCATGATACAGGGCTTATTCACGAGTCGTCCCCACAGAGGCGTGGATGCCAGCCCAGCCCAGCCCAGCCCAGCCCAGCGGCTCCACCCAATAAAACCAAATTCGAGAGCCTGCGTTAAGAATTGGTCATTTCCAGATGGCTATGGGGAGAAAACGTGTTTTTTACAAAGTGCAAAAACCACTAAGAAGACTCGACAGAACATTTCTTCTGCTAAGAACCCACACAGAAGCCTGCACGAACGACCTTATGTGTGTGTGCAGCACGGCAGTATCTGATTCACCTGGTGGGGCGGGGCGGGGGCGGGGGGGGGGGCCGCACGGGTGCAGAATAGCGCTCCATCCAAGTGAAACTTCCAGCTACTGAGACATACCCGCTCCAACTTCCAGAAGTTCTTTCTACAAAGGTTATCTGATAAAGGACCTTCTGAAACCTATGCCACACTTCCCTGTCTTCCGAAACAAAACAAAACCTAAGGCGAGTCAACTTTTCCCCCCCTAAATGTCACTTTTTGTGACAGGCTGGCTGGGTAATGTCATATTTGGAGTTTTTGTTGACCTTTTAAAACTTCCCAGGCCTCAGTTTCTGCATCTGCAAAACTGTGATGATGATGATGATGATGATAACTACTTGTTAATGTAGATGCACAATACTAGTACATTAGCTCCTGTGTTAGCGTCTTCGGGTTTGGTCACAGGGAAGTTTGGGACTTTTCTATCATTGCTCTTGCTGTCACTTCCTGTTCTGAGTAACCTGTCTCCTGGAGCCTTCTTCTGACCTGTTTTGACCCTTTCCTACTGGGTATGGACTTTGCTTTAGGAGGTCTTGCTGTCTATGGCAGCGATTTTCAAGCGGTGTGCCATGGCTCCCTCGTGTGCTGCATGAATGTATAAAACATGCAATACCTGACTATTTCGTCAGGGTCACTGACCTCTTTTCCCTTAGATGGCCAAATAAAAAAGTGACAACAGCCCACACAACAACAGCCTTCTGGGATGAATGAATGGTATGAATGAATCAAAATTATACCTTCTTTTTTTTTTTTGGTCAGATAAGCAAAAAATATATATTTTTGGTGTGCCGCAGAATTTTAGTAATTAGTTTATGTGATGAGATGAAAAGGTTGAAAACCCCTGCTTTCTTGGGAAATTTTGGTCCTTAGGTCTAAGCTTTGCCCCAAGCCAGTGCAACCCAGTGCCTGCTCGCCCTCTTGCTCCAGGCAGCCAAGCTCACAGCAGAGTGAGGAAGGGAACACGGTCTCAGAGCATCAGCGCATGGAGTCCTTGGCATTGAGCTGCTCATGACCTTTCCTTCTGAAACCATCCCTCGCCCCTACCCCCATGTTCTGGATATTGGAGGTTCGGGATATTTAGCCTCTAGCTCAGGGTCCTGGATAAACAAGATGTTCCTGTGTTGATTTACAGCCAGAGGAGCCCTAATCCACAAACCCAAAGTGTGTCTCTTCCTCCCGAAGTAGGGAGTGATATCTTAGAAAGGTAGCAGTTGATAAATTGACTACAGTAAACAGAGGAAACAGACTAGACTTCAATAAACTGGCCCCTCCCCACCATTGATTTCCTGTGCTCAGTAAACACCCTTGATTTCACACAACCAAATACAACCTTACGTCTGCATGAGACCCTGTGAGTGCCCAGTGCTCACACTCCTCACCCTCCCCTCTACAGTGTCCCCTGCACGCTCCCCTCTGTCTCCCCCCAGTTTGCTGGATTCCTCCAGGTCTCTCTTAGGGACCCCCGACGCTGAACACAGAGCTTTGCATATCGCCTTGACTTGCTCGCGTGCCTTTGGTTCATGAGTGGTCACCTTGTGTTCTGAGCATGTAAGTTCTCTAAGGGCATGGACCATACGGTTTATGTGTATATCCCTGGGGCACCTCGTCCTGGAGAATGCTAAGCAGGTGGGTGCAGGTGGTTGTGTTGGTGATGTTTTACATTTGAGATGCCAGGACATGAGTCAGCATGGCATGCACCTGCATTGGAAGGCTCACAGAGCTGTCTTCTGTACTTGTCCATCTTGTGATATGACAGGGTGACAGCAGGAGGATCAGACACAGGCTGTGGATGTCTCTAAGCGATTGGGGACTTGGTCTCTCACCCTCAAAATGTCAATAGACTGTTCATGCATTCACCCCAAAATACTTAAGAGCCCAGTATGTGCCAAGCATGATCATAGCATTGGGAACGCAGTGATGACCACATTGTATTCTTTGCCCTCATGGAACTTAGAGTTTGGGAGGAGGAAGCAAGTAAAAACACATGGTAACTGATGATAAAGCTGCCACATGTGGAGCATCTCCAAAGCACTCTACAGACAGTATCTTGTTGATTCTTCAACAAAAACCTGGGAGGTCAGCCCTAGCTGGTTTGGCACAGTGGATAGAGCGTCGGCCTGCAGACTGAAGGGTCCCAGGTTCGATTCCAGCCAAGGGTACATGCCCAGATTGCTGGTTTGATCCCCAGTAGGGGGCATGCAAGAGGCAGCCCATCAATGATTCTCTCTCATCATTGATGTTTCTCTCTCTCTCTCTCCCCCTTCCTCTCTGAAATCAATCTATACTAATAATAGATGAATATGCAAATTGGTCAGGACGCCTTCATGCAACGTTCGAACAGCAGGCTGCATGGGGCAACCAGGCCGGCGGGGGGCTGGGGGGCAGTGAGTGGCTACCAAACAGCAGGTTGTGTGGGGCAACCAGGCCAGCAGGCTGGCAGGGGGGGCAGTGAGGGGCAACCAGGCCAGCAGTGGGGGGCAGTTGGGGGAGATCAGGCCAGAAGGGGGGGCAGTGAGGGGTGACCAGGCTGGCAGGGGGGGCAGTTAGGGGCGATTAGGCCGGCAGGCAGAGGCAGTTAGGGGTGATCGGGCCAGCAGGGGGGGCAGTTAGGGGCGACCAGGCCAGCAGGTGGGGGCGGGAAGTTAGGGGCGATCAGGCCAGCAGGCAGAGGCGGTTAGGGGTGATCAGGCTGATGGGGATTCGGGGGGCAGTTAGGGGTGATCAGGCAGGCAGGTGAGCGGTTAGGAGCCAGTGGTCCCAGATTGTGAGAAGGATGTCCGACTGCCGGTTTAGGGATCGGGTCTAAACCGGCAGTTGGACAATCCCCCAAGGGGTCCCAGATTGGAGAGTGTGCAGGCTGAGCTGAGGGGACACTCCCCCACCCCCGTGCATGAATTTTGTGCACCAGGCCTCTAGTAAAAATATATTTTTAAAAAAAAACACAAAAAACCTTGGAGGTCATTGCTACTCTTTCCATTGTGTAGATGGAGAAACGGGCTCAGAGAAGTGAAGTAACTGACCCAAGTGGCAGAGAAGGGTTTTTAAGCCAGAATACCCTACTTTGCAACCTGTGCTCTTTACTCATATGTTCCACTGCCTCCCCCTACACCATGCATTCTGACTGGGGACATGTTATGTGAGCCCAGAGCACTGAGATCAGGCATAGGTTGGGGAGATCAGGGAAGACTCCCTGGAGGAGGTGAGGTCCATATTGATCCTGAATAAGTTAGCCAAGCAAAGGGGGAGGGGGAGGGGCGTGTATGGCTGGTGGTCCAGGCTGAGAGCAACATGTCAAAGAAGAAGGGGAGAGAATTTAATAACTACAGGAACCACAGTAGTTGAAAGGCCATCCTTGTGACTTGATGATACAATCCCTCTTCTTGGTAAAGAGGTGCCTGCGTGTGTTGCTATTTAATCTTATTTCCTGGCCAGGCAACTTCCACCATCTCAGAGAGGGGCTGTGGTCAGGAAGCGGGAAAGACTAAGATTATGGAGGTTCTGTGCTACCCCCACCCTCCCTGGCCGGGGTCTCTGGGTCTCATACCCTATGTCCAGGAACCCCCATTTAATGCCTGGAAGTGGGGTTGCCTGGGAAAGTCCAGGTAACACTTTGGATTGGGCTCTGCTTGTCGGCTTCCCCCTACACCGGACCACCTCTGTCTCCTTCCCATATGAACAGATGGATGTTAGGAGGCCACATTGTCCGATTGGAGGTGTGGCTTCAGCTGTGTCCACCTGGGTTTCTAGAAACCAGAGCGGAGTGAGAGTTCTCTGTGGTTCATCTCAGGAGAGACCCTCAGGTGGTTACTCCTGGCATCGTTCCAGATTTACTGCCTGCTGGACCACAGAAATACTCTGATTCCCCCAAGGAACCAATGAGCAGCACGGCTTCTCTGTATTGCAACAACCCTGCTAATGACAGAAACAGATCCCCCTCCAGGTATGTGGTGCAATAAATGGGAACAGCCCTGCTGACTCAGGCTCAGCTGGCCGCTGACCCCACGCTCACCACCCTTGACCAAGGACTCCACCCAGCACCGGAGCTCGCCACAGGAGTGAGAAAAAAGCACTGCAGATTGTTCTTCTCCTCCTACAAAGGTCAAAGGGCAGTTGGGTCACACCGCTATTTTGGGCAGTTTGTTTTTAAACAGGCGATGTTGCAATCGCAACTCTTCAAGTGCAAGCTTCATTGTGGACGTCCTTCTTAACGATGCTCTTTATCTTCCAAGTGAGAAAAATCACTTGAGGTTTTCTAATACACAATCCCACTTGTTCTGCCTGGCAGCCCGGGCACCTCCTCTGAACCCAGAGGTCCCAGAAGGCCCGCGTCTCACCCCATGTAACTCCGTGTAATTCTCCCATGTAATTACACCGGCGAGAGTGTCTGCAGACATTCAGTGGGAGCTCTGGGTGGAGGGGATACAGAGGAAAAGGAAATAGACCCAGTAAAAAAAAATGGATTTTTCTAAAAAAGGGACTTGTGTGTTTTCCTGTAGTCATGAGTCCTACTTACGGGAAAAATAAAAATTTTTTTTCCCTTTTGTTTTGTCCTTTTTAATGGCAAGGGGGCTTGAAACCTTTGAGTTAAGAGAAACTCAACAGATAATTTAATTCCATTCTTCTGCCTCTGCCTGGATAAATCATCTCGGGGAAAATATATTGTCTGCCCTTGTCTTTCCTTCTAGAAAAGAGCCTCCATAATTGTCCTTCGTTAGGAGACCTACTGCTTCTCTCATCTCAGGTGATTGCAGAGTAGATGGAGAAAAAAAAAAAAAGCCCTAAAAAAATGTTAGCTGGTCAAAATAAAACTTGAAAGGGAAAAAAAAAGAAGAAAGAAAAGAAGTGAGTTAGGCCTAGGTTTGGAGGGCAGTAAAGCATGAGCAAGGAAAATCCACATGATTTTTTACGCTTTTTTTTTCTAGCCTTAGAGCCAAGCATCTTGGCAGTCTATCCGTGTATATGTGTTTTTCTGCTCTGCCTCAACTGTATGTTTGTAGGTGGTTGGAGAGACTGTCAGTCAGACAAGAACAGCAAACATTTACTGCACTCTCCACAGGCATCAGACGCTACTACACCGAGAACTTTCCGTGTTTTACTTCAGCACCCAGCCTATGGGTCTGGTACTACTGTTATTCTCATTTAGCAGATGGGGCTACTGAGGCCCTGAGAGATCACCCAGACAGTAATGGCAGGACTGGGGTTCGAAGCCCGCCACCCAGGGCTGCCTTCGTACACCTGTGTCCGTGTACCTAGAGCTGTCATCTGCCATCCCAAAGCTTAGGTATTTGGGGCGGCTCTGATTTCCTTAGCTGTTCCTTTTCTCTTCTTTATTCCTTTTCTTTGCCTCTTCCTGCCATGTGGTCACCTCCGGATGCCAGCAGGGCAGTCAAGGAGAGAGAGATCTTTCTGTCTTTAAAGACAAGCTGGGGGCCTGGCTCTCAGTCAATAATCTCTGTCTGTCCCTGTCATCCACCTCCTACTCCCCTGGTCTCCAGCCCCCCTCACCACCCTCTTCAAATTCCCTGCCATCCTCTCCTCTCCCCGTCCCCCCCCACTCTCCACCTAGAATCTGGAGATGTGCGGGCTCCTAATAGAGTGTCAGCGGAAGTAATTGATTCCTCACACGGAGAGAATTCTCCTGCCTTCAGTGTCAGCAGAGCCGAACCAGAGTGTTGGAGGGTGAGCGAGACGTGTAAACAGTCCATGGCTGAGCTGTCAGGGCGAAGCCAGGCGCACCGGAGTGAGCGAGAGGGAAAACGGTGGAACAAATCATTGTTTTATTGGGAGGGAAAGAGGAAATAATATTTCAGCCCAGGAATGGGCAGTGTGAAGGAGATGGCTGAGTGCTGGGAGCTGGAGGAATCCTGATGTGGGTTTCCATGGAAGAGTTTTCCTTTGTCTCAAGGCAGGAGGTTTCCTCCCCGCCCCACCCCCTCCTCCCATTATCATCATTATTATCATTAAAATAATTACCGTAACAATTACAGTTGATGAGGCCTCAGGTTTATAGAGAGCACCTTTCATCTAAAAGTTCAAAGTGATTTGTCGATGTGTCATCCCTTTGAGAGTGGTAGGAGGGCAAGAGAGTATTCTTATTTTTTTCTTATCTGCTGGGAAACTGAGATGCAAGCAGACACTGGATCTAGACCAAGCCTCAGGGCAGGCTGCTGGGCTGAGTGTTGGGGTAATGACTCCTCTTGTGGGGGCGCCTTCTCTACTGCCCACCAGGGCCCTGATCTCCTGTGGCCGGCCAGCCAGCCAGCAGTTCTGTGCACAAAGCCAACAGCACACTGTGGCTGTGGCATAAAGAAAGGCCCTCCAAGGTCTGACTCACACGGTTCCCATCCTGTGAGGAGACTTCCTGCAATCTGGTTCCCTTTCTTGTAGAAGCTGGTGTCCTTTCTGGACATATTTCCTCCTGGTCTTATGGAGCCTCCAGCCAGGAGCATCCAACATTCAGAACATCGGCTGCTTCCACCCAGTTCTTTCTTTCCTCACCTCCTCCCCCGCCTCCCCCCCCCCCCCCCCCCAATGTTCTTTTTGATTTGAGAGAGAGAGGAAGGAAGAGGGATAGAGAGATAGAAACATCAATGAGAGAGAGAAGCATTGATGAGCCACCTCCTGCAGGCCCCTACTGGGGACTGAGTCCGAAACTTGGGCATGCGCTCCAACCGGGAATCGAACGGTGACCTCAACCACTGAGCCACACTGGCTGGGTCCCACCCACTTTTTTTCATTGGCAGAGGCGAGTGCTTTAGCATGCACTGGGTGGACAGGGCTGCTTTTGCTCCAAGCTCAGCCAGGTGCCTGCAGGACGCGGCCATTGAAGAAATCGCAGTGATCGAGTTGCTGTTGGAGAGGCGGAAGCAGTTCCAGCTGGCTGGCTGAGTGCTGTATTCAGAATCTCCACCCTGGCGTGGCCGCAGCCCTTCCTGCTGGACGTCACTGTGGCCATCACTTCCACGCCCCACCTGTGGTGCCTTTTGCACCGAAATGACAGCTTTGCCCCTGAAGCCAGGAGAGGCTCTGAGCTCTGTAACCTGAGCACCGAGTGAATGAAATGCAAGGACAGGGCCCAGCGCACCTGCCACCTCCTCCCAAATCGTCCCCTGCTTGGATTTCTGCATGGCACGTCTTTCAGACAAGGTTCATGTTTTCCATGCTTTGTCAGGGAGCCTGGATGCCAGCAATGGGGGGAAGAAGAAAGACTGGGAGCCTAAAGCCCAGGAAAACCATAAAGGACTTCTCCGGTGCCATGGTTGATTCCCTCAGGCCCAGCACACCGCGTTCCCCGCAGGCTCCCACTTTCGGACAGATGGGCAGGTCCTGATTCACTCTCGCGATTAGACCCTCTGGGAGGAGGGTTAGTGAGCACCTGTCCCGGAGGGAACCATTCCCCCGGCCAAGTGCAGGGGGCTGCCCGCACACCAGGCCGGGTGATGTGCTCCTATCTCCCCTACCTGGATGCCAATCACTTTCTGCCCCTTCCGTTCACCCCAAGGGCCATGATCCCTGTTCCCATTTATGAGGTCAGGTAAACTGAGGCAGGTGAGCTTCATTGATCCAGGCCAGCTGGGGCAGTGTAAGGAGTCTCTGGCCCTGTTGGGTTTCACCTTCGAGTTGAGCGCCAGCTTGCTGGTGAATGAACATAAACTGTGGGCTGTTCTGCCCTGCTTACCTCCCTGGTGTCCTCACAGGGTACTGGCCAGGGGCTGGGCAGGCTCCCTGCCGCGGGCGAGGACTTTCTAGACGTGCACAGCAGACAGAAAAAAGAGAGAGCCGGCAGCCACCCTGCAAACATTCTCCCCCGAGGCCTTAAACTTCCCATTGCCACCAGCTGCCTAGAAAACCATTTCTTATGTAAGCAAACACGTCCTGCCTGTGGCCTCCTGAGGGCCTGCTGGTCCAGGAGCGGAGCAGGTTTGCGGCCACGTGGCCTCAGGAATGTCGTGCTGGGGAGCCAGGTCAGTGGGGGAAGCGGCCAGAGGGTCAGGGGAGCGGTGGGGGAGGCCTTGTTGTGTGCCCTGAGTTCCCTGCAAGCTCATCTGCAGTGACACTTATCTGACACCCTGTCTGGAGCGGCCTCCTTCCTCACGGTGGGAGGCGTTCTTGGCAGCGCGCTCCGTCAGGAACAATGAGGTCGGCGGGGCCCTCTCCATCATCCCAGGGCCTCTGCAGGAAAACAACCCGCAATTATAAATAGATGTTAGTTGTCGTTTCCATATTCTTGCCTTCAAGGTTTTTTGGAATAATTCCTTCAGTTTGTTTTGGGTTGTTCTCTTTGCACACTTCCTTTGCTGGGGGTCAGATTTCCTCCCTTCTCGAGAGCTGTGGTGGCCCTGGCTGGGAGGGGACTGTGAAAACGCTCAAAATATCAGAGATGTGTGGTGGGGAGAAATGAAGGCAGAAAACGGAACTGCAAACGGCCACTATTATAAAAGCAACTGGCACCAGTGCAAACCTACAAACAAACGGAGAGTCTTGGCACTGAGTCCTTGGAGTTAGATAGCAAATGATAATAATAAGTTAGATAACTAATAATAATAATAATAATAGCAGCAGCAGGAGCAATTAACAACCGACGTCGACTTATTGAGCACCTACTGCGTGCCAGGCCAGGCACTGTGCTGAGCTATCCATGGGCGTTAGCTCTCCAGCTTGAGGGAAGTTGAGTGCCTTGCTGTTCTGAACCCAGCAAATGGGGGGACGGGTGGCTTTGAACCCAGCCTTGCAGGCTGGTTCCAGGGCCGGGGTCCAGAACAGGAGGTTGAGATGAAATCTCAAAAACTCAAGTGACTGAAGCACCGCTGGCGGATTTATACAGGAGAAGGAATTTTAAGAAACCACCCTCCCAGCACCTAAGTTGTGGGGCATTGAGACTCTAGCTTTATGATTTTTCATTTCATCATCACATGTCTGTTTGGTTTGCAAAGCAATGTGTGTATGTAACTGCGCTCCCCCAAGTCCATCGTCCTACTGTGTGAAACACGGGTAATAATAGAAACAGTCAATGTCTCCTCCGCGCGTTCTAAGCCTAAGGCATCTAGCATTGTGCTGGGCTGGTATGTGTCTTTGCAATCTTTCCAACAATGGAGGTGGAGACTGTCATTACAGTGGTCGGCAAACTGCGGCTCGCGAGCCACATGCGGCTCTTTGGCCCCTTGAGTGTGGCTCTTCCACAAAATACCTCATGCGGGCGCGCACGTACAGTGCGATTGAAACGTCGTGGCCCATGCGCAGAAGTCGGTTTTCGGCTCTCAAAAGAAATTTCAATCGTTGTACTGTTGATATTTGGCTCTGTTGACTAGTGAGTTTGCCGACCACTGTGTTATTATTCCCATTGTATGGATGAAGAAACTGAGACTCAGGCAAAATAAAAATAAATGCATTGCCTGCAGACCTGTCACTAACGGGAGCCAGAAACGAGATGGGTCTGTCTGTTGTAGGCGGTGGGTGATAAAGGCACCAGGTGTCTGACAGTGGGGTCAGACCGAACCTCGGTACTTGGGCTCTGGCTAGGACAGTGGTCGGCAAACTCGTTAGTCAACAGAGCCAAATATCAGCAGTACAACGATTGAAATTTCTTTTGAGAGACAAATTTTTTAAACTTAAACTTCTTCTAACGCCACTTCTTCAAAATAGACTCGCCAGGCCGTGGTATTTTGTGGAAGAGCCACACTCAAGGGGCCAAAGAGCCGCATGTGGCTCGCGAGCTGCAGTTTGCCGACCACGGGGCTAGGAAAGACTTCAGAGCCAAAACCCAAACTGTCAGAGAACATTTACTTAGTAAATCACAGAGGTGGAAGAAATGGGCTTAGGAAATTAGTTACATCATGGAGGTAAAGGAAGGGGCTCTTGGAGCTTGGGAGTGAGGAAGCTAACATAACATGCCTGGGGCAGGGAGGGGAGGGGAAAAGCCAGAGGCCGGGCTTGCTCCTGGGAGGGAGAGTGCACTGGGTTCTCCGTCCTAAGAGTTTTAAGGGCGGAGATTTTGGGGGAGGTCCCAGAGGAAGATCTTAATAGAATATTCAGTAGTCTTCCAGGTATGTCCATTCAGGGTCTCTGGGTCTCCACTAATGGATTGGCTGACTCCAGGGTAGGGGGTCATTATTCAATGCAGCTGGTCCTGATATCAGCTGTGGCTGGTTTTGTTGCTTTTCTGGGCCTGGATTTGAAATACAGCTGAGGCCTAGATGTTATCTCTAGGGAGGAAAGGTCAGGGGTCCAAACTGGGGAGGGAAGGTCACCCTGGGGCGAGGTCCCATACTACAGGATCACCCATTGCTAGGCACCCAGGGCTTTCCACCCTGCTGACCTTCGGCACCTGGCCCATGTCCTTGCTCTAACTGCCAACCACACGTCTACAGAGCCCATGTGCTTTACTTCCCAGAGTACACACAGCTTTGTGGACAGATATGTTTCCGTGAAGGAGTCATTTAAGAATTTTTTTTTTTTTTTGTCACAGATCCCTTTTCTATGAAAATGTGCATATACACAAACACACAAAATTTCTGCATATGTTTATAGGGGTTCCCCGTCTACAGAAACTCATCCGTGGACCCCACTGAAAAGCCACGGGCTTCAGAGTATGTGCTCTAGATCATACTTCAAGAGCTTATAAATACACAGGATACTATCTGCTCACTCGATGGACCATATGTTCACATATGGGTGTATATGTGCATATAAAAATACTTCACTTTCAAAGATTAATATGTTATCCCATCTGAACACTTACATGCTAGATGTCTACTGGGTTGAGCCTTGAAACCATGAATTGTAAAGCTGCTTGCTCACTGCCTCCATTGGTGATTTGTCTATTAATTTTGGCAAGTCCTATAGGCTTTGTTTAAACAAAACAGCTAAATAAAAAGAGCAAGATTCTGTTAAGTCTCTAACTGAGACCAAGCTGTTTCTTTACCCCTGGTGCCTCCTAATATTCTTGTGCTTTAGCAATCTGGCATTCCCTCTGCTCTCAGATACTCATTCAACATCGAGGCAAAGGGACGGGGTGAGTGGCGGGGAGGAGGGGCGGCAGGGCAGGAGGTCTGTGCCCTGGAGTGAGACTGCCTGGGTTCAAAGCCTGCCTCTGACCTTTCCTTGTCACATGACTTTGGGCAGGCCACTTAACCTCTCTGAGCCTCAGTGTCAGCATCTGCAAATGGATGGCAATTGGAACAGGGCATGGTGTGTATATTAAATGAGGTTCAGATGTAGTAGTACCTAAACGGAGGGCCTCGCCCACAGTAAGTGCTCAGTAAATGGGAGCTCTTCCCATCTCATGGGTGGGACCAATGACAGGGAGACAGTCCAGGAAAGGAGATGTGCTTCCTTACAAGACCCCACCTGATGGCAGGCTGATTTCTTCCTGAAGGCGGGATGTGCCTACTGACCCTGAGAAGCCGGCGCCTGGCTTTGGGCCTGCGGTAACCAGAGACTGCACGCTGCGCAGACCTGCCCCGCAGCCTCTGCGTCTCAGCAGCTGCTTCTTTGTGAAGTTGTACAGGACCGTTGTTTTTCCTCCTCTTTTCCCTGAAGGCATATATATATATTTCAGAAAGGAAGGGAGAGGGAGATAGAGATAGAAGCATCAATGATGAGAGAGAATCATTGATTGGCTGCCTCCTGCACGTCCCCTACTGGGGATCAAGCCCGCAACCCAGGCACGTGCCCTGACCGGGAATCGAACTGTGACCTCCTGGTTCCTAGGCCGATGCTCAACTACTGAGCGACACAGGCCGGACTTCCCTGCAGGATCTCACGTAAGGATGAGTAAGACAGTGCTGGTAGGTGTCTCTGAGCTTCCTGGAAGAGAGGCACTCCAGGAGGTGACAAATCCTCTGGCCTGGATAATCGACTCATGGAATATGGAACTTTGAAAGTGTGAGAAAATCTCAAATCACTTTGACAGCATTTTAATTATAGCTGATTTGTTTGCCGCTAATAGTGAACGTGCTGTCAGCGTGATTTGAGATGTTTCTTCCACTCAAAATGTTGTATTTCGTGTTTTTGAGTCGCAAGGCAGCCTTCTGGTTTCCAGGTACAACCAGAATAACTCAGGGATTGATTGTGTCGGAACACAAAGGAAAGAGGGTAAGATGGACCAAACATACTCAGTTCCTCGGAAGGTGTCATCAGAGTTCATTCTTCTGAACACGGAGTGCCAACCTCAAGCTCCTCATTTATTCACTCAACAGTAGGTTAGGAAGCCCTCCTGTGTGCAGTGCACCAAACGAGTATTACAAATGCAGCAGCGAAAAGGCAAGGCCCTTGCCCTCTGGGTGCAAACTGCCTGGTGCAGGACACGGATTCTGAACAAACAAATATATTGACAAGACCTTTACCACTCCCACAGCATTCGGGGGAGATGAGGCCCTCTCCTCTCCTGTAGCAGTGATAGCTGTACAGGCGATAAGAGGGTGGAGAGGTAGAGAATGAGGGCATGTCCTCTGAAACAGGGTGGTCAGGGCAGGCTCCCCGGAAGAGGTGGCTTTTGCACTTCGAAGGATGAGAAGGTACCAGCCAATAGAGAAAGGTAATGGTATTGCAGGCAGAGGAAGAACAAGTGCAAAGGCCCGAGGCGGGAACAAGCATGCCATGTCCCAAGTGTGAGGTCTTAAACGTTGGATGATACAAGTAGCGTGAAAGAGGAGGCATTGCCTGGGAGGCAAAGGTTATGGCTTCAGGACTTGGGTGGGCACAGGTGTGCCGAT
Organism: Eptesicus fuscus; assembly: GCF_027574615.1. Lineage (NCBI taxonomy): Eukaryota > Metazoa > Chordata > Mammalia > Chiroptera > Vespertilionidae > Eptesicus > Eptesicus fuscus. Next base: position 81,585,128 of record NC_072483.1, on the reverse strand, counting down.
GTGTAGACCTAAATCCCAGAGGGTGGGCACAGCATTTTTCCTCGGAGCCCGCAGGTACTCACTGTGACATAGAAATCCCCTCACAAAGGCAGGCTCCGGAAGGGGCTGGGCGTCATCCTGCTGCCCAGCCTTAGGGGGCCTGCCGGGAAGTGGGGAGCGTGGACAGGGTCGTGGAGACCAGAGAGCCTTCCTCATGTTGGCCAAGTGAGGTGAGGAAGAGACGAGACTGTTGCTTTTCCATGTCTCTCCCGTGGACTCTTAAATTAATTCCACTGTCACCCTGGCCGTTTTGGCTCCTGGATAGAGTATCTGCCTGTAGACTGCAGGGTCCTGGGTTCAATTCGGGCAAGGACACGTACCTCAGTTGTAGGTGCAATCCCTGGCCCCGGTTGGGGCGCCTGTGGGAGGCAACCAATCAATGTGTCTCTCTCACATCAATGTTTCTCTCTCTGTGTCTCTCTCCCTCCTTTCCACTCTCTCTAAAAATCAATGGAAAAATATCTTTGGGTGAGGATTAACAACAACAACAAAAAATTAATTCCACTGTCAAGATTTCCATGCCCTTACTGGACTGTTTGGGGGTTGGGGGTTGAGCCCCACGCTGTACCCCCGATTCCTTCACCAAACAAACACTGGATCCTAGATGCTGGACGCTGAGTCATCTTTATCCCAAGGCCACAGACGTCCTTCTGCGAGCTTTCTCACACGAACCTGACAACACGAAATTTCTGAGATTTACTCCAGCTGTGGCAAATCCCTAATAAAAAATTTCCCCAAATGAGTCAGTCCCACAGGAGGCAACTGAGACATTCTGTGTGGTGTCAGCGTGTCATTTGGAGTGGGTCTTGTCTACAAAAAGCCCAGCCACCGCCCTGGTGGTTGACTGGGGCTTGTCCGCAGGGCAGAACCCGGACACCGGAGGGAGGGAGAGTCCACCACAAAGTACAACGCCAGGTAGCTTTTCCCTCAAGCAAACCTGATGGGAAAAAACAGCTTTTCCCAGAAGTTCAAGTAAGGGCGGATTATTTGCCTCACAAAAGGATGTAGCCGAGGGCTCCTTTAAATAACCAGCTCAAGAGAGAAAATGTATAATGCGATGGAGTGATGGGAAAACTTTTTCCCAAGGTGTATCTCTTCACTCTGTGTGCACGTGGGAATGTAAGGCTGTATTTGTAGCTGTCAGCGTTACACGGAAGGGTTTGGGCCTGTATATCCATTGAGGACATTGAGGCCAGCAGGTAGCTGTGGCATTGGTTGGGCAGCCCTGCTTCACCCCTGATTCTGCTGATCCCTTCAGTTGGTCCAGGGGTGATCAGGCAACCAGACAAAACCCTCCCCCTTCTGACAGAGGAGCTGGTGGGTGCCGGGGCCTCTCTCTGTCCTTCCTGTTCCTGGAGGAAGTGGCACCACAGCCACTAGAGCTATCCTGTGGTCTTCACAGAAATGTAGTTAGTATTTGTTGAGTGGGGGCCCTGTCCCTGGCTCTGTGGTAGGTGCCCCCACAGGCTGTGTCTTAGTTTGTCCTCACAGTGAGTCTGTGAGATGGGTGGTGATGGTGATATTTATTTTTTATCTGCTAAGTTGTGAAAGCTGGGTTATGTTTCCCAGCGCTTCTACTTGGAAAACAACTCTTAATGGAAGTTGTTTTATTTTATATCTTTGTGGCTTATTAGAGAAACGTAGGCTTATTAGAGAAATGTAGACTTATTGTAAACAATTCACATAATAGAAGAGAACAAAGAAGAAAGTCAAAATTCCCAATTATCCCACCACTCATCTATCTCCCCACTGTTAATATTTTATTTTATTTATTTTTTATTTTTTTATTTTTTAAAATATATATTTTATTGATTTTTTTTTTACAGAGAGGAAGGGAGAGTGATAGAGAGTTAGAAACATCGATGAGAGAGAAACATCCGTCAGCTGCCTCCTGCACACCCCCTACCTGGGATGTGCCTGCAACCAAGGTACATGCCCTTGACCGGAATCGAACCCGGGACCCTTCAGTCCGAAGGCCGACGCTCCATCCACTGAGCCGAACCGGTCAAGGCCCCACTGTTAATATTTTAGTATGCACTCTTTTAGGCTTTTTTTTCTGTATGTGTATGCAAGAAAAAAAATATATATGCACATGTAAACACACACGTTTTAAAACATACTTGTAAAAATATCTATGTTTTTCAACTGAACAATATATCATGAACATTTTTTTCCATAAACAAAGCATCTAGACCTGCAGCACTATCTTCTAGAGCAGCGGAGTATTCCATTTTATCTATCGTATGCCAACACGGATGGACCTGTGATGTGGGCATTCCGACACGATGCTGTTATAAACATAGCATCTTTCCACTTCTTGTGTGCTGCTGCTTCTATGTCCACCCACACAGATTCATATACCTCTTTGCACAGTTGCCTGGTTATTTTCTTAGGAAAAATTCCCAGCCGTGGGATTGCTGGAGTAAAGGGTATGTACATGTTACCTCTCGTCACATTTTTGCCAAGATGCCCTCCAAAATGTTTGAACAGGTGTGCCTTCCTGCTCCTCCTACCCTGTCCTTCCTCACTCTGCCTCTCAGGGAAAGTCGCTGCCACTCCAGCCTCGGCCTCTTCACCTGTGAAATGGGCGTGGGGACAGCAGGTCACAGTGAGCGTTTATGAAGCGCATACTAACTGCCAGGCTGTGTACCGACACTGTGTATGCATCACGTTGGCCACTGACATCTCACAGCAACCCTAGGAGAAAGGGTCTAATGTCCCTATTTTACTTTTATTTTCTCTGTTTCTGAGGCTCAGAGGGTTAAGTGACTTGCCTGAGGGCACCCAGTTCATTAGGCTGAGCTGTGTCCCTTCTGGGGTGAAGGGAGGGCTCTTTCTCTCCGGGAGCCACACTTTGGCTAGTCCAGGTGGCCAGGGAATGTCTGCTTAAGGAGTCCGCGTGGCTTCTCCACCACCGTGCGAGCTGGCGGGCATCCCATTACTCACTGGGCGGGACTGGCCCGAAGCACTTACCTCGGTGTGGAAATAGTCAGGAGGGATTTTCCAGAAAGTTTGGGGGATTTCCTCTGAGGACCAACTAAGTGTCTTTTCACTTTTGTTTCGGAAGAGAGGAAGCATGTTTTCAAAGTCGGCACCATCTCCCACAGTGAAATCCCAGACCTACACAATGCCCCAGCCCCACGGCCTTCCCTGACTGTGGCCATCCTCCACAGCTCCTGGCGGAAACGCCAGACTCGAACCCGCTTCCGTGAGTCTTTTCACTGCGGGATTCCAGGTCTCTGGGATCAGCGAATGAAGGAATCCTGATCCACACCTTCCACTTCCTTCTCGGGCCTAGTGATCTGGAAGTGTCCGAGCAACCTGAGCAACCTGAATATGCGAGCAACCTGAAAGGCGACTCTCAGGGGCTGGAGTGGGGCCTCAGGCCACTCTGGCTCCAAGAAGCCACTTCTGCAGGCAGCCAGCTCCCACAGACCCTGGGTGTGTGGCAGGCACATCCAGGGAGGGTAGCCTTTCCAAACCCTCTTTTTTTAAAAAAATAAAAAATAAATTTTTATTGACTTTTAGAGAAAGAGGAAGGGAGAGGGATCCAGGGACCGAGCCCACGACACACGCATGTGCCCTGACTGGGAATCAACGCTCAACCACTGAGCAACACTGGCCAGGCCAGACCCTCTTTTTAACGGAAAGAGATTTCTCCTGTGTTGGTTTAGCAGGTTGATGCCAAGTAAAGACAGAGGGGTGGAGAGGGAGATGATGGTTTTCAGTAAATAACGGTGCCGTGACCAGCCGTTGGAAGGGAGCTGGTAGGGAAATGTCCCACCTCGGCATTGGGACCCCAGAGCAGGAACCCAGGGAGGGCACAGTGATTGCCAGAGCACACAGCAAGGCCGAGGGGGTGTGTCTGTGCAGATAAAGTGTCGCAGGATGTAAATGCCATCGCACAGCCCAGCCAAGGATGGCTTCGAGGTGTCTTTCCCCGCCGGGCAGTTGGATCGTTTGAAATGAGCTCAGGCCTCGGTGGGGGAGGGCGGGCGGCCCCTCTGCCTCTTGCTGAGGCTAGGAGTTACGTGCTCAGAGAGGCTGGTCCCTGGGGACTCACCCCCTGCGTTGGGAGAAAGGTTTTTATGGCCTTATCTAACGTGATGCTGATTCCTTTTAAAAATATGTTGTTGGCCAGACGTTGCTGATGTGAACTTTGCAGAGTCATCTCAGGGAGGGAGGTGGCCCACGTTTGGGGAGTCTTTGTCATGAATAAGTAAAGAGAAGAGAAGAGGGAGGACCCAGGAGAAAACCTAAATGTGGGGGGGGGAGCAGGAAAATGAAAATATCTCTGAAACATCCCCAGTGTGCCTGGCTCGGTGCCTAGCACCTCGCATATGATTTTTTCATTCCATCTCTCTCCCAACCCCCTGAGGTGGGTGTTTTTATCCCCATCTTCCAGAGGAAGAAATGGATGCTCAAATGGGTTAAGCAACTTGCAGTGATACAGAGCTAAGAGGCAACGACCAAGAGGCAGAAAGATCATTAATGGAAATAAAAATGCTTCTACGGAAGGAAGAAAAAAATGGTTTTTTTTAGATATTTGATAGACTGATGCTACTGCTCATATGTGGGCAAGAGATAAGGCCTTAAAACCTCGCCATCGGCCGAGGTGCTCATTCTCTGTGGCTTTAGTAAAGCAAGGCAACTTCCTGTGTGTGTGTGTGACACTCTGCAAGCAAACGTTAAGTGGCCTTGTTTGAGCGATCCGAAACACCTGAGTGTCTGGAAACGAATGGAGAGAGAGCACATGAGCTGGAGTGAGACAAGGGGTCCTTTTCGTCTCCTTCAAGTGGTCTTTTCTCACCTGTGCCCCTTCGCGCCCTCCTCACCCAGGTATGACTTCATCGAGATCCGGGATGGGGACAGTGAGTCTTCAGACCTCCTGGGGAAGCACTGTGGGAACATCGCTCCGCCCACCATCATCTCCTCGGGCTCCGTGCTCTTCATCAAGTTCACCTCCGACTACGCCCGGCAGGGTGCCGGCTTCTCCCTGCGCTACGAGATCTTCAAGACAGGTGAGTGTGGTCCTGGGTGGGAAGCCAGGACCTGGGCAGCTAAGAGAAGAGGGGGCACCACCCTCTGTGTCTGGCTGTGGGGCACTGCCTACGGGAACTGTGTCATAGTCGTGTGCGCATAGACAGGTTGATGGAGGGAGGAGAGGTTCAGGCAGGCCTGGAGACAGACCAAGATGGAAGCCAGTTATAGTTATCATCCAACTTGCAAGGGCGATGTGCTGGGTGATGCCCGACGGGCCGACAAGCTTTGTTTGTGTCACCGAGAGAGAAGGGGCACCAGTTCAATAGAAAACCACTGTTGGGACGAATCTAATTCTTGTGTTTTTTAAAAATCACAGTAATCTTCATGGGAAAAGGCGAAACTCGGTTGACCTTCCTCCTAATTACTTCACGGTTTAATGTTGCCTGTATTTGGAATTACACGGGACAGGAGGACATAATCTTTGTATTGTGTAGAGTCTCTAAAGATCTCAGTGTGACCTACGCCCTCCCACTGGGGTCAGACAGTAGCTTTGAAACTCAGTTATGGCTCCCAGAGATTCCCCTCGCTGATCCACTTTACCACCTCTACCCATCGAACCCCCACTTCCTAAATGCCAATGAAGCTGACCCCGAAAAAGCAATAAAAAAGAAAAAAGACAGATCATGCACATCAAGCAGACTGCTTGCTTTCGACTACCTCCCCCTTAGACTGCTGAGAGCATGGGCCAGCGCTGATGCCCGTACCTGGATAGATCCAACTTTCATTCCCAAGACGCTGGCTCAGCATCTCCATTTCTGCTCTCCCAGCAGCGTGCCGGGCCCTCCGATAGGTGAGCTCATGATCATGAGGCCGAGTGAAGCTCATCCCCCAGTTCTCCCCTGTCCCTCGGCCGCTCTGCCACCTACGAGGCTCCCGCCCCAGCGGAGGCGCCGGTTCCCCTCACCAGCCTCAGTGTCGCAGCTCGTGGATGGAGCTGGTGAAAGCGGAGGCCTTGTCATCGAGAGGCCCAAGTCCGGCGCCTGTTGAGTTCAGTGTGAGGGGAGCTATTCATATATATTTTCTTTTTCACTAAACAGTTCTTGAAAGGAAGTGGTAGCTGCTGAAAGCACTTTTTATATCCACTCTGTCTAAATATTTGTGAAATTTGTCTGCCTGAGAACAAGAACGGAGAGTCTGATGAAGGGGCGGGGCCGAGGGAACTGTGTCGAGCCAGAGTGGGAGCCCAGACTCTCGCAGGCACGAGTCCCGAGAAGGGCCATCTGCTGCGGGTCATCACCCGCCTGACTCCACAAGGTCACGGGGACTGACAGTCTGTGTGCAGTGGCTCCAGGCGGGTGGGCAGCTCCTGAATCGCTTGATCCACAGTCCCCGAGTCCTGGGCAAGCTCCGATCACTGATGAAACGCTCATTGTAGCATTGCTGCTGGGAGCAGTGGGGAGAGAGGGCAGACAAGGGAATAAAAGAGTGTTGGCCCGCCTCTAGTGAGGGAGACAGGTGTGCCGACCCTCAGCATGCAACAGAGGCACATTGTTGGATGCATGTATGTAAATAGACATGTCAGTGGGAGGAAGAACTATAATACGAGGCAGAATGAGTAAGCGCTCAGGTAAGGTGTGACTGACACGTTGTGGTGGTGAAAATGAGGGCTCCATCGGGTGACTTGGCAAGTGGAGCATCTGGGAAGTCTATTCGATAGCAAGGTCCCCAGGGCTCAGCTGTCACTCGGCTCCACTGTGCTGGCCGTGGGAGGGAAACAGCTCCAAGCAAGGTCTCCAGGGAGCTGGCCACGGGGCTGTCGCAACAAAATGAGCAGGACTGTTCAAGCAGGACCTCTGTGTCATGCCTCCGGACTCAGTAGTTCACCACGGCGCTGCCACATTCTCCAGAAAGCCCCGGGAAAGTGGATGTTAACTCTACTCAGATTTAAGGGGACGGTGTTAAAAGTGGAAAACACAGGGGGGTATTAGAACTCAGCATTGCCATGTTGAGGACAGACTGAGGTAGGATTTTTTGAATGAGGCGGCGAGTCTGCGTACTTCTTAGAAACAAGAGTGCCCGCCGAGAGGGGTGGCTTGGGCGTGGAGACACGGGCAGCCTGCTTTCAGGACTGCCGTTGTCTGTACAAGGAGGAAGGGTGTGACTACAGTGGGGGGTATCTATCCCCGCCAACAACAGCCGTGCTTCTGGGAAATATAAGAAAGAAGACGAGAGCCCAGTGGTTTCTCGGGGCCACTGCAACCTGCCATCATGTCCGTTCCAAAGAGCAGCTCTGGGCATGAACGACAACTCGGCATAAAGCACATACAAGTACACGTGTGGGGGTGCAAACGTCAACATTCTTCCAGGCGCCGTGCCCTGCACCCACCGTGGGGAGTCTTGAGAGAAAATACACCATTGACATCATCTGCGGAACATGAAAGAAGCGCGTGCACATTCTGAAGAAGTGTAAACACACGCAGCTATGTTTGCCGGTCGGATTCATAGAGAAAGACGGGGGAACCGTAAACACAGACACACATGCCCATAGAGAGCGGCTCTGGAAGGCTTCGCCAGCACATCGCCCTGGCGAGACGGCTGCGAAATGAAACTGACAGACACCCCCCCCCCCCCCCCCCGCCCCGCCACTTGGGTACAGGCAGGGGCCATGCGGCTGGAGTGGGAGTGCGTGTCTGCCCTGAATGAAGTGGTTTACAAAGGAGTCTGTACATTACTAGACAGCCACATGTAAAGGGGTAAGCCAAAACAACTCGTCAACTCCCAGGCTCCCCAGTCCTCAAACCCTGGGCCGAACAGAGAAAGGAATTTTAAAATAACTTAAAATACAGCATCGGAGACTTGCATCACTGGAAAATGTGGCTTTTTTTTGTTTGTTTTCTGGTGCTCCTTTGGACCAACGTTCAAGATCAAGTTCACTTTCCTGGTGCCCGGGGACGTTTTGGGAACTGAAATCTCTGGGGTCGCTCACAGACAGAGAAAACCTGGAGTGCCCCCTCCCCCCACTCCCCGGACTGAAGAACTGGATGCACCTTCTGTAGTCCGGCCAAGCTCAGCTTCGGATAAAGCCCACATGTTGTGAATAGCTTTGTGCATGCAGATTCTTCTTCCGCTCGCAGGGTGACCGTAAACTGTGCGGTGGGAAACCAGGGAGAGGGCATTTTTCATAGCGGAGTCTTTTGGTCTGAAATCCCCCGGCTCCTATGGACAACCTCAGCACTGCGGGAACTTGAGTATCTGTTGCCGGAGATATTTTTCTTTCACCTCTAACCCTGGAACACATCACAGAAAAGGGGTCTTGGGTTAGGCAGTTATCTGCAAGGCTCAACTTTTGTGTCAGGGATCGTCCCCCTGTGCTGAGATCTCCGCTCCACATCTGATACTCAGCCGCCCGCTTTCCAACACTGACCACGGTTTAAATAACGAGAAGGCACTGTAACAAAGTCACGATTTATAATGGGTACGTTTGATTTTTCTGCATAAAAAGGATAAAATTGTTTGTCCACCTCATTCCAAATAAGGCAGGGGATATAACCCATGTAGAGCCACATGTCAAAGATACACACACTTTTTTCTTTTTCCATAAGAATGTCAGATGGAAAAATTCTGTGCCGTCAAATGCAGGCCTCAGAACCTGGAGACCGTGGGGGCTCTAGAAGCTCACCTTCTCCCGGCCTCCCCCAGGCTTACTGGGTGTCCTTTGTGGAAGCCTCCCCCACGGTTGGGAGGAACCAAAGAAAGATCCCACCACGAATTCCCCGCTCCCGGGGGTGGGGACTCCCATCGCCTTGGAAGGGAGAGATGGTAGAGCCACCTCTGGAAGGAAGGTCGATGCCTTCCCAGCTCTGGATGCCTGCTGTGAAGAGCTCCTTTCCCCTGGCTGAGTGGCCCGCGTGAAGCAGGCCGCACAGCGCTAGCCTTCTCAAAGTTCCCTTCGGCCCCAAGACCTGCCAGCTGGCCTGGCCTCGCCCAACCGCCTCATCTGGCCATTGAGGAGGCCTGGGAGCTGAGGGCTAGACGGTAACCAACGCCAGGGGCTCGCTAGGAAACTGGGGTGCCATCCAGCTCCTCCCGCTGGCCCTGGCCGCCCATTGGGCTGCCCTGCCCCGGAATGATGGGATGCGGAGCTGCTGAGATGTGGCCCGCAGAGAGCCCCCAACAAGTCCTGAAGAGGCTGGCTCTCGCCCCAGGTGTCGGGCCCACCTGCCAAAGCTCAGTGCTGGGTAGGTGGCGATGTTGGAATTTCCTGCTCATCTGCATGATACCTTTTCCAAGTCAGACTTTGCTGCTTCCCAGACAGTCATCATCAATAAAGAGGCTCACGGAGGGGCCTCTGCAGGAGCTGCGGATAAAGACATCGCCCCAGGCCGGGATCCGCATATTGACATCCCATAGTTGTATTTCTGGGGGCTCCCAGGAGACACTTCCTGCCAGTAAACACCTGCTTTATTGAGGATTTGGGTGTGTTTTTTCTTCATGCTTAGAGGGCCTATTTATCCTCCTCATAAATCCTGCTTCCTTTTTTTTTTTTTTTTTATTTTAAAATCAGAACGTCGTGAAATCAATTCTACTTGTCCGGCAGTACCCACGCTGCATTAACTCGCCTCAGAGGGCGCCCTGTGCAGCTCACGTCCCGAGGGCCTGGCTGCAGCGTCCTGGGCCGTCTCTGGGCCTCTCCTGGCAGATGGAGGCTGCGTCACAGAACTCTGGGAATGTGACTCCACCTAGAGGCATTAGGGGTAGGGTGGCTGGAATCCTGTCACAGCTCCCGCTGCCCGCCCAGCCCGCCCCGGGGTGCCAATGTGTGCCACATGCAATAAGGACGCCTCCCTGAGTCCCGAGAAAGCAGACGCGAGCGCTTTAGCAGCACAGCAAGGCCGCCCCACAGAAAGGAGCCAGGAGCCTCCCCGGCGGCCGCACAGGGCCGCATTTTTCGGGACTTGCTGCCCAGCGGCCTTTCACAGCCCCAGCGCCCCGCTGTGATCCACCGGCTACAAACGTCGATTGTTCATTGTCTGGCCACTACAGAGCAGCTCGTTTTAATATAGTCATGACATGAATGAGACCCGAGCTCCCCTTTGCCCCTCCCCTGGGGCACCTTGGATCTTGGAGGGAGAAGGGGGCACTCGCTTGGCGCTGGTACAATAGGGGCTGTGTTGAGGTCAGCAATAAATAAGGGGTAACATTGTTTGCCCTGCTGGCGATCAGCAAGCCTTCCTTAAGGATTGAAATAACTTACATTTCTGGAGCAAGCAGCTGAGTAATTGAGAAAGAAGTCTCTGTTCCTCTTTTCAAGAGAATCTCTCTCTCTCTCTCTCTCTCTCTCTCTCTCTCTCTTTCTCTCTTTCTCTCCACACACACACACTTCTCCCCCCCCACCCCCAATTCCTCAATTACTATTCTTACTCTTACATGTAGAGCAAACCATCTCGCCTCCTTAATTTCTCTCTTAAAGAGGGTCCCGCTCACGGGCTTGACACGTGAATGGGAAGAGTATGTTGCTTCAAGGGCCACTCCAGTGGAAACAAACCCCCCATGAGTAGGGATTTGGGCCCAGACATTTCAATAACTCAGGCAACAGAGGCAGCTCAGAAAGGCTTCTTCTCCTTTCTTTTTTTTTTTTTTAATTTCTTTATTGATTAAGGTGTCACATATTTGTCCTCATCCCCCCATTCCCATCCCACACCCCTCCCCATGGATGCCCCAACCCCCTGTTGAACTTAACCATTGGTTAGGCTCATATGCATGCACACAAGTCCTTTGGTTGATCTCTCCCCCCTCCCGCCACCCCCCATCGATAGTCTGATCGATGCCTCCTTGTTTCTGGTTCTGTTCTTGTTCATCAGTCTATGTTGTTCATCGTCTTCTCCTTTCTTAATGCTACGGTTCTCTTTGACGTGCAGGCTCCGAAGATTGTTCGAAAAACTTCACCAGCCCCAACGGGACCATCGAGTCCCCCAGGTTCCCCGAGAAGTACCCCCACAACTTGGACTGCACCTTCACCATCCTGGCCAAACCCAAGATGGAGATCGTCCTGCAATTTCTGACCTTTGACCTGGAGCACGACCCCTTGCAGGTGGGAGAGGGAGACTGCAAATACGACTGGCTGGACATCTGGGACGGCATCCCGCATGGTGAGTGCTGTCGCTGTCACCAGGCACTCCTCAGGAGCCTCTCCTGGGCCTGCTGATTGCATTAGGAACAATGAAAAGAGAGAGCGAGACTTCAAACCTCCTGAGGGTTTGTATGGGACCCACCATGATGTTCTTGTCTTATCCTACACCAAGGAGGGTTTCAGAGATTGCAGGAGGGCAATCCTTGCTTGGAGGCATTGGTTTGGAGAAGGATAGGAGGAGACGGAGGAGATACTTGGGTGAGGATGAGAAAAACTATCGGCGATGCTCTTTCCTCCTTCATGTTGTCAGGGTTTCCATAGAAAATGACTCAGTGGCCACCCTCTGTGCCCAGATAGGACTCTCAAGCCGGTTGATGAGGTGTAAATCCCGCTCTGCTTATTAGTGGCTCTGCAGCCTTGTGCAAGCCACTAACCTGTCTGTCGTATCTGTATAAATAAGCTGCTGGTGTCATTATTATTACTATAATTCCATTATTATTAATATAGTCATAGATGTCAAAAGGGCACAGCACCCAAGGCCAAGAGGAACCCGGAACCTGTACTTCTTGGCAAGAGGCCAGCATAAGACTTGGGAATAGTCTGTGTCAGCGAGGAACCCAACCTTTCGCTTGGGTAGTCATTCGAAGTGTTTTGCCCCATAACGGAGACCCGACAGCTAAGCAGTTTCATTTCCTGAGAAAAACACAAAATTTAGTCATAAAACTCGGGCTGGAGCTCTGTTATTTCCTTGCTGTCTGAATAACGACTATCACGTGACCTCTGGGAGCCTCAGTCCTTTCTTCTGTAGAGCAGGCGTTATAATGACACCTTTCCTACCCATCTCCCAGGCTGTGAGCACAGGATGGGGCGCGTCAGTGAAGGGACTCTTTACTGTGCGGGCAAAATGTTAGACATTGTCCCTAAAACATATCTTTGGTTGTTCTCTTACGCCAAGGCATACAAAGCGGGGCCCCATTGAATGACTTGCGCTTGTGGGGGAAGGAGGACATACTGAAAATGGCATTTGACGTTTCCCTATCTGTTGCCCTCTCTTTGTTCTGCGTGTCCAGTGGGTCCCCTGATCGGCAAGTACTGCGGGACCAAAACACCCTCTGAACTACGTTCGTCGACAGGGATCCTCTCTCTGACCTTTCACACGGACATGGCGGTGGCCAAGGACGGCTTCTCTGCCCGCTACTACCTGGTCCACCAAGAACCGCTAGAGAGTGAGTTGGCCGGTTGGGAACCTCTGTCCTGTCCCTTCCTCAGAGGAGGGAGGGCGTGCTGACCTCCCCAAGACCAGGGGCCTGGCGGGCATTCTGCAGAACCTGCATAGGCATCTGAGTTCAGAGAACGGGAGCTGTTAGGCAAAGATGAATAAAAACAGAACAAATGTCCATCTGGGTGCTCATTTCTTTAAAGGAAACAAATAGTTATGTGTACCAAGAATTCGTTATTCCCAGGGAAAGTTACAGGAGCATCTCAAGTTTTTCTCATCTATAAATAAAAGGGAGGTTAGTTAGGATATCTGTATAAAATTCCCCCTGTGCTAACATTGAGTCTGGGACCCTTTTTCTTCCTCCCCAAGCCTCAGTGACCATAGTCAGAAGCAGCGGATTTAAATCTCTCTATATGTATTTTGACGTTAAACATCTCTGGCCCCAGGTAGAGCTTATCCCATACTTCCCTGCACACTTCCAGGACACACAGCGGTCTGAGCTCCCGCTACGTGCCAGGCACTGTGTCTAGCACAACGTGCAGCTGAGCCCAGGGTCCTGGACTTGCTCTCTGGGCCACCAGTCTCCTGCCCTGAGCTCCATCTTCATACCTGCTCCTCCTGAGCATGTGCTTCAACGGTGCTCCCATTTTCCATTAGAAACCCAAGTGATAGCCTAAGGACTGAAGGAGCACTTGAAGGATGGTTAGAGCAGGGGAAGTCCGCCATGGTTGTAGACAGCATGCCTCATGCTTACCTATAGGCACGGCAGCCTGGCCTGCTGAAAAGTCAATGCGTTTTATTCTGGGATTTTTTTTTTTTTTCTTCAAAGGGCTCATGAATATTGAGTGACAAGAAAATAATATTGCAGATTGCACCAAATTCTGCAAATGGCCAGAGCAGTCATAAAACTAAATAGGCCTGAAACCTGAAAAGCTTGCTGGTCTTTATCAGACACATGCACACACAAATATTGACCAGTGTGTGCAGTATTCATGGGAAGGACAGCAATTGAACTGATGGCGCAAGGTCAGAGTAAGGGACTTCCAGGTCTATTTGCCCAGACAGGTGGTTCGGGGAAAGGGAGACTGACATGCACATGCTTATAGAGATCTCCTGAAGACCGGTACTTACTGCTTTGTAATGTCTGCCTTCTGTGCTAGAACTCACGAGACACTGGAGTGAAAGAAAAGAAGAAGCAAAAGATGCCTTCTGGGTGTTTATTAATGAAGCAGGCTTCCCACGATGTATCAGCCCACCCAAATTGCCACAGTCGATCACACATGTACCTGTATTTCAATAATGGTGCATCTGGCGTCTGTGAGCATCTGTAGCCCGCAGCACTAACAGTTCTTGTGCTTTGGATTGTATTTTTAATTTGTATGATGATTCTTATTTATACACAGCCTGATTTCTTTTAGGTCCAATTTAGTTTCCTTCAGACCCAGAGGGGTTGTCAAGCTCTAGGACTTGGTGTAGCTTTTTTTTTTTTTTTTTTTTTTTTTTTAACATGGGAGTGTATAATTAGGTCTTCAAGATGAAAGAGTGCCTGCAAGGACTTGTCCCAAGAAGGGAAGTGTGTTTTGCGAGTCCCGAGGGTATGAGATTGAGATCCCTAACTCTGTGCTTGACCGTCTCCGCTCCCCAGACTTTCAGTGCAATGTCCCTCTGGGAATGGAGTCCGGCAGGATCGCTAACGAGCAGATCAGTGCCTCCTCTACCTACTCTGACGGGAGGTGGAGACCTCAGCAAAGCCGGCTCCATGGGGATGACAACGGCTGGACACCCAACTTGGATTCCAACAAGGAGTATCTCCAGGTACTTGCTCAGCTGTCAGAGGGTACGCAGGGTGTGCGTGTATTGGCGGGCAAGGGGGGTGGCTCCTCGTCTAGAGTGGACAAAGGGCACAAAGAAAATAAACACAGCATCCTTGAGAACACCATCCACTCACCCATCCACCCGAACAGACACATGTGCCGGGCACGAATAGGCTGTGCAGGCACCGTGCTGAGTGCTGGGCTAAATGACGAGTAAGATGGACACTGCCCTGCTCTTGTGAAGATTGCCAGGCCTTGGGGACGCTGTTTGGCCAAGATGCTGTTTCTCCTATCGCTATAGACTTCCAGGGAACCGTCTATGAACAGTCCCAGGTCTTCCTCATCCTTGGCACAGGGAGGCATCGGAAATGTGATGGGGGGTAGGGGGTGGTAGGCGTCTTCCTAAGGGCAGGCTTGGGAGTTGCTAGCTGAGCAGGGCAGCGTCCCATGATCCTTGCTGTTTGGAGGAGCCCCGCCAGGCAGGGTTTGCACAGAGCTCTCAGAAGAGAACCTGGGGAAATGTCCGCACCGGGAATGGCACTCCAGTTGCCCAGCTGCTCTGCAACATCTTCTTAGACTGCTGTTTGCTTCCCTCCCGAATGAGACTTACTGTCATGTTGAGTAATCCTTCCTTGCATGACAGACGTGTCCAGTTCTCATCCCCAGGGAAGAGCAAGCTGCTAGTCCCCTGCTTAAGCAAGGCCTCGTGACTCACAGCAGACAGCCTTGTGACCCATTGACAAGCCTGTCTTCGCTCGGATGCCACACGGTGACCTCTGCTCTGAGAAGGACATTGCAGAGCGCACAATGGGGACGGGGAAAAGACCACTTAGAAACTTTCAGGGAGGCCCTCACAGCACAACCCTAAGGCCATGTGTCACTGTCTGCCCTCCAAAAATCTTTCTCATCCTGCAAAGCTTCCAGAAAGTTCTCCCTTATAATGGGCATCCCATTGATTATACCTTGAGTTTTGGTCCTTAATCACATACTTTCTCTTACTGCTATCCACCTGTTTATCATGCACAGATACCGCCCTGGGTACTTCTGTTGAATGCTTAATAGTGCTGAGCACATGTTAAGTCGCCAGTCAAGGCTTGCTGGGTCAGATTTTCCCAGTATGTGCTGGCTAAATTTTGATCACTTGGAGATTACCATTAAGAAACGCTGTAGCCCTAGCTGGTTTGGCTCAGTGGGTACAATATCGGCCCGTGGACTGAAGGTTCAATTCTGGTCAAGGGCACATACCTTGGTTGCAGGCTCAATCCCCAGACCTGGTTGGGGCATGTGTGGGAGGCGACCAATCCATGCGTCTCTTTCACATCGATGTTTCTCTCTCTGTCTCTCCCCGTTCCTTCCATCCTCTCTAAAAATCAATGAAAAAATATCCTCGGTGGGGATTAACAAACGAAAAGAAGCACTGTGGCCCGCAAAAGAATGACATCCAGCAACTTCCAAATGGGTTTGGTGTTCTAGGAGGGGAGGGGCCTCAAAATGTTGGCCATCCTCCTCATGGAGCAAAGGTCAGGTCTTGGTGCATAAGCCTAATTGCTTGGGCAGACTCTGCCTGCCCTTTGGCCCCTTACTGACCTGAGCAACTAAATACACAATGGAGTGAGGGACTGAAGGGAGGGGAGACAGACCTGAGCTGAGATTTTGCAACTAGGGCATCGTAAGTGAATTGGATTGAATTGCACTGGATTGGAGTGGATTGGATTGGATTTAGCCATTGTTCCTTTAAAGCAGAATCTGCGTTGGCTATCCAAGGCAGGCTGCTGTTTAGTAAGAAGGGGTCATGGTTCTAGACATTCAATGATTCCCTTAAGATTAAACTTCATACTGTCCATTCAGATTTGCAAAGAGAGAGAGAGAGAGATAAATAATCATTACAATTTCAAAGGTGTCCAATTTAGTGTCAAATAAGTTGAGTTTCGCTGTCTAGTGCAATTGCAAATTGGCCCTTAATCACGGATACATCTGAGTGATCACAGACACGGGTTGTGCGCTGAGTATGACAATTGTGTCCTTCGAAGAAAAGCAAGACGCTGCCTTGCGTCGGGAGTCACAGCCCCCTTACTACCCCTCCTCTCTTCCTCAGGTGGACCTGCGCTTTCTAACCATGCTCACGGCCATTGCAACGCAGGGGGCGATTTCCAGGGAAACCCAGAACGGCTATTACGTCAAATCCTACAAGCTGGAAGTCAGTACTAATGGTGAAGACTGGATGGTGTACCGGCATGGCAAAAACCACAAGGTAAACCCATTTCCCCACCTCACGGGCATGCTGGGACGGTGCAGGACAGGTGGGGCGAGAGGAGCTTCCGGGCAGCTCCACACGGGGACGGAGTCTTGTTCAGTGAGGCTCAAATAACTGATGGAGGCATGGGAGATGCTGGCCCGGAAAATACTCTTCCTTATGCTAAAGTGATTGGAAAATACCATTTCTCCAACAACCTGGCAGCTGTTGCATCCTGCAGAGCAGGCAGCGAGAGAGAGAGAGAGAGAGAGAGAGAGAGAGAGAGAGAGAGAGAGAGAGCTTGCAGAGTGCTCTCTGACTGCAAATGAAGGAGAAACTCTGTTCCCAGTCCTAGTCTCCCCACACAGGATTCATTGAGCATTTATGGCCGGAGTCCCTTCCACACGCTGGGTTAACAATCACGAAACCACAGGAACCGGCAGTTCAGGAGTTACCAAGGTCTGGCAATGAAAGGGCACAAATCCTGAGAGGGAATCACCATGTCCCAAGGAAGAAAGAGGATAATAAATAGCGAGGAGAAATCCATGTATCGGGGATGGCATCTGAACGGGCAGTCCTGCTTGGCACAGAGCAGTGCATTCTCTCTCTCGGCCGGGCCTTCAGCATCGAGGGCTCCCGGAGGTGTGGCCGGGCGGGTGACGTGGGGCTTTGTGGTACCTATGGACGGATGTCTGCCGCTCAGATTTCTTAAGACATTCTGGCGCTGGCAATGTGGCTGTGCGCTCAGGGTCTGGGGGCTGATTGGCTGGTGGGCTCACCTGGGTGGGGGAGCTCTGGTATCACCGACTGGCTCGAGGCCTGGAAGGAGCATGCTCACCCTTCTCTGAAGGGAACCGGGGACAGAGGGAAAGGGGTCCCCTCTCTGGGGCTATAGTTCCACCAGAGCCCTGGTCCTTCGGGTTGTGAAGGATCGAAATGGGACACAGACCTAGAGAAGCCAAAGGCCTTCCCAGCATTCCCCTCTGCTCATCCCTGACCCCAGGCAGCTGGCTCTTGCCGTGCAGCTGGAAACCCCGGGCCCAGAAAATCCTGAGCTATAGTGTTGGCGGCCCCGTTTCACTCGGGCAACGTGAGTTTTTAAAGGAGTGGATTTTTTTTTTTTTTTACATCAAAATTGCCATAGTAACATGGCACCATTCATCTGAAAAGCGTGGCTTCTCGATATTACTAGGCATCAGTGCACACAGACACAGGAATTCCCCACTTCACAGATAAAGGGGGCGCGTGAAAGAGTTCCTGGCCCTGACACACGGGGCCAGGTCTAGTTCCTCACTGGCTTCGTCTGTTGCAGAAAGAGTTGGCAAATATCACTTGGAAATGGCAAGCCTGGGTGGGCGCTGGGGCCTGGGAGCGCTGTGCACTGAGTCTTCCCCCACCCCGCTCATTTTCGTGCCTTCTTCCTCCACCCACCAGTAAGAAACTGGTAGAACCCAGAGCTTCGGCAGGTAGGCGAGGGCCGGCAGCTGGGAGGCGGCGGGTCCCGGGGGAGGACGAGGAGGCTCACCTGACCGCCGCCCTGTCCAGGCTCAGTGACTAAGCAGCGCAGGCCAGAGGGATCCTGTAGCATAAGCTGATTTTAAGAGCATGCAGATGGACCGGATGCTATTTAAAACACCATTTGGAGGGACTCTGCTTTTGGAAATACCTTAGCGCTGCACATTTTGATAGAATGCTGTCCTCCCTGGCTTTATCCCTGGTATTCGTGCTGCAGGGGAGATGTTCCTGAGAATTGAATTTTGCTTTCTGGGTGCCTTTAGAACCATTTTCCTCAACTTTTTCATATTGGATCTCCCTCTCTCTCTCTGTGTGTGTGTGTGTGTGTGTGTCTCTCTCTCTGTCTCTCTCTCTCTCTCTCCCCTCCTCTTCCCACCCTTGTCTAAAATTTCCCCCCAGTAGCCAAGGGATAATTTGTTTTTGTTTTGTTATTGTCTGGTTTTTAGTGAGTCAGTCCTACCCACTTAAAGGCATTGGGGCAGAGGAGTAGCATGTCTGTCCCTCTTAGAAATTCATCCTCTTGGTACCTACAAGGAGATGGGAGGATGCAAAGCCTGCCCAATAGACATTGCCCCCTCCCTCACGCCCCCTCACCCCCTGCGGTGTGGCAGGCCCCAGGGGAGACCTGCTGGGTCCTCCCCTCCAAGGGTGATCTCCCTGCACCTTCATTAGCAGGTCTACCTCCCAGATGTCTGTATTTCAGGGGCAGAGTCCATAGCGTTCAGGAGCCTCACTCTCTGGGCTGTTGGGGGGCGGAGTGGGGGATCGCTGAGTGGACCATGCCAAATAGATTTGTCAAGTCTGCTGCAGTCTGATTTGATGCCACGAAGGGGAGGCGGGGTGAGGAGGGGACTTGGGGGCAGTGGAGGGAGCAGCTTTGTCTATGCCGGGTGCGACCGCTGAGCCTTTCTTTGTAGCTGCTGGATGGCGGGCGCCGTGCCAAGCTCACTGGTGCTAAGTAGTAGCTGGAAAGCCAGATTCAGACAGCAGGACCTGTGAGCAAAGCGTCGCCGAGATGGAGGCAGCAGCCGGCGCTGCTCTGTGGGCAGGGGGCGGGTTCGCAGATGCAGACCAGGGCACCAGGTGTGAAGGGGGAGGCGCGGTGGTGTTTGGGGCAGAAATGTGGGAACCTGATTTTATGCCCTGCACACCCATACAATGGACCAAAGACCAGGGAATTGGGGAAATTGGAGAAAAACAAGATGAATGAGCGCTCAAGGTGATGGAGGAGGGCCGTGCCATTTCCTTGCAAAACACTGTTTAAAATTTAGGCCCAGGTTGGGCTGAGGCAAGGACTGGGCCTGTGGGGGGAGGAAGTGAGGAAAACTCGGGGAGGCGGCTTTCCATCCAACAGGTAGTGGTGAGGCTGCCTGAGAGAAAGGCATTAATTACACTGTAGCCGGGGGTAGGGCGAGCATCCCCCTGCAGTGCGTGGCACAGTCATGCAGGCCATATGCACAGCACATTCCCCAACCCTTCTCCAGTCCCACATGCCAGAAACACGGAACCTATGCTTTTCCTACAGGGCGGGTCCTCCTTCTGCGCATTTATGGCGTAACCACAAGGCGCGGAGCTCGGCCGCCTGCTGGAGCCCATACCCTGCCCATGTGCTCCCTTAGATTACACAAATTGCTTCCCATAGATTTCCTCAGAAACCACAAGCAGAAAACGGCTGCTTTTGGTTTCCCCAGCTGCATTAATAACACCCCAAACATAGACAGAGTGTTGTAAATACAATAGTAGATGGTTCGCGGGTGTGTCTATAATTGTAGGCACACATAGAGCCAGGGAGAGGCGTGGGGGGAGAGGGAGGCGCTGGAAGGCAGGAGGCCTTGGCCAAGTTCCTGCTCACCTCGGGGATGCCGGTTCCGTGAGTCCGCACTGGAGGGAATGAGGCCAGGACCGGTGTCAGGACAGGGGGACAGAGGCCGTTGCCCGTATATGTCTAAGCAAAAGCCCTGGCCTCCAGGCCTCCCTTATTTGGTAAATGTGGGCAACTCCCCTGTTGACACAGCTCTGGGTACCTTCCTCTGAGTCACAGCACTGCTGGGCTATTCTGATGTATTTTGAAGAAATTCTAGCTAAAAGAGAAAGTCTGGGGCCGGGGGGGCTAAATAGATCCTGATGACCACACTGAGGATGGGAGGGTGAGACTGGGATGAGGAAAGGTTTGGGTCCGAGAGTTTTTAGAATCACCCCCTGATGCATGGCAGAAACGTCCTAAGCTCGACATATTAATGTAATGATGACCTCCAAGGGGCTCGGAGAACCCTCAGGCACCCACTTTCTCGCTTCGGAATTTAACAGGGTTTCAAAGACTGTGGACTTGAAACTCTGAGACAAGTCATTTGCCCCTGAGACGTGGGGAACCGCGCGGTCCCTGCAGAAGGCACCTGGTCACCAGGCTCTGATCCCCAGGCAGGTGTCCTCACCGTCTGGCCCACGCCTTGCTCGCCATCTTGCGTGCAGAGGGAAGCTGGCTGCCTGGATGTTTTGTCTCGAGGCCAGGAGGGGTGCCTTTTCCCAGAGAGCCTGTGAGAGAGATCTGAAGGCAGGTCGCATCTGGACAGCATGGCTCAGAGTGCCAGGCTCAGCGCTGCTGAGTTTGGGCCCCGTCCTAGAATCCTGAGGATGTAGAGTTGAAAGAAGTTGCTTTGCGTTTGATTTGGCCACGTCCCTTGAAAACAAACAAACACCCCCACTTAAAAAATCCTCTGTCCTAGATTTGTTTTCTAAATTAAACCAAATCACTTGGAAAGCCGTTGGGGAATTTGAAAACCTCTGCGAAACGACCAGAGACTGGGGAGGAGAGAGTGGTGTTGGGAAACCAGACTCCCCAAATCAGTCAGCTCACAGTTGGAACCACGTGGCGTCTATTCTGAGATGATGCGGCGGGTGACCTTGATGCCCCGGGTGACCTTGGAGTTCTCCCTGAGCAGCTCCGTGCCTCAGTGTCTCCATCCACCCAGATGGAATGGTGGCGCAGCTCCTGCTGGCTGAGCACCTTGGGATCCGCAGATGGAAGGCTCTCTGCCGACATAATTAATGTATTAGACCCACAAAGCTCTTCGTGAGCAGAAGCAAGTTATCCATTTAAAAAGTAACAAGGCCCCATGGGATATTTATCTGCCTCTTTTAAAATCCGAGGTCTGGGCGTGGCCTGATAAGTCATCCAGACCTCTCCCTGCATCCGATGGGGCCTGAGATGATGGTACCCCGCTTAGCCTCATTCTCCTCGTAGGGTGCAATCAATTCCTCCGATTAATAACTTGGAATTCTCCAAAAACACCTTCTTGTTAAGCCTCCTGGTGGATGACTGGCTTCCCCTTATCCTTTCAGTGTCGTAATTGTGTTTGTTGTGTATAAGATTAGGGCAGTGACTCCAACCGTCAGCCAGCCATGGCATCAGCCTTCAGAGTCACGGCTCTGATTGCATCGTCTCTCACCAGGGCTATGCGTCTTCAGAAGAGGGCTGGTGCCCTTTCCAAATTCAAGTCCCCCCATGTCTCTGCCCCCCTCAATGACAACAGAGAAGAATCCAGGGCCCTGGGTAATTAAGTTTGTCCCTTATCCATTTGCCCTGGGATGAGCTCAGACCTTTAGCCTCTCCACTTAGGAAGCTCAAGGGAAAATTTCATTATACATAAGCTTGGAACCTTTTCTCTCTCTGGCTCCCATGGCTGGCTTCACCCAGCTCCCACGGGTGCGGAATTGTCTCCAGGAGCTGAGACCAGCCTCGCTGGTGCTTTCAGCCCTGATGCTAATCCCCCACATTTCCCAGGCCACTGCTGTGCACGTGGCCAGAGAGACAGAGCACATAAGCAAGGGGTGTGGACGGGCGTCATGATTTGGCTTGAGGTGCCCTAACTCTGGGGTTTCCAACGAGCATCAGAGCCAACACCTCATCTGGTGGATTGCCGGGTTCTTTGCTCTCAGCATTTTCCTTCTCCAGTTTGCTGAGATTCCCCCGGAAGAGGAATGCAGGAGTCAGATAGGCTCAGGGCCTCGCTCCCTGCACCCTTTGCTTTCTCATCTGCCCACCTGCAAGTTAAAAAAAAGTGGCAATGCCCAGCTGGCGTGCTCAGTGGTTGAGCGTCAACCTATGAACCAGGAGGTCACGGTTCGATTCCCTGTCAGGGCACATGCCCGGGTTGCGGGCTCGATCCCTAGTGTGGGGCGTGCAGGAGGCAGCCAATCAGTGATTCTCTCTCATCATTGATGTTCCTATCTCTCTCTCCCTCTCCTTTCCTTTCTGAAGTCAATAAAAATATTTTTAAATGGGCAATGTCTGTTTTAGGAGGTTTTCCGTGTGGAGGGACCTTCGCAGTTAGAAGGTCAGTCTCTCCCTCCGCCTTTACAGGGGGATGCGGGTCATTGCCTCCAGCCCTGCCTTGCTCTGATGCGCCATCTCCCCCACCCCATCTCCTCCAGCCCCAAATCCCTGAGCGGCCCTCCACTCCTCTCCTCCTGATGCTTTCCTGTCTCAAATCCTGAAACCCTAATCCTGTTAGTATGTATGTTCCAGGGCTCAGCGTCTCCATGGGGGTAACATAATCCTGCAGTAAATCTAGCGGCCCCACCAGGCACACACAGATGGGGATGCAAACATCCTCCTCACCGCCCCCCCCCATCCCCAGGCAGAAACCCCCCGGTGGCCCCACCCATGCCCCGTGACACGCTCCTGCCTCTCTGTCTCCTCCTTCACATCAGTAAAACCGCTTGATGACAAAAACAGCCCTAACGTGAAGGAGGAGGAGACAGGAGGGCATCGTGGTCATAAGTGAGCATTTGGCGGTGAGGGAGCATCATCGCCCCACCCCCATCCTCATCCTCACCCTCACTGACGTCCCTTCTGACTCTGCGTCTGGCTGGGTTCCCACATCCACTAGAATGAAAGCAGCTTAAACAAAATTTTATAGTCTTTAAGGAAGAGTTTTAAGAGAGAAATGTCAGGACTGTGATTTACAAAAAAAAAGGCGGGGGGGGGGCAAATGTCCATTATCTCAACATCATTTTCCCTGAGTGTAACAACCGCCCCTCCCCACCGACGCACACACGCCACCCCTTGCCTGTCTGGTGCAACAAATTAATTAATTAAACAGGATGGCATTCATTGATTAACAATGCATTTATTTATTTTTTTAAATATATATTTATTGATTTCAGAAAGGAAGGGAGAGGGAGAGAGAGATAGAAACGTCAATGATGCGAGAGAATCATTGATCGGCTGCCTCCTGCATGCCCCACACTGGGGATCGAGCCCACAACCTGGGCGTGTGCCCTGACTGAGAATGGAACCATGATCTCCTGTTTCATAAAGTCAACGCTCAACCACTGAGCCACGTTGGCCGGGCTGTTTTTACATGGGGATCCGATAGCTGGTTTTAGAGGAAATGCAGGGGAAGGGGGTGGAGAGCGAAGACGGGCCCTGGGCGGAGTGAGGATGCGTCGGTACAGTTGTTTCTGAGATGAATTTTTAACGGGCGCTGCTCCTGGTTTCCCCCGTTTCTGCCCTTCATTCCCACCTCCCCTCTTTTCTGCCTGCTTCGTCCTCCTCCTCCTTCGGCGTCTGTGCCAAGTAGATTGAAAAGGAGAAGTTTGGGGGCAATGAAACATTTATTAGCGGAGAGAAGTATTTTTTATTTTGTTAAAGAAAGAAGTGGAAGAATGTCTCCTGCACACTTTCTACCTCAGGGCCCCAGCGCTGTGCTGGCTTTGAAAAATTTCCTGCTTTCTCTGCAGTCCCTGGAGCGGGCTGCGTTCAGATATTTACAGCAAAGTAGAAACAAACTGTAGGTCGCACCATAGGTAATGAAGAGACAGGCGCGAGCAGACTGAATACCAAAGCCCTGTGCACAGGGGAGGCGGTGGCCACACTCAGAGCCTGCATCTCCCGCCAGGGCCTGCCCGCGGAGCAAGGTGAACAGCCAGGTAACACCGGGAGCCTTCACGCCAAGGCCTTGATGGACGGGGCACCTCCACCGTCCTGGGCACCTGGATGTTCATGGCAGACACTAATGGCTATAAGACAGGGACTGAGGCTCTAGCCAGTTGGGCTCAGTGGATAGAGCGTCGGCCTGCAGACTGAAGGGTCCCGGTTTAGATTCCAGTCAAGGGCACATGTCTGGGTTGTGGGCTCGATCCCCAGTAGGGGGCGTGCAGGAGGCAGCAAATCAATGATTCTCTCTCATCACTGGTGTTTCTATCTCTCTCTCCTTCTCCCTTCCTCTCTGAAATCAATAAAAATATATTTAAAAAAAAAAGAAAAAGAAAGAGACTGAGGCCTGGCAGGAAATCCCCCAGCCCAGAGGCCTCCGGGGTAGGCAGGCCGAAACACTCACTGTTCTCAGCCAAAGTCACTACAGCAGAGTGCTGCTTTCTGGGGGAGCTATTTCTATATGGATAATGCCCTTTATTTTACATAGTATTACAGTCCATGCCTATGAGCTCTCAGGCCTGGTCAAACATGTTGATTTTCTTTTTCTCATACCTGACGGGGCACGGTATAGATAATAATACAACTGGGATGTTGGATAGCAGCCAACGTAATTGGCAGGTGCCCCCTCCCCCAGAGGTGCAAATCAGAAAATCCACGAGGTGCTGCTGGTTTCAGATTCTCTCTCACAGAAAATAAACCAAAGGTCTCAAGAATCAATTGGAAAGTGTTGGATTATGTTCAGCATTCAGCGAGGCACCAAATGGATTATCCAAACCACTTTGTGCCCTGAATTGTTTTTCAGACTTGGTTTTACAGAGATACGTTTGAAGAAATCTTTATGCTCAACAGAGCTTTTATAGCCATATCATATATAGGTGTGTTTTTTTCTATTCCCACTTCTTCAGGAAGCGAGGGTCACCTTGAGCATATTTCTGGTTTTCCTTTGGGTAGGAAGGCAGCCGTACTAGCATTTTTCTTATAAAATTGACAGAAGTGTGTACCATCTGTGACATCCAGCTTTTAAAGCAGATGTTATCGTTTGATCATCGCCTTTGATACAGGCCTCGCTGGGGGTACTGCATGCTGACAATCCACAGAGTTTCCTCAGCCCTAGGGACATCTCGCTGCGATGTGATGGTTTGAAAATTTCTGGCCTCAAGGTTCCACTTGGGAGTCAATGGCTTTCAGAACTGGAACGCTTCCGATTTCACAAAGACCCACTTGCTACTTGTGACGTAGCTTCCACTCTGGCATCTGCCCTGCGTGTTGTGCAGGCAATGGAGCCGGCAGGAGGGATGGTAGACTTTATAGCCTCTATCTGCAAGCCTGTTAGCGACTTCATTTTTCTGAAGGAGAAACCAAGGCATCTAAGGTTTATCGATTTGCCTATAGTGATTCAGTGAGTCGGCAGGGAATAGGGAATAAAACCAATTTCCTGGCACCATTTCCGGTGCACACAGCTCCTTACCTTGCAATGCCTAGTCTGGAAGCCAAGAATCCATCTCAGAGAATTTGATCAGAAAACAGATGAGGGGTGATTCGGAAACCACAGAAGCATTGAGAAAGTCATAAAGATGTATAATATATGATAGCATTTACCAGCTATAAATAGGGAGAGGCAGGGAGAAAAATAGAGACCTTGTAAATCAATTGGGTCAGGAGGAAGAGAAAGTGCTTAATATTTCATTAAAAATGGATTTTCATAAATGGCACTTGGATATCTTTGGGCAAAAGACAATATGTAAGGACCAAGGTGTGGTTATTTATTACTCTTCATTATTAATAATTGGAACTGTTATTGAACCAAAACATCAGCGAGGTGGACTCTCCCTGTGAGTGGGGTGCCCACCACGTGTGTTCTGGCATCACTGTAAGTGCATGAAAACCCACAGCACTTGTCCCCAAAAGCTCTGAGCCTTCAGGGGGCACAGGGTAACTAGGGGGCCCTGTTACAAAACCACGGCAGTGCTGGATTGGAAAACTCTTGTGAAGGAAGCCAGAATCGGGGGGCCAGAAAGGACCTTACACATCAACTCACACAATCCCCTCATTTAATAGAGGAGGACGCTGGGACCCACACTTTTGAGCTAATTAGCAGTAGAATCTGTCTCCTGAATCCCAGTTCAGTGGTGATTGGTGTTTTTGGGGGGTTTTCCCCCTACTGTGCCACATTCAGAGTGGAAAGTGTATCAGTAGTTTCATAAAATAATTGGGTATGCCTTCAGCAAAGGGTCCAAATTGCAGGGGGCAAATATAAGCACAAAGTCAAGAGCAAACAAAAATCCAAGAAGTGTCTGGGCTCAGAAACGTAAAGGGTCATTTGAGGCCACGTGGAACGAGCCTTATTTTGTCCCGGGGAGGGAGACGCTGAGCAAATGGAGCAGCAGAGGGAAGTTCAGTGGGAGCAGCCAGGTGGACGGCCTGGGGCAGATAAACCAAGTGTGTGCCTCCCTCTGGCTGCTGTCACTGTAAGCAGAGACCTGGCGGTGCTCCCTCCAAGCCTGTGAGCACATACGTCATGGGGAAACCAACCCTCTCCCTGGGCATGTACTCACGCGAGTGCACACACATGCGGCCACGTTCACGCACACGCCAGCCTCCCAAAGGCAGTCCAGAGACACAGTCATTCCTAACTGAGGTGGAGGGAAGAAAGGTCCCTTGGTATTATCTGCCCAAGCTGAGCAATGAACGGGTCAGATATTAAGAACATATGCGACATGCTGTGTTTCTAAACAAGACCAGCGTGTGGGTGCCGTGGATTGCAGCTCGGTTAAAGTTTGAATACACGCCACACCCCAATTATGCATTCACATGGCCATCAAGGCCCTTCCCTCCAACTCTACAGCATCTCCTGACAGAGGCCACACACAGTCATTGTCACCGCACTCAGGGAGTTGGCCAGTGGTGGCCCCCACTGCCGGGCCCTGTTCCCTCCTTCCCGCCATCCCTCTCTGAGATTTAAGAGCCTCGGCCTCCGTCTTCACCTCTACTTCTCCCAGCTGTCTGGCTAACCCCCTCTTTCCCTGGGTTTCCTTGGCCCTTCTTTGTCTCCCCCCCCCCACCCCCCCCAACCCCCCCCCGCTTTATCCTCAGTCACTAAGCATCAAGCAGCCAGAGTGAACCTGGGCTATGTGAGTGGTCCAGAAGTCCTGCTTCTGGGCTTCCTGTGACCCGCAAGGCAGTTGAGGTGGAGACTAGCCACCTTAGGACCAGGACTGGAGGGAGGCTCCCAGGATTCCGTGGGCTCAGCAGGCGGAACAAGAGATTTAAACAGAATGTGTTGGGCTGGTGAAACTTCATTTTTCCTCTTCCTTCCCACTGTTTGTCTTAAGCAAGCCACTTCTCATTTGGTTGCAAAAGGTGTGATGTCTCTTAGCCCTTCACCCTCGCCATCAGTGGGGAGCTGTGTTAATACATCAGTGGGGAGCTGTGTAAATGGCTCTCACTTTGGACCTGAGCAAGCAGGAAATATGGCGGGGTCAAGGTTGCCTGATGGCAGAGCTCCTACGCACACTTCCTGGGGAAGAAAGGACCACTCTGTTCGTTAGCTCTGAGCTTCTGGCCGCTCTTTGCTGTTGCCCAGAGCATTCTCGGTTGGGATTATAAACACATGGGAACAGCCGCTCCACCTCATCAAATCCGTGCTTGGAGACCTTAAGGCTCCAGGACTCCAAGCCACCAACATAAACATGTGTTCAAAGAGATGCGAGCCCACCTAAGAAACCGCAGCCTAAAAACATGGCAACTGGATCCAGACAGACATCTCTGAGCCTCAGTTTCCTCATCCATAAAGTGGGACTAGTAATACCTGACCTCGTGGGTATTATGGATGTAATTATATTTACAGAGTGTCTGGCTCAAAGGTCTTCATATTCAGATGTACCAGGGCCCCGGCCCTGTCAATGACCCCCTGGCACGGCCCGGGTATCACGAGCTGGAGCGTCTATCCCCGACCCCCACCCAGGAGAAATTGCTCGCTGCTGCAGAGTCGGCTGTGAGTAGATTTACAGAAACTTGGTTGTTACAGCCGTGACAGGTATGATTTAAAAGCGGTGGCTGGTTACTTGGTCTTTCCCTCCACCCTTGTCCAGGAAACGGAGAGAAACTCACCAATACTTGCTCCAGCTACTTTGTTTTTTTATGGAGCGCACACCCACAAAAGCATAAGGTCCATATGGCCGGTATTGACTCGGGCCATCTGCTCAGCCAGGACTTGCTCCCACCATGTTGGGTTAGAAGCTATTCCGCAAAGCCTTGCCTCCCATAAGAGACGCCTTGGTCAGATGGGGACAGGGATGGATTTCATTACAGGGCGGGGACCTCAGTGAGAGGAAGCCGGGGCAGGACTCCAAGGGGACCGTCTGCAACCCTGACCCCACAACAAAGGCCAGAGAGAACCCAGAACATGCTGATGGACACAGGGGCATGGGGGGTAGATGCCCCCCACCCCCCAATGCTTTCACCCGTTCGTGGCACAAGGAGGCCTCTAAGTAACTAAGGAAAACAGCATATCATCATTAAACACCCTGCAAATAGTGCTAGACGCCTGCAACACGAGGAAAGGGGAGAGTCAAGTTCAAGCTAGCGGGTGAGGTCCGTTGGCCCTAAAAGAGCTATTTCTGCTCCATGTTGAAAGGAAATCCTACTCTTTTCCCTCTCCCTCAGCTTCTGAAGTGTTTTCCTTTCCCAGGCGCCTTCCTCTGCTCGCTCTCAGCCCAGGGGCAACATTTTCTTTGCCTCCCAAGTGTGTGTGAAGACCCCTGATTGTTTTCAAGTCAGAGCTCTGTGAGAAATTAACGTTGTTCTTCATGTTCTTCATGGCGCTGCTCAAAAAGCCCCAAACAACAAACCCACTGATGATTTGTAAACTGGAGGGAAATCAGGTTCCACAGAACTTTCCCACCCGCTTCAAGGGCTGCGCGGGGGGTCCTCGCTACACGTGGGGATGTGACTCACGTGGTTCCGTGTCCTCTGTCACAGGTGTTCCCGGGCAACAGCGATGCCACGGAGGTGGTTTTGAACAGGCTGCACACGCCGCTGCTCACGAGGTTCGTCAGGGTCCGCCCTCAGACCTGGCACGCGGGCATCGCCCTCCGGCTGGAGCTCTTTGGCTGCCGGGTCACAGGTGAGGTGGCGCTCCAGGGAGGTTGGGAGCTGATTGCGTCCTGGCTCTGCTGTCTCTCAGCCCACGATTGCACCACGTGACCTTCCGGGAAGGATTGGCTTGAGGTCTCCGGTCCTAGCAGAATCCTTCTCTTCATTTAGTGTGTGTTTATTAAACATCTCCTATTTCTACTAGCTAACACCTATTGAAGGCTGATGCGCCAGGCTCCATGCCAAGCACGTGGGTGTGCTATCTTCTGTCATCTTCATAGCACTCCATGAGGCAGGGGTTCCTAGTCTCTCCGCTTTACAGATGAGGAGACCGAGGCTTGGAGATTTAGGTCCCCCGGCACTATGCGGTAGAGCCAGGATTTGAAACTAGGCAGTTTGAATTCAGAGCCCGGCTCTCAAATAACACTTTCTGGTCCTAGCTGGTTTGGCCCAGTGGATAGAGTGTCGGCCTACGGACCAAAGGGCCCTGGGTTCTATTCTGGTCAAGGGCACATACCTTGGTTACAGGCTCCTCCACGGCCCAGGCCCTGGTCAGGCCTTGTGCAGGAGGCAACCAGTTGATGTATTTCTCTCACATCAATGTTTCTCTCTGTCTTTCCCTCTCTCTTCACTCTCCTTAAAAATCAATGGAAAAATATCCTCGAGTGAGGATTAACAAAAAACAAAGAAATGAAACAAATAATACCTTTTGCTGCCTCAACTGGGGGCCAAGAGCTATGCAAGGCATTATGGGTACAGAGACGAGCACAACAGACCCAGGTCTGGGGGGACAGCTAGACAAGTTGGGAAGACATAGTCATAAACCAACAAACCCACAAATACAGGTAAATCAAAACCATGATAAAGAACACTGTAGGGGACTTGCCCCGGTCTTGGAGGTCAGGGAGGAGGACTTGCTTGAGGAACTGGTGGCTGAGCTGAGGGCACGGGCACACAGGCCTCCCTTCCAAGTACTAGCCAGGCCCGACCCTGCTTAGCTTCCGAGATCAGACAAGATGGGGTGTATTCAGGGTGGTATGGCTGTAAACCACACAGGCCTTAAAGACTGGAGGGAAAGTCCACAGGGAGTGGTCACAGTTTGCTCGACTGCACAGGGGCCAGAGGGACCAAGAGAGAGAGTGAGAGGGCGGGCATGGAATGTGGGCTGAGACCCCAGGGGTACAATATGGAGGATGGATTAAAAGGACCAGCGTGGAGCTGGGAGAGCATTGGCGGCGGTGCAGGGGTTTGCGTGAGAGAGGATGGTGGCTGGACCAGCCCTCGCCTTTTGTGAACAGTCTGAACCCTTCCCCTTGTAGACTGAGCCCAGAGCAAGTTGGTTGCTTCTTTGGCCTAGAAAGGTCTTCAGTGTACACCTGCCCCCGTCCTGTGCCCTAGCCATTCCAGATCTGGGAGCGAGTGCTCCATGGTGGGGCCCTGTTTCGGCTTCTTGTCCAAATACCTCGCATTTATACAGTCTACATTTTTCCCGTGCCTTCTTCGCACACCATCTCGTCTACTGTCCCTAACAGCCCTAGGAGGTGAGTGAGTAGGGGAGCAAACCGAGACTCAAAGAGACAATCAGCTCGCCCAAGGTCACCCACCGAGGAGGGGGCCGAGCCAGGCACTGGACCCACATTTTCTCACGACAAATTCTTGGCTCTTGCCACCTTTGCACAAAGACTCGACTTCCCTCTAATGGGGGCGTGCATCCTAACCCGCCTAGGGGACGGTTTTCTGTCCCTTCACATTGCACCGGGTGTGCAGCAAGCACTCAGGGAAAACTCATTTTCTGGAAAAATTGAAGAGTTGGGACCACCTGGAGGGTCTGTAATTCAGTGTCCAAGTACCTAAAGCGCCCTGACAGAGGACCCTGCCTTCTCCGCTCACTCCTGTGCTCCACAAATATTTATCGAAGGCCTGCTGTGTGCCAGGCCCCATGCTGGGAGCTGGGGCCCGAGGAGGGAGCGAAGCAGATGGGGTCTCTGACATCATGGAGCTTTCAGGCTAGTGGGCAAGATGGATAATTAGCAAAGACAAGTGCTGGACCCTTCTAAACGAAGATGTGTGTCTGGAGAAAAAGAACAGGGGCTCCGAGCAAGAGTGACTAAAAGGACCTCATTAACTTGGCTGAAAGTTGGTGACACCAGCTCCTGCCGCCCTTTCTGAGGGCGTGACATGTAAGTTTAGGGGGCGAGGAAAGGTTAGCCTGGTGGCGACTGAGGGGAAGAGCCTTTGGGGCGGCAGGAGCTGGTGTCACCAACAAAGATCTGAGAGTCCTTGGCGAACAGCATTAGATGCTTCGGCATGTCAGGCTCCGGGCTGAGAGCTTTGGTATAGTAACTAATGGAACCCTCGCAACAACCCTCAAGAGGTAAGTACTGCTCCTAGTCCTCCTTTAGACCTGGGGAAACTGAGGCAAGGAACAATTCAGGCTAGTTAGTGGCAGAGCAAACATGAACCCCTGCAGCCTGGCTCCCAGTCTCGGCTCTCAGCACTATTCTACCTTGAAGTGCAAAGAGATCAGGGCTGACTTCCGGTGTTTGATACCAGTTGGGGTTTTTTACAGCTCCCTACTAACGGGGTGTCCCCAGTTACTATGCTGTCAGCCCTGACCTCCTTCATCTTCCTCCCCGCCCCACAGACGCCCCCTGCTCCAACATGCTGGGCATGCTCTCGGGCCTCATCACCGACTCGCAGATCTCCGCCTCCTCCACCCGCGAGTACCTCTGGAGCCCCAGCGCGGCCCGCCTGGTCAGCAGCCGCTCGGGCTGGTTCCCGCGGATCCCTCAGGCCCAGCCGGGTGAGGAGTGGCTGCAGGTGGACCTGGGAGCGCCCAAGACGGTGAAAGGCGTCATCGTCCAGGGGGCGCGCGGAGGAGACAGCATCACTGCCGTGGAGGCCAGGGCCTTTGTGCGCAAGTTCAAAGTCTCTTACAGCCTGAACGGCAAGGACTGGGAATACATCCCGGACCCCAGGACCCAGCAGCCGAAGGTAGGGGTGCCTGGAGGACTCTAGCCTTAAGTCGGGGGTGCTGGTTTCCCATCCAGACAGTCATCACCAAACCCCTACAATCCAGGGCGAGGAATATTCATGAAGAGATCACTTTGTGCCAGGCACTGTGCTAACTGCTTTATTTTAATCCTTATTATTATTTCACGTCTTCCAACATGTGTAGAAGGTAGACCCTTTGTCACTCCCATTTTAGAGATGACAAACTGAGGCTTGATGGCATGCCCAGGGTCCCACAGTGTCCCTGTGGTGGTTCCATGATTCAGGCACTGTGAGCCTGACTCCAGAGCCCAAACGCCTTTCGGTCAAGTTCGACGCCTTTTGTACGCTCTCTCAGATAAAGTTTCCTTCCAGTTGGCCAGACATCCAAAGGAGATGTGGTTTTTGGAGGCTAAACTATAGAAATGGGGGATTTACTTCCAAAAACAACTGTGTTTTCCTGAATGTGGCTGCCCTCCTTTGTAGTTCCCTCGTCTGGACTCTTAGATCTTTCCCGCCTGGTACTGCGGCCGGGCGAGGCAGGAGAAACCTGCTCCAGGCCTGAGGCAGGCCAGTGAGGCGCAGCCCCTGCCATCAGGGGCTCGAAGGCCCACCTTCCAGGCCCGGAGGAGCCCCAGGAGGGGGAAGACGTCGTTTCTCTTCTCCAGGTCAATTTCCTGGTTAGCCAGGCCTTCCCAACCCCATTTCTAAGTTTCCCCTCGTTTTCCTCCAAAGAGCAGGGCCCCTAACCAGGAAGGGGTAGCCCATGTCCCCATTCAGCCCCTTTACTAAGCACGTGTGTTCATTCTTGACACGGAGGCAAGGGCTGGGTTGGAGGTTTGCAATACTGATGTCAGCTCTCAGCTTACAATTCCAGGGGCGGGAAAGGCTCAGGGCTCAGTAACCCTGGAACCTTCGGAGGATGGAGAAGTTGGATCCTGGCTCTTCTTAACCACTGGGGGGTGGGGGAGCCTGGGAAAGGAGAGGATCTTCACCAGGGGCAGAGCCCGCCCTCCGCATGACAGCCCCCCTTTGGGGGCTGTGGACCTGGGCATCCTGCAGCATTCCCCATGCGGATCAGCCACAGCCCCTGACTGTCCCCACACCAACCTTCCCCTAAGCCAGTGGCTCCCAGGTGTGCTGTGGGGCGGGTCCCCCACCTGACTTCCACCAGGGCGGCCCCACTGTCCTCAGTTTTATGTACGGGGGCTCCAGGCGAGTTTTCTTTTGATAGAATTGCCTCCACTAAGCAAAGGTTTGGGGAACAGTCTCTGACTCTCAGTGTGTGACCAGGAGGTGTCGAGAAGGTCACTTTCCCTTCTGCCTCTCCGTGAACTTGGACCATCAGTGAACTGGGACTTTTCTACATCTAGACGTTCAAGCGCTAGAAAAAGAACTAGGTTAGCCGAAACCGGTTTGGCTCAGTGGATAGAGCGTCGGCCTGCGGACTGAAAGGTCCCAGGTTCGATTCCGGTCAAGGGCATGTACATTGGTTGCGGGCACATCCCCAGTAGGGGGTGTGCAGGAGGCAGCTGGTCGATGTTTCTCTCTCATCGATGTTTCTTGCTCTCTATCCTTCTCCCTTCCTCTCTGTAAAAAATCAATAAAATATATATTTTTTTAAAAAAGAACTAGGTTAGAACATCTGATTTCTAATAAACTGGAAAGTTCAGAACAGGCAAGGCAGCCTGAGCTCCCTTCTCTTCTCTCCGGGGCTAAGTCCAGCATGAGACTCATTCAGAGCCGAATTCTTTTCTGAGGGCTCAGTTTCAGTCCCAGGATAGAAGGCAGGACCTGGCAACGGACACTCAGACCTGCTCCCGCTTTCCATGGTCTGGGTCTCTCACCATCTTCCGAATGACTATGAACCTTGTCTGAGAATGGAGCTCTCGGGGACCATCATGTCCAGCGACCACGAGGCAACTAGGACGCGGCCTTCGGTTGGATGCGAAGGCTGGGAAGAAGGGGGGAGGAAAGGGAAGACGGGATGATGGAGGAGGGGTCCCCCGTAAGAAGAGCTGAGCAGCCTGTCTCCCCTGCAGCTGTTTGAAGGAAACATGCACTACGACACCCCTGACATCCGGAGGTTCGACCCCGTCCCTGCGCAGTACGTGCGGGTGTACCCCGAGAGGTGGTCGCCAGCGGGAATCGGGATGCGGCTGGAGGTGCTTGGCTGTGACTGGACAGGTAAGACCCTGGCTCCTCAGGATGCCCTGGGCGGGGGAGGGGGGCGTTCAGACCGTGATGTGGATGGGGCAGAGGGGCCGCCCATCCCCAGTTGAATCCCTCTCCACTGAAATGCTACATCCCTGCCCACCCTGGGCCCTGCCACGTTCCCCTGCCTCAGACCATGGGCACTGAGCCTCTGGTCTTGGGAGTTTCTCAGGGGAGGTACTTTGTCATTTTTAAAGGATCGTTTCAGCTCTCCAGCCCGAGTCTCTCAAAAACAAATCACAACCACACACCACCCACCCAAATTCAATTAGATCCTGACTCCTCGGGCCAGGGAGCTTGGCTGTTGATTTAGGGAAGGGAGAAAAAACAACCCCTCATGATAATCAAGTAATCGGTTTATGCATGAGTCTGGCCTCCAGATGTCAGCGGCTAAGAGACTTAGTTTTCATTTCGAAGCCACATCTGTAAAAGGCATTCATTTGCTCAGGAGGGACCCGGTTGCTGGGACTTCTTCCCAGTGTGTGGCAGGAGATGGCTCATTCCCGCCCTCGCCAGGCAGCCGGTCCAGGGAGCGCCTCTTACTTCTCCTTGACAAGGAGGGGGCCCCTGAGCAAGCCCACCCTTTGCTGGGAAGCGCCCTGCTCTTCGGAGACAGACCCCACCTGTCCTCTGGGCACCAACCCTCCTCCCCCCACAGAGCTGGCACTGGGTCCCCCGGAGCGCGCTCACTGCTGCCAAAGAGCTGGGGCGGCCTCGGAGCCCCACGCCAGCAGGAGCGGAGCGGCAGGCGGGCTGAGCCTCCGGCCCCACTCCCCCAGGGCCCAGGTATCTCCATTCTCCTGTCTGTGCTGTGCCTGTCACCAGCAGGGCATCGCGAAGGATTGATAAGGGCATGTCGGAGGAGTGCTTTCGGCTCCCAGGGAGAAAAGTGCCTCCGGCGTGCCCGCTGCGATGGCGCAGAGGAGGAGGCCCGTGGAGGTGTGCAGGTGGGAATCGGGCCCAGACCGGCCTCCCTCCCCCTCGGAGTGCAGGCAGCCAGCCCTCATGAGCACATCTAGCTGGGAGACACTTACTCCCCATTAAGTAGGACTAAGGCCAGGTCTTCACTGAATGTGGGTCACCTGCCCGTTTGAGGCGCTGAAAACGGGGGCTTCTAGGCCAGTGGCTTTCAAATGTTTTAACCACCATCCACAACTTAAAATAAACGTATAAAACTACCCACCAGACTTACAAGCGCACATATGCACGCGCGCGCGCGCGCGCGTATACACACACACACACACACACACACACACACACGTGTGTGCCTATGGGGAACTGTGTGCCACTGAGTCCCTGGACTCTGGCCACAGATTGCCATGTGTAAGTCAGACCCGTTACTTAGCCCTCAACATCTCAGGTATCTTAGCTGAAAAATGGGGGTGATCACGGTATAGCTACACCCGCTAGGGTTATTATGAGGATTCCACAAAATAATGGATAGCAAGTACTTAGACTGCTGCCCGGCACCTAATAAACCTGTTAGGATAAGTAAGTAAGACTGAAACAAAAGGTTCCCAAAGCAGCGCTCATCCTTACCACGTGCGTGCACGCTGCAGTATCATCGTTGCTATATTTAAAATGCTGGTCACGACCCATTAAATTGATTCCACAACCTACTAATGCATGTGACATACAGTCTGGGGAAAAAATCAGAAATCGAAGCCAGCGCCTCTTTCCCAGATAAAGAAACTGAGTCCCCAAGAGAAGAAGCCACGCGGCGGAGGTCGCTCAGCCCGCCGGGGGCTTGCTCACACTCCCGTCCTCTCCTCGGGCCTCTGGGCCCAGCCTCTCCCGGCTGGCCCTGCTCTCTGACAGGCCGGACAGTGGCAAATGGCTTTTTCCACGTATTGCACCCTCACCCCAACCTGGCCCAAATGACACTGGTGATGGTCGGCAACAGGTTTCCATTTCAAAGTCCTGCCTGGCCATTCCTCAGAAGAGCAGAGTTGGGGCTCGTTACCCTCTGCCCAGCCTCCCTCCCTTTGAAGTCTCGGACATCTGGTTTCAATTGCAGTTTAACGGGCAGTTACCTCGGAGCGCCCAGTACAAACACTGTGGACACAGAGGCCGGCTGCTGTTTCCTCGCTGTCAGCCACGCGCCCTGCCCTCTGTGGCCTCGCCAGCCCCGGTGCCCCTGCCCTTAGCGTCATCTCCACCGATCAGCTCACCCATCTTGCTACCTCACATTTCCAGAAACTGCTCTCCTAAGGGCACGTGGCTCTCTGGCTTGTCACATGTCCATCCGTTGGTGCGACTCACCCTTGGTTCGTGTCTTTCGTTCCCACCCCAGAAGGATCCCAGGGAAAAGGATGGGCCGGGCCGGGTCCCTGCCGCTAAGTAATGGGACGGGGCTGCTTCACCTGTTAGTCGGCGTGTGTTTCAAATGGTTACTTCTTGCCTGGCTGCCTGGAGTTTGCTGTACAATTGAGTTTGAGATTCCGTGACACAGTGACAAATTCGAACTTACAAATTAGGAAGCTTCGAGGTTATTTGCTTGTTGACTGTGAGCAAGAGGCAGACACGGCAAAGGGGAGTCTGAAAGGTTAGGTGCGTGGTACTTAATAGCAGAAAGACGGGAAATCGACCGTGAAAAAGCGATTCCGCGTAGTTAGTGAGTTCCTTCAGCCCCTGGCTTTATTCAATGGTATCCTGAAGGGGACCTGACAAAGACGCCTAATCACACACAATAGCGCCAAGGAACAGGTATAGAAAGGGGAGGAACCACGCCTGGGCGGATTCGGGGAGTCTCGTGGGAGCACAGCTCTGGGACAAAGGCCCCGCCCCACGACACGTGGATTTGAACACCAGTTCCCAGCACTCCTTTTTGCCCCACCAAGGGCCTGACTCACAGTCTAATTCATTTCACAAATGGTTGCTGAATGAATGGCTGGGGTGAGCAAATAGACCAGTGAAAGGATAGGTGAATGAATCACCACGTCAGAACCGACTGCCTGCGGCCAGGTTGGGCCCAGCCCGGTTTTGTTGCATTCTAGTTATTGTAATGTTTTGAATAAGTTGCCAACATTGATAAGTCTGGAGGTTTTCCATGGGGATTTTTTGGATTGGGAGTGCGGGGGGGGGGGGCGGTGGTTGGCAAGATCTGGCACCTCCCCACACTTCCTCACCCCCATCCCTCAGGGTCTCAATCTGCCGGAGCCAGTCCTGGTGGCCCTTTAAATCAGGCAGGCAAGGTCCCCTCTGCCACCTTCTGTCCCATTCTTGACTCTCCCCCACCCCCAGCCTGCCTTGCAGGAGCTACTTGCACTTAGGAAGCTTTTGCATCGGCCACGCCTTATTATTTATTACACGGTATCCTGAAGGGGGCCTGACAAAGACGCCTAATCACACACAGTGGCGCCAAGGCAGAGGTATAGCTCCTAAAGGCACAGCCCCAAATGCTTCCCACCCAGCGGAGCCTGAGTCCCTTGGAATCCGCAGCCCTTTCCATTGCTTTTGTGCAAACGTGAAGAGCAGTGTCGGGATCACACCTCTCAGGCACCGGCTTTGCTTACGGCTTTGGTGATTGTGCCGCCCAGGTGGGGTGAGCTTTGGTTCCAAACGTTCTGTATTCACACAAAACCAGGGGTGAGGCGGGAAGGCATGTCGGCTGCCCCCCAAGGGGAGGGGCACAGGTAGGCCCTAGGTTTCCTCTGAACGGAAGCTCACGTCGCTTAGCAGCAAGATGCACGCAAACTGGTTTTGATGCGCATCATTCAGTTTGTGTGTTTGCTCACCCACACTTCTGTCTTAACGGACCACCCAGAGTGTGGCCCTGTTTTGCGTGGCCTTCATGCCGGCCTCAGGGCCTCTGCTGGGCAGTAAGGAGCAGGGGTTTGTATTGGGGCCTCTCTCTGGGCTGTCTCTGCAGCTTGAGCCCATTTTCTTTCAGCTCGGACAACGCTCCGACATCATTGCCGGCACACAGGGGTGACCTCAGGGTGCGTGTGTCCAGCCTTCCTTTCTCCTTCTCTGATGGCCCCCACTCAGACAGGAAACCTAGTTTGGGGCATCTTCCTCCCGCTGCGTTTCAATGCGGGCTGCTGTATGCAGCATTCACGCCCTTCCTTTGCCTTCACGCAGATGCAAAGCCCACCGTGGAGACACTGGGACCCACCGTGAGGAGCGAAGAGACCACCACCCCGTATCCCATTGACGAGGAGGCCACGGAGTGCGGGGAGAACTGCAGCTTTGAGGACGGTGAGGGTCGGGGTCAGAGTTGCATTCATCCTGGATGGCATGGGTGCCGACCAGTGGGGATGGAGGCTGACCTGCGGCTGGGCAGGGACCTGGGGGTCGCTGGGTCAGAGGTCAGGGAGAAGCAAGTACTCAGGGGCTTGGGGCAGTGGCCATTTCCAACCAATCAGTATTGGAATCACCTGTACAGCCCTATGGGTATGAACCCACTGATCATCAGCTGAAATAAGGGTCCATTTTTAAAAAATATATATTTTTTTATTGATTTCAGAGAGGAAGGGAGGGAGAGACAGAGAGAGAGAAAAACATCA
Source organism: Eptesicus fuscus (assembly GCF_027574615.1). Taxonomy (NCBI): domain Eukaryota; kingdom Metazoa; phylum Chordata; class Mammalia; order Chiroptera; family Vespertilionidae; genus Eptesicus; species Eptesicus fuscus. The sequence goes on along the minus strand of NC_072483.1, from coordinate 81,546,450 downwards.
ATGATGAGAGAGAATCATTGATCAGCTGCCTCCTGCAAGCCCCACACTGGGGATCAAGCACGCCACCTGGGCATGTGCCTTGACCGGGAATCAAACTGTGACCTCCTGGATCATACATAGGTCGACGCTCAACCACTGAGCCACCACAGCCAGGCAGAAGGATCCATTTAAAGAGGACTCCTCCTCCGAGAAGTCCTCTTCTCTAGCCCTCACTTCACGTGGTTAGAAGCCACATCTGTGGTCCTTTCTCCTGCTAAGCCATGTCTTCACAATACAGTCCGGTGGAAACCTGGAGGTGACATGGTTCAGGGAACCCAATAGTCACAGTTAACTCGGCAGTTAACCATTCCTTAATAGTATTTCCCTGTCTCTCACCACCACTGATTGAGAAAGTGTCATAATTTTATGACTCCATGGGATCGCACGTCCTCCGTGGGGCGAGTGCAGGTCATTGTCAAAGGCGGACGTGTCAGAAGGCACCTCCGTCCCTTCCAGGCCCAGGGCCCCTCCTCGTCACGTGGGAAATCTGGACTCCTCTCATCCCGCCTCCTACACATACCCACGTTCGATGGAAACAATTGGCAGAGACCAAACGTGCGACAGGTTTTAAATCATACCGCTAAGGAACGGGGTCTGAGGCCATTCCTAACAAACCACAAATTTTGGGAACACCTGGCATTTTTGGCTAGAAGTTCATGCCTGACAGCCTCCATTTACAGTCAATTACTGACCATTATTAAATGTTCATTAAACAAAATTAGGGAAAATTGAAGAGACTTGGGAAGTGATGGAGACATAGAGACGCATCGCCAACTTCGTAGGCGGACGGTGGAGTCTGCCGGCCCCGCACACTCAGCGGCCTGACAATCGGAGGGATTGCGCTGATTGAGTGGCCAACTCAAAAAAAAAAAAAAAAAAGGCTGCGAAGAAGAATGGGAGGGAAGCCAAAAATAAATGCTGAAGTTGTGTGACTGAAAAATGATAATTTAATGCATATGCTTGTAGGAATGTGCTTTTGTGTATTGTGTGGGTGGAGGGACACTATTGGTCAGGGGTAGTGGAATACAGAATGCTGACATTTTAATGAACTTGTTTTTGTTTTATCAAGAGGAGAAGGAGACTTGGGGAATCTTCCAAGACGTGTTTAAGATAGTTTGAGGGCCAAAAGTAGAATGCATAGGCAGTGAATATATGGTGTCGGGTTAGCAGGGCTGGCTGGGTGCAGGGCGGGGGGCGGGGGTTTCTATCTAAACGGCAGCCCAAAGGAAAATGTAAGGGTTCTGCAAACGTTCAGAAGTTTCATATAATTTTCCCGTTTGTAGTGGTTTGTTTCCTTTGAGGTTTCTTCGGTGGTTCCTCCCTTCCCTCTTTTTTTTTTTGCAAACGATCCCTTTGTGGAATTTGGTTCCTGAGATACAGCATTCATGTAAACATGAGAGGGGAATTATGGTATATTGAATTACTCCATACTTTTTGAACGGAAAAAGTAGAAATTCAGAAATGGCCGGGAGAAGGGGATGGTGAGGGCTAAGAGCTGACTTTTCCAAGCCACAGGTTGATGCTGTAATGGATTCCATGTGTTCCTTCTCCACTCGAGCTGACTTTGGCCCACGGTGGGCAAACATTCCACGTTCCCTCTTGGGAAGGAGAGGCATGAGCAGGGCCCGGTGGCACGCGGTGGCCCTCTGCGCTGAGGCCAGCCCTGCCCTTGCCCTCAGCGGCGTGCCCTCCTCACCTCCGTGGTGGGGGCAGCCTGTTTCCCGTCCGTTACTCACGTCAGACTTCCCAAGCCACATCTGAGGCCTTCCCCCAGAAATTCCTCCCTGGGAACCCTGAGAACGGAAGTGAGAAGGCCAGAGACCCCACTTCCTCTCTGCTGCCAGCACTGGCCATCACCTTCCTGCCGTCCGCACAGGCCCGTCTGGCAAGCACCGGCGTCAGACTTGTCCCATTTCCTCTTTCCTCCCACCTCCACCCACCCCCGCTTCATCACCCATTTAGCACCAGCTCAGTCTTGTTTTTTAGAGCCCAGTGGACCCTCAAAGGAACACCTCGGGTTCAGACTTCTGGCTCAGGTCCGAGAACAACTGAGCAGCCAGGGCGAGCCACCGGTGGCCACTCCTGAGACTCCCATGAGGACGCACCCTCTGCTGACCTTGGACCCACCTTCCTGTGCAATTCCTTCTCCTCCGGGTCAGCGTTGAGCGGGGCGGCCGGCTGGGCCGGTTCCCTCACTTTGCCCTCACATGCCACCTGGCAGTGCCTCCCCCGGGGATGTTGAAATGGCCCGGTCTCCCGAAACAAGAGACCTACCGCAGGAGGTGAAGGGGAGCAAACAAGCCTGCCTTGTTTCGGGGCCCACTTTCTCCTCGCTGGCCTGCATCCCCGCCTCTCTGGACGCTAACGGGCTGCCCGTCGCTCCCGAGAGCCAGGTGGGCAGGAGCCAGCCTTCCGCCGAGGCGCTGGGGAGACATTCTTCTCTGGCGTTTAGGGAGCAGCGATTGTCACATGGGTCTGCTCTGCGAGGTGGACAGAGAGGCCAGGGAGAGCCCGAAGCCACTCGGTGGCCTTCCTTTGTCATCGCTGACTATGGGAACCGCGGGCAGACTTGGCTTTCGTGCCTGGGAAGGATGAGACCAAAGGCTGACCCGAAAGCCAGCGGCCGCCAAGAGGAGTTCCATGAATGAGCGAAAGGGAGCCTTCTTTCTCTGCTCTGCACTCAGGCCTTGCCAGCCATTGAAACAGCACCACGGTGGCTGTTCTCTGAACCCATTTCATCGGCGTTCCTTTGGCTTATTTTCTCTCTCTCTCTCTCTCTCCTTTTAGACAAAGATTTGCAGCTCCCTTCAGGATTCAACTGCAACTTCGATTTCCCCGAGGAGGCCTGCGGCTGGATGTACGACCACGCCAAGTGGCTCCGCAGCACCTGGGCCAGCAGCACCAGCCCCGACGACCGCACGTTCCCAGGTAAGCCGGCTGCGGGTCCGGAGAGGAGCGCACTCCTGCTCGCCTTCCCCACGCTCCCCAGCGGGCTTCCTCCCTTCCCAGCACAGAGCACCCCCCTGCCCTTTGCCCGCAAACCACCACAGTCTTCGCTCACGACGTCACCCCACAGAATAGCGGGTTGGTGGTTCCTGCCCTCGCCTGTGATTACAGGACGGCCTGGAAGCTGGGCGGGAGGGAGAGGGGCCAAGATAAAAGAAGAGGAAGGAAGGAAGGGCCGTGGGGAGGTCTAGGAGATGCCATGAGTCAATGTCCCCTTGTTCCCGCGGCCGGTCCTCACTGCCAGCATCACAGAGCCTCTTGTCCGCTCCGGGCTGGGTATTGTTCCCAAAGTGGCCGTCAGGAAGCCGCGGGCCTTGAGTCGGCCTTACCTTCTCCCAGGGTGGCCTGGCGTCTGTGGCGAGCCACGTCGAGGGCCTGAACGCTGCCATGCCCAAGGGTGTCTAGGAGAGCCGCCTGGCACTGTCCTTCAGAGTCAGAGTCCAGGAGCCTCTGGCCCCTGGAGGTGAGGACTTCCCTGGGCCCTTCGAATCGGTAGAAGCAGGCCACCCCCCATGTCCACGGCGGCACGTGGTGACAGGGATGTCCTGGTAGGTGCTTAACAGCAGCTCCCGGAGGATGAGAAGCCCTGATCTGCACTGAGGGCCGCAGATCCTCCTGCTGTGGTTGAACTCAAGCCACCAGCCGTCAGCGTCAGCGCAGGTGGGAGAAGTGCAGCAACACCGCACCCCGCGGTTTCCCCCCTCAGGCAGATGTGATGCATGCAAATAACTTGGGGGAGCAGAAGTACCGGTAAATGGTATGAAAATAATTAGGAAGTGTTGAGTTTCACAGACTTTATTATCTTGAGTTTGTGGTATCATTTATTTACTTGTAACTTTCTATCATTTAATTTTTAATAGTGCTTGCGTTTAACAGCTGGCTTGCAAAATCCCAGATAATTTAACAACAGGTCGTCACAAACACCGGCTCCGGCGCTCCAGGCATTCGCTCTCAAATTCCCACACCCCTGGCCTGGGTTGTAGCCCCACCCCACCCCCCCCCCACCCCGCCCCGGGGAGCATTCGAGAGGAAAGGGGTTCACTCTGGAAATTAGCAGATCAAATGTTGCCTGACTAGAGAATAAAGGGGAGAGGGACCGCGCCTTCGGCAGGGTCCCCCGGAGCTGGCCCCTGCCCCTCACTGCAAGAACTGGCAGGGTCCCCTGCCCCCAGGGGAGGCAGTGGGACAGAGGCGGGGAGGGCGCTGCGGCCGCCTCCCGACACGGCCTACCCCAGAGGGTCACCGCGTCTGCTCCAGAGAAAAACATTTTCATATTTCAAGTGTTTATCTCTTCAGCGTTCGAGTGCTCAGAGAGATTAATATCTGAGGGTCGGCGCAGCCGCGGGCAACGGGAGAGAGCACTTACCCCGTCCCAGCCTTAATCACCCTCCCTCCTCTCCTTCACTGCAATAATGTTTAATTAATATAATGAGCCTCCTGCACGCTGGAAAAAAAAATACTTATTTTTATAACCCAGCCTGGATTTTTCATTTTATTTCCTCTCCTTTGAGACTTGGCCCAATTAATTGGTTGCTCTTCCCAACCCCCACTTTTTATCTTAAAGATTTGTAGGGTATGTGTCTGTGTGTGTGTGTGTGTGTATGCCTCGTGTTTACGTGTGTGTATTTGTGGGTACATATGTGTATGTATGTTTCTTCCTCAAGGTGTTTGTTTTGTATGTGTGCGTGTACGTGCATATATCATGTGTTTCTATGTGTGGATGTAGATATATTGATAAATATCTATATGCCTGTGTGTGTGTTTTGTGCATGAATCTCTGGGCGTGTGTGTATGGGTTTGTGTGTGTGTTTGTAGTTTGTATGCACGCATGTGTGTGTAAGAGGGGAGCTTGGCAGAGGCAGTTTGAATAAAGGGATGTGGATGGTAAAGCATGGAGACCTGTACGGGCTCTCCTCCAGCATTCATCCTCAGGTCCTGTCTAATAATGCAGCCTCTCCCCTTGCACTCTTCTGAGCAGATGTTCTCTAAGAATGTCTGAGGCCTTCCCAGGCCAGGCCGCACGGCCACCCATTAGCAAGGGACAATTCAGTCACTCTCCCTTTGACCCTGGCCTTTACCCCTGCCCATTGCTTGCTCACCTCTGCCTCCCCCTCACCCAGCCCTCGCCCTCGCCCTCGCCCTCACCTGAGTGCCCCGTCCCCGACCCTGGCTACTGGTTGGGAATTCTAGTCCTTATCCTCATCCGGCTGATTCATTGCAGCCTGCGGTTGGTAGGGCTCTTTGGAGCAAGCTCACAGAGCGGGCGGAGTTCCAACCCGTGGCTGGATGGATCGGGACAGAAGGAAAATGAGGGCCATAAGGAACTACTCGATCTAGTGGTGTTTGTCTCCTAAGATACTGAGAAAGAAAATAATTATTTTCCTCCTCCAGAGGGATCCCTGAAGTTTGGGAAAGTGGCACTTGTAACTTGCCTCCAGAAAACAGAATCATAATATTGTCTTCAGAGCCCTTCCTTCCACCCTCTGATGACTTACAAAAGCCTGTGCTGTATTTCCCATGTTCCTTCTCCTGACAGAACTGGATCGCGGGCTTTAAGGAGGAGCGGGGAGAAAGCCCTTTCTGTTCAGGGTGGTCCTTCCTTCCTTTCTTTTCTTCTTCTTCTTCAAAAAAACGGGCCCCCGAGGGGAGCAGTTGGGAGAGAGGAAACAGCTGTGCTTGGTTAGGGGCAGGGTAAATGCTAATGGGATCAGAGAGGCCGGACCTTCCCAGTCAGACCTGAGAGTCGCTGTGTCCCCCACAGGTCACCCTCGCACAGAGAGGAGCCCACCCTCACTCTTAAGAGAAGTGCGCCATATGTTTGATCCCCTCATTCGACGGGTAAACACAAGTAATTACAGTTAAGAAAGGAGGTGTCTCCGTCGAGAGAGTCGGGAGAAAAAAGAAGGCAGGAAAGAAAATAGCCATGTTGAAATAGCGTACACAGGCCATTTGGTTAGAAGTGTCTGTGGAAAAGACTTACATTCCGTAGATATTTTCTGATTTAGTTCTTTTCTCGTGTTTTGTTTTGTTTTGTTTTGTTCTTGTTTTGTTTTTTCTTTTCCTTTTAAGTAAGCAATTAGTTCTGTTCTTTTGGCCAGCGCCGGTGGTTGCTTCAGGCTGACAGGACACCCACTGGTTCCATTCCACTGTTTTTGTTTTGCAAGATAGTCTTTCAAGCCGCTTGGAATTTCTTTTTTTAGCTCTTTGCTTGTGCTCAGAAGCCCGGAGTGTGTTCACACCCGTCCCTGGGAAGCCTGCCCCGGGGGACCCTGTTCCCAATTCACTGACCCCTGCTGGTTACAGAGGAGCCCGTCCCGTGCTCTCCCGAAGCCACTCTGCCTTTTCTCTGTAGCGACGAGGACACAGAAAGTGTCCCCTAGCGGGAGTTTTGAGGAAGATCAGATGTAGGTCTTCAAAGAACAAGATCAAAAAGTCCTTGAGATGGCCCTTGGTCAATAGGGCAGCCAGTAGCCCCGTGTGGCTATTTTAACTTAATTAAAATTAAATACAGCCAAAACTTGGGTTCCTTCTTCACCCAGCCACGTCTCAAGGGCACGAGACCCATGCTGCCTGGGACAGGGCAGGTATAGGGCATGCTCGTTGTCACATTGCCCTGGCGACCACTGCTCCAGCGGCACCAGGCATTGACCTGAGGGTGACCTCTGGGACCCTCGCTGCTGCTGCTGCTGCTGCCCCTTGGTTTGGTGCAAAGCAAGAAACAAGTGATTAGGGGGACGTGCCATCTGTACTGTCCCTTGATGGGAGTGGCCCATGGCTGGTATTTGGCTCATGGTTTCGTTTTACCTCAGGGTGCAACCTTAATAAAGTGAGCAAGTAACATAGCATTTGTTAGGGTAGGAACTGTTTCATTCAATCAAAAAGGGCATCCTAAATAAATACTAAGCGATACCAATAACAGTAAGAATACTAATAGTTTTTGTGGTTGTTATTATTGGAGACAAGAAAACTGGAGACACAGGTACTTATGCCAGGTCAGCTTCAGGACCCTCAGGTGTGTGTGGTCTCCCTCAGGTGTGTGCGCTCTTGTACACACCTGTTGACCTCATGAAGGGTGGGTACAGTGTGACTTCATTTTAGTTAAGTTCAAATCGTGGGCGTGATATAAAGAAGACAGGCAAAGCCTACATGGAGTAGTCTACCGTTGGGAAAGGGCAGCTTGGGTCGTCTTGCATTCATGTTTATTGGATTGAGAGAAGAGAACCTTTCCTCTGGGTTCAAAACCCATCTCCGGTGGGAGCGAATCAAGGAGACCGTGTTCGGCGATGTTTGGATCTTCCACCTGGTGGCTGTCCCACCAAATGTGCGTGGCAGACGTGGGCTGCTGGGTGCAGACTGGGCCACTGAGTGAACTCCATTAGAATGGAGGACCACGACGGTGGGGCACCCACGAGAAGGTTAAGTGTGGGCCAGGATGGCGGGCGATGGTTGCAGAGAAATCAGAGGAAATAACTGATGGGTGAACTTGCTTGGGGTGGGCTTGATTTTTTGTCAGAAAACGACTGGGGACTCCGTGAATTAAAAAGCAACTGTCTGAGCTCAGAAGACCTTCCCCATAGATGGGGCCAACGGCAGCCGACACGGGATGGGCTTTAGCGGGAGTTGCCCTGAGAAAGAGGTGGCTGGGGCTTGGCTGGGGCTTTGCAGCCGCTGCAGATACTGAGACAGGAACTTCTCGGGCTTCAATCATGACAGATAATTAAAGACCAGGAACAGCGTGGCGAAAAGAAAGCCAATATTCAAGCAATAACTTCAACTGGAAAAAAGAAGCATAGAGGTCCATCCTTAAGGAGGTGGAAACACTTCTTTGGCTTTGTGGAAAGCACAGCAGTAGAGAGGAGAAGCAATTACTCCTTTTTTTTTTTTTTTTAAGGCATTATTGCTTGAGTCCCCAGCAGTGTGTGGATAAACACCAAAGGTGTGGGATGATAGCAAGACCGCCTCCATTGCAAAGCGTTCCTGAACGCTGACATCCCAGAACAGCTTCAGGGAGACTCCTGCAAAGACCAGGCCTGACATCCCAAAACTGTCCACCAAGCGGTCAGCTGTAAACCTGGAGAACATCCTGCTGAGTTCATCCAAAGTCAGTGTTTCCTCTCGCTGGTTGTTAATGTGAGGACCTCAGCGAGACAGATTGACCTTGGGAGGCCAGCCGAGGGGCTGACTCATGTTTTAAGCATGACCTGTACAAAGAGACTGCGTCTCCTGCAGCACTAAATCTTCCTTCAGATGGTGGCTCTAGCAGGAGGGCGCAGAGCTGGCCAGGAGAGGCGCGCACTGGACAGATGGCGTGCCTGGCTCTGTGATAGCCAGGAGGACCCGCCTGGTGATTTATTTCAGGGTTTGGTAAGGTGGGGACGCCGAGGTCCCGCGGCTGCTGGGCCAGATGCTGTCACGTGCTCACAAAGCACTCGCGCAGCTGAAGCCAGATGTGGCCGTAAATCGCCAGGTGAAGTATCAGGAGGCCCGTGTAGAGGCGGCCGCAGGTTAAGACGCCTGAGGACCCTGTCCTCTGCGCTTCCTCCCTGCCCTTTTGAACTCCCGTTGTTCATTCCCACGCGGGGGTTTTCCCTGCATCGAGGGCAACAACAGATGTTTGGAGTCAGGGACCCTCCCCAAACGCCTCCCAAGCGTGTCAGGTCTGGGAGACGAGGGAGTGTATCGCTGGGACGTTACTTCTTCCTTCTCTTTCAACAACTGAACCTATTTCCTTCCCGTTGTCTTTCTGTTGGAAGCTATCCATTGTCGGCATCACTGCCACCAGGTAGGAGAACAAGAAGACAGCCGCCAGCCAGGGGTGGTTCTCAGCAAGTCCATTGTCAGCTATTCAAAGGCCTCATCCTAATGTCCAAGTAAATCACTAAGACAGTCCCCCCATGCCATGCCATGCCAACCCTTTGCTCTCTCTGGTCACCAGCAGCCAGTGTGTGCCTAGCAGTCCCTCTGTGTTCGGCCGTACACTGGGATGTTCCAGAAGCACAAACTTCACTTTCACATGTGTGCTTCATCGTCGCACTGAAGTGGGTGCCCTGACTTAAAGGAACAGAGACACTTCGCTTAGAGAAGGGTCAGTGGAGACCCCACCCCTGGACCTAAAGGCCTGCAAAGTGGATGTTTAAAGGAGCAAGGGTTGTGTTTCCTGAGGAAGCAAAGACTAAGGGGTCTCCCATTCTTCCCGAGTGACAGTGTTTTCTAAGTCAGAAGACAGATATTGGGCTGTGCTCCATCAGGGATGGAAGGCGGACATGTGTCTAGAGTGACAGCAGGAAAATGTAAAACTGAATTTAAGAAGTTCCTGACGGTGAGGGTTGTGACCCAGGAAACACATAGCCCACATGGCCTGTGGGAACCCCTTCCCTGGGAAGTGGAAAGCCAAGGGCGGACAGCTGTTCTGGATGTGTCGGCCTCGTCCCCCTGGACGGCCGGGCTGGCCTGCTGTAAGCCGTCTCCTGAGCCCCCCGCGCGCTCCAGGATCGTGGGTTACTTTATTCCATCTCGCACAGGGTCACACACAGATACGTGGTAAATCGTGCATGAGGCACAATTTGGGGCTGCCCAGCTTTGGGGATTAGGATGATGGATCCGGAAACCGTCTTATTCCTAAAAACGTTTTTACTGTCCTCGGGCCAAACCATCCTTCCCTTTGAGTCTTGGATTGGTCTTCCCAAGTTATTGGTGCTCTTCCAACCCTGTCTCTTTCTAAAAAAAAAACAAAACAAAAAGGCAAGCACAGGAAGCAGTGTGGATAGCCATAGTAGTATGATAAAAGGCCATAATTTATATCAAGTGCTTACTGTGTCCCTGTTCCTGTGCAAAGCATTGTGCACTGCTTGTTCCATTTCCTCCTCACAACCCAATGCAGTAATGACGTTGTTACACCCATTGTACAGATGGGAAGACTGAGGCTTTAACAGATTAGTGAGGATTAGGCTAGGGTTCCAGCCCATGCTCAGGTGATTTTACTCAGACTGATCAGGGCTCGTAGCTTATTTCCATCACTCTCTAGCTGGGGTCTCAGACACATCAGTTCTCTGAGCCTCACTTTCTTTTGTTGGTAGAAATGAAGAAAATGATACTTATTTCACAGGGGAGATTACATAAGATAGGCAGATAAAGCCTCCAGTGTAATATCTGGCACATAGCAGGCGCGCAGTTAACACCGGTTCCCTTCCCCCTGCTTCTCCTCTCCCCCTCCCTGGATTTTCCTGGTCTCGGCCATTCCTCCGTGATGTCCTGGTTCTAATCAGGTCTCTCAGTGACAGGCAGGCAGGGACATTTTGCAGCTCAGCGTCCCTCTGACTGATGTCTACTGCTAATTCCCTAAATTTACATATCATCTTTCTTCCCTCAAGCTCACAGCACTTAACAGACAAGTGGGGCACAAATGATTTAACTAAGTGAAATTCAGAGGCCTGCTTGTCTTGAGATTCTGCAAACTAGTGGCTTAGCTCAGATGTCAGCACTGAATTACGATCCCTCAGCTGCTCGTGCTTAGCACGCCACCAGCATTAACTCCCTGATCTTCCAGTGGCCCTTTAAATCATGCATAGCGATTATCATCTTATTGTGGGGGGCGGGGGGCGGGGGGAGGGGGAGGGGAAAGGAAGGGGCTGAGCTCGGGCCGTGGGAGAAGCTGTCTGTAAAACCTTTGGCCTCGTTGTGCCAAAGTTTTAGCCACAGGATGGATAAGTACAAAACAGACTCAGCTAACACCCAGCCAGCCCCGCTCTTTACACCTCCACGAACATTTTCCTTCCTAAATCCTACCCATTATGCCACGATTCCCCTGCCGCTTAATGTAAATTCACACAAGTGACAGTATCTCTGCCAAGCAATTTTCAGGCGGCAAGGGGGTCTTATTTGTGAAACTGTGAAGGAGGAAGGCTGAATAATAAGTCTCGGAAATCTGGCTGCCTTTGTATCAGGTGGAGACAGTCAGGGCTTGGAAAGGACTGCAGCGGGGGAGCATTTGAGGGGTTCTCACCTGTGGCTCCGGGGCTGGGACATCCACAGGTCCCCCTGCTCTTGTTAGTTCACCTCACTTTTGAAAAGGGCTGTTGGCTGGGGGTGGGGGGGGGAGGGTAGGGAGGGGGATGGTGAAGATATTTCGTGAGTCTGAGGGATTGCCAGAAGCTAGCTGATTCTCCCTCTGTTCTTCCTTCCAATACATCGCCTCCTATCATTCCTTACCCATGTGTTTGTCATTCAGTCATTCATGGGAACAACATTTATTTCTAATAGTGGCATAGATATGTCACTATTTAGGGGCCGGTGAGAAGAAGCCCTATTAAGCCTTATGTGTGTGATACCAGGACCTGTTTATCTAACTGGGGAGATCATAAAAACGCACAAGAAACTGTTAAATTTTAGTATAAGGCAGTCGGTGTTTATGTGCTGAAATGCATGAAAAAAAATGGCCTCCAGTCTTTTTAAACACAAGGTAAAGCGAGTGGTACAGTCTGTAAATGCTCGAGTTGTTCAGAGAAGGCAGGTATTAATGTTGAAATGTGCCAGAAGGGTCAGGAGAAAGACGAGCCAAACAGGTGGGCTCTGCGGATTGGCCGGGGAGGGAGGCATTGCAGGTGAGAGGAGGGAGGGAGCAGGCCCAGGGGGGAGCGCCTTGAGTAGAGTGTGATTGAGAGCCCGGGCGTGGGCCAGGGTCCCTGGGCACCGCTGAAGTGGAGCGCGTGCTGTGTGACGGTGGGAACACCTTCCGGCTCTACTACTTAGTGGCCTCTCTGCCTTGGACAAGTCACTGGAACCTTTCTGAGCCTCCGTTTTTTCATCCCGTGCAAAGTAGGATGAAGAAAACCGAGCTCGCGCGCATATAGCAAGGATTAAGTGGAATAACGCACACAAACATGCTTTGTAACCTGTACAGCATTATGCAGATGTGACATAATTATTATCATTAACAGCGGCGGTAATGAGATCTGATGGGAGAAGCATAGGTTAGAAGCGCACTGAGTGTCTGGTTGTGGCACCGGCGTCTCCTCCCTCCACAGATCACCGTCATTAACAATCTTGGCTGCAGGCAGCTGCCTGGGTCTCTGTGCTGACTTTGGCCTCGGAGAGGTCTCATGTTGTGGGGTGCTAGATAGATATGGCTTTCACTGGTTAAGGAGACACAATGTGGAATCCCAACTATGCATCCTAAGTCCTCTCATATGAGTCAGGGCCTCATATGAGTCAGGGTGGGGGAGCTTCTAGAGCAATAATCCGGAGGCTCTACCCAGAGGGGCTTAGAGAAGAGAGAGAGGTGCCTGGAGGAGGGCGGGCAGGGCCTGTTTCTGATGGTGGGACTGTCGCAGGCTCAGCTCTCAAGAGAAACATGACGCAGGTCATGTCAGCAGGAGTAACAACAGCAAACCAGTGGTTTCTGAGCTCCGAAGTCCCGGCCTGTCCTTCCCCAACAAGCCCCAGGTGTTCACAGACCCTGCTGAGTGAGAAAGTCTGTGCCCGTCTCCCATTCGCATGACCCCGAGGTGGCTGACGTGCGGGGTGCGTGCAGCCAGGGTCCCTGCCCTGCTGCAGAAGTGACCAGCCCGAGAGGTTTCGGGGCCAGCGGGAGCCATGAGGGTTCTCCTCAGAGGCCTCCTCGCTCTCTGTACGCGTGGCCAGAACCCCCTGCACGAGCCGCATTTGCAGGGGCAGGTCCCACACCTGTGTCCGCAGGGCCTGAGGTCTGCAAGCAGGGAGAGGAACTCGGTCTCTCGCATTAGTGTCTGATGTATTTGAAGACTCCTCAGCTAAAAGGCCCCTCCTCTGAACATTTGGGTGGGAGAAACCCTAATTTTCCAACGTGTGTGTGCCCTCCACTAAACACACAGCCTTCGCCAGTGATGAGGACAGCGCCTGTGTTCCCTGGAGCTGTGTTGGCCTACTGTGTGAGAAAGGCCAAGTTCAGGCCTCCCCAGGCCGGGCAGGGACGGGGGTGGAGCCCGAGAATCACCCCTACTCAGCCATCATCCCCCGTTCTCTCAAAACTGACACTAGGCTTCTGATTTACGGTCGCCCAGGCACCGTCGAGGAACGCTGGCGGAGACGGAAGGTTTTAAATGTTTTCCACTTGGACAGTGCCCAGCCAGGATGACAAAGGCTCAGAGCATAAACCACTGGCCAGCGCCAGCCTCTGGTCCAGCAGCCACCTCACCCCCTTACAGTGCGGCTCAGTAGACTGCGTTGGCCCCTTGAGTAAGCCAGTGATGAAGAAGATGTGGTTCTGGCCTCTTAGGATCCAAGGAGAGAAGACAAGTAGACACAACCAGCCGAGACATCGGGCCAGCCCTGCCAGGTGCCCGCCGTAAAAGTGGCTCAAAGACCGTGATGCTGAGGAATAGGCAGGAGGGACTGGCTAGACAGAAAGACTCCAGGGCCTCCGAGGACCCAGTATTTGAATCAAGGCTCTGAAGGAGCCGTAAGAAAGGGATGTGGGGCCTGGAGAACCAGGGCTTGAAATAAACAAGACACTCAAACTCGGGCCCCAGCTGTTCCCGGGAGGGGCAACGGCTGCAAACGGGTGTCTTTCCCAGGCGTTTACCAGGAACCCCTGTTTGGTTTGTTCCCCCCAGATGACAAGAACTTCTTGCGGCTGCAGAGCGACGGGCGGAGAGAGGGCCAGTACGCGCGGCTCATCAGCCCGCCGGTGCACCTGCCCCAAAGCCCCGTGTGCATGGAGTTCCAGTACCAAGCCACGGGCGGCCGCGGGGTGGCGCTGCAGGTGGTGCGCGAGGCCAGCCAGGAGAGCAAGCTCCTCTGGGTCATCCGCGAGGACCAGGGCAGCGAGTGGAAGCACGGGCGCATCATCTTGCCCAGCTACGACATGGAGTATCAGGTGGGGTGGTGGCGGCGGGAGCCGGTGCGGGGATCCGCGGGTGTCCTTGTGATCTGTATTTCAATATTTCAAAGGGCCGTCTGCGCCCATTCATCATTAGGGAACGTGGTTAAGCTGCTGTTTTCATTGTGTTTCTCACGTTGCCATGGCAACTAAATGACACTCTTATTTGTTATTCAGAGTGTGCCTATCTCTACACCCAGACTTGGTTCTTTGTTCCTCCTATTGCCTTTTATATTGCTGAAATCTTCTCCAGCCAATGTTTCTTCTCTCCATTTTAGTTTAGATTGCTATCCGGTAGGCTGACAAAGGGACACAGAAGCCAGGGAAATAAACACAAACAAACGCTCCACACCCAGGGAAGAGGACTCCGGGGAGGGGGTTTTGGGAGGGGGGGCACAACCTCCCAGGCCTGTCCCAGCCCGAGTGTGAGCACAGGAAGGGGAAGGGTTGCTGTGTGTGCTTCGTGGCCAGCCCACCAGAGAGACCCGGCTCTAAACGAGTGGTTTCTCTCCCCGAGGCTCCAGGAGTTGAGTCCCATTATCTCGGCCCCACAGAGCGAGAGACTGAGGCACAGATGGGTATGCGCAGCTGTGGCTGAAACTTGGGTAGAGGAGACACACTGTGGAAGAGGTGACTAAGAACCAGCCAAAGCATTAACCTGCTCCTCCCCAGATGAGAAGCAGCAACAGATGGCTGGTGAGGCAGCCAACTGCTCGCTTAGCTTGCCAGAGGACATGTGCTAGTGTGCGGAGAGAACCTGGGGAGGGTGAGAATGGGGGGTGGGGGAGGGCCAGGGAGCAGAGGGGCTTCTGTGTGCAGCCTGCAGTCACTCTCCGGGTTGTAAGGGGTCCCTGTAAGGGGTCCCGAGTTCCTCCCCACCCCCAACCACATTCCTGCTGATAAACCTCCATGCCATGCATTGTCAGTAGCTGCTTGCATTTTTGTCTCGCCCGCGAGATGGTGAGATTCTCAAAGGGTCTTGTCTATTGGGTTTTGTAACTATCCTTGTGCCTGGCACAGAGTAGGTGCTCAGTAAACTATTTCCCTCCCGGTTGTAATAATGGAGCCGTAAGAGAGTGCTATCCCCAAGGCAATCCAAACCTGCATACTAGATATTTCTCACCTTACCCCCACCTGCGCATGTCTCCTGAGTTCCCAACTACCTCTGGGTTGGGCATGTGAAAGATTTTTGAGAAAGGAGCCTCAAAAAATGTTAGGGAACATTTGACCCTTCTTTAAACAGACTCTGAACGTGTTTCTTTTCATCAGTACGTTCGAGTTACTAGACAACAGTGTCCATCACCTTGTAATACGTATTTGAATCCCTTCAAATATGCATTTTATTTGACCCAATAACAGAAGGCCGGGAATCCTGGCACTGTTTGGCCCAGGAAGCCCAGTTAACCGTGCCTCTGTTCTTCTGGCTTCTAGATTGTGTTCGAGGGCGTTATAGGGAAAGGACGTTCCGGAGAAATTGCCATCGATGACATCCGGATAAGCACCGACGTCCCGCTGGAGAACTGCATGGGTACGCGGCGATCTGTCTCTTGGTGGTTCTTCCAAACGAGGCGCCAAGAGCTGGGACATACGAGAGGCGGCAGCGCGCCCTCTCAGACACAGTGTCCCCCAGTGGGTGAGGCAGCGGCAGCCTGTGCCGGAGGGGAGGTGGGAGTGTAGCTGTGTCTTAGGGAGGGGTGTCCGATGAGGGGACGTCTTCGAGCCCCGTTCCCATTCAGAAATAGACACGTGCTGAGTATATGGAGATTGGGGGGGTGCCGGGACCCCATCATCAGGCTCCCGCTTTCAGCAAAGAAAATGCTGGAGGACGAGAACAACTGCCAGTCAGAATTACATGCTGGAGAGGTTTGATGGATTTAATGGGAGCCTTCAGTGGTGAGCAAAAATAGTACCTGTGCTATGGCAGAGTGATAGCATAATTACCCGGCAGTTCTTTTGCATGAATGAATTGCAGGGGCAAACGATGGCTTGGGAAGTAGCATTTTAGATTTTTGCTTTGAAGCCAGTGCCTCTAATGGCCAAGATCCCAGAGTTATTGTAAGATTGAGTATGGCACACCAGGTGGCCAATATGGGAAGGGACCCTTAAGCAGAAGGGACCCCACAGAGCAGCCAGCCCACCTCCGATATGCACCCCAGGGCACCCTGGCCCTCTTCTCCAGCCGCAGACATTCCTAAAAGCAAGAGGGAACCCCGAGAAGGAAGGGAACCCGCTTCTAGTCGGCAGGGTGACTGTAGTAACTCACCAAGTGCTTTTCTTGGCACGCGGCCCCGGGTGTGTGCAGGCGATGATGTCAGGAGCACCTGGGACCCCCCGTCCCTTCAGGCAGCTCTCAGGCCCGGGCATCTCAAAGTCATCCAGACTCTGAGAAAGTAATCAGCCGTAAGTGGCTGATTACAGTGCTTCTGGGACCCGTTACTCCATGAAGGACTTTTTGTTCCAAAGCAACTTTGCGAAGCTCTCCCCACCCGCCCGGCCCCCATGGTGATGGTGTGGGAGACAGAGTCTGGGGCACGCGGAGGACTCGGGACACTCTCTGAGGGGCATTCTAAACAAACTCAGTGGAAGTCACCTACGCCGTGCCCTGTGTTCGCCCGATTCTTCCTTCCCCTCATCTAACTCAAAATGTTTTCTGTTTGTTTGTTTTTTCCAGAACCCATCTCAGCTTTCGCAGGTGAGAATTTTAAAGGTAAAAAAAAAAAATTTTTTTTTTTTGCATGCCTTTTCCTTCCCCTCATGTGATGTGAATTGGATGGAGAGAATAAACCTCCAAGTGTAACAAGTCTCTAAGAGAACATAGACGCCACACCTTCCCGCCACTAGATGGCACCAACCACGCCTGGAGAAGCGGGGGGGAAAAGGGGGATTGAGATCCTCACTGTCTCCTGTTTAATTAAAGTTTAGGAGCCAATAATAGAGACAAATAGGTTACAGATAAACCTTTCAGCCTCGCATTGTCCGACGGGGAGCAATGAGGCAGAAAAGGCGTGAGTGGTGAGAAAGGAGAAGCTGTGAGCAGACTGAACAACAACAAAAAAAATCGGGAGTGAATTAACAGTGAAATGATGTGGCAATGATTTATTTTAGCCCGAAGACAGGTTCTTCCCAGTCCCAACTCCAGGGTACCCAGGCAGCGGTCTCAATTAACCTCCGGTGAGTGACAGTGGCAGGCAGCGCGGTGCGGGAGGACAGTTCAAGGAGGGGCACAAGGAGGGACTATCCAGCCTAAAGAGGAGAAGCTGCAGAATTCAGGAGCTGGCGTCCAATGAGGGGAATCAGAAGGCACATTTGATGGCTGGACTTTGGGCCCTTAAAGTAGAGGACTGGGACACAGAAACGGACATTTTCTCCCTAATAAAGTACATAAGAGCGGATCAAAGAGAGAAGAATTTGGGGTGTTTGCCGCATGTGGGGGGGAGGGGGTCCAAGCTGGGGGGGGATTGACCAGGAGACAGCAGCATTCCCATTCTTTAGGCCTGGGCTTTTATAACGCGGCGGGTCCCACATGTTGGGCTCTTTGCAATCCAGTTGGCTGGCGCTGCTGACGTTCCCACCCAGGTCCCAGTGCTAAGCATTTAGAAGCCACTCGAAGCACTCCAGTTCAGGGCCTGGTGTAGACGCACCCTCAGAGGCCCTCGCCCACACCTCGGGACGGGCTTTTCAGAACCTGCTCTGTGCAGACAGCTTGCTGGGCCCTGTTTGTGCTGGCTGGCCCTCACCCTGTAGGTGACAGCGCTTTAGAGATAAGGGAAGTCAGTTTTCTATCTGAGTCTAGACTCATTATCTTCACTCCCATTAATCTGTCCAGCTCGTGGCTGCAAAGAGATGAATTCCCGGGTTGTCACCTAGATGCGCTCTCTGGCTCGAAATCAGCTCGCCTAATTTGCCACTCATCCCCCGAGCCTTAAGTCGGGGGATGGGGGACGGGCCAACAGGGAATGACAGACCCACACATGCTGTCTTCTCTTTCTTTCTCACCTCCGTTGCCCCCCCTGAGCCCCATCCCCACCCCCCATTGCACATTTTGAAGTTATTGAGGGTATTCCCGTGCCTGTGTTGGTGCTTTTTGGATGTGAGATGCGAATCTAAGTGTGGGAAGGAATTCACTCCCGATGGGCTTGGGTACGGTTCAATTCACGGTCTCACCTTCAGGACCCAAGGTAAAGTTGGTGCTGGGCGTGGAACCTGCTTCTGTTGTTTCCCTGGACCCTCGTTGGTTGTTGAGACTGGAAGCTCCCAGGGAGGCTGGGGAAAGGCATCCAGCCACTGCCGCGGACAGTGCTCTGTGCGCACGCGCAGGCCCGGGTCCAGGACTGACAGGCCCGTGGCGGGGTGCTTGGCTTCCGTAGGAGAATAAACAAACCAGGCACATGTGGGCTCCCTGAGGCTGTGTGTACCAGGGAGCTTCACGGTCCAGTCATGTTCCCATGTAAAAAAAAATCTATACTAATAAAAGGGTAATATGCTAATTAGACCGGGTCAACCGGCCATCTTCCGGATGTCCAACTTCCTTCTGGACAAAGCCGTGGTGGTGGGGGCCGAGGCAGAGACAGTTAGGGGTGATCAGGCCAGCAGGGGAGGGCAGTTGGGGGCATTAGGCAAGCAGGCAGGAAGGTGAGTGGTTAGGAGTCAATGATCCTGGATTGTGAGAGGGATGTCCCAGATTGGAGAGGGTGCAGGCCGGGCTGAGGGACACCCTTCTCCCCCCCCCCACCCCCGTGCACGAATTTTGTGTACCAGGCCTCTAGTAGATAAATAAAATCTCATCAGAGCCACGGCGCTCAATTAGCCAAAATAAACACAGACGTTAGTGACTGGAAGGTAAGAATTCCCAGCGCTCCCGACGGGCTGGTTTAGGGGTTGAGCAAAGGCAGACGTGGGTGGCATGGGCTGGCCCATGGCTGCTGTCTTGGGAGCTAAAGAGCATCTTTGGAGGGAAGAAACGACGTCTCGGGGAGCAGAGACTCTGTTCCTCTGGCCGAGAGCAGGACCGGAATTGAGAATGGGTAGTGACAATCCCATTGACAAGTTGGACACGGAGCTCTGAATTGGTAGCCAGTGAACCCAGGGCCACAGCCTTCTTTGGGGCGGAGGCCCAGGGGGCCTCGGTATGCAACTCGGATTCAAGCAAAGCTCTCCCTTTGGGAGAGGAAAGAGGGCGTTTGCCCCGTGGAACCGAGCGACCGGCATTCGGCTCCTCTCCTGGTCCAGGCAGAGGCAGACCCGGTGCGGGCACGGGTGCCTGGGGATGAAATCAGCCTCGCGCTGAGAGAGAGAACCCGGGTTGGGGCAGGCAGGATGTGGAAGGTGGATGCGAAAGCACTGCTAACGGCAGGCATTTACATTGTGAGTAGGTTTTCTTGAATGTAAGTTGTTTTTCTTTTCCATTCTAAATTAACCAGGAGACAGCCGCATTCCCATTCTTTAGGGGAGAGACCAATGTACTGGGTAGATCTTGAAGGAAATGCAATGAGAGTGGCCTCTGGACCTGGGCTTATTAGCTATTCTTGATCTTTCCTATTTTGAAGTCTGTTTTCATTTTCCGCCTCTGACTCGTTTCTTGCCATGAAACATGTTCTTTTTCTATAAATCGCCTTGTGCTTTCTGCTTGGTGTGTACGCTGTCATTGTGCAGCAGGGTGTGAGTCAGTAATGAGGAGGGACACGCCATGGGAAGAAAGAGAAACGTGTGGAAAGGGGACAAGGAGAGAGAAGGAACAAGCCGAGCTGTCACGTGATTTTTAGAAAGACTTTTGCTGTTGTTATGAGTCACGTTTTAAACAATGCAGCACGGTGTGCGTGTTGTTGTTTTTTTTTTTTCTCTCTTTCCTTTTTTAACCACTGGCTATAAACATACTACCGTCGTGTATCTTTTTCTAGAATTTGAGCTTTAACAAATGAAAAACTGTGTAAAGAAGAAGGGGGGGGGGGGGAGGCAAGTGGTGTAATTAAGGTGATGGATTGTTTCCTCTCCACCAATCCTTTCTTTTTTCAATAAAAAAAAAAAAAAGAATAATAGAGAAGCCAGTAAAAATATATAAAGCCCACAATCAGCATTCTGTGGTTGTTGCCCGGGTGGCCGTTTTTAGCAGCTCACCTTGGAGGCGGGAGTCCTGGTTCACGTTGGAGGCTGTGGGCTTGGAAGAACACGGGACCCTGGTACCCTCCCCGAGAGAGAGACCCATGGAACTCCCAGGCTGGGCGCACTTGTGAGCGGTGGTCGTGGGGGAAGGAATGCCCACCACTGATGGATGCTGAAAGGATCATCAGTATCTCCTGTGAACGACGGCAAATGTGGGTTGCATGTCTCAGACCAGGTCTGAGGGTCCTAGGGCCCAACTCTTGGGTTTCACCTTCTTCAGTCCTCACAAGTTTTCTCCCGGTAAAACCAGCAGAAAGTGAACATCAGGGGTGTCTCTCATGGGCAGGGAGGGAAGCAGTCAGGGGAGAGAGCCGTTGAGGGTAGAGACAGAGCCGGCGGGGGGGTGACTCTGTGCAGCAGGTTTTAAGGCCCATCTCTCCCTTCCCATCCCCACGCTCCTTCCCTGTTGGCTGCCTCCCGGAGGCCTTGCCCACCGGCGGCACGGCCCCCATCCCAGGGCACAGGCCCCGGGGCTGGCCCCAACTTCCCGCTCTCCTGGGCTTCTTTTCTCCCGCTGCTCTCTCTGCTGGGAGCACCTCTGAGACGCAGGGAGGGTTAAATGGTGTTCATGCACGTAATCCTCCGATGAAAGGCGGAGAAGTGTTCCTAAGCCCTGCCAGGCCTGCAGATAGGCAGCTGTGCCGTGTGGCTCCTTCCCGCTCCCCCGCCCTCCGGCTCCGCTGCCAGATGCAGCCTAGGTGTTGCTGAGCCGGGGCGCCTGGAGCTCAGATGTGTGTACCGGGGACCGCCTGCTGCCGAACCTGCCGGAGGGGACACAGGCGTTCTCTGTGGGTCGCTGGTGCATGTCGCCTCTCCTGGCACGAGGCTGGCGCACCCCCTCCTGCAGGTTCACCTTCCATCTGAGCAGGGGCCCGCGGCCGCCTCTCTCAGGGGAGAACATTCTTTCTTGGACTTTTCCTCTCTCCACGTACAGAAAGGACACGCCGTGGCTTCCAGACAGTCACATGAGTGCCCCCGAAGGGGTAAGAAGTGCCCGAGACTTCAGCTGGCCAACCACAGATCTGAATGGAGAGGCATTGTACTTAGTTATTTTTTTTATGCAATTAATACAACTTTTATTCAAACAATTCTAGTATAGGGTACAGTTCAGGTGGTTTTGTTAAAAGAGGGAAGGAAACAAAAATATTTTTAGCACTTTACATCTTTATGCAAATTTTACAGGGATTTTTTTTTAATTTTTTTAATTTTTGTTGTGTCTACATTCACCCATTGAGCATGGAATCCCCTGGATTTTAAATTTTTAAGCAAAATTAGAACAGCAACATAGAAGGTTCTTTTTATATAAGTCCATATCCTACGTTAAAAACAAAAAACATTTTCAATAGATGGGGGTCTGCATGGTGTCTGCCAGCTCAGCACAAACCCTCGGCTGACCCTCCATGCCCTGCTCAAGAGGCAAATCCAAAAAGCCATTTCTCAGGGATATTTCATACTTCTACTTTCTCTTTCCAAACACACCACATTCTTCCACTATCTTCTGTAAACTTTTATAGAGGAGCCAACTTTTTTTTTTTTTCTTGGCTTGTTTAATCTCCCAAATTAAATAAGCCTTTTATCTGAAATGCCCCTTCACCAACACTTCACTAGTGTTTTCAACCTATCCGAAAAGGACTGCCCGGACAGGCCAGGCCCCAACAGTTCTTCCTGACATCGAGCCTTTTTCTCCCGTTCTGAGACGATTCACCGTTGTTGTCTTTCAAAACATTGCTTTAGGAAACCTGGGCTCCCCAGGTCCGGGAGGACGGCCGGAAACTCTGCTGTGACTCAGTGAGGACCCGCCTGGCGGGGACGGGCCTCAGACGGGTCCCGACAGAGGCAGGCGGCAGGGCGGGAGGGGCCGCGCCCTGTCCAAGAACAGGGTCCGGGCAGGACCGTGACTGTGGGCGCTGGGGGAGACTCGAGGTGCTCAGCCCCGCCCTGTAACACGGAGAGCCGGGAGCCGTGCAGGCACGAACGAGGGGACCACGTCCTAAGTGTGCAGTGTCGGCATCGGGGCTGGGCTGGGTGCCACCAGAACGCGCTTCGGTCCTGGCCCTGCCTCTGACCCGGTGGCATCTCTAGGGTTTCACTGTGCTGCCCTGCCCTCCTCCTCCACTTTCCTCCAGGGAAAAGCAGGAGGACACCACTTACACTCTCAGATGCTCAGGTCTCCCGTCTGAGAGTCAGGAGACGTCAGCAGGGTAATTCACACAAAGCCCATAGCCCAGGGCCCACCACACACGGAACGCCCACTCAGCGTTGCTGCTGTCCCGGCCACGTTTCCCAGTTACATACCAACCTATTTGCATGGTCTCCTTATTTTCCTCCCACGCGTGGCTTCTTTGCATTTGTCGTTTCTCCAAATTCAAAGGCTATACGTTCATGTCACCCCCTCTCCCGGCGGCTCAGCCTGTACCGATGAAGGCCTGTCCAGCCTGTCAAATACATTTGCAACTACTGCCTCTTTAAATATGTTTCTCATTATCTCACAGAAGGAGACAACTCTGTGGAAAATTGGGGGAGCGAGGGGGGGGGTAATAAAAAATAGTTCAGGAGTTGATTTTCCAATTGGGAAAAAAAGACGCACGTGAGTAAGCGGTAGAAGTGGGAGCAACCAGAGGGGGCGTGCAGGTCAGCACCTGGCCGGCTCTAGGCGAGGCTGGAGCCGTACTTGCGCTCTTTCCTCCCTCGTTGGGGACCAAGCCCCGGCGTCTTTATTGTAAAGCAACGGGCCAGCCACTCACCAACCTTGGCCCCCGGCGCAGGTAGAGTCTGCCCGAAGCGGGCACCTTTATTGCAGTTGTACATAGAGGCACTGTGTGAGCTCGCAGACTCCCCAGCACTCCCCAAGAATAACTGTCAGATGAAGTGCCGGTGGGTCATTATCATGTTCCAGGGCATCTGCATTTTAGTCCAGAGTACATTCCCCCATCCATGCCTCCATCCACCGCTCTGATGTCTGTTGGATTGCTGCTGTTGTCTGGGGAGGCGCTTTAACCCTATTGATCTTTCTGGCAAACCGCAGCCTCGTCAGCATAGGGCCCTGAAGGCTGCCACAGAGCCAGACTCGAAACCAGCCATCCACCCGCCTGGGGGAGTTGAGTCCCTTTAGCTGGAGAACGTTCTGAGCAGCTCTGGCCCCCAACTGCAAATCACCCCAAGATTGCCTGTGGGAGATGAGGGGAGGGTTATGAGGTGTATCTTCTCTTTTCTAACTCCCTTAACCTTAAAGGCACAAAGCCATGTAGCATGTTTGCTCATTTCTCCAAACCAGTGTCTAAGGAAAATGTTTAAGTAGCCAATTCAGTGTCCCCCACGTGGCTTTGGTCACCCAAATTTTCTACATGTTGATCACTTGGGGGAGGAGAATCGTACTTGCAAAGGGAAGAGGCTCTTAGACCCAAAGTGAAGGGGTCTAATCTCTGATTCTGACTGGGTAAACCACGTGTTGTAACTCTACCTTCCTCCAGGGGGCGCCCTAGATCCGCCCCCGTGTGCCTGACTTTGTCTCTATCATAAGGAACACTTCAGGCGTAGCACCAAGGCCACATCCTTCCTCAGCCCCAGCACTCTGAGCCCTGGGTGGGACATTTAATGTTGAAAACCAGGATCTTGGCGGGAGGAAAGCAAAACCTTTGAACTGAGACTAGGTGGTGATGGAGGGAATGTGGGCAGTTGGGACCGTTTTCCGCTTGACAAAACTTTGTCCTCCTGCCTTTGTGGTCTGGTCAGGTGCTCCCCGTGGGGAGTTAATCCCTGCAGATGCGTCGCCTGCCTTTCCTCTCACAGGTGAGCTGCCGCCTCATTAGATACCAGCCCTCACTGTGCAGCGAAATCGAAATCACAGGCAAACCCAAGGACGCCCTTTGGGCACCGAGGAACTTGGGGCCGTCCCTGCGCACTTTGTTGTTTCTCGTGCATTCTTCTGAGCCCACAGGAAAATCCAGCGGCAGGATGGTTGCCAGGCAGCAGAAACTCTGGTGTCCTGAATAATGAGTTGACACCAGCCCGATGTGACTCGAGAGCTGGCCGTTTCAAGGCGCTCTTTGCAGCGCCTTGCTTTCCTTTGCTGTTTCTATGCATCATTTTCAAGATGGTCACGGGGGGGAGGGGAGGCACCTTCTCAGCTACAGTGATGAAATTATTAAAAGATAAATGGCGAGAAACACAGACCAGGTGATGATGAAGATGACCGTGTAGGCAGGGGCATGGAGAGGGCATCCTGGAATTCTGGGACCCTTTCCACCCCGGGGCTGTGTGTGGATGCGGCTGCCAGGGCGTGTGTTGTGTGATGCGCCCTTGTCAGAGCTCCTCCGATCCTGTGGCACTTGTGACAGCCTGAGGGGCAGCGACGAGCCCTGCACCGTAGTAGAAGGGATCCTAGGACTAGAGGGAGCAACGTGAAGATCTGGGGAGGTGGGCAGGCTCTGAAATTTTGTCCAAGAAACATGTTCTCATTTTTCTGCCACTTCTGAGCAGACATCAGACGGTCTGACCCGCCCCTCGGCGATCCCCCAATCAAAGAGAGGAGTCCTGGTGTTTGGGCTGCAGGCTTGGGCAAACACGGACTCGGCAATAGAAGCCCTTGCCTCTGTTCATTCAGTCTTTTAACCACAAGCATTTACTAGGTCCTTCTCTGTGCAGACCCGGGGTAGAAACCAAGATGAGCGCTCATTCTTCACCTGCTTGAGGAGCTCTGGGTCTCACGGGGGAGGCCTGAAACTACAAGTGAGCTCTGTCTGTGTCTTGAGCAGAGAAACACCCACAGAGTAGGACCAGCGAGGTACGGAGAAGGCCCCAGCATGGCCACGGCCCCCCACTGGGTACCCCATGGATAGAGAAGATACCTCCTTCTACCCACCGGCATCTGATGCAAGCAGCTAGGGAGGTATTTTCATAGGTTAAGCATATATCATTTTTCAGAAGTAAAGATCATGTCTGGTTTTGGCAAGCTCAGAAGCTCCTAGTCCCATCCCGGGCCAGATTCTCATCTGATGTAAATCTCTGGGAGAAACACGTTGTAGTACTGTTTTGCATCAAGTGGGACTCCAGCCAGTCATTCCCCAGAGTTACCCTGGGCTTAAATCTACTACATCATCTCCATGGCAACCAGAGGCCGGCCAGCAAATGCGGTTGCCTTCTAAATCCTCTGCTAGCTTCTCTTCCCTCCCCTGTGTTCCCCGTGATGAAGAATGATCTCCCTCCCTTTGCCCTCACTCACTCTCGCTCTCACACACCCACTATCATTTTGTGGCCACATTTTTTTTGTTGTTGCAACATCCTTCCAATCAGATTTTAAAATCCTCTATACAATTTTTTTTTTAATGAATCGTTAGTCATTGCTTGACAGTGGTAATTGACCTGTTTAGACAAGACCAGGCTGATTTCAGTGGGCATGGAAGCGTTGGCAATCCAAAGTGGAATTTACCTTCAAGTCGAGCCAGCCTAATTAATACATTGTTTGAAAATGCTAGCCAGCCAGACCAAATACTGTATTTCCACCCATTCAGGGAACCAGCCTTACGGAATCCCAGAAGTCCTATCAACATCATTTATTTGTGCGTGCATGCGTGTGTGTGTATGTGTGTGTATATGTGTGTGTGTGTGTGTGTGTGTGTAAATTATACCGCTTCTACGTATTATAGCGTAATTGTGATGGAACAGAAGGAAGAGAAGAGCTTTCTAACCCTACAGATCTTGGTTGAATCCCATACTTACTACCTACTTGCTGCATACCAACTATTGGTTTAACCTCTCTGAGCCTCTATTTCCTCATCTGTAAAATGGGTCTGACAGGACGTACCTCGAAGGTTGTGAATAGAAGTACTTGTTACGAACTAGATACTTGGTGTCATCTTATTCCCCTGTCCCCTTCCCTATCCACTCCAAAGCATGTGTGTGTTTCCTTTTTTTTTTAATTAATTTTTTATTAGTCTGCATGCTCTCAGCCTAGCAACACTCTTCTGTGTCTCTCCACCAGGGGGCACCCTCCTACCAGGGACCGAGCCCACAGTGGACACGGTGCCCGTGCAGCCCATCCCAGCCTACTGGTATTACGTTATGGCCGCCGGGGGTGCCGTGCTGGTGCTGGTCTCCGTCGCGCTGGCCCTGGTGCTCCACTACCACCGGTTCCGCTATGCGGCCAAGAAGACCGATCACTCCATCACCTACAAAACCTCCCACTACACCAACGGGGCCCCTCTGGCGGTGGAGCCCACCCTAACCATTAAGCTAGAGCAAGACCGCCCCTCGCACTGCTGAGGCCGAAGCAAGGACAGCACCCAAAACAAACAAGAAAGACTGCAGACACGTTGCCTCGATTTTGCACTTTTTTCTCCTCGCCTAGTCTCTGTGTGAACCCTCAGACATCTCTCTCTTGGGGCCCAAACCCTGTGCACTCTTGTCCATCCTGACCATTATTCTTCAGTTCTTTTTTTTTTTTTTTTTTTTTTTTTTGTCCTTTTGTTGATTCTAATCCAACCCACCGACCAACCCCAACTCTAATGTTGGTTGCATCTTGGACTGGAGAAGAGATACATCCCTAAGCACTTCACAGCTCAAGGCTCAGCTGGTTTTCTTCCAGAGACTGGTCCCCTGATGTCCCCTTGCCTTACCCCCTCCCCCTCCCGGCGGACCGGAGGGGAGCCCTGGATCTGTGTTTGTACATAGTATACATTCTGCGCGTGTGAGTAGCTCTGTGTGTGCGTGAGTGTGAGAGAGACCGGTTCATTGTCGGGGTGGGGTGGGGAGTGTGTGGGTGTGTTGAGAGAGGGTCCCCCTTTAACTATTGTGTTACTTCTCCGGGGGTACATTTGACGAGAAAATAATATACTGTCCTAGTTTTGTTTACTTGGAGAAGAGGTTGAAGCTTTTTGTTGCCTTATCTAGCTCTGGCTGGCTTTCTGTTGGCTACCATTGTCATCTCCGGGCACCTAGAAACCTTGAGGCCACATGGACCGAAATGTGGCCCCTCCCATCCCCATCCCAAAACCCCACCCCCTGCCCCCTGCCCCGAGAGGAAGGTTCCCTGTGCACTCAGACAGGACCCCCTGTCGTGTCTCCTGGTGTCTTTGAAGTAACAAGATAACAGCCATTGGGTGCGAGTGGAACCACCTCTTCCTCCAGCCCTGAAGCAAATCTGTGTCATGTTGCCTTACAAAGAGAAGCTCATAATGAATGTTTAGCTGTTATCGGTTAAGTCCAATCTTGGAGTAAGTCATAGCGAATGACGGACCTGAGGCTGATGTAGGGAAAGCGGTAGCTTGTGGAGAGCAGGAGGAGGTGGGGGAGAGAAGGCGGAAGAAGGAGGGACTGAAATGTTCTCTTTAAGTCTCCTCACCGGAGAGGAATCCCTGTGCCCAACCTTAAAGGGAGTTGGGTAAGACGGTTAGGAACCACATCCCTTGGTGTTATATCGGCCACTGTAATAGCGTTTGTAAAATATGGGGGAAAGGGATCATTTGCTTTCTTTCATGGTGTTGCTGTGTGCCTGAACCTATAGCCACTAATATATAAGGCTGTCCACCTGACTTATTTGAATATGATGAGAGAATAAAGAGTCATCATTTTTTAAACGTACCAATGTGCTACCCCTTAAACCATTTGTAGCATCTGGCAAGTCCACCCTCCTAGGCTGGCCTGGCATTTCCAGATGTTGCCTCATGGTCAGGAGAAGGTGTAATGAAGATAAATCCGTTGCTGCCCATTTGTCCTCTAAGCAACAGGGAAAGGGATGTTGGAGATAAACGGCCTAATGATAGTGTACAGAGGATAGATTCAATAATGTAGTCAATTTCATTGATAGAAAATGCCTATTTTAACGAGATTCACTGAGATTCACAGTGTACTGGGGCTCCGCCTTGGGGGTGTTTATTTCTCACCTTCCTGCTAGGAATCCCCTGGGGAAATACAGCATCCTCTCCAAAGAAGGTTGCCTGGGCTCAAAGCTTCAGGTACCTTCTGAGAACAAAATCCTAATGATAGATTTTTATTTTTATTTTTGGCTGCTTGGCAGAGAGAGACTTTTCGACATTCTTTCAGAATATCCACATCACTCCCTCTAGCACACACTCACTTTAGCATCTGGCTTGTTTCATCCTTCTGAAAGAATGGTGCTCTCCCACTCCTATTCTATTTCAAAGAGAGACTCCGTCTCAGCCACAGCAGCCCTGCCAAGAAAAGGAAAGATGAAAGGCTAGAGTATGAGCCACCTTGAGATTTCAAGAAGAATCCTAGCCCAGCTGAAGACTGCAGAGAGAAGCAGGGAGAGGGAGGAGGGGCAGGAGCCAGGGTACCCTGTGATGACTTCCATGCCAGTCACGAAGGGCTTGTATCGCAGGTGTCCACATCCAGTCTGCAGCTGGGGCCAGGCATTCCCTGGAAATGATTGGCACCCCTGTTGGAGCCCCCTGGAGCTGTGTCAGGAAATTACACCTGGAAAATCCAGCCAGTGTAGCAACTGTCTTGAGTTACCATATACCCTTGAGGATTTCCCTTCTTTAAAAGAAGACAACAACCTTTATGAACTTGCTGTATCTTTATCTGATGCCCCTTGTGGCATCATCATTATGGACATGCCATAGTTGAGGATATGAGGCTGCTCAAATCTTTGTCAATCCCATGATGCACTTCAGCTGGGGTTGTCATTCCATCCTCTCTCTCTCTCTCTCCTCTCTCAGCCCCAGCAACTTTCATAGTATTACCCAGGTACTATGCTAAAAGGGCGGCTCTTCTACAAAATCATGCCTTGCAGCTTTAAAAAGCAAAATTCTGTATTTCATAGAGGGAGGGAGGGTCGCTCTCGCCTAAGAAAAATAGATTGGACAGGTGACTGCATGCGTGCATGTGTTTAGAGTTGCTTCAAAGAAGACAAAGAGGTAATAGCAACTAAGAAAATATAAATGGGTGAATGAATGAATTGAAGGTCTCGCTCGGGCTGCTAAAGTTTTTGCCTTAGTAGAGGTTTCATATCAACAGACCCAGGAAGGAAGCCCTGATCGATGGGTGAAAATCCCTTCCTTGACATTGTGCTGCCAATTGCTGTCCCCTGATTGCTGGCAAAGGCAGAAAAAAAAATCATATCATTGCCATTAACCAAACAGGATGCTTAAAATAAAGTAAAATTGTCCTTTCCGTTGTCCTACCATTTAGGGATTAAAGCCAGATTAGGATAGGAAATTAAGTCATGTTTCTGAAGTTGATACCCCATCTTTAAAAGGACCCTGTCTTTTGAAACTAGCAGGCAAGCAAACACCTAAATAATCGAAAATTACCAAAGAACAACAAGAAAACAAAACAACAAGAAAACATAAACATTTTAACTTCCTGTTCTGATCCCCTCTCCCTATAGCTGTGACAACTCTTGCATTGCTCAGTTGCCTGTGCGTCGAAATCACTTGTGGACATTGGAAACTATTTGAAAATGTATTGTTGTGGAATGTAATAAAATGATAATATTTTTTATACAAACATCTGGGGTTTTTTTTTTCTTCCCTTTTGCCTGAGAGAACAAAGTGGAAATGTAGGCTTTGAACAAATTGATGTTTTCAGAGCCTACAGGTTGTCTGTCTTCTGAGCTACAGGGCATTGCTGTGGGCGGTGGGTGGGTTTGCTCCTTGGGGCTGAATGCCAGCTTCCCTTCCCTTTAGTTTTATTACTGCTTATTAGGAATTTATCCAATTTGTGCAGCTGAGCCAACTTTTATGATTGGTGTGGGATTTTGCAAAAGTTGCTAAGTGCTAAATCGTTCGATGTGATTTCCACAAAATTTCTCTTGATGGAAAACCCCTGGAGACTGGACTCTATTTTCAAAGGGGCCCAGGGGTAATGGGACCAGGGAGGCCAAAAGGTGAGCTCGACTCTATGAAAAGGCGGTGTCTTGGGCCTCGCCTACCTAATTATTACTTCCCAAGCAAGGGGAGCACTTTCACAGACAAAATGGAAACTTGTAGCATATTCGAGACTCAGAGATATTCCTGACTTCATTTTGGAGCAAGTCGTGAAGATAATGATAAATTGCTGTGATCCTGAACTCTTATGAAAGGGACATTCCTTTAAAACTTTGAGGAGAGGGATTGAGGGAACTTATTCCAAAAGCCATGTCTTGTTGACAAGCATTTTTCTTTGGTTCTCCTCTTTGGGTTGTCAGTGATTAGTTATATAAAACTAGAGGCCTGGTGCATGAAATTCATGCCCGGCCTGCACCCTCTCGAAATCCACGGGATTGGGCCTAAACCGGCAGTCAGACATCCCTCTCATAATCCGGGACTGCTGGCCTCTAACTGCTCGCCTGCCTGCCTGATCACCCCTAACCTCTCACCTGCCTGACTGATAGCCCCTAACCACTCGCCTGCCTGACTGATCGCCCCTAACTGCCTCTGCCTGCCTGCTTGATTGCCCCTAACCACTCTGCCTGCCTCCCTGACCACCCCTAACTGCTCACTGAGGGGCTGCCAGCCGGGGTGAGGGAGCGTGGTCTTCTGATCTCTGGTTGTTCTGGTCATTCTGCTGCTTTGGTTGCTGAGCTTTTATTATATAGGATATTTCAATCATGGTGGGATTCGGAGGAAAAAAATCTAGGAATTGCAACCTTCCTGTTGTTGAATGTTTCTAGAATGTGGTAAAAAAGAGATGTGGAAGGATTTTTCCACCACCCCCTATTGGTAGAGCATTTCATCAACCCAGGAGCCTTCCTCAGGGGTCTGAGAACCATGATTCAAGGTCTTAAAGGGACATATCCAAAAGGCCCAATTTCCGCCCGAGTCCTTCTTTTTCCCTCTTTAAACCTAGGTCCAGGAAAAGATGCTCTTACAGCTATAAAACCTCCCAGTGGTGCTCAGAGGAAACGGGCTCCTGGTTTTCAGGTCTCAGAGGCAGCTCTGACAGTACAGATGGCTCCACAGATGTCCCCGTCTGTCCCGGGCAGGGAGCAGAGGAGACTGTCCATGGCGAGAGGCTCGTTTGCTCCTCTAATGACAAGCATGATTGCCCATTTTGTCTGAGTAACATTTGGCTTTCCTTTTTAAAGCCATTTGTTCCCATTAGTAAAATATTTCTTTCAGGCAAAGACCCAGGCTCGGTCACCATTTTCCTGAGCTGGCCTGGGACCAAATTTGCCAGACTAAATTAAGTGAGCCATCGTGTATGCTCCGTTAGCATTGCTGTTTTTGGAGCCCCCTTGGAGAATTCCATCCTTGCACTTCCTGCCTTGGTTCTAGCCCCACAGCTCATTCTAGAGGAACTTTCTCTGCCCCAAAAGGAGAAAGGCTGTTAGGACTCTGATCTTAGGTGTCCACACAGCACTATAATCAGTGTGGTATTTCAGACCAAGCTCAAACATAAATGTTGCAGAAATTGTGTTTCCATGGATCATAAATACCAGATGCCAAGGCCCCGTATGGCCTGTTTGGGCTCCTACCTGGCCCTTTATGAAGCTTTAAATGAGTGTTCTTGCTGTGGAAGCGAGACCTGCCCTCCTGCCCAGGTAACCGAAGCCGCGCCGGTCTCCCGCGGCCTGTTTACTGCCCCTCCTCCCTGACTCTGCGGTGGTTTTGCACCCACATCATGGCCTTTCTGTAATCGTTGATGGAGAGGGCTTCATTGTTGAGCTTTGATTTGTCTGCGTGGTGGGCTGCACACCTGAGCCAGTCTTCAGGCCTGTCCACGCGGCTCATTTTCTCTCTAATTGTGCAGATCGCTGGGCTTCTCACAGCTGTAGTTTGCCTTTCATCCACTTTAGTGACGGCCCAAAGAAAACACACAACAAATCCAACCAGCGAACACGAAGGGGAGGGGACGCCGGCTGATGGCCTTACAGTCGGCAGGGAGAGGCATCGCCTTATATAAATAAATTAAAAGCTGGAAGGGTGTAGGAATTAATGAAGCCTGACAGCTTGCGCCCGTTGGGGTGCGTCTAGAGGTTAGATATAAGCAGAAGCCTGCACCCTCAGAAGGTGTCAGGCCACAGCCCTTGGCCAGAGCACATTTGTACTAACTGTGGGGAGCTCTGCTTGGCCCCAAACCTAAGCAGTGAAGAGAGGTGAGGTTTGGGGGATCGCCAAAGAGCAAAACCCCTTTTCGCATGGAATGCTGTTATTGGAGAATAGGTACCTCAGGCAAACCAGCAGAAACCATTCTTTCCCCAAGGCCAGCGGGTGGGCAGAAAACCCAGAATCCCTCTCCTCTCTTCTGGGTAAAGTAATATTTCTTGGGAGTTTGTGTGTTTTTTTCAGTCTGACCTTCAAGAGTTCAAAAAACCTTCATGCCCAATTCTGCGGTTTGGTTTGGTTGGGGTTTGTTTTTGTTCTGCGTAAATGGTATCATAGCGTTTGCACTCTTTGTTGGACAACTTGCTTGTTTTCACTTGACAAAGTGTCAAGGTTACATCAGTTCACATGGACAAATTTACCCCGCCCTTTAGCTGCTGTAGAGCATTCCGTATCATGTGAAATATTGTAGTTTATTAAGTGCTCCCCTACTGGTGAGCATTCAGGTTGTGTCCAGTTTTCTTCTTGTTTAGTTTTTACTATAATAAGCAATACTAGAGGCCCAGTGCACGAAATTCGTGCACGGGGGTGTGTGTCCCTCAGCCCAGCCTATACCCTCTCCAATCTGGGACCCCTCGAGGGATGTCTGACTGTCCGTTTAGGCCCGATCCCGGTGGGCAGTCAGACATCCCTCTCACAATCCAGGACTGCTGGCTCCAAACCGCTCACCTGCCTGCCTGCCTGATTGCCCCTAACCGTTTCTGCCTGCCAGCCTGGTCACCCCTAACTGCCCTCCCCTGCCAGCCTGGTCACCCCTAACTGCCCTCCCCTGCCGGCCTAGTTGCCTGCACAACTGCCCTCCCCTGCAGGCCTGGGTCCCCCCAACTGTACTCCCCTGCAGGCCTGGTCGCCCCCATCTGCCCTCCTCTGCCAGCCCGGTCACCCCTAACTGCCCTCCCCTGCAGGCCTGATCACTCCCAACTGCTCTCCCTTGCAGGCCTGGTCCCTCCCAACTGCCCTCCCCTGCCGGCCATCTTGTGGCGGCCATCTTGTGTGTTGGAATGATGGTCAATTTGCATATTGCCTCTTTATTAGATAGGATTGCTGTGAACATCCTTAAAGTCAACTCTGTACACGTGTTTGTCTCCAATAACATGTCTGGGTTACATGGTGTGACTGATTTCATTTTCATACATGCTTCAGATGGCTACGGGTTTCCTTTTAAATAGACCTGTCCCCCTTTGAGAGGGCAACAAGGTTGTGGACAATGGAGAGCATCCTAGGACACACTTGCACGAGCCACATAATCTCTGTGACAGTCTCCCTTTCTCTAAAGTGGGCAGAGTGCTTACAAGAGAAGACTTTGGGTAGCTTTAGCCAAAGGGAATTTTAATCCCAGGGACTTTTTAAAAAACACTTCTAATATGCAGAGAATGTGGGCCTGGCTGTACATGGCAGCTCACCGGAGCCGTGGCAACTGTGGCCCAGGAGTGAATTCTGTCCCTGGGTTCAGCAGGCAGAGCCCTATTCTTCGTGATTAATGAGTTCCACTTGGTTTACTCAAAGAGTGGCTGTGCTATGCCTTGCTGTTATTTATTTATGTTTTCTACTAAAAAATTCATGTAAAACCATCCTTTAAGGTCAGTGCACAGTACTGTGCTGCAGACTAAAATGTTCCAGCTGCCACAAGTAGGTCTACATACCAACCGAGATTCTCCAGTCCTTGGGCTGAAAGGCGATGTCCAGCTTCCTTCAGGGGAGGTTCGGGCCGGTGTGACCCGAGGAAAGACAGCAGGTGATGAGGCTGTTTTCTAGTGGGAGGTTTATATGTGCAGGCAAAACCACTAGCCCCAAATGGCTCCAGGCAGGAGTGGCAAATGGGAGAGAAAACAAGGGTTTTCTCTTAGTTCCAAACACCATTTCTTCCAAGAGCACTACCCTGTTTCTACCAGGCACTAAGACAAAGGGGTCATGAAAATGGAACTCTGACTCTGAGCATAATGGATCGTTTCTACGGCCGTATATGGGCTGTGTGGGCTTCTAGGACCTGCCAAAAATCCAGGACTGCTGGATGGCTCGGGGGAAAGCAGCATAAGCTCGAGGGGGGGGGAGTGAGCTAGAGACATCACCACGCACACAAGCCTTGTGTTGCCTTCTGTGTATACTTGTGCAAAATTGAGCCCTTTTAATATATTAACTAACATACCCACAAGCAAAGGCTCTGATCCGGAGCTGGAATGACAGTATGCCGTGTCTTGGCCTTTGACCACAGCAGTTTTTCTCGGGCAGCAGGACTCATTAGCAGGACACGTGGACTAGAGTTCTCTGCGCCTTGTTAAAGAGCAGCCAGCTCCGGTAATGATGGCAGTGCAGGGAAAGCTTTGAGCCGGAGGTGGCCTTGACCAGAGTCCTGTTCTCAGCCGGCCTGCTGGTTTGAGACTCTATTTTAGCACAGACTGTTAAAGAACTGTTTTGTCCCTCAGCAATTCCCTACTGGCACCAAGGAGCTGGGAAAGGGGACGTGAAGACCTCAGGGGCCCATGTAAGCTTCCTCGTTGCTTCTCTAGGACAGTTCTGACAGCTGGTACTAAAATAGGAAGACAGTCATTAGGACCTAGATGGGCGTGAGATGGGAGCATCAAAGGAGACCTGGGGTGCCTCAAAGGCCTTGGCCAAATGCAGACAAGAATGTGAGCTCAATAGTAGTCTCACGAGAAGCCCTGGGCCCACACCATAACCACCATCTGCTTCACAACTCCTGAGAGGGCCATCGTCCCCTCCTCTTCCCCCAAGGAGGCCTGTCCTTTGCACCAGGTATTCATCTCCAGCCTGCACCCTCCTCCCTCTTGGTGGCCCCCATCCCTCTCCTCTGACATCCTTACACTTGCCCTGCCATCCCCCCACCAAAACCTTCTCCCAGAAAAGCGTGGATCAGATTCCTTCACACAAAGGCTTAATTGCTTAGTTCCTCCAACTGGTTGCATTCTCTGAGGAGACCAAACCTAGAGTCAGAAGAATTTATTATTCTATTATTCTATTATTCTCTAATTACACAATTGCATTGGTCGCCAGCAAGCTTCTGTGGAAATCACCTCTTGAACAGGTAAAGAGAGGTACCTTTCTGGAACACCTAACATCTTATCTCAGAATCATTCATTCATTCTTGTGTTCAGAAGAGCTGCCCAGCTTCTCAGTATAACCAGCTCTCTCGGTGAGGTGCATGTGTAAGAGACTTTTCATGAACCTGTGGAATCATATGGAGCAATCTTTTTTTTTTTTTTATGTATTTTATTGATTTTTTACAGAGAGGAAGGGAGAGGGATAGAGAGTTAGAAACATCGATGAGAGAGAAACATCAATCAGCTGCCTCCTGCACACTCCCCACTGGGTTATGTGCCCGCAACCAAGGTACATGCCCTTGACCGGAATCGAACCTGGGACCCTTGAGTCTGCAGGCCGACACTCTATCCACTGAGCCAAACCAGTTAGGGCCATATGGAGCAATCTTTAAGAAGACATCCTTTGCCGAAACCGGTTTGGCTCAGTGGATAGAGCGTCGGCCTGCGGACTGAAAGGTCCCAGGTTCGATTCCGGTCAAGGGCATGTGCCTTGGTTGCGGGCACATCCCCAGTGAGATGGGTGCAGGAGGCAGCTGATCGATGTTTCTCTCTCATCGATGTTTCTAGCTCTCTATCCCTCTCCCTTCCTCTCTGTAAAAAATCAATAAAATATATTTAAAAAAAAAAAAAAAAAAAGAAGACATCCTTTTTGACATGTCTTCTTACAGAAATGGAGAATGTCTCGGATTTTTCAAGCAGTGGTCGGCAAACTCATTAGTCAACAGAGCCAAATATCAGCAGTAAAACGATTGAAATTTCTTTTGAGAGCCAAATTTTTTAACCTTAAACTTCTTCTAACGCCACTTCTTCAAAATAGACTCGCCCAGGCCGTGATACTTTGTGGAAGAGCTACTACACTCAAGGGGTCAAAGAGCCGCATGTGGTTCGCGAGCTGCAGTTTGCTGACCACGGACCTAGAGTAAAGAAGAGGCTCCAGAATTGCCCTCTGTCCACATGGCTGGGTTTTCCCAGCCCACGCAGTTGTGAAGCCCATCTTTATAGCTAACCATTTCTCTGACTGTGTTTTTCTTATTTCCACGCTATTGTTGGGGCTCGGTGGAGCCATTCTGGCCTCAGCTGCTCATCTGCCTCCACACTTGAAAGCATTATTAGGTCATTTTACAGCCTTCTCATTGCAGTTGCTATTTCCAATCCTTTTTAGTGTTTCCTCCTAGTTATTCAACTAAAAATAATAAAAAATAATGGCTAAATTCAGGTTCAGACTCTTCCAATATCTCAAACCAAGCCCCCTTTTCCTTTCCAGCTTGAAGCCATTTGAAAACTCCAAAAAAAATAAAAAACATTTCTTTTCCATGATTTTCATTAGATTTGGCTCTAGCCTACGAGATAATAACCCAGGATGAAGGATCTTCTGGTGGTGTTTCTAAACTCAAGCCAAACCCAGCAAGGGGTGAATGGCTCGCAAGTAGCCTGACTCTGGAGCAGCTTTGGCAAAGTTTAGATTAGCATCTGAACCTTTGGCTTCTTGTAGCAACTGGGATGAGCAAACCAAATTAGGGAAATTGAGTACGTAGTGGGGAGGGGGGTGCACCTTTAGCCAGTGCTAAATTAAACACTTTGGAGGGCCAAGAAATATCTCCTAGTCCCTCATTATTTCCCATTTATTTTGGTCTGAGTGTTGTATCTCCTGCTGGGATCAAAACAGAGTGGCTGAGAGAATTTTTTAAGGCTACTCCCATCTAAACAGTCCAGTGATTTAGCTGGCTCAGGGGGGTTGGGAACTTGGAATCAAATTCAACAAGAGCTCGAAGTGGCCAAGAGCTTATCCCAAACAAATCATAGGCCCAAAACAAGGTGTTGACAGTGTGGCTTGCTCTCAGTTCCACTGCTGATTGGTTCAATAATTTATTGCATTTTTCTACCCTCCTTCCTCAATTTCTTCCTCTTTAACATAGAAGCGATGACACCTGGTACCTGTGAAAATGAATGGTTTCAGTGATTTTCGGTGTGGGAGAGCCTCTTGGATCCTTGCTTTAAAGCTGCTTGCAGTTTGGTGGGTTAAGTGGAGGGGTTAAGGATGGCTTCATGGGACATTTGATCAGCCCTGCCTCAGTCAAGGTGGAGGCCTGAAAATTGGGGCACACTTACCCACGTCGTCAGTTCCCGGATTGCCAGTTGGCAGGACTGGTTCCTAAGCCTATTGGGAAAGTATTGAAAACATAGACGCCCATGGCTCCCATTTGTCTGTCCTTTTCATGGTCCTCTCTCTCCACGCACACCTTAACCCTTTGCACTCGCTTGCTTTTTTCTCGATTCCTTTATTCTACTCGGGATTTAATTTTTTAAATACCCCAGATTTTACAAAGCGTGGCAGTAGAATAAAAAACTGGAGTTTCTTTTCATACAAACTTATTTATTTGGATTTTTTTATATTTCAAATTATTGATACATTCAAAGAGTAATTTTAATCTCGACATCCGAGTGCAAAAGGTTAAGATTGATGCCTTCGGGGAGTAGCCACGTAAGGAGAGGAGAGGTTGGGTGAAGGTGGGGGCAGAGCAGTGTGCGGCCATGGAGCCCTTTTCTGTAGAAGCCGCCTTGTCTCCTTCAGCCAGCAGCCCTGTTCAGAAAGCATGCAGCAGAAGGGCCCTCAGAGCTCTCTTATTTTCTGTCCAGAAAGACGATAGAGTTGTAGAGTAGGGAAGGTCCATGGTTACTCTACAGAGGAGCAGACAGAGATTCAGGGAGGTCAATACCTTGTCCAGGCGCTCACACCTGGGGCAGTAGCAGAACTCAGGCATGAAGGAGGCCATCTGGCCCGGCCTGTGTGACTCAGTGGTTGAGCATCAACCTATGAGCCAGGAGGTCACGGTTCAATTCCTGGTCAGGGCATATGCCCTGGTTTCAGGCTTGATCCCCAGTAGAGGACATGCAGGAGACAACTGATCAATGGTTCTCTCATCATTGACGTTTCTACCTCTCTCTCCCTCTCCTTTCCTCTCTGAAATCAATAAAAATCGTTTTTTGAAAGAAGCAGGCAGTCTGTTCCCAGGCTGCCCCCAGTCCACTACGCCTCCATATTCCCTTCAGGTACAGAGTGGATGGCCCTTGGGGTGTCTCTGCTACACATTCTAGATGGCAAACCTGTCCTAAGGCTTCAACCAAGCCTCTCAATCCACTGCTCAGAGTAGGCATGGAAGGGACTCTCTGGAGAACCCGTGTATGTCAGTGTCCTGAAATGATCTGTGCACAAGTGACCTGGGGATGGACTGTCTTACATC
Source organism: Eptesicus fuscus (assembly GCF_027574615.1). Lineage (NCBI taxonomy): Eukaryota > Metazoa > Chordata > Mammalia > Chiroptera > Vespertilionidae > Eptesicus > Eptesicus fuscus. The sequence continues at coordinate 81,508,046 of NC_072483.1, read as the reverse complement.
ATTTATATAAAAGTAGCCAGTGGTTTGGCTACTAACTCTCTCAGCACCCTCTGAAGCTCCCTGTACCACACAGAAAGTACACAGAACAATGTCAATGCCAGTACACTCACAGTAGACCACAGCAGAGCACAAGTGGTGAAAGTGAAGGTCACAATTTTTCTATAACAGAAAAGGAAACTAACTCCAAAGGATCTTAATTTAAGAAAGAAAGAAAATGAGGAGAGAGAGAGAGAAGAAAGAACTGTGAGAGAGAGCATTCTTGTTTGAGGCCTAAATCATGCTCAGTGGGGAATTTCCCGGTGCAGGTGGGAGTGTCTGGGTGTTTCCTCTGCACAGCATGTGTGGTCTTACGCCCCCAGGCAGTGTTCCAGACCCCTTGGGGTAAACATCTCTTAGACTAGGTTCGGTTCTTAACTAGGTATGGCTGTTCACCCTCCGTGCCATAGTATTTCGATCTATGATAAGGACACTGGAGAATATTTGACTTTTCTAGGGGGGAAGGAGTTCCTAAAACAGTCCAGTGGATGTTTAATGACTCTTGCTCTGAAAAATCAGGAAAATGGGAGCTAGATGAGACCTTGAATCACTCATCACTGTGTACCTAACCCACCTCTCAGTGATGCTAAAGAAAAAACTCCTGGGGGAGCAAGAGGACTTTCAGTCTGAGGTTCAAGGTCCATATAAAAATGGCCATGTTTAGTTGGATTGCGTTTTTGTTTGTTTTTGTTTTAAGAAGGCTCGCTTGATTGCTCTAACTCTACTAAAATCCCTTCCGGTCGCCATGAGCCCTTCTCCCTCTCACTGTGCTGGTCTGCAGCAGTGGGTGCAGGGAGAGGGGACAGACCTGGCTCTCGGGTAGGGAAGTACAGGGTGGAGGATTTGTGGCAGGGCAAGGCAGTGTCTTTGAATTCCTCAAAGAGAATCTGGTAAAAATGAATTTGAGCCCCAAACCAGGAACTCAGTGTATGAGTAAAAAGCTTCAGGTGCCATGTTTGAAACCATTCCTACAACCTCCAGCCCCCATTTTGCAGCTTAATTCTGAAGCATTCTCCTCCTCACTCCCGGGTTTCTTTCCTGGCCTAGCCTCCTTTGCCCAATCCCCACCCTGTGCTCAAGCAGCAGTAGGAATCTCCTGCACAATGCCCCCCTTTCTTGTACACTATTTTGTCATAGGTGAGTCTTTGCTTCCCAACCACACAGGGCCTTGATTACAGACACCTGGTCCCATACATCTTCATTTCCCAAAGTCCTCAATATGGTTTCTGGGCACCTAGTAAATCCTCTTAATAAGTGATGGTTGGTTGATTGGTTAGTTAGCCAGTTAATGAAGAACAATTTAAATCTGCCTTTCCTCTTTGAGTAACGCCTATCATAGAAAATGTGAAGCCCCAAATTTCAGATTGCCACATCTTCTCATTCATGAGAGATCTTCATTAGTTCCCATCAAGGTGGTGATGCACATAAACCTCGGGAGGGTGTGTATCCAGGCAACTAGGATCCAAGACCTTTATTTCTGTTAGGATGGGGTAATGATGATGTGGAGGCAATTGTAGTGTCCTGCCCACACCCAGAGAACTTGAGAGCAGACGAGGGGAAGAGGGCTCTCCTCTGGCCCTGATGCAGTACTGATCATCAGAATTTAGGCTTTGCAGTCGGATGGCCTGAGATTGAACACCTACAGGGGCCCAAAAGGAAAGAAGGTCATGTAAGCACAAAGGTTGAAAGTGGAAGTCATGTGGGTGGTAAGATCCATCCCTGACCTGTGTTCTCCTAAATGTGTGGCCCATTCTGCTTTTCCTCATCCATCTGACACTCATAACCACTCCCTACAACAGAGTCCTGGCAGGTTCTCTTCAAGTTTTTCCTCATTAAAAAAAAAATCTAAATTCCAGGTCTCTAGACCCCACGTGTTTTTTTTGTTTTTGTTTTTTGTTTTTGCTATCTGCCTCACTTCTCAAGCTAGGTCTCCTTCCCAGGGAGTTGCTACCTCCACTCTGTGCCTTGAGCTCCTCATTCATTACTTCTCCCTCCTCCAAACCCTTGCCTTTTCTTTGCTAAAACTACAGGAACCTGGTGGAACCATACTCCTTGCTGCCAACAAGCTGAGGTTCACCTACTAGGCTCAACAGAAAAGGAAGGTGGCATTTGAAGATCAAAGAGCATTTTGAGAAAGAAAGCTCTTAATCAAACCCAGATATCAAGAATATTAGCAAAGAGACTAGAGAAAATTGCTATCAAATTAAATTGTTTTTGTACAAATGTTCCCTTTATTTGGGTTTTCCCCAGTGCGCCATTCTTTCTTTAAGGCTTGGTGAACAGATGCATGTTTGAAAATGTTGATTAACTTACCCTCTTTTCGACCCCTTCCCACTCACCCAAACTGCTGGAAGCAGTCAAAAGCCAAGTCAAGACTCTAATGTGTTCTTCACCTTAAGTAGCCTTTAATTCTCCAGGTGCAGAACTATCAGCCACATCTAGGCAATCAATTTCACAGACCAATCTCATTGGTCCAGTTTCTTAGAAATGGAACGATTCTTAGGAGGTCATCTCATCCAGTCCTCTGCCTCCAGAGACAAGAGGCTGTGATCTCCTGGGACAAAATGTTATAGTTATCACCACTCTCTTACCCTTTTTTCTTTAAGATTCAGGCAACCTCCACCCCTTTCCAGACCATCATCAATAGTGTCCTCAGAGTTCTTCTCTGAGGGTGTGAGATGGAGCAAGATGGCAGTCTAGCTTCCAAGAACTCATCACATCCTTTGCAAGAACAGAATTTGCCCAAATCTCACAGATAGGAGCCCCACAATTTTTGTTCTAGGCTCATTCATAGTCTCATCCAATGTTCTGCATCTTTTAACCGTGAAGGTATTAAGACCTCTGAGCATCAAAAACCATTAGTGGTTGGAAATGTGATGGCTTTCTCCCTTTCTCCCTTTCTTCCATGTCTGTTTTATTTTTCATAAGGTTAAAAAAAATCTCCAGGTTGACTTTCACAAGTTTGATTTGATCCCCATGACAGACACCACCTGCCTCTTGTTGATTCGTGTCCACGTCTTCCTTCCAGGGAAACAGGCTGCATTGTAGAGGCCTGGAGAATAATGCAGGGGATGGGCACCGAGGCGGGGAGGCTGGCACAGCCTGCAGGTGCCGGTTGCTGTGTTATAAACATGCCAGGAGCAGGCTGGATTTATGGAGGATTGGTGCCAATGGCGTCGATCCTTTCAAGTGGGGTCTTGGCACCTTGTTTTGTGCATCGCTTCTGGGCGACCAAGGGGATGAGAATGTGCTTTAGCGCTTTTGCCAGGGATGAGGTTGTAACGTGATTACAACTAGCACCTCCAAGAAAAGTCTGAATTTTATGTGTGGCCGTGATAGCTGGATCTTCAGGTCAGGTCATGGTCAAGTAGAGCCTGTCTGAGATGTTGTGCTGATCAAGAAGTTCAGACCAGCTCTTTTTATTCCTTTTGTTTGATACTTTAGCTGTTTAGGATTTGGATTCTGTGGTAAGCCTTGATTTCTGCATATAGTTTACAGTGCTGACTTCAAGGTTGCCCACCTGACTTTGGGCTGAATAGAACTCTCATAGGGTTATACGTTCACTTGGTGCCATTTTGCTGACAGCCAGGACAAGCATAATTAACTTGTGAGATTGAAAGAAGTGATAAGACCCTGTTATTCACCACATATTTGATTCTCTTTTTTAATGTTTTTCCATTTTAGACAGGTAATTTTATTGGCTCTGATTTCTATAAGATGGACAGCATAGCGAATAGAAAAACCTGTATTACCCCCTTCCCCAAAATATTATCATAAAAAGAAAAAGATAGTGATAATACTGGAGAAAATTCAGAGTAAATTAACTCAGCTATATTCAAGACTGGGCTAGTCAGATTGGATGCCATGTTTGACATGTTTGATCTATTCTAAACTGAAGAAAGCCAATAGAAAAATAGACGGGAAAGGAAAGATGGGAGATATTAGCACAGATATGTGAAGGAGAATAGGCATGACATTCTTTCCAATTCTACATTGAAGCATATAATGATGGAACATGACTTCTTTAAATTACCATACATTTATTTGAAATCCAGAGGAGAAAAACTCTTGTACTTTGTGTCCACTTAGATGCATCATCCTATAAGGAGGGTCAGCATGTTATACTAGATGAACAACACAGTCATGACAACCGAGGATGGACATGCAATGTCGTTGAAGTTGCCTTAGACAAAACTCAGACCTATATTGCTAATGAATAACAATCATTATAAAGACACAAGTGAGGATTTACCTGGCACTAAAGACCTTTCCTGTTGTTTCTGTTCTTCTGGTTACTGGACATAAAGATAGATCCTTTGAGGGGAAAGGCTCCGTTAATAAGCCTGTTACATGATCTAGAAGCAGATGGGATGCTTGAGCTGCCAACATACCGAGGAGTCGTTCTCAGAAAGGTCGAGTCTCTGCCTTGTAGCCATGGTGATAGAACTGGTTATAACTTGATTTGTTTGTTTCCTTTTTCATCACAGTGGACATCCCAGAAGTACATGGGAGAGAGGGCTATGAAGATGAAGTTGTTGGTGAGTATTACTATGATTTAGCAGATAATCATGAAATTCAAGTTTGGTTATAAAGACGTACTGAAGAGGGCCAGAAACCACCAATTGCTCTGTCAAGGTCAAATTTAGAGTTTAGAAAGTATATCGAGTCCCTTCTGCCTAATCTGAAACAGGTCCCCTACTTCCAGCAACTTTCAACATTGATGGACTTCAAATCTGGAGAAACCCTTGAGAAGTGAAGGCCAGGGTCCTCTACAGGAGTCACTGCTTGAACCCGTTCACCTCCTTCCAAAAAGTGCCTAAGTGAATGAGCGTCAGCGTGAATACCTCCCAGGCCTGCTGTGGTTGCCAGTTCCTTGGCATGTAGGGACCCTTCTTACACCCTCCAGGACTCCAAGTTGGGACTTACTGCAAGATCCATGTTTCTTTCTCACACTGCCTAACTCGTGTTTTCATTTTATTTCAAGCTCTGTTTTCCCACTTCGAGCACATACTTCAAGAGGCTGAAGTGAGAATCCCGGCTAAAGGGCCACTGAGTAAACACGTAGATGTCATTTCTTCCCGGGGCTCGGAGCAGCACAGGTCTCTCCGGGCTTCTCTGAGTGCCAGAGCTGATCTCCAAGAGAGACCACGAAGGTTCCCCTCGGAGAACAGCTTTTAGACCAAGATGGATGCATTTAAGAAGGGCCGTTTATAGAGCAGCTGCTTTTCACCCGACCTTAATCAAACACTTCAAGTGTAGTTATAGAAACAGAGTGACTAATCCAAACAGCACCTTGTTAACTGAACGCAGACTCTGCCTGCAAATCCAGTCCAAGGCTCCTTTTATGGGCAAAGCTGCGCAACTGGCCTCCGCGAAGAGGCTGCAGTGGATCAAGCGACGAGCACTGACGGGGAGGAGGAGGAGGGCAGGAGGGTGCAGGAAGCCTGTGAGGCCCAGTGCAACTGCTTGCTGACTCTGGGACCCTGAGTGAGTTACCTAGTCACCTAATTTCTTAAAACCTCGGTCTCATCATCTATACCTATAATAATAAAAGCGTAATATGCTAATTAGACCAGACAGCCGAACCACCTTCCGGATGACCTTCTGGACGAAGCCAGTGTAAGTCCTGGCTGCAAGGGCTGAGTCCCTTGCACGAATTTTGTGATTCAGGCCTCTAGTATATATATATATATATATATATATATATATATATATATATATATATCCCTGCTTTCTTCATGGAAGTATCAGGAAATCCCACAAAATAAGCCATGGGTGTCGTTGTGCCTTGGCCACACTGGGTGGCTTAAACAACAGAAGTGTGTTTCTCATCATTCTGGAGACTGGAAGTCCAAGATCAAGGTGTCAACAGTGTGCGTTCCTTCTGAGGGTTGTGAGGGGGAGTCTGTTACAAGCCTTTCTCTTTGGCTTGGTGATGGCCATCCCTATATCCACATGGCAATCTGCCATCTCGGCTGTCTCAAGTTTCTCCTTTTTATAAGAATACCAGTCACACTGAGTTAGGGCCCACCCTATTTCAGCTTGATTACCTCTGTAAAGCTCCTATCTCCAAATAAGGTCACACTCCGAGGTTCTGGGATTTAAGACTTCAACATATGACTCTGGGGAAGAGACATAATTCAACCCATTAGTAAGGTAAGACGGATGTCAAGTGAAGTCTGGTGGCTGGGAAAACATCTGCTGCTTGGATGGCCAGGAATGCTCTACAGACACTCTTCCTGTGAGAATAGTCTCAGCCTGTCCTTCGATTTAACTTGAAGCCCTTGGAAGTCAGGGATGAGGAGGCAAAGAAGGAACGGTGCCCAGACACAGGGCCATCCCAGGGGCTCCAATGGCACCCTGAAAGTTCTGTCATAATATGTATTAGCATTAGTGAAATTATTTAAGTTTCAAATACTTAGACTATACTCACTATGTGCTGGACACTAACCACTTCATAAATATTCATGTAGTTCACCTAGCAACCAAGTGAGGTAGACTTTATTAATAACCCCATTTTACAGATGAGAGCACTGAGGCAAAGCGAGGTTCAATAACTTTCCCAAAGTTACACAGCGAGGCTGTGGCAGGGCTGGGCTTTGAAGCCAAGCAGTGTGAGTCCCGGCTTCCTACCCACGCTCTGAAGAACCTCTGGGCTGGGCTGGGGAGGCTCAGGTATTTCGCCCCGCAAGGAGCATTGCCTGCCATCTGTCCTGTGCTTTCTGTCCTAGATGAGTACGAAGTGGACTGGAGCAACTCTTCTTCCTCGACCTCAGGGTCCAGCACCCCGTCGGCCGACAAAGAGAAGAGCTGGCTCTACACGCTGGATCCCATCCTCATCACCATCATCGCCATGAGCTCGCTGGGCGTCCTCCTGGGGGCCACGTGCGCCGGGCTCCTGCTCTACTGCACCTGCTCCTACTCGGGCCTGAGCTCCCGCAGCTGCACCACGCTCGAGAACTACAACTTCGAGCTCTACGACGGCCTCAAGCACAAGGTCAAGATGAACCACCAGAAGTGCTGCTCCGAGGCATGACGGATTGCACCCAAATCACATCTGACGTTTCATTCCAGCGAGAGGGGCTAGTGAAGATTACACATTTTTTTTTTCCCTTTGGAAACTGAATGCCATAATCTCGATCACACCGATCCAGAATTACCGAAGGTGTGGACAGGACAGGCGGGCAAGTCGAGGGAGGAGGGAGATGCAGCTGCATGGGGGGGGTCACGACCCACCTAGCACCGCGGGGGGGCCGAGTCATTGCTGGGACAAAGACGGGAGCTCATCTCTTTGGGGTCACAGTTCTCTTTTGTTTGTGAGTTTGTTGTTGTTGTTGTTGTTATTATTATATTTTATTTCTTTGGTCTGTGAGCAACTCGAAGAGGCAGAAGAGAATGACTTTTCTAGCATAGAGGCAGAGGGGGATCCTTATTCTCTGCTTTCTGTTTCGAATCAACACTTGAAAAGCAAAGGGTCTCTTCACACTTTCCACCTTTAGGGGGGAAAACTCAAAAAACAAGCCGTGCAGCTCATCCCGTCTTCTGATCTTCTCATGACTCACGGGATCTGCTGTGGCGAAGGCCCTGCCGCCGACCCTGCACGCTGCCGTGCCCAGTCCTAGCATTTACGTAGGATTTTGTTGCCTTTAACTTTTTTATCCAGGGGAAAATTGCCATTTTAGGGTCAGCACGAACAGCTCTTTCCTACAGGCGATTTAAAACAAACCAGAAAGGAAACTTCTCCCGTCAAAATCCGCGGAAGCACCTCCGTGTTAGACGTGGACGAGCCTTAACAAGCTTTGTGAATAGGAGCCATTCAGACCAGGATGTATGGCTGTGGGGCTCCTGGCGGGGCCTCTGGGGGTGGTTCTTCTTTTTCTTTTCCCTCCTCCTTGTTCTCCTAAGACATGGACACATACACACACACTCATGCACACCCCCGTCCCCCCCCCACAGTTGTCTCCAAGGCCCAGGAAAGGCCTCGTTTGATAGTCTCAAAGGGCCGGGGAGACACAGGCTCCGTTTTCTCTGTCGGTGCGATGGGCCTGGTGCCCCCGGGCGGGAAGGAGGCAGTGGAGAGGAGAAGTCCAGCCCCTGATCGTGCGAGGGCAGAGGCTGAGCAGACCGTACAGAGAATCTTGATGAGTCGGCCTCTCCAGGAGTGAACATGGATCTCTTCTTGGGGTTACGGCCACCACCTCCACCTTTCAGGAAAGTCGGGCCAGGATGTAAGGGTGCCTCGCCAGAAGTCTACAAGCACTGTGAACCAAAATGCCGGCAACCCTGTCTCAACCCCAGAGAGACCGATGTTCTCTCACACACATACACGCACCAATTCATGTGTTTTTTTTTATTAAGTGCCTTGGAAAAGTGAAGAAAAATGTATTTTCCCTCTATGTCAAAATCAGTGAATATCACACAAGTTAAGGCATTCCTTCTTCCCTGACCCCGGGGGCTCCCCGCCCAGCCCCCCCCCCCCACCTCCCCGCTGACCTAATGGAATGAGCCCTGCTGCCCAAGTGGTAGTCAATGCCCAGATGACTCTCAGCTGCTCCAGAAGGGGCCGCATCAGGAATGGATGAACCTGTGCGAAGGATAGGATTGTCCGCGTCAAGATCCAAATCTGATTTTGTAGTAACGCCTAAGGTTTACCTGTCTGCTGGTTGAAACTCACCCAGCGTGCCCAGCCTATCGCATAAACTGTCAGACCATTTTTGCTGCTATGGTCACCCCCAATCTCATGTGTCTCATACCCAGGTGGAAGGGGAAGGGTGGATGGGGCTGGCAGTTCCTGTAAATGTTAACTCATGGAAATGCTGGTTCCAATGGGAACGTCACCAGGTTTTGTGTGCAGAGAGGGAGACTCATGCCGACAGCTATTTATTCCTACGTGTGTGTGTGTCTGTGCCGCCTTTGAGTTCTCTGTATCTACTGTGTATGTGAATGGTCACGTGGGACTCAGTGGTGTTGTTGTGACTTTGACTCTGACCGAGGGCCTGAGTTAACTGCTGATCTCAGCACTCACTGGCACGGTGGTAGTTAGAGGTGCAAAGTAAAGCCGTCAAGCCCAAGGGCTTAGCTGGAGGCCCACCCTGAGCTGGGCATACAGCAGAAGCAAGTGTTTAAGTAGCCTACCCTCCTCTTTGCCTTCCCGTGTAGCTCCGTGTTCAGGAAGCTAGCAAGTCCTGGGGATTTCCAGGAGCAGCCTGCAGAAGAAGTTCAAACGTCTACTCTGGGGAGCTGGCTGTCTCATGCCCAATGGACCATGTTACAGCTCCCCAAAGACCAGCCCTGTCTCCAGCCTGCAGTTCACCTCTAAGTTACATACAACTCAGCCTGCATCCCTCTGTATCCATGTTCTCCGTGAAGCCCCAGGTGGGCCCTGAGTGCTGAACAAAAGCAGGCTCCCCGGGGCTGCATGTAGATACCTCACTAATGCTGGAGGCTGGTCTCTGGCGAGACAGAAAGATAGTGGGGCCCGATTATAACTTGGCCAGAGGGCACCTTGGTGCATTTGTCGTCTCCATCTGCAGGTGGGCTGGCTGATCCTTCTCCTTAAGTCATTCCCTTTGGGAAACTCAACTCACAGTATTGATCTCCTTTTTTGCCTTGTACTGAATGACACATTACCTCCACGCTCTCCCGGACTAGACGGTCCACAGGGCCACAGGGTTGCTTTCTCTCTTAGGTGGGAATGAGGAGTTGACAGGGATGAGGGTCCAAGGAAGGAGCATGAATGGCAAGAAAACAAGGGGAGAAGTTAAACCATCACACAGGTTAACTTTTCCATGGTTTGCAGTTAAAGGTATTCGACCATTCGCTGGCTGAGCCAGATCACGGGAACTTGAGAGCTTTTACTGTGATTCTTCAATGTAAAAATTAAACAACAATGTCAAACTGTGTTTATATGATTTGTATAAAGCCTTTTTAAGATTACTATTTAAATAAACATTATACCAGAGATATTTTGTTGAGTGTTTTTTACTGGAGACGAAGAGACTTGGGGTGACCGAATCATCCCAGCTTGCCCCAGACTTTCCTGAAGGTCCCATGTCCCCAAAACCCCTCAACCTCAGCCAAACCAGGATGCTTGGTCACTCTCCTGGGACAACGTTTCTCAACATTTTCATGGGGAATTAATAGGTTGATTGGTTGGCTTTTTACAAAATAAAAATATGGTGGAGATGGGTAATGGGCTACCTGTCCCATAGGGCTATTTTAACTCAAAGACTTGCCTGGTCGATTTCCAAGACCATGATCCCTACAAACACACCTCTCAACGGTAGACCAGGGAAGGCCTCGCTATGCAGGTGATAGTTAAGCTAAAACCGGAAGAGATGAGGAGTCAGCTAAGCAAAGTGCCTGGGGAAAGCTTTCACCTGGAAGGAACAGCATATAGAGATGCTGCTGTGGGGGTGTCTGCTGTGCTCCTGGAAGACAGAGGCGGGAGCCAGATAAGCTCCTTCAAGGCACAGGGAGAAGGCTCTGTTTGATCTGCATCACCCCTGGCCTTCCTTAAGGTATGCAAAGAACAGCTCCCCACTTCCCATCCCCGTTCCTCACTGGCCCGGAAGGTCACCAGAGTCAGATTTCTGCAACTTCCCTCTCTGCCCTCGCTGTGATCTTGGTAATATCACGCGTCTCCTGAGATCCCTGCTTCTTTTGTATTCCTCGCCCTTGCAACAATAACAGAGGATAAAATGAAAAGCAAATTCTACTTTCCTTTAGTTGAGCTTTGGGGTATTTTTAAAGCCCTAGTAAACTAATAATATCTCCTGGTCTCTAGCCATCTAGTGTTTACATAAGATCTCTCTCTTTTTTTTTTTTCTTATCAGTATCCTTTGGAAATGTTTATTCAGTGCTCAGGGGAGGCAGTGAAATGAAGTTGGAACAGGCCCATCCTTGAGGGAAACAGGGTCCATCTGGACGCCACGGTGCCTTTGCCCCCGCAACGCTGGTGGCGGTGGTAGAGCCCGGGAGGGGAGCGTGAAGAGGAAATGGAAAGAGGAGTGTGTTCCCATTCTCCCAAGCTTCAGGCTCTAACCCCAGGCTGAGCTAAACAAAACTCCTGGGGAAAATATTTCTCCCGGGGGATAGGGTGTGAGATGAGGGGGTGATGATCAAAATATGAAATGCTACCTACGTAGGTTCTCAGAGCTCCCTTCTGTCCACCTCTGGGCTTCACGGTAACTTTTTTTTTTATGGGGTGTGTGTGCCTTTGAGCACTGCACAATTTGTACAATTTTTTTAATCCTCACTGGAGGATATTTTTTACATTGATTTCTAGGGAGTGTGGAAGGGAGAGGTGGGCGGGGAGAGAGTAAGAGAGAGAGAAACACCAATTGGTTGCCTCTCCCACATGCCCCCTACCCATAACCCTTCAGTGCTTGGGCCGGTGTTCCAACTACTGAGCTACACACGCCAGGGCCATCATGATAACTTTAATACCCGTTCCCATCAGCAAAACAGGAAGGGGCCTAAGAAACTTAAGGACTAAGGCAGAGGCACGCTTGCCCTTGAATTCCCACCTCTCAGAATCCCCAAGCCCCAAAGCCTGCTCCCTACCGGCCAAGGCTGGTCCTCCTCAGTCCTTCATTTTCTCGGTGACCTTGAGAGGAGCTCTTGGAGGAAGGACATGCCTTCTGTGTTCTCCCTGAACACCAGGGTGAGAGACCATTAGGGAGCCCTGAGCCAAGTTATTCCTGCAGCCTATCCAGCGAATGATGCCTGATCCTCTCTCCCCTGCCAGCAAACCCCAAAGGACAACTGCGTGCAGGCCGGCTGTTCGAGTGCTGTGAGAGAAAGACCTTCAGCTGCTCTGAGCCTGTCCTCAACACTCCACCTGCCTGGTGGCCCCAGGTGAGCGGGGCCCTCTCTCCACAGAGGATCCAGCCTGAGCAGGCCCACACGGATGCAAAGCCCTGACCTGAGGGTCAGTCCTTGTACACACAGAGGCACCCGGCACAGCCCTTCACCAGCAGAGAAGTGAAACCCGGTCCAGGGACTTGGGGTCTAAGGACTTGGGGTGCTCCGTTCTGGGCTCCTCACCAAAACAGCAGGCCTGAAAGCTGTGGTCAGGTATGAGCCCTCCTCTAGCCCAATTCAAACGACCTCAAGAGCCTCCCTGCCCCCAGCCCCGCTCCCTCCACCCCAGGCCTCTGGGAATCAGCAGCAGAGCCAGGTTGCCGTGGCTTGGAGCACAGCTCCGCTAATAAATCTCCATCCTGCAGCCCAGACTGCCTCCGCTGGGATCTGAGCGCCCGCTGGCTGCCCGGCTGCACTGCCAAGCCCCACACATAACCACCCTGCGGGCTTGACTCCAGAGCCAGGCAGGCGGCCTTTCTGGACTGGCTTTCTCTCGTCCCTGCTTTTCTCCTCCAGCCCCCTCATCTCACCTCTTCTTGAGCAGTTACGTTTCTATTCCCAGCCAACTGCTTTTAAATCTTGTGGAAGTTCAAAGAAAGCTTGAGAGGGTTTTGAAACCCACCAATGCTCCTTTGCCCTTGAACTTGGACATGCTGAGGAGGTGGGAGAGCGCTAGTCCCAGAGCTTGGGGGAACCAGGGTTCTCGGTTCTGCCTCTTGTTCTGTGGCCTTGGGAAGGTCATGCACGTCTTGGCTTTCCCATCTCTAAAGTGGGCATTGGGCTAAATTAATTTTGAGCCCTGAGCTTGGACAGCCCAGCTGATGCAGCAGTTCTGCTTTGTTGTCTGAATCTGTGTCAGACACTCAGGGAGGGAAAGCTCCCGGTGCTGAGTTCTCTCAGGCTCCCTTCCGCAGAGAGGCCGTGAGCACAGCCTTGGGCTTGATTCTATGGGGGAGCTGGCCCAAACCCAAGCTCTCTCTCAGCAAAATTGCTCTGTTTCCCAGAGCCCACCACTCGTAGCTATGTACATAGATGTTGATGTGCTTATTTGTCTATCTCCTACTAGTTCTTGAGGGAAGAATTTATGCATGATTTCATTCATATCCTCAGCATATTTTATATTAAATGCCTACTATGTGCCTTGCTAGATACTAGGAGACAATAGGTGTAACAGATGTGGTCCCTGCCTTCAGGGAGCTTACAATTCGAGAGAAGAGACTTTGGTGAGTCCAATAACCACACAACTCTGTCATAACCATCACAGCAGGAGCCATAAAGTGAAGAGTAGAGAGCTGTGAGTGTGGGAGCAGATTGGGCAAGCCACCCCTGAGCATCATGTCCAATGGAGCTGAAACCTCAGGGTGAGTCACATGACTGGGACAGGCAGGAGGGAGAGCATGGTGGACAGAAGGGGCAGCACAAGCAAGGATCAGAGGTAGAGGGAAACCTGGCAGCCGCAAAGGTGGGGGTTAAGGACAAGCACCTCATTCACTATTGTATAGGAGCCCCCAACGCATACCTGACACGTACTGGGCAAGCACAATAAACATTTGTTGAATGAATGAATGACATCTACATTCCCCTTCCTGATAGCATCAAGCTGCCCAGTTTGTACAAACTAAAAGGTAAGTGTTTCAGTTCTTCCTAATCACTACCTGTGCTTCCCTATAGTGCAGTGGTCGGCAAACCGCGGCTCGTGAGCCACATGCGGCTCTTTGGCCCATTGAGTGTTCTAACGCCACTTCTTCAAAATAGACTCGCCCAGGCCGAAAACCGACTTCTGTGCATGGGCCATGAAGTTTCAGTCGCACTGTATGTGTGCGCCCGCACGTGGTATTTTGTGGAAGAGCCACACTCAAGGGGCCAAAGAGCTGCATGTGGCTCACGAGCCGCAGTTTGCCGACCACTGCTATAGTGGAACATGTAGAAGTCTCCTAGAGTCTGAACTGAGAAAGTATACCCACAAGTTCCAACATGGAGATGGGTATTATTCGTTTCTGTGTAAAATTATAATTTTATGATAAACTAGAGGCCCGGTGCATGAAATTTGTGCACAGGAGGGGGGTGGGTCCCTCAGCCCAGCCTGCACCCTCCCGCAATCCGGAACCTTTCGGGGGATGTCTGACTGCCAGTTTAGGCCTGATCCCATGGACATCCCTCTCGCAATCTGGGACTGCTGGCTCCTAACCACTCACCTGCTTTCCTGATTTCGCCCCTAAAACTCAAGCTTTTTATTTTTTTATTTTTAATATTTATATTTCTTCTTTATTTTTTATTTTAAGATTCAAGCTTCTTGAGAACATGAGGCATTTAACATTATTCCATATTCCTTACAGAGAGCTAAGCATGGTAAACACAGTAAATACTTAATACTTATGGGCTTCTATGCAAACACTTTCCAATCAGGAATGTTTTAATAGGCAGTCTCCAAAAACTTGAACTAGAAAACCTAAAAGTAGAGTGCTCAAATTTCAGGCATCAGGTGCTATTAGCAGGATTCCTATCCCAATTAAACTCTAATTCTGAGCTCTCAACAGTCTGGACAAACTGCCCTTCACTATCTCCAAAGTTTGTTTGTTTATTTTTTGTCTGGAAAAAGACAGTAGGAAAGAGCGGGGTCTATACTGACAGCTCTGTGACGCTGGGCTGTGTAACCACAGGAGAGCACATAGCAGTCTGCTTTTAAAAAAAAAATCCTGTATAATTTCAAATCAGACTCCTCATGTCCTTACGTGACCCGAAACATCCCTGCACCAGATCCTCATTTTTAAAATGAGGTGTATGACAGGGTTCCCCCAGGGTCACGCACCACATGGGGGGACGGAGACAGAAAACCCGAGGACTTTACTTATTACCAACATTAACTGATTTTTTTTAAAATATATTTTATTGATTTTTTACAGAGAGAAGGGAGAGGGATAGAGAGCTAGAAACATCGATGAGAGAGAAACATTGATCAGCTGCCTCCTGCACACTCTTTACTGGGTATGTGCCCAACAGCAAAGGTACATGCCCTTGACCGGAATCAAACCTGGGACCCTTAAGTCTGCAGGCCAATGCTCTATCCACTGCGCCAAACCGGCTAGGGCTGATTTTTATCACACTGAAATGAAGGCAGTTGGTCTGTGCTGCTGTGAAATTAAAGGTGATTCAGAAGTAGGGTGGTTATTTATTGCTCTGTTAGGATAGACCCCAAAAATGACTTCTCAGAAACCAGGGCTGTCCCCTGCGACCCCAGCCAGACTCTGGGCTGCTCTGGGGGACCTGCCAGCTTGCTTCACAGTGATTCTGGCTTGTCTGTTTCTGGGAGTGCTGGCCGCTGGGCACGCCTACACCTTATAGTGGAGCTCGGCGTTCATCTTGGTGTACATGTCGGAGATGACGTCAATGGTGGCCATGTAGTTAACCAGGAACAGGCAAACCTTCTCCAGGCACTCCTCTTCCATCATGTTCTGGCCCTTGCAGAGCGTTTTCAGGAAGTCGGACTTGCAGGGCGCGGCATACAGTGCTGCCTGGAAGATCTTCTGCACGATCCAGCCATGGTACTTCTTGAGCACCATCTCATAGGCCTTGGGGGCGTTGACACGGATGAGGTTGGGGTGGCTCTCATCCCGCTCCCCATCACAGATGCTCTGCAGGAAGACCTAGATGAAGCAGAGGCTCCTTTTCAGACACATCAGCTCTAGTGTGGCCCCCACTTTGGGCCACTCTGCTCCATGCATTTCCTTCTCCGCCTCCAGGATGTTCTGCAGGGTCCGGAACTTGGCTGGTCGGTGTTGTACACAGCTTTGATTTTCGTGATGTTACCACTTATGTCTGCCTTGATGGGCGTAAACCCTGGGGACCCAAGGCAATCAAAGAAGGGCGGCAGGTGGGACATGCCTCCAGGAAGGGCCCGGTCTCAATCTGCTTGTCCTTGCGCAGCGGCTTCAGCAGGTGCTCAGCCAGCAGCGCCATTTCAGGGTTGAGGCCAGCGGTGATGCTGTTTTCTAATCGGATCTTCTTCTTCCTTCCCCAGAATACTCCAAACCTACTCCGGACGGACCCCAACCCCGCAGACTCTTAAGACCTCCCCCCCTATTTCTTTGACTTTCCCCCATCAAACTTACACCCTATCTTGTTGCCTAGGGGTGCCCCTAACCACTTCCTGAGGGGCGGGGCCAGCCCAGTGGGGGGCCGTGGTGGTTCTGGTCTAACGGTCTTTATGGTCGTGATGCTGTTACAGTCACTGGCTCTCTCTCTCTCTCTCTCTCTCTCTCTCTCTCTCTCTCTATATATATATATATATATATATATATATATATATAGAGATGATATATGATCATTTAGGTCAAATGTATTCAGATCTAAAAGCTGTTGAAAAGTTGGAGGGTTGCTGGAATTAGCAAATAAAAATATCCCATGCAGCCACTGTGGAAAAAGTTCTTGAAATTGATAGTGGTAATGGTTGCACAGCATTGTGGAAGAACTTAGATCCACTGAATTGTACACTTAAAAATGGTTAAAATGGTATATTTTATGTTATGTATATTTTACCACAATTTTAAAAAGCATTTTCATAGAAAAAAATGTTAAGCATCTTGCCTTAAGAATAAACTGCTGTGTAATACTTAGGACACACCTAAATTTAAAGTTTATTTATTGTTTATCTGAAATTGTATCCTGTATTTTATCTGGCAACCCTAAATGAGGGGCTTTCTCTTTATCCTAGGACCTTCCCAGGACCATCCTTTTAAAGCCAAGAATCAGTGTTTGTGGTCTGAGAAGAATGAGTATACAAGACAGACGCGGAAAATCAGGGGGTGCCTCTCTAATTATAGACTCAACCCTAGACAGAGACCACACCGTGATCCCTCAGCCCTCGCTCTCTCCATCAGTGAAGAGGTAGAGATTAGAAATCTTGGTTGGGTTTCCCATCTGTTGTTTAATCATCACGATCCACAAATGCAGTAAAAGCTGGTTATAAACCCCTTCTTACGATTGACCACGTGGCTAGAATTACAGTTGCAGATGGCGACGCTCATGCGTGTGACTCAGACGATAGCCTCGTCCCCCGCCATCAATGCATCTTCACACCAGAGTTGGTAAGAACCCATGGGGTGCCCAGATGCCTAATTGCACCACCATGTGCACCCATGTCTTCTCCGTGGAAGAAACTGCCTGCACAGTGCATCGTACAGCAAGAAACAACAGGTGCAAAAGGCAAAGGCCACTTTGGAACCATTTGGACCAAAGAACATGGCTCCGTGTAACAAGAGCGCCCACAGACTTGGCACGCCTGCGTCCATCTGCCTGCGCGATGGGCCTGGAATTGGACCACAGCCGAGGAGTCTGTGGCTGCCGTTCCAGGTGGTCCCACCTACTCCTTCTCTCAGCTGAGACGAAAGGCAGCTGGGGAGGGCATCGCGAGAAGAGATGGGTCGTGTCCAATTCATTTTTACTGGGTGCTGACAAGTCACGGCGAAAGTCTGGAAATGAGTAGCACAGCAAAAACACGCAGGTCACAATGCGCTGGTGAATGATTACCAGAGGAGAAATTCATTACCGGCGCGCTCAGCTCCCATCACATAAGGAAGTGTTACATTAACAAGATGGAAGGTCCCTGCGGTCCCCTCCCCAGCACAGCCCCCACTGCCACCGCCTGCCACCCCAGTATTTCAATCTGTGTTGCATGGTGGGAGCAAAGCCCAAAGGCGGGGGGAGAGGGGAGTTAATTCAACTATACTCATCAAAAAGAGGGTCACGGTGGCAGCCAGCACCCACTGAAGCAGATGCGGCCTGCCTGCCACATGAAATGCTTTCTGCCCAGCCGGCACCAGCCATGGCCCCTGGAGTCCGGCACCTGCCGATGGCATTGAACCAGGGGGAGTCTTTCTAAGCCGCCTCTGTCATTTGCCTTCCATCCTGGGTGCATGTGTTTCCCTGTAGTTGTGTGTGGCCCTCATCCCTGTTGGTCCCCAGGTTAACCTTGGACTTCTAACCTTTCCTGACGTTGACACAGACATGAAGGAGGTGCCAGCAGAACACCTGAGCTGGAGCCTGCGGAGCGACCAGAATGAGTCACACACGCTGGATTAGGATCTGCTCTGGACCTGTCCCTGGGGGGCTGGGAACAGAAAGTCTTGTTTTGTGGTGGCCAGCAGATGGTATAGACCAAGTGGCCTTCAAGTCCTTGCTATTCCGTGTCACCTGCAGCCATTGTCTCATTCCTCTTTATAATCTCTCTTCTCCAGTTACCACTCCCCACACTAAAGAATCACAGGCCACAAATGGAAGGTTAGCAGAGTCAACGGGACGCAGTCCGATGGGTCAGTAGTTCTTCCTTAATGAGATTCCTGCCCCTTCAAGCTGCCATGCGCGTGCAGAGGGGCCGGCCGGCCGAATCTGCTTTTAAAGTCAGGTGCCCAGCCAGGCCCAGGGCAGGGGGGGCTCTGCCCGGAAGGGGCTCTCCACAGGTGCCTTCCCCTGGAAACCGGAAAGCTCGGTACTTGGGCCTCGCCCCTGTGCCCAGCATCTCACCACTGAGAGGCCGTGGTCCCTTTCCTGGTGCAAATGTCAGCCTAAAGTGGGTGAGCAAACCCCAGCTCGATGGAAGCCAACAGGGTGTTAAATGTGAAACCTCCCAGCAGCCGGCTGGGCTGAGAGCTGCCGGCTCATTATGCAGCTTTCTCTCGGCTTCGGGAAGAGAGAGGGCGGCTCCCGCAGAAGCACACCGTGGAGACGTGCCCTCGGCCTTCCCAGCACTGGGAAAACCTTCAAAACCGCGATTTGTCTAAGCCCCATCCATCTTAATGTCAGTGTCTACATTTTTCTCCTCTCCTTTTCCAAAGCCGCCAAAAAAGAAAATGTCATTGCGTTTGGGGCCGATTCAAAAGCCGGGCTGAGGCGGCTGTTCTATTCCGGCTCCCAGCCCCGGCGTGTTCCTCTCCCATGGCGTCCTCAGGGGCTGCCCCTCCACCACCCCCATTCCTGTGTTCACTGGCATCTTGACGTCTCCTCTCTGCCGTACAGTACGGTCCTCGCTTGCCTTCTCCTAAAGCAGGAGTGGGCAGTGTCCGGCCCCCTGGCCGTATAAGGCCTGGGAAATCATCCGGTCTGGCCCTGCCACGGCATAAGGGGTGAGTTAATTAAATGTTGGGCCAAATAGAGCAGGCTAGTTTTTAAGTTGATAATTTTGTATGGCCCCGAAGGAGGTTATAAATATCCAAATGGCCCTTGGCAGAGAAAAGGTTCCCCACCCCTGCTCTAAAGCATCGGCCTTAGAAACTCACAAAGCTTAGCCGCCCCGGCTAGGACATCCGGGGGATTTTCACCGGAGGGAAGAGAGGTTGCCAGGTGTGGCTGTCAGGACCCCCAGGGGTTGAACAGCTGATGCAAGTTAATGTCCCTTTAGAAAGCATACCCCCCAAATTTGCCCAAAACACATGGAATCATCCCCAAGCTGCGGCAGGTTGGCTGGGAATGGTGTATGTATGACCTCCTCTCCCCTGGACGCCTTACAACGACCTTGTAAGCCTCGAGGGGCAAGTGGCAGTTCCGATGAAGGTGACAGTCAGAACGCATCCCTGCGGGCCCCTGGCTCACCCAGGAGTGGGGAGCGGATGCGCTGATTGATACCTGGAGGGAGGCTGTCGGCCAGGAGGACACAGAGGGAGAGAAGGGGCTCCCTCAAGGTCAGACCCGCCCTGGCACGCACGCTGTACATCACTTGGGGGAAAGATTCTCAGCAGGTAGATGGAGAACGGCGAGTAGGTGATAGGAAAACGGGGGGAGTCTCCGCGGTGTGGGCCGCCAGCTCTGCGATGGCCCCGGATGGTGAGGCACAGAACTCCTCAGAGAACTCTGTGCGTCCCTCCTCCGCCCAGCCGGGTACAGCCCTTTCCTGGGTTAAAATATAATCCAGGTTGAAAAATAGATACATAATCCTGGGTGAACTGTAGAGTGTGTGATTTGTGTCTCAATAACGCTGTTTTATGTATTCCAACCCGCAGCCCAGGACGGCTGCCGTGGGAATCCTCCTCCCCCCGCCCCCCCCTCTGCAGGAAGACGGAGGAGAGCATTGTTGTAAGTCTGGTCCTGTCCTTGCCCACTGTGGTGACTGTGAGGAAGACAGGCCTCCAAGGCTTAGCGTTTGGATGAGAAAGATTTCTCCCATTCCAGAAAGCCCCCGGCCGCCCTTCGGCAGCTCCCAGCCACTTTGCCGACGGGATCAGCTCCGGCCAACCCCATTTTAGAGAACGTCTTTCAGCGTGTTTTAATTAGGCATTTAAAAAATAATAACCTTATTTTTTTTTGTCCAGGGGACACAGATTCATAAGCTGGAAATAATAAACGGATTAGTGATTAATTAATGGCTGGCAGGTGTGGGGAGAAGCCATCTCTGGCTTCTTAGCATTATTTCCCTTTTCTCTTAAGATCGTTCTTTCTTATTTTAATTAATTTTTTGCCACCCCAGCACTTCTCTTATCAAATAGTCAAATAAACTAAACAAATAGAGTGCACTGAGACCAAGCTACTCAATGCGGTGTTTAATTGGAACCGTAGACTTGCCGTCTCCCCGTGGAGTCTCGGGGTACCTGGAAGCTGTCCCTGGCAGGGGGAATGGACGCCCAGCTCGAGCTCTCAGCATCTAGTTAACCTTCCTTGCAGGTGCCAAGGGCGCGGCTTGATTGAAAGAAGGAGCAGTGAGCCATCGGGTGGTTTGTGGTTTCTCCTGCCTGGTAAGGAGCAGAGGCGGTAACACATAAGGCTGTGGATGTCCTCCCATCCACCTGCTGCACCGGTCACTTCCGTGCCTACACTGCACGCTCACATGCCAGCAGGTGCACCGTCCAGTCGCTGGGCTGGCCAAGGCCAAGTGGCAGCCACATGCCTCTGGCTGCCAGCACCTCTGGGCTTGGCTGGAGGGCTGCCATCTCAGTCGCCATGTATTTACACCGGAGCAAGTCAGTCTAACCCAACGATCCACATCCATGTCCTCAAGCCGTGGCCAGAGGAGGGGTGACAGGCAGGACATGTGCTCACGGACAAGCCCCCAGCACAGGCCTCTCAGGGAATGTGGGCTTCATGTGAAGCTCTGTCCTTTCCAAGGTCAGAACAGCCACGGTACAGTGCACCGTGCAGTGTGTCCCTGATTGAGTGAGGGGTCGGATCTAGCTCCAAGAGGGGGCTTTGGGGACATAAGTCTGTAATGGAGTTAGAGCTACTGGCTGCTTCAAAATGAGTTATGGGCTTTAGGACCTTGGGAGATCCCGGAGGAGGGAGGACCTAGGCTATCTTCTCAAAAGCACATAAACTGTTGTGCCACGGCCATAGATTTATCCAGAAATGATGATTGGTGGGACTACAGAAGCAATGGAAGGGGAGGTTTAAAAGTGGGTCTCTGGTGGCCACTATGACCTTCAGCCCAAAGTATTTGTCTCCACATGGAGGCAAAGACAAAATTAGTTTGCCCTGTGACTGATGGAGCCCTGATGATTCCTTGTCAAGCATTTCAGTAACGGGGAGTTGAAAGGTGAAGCAGGGTGGGGTGGCAGAAATGAGCCATGGGGAGTGGGGACATTGTAAGTCAGGAAGCAACAAGAGTTGCTTCTAAAACCAGGCGGGCGGAAGGAGGGATTCAGCTAGAGGGAGGATTTTCTGCTGCTTCACTCTCAATATTCTTTTCTCTCTCCCAAGTTTGGAAGCTTTGAAGGACTAGGAAATTGGGACAGGGATCCCTAAGGGGGTTCCTAAAGTAGCCATGCATATAGATTTTTAAATCCTCAAGGATAAACTATGGAGCAGCCATAAAAAAATATAATGAGAAAGTTCTTTATGTATATACTAGAGGCCCGGTGCACAAATTCGTGCACGGGTGGGGTCCCTCCGCCTGGCCAGCAATCGGGGCTGATCAGGTCCATCTCACCCAGTCCCGATTGGGGCCATTTGGGGCTGGTGGCCAAGGAGGGATCGTGGGAGGGACTGCGGGAGGGCTCCAGGGCATGTCTGGCCTCATCTCACCCAGTCCTGATTGGCCAGACCCCAGCAACAAGATAACCTACCGGTTGGAGCATCTACCCTCTGGTGGTCAGTGCACATCATAGCAACAGGTTGGTCAACTGCTCGGTCAGACACTTAGCATATTAAGCTTTTATATATATAGACTAGAGGCCCAGTGCACGAAATTCATGCACGGGGGTGTCCCTCAGCCTGGCCTGCACCCTCTCTAATCTGAGACATCCCTCTTGAAATCCAGGACCACTGGCTCCTAACCACTCGCCTGCCTGCCTGCCTGATCCCCCCTAACCACTCTGCCTGCCGGCCTGATCATCCCTAACTGCCCGCCCCTGCCAGCCTGCTCGCCCCCAACTGCCCCCCAACCTGCCTGCTTGCCCCCAACTGCCCCCTCCCTGCCCACCTGCTTGCCCCCAACTGCCCTCCCCTGCCAACCTGATCACCCCTAACCACCTCTGCCTCAGCCCCGCTACCATGGCTTTGTCCGGAAGGATGTCCAGAAGGTCTCCCAGTCTAATTAGCATATTATCCTTTTATTAGTATAGATAGAGTCCTGGTGCATGGGTAGGGGCCACTGGTCTGCCTTGAAGGGAATCCTGGATCAGGGTAGGGGCCCCTTTGGGGGGTGGGGCTGGCCTGGTGAGGGGCCTGGGGTGGTTTGCAGGCCGGCCACGCCCCCATCGGGGTCCCTCCGCTGGGGGGCCTGGTTGGTCTGGGCAAGGGGCTGAGGGCCATTTGGGGGCAGTTTGAAGGCCAGCCAAGTCGCCAGCTTTGTCCAGAAGGTCTCCTGAAGGTCTCCCAAGTCTAATTAGCATATTACTCTTTTATTAGTATAGACTAGAAGCCCGGTGCACGAAATTCGTGCACGGCGGGGGGTTGTCCCTCAGCCCAGCCTGTACCCTCTCCAATCTGTGGCCATCTTGTGTCCACATGGGGGCAGGATCTTGTGTCCACATGGGGGCAGTCGGACTCCTGGAGGGATGTCCGACTGCCCGTTTAGGCCCGATCCTGGTGGGATCGGGCCTAAACGGGCAGTCAGACATCCCTCTCACAATCCAGAACTGCTGGCTCCCAACTGCTTGCCTGCCTGCCTTCCTGATTGCCCCTAACCGTTTCTGCCTGCCAGCCTGATTACCCCCTAACCACTCCGCTGCCAGCCTGATTGATGCCTAACTGCTCCCCTGCCAGCCTGTTTGCCCCCAACTTCCCTCCTCTGCCAGCCTGGTCACCCCTAACTGCCCTCTCCTGCAGGGTCGATCACCTCCAACTGCCCTCCCTTGCAAGCCTGGTCCCTCTCAACTGCCCTCCCTTGCAGGCCTGGTCCCTCACAACTGCCCTCCCTTGCAGGCCGGGTGCCTCCCAACTGCCCTCCCCTGCTGGCCATCTTGTAGTGGCCATCTTGTGTCCACATGGGGGCAGGATCTTTGACCACATGGGGGAAGCTATATTGTGTGTTGCAGTGATGATCAATCTGCATATTACTCTTTTATTAGATAGGATAGAGGCCTGGTACAGGGGTGGGGGCCAGCTGGTTTGCCCTGAAGGGCGTCCCTGATCAGGGTGGGGTTCCCTTGGGGCATGGGGCGGCCTGAGCGAGGGGCCTGTGGTGGTTTGCAGGCCAGCCACACCCCCTGGCAACCCAAGGGGAGGCCCTGGTATCTGGAATTTATTTTCCTTCTACAATTGAAACTTTGTAGCCTGGAGCGGAGCCAAGCCTGCTGCTCCCTCTGGGGCAGCAGCCATTTCTGTGGCAGTTAATTCACCTTCTACAATTGAAACTTTGTAGCCTTAAGCGGGTGAGCCCGGCCAGGGTGTGCGGAAAGCTTTGCTTCCCCTGTTGCTGCTGGCAACCCTGGCCTGCTCTCTCAAGCTCCATTCTGCCGCCATTTGTTTGAATTTGTTTACCTTCTATAATTGAAACTTTGTAGCTTGAGTGGAGGCTTAGGCCTGCAATGGCTATGGAAAGCTTGGCTTGCTCTGTTACCTGGGAAACCTTGCTCTCTGTGGCTGTAGCCATCTTGGATGGGGTTAATTTGCATACTCGCCCTAATTGGTTGGTGGGCGTGGCTTGGCTGGTGGGCGTGGCTTATGTAGCAGAGTGATGGTTAATTTGCATATTGCCATTTTATTAGAGAGGATTTTAACTCACAGTGCGGAATGCTCGGCATGCACTTTCCCTCCAGCCCCTGGTCTTGAAGACCTCATATCCTTCCAAAGCCCTGCTCACCCTCTTCAGCTGCCACACAAAGTAAATTGCATCATGTGTGTGGAAACCATTTGCAGGCTCCATGGGTGTGTCTTTACTTCGCTGCAGTTCCAATTATCCCAACATAAGGAGAGACACCCTCATTATCAGGTAATACCATCGTGGTAAGACCCCTGCTCAGCCTAATGCAGGGGTTTTAAATAGGCCATGGGTCACCCTAGATCAGTGATGGCGAACCTCTGACACGCGTGTCAGCACTAAATATTTAGTTTTTGGTTTATTAAATACAATTATATATAACAATTATACATTTATGTTATTTAAACTATAAATATCGCGAAATAATGTTTTTTCCTCAAAGTGACACACTACCCGAGTTATGCTCAGTTTTTTGGCAAAGTTTGACATACCAAGCTCAAAAGGTTGCCCATCACTGCCCTAGATGGTTTGGCTCAGTGGATAGAGCCACGGCCTACAGACTGAAGGGTCCTGGGTTCGATTCTGGTCAAGGGCACATTCCTGGATTGCGGGAGGCAGCAGATCGATTCTCTCTCATCATTGATGTTTCTATCTCTCTCTCCCTCTGCCTTCCTCTCTGAAATCAATAAAAATATATTAACAAAAATAAAAATAAATAGGCCATAACTCAAACGTCGCTGCTCTCCATCCATCCAGTCCCCTCAAACCCTCTTTTGTCTTCGCCCCACCACACACTCTGCTGGGGTCTGTAAAATGGGGTCAGGATTTCTACTTCAACCAAGGGCAACACTTCCGCATGGCCCTTCTTCCCCACCCATCTCTGTCCCAAGTCCTGTGGGGTCTCTCCCTCCCTCCCCTCCATCTAACTTAGTGGGCCCTGCTCTGCCCCCTCCTCCTGAGACCTCCTGTCTGCAGCCTCCCCCTTTCTCCTCCAGAGGCGGAGCTCCCCAAAGGCTGTGTGGGGTGGGACTGTGCTGGCGAGCCCAGGCGGGGCCTAGGAGGAGAGCTGGGGTGACAGGTCATGGGGAGGAGGAGGGAGGGACATGGAGCCTGTCCCAATGGGAGAGGCACCGGGCTCCTTGGCTGCCCCCACCCAGCAGCTTTTCTAGGCCCCTGTGCAGCTGTCGCCCTCCCCCCCACCACTGACTCCGCTTCCTTTCAAGTTTTGGACTCGGTTTCTCCAACTCAGCCCTGCCCCCCTCTCTGCTGTGTCCCCGGGAGCCCGAGGCCACCCCTGGCCTTGGGTAGGTGCGCCTGGCCTGTCCCCCCCATAATAGTGCTACCCACTCTCCTGGAGTAGTTGGTGAAACTTAACAAATAAAAAGAAGCAGCTCTGAAGATTATAAATTCCACACTGAGAACGCCACAGGCTGCGGAGGGCTGCACAGTCCATGGCTCTCAGATCACATGTAGCAGCCTCGCATGCAACCCCGTCCCTCCTGGCTCCCGCCCCCGCCTGCCTCCACCAGGGGCTTGGGCCAAACCCTGGGAGCTTCCTAATGGCTCTCACCTCACACCTCACTTTCCAGTCTAGCCCACCTGTGCCCACCTAACCTACCAGTGGGAGCATCTGCCCCTGGTGGTGAGTGCACATCATAGTGACCGGTCGAGCAGTCAAACTGCCAGCGGAACTCCTGGTAGAGGGGACAATTTGCATATTAGGCTTTTATTATATAGGATATGGAAAGATCTTTAAGATGTAGAACTAAGCAAAGAAGCCAAGTGAGGAGCCGTGTCTGGCATGCATGGCAAGCTGTGTAAGTTGCGGGGTCCAGTACAGAATAAAATTGACTGGGGGCGGGGGGCAAAGTTATTAAGAATTTCACAACAGCAATGGCAGAGCATCAAGGCAAGCGCAGGGCCCTCCTATACATGGGTCCTGTGTGACTGTACTTCCACACCCACAAAGCCAGTCCTGCTAGTTTGCTGCCATGCAGTAAACCTGAAATATGAAATCTAATCTAATAATAGACAAATATGTAAATTGACCGCACCTTCGCTACACCTAAGCCACGCCCACCAGCCAAGCCACGCCCACCAACCAATCAGGACGAGTATGCAAATTGCCCCAACAAAGATGGCGGCTAATTTGCATATCAAGACAGCGTCCAAAGAAGTCAAGAGCTGCAGAAAGGAGTAAAGCTTCGAAGAAGCAAGCAAGCCGGGGGGGGGGGGGGGGAGGATAAGGGCGGGGCGGAGGCGGGGCGGGTGACAAGGGCGGGGCGGAGGCGGGACCGGGGGCGAAGGGAAACGCGGGCGGGCTGGAGGAGAAGGCGGGGCGGGGGACAAGGGCGGGGCGGAGCGGAGGCGGGGCCGAAGGGAAACGCGGGTGGGCTGGAGAAGGTGGGGCGGGGGACAAGGGCGGGGTGGAGGCGGGGCTGGGGCCGAAGGGAAACGCGGGCGGGCTGGAGGAGAAGGTGAGGCAGGCGAACAAGGGAGGAACGGAGGCGGGGTAGAGTGCAGCAGGAAATCCTATTGCAGGATTTTTCCTGCAACGGGAAAGCTAGTAGGAAATAAATAGTCAGGTTTACGTATTTGGGGAGGGGTGAGAACTAAGAGGAAGGAGGAGGGGAGGGAAAAGAATGTCCACTATACACCTATTTATACTTTTTCATGTTTGAGCCATGTGGGTGATTACCTAATAAAAAAAATGAAATGATTAAGAAAAAATCCTCAGGGCTCTAGAAAACCCCATGTTGACCCTAAGCAATACATGGGCTGCCATTCCCACTTCTCAGTGACTACATGTCACCACGTGGAGGTCCTGGGGGCGGGAAGAAGCTCAGAGAACAGACTGTAATGACTAAAGCCACAAATGTCCTCTTTCTTACACTCACTCGCTGGCTCGTCACTGGACTTAGATTTCTAGGAAGCCCAATAAAACTGAAATGTCACCTTGCTGTGATCTCTGGAAGGTTCAGCCTCTGGGACTTTGCCAGGTTTCTGGCACAGGGGCCGGTGCCTACTTTCATGGCTGTTCTGTAGGTTAATAAATGCTACACTTGTGAACAAGGGGACTCCAAATCTCATTACATGTGTAGGTTGGGTGAATGTATCTGTAATAACAGTAATAATCAGTCATAACAGGAAGTTTCAAATTTAACTACAAAGACACATTCATTTGTCTCCAGGGAGGTACATCCTGGAGAAATGGGAGCAGAACATGAGATGCTCCTAATGACAAATCTTATATAATGAAGAGGCAATATGCAAATTGACCCTCGCACCCTCACAAGATGGCTGCCTATGACAGGCTGGCAGGGGGGTTAGTGTGGAACGACCAAACAACTGAACAACAGGCTGCATAGGGTGACCAGGTCGGCGGGGGGGGGGGGGGGGCAGTTGGGGGCAACCAGGCCAGTGGGGGTGGGGGGTCAGTTAGGGGCGACTAGGTCGGCAGGGGAGGTGCAATTGGGGTGACCAGCCTGGCAGGGGGGGCAGTTGGGTGCGATTAGGCTGGCAGGGGGGGGCAGTGAGGGGTGACTTGGCTGGCGGGGGGGCAGTTGGGAGTGACCAGGCCAGCAGGGGTGGGGCAATAAGGGGTAACCAGGTAGGCAGGCAGGTGAGCGATTAGGAGCCAGTGGTTCAGGATTGTGAGAAGTATGTCTGACTCCCCAGGATCGGGCCTAAACCGGCAGTCAGAAATCCCCCAAGGGGTCCCAGATTGGAGAGGGTGCAGGCTGGGCTGAGGGGATCCCCCACCCCCGTGCATGAATTTTGTGCACCGGGCCTCTAGTAATCATAATAATTTGCATCTATTGGGTATCTACAATATGCTAACTGAATTATTCATTTAATCCTCATGATTCCCACAGAGCAGCTCCTACTATTTTTCTCATTCTAGAGATAAGGAACCTAAAGTCCAAAGAGGAAAAGTAACTTTCCAGACATTATCCTGTGAGTAAAGGATCAAGCCAGATTGGAACAAAGACATCCTAGCTCCAAAGCTCATGCTCTGAACCATTAACCACAGAGGAGGGAGGTCCTGATTTTAATGTAAACAATATGCATAATATCAAACTAAAATGTAATCATTCATCTCAGCTGTTCCACTCAACAGAATCTTCTTCTGTCCAGAACACAATAGGGATCGTTGGGAAGTCAAGGCTGCCTACTTTTCTTCAGGTAGATGGCTATGAATTCTTTTACTCCATCAAGACAATGAACGCTCGGGTCACCATTGTCTGAGACCAACATTAAGTTCAGCCTGGCCCCGCACCCTCTTTCCTTGGAAACATTTTTTAAATCTGACAACTTGACAGCGCTTGTGGGCAACTCTCTCAAGACTTACCCACAAGCCTCCACATAATGTAAGAGGTTGAGGCAGTTGAGAAAGTGATGAGGAATGGCTTCCAAGAGTAAAAGTAAATCAATAAAATAATCCAGTCACAGAAGGTCGAGATCAGTGGTAGATGGTAGCATTGCTCACCTGAGGAAAAGAAGACTCCAGGACTCGATTCAAAGTGGCTGCAGAAATGCTATGAAGGTTGAACCAAACCCCAATGTTCCCTTGGGAAATTTCCCCCTCTGAATTGCCTAAGGCACTAGGCACATGTATCTATGTAAGAGAACTGTATATATATTTGTACCATCTATATTGTCTTGCATTTATCCCCTACTAAACTGTGGTGACTTTGATGGAAAAAGCCAATCTCAGATATATTTTTCTTTCCCAGCACTTAAAATATGACGAAGCACAAGATAGGTGCTTGGTATATGTTTGTTGCAATAATGAATGAATGAATGAATGAATGAATGAATGACTCATCAGTCAATTGATTACTGTCATAATCCTTAATGGCCATGTTATACAAGTAAAATATCTCATTATGACAATCTAACCCCTCCTTGCAGTCACCCAATAAAATATTCAAATGTTTCTTAATCTATTGACACTTTGAGATAATTGCTAGAAACTCTATTCCCAGTAGGCAGAGACTGGAGATGGAAAAGAACCAATATCCAATTTCCTCAGCAAGAATTTAAAAGTGAAAACAAAATGTCTTGAACATAAAGAGGAACATTTTGCAGATCAGCTTAACATATTGCCCTTGAATGCCTAAATGTATTTGTGTGATGCCGTCAAGTAACTACTCAATAAATGCTTTAAAGCTAGTTTGGCTTGTTCAAATTTAAAACATTAGGAAAGAGAAAAGAGGCTTGGCTGATTTTTATAAATTCAATACCCAAAGTAGTGTGGAAGGAAATAAAAACAGCTGGGGTTTATGTAGCTGCTAATCTAGTTGAATAATCATCCATCTAAGCAAAAATAATCCCTCTGCCACATCTGGAGGAGGCAGTTGTAGAGGGGAGTGGCTTGGTTGTCAAAAGGACCTTTTCCTTATTGGAAAAAATTTTTAATTTTTGAAAATTTCCATGCAGGCTTATCCATTTTATTTTATTTTATTTTATTTTATTTTCTGACTCAGACTTATGATACACAAGGAAGCCAGAAGGTGGTTTGGGAAAGTTTATGAGACTAATAAAGGCAGGCTTTCTTGGAAAAAAGACTAGCTGACCTTGGCCAGGCGATGAGACAGTACAAGGAGGTCAAAGTACCACAGGTTTCCAGTGAAGACTACAGAATGAGAAAGACTGACAGTAGTTTGTGAGGAGAGACCAAGGGGGTGGGTCGAACATGCTAAGAGTAATTGAAAATCAGGAAGTTTTGCTTTAAGGATAAAAAGGAAAAGTAGAATTATAGATAAACAATGATCGATAATAACCAAAGCCTAGTGGGACAAAGAAATTAACCTGAACATCAATTTTTGTACAGTAGGTCTTTGTATGTTGTTCTAAGTTAGGTATTACTTTCTATACCTTCCTTACAACTTTGAGTTATATTTAGATTTTATGATTCTCATTTCTCTTTTTCTCAAAATGAGTGATTCTCAACATACATCTGCATCAGAATCACCAAAGAGGCTAATTAGGTGGATGTAGGGTTGTGGCACAGGAATCTGTTTGAACAAGGGGAAGGTAATAGATCCTGGGTAATTTGATGCAAGAAATTCACATCTCACTCTTGAGAGGCTACTCTTATGATTTATGTACCAGGTAATGTCCTGGATCCAGGCAGCTGGAGCAAGGAATTACCACCAGATGGAAATTTATCAAAATTATAGGCATAATGAGAAGGAGAACTCTGAGAGGTCAGAGGGTAGTAATTTTGTCATGTAAATGTGATGTCGTCAAATAACTACTCCATAAATGTTTCAAAGCTTACTTGGTTTATTCAAGTTTAAAACTTGAATAAACCAAGTAAGCTTTGAAACATTTATGGAGTAGTTATTTGGAGTATATTTATGGAGTATATTACCTCTTTATTATATAAGATTTGTCATTAGGAGCATCTCATGTTCTGCTCCCATTTCTCCAGGATGTACCCCCCTGGAGACAAATGAATGTGTCTTTGTAGTTAAACTTGAAACTTCCTGTTATGACTGATTATTACTGTTATTACAGATACATTAAGCGAATGAAAAGAGGTTTGAATGATTTTTACAAATTCAATACCAAAAATATTGGGGGGTGGGGGAGAAGCAGTGTATTTGTATAATGGCTAATTTATTGCCAAGTTCAGAGTTCAGGACCCATGGAAACAGGACTCAGGAGGGCGGTTGAAGAGCTACAGAAACCTGTCTTACCTATTTTTCATGAACTAATAATAAACTTCAAGCTAATTTGCTGATGAATGCCTGCATTAAGAAGTCACTGTTTGGTTGCAAATCTCCATTTTGCCCAATTCACTTACCTCTCCAGGTAAGGCGTGTCCACATCTGCCTCTCCAGTTCAAAGCATGTTCTTCTGATTTAATTGCAAGCCCTCCCTCAATTAGAGGACCTGGGAAGAAAATGGAATTGAATGAAAAGGAACCCTGCCCCGGACCCCCTCCCACATACGCACACGCCTCCTTCTCTCTCTCTCTCTTGTCCACATGAGAAATCCATGTAGCAGTGTGGCCCTCATACCAGGAACCTTTGTACTTTCCCTTTGTGACATTCCTGTGCTAACAGAGGTCAGTAGAAAACTAGAAAGAATGGCTTCTAACCTGGGTTCTGCAGAAGAAGGTCTATATATGAACTAACCCATCAAGGCGCTCACTCACCCAGAGAAGTAATCCGAGCGAAGATATCCTAAGACATATCCTTTCTTATGGACATTCAGCCCTCTCCAAGGTCCCAGCCTCAGTTTCCCATCAATGAGTACAAGCATTGGGCAATGCAACTTCCTCCAGTGGGGATGTGTTTGACTCAGAAAGTCCGTCCTCATACCCATCTCTCATCTTCCCATTTTGCAGGAACAGCAGATGGCACAAGCATGAAACCCTTGCAGGAAGCCGCTGCCCTATGGCACGGTCTGAGAATGCACGGAGCATCTGGCTTCAGACACTAATTTGCATGACCAACAGCAAATTACTTTTGCTATCCAGGCATCATTTTCCTCCTCTATTAATGGGGCATTTCTACCTTCTGGGTCTGTGAGAATCAGAAATAATGTATTCAAAACGCCTGGGACATAATAGGTGTTCAATAAATGGTGGTTATTATTTTATGTATGAGCCTTAGGCTAATGTATGTGTGAACATTTAGTTATTAATTAGAAGGTAAATGAAAGCTGGCTGGAGGGAATTGCATTTGACCTTTAGCAAATTATTTCATTTAGATGTGCTGATGCAAAACTATCACATCTTATGAAGGAAGATGAAAATAAATCTGGCCGACGAAAGATATTTTAATAAATACTCAATCTGCCTCCGACATCCGCTCAGTGTATGGCCACCTCGCTGTAATCTGTATGCCGCTCCGGAGGCTTTTGTGCCCTTTCCTCTGTTGTCACAGTCAATCACTGACTGATTCGGGGCCAGATTCAGCTCAAAAAAACCTTTTTCAGCACCTGCATCTAGGGACTGCTCCAAGAAAGGAACTCTCCTGCTTTTTCCCTCCAAATGAACTTGACACCAAACAAGCTCGGGTGTCCTGGGGTGAGCAGAATCTCTCTAACTCCTTCCGAGGCTGAGATCAGCTCGGCTGGGGTGACGTGATGCGGGAGCCTGAGATGCCTGCCCGTTCAGGTGCCCATTTTATTGACAGGCAATGAGAGCCGGCCACCATCCCCGTAAAGCCCCTCATGGTGGCCACACGGTGAGAGCCACACGGTGAGATCCAGTTTGCCGGCTGAACCGTGGTCTCTTACAAAGGAAACAGCACTCCTGTTCCAGCTGATGAGAGAAAGGGAGAAAGAGAAAATGACCAGGATTGGCTGCAGACCAGAAAGAGGAGAGACATGTAGGTGCCTCGTATCCTTGTCTTGGAAATTGGTGGACAGATATGAATGGGGAAAGAAGGAAAGAGGGCTAAGAATGAGGATAGGTGAAGGCATTTCTGGGGTGGAGAGCAATACACCAAAGAAGACGTAGCTGCAAGAGAATAAGAGGGATTTAAAAAAAAGAGAGAGAGAGAGGCTACAGTTGCTATTCTTTGCAGAAGAATCAGTGATAGAACTGACTGGCAGGCTTAGGGAAGAAAGGAGCTAAGGCTACCAAGCTTAAAAATATACACTGAGTGGCCAGATTATTATGCTCTCTGAACACATAATAATATGGCCACTCAGTGTATATCCTATATAATAAAAGGCTAATATTCAAATTGTCCCCTTGACCAGGAGTTCGACCAGCAGGCAGGCTGGCCAACTGCCCATGTCCCCTCCCTCAGGCCAGGCTGGCTGGACCCCACCCATGCACAAATTCAAGCACCGGGCCTCTAATATATATATATACACACACACGCACTGAGTGGCCAGATTATTATGCATTCAGAGATCATAATAATCTGGCCACTCAGTGTATAAAATTAGAAAAGAAAAGAAAGAAGACTGTAAGAGGAAATCTATTGCTGATATGACCCTGTTGGAAAAGATCGCAGATCCCACGACTAAAAAGAGAAAAGAGATTTGTGTCTTTAACGCGAGATTCTCTCACAATGAATCATGTGTGGGTAAATGGTGCGCCCAGGGGCCTCCTCAGGAGTTTCTCTGCCTCTCAGCCTACCTGGGAGGAGGATGGATTAGAAAGTCCAACCCAACGAACTTTGCAAAAGGGCTGTGATTAGCTTCAGAAGGCTCCCACTGTGCAAGCAGCCAACGTAATAAGCTCACACGTTGTGACTGATTACACCCATTACCATTCCTGCATATTTCTGCCTTCTAATGCCCACAGAGGAGTGAGAAAGAGAGTTAGGCAAACATCTTCGGGACTGGTTTATTAAGCTAATATACCAGGCATTGCCCATTTTGCATCCTGAGAAGCCATCAAGCCCTTTGAACTTAGCATTTTCATTAGAAATCTATTTTAAATAATGATACAGCAAATCTTTGCAGCGCTTTTTATCCAAGGATTTTAAAACACATTACTATTACTGCTGATTCTCAGCGTTTGGTAGCTAGCATTACATTAATTTTCTAGATGGTTAAACTAAAGCATCTCACGGTGAAATGCAACATCAGCAGCCAAGGTAGGAAAGGAGTTTAGAGTCCTCTGGGTCCAGCTCTTACCATTTATCTACATAACTATGCTTATGGGTACATGCTAATATCTAGATGCACAATTATGAGCTAGGAGCACGTGAAGACTTTACAAATGGCTGTCCATGTGCAGAGACATCCGTCATGTTGGTGGCTGCCTGACATCTTTTAGCTATGTGTCTTATGCATCTCCCTTGCGCCTGCAATGCAGTCATGTGACCTGGGCGCTGCCAATCAGATGCACTGGTGGGAGCAGCAAGTCTAGTTCCTCTGATGCAGAAGTTGCAGCAGAGCAAATTCTAGTATCACATTCCTGGTGGTGGCAGCAGCGCTCCCCATCAGACCAGTCTGACAGCGTAGTTGTGGCATGCTGCTAAAAGCTTAGTCTCTAGCCTGGTTCTTGGCCCTCTCAGTGACCTTATGAGCACCTCTATTCCCTTTTAACAAGCTCCTTCTCTGCACCATCAGCAGGAGTCAGCTGCTGTCACTTGCAGGTAAAAATCCTGGCAGGTATTGCTCCCTTTTCCATGAAAAATAGAGGCTGACAGACTTCCTTTGGTACTTTATGATAGGTTGATAACTTATTATCAATCCATTTTCAAAATTAAATGTCAATTTACTCAATTGGCATGTAGTATTTAAAGATGTGTCATTTTTATTGAGCACTGGCTAAGTACAAAACACTGTGCAATTATTGGAAGTATTTTCTGATTGCCTACTATGTGCGATATATCACACTGAGGGCTGTGGGTGTGAGAAAAATAAGTAAAAACAGACAGAGCCTCTATCCCCACCCCCTCTAAGAGCTGACAGTCTACAGGGAAAGGCAGACAGCAATTGAAGAACCGCACTCAGAACTGTGAAATTGCCACCATGATAAGTGGTGTGAAGGGCAGAGAAAGCATCCCCAAAGGAAAAAATATGTTAGCATGAGACATGCCTTTGAAAAGAGCACACTAGAGTGCATTGGAAAATGAACTTGAGGGAAGTCAAATAGATGCAGACATATCAGTTACAAGGCAATTTTGATAATTCAGGAGGGGGTTGATGGTAGCTTAGACTAGAGTGATAAGGGTAGAGATAGAGACAAAAAGACAGATTCAAGAGGTATTTAGGAGGTTAAATCAGGAGGGCTTGGCAATGAATTGGATACGAGGACATGACAGAGGGTCATAGATGACTTCCAGCTTTCTGATTTGAGCCACTGAACATCTAAATAGTAGTGTCCATCCCTCGGAGCAGATAAGATGTTGTAGGGACATCATGAGCTCAGTCTCACGTGTGTTAAATGGGATCTCTTTGAGGCATCCACGAGGCCTGGAACTCAAGATAGAAGACTGGGCTGGAGGCATGAAGTAGTTCTTGTGTAACTGAAATCACTGTGTGATGGGATGTCTTAGGGAAGAATATGGCCTGAGAATAACAGAGGGCCTTGGACCTGTTCTTATGGAGTGTAAAGTATAGGTCTAAAAACTCAGGGAGCCACCCATCAGTGGTTAGCAAATAAGTAGTGAGAGTCTGCCTATAAAACATCAACAAGGTGAAATGCTTTCAACCAAGAGACATGTCTTGATTCTCTTGGTACAACCTCCTCTACAATAGAGATCACACTCAGGGGCCTGGCCAGTCTACTAATCAGTCAATGTGCCGAGCAGGAGCTGTGGCACAGAGCAGAGCTAGGTCCTGTCTGAAGGGGTCAAGTGATTCGAAGCCCAGGCAAGTCATTCCCAGACACGGTACCTGAACCCATGTCCCTCTATTAAATGCCCCACCATTTGAAATAACTACTGTGGTTTATATTAACCTAATGGACCGTGACTGAAACAGCATTTAACCGAGATTTCTAGAGTCAGAACCAATTCTCTGCTTCTGACTTGAAAACAGTCTTCTAATACTATTAATTCCTTTTCCTATTAAAATCCTCTATTTTTCTCTTTCCAAATAACATTGACACCCCAAAAGACTTTCTTTTACTCCAAATACTTTACCTACCTTTAATACTGTCCCTAAATTTCAAATGTCTAACACACTAACTACCCCAAAACCTCCTCCATTACTCAAGTTCATGCCCACACCACTGGCATTATGTGGTGTAAGAATAACTAGCAGAGGAACAAAGGCTGACCACTTTCTAGCACTGTAACATAGCATGGGGTCAAGAACGAGGGAGGTGGGCCAGCTGAGGTGAAGGGATGGGGTCAGGAACCAGGGAGATGGGCCAGCTGAGGCGAAGAGACAGCTTTTGGGGGTCAGTAGCAGGAGTGAAGACAGCAGAGCTCACTGCTGTAAGCATGAAGATGACCTAGGGCAGAAAAAAGAAAGTGAGAAAAACTAGAAAATAATGGGAGGCACTGGCTCTCAGTGTTTTGGGTTTGTTTTTGCCACTCAGCACCAGTATACTGGTATTTGCCTGCAGGCCTGGAAAATATTTTCCATTTATATGCAGTCATATTTTTTTTTCCTTCTCAGTATTCCTCTGCAGAAATACATTCCATGTACTAATAATAACTGCCAGTTATTGATTACATCTAATATGTAGTTGAAGTGATTTGTTTCTTAGTTTAGTATTACAACACACACACACACACACACACACACACACACACACAATCAAATTCTTCCTCCCTCCTTTCCAACTCCTCCAAGACTGAACTGTAATCTTTTTTTTTTAATATATTTTATTGATTTTTTTTTTACAGAGAGGAGGGGAGAGGGATAGAGAGTTAGAAACATCGATGAGAGAGAAACAATCAATCAGCTGCCTCCTGCACACTCCCTACTGGGGATGTGCCTGTAACCAAGGTACATGCCCTTGACCAGATTCGAACCTGGGACCCTTCAGTCTGCAGTCCGACGCTCTATCCACTGAGCCAAACCAGTTCAGGCCCCAACTGTAATCTTAAACAGAGACCTGGACCAAAGCAGAGCAGCAGTGCACGTGTGTAGTAAAGCAACGATTGGCGTGTTTGGTGCATAGCACGTGAGCCAGCCACACACTTTGCCTCCTGTTGCAGCTTCCAAGGCAAACATCCTTCGGGAGACATTACATAGCACCTGAAACAGGATCGCTGTGTCTGTTCTGCAGAATCTTGGTTGGTGCAGAAGCTTGTCCCCAAAACTCCCTCTCTGTTGACATTTGGCAGGACCTCTGTCAACAAAAATTACATCAGCCAACACTTGCAGAGTGTCTGGCACTTAGTAAATACTCAATACTTGTTTTTTAAAAAAAGAAAGAAAGAAAAGAAAATCAAGTTAAAAGGAGCCATGTGTGATCTGAGTGAATATGATAAAGCACTTAGTGCAAACACATATAAATATTAGCTGTTAGTATTATTATCTAGAGTCACTGTTGCTTCTTATTCATACTCTGGGAACCAAGAAAGGCCTCTCTCAAGATAAATATCACATGACCTCACTCATATGTGGGATATAATGATCAACATAATTTGATGAACAAGTATAGATCCAGAGACAAATGGTAGGGGAGGGGGGTTAGAGAGCAACCAAAGGACTTGTATGCATGCATATGAGCATAACCAATGGACACAGACACTGGGGTGGTGGGGGCTTATCTGGGGTGGGAATGGCTGGGGAGGGAGGTCAATTGGGGAAAAAGAAGACATATGTAAAACTTTAGACAATAAAAATTAAAAAATAAAATAAATAAAGGCCTCTCTTACTCCACCCCTCTTATTTAAATACTATCACACCTTTCAGGCAATGTAAGCCTCACCTCTCTCTCTCATGCAATTAGAGAACATGGTCTCACATTGGGCGTATAAGCAGCAGACGAACAACTTCAGAGGGCAATCTGGACACAGCTTTCAAAATTACAAACACAAATGCCTGTCAAACCAACAGGTCACACTGGAGAATTTATCCTGCAGATTAACTCTCACCCATGAGCTATGCAACAGGTATAAGGCATTTCATTTCAGATGTTTAAAAGGAGAAAATGAAAACAAACCCAGTGTCCATCAATAGGGAGCCCATCAAATAAACCTTGATACAGTGTTGAATTTGAATACTATACAGCAATGAATAAATTTTGTATGAGGAAGATTTCTGGGTACTTTAACAATAAGGTCTCCAAGATAT
This sequence comes from Eptesicus fuscus, assembly GCF_027574615.1. Classification (NCBI taxonomy): domain Eukaryota; kingdom Metazoa; phylum Chordata; class Mammalia; order Chiroptera; family Vespertilionidae; genus Eptesicus; species Eptesicus fuscus. Next base: position 81,470,344 of record NC_072483.1, on the reverse strand, counting down.
ATTGCTAAGCTTTGAAAAACATAAGGCACAGAAAAACAGTGTGAGAGGCTTTTAAAATTTTGTATACAAGTGGCAGGAGATGAGGATAGGTACTTGCATTTGTTTTACATTAAGAAACTCTGGAAGAATATGGAGGAAACTAAGAGAAATGATTGCCAAGGCAAAAAACAGAGAATTAGGCAGATGAAGGAGAGAAGGCAAAGACTGAAAACATCCTATCTAATAAAGATGGAATATGCAAATTGACTGTCACTCTGCAACAAAGATGGCAGTGCCCACAGCCAATAAGGAGGGAATATGCAAATTGACGTGACAAGGTGAGAGGTGGAAGGCGGCTCTGGGCCAGAGCAAAGGTGGAAAAGCAGCTCCAGGCCGGAGAGAAGGCAGAGAGGCGGCCCCGGGCCGGAGCAAAGGTGGTGCTGGCAGCCAGGGTAAGGAAGGCCTATTCTTGCATGAATCTTCGTGCATCGGGCCTCTAGTCTATAATAATAAAAGCATAATATGCTAATTAGACCAGCCATCCTTCTGAACGAAGCCAGGGCTGCGAGGGAAGCCTGGGTCCCGGGTGCTAGAAGGAAGGCCTACTCTTGCACCGGGCCTCTATTTTACTATAAAACTTGTAATTGTGTACTCAAGATAGGGAGAGAGAGATAGACCCACCTTTCTTTCACGTTAAAAGAAAACCTGGTCTTATGACTATCTAAGGAGCATATTCACCTGCCGGTGTTCTGTAGGTGAAGTTCGTACCCTGGAAATTCAGCATCTTGTACATCTAGCCTTCAGGCTTCCTCACCAACCCACTGTGGGAGGACGCAACCTTTGACGTGGGTAACTGCCTAGGAAGTTGGACACCTGTATTGGCTTGCTCAATGAACAAATGGGTGTGGCCCTGTCCTTACATCTATGTATTCTTTTTGAGACACGAGAATATAAATTAAGAAAAATCCCTTGGGTCACAGACTCAATATTATAACTCTTCATTTCTTTGCTTTCATTGGTTTAAATTCAGACTTTTAATGTGATTTGCAAATAGCTTTGTGTGATAGGATATAAGAGGTCAGAGAACTTTTCAATCCATCTAAAGGTACCTAAACACTGCAACAAAAATCCATTAAACTTAGAAAGTACAAATAGTTAATCCTTTACATGGGGAGAATAAATAATTCACCTCCAGGCTCACCTTCCATAAATTAGTTGGCAAAGTGCCATTATCATATGCCAACATTGAATAGGAAAGCAAAGCTGCTGTATTAAACTTTGACAAATTTTTTATTGATTTGAGAGAGAGAGAGAGAGAGGGAGGGAGGGAAAGAGAGAGAGAGATCAGCTGTCTCCTACATGCACTCTGACCAGGAATCAAACCCAAGACCCTTTAGTGAATGGGACAGCACCCTCACCAACTGAGCCACACTGGCCAGGGTTAAACTTGGGCAATTTTTTAAAAGTGAACGGAAAAAGTGGGGATGAACCATTTGTTGTGTGTGTGTGTTTTTTTCTTCCGGGTAATTCTCTAAACAGACTACATAATGGATGAGCTGGGGAGAAACGAAGACCCACAGAGAAGAACCTACCACCTTGACTCTCTCGAGCTCCCTTGAGGGAGAAAGAAGAGACTCAGGGACAAAACAACACAAGACTCGCTCTGCAGCACAGAAGGACCCTAAGGAAAAGACAGGCTCCCACACCTCCTGGGGCTGGGGAGCCTCGGGAAGGCTGGGAAAGAAGCTTTAGAGCGAAGAGGGCCTCGTCAGGAAGCAAGGCTGAGGCAAGCCAGCCGCCTCCACACCGTGGACCCCTTTAGCAAGACTTTTCAAAACTCAGGTAACAAACACTTACCTGCGGTTTGCTCTGCGCCAGGCCCTGTTCTAAGTGCTTCAAATATCAACTCCTGAAATCCTCGCAACATCCCATTCTACTGGTGAGGAGACGGGGGTGCAGAATGAGTAAGAAATGTGCCTGGTTTTATTCGGCGGTGGATGCAGACGCCCAGGGACGCTTCCACCGGTCACCACCTTCACGGAGGGGCCGCCGCCACCGCCTTTCGTTCTGTTCTGGGCCCTAAGAAAGCTGCACGTGGGAAGGAAGACAAGACAAGTAGCCGGAGATATGCTGCCAACTGAGCTTGAAGGTGAGCAGAGTGAGGGCTTCAGACGAAGACAGGTCTCCCCGCTTTTCCGAAGCTCACAGAGCACCACTTGGCTTTTACCAAAGCCCTACATTGGTACTACACGTTTTCACTAATCATACGAAATCCAAAGAGTGTTTTCACTTTTACAACAACAACAAAAAGATAACCCCCCCAAAAAAAATGGTGTTCAGCATTTGTTTTGCAGCGCGCACCCAAGAAGCAAGAGTGTCGCTGCTTTTACCGTGTGCTGGTGTTCCTGCCAGGTGCATGTGTTATTTGGAATGGGGGACACAGGTTACTTTTGGGGTCTGGAGCCCTCAAAAATGTTTCCATCTACCTCAATGGCAATCGCTTCTTCGCTTTGCACCGTTTCAGCTTACGAAAGGATGGGCACCCTCTGCTTTCAGATTGTGGGGGGGGGACCCTGAACCCGCAAATGACGAAAGCCTGGACTTCACTCAAGTCTGGCCTGGGGAAGCCAGACTTCCCTGGATGTGACCTATCTCACCGTCCCATTCATGCTTGCTCCCTAGACTTTTACCGTCAGCCTGAATAAATGGAAGATAAAGAGCAATGTCATCAAAGTGATTTGGACACAGACGTCTTTCTCCTCCTTCACTCCCTCTCCTGCGCCAGCCTCTCCCTCATTACAGCCGCCCTGAGCGGGAGGGCGGGAAGGCAAAGCTGGGCGATGATGCTGTTCACACCTCCGAAACCGAAATGAATTCCAACAGCCTCCTGCCGAAGGACTCACGGTGCGGTGCTGGGCGGGCAGGCTCTCTCTCTCTCCGCAATGACCTCGTCTTCTCCCCTGAAATTTCAAGCCGGTTTCCATTTCCACCTCTCTCTCGGCTGGGGGCTTTATTATCTTAAGGTGAGAAAAGTTTCCTCCGCAGAAGTCTGCCTGGGAGAAAAACCAGAGTGATTTAAGCGGTGCCATGTGCGAAGGAGATGGAGGAGAGTCCCCAGCTGATACATCAGAGAGGAAAATGTAAGCTCAGATGCATTTGTCAGGGAAGGTTGGATATCTGTTCAGCCAACCCTCTTTTTTTTTTTTCTTTTTTCTTTTTCTCTCAGATACTATTTTAATGAAAAGCCACAAGTCCTCAGCTTTGAAGGAAAATGTCAATCCCTATCAAACCCCAAAGAATTGTTGGAGTTGATGGAAATCTAAATTTATCCGTTCGTTTCCCCATGTCCCCCTCCTCTGGCTCCCACCAGCCCCTTCCTCCTCCAGCTCACCCTGGAGTTCAGGAACGAGCTGCAAATCAAAGCCCGGGGGACATCCCATCAGACAATGGGAAGGTCTGCAGAAAGGTTAAAGCAGAAAGGAAGCGGAAATTTATGGACTTAGCATTAAAATCTTAAAGGACCTCAGGAACGGCAATGAATCTGATGTTGGGAAAGGCAGGGGCTGTCAGAGGCCAGGCGAGAAGGCCTGACAAGGGCCATAAATCTAATGGCAGCAGCAGAAAGAAAATAGGCACCTTTTCAGGCGAAGGCAGCGTGATGAAAAGATTCCAACTTGGACTTGAAAGGGAGGCGAGGCCGCAGAGGCCTGTGGGGAAGAATTGGACTGGGGAACTGCAACGAACACCCGAAAAGAGCAGCAGATTGTGGGGGTGGAGAGGGGAGCGGGCTGCGGTGGCAAAGGCCAACAACAAACACACTAGCAACACACGTTTGGCCGTGGGGGGCACCTTGAAACGGATTCCCAGAGAAAGGAAACAGAAGAGACGCCGTGGCTCCTTGCTGTGGCGTAGCTGAGATGGAAGGCAGAGGAACCGTGTAAGCAACCAGAGTCCAGGAGGAACGCCAGGCGGCCCAGGGCACAGAAAGGCTGTGAAGTGGGCGGGAAGGTTGGGGGGGCGGGAGGGGGGGCCTTGAGAAAGGCGGCAGCAGCCAATGGTCAGAACACAAGCCAGGAACTCCCAGGAGCTGTCTTCCATGTTCAGTCACGCAATTCTGTGCCTTTCTGGTTTGGGGTGTTTGTTTCTCTCAGCTATGTTCTCTGGGGCACAAGTGAAATACGTGAAAACACTAGTTAAAATACATAAAACCATTGCAGCTGAAAATAACATACCATGAATTATTATTAAAATGCCAAGTACACGTGACCTTCCCCTCGGATTGGGACAGGCCCGATTGGAAAAGCAGGTTGGCACCATTTCGATGGCCAGGGCTCATGCCAGCTTCACCCATGTCCTAAGTGAGGCCTTGTTTCTTCTGCCTCAGTTTCCCCCAGTGGACAGAAATTGGCAGATTTGTTTCACAGTTGCAGGAAGGAATTAATTGAATTAGTATCTTCATGGTATATTTTAAACCTTTGCGGTTAAGTTTAATTATTAATGTAATGAAAACGGCATGTACATACACATATATACATATATACATCCACTCACCTATGAAATGCAACTTCTTCAGTGCTCTGAAATGCGAAAATCAATATACCTCCTCCATGCCTTGCTTTTCTCTCCATTCCATTTGCTTTCTACACTTCACATCGCTTCTCTTTTTCCTACTTGCTTCTTCCCTCTTGCCAAATTCCTGTCCACTTTTCACTCCTAGCTTCCCTCTCCTCTCTCTTTTCTGCCATTTTGACTCTCCTCGGTTTCTCACTTCTCTGATTTGCCTTGGGAACTGGAATGCATCTCATATGCAATGTTATTCCATAGGTGAGTACATATGGTCATTAATATTCATTAGTTTCCTTAATCTCTAGTAAAAATAGAAAAAAAAACCTGCTACCTTTTCATGTGTCAGACTGGTTGATCAGCAGACTGTACGTTTGAAGTATAAAACTCTCCTTCTAAAAATGAAAAGGAGCTCTCGGTCTATAGAGAACCTGGAGGTCGGAACGCTCTGGGGTGGTTGATAATTGCCTTGTCCAACCCAGGAGAGGGGTAATCAACAAAGCTGAGGAGTGATCTTAGGGGAGACGGTGAAAGCCTCAAAGTGATCAGCATAATTATAACCTTCATAGGTGAATTCACCTAAGTGTATCTTGCAAAGAGGGTGATCATCTCTTCACATCCCAGACTCCCCAGCAGATCAAAGAGATTTCTGCAAAAAAGTTAAGAATCTTAGACTCTAGAACCTAAGAAATGCCCTTAAGTGTTTTCTGTGGCCTATAAAACATCAAGGTGGATCAGAAAAAAAGCTGGCTACTGTGACTCCGACAGCATGTGTTATCTCAAACCACAAAAAGAAGCCAAAAGTGTCTGTGTGGAAGGTAACAGGTGTGTAAAGAGTACAAAAATAAGTGAAATTAAATAAAAAGATGGAAAAGTAAACACCACATCAGATGCAAGGAAATTCTCATATTTTAGGACCTCCCATAAGAAATATATATACTTTTTTCCCCCATTAATTCAGTGGATCCATAAATAAATGAACTTAATCTGACTTCTAACTAACTCGCTTGGTGAAAAGCTAGTGGACTAGAAGTTTATTTGCAGAGCTGGAGTCTTTCAGCAACTCAATAACCGGCTTCCTGTTTGACTTTGGACAAGTTATTTAACTACTTGATATCTAAAGTTACTCATCTGTAACATGAGTAAAACAATATGAGAGCCCTGTTATTTTTGGCTCTTGGGCTGCTCCCAACTTTGAATGTGTAACGGAATCTCATAGAGAATTTCACAGAATTAATGCAAAGGGCCCAGGTTGAATGTTGACTTCAGGGTATTATCGTTACAGAGAAGCTGTTAATAGCCCCGGCACCCTTGCCCACTCTCCTGAGCCATCACTCTCTCTGTCTGGTCTGTCCTCTCTGTGTTTAGGAACACAAGCATCCCTCTGCTCCTAGAAGGCCTTCTCTCTACCCACCACCTAGCAGAGCTCCTACCACATCTTTCCTCTCAAACACATAGGAAATCTTGTTGACTTTGACTTGTCTCTTCTTCCTCCCTTCTTAACACATTGTAATCTGGTTTCTGTCCATCACCCTATATGGTTTTGGGTCAAACGTAATATTTCCCCTATAGCCCTGGCTGGTTTGGCTCAGTGGATAGAGCGTCAGCCTGTGGACCAAAGGGTTCCAGGTTCGATTCCGGTCAAGAGCAGGTACCTTGGTTGCAGGCTCCTCCCCAGCCCAGGTCCTGGTTGGGGCTCGTGCAGGAGGCAACCAATCGATGTGTCTCTCTCACATCAATGTTTCTCTCTGTCTTTCCCTCTCTCTCCTAAAAATAAATGGAAAAATATCCTCCAGTGAGTATTTTTTTTTTAAAATTCCCCTATACACAAATCCTTTTACAAATGTGTATCCTTCTCACCACTTTCTTTAGTGCTATGAGAGTTTATGTCTAGACTTCAAAGATGCATCCATATAGTATATCACCTGCAGCCTTTCGAATAACTCCTTGACAGGTTCTTACTTCTTTTCCTGTCCAATAACCATTCCTTCTCATTCTTCTCCATACAGCATTTCCAATAAGTGGTTTCTCTAATGATGTGTTTTCCTATCAATTGTATGTATGACCTCCAGCACAAATTCTGTCCTAGATATATGTGTCAGTTATCCATTGTCACAATAAAATTGCATAACAAACCACCTTAAAACTTCATGGATTAAAGCACTCACCAATTTTTATTGCTTGTGAGTGTATGAGTGCACTGGGGAGTTTTATGATGTGGGCCTGACTTGATTGATCTCAGCTGGGTGTGTTTATGCATCTGCCATTTTCCCAGTCAGTCTATCACAACACTTTGGCATAAATGTCCTGCCATCATCTAAGGCCAAGCAAAGAAAAAGCTAATCATTTTTGTTGGCCTTGTTGGCAGTGCTATCCATATTTCAAGATACTAAGTTTCCTAAGTTTAAAACTTTAAAACCATCACCCTACTTCAAAATTTCAGCAGTACCTGAATCTTTTTCCTTCGTATCACATCCTGCCTAGGCTCTTGAAATTATTCCCTTACAAACTTCCACATTGATAGGGACCCATCACTTTCTACAAGTCGTTTTGAATGGATACCCAAATTCCCCTTCTGTGAGTGTCACTTTGACTCTCTCGGCCTTTTAAAAAACTCTGCTCCTGATCATGTCCTTCCGCAAACATCTATATATATAAAGAGCCAGGGTCGTAACATCCACAATGACCGGAGGCTCGACTGATCACCAGGCTGCGCGCACAGCAGGCGAGCGGGCTGAACTGCTGACCTCTCAGAGAGAGAGAAAGGTGGGCTGATCAGCAGCAAGCAGCAGCTGCTGGCAAGGCCCAGATAGAGAAGCAGGGTGATCAAACCCTGCTTCTCTCTCCCAGCCTCACCAGCAGCCAAGCCTCGCTCTCTCTCTCCCAGAGGTCAGCAGTTCAACCACTTGCCAACAGCCTGGGGTGGCTGCTGATCAGCCCCGCCTCTATGATCAGGACCAGAGATAGGCCCGGAGATGCTGACTGGCATAGAAACCGACCAATCAGAACCAAATCTGGGTGAATTGCGGGGAGCCAATAGCTGCCTAGGAGGCGGAGCTTTTCACACTGACTGGCATAGAAACTGACCAATCAGAACCAAATCTGGGTGAACTACAAAGGCAGAACCTAAGGTGGGGGCTGAGGATGGGTTTTAAAGGCAACAGCTGTTTGGTGTAAGGTATAAGAAAGTGATTCAATTTTTTAATGACCAGTTTGGCAGTATAATGCATATGGCTGGCTATCAGTCCAGATATAGGGATTATGTATTTTTGTCTGCCAAAAGCATCTCCTGCTGAAAAAGGCTTTCTCCCCCATTTAAGCAATTCTATCCTATATAATCTATCTATACTAATAAAAGGGTAATATGCTAATTAGACCGGGTCAACCAGCCATCTTCCAGATGTCCGACTTCCTTCCGGACAAAGCCATGGTAGTTGGGGCTGAGGCAGAGGCAGTTAGGGGCGATCAAGCCAGCAGGGGAGGGCAGTTGGGGGCAAAATCAGGCCTGCAGGAAGGGCAGTTGAGGGTGAGATCAGGCCAGCAGAGGAGGGCAGTTGTGAGCAAGATCAGGCAGGCAGGGGAGGGCAGTTAGGGGCGATCAGGCAGGCAGAGGCAGTTAGGGATGATCAGGCAGGCAGAGAGGTTAAGGGCGATCAGGCAGGCAGGGGGGCAAGGTAGAGGCAATCAGGCCAGCAGGCAGGCAGAGGGGTTAGGGGCAATCAGGCAGGCAGGCAGGCGAGTGGTTAGGAGCCAGTCATCCCAGATTGCAAGAGGGTTCCCAGATTTGAGAGGGTGCAGGCCGGGCTGAGGAATACCCCCCTCCCCCTGCTCTGTGCACAAATTTCATGCACCGGGCCTCTAGTATGTGTGCATACACACACACACACACACACACACACACACACACAGGTTGGTGTACCCCATCTTAAACATTAAAAGCAGAGGAGAATTAATAGCAGAATGTTTTTAGATGGAAAAGAAAGAAAAGGAAAAACAAAATTAAATGACATAATAGTTGAAATCCAGTTTATCTATTTCTTTTCATTGAGCCAAATCCTGGAAAACTCTGAAAATGACATATTAACATCTTCAATCCATTCACTCATGTTGCATATGCATCTATGACTACTTATAATAAACATACATAATTGTTGAAAATATATGAATCCTGACTTTCTTGATATAGCTACTGACAAAATTAATCATCTCTCCTCAAACAAGATAGTTTTCCCTATGTTAAATTCATTGGTGCTCATGAGTAAAATAAAATGTACGTAGATTTTCAAAAGTAGTTTTGAAAATTACAACAAGATCCAAACTCAGTCAATAATTTGTAGAACTAAAACCTATAGTGGATGTATGATGTCCTATTTGGGCTAAAAATTGAACCATTTTTAATGAATTTGCCATTTTTATTCTCAACCTTTGCTTGCTGTTCTGCCAAAAACACACTATCTCTTCTTAAGCCCATTTCCAGAGGGCAAAGGCTTGGTCCCCACCACTCTTCTCTTCGCCATGCTTCCCCACATTGACTGGCACATGTTGGAACTTAAGTACTTACTCTTTATGGTGGTATGGGACCCATTTCAAATGGATTACCCCTTTGTCAGTGGACTTCACAAAAGCACACATTTATAATGGAAAAGTACAGTCTTTTGAACATCTGGAATAAATGCTAAGACTCTGAACACTTTTCCCTGGGGATTTCAGAGTTTGGGTTTGTATGAGTAGTTTGTATGAGTTAGTTATAGCTATTGTTCTTAAAAAACCAATGTCTGACGCCTTTTCTTTGAATTCGTTTAGACTCATAGCCTTAAACTAACATTAACAGTTGTCTTTGTTCTTTTTTTTTTTTTTAACTTTGGTTCCCTTTACACTTTTCTCATCTTTTAGAGCCTCAACGTCCAGGCCTTTGGGCCAAAAATGACGATCCTTAAAGAGAGGACCCCTCACACCACTGATTTTGTTCAGCCTAAGGCTAGCCCTCTGCCCTCTCTGCTTTCCATGGCTCAGCCACTATTAACCATGAACACTGCTTCCATCTATATTCTTTCAGGTATCCAGTGCCCAGTCTTGGGGGACCACTTGATCCTCCTATGTTTTTTCAATTACTAAATCTGGTCATTAATTCCTAGTTTCCCCACCCCTGTCTTCAGACCAGAGAATCATATTAACTAAACAAGATGGTAGAACGAGGATAGAGAGGGCTAAAATTCCCAGGGTGTTTTCCTTTTCCATCTCCCTATTTGCAAGGGACTGTTCCTTATAAGGTGACTTCTGCCCCATATTTTAGAAATCTCCCTCTGACAGAGTTCACCTAAGCCCTCTCCTCTTCTCTTTCCCACAAACTCTTGAAGCCCTAAAAAGTCTCTTTTCAATCCATATAGACAAGCAGTTCCACTTACTAGTTTGATTCAATGCCAAGTTACTTTTCTGAAACGCTTTCAGTCTGCATTATAAGCCAACACTCCCACGAGAGCTGGCCTGCTTCCTTCCCACACTGATGGTGTGAGAGGGGGGAAAACACCCCACACATCAAAGAACAGCCCCTCTCGGGTCTGTGATTGGTTGAGAGACAATGCAGGGTGTGGTTCTGGGTTAGCTGTTCAGCTCTTCTACCCATCCTCTTTAACCTACAAAATGGAATAAATGATGAAGAGGAAAATTAAGCAAATCAAACAAGATGAATTAAATGAGCTTGTCTTTTCACATGCTAATCTGCATGGTGATGGGGAGCAATTTCAAATCAAGATGTGAGCAGTAGCCAGAACTATTAGTAGGTTGGGAAATGGGGTGCATCGAGGGTCAGATTTATAAAACAACACTCTTTCGCCAAACCTCTGAAATTCTAAACAAAAACAACACTCAGACGCATTGAGAAGACCAACCCAAGCATCTGGTTTCCTTAGCTGGTGCACATAGCAGGAGAAATGTTGGCAGAACATTTGATTACCATAAAAGAGAGAGCTCTGCAGAAACCACATTAGAGTAAACTCAACCAAAACAAAGTAAAATGTTTGAACTGTTTTTAAATAGATTATGGTAGAGACTTGCAACAGGGTCTAGCCTGGAATCATGAGAAATGCAAATGAACTAGCTCAGAAGCAAGCTGCCTTCCCCTGTGATGTGACCCTGTGCTGCCCAGATTTGGGGGTAAAGTAAATACCTGTCATCTACAGAACTGCTCAGAGGCACGTCACATTCACATGATGGGTGGTGTGAGCCAGGCATGTTAACCATTTCCAGAGAAGTGGCGAGCCAGCCTGATGCTGAAGTGTGCCTGCAGATTCTCCTGAACCGCTAGCTCCACCCCGCTATTCCTTCCAGTGAAGAACTGCACGGAGCAGCTGGTTTTGATCATTTCATCCATGGCAAAGACTGTGAGAAACACATTTATTTTAGTAACACACAGCAACATATATACATTTACACATATATATTTGCACATACTCTTTCTCTGGGTTGTATATATGTCTATTGTCGAAGGTTGGCAATGACCTTCAATCAGTCTTTCAGAGTGTCCTCTTATGAGCTGTCAACAAAACCTTCCCTAATTTGGGTTCTTGGCAGCTGAATCCAACCGCCATTGGAAACCAAACTGCTGGGCTTTGGAAAGCCAGCCCATCCATCTGGGCAGCCCATTTTCTAAGGGACTCTGACCTCCCCTAGAGACCCTCCCCTCTAAGCCCCTCTTAGCATTATTGTGCTAAAAGAGACTGTTTGGAAAATACATGAGTGGTTCTCATCACACTCTCCAGATCCTGTCTAGAGTGGGAGCAAAGACGCAATGATTTGTGAGCTTGAAGATTCGATGAATCAGGAAATTTTCCCCCAAACTAATGTTAATGAAAAGAATAGAGGGCAAGTATGAAATGAGGTTGACAAGATGACTGGGAATCTTGGTTGTAGCTCTGCTTTGCTGTCATGGGAACGAGCTCTGAGTAACAAGCTTGCTGAGAGTGAGTTATTTTCATGAGGGCACTTTAAGTGAGCTGCTCCCTCTCCCCAGAGAGCCAGGCTGCCTCATGCCAGGGAGCCAGCACCACCCCCGCTACTTCTGCTGCCCAGTGCCTGGGGTTGAAAAATGGGAGGCAGCTGTGGGAGACCAGAGTCAGGCAGCCTTCTATTTATTTATTTCACTACTCTGTTGGCCTGGGTGCAAACACACAGTGTTCCATTTACATGATCTGCTAACTGGGCATCCGTGCCTGCCCAGCCTTGGTTCATGCTTAGAGGTCCTAGACACTGGCCCCGGCTATTTCATTTCAAATACACCCTGGATGCCAAGAAGGGCCAGGAAAAGCACTTGAAAGCAGCCTTCTCAGTCTTTAGCATGCAGAATGATCATCTGGTAAGCTTGATAAAAGCACACATTGTCAGGCCCACCCCGGAAGATTCTGATTCAATAAGTCTGGGGTGAGGTTTGGGAATCTGCACTTCTAAAAAGAAGTTGTATTTTTTACTACCAAGTCATGCTGATGCTGTTGGTCTTCAGATTACATTTTGAGTAAGGCACTGCCTTTGAGGGTTGCTTTCTCTTCAATCAAGTCAACAATGAATGTTAGTTGGAAATTAATTTCCTCAAGTAAGAAGAATCTGTGGTCCTTCATGTGTAAATATTTATCCCTCTCTCTCCCTGCTGATCTATTCCAACTCATCCTTCAAGGCCTGGTTAGAGTTCCTCTGAAGCCTCAACCAGATCTTCCAACCTACACTAACCTCTCCCTTATCTGAACTTCTACAGTACTTCAACACAGGGTTGCCTACTTTTGTTCTTTTTTTAAAAAAAATTTTTTTTTTATTTCAGAGAGGAAGGGAGAGGGGAGGGAGAGAGAGATAGAAGCATCAATGATGAGAGAGATGCACTGATTGGCTGTCTCCTGAATGCCCCCTACTGGGGATCAAGCTCACAACCCAGGCATGTACCCTGACCAGGAATTAAACCATGACCTCCTGGTTCATAGGTTGATGCTCAAAGGCGGAGCCACAATGGCTGGGAGACTACTTTTGTTCTTAATTGTTCACTGATTGTTCCTTGCATGTGAATTTTGCCATGGATCTAAAATCTAATGCAATTGGACAAAGGCTCTCTAAACACTGAAAGGAGTAGACACAGAATGTTCTTTAAAATGAATTTCAAAGATCAAAGCAGAACCGAATTAGTGTGCCTCTCAATGTAAGCACAGGTACCACTGGAGAGCTGTGATCATAAAGGAGTCATCAGATCCATCCATCACCATGTCATTTTGGCCGTAGTTCTAAACTTTTTGTTTGAAGTGGCTGGCACAAGATAAAGAGAGACTCAGCTGTGTGCAACAATAAATGACTTAACTTTTCTGGTATTTTCCTAGACATGAATTAGTTCAAATTGTACCCAAGATGTTCCCAGCTTGGATGTTGCTGCATGAAACAGATTTTAAAAGTAATATGGACTGAATGTGGCATGGCAATGTGAGGCGTGCCAAAGACCCTCTCTCCAGGTGAATACAATTTAACTACTGAAAATTATAAAAGAACAACCTTTTAAAGTCTTTGAAATTTTTCCTAAGGACATGCATCAAATGGATAAACATTTATTTAATAAAATTTACTAAATCTTAATATAAGATAATATACATGGTGGGGCAAAAGTAGGTTCACAGTTATTCATAGGGAGAGTAATACAATAATTAATAAATAAAAATATAAGAATAAACTCCATGTTTCGCATACTCGCCACTATAAACCTACTTTTGCCCCACCTTCTATATCTTGTAAGCCCTAGAACAACCATCAACAAAATAATTCAAAAAACATGTAGTTTAAAAATAATTAAAGTAATTAAAATGTTACTCTAGAAGATATTCAATTAATGCAAAAGCAAGCAGCAAAGAAGGAACAGAGGAAGAAAAAGATATGTGGTTATAGGGGGAAACATGTTAAACATAAATCTAACCATATCAATAGAAACACCATGAATGGACTATACAATCTATTCAAAAGGCAGAGTTTTGTTTGTTTGTTTGTTTAAGTGAGATTGTCAGACTGGAAAAGAAACAAGATTCAACTATATTGTGTCAACTATATAGTTTACCTAGCTAGAATGTAGGTTGTGTATACTGTTTGCTATAAAAGGCTAAAATTTTCTTTAGTGTCCTGGTTTTTATTCCCCTTTTATCTTTGGGTTTTTCTCTATACTCCTTATTAAATAGAGTCTGAACCTTGCAGTTCTTTTACCTATAATCCAATGTTATTACACAGAAGCCTGATTGATATAGAGGTGGTGTATAGGGAAGCATCTTATAGCCCTATGATTAGTGAGTCTGTGCCCCAGTCTGTGATCTTCACAAGAGCATCTCAGATTCCCCCCAACCCCCATAGGTGACATGCAGTCTAGTGGGGGCTGCAGTTAGCTATTTCCCTTTCCCAACATCAAGGGCTAGAGGGAGTTGAGCTTTTCCTCCTTTTCCCAGGTTTGCTAGACTCTGGGGGAAAGGAAGGCAGAACGTTTCTTTGGCCTTGGCTGGGTGGCTCAGTTGGTTGGAGCATCATACACCAAAAAGGTTGTGAGTTTCATCCCCAATTGGGGCACTTACAGGAGGCAACCAATCGATGTTTCGCTCTCACGTCGATGTTTCTCTCTTTCTCTCTCTCTCTCCCTTCCTTTGTCTTTGAAAGTCAATAAAAACATATCCTCAGGTGAAGATTTAAAAAATAAAATAAAAAGTTTCTTTGTAAGGCAGTCTTTTGTTAAGGAGAAAAGAATAGAATGCTCTGAGCATATTTCAAAATGGTTACTCCCCCACCTTACCTCTCCGCACATCCCCCATCCCAGCTAGAAGCACAAGGAGATGCTCCAATATTCACCTTGAGAAACTAGTAAGGTTCCTATCAGTGAAAGTGTGGGAATCTCCCTACGATGGGGCCCTCAGAGTTTTTAACTCTCAAACTAGTCCACACAAAGCCTACAGCAATTCATCAAACAGTTTAGGTTTTCCTACCAGCACTGACTTCGGCTTCAGGGCTTCTTCTGCTGGTTGCTGCCTCTCTCTCCAGTTTTGGGAGGCAGTGGTTTCCCCTATGACTTCAACTCTCTAATGGATGTAAGAGGAGTTGTTCAGTTTGTTCAGCTTGTTTGCTTTTGTGAGGATGTCAGTGATGACTTCCAAGCTCTTTACATGTCAGACCAGAGATCCTATATAATAAAAGGGTAATATGCAAATTGACCCTAATGGTGGAACAAACGAAACGACTAGTTGCTCTGATGTGCACTGACCACCAGGGGGCAGACACTCAATGCAGGAGCTTCCCCCTGGTTGTCAGTGCGCTTCCATAGGGGGAGCACTGCTCTGCCAGAAGCCAGCTCATGGCTGGCCAGCACAGCGGCAGTGGAGGGAGCCTCTCCCACCTCCACAGCAGCACTAAGGATGTCTGACTAAGGGCTTAGGCCCACTCCCACTGGCAGGTAGACATCCCCCAAGGCCTCCTGGGATGCCAGAGAGATGTCTGACTGCCAGCTTAGGCCCGATCCCCCAAGGAGCAGGCCTAAGCCATCTGCCAGACATCCCCCATGGGGTCCCAGACTGTGAGAGGGTACAGGCCATCCCCCCAAGTGCACAAATTTTCATGCACCAGGCCTCTAGTAGATATCATAAGGAAATACTATGAACAATTGTATGCCAAAAAAATAAGTTGTACAAAATGAAAAAATTCCTATAAAACTCAAACTACCAAAACTGACTCCAAAAGAAATAGATCATCTGAATAGAATTCTTCCCTATAAAAATGAATTCATAATTTTGAAACATATTCGCCAATGAAACATCAGATAAGGGGTTAACATCTAAAGTTTATAAAGAGCTTCTACAACTCAACACAAAAAAAAACACAAAAAAAAACAATCCAATTTAAAAATGGGCATGGGACCTGAATAGACACTTCTCCAAAGAGAACATACAGATAGCCAACAGACATATGAAAAGATGCTCAATGTCACTAATCATCAGAGAGATTCAAATTAATACCACAATGAGATATCCTCACACCTGTCAGAAGGGCTATCATCAATAAATCATCAAATAACAAATGTTGGTGAGGGTGTGGAGAAAAGGGAACCCTTGTGCACTGTTGGTGAGAATGCAGATTGGTGCCAGCTACTGTAGAAAACAGTAAGAGCTTCCTCAAAAAATTAAAAATGGAACTGCCTTATGACCCAGTGATTCCACTTCTGAGGGTATATCTGAAGAAACCCAAACCACTGATTTGAAAGAATCTATGTTCAATACAGTATTATTTACAATAGCCAAGATTTGGAAGCAGCCCAAGTGCCCATCAGTAGATGAGTGGATAAAAAAAGCTGTGGTACATTTACAAAGTGGAATACTACTTGGCCATAAAAAAGAAAGAAATCTTACCCTTTGTGACAGCATGGATGGACCTGGAGAGCATTATGCTAAGTGAAATAAGCCAGTTAGAGAAAAACAAATACTATATAATTTCACTTATATGTGGACTCTAATAAACAAAAACAAACAAACAAAATAGAAACAGATTTATAGATACAGAAAACAGACTGATAGCTGTTAAAGGGGAAGGGGACTTGGGGGTTGGGTGAAATAGGGTAAGTATTAACCAAAAAAAAATCCACAAAACTCTTAGACACAGATAACAGTATGGTGATTACCAAAGGGAAAGGGGAATGGGGGGAGGTAGAAGAAGGTAACAGGAGGAGACTTGACTTGGGTGGTGAGCACACAATACAATCACAGATGATGTACTATAGAATTGTGCACCTGAAATCTATATAGTTATATTAACCAATGTCACCCCAATAAACTCAATAATCTATAATAATAAAAAGCATAATATGCTAATTAGACCAGACAGCTGAACGACCTTCTAGATGTCTTTCTGGACAAAGCTGTGGCGGCAGGGGCCAAGGCAGAGGTGGTTAGGGGTGATCAGGCAGGCAGGCAGTTAGGGGTGATCAGGCAGGCAGGCAAGCAGTTAGCGGCCTCAGGCAGGCAGGCAGGCAGAGTGGTTAGGGGTTATCAGGCAGGCAGGCAGGTAAGCGGTTAGGAGCCAGCGGTCCGGGGTTGCGAGAGGGATGTCCCAGATTGTGAGAGGGTGCAGGCTGGGCTGAAGGACCCCCCTTCCCCCATGCATGAATTTTGTGCACCGGGCCTCTAGTAAGAAAATTAAACTGTCCACAAAGGAAAGCCCAGCCTAGATGGCTTTACTAGTGAATTCTACCAAACATTTAAAGAATTAATACAATTCTTCACAAACTCTTCCAAAAAATATCAAAGTAGGGAACTCTTTCCAACTCATTCTATGAGGCCAGTATGAACCTAATATCAAAACCAGACAAAAATATCACACAAGAAATAAAACTACAAACCAATATCCCTTATAATTATAGATGCAAAAATCCTCACCAAGATACTAGAAAAGCAAATCCAGCAACATATACTAGTAAAAATAATTATATACCATGACCAACTGGAATTTAACATCTGAAAGTCAGTCAATGTGATATTCCATATTAACAGAATAAAAAACAAAAGCCACACAATCATCTCAATAGATGCAGAAAAATCATTTGACAAAACCCAAGATCCTTTCATGCTAAAAACATACAGCAGATTAGGACTAGAAGGGAACTTCTGGAACCTGATGAAAGTATTTATGAATAACTACAACTAACCTCATACTCAATGATAAAAGATTGAATGCTTTTCCATTCGGATTAGGAACAAGACAAGAATATCCACTCTTGCCATGTCTATTCAACAACAGACTGGAGGTTCTAGCTAAGCAATTAGGCATGAAATTAAAGGTATTAAAGGCATTCAGGTTGGAATGAAAGAAGTAAAACTCTAATTACAGCTGGTATGGTCTTGTATATTGAAAAGCCCAGAGATCCATTTAAAACTATTCGGACTAATAACAAGTTCAGCAAGGTTGCCGAATGGAAGATGCTGACAGCAGAAGTGGTTATGGGTATTAGGATCCCCTGCTGTGACAGAAAGTATAGCTTAGAAGCAGGTTGTTGCTAAACCTTCTGAGTGTAGGAAAGGAAAGATCTATTATGAGATGGAAATGATTTTAAACCAATCTGAAGAAAAAGGGTACGCCCAAGGTTGAATAATAAACTTTGATTAAATATGCAGCCACACAGATGGTGCCTCTTAAAAATCTCTAAAATGATAGCACATGGCTGAAGCTCTTTATGGTTTTGATGAATCTAGTCCTTATGATTATATAGCTGAACTTGGCACAACTCTGACACATAGTTCCTCTGGCAAGCTTTCCACTTCATCCTAGTATACACACAAAACTGGCTTCTAAAGGAAGGGCCAGGGAGGTAGAACAGTCCAATCTGTGCCTTAAATAAAATAAGGAGGAGGGAGAGTGGGAGAGGGGAAGGGCTGCAAATACAAGAGTTTTTAAGGATATTATTTTGCAATGTTTCTGGTATGTAATCCATGGAGCAAAGCAGGCTCATTTTTACCTGCTTTCCACTGAAAACATGAAAACATTGCATCTCAGGCCCAGTCCCAAAGCTCTTTCCAGGGCAGCTGAATTGCAGTCTGGCTTCTATGACCTTAGCATCTGTAACCTTTATCATATTGGTGTAAGGTTTCCAGGAGAGTTTTTTTTATTAATATTTTATTTTAAAAATACCATAGGTCCTGATATAGCCTACTACTGAGCAACTATTTGGGACTTTTCCACAGTTTAGCATTTCATACGTATTAAATTCCCTTTGCAAATAGAGGCCAGATACCATCTTGTATTTTTATTGTTTTTGTAGTTTCGATGGAAACTCTGCAGAATAGATGTAAAAGAAAATGAAAAATAATACCAGTTTGATTATTAAGACTGTTACTTTGCAATCCCTGATGCAAGAGACCTTTCCTCATCTTCAGGGCCAGATTCAAAGAAGGCTCCAGTGCCGGGGGCAGAGCCACAGAAGTGGCCTGCCGGTCTTCGTCACGAAGAGATGGGAGAGAAGGCAGGAGAAACAGAGAGGGTGCTGGTAGAAGAGAGACAGTTTCCTCTCCAGGCCAGGAAGTGGGTGCCCTCAGACTCGCTCATCACCTCCAGGGGTGTCTGCGAGAAAGGGAGGCTGGTGTTTCTGTTTTTCAGCTTCTTAGCCCAGGTGGCGAGAACTGAGGCCAGAAGGCCAGAAAGTGCCAGTTACCAGAAGAACTAAAGATGGATCTACCTCTACCTGTAGGCCCAGCAACGAGGCCATGGAGTGTAGAGACTCACTGCAGACTCAGCCAACACCACGGAGGCCGAGGCCAAACTGGGGAGACCTCCGGGGAATGTGGCACCGGGCTACCAGCTGCTGAAAAATGTGGTCCAGGCTCACAACGCTCAGCAGCTGCCACGTTTCCTTCAATAGTCCCTGAGGGTAGGGGGTGGGGGTTGCTGGGGTTCCCGCCTTTCCATATCAAACCCCAGGTCAAGCAGCTGTGCTGTGTAATGACCTCCTGAGAGAAAACAAGCAAGCTCCTGGCTGGCAGTTGGGTAGGAAGAGCCTTTGCCCTCCCCTTCAGCCCTACTTCTCACCACGGAGGGAAGAGCACAGGGAAGGGCGGGTGTACAAGCCAGCCGCAGCCTCACCACCTCTCCAAGCCGCTGGGGCCATCAGCACACCCAGTGCGGGGAGGGCGCACAGAGCTTTGGATGGAATCTGAGGTTGAAGTTGAAACTGCAAAATGAATGAGAGTAAATGCCAGCAACCAGAATGAGAGTGTTCTAATAAGTGTAAATGTGTGAAAATTTGTGGAATCCCGCTGAGAAGTCGCTGCCCCGGCTGGAATGTCAGGCCTCGTGGTTGGGATTTATTGGGAAGACAAAGCCTATTGCTTTTATTCACTGGAAGGATGAAACCTCCAATACAAGCTCTAATGCACCTCCATTCTCACCCGTTGGGCCAAGAGTCAAGAATTCAAGGGTAGTGATTGCGTGTAGAGAGAGCTCTGGAGCCAGTGAGAGGCAGGTGTGAGACCTGCTTACTAGTTGTGTGGCCTTGGGCAAGTCCAACGCCTCTGTGCCTCAGTTTCCTCATTTGTAAGTGAGGATACTACAGAGTTCTTGTTAAGATTAACTAAGAGAACTATGTAAAGTACATATTCCTAATCCACTCACTTGCCTCCTGTGTCCACTCCACAGTCCAGGCCACCCTTAGTCTCACAAAGACAACAGCAATAGATTATAAAGGGGTCTCCTTGCTATCACTGATTTTTATCTACTTTGTGGTAGAGTACCTATAACATAACACACCACTTTAACCATGGTTAAGTGTACAATTTAGTACATTCACAATGTTATGTATCCATCACCACTCTCTGGTTCCAGAACAGTTTCATCGTCCCAAAAGGAAACCTTATATCCATTAAGCAGTCACTCTCATCCTTCCTTCCCCAAGTCCCAGGCCACCCCTAATCTGTTTTCTGTCTATAGATTTACCTCTTCTGGACATTTCATGTAAATGAAATCGTACAGTATGTGACCCTTTGTTTAGCTAATGTCTTTGTGGTTCATCCACGCTGCCACATGTATCTGTGCTTCACTCATTGTGATTCCTTGCTTTTACTCTTGCCCCCTATTGGTTTTCACAAAGATGCCAAAGAGATCTTTTAAAAACATAGTATTCTCTTGATTATAACTTCTCAGCGTCTGTCCATTGTACTTAGGACAAAGCACAAAATTTTTTAACATGACCTTCAAGGGGCTCGATCACCCACCTTTGCCTATTGCTTCACCACCATCTTGCTCCACATCTCCTCTTCGCTCTCTTTTTCCAGTTGCATTGATCTTCCCGGTGACCTTGAAGCTTTTTCCTGTGCACGTTTCACTGCCTGGGATGCTCCTCCCTCCCCTCTTTGCCTTCCTCAGAGGAACCTTCCTTGACCCCTCAATCTAAATTACATTGCCCCATATTCTCTCAGCAGACCTGGTTATGTTGCTTTATCGCACACATCACAATTTGTGATTAAGCAGTTGAGTGTTCATCTGTTTAAAATATACCCCTTCCCTGATAGACTGTAAGCTCCATGAAGTCAGGGGACACATTTCTTCCCTTTTACTGGTGTTAGCTCAGAGTCTAGCACTATGCTTACCATCTGATAGTTGCTCAAAAAACATTGATGCCTGAGGAATAAATGTGTGTATTTTCCAGAGCAGAAAGAGTGGGAAGCAGTAACTCAGCCACTACTGCTATTAGCCTAATCTCCAATTGCTCAGATGGGCCTAAGCATTCATTTACCCTTATCATCACCATTATCATCAACAGCGACTTCCTGCTGACCTAATGCTGGCTGCAGTGTAGCAACCTCAGAAAAAACACACTTTCTGGGTAATTCCATTTCTCCGCCTACAATTTTCTCCCCAGGCAGCTCGAAGCTGGAGACCAGCAGCTGCCCGGCAGAGAATGACTGCAGGGCAGCCAGGAGACTGCGAGGCCAGTCCTGGCTTCTGTTCTTTTGCTGTCTAAGTCACCTTTGGAGCCACGGTTCTCCAATTCCCCACTCACAATACGCTTCGGTGGACAAAGACACATCCCAGCAGCACCTGCTCACTGTCCTGAGAAACACACACACACACACACACACACACACACACACACACACAGAATTCAGGAGAAGGAGGGCTCCTCCTTTAACTGAGGCACCAAGTGGAGACCAACATGAGTGATGGCTAATTCACACCAGCAACAAAGGCTTAACATTAGCATTCCCCCTGCAGGAGGCAGCCTTGGGACCACCGGGAACCTGGACCACACTCCAAGAACATCTCTCTAAGAGGACTGGGGAATTTCCGCCTAACCTCTCTGGCTCTCTTATTGTGGTCCCAGATGAGACCCAACCCAGTTAAGTTAGAATCATTTTTAACCAAGAGCAGAGCCCGCCCTGCTCTGGGCAGCTCACCCCTCTGCACTGCCACCCACCCTCCTGCCTTTGTGCCTCTGTCAGCTGGCACCATCTGCCTCCCATTCTGATGGAGTTCCCCATGTGCACATGTCTTGGTCTGGGCGCATCTGGAGCTAACCACCGAGGTCCATTAATTCCAGTGCTCTAGGGCTTAAAAACAATCAGAGGCCACAAGTGGGCTTTAAAAATAATAAGAGACCACAAATAGAGCTCTTCACATTCTTCTCCCTGGCTCATCCCTGCAAAGGAGTCCCAAGTCCCATAGAACCGTGGTCAGCAAACTGCGGCTCACGAGCCACATGCAGCTCTTGGCCCCTTGAGTGTGGCTCTTCCACAAAATACCACAGCCTGAGCGAGTCTATTTTGAAGAAGTGGCATTAGAAGAAGTTTAAGTTTAAAAAATTTGGCTCTCAAAAGAAATTTCAATCGTTGTACTGTTGATATTTGGCTCTGCTGACTAATGAGTTTGCCGACCACTGCCATAGAACATTGGGTAATACATTCAGCCAGTCCACCAGCAAGTATTTGTTGAACATTACTGAGTGCCAAGCACTGGGGTTGGGGACCAAGGATACAATGGTGAACAAGACAAATATGGTCTTTGTCCTGATGGAGTTTACAGTCTAGTTGGGAATAAATCACTATATAACTTAGTAACTGTTATGACGAGGGAGATAAAGAATCCTTGGTAGCTCATAGGAGGGACCATTCATCAAAATTTGGGGAGGGAAATCAGAGAAGGCTGCCTGGCTATATTAAATAAATATAGCCCTAGCTGGGTGACTCAGTTGGTTGGAGTGTCATCCCATACACCAAAAAGGTTGTGGGTTCAATTCCCGGTCAGGACACATACCTAGGTTATAGGTTCGATCCCTGGTCGGGGCGTGTACAGAAGACAGCCAATCAATGTCTTTTCTCTTTTTCTCCCTTTTCCTCTCTCTCTAAAAATCAATAAAAACATATCCTTGGGCAAGGATTAAAAACAAAAATAATTAATAAATATAGTTGGATGGATGGCCATGCATGGATCAATGAAGGATTCTGAATACTATAATTACATGAACCTATGGTGAGAGAAAGAAGGCCATGTAATTTCTTTGGAAAGGAAGTGCTCTTGAAGTCGCATCATCACTTTAACTTACCTCCCATTGATTCAAACGTAGTCCCCTGGCCGCATCTAATTGCAACGAAGGCTGGGGAATGTCTTTAGCTGGGCAGGCCATGTTATCTGGATGAACTTCAAGGTATCTAAGGGAGGGAGAAAGACAAGGCCTACTACAGAAAATAAATAGGCTCTGGCCCAGGTGAGGACTGTAAAAACAAGAGATGTATGAGGCATGTTGAAAATAAATTAGTAAGCTCTGTAATAAACACAGATGTCAAAAAGCACTCCATAAACCCATGTATGAAACCAAGAGGTCGGTGGGCTAGTGTAGTGGATATTTGTTTTGAAGTCTCCCCTAAGACACCTTCCTAAAGGCACCAAAATTCTTTTGGGACAATCATTTCCTCCCCGTTGGATATGGTCTCACAGGACTGTTGTCAGGTACCATTTTTTTTCCTAGCAGTAGTACTAGCAAGAATCCAATTGCATGTCTTAATTTAGGTCTCCCAAATGTAGACCATGAAGCATTTGGGAAGAAGCATTTTATTTGGAAGGTGATTCCCAGGAAGCAATGTGAAGAAGGGGAAGTGAGAGAGAAAAGGAGAAAAGTATGGACTCGTGGCCACATGACTGCTGTGGGAAACTGAGGCTCCACCCCATTGGGACCCTCTGAGGGACTGTGTGGGACACCCCTCAGGTTGTCTCCGCCCGGGGAGCGGAAGCTGGGGTATTTATACATCAGCTCCTGTTCCTCGCTGTTGAGATCACTTTTGGGGAGTGGAGTCCCCAGCACTTCTGGCTGCCTGGCTGAACAAAACCCCAGGGATAGAGAATGCCCTCAGGCAGGAAAAGACGAAGCCCAGAACATGTAGGCAACAGTCTTTAGGTGACCTCCAAGAGAGCATGGTTGGTGCAGAGATAGCACCTGTTCCACAGCCACGTAAGCCCAGTGAATGCTCACTCCCAGAGCCTGAAAGAGTGGTGGCCCATCACTGCCCTGCCCGGACTGCTCCTACCACAGACCCTCCTTAGGTGGCCCCTTCCAGAGATGGGTTCCGCTAGTGCATTTCCAGGTCTGGTTCTCCAGGTCCTCCGCCATTTCTGGAAGCTTCCAGTGTCCTTCCAAAACTTCCAAGAAACCTTTGGTAATGTTTCTGTCCTTTGTAACCAGAAAGCATCACTGGTGTACACCTAGAGAGTTGGTACACATGAAGACTTCATACTCCTGGATACCTGGTACACCTGAGATCTCGGGCTCTGATCTGGGCCTTTAAGAATGTACGTCATCTCTCTGCACTTCGGTTTCCTCATCTATAAAATGAAAGGATGGAAATAGATTATTTCCAAGTTTCCACTCAGTGGTAAGATTCTATGATTTGATTTAAGCCAAACTGATGGTCAAACAAGAGAAACCACAAGACTCATTCCTATAGTCAGACTCCCAAACTCCACTCTCGGCCGGTGTTGCCGCCTCCTGTAAATGGTAATGGGCTCCGGGATCTTGCAGGCTGACTCTGTCCTAAAACCAGAAAAACGACAACAAAGGCCAGCTCCCAGATTTTACCCCTGCCCTACTCAGAAACTGACCAGAAAAGACTGCTTGGCAAGGTGGGGGGGGGCGGGCGGGGGAGAACCAGTGTTTTGCTTTTATGCAAAGGAATTCTGGGCAGATAAAGCCAGGCTGCCCACAGAATTCCTATGAGGCCGAATTCCCAGTGCATACGTAATTGGATTTCTCTTTCTCACTCCCATCACTCCTGCTCTGGAAGGAGGGACTATGGGGCGCAGAGAGAGTGACATGCGTTGTTCTCCTACCTGAATTCCATGAACAAATGCCCGAGTTGGGAAAGAGATGAAGCTGTGGTCTGTTATCACCTCCCAGCTAATGATACGGTTAACAAATGTAGCAATGTTGCGGAAAACCAGAAGATTCAGGACTCTGTCTCTCAATGAAGTTATGATGATTTCCCAAGACAGTCAGGGTGGCGCAGAGATGCGGCTGATAAAACGCACGGTATGGATGGAACAGCATGAAGAAAGCAACTGACTGCAGCTGTCTGCGCGATTTGGCAGCCGCAACTCTTCAGACAAATCTAAACAAATCACCCTCCCTGGCTTCCTGATGCCTCTGGAAAAGCCCCGTAATGACGGCTCCGCGCCGGCCTCCGAGGCAGGGGTGAGGAAAATGTGCGGATTCCACAACTTCAGGGCTCTCCTAGGGCTCCTGCTCAGTGTAGCAGCTGCCACCCTTCCACGGATTTGGCTGTTTTCTGCAAAATCCAACCTTTCATTAACTAATCATATGTTTGCGGGCCTTCCCACTGTGCCCATAGCTAGCATCCCCCCCACTCCCAGCCTTATGGAAACCCAGCACCCAACAGGTAGCCCCAGGTGGGAGAAGCTGAGATTTGCCCTCTGCCCGCCTAGCCATGCCTTTCCAACTCCACTTCCAAGGCTAAGTGGGTCCATGCATGTGGCCATCACCTGGGGGCACATCTCCAACCCCGAGTCCTGGCAGCTGCCTTACCCCATCTCTCCTGCAGCTGCCAGGCTGGCTGCAGCTCTGCTTGGCAGCCACAGTCATCTCGTTAGACACGTTTCACTGGGAGGGAAGGGATGGGTCCGCCCCTCTCAGTTTAGAATATGATGTGGGATGGGGTGGGGGTGGGGGTGGGGTGGGAAAGAAATCCTGCCCATTGAAGTCCCCTCCCCTTACACAAATGGAAGACTGAAAACACCTGCTCTTTTTGCATGGGCCGTGTTTTGGTGAAGCAGCCCTGAAAAGGCAGTCTCCAAAAAAGTGTGACTGGCCACCAGCAGAGACAGCTGGGTCCCTGCAGAGAATGTTGTGGCCTGCCGGGATGCCATGGCTTAGGGACATTGGGGAGAGAACAAATCCTGGCCTCACAGGAACTGTCCCTCCACTAAGCGAGCTTGGGAAGGGCAGTGAGAGGCTCTGACAGCAGCCAAAACAGCCCAGGTGGCCTGGACAGGACAGGAGGCTCCTCCAGGAAGTCAGCTCCCTCAGGGGAAAATGGAGGGTCAGGGGGAGAAAGTAGGAAGGGAGGGAGGGGAGCGGGAGAGAGAGAGGTTGAGAATGAGAGAGAGAGAGAATAAAGCTTCTCTATGTGGTGATTATAAGGTAACATAATCACAGAAGAAACACCTGAGCGCCTAGTTTGCTGCCATGTACACAGCAGGTGCTCAATAAAAACTTGCTGGTGATGGAGTTAAATGTGACTTCCTAGACACAGCCTGCTCTACTGTAAGTGAGATAAATATCTGTTGAATTGAATTGAATTGAAATAGGCAGCAGGTTAGTGGTGTAATTTGAGGAGCAATGAAAACAAATGGTTCCCTGCCTTCAAATCTCTCCTACTGGAGCTGCCAGAGTGCTGGAAATTTCCAGAGTCTTCTTCTGGTTAATGGAGTAATGAAAACCTTGTTGAAAAAGCAAACATTACCTGGGAGAGATAGCCCATGGAGCACCTGTGATCTCTCTTTCATCCAGGATGGCACGCTGAATCCAACCCAGGAGGCAGCACTGGCGGATTCACAGGAGCTGCTGGAGTTCTGTCCTGAGGAGCTTCCGGGGCCACAGCTGCTCAGCAGGAGGCAGGCCCGTGGGCAGTCCCTGACGTCTGCCTGGTGTGGGAAAGGTTGATATGAAGGGTGCCAGCTGTTTGTCATCCCTGCCTCTTAGTCTGAATTCTTTGAGCATATTGGCCCCACCAAAGTGCAGGCTCCTAAGGAAAGAAAAGCTGGGATGGACATTGACAAGTTAGAAAAGGTCCAGAGCATGAGCCATGGTGGACATAACCACGATGGGCATAGGCCACTGATGGGCATAACCACTAATGGGCATGACCACAATGGGCATAGGCCACTGATAGGCATAGACCACTGATGGGCATAGGCCACTGATGATGGGCATAGGCCACTGATGGGCATAGACCACTGATGGGCATAGGCCACTGATGGGCATAACCACTAATGGGCATGACCACAATGGGCATAGGCCACTGATAGGCATAGGCCACTGATGGGCATAGACCACTGATGGGCATAGGCCACTGATGATGGGCATAGGCCACTGATGGGCATAGACCACTGATGGGCATAGACCACTGATGGGCATAGGCCACTGATGATGGGCATAGGCCACTGATGAGCATAGACCACTAATGGGCATGACCACAATGGGCATAGGCCACTGATAGGCATAGGCCACTGATGGGCATAGACCACTGATGGGCATAGGCCACTGATGATGGGCATAGGCCACTGATGGGCATAGACCACTGATGGGCATAGACCACTGATGGGCATAGGCCACTGATGGGCATAGACCACTGATGGGCATAGGCCACTGACAGGCATAGACCACTGATGGGCATAGACCACTGATGGGCATAGGCCACTGATGGGCATAGACCACTGATGGGCATAGACCACTGATGGGCATAGACCACTGATGGGCATAGGCCACTGATGGGCATAGGCCACTGATGATGGGCATAGGCCACTGATGAGCATAGACCACTGATGGGCATAGACCACTGATGGGCATAGGCCACTGATGGGCATAGACCACTGATGGGCATAGGCCACTGACAGGCATAGACCACTGATGGGCATAGACCACTGATGGTCATAGGCCACTGATGATGGGCATAGGCCACTGATGAGCATAGACCACTGATGGGCATAGACCACTGATGGGCATAGGCCACTGATGGGCATAGACCACTGATGGGCATAGGCCACTGACAGGCATAGACCACTGATGGGCATAGACCACTGATGGGCATAGGCCACTGATGGGCATAGACCACTGATGGGCATAGACCACTGATGGGCATAGACCACTGATGGGCATAGGCCACTGATGGGCATAACCACTAATGGGCATAGACCACTGATGGGCATAGACCACTGATGGGCATAGGCCACTGATGGGCATAGGCCACTGATGGGCATAGACCACTGATGGGCATAGACCACTGATGGGCATAGACCACTGATGGGCATAGGCCACTGATGGGCATAGACCACTGATGGGCATAGGCCACTGATGGGCATAACCACTAATGGGCATGACCGCAATGGGCATAGGCCACTGATAGGCATAGGCCACTGATGGGCATAGACCACTGATGGGCATGACCACAATGGGCATAGGCCACTGATGGGCATAGACCACTGATGGGCATAGGCCACTGATGGGCATAGACCACTGATGAGCATAGACCACAATGGGCATTGTGAGCAGTGTGAGTCGGGGGTAGGAGACTGAGGAAAGGCATCTGAAATCTAACCTCACCTCCTTTAATCCTGCCTGAGTGACTGCTCACTACAGGCTCTCCTGTCTACAGGAGGACCACAGCTTTCCTCTCCCGTTACAGGAATGTGTCTGGCCTTTGTCAAACCTTCCCATCAAGTCCCCCCAACAGCAGAGGAGAGCGGATGGGTCATTCTCTGGGCACCAGGGATAGTGCCAACAGCCTGCCAAAAGCAAATTATGTCTTTGAAGTCTCCATTTTAACTTGAGAATTCGTGTAAAGTGTATGTTCTATCATACGATGTTTGCTTTCATGTCGAAATATTTAACTTACTTATCCGGCTCTATTATAGTACTGTTATCTGCTGTGACAGATCAAGCCCAAACCCTGGGTGATTTAACATTTAGAAATGCACTTTTCACTCACATGAAGTCCATGTGGGTGTGGCTGGTGGGTGGACAGCCTGACCCTGGGTCTTGTGACTCTACTTTCCTTCAGGATCTCTAAGTCCTCTCCATGCAGCTTCAGGTTGGGAGAGAGACCTCCTCTTCACTGCTTGAGCCCAGAATTGACAGCTACTCTCCCCATGTTCCATGAGCAAGGATTCAGCACATGGCCCCACTTAAATGCAAACAGAGCTGGGAAACAGAGTCCCTAGTTACCCAGCAACAACTCGGGGTAACTAGTATGTCTTTACGTTATTACTTAATGTCTTACATTCTCCATCTCCCAAAATCAGGGAGAAAGGTTAATCTCCCTGAAAGATGTGCTGAGTTTTATCCCACATCTTTATTCATCCCAAGCACATTGCTGCATATTCCCAGAAGGATATTTACCCCCATTTAGGAAACACGTAAGTAGTCCATTTCAGTAAGTTTCCATTTCCATTTGTGGCCACAATGAAAACCAATTTGAATGGACTACCCTATTTTACCTCCTCTTCTCTCGGCTCCCTCTTTCTCTTCCTCTCAATCTAGTTAGGTGGGCCCAAAGCCATATTGAATATTACCAGGAAATGGCTGGCTGGCTGGCTACCAAGAGGCCTTCCAAAGTGGCATTATCTTAATGAATTTTTCACGGTCCAAGGTCTGGCCAGAAGACTTACAGGTCCAAAAATTCCATCTTGTTAGTGTTCCAGAATTTGTCTGACTCGGGGTAAAGGGTTGACTTATGTGAACTAAACTCATGAAATACCAAAACTTCTCACCAAAATATCATTCCTCCATTGGCAACAGGATGTGCAG
The DNA here is from genome assembly GCF_027574615.1 of Eptesicus fuscus. Lineage (NCBI taxonomy): Eukaryota > Metazoa > Chordata > Mammalia > Chiroptera > Vespertilionidae > Eptesicus > Eptesicus fuscus. The sequence goes on along the minus strand of NC_072483.1, from coordinate 81,441,246 downwards.
CTGTCAGAAAGATCAGATATTCACACTCTTCTCCCCAGCACTGTTCTCCCTGAAGAAAATCTACCCAGGAAACAAATTACAACCAGAGAGCTCCCTAGTGAGTCTGGAATCGGAGCAAGGGCAGTTGAGTTAGACGCCTTGAAAGCTTAATGGCTTCAGGCGGCCAGAACCTTCGCACCAGCTTTTCAGGGCTGTCTCTGGTCTGTCCTCTGTCTGAGCTCTATGCGTACCAACTGCCTTTCTGATTGACATTCTCTCTTTAGGCACATCCACACCATCAGTGGGGTTAGTGCCACAGCCGTCCTCTGGCACACACTTTGTCTTTGAGGTGCAGTGTGTATGGCTGGCCTCATCCATTGAGCTAATTTTACAGCCTAGCTCTCTGAGCTTGGGAGAGGAGTAAAGGGGAAAGGGCATCGAGTTCACTCGTCACACCCACACCAGCTGATGTTTTCCTGCAATAGAATTTAAGAACTTATTTGGGACATGGAGATATTGGATATTTGTAGATCTTTGGTAAAAAAAAAAAAAATGCTTCTCTCCTCTTTTGCAGACACTGAGGCAGACACAGCAAGATGCTTGCTGGCTTCCCAGTCAAGGTTATAACCCAGAGCGGCTGGCAACAAACACACACTGAAAGATGAATCCGAATCAAAGCCAAGAAGGGTTGCCAAGTTCAGTGCCAGGGGAGGGTGCTGAGCTGCCGTTGCTCTGGGTGAGGATGAGACTGGATAAGACAGGGGAAGATCACTAGTTGTGGTGCAAGAACCCGGCCTGGAAGCAAATGACGAGGAAGGTTCAAGTGAATCGGAGCAAGGTGGCGGCTTGAAAACAACGAGGGCACCCAGAGGCGCCTTCTTGACTGGGATTGGCCAGTTTAAAGCATAGGACTAGACCCAGACACCAGGCAGTCTGGGAAAGGAATCTTCTTGGACTGAATTTGCAACATCCACTGGCAATCTGATAGGGTGAAGAAGAAAGAGACTCAAGCATGGTGGCCATGAAGGACAGTCGGCAGCCACTGCCCTCCCATCTAACCAGAATGTACAAAAGAGAAATGTTTTGCAGTTTCAGCTCTGACAGTAATTGGAAGCTTGACTCCTGCGACGCACTATACCTCTCTGAGCCTTTCTAAAACTCAGCTTATCTTTCCTGTTAGATGCATGGTGATCCTGAGCCTGCAAAGATAACGCAGCCTTCTAACTACACATTTATTAATATCCTATGCTGAAAAAATTATCTGCTGGGAAAAGTGGGAGTTTTTGCCTTTTTAACCTATAACAGACATAGATAAAAGTGTGCAAAACAGCCCTCTAACCAGCTCCCTGATTATTATACATGACATTTATCAGCATCTCAAAGCTTTCCTGTGTCCCTTTCTTGTCACTGCCTACCCCCAAAAGCCACCAACATCCTAAGCTTCAAACAGGATGGTAGATTAGTTTCCCCTGATTTAAAACTTTATGTAAATGGAATCACATAGTATGTACTCTTTTGGGTCTGTCATCTTTTCACTCAGTTATTTGTGAGACTCATATTTACATGTAGCTACGGCTGATTATTTTCTTCTCGCTGACAATGTTCCCCTACATGAACATGCCACAGTGTATTTGCCTATCGTACTATCCATGGACTTCCCAGTGTTATGAAGAATGCCACTATGAAAATTCTTATTCGTGTTCTTGGGTGCACATTTGTATGCATTTCTATATTTTCGATCTGTTGCTGTGGAACCAATTCGCACAGACTTCAAACAACACACATCCCACAGTGCCCATGGGTGAGCAGTCCTAACACAGCTGAGCTGGGTCCTCTGCTTCAGGGTCTCTCACAGACTGCCATCAAGGTATCAGCCAGGGCGGGGTCTCACCTGAAGTCTCAGCTGGGGAAGGATTTGCTCCCAAGCTCCCACAGTGTTGGCAGAATTCAGTTTCCAGAAGACTGTTGGGTTGAGGGCCTCAGTTCCTACCTGGCTGTTGGCCAAAGGGCCCTTTTAGTTACGTACCATGTAGGCCTCTCCAACATCAAAGCATGCAAGCCAAGAAGGCAATAAGGGAAGTTACAATAGTATGTAACGTAATCATGGAAGTCACAGCCCATCACAGTTACATTCTGTTGGTTAGAAGAAGGTCAGAGGTACCACCCACGCTCAAGGGGAGGAGAAGTGGGGATTACCATGAATTCCAGGCGGTAGGGGTCATTGGGGACCATCGTCATGTCTGCCCACAACAATTTCTGTTGGGATTTTAACTGGGAATGGAATTGTCTGGTCACAGGTCCCAACTTCAGTCATGGAAATCCACTAGTTTGCTAATTATGCCAATTGAGCGTTTGCTCTACCTATGGGATTGGGTTTTACCCAGGATTCCTTCTGATGTGAGTTATCAAATTGTTCCTGACCAAATTTTCAAAATGGCTCTGTGCACCATGAGAGGTGATACGTTTATGAGTGTGCCTTACTCCCTGACTGAGTTGAGAGACAGACTTCAGAAGTCCCTGCTCGGACCTACTCACCCCTTTCTCTATTATCCTCAGAGGCAACAAGTCTCCGTCAATGCCAACTCCAGCAGTACCCTCAGTGTTAGTGGTCACCAAGCTGTGGGATGAGGGATCTGAAGAAAGAGTGTCACCCACTTATTTACCAGAGTTCCCTGGTAAGTAGTCATTCTTCATCAAGCCTGGGATGAGCCACTATGAGTGACTCTAACTAGATCCTGAGCAGTCTACCAGTCCTAAAGGGGCTCTGAATCCCAGTAGCATAAAAGCTTCTAGTGTCATTCCTCTCTTCCATGGCAAAGCATACTGTAGACATCCCATAACTGATCGGAACACTGTAGGACTAAAAACATTTCCAGGCATCTTCCCCCAAGAGGTACTCTCTAGATCTCGCTATTTCAAATGGAGCACAAGCCCAGAAATATAAGAATTTGCAGGCTAATGCAATGGGCCAAGGGCATTTTTAGGATTTACATGAGTATAATTGATATTTCTGCCCACACGTGTCTAGCAGAGTAGACTGCTAAAAGCCATTAAATAATGGTAAGAACAGTACTGGGGTGGTAATATGAGAGAGCCTGAATTGGAAAAACTTCAAAATATTTCCGAAGACGTCTCCAGGGACAATTGACTTGAGTAGATTCTGCAGGAAACACCCTCCTGCGGACACCTGTGAAATGTTGAGGCTAATGGGGGCTTCTGAAGCTGATTGTGGAGGACATTGGGGGCTGCTGATTTTCCTCCACTGAATTCCATCTCCTTTGCTGCTTTCATTTCACTGGGGCTGTTAGTGTATCAGATGTAGAGAGTATTAAATGAAAGCATGCTTTTGTGTGGAAGTCATTACAGTGGACACCTGTTCACTGTTGAGTTTAATTGGACTACAGCTGGTACTGATTGTGTGTGAGGGGGGGCTGCTCCTCCCGCCTGAGGAGAAGTTCACTGTCAGTGGTAACAGTGGGGAAGTCAGTGCTATGAAGTTCAGCCCCACGTTGCGCAGTCAAGTACTCTACATCCTGTATGCCTAGTTGCCTCCGAGGTGCACAACAGTAAATTTAGCCAGACAAGGGGGAAAAGATGCCTGCGTCTTTGGTCTGCTTTATTAAATGAGCTCAGTTCCACACACGGAAGACTGAGGAAATATGGGGGAGATGACTGATATAAATTTAGCCTAATTATTTACGAAAGAAATAGCAAGTTTGCTCAGAGTGATATTTTTAGTAGTATTCGCTGTTCACCTATGTCCAGAGATGAGAGGCATTGATACACATATAAATAGGAAGCCAATAATGTAGCTCAGGGGATGGCAGATAGTGGCAAATCAAGATTACATTCCTGATTGAAGCACAGAAAAAGACTATGCCTGTAGACTTATATATAACTATAACAATAAAAAGCTCAAGTTGTTGACTGAAAAAGAACAGATGCTGACTCTCATATTTCAGTAATTTGGATGTAATTCATATTATTTATTCATTTAATATCAAAACACATTGAAATAATGAACTATTGACTCTACTTTATAAAGGCCCTTGCTTCATATTAATATTATTACCTTCTATGATTCTGAGGATGACTCTTGTGTCCCACTGATGACAAAGAAACCAGAAAGCATCCATGAAGCAAATCTGCTGATACCTGGTTTAGGCTGTTTGCCTCGGCTCATCCCTCTTTGTGGAGGGCAATAGGCACTGGGGGGCATGGCCCACCTCTGGGGGAGGCAAGACAGAATAGCTCCTGAGAGTAATGAATCAGATAGTAGTTGTACCTAAAAACTATTCCAGGACTTCACTTTTATTGTTTCAATATTTGCACAAGCCCTTTGCCCACAGGGTAAGAATGCACTTGACCCCTTTTCCTTGCTGGGAATGAGTTCATGTCACCACCCTCAGCCCAGAAGGGAAATTGAGGCTGAGAGTTTCCCTAGAGCCAATAGCAGAGCAAGATGTAAAATATGGGCTGGCCTCTCCTACGTCAAGTTCAACAGCCCCTTCACACCCACAGCAGCCTTGGTCTTAGAGACTCAGCTGCCCCTGAACTGCGTGGGACTCACCCAAGCGAGAATCCAGCTCCACTGGGCCATTTTCTAGGTCAGTCACTCCACCCCTGAGGAGGAACAAATGAAAATCTTTACAAAAATCTTTTGTCAACTGTGAAAAGCCTTACAACTACAGAGACATTTATGACTCAAGGGGCAGTTTTTCAGTCCAACTGAAAACAGATTTTTCTGCATGAGAAACTGTGTTCTTGTGAAAGGCAACAGGGAGAGGTTTAAGGGCAGGAAGTGTTTGCTCTCTTTTTGATTATTTACGATTAATGATTCCTTTCCAGCAGACACTCAGTCCAGCACGGCTGCTGATCACAGGTGTTCTTCCCATTGTTTTCATTCTCCACTTTTGAACCAGACATTACAGTAGTGATCTTTGATGGAACATACATGCACACACATGCACATACATGCATGCACATGTGTGTGCATCTGCACACGTGCGTGCATATACCTGCGTGCACATGTGTGCATAAACGTGTACACATGCAGACACACAGAGGCACATCTTCTATTCCCCAGCACAGATGGTGAGCAGTTTGAGTTCATGTAAATGAGGTCACAGATACTTCCTTGGAGGCTTGCAGGGACTTTCTATGGTTACGCTATTCCCACCAGCACCCTAAGTAGTTAGAAAGCAGAAGACGCCCTTGATCAGATGATGTGAGCCGATCACATTGTTCAGAAGAAAGGCCCTGGAGAATTGTTCTCCTGGAGACCTAACACCTTCACCTCTGTGCTCAGCCAGATGTCACTTGTATCCAAAGACTATGGCCGATGCTGGGTCTATCTGGCCCTTACATGATCAACACCAAGGGGTCAGGCCAGAAAAAAAAAAAAAATGATTGATGTTCATTTTCATGAATTAAGAAATAAAGCCACCCAAGGAGCATTTCCCAACTGAACTCAAACCATACCACGTGTGGTGACTCAGGCTTCCTGAGAACAAATGCTGGCCTGCCTGCTGCTGGGAGTGATCCGGAAGCCGGCTTGCTGTGAGCCTCACGGGACACTGGTATCTAACAAGAGCAATATGGTGAGGCCCTGCCTGCTTTTGGTTTGGGGGACCAGCCTGCACCACCTCAAGGACACTTCCAATAGGAAAATAAACAAATTTGAGTCCACCAGTGGGCCCAGGGCCATCACACAATGGCAGCACCTCAGAAATGCCTAGTGAATCTTGGACACGTGCACCTGGCCAATTCAGAAGCCACAGAAAAGAGGCCCAGGCTGTGCACTGGCAAAGACACCAAGTCTCCAGGTTGGTATACCCTTGAGGGGCCAGCCCTATCTGTAGAAAGCTAAGCGCACCTCACTTTTGACCACTGGCTGTCACAGACCTGGGGGAATTCCTGGGGCCACACGCTTGACACTTGCAGGTTTGTATCTCCTCGGTGCCAGAGCCACCGCCTGCAGTTAGCCCTGCCGTCCTGCCTGGTGGCATGCCACGCCGCTCCCACACAGCTGGTCCAAGCCCTCTTCCCCGGATCACTCAGCAAAGCCTGGCCATCTCCCTAACTTGGCAGAGCAGCCGGTCTTTCTCAGCCCGGGCCGCCTCTCTCTGCATCCCCACGGCCAGCCTGGCAGAACTGCCCGACAGGCGGGCTCGCCGCCCTGCATGCCCCTGTTGGATTGCACACCGAGACTGGGTGGGCACGCGCCTCCCACGGCTCCCTCCCGGAGCAGAGCCACATGTTCCTCCTCCCCCGTGCTGCTCGGTCGGCTTCGCTCAACTAATTCGAAACAGTGATCTTGAGACCAGAAAATGCTCTAATCCTGCCCTGTGGCCCAAGCTTCTCCACCCGTAGGAGGGACTGATCAGCTGCTGCAGAAAATTATCTTCTTGGCTTGCTCATTAGTCACGGCCTGCCCTGGGCTCCTGGCTTTGTCCGTGTCCTGCAGGAGGTGGCATTCTGGCAAGGAGACCTACCCAGCTCTGTTGTCTTCCAGCTGCAGCAGATCCGTCAAGCCAGTCTCCTGCTCCCCATCCTGGGCCCCTCACGTTTCCGTCAGAGCAGAAGGGTACTTCTACTCATTCCATTAGATTAGTGATGCTCATGCACCAGGGAATTTATCAAAAATTCATATCTCTGGGCTCTGGATCTAGAGTTTCTGATTCAGTAGTCTGAGGTGAGTCCCTTTAATAAATACCTGCACCAGGTGACTCCAGCATGATGACTCAGGACCCTACCTTGAGAAATCACATCAGGAATTAGAAGTGCCCTGAGGCCACGGATCTTGCTTGCCCCCAGTCCCCAGCTCCGATGCAGTGTTTGCACGTGGAGGACTCAGCAAACACCTGTGCTGGAGGAATGACTGAGCAATGGCAGCAAAAGACACATCAGGTTCTCCAAGGGCTGTGAGCATGGGGCCTATCGCTCTGGAATTATCTGGAAGCATGTAGATGGAACAACAGAGTTTACACCCTTTAACTTGGCTCTTCCTTTTGGGAGGAATATACATAAAACGTATGACAGAAAGGGTTAGGAAAATTATAATTTACGTGGCAGGAAACTTGGGTTCTCCCTGACATAAGGCCGTGGAAGGCTGGCTAGGTTGCCCATGATGTTTTCTCATGAAAGAGTCCTACCTGGGCGCCAAAATGCAAGCGTGTGAGCCAGGTGGACGTGAAATGATGCAAAATGAATGAAGCAGACCCCACACAGTCTGTTCCCACAGACAAAGCTCCAACGTGCACGTGGAAGGTTGTGAGTGGTTAGCGGCTGATGTTCGTTTGATTCTTTTTATGTGCAAAACCGCACAAATTCATATGAACGGAATAAAAGCAAACGAGGCTGCTGCCACGTGGCTGGCCTGGAGCTCCTGGTAAGCAGGAAAATGATGGCAAGAGGCAGAAAGCTGGGTGCAGAGTGAAACCATCTGAGACACGCATTGGTCTTGACAGACAGAGGAAATCGCTCCCAGATGCCTGGGCATGGCCGCCTCCAGGTTCTTCCCCGAGGCTCCCTGCACAGGGTCTAGGCGGGGTTGAGGTCCCCACCCTCCTCTCCTGCCATAGATCCTCTCCACCACCCAGGTCCCCTTGGGCTGGCCCCAAGGGGACAACACACAGCCTCTGTCCTCAAGAGGAGCTCCTGCCCCCAGCCCTCTCCACGTGGCCCTTCCGAGGACATACAACAGAAGACACGATGCTGGCCTGAAGAGAACCAGTGGTTGAGCATCGACCTATGACCCAGGAGGTCACAGTTCAATTCCCAGTCAGGGCACATGCCCAGGTTTCAGGCTCGATCCCCAGTAAGGGGCGTGCAGGAGGCAGTTGATCAATGATTCTCTCTCATCATTAATGTTTCTATCTCTCTCTCCCTCTCCCTTCCTCTCTGAAATCAATAAAAACATTTTTTTAAAAAAAAGGACCAAAGAAGAGTATATTCACAGGGACCTTTTCTCCCCTGAGCAGTGACACCACCCCCCACCCCGCGCCCCCCGTGTTTCAGACAGTTCTCTCTCCAAGCACCTCCATTTTGGCCATTCTTCCCATGGGTCTGTGGCTTAAACAGGGGGACATTGCCAGAGGTAAGTTGTCAGTAGGCTGCCTTGCAGCTGCCCCCAGAGAAAGGCTGGCCCAGACGCTGTATTTGAAGGAGTGAAGCTGGAAGAGCAAAGAGAAAGTGGTTTCTGAAACACCAAGCAGCCAGATCAGACCAAGCAGCATTAGCAGTAGCATCGTTCCCCAAAGCCAAAGGCGGACGGAGCCAAAGAAACAGCGCGTTTAAGCACCTGGCTCTGGCACTAAGCCTCAGAAAACAAACACAAAGTGTAACACCATCTCACACTGCTAACTGCACTGGGGCAGTCGGCCTGGGAATAAAGCTCCAGGCTCTCTTTTAAAATGAACAGAGAGCCCGGCCGGCCTGGCTCAGTGGTTGAGCATCGACCTAAGAACCAGGAGGGCACATTTCGATTCCCCGTCAAGGCATATGCCCAGGTTTTGGGTTTGATCCCCAGTGTGGAGCATGCAGGAGGCAGCCCCAGTGTGGGGCATGCAGGAGGCAGCCCATCAATGATTCTCTCTCATCATCAATGTTTCTATCTCTCTCTCCCTCTCCCTTCCTCTCTGAAATCAATAAAAAATAAAATGAGGAGAGGGTTTAATTTTTTAACGTTATCCCATGGGTCTCACAGTGATTCTTTTAACCCGTCTAGAGCAGGACACTGAGGCAGTGCATGCATAAGTGATGGACACAGGGACCTCGCGTGTGGGCACAAGGACCACTGCACCAGCTGGAAGGAGAAAGGCAGAGGGTGCCATCACTCATATTGGGCCGTCAGCCTCCGCTTTACCTCACCCTGGGAGGAAACGTGTGGGATGGGATAGAGACCCCAAACATTCTTTAATGGAAAGGCTGTTCTGCCCAACAAAATCGCACTCAAGTTTTGAATGTCCCACCAGATAATCATATAGGAGAAAATCTATTTATAATTTATCTGAGCCTGAACCTTACTTTGGATTTACATATAAACACCCAGCATTTTTTGGCCTAGTTCCAATATTCACTGAATTCTGTAAATGCACTTAAGGTATAAACCTAGGGAAGACTGTGTTTTGTTTTGTTTTTTAATGTGGTGAGATTCGCATAAATGGCATGGATGGACCTGGAGAGCATTATGCTGAGTGAAATAAGCCAGTCAGAGAAAGATAAGTAACATGTGATCTCACTCATATGTGAAATCTAGTGAACCAAATAAACTGATGATCAAAAATAGACCCAGGACCTAGCCAGTTTGGCTCAGTGGATAGACTGTCGGCCTGCGGACTGAAAGGTGCTGGGTTCAATTCCAGTCAAGGGCACATGCCCAGGTTTCAGGATCAATCCCCAGTAGGGGGCGTGCAGGAGGCAGCCAGTTAATGATTCTCACCATTGATGTTTCCATATCTCTCTTCCTCTCCCTTCCTCTCTGAAACCAATAAAAATATATTTTTTTAAAAAAATAGACCCAGAATCGTCAACCTCAGAGGGAAGGCAGAGGAGGGTGGGAGGGAGGAGGGTAAGAAATCAACCAAAGACTTGTATACATGCATATAAGCATAACCAATGGACACAGACAATAGGGGGGTTAGGGCATGTGCTGAGGGAGTGGGAGCGGCTGAGGAGAGGTCAGTGGGAGGGAAAGGAGACATATGTAATACTTTCAACAATAAAGAATTTAATTTAAAAAAAAGAAAATAAGAGATTTGAAAATTAACAGCAAAATTATTTGAAAATTTTCAATTATCATCCTCAATATACCCAATATATTAGATAGATAGATAGATAGATAGATAGATAGATAGATCATTATTTTAGACCACATCAGTGAAAATCATGGTTTTCTCTTTATATAGAGATACATTATATTTTTCTGAACCTAACTTTAACTTTTCAGATACTTGAGATGTTTATTCCTCAACTTTGTTAGACAACATTTTCCAGTCATTCAATCAAACACTGATCGAGGTGTTGTGAGGGTGTTTTGCAGATGTGATTAAGTCCATACTTGCGATAAAAAAAAAATAGACCCAGAGACACAGAATAATGAACAGACTGTTGAACCTCAGAGGGAAGGCAGGGGAGGGTGGGTGGGAAGAGATCAACCAATGAACTTGTATGCATATATGCATAACTGGTGGATATGGACAATGGGATAGTGGGGACCTGGAGGGGGCAGGGTATGGGAGTGGGCTGGAAGAGGTTAATGGGGGAAAAAGGAGGACCTAGGTAATACTTTCAACAATAAAGATTTTTTTCAAATGACGTTAGACATTTTTTTAAATTCACATAAATGAATTAACCACCATAAAGTATACAATCTAATGCACGAAAGGCACAAAAGTATGTTCACCTTGTGTGCAACCACCACCCCTATCTAGTTCCAAAACATTTCACCACACAGAAAGAAAACATTGTACTCATCAAGCAGTCACTACCTACCCTCACCTTCACCCCCCCACACACACCTCCAGGCCTTGGCAACCACCAATCTGTTTTCTGTCTCTATGAATTTATGAATTTACCTATTCTGGATGTTTGCCTCATATAAGTGGAATCATTCAACATGTAACCTTTTCTGTCTGGTTTCCTTCACTTTGGATAATGTTTTCAAGGTTCATCCATGTTGTAGCATCAATCAGTACCTCATTCCTTTTTATGGCTGACGTTCCATTGTATGGTTATTCCATATTTTGCTTATCTACTCATTCATTGATAGATAGTTGGTTTCTATCCACTCGTTGCCTATTGTAATTAGTGCTGTTACAAACATTTGTGTATAGGTATTTAGTTGAACACCTGTTTTCAATTTTGGGGGATCTATACCTAGGAGTGGGTTTGCTGGGTCACTTGGTAATTCTATGTTTAGCTTTTTGAGAAATCAATAGTTTGTTTTGTATGAAAATCTACCAAAAGTTGCTCATCATTTTAGAAAGTCACCCTGCCGATGACCCTGCCTAGATCAGTCTACATTGTGGATGTTGCTTTCATGATGATTGACATGTAGGTGTCATTATCTGACTACCTTAGTTATTAAACCCAAGCATTTACACATTGGAAAATGTTATTTTATTAAAATATTATTTTTCTTTTATAGTATAGCCATGTCATATATTATTTTAAGTGATTTATTTTGGTAAGTTATATTATCTTTGCAGATGAGAATAAGCAGCATTATAAGTATTTTATAAAAGAGGACTTAAGTCTGACAGAGTTGAGAATCACCAGGAAGGTCTCTGTCTGTTGAGCTGCTATAACCATAGCCGGGGTGGCTTATAAACAGAAATGATTTCTCACAATTCTGGAGGCTGGGAAATCCAAAGTCAAGACACACGCTGATTCAGTGTCCAGTGAGACCCCCTGGCCTGGTTCATAGACAGCTGCCTTCCCTCTGTGCCCTCACACAGCAGAGGGGGAAGGGAGCTCTCGGGTCTCTTTTATAGGATCACTAATCCCACTCATGCGGGCTCTACCCTCATGACCTCATCACTTCCCAAAGGCCTCACCTCCAAATGCCATCACACTGGGGACTAGGTTTCAGCCTAGGAATTTGGGGAGGACACACACACTCGGTCGATAGCACAAAAGGTGTTGGACTTCATGCCAGCACTTTGCATCTCTCTCAAAGAACAAGATGACATTGATATTGGAAGTGCTGGCCAAGCAGAGTGTTTACACATTTTGTCTAACAAATCCCTGTGGTTCCCAAACCTCCAGCCCAAAGCTACAGGCATGGTGGCCTCAAAACAGTTAACTACTAAGTTAACTTTCAGGCTGTTAACTTATGATGATTACAGTCAGGGTGAGGGTGTTGGACAATACAGAGGGGGACATGGATTGTTTCTACTCAGATGGGGGCGGGGTGGGAGGAAATATTTACAAAGTGCCTCTTCCTAGTTGTTCTCTTCCCCCAAAGCCTAGATAATAACTCCCTCATAGCACACAGTACAGAGAGAGAAGCCAGGCACAAATAATAAAGCAGCGGGCTATTTTGAAAGGGGCAGCCTCCTTAAATTTCAGCTGCAGATCTGCACGGCAGTAAATTAGAAACAGGGGAAGATGGAGCCATAAAATAGTTGATAAAAACACTCTACTTAAAATATCACCCTACTCACTAAACTCATGAAAGTGCTTGCCTCTGGGATGTGGGGGAGGAAATTTGATCAAAAGACACTTCAACTTTCTCTGTAATGTTTTATTTCTTTTATTTTAAAAATTCTTTCAGAAAATAGGTAAGCATATTGATATTGGTAAACCCTGGGAAATGAGAATATGGATGTTGGTTATACCCTCTTTGTAAAGTCCACTATTTTTTCCTCAAAATCAAATATATATGTGTATATATATATATATATATATATATATATATACACACACACACACATATATATGCACATATATACATACATAAAATCTTAGAGCAATTCAAGGTAAACACTGAGCAAACTTGGTAGTTTGTATAAACCCCTAAATGTGACAGAGCTAGTGAGGATCACAGGAAAGTGAGCCACACGGGAACAGGACAGCAAAAGGAGAGGAAAGCGGGAACGGATCAGAGCAGAGGCCTTCCCCATGACCTCTTCTGCAGTTTGGAGAAAGGTTTTAACAGCTCATCCTTCTTACAGGATAATGAGAATGAATACCAGAGTCATACGCAATAGTAATTTTGTTTGTTGTGTTTGAAATTATTGCTTTGAATTCTGTAGCTAGATATTAGATCATCTCAATTAATCTTTTATGTTCTCTGATGGCATCCTGAGCTAAAAGAACTTTGCCAGGCATTGCTTAAGATAAATCTGAGGCCAGGTGGGACCCCACTGGCATTTCAGCTAAGAGTCTGGTGCCTAAGAGAGTCCACCAGTACGACGCCTGTGGTGGACCAAAGATGACCACAGATTCTTTGCTTCTCCTCCCATCAAAAAGGTGGCGTGTGTTTCCCATCCCTTAGAACCTGACCTGGCTACGACATGGCTGGCCAACAGAGTTCGAGACCTTCTAAGGCTAGGTCCTGGAAGCCATGCAGCCCCGCCACGATTCTTCGAACACTCGATCTGGGAGAAGCCAACCGTCAGGTAAGTCTGACTGTTCTGAGACTGCCATCCTGTGAGGCAGCCCAGCTACATGCAAAGATGCCGCTTGGCAAGAGAGTAATGACCAAGCTGCTGCAGCCATTCTACCGCAGGCACCAGAAATGGAAATGAGGAAGCCACCTTGGATATTCCAGCCCCTGCAGAGTGACCTGGAGAAAAACCAAGAAGCCCAACTGGCAACCAAAATCACAGCCTCAGATATATGGCTTCAGTTAAACACGCCCACACCTCCATCCATTGGAGCCACCCAGTCATCATGGAACAAAGACGAGCTGTTCCTATGGAGTCCCATCGAATCCCTGACCCACAAAACCCGGAGCAGGAGAAATGTTGCCTAACGCCTCTCTGTTTTAGTGTTGTTTGTGCTTCAGAAATTGATAACCAAAACACTAGCCTCCAGATCTGATGGCTGACTAAATGTATATGTACTATCCTACCCTGCTCCAACGCAAAAATAGACGTTTTCTTGACTTGCAAATGATTTACATACTTTTACTATTTATTGTATCTTGTCTTATTGCTTTCATTTTGTTTTGTGTATATGTCTGAAGAAAAGGCCAAAGTGTGTTCCAAGGACAGGTGCTCCTTGGGGTGGGAGGAGGGCAGGAAAACTCCATGTTTTAAAACAAAGAAAAGGTGGGAAGTGCCGATAAATCAAAATTAAATAGGTGTCGCTCTTACGAGACTTCTCAAAGCTATTAGCATGTAAACACGTGTGAATCTCCAGGAAGAAAGCAGAAGGCAAGCATTTCCCCAAGTCTATCAGATCATAAACAAGGGTTTTGGGGTTCCATGCACCATCTTGCGAGGTTAGTTTTTCACTGAAGGATACCCCGGGGACAGAGTGTCTGAGCCATTGTCCATTTTGGGGTTTCTGTCTTCTGTCTTGGTTACGACTCTTCGTATGCAGATGCATGCACTGTGTTCTGGAAGCACGGTACACAGTAGTGTGCTCTGGGACATGCACGCATAACACGAACCTTCGGGAAAGAAAGCCAAAAAGCAATGAGGAGATGACGTTCAGTGGGTGCACATGGGCAACGCTTTATCTGCACGACACCCTCATCTCTTCTGATTTGGTCAGTGTCATTGTCACACTGATGGTTAAATATTTTTACCAACTCCCCTGGGATTTTAAAGATCGGGATGGAAAAAGAAACCAATGATGGCAGAAATGATCACACAGCCCATCCTGCCATTGCTAAAAAAATAAATAAATAAAAATAATTTGCCTTTGATTTGGAGAAGCACACGTGTGGGATTGTTCCCCAGCTTCCTCACCTAACCCCTAACAGAATTGTCCCTTTCACGCCACCAAATGAGCTTCGTGATTGGTCATGCTCGTTTCAGCTGGCCAAGTGCCCAAGCAGTGCCTGAGGCTGGTCTAAATGTTTCTTCCACCAATTGGAGCTGTCAAATCTGCTCTTTTTCCTAGGGTAGCATGGCATTCTCGTCTTCGGTAGAGACATTTCCTGAGGGCCAAGGCTCGCGTGCTCCACAGAATGGAATCCACGTCGGGCTTAGCCCTGGACGCAGGCGGGAATTCAGAGAGCAACTGCAACCCCTCCCCACTTGGCCCCCTCTCACTCTCAATGCTTATTCCCACTGACAAGGGACTGGTTCCCCAGGTTCCCCATCCCCAGGGTTTGGATAACAGTGAGGAACAACCTTGCCTTAGTCATTGACTTTACACTTTGAGGATTTTCATATAATTTGGGCTTTGTTTTCATGGTTCATACTAGGCCCATAGTCTACATCCCTCCCTCTCCCTGTTATAGGACTCAGGACACTGGGTTGTGATGATCCACCCACATGCTTGTATGCTCCTGTGGGCTGTTGTGACTCTAGAAGCCCTCTTTTTACCCCAATGTCCCCTGCACCTAGCAGAGTGCCACTAGTTGGCTGCCTCATCCTGGACATCTCATCTCCGTTTCAGGAAGAAAAAAGTAGAAAAGAGAAAAGATGAAGGAAAAAACTGTATGTGGTAGCTAAGTCCACACCCTTTTAACAGGAAGAAAACAGATCAGTTATAAAAATCCACCAAGTAGGCTCTCCTTATAGCTCATGGCCCATGACAGAGTCACTCAAGCCATTCATCCCACCTTGAAGAAAAGAGCCTGAGCAGAAAGGGGGTGGTTTCTAACTGGACACATGGCTGCCCTAAACAGAAAGGGGTTCCTTAGTAAGGACAGGCAGAGCAGATGTTGGATCAGCAACCACTGTGTCTGATGTTGACTGAAATGAAAAGCCCAGGCCTTTTTTTGTTCATAAAAATAAATAAATTTTTAGAAGGATGTGTTGGGACATTTTTATCCACAGTAAAGATATGACTTAATTGTATTTACTTAAGATTTTTCTGAGAAACTCTCATATGCCTCTGGCCAGTGGAAATATCTGATGGGGGGCAGAATAAGGGGGCAGGGGGAGGCTTTCTTTTTAAATAAATTTTTAAATAAATCACTCAGCTGTCAGAAATTGAGTACAGCCCCTCCTTGTTAGGGCTCCTTCATGAATCACAAGACCACATCCCCTTCCATGTATTTGCCTGTGTTATGCTGCAAATTAACTTTTAAAAGACATTTTTTCTCTCAGGAAAATTTATGGAGCCCCCCACACACACACTGCCGCCACCCAGGATAATGAACTGCTGTCATCCCAGGAGGGCTTAATGACAGTGTTCGATGTGTGTGTGGACAGCCGAGGCTCGCTTCAGAATTGTCCCTGAATGGGCTTCAAGATGTTTTGACTATTATTTGTTACAAAGAGACTCATTATTAATTGCATATTGTCATAGCCCTTAGTCCAACGTAACTGTTAGCCCAACAAAGCATTCTCTGCTCAGAAGGGGATGGGGACACGGCCTACTCTTTTCCACCGATAAGTGGTTTCTCCGAGTCCCTCTCAGCTCACGTCCCTGCCTTAAGTTGTCTTGGAGAAAATCAAGGGAAGGCTCCATCCTTCTCTGTGCAAGACTACAGAGACTACTCCTTCTCTGTGCCAGGAGTGAGGACCGCTCTCCGTCGTGGTCCCAGGACCGTCGGGAAATGCTGGAGCAGTATCCTCCATGGGTTCATGGAGGACACTGGGCACACAGACCTCAGGGCTTCAGGAGCCCAAGTAGCCCAGATGATCATGGTGCTGCATGCCCTTCCTGGCACGTCCCCAGACTCCTTCCAGCCCTCTGCGTAATCGGATGCTGGGGGAAATGTGGTTTAGGGGGAGACTGGTGGGCAAGGATGTTAGGAAAAGGAGAAGCAAAAGTACAGTAAAAATTTTTTAAATTCTTCATTGGAGGGACATTAATTATGACTTAACTCTGAGAAGAAAGCAACAGTATCATTACTGTGCTAGGTTCAGGAGCCTACTCCATCTTGGACAAAATCAGGGAGTTGAACCAACTGCACCCCTCATCCATTCTCTATACCCCAGGTATTGATCTTTTGAAAAACAGATCCAATCACATCTTTCCCCTCCTTATTCATCTCCAAAGAGCCCCGTTGCCTGCTAGAGAAAGTTCACATGGCTCCGCCTGGAGTGCACCTTCTTACACAGGTGGGTCCAGCCGACTATTCCAGACCGGTAACCTCCCATCCCTCCCACGGCACGCTGGAGCCACAATAGACAACTCACTGTTGCCAAGGTCAGTGCATTTCAAACCTTGGTTCATGCTGTTCCCTCTCCTAGAACACGTTTCTCCCTTCTTGCCTAATAAATTCTTGTTATTTTTCAGGATCAAATTTAAACGTCACCTCCTTTGTACTGTCCCAAGCCCTCTGGGCTCTGTGCACTTTACTCATACTCAACTGTAGCACGAATCATACTGTATCATTATCATGTTCCTATCTCCTCTGTTAAGTTGTAAGGTGACCTTCTCAGTGGGAGTTGTGTCTTATTGACTAATATTGTTCTTGCAACTAGTACAAGTAGAAGGAGAAGTAGAATATGTTAGAGGATGGGAGGGAAAATGGGCAGATGGGTGAATAGGTAGATGGATGGATGAATAATTTATATTACATTAGGTATATTGAGTGATTAAAAAGGATTCCACAAGCCTATGAACTAAAAGAAATCTGTAAACAAAGAAGCATTGAGCTGAGACTCGTGATCCCAGCCCTAGTAGCTTCATAGGCCCCATTTTCCCTATCTCATAAATAAGGATGGCATTTCTTGCTCTAATGTCCTCTGAGTCAGTGACAGTTTAAGCTATCCAGTTGACCTTTCTGCAGAAATAGAAATGTTCTAATATTTGTTCTGCTAATAGAGTAGCATTATTCACATGTCACTATTGTGTACTTGAACTGTGACTGTGCAACAGAAGAACTAAATTTGTCATTTTATTTAATTTTAATTTTAGATTTAAATAGCTACATGTAACTAGTAGCTACCGTGTTGGACAATACTAGCATAAACCATTATGCACAATCCCATGTTATTCCTCAGTGTGCTCCTACTTAGTACCTTGAGAGACAGAACTATGCAGGGTCCAAAATGAACAGATTCTTCTTGTCTAGGTAACAAAGTCACCTATGTTGTATGAAGTGAGTGGTGTTCTACTCTTCCTCCTTCCTCAACTAACCATAACTCCTCCACTGACCTTGGCCAAGCCCATCACACCTACGTGGTCAGAATTCACCCAGTTAGTATAATGAGGCTCATCCCAGAGATGCCCCATCAAGAGATATAATGCATCTCAAAGTATGACCTGATAGGTCTCCAATCCCCTTACCCTGATCCTCAAAGTTGTCACCCCATTGAGGGCGGGCAGGAATGATGTCTTGTTCATCACCACGTCTCTGATAACATTTATAAGCATGCCTAGCACTTAGAAAATGCTCGTTAACATTTGCTGAATTAATTCACCAGGATTGTTCATGGGAAGAGCATTCTAGTATTACACTTGAACTCTCATGAGCAACAATTTCATTGCCAAAAGCCTATCTGCCCATCCAGCGTGGTCAATCATAAAGCCTCACTCGATGTTCAAAAACAGGCAAGTCTTAAATACCTGCCATGTGTCTAATCCTAGGCCTTTGGCCATTTACTCAGGACTGGGGTACAGAATACATAAGACAAAGTCCCTCCTTTCAAAGAATTCATAGTTTACTAGGAAGCAGAGAAACACACAATCAATTCTAACTCTAGAAGCCACTTACTCCAATAGAAGTGCATGTAAGAAGGTGTACAATAGCTTTTTCTTTTGAAAGTCTTTGTTCTCATCACAAGAAACAAACACCTCTGTAACTATGTATGGTGATGAATGTTAACTAGGCTTATTGTGGTGATCATTTCACAATGTATACAAATATTAAATCATTATGTTGTAACCTGAAACTAATATATTGTCATATGTTGATTATACCTCAATTTTTTTAAAAAAAATCTCTGGATTGTACATCATGGTGGACATGAGGTCGCACCACCCAGACCCTCCTTCCCTGAAGGACTTGTGACCCCAGCGCTTTTAAGTGCTGTTGGTGGACAGCCTCTGAATGCCAGTTCCTTCTGATTGTCCTCATCCAATGACTGGACAGTGCCGGAATATAAAGGCCCGGCCATCTACCAATTCCAGATAACCCTGAAGAGCCATTTTAGCTTCAGAGATCACCAAGAGTTCATCTAAGACTGTTCTTGGATGTGCATTGAGGCTTCATTTCTCCCTTTGTACAGCTCTGCTTCATTTTTTTTTTCCTTCCCAAGGGCCCTCCTTATAAACCTCCTACATGCTAAACTTCGTCTGAATCTGCTTCAGGGAACCCAACCTGCAACAATTAGTACCTAAGTGGTAAGAGAAAGCAGGAGGATAGAGAGGGGATTTGGAGCTGCATCACTTCCCATCTGGCTAGCAAAGAGATCCCACCACTCACTGGTAGGAGCTGGAGCACAGCTAGCCCCTGACACAACACAGCAGTCCAGTCCAGTTGTAAAAACAGCCACCTGTGGTATATGGGGATGAATACGGGGAAGGGGATGCATTAGCTGTTGCGCTGTAAGATGTTGAGAACTATGGTGGCAATAGTAACTAAAAAATATAAGAAAAGTCTGAGAGGGTTAATCCCAACCGAAAGCTAAGTGTGAAAGCCAGAAGACTACCTCGGCAGCATACAAAGAGGTGCTCGTCTCCTGCAGTGTGAGGGCAGAGGACACTGAAGACCAAAACCAGAACCAAATTGTCAGAATAGCTGAGCCCAAAATTTAAACACCTGTAAACCAAGACTGACAGCAGGAAAGGCCATAACAGAACTATGCTCACTGATAACAATGAGATGAAAGGACTCCCAATTATAGGGGTGAGATGGCAGTGCATAGCCATTAGGAGTAGTTATCATAACGAGTGGCAAGATTGGAGCGGGGTGGAGAGACCGGGTTGACCTGCATAGAGTCAACCTACATGAGGTACCTAGGGGTAAAATTGATGGGCAGCCAGAAGGGTACTACTCAGTTTGTACCCACTTAAGAAATCACACATGATCAGGAGGCTGGGGGAAGCGGGGGTACTCCAATGTCACAATCCCTTGACTATTTTTATGACCCCAAGCCCAATGACTGAAGAAGAGGCCCATAGCCAGGTAAAAGGACCCTGCAATATCACAGCAAGAATTCACACTATTTTTTGCCGAAACCGGTTTGGCTCAGTGGATAGAGCGTCGGCCTGCGGACTCAAGGGTCCCAGGTTCGATTCCGGTCAAGGGCATATACCTTGGTTGCGGGCACATCCCCAATAGGAGGTGTGCAAGAGGCAGCTGATCGATGTTTCTCTCTCATCGATGTTTCTAACTCTCTATCCCTCTCTCTTCCTCTCTGTAAAAAAAAAAAAAAGAATTCACACTATTTTGTAGTTCTTCTACAAAAGGATCTTTGACCATTTGTTCAGGTAACAAAAGAACTGGGGAGAGGCGGGTATGCAAACATGCTGAAGACACAGGATGCAAGTTGACATTTGTTACATTTGGGGATCTATAGGTGCTAGATACTAAAAGGAACCCTGGCCAAAGTCTAGAGTTTTAGACCCACCTGGTGGTCATTACCTCGGCCAGCGAATGTATATCAGAACAGACATACTTAGTGGTCCCCTCACCCCTGAAGGGTAAGAGCTATAATCATGTGAAAACTTGCACCCGCCATCTCCCAGGCAACTTAATAAACAATGAAATCATACCCAAGGTGGTATGCCAAAATATAGGGCCTCTCTCAAAGATCTAAAACTGCACGTCCCATTGGTAGCCCTAAGCCCAAGTGGGAATTGAGAACTTGAAATATTGTTAGTGCAGCTGAGGAACTAAGTTTTTTATTTTATTTCATTGTAATCAATAAAATTTTAAAACATACTTAAGTCACTTTTGAAAAACTTTGAAATATGTTGGAACAACTCGAGTAGGTGAGTGTACTTTTCCAACTGTAAAGTTTAAGAAACTTAGAGACCAAGTATTTCCGATGAAACTTTAACATCTGAGTTGGAATATACTGTAAGTATAAAATACACTTAGTACCCCCCAAAAAAGAGACTATAAAATATTTCATTAGTTGCCTTTTATGTTTATTGCATATTAAAATATTACTAATAGATTGAGTTGAATAAAATATTTTGCTAAAATCAATTTCACTGCTTTTCACTTTTTTAATGTGGCTGTTAAACATTTTCAGTTACATATATGGCTCACATGATTTATACAGTGGAGAGTCTAAAGGGTGCAGAAGCTGTGGTTCCCATCCCATCTCTGTTTCATGTAGCAGTCTGGCCCCTGCACAGACCAGACAGATTCGAGAGTAACCATAGACTCCCTCAAACGCAACGGGTGGAGAACCCAAGGGTAGCCATCCTGTCAGGTGTGACTTCTTTCCCACAGCCGATCAGTGGAGTCTTAGGTGCATGGTATGTGGCACTTGATTTGATCAGTGTGTTCTTTCTCATCCCTCCCACGAAACAGGCTGGGGACAGTTCCAGGCGTCCTCCAACTACGGCCCGCGGGCCACATGCGGGTGTTGTTGCCATTTTGTTTTTTTACTTCAAAATAAGATGTGTGCAGTGTGCATAGGAATTTGTTCATAGTTTTTTTTAAAACTATAGTCCGGCCCTCCCACGGTCTGAGGGACAGTGACCTGGCCCCCTGTTTAAAAAGTTTGAGGACCCCTGGTTCACACTCACATGGAATGAACAACAGAACGCATTTACAGTTTTGCTTCCATGGGCTCAGACCTGGGTTCATATTCCACGTCTTTTTCCCCAACCCCCATGACTTGGCAAATTAACCTCCCCAAGCCTTACATTTTTTTCCCACGTGGAAAGTTAGATTAATTATGTCTACCTCATAGGGTTGCTGTGAAGTCCAACATGAGCTAATATGCATAGTGTCTGGCGCAATGTAAGCTATCAGTAGATAGAGGTCTCTCTCCCACTCAGTGGCCAGAAGAGAAAAAGGTTGGGTGATAAGGCTCCGGGGGAAGCTAAGTTAGGGTAATAGGATCTTACCTCCATTGTGCTGTGATTTTACCGTATAAATTTTATCGTATAAATCATGTGAACCAAGTATGTAATTGCTCAGTGCGGGGAGGGCTCGTGCTCAGTCTACTAGTGGTGCCCAACCCCGGTTGCATTTGAGTTGCATAATAGAATTATCTTGGAGCGTTTCTAAAAGACATCGATGATCAGGCCCCAATCCCAGGGATTCTCGCTTCATTTAAATTGTAAAACTTATACTGGATTCAGTTATTGGAAACCTTTTTAACTAAATTTATTGGGGGGACATTGGTTAATTACGTTACATAAGTTTCAAGCGTACGATTCTATGACACATCGCCTGTAATACTGGCATTGTGTGCTCGCCACCCAGAGTCCAGTCTCCTTCTGTCACCATTTATTTGGGCCCCTTTACCCTCTTTATCCTCCCCTCACCCCAAAATTTTTAAATATGTTCAGAACAACTGGCCTGGGGTAGTACTCGTGTATTTTAAGTTCCCCCAGGACATACTAAAATGCAACCAGGGTTTAGAGCCACTTTGCTACCTGGTCATCTGCCCTCGGTCTTGGATAAGTGATCTCCCCTCCTGGCTGCCTTCCTAAATTAAACCTGAGTGCTCATCAGCCTCGGATAAAGATTAATGAGATCAGGGCAGCTGGTATGTCTGAGATCCTTGACAGGGGAGAGGGGCTCCGAGATGTAATTAGGGCCATTGCCATTATTAACACTTGCAGTGTAGAGGAAGGAATTAGAAGAGGGAGGCAGATGCCTTTCCCCCTGCTCCCCTCCCCGCCTCCTGCATGTGTTATTCCGAGTGTGTTGTGGGTCCGAGGCCTCAGGAAGGTCCTGTGGCAGGTTAGCGTGGAGGCCAGCCCAGCCCGCCCAGGTGTAGGCTGGGGTCTGGTGCTGGTTGCTATTGAACACAGCAACCCCCGTGTCAGCGTATTCGCAGCACGTTTCGAGACTGGGTCAGGAGGCCAGGAGCTGATGATGGATTTTTTATTTATTTATATATTTATTCTGCTTACTGGCAAATTGGAGATTTGTAGGGTTCTCAAGCAGCTGGAAAAGCGTCAGGTGACAGAGAACAGGCACGAATGGGCAAAGGAAGAAAATCGATGCTGATTGTGACATTCCATGGAGCCGTCCCTCCTGATTTCCCCGTCCCCTGGTGGAGGGACCAAGGGAAGAGGCACAGGGTGTTTGTCACTGGCCTGCTGCCTGGGACGTTGGCCGGCGGCCACCTCCTGAGCAGCAAATCAACTTCGCATGTGGTGTTCATGGCTGAGCTTGGTTATCACAGCTGCCTGGCACCCAGACCACTGTGGCCACTCGCTCCTAAAGCCCAGGGTGACACTGTCACTGCCAAGTCCTCTCTCTGAGCCCACGGAGAGGGCTCAGGAAGGGAGCAAAGTCTGCAAGGACAGGGACCAGCCTCACACTGTTGGCTTATGGGAACCACATGTCGCCTCCCACTTTGGACAAGTGGTTAAGTCACATGACTTCTAATCTCTACGTATTTTCTGTGGAAATGCTACTAATTCTCACAATGATCAGAAACTTAGCACTAAAGGGCCTGAGAGGTGAACTCATCCAACCTCAACGCGCTTTGGCCCACGCTTTTCCCAGCAAGGCCTCGCTGCTGGCTGGTCTCCCGCGATGCGGAACTCACCTGAGCCAGGTATCCCGTGACCAGCCAATGCCCATCCCCACACTGCCTCAAAGAAGAGGCTTCAGAATATAGTGCCCCAAACTGCCCTCCCTCCTGGGAGAGTGAAGGCGCCCGCTCACTTGCCTGGCTCCACACAGGCAGGAGGCACCGTGGTGAGCGCAGAGCCAGTCCCATCAGCCAGGGGCACTGGCACCTGGAGTCACCGACACCCTCACACCTTTTGGCTGCCTGGAAAGGCGCCCTGAAGAGCAGCACAGACAGGCTTTGGTTTCTTCTTTTGCTCGGCACTTCGTTTTCCTCTTTTTTTTTTTTTCTTTTTGCATTTTCAAATCCTTTTTTCTTCTCCACCCACCTGGCAGCCACTGCCTGTCCAATAACATTGAAGCTGTTGAGGCCTCCTGCATCCACCATCTGCCTGCTGGGCATCTCCTCTGTGCCCTGAGAGGACACTGCCGCCTTCCGCTGAAAGACACCCACTTCCTAAGATGAGTGTGAAGGGCATGAGGGTTGGGGTGACTCGGGTCTGGGCTACAATGCTAAGCCTACCGCTTACAGTGTTGGGCCCGTGGGCAGACACTTAACTTCTCTGCATCTCACTTTTCTTATCTGCAAAATGAAGTCAATGCTGATCTTCCAAAAGAGGGGGAAATGAAAGAAAATGTTTGTATAGAAGGCAATACAATATACCACGTTAACAAATCTAAGGAGAAAAAGTATATCATCACCCAAATAAAGGCAGAAAAATATTTAGATAAAATTTAACAC
This sequence comes from Eptesicus fuscus, assembly GCF_027574615.1. NCBI lineage: Eukaryota > Metazoa > Chordata > Mammalia > Chiroptera > Vespertilionidae > Eptesicus > Eptesicus fuscus. The sequence continues at coordinate 81,417,232 of NC_072483.1, read as the reverse complement.
CCATTCATGATAAGAATCATAGAGACAGAGTAAACATAGAAGTGGATTTCTTTAACCGACAAAAAGTATGTACAAAAAAATCTACAATAAACGTCACGCTCAACATTGTATTAGGCTCTGACTGCTTCTGCTCAATGGTTAAAGCATCAGCCTGCAGACCAAAGGTTTGCAGGTTGGATTCCTGGTCAAGGACACGGACCTCAGTTTCAGGTTCCCCAGCCTCCATCAGGGTGCAAGAGGGAGGCAACCAATCAATGTGTCTCTCTCTCTTTAATGTTTCTCTCCTTTTCTCTCTTCCTCCTTCTCTCCCTTCCACTATCTCTGGAAATCAATGGAAAAAAAATATCCTCGGGTAGGATTAAAAACAAGAAACATTGTATTAGGAGTCCTAGCCAAAGCACTATGGCAAGAAAAAAAAATAAACAATACTAAAGTGGGAAAGAAAGAAATTAAACTGCCATTTTTTGCAGTTAATAAAGTTGACTACATAAAAACCCCAAAAGATTTTATACATATATTATTAAAATTTATTTATAAACATAATTTAATTTTTTAAATTACTAAAACAAGAAAATTTAGCACGGTTGCTGGAGACACAAATCAAAATGCAAACATCATTGCATTTTTAAATACCACGAAAAAAGAAAAAAAATTTAAATACCATTTAAAATAGAAGCAAATATATTAAAATATTTAGAAATAGGTATAGGTGTTCTGAGCTGTTCATGGCCCCTCCCATCTTATTCTGCAGCAGCCGGTCAGGAAGAACTCAGCTTGATCCTAACTCCACTCACACACTCTCTGCGTTGTAATCACGGCTAAAGACTGTGCTTGGGAAGAGCCCCAGAGGAGAACCACATTCCCATGTCTTGTTTCTGCTGCCTGGCTCCATTTGCCCGTCCTTCAGCTCTGTCCCTCCGTTTAGGCTGATGTATCTGAGTCCAACAGAAGACACAAGGCCTGGCCTGGCAAGTTCAAGGCAGGAGAGTGGCAGGCAAGCTGTTGAATAACAATCAAACCTCCAACGAAACTGAGTTCGGGTTGAAAAAATAAAAAAGAATATGAGTCAGGACGTCAGTATGAGATAATTTCTGTCTTTGTCTTTTACTGCCTCTGTGACTTAGGGCCATTTATGTAAGGAGAAGAAGGGTAACCATATGAAACAATGGAAACAATACCTGGGAGTGTGTGGTACCCAATAAGTGTTCAATAAAGGTTAGGAGAGAGGATGGGGCCCCGAGACTGAAGATGGTGCAGAGATTACTTAGAAATGGATGCGATCTTATAATCCAGAAATCAAAACTGAACCAAGGAGATACTGTTTTTTGTCTAACTGCCATTAACAAATACTAATACATGTCTAATTCCTGGTATTGGCGAGAATGTGGGGGAAGAGGCCATATTCACGCAATGAGAGCAGGAGTGAAAGTTGACGCAACCTTTTTGGAGCAACGCATGTCAACTCCTATCAATCACCTGAAACGTGTATGTACCCTTTTACTTGCCTAAGGCAATAATTATGAACCTGTGTCAGCACATACACCCAAGCATGCTAACTGCAACATGGTAAATAATTAGCAAAACGGGTGGAGGGGAGGGGCAGTACCTTTAAATATCCAACAAAGGAAATGGAAGCAATGAGGTAGAATGCTCTGCATCAGTGATCCTCGTAGTGGCAGGACATACTTACCGCCATGAGAAAATGCTCACAGTGTACTTTAAAGTTCTGAGCTGGTTTCAGAGCAGAGGGAACTTTTTAACATCCTACATGAAAAGGACGCTGCAGATAACACTAAAATATTATGAACAGCCGTCTCTGGGCAGCGGGAATAGCACTGCTGTCAGCCCTTGGTTAATAAATTTGATTTACATATTTTGAAACAGTGCCTCCAAAAAACTTAAGCCATTTTTCACAACTGCCGGGCAACTTGTAAGAATAATGAAGAGGCCCTGGCTGGTTTGGCTCAGTGGATAGAGCGTTGGCCTGGGGACTGACGAGTCCCGGGTTCGATTCCAGTCAAGGGCACATGCCCGGGTTGCGGGCTCCATCCCCAGTAGGGGGTGTACAGGAGGCAGCTGATCAATGACTCTCTCTCATCATTGATGTTTCTATCTCTCTCTCCCTCTCCCTCCCTCTCTAAAATTAATACAAATTTACAACTTAAAAAAAAAAAAAGGAGAATGGAAAGGTATGAAGCCCTGACTGAGCACCCCGCGCTGGGCACAGCTCCGGCCCCCCCTTCCTTCCCTGCCCCGACGGATCCCAGGCTGTCTAGGAGTAAGGTCTTCTCTTCGTGAAGACAGAGGCAGGGGAAGGTTTATGCAACCACTCTTGAAAATGCCTATAAAAAGATCTTTTTTTTTCAGATGTGATTGTACTTGACCGAGTACTGCAATCCAAGAAAACGTTATTTTTGGAAACAACCAGAATGGAACAAAACAAAACACAAAAAATGTTGAGTGTAGGGACAGAAACAAAGGGGTTTCCATCGTTGCTCCCCTAGGCTCCTCTCTCCCCGTCTACAGCGTTTGCCAGGAAGGGAATGATTCTTTAAATCTCAGAAAATGCCGTGGGTGGGACAAAAGTGACTTGTTTGGAAGGGCAGCCCCGCGCCAGAGACTCCGCTCCAAGCCCAGGTCTGCTGCCTGGATGTTCGCAGAAGGGACTGGAGGCTTTTGTTATGTTAATAGCCCCGAGCTTAATGCCTTCTTGCTGCACTCACTGTTTTGGAGAAATAAATTAAAGGTGTTAAGCTGAGAAGAGTAGCAATTTATTTCCTTCTTTGTGCTTTTCTGTAGTTTCCAAATTTTCTACAATGGATATGAATTACTTGTGTAACCAGGTTATTATTATTATTTTTAAGAGACGTGGGAGGTGACAGCTACAGCTGCCTCCATGGGATCATTTCAAGGGCCCTGGAAACAGTCCCTTTGACTCCTGAGTTGCCCGAAATACTTTTAATTGGGAATAGAGACTTTGACTTCAATGAGCTAACGCTTCAATGTAAGTCCTGGGCCAGAGATGGGGGAGGATGTGTCTGAACATCTGATATCTTACTGGGCCGTGCCCTGCAAAGGGGGCTTTTTCCGCCTCCTTTCCTGACCCCACCTTGATCCCAGGACAATCTCTGCACCAGCCACGTGGATTGATCCCGCTGGCCCCCATTTCTACGTCACTAACAGAAAATTAGCTCTAGTGGCTGGTCATGGGCTGGGCAGGGCGATCTTGCACTCAACACAAATGACCTCTGTCTTAGCTCCCACAAAGGCATCCTGGTCAGCCCACCTGGTTCCCAGGCTGCATTCTCCCACAGCCTCAGGAAGGAATGGGAGCCTCAGGCTCACCTGGGTGAGGAACCTCTTGGACATTAATGGCCACAAAAATGACCCCAAATCTTCCTTGGGGCGCTCAGTGTTGCCGCTTCCTAGCCCTGTGGTCTGCAGGGGAGAGGCAATCGCACCTCCATGGGAGGGAGCAGCAGGGAAGGATGGGTCAGTGGCTGGACCTACGACCAAGTTGGGACATCAGGATTTCCTGCCTGACACGGATCTGGACTCCAGGTGTGCAAAGTACTTCAGAACCAACCTTTCCCTTACTTTGCTCCGATCTGAAGGGGCCCCCAGACCTCCCAAACCAGCCTCACTCCCCAGGTCCAAGCACCGGCCTGGCCTCCTGGGTTACTAGGAGAGCAGCCAACTGGACAGGTCTGGAAGCCACCACGACCACATCACATCCCAGCTGCACCCCTCCTCCTCCAGGTCACCGTGGCCCAGTTCTTCACACTCGGGGAACCTCAAGACCTCACTGGCCGTGTGAGGACCACGGGAGACACACACCTAGCTCGGTACCTGATAGCTATGATTTGTGCATTATTTCGCCAACATGTGTTTACAGCCCTTACCATAAAGGAATCATAGACCAAGAACCTAATGACTACTGGTTATATTTCTCATCCGTTTTCTCCTCAGGCCCCATGAGCCACAGAAGAGTAAATATAAAAATGACACGCCCTAACCAGTTTGGCTCAGTGGATAGAGCATTGGCCTGCGGACTAAAGGGTCCCAGGTTCGATTCTGGTCAAGGGCATGTACCTTGGTTGTGGGCATATCCCCAGTGGTGGGGGGGGGGGGTTGCAGGAGACAGCTGATCAATGTTTCTCTCTCATCGATGTTTCTAACTTTCTATCCCTCTCCCTTCCTCTCTGTAAAAAATTAATAAAATATATTTTTTTTAAATGACAAGCAACCAGGACCTCATGCAAAGGGAAAAAACAATCCTGGTTTTGTGAATAAAGAAATACAAAAAGACCGATTTTTCTACTTTTAAAATTTTAGAAGTACACCTACACCTTTGTTAAATACACAAATAGGAATAAGTATGTGTCACTCTTTTAGAATAGACCCTTAAGGATTGGGGCGGGGGGAGGAGGGGCAGAAATCCACAGAAGAAGGGAGAGGCACCTAGAACAAAGAAGTGGAGCCAGAGATGACATGGGGCTCATGAGGGAGACGGGGGGCATCCCAGAGACACCCCAGGAAAAGCTATGGTGGGTGGTGGGAGTCACTGATGGAGAGAAGAGGCTCTGAGAAGGGAGTGAATGAAAATAAGGACAATGGCTGGTCTGGCCAGTTCCCTGGGTGGTCAGGATGCCCCTCTCTGGCCAGCAACTCAGGAACCCCTCGCAGGACCGTCGCGATGGAGAAACAGCGCCATCTCGTGGGTCCTTTAGTTACTGGCGCTGAAGCTCCAGTCCTGTTGCCTTTTCACTTTCCTCTTCAGCCATCAAGAGGCATCATCCGAAGCGTTTAGAAAACTTGGTGAGGATCACACACAACTCAAGCAAGGCCTGGCGACTTCCCTCACCAACATCATTCATCTCCTGCAAGTATCTTACTCCATTTTCCCAAAATGCCCGACTTCGGGGCACTCACTGCAACAGGAGGGTTCCCTGCAGTCACCCCAACCACACACCTCTCAGAGGGTGGGGGCAGGGGAACTGGCAGAGCTTGAAGGAAACTGGAGATGGAGATGGGCGAGGACTGAACTTGGTTTAAAGGTGTTAGTCTTGGGCAGAAGGGAGTTGGGGTAGCAGCTGGATTCATGCCCCAGAGACGGTGTTCTCAAGGATGGAGTGGGACTCAGACCTACTGCTTACTCCATGGCTTCTAGCGCTGCTGAAAGCAGTCCTAGACATCTTCCTTCTTTGCAGCTTTATGTATAACCCTCAAATTTGGGAAACAGACTAAAGGGCCAATGAGAAGTGAACTGGTCAGATAAAGAGCCATGTCATCAATAAGTGGAATGACCTGGAACCATTAAAAACGATGCTGTACCTCTGGGAGTTTGTCCAGAGAAACCTTAAACACTAATCCAAAAGAATATATGTTCATTTCAGAGTTGTTGACAATAGCCAAGATGTGCCCATCAGTAGATGAGTGGGTAAAACAGCTGTGGGACCATTTATACCATGGAATACTACTCAGCCATGAAAAAAGAAGACAATTTTACCCTTTGTAACAGCATGGATGGACCTGGAAAGCATTGTGCTAAGTGAAATAAACCAGTCAGAGAAAGACAAGTGCCATATGATTTCTCTCATATGTGGGATCTAAGGAACAAAATGAACTAGCAAGCAAAATAGAGACAGACTCAGAGAGCAGGTCTACCACTGGGGGTGGGGGCTGACGGGGTGGAGGTATTGAGCAAGAAAGAGAAAAAGGAAGAACTCATGGACATGTGCAACCGTGTGGTGATTGCCGGGAGGGGTGTGTAATGGGGATAAATGCTGATGGACAATACAGTGCACAGACAATGTGCTGTACAACTGTGCACCTGAAACCTGTATAATTTTGTTACCAATGTCACCCCAATAAATTTAATAAAGGGGGAAATGGTGCTGTATCGAGTTTGTTTGCTCCTCATCTCTGCACTTTTCTGTGTTTGTATGTTTTATTTCCATAAAAATGATCACATTTTTTAAATGATGCTATAGAATATTTAATGGCATGGGCAAATACGCTCAAGGCAATGTTAAGTTGTAAAAATACAAATCTGCGCTGTGTTATAACTTGAATGTTGCTAAGTGAGATCTTAAACTTCCTCACTACAAAAAAAAGACACAGTATATTTGTGACGTGATAGAGGCAATCATTTTGTGATATATAAACATATCAAATCAATACATTGTACACCTTAAACTTACACAATAGTAGGTGGCAATTATACCTCACTAAAGATGGAAAGTACACACATGCATATGTCATTATGGTATGGACTCTTCTTCCTCGACTCCACCTTCAATTGTACCATCAGGTCATATTTTATGTGCCCTTGAAACCATATTAAATCCTTTATGGAATAAACTGGAGGATTAATAAATAAGAAAGTGTTTGCAGTAGATTCCCCACTCCAAAATTTTTATGTGCACCTGGAGAGAAAGAGAGAGTGATACATGGCAATCAGAGACCTTGCGGCTACCTCTAGCTAAGAATTGCGCATCATTTTTATTTTATTTATAACACTGAGCAGGTATTGCTTCTTAAATCAGAAAAACAGTAAAAAAAAAAATTTAAGAAAATGAGTTTCTGCACTATCCCTACCGTCTCCCCTCAACCATCATTTCTACTGCATGTCTCACAGGCCAGGCGGCCAGGCACACCCTCTTAAATCAAATCAGAGACTTCCTGGGAAGAGCGGCTAGTTGGGGAAAAGTAACGCCTGCCATAGCGCCCAATGCCAGCATGGAGAGACTCTGAATGCACCTGGAGGGGGATGCAGCTCAGGCCGGCCAGGAGGAGCATGGGAAGCTGCTGCGGATGGTGTGTGGGAACAGCGGTAGGCTGGTCCATGCAGTGTGCTGGTTCTGAGCCGCCGAGTCAGGGCCCTGCACGTGCATCCCCACTGTGTCGTTTACTAAGGAGCGATTTGGAGTGAGTGACTCCATCTGAAAAGTGGAGATAGAATTATCACACCGCTCAAGTTGCTAAAAGAATAAGTGATAGGCTGCACCGTATGGAATTGCTGCTTTTTGTAGGTCAAAAATGGGCAAATAGCCCTGGCCAGTTTGCTCAGTGGTTAGAGCGTCAGCCCACAGACTGAAGGGTCACAGGTTTGATTCCCAGTCAAGGGCACATACCTGAGTTGCAGGTTCGATCCCTGGCCCAGTCAGGGCACAAGCAGAAGGCAACCAATTGATGTGTGTCTCTCACATCGATGTTTCTCTCCCTCAAACTCTCTCTCTCTCTCTCTCTCTCTCTCTCTCTCTCTCTCTCTCTCTCCCCCTCCTCCCTCCCTAAAAAAAAATCAATGGAAAAAATATCCTCAGGTGACGATTTAAAAAAAACATAGGCAAATACTGGCAATTTCTCATGGTTCAACTTCATGGAAAGAACTTCACACCATGCCAGCACGTGGCCAGGGCTCCTTTATCCTCAGGAAGAGTTTATCCCCACTCCACAGACGAGGTAGTAAGCGGGGAACGGGGGCCGGAGGGGAGGTGGGGGGGCAGGAAGGTGCAGAGGCCTGGGAGGGAGGCTGGTGAGGACCAGGGTGAGAAGACTCAGGGTGGTGATGAAGGCTCGGGAGACCCAGCAGCATGCCAACGGCTGGTGCCACCTCCCTCTCGTCATTTTAAAGCCACCTCCCACCCCCCCACACACATACAGCGGGTCCTCCTGACCACATTAAAGTCACTTCCATGTGGCAGAAGTCTGCCCCCACCCCCAGCCCTGCATCATAGGGGAGCCCTGAGCCCTCCCTCCAGCATCTCCCGGGCACAGGTTTGCTGCTGCTGCTGCTGCCGAGGTAGCGGTAGACGCGTCCTCCCACCCTGGGGAGGTGCAGAGGCTGGGAGTGAAGCCTCCTGGTGGCCCTGCTCCCCTCGGTCCTCATTAACTCAGTTGCTGTAAGTTCCATTGCACTGGGTGCCCAGAGACCCACGTCTGAGGGGTGGGAGCCGGCGGAGGCAATGTGGGTGGTGGGGAGGGAGGAAGCTGCGCTGGCCAGCCTGTTAGGGCCGTTCGTGGGGAGTAATACAAAGCTGGGTAATTTGGGGGTTTCAGACTCCAAATCAACTTTTTAATTCAAACAAAAGGCCTGCCCTGCTCCAGCCAGAGCTGCCAATGCCCCAGCAGTCCCTTCGGTAAGGGCTCTGGGTTTTCTCGGTGCCATCTTTCACACTCAGACCTCAGGGGGAGCACACAGCCGTGGGTTGGGGTTCCGTGAGAAGGGAGACGGGCGGGGGGCAGGAGGAGGAGTGAGGGTGTCATGGGCTCTTTCATCCTTGGATCAGTTACTCCAAGAATCACACCTACAATTCACGTTAGAAAGATCGACATGGCTTGTTTCATTGAATGCTCCCAACAGCCCTGTCCGTAAGAGTTTTAAGTGCACACATGGGCTCAGAAAAGCTGAGGGTCATGCCCAAGTTCACCCGGGAAATATGTCAGAGCCAGAAGCCAAACCCACATCCGCTGTATCAACATTTCATTCTCTTTCCAAATTGCCAGAAACCTGAAGGAGAATAATTGTTTTGGAATGGGGATTCCCAAACGAGGGGGCCAGAAACCAAATTATGGCAAGGAAAACTGCCAAGTTATGGCAAAGGCTCAATCCTGCTTAGTTACGGCAAGAAATGCTGCCAATTTATGGCAAGGAACCTGCTCATTCCGATGGGACATCCGGCATGGAGCACAAAGACAAAGTATGACTGACCTGCCGAATCATCCTTTTATTCGTCAATCCAACTGCTATGTCCCACTATTTTCCAAACGCCTGTAGATGCTGTAATGATTAAGACACCACTCGTTAAATTGTTGCTTGCTATTGCTGCTTTGTTGCTGTGGTAACAAGCAACCCCCAGATTTCAGCGGCTTACAACAGCCAGCATGTACTTCTTGCTCAGATCACATGGAGGCTGCAGGTTGGTGGAGGCTGGGCTCGGCGATGCTCTAGGTGTCTCCTCCTTCTGGGACTCGGCTGGAGGAGCGGCCCTGACTGGCCTTCTGCAGGAGACCCACCCGAGCCCTGCAGTCACATCAGGACCTGCAGCCTGTCGGGCCTCACTGTGGATTGTGGACGCACACATCACCTACGGGGGCTCAGGAAGGGCAGGGGTATGTAAGCCTCTTAGGAGCGGGAACCAACAATCATGAACAATAACACAGCCCCCCACCTTGTAGGTTTTCTCAACCAGCAAATACTACAGATAGAACTAGGATGGGGCAGGCCTCAGAGCCCAAAAAATTAGGAGGCTCCCATGGAAGAGGAGAACGTGGAGTCAACTTCTACAGCATCCCCCTTCCCGAGCTCCACAGTAATCCGTTACGTGAGCCAGGGAGGAAGGCAGGGTCTCCCAGATGGAATGCAATGCTTAGTCCTGGCTGTAAGGTTCTGAGGTCCGAGTTAACTTGTCCCCATTTGCATCAGCCCCTGAGGAGCCTCTGAGATGGCGTCAGATGTTGTAGGTCCGTGGGAGATGCCGTTCACTGGCCTCCCCAGGAGGATGGCCTCAAGTGACCTCTGTCGGTCAACTCGGAGCAAAAGTCTCACAGAACTGGACAGAACCTTGGTTGGGAATTGGAGCATTCAAGGCGCCTGGTATCAGGCAGACTGTGTGCAAGGTGAGACACAAAGAGAGTAAGAAACAGCGCTCATCCTCAGAGCCTGCCCTTGGGTAGAGTCTGCCTTCCAGCCTCAGTTGATGAGCAACATGAAGGAGTTGTCCAGGGTTACACTCCACGCCGTTGACCGCACTGGGGCTAGAAAGCAGGGGTCTTCACTCCCCATCTCTTTACCCATGGCGTCCTCGATTAACGTACTCTCTCCAATTCCTTCGTTTCGGTTTGCATTCACTTTTCCTTCCCTACCACCGGGCAGCGTGGGGCCCACTGCTGGACAACCAGAGAGAAGTTGCAGGAAGGAAACAGCGCACCCCCAGAAAGCAGGTGTCAGCTGTCCGTAACCCAGAGGCATCAAACCGGGGAAGAGAGTCCAGGATTTTTTTTTTTTTTAACTATGTAAATGATGAAAGCCGTCTTTTGCTACATCCTTCCCATCAGAACTCATGAGCATTTGCGGCTTTGATTAATGAGGCTACATCCAAGAATGATATTCATGTTACCCAATAAAGACACCGTGGGGTGCTCCAGGCTCAACGTTGGCAACTGGCTCAGTATTCAAGCTGGGCTTTTTTTTTTTTTTTCCTTTCCTTCTATCTTATCGACCAGGTACAAAAGGATGTTGTTTTAATGAGAAAATCTCTTCCTTCAGTGTACTGTTCTAAACTCAGTGGGTTCTCTTTGCAGCCAGGTGAGAAAAAGTTGCCATTTCAATGCAGAGAGCCCTTCTGAATGCCGGCAGCCTGGGAGGTATAATGAACAAGCCTCCGTCTTGGATGCGTTCCCAGACCCACAACGCGAGAACGCCGTGATGTCTAAACAGAAGTCCCTGGCTTTCTTTCAGTCCCTCGTCTTATTAGGTTTGACGCTTCTTTATTATGTTTTGTTCTGCATCTCTAAATCCCCCCCCCCCCCCTTCTGCAGCCTAATGCTGCAAACATGGGGTCTGCACGCCCAGGAGCATGGTCCCTCGGTCGCCATGGTAACCCACGCGCATCCACCAAGCACTTTCCTCCGGATGCAACAGCAAGCGCGGGCTCGGAGCTCGCACCTTGCGCGCGCGCACCCAGCCCAGTCGGCGGATATCCCCACGGGGGGTGTCTGTTTATGAGCAAGAGTTGGCAAGAGCCAGAGGGGCCAGTGCAACTGTGCTTTGCCGACTTGATTAAAATACCTGGGATACACATTCAATTTCTATTTGTTGTTGTTTCACCTGCGCCGCCGCCGAGAGGGGACCTGGCGGCACTTAACAAATGGGCTGAAAGACTGTCGAGTTTCACTCGGGCGTTGGTGGGTAACAGATGCCGAAATGCGGTTTCATAAGAGCTTAACAAGGCTTTGTACTTTCACCGCACCTTTCATCAGGGCATCTCAACGGCTCCCTCATTAGCCCAGCTGCCCCTGGGAAGGAGGTAGGTGTTGAGTGGGTCTCCCCCACACCGCAAGCCCCAGGCGAGGGGAGGCCTCCAGCTGGTTGCCTAAACATAAACAGGACGCGGACCCGCACGCAGGCCATGGGAGCCCGGCTCTCATCATGCAATTTTCCAGCAACCGTGCCCATCATTTGCATGTTTAATTCCGCTCATTAAACGTACGGCTTCTGTTTAGGGAGACTTGTCGCCACACATCTCAACCGCCTGAATGCCTGTGGCTGGCCCCTCTTATGCAGTAACCAGGCATCCTGGTGGAAGGCTGAGGGAAATATTCGCTGGGTCCCCCTGTAAAACAGCACGTGACCCACCTACCCAAGATGGCACGGGGAAGGGCTACCTCTCTGGAAACACAAAGCTCAATAAGTTCTAAAAGTCCCCATGCCCAGGACTGAGAAAAATCCCGTAAGTCGTCTGAAAACTTCCTCCCCACCCAAACGGCATTTCCATCGGTGTTAAAAGTGAGCGGGGCATTGGATTGTGTCTAAATTCAACACCTCCGCTTAATTGAGCCTCAGAGAGATGTTTCAATGAACTCCAAGCCCCACTGCTAGTTGGTGGCAGAGGGGATCCCAACGCCCAGAGCTCACATAGCCCATCCACATGGTTCGCCCTCCCTCCCTGTCGACATTAGCTGGGCACACAAGAAACTCACACGGAAAGATCTGTACGGCGTGTGTTGCCCTTGAATATTAGCAAGATGAGAGCTCCATGCGAACAGGGATTTCGTCTGTTTTGTTCTCAGCTGCATCCCGGAGAAGAGAGCCTGGTGTATAACGAGCGCTCCATAAATTGCCGCTGATGGTCGGGTATCTACCCTGATCCTACCCAACATAGTTCAGGGAAAAGAGCACGAGGCCAGGCATAGGGCGACCCTTCTGTGAGAGGAAGACACCCTCTCTTTCCTGCTGGGTTCATGGGGCCCGTGACCTTGCCATGCCCTTTGCCTAAGCACATGTCCCCCATGTAGGATTCCGCTCAAAGGTTACCTCCCCAGAGAGGCCATTCTTGACCTGCATGCTTATTCTTCACCTCCTTCAACTCAGTCATTCCTTTTAATTTCATCTTATTCCCATTTTATTTTCATTATAAATATTCGAAGCAGCCCAGCTCATTTTACAACTCTCTCCCCACGTGACGATCTAAGCTCCACGAGATCAAGACTTTTTGTCTGTCTTGTTCACTGCACTTTTCCCGGGACCCGGGCCAGTGCCGGACACATGGGAGATGCTCAATCAATATTTGCTGAAGTAATAAACCTAGAACAAAATTGTAATGAAAGGGAAAGTGCTAAAGATCATAAAAACAGAAGTATTTGTTTCAAGGCTAGAAATGTTTAGCATTATTGCATTACTCATATTTATCAATATTAGCCGCAACTTGGAGCTTCATAAATCCTCTCTGGACTTGAACAAATGCCCAGAGTTGATATGTGTGTACAAAACACATTCGTACAACGTATCATTATCTTCCCGGCTCCCCGAGATCCCACAGTTGGTGTTCTCAGTGTTTGTTTTGGCCTCTGGGGCTTTATTAATGTAATTACAGACACCAGTCACCAGTCGGAGGGATAATTGGGTGGCTAGAATGATCTAGATAGAACTAATCACAAAGGTAGGGCAGGGCCAGAGTCACCCAAGAAATTAACTGGTCCAACTGATGCATTTCACAGATGTGGACACTGAGGCCCTGGCCAGCAGGTGACCTGCTCTAAGGCATTACATGGCTAATCTGGGGAGAGAGCAGAGGGCATCAAAGGGACAAGTTTGCACCTATTTATTATATAAACTAGAAGCCCGGTGCATGAAATTTGTGCACATGGGGTGGGGGCAGGTGTCTTTCAGCCCAGCCTGCAGCCTCTCGGGATCAGGCCTAAATGGGCAGTCGGACATCCCTCTCACAATCCAGGACTGCTGGCTCCCAATCATTCACCTGCCTGCCTTCCTGATTGCCCCTAACAGCTTCTGCCTGCCAGCCTGATCACCCCCTAACCACTCCCCTGCCAGCCTGATTGATGCCTAACTGCTCCCCTGCAGGCCTGATTGCCCCTAACTGCCTTCCCCTGCAGGCCTGGTCACCCCTAACTTCTCTCCCCTGCAGGCCTGGTCGCCCCCAACTGCCCTCCCCTGCTGGCCCGGTAACCCCTAACTGCCCTCCCTTGCCAGCCTGGTCAACCCTAACTGCCCTCCCCTGCAGGCCTGGTTCCCCCCAACTGCCCTCCCCTGCAGGCCTGGTCCCTCCGCAACTGCCTCCCCTGCCGGCCTGGTTGCCCCCAACTGCCCTCCCCTGCCAGCCCAGTCACCCCTAACTGCCCTCCCTTGCAGGCCTGGTTCCTCGCAACTGCCCTCTCCTGCAGGCCTGGTCGCCCCCAACTGCCCTCTCCTGCTGGCCTGATCGCCCACAACTGTCCTCCCCTGCTGGCCATCTCCTGTGGCCATCTTGTGTCCACATGGGGGCAGCCATCTTGTGTGTTGGAGCGATGGTCAATTTGCATATTACTCTTTTATTAGATAAAATTTAGGGAGACTTATCGCCACACATCGGTTAAGTTGAAGGAATGTAAATTAAACTGGCTTCAGCTAAACACACTGTCAAGGTAATCTCCTCCCGCTTTTGAGCTGTCAGAATCAGAAGCTAAAGGAAAACCATCCTCATCAGAGATGTGTCACACAGTATCTTCCAAAAGGAACCCAGGTACAGAAGCAAGCATCGCCCTAAACGGCCTGTGCACACGCTCAGGATCCTCCCCACTCCTCACACAGAGAACCACCCTACAGCAGTCCTTCTGGCATTCCTTCTTCATGTAAACAAACCAACAACAAAAAAGAAAAAAGAAGCATCCATGGGCCAATGAGAAGAACACTATCAGATTCTCTTGGATTTGGAGGCAAAAGCCAATACACAACTCAGACAATTATGACACATCGGTCCTCTCTTAAAGGCATCCTCTGCCATTTCAAAAACGTCCCATATCTCAGCCACCACACCCCTGTTCAAGGCCCATTCCCCCAGGGCCTCCATCTGCACCTGCTTTTCTCTCCTTGCCTTAGGTGTATAAACTCTCAGGGAACCTGGATTTCTCTCCTTGCCCTGGGTGTATAAACTCTCGGGGCACCTGCTCACTTCCGTCCCCAGGCCCTGGTCTCCCCACCCTCCCTATTGGAGGGAGTGAATTCTGTGCCCATCACCGTACTGCCGGCTGCTAACTGAGTTGCTAAGGAACAGCGTGATGCACCTGCATCCTCTGAGACACGGGGTGAGGAGAGCCCTTCCTCGACCTCATGCCAAGAATCGGTGTGTCACCCCATTGCTGTCTATACCCCACCTCTCAACCGAGGGGCAAGCTGACAGGTTTCTCAAACGTAGCTGCGCCGCTTCTAAACATTCCCGACAAGTGGCAATCCACCTGGGCCTGCCAGGCGGAGTTCAACTGCTTCAAATGTGCGCGGCCATCAGCGGGCTCTACCGCTCGGAAGTCACTCGGCTGGCGACCCTCAGTTTACCGTTGAACCGATACCTTGGAATCTGGCATTCTACCTGTTCTGTCATGTTTCCATCACTTGACATTTTTGAAAACACAGCAATAGTCCTACAAGACTGATTAACTCCTCGTGGCGTTCTGAGCACCCACAATGCCTCGCACCCAGTGGCTGTCACTGTGACTAAGGGAGTGTGGGCTGAACAGAGCGCTCTCCCCAGCCTAACAGCACCTGATCGCCCGGAGGCTCAGGTGTCTCTCCCTGCTGTTACATCCTCGGTCTCTCTAGGATGGAGAGACCACATCCTATTTGTCTCTGTCCCCTGTCCCCTTTCCCCGGAGCAGTGCCCAGTACATAACGGCGTCTCCTTGTAGAATAAAACGTCCAGTCTCACTTTCTCTTGTGCTTTTGGAAAACACACAAAACCTAAACTTGACCGTCTTCACTAGTTTAAAGGGTGCCGTTTGGTGGCATTAAGCACATGCACAGCGCTGTGCAGTCACACTCCTTAACGTTAAAACCTTCACAAACCCACTCTCAGTCGGTTAACAGCTTTTCCTCTGAAATGAATAAACACAAAGATATAATACGGAGCCTGACTTAAAGGAATCTAGACAACAAAGTAGCAATATTGTGTCCCACTAAGTCCAGTGGCGATGGCCTCTTAGCTCCTCTGTGACCGTGCCTGGCCCTGAGTGCCTGGCCCTCATGAAGCAGCTGTACTGACGCTCTGGACACTGGGAATAGAGGATGAAAGACGTGCCATTGCTGCAAGCTGCACAGAGGCCAGAGGAGAGATGGGCGCTGACTTCCACTTCCCACGTTGTCAGGCCCACGTCACGCGGGCAGGGATAGTGGTCCGTTTTTCCCCTTGTTGTATCCTCAGTACTTCAAGCAGTGTCTGGCTCATGGTAGGCATTTTAGCAATATTGGTTGAATGAATAAACCTTGAAAATCTTAGTGAAGGCGTTGGAGAAAGCTTCACAGAAGACATTGAATAGCCCTAGCTGATTGGGCTCAGTGGATAGAGCGGTTTAATTCCGGTCAAGGGCATGTACCTTGGTTGAAGGCTGCTCCCCAGCCTGGGCCATGGTCAGGGCTCATGCAGGAGGCAACCAATCAATGTGTTTCTCTCACATCAATGTTTCTCTCTGTCTGTCTCTATCTCTTCTCTCCCTAAAAATCAATAGAAAAATATCCTCGGGTGAGGATTTAAAAAAAAAAAAAAAAAAGACACTGAATTGAGCTTAGTCTTAAAGGAATTATTTCCGGAAGAAGGGTTACAAACATTCCGAGGGTATCCTGGGAATGCCTGGGACCAGCCCGCCGTGTGACCGGACGCTGGGGGAGGATGGGTAAGTTGAGGTTGGATCATGAAAGGACTTGCATGCCATGTGGAAGAATCTAGGGTTTTAATTTTTATCTTGTAAATGAGGAATTTTGAGCAAGATGTTTGTATTTTGGGAAAATCACTGAAGTGTAGCTCAGATAAGCAGCCCTTATCAAAGCTTGCCACCCCACCCCCATCCCCACGGGCATCTGAGGGCTTTAGCCTGACATCTGCAGCAAAGCCTGTTCCCACCCTCTGCAGCGTCCCTGCTGAGAAATGCTGCTGACCTTTGCACCCCAGCCTTCCCGCTCAGGCGCCTCCTCTTGGGTTATTGGGACGGACCCTAGGACGAACAAGGAACAAGCGAGCCAGTGGGAAAGCGAGACACAGAAGGGAGAAACCAGCAATACGGGGTGAGCTGGTGAGCGAGTTATGGGGCGGGGGGGGGGGGGGGGGGGGGGGGGGGAGGGATGTCGGGGAACTCGGGGGCTTGGCCCCACTGACAAGCTGTGTAGAGTGCATCCCGGAATTGTCCCGGGAGGCCGAGGGAGCTGGGGTCTTTAGGCACTAATTCCTAACACTTCTGGCAAAGAATTGTGCTGGGGGCATTACATTCCAGGCACCTGGGTCTACGCTGAGCTCCCGCTGCCAGAGCCAGAGCCCGCGGACAGGGAAGGAGATTGGCATGAGCAGCAGGGAGCTGTCCCTGAGCCCAGGGTCGGCCTCTGTGGCTGCAGGGGAACGCAGAGGTGGCCGAGGGGATGAGCTCAGCAGCGCCCTCTATACCACCAGCCCCACCGGGGATTCATTTCCTTTAAAAAGGCTGTGGCACAGGCGACACTGTGCTCACAGACACCTCTTCTCGGCCACAGGAAGGCTGGGTGGCAGGCTCCCGGGGTAAGCCGCCTCACTCACAGGAACGTTGGGAAGGAGTGCCACCGCTCTGAGCTCTGCCCAGGAGGATCTGGACAGAAGTGGCATAAGGCGCATCCAGGCCTGGCCCTTAAATCCCCCCACTATGTTCTCGTTCCCTTCAGTGACTGACTTGAAGGCCATGTGTTGAGAATGGCATGTATGGCTGTTAAATTCACAGTGTTAAGTGGAGCACAGGGGCCAAGTGGTAAGCTGAGTGCAACACGGACCACAGAGAAATGGAAATGGAGATGTTAACTACTCTCAGGTCCTGGGGGAAGTCCAGAGCACACCCCCTCTCCCCCCAGGGAGGGTGCAGAGAGAGGGAGGACCTGGGGCACATGCCTTCGTTAGGGTCTGTGAGGAGAGTTCTCGGGGTTCCCAGGCTAGGAATTGGTCAATTCAAACTAAAAGAGTGGGGGAATGGAAGCATAAGGCATACAGGTGCTGGAAAAGTCAGATCAGAAACTTATATTTGCACGTGGCTCTGCGGGCTGCAGTCTAAGGCACAGGCTTGCATGAGGGGGCTAGTGTCCAGATAAGGCCCCTGCAGGCAGATTGGCCAAACAAACTGGATGCTGAGTCAGGAACACCAAGGAGTAGCTAGCGAAACTGTCAACATGGCAGAAACACAGCTAGAAGGAGTGTTTATCCCTGAGTCCCTGCGTGGAGGAGCCACTCAAATCACACCAGGCTCTAGCAGGAATGAGAAACAGAGAGTTGAAGGAAGCCCCTAGATTTGGAGGTTTATTTGTCACTGCTGTAGAACCTAGCCTATACTGACTCTAGAGGATATATTTGGGGTCTGCTGAGAACCTCTGCATGTCCTGGCAATATGTCCCCTTCCCCCTCCTCTCTTCATAACTTACCAAGAATTCATGTAATGTAATTTTAAGACTCGGAACAGTCTGCTTAAGTTTCAAGGAACAAATACGCTTAACTGAGTGATATTCTGACAGTTTTCCATGAACTCATGAAGCCCAGCTGGTGCCGTGGGCTTGATGGCATCTCTCAAGGCCCCTGTCCACTGTCAGACATCTGTTTCGGCAGGAGGGTTCAGCTGCCCACCCCCTCCACTTAACAGATCTGGAGAAACCACCAATTATTGCTCGACTGCCTTGCGCGGAGCAGCCCGGGGGTCAGGGGATGACATCCTGCAGGGCCGTTTGCAATGATTATGTAATTAATACCGCCATGATGTATAACTGCATGTAATGGTTTTCATAGACAGAGACCTTTTCATCCTGGGCTGTTCTTCAAAGCAAGCCGGTTTCTTGTTCTACCTGCACCCTCGGGCACGTTGCTGGTGGTTCTTCTTGCACATCGTTCGGCCCTTTCTTTGAAACCCACGGGTCTGGGAGATTTTGGAACTAGGTTTGGTGGCCCTGCATCCCCTTTGCCGTTTTTAAAGGCATCAGTTTACACAAATGCTCGATCGTGGCCGTTGACTCCTCCCAAAGTCAACACTTGGATTTATTGACTGAGAGGGACGTAACGAGCCAAAACGTCGCCCCGCTCAATATCTGCCTGGAGACAATAAATCTCAGCGCCGACCCAAACCGAAAGTCGATGGCTACGTATTGTTACATACTCTCTTTTGGCAAGAGCAATCAATCGGGTATGGATTTTGAAATAATTTCGTTTTGATTGGAGTGTGGGGCTAGCTTGACAGGGCAGGCCGGGAACAATGGGTGGGGAGCCGGAGAGGAACAGTTGCTCCTTGTAATCCCATAGTCAGCTGTGGCGCTGGGAGCAGCACTTACAAAAAAGAAAAAGGATCCTGTCATCTCTCCAGCCTCCAGAAGGGCTGCTTTCTGGGATGATGTCATCATAATGGCAGGGCGTGTTAAGCCCTCTGCGAATCCCCACCGGGCATTTGTCCTGCATGAGAATCAATTACACAAAAGATAAATGGTGCATTAGACGTGTCTTTTGGCATATATTTCACTTCTGATATATGTTGTTCTGCTGAGCAACAAACGATTTAGATAAACCTCAAGGTCATGTTTGGACCAGAGAGATGTTTTACATTAGCCCGAGAGTGACCATCCTGATAACAGACACAGCAGCTTGCGGAAAATTATAAAACGCCGCCTCGTCGGTGGCAGCCCGAGCAGCCTACCTGGCCCGCCGGGATCGAGGCAAAGGCCCTGGATGCTCGCAGAAAGCCACCTCAGCATCCCATACGAGGGAGAGGGATGTCTTTGCCGTGACCTCCCGACTACGGCCCCTCGGAGTCCACTAGGCGATTATTGCTGTGAACTGTAGTTACCCTTCAAGGATGGGCCCTGGAGAGTGTTTCTCCCGGCTAAACCTTTTGTCAATCACAAATCTAAACACCAGCCGAGTTCTGATGTTTTCCTCTCCAGAGCCTGTGGTCTGTGTTATCAGTTGAATTCCTATCTCAGCCAAGCCTCTTGCTTTTCTTGAGATTTCACAACTCCACATGTCAAAGGGGAGTCCGTGCCTCCCTTGGGTCACCTCGGTGTCCACGTCCTTGTCACGGGGTCCTCAGACCTGTTGCACTGGGGCTTCTGTCCTGCCCATCACCACCCCCAGCAGGTGCTGCCACAGCCTGGGCTGAGCAGCGACCTCATCCTTATGTCATTCAACCCAGTGCCTGCAACAGGCTCCAATTTCCCGCCCTGTCCTCCCTGGACCCCCTCGCAGACGCAGAGTCCTGTGAGCTTCGTGTCTTTATTCTAGTGTTTTTAGGGCACTCAGTTGCCTTCCCTGTGAATAATTGTCTTCCATGTTTTCATAAATAAAATTCAAGTCTTTTCTCAGAGTCTTAACACTAAGATGCCTCCCCCCGCTAACCACTCCAGGCGGAGGTGTCTTCTCTGATCTTGCACCCCCCACGGTGGATACAGGCAGCCCACATCACAGTCCCCTGGTTGTCATCTCTGAGCCTTAAACGGTAAGCACTGTGAGACACCATTTCCATCTTGTTCGTCATTTTATTCCCAATGATAAGCATGGCTCTTGGCAAATAGTATGCACTCAACAAGGATTTTAGGAATAAATGAAAAAGTCCTACAACCTAAAATGTCTATGCCCCCTTGTTTTTCCTCCCAGGGTCTACTACATTTGGACTAAGGACTTCAGAGATTGGCTTCCCTTTTCTCCATTTCTCAGAGTGTGAGCAACAGAGACTCAGCTAAAAGTCAGGACCACTTCAGGGGCCCAGAGTCTCGGGCCTGTGCACTCACTGTCTCTGGGTATGCAGGGTGTGAATGTGGGCTCGCCCAATAGAAGGGAACAGGCCTTAAGGGTCACTGGTTTCAGGCCGGGAACACTGCGTGCTTGCTAGTGAATTTTCCCTTCTCTCCATGGAGAACGTGGACCTGACCAAGGAGAACAGTGAGCTCAGCAAGAAGGGGTGATTGGTCCTCTCCACATGAGGACTCCTGGTTATTTCTCTGCTCCTTGCTTTCACCCATGTGTAACCCGCCGATGTCCTAACCCTAGGTTATTTGTAATAGCTTTGTTGAGTTATAACTAACATACAATATTTCATATATTTGAAGTGTACAATTTTATACATAATATATATATAAATTATATATAAACACACACACACAACCATCACCACAATCAAGACAACAAACATATTCATCATCATCCCCAAGTTTTCTTGTGCCCGTGTTAGCCCTCCCCCTCCCCAGCTTCTCCATCTCTCAGGCAACCACTGTGTACAGTTTCTAGGCTTTTGTATAAATGAAACGCTACTGTATGTACTCATGTTGACCGATTTCTTTCACTCAGCATATTTATTTTGAACTGCATCTATGCCATTTTATGTACTAATAGTTTATTTAAGGCGAAGATTTTTATAAAACTATTCTGAAAGCTTGCGGCATCCTAAAAATAGGAAACAATTGGGCTCTTGGGCTACCTTTTAGCACAGACTGTCTAGATTTGTTCTAGAATTAGCAATCCCAATTTCAGCAGGAAAGCCGCAATAAGGAAAGACTCTGAGCAGGAAAGAGGCAAATGACAAGTGGAGATAGTAGCTAGGAGAGCAGAGAGAAGGAGCTGGAAGTGCCTCCTGAATTCCCTCCGTCTGTAACTCTCCCCACAGTGCTTCCCCAGGATCCACTGCCACCAATTCACCCTAATCTTTCCCTAACAATATCTTCACTTCCCTCTTCTTCCAAATCTCCCACCTCTGCCATAAATAGAACCCTTTGTTTCCATCACCTACCGTTAGCTGAGCAAAGGAAAGAGCAGAATTACCTCCCACTCACACCTCTCACTAGACAACCCACTGATTCCGTGTTTAGAATTTGGAATCCACTGTGATGAATGTTTCCTTTTCAAATTCCCATGAAAGGAGGCGCCAGAGCCTGGCTCCATCTGCTTTCCCTACCACATCTCAGAGAGGTCAACCCAACTAGGGAACGCTACCCATTGGTCAGAAAGCGCGCTGATGTCAATATGCTGTCCCGGTAGCCAAGGACTGGTGTCTTTTCAAGGGGAAGGCTCTCTTGAGTCTTCTTCTATAATGAAAGGCCCGCACAGGTACACTTCACTGTTTTAACAACCCCGCTCTGGGCTCAAGCACCACATCACCAGTGGTCGGCAAACTCATTAGTCAACAGAGCCAAATATCAACAGTACAACGATTGACATTTCTTCTGAGAGCCAAATTTTTTAAACTTAAACTATATAGGTAGGTACATTGTTATTAACTTAATTAGGGTACTCCTAAGCTGGCCTTTGCTAAAAACTCAAGGGGCCAAAGAGCCGCATGTGGCTCGCGAGCCACAGTTTGCCGACCACTGACATAGGGGGCTGCTGTTTTTCCAGCCTCAAGCCTTTCAGCCTAGAATAGCTGGCTCTCTGGCCCCAGCTGCCTTCCCTGAACCGTTCAATGTGTAAATCCCTCCCTCCTGACTCCAGCATGTGCAGGCGCCTAAATCCCAGAAGATTGACTGCGGTGAGAATTCCAACTCTCCACAAGCTGCGTGAGAGACACTGGGTTTGCTGTTTGCCTGGTAGAGTGTCCATTTCTCCTGCGTGTTTGCTCCAGGCCTGCTGGCATCACTTACCTATTTACCGGGCACACTTTAATGCACTGAATAGCACAGATTCCCAAGCTATGGTTGAAGTTAGGGCAAAATGATTGCCTTGTAGATAGAGAAGGCGCCACTCCAATTACTGTAAAACCTGGCCACGCATTGCCAGGCTCAAAGCAATACCTCATCCCGACTGGTGGTGAGTGTCAGGCCATTCCTTCACCCAACACTTCACAGAGGAGGACTCTTTTCCCTCCCACTCCTCCAAGCAGTCTGAGCCAAGAATGTGCTCATGCTCTAGCGGGAGGTTTAATTACCTGTGACTTAATTGGTCGTACTGAAGCTGTGCACAGCTGCAAATATTTCGAGGAGCCTCAAGGACTCTTCTCTACCAGGTCCTGACCTGTCGTACCTGCTTGGTCTACTGTGCCCCTCAAGCCCTCCTTCCATGAAAACATTCTGGGGTTTTCCTCACTGCTCCTTTTGGTACACAAACTCCCGTACCTGGACTGTCTGCCTGGTCCCCACCTCACTGGCTTGGCCTCCAGAAAACCTATCCATCCTCAAAGTCTAGATCTGAACGCCCCTCATCCTTAATGTTTCCATAAATCCTCCAGCCGAAGTGAGTTATGTCCCTTTCGTCTTACAGCACTTAGTTCGGCCCATAGATATGGAAGCTGTCTGATTCTGCCTTGCTGGTAACTGGGGCAGCCTGAATAGCCATCGCTGGATGGCCAACATTGTAGAGGACTTCTGGGCAGGTTCTGGCCTTTCACATGGATCAGTGCACTTAATCCTCAAAGAGCTGTCTAAGTCCCAAAGAAGCCCTTGAACTTGTCTAAGATCACAGAGCTAGTAAGTCATAGATTGAACCTAAGGCAGTCTGACCCTTGCACTTAACCAATGTACTGGACTATAAGCTCTTAAGAAGAACAAATCTACAATCCTCGCAATACGTCTTCCCTATTAGTAACAGCCACATACACAACAAACACACAAAATCTATCTGTTGTTTATATTTAGTTTATATTTATATCTAGGTAGATAGGTATAGCTATAGCTCACATAAATAAAATGAATGAATAGAACACATATTAATTTCCCGTGGCTGCTCTAACAAATTGCCACAAGCTTGGTGGCCTAAAACAACAGAAATGTAATCTCTTACAGTTCTGTTGGCCAGAAGTCTAAAATCATCACTGAGCCAAAACCAAGGTGTTTGGCAGGGCCACACTCCCTCGGGGGGCTCCATTCTTTGCCTCTTCCAGCTTCTGGTGGCCCCTGGAGTTCCTTGGTTTGTGGCCACGTCACTGCAATCTCTGCCTCCATGGTTACATTGCCTTCCCCTCTTCTGTTTGCCTCTCATCCAAGGACGCTTGTGATTGCACCCACATAACCCAGGGTGTCACCACCTCAAGATCCTTCACTTAATCACATCTGCAAAGACCCTTTTTCCAAAAAAGTTGGCATTTACAGGTCCCAGGGATGAGAACCAGCTACCTTTGGGAGCCATTGTTCAGCCAACTACAACACCCAACCTTGGTTCTTCTTAATTGCAGGTGTCCATTAGTAACGGATCTTACAAGCTAACATGTTCCAAGCAGTAAAATTAGACTTTGTAGGAACCACCTCCTCAGTCCCTGAAAAGACTAAAAAGCACTAAACACAACCAGAATTTCACAGATGGCTTTCTTTAGGGGAAACTGGGTCCGGGTGATGAAAAGTATATTCTTCAATAGAATAAAGAAGCAGAGCCCATTCTCCTCAACAAACAGAGTGGAGGTCCCATTCTTATGGCTGAATCAACAAAAGGCTCTTGGTAAGCTACAATTTTGTGCGACACAAACGTCAGAAACACTTCTGCTGCCAAGATGAGCCGTGGATGTGGCTCGTTCCTACCCTGGGGTCCTGGACATTCTTTCCCACGTGTCTCGAGGTTGCTGGTGCTAACAGCAGGGACAGTGGACCATCCTCCAGTGACCAGCCAGCTCCGTCGGTCCGTCAGGGGCCCAGGTGGTCTTGGGCACAGAGCCTGAAACGCTTCAAGGTTCTGCGATAGAAACCCCAGAGAGCTATTGCCAGAGGGGCTACCTAGGCATCTAACAAGGGCCAATATGAAACCACACCCTTACGTGGCGCCCCCAGGACTCTGACAACTTCCATGCTTGAGTCTTTGTTCACGAACCCTCCATTAGGAAAACAAGCTTGCGCGAAGATATTCACACACGGAGAATGCCCAGTAGGCCTTCGGTCAATATGATTTTATGGTTTGTTTAAAAATGGTTCAACGGCTATTGAGCTCTCCCCTCCCGGGCTGCATCCCTGCCTCCATGTAAGTCATGCGTGCACTCGCTCCCTCCTCTAAAACTCTGACACACAAATACACACACACACGCACACACACACACACACACACACACACACACACACATACACACACAGGCTCTTTAGGCTGATTGCTCCATTACAGGCAGGAAACATCATGATTTTCCACCTCTGTTGAACGTTAAGAATTCAGTCCCAACCACGAACGTGAGCTCACCAGCCTCCAGGGACAGGCTTGGTCCCTTGTGGGAACCTGAGCTCTCTCTGCCCTGAGATGCAGCCAAAGGGGACTGGGGGGGAGAGGGGGCAGTGTTGGGAGCAGGGGGGGGGTCCTTCCTGATTCATTCCCTATTTCAAACAGCTCAATAAAGTTGATAGAATAAGAAAACTTTCTTTTCTTGGTGAGAGTTCCATCTACTCCTTCTTCTCTCTGCTGGGCTGGCACTGGCTTGCCAGCCAGGTTGTTAAACACGTGCATTACTCACAGGCGGGGAAGTGTAAGTAAATGTAGCCAGAGCAGGCGCCCCGCACCCCCCACCCCCAGGCTCCCGCAGGACCCTCCGGGTCAGGCAGGAAGTCCCCTCCCGCAGCGGCTGCCAGCTGGAGGGCCATTTTGATCCGGAGCCAAGCCCAGCTTCTCTTCCAATGTCACTCTTGGGGGAGGCTCAGCAGCCGTGAAACCTCTCCTGGGACACTGCTGTCCAACTGTTACACAGACGTGGATTTGCCTGACAAGCCTGAAACAGCCCAGGGTATTTCTCCCAAATCCTTTATCTATGCGTCCCAAGGAGGTCTCGGTTAGGATAGAGCTATATTTCATACCATTCCGCCTGTTGGCAGCTCTCTCCTTCTCCAACATGTGATGTAGAATAACAGTATGTAAGGACCTGGAGTTAACACAGTAACGAAATTCAATTTCAGCGTGAACAAGAGAGAAAGCAGAGAGTGACACAGCCCACCCTGTTGAAACTTGCAAATTCAGGGATGCCAACTTCTTAGCTTTTGATTCATAGGACAAATCGCCCGTAGCTGAACAGATCATGAGAACAAAGGTGATGTTCTCAGCAGCTTAACAAGATGACCTGAAATTCAGAATTCTATTCTTTGACATTGTTTACTTCACTCCCTGAAACGGGAGGAAATAGGGGGCCTCCTTCACCTCTTGGAGAACCTGAAATGATTTCGTTCCTTCGTGGTCACATCTGTTCATCGTGCAGTTCAAGGAGCCTTCCGTTTCACCGAGAGTGGAAGAGGGCAGGCCCTGCCTACACGCAATATTCCTGCAGGGACGAGGAGAAAGGAGAGACATGGAAGAGCAATGGGAGGAATCAGAAGAAGAAAGATCCAAAGTCACAGGGAAGCTCCTGACTAAATGCCTTGGCCTTTGTTAGCCAATTCTTCTCCCCCTGGATTTCTGTGCGTTTATACGGAGATCACACCTTTTTAAGTCCAGCAGACAGACAGACCTGGTTTTCTATAATCTAGTGGTATAAAGAGAATGCAGAATAGGAAGATCTGTCCCTCCGAGAAAAAACCATCCCCCTTGATGCCTGATGACCCGCCCCCTCCCACCCCCATCACCAATTGACTTCTGTGTGTTGGTTATGGCCTTCTCCCAGGCATAATACACACTCCTCCTAGGAGAGGTCTTAAGTCAAACTCCTTGCTCATTAGCATGCATGATATTTCCTATTTTTCAGCCAAGGAGAAATCAAGAAGATATAAGGCCATGAGGTGGGCTAAGGGCAACAGAAATGGAGGTCAGGAGCCGGCTCCCGCTGGCCTGTGTGGAAGCTTTACCCAAGTCTGGGCATATGCTCAGGATGCAGTGCAGCAAGCGAGGCTGACAGAGTAGAAGGTGCTGTTGTAGGGTGGGGAGAGGTACCCCTCCCTCCTGGCAGACTCAGCCCACAGCAGGGTACACAGCTTGGTGATCAATCTCTACTTTTCTCCTCAGTCAGGCCTCCTCCAGGTTTAGATTCTGTCTTTTAGACATGGCCTCTGCTTTCTTGGCCATAATTTTTTTTTTTCTCTGCAACCAGTAACCTCTCTTCCAAGTGGAGAGCATGCCCACGAGCAATCAGGCAGAGTCGTGTCAGGGTAATAAGCCCTGGTACGGTAAGGGTAGCCCCTGCTATTCAACCAGGACCGAATGTTACTGAACAAATAGGCTTAACTAGAGCCAACCTGGTCAGCCAGAGGCTCCCTCCGGCCTGGCTTCACATCCCTCAGGCCTGGCTTCACACTTCATGGCCAAAAGGATAAGCCCCCGGCCAAGGAGGACAAATGTAAGCAGCTTACTGAGTTGCCTGCTAACCATGACAACCACAGACCGGGAGAAGGGACCAGAAGTGTCTTATCCGTTCTCCATTGTCAGTAGTGTGACCTGGTAAATATTTTTCGCTGATCAAAGCCATGGAAATTAAACCTCAGGTCACCAGTACTGTGCTTGGAAATGTTGCTCATGTACAAGAAATCCTAGGAAAATCCTTACAGATTTAAAGACGTTTCTCTCAACTCTCAGCTAAGTTGCTAACTAAAGAAGCAGATCACTGGAATGACCCACGTTATTTCCTCTCCAAGTTGTGGTCTGGTATTTTATTTCCCTCTTGCACATCATTAAATGAATACCCCAAATTTTTATTATATTGTTTAAATAGTTGTAAAGGATATATTTTCCAGTATAGTAAATGCATACTTTAAATATGTTTTTATCATAATCTCAGAGCTGAGGATTTAGCTCCAATTTGTGAAAAATGTCTCCCATATAATCTACCTGGAAAACAAAGATTGGAAAAGCCTATCAAACCCATCACCAAGTCAAACTTAATTGAAGTCAGAAGAAGCCTAACATTACCTTGTTAACTTAGACCAGGGGTCCTCAAACTTTTTAAACAGGGGGCCAGTTCACTGTCCCTCAGACCGTTGGAGGGCCGGACTATAGTTTAAAAAAAAACTATGAACAAATTCCTATGCACACTGCACATATCTTATTTTGAAGTAAAAAAACAAAACGGCAAAAACACCCGCATGTGGCCCGCGGGCCATAGTTTGAGGACGCCTTACTTAGACCATTGTGCAAAAACAAGTGCTTGTGACAACTTTATTTGTTCTGTATCCTAATTCTAAAATGGGTGGATGGATGGATGGATGGATGGGAGTGTTGTCATACTGGATGAATTAAGGTGTTATCTCCTTTAATATTTTTTTTGTTGTGGCAAAAAACACATTACATAAACTTGACCATTTTAACCATTTCTATGTAGACAGTTCAGTAGTGCTAACTACATCATATTGTTATGCAACAGATTTCTAGAAATTTTTCATCTTGCAGAATTGAAACTCTATAACACTGAATAACAACTCCTCACTTCTCCTCCCCTCTTCCCCCACCCCATCCTCTGGCAACCATAATTTCCCTTTCTGTACCTATAAGTTTGTCTACTTTAGATAGCTCATGTAAGTGGAATCATACAGTATTTGTCTCTTTGTGGCTGGCTTATTTCACTTAGTACAATATCTTCACAGTTTATCCATGTTGTAGCATGTGACAGGATTTTCTTCCTTTCTGAGGCTCAATAACATTCCACTGCATGTATTTATCACATTTTCTTTATCCATCCTTCCATTGATGGATGTTTGAGTTGCTTCCCCCTCTTGGCAATTGTAAATAATGTTGCAGTGAACATGAGTAAGCAAATATTTCTTCAATTTTTTTTCATTTTTTCTTTTTCCTTTTTTATTGAATTAATTGGGGTAATACTGGTTAACAAACTTTCAGATGCACAATTCTACAACACATCATCTGTACACCATATTGTGTGTTCACCACCCCTCTTCAATATTTCTTAAGGACGCTCTTTTTGGCATTGGTCTCAAGGGATCTCACCCCAACAGTGATGCATTATTAAATTATCTCTTTTAAGGGTGCCCTGGGGGTATACTCTGCCCCAACTAGTACACCATAGTAAAATCCAAGATTGGCACGAGGAATTCTCTTTTGTAATGTGGAAATGGGTGATTAGGCAAAGAGAGTCAGGAATAACCCGGCAAATCACAGACAGACACTGGACAGTCAGCACAGAGCACCTGTGGAAACTGAGTTTCAGAAATCTATTTCTCAGAGCTGTCCACGCCCCTGGACAATTTCCACATACATATCCTGGTTGAAAGATATATCAACCAGCTTATCACTCCACACAGTCCCTGGTACCAAGCACAAACCCCACTGATGTTAGATTTTTAGTGTTATCTATTCCCTGAGAATGCACTACTACATATACTTCTACACTCTCATTCCACTCCCCCCCCACACACACACACACACAAAAAGTAAGAAGACCAGCACGTGCTTAGGTAACAGGTGCAATGAAAAATTAAAATCGACTGAGCCGAAGGAAAGGAATGTATGTTAAGCCCCTGCAGGGAAGGTGCTCCTTCCCTGCTCCTTGCATGCCTTATTAATGATGATGACCGTTT
This sequence comes from Eptesicus fuscus, assembly GCF_027574615.1. Lineage (NCBI taxonomy): Eukaryota > Metazoa > Chordata > Mammalia > Chiroptera > Vespertilionidae > Eptesicus > Eptesicus fuscus. The sequence continues at coordinate 81,388,638 of NC_072483.1, read as the reverse complement.
AATCATGGCCCCTGGGGGTGGGGGAACATCTTGTTCCCATTCATTAGGTCACAATAACTTTTTTGTTCACCCAAAGTGCTTGGGATAAGGTTCAGTGCATAATGTCACTAGCAACACTGCTAATTGAAATCCCATCTGAAGCATTGCACCTACACAATGGAGACCAGCCAAACAGTTCCAGGCCTTTCAGAATGTCTTCTCCCCGCTCCGGGCCTGAGCTCTGGTACCTCATTCACCATCACGCCCATTTTCTGAAAGGTTTAGACTACTCAGCCATTGAGTGGCACAGCGACCCAAGATTTGCAGTGGAAAATTAAGTGTTTGTTGAATGAATGCATAAAGCATGCATGAGTGAATAGATGAGGAAACAAATGGATAAAGAATGTAAGGCCACAAAGGGCTTGATTCCCGGATGCCAAAGAAAGTCAGAATGAGAATAGCCCTCGAGTGCTTTAATCTTTCTTGTTAAGCGCAGCCACGACTAGGTCGACACTAATTAAGTCCTCCACAATAGCTAATGGACTGTTTAATAAAACTAACCACGCCTCCATCCTGACCTCAGAAAAGGTCAGATGATTCAAGGACCCACTCCACCGCCAGGTAGGGAAGTCCTTCCTGAGAGCTTTCCCTTAGGTGTCCAGAGGGGACGGCTCCGCCACACAGCGCCCTCTAGCCTCCACGCTTGGCAATCACTTGGAGTCATGGCTTTCCCACCCTGGGGATGGACCCGCACATCCATTCTCCCCAGCGAGTCTGATCTGCCGAGCCTTCACTGAGGGTCCCATCACTCTTCCAGCTTCCTTCTCTCTGCTCAAAGAAACACCCAATGATACCCCACATTCAGAGCTCTGGACACTATGACTCACTGGCTTTGACAATCACATTCTTCAAAATAAAGAGGCCTCGTGCACCTAGGCCCGGGTGAGCCCAAGTGGCCCTGGGTCTGGGAGTGGCCAAGCGTCCCTGGGTCCGGGTGAGACCATGCGTCCCTGGATCCGGATGAGGCCTCGTGCACCTAGGCCCGGGTGAGCCCAAGTGGCCCTGGGTCTGGGAGAGGCCAAGCATCCCTGGGTCCGGGTGAGACCATGTGTCCCTGGATCCGGGTGAGGCCTCGTGCACCTAGGCCCGGGTGAGCCCAAGTGGCCCTGGGTCTGGGAGAGGCCAAGCATCCCTGGGTCCGGGTGAGACCATGTGTCCCTGGATCCGGGTGAGGCCTCGTGCACCTAGGCCCGGGTGAGCCCAAGTGGCCCTGGGTCTGGGAGAGGCCAAGCATCCCTGGGTCCGGGTGAGACCATGTGTCCCTGGATCCGGGTGAGGCCTCGTGCACCTAGGCCCGGGTGAGCCCAAGTGGCCCTGGGTCTGGGAGAGGCCAAGCATCCCTGGGTCCGGGTGAGACCATGTGTCCCAGGATCCGGGTGAGGCCTTGTGCACCTAGGCCCGGGTGAGCCCAAGTGGCCCTGGGTCTGGGAGAGGCCAAGCATCCCTGGGTCCGGGTGAGACCATGTGTCCCTGGATCCGGATGAGGCCTCGTGCACCTAGGCCCGGGTGAGGCCACGTGCCCCTGGGTCTGGGAGAGGCTAAGCGTCCCTGGGTCTGGGTGAGACCATGTGTCCCTGGATCTGGGTGAGGCCTCGTGCACCTAGGCCCAGGTGAGCCCAAGTGGCCCTGGATCTGGGAGTGGCCAAACGTTCCTGGGTCTGGGTGAGACCATGCGTCCCTGGATCCGGATGAGGCCTCGTGCACCTAGGCCCGGGTGAGCCCAAGTGGCCCTGGGTCTGGGAGAGGCCAAGCGTCCCTGGGTCCGGGTGAGACCATGCGTCCCTGGATCCGGATGAGGCCTCGTGCACCTCGGCCCGGGTGAGCCCAAGTGGCCCTGGGTCTGGGAGAGGCCAAGCGTCCCTGGGTCCGGGTGAGACCATGTGTCCCTGGATCCGGATGAGGCTTCGTGCACCTAGGCCCGGGTGAGGCCACGTGCCCCTGAGTCTGGGAGAGGCTAAGCGTCCCTGGGTCCGGGTGAGACCATGTGTCCCTGGGTCTGGGTGAGGCCTCGTGCACCTAGGCCCGGGTGAGCCCAAGTGGCCCTGGGTCTGGGAGTGGCCAAACGTTCCTCGGTCTGGGTGAGACCATGTGTCCCTGGATCCGGGTGAGGCCACGTGCCCCTGGGTCTGGGAGAGGCCAAGCGTCCCTGGGTACGGGTGAGACCATGCGTCCCTGGATCCGGATGAGGCCTCGTGCACCTAGGCCCGGGTGAGCCCAAGTGGCCCTGGGTCTGGGAGAGGCCAAGCGTCCCTGGGTCCGGGTGAGACCATGCGTCCCTGGATCCGGATGAGGCCTCGTGCACCTAGGCCCGGGTGAGCCCAAGTGGCCCTGGGTCGGGGAGAGGCCAAGCGTCCCTGGGTCCGGGAGAGACCATGTGTCCCTGGATCCAGGTGAGGCCTTGTGCAACTAAGCCCGGGTGAGGCCACGTGCCCCTGGGTCTGGGAGTGGCCAAGCGTCCCTGGGTACGGGTGAAGCCAGATCCTGGGTCCGGGTGAGGCCGTGCGCCCCTGGATCCATCCGGGTGAGGCTGGGTCCCAGGCCCGGGTGAGACCACGCTCCCCTTGGGTATGGGTGAGGCCACGTGCCCCTTAGTCCGGGTGACGCCGTGCCCCTGGGTTCGGCCGAGACCAAACCAGAGGGAGTCGGACCTCCGTTACCACCATTTGTCCACTATCCAAGCTGAGGGGTCAGTGCTGACAGGTACACATAAGGAACTACTGGACATCGAAATTGGGTCTCAAAAGAACTGTTGGTCCAGGGGGAAGCTCGCTACAGATTGATTCATTTGCCTGTCAGCATAAATATTATTGCTCGTCTCACATTCAGTTCTTATTAGTATATATCTAGTGACATATGACCAAGGAGAAATAAACACGGCAACACTTCTATGAATTGTAGGGGAGAGAAGGTGTTGTCCCTGCCATTTCTGTCCCTGGGTGTGAAAGCACATCATTTATTGCCTTTATCTTGGGATCCAACTTAAGTAAGCAAGTCGATTTGCAGTCAGCCAGATTTCAGCAGACTTTGAGATGTTGATTGTGCCTGGCGATTGCACGAGTTTAGTGATTTTGTAGCACTTCGGCCCATCATGAAAACATTTCCTCAAGCCCCGGTAGTTCACCTCCACTCGCATAATAACTTCGAAATGTATTATTGCTGAGGAACTCCATTCTCTCTGCCAACAAGTCCCCGGAGGGAGGCTCTCGCAGAAGAAAAGAAGTTTTCACAGTCACTTCGTGAGAGAAACTCACTCACCCACTGGACCTAATCAAGTTTTCCGAGACATGGCCCACGGCGGACACCCAGGGCTCCCCTCTTTATCCTGGTGCATTTTCTTCTCCTCTTTCAAAAGAAGTGGCCAAAAACCTCTCCTCTTTCTTCCACAGCAAAACATAACAGGCAAAAACGAGCGACTACTATTGCAGGGGTGCTAATGGACATTCTAGCCTGTAAGTAGAGAGAGTTACTGGGGCCAGAGGACTCATTAACAGGTCAGCCGGATAATACATGAACGCAGGAGGGAGTGTGTGTTTAAAAACGGTGCTGGCTGTGTTTGCAGGCTTCTGCTGACTCGCCAGCCATTTGGATGGCCCCACGGAAAAGCATCAGCATGGGGTGGGAAAGGGGGGTGGCCCCAGTTCCAGCCCCAACGAATGCCTCCTTTTCTCCCCCACGAATCAAGGGATATATATGAGAGCAAGGCCCTTTCAGAGGCCTGTGATCTCCTTCTTGGTGGTGTGATGAACAACAGTTCCAGAAGCGTGTCTGCCACTTGGCAGTGTAGTCTAAGAGACACAGAAGGTGCTGGTCTTGCCTTCTCAGAGGAGAGAGGCCCCATGCCCCCCTTCTCTGTGTGTCTAAATCTCTGGTGTGGGAGGTTGGACCGGTGGCATGCCTATCGGCTCACCTGGCACCCTTAAAACAGAAACTTCTGGGAGGTGCAGGTTCGCCCACTGGCTTTCAACGTTCTTAACGGAAATTCGGGGACATCTAGAACCTGCCAATGTCTTCTAACTTGACTCAGAAATATTACCTATGGGGTTGTTTTAGTGTTATGTGTTCCACTGAAACACCTGGGTGCCCACCCCATAGTTCAATGAAAGCAGTTAGGACTTTGCCATGAGCCTGGGAAGAAGGGAGGTCACATTTTCGGCGATGGCCCTGAGCAGAGTGGAGAAGGAGGACACTGGCAGGGCTCAGGGAAACTGGTACCTCTAGCCAACCAGAAGCGAAACCTGGCCATGTGACTTGAACTCATGGAGAAATGGACTACTTTCTGGAGGCTCTGGGGATGGCCCATTTCCTTACCTTTTCCAGCTTCTAGAGGCCGCCTGCATTCCTTGGCTTCTGGCCGCTTCCTCCATCTGCATAGCACCTTCCAGTCCTCTCTTACCCTGTTCTCAGCCTCCCTCTCTCACACCTAGAGGATGTTTGTGATTACCTGGACCCATCTGGATGACTGAAGATAATCTCCCTCTAGTAAGGTCAGCTGATCTGCAACCTTAATTCCCTCTTGCCAGGCAACCTAAAATACTCTCAGGTTCTTGGGATTAGGACATGGACATCTTTGAGGGGCCTTTATCCTAGCCAGGTTTGAGAAGTGACAGATACAAGGAGCATGAATATGGAATGGGGACTCTCCTACCTGCCTTCTACCTAACGGAGTCCATTTCCCCATGAGTTCAAGTCACATGGCCAGGTTTCGCTTCTGGTTGGCTAGAGGTACCAGTTTTCCTGAGCCAAGCATCTTCCATGGGAAAAGGTCGTAGCTTCCTCAGACCTTCTTTCCCCACATGCCTTCAAAGTGCTTAAAACTCCCACGGCTCTTCTGCCAAAACCCAGTCGTCAGGATGTCTCCGTGGCATGATGCATGGCGGGGATGCGTGGGGATGTTATTGCACACCGGCCCAGGGTGTTTCCTTCCGTGCACTGGAAATGCCCCGGCTCCCAGGTGCTGGTGAGGACCGAGGGGGATGTTGTGTGAAGGGTGGTGCTGTTGTCAGCCTCTGTCTGGGGGAAGCGGAGGGAGCACATAGAGTTGGGAGAAGAACAAGCAGGTAGTGTCGCAGCTTTTCCTTAGTCTGTGAAATGCAGTGCCCACTAAGTACCAAGCACACCATCACCTGTTCCTTCGGACATTCCCTCGTTTAATCCTCACAACCACCATTTTCTAGGAGCCGGAATGAGGCTGCAGGAGGTCATGTAACGTGTCAGGATGGCGAGGAAAGTAAGGAGCAGAGTTGGGATTCCTGGCTCTTACTTCTGAGGCTCTCTCCCCTTGAATAACATCAGCCCAGCCCTAGCCGGTTTGGCTCAGTGGATAGAGGGTCGGTCTGCGGACTGAAGGTTCCCGGGTTCGATTCTGGTCAAGGGCACATGCCCGGGTTGTGGGCTTGATCCCCAGTAGGGGGCGTGCAGGAGGCAGCTGACCAATGATTCTCTCTCATCATTGATGTTTCTCTCTCTCTCTCTCTCTCTCCCTTTCTCTCTGAAATCAGTAAAAATCTATTTAAAAATAATAATAATAACATCAGCCCAGTCCCCGAACGGTGAGTAGACATCTCTGTGGGTCTGCCTATTGCTACCATTTAGATACCAAGTAAACATTAAGGAGGAGCGCCCTTGCCACATGACAAGCTCTCTGCTAAGCATGTTACATGCATTATCACATTTAATACACACACCCGCCCAATGAATTAACATCAACCCCACATTGCAGATGAAGAGCTTGACTTTCAGGGAAGTTAAGCAGGCATCTCAAGGTCACACGGCCATTTAAATTGAGTCCTCAGATTCCAGGTCAGCTTAATTGCAAGTAACTATACATTTAGATCCTCTGGGGTATAGATAAAAGGAACATGCCCCGCAGGTTGGTTCGGGCTAGATTCACTGCACTGTAGCAAGTAAAAGGTAAAGGAAAGCGCTTTTAGAAAGAGACAATATAGCACAAGACCCTGAGTCTAGAGGAAAATTCAGGCAAGAGACTCAAAAGGGTATGCTAATTAGGGATGAGCCAGTAGTTGTTCAGAGCAATTCAACTTATTTAATTTTTTTTAAGGAAGGAAAAATAAAAAGAGAGAGGAGAAGTTGGGATCTTTTTTTTTTTTTTTTTTTTTTTTGAAGAGCAAAAACCAGGGACTGCTCTCAACCCCACACAGCATCCATCATACGACACTGCAGATTTTCTAAAACCACCAGCTGTGCATGTGTGTGGAATTGTTCCTTCAAGGACAGCGGCTGAAACTCTGTTGCATGAGGCTCCTCTAACTGTGCCGGACAGAGATGAGGAAAGAGACTTCCTGGTGGGAGGGGAGACCAGATGACCCAAGCGTGCTGAGCCCTTCCGGCCTCGTGTCTCAAGTCCAGCACACAGCAGCATGGAGAAGCATCTGACACCGCAGGTGCACAAGGCAGGAGCCTGAGCCGCCACAGACCCGGGGGACTGGGCATCTCTATAAGCATCCTGGCATCGCACCAGCCCAGCAGGCCCAGCTGATGGGGGCCTGGTGAGAGCACAGGCTCCTGCCTGGCACAGCCAAGCCCACCCTGGCCACCATGATGCTCAGAGCCCTCCCCTTGGCAGGCTGCCCAAGCTGATGGATTACATCCTGTCAGGATATTGATCCTGGTGAACTGGGGACCCTGGGCTGTGATTAAAAGGACCTGAGCATAAAGAAAAGTCCTGAACTATAGACGATACCATGCCCTTGAGAGACATTGACAGAATATCAGCTCCAAATCGTTCTAGTGGAATGTGGTGAGAGCTTAGGCTTCTAAGAGGTAGAGCAAGAGGCAGTTCTCCACAACCAGAATTTGCCATCCTCTGCCAGGAGGTCCCAATCGGTTGTCCTACAAACACCGAATCCTTGTGCCTCTGTCCTCCAGCCCTTTCCCACGATGACCTTGCATCACGTCCCTTAAGCAAGAACAACCAGCCCCCACATAGCCAAGCATCCAAGATGGGCCCGTGGTCATCATGCAGCTCCTGTCGCACAGACTCCCAGCACCTCTTCCCCCCTGAGCTCATGGCTCAATAGAAGAGGCACCTGCAGGTCTGGGAATCTCCAGGTTCAAAGTCTTCATGGAGCTAATGACCCTCCCTTTTCCTACCAAACCCACCTGCTAGCCATGTTGGGAGTCCTTGAGCCAGGCAGTGCGGGCCGTTTAAAGTAAGGGAAGGTGCTCATGTCCTTGGAGACCTGAGGCTGACCCATGAGAAGCAGAAGGGCCCCCCAGTGGCTTCCAGGCATGAAACAGACTTGAGCAGAGGTCAACAGGAGAGCAGGTACCAGGACATGGCTCTTCACCAGGATCTGAAAACCTGAAAACAGGCCACGTCAATGGCTGTCACATCAGTGATGGTTTTCAAGATGTGTTTCCACTGAGGGCAGTTGCGTGACGGATTCATCTTCCTGTCCCCACGCCAGGCGGCCAGTCCACCTAACAACAATGTGCTTCCATTGGCCGTGCTTTCACAGTAGGCAGGGTCCTTCCCCTTCACTCATTTGTTGTTCCATCAACACCCCCTGAGCACCTAGTGTGTGCCAGGCACTGTGCTGGGCACAGGAATGAATGACATCAGAGCCCCTGCCCTCCGAGCTCCCGTGCTGGGAGGAGGAAAAATCAGAACCCAGCGCGATGGGCACAATGGCAAAACAGCCCCCTCTCCGCACCCAGACATGGGGGGAGGTCAGCTGAGGAAGCGTCTTGGTGGCAGTGACTCAGAGCCCAGTCACGAGGGCCAGCTGTGGCTCTAGACAGTGAGGAGAGCTCAGCTCACAGAAACCTCAGCAGGAGCTGCAGCAGAGGAATGGCTCATCACATCCACTTGAGAACGTCTCTCTGGCTGCAGCTGGGGAGGGGAGGGAGTGAGGCAGGGAGTGAGCGGGGGCGGGGGGGGGGGCAGCTGCACCCAGTGGCTGTGGGAAGGTGGAGAAGGGATGCAGATGGAGAGACAGGAAAAGCAAGAGCTCTCAGTGACCCGTGGCCATGGGAGTGGAGGAGAAGGAGGCGAGGATGACTCCCAGGGTCTGCCTTAGGAGCCGGGTAGAAATGGTCTTATTTGTGAGGCAGGAATCTCGGGAGGAGGGTGAGGAGGTCAGAGAAGAAAGTTTGGGGCACGCATATGGCCCTCGGAAGGTGTGCGCAGAAACCTGCAGCTGACCTCTGGCCGGGCTGGCAGTGGAGGTGGGGACCTGGGAACCTGCAGGGCGGCCTGAATTCTGGTGGGCAGTGTTGCCCAGGGAAAGCACCAGGACCGGTTAAAACCATCACAACCAAAGAACAAACAGGTATAGACAGAACCCAGGAGACACAAATATTTAAGAATCTTATTAAAAGGACACTTTGTAAAAGCCTGAGAAAGAGAAGAGAAATGAGGAGAGTTATGTCAATTATATCTCAATTTTTCACATTTTAAGAAAAGAAAAGAAAAAACCAGGAGAGGGTAGCGCCGTGAAAACAAAGGAAGGCATGGGGCTGATTTGCTCTCCCCAGCAGCAGCATCATTCCCATTTTACAGAGGAGGAAACTGAGGTCCAGGGAGTCAGGGAGGTTAAGCAACCTGCCCAAGATTCTCATTTGTGACAAGAAGCTCCCATCCAAGTCTTCAAGGGTCAGCCCAGCTCATGCCTCCTCCCACCACCGCTGCCTCCCGCAGAGCAGGCTCCTAGGTTTGTTCATCCACTCACTCGTCCAGAAAAACTGCAACTACTTCTTGTGGCCACGTGGAGTCACTGGAGGTGGGGGGAGTGTCCCGCACTCAGGTGTCGATAAACTAAAAGAAGAGGGGATCTTCAGGTGTGCATGCGACACCAGCACTTGTTCAAATGCTGCAGGCAGCTCCAAGCCCTGCCCTCCACAATCCTGGAGGCGCCCTGACAGGTCTACACGGGCGGGCGTCTGAGAAAAAGGGGTGGGCGCCCGATAGCACCTGAGACACCCGGACACGGAGTGCAGGGCTCGCGGCGTGCGTGGAGGGGTCGGGCTGGGCGCTTTCCCGAGTCCCAGGGTCCCAGGCACGGCGGCGGCTTCCCGGGGCTGGCGGCCTCCCTCCCGTGTGCGAGCCTGCAGCGCCCCCTGGTGCACGGCCCCGGCAAACACACCTTCCAGCGAGCGCAGCTGGCGGCGGTTTGGTGGATGGTGTTTGTGCACGGAGAGACCCTGGAGCATTCGCAAACCCTTGGTCCCTCAACTCTGCAGTCCAGTGCGGCCAGTTGAGATGGCCTGAACGGTTTTCCAGAGACGCCTTCGGTGGCCTGGGCACGTCCACCGGGAATGAGGATGACACCGAGCAAAAGAACCAGGACAGGAATCCTCGAAGCCCTAAAGAGGATGGGGCAGGTGGGCAGCCTCCAGAGAAACCGGGAGTTTCAGGGAGAGCTAGACAAAGAACACACAGGGAGAAAGCCTGAGCCTGGAAACGCATTGATTCCAGCCACGCTGCAGGATGAATCTGCGCAACAAAATTCTTCTCCCGTGGGAGAGAAATAAAAGGAGAAGGGAGAGGAAAGGAAAGAAAAAAAGATACGGAATGTGCCCATGAGAGGTTTTTTTTAAGGGAGATAACAATCTGGGAAAGGAACACGCCGGGGCCTTCGTAGAAATGGGCAGGAGGCCACGCGACCTCCGGTTCACCTGGTGTGGGAATGATGGGATTTCCCTCTGCACCCAGCTTAAGAGTAAATCAGCCTTGAAATGTACCAGAGAAACCAACAAACAAAACATTCCCTTCCCCGCATCGCTCACGCAAAGGGTCCCAAAGAGCCTCTGCAGCATGGAACTGAGCCGAGCTCTGCAGTGAGAAAGCATAGACGCTGTGAAGGAACGCTCTCTCCAGAAGCAATCAGTCCAAGGTGATGCATGCAATCAGCCAAGTCCAAGGTGTAAATCCCTCGGGGCGCATGAGGTATGCGGCTGGCCCGGCTGCCTGTTTTCTGGGGGCTGTGAATGAGCGGATTTCTCCCTCCTTCCCCGGGCTCCAATGCTTTTAGCAATTGGCACCGTGGCAGGATTTATACCACTGGTTCTTGTAAATTGTACCTTCCCTCTCTCCTTTTCAAAGGCTTCTTTCAATAAAATGCAGATGGAATTGTTGGAGAGCTCGCTCGCTGCGTTTCATGTGTTTATAGGTTACTTCTGCTCGGCTGCTTATGCAGGTGCGTGTCTCTAGGCCTCTTTGTTTTTTATTTTTCTCTGCCTATTAGGGAAATGGAAACATATGGATCCCTTGTTTGGACCCGGCGGACCTTACAGAACGGTATCCCTGTTGCTTTCCTCACACATCTCCCTGGAATCACGTGGCTCTGAATTAGCCTCCCAATCCCCGGTGGAAAAGCCATAAGACAAGGAAATTCAATAAAATGTATATGCGGTCCGAATGCCAAAGCACTTACAAAAACAGACGGGAACGTGGCATTGGTACAGAGTCTTAGCTGGCGTGGGCGATGAGTCAGAAGGTGGGTAAAGCAGCAGGCATTCAAAACGGCAGACGGGCCCTAACCGGTGTGGCTCAGTGGATACAGCGTCGGCCTGCGGACTCAAGGGTCCCAAGTTTGATTCTGGTCAAGGGCATGTACCTTGGTTGCGGGCACATCCCCAGTAGGGGGTGTGCAGGAGGCAGCTGATCGATGTTTCTGTCTCTCATCGATGTTTCTAACTCTCTATCCCTCTCCCTTCCTCTCTGCAAAAAAATCAATAAAATATATATTTTTTTAAAAAACGGCAGACGGGAGCCTGGTGTTGGGGCAAGCGGGGGTCTTCAGGTCCAGCTGGGAAAGAAAATGGTTCTCAAGTACAAAGAAACCGGACTTGGATCTGAACCTCCAACATGAACATGCCCGGGTTAGGGAGGAGTTCAACGCAGAGATCCCATCGTCCTTGGGAGACGAGGAGTCTGGAATCAGAGGGAGAATGTCCCCAGAAGCCAATGCCAAAGCCCTGCTGGAGGTAATATTCCCACATTCCAGTGCTCGTCGTAAACAAATAACCCGTCTACCGAAGGCTGTGTGGGTTTTATTAACACCCCACGGCGGTCTCTGAGGAAGAGGAGGTGAGTAAATGCTGACCCAGGAGACTACCCCCCACCCCCACCCCACCCCCACCCCCTCACCCCCGCCCCTGCCGTCCCAGCAGAGTACGTGTGAAGGCTGACAGGAACACAAAGGGTCTGCATTGCTCAGGATTTCGGAAAAAGAACATCCCCGGGGCGAAGGTCGTCGTTTCGCTGTGCTTCTTCCCTGCCGGTCTAAGGACAGCTTAGGGGGGCGGTGCCGCGCCCAGCCTCCTTGCGGTTCACACCTGGCCCAAAAGCGAACGCATCCCTGCGAGGTACCGAGCTCGCAGCGTCGTGCACTTGGGCCCCTAAAATGAGTTGCCGAGATTCAGACCGAAATGTGGCCGGAGTCCATGTGCTTCCCGCAGCCCTCTGGGAACACAGCCCAAGTTGCCGTTTAAGGGAAGGCACACTATTGAGCCCTGGCAAGCAGGGCCTCTGACCATCTTCCCGACACCCATGGGTGGGAAGCCCGCTCTCCTGGGTGGACAGATGCCACCGGGTGGGACTGCCCAGCCCTCGCAAGCCCTTGCCCTGCTGTGGAGATGGGCAGCTGGAGGAAGCATGTGGCGAGAGTCCCCCCCGCCCCACCCCGGCGGAGAACCCTGGTGTGTGATGAATGGCATTGGCCGTGGAGCCTTTTGCCGGAGAGCAGAGTGGAAGCAGAAAGAGGAAGCTCTGTAAGGGTCTGCTTGGGAAACGCTTACAGGAACGCACCCTCGTGACTTAGACTTGTTTTCCCCTGCAAACCCCGGAGTCCAATCCTGTTCCAGCTGAGTCTCCAAGGAGAGGGACACAGCACCAGCGGCAGGGTCCCCGACCCACCCCATGGCCGTCCCAGCTCAGCCTTCACCAGGAAGCCTCAGGCAGGTGACGTGACATTGGAAGCCTCCGTTTCCACACCTGCCAAATGAGAAATTTGGGAAGGAGGATGTCTAACGCCATTTCCAGCCCTGACCGGTTTGGCTCAGTGGATAGAGCGTCAGCCTACGGGCTGAAGGGTCCCAGGTTCGATTCCAGTCAAGGGCATGTACCTTGGTTTTGGGCACATCCCCAGGAGGAGGTGGGCAGGAGGCAGCTGATCGATGTTTCTCTCTCATCGATGTTTATCCCTCTCTCTTCCTCTCTGTAAAAAAAAAAAAAAAAAAATCAATAAAAATATATTGTTTTTAAAAAACTAAAAAAAAAAAAAGTCATTTGCAGCCTTACCATTCTAGACTCCACATATTAAGTGTTAAATTTAACTGGAAGATGTGCGGGCCATACCGTGCAAATATAACGCTGGTGACCGAGGGGCTTCCCCACAGGGCACACTGTCCCCTCCGCCCGTGCGTGGCCTCCTCTTCTGAGCCAGCCGTCACTCAGGAGTGCCTGGCAGGGAAAGAGCACCGCCCCTGCGTTCTGTATGGAAGCGTTCCTCCCTTGGTTTCCCGCTGCCAGTGGGAAGATGTAATAAATACTAATTAAAATGACCTGATGCAGCATCTTTCCTCCTGACAAATAGCTCGTCCCCCCCTCTTTACATAAACAAATTAGACAAACCATATGAGGATAAATGGAGCTGGAGAGAGGAAAAGAGCAGGAGTTACATCATGCACGGAGTATATGCCACCGTTATGCTGTGAGCCTGGGATTGCATCTATTGCAAATGTAATTACCTCAGTCACCTCCCACCCCCAGGGGCAGGGACCCTTAAGATCTGCTCAGCGTCTAGTGCGTGGCTGGTGTTCCATAAATGACAAATGCAATTATAATAATTAATAATTCATATATTAATAATGAAATCCCTTTCTCCGTGCTCAGTAATTGCCCGCCGACACGCCACGCATACACAGGAGCAGGGCTGCCCGGCGCCCGGGAATTGCTCCGCACTGCCACAGAGCTGTGTCTAAGGTCACCTTGAAGAGGCAGCCACAGCTGCCGTCGGTCTGACAAAACGGCTGGCTTACGCGCCTCGTTCCCCTCTCTCTCCTCCCCTTTGCCAGCATTTGGATCTGCCTTCGCGGGTCAGCCCTGAGGAGGTCGATGCTGTACGGCACAGTCCACCTCTGGGTGGGACCTCCTGCCCTTCGCAGGGGCCCAGCAGTCGTGACACCTCGCTCATCCCCAGCACCTCCCTCCTTAGCCCAAAACTGCAAAGAGCTCAAGCAACGGACACGTCCATCCGGACCCTCCCCAGGCAGCCCTGAGGCGTGCGGGACCGCCTACCCGGGGTGAACTGGTGACCTCCGTTAGACAAATCCTTAGCCCATACGGAGCAGATTGCTCACTGAGGAGGCACCCCCAACATCCCAAGCTCAAGCAGGTTCTTAATATCCTAGCGAGCCTTCCCAGAAGAGGCCAGACGTTGATCTCTTTATCTCATCTGTGTTTTCTTTTTACTGGCATTCTTTGATTTTCGCAGCGCAAGTGATTCTGTATTTGATCAGAACTCACTCAGAGTTGTCTAATGAATTTCAATTGGCCTTTCCTCCCTGGGCACGCTAAGGGTTTTCCCCAAAGTGAGATTAAAACATCGTTTCTAACTCCCACCCACCCCCACCTCACCCTACCTCCCACCCTAACTCCCCCACCCCATCTGGTGGCTCTTCCCCCAGACCTTCCTGGTTTCTGTAATGACGAGGCCATGGTCAGCAGGAAGCAGAGAGGCTGACGTCATCAGACAGCAATCTGGTCCTTCTGGAGCCCAGCATGACTGGCCTTTGGTTATGCAGAAAAGCCACCCTCCACCCTAACCTGAGGAACCTTTAAAGTGGCATTCCTGCTTCCTTCAGATCGCTTTCTCACATTGTTTCTTTAGCTTCACTGGTTCTCAGACTCCAAGGAAAACCAACTGAAATACAGCTCCTGGTTTCACCTTCCGAGGATAGAGGATATATGAAACTAACCTTCAGGGTTCGTTTTCTGGGTGTTGAGTGGATCACAGTCATCAGGATCATGTTTAGTTGGAGAGCTCTGGGGAGCATACCATTGGCGCTGGCCCACCCCAAAGAGCTGCCGGTGGTGAGACCGCGTTCCCCGTTCCCACAGCTGCCCGACGCTGCCTCACTTCCGTCCGCAGTCCTCCGGGTGGAAGTGCACAGGGTGTGTGATCGGTACATTCATGCTCATAAGGGGCTGACAATCAAACCCTTTGAATATCAGGTTTTCTTTCTCTCATGCTTCTAGTTCAGAACCAATGTCAGAAGGATCTGTCTCTGTTAACACTCTCCTTCTAAATCACTACAAATATTTTTGCCTTCAGTTGAGGTTTTCATTTCACTGAATTCAAGAGTTCTCATTACACAAATACATGGCTCACTTATCTATAAATCCATTCATAAGAGAAGTCCACTATAGCAAACGCATCATCTTTCCCTATAAATCTGTTCCTCCTCTCATATTCGTTACTAACTTGAGGACACCACTATTCCCCTAGTCCAGTGGTCGGCAAACTCATTAGCCAACAGAGCCAAATATCAACAGTACAACGATTGAAATTTCTTTTGAGAGCCAAATTTTTTAAACTTAAACTTCTTCTAATGCCACTTCTTCAAAATAGACTCACCCAGGCCGTGGTATTTTGTGGAAGAGCCACACTCAAGGGGCCAAAGAGCCGCATGTGGCTCGCGAGCCGCAGTTTGCCGACAACTGCCCTAGTCCAAGGATTGGCAAGCTCTTTCTGGATAAGGCCAGATAATAAGTATGTTAGGTCTTTGGGCTATACAGTCTTTGTCACGACTACTGAATGAATTCCGCTGTTATAATGGGAAAGCAACTATAGACAATACATAAATGAATAGGTGTGACAGTGCTACCAGGGAATCAAATTCCTCCATCGCTCGTGGGAGTGGGGTCCTTACCACACCTTTAGAAAATGAACTTTCTAAGATTCACACAGGAGAATGAATGGTTTCTGTTGTTGTGCAGTCACATTTCTCAGGTTCCAGAATCCATCCCATGTCCCTTAGCCCAGTCCTGAAAGGGGAGCAGCTGAGGTTCCACTGAAGCCAGAAGCAGGGCCAGTGTCCAGAGCTTCTGTTCCATGCTCTGGCCAAGTCCAGTTCAGCATTAGGCTAATTAAAGCCCATTAGTCCATTGTGTGGGTCCCACATGAGCCACGTGGAGTGTCCCCTGAAACAGGAGTCAGAGGAGCACAGGCAAGCTTAGAGCCAAGAGAGCAAAAGCCAAGAGAGTGTGCTCCCTTGTCCGGGAGTTTAAATATTCCAGTGTCACACCCTGCAGTGGCCACGCCTGTTCTGGCCATTGACTCACTTCCAGGTGTGATTGACAGGTGAGCACCTTCTCCCGTCACTCAGACCTTACTGGGCATGCGCCTAAACTGCCTTTGTCCAGTCCCTTCCCCCAGCAATCAGCAGGAACAGACTCCGAGAGTGTCAACTACAGCTTCCTAGCAAGCTGTATAAATGGCATGCCTGTACTATCTAGTCTTCCCTTTCCTCCTTTCCTGCTAAATAATAACCAGGTTATTACAATGGTATCAGCAGTATTCCAATAAAACTTTATTTACAGAAACAGGTGGCTGCCCAGATTTATCCCGAGGGTCATGATTTGTCAACCCTTTCGGCCTAAAAGCTGGAAATGGCCATGTTTCCTTCTCTCTTACCCCCTAAATCCAAATAGATAGACAACCCTGCCAATCTTACCTCCTAAATATTGCTGAAATCCTCTCTTCCTCACCGTCTTTCAGCTCTTACTTCACTTTTAAAAAATTGCAACCAAAATTTATAGAAGATGCAAGAAAGACAAGCACACCAACTGATGATCAAAGAAAATTGCTCATGCATCGAAAGATTGGAGAACAAATTTATGCTTACTGTATTTCATCAATCTAAGGTACCGTTGATTTTAGGATGTGCGTTATTTTATGCATATCACTTAGAAAGAAAAAAAAAATACAGCCAAAACTATAATCAGAGCTTTTTTATCACATAGAATTTTTATTTTATTCTTCTTGAACAAATTATGTTAGACATAGAAGACATTGATTGTTGCCTACCAGTCTTGTGCATACATTAAATATACCTGTATATGCAAAATACATTAGTTAGCCCTAACTGGTTTGGCTCAGTGGATAGAGCGTCAGCCTGCGGACTGAAAGGTCCCAGGTTCGATTCCGGTCAAGGGCATGTACCTTGGTTGCGGGCACATCCTCAGTAGGAGGTGTGCCGGAGGCAGCTGATCGATGTTTCTCTCACATTGATGTTTCTAACTCTCTCTCTCTTTCCCTTCCTCTCTGTAAAAAATCAATAAAATATATATTATTTTTAAAAAATACATTGGTTAATGTATTCCTAAAACTTCTGGATATTCAGAGTCCAACTCACATCACTTGCCTTCTAGAGTCATGGAAATCTGTATCTTTCAACTCAATATCTTTTCCCATGCCATGGGGGTGACGGTGACGCAGCATTTCTTAAAAGAATGCTCCACAATTGTTTCCAAAAATTCTCCCCAGCCCCTGACATCCACTCAGCAAGTTTCAATGCCCTCACTTTTTTTAATCTTACTAGAAGATGTCAGAGGAATATTTTTCAACGATAGCCAAGACCTGCTTTTCTTCCTCAAAGTCCTTACACGTTTTGTGGCTTACCACACTGGGACTGCGGCTGTCCAGCCATGCCACCAGGAAAGCAAACACATGTGATCCTCTGGCCACGGCAACTACGTCTCGAATTTTGCCGGGCGGACAGTGTGATTATAAAGCAGTCCAGATGTCAGAAGTGTTCAGGTGGAAAAAAAAAAAGTGCATTTTAGCACCCCTGAAAGAGGGTACATGTTTTCAGTTACAACACATGCTTATGGCATGTAAGTAACGTTTTAAGGATTCCCCCACTTCAACCAGCTTTTTGACCAACGACCATTGTGACCTGAAAAGTAACAAGAGCGCCTCTGCTGCCCAGGCCCACAGGAACTAGACAAGATCCGTCTCCATGGGAGGCGGGGTTTGCAGTTTAAGGGCCTCTCTTCCTGTGAATTGGACACTCTCAGTTAGAATGTCTCCCTGGCACTACCTTTGGCAATTAAACAAAGAAAGTTGTTTTTTTCCCCAAAACTCCTCCCAACGGACTTGAACAATTCTTACCCCCTCACCCCCTTAGCTTGAAAAGACTCAGCCATGGTGGCAAAATGAGCATTAAGGTTCTTAGGCCTAATGCTTCCAGATTATACCTCAAACGAGTGAGGTCTGGCAGGACCCACAGGATACGAAAGGAAAGAGCCGAGTTTCACAGGAAGGGCCTCTGACCCTGAGAGCGGGCACGTCCTGCTGGACTCAGCCTGGGAGGGAAGCATTCAGGCTGACGCGGGACAGCTCCGCGCCAGACACTGGGGCTGCCTCCAACTTCCTCCTGGAATGAGTGGCGAGTTCAGCTATTGATTACAGAGGCAATGCCACTTCGATCAGAGCTAGAAGGGGCCTCAGAGAGCCAAACCCCTGGAAAGACTGCAGGAAGGTGGGGAGAAGGGGATTTGCCTGTGGGACCAGCTTGGTCCAGGAAACAGTATCCACATGCTTTTTTCTTTAATTGAGAGAGAGAGAGAGAGAGAGAGAGAGAGAGAGAGAGAGAGAGAAACATCAATCAGTTGCCTCCATACCGGCCCCCACCCTGGATCAAACCCACCACCCTTTACCCTCTGGTGTACAGGACAACGCTCCAACCAACTGAGCCACCTGGCCAGGGCCAGCGTGCCCAGACTCTTAATCCTCCATCTCTCCCCACACCTGGGGACCTGGGTAGCAATATCCTAAATCCTTCAGACAGATGCTATCCCATAAGACAACTCTTTCAATTATTAAAATAAAATGCCACCCACCTCAAACTCTAGAATGAGAAATCATCTTTAATTCCTTTTGAAACGGGAGTGAGCTTGGTGCTGCCAAAGATTTGGTAAAACCTCTTCTTGTAAGCTGAAAATGGAATTCATGAAAGCATCTTTTAAAAAACACTACTGTTTGATTTTCTTTGTTTCTAATATCCGCTGCTTCGGTTTTCGAAGGAACAGCGGCCTAGCTGGGGGAATGAGCCCAGGATGAAGCAACAGAGCTTCCGATCCTAGCCCTCTGCTCCTGATGAAACCGACCAGTTAAGCGTGAGCCCCTGCTCCCTTCGGCAGGTGCCTATGGAATCCTGAGCTGCAGGGCTGTGGGGAGCCCTGAGACTTGCTGGTAGGTGTAAAGTGGAGTGGGGGGGAACCAGGGGAAAGAGGAAGGCAGAGGTGGGGGGGGGGGCGGGGATGCGGTTTGCTCTTTCTTACTTCAACTGTAAATTTTCCAGGCTCTACGACCGTGAGAATTGATTTATTTTTCATTTAATACAGATTTATTCTGTGAAGCTTTGAACACTCACTGACTCAGAATGGCGGGTTTTCCGTTTAGCAAAGCCAACGCTCAATAACTATGATTGGATATGAAATTTGTTAATCCGCACTTCCCGTGTTTGGAGATAATCATATTTTCTGCTGCCCCATTTGACAGATCTCCAACCTCTAGCATTTCACTGTTTATCTGAAATGATAAGTGATCAAGGCTCATAACCTATTTTCTTTCCAGACGAGACTGACATTTTTTTAAAAAAAAAAATCACATTCTTAATATCGCCCAAAGAATCCTGAGGGATCTAATCAGATCTCTTATGCTAACTAGGGAGACACCCCTGCCCCCAAGCCCTCAAGAAAAGATCTTAAGGAAGTAGAAATTAAATTGCCACGTCTAATGGATTCCCTGTGTGACTAAACCATTGTATTATTTCTCATGTTTGAGGAGATACACCAATTTCACGGGCAGGGCCACTCTGGCCTAGAGAATCCTGCTTTAACAGCTGTTGCCCCCCCCCCCCCCCCCCCCCCCCCCCCCGTGTCTAAGGTCAGGTTCATCGATGGTGGAACCCAGCAGTTCTTAATCTAGTGGGCTGAACGCATAAAAGGTTTTTCTGTTGACATTAATCTGATGCTTCCAGGAGAGCCCGCCCCTCCCTGTCCCAGGGAACTCGCTGCCTCCTTTCCCGGGTGGGAGGTGGGGGCCATTAAAATGGGGCAGATGAAAGGGCTTTCACCTGAGAGTCTGAAGAGCATAGGAGGGTCCGGGTCAACCAGCTGCACCAGACAGACCTGCCCCTCAGCCTTCACCTTTATTCTCAACTATTTGCGGCTCTTCGTCCCCATTTCCTATGCAAACTCCACAGAGAAAACTAAATTAGCCATCTTCAATCGCTTTTGGGAAAGAGTGGCATAAAGACATTCAGCAAAGAATAATAATAAACTTCCGGCCATCACTTTTTCTTTCCTGGTTTTCTCACATTGATCATCTGAAACCTTGAGAGCAAAATCTAAACTAGCCCTCAAGGCTGTGGGCACAATGCATAGTTCTTTATCCTCAATTCCACTTACCACACTTTATATGGTTTAAATTACATGTGTATAAAATTTACATTAGGTGTAATTATATCTACTGAAAATTATATATTATAATTTAATATGTAATATATTACAATATATAGTTTATATTATATATATTAAATGTATGTTTCTAAACAAGAATGTATACATCTTCTTGTTTAGAATTTATCATTTAAAATCTATACTAATAAAAGGGTAATATGCTCACTAGACCGGACGTCTTCTGGACATCCTTCCGGACAAAGCCAAAGTGGTAGGGGCTGAGGCAGAGGTGGTTAGGGGTGATCAGGCTGGCAGGGGAGAGCAGTTAGGGGCATCAGGTAGGCAGGCGAGTGGTTAGGAGCAATCAGGCAAGCAGGCAGAGGGGTTAGGGGTGATCAGGCAGGTAGGCAGGTGAGTGGTTCAGAGCCAATGGTCCCGGATTGTGAGAGGGATGTCCGCCTGCCAGTTTAAGTGCAGGTATGGGGCCTAAACCAGCAGTCGGACATCCCCCGAGGAGTCCCAAATTGGAGAGGGTGCAGGCCAGGCTGAGGGACCTCCCCTCTCCCATGCACGAATTTCATGCACTGGGCCTCTAGTATAATGACTAATGAAACAAATAAAATTATTGTACAGTTCCATAATGGTACACATTCATATACCTAATCTGAATAGTACAATGTGGAATTTTATTTTTTAATCTGGATTATAAATATGATTCATATATTTTTTAGTTCTATAGTGGACCTCTTTACCTGAACTCAGACTGGGACCTTATCTGCTCTTTCCTTTCTATGACTCCTACACCTAGTGAACACTGAAAATAATATGAAGCCTGGAGTTTAAATTTAGCTTCCCAGGAAGTCCTTTGCTCCAATATTAATTTTTAGTTATGTCGAAATAGAAGCTTCACTGCCCCCTCCCCAAAAACAACATGTATCTATTTATTGGAGAAAGAAACCAGAAAACAGAGACTACGCCTCCCTCTCCCTGTTTCTATCAGGTTGTCATTTGACATGGGCAAAAGAAAGGACAAGATAGTTCTGAGTTGCAGCAGCTTAGGAGGCTCAATCCACCCGGCAGTGAGCGGGATCGTGGGAGGGCAGGAGCCCATCCTCGGAGCAGGGGCCCTGGCCCGCATGCACCCTCAGCCCCTTGCCCACGCGCAAGGAGAGGGCACCAGTGAAGCAGCTGGAAGGAGAAGGGAAGCGAGAATGTCCAAACCTTCTTATACGCACCCATAAAAAGGAGTGGGGGGGGGGGGGGGGGCAGCAGGAAATGTGGAAAGAGAGCTCTGGACTCAGTGAAGGTGCCTTGGACCGAGGCTCCACTGTCCCACGGCATGGGTGTCCTACCGCTGCCTGTCCTCGTCGGCCCGGGCTGCCGTAACAAAACACCACTGGGTGACGTATTTTCTCCCGTTCTGGAGGCTGGGAGTCCAGGGCCAGGGTGCCGGTGTGGTTGGTTTCTGGGGAGAGCTCTCTTTCTGGGTTGTAGGTAGCTGCATTCTCCGTGTCCTCATGTGGCCTCTCCGTGTCCTCATGTGGCCTCTCTGTGGTGTGTGAAAAGGAAGGGAGAACAGGCAAGAGGGAGAGGGGAAGAGAGAGAGAAGGGTTTTGGTGTTTTTTCTTATAAGGGCAGGAATGCCATTAGAGCAGGGCCCCACCCTGATGACCTCATCTAACCTTAATTACCTCCCAAATGCTCAGTCTCCAACCTTCATCACATTAGGGATTAGGGCTTCAGCATATGAGTTTGACACCAACGTCCAGTTCCTTACACAACTGTGCACCATAAGACAGCCAACCACAGAGCCTCAGCACCACGCAAGAACAAGTGTTTCTTTCTCAGGCATCTGTGAGATTTGCTGGGGTCCCGCTGGGATTGGCTGATCTAGACTGGATCTCTGATCATGCTCTGTGGCCCACGTCTCTCCTCCAGCAGCCTGGCCTGGCCGTATGCTCATGGTGGTGGCCGAGGAGCAAGAGAGAGAACAAGCCTTTTCCATCACCTTGTTGTGTCACACATTGGCCAAAGCCAGATGACATGGCTGAGCCTGGAGGCAGCTTGGAGGGCACTGCTAAGTTACACTCTTTGTGGGGTGCCGAGAGGGGGGAAGACCTAGGGCCAACTTTCAATCCCCCACAGCCCACCGATAGTTGTTCAGATTCCCTTACTTCTACTTTTTAACTGAATTTATCAGAGTAACATTGGTTAATAAAATTATATAGGTTCCAGGTATACAATTCTAGGATCCATCATCTGTATAGTATACTAGAGGCCCAGTGCACTAAATTCGTGCATGGGGGGGGGGGGAGTCCCTCAGCCCAACCTGCACCCTCTCCAATCAGGGACCCCTCGGGGGATGTCCTAAACCGACAGTCGGACATCCCTCTTGCAATCCAGGACCTCTGGCTCCTAACCACTTGCCTGCCTGCCTGCCTGATTGCCCCCCCAACTGCTCCCCTGCTGACCTGGTCCCCCCTAACTGTCTGGAAGGAAGTCAGATGTCCGGAAAATGTCCAGTCACCCGGTCTAACTAGCATATTACCCTTTTATTAGTATAAACTAGGAGCCCGTTGCATGAAGTTTCGTGCAATAGACTTTTCCTTCACCTGGCTGCCGGCACCAGTTATCCGCCAGCAGCAGTTTTCCTCTGGCCACCCGCCGATCAGAGCGCCTCCCGCCAGCACGATCGGCCACCCCGAGAGGAACTCTGATCGGGAGGCGCTCCGATCGGCGGGTGGCCAGAGGAAAACTGCTGCTGGCGGAAAACTGGTGCCAGCAGCCACGCAATCAGCCACCCCGAGTTCCGCCACCAGGGTCTTCCTTCAGCACAGGCCGTTTAAGCCGGCAGGAGGAGCGGGGGTCGCGGACTCGCAAGTCCCCGCCTCCCGCTCCTACCGCCAGCCAATCGGCCACCCTGAGTCCCGCCCCCCGCACCTCCAGCCGGCCCAATCGTGGGCGTAGCAGAGTGATGGTAATTTGCATATCACCATTTTATTAGGTATGATTGTATTGTGTGCTCACCACCCCAAGTACCTTACTTCTCTGCATGGGTTTCCATTTCCCCTTCTAAGGGGACCAGAACTTGTATGTAGGACCCTTTCTGTTTTGTTATTCCATGATGTTTGTCTCAATGTAATATTTCAGGTATAATTTCATCCTACTGAAGATGAGAGAGTGAAACAGTAGTTGAAGCAATATTTTGACATATTGTAGGGTGGGGGGGGATGATGAGTTCAGGTTGATAGTGCTCAAATCAAAACTCGTTGAAAGAGTTGGCCAGAAAGCTCTACTTCGTGGGCTGTGTCTGTCTCCTTGGCCACCCCTTGCAGAGCCTTGTTCCCCGAGGAGAACTTGGCGGGGGGGGGGGGGGGGCTGGCTTAAGCAAAGGGCAGTATCCAGTGGGCCTATACATAGCAAGCTCCAAGTTGTGTAAGAAAGATAGCACCACGTCCTGAGAAGTTACAAGGTGCAGGGAAAGAAAAAGACAAAAGAGCTATTGTACAGACATCCCTAAGAATTAAAAAAAAAAAACTAGATGGAGATTGAAACAGAAAATCTAGGCCTGTGAGCTTGCGATTGTCAGGATAATTGAGAACAGGCAATTTCCTAAGTGATAATGAACTAATGTAGAAGAAATGTCTGGAAACAGGTTGTACCAAAATACCCAATTTAGGGAGATCCCAGAGAGAGGGTTCGCCGTGTGTGTTCTGGGAGTGAGAACTGCGCAGACTGCGGAGCGAGCACACGAAGGCCTCCCGTGTCTGTGGTCCCCTCCCCGAGGGAGGCGGGAGCCTAGAGCCTGTCCATTGTCATTACCAGCTGCCCTTTCTGCGGGGGAGGCTGGAGTCAGCCCAGAAGGGACCGCGGAGGCCTAGAGAAGGCCAGCCCTTGTCCAGGAGCCGCTGAAGGAGTGCAGTGCTGTACCTCCCAGCTCCTTGCCGGGTCCCATGAGGTGTGGCTCCCTGAGGCCGCCATCAGAGGAACTATGACCTCATCTCTCCATCTGCAAACAGAGCCATTCAGGTCAGCCCAGCTGTTTGGACCAGACACCCTGCCTGGACGCGTCTACCCTGCTTCCCCCCAGGTCAGGCGCTGTGTGAGCCACGGACTCACACCCTGTGAGCACCCGCTCCCCCAACTCAGACCAACCAGCTGGGGACGCTCACAGGGCAGAGGCCCAGCCAAAGGGTAGGGGGTGGGGGAGTAATAAACATGGAATGTGACCAGCGGGCAGAGTTTGGGGCTGTCTGGGAAGGATCTGGTGCCCTGCTGAGTCCTGGTCCCCGAGGCAAGGCGGGTGATCCTTGCCCATTCCTGCCAGCTGTCGGGAGGGGCACAGGACCCTGCGTGGACGTGGCACTCCACACTCAGCCTAGGGAGTGACGGAGACGCTGTGAGCAGAGCTGTCACCCGTCACTAACATGGAGTGACTGGCGAAGCTCCTCCGGCCTCGTACCCGTGGCCATGACCGCAGTGCACAGTGCTTGGAAGGAGGCTGGTGAGAGACTCCAGGAGGTGCAGGGCTAGGAGGAAAGCGGCCGCTGTGAAACCCTTTCCCACTGAACCAGGACCCGAAGGGAAACTTCAAGTAAGTTATCAGCTGACACGCAGTTGGCTCCACACCTGGGTTTCTGAGTACAACGATGAGGAAGTGAGGGTTTCGTCCAGAAAGAAGGAAATAAAGCTGCTTGGTGTTTTGTCCAATCTGTGCCATTTTTCAGCATCCATTTGTAAACACAGGAGATGTTTTGTCATCTATTAGTAAACACAGATTTTTTTTTTTTTAAGGTGGAATTTAAGTGGGGAACAAAAAAGGAATTTCAAGAACAACCTTCAACCGAATCAGAAAATCACCCTAGCCTATGGAAAAACACAAACACAGAAAGGAAACAAAATAGGGCATGAAACCCTGGCCGAGGAGTTCAGTTGGTTAGCGCAGTGGTTGGCAAACTGCGGCTCGGGAGCCACATGAGGCTCTTTGGACCCTTGAGTGTGGCTCTTCCACAAAATACCACAGCCTGGGCGAGTCTATTTTGAAGAAGTGGCGTTAGAAGAAGTTTAAGTTTTAAAAATTTGGCTCTCAAAAGAAATTTCAATCGTTGTACTGTTGATATTTGGCTCTGTGGACTAACGAGTTTGCCGACCACTGGGTTAGAACATCATCCAAGATTGTGGGTTCCATCTTCAGTCAGGGCACATACAAGAAGCAACCAATGGCCCTAACCAGTTTGGCTCAGTGGAGAGAGCATCAGCCTGTGGACTGAAGGGTCCCAGGTTCGATTCCGGTCAAGGGCATGTACCTTGGTTGCGGGCACATTCCCAGTAGGGGGTGTGCAGGAGGCAGCTGATCGATGTATCTCTCTCATCGATGTTTCTAACTCTCTATTCCTCTCTGTAAAAAATCAATAAAATATATTTTTTTTAAAAAAAAAAGAAGCAACCAATGAATGCATAAATAAGTGGAACAACAAATCGATGTTCCTCTCTCTCTCTCTCTCTCTCTCTCTCTCTCTCTCTCTCTCTCACTCACACACACACACACACACACACACACACACACACACACATCAATAAATATTTTTTTAAATAGGACATGAGAGATGCAGGGGCGGCCCTAGCTCAGAATGTCATGTCTGCCCCTCCTCCCACTCTGCGTCTTCTCCCCCTTCTGCCTCTGCCTCTCAGCTCTCCCCCAGTGTTTTCTATCTGTAGACGGACATTGAGCAGAATGCTACCAAATAGGCTACTTTTATACTAAAAGGAATTCAATAAAAGTGAGATACATAAAAGCCAGCGCTTATAGATTTTTATTATGATTCTTTTCAGCCAGGCTTTAAAAAATTCTCTGAAGCTGGGAGAAGTCTAACCAATGTTTCCTGCAGAAGGAGACAAGATGTCAAAAGCAGAGCCAGCGTGTCTATCGACACACGTCCTAGCCGAAGACAACGCCCCGCCTGTCACAGGCGCCAAGTTCACGCTCATCCCCCCTCATTCCCACGCGCTTTGGGACAACTTCTTTTATGCTGATCTTCTTGATGATCTCAGGTACCAAGGGGGTGGCCCCCACAAATTGCATTTTTCTATGAATCTTTCATGAAAGCGCTTCCCGCCCCCATACACAGCGGTGAGCTGATGTTCCTAAAGATGGATGAGGGGCCCTGGGTCTCAGACAGATGGCAATTGCGACAATAAATAATTGTAATGCTTTTCCCTCCCTTGACCTCAACAATCCCAGGGTCTCGAAACACAGCAGGCACTTAGAATTATTGAGAAGGAAGAGACCTTGGAGAAGGGTGCCTCATTCATTCTTCCGTCCTCAGCCGGGAGCTCAGACCAACCAGACTCTGTCCCTCGGCCAGGGGGCCCCTGACCGCAGTGGGGACGGGTGTTGCTGGGGAAGCCAGTGCAGCCCTGAGTTAGGGGACTCGAAGCCCCCAGACTCAAGGGCAGCAATCGCAGCAGGCTCCGGGGCCCTCCCACAGACTGAGACGCTGAAGAGCAGCTGGCGGCCAAGGGCGGGGCGGGTGGCGCAGCAGGCAGCCATGGGCCCTCGGAGGAGCGGATGCCGGGGACTCGGCCACGACACAAACCACACTGCCACAGACCCGTCATGCCATGGAGAGCCTGGCCGCCCTGGCCGTTCCTAACACACACACATTCGCAATGACACGCTTCTTGGAACCCAAGCCAGGGCTTCCCCCGTGTGGATCCCTCTCCACAGGCTGATGATCAGATGCTAAGAAGAGACAGGGCATGGGAGGGCAGGTGCCACCCACCTCGCCTTGCCCTCCCGCCGCCAGGACAGAGCACGCAAGGACGGGCAGCGGCTGCTATTCGCAGCTGCGGGTGGAGACACACTCTCGTTCCCAGTCTTGCTGCTGGGCCCAGGACCGAGCAAGTGACGAGAATGAAGTTTGCTCTCAGTTGCCCTCGTCCTTTCATTCCCATCCCCAAGGCCCAGTCCCAGGGGAAAGCCTGGTAAACCAGTTGGAAACATGCTAATATTCCATGTCTCCACACCGCACAGGGTTCAAGGCCACCTTCCTCGCCCTGGGTTCCCTGATCCTAAGTGGCCCCTTCCCACTGCTCAGGGGTCCCCCTGTTTCTGTCCTGGGATCTCTTCCTTCCCTCCGGGGCCCCATCCCTCCTGAATCTTAGGTGTATCTTAATTCTCATCCCCTTTGAAAATGACAATGCTGTCTTTGACTAGGAAAGCAGAAATACTCTGCACCCATAAAATCTATAATAATGTCCTTGTTCCTAAGATCCAGATTAAAAAGAAAGAGAGAAGCGTCTGGTTCGTTGCTGTTTACAATGTCCAAAATGAGCAGCCTGCAGGGAAGGCGTTTTAAAATTGGACACATCTACTCATTTACTTTTCCCCAACTTTACAAACTGCGGTGGTTGTGCTATCAGAAAATTGTCCTTGAGACAACAAACGCCCGCGAGTAAACAGTGACAGCTGACATCATTAAGAAAACATGAAGCACTTTTTATGAGGGTCCTGTTTATGGCTCAGTTATCTGGTCCTAAGTATCAACATCGTCAGCAATAAATCCAAGCATCGTTAAGACGGGATGGAGTCTGATGCCCAGAGGAATCCGGCAAGACCAGTCCTCACAGGCACCCATCCACAGGCACTCGCAGCGACATAAACCTTCCTGGGAGAACATCAAGGCTCATAGCACGACAGCGCTCTGCCATCTAGTGGCCAAAAGGGAAATGACGCCGAGGGCTCTGCCAAGACAGAAAATAGTTGTCGCCCACATTACAGTCATCGTGAGCAAAACGGTTTTCTCAAGTCCACCACCAATAAGCAGTGAAAGTTAGGACCCTAAAAAAAAATAATAGTACATGTTATTCAAAGAGTCTCCTTCTGTGAGCCTCGCAAGTATGAATGCAAGCCTCTTAAGTTGCTTGCTTAGGATGCGCCTGGTTACAAAACCGATGTCTAGAAAAGCAGCCATTATTAAGTCAGCAAACCCCTTTGGCTGTGTGTATCCACTGACCATACATCTGGCCAGGAACGTCTGTCAGTGGTCCCTGAAAACACGCAGCTCATTTTGGTGACACAACGACAGAAGGGCAAGGGGGCCTGGGACACGCTGAGAGCCTCTGTGAATGTATTTAGATGGTTTGGGTCAGCATGACCACTTCCCACAGGCTGGTCTGTGCAACACCAGTCCCAGAGGCAACTAAAAAAACCAGCCACAGACCTGGGAGGACTGACACCACCCTCCCCGCCCTTTCTCTAGCACCCCTTCATCGCTCCTCCTTGGAGATCCACAAGGTCTTGCAGCGTATAGAAGCTCAGAGCTGACCTGCAGCAAAGTCCTTTAACGCTGTTTAACTCAGAACCTCCTAAGCTTTTTTGACTTCTGAATAGGGGGTTGTTTGTTTTTTAGTTAGGATTTGGTCCTTGGGTCTTTTTTATAAATTGACTAGAGGCCCGGTGCACGAGTTTGTGCACAGGTGGGGTCCCTCAGCCTGGTCGGCAATCTGGGCCAATAGGGCTGCAGGAGGTTGGCTGTGGGAGCGCACTGACCACCAAGGGGCATCTCCTGCATTGAGTATCTGCCCCCTGGTGGTCAGCACATGTCATAGCAACCAGTTGTAACCATCACTTAGCCTTTTATATATATTGATGTTATGTTCACTATAACCCAGAGAATTTGAGGAACACAAGTCTAAATGCAGGCTCAGCTCTGCTGCTAACTGCCATGATATGGAAAGTCACCTACGCTCTGTGTACCCTGTTTTCCTCAGATGTAAACTGAGAGCAAAAAAGGGGGAGAGAAAAAATACATTATTTCAGCCATCATTTAGCTCTGCCATGTTTTCCCACACGCAATCAACTTTCAACGGTCTACAGTATGGATTATCTAAGGCCAGGCATCCGTGACACCCTCAAAACAGCCAGCTGACAACACACATTCATTTCCTTCCCCTCCCCACACCCAAGTAGGCTGGGAAGGAATAGTAATGTATAAGAAAAAAAAAAGAATAAAAGAGGGAATAGCCAGAGATTCGCAATTTCAAAAAAATGAGAAATTGATTGGAAACTAGCAACTGGCTTAACAGAATGGACAATGTCATAACATGCAGTAGGTTGTACTTTCCAAAGATGGGCACTACCTCCCATCCTACATGTTCTTTTTTTAAAATTTCATTTTTAAATTTCATTAAATTTATTGGGGCAACATTGGTTAATAAAATTATATAGATTTCAGGTGAACAATTCTATAATACATCATCTATATATTGCATTGTATGTTCACCACCCAAAGTCAAGTCTCCTTCTGTCACCATATATCTGACCCCCTTTACCCTTTTACCTCTCTTCCACCCCCCTTCCCCTCTGGTAACCACCATACTGTTGTCTGTTATCTATGAGTTTTTGTTTGTCTGTTTCTCATTTGTTGCTTTCAGTTTATATCCCACATGTGAGTAAAATTTTATGGTTCTTATTCTTCTTACCACCCTTCCATCAAGAAGTGTGGTCTAATTCCCCTTCCCTTTAATTTGGGCTGGCCTTGATAACTTCCCTGTAATAAATACCAGTCTTGAAGCTCTGCCTTGATCTCCTAGAAAGCTCACTCTCAGAACATTCCTGCTTGGCCCTCAGCCGCCATGCTGTGAGGGAGCCCAAGCCACCTGAGGTGTTTGTTTGCAGGGACTCCGCTCCACCAGCCCAGCTGAGCCCAGCCTTTGAGGCAGGCCAGCCTGGGGAGCAGACAGGGGAGTAAAGAAGACTTAAACAGAGAAGGTTTCCATGGAAAGTCTATCTAAACTGACACTTTCATCCTGCTTTGTTTTATTCATAGCCATAATGTAATTCATTTGTCTATTCTAATCTTCATAAGGTCAGGGGACTTTATCTTATTAATGACTATATCCCCAAGATGTAGAACAATACCTGGCATATAAAAGGCACTCAATAAATATTTCATGAATAAGTAAATTAATAGAACAGTCAGGAAAAAAGAAAAGAGGAAAAATGCAATCAATGCAATAAACAGAATAAAACTTCAAGGAGGTACTAATTAATATCTGCAGAGAGGTGTATAGCATCCACATAAAAAGAATTGGAAGCAGCTTCTGCACAGCAAAAGAAACCATCAACAAAATACAAAAAAAGTGCCGAGGTTCTTTTCCCCAGCCTTACAAAGGGTTCAGCATTCTGGAGAAAGGGCTGCGCATAGATGATTAAGAAGGAGTCCGTGGACAAAAGATATTTTTGATAGGCATTGGGGGTCAGAGGAGCTTCTAGCTGAAGGAGCTAGAAGACTCTCCTCCTTGACGGAGGACCCTGCTTTTATTAAACACAATTTGTCCCAAGGCAAGGTGGAAATATACCCTTCAAAGGGTATACAGAAACATTGTCAGTTTGGGGAATAGCCTACAGCTGTTCAGGTGTTTGGCCAACAGGAGCTGGGGAGGGGGGGGCCCCGAGGGGGGCATAATGACACATATGTAATACCTTAATCAATAAAGAAAAAGAAAGAATTGGAAGCTATTGGGGGGGGGGTGTGGTACAGAAAATAATAGAGAGAATAAGAGAGAGTTTTCACAAAGTAAAAATATGATAGTCGAAATAAAAAATTCAATAGAAGTCTTATTTGATAAAGCTAACAAGCTTTCCAGGAAGCTGAACCAAAATAAAATGAGATGAAAAATGGAGATTGAGGGGGTGGGGGTGGAGGGGATGAGGGGCACTGAGGAGGAATCACATCTAATACACGCTCCAGAAAATAAGAACAGAGAAAACGGAACATGGCTGAACAGCAAAGGGAAACCATAGGAAGCCGTGCATGCGCAAAGCGAAACAGAGACCAGCCCCCCAAATGGAGCAGGTCACAGAGGGTGGGGACTCCCGGGTCACATAGGACTGCTGGATTGTGAGATTTGTTTGAGCATTTGGAAAAACCTTCATAAAGATTGTTGGAAAAACTTTGTTGGGAAGGTCTGCTGTATTTAGGGGGAAAAAACATATTTTGTATAGTGGTAGATTCATAGAAAACTACAAAAATAAAAAATTAAGATAATTATTAGCTCCAGAAAAAGCAAAATCGCGTAGGATTTAACCTGGCAGTAAAGAGACATGACCATTATTTAAGGCCAATTGGTGATATCACCGTGGTGGGACGATGGGGAAGAGAAAGGCAGACGGGAGCTGAGTAAGGGAGCGAAATGTGCAACTACCAGGATGCCAAGCAATCCTGTCCAAATTGATCATGAATAGCTAACGACATAGCGTACTTCTTAGAAATGAGGAGCAGATGCAGAAGACAACAATCGTAGAATTCTAAATGGGGCCTCCAGGAAACAGAGCGGAGAGTAGAGAAAAGCGGAGTAGGAAGGTAATGTTTGCCTTTAGGAGCCCTTTGATATTCATTGATTTTTCCATGAGGGACACATATATCTTTGGTTTTAAAAAATAATAATAAATTTAAAAAGAAAAGGAAATGGGCCAGAATGAGAAGGTGTGGTGGCAGTCTTCGATGGTGAGATCCTGGGCATCGTTTTGCCTTCCTTCTCCTTTTTCATATTTTCCAAATTTTCTGGAATAAGAATGTAATGTTTGTCATGGAAAATCTTCAATAAACCTTTTTTAAAAAGCATACAACTATTTATGTCAAAGGGATGTTCTCAAGCTATTGAAATGAATAAAAATGACTCGAGGGTGCCCTGGCCAGTGTTGCTCAATGTTAGAGTGTCGGCCTGGGCACCGGAGGGTCACAGATTCTATTCCTGGTCAAGGGCATGTACTTGGGTTGTGGGTTTCTCTCTCCCTCCCCGGGGGAAGGCCAAAGAGGGCTTCCCACGGCCAGAAGTGGCTGGACCTTCAGATTCTTCATAACCCTACAGGGGTGGTTGCCTACAGCAATTTTGTCCTCCTCCACACCCACCTTCACCCCTACACCCACTGCCACTCATCCCACCCCCAGGGGCATTTACCAATGTTTAGAGACATTTCTGTTTGTTAGAGCTGGGCACTAGGGAGTGTTATGCCCCTGGCACCTAGTGGGTAGAAACCAGGGATGTTGCTAAAAATCCTACAACACACAGGACAGCTTTCCCCCCATACACACACTCCAATAAAGTATTACCTGACCCAAAATGTGAATGGTGCCCATACCTACAAACTACACTCCAGAACATGTGATCCAATCATTGGACTGAGATCAAAAGATTAGCTATCCTCTTCTTTCCCCACAATAAGGTGCTATTATCTCTAAATACTCAGCTTGAGCCGAAACCGGTTTGGCTCAGTGGATAGAGCGTCGGCCTGCGGACTCAAGGGTCCCAGGTTCGATTCCGGTCAAGGGCATGTACCTTGATTGCGGGCACATCCCCAGTAGGGGGTGTGCAGGAGGCAGCTGATCGATGTTTCTCTATCATCGATGTTTCTAGCTCTCTATCCCTCTCTCTTCCTCTCTGTAAAAAAATCAATAAAATATATTAAATAATAATAATAATAAATAAGTAAATAAATACTCCGCTTGATAGAATGAGTATTCAGGCCTTTGGGACCAACCATTTACAGACAGGTGCATCGGCAACAACACCAGTCACCCCTTCCCCAATAAGATCAAAACACACGCTCTTGCCACCTCTCCTGAGCAGGCACAGATGTCATGTCATAAAAGACGCTTTGCATGATATGCTTTTTTAAAAAAGTCTTTCCCATGGGGAAGCTGGAGGTGGTAAAAAATAAAACCTGAATACAAAGCTAGTGGGGAAAACAATTTAATGAGTGATGCCCAATGCTAAAAATAAAGTAAGAGGTGTTAGTTTCCTGGTGGGGAAGAGAGTACAAAGATGCTGTGAGGCAAGTTCAAAATATCAGCCTGGCATTGTTGGAATGAATAATGGATGTTGTGTACAATTGTGACATCACACCAGAAAGAAAAGATCCGGGGATGTGCTAGGGGAAGGTGTTCTGTTAGGTTTTATTACTGGGCAGGTATGGGAGAGGCCAACAGATGAGGAGACGACAGCCATTGGGAAGATAGTTTGTTACTCAATGTTCTCAGGAGGAAGGGATACGCCATGCCACATCGGCCACATGGGGAAGTGCCACGGTCACCTAGGATGCAGAAGGGGGCATGGGCAAGGGTCATTATTTCCATTTTCATGGGAAGGAATGTGAGGCAAGGTAAGTAGGCTAACAGGTGTGGAATTGGCTAGCTTGCAGAGTTTGGGCAGACTCTGGATATAGGGGTGTCCCTAGTTGTCTGTGCCTGGCCCCAGGGTGATGAGGGCAAGTGGATAGTGGTCCAGAGTGTGAGAGCCCAATATAGGAGGTGGTGTGGTTGGGGCTCTGGATTGGCTGGTTTGCATTTGAAAAACACTCTAGACAATGAGCTGTTTACTATCCCTAGGAACTGGCTAACCCTGAGAGGGACAGCAAGGCCCCAGATGACAAAGCATTAGAATCCAGAAAATAAAATCCATGATTAATACACAAAACGAGTGTCAGATGAGTAACAAAATATGTGCACTAGTAAACTCGTTCTTGCTGAGTGTGCAGGGATCCATGAAAAGGAGCTATGCATCCAAGAAAAGTGAATGGAGCCTGACAGAGCAGTGTTTTATTCAAATAGCTGGGTCATAGGATGGGTGAACAAAACCAAACATACACTCAAAGCCCCTCAGTAGACGAATGGATAAACAAAACGTGCCATACCCATAGAATGGAATTCTATCTATATATATAAAAGGCTTATATGCAAAGTGTCCCCTCAGGAGTTCGACCGGGAGACCGGGAGTTCAATAGCTCGCTATGATGTGTGCTGACCACCAGGGGGTGGCACAGAACATGGAGGGTGACCAGCAACAGTGGCTGGGCACTGAGGGAGTGAGAGAAGGAGGAGGCGGGGAGGTGGGGAATCTGATTGGCCCTAATCACTGGCCAGGCCTAGGGACCCTACCCATGCACAAATGTTGTGCACTGGGCCTCTAGTAAATTAATAAAAAGAAATGAAGGACTGATCCAGGCTACAGCACGGAGGCACCTTGAAAACAGCACATTACATGAAAGAAGCCAGACACAAAGGTCACACAGCTGTACCATTCCATTTACAGCAAATGTCTAGAATAGGCAAATCTACAGAGACAGAAAGTAAACTGGTGGTTGCCAGGGCTGAAGGGAAGGGGAAAGGAGGAGTGAGGGCTGATGGGTACAAAGTTTCTTTGGGGAGCAATGAAATGTTCTACAACTAGGTAGTGGTGGTGGTTGGACAAGTCTATAGAATGTACTAAAAAAATAATTTAACTACATACTTTATTGATTTCAGAAAGGAAGGGAGAGGGGAGAGAGATAGAAACATCAATGAGAAAGAATCATTGATCAGCTGACTCCTGCACGCCCCCTACTGGGGATCGTGCCCACAATCCAGGCATGTGCCCTTGACTGGAATTGAATCCGGAACCCTTCAGTCCACAGGCTGATGCTCTATCCACTGAGCCAAGCCGGCTAGGACTGAGCTATATACTTTAGAAGGGTGGACTTTATGGTATTGAATTACATCTCAATGACCCTGTTATAAAAAAGCAAATAACAACAACAGCAATAACCCCAGGCTGTGCAAGGGCCCCCAAAGACACAGAGCGAGGAACTTATAGAGTGACTGGACAAAGGCAGGGCTCAGGGCTGGCAGTCAGCCAAGGGGACAGGATGGTAGGGTTAGGCCTGCCTCCAAGTACCTTCCACTCTGTCTGGCTGGGATAATTGTATTCCACCCGAAGCTATTTATTACTTTGAGACCCGAAGACTTTGATGGTCAAGAGCCTCCTGTTAACATGCAAATACTCCTGGGTGAGTTCTAAACTAGCGATCTCTCCTGAAGGTGAAAGAAAAACTTGCAGAAGCTGCTGACCATCTGTGTTCAAATGTGTTAAAAATGTGCAGGTATTGAAAACCGCTGTGAGACTCCTCCGCTCAGCCCTGCGTGCACACATGTGTGTGTGTGCGTGTGTGCATGGGAGGGAGGATGTGGGATGTGCCGACTCCAAACAGGCCGACCGCAGGTGAGAGCAGGTGAAGGATGAAGGATGTCCCAGCCGGACAGAGGGAGAGGATGTGGAGGATGGACGCAGTGAACAAGGGCTTTTCAGTGAGACCCCGGAGGTGAAGGTAGAGGGTGCAGAGACGAGCTTGCACACCCCATGCTGACATCCCAGCCTCTCTTCACCACAGGGCACTCCCTGAGGCAGGCACCCACACGAGGATGGAAGTGGGGTAGAGATTGGAAAAGACCTCAGGTAGGGACACAATAGGGCAGGACAGGGTGTGAGATACATCAGCAGGCACAGCGTCGCAAGCCAAGAGGTATGCCAGGGCCCAGGCAGCCTCCCACGGGGTAGAGGAGGGCGCTGAGGACAGGGCTGGGCCGTGAGCAGCTGGAGTCCCCCCAGCTCAGGTATCTGACTGTGGTTCGGTTCTGCACAAAATGGACACAAATGACGGGAATACTTGGCCAGCCCTCACCTGTGGGTGTGATCAATGGATCGCCATTCCTGCCCAGTGTCAATAAACATTACTGAGGGTTGTAGGGGAGGACAAATAATTTTCCCTCTACCTGTCTAGGTTCTTGGCTGAGACCACCCCCAACTCCTTAGTAAAAGGCAGATTAACAAGAGAAAAACAAACAGAAGTTTAATAACAAGTAGACCTCCTGTATGCATGGGAGAGACCCCAAAATCGAACTCCCCAGAGGGCCCAAGCCATCACCTTAATTACCAGCTCCAGCTAAAGACAAAAGCAGATGCTGGGGCGAGGGGGAGGCCAGTTATGGGAGGGAACCAGGAAAAGCAGAGCCGACAAGGGTAGGGGCTGTTGCGTAGATTGAAGGCTGTGCCTTCTCCATGGAAGGGTCCTAGGCTGTGGGTCATCCTTCTCTTGCAGGTAGAGTGCGAGATGCCCTTCCCCACAAAGGGAGCTTTCCCTTGTGCCTGTAAACTTCCCTTGCAAAAGGGTAACTGCCACTCCGTTTTCAGAGCTTTTCCTGTTTCTTTACAATAACCCTATGCCAAAGAGACACATTTTGGGGTGGCAAATTCTGCTCCCCTCCAGGGTCCTCCTCCCACAGGCTCTGAGCGCATGGAGAGATTGGGACGTGGCCCCTGAACGGAGCGGGGAGATGGTTACATCCACGGTGGAAAGACAGCAGAGGAACCTCCTCCTTTGATCCGCGCCAGAGAAAGACATTCTCCTTTTAGACTCAGTGGGGCAGCATGAATTCAGAGAACCAGGCTGGGGACTGAGGCATAAACAGTGTCACCACCTCCTCTTTTGTGAGCAGCTGTTTTCCGATAGGCCTGGAGAAGCGGCGTGCCAGGAGGGGAGAAGGAAGGCCCGTCCAGAGAAGCTGCTGTTTGGAGAAGCCCTCCTGCATCCGCGGCTCTCGACCTTGAGCGAGCCCAGAATCCCCTGTAGCAGATCGCTGGGCCCCATCCCCAGCGATTCTGCTTCAGTGAGTCTGGGGTGGAGCCTAAGCTTTGGCATTTCCAACAAGTCCCTAGAGACACTGACACAGATGCTGCCAAGCCCACAGCCAGATTTTTTAAGAGCCACCGTCCTAGATAAACTATCTCACCTGTTTTCCCAGCTCACCTGAGCAGACGGGTGACATGAAGATACACCCAGGCTGGCTGGGGACAAACATGGGCAGAGATTCCATTGAAAAACACAGGTAGAATAATAGTAGCGACTAATGTTGGTTTATTGTGCACTTACTATGTGCTGCGCATACTCTAAGTGCTTTATGATTTCTCACCTAAACCGCACAGCAACCCTTTTGAGGTGTTCCTATTTGTACCCCCCATTTGTATGGAAGATAAGTAACCAGCTAGTGCCAAGGTTCAAATCCAGCTCAAGTGCCCACACCCTTAAGCACTGTGCCCGCTGCTGGCAAAGGAAGCCAAAGCAACCGCAGAAACAGAGAAGCTAGAATCTTCTTTGCCTCATGGATCTTCCTGCCAGACCTTCAGGAGAGCATCTCAACTTTGCAAGCTATTCTTCTAAGGAGAGAAGTAGATAAGAAGGAAATTACATTCCTTTGCTGGGGCTACCAAAACAAAGCACCACAAACGTGGTGGCTTAAACAACAGAAATGTATTGTTCCCCAGTTCCGGAGGCTGCAAGTCCAAGGTCAGGGTGTTGGCAGGGTTTGTTTCTTCCGTTGGCCTTTAGAAAGACTGTTCCACGCGTCTTGCCTGGCTTCTGCTGGTGGATGGCACGTCACCCGATCTCTGCCTTCTTGTCCACATGATGTTCTCGTGGTGTGTGTGTCTGTCTCCACATGTCCCCTTTTGACAAGGCAACGGTCATATTGGATTAGGGGTCTCATCTCAACTAATTCTATCTGCTATAACCCTAATTCCAAACAAGGCCGCATTCCTAGTTACGGAGGGTTAGGACTTCAACCTTTGAATTTGATGGGGGACCCAATTCAACCCAGAAGAGGATGCAAAAATCTTCCGGGAACTAAATCCAAGTTCCTAGAAACTAAAGACATTGAAATGCTTCCCTCGGCTGGCCAACCTGCCATACTGTGTGCACAAAATAAAAAGCTCCACTTCCTTTCTCTTTTTTTTAAAAAATAGGTTTCCTATTGATTTTTAGAGAGAGAGGAAGGGAGAGGGAAAGAGAGAGAAATATGGATGTGAGAGAGAAGCACTGATCGGTTGCCTCCTATAAGTGCCCCTACTGGGGATCAAACCCACAATCTGGGAATGTACCCTCACCAGCATCTGAACCGGTGACCTTTTGTTGCTTGGGACAATGCTCACCCAACTGAGCCACACCGGCCAGAGCAGGAAGCTCCACTTTTATCCAGAACTTTAAAAAGTGTCACCTATGATGGAAAAAGTAGGAGTATGTTAAGAGAATGTTATAATGAGAATTCATTTTCCCCTAACACTTCAACTTTAATGTTTCTCTTTCAGACGCATCTACCATCCAAGTATAAGGTAGAAATGCAGCCAGTCGGGTGAAAATGATCTTTTGGCACTTGCCAGTGTGTGAGCCTCTTCTCTTTGAAGAGCATTTGAACAAAAGCTGCACTCATTTTTGGACAGCAAGGTTGAATTAGAGAAGATGGATATGAAGATTTCTCTGAACAAAGGTCTAAGAAGTAAAGCAAAGAGAGCTGATGTTCTGTATCAAACTGCCTGGGAAAGACATAGTAATCTACTGATTTCATTATTAGAGACTAGAGGCCCGGTGCACGAAATTCGTGCATGGGGGCGGGGGGGGGGTCCCTCAGCCCAGCCTGCACCCTCTCACAATCCAGGACCACTGGCTCCTAACTGCTCGCCTGCCTGCCTACCTGATCACCCCTAACCACTCAGCCTGCCTGATCACCCCTAACCCCTCTGCCTGCCTGCCTGATCACCCCTAACCACTTGCCTGCCTGATCACCCTTAACGACTTGCCTGCCTGCTTGATCACCCCTAACTGCTCACCTGCCTCCCTGATCGCCCCTAACTGCCTCTGCCTGCCTGCCTGATTTCCCCTAACCACTCTGTCTGCCTGCCTGATCGCCTCTAACTGCTCACCTGCCTGCCTGCCTGATTGCACCTAACCGCTTGCCTGCCTGATCACCCCTAACCACCTCTGCCTCAGCCCCTGCCACCATGGCTTCATCCAGAAGGACATCCAGAATGATGTCTGGAAGGTCGTTGGGCTGTCCAGTCTAATTAGCATATTATGGTTTTATTATTATAGATTTTCCTTCCACCACTCAGTGTGCAATGCCTCAAACCTAGAAAAACACAGTATCTGGATCCTATAAGAGGGTCCTATGACCAGGGGTGGGAAGAACAGCCTTTCTTTGGGTATGGAATGCAACGTCTCAGTGAATTGCAGAGAACAGCAAGGACGTTCTTGAGAATGCCACTTCACATCCAACACAGAATGCAATTTGGTTTACTGTCCATCATCCTCGTTTAAAGAAGGGAAGACAAAAGGACTTGGGTTCC
This sequence comes from Eptesicus fuscus, assembly GCF_027574615.1. Taxonomy (NCBI): domain Eukaryota; kingdom Metazoa; phylum Chordata; class Mammalia; order Chiroptera; family Vespertilionidae; genus Eptesicus; species Eptesicus fuscus. Next base: position 81,350,174 of record NC_072483.1, on the reverse strand, counting down.
AGCCTTTGCTATGAACACCTCATCCATTCTTTCCCCTATTCTCTGTTTATTGGACCCCTATGATGTGCCCGGCATTGTGAAAGCAATGAGTTAGAAAGTCACCTTTAACCAGCTCCTCCTGTCATGGAGCTCAGCGATCTTCAACAAGTACTTTTCTCCGTGCACTAGTTTCTCGGGTAGTAAGATAAAAATAGAAAATTGAATTTCCTAAGGAATTCAATTCAACAAACATCTACCCAGACCTTCATTTGGTGCCAGACAGTGTGTTCAGGGACAGAAGTCTAGAGCCCAAGAAGGGGGAGGGGCCTATGAAGAGCTAGATGGGACCCCTGCCTTGGAGAAATGGAAATAAGCCAGGAAAGGCTCACGTGTAACTGCCTGAGCTCAGCACTCCACAGAGGCACGAACAGCAAGCGAAGAAGGGACTTGGTCTGAGTGCTGAGGGAGAGCAGGAAAAGTCCTCAAGAAAATGACAGGCACCCTTTATGCTGGGCCTTGCAGGAAGGATGCCTTCTCTGGTAAAGAACTGAGGAAGGCCCTGGTCAGTGTTACTAAGTGGTTAGAGCGTCGGCCCAGCCACCGAAGGATCAAGGGCATGTACCTGGGTTGTAGGTTCGATCCTAGGCAGGAGGCAACCAATTGCTGTGTCTCTCTCACATCGATGTTTTTCTCTCTCTCCTCCCCCCTTCCTTCCACTCTCCCTAAAAATCAATGGAAAAAAAATATCCTTGAGTGAGGATTAACAAAATAAATAAAAATGCTTTAAAAAAAATAAAAGAAATAAGGAAGGACGTCCTACCCCCAGCTGGTGAGAAAGGCCCACACAAAGGCAGCGCTCCCCAATAACACGGCTTCTGTCTCCTGGCCTTCCCATCCTGTACCCAGGAACACAGAAACGCAGTTCAGAAGGGAGTCCGAAACAGCTGGGCTCCAAGAGCCACATGGGGCAGGGGAGGTGACAAAGAGCATGCCATCTACAGGGGACAGCCTCTGTCCTGCTCAACCCAACTGTTGCCATTCAGGAAAGTTGGAGCAGCTGGATTTTGGGATTTTTCAGAGAAGCTAAATATACACATATTAGAGGGGCACTGAACAGGCCGGCCCAAAATGTGCCCCTTCGGCATGTGAATTATTTTGAGCTGAAGGCAAGACCGAGCAGACTCAAGAAAAACTTTTACCTCTCCCTTACTTGCCTAAAAGAATTTAGAAGGGAGTAACTTTTTATCTGAAAAACGTGCCTGCATGGCAGGGCAAACATCTCATTACCCAACATCTGCTCTTCAATGCTCGTCCTGCCCACCCTGAAGGCCCAGGCCCCTAACCCATTCCTTAGCCCAGGATGGCATCCAAGCCTCAGTTGCCTGACTGCCCTTGAGTATCATAGCTTTGGGGCTCCCATACATAAGACATCAAATTTGTTTTTCTTCTGTTAATCTAGCCTATATCAAATTTAATTATTAGACCAGCCAAGAAGAGAGCATTTTCCACCTCTATAAATATATACACACATCAGATAGATAGATAGATAGATAGATAGATAGATAGATAGATAGATATAAAATAATGTGAGAGAGACACATTGATTATATATTTTTTTCTTAATGTTAAATATCTTTAACACATTATGCAGGACGAATAAAACGCATCTGTGTCTGCAAGCCAAATGCAGACCCACAGGCCACCGTGGGATACGTCAAGGAGAAGCTGAGGTTCTGAGATGACGAGTACCTTGCAGAAGCCACAACTAGTAAGTGCAGAGACTGGGGTTCAAATCGTGGGCTGTTGGACCCCAGAGTCGAGCTTGTGGGAGGGCTGGGTGAAGAAGGGGAAATCACCCCAGGTGTGGAGCTGGGAGTTGTGGAGGGAAGAAGAAAGAAGCTGTGAAGGCACCAACAAGGAAAGGAGTTGGCAATCTTGGGGCCTGACAGTCTAGCAGAAGAATATTCTAGATGGTTATTTTTTCAGATGCACTCACATGGGAAGGGCGCCCAGAGGAAGGGGCAAGGTTGAAAGTACTACATCGTTGCTATTGGAAGAGACCAGTGACCAGGAAAAGGAATACTTGGAATCATCAACTGTGGGTACTAAATTCCAGGGGGTCAGGACTCAAGAGTGGCTTCAAATACTAAAATGAAAATGTACTACCAATGAAAGAAAAACACCAATCTGACCAAAATAAACCTAAAAATAAAAAAAATACCTGAATCCTGGACCTCCACTCCCAGCCCTTCCTTCAAGCCACAACTTCTTTCCATTAATAATTAAAACAACATCCCCCGAGCATGTTAATGAACCCAGAAGTCTAGCTCTGCCCTGTGGGGTTCCACAGGTGAACATTTGCACGTGTCAGCGTAACAGCATGTCCCTCGGCCTCTCCGTTCTCCAGAGAGAACCCGGGGCCTTGCAAAGGTGAGACCACAAACACCTGCACATCTCCACTGTGTGCGTGCATGTGTGTGTCACGTGCATGTGTGTGTGCGCGTGTGAACTGTTGGGTGTACGATGCTGGCTGTGAAGCAAGGTTGGGGAGGAGAGAAAAGTATTGAGAAGAAAGCAAAACAGATATTTAGATCGAACGTTCTCTTCCAATGACTTTCCTTTTGCTAAAGCCATTCCCATTCAACTACGGAATGACGCAGTGGTTCTGGGATTGCCCCTGAAGAGGACATTTAGATTGAAAATGTGTATCCTTTTCAGGAACGAGGGGAAAGCCACCTACTTAGATGCCTGGCATAGAGCCATTAGGGCTGCAGACCCGGCAGGATGGGCCTTATGGGTGGGAATGAAAGCGCGTCCTGACCAAGCCTTCACCTCAGTTCTGCACTGGGCTCCCCTAGTGACGTCAGTGGAAATGAAGCTCTGAGGGGCTCTTGGGGGAAGAGTCACAAAAGCCACAAAGCAAATCTCTTTGCCTCAGACGGATAACCCTCAGGTATGAGGGGCAGCCTCGGCTGATTCATGGGAAATAGAAGAATCGATCCTCAGCATTTGTGAAAGGCGAGGCCTAGAGATCTTCAAAGGCTCCACAGGCAACGCCTAACCTCTCTCCACAGGTCCCTCCCGTCTGCAAATGGTCGGTTCCAGGGACTCCACAGGCTGCCGTGGGCGTAAAGCAGCAGCAACCCTCCCTCAAAGCAGCTCCGGAGGGGAGGAGGGGGAGCAGGGATGGTGCTTTGGATCCAGACAACAAAATAAAGCCAGGATGGTGGGTTCCCATTCTCCCCGGCTTTCCCACCCGGGCCAGGCCACCGTATGGAGTTCTCCCTTACGATTTCAAGGGGGTGTTCTTTCCTCCCACTTTGGTGATTTTTTTTCTACTTGATATAAGGCTCCCCCTGGCCCCCAACAATACATGCTCAGGTCCAAAAGTTCATTCGGTTCTTTTTTAAAATACCTCCATGGCACACCTGGTTGAGTACCTGACACAGGTGCCGGGCAGGCTCCAGGCATGAGAAGGAAAAGCACCTACTTCCCAACAGAGAAGGACAGGAGATGCAAGGGCCGGGAGCTGGTCCCTCATGCACCGCTGGTCCCAGTAGCCCAGGCGGGGCCTGGCCCAGTGCAGACTTGATCCACCCGGAGTCACCGGAGGCTGGGCATTAACCTTGCATTATCTCTTCTCTTTCTGCCTTATGGCTTGAGAGAGAGAGAAACCCATGAAAAGTTCTATCAAAAAACAACGGAAAGGCAGCCCGGCCGGTGTGGCTCAGTGGTTGAGTGTCACACATGCACCAAAAGGTCTCCGGTTTGATTCCCGGCCAGGGCACATGCCCGGGTTTCAGGCTTGATCCCCAGCAGGGGCGTGGATTGGTGTTTCTCTCTCCCTCTCCCTTCCTCCCTCTCTAAAATCAATTGAAACATTTTTTTTTTTTAATGAAGGGCAGAACAAGACTCTTCTTTCTAATCAAGAAAAGAGCACACACAGACATATAGACATGAAATGGGTACTTATATCCTTTAAACATGTATTTCTCAATTATATTCTAAAGAAGTTGAGGGTGGGAGATATGGTGCTAATATTTGCATTTAATTTCCAGCCTGAGAGCTCACTGGGCATGAACAAGGCTGGTCTGCTATTCACCTGGTGCTTGTTACTCACTCCTCCTACTCACTCCTCCATTACATCTCTGCTTTCCATTACATGTGTATTTATTTTCTTTATGAAAACCATAATTTCGTTAACAGCAAACTATCCATGTTTAGTTCTCCCTCAGGTCTCTTAATTCTTTTTTCTAAATATTAAAAAATATTTTTATCAGAAAAGTTGATTAGATTTGTGTATTGAAGGAAACAAATCTGTTTTCCAAGTGTAAAATGAAGTATCATATGAAATGAGTTATTTGGAAAAAATAGGATTATCAAATCTAGATCTGAGTAACATATCCTCTACTGCAGCTTACTTCCAAGAAAGATGTAAAATATGCAATGACATCACACTAGCTGAACATTTCTCTGGAAAATATTTTCATGTTCTGAAAGAATTTTGACAAACAGCATTTCAAAGGTAAACTTTAACCACATTATATGTCAAAAACAATTAAACATCCACAATTTCACAACTAAATCTAATACAAGAGAATGAGGAAAGTGTCATTACTTTTCTTCTTAGTTATTTAAAAATCCTTCTCAAATTGCACACTTAAAGGGGTGAATTTTATGGCATGTAAATTACATCTCAGTGTTATGAACTAAATATCTGTCTAACCCCAAAGTTCACATGTTGAAATCCTACCCCTCAATTCAGTAATAGGATTAGGTGAGGCCATGAGGGTGGAATCCTTATGAATGGGATTAGTGCCCTAATGGAGGAAGGAGGGAGCTGGCCCCCCTCCCAGCTCTCTGCTCTCTGCCGTGTGAGGATACAAGGAGAAGGTGGTCGTCTACAGGAGGGCCTTCCCCAGAACTGAGACTCAACCCTGCTGGCACCCTGATCTCGAACCTCTAGCCTCCAGAACTGTGAGAAAAATCTTTTGTTTAGAAACCATCCAACCTATGGCGCTCTGCTGAATGGGCTAAAACGTTCAATAAAGCTGTTACAGATTCTACTTGTGTCATTTACTCATGACTATTTTCAAAACACTAATCCATAATTTATAGGTGGGAGATCTTACTGAGGTTCCATGAAGCCGAATGACTTTTCTGTCTTACCCAGAGAAGGCAGAAACCAGGCCACAATGAAAAACTGAACATGCTCTTCTTGGCTCAATCCCCTAGCTCACGAGACATGGGTGTAAAAGGGCCCAATCCATTCCCAGGGTTTTCAGTTCTCCAAGATGGGAAGATAATTGAACCAAGGCCACAGAAGTTTGTAGAAAATGAGCCAGAAACTAAAGTCCATAGTCTCCATGGCTTCTTTCCCCAAGGTAAGTTAACCATTAACCTGAGGCCAAACAAGGACTTTGTTTTTTTCTCTGATGCTTCCCTCTTCTACAGTGACACAGCAGCTCCTCCCACCCCACCTCCTCGCCCACCCTGTTAACAATCAGACAAGAGCCTCGCCCCAACCTCCCCACCCCCACCCAGTGGCAATCCAGCTCAATCCAAACAGTCCCTACTGGGAGAAAAACCATAAACCAGCACTGAGAGCAACGTGATGAAAGCCTTCTACTCCCGTCCACCACAGCAGCAGGTAGCGGCCTGCGGAATGCACTCCTGGAAGCAGATGATCCACCAAGCCCACTGGAAACCCTCTAGACGAGGCTTCTCAAACTTGAACTCTCACCCAAATCCTTGCGAGTGACAAAATGCAGATTCGGATCTTTAGGTCTGGGTGGGCTAGGGCAGGAACCACACTTGAAGTAGCAAGGTTTTAGAACAGCACTCACTGTTCCATAGAATGTAAGGCAAGGCAGAAATGAGAGATACACATACTTTTAAGTTTGCTGGTGGCTACATTTAAAAAGTCAAAAGGAACTTTTGTAAAGGAATTTGAATAATACATTCTTATTTAACCCACCAGTTCAAACTATCATTTGAGCCCTGGCCAGTGTGGCCCAGTTAGTTGGAGCATCATCCTGTACACCGAAAGGTCGCCAGTTCCATTCCAGGTCAGGGCACACACCCAGGTTGCAGGTTCGATCCCTGGTCATGGCATGTATGGGAGGCAACTGATTGATGTTTCTCTCTCTCTCTCTCTCCCTTCCTCTCTCCCTAAAATCAATAAAAACATATCCTAGGGCAGTGGTCAGCAAACTCATTAGTCAACAAAGCCAAATATCAACAGTACAACGATTGAAATTTCTTAAACTTAAACTTTTTCTAACACCACTTCTTCAAAATAGACTCGCCCAGGCCGTGGTATTTTGTGGAAGAGCCACACTCAAGGGGCCAAAGAGCTGAATGTGGCTCTCGAGCCGCAGTTTGCCGACCACGGTCCTAGGGTAAGGATTTTAAAAAAGGACTGACTGCTTCAATCGTATGTTCTACAGTTTCCAGGTGTCCTGCTCCAGTTACTACACACAGGGCACCTTTTGGCCAAGGATCTCCAAGCTGCTCACAAACAGTCATTCTCATAACACTCTTCCAGGGGGAATACAATCATTTCAATATGTAACTCATGTAAGGGTGTTTTACATTATTTTTTTCATACTAGGTATTTGAAATCTGGGTATTTTACACTTATGCACATCTCAGTTCCAACCAGCCATGTTTCAAGGGCTCAGCGGCCCCATGTGACCAGTGGTTGCTGTTCAAGGCAGCCCAGCTCCAGTGGCCTCCCCAGGTGGCTCTGTAATGCCTAGCCAGGCACACCACAAGCAACAACACTAAGAGGAGTTATTCTCCTTCTACTCTGTTCTTTCTTTTAAAAATATTTTTATTGATTTAGAGAGGAAGGGAGGTATAGAAACATCAATGATGAGAGAGAATCATTGATCAATGGTCTGCCTCCTGCAGGCTGCCCACACTGGGGATTGAGCCTGCCACCCAGGCATGTGCCCGGACAGGGAATCGAATCGGAAGCTCCTGGATCATACATAGGTCGATGCTCAATCACTGAGCCACACTGGCCAGGCATCCTCTGTTCTTTCCTAGTGAGAGGTCTGCTAAGAGGGCATGGGGACTCAGAAAAGAAGAAAGAAATGGCTTGTATTTTAAGGTCTACTTATCAGCAACAGGGAGGGGCCTGATTCCAAAGAGGAAGAAGGGCATTTGCAATTGGGAGCCTGACAGGGAGTCTCGCAAGCACACTGGGGAGTTAGGGGGTCATGCCGAGTCCAGTGGGTGACAGGCAGAGCATGGAAGAGGCCCCAGAGCTCCGCCACTGCTTGCCGTGCCACACCCCTCACCCCTGACCCCTCACCCCTCGATAACATCCCCCAGCCAGTGCTGCGTGGGTCCCTGTCCCACACGCTTAAGTCATGGTCAAACCCACCACTCCTGTGGCTTGAATTTAGAATAAAAAAATGAAGTTAAAGATGGAAAGAAATAAATTAAAGAAAAAAAAAAAGAAGAAGAAAGTGAGACAAGTGGGACATAAGAGTACCCCCAAAAAGAAAAAACTCTTTTTTAAGTACTTAACCTCTATTTTCTTCCTCACTTCCTCACTCTGAGTTCCCAGACTACACAAGAGAAGATACATTTTGGAGACAGTTTTCCTGACTCCGCTGAAGACAGGAGGAGACTGGGAGCCACAACATGAAGCCGGCATGATTGGGTCACTCCTGGCTCTTCGACACAGAAGTCATAGAACTGTAAGGCTGTGCCTTCAAACGCCCTTCAAGGCAGGACTCCTTTCAGAAACAAAGACAGCGGACCTTTCCTTGAAACCTTCCAGAGAGTTCACTACTTCAGTAAGACATCTTTTTCCATGCTTAAGAAACATCACAAAGTTGAACTTATTTCTGTGAAGTTGAAGTTTACCTCCGTTTAAAGTCCATCCACTCATCCAAGTCCTCTTTTCCAGAACTACAGGAAATACAGGCCATCCCTGGTCTTTAAATAATTGAAGAGAGCTGTCAGGCATGTCTGTCCCAGAACTCTTCCCGTTTAAATCTGCCAACACCTTTACATCAATTAGAGACGAACATAGAGAGTATTATAATTGTCCAGAAAGAGGGGTACTTATATAAATTATAGCACACCCATGCAATAGATTATTATGCAGCCATTGAAAAAATGATGGAGATGGAGATTTATTAGCATTGAAAGATTTTTTACCATATGTTAAATGAATAAAAAGCAGGCTAGAAAAAACACACATATGTATATAATAAAATCCCATTTTTCAAAAATATGTAAATATAGATATAAAGTGAAAAAAGTCTCCAATGTACACTAAAATGTCACAGAGGTTATTTATGGATGAAAGCATTAATAAGATTTTAGTCTTTTTGCTTAATTGCATTTTCTAATGCTTTTATAAGGACATGTAGTGCTTGTATAACCCAGTAAATAATGGTTTACCTAAATAAATCATAACCAGTTTTCATAGCAGATAAAGTCCAATGAATCATTCATTCAATGAGTGAGTGCCTGTTATATGCCAGGCACTGTTCTAGGTGCTGGGGTACGATCGTGAATAGTCAATGGCCCTACAGCATCTCCTCACAAGCCTCTCAGGTTCGGAGGCAATCACAGGGCCTAAGTGGAGACGTGCCCAGATTGCCAGGGTGCCAGGATAGAGCCATTCCCTTACACATGGTGGGCTTAAAGATCTCTTGGGAAAGATTATGAAAGAGAGAGAGGAATGACATGCAGAAATCAGTAAAAACAGCCAGAAAGGCTCTAATCGGGAAGCTGAATCACTGATTAGGAAACGGAATCATTGATTTTAGCAAAGGAAAGGAGTCACACAAGCAATACTGGTTCACCGAGGTGGGATCTACCATGGACGAGTAGCTAATGGAAAACCCATGGAACTTAACAGGAGAGTCCAGAGCATCCCCAAAGCATGTATCTGCAAATACTGCGTTAGGTCAGCAAAAACAGAAGGATTTCAGCTTTTCAGAACAAAGAATGCTTAAAACCTAACAAACAAAACAACCAAATACTCTGAGAAAACTGTTATGTTACTCGAATATACATTTGAGGAATTTCTGCACGATGGTGGCACAGGTAAGTGTGGTACGCAAATTCTCCCACAACCATGTCAAAACTACCACTAAATACAGAACACCCATCATTCAGAACCGCCTGATTTCTAGCCCAACAGAGGTCCTACAACTAAGGATACAAAGAAGAAACCACATCAATACTGGTAAGAGGGGTGAGATGCGAAATGGCCTGGTCCCACACCCATGTTTGGTAAATAAAAATTGAGAGGGATATCTAGGCTGTAGAGGTTCCCCCTGAGGAGTGAGGGGGTCCCAGCCCCTCACCAGGCCACACAGCCCAGGGTTCCAGTGCCAGGAAGAGACAACCCCATAACATCTAGCTGTAAAAACCAGACCAGCAGGGATTGAGACTGAGGGAGACAGAGGGCAGTTGGAGTCCTAGGGATTCCTCTTTTATATATATATATATATATATATATATATATATATATATATATACACACACACACACACACACACACACATACTAGAGGCCTGGTGCATGGATTCGTGCACCGGTGGGGTCCCTCAGCCTGGCCTGCACCCTCTCGCAATCCAGGACCCCTCAGGGGATGTCAGACTGCCGGTTTCAGCCCAATCCCCACAGGCCAGGTGGAGGGACCCCACCAGTGCATGAATCCATGCACTGGGCCTCTAGTATGCATATAAGATCTTTGGTTAATCTCTTCCCACCCTTTCCCTTCCCCGCTTCCCTATGAGATTCATCAGTCTGTTCCTTGTTTCCATGCCTGTGTGTTGAGCGTCTGCCCCCTGGTGGTCAGTAAGCATCATAGCTACCAGTCGAACAGTCAAAGGGTTGAATGGTTGCTTAGGCTTTTATATAGAGAGATTATTGATTTCAGAGAGGAAAGAAGAGGGAGAGATAAAAAAAAAAATCAATGATGAGAGAGAATCATTGATCACCTGCCTCCTGCATGCCCCCCACTGGGGATCGAGCCCACAACCGGGGCATGTGCCCTGACAGGGAATTCAAACTGTGACCTATTAGTTCATAGGTCCATGCTCAACCACTGAGCCATGCTGGTAGGGCCTAGCTATTCCTCTTGAAGGGCCTGCACATGAGCTTGCTCAGACTCACTCCCTCTGAGCTGACCGGGAATCAAACCGGCAACCTTTTGGTGCATGAGAGGACACTCAACCAACTGACCCACACCGGCCAGGATTCCTAAGCATTTCTTTAAAGCACAGTACTGCTTCTAGTAAACTACTAATTTTTAAACTGCTACACATTTTGGTTTACAAAAAAATATCTCACCAGTAAGAAATTGTTCAAAGCAAAACTGAGACTTTTAGAATTCTACTGTTCTGAGACTGAAAGTTATGCTTTTAAAAATCACATATTTTTTCTCCCTACTGGATTAGTTCCATGGCATCAAAGAATAGTTTACATTCTTAGTAATTTAAGCATTATTTTATCAGAACTTTAAGAATATGTGATTTTAATGTTCACTGCATTTTCTAGTAGGGTTTTTATTTAGTCTTAGATCCTAAATATTTCGCAAAGGAGAGCATCTCCAACTTAGTAATTTATGTCAACAAGAAAATATGACTAATTAATATAAATCAGATTTACTGTCAACTTTTCAGGAATACATTTATTTTGTCAAGTAGCCTGTTAATTACACAGGACTATGATAAGAGAAACAAATGATAATAATACAAATAAATTAGATTCTCCATGTTTCTCATTATTTTCAGAGAGTAACGTTGTAACCACGAACAGAAAAACACTTGATGCTTTCAATACCAAAATTCAAATACAATTTTGGCACTGCTATTCCATCAGTACTTAGGATGTAATTAAAAGAAAAAAAGGCACTGGATACACATTCTTAATAATTACTATTCTGCACATATGTTGAGTGAGACAAGACATGGATAAATGAAATGCTGACAAGCCAGCATATGCTGTGACAAGTGAGTGTTGTCGACAAGATCACCAATTTTGGATATCAAGATATATTTGAAGGTTCCTTGTCTCCCCGCTACCCAAAAAATCAGATGTATTATTTGGCTTCTCCTGGCATCATAAGGGGCAATAACTTATTAAGGTTCTGCTATATGCACTGGGCCATCCTCTCAAGCAAGGATTTTAAAAAGATAGATCCTTATCCCAATGTGGCTTGGTACCTCTTCTTGAGGAGGTACAGGACATAGAAAGATAAATCAAAGTCAGGGAAGAATATTCTGCATCCAAGTAGTGTTACAAGCAATGAGTTCTGCCAAGGACAAGTGACTAAGGATTTCTCTGGAGAGGGAGTCTTCTTGAGGGTAGGCTGGCTGGACGGCAGGCTTGAAAGGAGATATGGTGACAGGAGATTTGACCTTGAATGGTGGGCATGCAATGCAATATACCGATCTTGTAACATAGAAACCCATACCTGAAATGTGTATGTTCATGTTGACCAATGTCACACCAATAAATTTAATAAGTAAATAAATGTAAAGAGAAAGAAAGGAAGGAAGGAAGGAAGGAAGGAAGGAAGGAAGGAAGGAAGGAAGGAAGGAAGGAAGGAAGAGAAAGAAGAAAGAAAGGAAGTTAGTTCTTGGATAAGCAAAAGGTCTTCACAGTATGCGCCATCACAGGTCCAGACAGGACTATGCGTGTCTGCACAGAAGTATGTACAGCGCAGGTAAATTTGGCTGGAAGAGAAGGACTATGAAGGAAAGAACATGTGCTGTTGATCATGATCAGACAATATTTAGTTCAAACAGGTTGTAAGAGACATTATAAGGAGCCTTGAAAACCGAACTGTGTTGGGACCTTCCAATGGGGGAATGGAAGAAAATTGGAGATTCAGATCCAAAATCGTAAATGACTCTTGGCTAGTTTGGGAGTGTTTTGGGAAGATTTGTGGGGCAGGAGAGAATGTACAGGATTGATCTGAGGGAGGAGATATTAGAAGCAGGGACACTAGTCATGAAAAGCTGGGAGACCGGGAGAAGTCAAGATGACTGGAGATTCCAGTGGCTGAGTGAACGTGTGAACAAATAAACAAGGACAGCCCTAACCGGTTTGGCTCAGTGGATGGAGGATTGGCCTGTGGACTCAGGGGTCCCAGGTTCGATTCTGGTCAAGGGCATGTACCTTGGTTGCGGGCACATCCCCAGTAGGGAGTGTGCAGGAGGCAGCTGATCGATGTTTCTCTCTCATCGATGTTTCTAACTCTCTATCCCTCTCCCTTCCTCTCTGTAAAAAATCAATAAAATATATTTTTTAAATAAATAAACAAGGACAAAAACTCCAAGAACTGGTTTAAAATGAGAGATGAGAAGTATGGGCTTAGGTAAACCGAATGTACAGTCACGGTCGCAGATGATAGGAGAGGAAGCAGCAACTATGGAGACCCAAGTCTGGGCGCTCTCAGAGCTTCAGACAGGAGTTCCCCTCCTGGGAGGCCCATGCTTGAGCCCTGGCAGTGTAAGGGTCCTCCCTGGGAGCTCATGTAAGAGTAAGAACAACAGAGGAGGCTGAAGAATTAGTCTGAGACAGGTTCAAACTCAGAGAGGAGAAAGTCGAGTTGGAACAAAGAGCGGAGAAAAGACATAACCAAAGAATTAAGTGGAGAAAGAGGACGATGCAATGTCTTCGATGCTGACTGACTCAGAGGTTAAAGAGAATGACAGCAAAGGTCACCACTGGCCTTCGGAAGAATAGCTTCAGGAAAATAACAAGGTGAGAGCTAAATTGCAATGGCTTCAAGAGTAATAGTGGAAAGAGCAAGTACAATGTTTAGCAGTAAAAAACAACAACAACAACAACAACAACAAAAAAACAACCCAGCAATTGAAAGGAATCATCCCTGGTACAGAAGGTAAGTACTGTGGGGCCCAATATTTGGCTTCTATGGACTGTGGAGGTAATACATGGCCTGGCTCTTTGAATGTGACTTCTACTTTTTAGTTTAGCAGGTGACATGCACATCTCTCTATATAAAACCCTAATATGCAAATAGACCGAACAGCGGAACAACCGAATAACTGGTAGCTATGATGTGCGCTGAACACCAGAGGGTGCGTGCGGAACATGGCGGGCATCAGCAGCAGGCGGCAGAGCGCGGAACATGGCAGGCGTCGGCCACAGAGGGATGGTGGAGCAGGTGAGCAGGGGCGCCAGACCAAGATGGGGTGCCTGTCACTGGCATTGGGGCAAGCCTCTGGTGGTTACTGGAAATTCTTTGCTCCCATGCACCGCGGTCCCGCCCAGTACTCGAACCTGCTGCCTGCACTAGCCCCGCTTGCACCCGCTGCTGGCGCCTAGCGCCGGTCCTGATCGTTTGGCACCATCAGCGGGTGCGAGCGGTGGCTGCTGGCCCCGATCACCCTTCAGGGCTTCTCCACCTCCCCCGGCTCCTGAGGGGCGATTGGGGCCAGCAGCCACCGCTCGCACCTGCTGCCAGCAACAGCCCTGCTCGCACCGCTACCAGTGCTGGAGCCACTGCTCGCACCCACTGCTGGTGCTGGTGCCGGCCCCACTTGTACCCGCAGCTGGTGCCAGAGCTGCCACTTGTACCCACTGCTGGTGCCTGATGCCGGCCCCGATTGCTCAGCACTGTCAGCAGGTGCGAGTGGTGGCTGCTGGCCCCGATCACCCCTGAGGGCTTCTTCACCTCCCCCTGCTCCTGAGGGGCGGTCGGGGCAGCAGCCGCCGCTTGCACCTGCAGACGGGTGCCGGCCCCAATCGCTCCACATTGTCAGCAGGTGCAAATGGGGCCCATGCCATCAGCATGTGGGAGCTGTGGCAGCAGGAGCAGGGCTGCCAGCTGAGAGGTGACTGCATCAGTAAGGGCTGGGCGGGGGTGCGGAGGATGGGCCGAGACCTGCCCCTGTGCCCACTGCAGCCTCACAGTCCACAGTTCCTTTCAAGGTGCACAAATTTGTGCACTGGGCCCCTAGTCCTATATAATAAAGAGCTAATATGCAAATGGTCATCACGTCCTCATGCCATAATGTCTCAGACACTCAATACTGGGGAGAGAGGAATGGGGCCCAGCCAGGCACAAATGAGCTCGCGCGAGAGGAATGGGACCAGCCAGGTTGTGGCCTGGGAAAGGAACAAGCCGCCCACCCCGTGACCCTGGGTGCCAGCAGCTGCACCTGCGGCCCAGGAGAGGGACAAGCCACCCGCCCTGCGGTCCCAGGCGCCAGTGGCTGGGGCTGCGGCCTGGAAAAGAGACAAGCTGCCCAGGTCCTGGGTGCCTGCAGCCGGCCAGAGGGAGGGAAGCCCAGGTCTCAGGTGTGGGGGCGAGGCAGAGGCGGTTAGGAGTGGTCAGGCCAGCTGGGGAGCAGTTATGGGCGATCAGGCAGGCAGGCAGAGGTGGTTATGGATGATCAGGCAGGCAGAGGTGGTTAGGGGCAATCAGACAGGCAGGCAGGCAGGCAGGTGAGCGGTTAGGAGCCAGCGGTCCCAGATTGCGAGAGGCAGTTGGACATCCCCTGAGGGGTCCCGGATTGGAGAGGGTGCAGGCTGGGCTAAGGGGACCCCTCCCCACCATGTACAAATTTCATGCATTGGGCCTCTAGTCTTTTAATAAAGGACCCTCACACCCTGGCTGCTGTGGCTGTTTGTTGGAGCATCATCCCACGCACCCAGAGGTCCTGGGTTCAATTCCCTGTGTGGTGTGTGCAGGAGCAGAAACTAATCGATATTTCTCTTTCTCTCCCTCCCCCTCTCAAATCAATAAATAGATCAAGTACAATAAAAATTAAAAGTAAACATGCCTGGATTAAAGACCAAGGAAAACAAATCCAAATGCCCCATAAAAATAAAAGCAGTGAATCTTTACAAATGTATTGTGATTACTGATTTTTCTTTGCAAATTGTGTCCTAGCCTTACCACTACATCATTCAGCAACAAAAACTGCACAGGAAATGAAAAGTTTAATCTACATATTTTTTTAAAGTAACAATTCAATTCTAAGGAGACACAAGGCGGGCACTTGGCAATGCCTTTAAGCAGGGATGGGGAACCTTTTCTCTGCCAAGGGCTATTTGGGTATTTATAACATTATTTGGGGGACATCCAAAATTATCAACTTAAAATTAGCCTGCTATATTTGGTCAAACATTTAATTAATTCACTCCTAAAGCCTTGGCAGGGCCAGACCAAATGATTATGCCAGGTGGATGTTTCCCGCCCCTGCCTTAAAGGGAAAGTGTTCAAGTGTTGTTGTTTTTAAGTTTGGTTATACAGCATGAGATTGTTCTTATACTTGTGAAGCTATGAAAATGGAGAGAAAGGGCTTCTCATTAAATGAAATAGAAATTGCTTTGTAAAACCTCCATTGTAGCATTTAACAATTTCAAATGCAACTTCTGGTTGGATTTCAAGGTTGGATACATAGCAAAGTCACCTTGGATAGCGTTTAATTGATCCACAGCTGTTACATATATTAATCATTGTCAGTCTAACCATAGAGAACCATAAGTATATTTCCCTAGAGTTCTTGATAAAATATAAGATATAAAGAAAAATTTACCCTATTTAAATAACAAAGTGGGGGGAAACACCGACCCTGGATTAGAACCTTCCATCAATATTCAGGCAAAGGAAATTATACCAAATACAAGGATACTTCACAGCAAGATTTATTAATACATCCAAAAGAAAGAAAGAAAAATCATTTTGTCACACTATATACAGATAATACATACAATGTTTTATACACATATTACATCAGTTTTTACACAAGAAAAATATACATAAAAATGTAAACTTTTGTATACAAAAACCCTTAAACAAATTAAACAAGGACCAGATAACAAAAGGAGACCAATCCATTATTATTTCATCAAATTTTTAAAACAGTAATACAGTACATTCATTGAGAGATATATGGAAAATGTGAGCCATCTCTTCTTGTTTAAAGGGAAATTACAAATCAAAAGCCCATCCCCTCCCCGAATGTGGTCTCCCCCAGTAACACCACACCCGATGCTTTTCCTTCAGAATCGGGGGGCTCGCACCAAACCTGCCAATCTCCTCATCTCCCTCTACAGTCTGTGCAGAACCCCGTGGCTCCTAGCTCTTGTGCATATAACTAAGCTTCCAGCCACTGTTATCACAAATGCAGAGAAGATTCTTCGTTTGTAAGTTCCCTTTAAGCAACTTTCCTTTTTGTAAATATTTTTAATGTATAAACTATTAAACATACTTGTGTGCCAAGGTGAATGAGAACACTGAAAAAAGATGGGCTTCGAGGATCGCTAGTCCTTGCTACCGTGCAGTTACTTTAAGAGATTTTAAAACTGTGCAACCGGTCTGTCATTTAGCGGTTTCAAACAAGTCACCTCACCTTTGATTTCCCACTGCAACTTGGTTTCAACTTACACTTCAGTACTCTAGTTAGTACCATGCAACTGCCAAGCGGCTTTTTGTTAAAGGCTGCTTCTGATATCAAGTTCCAGCTAAGCTGCTCTGAAGTCACTCGCCCCCAACCTCTCTATTTTAGTTCTCAGGGGTACTCTTACTCCACTGTTTTTTGTAACATCTTACATTTAGATTGTCCACCTACATTCCTCTGTAACACCTTCAAACCTAATCAGCTGCCAACTCATCACAAAATAAAATATTTCTTTCTTAATATCATTTCATTAGGTGTGTCAAATTGATATGCTAATGAAAAACACTTGAAGCTGTGGGGAATAAGAATTAAATCTATGTGTCAAATGCATGCAGACTTGGAGTTCTATTTTTTTTTTTTTTTAAAAGGGAAGACCTTTAACTAAATAAATGCAAAACATGCTAAGACAGCTTCATGAAGAGTGCTGCCTTCCTCAGAATTGACTTCTGAACAAGGCAGAATCACAATTAGGTGACAGAGTTCCCTGCAGCAAGAGTAGTTAACTGCCCCCAGGCAGAATGATCTGGACGACCATTATTTATTAATGAAAGGAAGAGGCAAATTGGTGAGTTAAGTTGGTCTAGGAGATGGTGGATGACATGCACTAATGGAAATATTAGGACTGCTTTATAACTGAAATAAATTGGCTGGTTTGTGGTACATCAGAGAGAGGAAAAACACACACGGTCCCTCGGTGAATTTCCAGCTCTCCTTCTCCCATGAGACAGATGGCATTTAAAAAATGACAGCCTCCCTTTCAATTAAAAAAAAAAAAAAGGAAAAGGAAGATAAATAAATAATGTGTGGATACCTTTAGATGAGAATTTTAAATGTTCTTTAAATAATTTTTGATAATGTATTTTAAATCATTACATACAACTGCCATTGCAGTGACAATATTCCAGTAGGGGCAGCATTTTGCTAAATGTAAAAGATTGCCATTTAAAACTCATACATATACATGTGTATATACAGTATATCAACACTATTTATATACATATATATCTAGAGAGCAACATTTCATTGCCTTGGAATATTTATATATCTACTCCCACAATATACACTAAAGACATACTGTGTGAGTATATAGGAAAGTATATGTACACATGCTCCAACATGTATAAATATACTTTTGTCTGTGTGTGCATAAGAGCTTGAAAGGCACAATATATAGGGATGCAAGTTTTCTAGAGAGCTGCAGCAAAGTCAAAACAATGCCACCGATGTGAGAAAGTCAAAAGGAAATAGAGCAGAATGCATTCCACAAGAATTCATCAAAGCAGTTTCATCATGAGTAAAATGAGTTGGTTATAGAATTCAAGAGGCTAACATGTGAGTCTGTGCTCTTTCCATTAAAATGAAAATGGTAAAATTTTTTTTACCAAAGTCAAATTAAATTTAAAATGACAATAAAGGAGGAAATGAACCTAGCACTAATATCAATCATAAAATCAAATTCTTTTTCAATTTAAGTAAAATGTTCCAAAATTATCTAGGTAAAATTTTTCAGATCAGTTTTGTTTGAATGCTGATTTTTGTCTGTGTGTTTCTGAAACAAAGATGAACACCTGATTCTAAAAATTACTATAGAAAATATTACCAAAACTTGTACCTTCTGGGAAATTTCAGAGATAAAAATCTTTAAAAGAAACAACCGAGAAGTTAATGAAATACACTGAAGACAATGCTTGTGAAAGGACACAATAAAAGAGGAAAAACACAATGAGGTGTGTAAATGTTGAAATATGGACTTAGAAGGTAGAGAAGATGAAGAACAGTGGAACTTGTAAGAATGGTTCTAACAGAAGTTCAGTTATAATCACCGTACACAAGACTATAATCCAAAGGACTTCTTCCGTCTTAGTCTGCTCTGATGATGGACTCGACTGTCACCTCCTCCTGCTTACAGTAGAATCCAGAATTTTCCATAGATGTATAATCTTGCTTAACAAAGGCTGTTTCTCTATTATACACACACATTTTTAGGGAAACATGTATATAGCTTTATCTATACACACACATATACATACGTGTATATATAGATTTATACAAATGTATAAATAAACATAATACTTCTCAATCTTTCCATTGACAAGGCAAGTTCACATTCAGCAAAGTGCCGCCACATTCCATATACACATCTCTATACAGATATACACAAAGGGTCGATTTTCACCCTTCAATTAGGGGGACTTGAGCGAATCCCATTAATCAGTAACTGAAGGGAGAAATGGCACCAATACAAACTCCCTTCTTTCATTTGCATGCATATGTACAAGAAATATGCAGGTTTCTTTAAATCCACAAAGCAAGAGTGAATGGAACTGGGAGATGCTGCAAAAATACCACTGTAAAAAGAACATATAAAGCTTTCGGTCTTGACTATATATAAGATGAATGAGGCTTCAAAGAGGACTAGAAATTCAGGGTGTACTATCAGAAGCTATTCTGACATATGTCAAAGGACATGATTTTTAAATAAAAAAATAAATGTGACTGGAGCATTTAATAACAACTCTAGTTTTGACTACTTTAGACCACCAGATAATCCAGTAATGAATGTAAAACAGCAAAATGGCAAACCTCAAAATATAGGAATGTTTAATTCCGTATGAATCAAGTCAAGAGTAGTATATTTTTCCTATAGCCAAAATATAGGGGGAGGAGGGCAGGCTAACTTCATAAATAATAGCACAAGTAAGTAATTTTTTCTTCATTTTTGAAAATAACTGAAATCATCTGTTTTGAATTATGCACAGTGAAATGATCCCACCAATTCATTAAACAAAGCAGCCCCTTCAAAAATTGGCATTTTTTATCAAAGGCCTATAATTTTCTTAACTTCACCAAGAAAAGATGATCAACAATATTTTCTAACTCAGAATATGAAGATACCGTAAAAAAAAAAAAAAAAAGGCTCAACTGATCTCTGGTCCCAGCACCCCAACAGATAAACACAGCCCTGTCTCTCTCTTATCTTTATGCTCAAAAGCCAGAGGCTGGTCTTAGAACCTGCTGTTTCTCATGTCACTTTAAAAACATAGCATAATATAAGTTAAAACATTAGAATAAAATGCACATGATATCAGAGTTAGCCTTTTAACATAAGACAATATGATGAACAAATTTGGTGTATTTATACAACAGAGACACTGAGGAAGTAATTCCAAAACCCTCAACTAAGTGAATCATATTTCTATAATACATTATTACCTTTCTCTATTTTTACTGAAGCTCACACTCATCTCTCTCACACGTGCCCCCAATGGATATTTTTGCATGTGTGTAAAAACAGACATATACATGCACACAAGTAATTTAATTCTATTTTTAAGTCACAGTGGGAATTCCTTAGTGAGGAGGGATAAAAAGGTTCCTGAATAAGACACTGAGAACATCTAAATTTATTTTCTCTATTTTACTTCCCAACTTACAAAATCAACTGTAAATTAAAGAATAAACCCATAGGAAATAAAGGAGGTCTTAAAAACTTAGTTTACAAATTCCAGCTACAGTAGTTGGGAATTTTATTTGATCTATGTATTTCTATTTACCCTGTAACGAAGCTTCTAGCCATCTTAAGTGTAAACCGCAGATGACTGGCTGAAGAAACGTGATTCTCCACAGCTCTATGAGCGTAGTTAATGGTCTAAAGGTGTTCTACATTTTGAGGCCCCAGGGTATCCTTTTATTTTACATATCTGCAAGGTAGCAAAGGACAGCTATACACCTTGACACAACAGAGATCCAGTGTAAAAAGGTGCTTCACTAGTTTGTTTTGTAAAAAAAAAAAAAAAAAAAAAAAAAAGCTCTTATATAATTTTTAGCTATTAAACACATAGGCAACATAACTCATTACACTCAATACAGCTTTAGTATAAAACTTATAATTTATGAGGTGATGTTAATAGCATAAATTAATATACCTTTTCTCTTAAAATCTACAATAAGTATTCTGAAAGCTCATCGGGGAAGGAGATTTTTAAATAAAAGTTTTAAAGCTGTGCATGATGGGAAAGGATTCTGTATGCTGAAGCTGAGATGAGAGGCTGAAGGAGAAAGGAAAAGTCCTATGCAAGACACTGTGGGCTATGAAACCAAATGTTTTCTCTTTCTTGCACTCTCTTCAATGATGAGTCACCTTTAGTTTTTTTGAAAACTATTTTCGTATTTTAAAATCTGCCCTAATTTCCACAAGGAATCCCTGAGACATACTCAACACTATACAGTGAAAAAGAACTATCACTGTTGAGAGGAACTGATTCAACCCTTGCAAGCAGATGAAGACAACGCCTATCATTTCCACACTCATCTGCTGGAGCCCGGGGGACCTTAACGAGGTGAAGTCATTTCAGGGGCAATCAGTCTATCCCCAGCTAAAAGCAATGGTGTGGCATTTCGCTGCACTGGAGCCTTCCGCACTGCATGTTGAAAAATTTTCCAAGGGGAACTTTGGGTGCATATAGAGCTTACGTCAGTGGTCCCCAGCTTAAAAAAACAAACAAACAGAAACAAAACAAGTGAAAGAAGAGGGTCCTGTTACTCTCAGGCCAGGATCAGGATCAGTACAGACTGTGTGTGTGTGTGTGTGTGTACACTTCAGGACTGGGGTGGGCTGAGCAAGCAGGCAGAAGGGGAAAGGAAGGCAGGCTGTGCTGTGCTGCCCTACAGAGCTTACTAAGGGTTAGACAGGTTTTCTCTTACAAGACTGTTTAGCAAACTAAACTTCAGATCACCAAAAACTCTGCCACTGAAAGGAACCAAACATTCCCAAGATCCAGGGATGTAGGTAAAGAAAGTCATACCCAAGTGGCTCTCCCGCTCTGATGCCACATTTCCTTTGATGAGCTCTGTGCCCCAGTGCAGACAGGAAAGCTAACAAACAGTAAGAGCTGGAGTGAGGAGAGAACTTTTGCTATTTGGAAATAAGGCTCTCTAAATCTGACCCACAATCTTAGCTTTAATGATACTGGTTATTAGGAGAGATGTAGTCATTCTTTTATATTTTATGTTTTCTTTCCCAACTCGCTGGTCAGGGGAAAATGAGTATGTTCTTCACCGGTATTTTATTTTGAATGATAGTGTTTAAAATGTCAATCTACTAAACGTGGATTCAGGATCCCTCCAGAATATATGGGAAAGCTTATAAAGTTCAAGATATTCGGAAGTCATTAAATTGTTTTACCTTTCTGTAGAATGCCAGTGAAGATTCAATTATTTTCAATGTATTGAGAGTGGAAACAAAAAATCTATGTTCTATCATATATATGTTCCCATCCCTCACCCCCAAGAAATACATTTTTTTGTCAGGAAATAATCCTTGGCACGATGTAGGCGTTAGTGATGAAAGAGATACAAATGAAGACTGTTTTGGAGGACTTACATTTTCTTTCTGAAATCCTCAATAAACTAGAGAGTTCTGTTGACCATTTAGAAGACCACTAAACATTAAATTACTCTATATATACCAGGCTAAAAATAGAATTTAATTGAATGTTAAAGAAGTTTAAAAAGAAAGAGGATGAAGAAAATGCAAACTAGACACCTAAAAATTTTTGAATGAATTTCAAACCTATTAAATAGTGTAGTGTTATTAATAGCATCATCTTTTTACAATACTAATCCACAGCCTTTTGAACTAGCCTGGAGTAAGGGTGACGCCTCACACAGACATTGCTGATGAAGCTACCAACCATCACCACCCACGATGCACCGCACAGGAGGGACTGTAGGCAAGTGGGCGAACTGACAGCATGGGACCCCCTGCACGTGCGCAAGCTCTAGTGCCAATTGGTGAAAACTGAAAGGAACGGGTCAACAGAAACATAAATTCTTTCACAGAAGAAGAGAATCACACCAATAGGGTATCTGTGTGTATCACAGATAACCTTGCTTTCCAAATCAAAGGACTATCTTTGCTTCTCTGGGTTGTGATCACGGGATGAGAACGCTAAGAAAATACTTTAGTGTTAGTCACAGAAAAATAGGATTTCTAACTTGCAGTTGAGAGATTGGGCTTATTTAAGAAATGATTCTTAGAAGAAATAATTATGTGGCAAAGATAAAGTATTAGCTTTCTTTAGCCTGAAGCCACTCAAGATGGAACTACAATTTGAAGGGGGGAATTCCAACTTTACTTCCATACTTCCTATTTGCTTCTCATTAAATTACAGTCTTTTCTTGGAGGGACACTGGACTCACCCACTGCCCACCAGCACGACATTGCTCAGGAAGCCATTTGCACAGAGTCATCTCTCACACGGCAGGTTACCAGAGAACATAATCCTCCACAGTATAAGCTATGTGACGAGAATTAGAAAACTTTTTCATTGCATAGTCCGTCACTTGGTGAGTCAAGTGTAATTGCTATTAACTATTATGAGTTGTTTACTAGCTATATAACCTACCCAGCTGTGCAAATTGCTAAGTATTTTTAATAGAGAAAAAAGCAATGTCTTAAGCACTTTAATTAAAATAATATTAACAATTATGTAGAGAGAGTAAAGGAGAGAAAACACATCTTTTCTTCGGACACTAGATCACAGCCAATGAGTATCATACATTAGAATGGAATCCTGGTTTTCAGAACACAGAATGTATCCATTAACTGCAGCAACTTTGTAAATAAAATCACATTAACACAATCTAACTGGCCTTTATAAATGGTCCCAAAGAACTGCAGAAGCAGAGTGAACTGAACCTTCTTTGCCACTACTTCTCGAGTTTAACACCAGAATAAAAGCTAGCTTCCACCTAATAAGGACCTTATATAAGATTTGTTTTTGATTCCAGTATTGCCTTATTATATATAGCATAAGTGCTATTTTAAAAGACACTAATTTTCATATTTCTGAAGTAAAAGACACTTCATTCCTTTCTTTACATATTAATAGCAAGCCTACTACTAATAGACTAGAATTGCTCCATTAGCTACAAGAAAAACATAACGGATATCTCTGGGTTCACAGATGTTCTTCTCTCTTCCAAAAAGGGACTCAAGAAACAGCAAGAGCAAAGCAAACCACAAGCTCGGGTATTTGTTTTGAAGTAGATGAAATGAGAGGAAAAATTTTGTTTTGTTTTGCTTTTTTACTAATTCCTCATGCCTACACTGGGTACTTTCTACGTGCCCTTTCTTCAGCTATCACCGTGGGCATCTACACAAAAATGAATTTTCTCCAAGTTTTTGGTGTGAAGCTGTAACTGGCAACATTCCTGATCATTTCCTGCCTCCTTACTAGGAAGCAGAAAAGGGCTTTTAAATGCACATAAAACAGAAAATTGCAAACAATAAAATGTGCAACTTACTGCAAACTCAGTTTTGATAACTGAAGATTTTTAAGCAGCTACCACGAGGGACAAATAGCCAGAAAAGTTCCCATCAACTCCCCGTGACTTTCCCTTTGCTGTCAGAGAAGGGCTGATAAGAAGCTAAGCTGCTCCTGCAACCTTTCATTAGCTCACAATGCAGACTAAGCCCAATCGCTGGGAAGTTATTGTAATGGGGTGTGAAAAAAGTTCAGCAAACTAAATGACACTTTTGAGCAGAGGTAACTACTCATAATCATTTCATTACAGTACATTAAAATAAAAAAGCTTACTCACATAGGTCCACAGGTGAGACATAGTCAAATGATCTGTTCTCACCATTCAGAATAGAAATTTATGGTGATACCGAATATAACTTTGCTTTGTGACATAATTTATAATTTAGAAATTTCTCAACCTGCAAAAAAGGCAAAGCTATTAAAAATAAATCTTCCAATCAATTATCATGATTTTAAAAAGAAACTAAATATATTACAAATGTATTTTTGGCCCATAAAAAGGAACTTCAATAAATACAAAATAGGGCATATAATGATTTCTTACAGTCATGTGACTTCCCCTCCGTAATCTCAGTCACATGGCACCTGCATAATGCCTGCTGATCACCATCATTCCTTTAAAAGGCAGAGAAAGAAAAGCTTTCAAAAGAAGGGACTGGTTACAAGTAGCATGGCATAAAGAGAATACATATTGGAAGTAGGAAAATACATCCCAATCTTTACCTATTGAAAAGAAATTAAGATCAAATATTCCCTGACAAACGAAGCATTATATCACATCATTAATAGATATGCTCTCTCTACTCATCTTTTAAAATATATATATGTTAAATTAGACTAGACTCAGGTATAAATAGCCAATGGTACCTCAGGGGACAGTAAAACGTCTCAGCAAAAGCAGAGGACAGATGCCTTTAAAACCTAGTTCCACCCTTCTGGGGGAGGGGCGAGGGCAGGGGAGAAGGCAGGTAAAAAGAAAACTCACATATTCGTTTCATAGTCACCAATTTACTAACCTACCCAATAGGATTTTTAAGTCTAAAATCCTGGTACTTCCAGACAATTTCCCAAAACTTCAACCTAAGCACTTAAATCATTTTAAAAGTACCAAAAGAGTGGGTAAAATTTATGTCTCATTTCCATAATCTGCTTTGAAAGAAACTTTAAAATGTGTATCCTTCAGATATTACGTATCACTTCACAACTGGCACGCTGATTCTACAAGTGTCTTCAACATTTTACAAACCTTACCAAAGAATCACTACTGTAAACATGAAAAATTCAAAAGCAAAAGACGGACCAAGAAGTTCACAGATGCCATCTTCCCAAATCTACCTGACCTACCCCGCTTTCCACATCGAAATATTTCCTTTAATTACATCTTGCGAATGCGTCGGGACAGAGGGACCTAGGAACAAATGCATGTCTAAAACGGCGCCGTGACAGGCAGGCAGTCTCTCAGCAACCCTGCAGCAGCGGGCGAGCTTCTCACCACTTCCCACAGCACTGCCGGGAATTCAGCTTTGGGTTTCGGGCTAACTTGGCAGAAAAGGGTTGTGCCATTCACGTGACCAGACCACCACCCTCTCTATTCAGGAAACTTCGTTAACTCAGTGGGAGAGAATGACCAACATGATTAGGGGTGTGAGGAGTGGGAAAGAAGTAAGAGTCTTATATGCTCATTAGGAAAAAAAGAGAACAACAACAGGACAGCTGCTTCCGGCCCTGCACAAAAACACACGTGTGGGCGCACACATACACACGGGCAGTCCAAAGACTACTCTTTTTCTTTTTAATTAAACATGATCACGATTAGGAATGGAATCCTGGCCTCACTGGTTTTTAGCAGTTGCTGCCAAGTCAGAGCCTTGATCGGCCTCCACACACCATTTGCTATGTCTTACACACAGGGACTCGATGAATGGGACCATTCTATCTAGAACCACCTATGTAAAGACCTGGTAATAAAATGGAAAGCATTGATCTGAATACTAGGAAATAGTAAAGGGCACTGGTAATCTGAGGTATCTTCCACTTCTAGGACTTGCTGCTGAGTCAGTTCTATCCAGTCACTGTGCTGAGCCACTGAGGGAACCACGGGGGGGGGGGGGGGGGGGGGGTGAACCTGCCAGGAGGGAATGAGCACCAGTGCGAAGGAGCACGCGTGAACACTGCAGCACGGCCCACCGCAGGGGAACGTGTCTGACCGGAAAAGGGAGTGCCCCCAGCCCCCATCTGTTATTTTTAAAATCTTCTTTAGGAAAAGGGGGAGGGGTGATCAAAGAGGAAACCAAGATAGAAAACACCAGGCTCCCCACCTGCCTGCAGACACACAGACACGCTCAGTTAGGGGAGGTAAAAGGAGAAGATGCATTATTGGTACTTGTAGCTGTGGCACCTGTTACTGTGAAGCCTGTAGGAGGCGCTATAGAGCTGTGGCTGGGCTGCAGGTCCTTAGGAATGCCACTGTGAGAACTCAGCTGGTGGCCGAAGGCTGCGCTGAACTGAGGGAGCTGCTGCTTGGGAGAGGTGGAGGCCATTAGCTCAGCGGAGGGCCCCATGCCACTGAAGCTGGTCTGCGGCAACCCCGGGAGCACGCTGGAGCTGCTGGGGGTCGCGGTGGCGAAGGCAGGCTGTGTGGTCTCTGAGTTCGAAGTGGTGGGTGGCGTGGACAGGGAAGTGGAAAGAAGATGTCCATCCGCGTCGAGAAGGTTGCTAAATGGAGAGTGATCCCCAAGGTTGACGGGGAGATTGCCCCAGTGAGTTCTGGGGTTCACGACTCCTCCAAGTGGCACCTCAAGTTGGGTTGGGAGCAAGTGCTGTGCCATGATGGGCATCTCTGCTGAAAAGGTAGCTGCCATATTATCACCAGAGAAAGATGCTGCGTGGGGAGAGGTGATATGGTCACTGTAGGGAGACGGCACGTGCTCACTGTCGTAATGGCTTCCGTGGGGCGAGGAGTGCGAATGGTCACTGCTGTATTGCTGTCGTGAGGTGATTAGGTCGTCTGCCTTGCTCAGCAGCTGGGCAGGGTGTGGCCTCTGGGAGGCATGGCTGCCGTCGTGAAGTCCATGGAACTGTCCTGGGAAGGCTCTCTCCCCAAGTGCACTCTGGCTGATCAGAGTGGCAGAAGTAAGGCCAACGCTGGCTGGGGCAGAGAACTGCCCCTGGATCTGCCCTGCCAGGGGTGTGGGTGGGTTAGACAAGGTAGCAGAGCGGAGCAGGTTCTCATCCAGCTCTAGACTAGAAAAATTATCATGGACTATGCGCCCATTCAACAGCTCCCCCAGGTCCGTGTTCACTTCTCGGCTCAAGGACTGAATTCCTGGCGCTCCAGTACCTGCAGCGAACACTCCTATTCCTCTCTCCGACAACTCCTGGCCTGGCACGCCGTCTGACTGGGTGAGCACCCCAATGGTACTCAGGCACTCGAGAGAAGTTACAGCCTGCAAGGCCCGTTCAAGCTCCTCGGCCTCTTCGGTCGTTGGGAGGAGGTCTCCATTCTTTCCTAAGTAAACAAAAGTCATGGCGCATCAGCAGAGCTTTCACAGCTCCCACACCACCAACACCGTCCATCTGAATGATCCCTGACAGTGGCGACCCAAGAGAGGCCCTGCTGAGAAGAGAGGTTTGCAAGGACTGGACTAGAAGGAAAACGAAACATTAACCTGCAGGACAGGTCTGCAATGCCAAGCTGTCCTGGGGCTGGTAGCACACCTTCAGTTTATTTATAAATAAACCCTCTTATCTAAGTGTTAGGAAGGAGCTCTACTGTAGACTCTTCCTGCTGGAGGGGCAGCTGTGGAAGACCAGGACATAGGAAGTCCCTGCGTGGTTTAGCACAGCACCGGGCTCTCGGCGCATCTCACAAGCTAACTTTTATAAGGCTTCCGCACTGCTTTCTAATACTTCCCTCTCATCCTTCCTTCTTTTTCCATTTCTAACTAATGTTTGCAATATGGAAGCTGATGGGCCTACCCTGATTTTATTATCAATATTTTAAAAATATTTATGGTTAGAAGCTTGATTAATTCACTACAAAAACATCCAGCTTTTAATAGTTAAAGAAACAGTCTAAGAGTGTAAAAGATTTCCCATGAAAGCACCAGATAATTGGTGGGATTAAGCAAACTGCTTTGGAAAAGTACATTTCAACGAAAGTACAGGGTAGAGTATTAAAATCAGCACAAGTTCTAAATGCCTTCAATAAACTCAAGTTTGAAACGTCTTTGCTCAAAAATAAACTCAAGCCTGGCCAGTATGGCTCAGTGGTTGAGTGTTGACCTATGAACCAGATCACAGTTCGATTCCCGGTCAAGGCACATGCCTGGGGGGCAAAGGGGGGGGGGCAAGTGGCATCCGATCGATGATTCTCTTTCATCATTGATGTTTCTAGCTCTCTCTCCTTCTCCCTTCCACTCTCGAAGTCAATAACAACATATTTAAAATAAATAAACGCAAGTAAAATTACTCATTTTAAAGGAGTGAAGTTTTAACATGGCTATTGAACTATCCACCTACTAAGTCTATATGGGGTTGAACAAATTACACAATCCTTACTTTCTGAAAAGGAGAAAAGGGAAACTAGCTTATGCAGCTTCGTATTCTCTATCTACAGTAGAAGATATTCTATGTGAGAAGGAATATTTCAAACACATCTCAAAAAACTATTTCCCTTTTTAAGAACTCATTTTAAAACTCACTTTTCTTTTTTTTCTTCTAAATATATTTTTATTGATTTTAGAGAAGAAGGGAGAGGGGGAGAGAGATAGAAACATCAATGATGAGAGAGAATCATTGATTGGCTGCCTCCTACACATCCCTTACTGGGGATCGAGCCTGCAACCCAGGCATGTGTCCTTGACTAGAATCGAACCTGGGACCCTTCAGTCTGCAGGCTGACACTCTATCCACTGAGCCAAACCAGCGAGGGCTAAAACTCACTTTTCTTGACTAACAATATTGACCATACCTTCAAAAAAATCAAAATCCTGTAGGTCATCAGGCAGCCGTGGCAGGACGTCTGAGAAGTCCTCCTGGTTCAATTCCAAGTCGTGTGGAATGTCAGTGATCTCATTGGCAATGTCGTCCGGCAGCTCATCGGCACTCAGCTCTGGCGTGGACGGGCTCCTGGAGAAGAGGACACGGCTGCCCCACCACTCCCCTTTACCTTCACACCGGGCCCCAAGACAGGGTCCTCAAACAAGAAATCGGGAAATCCTAGCTCAAAATGTCTCCCTCCTACTTTAAGAGAGGGAAATTTGAAAGCAAACAGACCTCACCATATATACTAGTCATCACATATTTCTACAACCTTTACTCATGTATTGAGATAACCATTTCAAAATAATATTTTTTACTTCAAATTAGTAGAATGAATTACAGTTTGGTATATCAAGTGTGTCAATAATTTTTTATAGGATTTCAAATCTGGTCAACATAATATTTAAAAATGAAATAAACAGATAAGACTCAAATGCTTAGTTGAAATAAAAGCCTCATTCATCTGGTCAAATGCTTACCCCTGCCAAAACTAATAATGCATCAAATTTTTGATGGAATACTTCTGCTGGGACATATATGGAATTTCTATAGAATAGTAAAGTCTGAGAGTAGACAATTAAATCCTCAATTTCAACATCTGCTCTCTTTGTTTTAAACAAAAGCTTTATTTCAGATACAACCCCATCAGATATTTGGTCAAAATTGTGCTGAAAACTAAAAAGTTTAGGCTGATGCACCAAATGGTGTATTTGTAGCCTAGCCCCAGCACTAGAGAAGTAAATGAACCGAGGTGTCCTGAGAACAATCGGAACCCGTGAACTCGGGCACGTCACTGACCGGATCTGAGAGGCCTCCACTGGCAGTGAGACGCTGGTGGGCATGCTGAGGTTCCCTTGGGGTACTGCAGGGGGAATGGGCTTTTGGGGTCGACGAGGTCCACGCCTTCGCTTCTTCTTGTGTTTTTTGGTGAGTGCCGGAGGCTTGGTTTTTTTCCTGGGTTTCCTCTGCTGCTGGTGCTGAGCTTTCCGGGAGCTGTCTCCTCTCAAGAAATTATCCTTGGAAATGAATAGAGGAGCATTTTTAAACAGATTATTTGGGGAAAATCTAACAGCTACCTAAAAAAAACTTACGTCTTTTAATATTTTACATAATGCCTAAAACACACTCTATACCTAAAATTATGTATAATAAACAAATGAATTAAAAACCTCCTTTTTAATATAATGCAAATCAATTCAACTTGTACATATCATTCTTCCACATTTAAAGACATTGTGATGGGTGCTGTAGCATAAAATATTTTAAAATTTAATTTGCAGTTTCAAAGGACTTACTCTGCCATGGTAAAAACACGCATACATAAATACAGTAGAGAAAATTGGGCAATAGTGACATAAACACCTTCTCTGGGAAAATGAAAGAAAAATCAATTACTTTCAGTTTTGTGGGATTAAAAGACAAGTAAAAATTTTAAGTCCTTGGGGTTGAGGGGAAGACCTTCCTAGACTTAAGAAAATAGCAGAAACCAGTCAAAAAGAACAGTAAATAATTGTGTTTGACTGGTACTTGGGGCATAATGGAGGATGAAGTACAGAAGTAAGCTATAAAGAAGTTTGGTACCAGATCATGTATGACTTTGAATACCCTACTAAAGATTTTAAACTTATTTTATAGGCAAAGGGGAATGATTTTTGATGAGAGAAGTAGCATGACTTGACAAATGTTTTAAAAGAATTAATACCCTGGTAGCAATGTGAAGGGACAGCAAGAGTTCCAATCAGAGGGCTATCTCACCAGTCAACACAGGATAGACAGCTAAGGGCAGAGTGAGAGGGATGGAACAGCAAGGGCCCCAGAGACAGAAGTCTCATGAGTTGACAGCTCCTTAGATGTGGTGAGGATGGAGGGATTATAAAACTCTAAAATGCCTCTAGGGTTTCTAGTCTGGTTGACTGTTGGACAATGATACCATCAGCTGGGACAGAGGACACAGCAGAATAAACAGATTCAGAAGGAAAGTTAAGGAATTCAGTTTGGTGCGTGCACAGTTTGAGGTATGAGATGTCCAGGAGGTGGGAGAAGGAGAAAGCTGTCTCTGGGGCACAGAAATAAAGAAAGAGATGGCTACCTAGACCTGGAAATCATGACACAGTGAAAGTCCTTCAGGTAACCGACATGGGCCAGGGAGGCCAGGTTAAGAGAGGGGAAATGGGGACACAGCTTTATAAAACTGCAGCGATTGGGTGAGTAGGCAAAGGAAGAAGAACTGAAACTGATGTCATAACTAGCTGTTTTTAGCTGGCACCCTTAAATGTGAATACCTTATTTCATCCACTTCAAGATGCACATTTTAGTATCACTGCAATTGGGGAGCATTTTACAATAATGCCATCTTATAATTGATGTCAGCCCGGTGATGGTCATTACAGTCGGCATTGCCTACAACCTGTGCAAAGTTGGTCACAGCTCTTGGTACCGCCATTGTTTGAATTAACGTAAATGCATTGCTGGTTTTACATGTAGAGGAAAAACTATTGTGTATACAGAAAAACACAAAAGAGCAGCAGGGTATAAAATTGTTATTAGTGAAGCAAAAACATTCAGTATTGAAGAACTGACCACAATTCCTTTTTTTTTTTTTTGCAAAGCAAAATCCCAATGAGAAAGGAAAATAACCACAAAGGAGAGGAAGCTGGATTATAGTTGATATAAGTAGAAAATACTACCTTTCACAGGTCAAATAATTCAGCTGAAAGCAAGAATGATATAGAATCTATGTCTAACAAACCTGTAAGTGATAAGAAATGCACTGTGCAGCATTTTTTCTTCCCTGGTGGTACATACAAAAAGTGGTTTTTACAACCAATGTCGCCTTTGATTTGATGAGTTCAGCAGTAACACAACTAAATAAACAAGAGCACACAACAGTATCTAAAGAATAATAACTGCCTTGGCCGGTGTGGCTCAGTTGGGTAAGCATCGTCCCGAGCACCAAAAGACCACTGGCTCTGTTCTCAATCAGGCACCCCTGAACACTGTAGCATGCTTACAGTGGGCAAGAACTGTTTCCTCAGCACTGCAGTACCTATGCTTTACACAATACCGTGCAACAGCAGAAGAACTCATAACGTGTCTGATGGGTGAAAACAATAAAAATGCATTTATTTGAAATGATTGCATAATCAGATAGTTCACTAATTCAGACTCGTCTTTCCTCTAAACTATTCTGAATTAATTAAGACTTATAACACTAACATTAACAAAAATAATGACTGTTCAATACAAACACAGCAAGGTTTGGCTTTTGGCCAAAATTTTATCAAATATCCAAAACATTCAGAGAACTGTATCTAAAACAACAAAAACCTAGAGACATAGGGCAAAAAGGAGCTTGGGAAATCTGCTAGGTATAAGAAAATGTAACTTAAGGAGAAGAGAGGTACAGAATAGGGATAAATAGTAAACAAAATACCCGTATTTAAGAAACTGCTAAAACAGTGTTGTTGTTTATAAAGGAGGGTATGAAATTAATTCAATGAGTCATGACCAGCAATGTTTTTTTAGTAAAAGAGAACAGACTAGCAAATATCAGGCACTAAAAGTATTGTTTCATAAAACTCATTTCAATGATTCATATACATAATTTGTACTAAGTCACAAAATACTTCCTTTTATGGAAAGCTATCAAAAGTTTGCAAGCCTCTGCCGCAGAAGATAAAATCTGGACTTACCATTTTTTTGGCATGTTCTTCACACAGAGGTGTCTGGTGTGTGATGTCAAAAACAGGCACAGAGCACTGCTGTCCATCTGCAAACTTGGCCGTGCAACTTGAGAAGAGCTGCTGAGAGCGGTTCAAGAGGATGTCTGGGGTATTTTAAGTTAGGAATCAAACACACTGCAACTCTGCTTAACTTTTCAATTTTTATGCAAAATTTTCTTCTTTCCTTACTTGTGCTTAGTAAGTATAAATTTTATTATTTATAAAAGCTAAAGAACCAACCCAACTACTGAGATGGGAAAACAATGATAGTTTTCTCATTCCTTACCAGGAGATACGTCTGAAGGAGTCTATTTTGCTATTGGGCACCTAAATACTAGTCTCCTTTATGGCCATTCTGATTTCTGTTATTGGGGAAGCAGGGTCATTTCCTTCTTAGCACACTAACTCCTAAAAGTTCCACTATAATGGTTAAAAATAAAAACACTTCCTTATAAGGAAAACTTCCTCATATATGATACGCATCACCAAGAATAAAAACACCTGAAACTAATACAAAATATTTAATATACACTGTTATTGAAAAAAATAAAGAATATAACATAATTAGTGGCTATAGATATAATTAAAAAACCTCATCTACCCAAATTTGGATTTTTCATTTCACATTTCCAACGCTAAACTCAAACTTACAACTTAAGGAAAATTCCTTTTAAATCATCACTGCACTACTAAAATTGGAACATCAGCTCTATAGCACCAACATTTTTAAGCATCCATACTTTTAGCCTCTAACTACATTTCCCCAAAATTTACTTCATATCTATTAAGGAAGTATCTTATTTCTCTTATGCTTTTATAGTTAAGACTCTTCATAAGCCTTTACTGCACAGAAACTGCTGCTAAAAAAGTTGTGAAAATACAACCCCAAAAATAGAAAGAAGGGCAAAAGTCAGACAGTACATTAAGTAACTGTTACCATATAAATTTTTTAATTGCTACTCAATTTTAAATGTTTAATAAAAGTGAGAGCAGTAAGATTTCATAACCAGCCTGAAGCCCTTAATATAAGTTTTCCTCAAGTATTTTCTGTCTGAAGATATTTTCTTTCTTAGTGATGTTTATATTTTATTCATTTCAAATCAGCACTGTAGTCAATACAAGTAGCAAATTAAAACCACAGCAAAAGGCACACTGTAAAACTGTGTTTCTTAAAAGATTAAAAACAGTTTTTTTAATAATATGATTTGATTTTTCCATCAATCAGTGTTACAGCTACTTGTTACAAATTATCTGGAACCATTGGAAGGACTGAAAATCTGTTAACAACATTTAATCAAGTGACAGCCACTGGAAGAACCCGCTAGTTGCTGTCAATTTTGCTTATTGCAATGTGATTCTAGAATAAACAACTGCAATGATATAAGCAGAAAATATTACCCAGAGGACATCATGGAAATTAGAAGTTATATAAAAATTACTTTAAATATTAAATAGTGATGATTACAATAGTTGTTCACTTGACTTAAGAATGAAACACTTAGCACTAGCCGGTTTGGCTCAGTGGATAGAGCGTCGGCCTACGGACTGAAGGTTCCCAGGTTCGATTCTAGTCAAGGGCACATGCCTGGGTTGTGGGCTCAGTCCCCAGTAGGGGTTGTGTAGGAGGAGCTGATCAATGATTCCCTCTTGTCATTGATGTTTCTATCTCTCCTCTCCCTCTCCCTTCCTCTCTGAAATCAATAATATATTAAAAAAGAATAAAACGCTTAGCCCTGAATGAGTCAAGACTTGAATGCACACTCAATTTAGTTAGAAGGATACGTTGGAAACAATGTCTGGTGAATGGAAGGGCTTTGTTAGTGCACTGTTCACCCTTCACCATGCCACTGCATGCTGCTGGTTCCACCTCCCTCAACTTGGTCCGGCTTATGCTAGCAAAGAAAAAAAAAATAATTTTTAAAAAATGCTTTAAGAATGCAGGACAATTTGTCAACACTATGTTACTATAAAGTAATACCAACATTTTACCTCTCTACATTCACTAAATAAATGTAAATATGGGTTACAATGACCAGTTCCACAGTTTCCCTAATCTACTAAAAAAAGAAAAAAATCAGTTTTAACTTTGCCTGTTTTCTTCTTATTAAAGCAATATTTTGATTCCTTTTACTTCACAAAGACAGTAGAGAAAAGTGATGAAGAACATGAGACTAGATGAGTCAGACCTGGTTCTGAAAATCAGCTCTCCCTCTTATGAGCTGTGTGACCCTGGCAAGTTACTTAGCCTTACTAAGTCTCAACTGCCTCACCTGTAATGTAGAGATAAGAAAAGATAACACATCTAAAACACCATCAAATACAGTATGATACATAATAAACAGTCAATCCCACTATCTGGAGACAACCACTGCTAATATTTAGATATAAATTCCTAAAATGTTACATACTATATATATTCAAGGTTATCTGAAAATATAATATCTAAAAAGTGTGAAATAATAAACTCAATACATAACTAAGCCTTCTAAATGTGAAATTTATTTCACTAGTTAAATAAGATGTTTTCATTAATAAATTATTATATAAACATTAGAAATCATATTTTCAAAACAATCTAAGAACATTGGGGAATGGCTATATTTTTAAGGGGGAAAATGGACACATAACTCTTAAAACAATACAGATCTAATTTTGCTTAATTACATACATAAAAATGAAAAAATGTGAAGACTGACATTCATATTATGAAATCATTAAAAGTTATGTTTTAAAGTAAAAAGAAGGTCACAATTCAGTGTTAAGTGGAAAAAAGCAAAGAATAAAAAAATACATATAGCATGATCTCAATTTTGCTTTTTAATACAAACACATGGCTCACTGGAGATACACACACACACACACACACACACACTCACACACACACACACACAGAGAAAGAGAGAGAAATAGAGAGAGAGAAGACTAGAAGGAAATAGAATAAAAATGTTCATAGTGCTCGTTCTGAATGATATTATTATTTATGGAGATTCCCCTCCTTTAAAAATATTTATTTATTTTATTTTTAAATATATTTTTACTGAATTCAGAGAGGAAGGGAGAGGGAGAGAGAGAGAAACATCAATGATGAGAATCATTGATTGGTTGCCTCCTGTATGGCCCCTACTGGGGATTGAGCCCACAACCCAGATATGTGCCCTGACCTGGAATCTAATCAGTGACCCCTTGGTTCATGGGTCGACACTCAACCAACTGAGTCACACTGGCCAGGCACTGCCCTTGTTATATATTTTTTCATATTTTTCACAGTATGACAAGTATCTGCACTATAAACAGTGGCTTTTCCCCCCAAAGACATCCAGTATAATAAAATATTTAAACATATAATGTAGATATTAACAGAAACACATTTCAAATAAAAATTTAAATAAATGAAAAATGAAAAATGCCACTTTTATAGTAAAAACTATGAATAATACTTTTAAATAACATATAAAATTTCTAGGCATTGTATTTTTTTAAAAGATAGGTAACATTCTTTTATCCTTTATTGGAAAAATTCTAATCAAACTCTAGAAAAATACAGTAATGCTTTAATTTTTTTTTTTTAAATTCTCACAGGAGAGCATGCTTAGAGAGAGGAAGGGGGAGAGAGAGGAAGAGAGAGACAGAAAGAGACAGACAAGACAGGCATCAAAGTGAGAGAGAAACATCAATCAGCTACCTTTTGGTCTGTGCCCTGACAGGGGATTGAACCCACAACCCCCAGCTGGGCAGTAATGCTTTAATTTTAATGTCAGCTCATGCAGTATTGTTTTGCCATCCATGTAGAACCTTATTTGAGCAACAAAACCAAAATACAATTCATAAATATTTCAGACTTAAATGCCCACAGCCCATCGTGTCTCAGCTCTCCTCTAAAAAGAACAAAAAAGAGAGGACAGGTTCCTGGGAAGTGGCGGCCGCACACGGCTCTGACCTGGTCCGGCGGCATGCAGCTCTCTGCAGTTCTTGGATTAACTGACCAGTGCACTCTGGTTCTCGACTGGCCGCCTGCAGCAAGGCTTTCCTAAACGTGTGCCGGCATTTCTTTTGACGGGATTCTGCCCGCTCCAGGCGGCAGAGGTGCTTGTATTTCTGCTGAAAGTAAGTGCAAAGTTGGGTCACCCTGGAGCTCCTACTCTCCGTGTCATCGTCATCTGACCTGGAAGGTGCAAGGAGAGAAGAGAAAACCTGATTACCTGTTAGGCTCCTTTTAGAAAAGGGAAACGCGGGGGAGGAAAGGTAGCTGGATGCACAGGGTTAAAATTTTTGCCATGTGAGCACATACTTAACAAAATTAGTGGGAAAGAATTCCAGCAGAGCTGAAAATAAGCACAGTATTTCAACAATAAGGCAGGCAACAATTTAAGCTTAACCTTCTCAGCATATCAGAAGTAGACAGTGCTCCGTGTCTTCTAAATTCTTGGGAAGAATATGTATACATATCATTTACTTTTACTTACTAAGAAGTCTCAGTAAGTGACATGACAACTATGAGGAAACAGCGTGATTTCGTAAAAGATAGGTCATACCAGAAATAGAGCCGTGAATTCTAACAGCACATAATCAAAGAGCTGCCCCTTTAGACACACTAGCTTTTCTTGCTAAACACACACAAAAAATTTATTGTAGGGATCACAATCATTCTACAGATTTTTTTTTTTTAACTACAGGAGATACCCTTCACAACATTTCATATACCAGGTTTTCTTCTGTCTTCATGCTAACGTCACTGATTGGGAGCACTGCACTGAAAAGGATGCTAAGGGCACATCCAGACTCCATGAGAAAAAGTGGTCAGTCAGCAACGTCCACTACCAGCCAGGTTAGAAAGGGCACCTTTCTATGATCTCACTTTTTACTGTTAGAAAACTGACCATGTTAGTTATTTACCTCCTTTCTCTTCAACTGTAGCATAAATAAATAGCACCCATGTGACCCTAAAAACAAAATGTTATCTTACTAATCTTCTGTAAACCATTGCTTGGTTTCTCTTCTCAAGTGGCATCCCTCCCTTTTCCTTCAGAATGGCCCATTAACAGGCTGTCGGCCAAATTCCCTTTAGTGTATGTCCTCAGAAACATGTTCTCTTCAGTGTACATTCTCTACAGGTATACCAATTGAAGGCTTTTACTTCAACCTTTTCATCTATTCAACATTCAACAGTTACTATATATCTACTATGCTAAGGACCATAGAGGAGAAACAAAACATTAAGGAGTTTGCAATGGAATTTAGACAAGATAAATGCATCCCAAAAGTTAAACAATTCAAGAGGATAGACTCGGTACCTGAAACTGTGGGCAGTCAGACCAATGATTCAAACATCTGACCTCAAATTCGAAAAGTCTAGCAGCTCTTTAAAATGTCACATTCCCAAGACCTTCCTGAGATCTAAACCAGAGTTTCCATGGGACGGGGCCCAGGAACCTTTATTATGAATTGTTGCCCCAAGTCCCACAGCAAGTGTCCATTTGGGAGTTGTATTAGAGCCCTAAGGGCTGTATCTTTAATGCAAAGTCACAACAGTAAGTAACGTAAGAGAGGCATAGATAAGTGCTATTCATGTTCGCTAGAAAGATTGCTGGATGAAAGGAAGGCTTTGCAGAGATGACAACAGAACCGAAGCTTGGAGAAAAGGCAGAATTTGAAGACAAGACACAAAGGTACCTCACAAGGATAAAACAATATAAGCCAAGATACAGAGAAGGACGGGATGGAGAGCAGCAAGTAGCTTGGTTTGCCTAAAGTGTGGGGCATGTAGGGGAGCGATGGTAGGTAAGGTCCACTTTCCACACCTGAACGCCAGATTAACGAGCTGAACCTCTTTTTAATTCTTTTACCAACCTCCTCCTCTTGTTTCCCTCTCCTCCGGTCCCTGGCAATGGCAACCACTGTTCTACTCTGTTTCTATGAACTTATTATTATTTTTTTTTAGTCTCCACATACCGCGATACCATGAAGTATTTGCCTTCACTGTCTTGTTTATTTCACTTGCCATGGTGCCCTCCAGTTTCATCCATGTTGTTGCAAAGGGCAGAATTTCTTTCTTTCTTTTTTTAAGGCTACACAATATTTTATTGTATGTATGTGTACTTACATATTTATGTTTATATATTTCATATACATATATCATATCATCTTTATCCATTCATCTGTTGGTGGACAGCTGGGTTGCTGCCATACCTTTGGCTATTACTAGTAATACTGCAGTGAACATAGAGGTGCATGGATCTTTTCAGACTGGTGTTTTTGTTTTCTTTGAATAATACCCGGAGGTGGAATTGCTGGATCATATGGCAGCTCTATTTTTAATTTTTTGAGGAATCTCCATGCTCTTTCCCCCAGTGGCTACACCAGTCTGCAGTCCCACTAACAGTGTTCGAGGGCTCCCTTTTCCCACATCCTTGGCAGCACTTGTTATTTGTGAATTATTAAATACTGAGATAATCATAAAAAAAAAAAGAGTTGAACCTTTTATTCCAAGGCAATGAAGAACTGTGTAGATTTTTAAGAAAAAAAGGTAACAAACAATAAGAGCTTTACATGAGAAAGATTACACTATCAGCAGATGTGAATGGAGAAACAGACAGAAGAGAACAGTGAGGAAATTATTATAAAACTCCAGGTAAGAGACAACAGGGAGCCACACCATCGTGGCAACAGCAGAATGGAGAGGATGAGGGTAACCTGCATGTCTGTCTAGTAGACAGACTTTGTCAACTGGGCAAGGGAAATGGAAGGGACAATAATCACTCAGCAGTTTCCACCAGCAAAGACCAGGGACAGGAGCAAGAGCAGATTTGGGGCAAAAAAATAAACTCCATTTCAGACCTAGCGAATTTCACATAGAGATGAGGTATTAGAGGGAGCGGTGGCAAAACCGTTGGAAATGATAAACGGGAGCACACTTAGGGACGAGATACAGATTTCAGAGTCAACAACTAACAACTGAAAGACATGGGAGTGACTACAGTAAAAAGCCAGAGAGATAACAGAAAGAAAAAGACATATAAGGGCCATTATCATCAAAGAATTAACTCAATTTGGTGACTGTATATGAAGGATAAGAAAGTCACTAAGGACTCAGTGACTTTGAATCTGTATAACTAGGAGGATGGATATGCCATTAATAGAAAAAAAAAGAGAGGAGAAACAGCAAGTCCTAGAGAAAGTAAAGCCAGGTGGGTAAGCACTTGCCAAAACTGTTATTTGAAAAGACTATTACTGCAGGGAGGATTGGCCTAGATCAGTGGTTCTCAAGGTGGTGACAGAAAGATGCACCTGGCTGCCACCTCTTTACAGAAGTGTTCAGAGCTTACTCGTAATTTCCACAGTGTCCTTGCTGTGGACCAGTAACAAGTTTGCAGACCAGAGCAGGTCCACAGACCATCCCTGGATGGTCCTAAACTAGAAAATCCAACATGCTTCCCACTTCTAAGATGCTGTGACATACGTGGGTTTGCTACTGAACAGTAGCTGACTGGGAAGAGAAGGGCCAGTTCCCATCATTTACCAGCAGTGGAAAGGCCTGGCACCTACTGCATTCTCAAGGTGTGCTACTTTCCTTCCTTCAAGGAAGTGAGAGCTACAGCTGCCTGGCCTGCCTACCCCCGAGGTTAAGAGAATGAAAAGAAATGACATATGTAAGATCACAATGTAAGTACATGCATTACAATTATTTAAATGCTAATAATTCCAAATACAGAGCAGTAAATTCCAAACCTGATTTCCTAAGACTTCAGGCTTGTCTGTAATCTCAAGGCATGGCATGAAATTCCCCAAATAAAATTTTTTTTACTTTACTTTTTAAAAACAACAAAAGAGCAAGAAGATAACATCTGATAAGAATAGGGCAGTCAGAAAAAGGCACACATATTGAGGAAAATAATGAATTTAATTTTAGAAATACTGAATTTAGGGTATGGCAGAATATTTAATAAGAAATATCTGATCAGCAGTTCTAACTCAAAAGAAAGGTTGGACCTGAGAAAAAAACCTGGGAGTTGTTCACATACAGGTAACAGCTGAAACAAAAAAGGGTAAAAGACTTATGGCAATTTGGCAACTGAGATATTCCAAGGGACCCAACGCAACTACATACAGGATAAGATAGGCTTATGGATGCATTTTTGGTCTCAAAGGAAGTAGAGGAAATCTCTTTCTGAACTGCTTGGTCAAAAAACAAACCTGAAGACAGCAATAGAAACTTTCTAAAATGAAACAGAGAGAGGAAAAAATACTGGGGAGAATGAACAGGACATCAGTAAGTTAGGGGATGATTTCCAGCACCCTAAAATATTTGTAACTAGAGTTTCTCAAATAGAAGGGGGAAGAAAAGTAATTGAAGAAAACTTGGCCAAAATTTTTCCAAATCTGATAGGACTTCTAAACCTACAGATCCAAAAGCTCAATTGTACTTCTATCTGAAAGAAAGAAAGAGTATGCTAATGGTAAGGAAACAGTTTTGAATGACATCTAAAATGGAACTTCAAGAGAGGGAGAAAAAAATATAGCATTCTCCTATAGTGTGTAGGAGATAGGGAAGGCAAGGACAAATAAATGGGAAATAAATCCCAGGACTGCAAAGGGATGCATCAGACTCTAAGTTAAGGACACTGGCCATTAGTAAATCTAACTAACTCTCTTTGCTCTAATTCCATGCCTAAGTAAGCTTCAGATTGTATTTTGCTTCTCATGTAGTTCTGTTTAGAGAACATCTGTACTACTTAAAGATTACATGTCTCACTGTACACTGCTTATTTTGGCTTAGACATCCGTGTCTAGTGAATCAGTTCCCTAAGCTTCATCACCTCTGGATGTACTAACAAATCATATTTTTAAGCCTATATGTATGTCTACTCAATGCTACTGCGAAATTCTACCAGTTGGCCTGAGGCACATAAAACAACAACACTGGCTTCCTCACTATCACTGAAGGAGCTGTGCATTAATCTACCAAGAACCTTTCCACCAAGAACCTTTCATGAGATTATCTTGAAAAACATGTTGGTACATTAGAAATATTCAGTGCATTAAAATATTAAAGAATAGATAAATCTTACAGAAGACAGAGGTGAAGTCAAAAACACTATTTCCAGCCGTGCCAGTGTTGCTCAGTGGTTGAGCATCGACTCAGAACCAAGAAGTTACTGGTTAGATTCCCAGTAAAGGCACATGCCGGGTTGCAGGCTTGATCCCAGTAGGGGGTTTCTCTCTCAATGTTTCTATCTCTCCCTCTCAAAAAAAAGAAAATTAATAAAAACTTTTTTTTAAAGCACTATTTCCAGCTACTATGGGGATAGGGCCAACAAAGATAAGGAGAAGTCAAAGAATGGGACTTAAGTTCCTTAACCTAGCTGGGCCCTGATTTCCTCTTCTGTAAAATGAGGAAATGGGCTCAGATAATCACTAAGATCCCTTTCTATTGTAATTCTATTACAATTATTTTCCTCAGTGATACCTGGGAAAGGTACAGAAACAAATTAACTAAGAAAACTTAAGAGTAACTTTCCTCAAACAATATAGTACATTTCTTTCCAAGTAGAATCAATTTTATCTCTCTTACAATAAAACTAGATCCAATAAATTTTTTAAAAATTGCACACACAGGAAGAATCCATCGGCTACAGTGGTAACTGAAGAATAAAAACAAAAAGGAAGACTTACGTGTGTCTTTCATATCTGAGGGTTTCTCGGATGGACCATGCAACCTGGTATGGCGAGGCCTGCTCCGAGTCCTCCAGTTCCTCTCCGCTCTCTTCAGACCAGTCCAACCCTGGACAGGAAAGATTATTGCAAGTGAGAAAAAATTTACTTTAATTTAAAATTTAGATAAAAAGAAACCTGAGATATGTGACCTAAAACCAATAGCAAGTGCTACCACAGTATGAATAAGTGCCTCCTGATGGTGTCAGTGCTATCTAACAAAGACATTAATAATAAATATATGACATACACTCAGGTCTCAAATAATGACGTTATAGCAAAAAGGCCATAGTTCAACAATGAGCTTTTTTCGTTGTGTTTTTTTCCCAATTTGTTTTCATTCAGTATTATTTTGTATTAGTTTCAGATGTATTGCATAGTGGTTAGATAATCATATACTTTACAAAGTGTTTCCCTCGATATTTCCTGTACCCACCTGGCACCATACATAGTTATTAATTACATTATTGGCTGTATTCCCTACGCTGTACTTTATATTCCTGTGACTATTCTGTAACTACCAATTTGTATTTCTTAATCCCTTCACCCAGTCCCCCAACCACCCTCCCCTCAGTCTCTTGCCTATGTTTATGAGTTTGTTTCAACTTTGTTCTTTAGATTACACCTATAAGTGAAATCATATGGTATTTGTCTTTCTCTGGCTGACTTATTTCACTTAGCATAATAACCTTTAGGTCTACCCATACTGTCAGATTTCATTATTTTTTATGGAAGGATGAACTTCTTTTATCAGACATTTCACAAATGGAGTAGAAACAACACAAGCAAAGAAAGTTCAAGTAAAAAAAAAAAGGGTAGATTTTTATAAGTATCAAAACATTATACACCTAAAATGTCCGAAAAACAAAACATATTCAAAACGGCGAGAAAAGAAGTTCAGGCAAGAAGAAAGTCAAAAGGTGCCAGTAAACTCACTCTAACTTCAACAAAGAAGGATCCTAGAAAGAAGACATCCCATCCCCTTCCCAACACGTGTGTGTGTGGTGTGTGTGTGTGTGTGTGTGTGTGTGTGTGTGTGTGTGAAAGGACTCATCCAGCAGGCGGAGCCATTCCCTGGCTCTTGCCTTCCATAGGAAGAGGAAAGAGCAGGGTGGCTTGGGTTTCTTTTAATTTTTTTAAACAACAGCTAACCCATTTAGTGTTCTATTTTGAAAAATAAATTTATAGGGAAAAGTATAGAAATATAGTATGAACAATGCTTACTTATTTTGTTAAATGCTATTGCTTTTAATGACTGGATAATTGTTAGCTTCCAACAGAAAGGTTTTGCTTGTTTAAAAGTTGTGTATATTGAAGAGGTCTTGATAAATATTGACAATGATGAGCCTAAAATATGACAGCATGTGAGACTACATTACTGTGATATACTAATGCTGCTATTAAACTTTAATTAGATTACTAGTATTCTAC
Organism: Eptesicus fuscus; assembly: GCF_027574615.1. Classification (NCBI taxonomy): domain Eukaryota; kingdom Metazoa; phylum Chordata; class Mammalia; order Chiroptera; family Vespertilionidae; genus Eptesicus; species Eptesicus fuscus. The sequence continues at coordinate 81,306,545 of NC_072483.1, read as the reverse complement.
ATCTTCCTTCTTGAGACCGTCAAAAATCATCTACACTAATAAAAGATAAATATGCAAATTGACCATACCTCCATGACACCTACAAGCCAGCAAAGATGGCGGGTTAATTTGCATACACAGGCACGGAGCGAAGACTGAAGGCTCCAGCCCGAGCGAAGACTGAAGACTGAAGAGGCTTGGCTCTCGGAGAAGCCAAGCCTCGCTGTGGCCGAAGCGGAGAAGCCAAACCTCGCTGCAGCCAGAGTGGAGAAGCCTAGCCTCGCTGTGGCCACAGTGGAGAAGCCTAGGCTCGAGGCTTGGCTTCTCCACTGTGGCCAGAGCGAAGGCCTGGGTCCCGGAGGAAAACCGGTCCTGGCAGCCAGGGGAAGGAAGGCCTATTGCACGAATCTTCGTGCAATGGGCCTCTAATCCCATCTAATAAAGAGGGGATATGCAAATTGACCATCATGCTGTAACAAAGATGATAGCACCAACAGCGGAGGCGGGGGATTTCTATAACACAAGATGGCTGCGCCTCCGCAAATTCCCATAACGAACCTTAATGAGCAATCAGCAGAAACCTGAGGCTGCATAGCGCTGGGCCAGGCAGAGGACCCGCCCAGTGGGACTTAACAGGGGACCTCAGGTCGCACCCCCCACCCCAGCGCCGGGCCGGGAGACCTCAGGCCATGCCCCCGGTCTGGCAGGGCTTGACGGGGGACCTCAAGGCATGTCCCCCGCCCGGCACTGAGCAGGAGACCTGAGGGTGCGCCGGGGGACCTGAGGCTGCACACCCCCTCCCAGCAGGGCTTGACAAGGGTGGGGCCAGCTGGGTCTGGATCTCGCCCAATGGGTGTGGGGCCAGGTCTCATGCAATTTGGAGGTGCCGCGGGTGGGCAGGGACTTGACTCTGGATCCCGCATCACACCCCAGACTCTGACAGGAGGAAGATTTTCATATACTTTTACTAATTTTCTTTCATCTCTGACACTTCTATTATAGAGAAAGGGCAAATAGCAATATTAAAATATTTCCTCTAATTAATCCCCTTTTAATGTGCACGAATTTCGTGCACCTGGCCACTAATTAAAGTTAAATTTAAAAGGACTTCACAGATTTCTTCCATAATTTAAATCTTATGGAAGATTTAAATTTGATTTGAGAGAGAGAGATGAAGGGAGGAGAGAGAGAGAAAGAAACATAGATTGGCTGCCTCCTGCACGCCCCGCACTGGGGACTGAGGGTGCAACCCAGGAATGTGCCTTTAACAGGTATTGAATCAGCGAAACTTAGGTGCATCAGACCATGCTCAGTCAACTCAGCCACACCAGCCAGGGCTTCTTACATAATTTAAATAAGTTTACATGTGGTAAGTAGAGAAATTAAGATAAAGTTAATGGAAATACAAACTTTAAATGCTTAGAATTAAAGAACACATTGCCATAGGCATAAGAAACCTCAAATCTAGTTTGAAGATTTCAGGTCATTTTCAAAAGTAAGTTACTTTCTCTCAACTAAAATAATTAGTAATTTGTTTTGTTTTTTTTAAAGTAAAAAACAAGTGATCACAACAGCATCAGCTTCAGGATGTTGAATGGTGTGTTCTTTCTTTCAAATACAAAATGGCATTTAGGCATCTTTGAAAAATTAGAATAGGAGTTATCTGTAGAAGTTATAATTTCTACTAAGACACCTATACTATCTTAAGAACATAAAGTGTAAGTGTTTCTCCTATTATAAAATAACTGTCCAATAAAGCAAACCTTTCATCTTGGCTTCATTATCACTAGTTTTAATGTAAGTTACTGAGATAACCAGCCCAGGCAGGAGTGCTAAAGCCAATTACAAGACTGCATTTTTTAAAAGTATTTTTTGCTGACATTAATGCAGACAATGTTTGGTCATAACAGTGCATTACAATTTTTGGTTTCTCCAAAATAATCTTTGTTTTGAAAACTTGGGCTCCTAATATGTTTGAGTTAAAAAAGAAAAAGACAATGCTTTACTGCAAGTTTCATTCCGTTCAACATGATAGAAATCATCCCTCAACACAACATTCAAAATCGAAAGCTAAATAATTATCAGCATCCAGAAGAGTAAAAATTCTAGTAGATGGTATAAGTAAGTGATAGAATAAGAGGCAAAAATTCGGGGAGGAAAAGTTAGATCTCTGCCTCAAAACTAACACCTCATGAGTTCCAAATTGATGACTAAAATCCTATATAATAAACCCGAATATGCAAATCGACCGACCAGCGGAACGACGCAGAATGACCGGTCGCTATGATGCGCACTGACCACCAGGGGGCAGATGAGTGGGGAGGGGTGGCCAGCAGGCGGTGCCTGGCCGCCAGCCAAGGCAGGTGCCAGTGGGCCCCCCTTCTCCCCCATCACCCCACCTGCTGGTTGCCCCACAGATGGCCCTGATCGCCAGCCAGGCCTAGGGACCCTACCCTATATACTGGGAACAGTCTCTTAGATTTAAAAATTAAAACCTGGCAAAGCTACTCTAACACTGAAGAAAACAGGATGATGCAGTGATGACATGCATGGACTCTGACTTGCACATTTTGTGGTCAGCCCTGATTCTGACACTTATAACTGTGTGACAAAGCCAATTACTTAACTTCTCTCTGCTTCAATTTTTCCACCCATAAGATGGGGGAAATGGTACTACTGCCTCAGAAGGATCATGTTATATACTACTTTTTATAATCAGGGCAAAAAAACGTAGCTGTCCATACAACAGCAAGATGCCTTTCACCGGTATGAAAAATATGGTCACTGGTGCATGCAGCATCCCGGATTGCGAGATCACAGGTCGGGCTGAGGGACGGCCACTCCCCCTGCTCCCCCCACTCCCCCCACTCCCCGACCTGTGCACCAGGCCTCTAGTGTAAATAATAAAGGGACTAAAAAAATATATAGGTGAAATACTGATGGGATGAAGAGAGCCCAAGATGGGGGAGGGTGGAGCTGACTAAAAAGGAAGAAATCCTTAAAAAAGAGACTACACTAAAAATTTTAACTTTTCTTTTTTTTCTGACTCCATGGTCGCCACGGCTCCCATGAAAAAGCTCATGGCAAAGAAGGGCAAAAAAAAAGAAGCAGGTTCTGAAGTTACCCTTGACTGCACCCACCCCGTAGAAGATGGAATCATGGATGCTGCCTACTTGGAGCAGTTTCTTCAGGAGAGATCAAAGTGAACGGAAAAGCTGGCAATCTCAGCAGAGGGGTTGTAACCATTGAAAGGAGCAAGAGTAAGATCACTGTAACGTCTGAAGTGCCTTTCTCCAAAAGGTATTTGAAATATCTCACCAAAAAATATTTGAAGAAGAATAATCTACGTGACTGGTTGTGCATAGTTGCTAACAGCAAAGAGTTACAAATTGTGTTACTTCCAGATAAACCAGTATGAAGAGTAGGAGGAAGATGAGGATTAAAGCTCATTAATCTGGCACATTTTGTATGAGTTCTTGAATAAAACTTGGGAACCAAAAAAATTAACTTTTCAATGCCAAAATCATAACAGATATTTAAAAGCAAATAACAAATGGGAAGGAGGAGAGGTATTATAACAAACACAAAGTATGCATAAAAAGCTCTTACTAATAAAAAACAACCTAGAAACACATCATTAAAAATGACTGAAAAATTGAAAAGGTAAAATACAAATGTCCAAAAAAACCCCCCAAAAAACCCATATGAACAAATATTCACAATTATATTAATAATCCAAAATAACAGTTCTCACTGAAAGTATGGTCCAAAGATTCCCAGGAGTCCCTGAAACTCTCTCAAGGGAGTTCCTTAGGTCGACACTGTCTTTAAAATAAAACTAAGAAATTACTTGTCTTTTTCAATGTGTTGACAGTTACACTGATGATACAACAACCACTACGATGGCTAAACTGCTGGCATGAGTCAAGGCAGTGGCTACAAACTGTACTAGAAGTCAGTATATGTTTCACACCAGGACTTGCAGTTAAATAAAAGCAATAAAAGTTTTAAGGATGTTCCTGTTAAAGCACTTGTTTATTAAAGATGGCTTATTTCATTAAATCTTGATTCTTTAGTATATCTATAACTAGAGGCCTGGTGCACGAAATTCGTGCATGGGGGGGGGGGGTGATGTCCCTCAGCCCAGCCTGCACCCTCTCCAATCTGGGACCCCTCAAGGGATGTCCGACTGCCCACCGGGATCGGACCTAAACGGGGAGTCGGACATCCCTCTCACAATCCAGGACTGCTGGCTCCCAACTGCTCGCCTGCCTGCCTTCCTGATTGCCCCTAACTGCTTCTGCCTGTCAGCCTGATCACCCCCTAACCACTCCCCTGCCAGCCTGATTGATGCCTAACTGCTCCCCTGCCAGCCTGGTTGCCCCTAACTGCCCTCCCCTGCAGGCCTGGTCACCCCTAACTGCCCTCCCCTGCAGGCCTGGTCACCCCCAGCTGCTCTCCCCTGCAGGCCTGGGTCCCCCCCAACTGCCCTTCCCTGCAGGCCTGGTCACTCCCAACTTCCCTCCTCTGCCGGCCTGGTCATCCCTAACTGCCCTCCCCTGCAGGCTTGATTGCCCCCAACTGCCCTCCCTTGCAGGCCTGGTCCCTCCCAACTGCCCTCCCCTGCTGTCCTGATTGCCCACAACTGCCCTCCCTTGCAGGCCTGGTCCCTCCCAACTGCCCTCCCCTGCTGGCCATCTTGTATCCACATGGGGACAGGATCTTTGACCACCTGGGGGCAGCCATCTTGTGTGTTGGAGTGATGGTCAATCTGCATATTATTCTTTTATAAGATAGGATAGAGGCCTGGTGCATGGGTGGGGGCCAGTTGGTTTGCCCTGAAGCGTGTCCCAGATCAGGGTGGGGGTTCCCTTGGGGAATGGGGCAGCCTGGGCTAGGGGCCTGTGGTGGTTTGCAGGCCGACCACGCCCCCCCCCCCCCCTCCCCGCCAACCGGCGACCCAAGCAGAGGCCCTGGTATCTGGGATTTATTTATCTTCTACAATTGAAACTTTGTAGCCTGGAGCGGAGCCAAGCCTCCTGCTGGCTCCGTGGCGGCAGCCATTTCTGTTGGGATTTATTTATCTTCTATAATTGAAGCTTTGTAGCCTTGAGTGGAGGCTGGGCCCGCCAGGGTGTGTGGAAAGCTTGGCTTCCTCCATCGCCGGGGAAACCCAAGCCTCCCTCCTGCTCGCTCCGTGGCCACAGCCATCTTGGTTGGGGTTAATTTGCATATTCCTGATTGGCTGGTGGGCGTGGCTTGTGGGTATAGTGGAGTGATGGTTAATTTGCATATTACTCTTTTATTAGATAGGATAATAAAAGGGTAATATGCTAATTAGACCAGACGTCCTTCCAGATGAAGCCAGGACTGTGAGGGAAGCCCGGGTCTCGGGTGCCAGAGGGAAGCCAGTGCCAGCAGCCGGGGGAAGGAAGGCCTACTCTTGCACAGATTTTGTGCACTGGGCCTCTAGTTTTTTTTGTGTGTGTGTGTTTTTTAAAAATATATTTCTTTATTGATTTCAGAGAGGAAGGGAGAAGGAGAGAGAGATAGAAACATCAATGATGAGAGAGAATCACCGATCGGCTGCCTCCTGCACACCCCCTACTGGGGATCGAGCCCGCAACCCAGGCATGTGCCCTTGGCTGGAATCGAACCTGGGACCCTTCAGTCCGCAGGCCAACGGTCTATCCACTGAGCCAAGCCGGCCAGGGCTGGGCCTCTAGTTTTTATATAATGAGCTGGGTAGCTCAGTTGTTTAGAGCATGGTACCCATATGCCAAGGTTTTGGGTTCAATCCCTAGTCAGGGCACAACAAGAATCAACCAATGGGTGCACGGATGAGTAGAGCAACAAATCAATGTTTTTCTCTCTCCCCCTTCCTCTCTCTAAAATCAATCAATAAATAAAAGATATTTTTAGAAAATTACCTATTCAAGTACAAGGTAATGGATTTTAATGTAACAGTATGTAAAATTCCTTCATCTGACAGCAGATTCCACATTATAACTACTTTTAAAGAAATTAACTCTTACAAGTTTTGGTGTAGAATCAAATAAGAATATCCACAATTATTTGAAAAAAAGTAATTAAAGTATTCCTCCCTTTTCCAATTACAAATGTGTAAGGCCACCTTTTCATCTACTAACCAAAACTGCATATAATGACAGCCTAAATACAGAAGGAAATATGAGAATCTAACTATCTTCTAACACATCAGATAGTCAGATTTGTAAAACAATGCTGCTCTTCACATGATATTTGTTTTGGAAAGCATAGTTATTTTTCATAAAAAGAACATGTTAACATGTGGTGAGTTTTATTTTTAAATGAATTATTTTTAAACTTCTGTATCAACTTCTAATTCAGTAAATATCAATAGATATAACTCACATATACAAAGCTCTATGTTGTCCTCAATAATTTTTAAGAGTGTAAAGGGATTCTAAAGCCCCAAATTTGAGAAACACTGATCTAAGTTATGCAAATTAAAGCAAAATTTCTATAAAATTTGCAAACATAAATTATAATAGTACTACTAATAACAATATCTAATACCCATGCTTATAAAGAATGTAGAGAAGCTGTCATTCTCATTCACTGCCAAAAGGGTAAACTGACAAAATAATTCTGAAGGAAAATTTGGCAGCACATATCAAAAACCTTTTTTAAAATGCAAAAGTTTGGAATCAGCAATTCTGCTTCTAGGAATCTATTTGAAGGAAAAATTAAAGATGTGACAGTAATTGTTTTACTGCAAGGCTATACAGCTACAAAACTTTATAATGGAAATTACTTAAATTAGAAAAGGTATTCAGCTGTGACAAATTATGTTGTGTATGAAAAATTACTAATTGATAATACATTACCAAAATTTTTAAAACAGTTACAAAATTGTACGTATAGCAGGAACCCAATTTAATAAGATGTGGGGTATTTTATTATTTTTGTTTATATAAGTTTTGTTTGTTTTTTTAATAAACAAAAGCCATACGTGGTTTAGTAATAGGAGAAACAATAAAGCTATATAAGAGGAGTTACCACTCCCAGCTACTTAAAAACAGACCCTGTCCACTCCATCTGCTTGTGGCAGCCAATGGTAACAGCTTGGCAGTGTATATCCACTCGCACTTGACCTATACTCACATCTAACAGGCAAACATCTATCCATATACTCAAGCAACAGATATACTGATGTCCCTTGTTCATTTACTTTTACAAAAATAAGATACTACAATGCCTCTTGATTTTTTTCTACTTGTTAATACATACCATGGACACAGCCAGGTAAAAATATAGATTTCATTCATTCTTTTTATGAGCTGCATAATACTTCAAAAATGTAGATGTATCATAATTTACTCAAGGTTTCCTATTGGTTATAAAGATTGTTTGCAGATTTTTAATATTACAAGCAATGCTGTAATAAACATCTTTGAAAAAAGATCCTTACATTCTGATTATTGTTATTTATAAGACAGAATCCCTAAAGTAAATTTGCTGGAGATATATATATATATTTACTAAAGGCCCGGTGCACGAAAATCATGCACGGGGTGTGTGTATGTGTGTGTCCCTCAGCCCAGCCTGCACCATCTCTTCCAATCTGGGACCCCTCAAGGGATGTCCGTCTGCCCGTTTAGGCCTGATCGGACTGCCCGTTTAGGCCTGATCGGGCCTAAACGGGCAGTTGGACATCCCTCTCACAATCCAGGACTGCTGGCTCCCAACTACTCGCCTGCCTGCCTTACTGATTGCCCCTAACTGCTTCTGCCTGCCAGACTAATCACCCCTTAATCACTCCCCTGCCAGCCTGATTGATGCCTAACTGCTCCCCTGCCAGCCTGTTTGCCCCTAACTGCCCTCCCCTGCAGGCATGGTCACCCCTAACTGCCCTCCCCTGCAGGCTTGATTGCCCCCAACTGCCCTCCCTTGCAGGCCTGGTCCCTCCCAACTGCCCTCCCCTGCTGGCCATCTTGTGGTGGCCATCTTGTGTCCACATAGGGTCAGTCACCTCTGACCACATGGGGGCAGCCATCTTGTGTGTTGGAGTGATAGTCAATTTGCATATTACTCTTTTATTAGATAGTAGGATTAGATAGGATAGAGGCCTGGTGCATGGGGGGGGGGGGGGGGAGTGCGGCTGGTTTGCCCTGAAGGTATCCCAGATCAGGGTGGGGGTTCCCTTGGGGCATGGGGTGGCCTGAGTGAGGGGCCTGTGGTGGTATGCAGGCCAGCCACACACCCCCCGCGACCCAAGCAGAGGCCCTGGTATCTGGGATTTATTTATCTTCTATAATTGAAACTTTGTAGCCTGGAGCGGGGCCAAGCCTCCTGCTTGCTCTGTGGCAGCAGCCATTTCTGTTGGGATTTATTTATCTTCTATAATTGAAACTTTGTAGCCTTAAGCGGAGGCCAAGGCAGGCCAGGGCAGGTGGAAAGCTTGGCTTCCTCCATTGCCGTGGAAACCCAAGCCTCCTGCTCTATCCATGGCTGCAGCCATCTTGGTTTAGTTAATTTGCATATTTGCTCCTGATTGGCTGGTGGGTGTGGCTTGTGGTATAGCAGAGGTATGGTCAATTTGCATATTACTTCTTTTATTTTTTTATTTAGATAGTATATACTTTGATTTAGCAAATACTGTAATATTACTCACCAGCAATGTCTGAGATCCCATATCCTCATCAACACTGGATATAATTTTTGCCAATCTGATAATCATTTGTTATTACTTTAATTTGCATTTCCCTCCTGCTTTGGGGCTTGAGATTTATTTGTTTATTGACAACTTACATTTCTTCTTCCTCTATTCCCATCCTTTCCCCATTTTTCTATTGTTGTCATCTCATGCAAATAATTTTTCCTCAGGTCAGAATCACAGCTCATACCACATTCAAAAATAAATTCCAAATGAGTTAAAGATCAAAAACAATCAAACTATTAATATAAAATTTAGAATATCTTTATAAACTTGGGATCAAAGAGAAATTTTCTTAAGCATGAAAACTTATTGCTTTGGGAATTTTTTCAAGTTTTCTTTTTTAAACTGTTGGCAGATATTAACAATGTTCTCATTATTCCAAAGTCCTACGATAAGACATGTAGAAAACTTCACTGGACACACAGGTACTGAGACCACAGAGGCATACAATCAAACACAACTGCCTTTTACTATTGCTGCTGCTGCTGCCTCTACTACTATTACAAGCTATGACTGGCATTCTAAACTCCCAACTCCTTTTTCTGTAACCTGTTCACCAAGTATTACCCTCTCCAGCAGCATATGTACTTTAAGGTGGTCTACCTAAATATAGAATCTTCTACGGGACACTCTATCCAAGTATTCTACCCCATCACATATGGGGTAGTTAGAAAAATAAAGCCTCGTGAAAAAGGGCACATTTTGTTGTCTTACACATAGATGACACGGTAAAACAGATAACTCACCTAAGTGGGGAAACAGATCAGTGTCCAACTGATGCTTCTGAGTGCACAGTTTCACCAGTCTCTGCAGGCGACTTATACAAGAGAAGTGTGGAGAGAAGGCTGTGGCTTTCATAAGGACCCGGTCAGTCCTGGGCGGGTCCACGACAGGAGCCCTACTGGATGGCAGGAGGGGCAGAGGCCTCTTGTGAGACAACTGCCTCGCTTGTGCTATAGAGTGTGTGGTGGGGGCCACTCCCTGCAGTGGTAGGCTGGTGTTCGGAGGCTGAGGTGACTTGCAGACTAAGCCCTGCGGTGGCGCTGGAGGTTTGACAGACGCGGATAAAGGTGACAGGCTGGAGTGCTGCTGCGGAGGCTGCTGCTGGGAAGGTGCAGGAGGGGGACTAAAGTGCTCTTGCCGAACTTTTAAAATCTCTGTCTCTCTCTGGCGCTGACGATTCTGGGCCAACTTGCTCTGCAACTTCTTTCTCACAGTTGCCCCTTTCTTTAGGTCATCATCTTCCTCGTTGAAAGCAAACGGGTCTTCCAACTCGGTTTCCAGGTAGTGGAGAGGGACCCTTGCCCCCGGTGGAGAGAGGGACATTCCATCCAGTCCATTGGGCATCTTCAAGGCCAACGTGGGCACCGCCAGGCTAAAGGCCATGGTATCCATCTGGTGCCTGACCTTTACCTCATCTATAGGATCATTCTTTTTCTTCCTCTCTTTTTTCGGGATAAAGCCAAGTACCTGCAAGTGGCTGTTGCAGTACCTTTAAAAACACACACATACATGGGAAAATGTTCATGATATATATTAAGAAAAGCAAAATATAAAACTACATTTTATAAAATATGAATCTTAATATGTTAAAAATGCATGATTAGAGTAACTCTTGACATGCATGAATTTCATATATGCAACTTCCACTCCTCTGAAGCAATCCTCAAAGTTTGGCAATGTTGCTGAAGCAAATATGTGACTGTACACATACAGAGGCCACCAGACAGAAGTCACTCAAATACTGAGTGGCCCAGCTTTTGCTTCTCAGGCCGCTTTGTTATCCTGTATTCATAGCAAACAGAGTAACTCATAAGAGTCACTTAAAATTCTCTTCTGGAGAAAAAAATATGTGTTCTAAAGCCATTCAAGTATTTAGAAATTCATAAAGATCTTATGGGCCCCGGCCCATAAGTTGTTAGAGAGTCCTCCTGATACTCCAAGGTTTTGGGTTTGATCCCTGGTCAGGGCACATACATGAATCAACCAATGAATGCATAAATAAGTGGAACAACAAATTTCTCTCTCTCTCAAATAAATAAATCATTTTTTTTCAACAAATCTCTCTCTCTTAAATTAATAAATCAATTTATTTAAAAAGATCTTATGACATAACCCTTAAGAATGTCAAGTATCCACTGTATGATCTACACACACAGAGAACAGATTCATAAAGCTGTGGCCAACAAGAGGAAGGGCTTCAGGGATAACTGTAGTAACTGTAGAAACTTCCCAATCTATATATATAAAAGCCTAACATGCAAATTGTCCCCTCGGGAGTTCAACCAAGAGACCTGGAGTTTGCTCGCTTGCTATGACATGCACTGACCACCAGGGAGCGGTGTGGAACAAAGGAAGGCCTGGCTGGCAGCCAGAAGGCCCCAATCAGCCCTGATCACTGGCCAGGCCTAGGGACCCTACCTGTGCACAAATTTCATGCACCGGGCCTCTAATATAGAATAAATGGTTTTGTTGTTTTCAACTTGACAAATGGATTAGTTTTTTCAGTGAAGAAAAATAAGGTGGGGTTGTTTTTTTAATTTACAAATCAGACTTTCCTGGTCATTGACATATGGGCAGCCTGAACTGGTAAATGAGGCCACTATGTGCTTCATCATGTAACACAGCAGAGGCTGATGCACGAACAGTCCTCCCTCAGCCTCGCTCTGCACGCACTGCAGCCTCACTGGCGGCACTATCACAACAGTCGAACTCCTAAACCTCCACCTCTTCACACCTAGAACAGCTTACTAGCATTTAAAATAAGTGCAAACGTGAATTTCTAGTCTAAAAGAATTAGTAACGGCTAATGGGGTTCTAGGGGGAAGAAAATGTTGTAAAATTAGACTGTGGTGACAGTTGCACAACCCAGTGAATATACTAAAAAATACTGAGTTATATACTTTAAAAGGGTAAACGTATGGGATGTGAATTTTATCTTAGACTGTTTTAGAAAATAAACATACAGATGATGAGTTTTCCTGGCAAATATATACATACTAGTAAAATATATAATTATAGCAAACTTAAATTTAAAATAGTATATTAAAATAACCAACTTAATATAACCACTGATCTCTGAAACCAAGACTACAATAATGAGCCCTAGCTTAGAAAATAATTTTTACTTTTTAATTATACCAGTACTTCTACTGAGCATAACACTACTCTATTTCAAACAGCTGGAACCCATAAGTTAGCATTTATTATATACAACAGATAAGCTAGACACCAGATATCAAGAAGCTTCCTCTAGCTGACCACCAACCAGATAATTTTGTCCATTAAAAATCCTTGAGCCCTGGCCGGTTTGATTCAGTGGACAGAGCGTTGGCCCGCTGACTGAAATGTTCCAGGTTCGATTCCAGTCAAGGGCACATACCTCGATTGCAGGCTCAATCCCCAGCCCTGGTCGGGGTATGTGTGGGAGACAACCAATCGATATGTCTCTCTCCGATATTTCTCTCTCTCTGTCTCTCTTCCCTTCTACTCTCTCAAAAAAAAAAAAAAAAAAAAAAAAAAAAATCAATGGAAAAAAAATCCTTAAAAATTTTTTTCTAAAACAATATATAAACCATCTCAAATACCTAGGTGTCCAAGGAGTAACTGCATCAATAATAATGAAAGTACATTTTCAAAATATTAATCTTTTCTATAGTATGTCATATAGTATAGTTACAACTATCAATATTTATACATAGGTCAAGATATTATTACATAAATTCAACTTGGAATTCTTGAGGTAACATAAGAATATTACCTTGTGCTAAAGTCTACTTTAATTCTATTTTCAAACAACCCTACAAACAAAAATATTAATACCCAAAAAGTTAAAGCCCTGGCCAGTTTTTCTCAGTGGTTAGAGCATTGGCCCACGGATCGAAGGGTGATTGGTTTGATTCCAGGTTAAGGGCACATACCTGGGTTGCAGATTCGATCCCTGGCCCTGGTGGAGGCAAGTACAAGTGCGGGAGGGAACCAATCAATGTGTCTCTCTCACTCTCCCCCCTTCCCTCCACTCTCTCTAAAAAAAAAATCAATGGAAAAAATATCCTCGGGTAAGGATATATATATATATGTTCTTGGACCAATTTTGAAAAAAAAAAGTAGCTTCTCTTCACATAGCAACACAAAAATCCTTTCCCTTATCTTGTTCTAAAAAGAGGAAATTACTTAGAATATAAAGGTGAAGGCATATGCTTCACAGAATATTTTGGACAAATTCGAAGTGACTCACTTTACTGCTTGCTGTAAGCTATAATACTTGCTTCAGCTGAATTTTTAAAAAATCCAAGGTTAACAATCACAACTATGAAAAATGGAATTTAAGACAAAATTATAGAAATGTGTTTATAATGGAGCTTGAAGTAAAAAATTAATCCAAGTTCTTCCATTCTTTAAGTTTAAAAAGGGCAGGGGTAAGAAATTATCATTTTTAGTCTGCTAAAACCAAATGGACAGATATGTTTACTCTAATACAGTGGTCCCTTTCTCACCTGAGATTAAAATTTTATTCCTTGCCTCACTAAGCAGCTGTTTCTAACTTTCGGGTATTGTAATTTGACGCCTTAAGTGCTCATTAGAAATTCTAACAGAGTATTCCCAAATCACCACATTATACTATACTCGTTTTGGTGGGATCTCTATCAACACAAACTATTTATTTCACCCCAAAAGGGTAAAAATTGCTCACTCTGAATATAAAATACATATTCCTTTTCAACCCTTTTATGCAGGTGACATTTGCTTATGTATGGGAACAAAGATGAACTTTTTACCTCTTAGAGAAAAGTACAAAGTTCAAAGTATCTACCTAAAAGTAACAAATATTTGAAACTGTCTTATAAAATAAGCATGCACGCCTCTGTAATAACCTACATTGATCAATACTGATTCTGTAGAACTGAAGAAAAAGAGATCATATGTGAAATCTAGTGTGAATTTTCCTACAAATATGAAAGATGAACAACCAGCATAAGACTTCTTTAAAACACCTTCCTGTATTATTTTTAATTCAGCAAAGCATAAATTCATAATTCTAGTGATAAAAGCCACCCATACTATGAAAATACAGTTTCTAATTTATAGTAAACATACTCTATATGGAATTCTTTTTAACCAAAAAGAAGTCTGATAAAAAGTAAATGATTCAAGTAATCATTCTTTTAAGTAACTCCTTTTCAATAAATCATTCTTTTAAGTAACTCCTTTTCTACCTTTCAAGCACAGATTTTAAAGTTCCAAAATTATTATCATTACTTTCAACACCTAAGTAGTTCCTATAATTTTTCTCATTTAGGCAGATGACAAGTCAGAAACACTTTATAAGACTGCAAACTAAATACATCAGTACCAAGACTTCAAGCAACAGTTTTAAGGGGGGAAATTTTTATTTTTATAATCCTAGCAAGTCTATTAAATCACTATAAAAAGAAAATACTGAAACAGTACTTTTCAAGTGATTCCCCAAATTTACTATTCCTTTTTTTTTTTTTTAAATTACCAGTCTCTCATCTTTAGAAGCATTTCAAAGTTTACTTAGACTACTCCAGGAAAGCATCCTTACATTCACTGTATGTAAAAGGAAAAAGGACAAGAAAAAGAAAAACCCCAGCCTAATAAATCAAAGGCTGAGTCCCATTCGCAGCTCTTACCTACGATCCTCTGATTTGGGGATGGGGTTGGTGCAGCGTTGGCTGTTATACTTGGCCACATATTCACATTGCTTGAAGGGGGCAGTCTTGTCCTCCAGAACGTGTCTGATACAGAAAGCGTAGCCGTTGAGTCGCCGCTGCTTGCACAGTTTGGGGCTATATGAGCACAAGGGCTTATTGTCAACCTCAGAGAAGTGTATATGTTTCCCTTCATACATCACGTGACTCTATTCCTTGTGAACATCAGCTAAAAGACCACCACAAAAAAAGAAACCCAAATGATAAATCAGAGAGTATAAGGCAGATTAAGTTGAGAATTTTACTGAGCGACTTCTGGCCCCATAGCCATACCTGATTTTAAATCTTCTGCACCATAGCAATGTTAAGAGAACCCCAAGGATACCACACTTTGGAATGCTGCAGAATCAAGATGAAGCAGATTGTCTATAAAAATATCAAAAGGGCTAGTTAACAAAGTGAAATAAGCAAAAGTTTGCTCATCTCAGAAGTAAAATACTAGGATATCACCCTTCTAATGGGTGGAGTCTTCATTGTAATCCAATGTCCCAATACTGAATTAAAATAATAAGAGGCATAAAATATTAAGTTACCTTACCCCTCCAAACTGAACTAAATAACTTCTCCTCTGGTTAAGTTTTGGAAATACCTCAAAACAGGTAGGGGTTTTCCACCAAACAAATGCCATAAGGTCTTTTCATCTCATTACTGGTGTTTATAGGCTACTAGTAGCCCGTTTGCACGAAGATTCGTGCAATAGACCTTCATTCACCTGGCTGCCTGCACCAGTTTTCTGCCGGCACCGGGGACCCAGGCCTTGGCTGTGGCCACTGCCTTCTGCCTTCTTTCAGGGTCGGGGCGTGGCCCCGGGCGGTGGCCTTGGGCTCGGCCGCACCCAACATCCCTGCTAAGGATCGCAGGAGCCGACCCCCAGTGGTTTCCTGCGATCCGTGCAGGCTCCCCGCTGGTGCCCAAGGCCGGGAAAGCCTCCGCCCGAGGCTTTCCCAGCCTTGGGCTCTGCCACACCCCAACGTTCCTGCAACGGTTTCCTGGTGGGCGTGGCTTGGGCGTAGCGAAGGTGCGGTCAATTTGCATATTTGTCTATTATAAGGTAAGATACCTATTTTCAGAACCTGAATCTCTTTACAATGCCAATGGACAGCAAACTTCCCTCAGAAAGTCTACATTTTTTGATAAGTTGACAAGTGTTTGGCAATTTGTAACAAATGTTTTTATGAAATTTAAAAAAGAGCAAATTCCTGTTTGTAAAAAAAAGTAATTTTCCCTCCAATCTTCCCCCTCACTTAGCTCACTAAACTATAAACTTCTTGAGCCCAAAGACTAGTCACCCAACCACACTTCCACCACTCAGTTCAGTGCTTGGTACTACATGGCACTCCCAATTAAAATAAATCTAATCTAATAATAGACAAATATGCAAATTGACCGCACCTTCGCTACACCTAAGCCACGCCCACCAGCCAAGCCACGCCCACCAACCAATCAGGACGAGTATGCAAATTGCCCCAACAAAGATGGCGGCTAATTTGCATATCAAGACAGTGTCGAAAGAAGCCAAGAGCTGCAAAGGGGAGTAAAGCTTCGAAGAAGCAAGCAAGCCAGGGGGGCGGGGGGAGGAGAAGGGAGGAGCGAAGTCAGGGCCGTAGGCGAAGGGAAACGAAGGCGGGCTGGAGGAGAAGGCGGGGCCGGCGGCAAGGGCGGAGCGGAGGCGGGGCCGAAGGGAAACGCGGGCGGGCTGGAGGAGAAGGCGGGGCGTGTGACAAGGGCGGGGCGGAGGCGGGGCCGGGGGTGAAGGGAAACGCGGGCGGGCTGGAGGAGAAGGCGGGGCCGGTGACAAGGGCGGGGCGGAGGCGGGGCCGGAGGCGAAGGGAAACGCGGGCAGGCTGGAGGAGAAGGCGAGGCGGGCGGCAAGGGCGGGGCGGAGGCGGGGCCGGAGGCGAAGGGAAAAGCAGGCGGGCTGGAGGAGAAGGCGAGGCGGGCGGCAAGGGCGGGGCGGAGGCGGGGCCGGGGGCGAAGGGAAAAGCAGGCGGGCTGGAGGAGAAGGCGAGGCGGGCGGCAAGGGCGGGGCGGAGGCGGGGCCGGAGGCGAAGGGAAAAGCAGGCGGGCTGGAGGAGAAGGTGAGGCGGGCGGCAAGGGCGGGGCGGGGCGGAGGCGGGCGACAATGGCGGAGCAAAGGGAAACGCGGGCGGGCTGGAGGAGAAGGTGAGGCGGGTGATAAAGGTGGAGCGGAGGCGGGGCCGGGGGCGAAGGGAAACGCGGGCGGGCTGGAGGAGAAGGCGAGGCGGGCGGCAAGGGAGGAACGGAGGCGGGGTAGAGTGCAGCAGGAAATCCCATTGCAGGAATTTTCCTGCAACGGGAAAGCTAGTAGGATAATAATCATGGTTTATGAGTCTTTGGAGGTTTAGTTAGAAATGGAAGAAAGGACACAATACTCAGACCTCTCTAAACACAAAGTTCCAGCAATAGCATCTATATATTACTAGAGGCCCGGTGCATGAAATTTGTGCACTCGGGGGAGAAGGGTCCCTCAGCCCGGCCTGTGCCCTCTCGCAGTTTGGGAGCCCTTGGGGGATGTCCGACTGATGACCCCTGGGGAGCAGGCCTACGCCATCAGTCAGACATGGAGGTGGGAGAGGTTCCTGCCACACCACCTCTGCACTTCTTTCTGGCTGAGCAGCACTCCCCCTGTGGGAGTGCACTGACCACTAGGGGGTAGCTCCTGCATTGAGCGTCTGCTCCCTGGTGGTCAGTGTGTGTCATAGTGACCGGTGATTCCGCAGTTCGATTTGCATATTAGTCTTTTATCATATAAGATAAGACCACATGGTCTACAATAAAATTGAATCAACTAATCTGTCAAGTCAGGCTTGCAGTGGGCTGATGTGATCTAACACCCTTTCTCTACACTCTGAAAGTCACCCACATGGCTGTTAGAGCAGCTTAGATACCGGCTACAGAAAGCCTCAAAAAATACTCCCTCCTTTACTAAACTCAATATGAAATTCCTTATACAAGTGAATGGCAAGACACATAAATGCTTGAGGAGTCGGAAGACATATTCGCTCAAGTTCAGAATCTGGACTTACTTTGTTATCCTGAACAAGTCATTTAACCTCAGTTTTCTCATCTGTAAAATAGGGATAATAATAGTAGCTATG
The DNA here is from genome assembly GCF_027574615.1 of Eptesicus fuscus. Taxonomy (NCBI): domain Eukaryota; kingdom Metazoa; phylum Chordata; class Mammalia; order Chiroptera; family Vespertilionidae; genus Eptesicus; species Eptesicus fuscus. Next base: position 81,289,014 of record NC_072483.1, on the reverse strand, counting down.
TTATCATCAAGCTGCTCCAAGGATCAAATGATAGAGCATGCAACACACCAAGTACTGAGCCTCGGACATGTTAAACAACGAACAAATGAAAATTATAGATTTTGAGAGAGAGAAGGGAGAGAAAAAGATCAAGAGCAAAACATAATCACGCACCCTCTCAGGGATCTAGCCCACAACCTGAGCATGTGCCCCAACTGGGTATTGAACTGGCAACCTTACGGTGCACTGCACGACACCCAACCAACTGAACCACGCCGCCAAGGTAATAATGCTGACTTTTAACATGACTTCCTGTTATGTTAAGAAAGTATCAAGTAATTCCTATTTTTGTAAGTTGTCCTATTTTTTAAAAAAACCTCAGAATTAATGATTAATGTTACCAAATTCTTTTTCAGCTTCTAGAGAAAATGATCATTTTTCTTTCATACTTTTAAAAATATGGTGTTTATTATTTTCTGATACTGAACTCTTCTTACAGTCTTGGGGTGAAAGCAACTTGGTCATTATGTATTATTATCTTAATGTGTTGCTGAGTTACACTTGCTAATATTTACGATTTCTGTAGTAGGAGAAAGGTCTAAATTTTCTGTTTGTGTGCTTTGCCAGAATTTGGTATAAATAAATATTTCAAAATATAATTTAGAGAATATTTCTCTTTTTCTATATTCTTGAGCAAGTTAAAAAGCACTGCAGTTATAATGCTCCTTAGAAGGTTGCCTGGGCTTAGTACTGGTTTTTCATAGTGAATCAGGTTTTAACATTTATCCCCATACAGTTTAGCAATATGACTTGTTATATTTAATTTTCTAAATATATGTGATTTTTTTTCTCATATTCAGTATATTCATTCATACACATATGTGATATCTGTGCTTTGTCCCTTTCTTCATGACAGGTTCAACAGGAGGTTGTTTCATGTTTTTTTCCAGTATCCTCTAAAATAAAAACGCAACGAACCAAAATCTCTTGGATTTATTAGTATCTCCATGTATGTTTTCTAATTCATCAGTTGCTGCTTTTAACTTTGATAATACTTTCTCTTATTGATTTTTAGAAAAAGAAGGGAGGAGGGAGAGAGAAACATTGATGTATGAGCGAACTATCGATCAGTTGCCTCCTGCATACCCCCTACCAGGGATCAAGCCACAACCTGGGCATGGAATCAATCTGGCAACCTTCTGGTGCGTGGGATGACACCCAACCGAGCCACAATGGCCAGAGCGATACACTTTCTGTTTGCTTTTCATTTATTATTTTTTGTAACTTCTTTGGGCCGAATTATTCTATTTTCATTTTTTCTTGCTTAGTAATTTATGAATCTTCCGGAGTACTGCTTTAGCCATATCCCAAAGGTACTATTACACAGAATTCTGAATATCAGCACTTTTTAGTTGATTTGGATTTGATATTTTAATTTCTCCTTTGACCCAAGAGTTATATATTTTTAGACTAGAGGCCCAGTGCATGATTAAATCATGCACGTGTAGCTATCTGTCCGCTGGTCGGGACCCGGTGTGGCTGGCAGTTCCAAAGTCCCTGGGCCCCTAGGGTGAGGCGGGGCGGGGGCGTGGTCCTCCGGCAGCTGGAGCCCAGGCTGGGGTCTTGCCTTTGCCGCCGCCTCCTCTACCTTCCGGCTCCCTCATAAGCCCTCCCTCGGCCTGCCCGGGCTGCGTGGAAACCCATGTCCTCTGCGGACACCACTGCACCCTCCTGCGGCCCAACTGCCGCCAGACTCCTCCCCGGGGAGCCGCGCCGCCTCGTCAGCCGGAGCCTCCAAACGCCCGCTCGCTGCCCCAGAGGCCCCTTCTGTGCCGCAGCACAGCCATGGCGCAGACTCTGAGCTCGCGCCGCTGCTGGCGATGCGAGCTCAGCGTCCTGCCGGCCCAATCACCACCCTGGCCACCCCGAATCCCGCCCCCTGCGCCTCCTGCTGGCCCAATCGTGGGCGTAGTGGAGTGATGGTAATTTACATATTACCTATTATGTAGGATGGTAGAGTTTTATGTTTTCCTTGTTTCAGTTGTAGTTAAGAATAAGGAGCATATCTGCATATATTTCTGGTTTTTTTTTTTGGATTTGACTGAGACTGTCTTTGGGGCCTAATAAGGATTCTTGTTAAAACTCATTCATTGTACCCAGGGTATGTTGTTTGTTACACCATATATCATGGTATTAACATCCACTATATTATTACACTAGAGGCCCAGTGCACGAAATTCGTGCACGGGGGTGGGGTGGGGGGGAGGGGGCTGTCCCTCAGCCCAGCCTGCACCCTCTCCAATCTGGGACCCCTCGAGGGATGTCTGACTGCCCATTAAGGCCCAGTCGGACATCCCTCTCACAATCCAGGACTGCTGGCTCCCAAATGCTCGCCTGCCTGCTTTCTTGATTGCCCCTAACCACTTCTGCCCGCCAGCCTGATCACCCTCTAACCACTCCCCTGCCAGCCTGATTGATGCCTAACTGCTCCCCTGCCAGCCTGTTTGCCCCTAACTGCCCTCCCCTGCAGGCCTGGTCACCCCTAACTGCCCTCCCCTGAAGACCTGGTCCCCTCCCAACTGCCCTTCCCTGCAGGCCTGGTCGCCCCCAACTTCCCTCCTCTGCCGGCTTGGTCACCCTAACTGCCCTCCCCTGCAGGCTTGATTGCCTCCAACTGCCCTCCCTTGCAGGCTTGGTCCCTCCCAACTGCCCTCCCCTGCTGGCCATCTTGTAGTGGCCATCTTGTGTCCACATGGGGGCAGCCTTCTTTGACCACATCGGGGCAGCCATCTTGAGTGTTGGAGTGATGGTCAATCTGCATATTACTCTTTTATTAGATAGGATATTTTGTCCGCTTGCTCTATCAAGAGCTGAAAGAGATCAGTCAAAATCCCCTACTATGATATGATTTGTCTATTTCTCCATATATTTTTTTGTTTTATAAATTTTAAAGCTGTATTATTTGACATATAAGATTCATAACCACTAGATTATCCTTTTTTATCATTAGGAAATGCAACTCAAGTGATAAACTCTCATTTTTGTTGTTTCAATTTGCCAGTTACATATTTACCCACTGTTTTTAAATAATGGGTCAGAAAACTCTGGCATACAGGACTAATCTGTTAATTCACTTACATGTTGTCCATGGCTGCTTTCATGCTATAACAGTAGAGCTGAACAGTTGCAACAGAGATTGTATGTCTGAAAAGCCTAAACCATGTACTAAAATAGTATCTGCTGGTCCCATTTAGATGACATCTCTTAATTGCTTTGACTTTTCTGCTCTAATCTGAGTGTCATTTTCCTTTAATAAATGGGTTTATCCAATTTATAATTTTTATATTTATTTACTTGGAAAATATTTCATCTTAATTTTATTATTTTACTAGTGGCCCAGTGCACAAAATTTGTGCGGGGGTGAGGTGGGGGTGGGGGAGGTGTCCCTCAGCCTAGCCTGTGTACCCTCTCCAATATGGAACCCCTCGGGGGATATCCCTCTTGCAATCCAGGACTGCTGGCTCCTAACCGCTCACCTGCCTGCCTGCCTGATCGCCCCTAACCACTCTGCCTGCAGGCCTGCTCGCCCTCAACTGTCCCCTCCTCTGCCAGTCTTCTCGCCCCCAAATGCCCCCCCCCCCCGCCAGCCTGCTCAACCCCAACTGCCATCCCCTCCTGGCCTGATCGCCCCTAACTGCCTCTGCCTTGGCCCTGCCACCATGGCTTTGTCCGGATGTTCAGAAGGTCTCCCAGTCTAATTAGCAAATTAACCTTTTATTAGTATAGACTAGAGGCCCGGTGCACAAAATTCGTGCATGGATAGGGTCCTTAGGCTTGGCCAGTGATCAGGGCCAATTGGGGCCTTCCTTCCCCCTGTTGCTGGCCGGGGCCTTCATTCCACGCTGCCCCCTGGTGGTCAGCACACATCATAGCGAGCAGTCGAACTCCTGGTCAGTAGAACTCCAAAGGGGACAATTTGCATATTAGCCTTTTATCATATAAGGATTTTTTACATTGCTTTTAGATTTTGATTCTTTTTATTACATAGTCTATTTTCTTGGAAGATTTAGTCTGTGTCCTTTAGATAACATTTTTTTTACTGCACACTAAGAAAATTAGTATGCTTAGCATTATCATGATTGATCTCATGTTATGAATGAGAAAAATTTCCTAACCTACACATCCCAAATGCAGTATTTTTTCCTTGTATTATGATTTTTACATTGCCATAGTTTATAACTTTCCCCCCCTTTTTTCAATACATCCTTTATTGATTTCAGAGAGGAAGGGAGAGGGAGAGATACAAAGAAACCTCAATGGTGAAAGAGAATCATTGATCAGCTGCCTCCTGCACACCCCACACTGGGGATCAAGCTTGTAACCTGAGCCCACAACATGGGCATGTGCCCTGACCAGTAACCAAATCATGACCTCCTGGTTCATAGGTTGATGCTCAACCACTGAGCCACACCAGCCGGGCAGTTTATAACATTTTAATGCTGGTTCTACATTTAAATTTATTCCGTGCTATTCACTAATCCATTTTGTTTTTAATTGATCTCTGATTCAATGGTTTATAACATAGTCACCTCTCTTCTCTATCTCCCCTTCCTCTCCACCCCCAACACAAGGCTGACTTATGGAATCTCAGCCATGGTTTTTCTGTTTGGAAATATATGTCAACTAAATAATATACTTAAACTATAGCTTATCTGGACATAAAATTCTGGGGTCAGATACTTTTTTTATCTACAAAATTTGTATATTTTTTCCCATATCGTCTGGAATGAAAATGCCTGAGGCCTGCCTCTTTATTTTATACAGGGCTTGTGGTGTTTTTTTTTTTCCATTTTGACCTAATGTCTTTATATTTAAGGACTAGAAACTACTTTAGAGGCTGGCTGGCATGGCTCAGTGGTTGAGCGTTGACCTCTGAACCAGAAGGTCACAGTTCAATTCCAGTCAGGGCACATGCCTGGGTTGCGGACTTGATCTCCAGTAGGGGGCGTGCAGGAGGCAACTGATTGATGTTTCTAGCTCTCTCTCCCTCTCCCTTCCTCTAAAATCAATAAAAACATATTTTTAAAATGTATTTTTAAAACAAACAAAAAAAATAAGAATGTATTAAAATCTGCCTAGTCAACATCCTTCTAATGCTAAGAATTCAGTAATCTATCCAATTGCCCTCTTTCAGCATTTGCCACTAGGTGGGAAAGAAAGCTTTCGCTAATCATCTCTATGCCATTACAAAAAGGTGTTTAATTTCAACCTCTTATAAAAAACTTCTCTGCCATCTTAATATTTTTACACCTGTGATTAATTTTTTCTTCCCATGTATTTGATTTTTAATGTTTTTAATTTCTTTTAATTTTTCTGATTTTTAATGTTTTAAAGTCCTATTAAAAGCCAACTTTATATCATTCTTTGCATTTTACTTTTGAACAATCAGCTGGTTTCTCCATTTTCAAATCCCTCTTTTAAAAGCTCAACTTAATCTCTATACTTAAACTTTCAATTCCCTGATGAATTCACTCACTTTAAATATCATAAAAGGAAAGAATGTTTGGGGAAAATGGCCCTCTGCTTGGAAATCTAACTTCTTTCTAAGTGAGTATTATTTAATATCAAAATCGCTTTGTCTATAAACTGGAAACAACTATTCCTCTAATAGGTTTTTCCTTTCTTTTATTAAAGAAGACATTATGACAAAATCACTAAGGCAGTTCTCAGGGAAAAGACCCTACATTTTTTTCATTTTTTTACATCCAGCCTCCCACCACTGAAGCTCTTTACCCCTACTCCACCAAAGGTGAAGTTCACATGGCCTTCACTCTGTGACACTCCTTGTAAAATATAAAGAGTGGAGAAACAGAATATATAAATATAAAGTCCACATGATCTTAATCAAATGTCTTATACACGCTAATATTTAAATACTATCATATCTCTAATCCATAAAGAAGTGCTATGCCTAAGCTCTACCTTTTAACACATGTTAACTATCACTTAAAAGAGGAAGGAAAAAAATCCTAATGAGACAACTATAAGTAGATATTTTCTTCAACCATGGAAATAATTTGCTTAGAATATAACAGATATATGCTCCCTTAAGGAGGGGAATGCAGATAATTAAGCACTTTAGAGTGGCAGCAAAATAGAAACTCTTATTATTACCAAAAGCAAAAACAACGACATTGAGAATAGTCTCACAGAAAGAATATCTCCATGGTAAACATACCCATATACCAAAATTCAAAAGTAAAAAATATGGTTAGGTGTTAAATATTGAAAACAACAACAACAACAAAAACACACACAATCCTCCTTGATATTCTATGCTGAGTTTAACTGGAAAATGAAACAATTCATTTTTATAGTTTCTTTCATCTTGCAAATACAGAGACGTTAGCAGGGGACAAAAGTAAGACATGTAAGCTTATAACAAAAGCACCTACAGCCCTTTCAGTCTTCCAACAGCAACCATAATCCAATTGGACAACAAATATGAACATTCCTCTCTTTGGGACTGCTGCTGCACCACCTCCACGTGGGATCTCTATACGTCATGACTGTTCTTTTGAGTCTCGGGTTTCAGAAGCATGTTCATTTCACCGCCACAGCATTTTTCCCTAATTGCCAATCTGTAATTTTATATTCTACCCCCTTTTAACAGCCTAGACCAGTGGTCGGCAAACTCATTAGCCAACAGAGTCAAATATCAACAGTACAACGATTGAAATTTCTTTTGAGAGCCAAATTTTTTAAACTTAAACTTCTTCTAACGCCACTTCTTCAAAATAGACTCGCCCAGGCCGTGGTGTTTTGTGGAAGAGGCACACTCAAGGGCCAAAGAGCCGCATGTGGCTCGCAAGCCGCAGTTTGCCGACCACGGGCCTAGACCTACAACACACCTTACAATTTTTTAAATCCAGCATGGACCTAAATTCTCAGAATATTAGTTTTTTTATATATTTAATAGAAATGAAAAGAATAGTTACTTACCCCAGAGTCACTTTCCAGTCTTTAAAAAAGCTTCTCTACCTCTCGCATTTTAAGCTTTTTATGAAGACTTTTAATTCAACTTTGTAGAGCAAAAAAGTGAAATAAAATACTAAACAGATAAGTATATTAATTAAAAAAAAAAGCACTAACATCCCACATACTAATGTGAAAAGCAGTAAAATTAGAAATAATGAAAGTCAACTGATGGGAAGAAAAACGTCCTATCACCCAAAAATATGAACAATATTCAGTATAAAGTTCAAACTAAATATTTTTAAATAAATCAAATAAATGCTATTGAATGTCTATTATATTCCAAGCTGCACTTGACAAATAAGTTTGCTTATGAATTTAAATTAAATGGCCTTTACAGTAGGTGAGTTCCTCACCTGATTTATCAGAAAGGTAAAGGAGAGTGCTGCAGAAGTTGAGAGCACTTACTGTCTCTAGTGGGTATCAGAGATGGCACTCAATTCTGGTTCTCCTAATTACTAGGTCTATGACTTTGGGCAAGTAACTTAGGTTTCAGTTTTCTCATATGTAAGGCAAGATTACAATAGTCATGGAGTTGTTTAGAATTAAATTAGGCATTTCACGAACCATGCTTAGCATGGTATCAAGCACACAGTAATCACTTAATGTTAACTATTAGAAGCTGTAAGTAGTAGTTTATTAGTATTATCATTTTAATCTACAATCTGCAGAACTAAAATGCATTCTCCAGCTGCTAGTGGTTTTCTGAATGGTACAGTGTAACTCTCCATTAAGTCAGGCCCTCCCACCCTTTTGGGGGCTATGCTAATAGAATCCACTGAGAATTCTTCCCTATAATCCATATTAAAAATAATGTCTACCTTCTATACAGCATCTCTATACTGTTGTTCTTGTGATGGAAATAACTAGCAGAGCAGTGTCTGACTTGGTTACAGCATTATTAGCTCCAGTAAATAAATCATCCTTTACAACAAATGCCTTCTGAGTTCCTGTCCATGCCACAGTCACTCTCAATTGTTATGGAAACCCTATATTGCAGCACAAGAAGAAAAAAGTTGTAGCTATAATCCTCAAAGTTCTTTTGTTCTACAAATCTGAAACTAATGTCCTCTTTGTTGCTAAACTCCACATACACTATTCCATCTCTTACTTGACCTCTCTGCAGCATTCGATTCTGCTGGACACTTTCCCTTTCTTGAAAATCTTCCTGAAAAAAGAAAATCTTCCTGGCTGCCTAGTGACTTCGTTTCTCTTGCCCCCACACTCAAGCGTCAATATTCCCAAAGATCCTCTTTCCCTTGTTTTAGGGATGCAAGATGAAATACCTACATGGGCCAGCAGGGTGGGCCAGGGGCAGACTGTGGCAAACTTTGCTCCTCTCAAGGGGACTGACTTAAACCAGTTCCAGTAAATTGATGCAATTAATTAAAAAAAACACAAATAAATAAAAAGCAGACCCAGAGTTTCTAGATCTTCCAATTTTTCAAAGGAAGATAAAATTCCAAATAATCCCACAAAATATTTTAATCTTTTTCATGTCAGCAGCTCATTAAAACCCGTTAAATTCAAAATGTATTGTGGTAGGCAGTTAGACAGACAGGAGCAGAGCAAGAACCCTGGGCCGTGTCACCGGGGTGGAAAGCCCTGGGTGCCTAGCGAAGGACAAAATGTAGGGTGGGACCTTGCCCTCAGGGTGGCCTTTCCTCCCCTAGCAAATTGCTGGTCACGCGGTTTGGACCCCCTGACCTTTCCTCCCTAGAGATAACATCTAGGTCTCAGCTGTATTTCAGCTCCAGGCCCAGAAAAGCAGCAAAACCAGCCACAGCTGATATCAGGACCTGCTGCACTGAACGACCCCCTGCCCTGGTGCCACAGGAGACCACAGCCCGGAAAGGACACACCTGGAGAGCTGCTGAATATTCTACTGAGATCTCCTCCTGGGACCTCCCCTGAAATCTCCACTCTTCAGCTCCAAGGGCCCCTCCTGTACCTCTATAACTTGTTTCCTAAGCCCATTTCTTCTAGGAATTACTTTTTCTACATCTATGATGTCTTGGCTTTTTGTTGCTAAGAACTCAAGTACCAAGGTTGCTGAACCCAGGTCCAGTCTGACCCCACTGGTCAACACCCTGTGCCATTCCTGCCACCTACCACAGTATTACCTTGAGAAATTTATTTTATAAATCTATGAAATGGCAGTGATCAAGTCACACACAAACACACACAAAGTGTGAGTCAAACAAGACACTTCCACAAGCTTTCATTTTCATTTCTACTCTACATCTACCCCAAGATTAGGTTATTATCCCAGATTTCAAACCAAATGTACAAAACTGTTAATGTGAATAAGTGCATTTTTCTGGACAAGAGTCGGTAAAGTTCATCAGTCTCAAAAAAAAGATTAAGGACAAATTTTTCTCCTTCTACAACTCCAGCTGTTATCTGTACAAGGATGATTCCCAAATCTACATCCGGTCAGCCTAGGCAGCCACTTTACCTTGGTAACCTCTCCACTTCGCTCCATCTCTGGTGCCATTGCCACCACCACAGTTCAAACCTTCAATCTCTTCTCAGCAGCGCTGGGTCTAATTCCAGTCTTGCCCTCCTTTATTCCACCCTTTGTACAACTCAAGTTCTCAAAAATGCGAATAACTTATTTAGCCAAAGGCTTCAAGGTCTGCTCATAATTGTAAAAGGAATCCAAACATCAATTCCTTAGGATCTGGCCAGGCTGACTTCTCCCTCTTGCACTATTTATTGCTCTTCCTACAACTCCCATAATTTGCAACACTGAACACTTTTGTGTCCTCCGGCATTTATTCATACTTTCAGGTCCCACCCTCAGAAGTGCCTTCCTAAAACTTCCCGTTTGCTTAGCACAGAAACACCCCAGGAAAGTCCTCACTTTAAGGGTTGCCCCAGGGCAGCCAGAATAAATAGCTTTCCAGCCTCCAGGCCTCGGGGAGAACCTCTCCCTTATCATCCAAGGTTGTATAAGTCAGCGGTTTTTTTCCTTCTCCACTAGACTAAAAACTCCTCAAGGGCAGAGAACGTGTCTTTGTATTGCGGGGCCCACTGTTACAGTTAAATGAATGAAACAGCAAGGCTCCAACAACGCCTGCCATCACCTCAACACCCCACCCTCCCAAGGTCAGGCCACACACACCCAGGCAGCAGGGAGATAACTAAAAGAGTTTTAGAGGAAGAGCTGGAAGTAAAAGAAAACCCACCTTCTTGCCCACTCACAGAATTCAAAAGCAGAGGCTACACTAATATCAAGCTGCTGAAAGTTTCTATGAATATACTGCTAATTTCCTACTGGCACAAAAATACTTATTTGCCCCATGAAGGTAATTATAACATTCTATCTGCACTCAATACTCACTAGTATTATTAGTTTAGTATATATACTGAATCAAGAACTCATTCAGATTAAAAAAAAAAAAATCACATGGAAAGTACTGAAACTCTTTAGAGGAAAACACTACCAAAAGGTCCTGCACCAGGCACCGTTCTAAGGGCTTTGTGTGCAATTCCTCATTTAACCATCACAGCAACCCAATGAAGAAGGTATTATTATCACCTTCTCTCACAGATGAGAAAACTGAGAATGAGATTAAGTAATTTGTCCAAATCACAAAGGTAGGATTCAAGGCCAGTTTAACTCCTGAGCCCAAGCTTTAACCAACAAAAAACTACACAACATTGTTAAATGGAAAAATCCTCAGATTGTGTTTATGTTGTATGCACACACAAAACAAAACACAACATGTTAACAATGGTTATCTCCTGGGATAAATCTGAGTGGAATGAATATGAGAATGTATTACTTTTAGTCAGAAAAAAAGCAAACAAACAAATAAGAGAAACGCTTTTCAGATGGCGCGAACAGAAAGGTGAGGTGGGCTCGGGGAATTAATATTTAAGGAGCACCAACTAAGAGCCAAGCACATGGGTGTCCCAATTAATTATCTGCCCAACATTTCATACAATAATCATTTCACACATTAGAGGGGTTTCCTTATGACCATAACATTATAACAATGGGCTATCTCATCTAATCTTTACCTCAAAAGGGGGTATTTCTATTTCACAGATAAACTAACCAAAGAGGAAGTAACCCATCCACTGGAAGAGCTGGGATGAGAATCCAAAGCCCAGTCCAAATTTGTGTCTGACTGTAGCATTTCATGCTACAAATAAAATCGAACTGAAAAAAATTTTTTGAACTGAAGAGCTGTCTTAAAAACCATCAGAACCTAGGAGCCTGGCATCTTTAGTGCAATGAGGGAAAAGAGAGGCTCTAGATTTTAACTTGAAGTTTTAGTGCAGAGTATCTTTACACGTGTCTCAAAATAGCCAGAAGTATTGTCTAAAATCAGCATTACAGTCAGAGCTCTGGGACAAACAGAGTTACATTAGCATAAATTAAATGGGCTTGGATGTGACTCCATTGTATATGCAGTGGAGTATCTGCTTTTGGGGACAATTTGCTGCTTCCAACCCATTCTCACCTATCTACCTATTGCTTACAAGTTACCAAGTGCGTGTGGGGAGAGACCGGGTTACAAGACCAAGGGACTGTTAACTGTATTCAGAAATAAATGGCCTCTCAATATCCATAACTATTGTTCCAAACCTGGAGAGTGAAAGCTGCTAACCCTGGGGGAACATCTCAAATAAGAATGAATGGATCAGCATTTTTTTTTTTAATGACTTGTTTAATTCTGGGTGCTCTGACTTAGAAATTTTAAAATCCATCAAAATCAAAATTTCATTTCTCTAAGAATAGCAGTGACATGATTTGCTGAGAAAAATAGTTGGGGTGGGGTATTCAAATTTCCTTCCACAATCTTTCAGAGGAAAGAAAAATTGATTCTTTCAGACTTATAAATCAAAATAAATATTTATTTTTGGAACTAAATGTTTAAGAGTAAAAAAGTATCTCACCTTCGCAATTTAAAATTAATTCCGTATTTGCCCTGAAGTCTCTTATTCGTTTCAAATAAAATGTAGCTTTTGAAAATAAACCCCACCATTTCTTCAGGAATAAAGTCCTTGAGGCAATTAAATTAAGAAATTAACATATTTTGTAACAGGGTGGAAAAAGTACAAAACTTTTGGGATTTATACATATAGTTTTTTAAAGCTTAGGAATGTGAAGTTCAACCTGTATCTTTAAAATATTGAATTATGAGGCAAAGGGATTTTTTTTTTTTAAACCTTAAAATGTTGTGCAAAGAGACTCATTGAGTGATTTCCTCCAACCAATATGCTCTAAAAAATGCCAAACTCCAACAGAAGTAACCATTTTGGGTACACACGTCCATAAACACGTCCAAGTCAATAAGCAATTTCAATTAATCAATAAAGTTAAACAACCATTAACTGTAATTTGCATATTTTGTACGCCATCCACATCACCTCAAATATCACGCCTTCCTTCAGAGCAATGCTAAATGCTGGACCTCTCTCGCGGTGGGAAAACAGAAGTAGTTTTAAGTCAGGCAGACAAAAGGAAAAGACTCAGTAAGGCTCCCAGGAGTCTCACCCTCCCATGCCTGCCAGAAGTCAGCACGGACCGAGTCCGGGGTCACCCCTCCACTGCTCCGCCAGGGCCCCGTGCACGGGGTCACTGTGCTCTGGGGGTCGGTGGTCGGAAGGTGGAGCACCCCAGCCGGCCAACGCCAGGCTGCCAGCAGGCAGGACGCTCATGCAAACACACCCAGCATCCTGCCCGGGGTCCCCCACCAAGGGCGGGGGGGAGGGAAGAACAAATGAAAAGAGGAAAAAGCACCTCTCCAAACCTGCCCATCCCGGAGGCTGGTCGCGGGGGGCAGGGTGCATTAACATTCCAACTTCCATACTAAAGCACCCCCAGAAGGAGGTGAAGTGCAGCCACCGGAAACATCCCATCCCTGGAAACCAGGACCTCTAGATGGGGAAATGTAAGTTTTCAACTAAAACAAAACAAGCAAACAAAACCCTTTCAAAAGCTCACGGCCCCCAAACAGAGCTAACATTGAACGCGCTTGAACACAGAAGGCAGAGAAAACACGGCGTCCGCTAGGCTCCGTCCCCCGAGGGCTCCCCCGCAGACCCTCCGGAGCGGCAGCAATCCCCAATTTCCCTTACACCCCCATCTTCCCCACGGCTGGGGCCGCAGAGAAGAGACCCCAGAAACGCAAAGAGTTATCAGGAGCCACCAACTACGGATCCTTAAGCCGTGTTTCAGGAGGTGCCCTGCCCACCTCCTCTACCTCCCCGTTTTTCCTGCTCCCACGCGAACTGACAACCAGGGTCCCCCCGCCCCCCCCCCCCACCCCGGGCTGTTCACGTGTTCGGCTCCCCGGACAGTGACCACACCGGACGGGAAACTCCCACCTCGGGGGGCGGCTGCACACACCCAGCCCCGCGCCCTGACGGGGTCCCCGCCGCCCACGCCCTCCCGCGGGGCCGGAGACCCGGAGGAATCCGGGGTGAAAGGGGGTGTGTGTGGGGTGTGGGGGTGGGGGGGGGGGCGCTGCCAGATCGGAAAGTAACCGCCCCGGTGTCCGGGCTAAAAAAAGGCGACGCGGAACGCTGGCGCCCACAGAAAGCCCACCTGAACCCACCGCCCACACCCCGGGCACTAACGCACAAGCGGAGGGCAATCCCGGGGAAACTTTTCCGCCCGGGACGAGCAGGCCCTCGCCAGCCGGGCTCCCGGGGGTGGGCTGGAGTTGGCAGCCCGGCGGGGCTCGCGGGGCGCGGGGTGGGGCGCGGGGTGGCGAGGGGTGCAGGGGCGGAGTACCTTCACGGACAGGAACTGGCCCAGAGTTTCCAAATAGCCGAGTGCTCTCCCCCACGCCCTCGGGGGTCGCGAGCGCTAGCGCCAGGGCTCCCCGAAAGGAGGGCAGCCCCCCATTCGGGCCTAAAAGGAAACTTTCCGGGCCGCGGCTGCACCTGACTCCTCGCCGCCCCGCCACCCCACCCCACGCCCGCCAGGCCGCCCGCCCGCCCGCCCCGCCCCGCCAGGCCGCCGGCGCGGAGGAGGGGGCCGAGCACACACAACTCTTCCCGGGTGGGGGCGGGGGCGCCGGCGGGGGTCCGGGGGAGGGGGGCGCCGGGCGGGGGGAGGCGGGGGCGCCGGGCGGGGGGAGGCGGGGGCGCCGCTCCCCACTCCTAGGCCCCGGCGCGCCCCGTTCCGGCCGCCCGGGCCTAGCGCCCGCGGGGGACTCCGGCCGGCGCAGGTCCCGGCCCCACAGCGCCGCCGTCCCGCCCGGAGGCCGCGGGGACCCGCGGGGGCGCGGGGAGCCCCGGGTGCGGGGCAGGGCGCGGTCGCCACGGGGCCCCGCCGGCCCGAGGCCTAGCCGGCACCCCCGCCCCGCACCCCACCCCGGCCCGCAGGCCGCGCCGCTCGCTCCGCTCCGGCCCCGCAGGACCCGGTCCGCCCGCCCGCCCGCCGTCCCCGCCCGCGGGCACCCCCCCCCCCCAGGCCCCCCGGGCCCCCTGCCCCGCCGCCCCGGCGCCGGCCCCCCTCACCCTTTCATTCTCCGTCCCGGGCCCGGCGTGGGCCGCCGAAGCCCCGGCCTCACGTACGCGCGCTCGCCGCCCGCCCTGCCTGCGCGGCCCAGCCCGCCGCCCTACGGGAGCCCGGGGATGTGGGCCGGGCCTGGGGCCGCCTCTGCTTACCTTTCAGCTGCTTTTTTTTTTTTTTTTTTTTTTCCTCCTTCCCCCCTGTTCCTCGGCCGGCCTGACAGATCAGAGTGAGAGGCGCTGGCGATGGCCTCGGAAGCTCGGCGGCGCTGCGGCCGCTCCCCACTGGGCTCCGGCGAGAGCCTGTCCCTGTCAGGCGAGAGGGGTGAGGATCATATTTTTTATTTGGGAAACTCAAAAGTGCTCCCGGGGTCGGTGATTATTAAGGGGAAATCCCTGAATCTCCTCGCCAGCCAAGAAGGCAGGGCTGCCGGCTGCGCTAGAAGGGGCGGCAGCCTCCTACAGCACCACTACAGGCACTGCGGGGACATAACACCACCCGGCCGCTCCCCGGCCTCCGAAACGACAACTTTCCTACCATCTTGGCGGCCGGGGAAGGGGGGCCGGGGGGACAAGTGCACCCGCGCCCGACCAAGGACAGATTTCGGCTTCTCATCTCGGGGGGAAAGGGCACCCCGGCCGTCCACACCGGCGCCTGGGTGGGGGGGCGGGGGGGAAGCGGGCCAGGAAACGGGGGGAGCTGCTGGAGAAGCGTGCCCGTGGGCGCCCGGGGGGCAGCGTGTCTGCATCTTCTGGTGGGAAGAAATCTTCCCAGGACCCCGGGCTCCCGGTGATGGCTGTTTTCTGTTTTCCCATGTAAGTGTCGGTGGTATTTTAAGGTTTGTGTGTGTGTGTGTTTCAGGCTCATCATGATTTTTTTTTTTCCCCCTCCGTTACAGATGTAAAAGTTCAGTGTCTGGTGGTCAGTGTGTAAAGGTGTACTTCAACAGACTTCATAGCCACTTGGTCATGATGTGCCTGTTTATCTGTTTAATGTGTTTTTGTGGAAGGATATTCGTGTCTTTATATTCTACGTAAAATGTTGTGTTTCTATAGATCTCCCTGAAAGCTGAGATTGCTGAAGGACGGTTGCCAAGGGGTGTCTTTTTGTCTCCTTTCCTCAAAGCCATGTGCATCAAACCTCATGGACTGCCCGGGAAGGCAGGTACAGACACATGTGCGTTTTCCACCGGGAAATGCCGTCCAGGCAGAGAGCAACCAGGGGGGGGGTCCAGGCAACTCAAGTGCAACTGACCCCGTTTCTGGAAATCTCCTTCTGTGAGGGTCTGCCCGGGAAGAAAGGTTCCTGTGAAACTGGAAATAGATTTGGACCACCGCTTTAGATTTTTTTTAAGTAAAATGACTTATTAAGAATTCATCCTCTCCAGGCATTGAAGATTTTTTAATTTATTTAGATTTTTTTTTTTTTAAGGAGTACATCTTGGGTGCACATTGCACATGTTGCTGTCCACTTTCTGTGCCTTTTTTGTTAGAGTTGAAAGGTTGTCTGTTCAGAACTTCCAGTGTGCTGCCAGGCTGTATAAATTACTTTTAATACGCGGCGGTGGATGGTGGGTGTCATCGATCTTTTTTTTTTTTAATTAGCAAAGCTCAGTAGCTAAATGGAATCTAAGTTACGGGGAGCTGAGGGAGCTGGCGCAGTGGTGGGAGAGAAAGGTGCTGCCCACTTGCAGCACTTCCCACAGAACTCCTGCCGGAGGAGAGTCAAGGGCAGAGATACTTTGCTATTTTTGTGAGAAAGAGGAGAATATTCGAAAATAACCAGAGGATCATTTTGTTTGTTCTACAGGTCATGGTGAGTCTTATACTTAGTTATTGTTCTGACACATGTTGGCTCACCTAATAGGAATTGATTTGTGATATGACTGCCTTGAGTCTCTTTCATTTAAAATTTATTACAATGCATTAAGAAATAACTGATGACTCCACTTCAAAATGTTTATTTTTTTTTTTTTAGCTTACAAATTGAGAATTTTAAAGTAAGTTCGGATAATGCATGTATCATGTTATTTTCATGCTGACCCCCATCTTTATCATCTAAGTGTCCCCCCCCCCCACCCCCAAATGCCAGTGTACCTGAATAGTTGAGGTGTTCTTTTGTGGGGTTTTTTCTTTCTCTGGTAGAAAAATCTAAAGTAATTAAAATTAACTGATTTTTATCATCTTGGAAACTTGGGTTGTGAAGTTTTGTTCAATTTACAAATTTTTTAAACATTTGGAGATCACACACATTTGTCATAACAAGGAAATCACTTCTCTAATGGACTTGAAAAACGTGTTTTTTGAACAACTTGTTCCTTGAATATGACGTGACTTTATCGATAATGCTTTGAATTTTTTAAGAAATTAAGATGTGTTTGTGCTGACTGCACCCACTTATGCAATCCGTCTAGTGACCAATAAACTTGTTTATATGATGTGTATCTGGGGATAGGGATATGGTGCATATTCTTAGCGTTTCAAAGCTTGACTTGTACATGGTTGTAGTCCATAATGTTTATCCACCAGCTGAGCTGAGTAGCCCAGACTTGAGGAATTATAACCCACCCAAGAAAGAAATCCCACTTTATTTGCAATACTAGAGGCCCGATGCACGAAATTCAGGCAAGGCAGCCTCCCACCCACTGGTCATCTGGGAAGATCAGAGGTTGTTCCACCATCCAGTCTAATTAGCATATTAGCTCTTTATTATATAGGATTGGTGAATTTGATTGGTCAGTGAATATTTCAGTTGGTAATTGAACTTATTGCAGGTGTGATGTCTCTATAATTCCTAGAAGCTGCAGGTGCTAACAAAACTACTGACATAACTGAGCTTAAATAATCCTGTTTGCCCAATAAAATTCCCAGTACTCAAATTTGGCTAACATTATTGAGGAGCTAATGCATCTTGGTAACCTCGCTGGGCACTTTTATGCATGTGCTCTCATTTGATTCCCCCAAGAGTATTATTTTTTCTTTCTTTCCTCCTCCTTTCTCTTTCTCCTTTTAAATACAGTTGAGATAACTGTCTTCACTTTCAAGTACTGTAGACCTACTTGGCTCTAAAGCTTTCCAGTAAGATTTCAAAACTTCCTCCTGCTCTAGACTTTCCAAGGTGCCTGGAAGTGCTAAATTCCTGCCATATGTTCTTTGCCAAAAACAAACTTTGAGCACCCAGCAGTTGGAGCCCTCTTCGTTCATTAGTCCTAACCAGTGGCTTATTTCATCTTTGTGAAATCTAATGTCTAAGCCTATCCATTGCTTGGAGGATGTAAAAAAAAAAAAAGTATTTTAAATTGAAATGCACTGCCTTTATGGCAAATGTGACAGCAGACATGGTTATACAAATTTATTGGGGGTTTTGCTTGTCTTTTGGAGGACTAGGGTTGTAAATATAAACCTTCCCTAGTTATACAAATGCTTTTTCTGACATTTCTAAAGGCAGACTCAAAAGTCATACAAAGAGTCCCTAGCTAGTGTAAAAAAATTCCCAACGAGGTAAAAAGGTAGAAGTGAAATGTGTGTAGAAGCTAAAGTTTTTTAAAACCACACTGTTATGATGGCCATAGACACAAATTTTTTTTTCACTTGAAGTATTTCTGTTTGGGAAACATTTGCTGGTAATGTTTCTATCTAAAACAAAGATTTTGGTTTTATTGTGGTTACTGTGCCCTACAAGGAAATGCTTCTGAGACAAGCGTTGTATTTGGCAGATATCCACATCGTAGCTTTAGATTATTTAAGTGTTAATTTTCTGTAATACTAGTGGCCAAGTGCACGAAATTTGTGCACATTAAGAGGGAATTAGAGGAAATATTTTAATATTGCTATTTGCCCTTTCTCTATAATAGAAGTGTCAGAGATGAAAGAAAATTAGTAAAATGTTTATGAAAATCTCCCTCCTGTCAGAGTCTGGGGCACACCACGGGACCTAGAGTCAAGTCCTTTGCCCACCACCTGCATGCACTTCCAAAACGCAGGAGACCCAGCCCCAGCCAGCCCCACCCCCCTCAAGCCTCTCCGGGTGTGGGGGTGCAACCTCAGGTCCCCCAGCCCAGCGTCAGGTGGGGGACGCAGTCTCAAGTTCTCTGTCAAGGCCCGCTGGGCGGAGAGCATGGCCTGAGGTCCCCCGTCAAGCCCCACCAGGCAAGGGGTGCAGCCTCAGGTCCCTGCTGTTCGGATGTGACATGATGGTGTCCCAGTTAATTTGCACATTCCTCTATTATTATGATGATAGATTCAACTATAGTCAAAACACACACGATCGGGTAATCTCCCAAGTTCTAACATGGGGCAGGCACTGAAACCTGGGGACTATTACCTGATGCCAACTTAGAAACCAAGAAAGTCTTTTATTTTTAAATCCCCACATGGGCCAAAAGATATCCCCTAGGAACCAGATGGTCACGGGCAGCAGCAGGGGCGAGACATGTCCCTGGAGCCATTTCACTGCCTTCTCATCCTGGTGCAGGCAGAGAAGGTGATGGCACAGCCTAGGCTATGAGCATTCTTGGGCCACTTTTCTGATTCCTGACCGTAGGCTAAGGAAAACAACTTTCCACCTGAAGTCAGGTTTTAAGTAATGATTAGTGAAAAGAAACACCCCTGAAGCAGTATTAAAGATTGGATCTGGGTAGAATTATAAGTGATAGCTTTTTCCATAATTTATAATGAAAAAATCTGTGTCCCGAGAGGTGGTTTAGCTAACACATTGTAGTAAGAAGAGAAATCCATAGAGCCCCGGAATAATAGGCAGAGTTCAACACAAAGGTGACAGTGGTCATTTCTGTCACGTTCCTGGTTAACAAGCTCTTATAGGTCCTCTGGGAACTTACCCACTATTTCCATGGGAAAATAAGTTCCAGTTTCCAAACAACTAATTTACTGGAACACAGCCCATTAATAAGTTTGGACTTCCTGTACTATAACGTATTTGCCATATATTCATTACAGACTTCCAGAATTCAATAGTAAGGTTGGGAAAAGGAGGAGAAAATCTTCTCATTCAATCAAAATAAGGAGTAACGATTAACACAATTCAAATAGTTTGATTTAAATTCAGGTAAGGAAAATTATCAGATATAAAATGGGGAAGCCAGTTACAATACACCAGGCAGGAGAAAAAGACCTCAGTCAGTAACTAAAAATTGTATTATTTACCTTAATTGAATACATTGGTGTTTCTATTTTATGCATATCTGGTTGCTATATTATGTTACAGTTGGTATTTGCATTTTGTTTAATATTTTTTTAAAAATATATTTTTATTGATTTCAGAGAAGAGGAAAGAGGGAGAGAGATAGAAACATTAATGATGAGAGATATCATTGATCAGCTGCCTCTTGCACACCCCCTACCGGGGATGGAGCCCACAACCTGGGCATGTGCCCTGACTGGGAATTGAACCGTGACTTCCTGGTTCATAGGTTGATGCTCAACCACTGAGCCACACTGGCCAGGCTGTTTTATTCTTAAGGAAAACCAGAAAGAAATGAGGAGACTGAAGTAGATAAGAATCTATTAAAAATTACCCAACCTTGTCCATTAGGCTGATGCTATTTCTTACCCACTCAACAAGCCCTGGCCATTCTTGTCTATCATGATGCCCCAGCTTTCAGCTCTGCCAATTAAATCCCACCCTGCTTTGATGCCTTGCTCAAAATCTTGTCCCTGAAGCGTTCTGGTGCCAACCTGATTCTAGTGACCTTATTCTTACTTTAATACCTTGCGTTGTTTTCTAGGTTTTGTGGGATGGGGGCATTGCTTACCTGTGTTCTTCTTATGCAAGAGAGGCGCAGTGGTTAAGACCCCAAACTCCAGTCAAGGCCATCTGGCTTAGAAATTTGGCTCCACCATTTTTCTTGGTACCATGACCTGGGCCAACTACTTCTTAACCTCTTAGTTTCCTCATTTGTAAAAACAGGAATAATAATGGTACCGATCTCACTGTTATTGTGAGGATTAAACAGCATAGTGCATTTAAGGCACAAGGCAGGGTCTCCAGCTGCTCTCATTGGTTGATTGCCAATAAATACCTTTCAGGCAGTACGGCTCAAGGTCAGGGAGTATTGTTTTGTTTTGTTTTTAAACAGCACCAAGACAGTGGACTAAGTATTAGTCACAAGTTGAATTCAACATAGAAAAAGGTGAAAGAAGACTATGATTATGGCATATCAAATATTTTCATTAAAACAGAAACAGGCCACTGATTTTCCTCCCAGATATTTGTTAATATCCAGATAATTGAAAATCTGCAATAAAGAATTTTAAGTTTAAGCCCTAGCTGGTCTGGCTCGGTGGATAGAGCGTCGGCCTGTGGGCTAAAGAGTCCCGGGTTCGATTCCAGCCAAGGACACATGCCTGGGTTGCAGGCTTGATCCGCGCCCCCCCCTCCCCTCCCCGATGGATGATTCTCTCTCATCATTGATGTTTCTGTCTCTCTATCACCTTCCCTTCCTCTCTGAAATCAGTAAAAATATTTATAAAAAAAGAATTTTAAGTTTAGCTGAGCTTTTGCTATCCTGATTCAGACTCAATCACAGTCTTAAAAAATATAAAGTGGAGGTACAGGAGGAGTATCTATAGAACACACAACAGGAGAATATTGGGACCAGTTAAGGCCTCTTTCATTAGCCATTCTAAAGAAGGAAATGCATTTACATTTCAATATGAGGTATTGAAGAAGAAAGAATTTTTTGACAATGAGGCATATAAAGAATTACGAAAAATCTCCAAAAAGAGTCCTCCCACAAAGGGAATAGTAGATGATTGACATGTGTAATACTTCCAACTAACATTATAGGACAGGTACTAGTTTATTGTTTTAAAATGCACAGTGTCAGGTAGTAGACTAAGTGTGGGGTTTAGATCAGGAACCCACGTGTGAATCTCAGAGCTAATATTTATTTACTAGCTGTACAAACTGGGGCAAGTTCCCTAGCCTTTTCAAACCTCATTGTCCCCATTCTTTACAATTGCTTGAATAAGATGATTTATAGCACCATATGTAGTATAATATCTGATATATAGCAGGCACTCCATAACTGTCAATTTCTATTTCTTTCTTCACTGAATTCAAAGAAAGTTGGAATCAGAGTAGGACTTTAATTAGAAAACTGAAAAGGGCCCTGCTATAGGATCAATGACTAAAGTATTGGAGAACAAATACCAAATTAATTAGAACCCTACTTACATATTTACTATTTTCTTGCATGATTTATGTGAGATTTCTTGATTAAAGTTATTGGTGCTCTTGAGTACATGAAAATGTAACTTTTAAAAATACAATTGAACTATACATTTTCACAGTAAGAGCAGGCTCAGCTAACACAAAGCCACAAGCATTTATTCACTGAGCTGTGTGCCAGACTGCTAGGCATTTCCCTAGCACTTGGCTCTAACAAAATGGTTACAGGTGTCTTCTTATCCAGGGTACTAGGTGATACAATAGCAAAAGACCTCACCTGAACTCTGTGGCATAGTGTGTTTGAAACAGGGAACTTAAGAAATCAGTTTAACAGCTATGACCTAGCAAAAAGAATAGGGTCCTGGCCAGATAGTTCAGTTGGTTGGATCTTCATCCTAACAGCCAAGGTTGCAGGTTTGATCCCTGGCCAGGACACATACAAGAATCAACCATTGAAAGCATAAATAAGTGGAACAACAAATCAGTGTCTCTCTCAAATCAATTAATAAAAAAATTTAGAAGACTAGAATGATGTAGAGTAGAAAATCTCCAAAGTTGTTGTCGTCAAAGTATTATTTCACGAAACAGCTCTTTCCAGTTCCGTATGTGTATATGTGTATTTTGGTGGGTTGGGACAAAAAATGTGAAGACTTCACTGTATGTTACAAGGCTGAAATTTGTAGCATCCTGCAGTGATTAAGTAGTCAATAAGACATTCCCTGTCCTCATTGGCTTTCCAGTCTAGGCATAAGATAAAGGTCTGAACTGGCCTGGCTGATGACCATAAAAATGATGGGGGCAGAGAGGAACTTGAGAGCATTGGGCTTAAAAATATTGTTTCCTTTTTTTTTTCTTTTAACTGCTGGCCAAACTAAACATATCTGTAGCAGATTTGTTGGCTGATGAGAACATGTGACACAGGATAGGTTATCTCATCAAAATGCAGCTTGTCCGTGCAATTTAGCTTGCCAAATCTCAGAGACACGAAGGAGCCATTGTGTGGCCAAAAGGATGAAAGAAAACATAGGACTTCTCTGCTTGGAAAAATAAAATCAACAGGGTTGTGATTCAAGTCAACTAAGGAAGTAGGTCAGCTGAACATTAATTAAATTGACCTGTAAATCAAAGATAACTTGAATCTCAAGTGAGGTATTTAAGACTAAAAGAAAGTATTTTTTCACACAGCAAGTTCTGACCATATAGAACTTAATTCAAAGACAGAATTATGTTGCAAAGTTGAAAATAGGAGACTCAGCCCAAAGTGGTTAGCCTTCTCTCAGTTAGTGAAGTATTTCTTGAGTGCTTCCTGGGCACAGTATTGAGTTAGGCTCTGTGGGGTAGGGAAGTAAAAATATACTAGGTGTACCGGTTAATAATAGCGGATTTTGTAATAAAAGAAAACACGATAATTTCAAGAGAAACATCAAAAGTGTTTTATTCAAAGTAATGTCCATCACTAGCTACACATTTCCCCATCTTTCAGGTAATTTGTGGATACCATCCCAATAGAACTTTTGTTTTGAGGCAAACCATTCAGAGACCCAATTTTCCACTTCTTCATACGTTTTGAAGTGCTGCTCAGAAAGTGCGTGTGCCATCCATCGGAACAAGTGGTGATCTGAAGGAGCAAGGTCTGGTGAATACAGCGGGTGGGTTAATACTTCCCAGGCAAGATCTTTTAACGTGTCCTTAACTGGTTTTGAAGTGTGTGATGGTGCATCATCATGAAGCAAAATTACTTTGCCGTTTCTTCTGGAACATTCTAGTCGTTTCACGATCAAAGCGTGGTTCAAATAGATTATTTGTTGTTGGTAGTGATCGGTATTAATGGTTTCACCTGGTTTTAGAAGCTCATAATACACCACACCTTCCTGATCCCAACAAGCGCAGAGCATTGTCTTCTTTCCGAATCGATTTGGTCTTGCAGTCGATGTTGATGGCTGACCTGGATCAAACCATGATTTTGTGCATTTGGGATTCTCAAAATAAATCCATTTTTATCGCCAGTTACAATTCGATGCCAAAAAGACTTTCTTTTGTGCCGTTGAAGCAACATTTTACTGAGGACTTTTCGGTTTTCCATTTGTCTTTCGTTCAGTTGATGTGGCACCCATTTACTTTCCTTTAAAATCTTTCCCATTGCTTATAAATGATCGGAAATTGTTTGCTGAGCAACATTTAATCTTTCTGCAAGTTGTTTTTGAGTTTGACATGCATCTTCATCCAATAATACTTGTAATTGTTGGTCTTCAAACTTTTTCGGTTGACCTGGACGTCTTTGTCTTTCACATAGAAATCACCACTTTTAAAGCTTTTAAACCAGCGTTCATAAGTATCTTGAGATGGAGCATGTTCACCATAAGCTTCCTAAAGTACACAATAACTTTTTCTTCAAAATAAACTAATGAATTAAAACTTCCCGCAAATGCTCTTTTTTTGGCATGAAATTCGACATTTTTAAGTGTAAAAATATCTATGATGTTAACGCCTTCAGCAAATTTGACATGAAGTTTTGAAGCTTGTTGTCAGTACAACAAAATAGCATACATATCAAATCACATATATATCAACATATGTGTAACTCCATCTATTGAAAAAAAATCCACATTATTAACCGGTACACCTAGTATACTAGTATATATAACACACAGTTGTGCATAGGGAGCGTACCATCTAGTTGCAGAGATAAATAACATCAGGAAGCCCTTAAAGAAGAAGCAAGGGATCATAGTAGGGAAAAGAAGGGCAGAGAGAGGAGAGAAGGTTGCTGTGGGTTGGAGGAAACCAAGGCTCCAACTTGTTAACGGAGTGACTATGGGTTGCTCTCAGGGCTCTGAGTTTCTTTGCTCCTAAAAACCAGTGAGAGTGCTTGTGTAGATTCAAGAAAATGCATGAAAATCTCTAGTATAGTCTTGGCACATAGGAGATACTATGTCAGTATTTGTTGAATCTAAATGGGGAGGATTTTTATTTATCTGGGTAGAGG
This sequence comes from Eptesicus fuscus, assembly GCF_027574615.1. NCBI lineage: Eukaryota > Metazoa > Chordata > Mammalia > Chiroptera > Vespertilionidae > Eptesicus > Eptesicus fuscus. The sequence goes on along the minus strand of NC_072483.1, from coordinate 81,264,346 downwards.
ATATACCATAAGGTAAAGCAGGAGTGAGCATGCCTTCTCTACAGTACAACAGGGGTTGTTTGTTGAGAAATGGTAGGAACTAAGGAAGTAGGGTAAGTCCCAATTAAGAGGACTTTGAAAGCCAAGCCAAAAAGTTCAAACAGATATAACAGCAATAAAGAACCATTATTTGTACTTAAGCAAAAAGGATCTTCTGCTATTTAATTATTCAAAAAGCATCCTCTCCTATTTAATTATTTCCCCCATTTTGTTGGACATGATCGATTATACCATCTGCTCTTCAAGGTAACTTGGCAGCTGTTAATTGACTAACATTGTTCCCTGAGTTTTGCTGTCGTTGTAGATGGTTCTAGAACATAAGAACAAAAGATGTGCAGGAATAGCTTTCATAGTACAAATTTCTTTCAATTATAGAGGTGTGGGGAGGGAGAATCAATATTGACCAACTGGGAAGAACTAAATAAGTATTTATATAGTTATCAATCATTTTTGTTTTCTCAGAGATTACTACAGTGATGTTTTATATACTTAAATGTTTTAAATGTATAAAGCAAGAACAATTAAGTAATTTAATACCAACAGAATTTATACTTTAAATGGGGAAAGAATGGACCATCTCGGTTTGTGGTAAGCTACACAGATGCTTCCTGTTGCTCTGTCCAGAATGATGTTAACATTAACCTCAAAGGAGTCCGTTAAGCCAGCCTTGAGCTGGATGGCAAGTACTGTGTTTCTCTATGGTGGAAGAAGAGAAGAATTGTTACCCACATGTACGAGCAGCAAAGTCAGAGTATTTCATACAATAATCACTGATGATGTGATATATTATTATTCAATCCCTTCTCTGAAATGAAGCTAGGAAAAAAATTATAGTGAAAGAGACGATACCACTAGAGGCCTGGTGCACGAATTCGTGCACAGGGTGGGGTCACTTGAGGTGGCCTGCGGGGATCAGGCCCCAGCTTATGCCCCAGGTTTGCAGTCCCAGCTCACACCCCAGCCTCACAGCCCACAGCCCTCCCTGGCACCCTGCCGTGGCCTGGTGCCACCCCCTCACCTGCTCCACCATCCCGCTGCGGTCCCACTCTCGTCAGGGCCCATCAGGGCCAGCAGCACCTCTACTGCCGCCCGCTGCCAGCGCCGCGTTGCGGATGCCCACCATGTTCCCCACCATCCCCTGGTGGTCAGCGCACATCATAGTGAGCGGTCGAACTCCTGGTCAAATGACCGCCCAAGGGACAATTTGCATATTAGGCTTTTATTATATAGGATTCTTAGCTCATGCAAATACAGGCAGGCCCTTTATCCTTTTTACCTATTGGAAGGGAGTTTGTCTTGTCTGAATCAATCTGTTCAAATAGTGTGTTACTGAGTTCATTTTTGCATCTATCTTGATTTCAGTTCAGAAAACTTCTGAAATGTTTATTCTTTCAAGCTGTTGAAAGATTTTGTATATTTATAGTTTCACATGCTAACTCTTAATCCAATATAATAAAAGCCTAACATGCAAATTGTCCCCTCAACCAAGAGTTCAACCGGGAGTTCAACAAGGGGACAGGCTGGCCAGCCAACCACCCACGGCCCCTCCCCCTGGCTGGCCCGGCCCGATCGGCCCCTGTTGGGGCAGGCTGGTGGGACCCAACCCGAATAAAAGTAAGAAGCAAACATCTGCACTGACTGGGTGGCTCAGTTGGTTGAAGCATCATCCTGTACACCAAAAAGTTTCAGGTTTTATTCCCAGTCAGGGCACATACCTGGGTTTCAGATTCTGTCTGTGATCAGGGTGCATACCAGAGGCAAAAAAAATCCATGTTTCTCTCTCACACTGATCTTCCTCTCTCCTTTTCCCTCTCTCTAAAAAAACAATAAAAATGCATCCTCAAATGAGAACTTTTTTAAAAATGCAAACATCAAAGCAACAACCACAAAAAGTCCCCACAATGTAGTAAATTGTCCAAATTTTCATTTTTGGATTGCATCCATCAATAGTACTTATTTTCATTAATTTATACTATTGCATCAAAATGATTACAATTGTGAAGCAACCAAGTCTTCTAAAATACTCCATCTCTTCCAAAATTAAACTATCTCAAAGGAAAAGAAAATTGGAATGAAAAGACAGTAAGCAGCGTAACTTACTATTTCAGCAAAGAATCTTAAAACACATTACATACTTTTTGTGTTACCTAACAATTGGAAAAACAAGTTCTAGCAAGTGAATTGCTCAAGACTACATTGACCAGCCCAATTTTAGAGAGAAGTAACTTGAGGTGTGTTTTGTTGTAATTTTTGTTCTTGTTAACTCCACTACAGACTCCGGTTTCTCCAGTTTACCACTAATGTCCTTTTCCTGCTCCAGGCACTGTCTTTCCTATCTTTATGACCTCCATCCCTTTGAAGAGTTCTGGTCAGTTATTTTATAGACTGTCTCTCAATTCAGGTTTGGCTGCTGTTTTCTCATGATTAGATGAGGTACTCTGTTTTTGGCAAGGAAATTTCAGATGTGATGTGTCCTTTTCAGAGCATCCTATCAGGGAGGACGTGATGTAGATGTGTTAATGACGAGTTGAGTAGTTTTCTACTTCTGCCGTAACAAACCACTACAGACCCAGCACCATAAATACCCACTTACAGTTTCTGGAGGTGAGAAGTCCAGGCAAAGTGTGGCTGGGCTATCTGTTCAGGGTCTCACAAGGCCAAAATCAAGGTGTCAGCCAGGGTGCACCTTATCTGGTCCTCCTCTCCCCAGCTCGTTCAGGTTGTTGGCAAAATGCAGTTTCTTGGTTATCAGACCAAACAGTTTTGCTGGCTGGCAGCTGGAGATCACTCTCAGATCCTAGAGCCACTCTCCAGGTCTTGCCCTGTGGCCCCTTCATCTCCAAGGGCAAGAGGAGAATTGCCCTCCTGTATAATCCCTCTCACATTTTTAATCTCTGACTTCTAGACCCAGATTTTAAAAGGCTCGTATGATTAGGTCAGGCCCAAAGCAATTATCTTTCTCAAAGTCAGCTGGGTCACTAATGTACCTAATCACAGGCCTGAAATCTCTCATGCTCACTGGATGATTATGAAAGGCACATATAGCAAAGGTGGGGGGAAAGGGGGAGGGAGCAGTCGTTCTGGAGCTCTGCCTTCCACACTAGTGACACTCGCTTGATTATTTGGTTAAGCTGGTGTCTTCTGGGTTTACCCACAGTAAAGTTGTGGTTTTCCATTTATAATTTTAAAACATATTGGGGGACAGCCCTGGCTGGTGTGTCTCGGTTGGTTGGAGCATCATCCTGTGCACCGAAAGGTGGCAGGTTCGATTCCCAGTCAGGGCACACACCCAGGTTTTGGGTTTGATCCCTGGTTAGGGTCCGAGGCAACCAGTCAATGTTTCTCTCTCACATATTTCTCTCTCTCTCCTTCCCTCCCTCCCTCTTTCTTCCTCTCTCTAAAAAAACTATATATAGTATAGATATATATAGATAATTTGAACTATGCAAATGTTCTATTTCTCAAACTTTCCTATACTAATTTTAACTTTCATCAAAGGAACTGTGCATTCTCTACTTACTGTTCAATACATTGCAGGCTCATAGGTAAAATATCTTATTTGGGGAGTTATAATTCAATACTATCATTAGCTCTGGCCAGTGGGAGTTCTTTCAGGTTAGCTTCTGTGCCCTTTTGACACGCCCCAACTTTTTGAGCACTCACTTTCTGACATCATAAGATGCTCTAGATTCATTTGTGTGTTGTTTGTCTGTTTTCGGAGATATGAGGTTCATGCTTTCTGTTCCTTAGTTTAAATTGTACTTCTCCAGTTGAGCTCATGCTGCTTTTTACTTTGTGTGTTTACGTGATTTACAAACCCAGCCCTTCCGTTTATTTTCCTTTTCCTATTCCTCAAATCTTTTCCTTCCCGTTAGTTTCCATTATTGTTGTGGCACCTGAGCTCTCCTTAATCTGCCTCTAAGTGTAGCTCTTCCCAAGTATCCCTTTTCCCCTTTTTTTGTTCTTGCATGCATTCTTTGACCATCTCAGCAGTTCCATCATGTTGAACCTCCCTCACTCTTGTGCTCCAGGTGCCATCCTGATGCCCGCACATTAATGTCCTGTGAGTACACTACATGCCTTTTCTCAAACTGAACTGTTGTAGGTGGTGGGACAGCACTGAGTGTTAGAATTAGGACAAATGGTCTGGGTGGAAGGAAAAAGTTTTAGTTCTTAAAAATTCAAAGGATGGGAGAAAAATGAAACATTAGTTTGGAGGGTTGTAGCCAAATATTTAAGAAAAGTAGATAAACTCAGGATCCAGTTCAATTTATAGGTGAGAAATAAAACTTTGAAGACAGTTAATTAGAGCCTAATAATCACAATAGTGTATTATAAAGTCTATTGAAACACAATTACCCCCCTAAAATCACCCTCAAGTTTTATTAAAGAGCCAAATTAAGGTCAATTTATTTGCTGTATTAAGTCCAGTTTCAATTTGACCTGGTTATTTGCTTCGCTCTAGATTCATTTGTATTTTTTCCTGACCCAAACCCAAACTAAATCACTTTTCCAAGGATAACTCCAGTTTTAATCCCAGAGAACTAGAAGTAAATTTCAGTTTGTATTGGCTACAAATTCCTGTCTCTGTAGGTTAGGTACAGATTAATGAAGGTATTAATTTCTACTTGCTGTCCTAACAAAATACCACAAATTTAGTGGCCTAAAACACAAATTTATTATCTTATAGTTCTGCAGATAAGTCTGAAACGGGTTTTGCTGGGCTAAAATTAAGGTATCAGCAGGTCTGCTCTCCTACTGGAGGCTCCAGGGCATAATCTGTTTCTCGTCTTTTCCAGCTTTTAGAAGTTACCTGCCTTTTTGACTCATGATCCCTTCCTACTCTCTTTAAAGCAAGCAGCTAATCTCCTCTGACTCTTGTCCTGACTTGGTCATAATAGAATCTTTCTGATTACTACATTGTGCCACACAGATAATCCAGAATAATCTCTTTATCTCAAGATCATTAACTTAATTGTGTCTACAAAATCCTTTTGCCATGTGAAGTAACATTCACAGGTTCAACGGATTAGGATATGAACATGTTTGGGGGCCATTATTCTTAACCCTTTGCACTCGCTTGCTTTTTTCTTTATTCGGGATTTAATTTTTTAAATATATATTTTATTGATTTTTTTTTTTTTTTTTTTTTTTTACAGAGAGCAAGGGAGAGGGATAGAGAGTTAGAAACATCGATCAGCTGCCTCCTGCACACCCCCTGCTGGGGATGTGCCCGAAACCAAGGTACATGCCTTTGACCAGAATCGAACCTGGGACCCTTTAGTCCCCAGGCTGACACTCTATCCACTGAGCCAAACCGGTTAGGGCGGGATTTAATTTTTTAAATACCCCAGATTTTACAAAGCGAGGCAGTAGAATAAAAAACTGGAGTTTCTTTTCATACAAACTTATTTATTTGGATTTTTTTATATTTCAAATTATTGATACATTCAAAGAGTAATTTTAATCTCGACATCCGAGTGCAAAAGGTTAACTATCATGTGAATATATTTGGAAATATTCCTTTAATAATGGGTCTCTTTTTACTTTTTCTTATTAGCCCCGTCACTTTTTTAAAAATTGCAATCTATTTGCACATTTGTCTAAATCCTTCATAAAAGTAAATGTCAGTAATCATGCATTAGTAGTACATTGATTTTGATTGTCCTCCAGAAACAGTGAAGAACTTCTGTTGATCCATCTGTCTGTCCTCCTCCTTCATTTTGTTTGTCCCCAACAGCATATATTTTACAGGATCATGCCCAGTTGTAAAAGCAATGATTATAATTTCCCATGATGCATTACTTTGCTGTCCAAACAACTCAGTTTATATAACCTGTATTCACTTTGCTGGTTGGGAATTACATTGCCAGAGCCAATATATATAAAATGTTCTTTCTCTTGGCTATAATTGTACATGTACTTTTTATTCATTTATTTATTAAGCAAATGTTTATTGAATATCTGTGCAAGACACTGCAATAGGTAGTGGTGATGAGCAGTAAGATATATAATAAGTCATGATTCAAAATATGGGGATATTGCTTTTAGTAGCTTAACATCAGGGAGTAATTTAAGTACCTAATATTTAAATATTTATTTTCTGTCTGGGAGGTTGTTTCTAAGACCAAGGTCTCCCCATTCTTATTACTTTTAACTAAAAATAAAATTTTGATGTAAAGTATTAAAAGCTATTTAATGATTTCTATTCTAGTACTAACCTATAGTTTGGTTGCATAGTAAATGGCTTCTAAGTATGTATTTTCACTCTTTCTTTTTGAGGGGTGAAATAACAACACATATTAAGCAGTTACTACATGCCCAGTGCTTTACACAAATTAAATTATTTACTCTACTAGGGGCCTAGTGCACAAATTCGTGCACCTTGAAAGGAACTGTGGGCCACGAGGCTGTGGTGGGCACAGAGGTGGGTCTCGGCCCATCCTCCGTGCCCCTGCCTAGCCCCTCCTACTGTGGCCCCCAATCCCCTCTCTGCTGGCAGCCTCGCTCCCGCTGCTGCAGCTCCTATGCTCTGACAGCGCTAGCCCCGCTCGCACCTGCTGATGGTGCCGAGCAATTGGGACCAGCACCGGGTGCCAGCAGTGGCTCCGGTGCTGGCTGTGGGTGCGAGCAGGGCCAGCGCTGGCAGTGGGTGCGAGCAGTGGCTCCGGTACTGGCAGCAGATGCGAGTGGGTCCAGTGCTGGCAGCAGGTGCGAGCGCCAGATGAGACTGTGGCGCACGGGAGCAAAGAATTTTCAGTAACCACCAGAGGCTTGCCCCAATGACAGCGACTGGTGGCGGCCCACTCACCTGCTCCACCATCCCACCGCGCCTGACGCCCTCCATGTTCCACATACGCCCCCTGGTGGTCAGAGCACGTCATAACGACTGGTTGGTTGGGTTGTTCCGCTGTTTGGTCTATTTGCATATTAGCCTTTTATTATATAGGGCTAGAGGCCCGGTGCACAAAATTTGTGCATGAGGTGGGTGTATCTCAGCCTGGCCTGCACCCTCTCCAATCCGGGACCCCTTGGGGAATGTCCGACTGCTGGTTTAGGCCTAATCCCACAGGCTCCTAACCACTCACCTGCTTGTCTGCCTAATGTCCCCAATTGCCCTCCCCTGCCGACCTGGTTGCACCCAATGGCCCTCCCCTGCCGACCCGTTCACCCCCAACTGCCCTCCCCTGCTGGCCTGATCGCCCCTAACCCCCTGCTGGCCTGATCTCGTCCCTAACTGCTCTCCCATGCTGGCCTGATTGCCTCAACTACCTCTGCCTTGACCCCACCACCATGGCTTTGTCTGGAAGTTGGACGTCCAGAAGATGGCTGGTTGACCTGGTCTAATTAGCATATTACCCTTTTATTAGTATAGATAGATTATATAGGATAGGATTGCTTAAATGGGGGGGAGAAGCTTTTTTCAGCAGGAGGAGATGCTCTTGGCAGACAAAAATACATAACCCCTATATCTGGACTGATAGCCAGCCATATGCGCTATACTGTCAAACTGGTTACTAAAAAAATTGAACTGCTTTCTAACACCTTACACCAAACAGCTGTTGCCCTTAAAACCCTTCCTTAGCCCCCACCTTAGGTTCTGCTTTCACAGTTCACCCAGATTAGGTTCTGAATGGTCGGTTTCTATGCCAGTGAGAGTCAAAAGCTCCGCCTCCTAGGCAGCCATTGGTTCCTCTGGGAAACCCAGAATGGCCCCGCCTTCACGTCGGCACCAGCCCTTCAGTCATGCCTGAGTCCGCTACTGGGTGTATCTCTGGCCACTCTAATAAGCAGCACCTCAGGTCTGTGCTGGTGGCAATTTTGAATTCTCATCCCTGACCGGTTGCCTTCCGTATGCACCTTAACTGGAGATCAAACCTGCAATCTATGTATGTGCCCTGACAGGGAATTTAAAAAATATATGAACCTGCAACCTATGGTGTACAGGACAACACTACAACCATCTGAGCCATCCAGCCAAGGTTCAAAAGTCCTTTTGATTGCACATACATTAACTAGAGCCCAAGACATTGCAGACTCAAGTTCACCATTGCCATTGGTGAAATCATCTCTTTAATTTTGATGGCACAACTTGGGGAATGTAGCTCTCAGCACAATTATTCAGAACAAGGTTGAACTATTTTACTAGCATCTGTTTTGCCATGGACAATTATTTTCCCATAATTGAGGACTGCTGTCAATTTAGATATTTGCTATGATTTGAAAGTTTGTGTCCTGTCAAAATTCATACATTGAAGTCCTAATGTCCAATGTGATTATATTAGGAGGTGGGGTTTCTGGGAGGTGTTTGAGTCATGAGGGTGGAGCTGTCATGAATGGGATTAGTTTTTTTTGTTTGTTTATTTGTTTAATATATTTTATTGATTTTTCACAGAGAGGAAGGGAGAGGGATAGAGAGCTAGAAACATCGATGAGAGAGAGACATCGACCATCTGCCTCCTGCACACCCCCCACCTGTACATGCCCTTGACCGGAATCGAACCTGGGACCTTCCAGTCCACAGACCGACGCTCTATCCACTGAGCCAAACCGGTTTCGGCTGGGATTAGTGTTTTTTATGAAAGAGATCCTACAGAGATCCATGGTCCTTCCACCAGGTGAAGACACAGCAAAAGATGGCCATCTACAATCCAGAAGAGGGCCTTCACTAGGACAGGAATATGCTGGCACCACAATCTTGAAACCCCATAACTGTGAAAAATAAATTTCTGCAGTTTATAAGCCACCTGGCATTTTGTTATAGCAGCCCAAACAGACTAAAACGGTATTATTTTTTTCCAGTTCTTAGAAAAATTCTGGAAGGAAACTCTTGGTAAATAAATTTAGGCTGCCTAGTGACAAATTCTTGAAAATATATTTAGTCATAACTAATCACAAAAAATGTTTTTTATGTTTGCTTTATTTGTACATTTGAGTGCTTACATGTTTCATTCATATAAATGAGTAAGTTGCCAGGCTGGTGTTGCTCAGTGGTACCTATGAATCAGGAGGTCACGGTTTGATTCCCGGTCCAGGCACATGCTCTGATTGCAGGCTCGATCCACAGTAGGGGGCATGCAGGAGGCAGCCAATCGATGATTCTCTCTCATCTTTGAAGCTTCCATCTCTCCCTCTCCCTTCCTCTGAAATCAATAAAAAAAATATTTTTAAAAAAGGAAAAGTAACTTTTTCTATTCCAGGACATCCAAGTCTAAGTTACTTTCATGTTGAAGTTTATAGATATTTCTCAACTCAGTTTAAAAAATATATGAATCTAGATAAGTTAGAAAGAGGAAAAATGAATTCAATTTATGTCCACATTTGTATAAGTCTGAAATATGGATACACTCAACAAGAAGGAACATTATTCAAGGTAATTGAAAGTTGGGGATAAAATAGAAATGTGATTTATATAGTCCAATAAAATACAAGTATATTCAAAATAAGTTTATATTATAATTTGAAAGTAAGTTTTGTAAGCACACATATGACTACATGTGACTGATTTCTACTGAATTGTTCATCACTTAGAAATGATTTTCATAGCCGAAACCGGTTTGGCTCAGTGGATGGAGCATCGGCCTGCGGACTCAAGGGTCCCGGGTTTGATTCCGGTCAGGGGCATGTACCTTGGTTGTGGGCACATCCCTAGTGGGGGGTGTGCAAGAGGCAGCTGATCGATGTTTCTCTCTCATCGATGTTTCTAACTCTCTATCCCTCTCTCTTCCTCTCTGTAAAAAATCAATAAAATATATTAAAAAAATGATTTTCATAAATAAGGCTGTTTATCAATAACTTTAAAGAAATAGGAGATAGTGTCCTGAATCACCAATAAATTATACAGGGTTTGGCAAAAGTAGGTTTATAGTTATGAATATGGGAAACAGTTAATAAAACTATTATAATAATCATAACCTGCATGACTTTTTCTAAATGAACAACTATAAACCTACTTTTGCCAACCCCCTATAGCCGTGGTCAGCAAACTGTGGCCCATTGAGTGTGACTCTTCCACAAAATACCACGGCCTGGGCGAGTCTGTTTTGAAGAAGTGACGTTAGAAGAAGTTTAAGTTTAAAAAATTTGGCTCTCAAAAGAAATTTCAATCGTTGTACTGTTGATATTTGGCTCTGTTGACTAATGAGTTTGCTGATCACTGCCCTATAGCATTAGAAAAGGTTTTCTAGTCAATAAATAGTTTATTTTTCTACATTTCTATATTTTCCAAATTTATAGGGAAGCAGTTATTCAACATTTGACAGACTAAATAACCTTAGATTCTTTGCTCTGGATGATTTGGTTACTAACTTGTCTGAGATCAAATTTTAAGACCTTTAAATTGTGGTATAAACATAGTTCTAAAGAAGATACAGTAATAAATATCCTATATAATAAAAGGCTAATATGCAAATAGACCAAATGGCGGAACAACCGGTTGCTATGATATGCACTAACCACCAGGGGGCGTGTGCGGAACATGGCAAGCGTTGGCCGCAGGTGGGATGGTGGAGCAGGTGAGCAGGAGAGTCATACCAAGGCAGGGCGCCGGTCGCTGTCATCTGGGCGAGCCTCTGGTGGTTACTGAAAATTCTTTGCTGTCACGTGCTGCAGTCCCGCCTGGCGCTCACACCTGCTGCCAATGCCTGGCTGCCAGCCCCGATTGCCCCTGAGGGCTTCTCCACCTCTCTGTGCTCCTGAAGGGTGATCGAGGCAGCAGCCGCCACTGCACCCGCTGATAGTGCCGGCCCTGCTCACACCTGCTGCTGGCACTGGCCCCATTCGCTCCGCGCTGTCAGTGGGTAGGAGCGGCAGCAGTAGGAACAGGGCTGCTGGTAGGCAGGGGACTAGGGGCTGCAGCGGGAGGTGCCAGGCGGGGGCACAGAGGATGGGCCAAGACCCGCCCCTGTGCCCACTACAGCCTCGCAGCTCACAGTTCCGTTCAAGGTGCATGAATTCATGCACTAGGCCCCTCGTATAAATAATAAATATTTAGGGGCAAGACAAAATGCTAAAAATTATTTTCCTTTTTTCAGAGAGGACAATAGTCTTAGCTTTGTAAAATTAATGAGTGCCCTTGAAAACTTTGTTCATTAATTTATCCATAAAATATTTATTATAATGAGCCTACCTGCTGAAAGTGTACTAAGACTAGAGAGAGAGAGGGAGAGAAACATTGATGTGAGAAACATTGATTGGTTGCCTCCTGTACAAACCCCAACTGGAAATCAAACCCACAACCTGGGCATGCGCCCTAACCAATAATTGAACCTACAACTTTTCGGTGCATGAAGTAACACTCAACCAACTGAACCACACCAGCCAGGGCCATATATGTATTCTTAATGAAATATATGAATAATGTATATACATTCATATTTGTGCCTATAAAGCTACTGGTGGTAAATAAAGTAGATAATATTTAATATCTGCACTTTGCAGATGAAAAAAAAAAAAAAAGCCCCAATCATTTAAATCAACCACTGCACTATCATGACCCAGGTCCCTTTTGCTTCCAGTTTACCTGTCTACTCCTAATCAAATAACAGAAATGACATGAGGAAAGGGCACCTGGATAATTATTCACCTGGTAAAGGACTAAGATGGCTTTCTAGTAGTTTTGCTAGTAAAATTTTAAATATATCAAAAGGATAGTTTGTTGCCTCTGATAAAGTGCTACCTCCTCAAAACAAATGATAAATTTGAAGAAACTTTTCTGTTCCAAGAAAAATGTGCTGCTCTCTGAGTCTACAATGTCATTTCAAGGAATTTGCCCTTACAGATATACTTAGAAAAGTATGCAAATATTTATGTACAAGGATATTTATTATTGCATTATCTGTAAGAGTAAAAAAAAAATCTAGAGAAAGCCCTAAATATCCCATCAATAGGGAAGCAGTATAGCACAGTGGTTAAGAATTGCCTGGATTAAAATTCCATCTCCACAGTTCACTAGATTATGGACAAATTATCTCACTGTGCTTTTATTTACCCATCTGTAAAGTGGAGCTAAAAACAGGGTCTACATCATTGGCTTGTGATCATATTTTGCACAGTGCCTAATCTATTGTATATGCTCAATACATTTTGGTAATCATTATTTTTAAGGGGGATTAGGATATATTTTGGTAGAGGCACACAATAGAACACTAGGCAACTATTTTGAAAAGAGAGCTCTGTGTACTCTACTTAACCAGATGCCACCTCAGTTTGTCTCCCTCCAATGCCCAAGAAAAAAACTTAGCTAGAGAGGAGCTAAATTTAAATTTAAAATTAAATAAAAAAAATTTAAATACACCTTTTTTGAGCTCTGGAGCAACATGAACTGTGAGGAGAGAAAAGAGTCGCCAATACTTTTGATGTATGTTTGGTGGTGGGTTCAGGGGAGAAAAGGGACCAGGGAAAGAATTATGGGCCCGATAGGAAATTGAGGTTTGGCATCTTTTTGGTCACTAACTGCATAGATATGCCTTACTACACCAGAAACTCTAGCAGAGACAATAATTTCTCCACCGTTTATTGTGTGCAATCATGCTGAGTCAGAGGGTGAGTCAGCCCTGCTCTCTGGGAGGGAGGTGCTCACGCGGGAAAAGGAATGACCTCTTCCTGGGCAGTCAGGCCAATTTAGGAAAATTCCTTGCCCAGTGCCCTAATCAGTAGCTTGGTGCCTGAGAAAAATTAACTGTTATTCCCAAGGGTGAGCAGTTGGCTTGCTCTACTCAACCTTGAGAATCAGGCCTAATTCCAGTTAACATCAGAATGTTCAAATTTAAGAGCACGTTGGGCACTGCCTAGAGAGAATAGAATAGGCACAGCCCTCACCTCGTAGCCTTAATTGTAAAGCATTAAGGAAAATAACAGGTCACTGTATTAGAAGCATAGAAGCTCCTAATAGTCTGTTTGGTGGCTCGCTTAGCACCAAGTTTTCTGCCCCCGTTTAGGGCGGTTTTTCATTTTCCTCCTGAAAATTGCTTTTCTTGCACAGGGACTTAATGAATTAAACCACAAAACATGAACAGAAGAAACAATTCCAACAAAAAAGATCACAGTGGAATAAGATATGGCCTCTAAAGACTCAAATATATTATTAAAAATGATTAGGTTTCTTTTCTGGCAATCAATAGATTTCTACAAGGTACCACACTTTTCTAAAATTACTCCCTTTCAAGTTATTTGTCCTAATATTCTAGATTTGGATGAAAATCACTCCAGTTTTATCAAAGGGCAATATATTTTATAAAGTAAGTCACAATGAAGGAAAGGTGCAGAATACATGAGATGACAATGACAAACTTGAACCTGTTGAAAATATACCTTATGTATACACTAGTGGCCCGGTGCACGAAATTTGTGCACATTAAAAGGGAATTAATTAGAAGAAATATTTTAATATTGCTATTTGCCTTTTCTCTATAATAGAAGTGTCAGAGATTAAAGAAAATTAGTAAAATGTATATGAAAATCTCCCTCCTTTCAAAGTCTGGTGCACGCCGCGGGACCCAGAGTCAAGTCCCCGCCCACTGATGTACGCCTTGAAATTGCACGAAACCCAGACCTGGTAGGCTCCACCCTCGTCAAGCCCTGCATGGGGGGGGGGGGGGGGTGCAGCCTCAGGTCCCCAAGCCCCGGCGTGAGGACGTGATGACCATTTGCATATTAGCTCTTTATTATATAGGATGGGAATGATGTGAAAGGAAAATGACAGAACATTAGAGGCAAACCATAGAAATATAGAGCGAAAGGAGTAAGGAACACATCCCATCAAAAGGAACAAAAGGTTTGAAGACAGACACACAGGTGGCTAGTAAAGTGTAGGATAAACAAGGAAAGGTCATAGGTCAGAGTATGGGTACACAGAGGAGTTTTTCGAATATTCTAATTTCCCAAGGGAATGCTGTGGCCCAGGGATATACCTCCTTACTCTCTCCAGGTTTGCAAGTTCAAAACAAGCCCCATCCCATGAAAGGGTGTGGCTGGCTGGTTCCTTCTACTAAGCAAACAGTAAACATCCACTCATGCTTTATGGGAATTGAAGTTTGGGAACTATGGGGAAGCATATATTCTATTAACTTTATACCTGCAACGCTACACCTCAGATAAAAACCTGGTTGCGCCCTAGCCAGTTTGGCTCAGTGGATAGAGCATGGGCCTGCAGACCAAAGGGTCCCAGGTTTGATTCCAGTCAAGGGCATGCCCCGGTTGCAGGCTCCTGGTTGGGGCACATGCAGGAGGCAACCAATCAATGTGTTTCTCTCACACTGATATTTCTGTCTGTCTTTCCCTCTCTTCCACTCTCTCTGAAAAAATCAATGAAAAAATAGGTGAGGATTAAAAATAATAAAAATTAAAAAATAAAAAGGAAAAAAAAATTTGGCCTTTATTCTTCTTGGCAGGGGAAGTTGAGGTTAATGGAATTTAGTCATGCTTAACTGCTCCTTTTAGACTTCCAAAGTTATCCCAGGATTTCCCAGCAGCAAAGTAAATGCTTCTGTTCTAGAACAATGTGTCAAGGTCACCTTACCCGTAGGAACATGAGGAAAATCCAAGAGTCTTGGAAGAATGTAAAGACCTCAATAGGTTCAGTTTCCTGTCCTACTTTGATCTTGTGACTTATCACATTCTTTTTTTGATTTAGAAAATAATTTATATTAATAATGTATAGTATACTATCTGGCAGGGAGGTTACTTGTCCTGCTGAAGATGGTAAATCCTGTAAAGTGAAAGTGGAATAGAAGACATTGGGCTCCACTACTGTAATCAAATTGTGATACTAAATATGTTACATGAAGACGACTACTTCATTTGGACCCAGTACTTACCCACCTATAGCAACCCAAGATGGATAATCTATAAGCAACCTAACAAAGACTAATTTCCTTCTATAAATAGCCTTAATCCCACGAAGAGCATTTCAGTTCCAATGTGCCAAGTTCTTGAGCTATATTTAGAAGCTTTAAGAATTTCAGACAAAGGGAAGGGCCTCAAAGCTTTTTTTTTGGAGAGAAACATCAATTTGTTGTTCTACTTATTTATGCATTCATTGGTTGATTTTTGTATTAGCCCTGACTTGGGATTGAATCCATAACCTTGGTGTATCAACAATGGTCTAACTGAGCTACCTAGCCAGGGCCTAGCTCTATCTATATATGATAGGGGAGTTACCAACTCTATATTGGATATAAAAGCAAGAGAGTTGGGTTATGTGGTAAGTAATCAGAAAATAGCTATAGATTAACTATTAATTTCATTTTATAGTTATGGTCTATTTTTTTCCCTCTATATCTTCCTCTTCATTACTGCAGTACATATCACACAGGACCTCTGGCAGGAAGTAATTGTCCCCCAATATCTACCCTTGTGAAGGTTTAATTCTTTGACCCTCCTCCCATCAAAAGGTGGGATGTGTGTCTCCTCCTCTTGAATATGGGTGGGCTCTGAGACTGGCTTGACCAATGAAGTACAGAGGAAGTGATGCTATTTATGTCACTTATGAGGTTCAGTCATAAAAAGCCTTTGGCATCCTCCTAGGTCTCTAGGAATCTTCCTTTTTAATATATATTTTATTGATTTTTTACAGAGAGGGAGAGGGAGAGTTAGAAACATTGATGAGAGAAACATCAATCAGCTGCCTCCTGCACACCCCTACTGGGGATGTGCCACAACCAAGGTACATGCTCTTGACTGGAATTGAATCTGAGACTCTTGAGTCTGCAGGCCGACGCTCTATCCACTGAGCCAAACTGGTTAAGGCTCTAGGAATCTCTTGTTCCTGAAGCCCTAAACCACCATGTCAATACAACTGTCCTGAGACTGTTATACTGAATGCTCTGGAAGATAAACTCATCTGAACCTGTCTTCCCAACATTCCAGCTCAGGAGCCAAACATGTGAGTGAAGATGCTATCTGGAGACTGAGACAGATCCTTATATTTTTTGTTCCAACAGATCCTTATATTTCCACTCATAGTTGCTCTAGTCCTCAGCTATTACTCATCCCCAAACATCTCTGCTTTCTGTATTTTGAACCCATGGAACCTCATGAATAAAACGGTTGTCGTTTTATACCACTAAGTTTTGGGGTTGTTTGTTACACAACAAAAGATAACTAAAACACCTTCTTTCAGAATCTGTGTTTTAGGTAGATGGCTGGCTAGTTAGAGGCTATATTTCCTAGCCTCCTCTCTTGCAGGGGAATGTGGTTATAAGTCTTGCCTGTGGGATGTGAGTGTAAATGATGCAATTTCCAAGTCAAGTCAATAAAACATTAAGTGGTACACTTCCTCTCCCTCTCCCACTTTCGCCTGAGACAGTGACAACTGGAGCAGCTACCAAGGATCCAGACATTGCATTTGACTGTCACAGACTAGGTTCCCCAGGCAGCATACTCAGCAGAGTTTAGAGTTCAGAATATTTAAAAGGAGTTTCCCAGGGATCAACACCTAAAGGGAGGGGAAGAAAGCAGGAGTAGCAAAGGGAAAAGCTGGCTTGCAATGCGGACCCAATGACAGCCTCAGCCAACCCCACAGAGAGCTCAGGAGCTAAAACAGCCCTTCAGAACTGTTCCCCATTGGGTCCCAATGGCCTTTATACTCCCACATGTATCAGTCATTGGACATGGGTCATCCTGTCCTATGCTTTTAAGTTATAATTACAACATATTAGTTGTCTATTAGTGAATAACTAACCCAAAACTCAGTGGCTAAAACCAACATTTATCATCTTAGTTTCTGTGTGTAAAGGATTCAGAAATGTACAGAGTTGCAGGTAAGCTGTTGGCTGAGGCTTCAGTCATCTCAACTCACAGGATTCCATTCACTCACTTGGTTGCTGACAGGGCTCTTCCTTACCACTGGGCTTCCTCCTTAGGCTGCCTAAGTGTCCTCACAACATGGCAGTTGGTGATCTGAGAGGAGAGAATCAGAGAGTCCAAGACAGAAGCCACAGTCTTTTTAAAACCTAATCTCAGCAGGGACATCCCTAAATGAAATCAGTAAGACCAGCCCACACTCAAGAAGGGTTACATAAGGAAGGAATCCCAGCCAGCAGGGACATGGGGGCAGGCTTAGAGGCTGCCTACCACGCATAGCATGCACACAATTTTGTATCCTGCCTTTTTCAGTTTTGTATGTTCTTCATTTAAAAAATGTTTTTAAAAATTATGATAGCATTATTTTTTAATTCCCCCCCCCCACATGCCCTCACCCCCCTACTGTGTCCATGAGTTATGCTTATATGCATGCATACAAGTCCTTTGGTTGATCTCTCACCCCCCTTGAAAGCAATATTCTTATAAAAAATTTCAAATATGTAAATGATATGTGTAAAATTCTTTTTTTATGCTTTCCTATTAGTTGAAGAACCCAGAGGTATCCACAATTTTTATTAATCTGCTGAGATACTTCACATATACATAATAAACATACACACAGATATACAGTACTGTATATTTAATGTTCTTAATATATCTTGGAGCCCTTTTCATATCACCATGTAAAGATCTGGGTCATTCTTCTAAGCATTGGCATATTTTATTATTATACTAAAAATACGTTAAGCAGTATCCTATTGATAGACATTTAAATGTTTATTTATCTAACAAAAGATGCAAATGTACATTCTTATCCATGTGTCTTTGCAAACTCATGCTGGTGTAACTTTAGGATTAATTCCTGGGAAGTAGAAATCCTGGGTCTAAGAAATGCACATTTAAAATTTTGATGGATATTAGTGTATGACTGTGTGTCTCTCTAAATAATGGCTAACACTGAGTATCAGTAAATTTAAATTTTTTGTCAGATCCAGCCATGGCCAACATTGAGTTATGTACATACCTGTATTAGACTGTTATGACATTAGTGTAACTGATGTTTACATACCTTTTATTACACCATTAGCTTCTTGAGGCACAAACTTAACTGCATTTCTTTTTGTAGTCCTAGTATTTAATATCATACTTGACACACAGTAGACACTCTGCAAATGTTTAATAAATGTCAGAGTTGAATTTAAGGCTTTGAGAAATCAGAGGAGCTGGTTCAAACCACAAAACCTGCCTCCAATTTGACCCTTATTCTCTCTGGCCTCCATTTTCTCAATTATAAAATACATGTGTAAGATTAGATTTTTTTCTGCAGTCCTTTTCAGATCCAAAATTATATGCTTTTAAGAAGTAAATTAATGTTATCTTCTGATCTCTCTACATACCAATTTCAAATTAAACATTATAAACTAATCACTAATCCTAGACCATACATTTGCCATATTTTTCAATACCCAAGGTATTACTTTTCAGTTTAAGTTATTTAAAAAATATTATGTTAAAATTTTTGAAAATCAGTCATAGGTAAGTATCTTTAATCTTCACAATTTTTCAGTGGTATAAAACCACAAGAAAACACATTAAGCAATGAGTATTTGGTTCTGAGATCCTTGTTTTCTTAAAATATGGACCCTAAGTCTAGTCAGTTTTCTCATTAACATTTTTATCTTTTGGGTTAAATTAAATAAGCAAACTAATTAGAGTACTATGTAATTGTTAAGATACTTTGAAATACTGGCTATTAAAAATTATTAGGGAATTATCAGCTATCTTCATATTTTTATAAAATGTCACTCTATATGTATATACACTATTTTTTGTTCCAACAGATCCTTATATTTTTTTCACATCTACTTGTTTCCAAAAGTTGAGTCAATCACAAACATAAAGTCTAGCCATGCTAAGAGAGGATCAGCCTTATAAAGTGTCCTAAAAAATAGTTTGTCATATTTATGTATAGTATTAATTTCCGCATGAATCGTAATTTTTAGCCACACCATTGGGAATGGGTCTGTAATGACTTTGCTAATGACATTTTAACAGTTGTCAAGAATGACAATGTTAACATTTAAATGTTAATTTTAGTTCCTCTCTCCTTGGGAGCTTGAATAGTGGTGGGGTAATTTGTTTGGGCAGCAGAAGGCTGACAGTTTATTTTAGACAAAGCTTTATGTTGGCAAAAGAATCCACTCGTCATGCACATCAATAGCTCTAACTCTCCTTCACTACCTTTTCTATCATTAGCATATAGTTTTCCCTCTTTTGATAACACCATTTTATGTTTTGCTCTTTTAAGGGTTAGAATCCAACAAACAATAAATCTTACAATGACTGGTAAAAATTCCATCAGAATAAGCATAATTCTGTATAATTAATTTTCACAACTCTGGTGAGATACTGTAGTAGCAGTATTTCATTGACTGGGTTGACCTTGAACAAGTTAATTAATTACTCTGAGCTTTAGTAAAGAAATGCTTTTCCTGAAAAAAGATACGACCTGGAGCTTACATTAGATATGACTTTCCCTTACAATCAATGGAATTGAGTTTATATCAGGAAAGCAGAAAGGAATAATGATTACAAAACAAAAGGATTCTGAACATGAATTTTGAAAAAATTTAATATAGCTTTAGATTACCTCCAAGATTAGCTGTAAAATTTTTACTTTGTTTTGACAATTAAAAATTATAAAAGCTATTAGTTTGTTTTCTATTACTGGAAGTTTGACTTAATACTATACATGGTGCTAATATAGTGAATATGAAACATCAATGAGGACACACATTATAGATCTCAAGACCTCCCTCATTCCCAGTAGGTGTATGTACATTTAATCTATTATCCAAAGAAAAATGTCTCATAAACAGGTTTAAGAGAATACAGAAAAATGTGTTACCCATTAAGCTCCTCAATACCAATTCTTAGAATATGCATCAGTGGCAGGGAATTATGTGAAGCAGTTAAGAACAATACATTTTGGAGTCAGAGACTGAGTCTGACTTTTTTGCTGTGGCTTTGAGCAAGCTACCTAATATACCTAGGCTTCAGTTTCTTCACCTGTAAAATGAGATAATACTACCTCATAGAGTCAGAGCAAGGACAAGATGATACATGTAAGCTTAGTGGTTACTTAGCACACAGAAAACGTTGAATAATCATTAGCTATCATTATTATAATTTTCCAGGACACATACAGTATATGATTACGTATTTTTTCTATGTACTCACCCTGACAGAATGCTTAAATCTTTATTTTAACAATAAAAAAAGGGTTCTGCCCTGACCAGTGTTGCTCAGTGGTTAGAGTGTCGGCCTACGCACTGAAGGGTTACAGGTTTGATTCTCGGTCAAGGGCACAAACCTGGGTTGCAAGTTCGATTCTGGCCCCAGTTGGGGCTCGTGCAGAGGCAAACAATTGATGTGTCTCTCTTACATTAATATTTCTTCCTCCCTCCCTCGTTCTCTCTAAAAATAAATGGGAAAAAATATCCTCAGGTGAGGATTAACAACAACAATAAAAAAACACACAAACAAACAAATTAAAAAAGGGGTCCTAATGGAAGATTTGCTTCTTTTACCCATTTACAAACATAAAATGACCTATAAAGATAAACAAAAATTCATATTTTAAGGATTTTCTTTGTATTCGTCACAAAGACTATCAATATCAATGCTTTTACATGAAAAAGAATCTGTGTACATGTTTATTAAACTATTTAATGTTTACACACAATACATAAACATTCTTGGAAGCTCAAAGTTCTTTGATGATTGCAATATTTTTTTCAAATAAGCATGATAGAACCTTAAATATTACATTATTCAGATTATTTTTTAAAGAGATAAACCTCTAAGAGATCACTCCAACATAACTGTCCATTAAGTATCTGTAGCAAAACTGGTAGATGTTCAGCATATGGATGGTTCCTCTACTGCCTGGGCACCCTCTGTGACAGCTTTAACACATTTGGCCATTGTCTGTGAGGCTCTGCTAATTGAATCTGAAAGATATTAAGAGAAGTTGAATTTTGATAATACAACTTTAAGAAAGCACATAGTAAAACTCTGTTTCACATTTTCAGGAACAAAAAAAAAAAAGGCTACATAAAGTTATGCAACCATGTGTAAATTTTGTGAGATCAACCAACAAATTCAGAGGATAAGCCCTTATTAGCTAAATGTTTTTAATAAGTATTCCTAGGTATGATTAAATAATCTTATATAGCCAAACAATGTGCCAGTATGCAACCATTAAACATGTTCTAGAAAAGCATTAAAGACTCTGGAAAAATATGTAAAGTAAATATATGCTGTAATTGAAAAAAAGGTCACACAACAATGGGTATTAAAATGCATTCAATTGTATACTTTATCGGTAAATTTCATGGCATATGAATTAAATTTCAACAGCTATAAAAAGCAAACAAACAAAAAACCCATAGTAACTGAATAATCTGTTTTTGATAAAATAAATAATGTATGTATATGTCCCTGAGTGATTGGCCAAAATGTTAAAAAAATATAGTTATTTCTGAGTAGTTGGGTCATAGTGAGTTTTTCTTGCTATTTTTAGCTTAGGCATATATTCTACAATGAATACAACTTTTATAACATAACATCCTATTAAAAATAACCTTAGATATAAATTGTACCAAAAATATTAAAATATACTCCTACCTGCTTTTAGATATAAAAAAATGTTTAAATCATCTATGAAGTACCTCATAACCTAGATGTTATATCAAGTGTTGTAAGATGTTGCAGTAAACAAGTTTCAATTATTCTGCATTCCTTAAAAACATTCCTAACCCCTTCCATCAGAAGCACCATTTAACACATTTCACCACTGAAGTATTTTGCTTCTTCTACTGTAATTCTCAGGAAAACTTTCACAGAAAAATTCTCCCTAAATTGCTACACAGTGATTTTAAATACAACAGTAAAATTTTATATTTAAAATCTGTTAACTTTTCCTGCATTTTCAAACTCTCCTTACATTTCAGAAAAGGGAATTACAGTAAAATTAGGAAATATGAATTATACTAGTTCTGATACTTTAAAATCTTCAAAAATTAAAAATATTAAATACTAACAGGTTATAATCACAATGTTGAATTATTCCTTACCACCTTTCATACTTGCCAGTCATGTTGACAATTGC
This sequence comes from Eptesicus fuscus, assembly GCF_027574615.1. NCBI lineage: Eukaryota > Metazoa > Chordata > Mammalia > Chiroptera > Vespertilionidae > Eptesicus > Eptesicus fuscus. The sequence goes on along the minus strand of NC_072483.1, from coordinate 81,242,331 downwards.
ATACCTGTCATATAGAAGTCTTTTATTGTTAGCTGAGGTGGAACAAGAGGATCAGCAAGTAGTTGCTGGTTCACTAGCTGCAAAAGAGGAGTAAGAGATCAACAATAGTATTAAAAAATACTACTGTTACCTGAAGGATACACTGTTATGAAAACTGCATACAGGTAAATTTTTACCTTGGAGAGCTCACTTGCTTGCTGGAAATAATTAGCTCCTTCAACATCATCATATCGAACAAGATTAGGAGAGACTTCTTCCAATCTGTTCCTTACTTGATCCAGAGTATCATATGGAAGAGTTATGCCTGCAATCTATAACGTATCAGGACCCAAAATTTGACATAAAGCTTTAACACTTAAAATTTTCAAATAATACATGGATGAGCAAAAGTAGAGTCACAATTGTTTATATGGACAATAACACAATAATCTATATTATAAAAGGCCAGTGTCCGTAACGCTGAAACGCCCAAATCACCAGTCACCAGGAGGTGCATAGGGCACCTCTTGGTCCCTCCCCCCAGCCTGCAAGCCGCTTGCGGCGGAGGAGCAGGACTTGGAGATCTCGGCTCTCATGGCACAGAGGGGCTTGTGTGGCGAGGCAGGGCTTGCGGCGAGCTACTCACGTATGGTGGGTCTGGAGTCCCACCGGCGCGGCAGGTCTGGGTCTTGCGTGATTTTGGGCACTGGGCCTCTAGTGAATAAATAAATCTCTCTATATAAAAGGCTAATATGCAAAGTGTCCCCTTGGGAGTTCGAACGCTTACCATGATGTGACCACCAGGGGGCGGCATGGAATGAAGGAAGGCCATGGCCGGCCCTGATCTCCGGCCAGGTCTAGGGACCCTATCTGTGCATGAATTTCGTGCACCTGGCCTCTAGTATAAGAATAAACGCTGTGTTGCACATACAACTGTAAACCTACTTTTGCTCATCCATGTATGTAATTGCGACTATGGTGAAATAATATAGTACTACTGAAAAATCTACTGGTGTCCATTAGTGTGTATATTAAGCAAGGGGGTAAGAGGGGGGCACAATTGTAAAAAATTCTGGTAATTCATAAATAGCTGTCAGTACATTAGTAATTTATCTTTAGAAAATAGACTGATTATGAAATAAATGACTAAAGAGATAATGCTATGCTAAATGTGACTGCTTCTGTTATTGATCATATATAGCTTATAAACAATTGTACAATATTTTAAATCTCATGATGATTCTTTTTACAGTAAAAAGTTAAATTTAAGACAAGTCAAAAATTAAAATACCAATCTCAAATTTCCATTGTTTGAACACATTTTCCCTTTAGAGATAATTCAAATCATCTTTGCATTACAGACTTGTGGATTCCTTGACTTTGAAAACCATTCTGACAAGCTAACATGTCAAGCAACCGAGAATAAATACCTCCGAGAGGGCTCTTAAAATTTTCCAGTCTTCTCTCGCCAAGCCAGGAGGTGTCACTGCTACTTTAGTCTGCTGAGCTCGGCCCTCGGTATTGACATAAGTAGCAGACTTCTCTGTGTAAGCTGCGCCTGGGAGAATAACATCAGCAATAGGAGCTCCAACATCACCATGATGTCCTGTGAAAAGACAGAAAATGGCAAACAACATTTTAGTAAAAAACTGATTAGGTACTATTACGTGAACATAGTAAACATTTTAAAAATTATAAAATACTGAAATACTGGAATAAAGATTAAAACCAACCTTGCCCACAATTCAACTCCCTTCCCAAAGAAAATTACTGTTATAAGTATTTGATATGTATCTTCCCAGATTGTTTGCAAATATATACTTCATACACATATATAGTGGCAACTAGGTATATTATTTCTCTTGATGATTATAAAGTGAAAATGCCCTAGCCAGCTTGGCTGAGTGGATATAGAGTTGGCCTGCGAACTAAAGGGTCACAGGTTTGATTCTGGTCAAGGGCATATGCCTGGGTTGCAGGCTTGATCCCCACCCAGTAGGGGGCGTGCAGGAGGCAGCTAATCAATGATTCTCTTTCATCATTGATGTTTCTATCTCTCTCTCCCTCTCCCTTCCTCTCTGAAATCAATAAAAATACATTAACACACACACACACACACACACACACAAAACAACACCCTTTAAAAAAAAAGAATAAGACAGTAATAATACTAAAAAGGGTATATACAGAAAATGATAGAAAACAGTATACTGCCGAAACCGGTTTGGCTCAGTGGACAGAGCGTCAGCCTGCGGACTCAAGGGTCCCAGGTTCGATTCCGGTCAAGGGCATGTACCTTGGTTGCGGGCACATCCCCAGTAGGGGGTGTGCAAGAGGCAGCTGATCGAAGTTTCTCTCTCATCGATGTTTCTAACTCTCTATCCCTCTCTCTTCCTCTCTGTAAAAAATCAATAAAATATATTTTTAAAAAAAGAGAAAATAGTATACTGAATCACTAATAGTTTAACAAAACTTTTTTTGGGGAAAAAGAAATTCAATGAAGAGTTATAGCACAACATATAAACGTTGATCTCATTTGTATACATGCTTGTATATGCCTAGGAAAATGTATGAAGCATGCATATCAAAACCATCATCACCCTAGTTGGGTAGCTCAGCTGACTAGAGCGTCAATCCCTTATGCCAAGATTGTGGGTTTCATCCTGAATGTATAAATAAGTAGAACAGCAAATCTCTTTCTCTCAAAATAATAAAAATTAAAAATAAATTACTTAATAAACAACAACAAACCACCACCAATAATTATCTTTGGATAGGACTAGAATTTGAGTTTATGCATTTTGGTTTAACTTTATGAAACTAAAAATACAAACTACTTCCATAAAAAGCCTATTGTAAATTTATGGTGTTTATGTGGAAAATGAAGTGGAAAATTATGTAATACCTTTCTCTGTAAAATATCCAGAAAACTCTAGACTTCCATTTACTCCAGGGAAACTTGATTTCATTTACAATGAGTGAGAGTTCAAGAAAATGAGATAAATATAAAAAGCCCAAGGAGCACTGTTAAATATGATGCATTAAATTCCTGTAACCTAGGACTCATGATTTTTAACTTTTTTACACTGCTTCTTTGAAAAGCTGATTTTTAATGTTATATAGTATCTCACTGTAAAAATAAACCATAATTTAATCATTCCTGTTACTAGGAGCATTTAGGTTTAATCTATTATTAAATCAAATAAAGTAATAATTCTTAATAGCAATATCAACTATATAACAAATAAAACCTATAACTTGGCTTTAAAAATATTGGGAGGGTGTATGTGGGCAAATCCTGAATGGAAAATATTCAATCCACTGACTATATTGCCATACAGTTTCTAATATACACAGTGTACTATTCTCTTTTGTTTCTGGTGTCACAGATGCTACTTACCTTGATAAATAATGAAACAATCCTTTGGCAAATCCTGTCGAGTGATACAACCTCCATCTGCTCCCAGGAGAAATAACACTTTGGGAGGGTTCTTTCGAATTGCTTCCACCCCAGGTTTATAGCCAAGGTCTAAAGCAGCTACTTGGCTTGCAATCCTGTAGAATTAGGGATTTTTAGCATAAGTACCATGTTTCACTATAAAAAACTAAATAACCATTGGCCGGTGTGGCTCAGTTGGTAGGAGCATCTTTCCATAGACCAACAGGTCAAAGGTCAAGGGTTCCATTCCTAGGTTGCCCTTTCTATCCTTAGCTGGTCAGGGCATTAACGGAAGGCAACTGATCGATATTTCTTTCTCACACTGATGCTTTGCACTCTCTCTCTGAAAATCAATGAAAATGTCCTCAGGATTAAAAAAAATTTTTTTAATGTGATACCTAATCTACCTATTCATGCTGTCAAAAACCATCCCTCATCTTTTTTATCCCTTTAAAACAGATGTCAAAAGCAGAAATAATAGTCTTTTACTTTTAAGAATGGCAAAAAACAAACAAACAAACAAGATGTCTAGGGACACTGTGTTTCTTCATTAGCTAATATTCAATGAAATAATTTTGGAAGCTTTCTGCCAGTTGCAATTATTTTAAGTTGATTCTTATTCCATACAGTTAAGTCATAAAACACATGATAAGCCAAAAGGGATAAATTTAAACACACTCATAAAACTGTAATTCAGAGAAAACTATAATGAACACAATGGTGTGTCTTTATGGAATTTTTTTCTGTGAACATATATTATTCTTACTAGAAAATAATCTTTTAAAGAAGATAGATGTTTCTCTCTCACACTGATGTTTCTCCTTCTCCCTCTCCATTCTTCTCTCTCTCCAATCTATGGAAACACATCACTGGTGAAGATTAAAAAAAAAAAAAATTCGTAGTTGAATCCTTTGCAGAAACTGACCAGCTGATCCTAAAATTCATATGGAATGCAAAAGACCCAGAATAGCCAAACCTATCTTAAAAATGAAAGTGGTGCCCAGCCGGCATGGCTCAGTGGTTGAATGTTGACTTATGAACCAGGAGGTTACGGTTTAATCCCTGATCAGGACACATGCCCAGGTGTGGGCTCAAACCCCAGGGTGGAATGTGCAGGAGGCAGCCAATCAATGATTCTCTCTTATCATTGATGTTTCTCTCTCTCTCTCCCTCTCTGAAATCAATAAAGAAATATATATATATATATTTTTTTTTAATTATTTCTAATACCAGGAAGAAATTTTTATTTGGTAATAAAAATCGATCAAAATCAGGACACAAAATTGTACGCACAGTATGATTTCGACTATACTATTTTACATGGGAAATAAACGACCAGACAAGAGTACACCAAAATAGCAATAGTAATTATCTACAGATAATGGAATAAAGATAATTTTTATTTCATATACTTTCTTCTCTTTCAAACTTTCTTAAACTTGCATTAAGAAATTCAATGAATATAGTCACCAAAACACTTCATATAGCCCTGACTGGTTTGGTTCAGTGGATAGAGCATCGGCCTATGGACAGAAGGGTCCCAGGTTTGATTCTGGTCAAGGGCATGTACCTTGGTTGCAGGCACATCCCCAGTAGGGGGTGTGCAGGAGGCAGCTGATTGATGTTTCTCTCTCATCGATGTTTCTAACTCTCTCCCTCTCCATTCCTCTCTGTAAAAAAAATCAATAAAATATATATATTTTTAAAAACCAGATATATTCTCGTTAGCTTACATTTTCACTATTTAATCAAAGACGTTGCAATTTTTGAAACAAGTTATACTGATTCAGATTTTCAAGATTTTCTCAGCACTTACTGCAATTTTGGATATTTTAAAATATTTTTTATTATCTTGGGTTTTTCTAACAAATAAAGGTTTCTATTTCATACCAGCTGAGATAATGTTGTTAAATATTAATTTGTTTGTAAATCTAAATGTGACAATGTAATACACTTAAACACAAAATTACTTGAATTTTATATTATGTAAAACAATATTCAACATACCTATGAAGGATATTCATAACTTTCCAATCACCAGCAACACCACTGCTCATCCGAATCTTTTGAGCAATGCTGGAAACAGCTGCAAGAATTGCTGCCCCATCATTTCTTTGGAGCGCAGAACTACCTAAAACCACCATAGGTTTTTTAGCTTCCTTTAGGACCTATTAAAAAAAATTTTTTTAACTTTCATTAAAAACACATGAAAACTAGACTTAACCAAATTTGAACCTACAATATGTTGTCCCCAAGTTTAGTCAACATATAGACACATATACAGCCATAATTAATCAAATTACCAATGCTATGTGAAATGATTAAACAAGTACCACGAGATAAAACAGATTTTCTAAAAGTAAGCACTGGGAATCAAAATCCAAGCCAAACCATCTTTGGTCAGGAAGACTATGAGTCAGAAAAACTGGGGAATGTTCTCTATTGAGATTCAGATGGTACTGTGGAACAGGAGAAACCATGCTAAGGTACCATGTCTACTGTCTTCTATCTACTCACTAGGTCCCAGACAGGGAGGAGGCGGTAGGGAAAGCAATGATCGCTAGATCCCAATGCAGTTTGCTTTCAAACATAGGAACTTCCTGAATGCCAAAGACTAAGAGGGCAGTGCATCCCAAGAGGAAAGGAAACTACAGATTTGGTAGAAGATGAAAAAATTAGAAGTAAAGCTGTGGACTACATAGCTCACTCTCCTGCCCATCCTCTGTATCATTCTTCAACAGACAGCTAGCCCTAATCAAAGAATCAGCATGAGAATTATGCCTAGGTACTACAAAGAGGAGGATATATTCGTTGCAAGAGGATTTTCCCAAAGAAATGTGAAGAGTTCAGATAAAGTTTCAATAGCCTCAAACAAAACGAAAAACACACTTTTATCGCATTAAAAAATAAAGATTTCAGTGTGGCTCAGTGGTTGAGCATTGATTGACCCATGCACCAAGAGGTCACTGGTTCCATTCTCAGCCAGGGTACATGCCCTGGTTTTTGTATCAATTCTCAGCAGAGAGCATGCAGAAAGCAGCCAATCAATGTTGATGTTTCTCTCTCATCTATGTTTCTATCTTTTCCTCCCCCTTTGTCTTCCCCTCCCCCCAAAAATCAGTAAAGACATTAAAAACAAACAAAAAAGAGTTCAAATAAGTGACATAATAGAGGGTATAATACAATTAAGAGATTTTCATATCAGAACTAAGGAGAGAACTGGAAGAGAAATTAGATATGGACACCATTCCAGAAACAATAGAGAACAAAATAAAACATGACTGTAAATACAGGAACAAGAAAAGCTATAAAAATTATATAAAACAAACTGAAAAAGAACAAAGAAAAAAATGGCAGAAAAGATAGAAAAGAAGATCCAATATCTGCATGGTTAAGAGTTCTTTTTTTATTTTATTTTATTTTTTTATTGATTTTTTACAGAGAGGGAAGGAGAGAGATAGTTAGAAACATCCATGAGAGAGAAACATCGATCAGCTGCCTCCTGCACGCCCCCTACTGGGGATGTGCCCGCAACCAAGGTACGTGCCCTTGACCGGAATCGAACCTGGGACCCTTCAGTCCGCAGGCTGACGCTCTATCCACTGAGCCAAACCGGTTTTGGCGGTTAAGAGTTCTTGATGAAGAAAACAGAATTGCCCGGCTGGTGTGGCAGGCTCCATCTCCAGTAAGGGGCATGCAGAGGCAGCTCATCAATGATTCTTTCATCATTGATGTTTCTTAAGGAAAAAAAAAAAAATATATATATATATGTATTTTACATTATTTCAAAGAGGAAGGGAGAGGGAGAAAGAGATAGAAACATCAATGACAAGAGAGAATCATTGATTGGCTGCCTCCTGCACAACCCCTACTGGGGATCGAGCCCACAACCCCGGTATGTGCCCTTGACCAGAATAAAACTCGAGACCCTCCAGTTTGCAGGCCAGTGCTCTATCCACTGAGCCAAATCAGCTAGGGCTCATCATTGATGTTCCTAGCTCGCCCTTTCCCTTCGTCTCTGAAATCAATAAAAAAATATATTTTTAAAAGGCACATGTTAAAAAAAAAAAAAGAGAATAGAACTAATTATATAATAAAAAACATACAATTAAATCTATTATAGAAGCAAATTTTCCTGAAGAACACTGAGTCATCTTCTGGGGCATGAGGATGAGAACTAGTATTTGGATCCTTGTAATCATGGTAATGCTTTTACTCTTTAAACAAGTAGGGCTTGGCTGCTTGTCCCTTTGCACCTGACTTTCTTCTTATCTACATCTGAGGCTATAAATGAAGCAATCATCTTGGAACCATGAGGAGGGGCTCACACAAACACATGAGAGCAAATGCAGCGAGGATAGCAGAGCAAGGAGGCAGGCCCCTTCCTTGATGATATCCTGGGAAACCTGCATCATCTGTCAAACTACCTACCTCCAGAACCATTATGAGAAACAAAAACCCCTTCCATTTTAAAAATAATCACACACACACACACACACACACACACACACACACACACACATTCTAAAATAAAGAGAACCTGGAATCTTCAGACTGAAAGGCACACCATCTCCGATAAAAAGTGATAGAGAACCACCACCATTAAGACACTTTCTGGTGAAGTTATTAACTTTCAAGGATAAAAAATCAAGTATAAAGTATCAAGAAAAGAAGTATCTAGACTAGAAAAAAATAGGACAGGGTTGGGAGAATACAGCTGATGTCAGACTTCTCCACAGTAACAGGAGTGTTTATGAAGTTTAGATAAAGACATTCTCGAGCAAGCAAGAACTCAAGGAATAGTGCACCTATGAGCCCCTCTTTAAAAAAAAGAAATAAACAACTATAATCTACAGATAGCAATAAAATGAATATTTATAAAGAATCCACTAATAAAAAAGGTCATGTAAAAGAACTGGTTAACTTCCTTTTAGGCATAATAACTTGCAATAAAGAAAGACTTCATTGCCCTAGCCCAGTGGTCGGCAAACTCATTAGTCAACAGAGTCAAATATCAACAGTACAGCGATTGAAATTTCTTTTGAGAGCCAAATTTTTTAAACTTAAACTTATTCTAACGCCACTTCTTCAAAATAGACTCGCCCAGGCTGTGATATTTTGTGGAAGAGCCACACTCAAGGGGCCAAAGAGCCGCATGTGGCTCACGAGCCGCAGTTTGCCGACCACGGCCCCAGCCGGTTTGCTCAGTAGTTAGAGCATCAGCCTGCGGACCATGGGTTTGATTCCCAATCAAGGGCACATACCTCCAGGCAGGGAGCATGTGTGAGGCAACCAGTCAATGTACCTCTCTTACATGGATGTTTCTCTCTCTCCCCTCCCCTCTTTCCCTTCCATTTTCTCTCTCTAAAGATCAATGGAAAGAGATCTTCGGGTAAAAATTAAAACAATGAAGGAATAAGAAAGACTTCATTGAAGGTTAAGGTTTAATCCTTTCAGTTTCACGTCAATGTCTTTTCTGATAATTTCAAATAAAATTAAACTCTGGTAAATAAAAACAGCACGTATGGTATCACTTCATTTTTGTCTGCCTGTTATTCATCTATCTTGCTCTATATATGAACAGAGAGATGATTATAATGTATTATCAATACTTGTTTCGGGCGGTAGGATTTTGAATGTTTTACTTCCATGATCTTGTCTATACTGCTGTAATTTTTAACAGTAATCACATAATATTACAAAAGCAAGAAATTTTAACAATACTTAAAAATCAGTAAGTGTAAATACATATAACTTGAGAGTACCTGGCTGAATGGATGGGTACCCGAAGCAATGTCTTGAAGAATTTTGGGAGAATCTCCCAGATGGTCATATCTGTAAGTGAGATCCACTTGGCTGCCTATAAGGGCCACTTTTAAGTCATTATGAAGCCAGCTGAAATAAAAACAGCAAAGTTTTTAGAGCTAAATTACTGAGCTATTGGTCTCATTAATGCTAGTGTTACATGTTATTTATATTACAAAATGTTAAAAGCACAAAAACATTAGCAGAACATTTACTTAACAGATATAATTTACTGTGTACCTTTCAAAATAAAGTGCTGCAAAAATACAGAGGTATTCAATTAATTAATTTTCTGTGTAAGAATGCTAACTGTATAAACAAGCTATAAATAAAGACTAATTTTAGAATAAATGATCCATATATTTGCCATATTTACACAACAGAATTATGTCCTAATTATCCACTAAAGCCATTTAAATATAGTTCATCAAAGCCCTGCTGGGAGGCATCATCTGGTACACCTAAAAGGTTGCATGTTCAATTCCCGGTCAGGGACTATACCTAGGTTGCAGGTTTGATCCCATTGGGACACATATGGGAGGCAACCAATCAATGTTTCTCTCTCACACCACTATTTCTCTCTCTCTCTCCCCCTTTCTCTAAAAATCAATAAACATATCCTCGAGTGAGGAATATATACATTATATATATATTTCATGAAAACAAACTACCTCATTCATATTTACTCTCTCTGACATGAAAGTATGGATCCAGTTCCTCCAAAATAGTAATAAATGCGGTGAGCACATATTTTGATTTGTCTGAGACAGTGGTGGCTGTTAACTGTTATCCTGGAGTAATTAACACCTCCCTATTTCACTCTCAACAGTGTCCCGGTTTAGACAATAAATTATATGATTGACCTATCCATAGGTCTCTAAGATACAAAAAGATGGAGAGGCATTCTACAAAATAACTGCCCTGTGTTCTTAAAAAAAAAAAAAAAAAGCCCCAAAAAAGGGACTGAGGAGTCATAACACTAATTACAATGTGTGACTCCAGATTAGATTCTGGCAGGAAAAAAATTACTCTAAAACAATTATGGGAAAATTGGTAAAATCTAGACATAAACTGTGGAATAAATAATACTGCATCAATACTAAATACTTGATTATTTAAGAGAATGTCCCTTGTTCTTAGAAAACCCACATAGAAGTATTTAGGAGTAAAAAGGCATCATGTTTAAAATTTACTTTCAAACAATTCAGAAAATTACATTCACACATATCTACATGGAATAAGAATAATAAAACAAATATGACAAAATGTTAACATTGGTTAATCTGGGTGAACAGTATTACAAAATAGAGTGCATACAAAGATCATTTCAAGCATCTTGAATTATCCTATATAATAAAGAGGTAATATGCAAATTAACCCTCACACCCTCACAAGATGGCTACCTATGATCAGGCCTGCAGGGGGGGGGGGTTAGTGAGGGACGACCAAACGACTGAACAAGCAGGATGTGTGGGGTGACCAGGCCAGCGGGAGGTGGGGGGGGGGCAGCTGGGGGCAACCAGGCCAGCAGGGGGCAGTTAGGGGCGACCAGGCAGGCAGGTGAGCGATTAGGAGCCAGTGGTCCAGGATTTTGAGAGGGATGTCCAATTGCTGGTTTAGGCCCGATCCCCGGGATCGGGCCTAAACCGGCAGTCAGACATCCCCCGAGGGGTCCCAGATTGGAGAGGGTGCAGGCTGGGCTGAGGGGACACCCCCCCCCCCATGCACAAATTTCGTGCATCGGGCCTCTAGTTTAAAAATAAAAAGATCATTAGGAGGAGAGGGGGATAGACCTGTTGGAAACTGTCCAATAGTATTTTGAAGTTTCACTCTTACTAACACTTAGAAATCAGCTAAAATAATAATTTTTCATATATAAAACAATTTATCACATAAATATATTTAAAACCTGAATACTATTACTAACCTCTTTCGAATTCTAGCATTAAATAGTGGTGCCTCAAAACGTGGATTTGTACCAACCAGAAGGACAACATCTGCCTCTTCCACACCAGCAATTGTAGTATTAAGAAGATAATTGGAACGCAAATCTGTGCTAGAAATACAAAATTAAAAATACAAGTTTACTTTAAAACTAATATACACTGACAATCCACAAATATTCTCATGTCAACAAACCTATGGCAATCCCAGACAAAACATTTATATGAAGTATTCCCAAATTACATCGAAGTTCCAGAAACTTATTTATAATTGGATTCTGCAATAGCTCCTGATTTAATGCTGATCTATATGTGAAAATCAATTGGTGGGCATGTTAGAGAACCCAAGTTGTCACATTTCAGTCATAGATACCAGTACTATAGATGTGTTGGGTGGGGAGAGGCAGGAAGGAAGGAAACCTAAATCCTAGCTTCATAATTCTCACCCAGCTCCTGCAGTGGGAAAGACCTCTTCAGTGCACAGGGTGTCAGAGTCCACTCTATTAAGCAAATCTTTGAGCGCTACTAGGGCTTCAGCATCCACCAAGCCACCTGCAATTGCTGCTACATCTTTGCCTTGAAAAGTCTGCAACTGGAAATTAATGCAAAAGATATCACTAAGAAGTTTTCATTCAGCAAAGACCACAGTGAACAGTTCAGAAAACAAAATAATCATTTTCAATTGTAACTGAAAAATAAAATTAAAAAAATAATCATTTTCAAATAGGGAAAAAAGCAATAAACTTCCAATAAAATTTCACACCAATGATTAATTAATCTAACAGTGAGATGCAGAGGTATATGTGGGACCAACCCTAATAACACCAACTTGGAAGGAAGCTGTTTCTTTTAAATTAGGAACAAAAGGGCCTTAAAATGAGGTCTAGAAGATGAAGACTAGGAGTTATGGTTAAATAGAACTTTTTCTCAAGTATCTGTCATTCCCTCAAGCTCTTCATGTTAAAAGGCATCCCCTCTAGTTTTGCTCTGGCAAACTAGTATTCATTATTCTTAAATTCTGCCTAAGAAGTCACCTTATCAGGAAGGCATCCTTGATATGCTAGGCCTGGTTAAGCACCACTCATCTATCATTTATATGTCATATGTCATTTCCTGCACAATTACCCATAGCAGCATATGATAATTGCCTAATTAGGTATCTTTCCCTACAAGACTGTGGGAGCTGTGTTAGTGATTTCTATATCCCTGCATCTAGCATTACATCTGGCATACAGTTCTCAATAAATGTTTGGTAAAGATAATCTTCGTAAAGGGAAAGAAGTGAAGAAATATATATCCCTGCTTCTCTTCAAAGATGTCAATGAAAAATCACAAATACTATTTATTCTATATTTCAATGTTTTACCATTCCAGCTACACGAGAGAGTGCATCCTCCCAGGAGGTATAGGTTAAAAGCCCTTTTTCATTTCTGACCATCGGCTCGGTAAGTCTTTGACGTTTTAGCCCATCATAGGCAAATCTAGATAACAGAAATTACACCATTTGTGGAATCTTGATAAAGAAGCAACTATAATTTCCAAGTTTAAAATCTAAAAAAAATGTTATTTAAATTCAGTATCAAGTAAGTTAATAAACACCTGACAAGTAATTGTTCTAGGTTTTTTTAGATGTAAACTAATAAATATTTTATGAACATCAGATAAAAACTAAAACACCATCTATAAAGCTTGAATTCTTATAACTTATTTTTAGCTACCTTAATAATCTTAAAATTACACAAATAATATAACTGAAAAAGCTAAATCATTATTTATAAAACTTGAGTGCCTCTAAATATTTCATCAAAAAACTGTTGCATAAACTAACTTATATTTTGCTTATTTTCTCCAATGAACAAATTGACATATCTTCATCTACTTCAATTTCTCCATTTAGAAAGAAAAAAGATATATCTCAAAGTTAATATGAAAACCAGTAACATATCTAAAACTATTTATGTTAGTTTTGTCCAATTCTCTATATCAATAGTACAGAATTCAATAGTCTATAGTCATTAATTAATTTGCAACTATATGAAAGATAGTTCTTTTAAAAAAGGAGAGCAGTGTAGCATATACCTGGTTTTATCAGAGATCCACTCTTCATTAATGTCCTCATGCATTCTTGGCAAAATTCTCATCACCTCTCCAGTTCTTGTGCTTACCACAATATTACTTCCAACTGCATCCATTACATCAATGGATTCTGTCTTTCTGAGAAAATAAATACATATATTTGCTATGTTGATTTTATGAATAAGAATAAAGTTTCCGCTATCTGGTTTACCCCAAACAAAAAACTGTTTAATTCCTTTATGAATTTCTAAAAATAATGTAACTCAGAGAAAATGCTTTTAAAAAATTAAAAAAAAAAAACCCTCATATTTGAACACATCACATAAATTCCTAATGCAAAATTGAAGCCTTTAAAATTATTATCTGATATAGAAGCCAACTGGAAGGGCTCTACATGGGCAAATCTGAAACAATCTGAGTATCAAAATAAACAAGAAGGGAGATTTCTGGCTTGGTTAGTTAAGGAGCTTGACAATTCCTTCCCCCCAAAAAAACAAAAATAAAACTGAACAAAATTAACAAAAACAACCAATTCAACACTCTGGAAACCTACCAAGGGAAACTCATGAGAAACTCTTAAGCCTGGAAAAACTGCTTAACTTTGAATAAGACAGTGGCAATCAGTGGTATTCTGGCTGAGGGCAGTTCTGAGCCCTTCTCCCACCACTGTGAACTGGAAGTTTTGCCAGGAGAATACAGGCTGTGAAGATGGGAGCTTCTTTCCTGCAGATAACAATCACTCCATTTGGAGCAATGAGCATAGTTGCCTGGGGAAGTGATATCATGGAGATCCTTGAGCTGAGGAGAGCCAAAGGTACTAGAGGCTGTAGTCACAGTTGGGGCAAGCACTCCTAGCAAAGACTGCATATATGTGCAGCTGAGACCAGAGAGGGCCCCAAGCTATTCACACTCCTAGACAACACTGAGATTCAAAGTATCCAGTGGAAAACACAGCTGGGCCAACTTGAAAACAGCCTGAACTTTGAATGTGCTCCTTTATCCACACACAGATCTACTGGCAGATTATGGAAGCCTTATTGGCTGAGGAGAAGGGAACAAACTCTCTAACTAAACATCTGTTTTGTACTGTTCTCCACCCCCAAATCTTTTGCATACTCAAATACAATGTTTGACACCTGGAATTTTAAGAAACTCCATAAATTCTGGTGGAAGTTTAAAATTGGAGGGGAATTTGATTATATGTTTCTAAAATCTTAAAAATATTCAAATTTGTTGCACTCTACTCCATCTCTTGGTTTAATCAGAAGAATCAGAGATATACAAGAAAATTTATGAATGTTTATCATAGATTTATAATTATAAAAATATAAACAAAATGTCTAATCATAGGAATTGGTTAAAGTACAATATATTCATATAGTTAAGAACTTAATATACCATAAAAACAAACCATAAATTTTAAATTTGCAGTTTCATTCTATCCTCCAATCTATAACTATTTTCCAGCAAAAGGATTTTATCTGCCCAGCTGGCATGGCTCAGTGGTTGAACGTCAACCTATGAACGAGGAGGTTATGGTTCAATTCCCAGTCAGGGCATATGCCTGGGTTGCGGGCTTGATCCCCAATGTGGGCTGTGCTGGAGGCAATCAATCAATGATTCTCATCACTGATATTTATATCTCCCTCTCCCGTCCTCTCTGAAATCAATAAATATATATACTAGGATTTTACTTAATGCAAACAAATAATAACTTAGCAGACCAAAGCACTCAGAAAGAAAATTCTTTAAAAAATTTTTAATAGTAGCAAAGGGCAAAAATTATTCAAAAAATACAATGATAAGTACCTTGTTTCCCAAGGCCGGGCAGTGAAGGCATAGGGCTTAGATGTCAGGGCACCTACAGGGCAGATATCAATGATATTCCCAGACAGTTCAGACATAAACATCTTTTCAATGTATGTGCCAACTTGCATATCATTTCCTCTGCCTGTTGTTCCCAAATCATCTACTCCTGCAATCTCACTTGCAAACCTGCAAGATAAAAATATACCATAAAATGGTCAAATCCAGCAAAATTAATCTCCTTTCCTACAATGATTTTCAAGCACTAAAAAAAGATGTGAGTATATTTTCAAAGGTGAGCATACTCCATAGATAAAAAATAATTCAATATCCCCGCTGATGTGGCTCAATGGTCGACTGCCAACCTGTAAACCAGGAGGTCACAGTTTGATTCCTGGTCAGGGCACATGCTTGGGTTGCAAGCTTGATCCCCAGTTGGGGGTC
The DNA here is from genome assembly GCF_027574615.1 of Eptesicus fuscus. Classification (NCBI taxonomy): domain Eukaryota; kingdom Metazoa; phylum Chordata; class Mammalia; order Chiroptera; family Vespertilionidae; genus Eptesicus; species Eptesicus fuscus. The sequence goes on along the minus strand of NC_072483.1, from coordinate 81,226,839 downwards.
ATGCAGAAGGCAATTGATCAATGATTCTCTCATCATTGAGATTTCTTTCTATCTCTGACCTCTCCCTTCCTCTCAGAAATGAATAAAAATACATATTTAAAAAAATAAAAATTCAATGTTTGCATTTAATTGAGGCATAACACACATACATGAAATTGCACAAATTACATGTATATAGCTCAGCAAATTATCACAGTTAATGCTTATAGATTTTGATTTTTTTAATCCAACTGACATTGATATTAACCAAAAGTGACCAACTTATCCATTTTATTGGCTGATGCAAAAAAAATATTAAAAACATTCTTCTTCTCCCACCAAATGAAAGTGGTGTTATTTCACCAAATTTTATGAATATTAAATAAGTATACAAATGGTATTCCAGAAAGGGGGGTGGGGTGGGGAATTACCTAATGCAGCGAGTACACTGTATACATCTAGTCATAATGGTCTTTACCAACGGCCCAATGTTCTTGTCCTCCACAGCACGTTTCCCCTCTAAAAACCGGCTCCTATCACTTCCAAACATCATGGACTGGTCCTTAAATAGATTACAAGAGAGTTAATCTAATGCTGGTAATAAAATTAAAACTTGAGACAACCAAAAAGATTTATAAGATTAGCCTACATACCTGCAAATCACATTCGCCTCCCTGATCACAAATAGGGCAGTCCAATGGGTGATTTGCTAATAAGAACTCCATCACACCTTCCCTGTATGAAAAGTTGTTAATATATAAAATGGTTTTCATATGCTATTTAAATAACCTTCACAGATGTATGCTATCATATAGTATTAATTTTAGTTATTATCAGAAATGTCAATGTAACCATTATCCAAGAAGTATTAAACACAACCTAAAAAATGCTTACAGAAGCCTAGAATAAAGTATCATTAGAGAATCTAAAAAATTATGACTTATAACAACACAAAATAACCGAAAGTTGCTGAATGGTCCTCAAAAAATATTCATATTAATTGAAACAAAAACACTCACACAAATGCAAAGCAAATCAGGACCAGTACAGTAATATATCACTGCAATAATCTCAGTTCAATCATTTTCTGCTCTAAGAAAAGTTACTAAGCCAAGCAACAGTAAGTACCTGGCTTTCTTAGATTTCTCTGAGTTTGTCAAGATATTCCAACCTTTCATTACTGGCATGGCACAAGCAGCTACAACCTGAAATTTCAATAGAAACATCTGTAAGCATTTGTGTTTATTTGTAATTGTAAGTAACCCAACATATAAAAACATTAAATTATACTTTTGAAAACAAGCAAAAAAAGAGAGTATATTTGAAGACTGAATTTTTTAACTTTCATATTCAGAATATGATAATCTGATACTTTATATTTCTTTTAGAAACAAATAAGACATTCTACATCTTAATTTTATTCTACCAATGCAAGAGGGTCTGAAACACACCATCAAAAAACTGCTTTTTTATTAGCAGGCATTACTGAATTAAAACTGCATAAGCCAAAATGAAATTAAACTCAAAGTGAACTTCTTCACTGTACCCTTTTCTCTACTGAAAATGACAAAACATAAGCATTTCTGTTGTACTGCTTAGCAACTCCACATCCTAGATTCCTAGTTGTGTGTCATATAGCCATTTGGAAATATTGACAGCTGTAAAAAGTCACCTTTAATTTCTAAATTTGTTAGAATTTTATAGCCCTTGTGTTTACAAAGCACTTTCATCAATGTGTTTCCACTTTTGAAGAGAATTAATCACACAAAAAATAAATTTACAGATAGAAGTAAACAGGACTAGATTCTCCACTATAATAACAGTGATTCTAAATACAGTTTGCTGTAAGATTTAAAGTTTTCTACCTTCTACAGCATGGAGTGGAATTTTAGGTATCAAGTACCTTAGGAGCTTTCTCGATTTCAACAAGGCACATCCTGCAGTTTCCAGCAACTGACAGCCTTTCATGATAACAGAATCGAGGGATCTGCATGCCAACCTTCTCACAAGCCTAGAAGACAACAAGTAAAAAAGTTTTGCATTAGAATAACCTGACCTCATTCTAGTTGTGCCTAAAACACAGGGGGGGCGGGGGTGTGAGGCCATACTCCTACCTATCTTATTAGTCCTATTTATAAGTATCTATATTTTCATTCATTCTTACTTCATCCCTGAAGAGAGTTCCTTCCTTTGCTCTTTGATTCCAACCCGTCTGCTCTGAAGCTGCCTCTTTAAGGATCCACTTTATGTGGAAGAAACTAGATGAAGCATCCTCAGACTGAAGGCTTGATTCCCCATTTCCACTCTGAACCACTGTTCACCACTCCCGTTCAAACTCTATCCCAGCGGTTTCATACGCTGACATCTTCTTTGCCTCCTCCTTTAGATTAGAGACTCCGTTTCACACAGCCTCGCTGGCTATGATCTGGTTCTAGCTTTGGCTCCAAATAGCCAACCCAGGGCTCACACCCCCACTGTGACTGAAGCTCTTCCCAGTTCCCGTTTGCCTAGTAAGGGGGATTAGTTCTATCTACCAATTAGCACTCCTCCTTCTCTGAGCCTACAATAAGCATATTCAAATTTCCTCTAGAGTTAGTTCTTCCACCTTAAGCCCTCACTCTAAAGCAATCTCATCAATGTCCAATGTTTTAACTAGTCAGCAAAAATGTAGTCTTCCTACTTGCTAGATGCAGTAAACGAGATATTATTGCAGCCTTTGTACTATCTCACATTCTATATGATAACATCTTTAGTTCATCTGCAGCCCAGAGTTCTCTCTTCTCCAAGCTTTAGACTTAAACAGGCATTTATGCAAGTGTATGCTCCAAAGAATTAAAATTCAACCTATTTCTGTCCCCTACTAATTCACCCCAAATTAAGCCAACAAATAGTCCACAAAAATTCCTCTGCTCTTCATCATCCCTAAAGGCCTATCTTACCTCTCACTCTCCTTTAACTCTAACATCTTGTTTTCATTCCCATTGCTACCATCTATTTTAGGCCTTTTCATTTCCTGCTCCACTAACGCAAGATACTCTTCCTTATCTCTCAGTCCAGTCTTGTTTTTCTCCCAAGCCATCATCCTACTGTCACTGACATATTGCTCAATAGCCACAAAAACTCTTGATGGGTGAAACTACAAGCTCTTTAACATGGCTTATATCTTCTTTCATGATTGGACCTTCCCTACAGAATAACTTGATTTCCTGTTATCTCATCTTCGACATATACCTTATGTTCCATCAATACCAAACTATGCGAATCTTCCTTGTCTATATCCTTTCAAATCTCCTCAGGAATCACCTGAGATGCTCCTAATATCTCTTTCTACCACCTCCTATTCCTGCCAAAATACTCTGCACTGTACCTTGAACATATATATATATATTTTAATATATTATGATCTAAGGGACAGAGAGCCAGAAACATCAATGAGAGAGAAACATCGATCAGCTGCCTCCTGTACACTCCCCACTGGGTATGTGCCCGCAACCAAGGTACATGCCCTTGACCGGAACCGAACCCGGGACTCCCGAGTCCACAGGCCGACACTCCATCCACTGAGTCAAACCGTCCAGGGCGCTTGAATATATTTTCGTTATATATTTATTGTTCACATTGTTTACTATCTGGCAGATAGTCCAGAAATGGTGGCTAAAATGAACACACGCATTTGGCTCTGTGATAACTTGCAGATACAACAATGCATCACTTCTGCATGAACAATTTTCTTAGTTCTGGATAAATTTGGAGAAACTAAATATTCAAGAATGTACTGGCCTTCACTTACCTGTTTTGTAGGTTATACTCCTAGAAATATACTGAAAATAGAAAGGTTACATGAAAGTCAAAACATCAAGCAGGCTCACAACAAACAAAGGTTACTTTTCCCCCAAACTTACCTATATTAACTAATAATTTTAAGTAACTTCAAATTTCTTAATGAGCATTTATTTAGAAGGCAGAAGTGAAACAAAAGAATTGCCATTGTTCACCAAGAAAGTGAGAAACAGCCCTGGCTGGGAAGCTCAGTTAATTAGTGTTGATCTGATATGCCAAGGTTTCAGGTTCGATCCCCAGTCAGGGCACATACAAGAGACAACCAATGAATGCATAAATAAGTGGAACAACCAATCTATGTTTATCTCTTTAATCAATAAAATAAATTTTAAATAAAAGAAAGTCAGAAAGATAAATGACAGCTTACTTTGGAAGATTTTAAATCCAAGTTATTTTCATGTACCTGTATTTCTTTTATGAGTATTTATCAAGGAATCTTGAAAATTTTAGAGATAAACAGTATAAAGAAATAAATTGGTATTTTTCTAAAAAGCAGAACATACACAAAAGTAGAGAATTAGAACATATGCCTACTTGGAGGACAGTAGTTCCTGGTTCCACCATGACAGATTGGCCGTCAACAAATACTTCAATTAAGTTGCTTGCTGCTGTGGCAGTTGTTCGAACTGACCATCAAAAATATTGAAGTGAAAAATAGATTAATACAGTGAATTCATTATAGCAGAAGATAATGGATTAACTCTGAAGCCTAAAATTTCTCTAGATTCAAACTTTTAAAATACTGAATTACAAAAAAGCTTTATCATCTTGAATACCAAACAGAATATAGTTGTCTACTTTTAATAGCAATTTAAGTTAAAACTTTTAATACCACTAAAAATATGTTCTTGGGAAGACCACTTTTCAAAATCAGAATGACTGTTTCTTTTCATTTGCGGCACTGATGGGCAGTTTCAGTTACTTTATATTCCATGATGATTTCTATAAACTGTTTAAGGTAAAGTTATAATTCCCAAATTATCCTACTTGACTTGGGTCATTTCTTTCTATTTTTATTTCAAACAAATTAAGAGTTTAGGGTCTTTCAATAAACATTCCATAGACCTATGAATTTATAAAAATAGAAAGTCGAGTACAAACAAATGCAAATTAAAAAAAAAAATACTCACCATATTCTTTAGGAGACTTAGAAAGGCCTACTAAGGCCCTTCTCACAGGTATCCTTAACATATTGCTAAGAATGAAACAAAGAAGAGTTATATTATTGTAGAAAGAACCCTAATTACAAACTTTCTGGTAATATTTTATGGTTTTAAAACATTACACATACATTATTTCATTGAACATTGACAAATCTTGATATTTCCCCTCAAATTCTATAGATGAGAATATTCAGTCTCAAAGAGATTACTCACTTATACCATGTCAAGGAGCTAAGCAGCAGCAGCTGGTATATAAATTTGGGCCTTCTAATTCTGTGTAAAGGGCAGTTTTGTTGTTTTTAACTATTAACAAATTATCACACTTAAAATACTATTATACAATAAAATAAACTTCAAGAATAACAGTGAGCTTATCATTAATATCTATGTAAAGCCTACCTTTCTACCTTCATTTCCTAACAATAAGCCTTCTAATATTCTTAGCAATTATATTCTAAATGCTCCTGACATATTCTGAGCTAGCTCACAAGCCCAGCCCTTTGAAGTGTCTGGAGTGCCATTTTCTGTGCTGTGTAGTACATTTAACTTACAGATTTGCAATCATCTGTTCTCCACCTACTGTATTATGAACTTATCTTCAATGCCTAGCCCCAAGGCTGACACAGTAAGGTCTAAAGCACTGGTTCTCCACCAGGAAGAATTCTGCTTCCCAGAGAACATTTGGCGATGTCTGGACACACTGTTGTCACAACTGGGGAAAAGCTACAGGCATCTAGGGCAGTGATGGCGAATCTATGACACGCGTGTCAGCACTGACACGCGTAGCCATTTCTGATGGCACGCGGCCGCATGCCGAGGATGAAACATTTGCTGCTCCTGAGGATGAAACATTTGCGACTAAAGTCTTGGAGTTAGTTTTTTCCTCAAAGTGACACACTAACCGAGTTATGCTCAGTTTTTTGGCGAAGTTTGACACACCAAGCTCAAAAGGTTGCCCATCACTGATCTAGGGGCAAGGCCAGGGTACTCTAAACATCCTACAATGCACAACACAAGACGGTCCCCCTAAGAGTTATCCCAAGTGTCTACAGTGCTGGACGGTGAAAAAACCCGCTCTAAAAGGTTTGCTGAATTACTGAAATACATAGAAGCGGGTTACCTAAACAACAATTAAAGACATATATGAGCAAACAGAAAAGTCAGCTGAACTTTTAGAGGTTTTTGTCCATTGATCAGATGGGCAAAGCATCCAAATTGTAGTTTTTCACTTGGGATTTTTAAAAATGCAAATTATGTCATCAGAATATATGAACATAAAGAATTTCCAAGGTAAAGAGAGTGGAAAATAACGTACAGTGTCCCAAAAAATGTATACACACTTTGAATATAATTTTAAAGGCAGTTTATTAAGATACATTTCATTTTCATTTAACAGCTATTTGCTGTTAAAGTGTGCATACATTTTTTGGGACACCTTGTATATATACCTACGTTTTAAGCATCAAGTTTCACATTACCTGTTATAGATGACATACAATAGGGAATTTCATTAAATCAGATTTCAATAATTCATAAAACTCATTAACTCTGAATCTGTGATACTGAATTGGCAGGCATCCATCAGGTCTGTCACCTACTAGTGAATGGTTTTTGGTAAATGAGTTTCTGCTGATCTAAAGAGCAGAAAACCATACTTCCTAGGCTGTGCTATTAGTTGGAGCCGAATAAATGTCCGTTCAAGCTGAAGTGAGTTCAGGCAGTATTAGCCCCTTAAGGCCGGTTTTCAAGTGCTCTTTCGTGCCCCTTCTCCCACTCTCAGCACACACACTTGTATATCCGTCTTTATTCCCCCTAGCAAACTGCAGGGTAGTAACCAACTTCAGTACCCACTAAACTGCAAGCTCCTGGACAAGAAATGATGATGCCCTTTGGTCATTTCCTTTTTCTGAAGACTTAATACCAGGTCCCTGGGGATAAATAACCATCAAATAGGCTAATCACCAACTTCCAGAATGAGTAAGCATCTGTCCTATTAAAACCTCAATTTGCTGAATTCGAGTAATGACAGATTCAAAAATCACAAATCAACGATGCACACACAATTTGGTGGTGGTGGTGGGGGGGGGGAAGAACATTAAACAAAAAACAAAACTCTTGATGTTTAGTCATCAGAAACAGTTCCCGTTACATTGAGCCTCAGTTGGTTTGGGGGCAGAGCTGTGTCTGACCCACCACCTTGCAGAGCAGGCACCAGAGCCCAGGAACTTCCTAACAGGGAGGCTTTGCCACGCGCAGCGCGACCTTGGGCTAACTTTTCGTGTCTTCTCCTTCAGTTTCCCCGCCCGTGAAAGGACTGAAAAGTGCGACCCAACGCAAACAATGCACAAAAACAAAAACAAAGCAACAATCAGAGGCGTGGACGGTTGCTACGGCAATCGTGCACGCACTGTACCAGCTCGGTACTGATTTGGGAGAAAAGGCTCAGTCTTTAGGCTTAGGGCACTTGACACAAGGAACAAAAACGTCCTCCTCTCCAGAAAGGGGCACGTCCTGCACCTCCCCTGCAGAGGGAAGGTCACCCCAAGCCTGCGTTCGGGCCAGTGCTCCCCAGGGCCTCCTTCTTTCTTGCTCCAGCAGACCAGAGAGACCGCGGCCAGCAGACCTCACCTGCCGGCCCTCGGGGCTCCCGGGGAGGCGGGGTGGGACGCAGCGCCCAGTCAAGGACAAGGGGAAAGCGAGTCTCCCGGGCCAAAGGAAAGTTTTGTCAAGAAATAAACTCCTGAGGCCACGGCACCTCCACCTTCTCACCCAAACACGACCTCACCTTCTCTCCGGAGCCGCCGAGGGCACTCGGCAGAACTGTCTGCACCACACCGACCCCCTTAGACGCCCGGTTGCTTATTCAATATGGCGGCCTCGGCTAACTCCGACAGCCGGGCCCGGAGGACGGGAAGCCAGGAGGGACGAGAAACCTCAGACTCGCCGGTTTCCCCGCTCGGGGTCAGTTCGGCAATTTCCGTCAATTTGACAGAAAGCCGGGCGAAGGGCGTAGCCTGCCAGGAGGAGGCGGGGATTGGAGGCCTGGATCCGCAGTTCCGCCGGAAGTTCCCGGGCGGCTGAGGCCGACCCTCTTCGGTCATCTCCGGTGCTTCAAGGGGCGGTTCCTGTGGTCTTCAGGAACCGGGCGGCGGGGGGGCGCCGAGGTACTCATTTAAGAAATGCCCTTTTTGTTAATTTATATCCCAACACAAAGAAAGACACCCCCCCCCCGGAAAATTTGTGGGCCGTTTAACCCAGAGCCCCGGTTCTTACGTTGAGGAATGAGAAGGTTAACGTACTTTGACCTTTAACCTTGGCGGCGGAGGGAAACGCCTCCGTCTCTATATAAGGAGTTTTCCGGCTTTTGGCGGCCCTTTTTCCCCTCTTAGCGCTCGCTAGCGATAGCCCGCGTTCCGCTTTCCTCTGCTGCCGCCCCGCTCCCGGGTCAGCCGGCGCCATGGGCTTTGGAGACCTCAGAAGCCCGTCCGGCCTCCAGGTGCTCAACAACTACCTGGCGGACAAGAGCTACATCGAGGGGTGAGCGGAGGGGCTGGGCGGCCGGGTGCGCCCGCCCGGGACCACGTGGCGCGGCCTCCCAGCCGCCGGGGAAAGGCAGCCGGGCCACGGCCCTCCTCGGGGAGGGGCTCAGAGGGGAGAAGGGTCCCCAAGCTGCTGCTTTCAAGCCCTTACCTGGCTGTCGACCAGCTTTTTCCGCGTCTTTGCTCAGTCAATGTGAGCCTGTAGGTCTACGTTCAAGACTGCAACCTCTGAGGTCTAGCAAGTGTCAGGTAATCCCTCAGGCTCGAGCAGGACAGGTGCTTCCTTACCTTAAAGAGCTCATTTGCCTAAAAACCCGAAGCCGCTTAGGTGGCCCGGCGACCCAGGGGCGAGATCCCGCTCCTGAACTTGACAGACCTGGCGTCTGCCATCTACGTGGCTCGTCTTGGGGAGTCGTGTGTGGTTACTTCTGTGCCCTCGGCAGGTACGTGCCGTCCCAAGCAGACGTGGCCGTGTTCGAAGCAGTCTCGGGCCCCCCACCTGCCGACCTGTGCCATGCCCTTCGTTGGTACAATCACATCAAGTCCTACGAGAAGGAGAAAGCCAGGTACAACCGCCTTTGTGTGCAGCCGAAGCCTAGCGTGCTCTCCAAGCTTTGCACTTGCCAGGCGCCTTTCGTTGTGCTAACTTTGTGACTTTATTTTTTATTATTATTTTTTTTGTATTTTATTGATTTTTTACAGAGAAGAAGGGAGAGAGATAAAGAGTTAAAAACATCGATTAGCTCCCTCCTACACAACCCCCACTGGGGATGTGCCCGCAACCAAGGCACACGCCCCTGACCGGAACCGAACCTGGGACCCTTCAGTCATAGGCTGATGCTCTATCCACTGAGCCAAACCGGTTAGGGCTAACTTTGTGACTTTAGAAAGAGGCTGAAGCCCCCCGTTTTTCCGCAGCCCAGGTAGCCCATGGACAACAGCAGTTCAGCTTTCTCCCACGCTGCCCTGGGGGCCCGCCTCTGGGGTGAGAGGGTGGCTCCCGCGGTGGGTCCTGGGCCATTCTTCTGAAACTGCCAACAAGGGTGGAAGTTTGGGGAAGTGGACTCCAGTTCACTCAGAATGGAATTGAGCATACTTAATGAAATCTCAAAACAGAAATACTCATTGTGGCCCTGACCGGTTTGGCTCAGTGGATGGAGCATCGGCCTGGGGACTGAAAGGTCCCAGGTTCGATTCCGGTCAAGGGCATGTACCTTGGTTGAGGGCACATACCCAGTGGGGGGTGTGCAGGAGGCAGCTGATCGATGTTTCTCTCTCATCGATGTTTCTAACTCTCTCCCTCTCCCTTCTCTCTGTAAAAAATCAAGAAAACTTATTTTTAAAAAAATACTCATTGTGAAAGAGTAAACCCTAGTGAGTATTGGATGTACTAGCTCACATGCTACCAATGTTTGTTGGGTGAGGAGTTAAAACACAGGAAAGCACTTAGCTGGGAGTGTTCAGTGGGTTCTGGTAAATAATGATGAAAACAAGTCCTGGTGTGTTTTCCGAGTGAAGAAGTTGTATCCGCCTGATAGTTACATTTAATTATTGTTTTTGTGAAGCCTGCCCGGAGTGAAGAAAGCTTTGGGCAAGTATGGCCCTGCCAACGTGGAAGACACCACAGGAAGCGGAGCTGCCGACAGTAAAGACGACGATGACGACATTGACCTCTTCGGGTCTGACGATGAGGAGGTATGGCAGCTATTGGTGTCTGTGCATCCTTGTGCTTAAGCACAGCCTCTGGAGCCTGATGGCCTGGATTTCAGTCCTGGCTTTTAAAAAATTCTCACTGGTTACATGATGAATGAAATCAAATCACCATCTTTCGGCTGAACTTGAGCTCATGATGGATTTGCTTTTTTCTGAGAAAGCTGGTATTGTGATGACCTCACTGTCGCTAACCTGAGGAACAACCAGCTTTGTGAAATATATTAAATTTTTTTTTACAGGAAAGCGAAGAAGCAAAGAGGCTAAGAGAAGAACGCCTTGCACAGTATGAATCAAAGAAAGCCAAAAGTAGGTCATTTTATAATTGTTTGTCTTCATTTCATAATAGTGTGAATAACCTTTTTCGAAGATTAATCCCCAGAGTAATTTCCTCATTTACTGAGTAGGTGAGTATCTCAAAACTTTCTGTAGAACTTCCACAGCTACTGGTCTGCAGCTGTTCTCATGGTGGCAGTTGTGGCATTCCTCTGTGGGAAAGAAATTGTTACATGATTAAACACCTCTTTCTTAGCAAAACAGAAAGTGGGCTTGTGTGTGACAAACATGAGATGTATTCCATAGTTTTGTGTGGCTAAGGAGATGATTTTGAAAATCAAGATTTATTGTGGTCCAGCCGGCGTGGCTCCGTGGTTGAACATTGACCTATGAACCAGGAGGTCATGGTTTGATTCCCAGTTAGGGCATATGCCCAGGTTGCAGGCTCGATCCCCAGTATGGGACGTGCAGGAGGCAGCCAATCAATGGTTCTCTCATCATTGATGTTTCTACCTCTCTCTCCCTCTCCCTTCCTCTCTGAAATCAATAAAAATTTATTTAAAAAAGAGATTTGTGTCTGGACTAGGGTAAAAAAGATATAACTACTTAAATAATGCTGTTTCTTATTTTTTTAGAACCTGCACTTGTTGCCAAGTCTTCCATCTTATTAGATGTGAAACCTTGGGATGATGAGACAGATATGGCAAAATTAGAGGAATGTGTCAGGAGCATTCAAGCAGATGGCTTGGTCTGGGGCTCTTGTGAGTTTAACCTTTCTTAATTGAAATTGGCATCAGAAATTTACATAATTTCAACCTTTGCCTATGAACAGAACGTCTCTAAGATTTTTCTTACTGTTCTTTTCAGCTAAACTGGTTCCAGTGGGGTATGGAATTAAAAAGCTTCAAATACAGTGTGTAGTGGAAGACGATAAAGTTGGAACAGACATGCTGGAGGAGCAGATCACTGCTTTTGAGGACTATGTGCAGTCCATGGACGTGGCTGCTTTCAACAAGATCTAAAATCCATCCCGAATCCGTGCCCTTAAATAAAAGCTTGAAAGATAACCCTTGGCTCTTGACTCTTATAGGAGGGTGTACGGTTGTCCCTTAAGAGGCTGGTGTGCTGAGCCCCCATGCAGCCGGAAGTTTGTGTTTAACTGTTCTTTTTTATTTTGTGTGTGTGTGTATTTATATATGTATGTATGTATGCTTTTGTTGATTTTAGAGAGAGAAACATCAACATGAAAGAGACATGGATCAGCTGCCGCCGCACTCTGTTGAGATGGATCCCGCGACCTAGGTATGTGCCCAGACCTGGAATCGAACCAGCAATCAACATCGGACAGTGAACTCGCTGAGCCACACCTGCCAGGACTAACATTGTTCTTAATACTTAAGTTCCTAGGTATCCCTAGGGGATTGGTTCCAGGGCTCCCTTATAAAATGGTGTAAGACAAGGCGTGCTTCTGGCCTCCTGCATCCACAAATGCAAAACCCACATGTGCAGAAGACCTTTTTAGATTCTGCACATAAGTGGACCCACACAGTTCAAGCTCATGTTTAAGGGTCACTATACTCATTCCATTTTGAGAAATTCAGTGACTACGTAATTCATAATATAAATTTGGGTCAGCATTTTTAGTCCAAAAAAAGGAGAAACTACCTATTTTACATACACTATATAGGTAGGTGTTGAGTAGATTTTTATAAACGTATTTAAATGGACTTAATCTCAGTATAATTTCTGTAGTCATTAGTGATGGCTTAAGTTTTCATATTTGCTTCATTTTTAAAAGAAATTGGGAGCTAAAAATTTCAGTTGTGGAAATTTTGGGTTAAAAAATTAGCCCCAACCTGGTTGGTGTGGCTCAGTGGTTCAGCTATGACATGAACCAGGAGGTCCTGGTTTCATTATGGTCAGGGCACATGCCCAGGTTGCAGGCTCATTCCCCAGATGGGCATGCAGGAGGCAGCCAGTGAATGATTTTCTCTCATCATTGATCTCTCCTCTATAAATTCAATTAAATATTTTTTAAAAAAAAAAAGAAATTAGCCCTAACCGGTAGGTCAAAGGCATGTACCTTGCTTGAGGGCACATCCCCAGTAGGGGGTGTGCAGGAGGCAGCTGATCGATGTTTCTAACTCTATTCCTCTCCCTTCCTCTCTGTAAAAAATCAATAATATATCAACCAAAGGACTTGTGTGCAAGCATATGAGCCTAACCAGCGGTTAAGGACTACAGGGGGGTGGGGGCATGTGTGGGGAGGGGTGTGGGATGGGAATGGGGGGATGACAAATATGTGATACCTTAATCAATAAATTAAAAAAAGAAAAAGAAATTAGCCCCAGCCCTATCCAATTTGGTTCAGTGGTGAGAGCATCGGCCCTGGACCAGAGTTTGATTCTCCTCAAGGGCACAAACCTTGATTGCAGGCTAGATCCCCTTATCCTAGTCTCTTCCTGCCCCTCCAGGGTGCGTTCTCCGAATTGATGTTTCTCTTGGTCCCTCCCCAGGCTATGGTTTGTTCAAAAATCTGGCTTGGGGGTTGCGGTGGGCAGTGACTTAAGTAGGACAATTTTTTGGAAATCTGATTGAACCTTTTGGGCTAGGACTTCATACTGAGGTTAGTGCTGCAGGTAATGTACTGAGATGAAGGCATTATGTTAGGTGATTGTCCAATTCTGGTAACAGTTCCATCTTAGTTAATTTGGGGTGTATGTAACATTTTATTTATTTATTTATTTTTTTTACAGTTTTTATAAAAAGTAGAGCTTGGAAATTGCTGACCTCCAAAGGTCCCTGTAGACCAAAGAGATTAAATGATTTGAGGTCAAAAGTTTCTTAGCAGAGGCCCTAACCCAGGCGTCCTCAAACTACGGCCCGCGGGCCACATGCGGGTGTTTTTGCCATTTTGTTTTTTTACTTCAAAATAAGATATGTGCAGTGTGCATAGGAATTTGTTCATAGTTTTTTTAAACTATAGTCCGGCCCTCCAACCGTCTGAGGGACAGTGAACTGGCCCCCTGTTTAAAAAGTTTGAGGACGCCTGCCCTAACCGGTTTGGCTCAGTGGATAGAGCATTGGTCTGCAGACTCAAGGGTCCCAGGTTCGATTCCGGTCAAGGGCATATACCTTGGTTGCTGGCACATCCCCAGTAGGGAGTGTGCAGGAGGCAGTTGATTGAAGTTTCTCTCTCATTGATGTTTCTGACTCTATCCCTCTCCCTTCCTCTCTGTAAAAAAATCAATAAAATATATATTTTTTAAAAAGTTTCCTAGCAGAACCAGACAATGCTGTTATTTTCCCCCCTCTCAATCTGATTTTATGTGTGACTAACTTAACTGGAAAATTGTTTAAATTCTAGAGAAAAATTATTTAATTGGGCATGTACATACTGATGATTAAAATCATCTTCACTGAGCAAGTCCAACAGACTCAGTCTGAAATCACGGGACAGGCAAGGGAACGGGAGGAGATTAACCAAAGAACCCATGGACACGGTGAAGGCTTGGGGGTGTAGGGGGCTAATGGACAGGGAAGGGGGACATCAGTAATGCTTTAAACAATAAAGATAAGAAAAGAAGCGGAATCCTAGATTGTATTTTCTTCACCCTTCCATTTTTTCTGCCCCAGTCCTTTTCCCTGCCCACCTCCAGTGCTCAAGAGTGAACTGCTTCAGAGAATCTAGTCATCTTAATAAAACAAGGGGCCATATGGGTTGGTTATGACATCAAAATTTTACCCATGTGAAGTGGTGTTTTTTTCAAGCTTACGCACCTTTTGTTCAACTCCATGTAATTGTCATCTCAATATCTTAAAAACAAAAACTCTAGAGCTCATTCCAGCCTTGCTTATTTAACAATATACAAGGCCATGTTGAAGTTTCAGGATTGCTGCTTTAAGGATTACTGTGCTGTTAAACTTAAATTTTATTCAATTTATGGAAAGACTAGAGTTTTCTTAGCATCATATCCATGTTTGTTGCACCTAAGTGGAACTTCTGAGTTTTGTACTGCTTCAGATTTTCATAAATAAAGTTTTTTCTCTAAAAAAAAAAAAAAAGTGAACTGCTTGTACCATTATCTGGGGAATCTGATTATACGTGAGACGCTGGTATTTGGGCTGGAGAATGGCACTGGGGTTTAGTTTAGTTTAATCTTGTGCTCTATTCTGCAGGTGTGGTGGGAGGTGCCTTTAATGCAGTGATAAGCCATCTTCAAGGAGGTGGTGTGTGTGGAAAATTCCCAAAGCTACAATTGCTCAGAGCCCCAGGCTCCTGGGATACCCATGGAGGAAACTGTTGGAGCTAGACAGAACTGATGGAGAAGTGGGAGGGAAAAAAAAAAAAAGATCAAGTTAGACATCTATAAAAAACGAATCAGCCAGAATTTAAAAAAAAAAAAAAAAGTGGGAGGGAGGATCAGTTGGGGTCTATTTTGCACCTTTGGTGAGGGATTAGGAATTGATTTGATGTAAGAAACTTCCTTGCCCATCTCCCTTCATCTTAGTTGGCAAAACCACACCCTGGTTAAACCCACTTTTCTCTCTCCTGCATACGTGCACTTGTGCAGCTGAATTTGGGGAAGCACAGCCACGTATGCCACTGGAATCAATTCATCAAATTCCAAGTGGGCCTCAATACTGGCAGGGATCAAATCACCTCACATTCCCTGAGGCTTTGTCTTCAAACCTCCCCCACATGCACTCTGTTTCCCCACAAACCAGCCCTTGCCTAGTCAATATTCACACTCCTTTACCCAAGACAACCACTGGGTGAAGACAGACACATATTTCTTGCTCTGGAGTGGAATCAACCAGCATCGACTGGAGTTGGCTTCTTTTGTTCAACATAATGAACCTAATTCATAGTCCTGTATGTATGTGTTAATAGTTCATTATTTTTTTATTTCTGAGTAGTAGTTCCTGTGTTACCATGTTACATGTATGTAACTTGCTTGTTAATGGACATTCAGATTATTTCCAATTGGGGGATTATGTTTGTATAGATTTAAACATAATAAAATCACTTGAGACATTTTCAGGTTGTCATTATCATGAGAGCCAGCAGAGGGCAGTCTTTCCTTTTCTGGAGACACATCCTATGGATCCTGGAAATGCTGCTATGGAGAGATGTAACTAGTGAATAGCAGCCAAAAAATAATTTAGTCATTGACATATTCAAGGGATTGGTACTAAATAGCTTGACCAAAACATTAAGTTTTAACAAATATTAATGATAAACTAATGATTGAAAATTTGGTTAGAAGTAAAAAGGAGTTTAAAAATGTAGAATGGTGAGTTGAAGCCACAGCTGTCTTGTAAATCTTAAAAAGATAACGGGTGAAATGTGACCAAAATCTGACTCCACAGCCTTGAATAAGAAATATATTTAATAGTATCTTTTAATTTCATATTTAAAAAATAGATAATACATTAACATAGTTCAAAATTCAAGAGGTTATATATGAAATCACCCATCTTCTAGGCCTCCCATTCACTTCCATAAAAGCAACCATCATCACCAGGTTCTTGGGTCTTTCCAGAGCTAGTCTAAGCAAACTCATTTGGACTACCTGCAGCATACAACCCAAACCATTGTGTACTTTGCATTTTGTCCATAGAAATAGGTATTTTGGAGCTCATCTGTATCTTGGATATTCATGTTGGAGCTCATCTGTATCTTGGATATTCATGTCAGTACATAAAAATCATCTCCATTTTTCAGTTACATAACCTATTGTTTCATACCTTATGTAACCAGGCTATTTATTGGATTTTTAAATTGCTTTCAATTTTTTTGATATTTATGAGCAATGCTCACATTTGCATGTGAGCCAGGATACTGAATGAACTGTTTTTGAACCCATTATTTCAGATGGCCTAGGTGTAGGTAGACAAAGAGATTTTTTTTTCCTGTTTGTCTTTGGAGTGGATGACAGGGAAAATGAGAGGTCACCTCTTTTTGCATGCCCCATAGGTGATGACAATAACAAATCTTGTTATTGTGATCAGCATCCCCAGCGCAGGGCTGGGTACAGTGTGGGAGGGAATTAAACATGATTCACTCAGCATCACTGTTAGCTGCTATAAAAATACAAAGAATTGAAGAAAATTACTACGGGGAGGTGGTTCAAACACATAACAATTTTAAAAAGTATAAAAGTCACTTTGTGAATAAGCAAGTAATCCAAAAGTTCAGAAAGTCAGGGAAGGCTAGAATTAAGAAAGCATTTTTAGTGAAATTGGGGCTTAAACTGGAGAGACTTTGATCAGTTTGTTAAAAAAGAGAAAGAATGTTCCAGAGAGAGAGAGAATGTTCCAGCAGGGTGTGAAAGGCAGAATGATAGACAGACATCTGGGAGGCAATTCAACCAGTTTGTCTGCGTTTTGCAGTGTGTGGAATGGTATAGGGTGGGGCTGGGTTGTAGAGGCACTTGTATTAGATGCTGGCTCATTCATGGGGAGCCAGAGAATGACAAAGTAAAGGCAGCGCTCTGACCTGGACCTGGTGCGGAAGGAAGCAGGTACATAAAAGGACTGTTATAATCCTAACATAAATGGAAATGACTGCATGTGGCATATATACTCAGTGAAATATTCTATAAGCTTAATAGAATTACTTTTACAAATAATGGACGCTATGGCAACATGGAAAATGCTGGATTTTTCATGGACTATTTTTACCAAAAGATAAGCTTATAGACAAAGACCCAAATGCAAAAAGAGTTGCATTTGTGTTTTGAGACATATGTATAATCTCCCCACACACACCCCCCCCCAAAAAAAAATAAGACAAATAAAATTTGGCAATGGCAGTTATTGTCCTTAGGATAAAAAGGTAAAAAATAATAAATAAAGCATATATGCCTCATATACATTGTGTAATTTGAACTTCATAATAAGCCTAGGAGATAAACGAGGCAGACACTGTTATCACCATTTACAGATTAGACTGAGTACTGAAAGACGACTTGCCTGATTACTCATCTAGTGAGAGGTCTTCAGAGTCCACTAATGTGTTGGTAATAAAATGGGAAAAGTTCTTCATCCCTGCTTTTTTACAATTTAATCCCATTTCATCAGTGTAACCCTTGCTTCATACCCTCAGGGAGAGTGAGAAGATATCACTTAAGGGTAAACTCAAATTGGAAATGGAGACGGGTAAACAGACATTCTCTCATTGCATGCCCTGGGTGATAATAGTTGCATTCAGGAAATATCCCAAATGAGCCTATCGTTCGGAATTTTATTGGCCTGAATAGTTTTCAGGAAAGTAAAAATCAAAGGAAGTGTCCATAGACTTAGAAATATTCATTGCCCATATGTAAGCATAGTGAAGAACTATGGATTCCTCTTCACGCCTGACATCAATTCCGAATCTCCTATCTTCACTTTGTCCCTATAAAATGGGACTATTGTCTTTTCTGAACACAGCCCGTGTTTTCCAATCTCTGCACATTTGCTCTTGCTGTGCCATCCATCTAAAATAGCCTCTTTCCTCGCCGCACTTTGTCAAATGGTAGTCATTTTTCAAAATGCACTTCAACTACCTCTTGCAAGAAGTCTTTTTTTCTTTAAAAAAAAATTCTGTTCCTTCCTGCCCCTTGCAGCCTCCCAGCACATTATTCTTTTGCAGTACTTATACACTGTCTTGTTTTAAAGTTGTCTGTGTAGTTACCTGATTCTTCCTATGAAATTCTGATGTTCATTCAAGAGGAGAGGAGGAAGGGATCTAACATTTCCTAAGCAGTTACAATGTCAGAACCTGCCAGGAATCTCACTGAGTAAGTATAATACCAGCTAATTTTTATCAGGAACTTATAGGGCTCAGTACCACTTTAAGTGCTTTTAGGTGAAGCCCTGTAGATACCTGCATCAACTCATTTAATTTTCCCAGTAGCCTTATGTGGCAGATACTATTGTTATCTCCATTTCACAGATAGGGAAAACCGAGGTCTAGAAATATGAATTACTTTAGCCAAGCTCCCAGTGCTAGGATGTGTTGGAGCCATAATCCAAATCTAGATATTCAGCCTCCGGAGGCCTTGGGACTTGCCCTCTATTCCTAAGAGCTTCCTACCACTGAGAAGGAGGCAGGTCTGTCTCAATGAGTCTGTGCTCAAGTCCCTGAGCTTCCTGGGATTCTTTACCCTCCTGCCAACTAGGCACTGAGCTCCCTCGCTTCCTCCCCAGATTGCTGCAGTGCCTGTCCAGCCTCCCGCTTCTGTCTTTTTAGTCATTCATCCTACTCTTGGTCATTAGACCCCTGGAGAGCCTCACTGACCAGATTCCAACCACCGGGGAGGAGGCTTGTCCTCAGTCTAAGTGTGGGTCCTTCTATCTTCCTCCTTGGATTTCTCCTCAAACTGAGAATAAAAAATTATTCTGCTGGAAAGTACCTGTACTGGTTGTTGCATTCTCCTAGTGAGTTCCCATCAACATCCCCACTGGCAGCTATTTTAAAAGCTACTAAACCGGAATTCTTAGCCTGGGGTCTAAGGCCTCCTTGATATTTTATTTAAAAGCATTTTTCTGTAGAAAGAACCCATAACTTTCATTAGATTCTTAAATGAATTTCTCTAAGACCTGTGTAAACCTTCCTTAAAGCATTTTTCTTGTTGGAAGCTCCACTCCTCACATCAAACATTGAAACATATTGAAATCCATGTTAAATATATTTTTAGATAATTATTAAATACTTCCTTTGACCAAGTGACATGAAGGTATATTTTATAGACATGTGATTAAGTATTCGTTTTTCCTTTTTCAGTTTTCTTTTTTGTATTCTAGATCCAATAATGTTTTTTAAGATCTCAAATATCGCCGAAACCGGTTTGGCTCAGTGGATAGAGCGTCGGCCTGCGGACTGAAGGGTCCCGGGTTCGATTCTGGCCAAGGGTATGTACCTTGGTTGTGGGCACATCCCCGGAGGGGGGAGTGCAGGAGGCAACTGGTCAATGTTTCTAGCTCTCTATCCCTCTCCCTTTCTCTCTGTAAAAAATCAATAAAATATATTTTTTTAAAAAAAGATCTCAAATATCGTCATAGGTCCTTGCAAAGTTCACAGGCCTGCGATGCTGTGCCCATTGAACCAAATTCGATAAATGGCTCTGCGTGGGTTCCTAACTCACTAAGGTTAGAAAGCACCGCCTTGAAATGTAACGTCCAGAATACCACCTGCTCCATTGACTTCCTTCTGCCCTTGGCTGCTTCATCCTGTTCCTGCTCCTCAACCTTTCTTTCTCCCGTATCCTTGAGTCTCCATTTGCTCAAAAAAGGATTGAGACTAGGAAATTTTTTTTTCTTGGATTCTCCAGCTTTTCCCCTGATCCTGGGAACCCAGGAACTGTACCTCAGGGTCAAGGGGAACCCAGAGTGGAAAATCTCAAACCCTGATGGTGGAGGGGTCAAGGGTAAAGGCTGCACAAAGAGCCTTTCTCTGAGGTTTGGGAATGATCAAAGTTTAGGACAGGCTGAGCTATGCCACACATTTTGGGGGGATAATTTCCAAAGCCAGATCTAATTGTTCCATGGGGCTAACAATAAAGAACACAGGCAATAAATGGTCCGATATTAGCATTTCCAAAACTAAGAGATGAAATAAAAAAGGATGTTAAACCAAGAAATAACATAGCTCCCCTAATAACTTTCAAAATAAAATTGAGAGATTATATATAATTAAGTATATTTTTTAAACTGCAGTGAGTAGCAGAATTTATATTCATAAAAGACGAGGATGTCAGCAGGGACAAAAGATAGGAGCAGAATCTTTAGGGAACCTCCAAGGCAAGGACATAGAATCCCAATGTTTCTTTACCTAGATGCCATTTCCTTTCCTGGCTCTCTTATGGCCCTTATTGCTATCTGCCTGGTTCTGTGGTTGTTTTTATGCAACTTTCATCTCACTTTCTAAACGGTAGGTACCTTATGATTCTTGGCATTCTCACAATGTCTATACGCCATGGTTCTGCGTAGCTCTTCGATACCCACCTATTTGCTAAAGGAATAAATGAATATAGGTCAAAATGTTATTACAGTCTATAAGGCAACAGATTTTCATCTGACTTAAAGGTTGCTTTATTGGTGTCTATGTAAAGATCATTATAGAAATAAAGGGCTATGTCTGCTTTGACCAATAGAATACAAGGGAAGTGATACTGTGTGTGTGCAGGGCACAGCTTTTAGGAAGACTGGAAATGTCCACCTTGGTCTCTCGGAGCTCTAAATTGCCATTGGAGAAGTCTGGCTACCCTGAGGTGCCATGCGGGAGCAGCAGTGTGAAGAAGGGAGAGGGAGAAAAGAGAGGAGGAGAGTGGGGGGTAGGAGGGGAGAGAGGTTGAAGGGAGGGCAGGGATGGGGCGAGAAGAGGGAAGGGAAGAGAGCTGCTCAGCCAGCTCCCAGCTGTTGGAAACCTCAGCCATTTGGGTATTCCCAGTCCAGCTGAGGCTCCAGACACCGTGAAGCACGGAGAGGACCCTCTCTTCTGTGCTTTGTTTGAATTCCTGACTCTGAATGGTGAGATGTAATACTACTGAATTGTTGTTTTAAGCAACTAGATTTGGGGGCAGTTTACAAAGCATTAATAACCAACTGGCTGGGTGGGGAGGGGACATCGGTAATACTTTCAACAATAAAGATAATTTTTAAAAATAAGAACCAACTGGGAGAATGTTTTAAACTATTATAACCAACTATTAGTTTAATTCATAAATGTATATACAAAGATTGCATGAAATAAAGAAGTCCACGCTGCATTTGAAGAATCTGTCTAAGAGGTTAAAGTGAACTTAAGCAAACTTAATTTTCCATTTTTCAAACGAGGTGATCACATATTTAATATTAAGATTTAGGACTTAGAGAAAGTTATTAAGATTTTTAAAATAATAACTGATCTCGCCTCCACAGCGGTGATTAATCCACTATGGTATAATTAGCAAGAATGACACATAATATAAGTTGCAGGTGAAAAAACTGAGATCTTTCCTACATTTTATATCCACACAAAAATGTGATAAACTGACCCAAAACAACAAAAAGCTATGGTCAGCTCTGTATCTTGGAACCAAATAACCTGAAAGCATCTGTCAGGGGACCCACACGAAAGCCTTACACTGATTTGTGGGAGAGAAGGATTTCACTGAGCTGTTGTTTCCTGGAGACCCGAGTTCCTGGTTTCAGAGCCCCTAAGCTGCTCGCCCACCGTGCCAGAGCAGCTGACTTCCCACAGCGTGTACTTCAGTATCTCAGCAACCGAGGCTCGAAAGCGCGCTTGGAACTTCTTACTAATTAGAACATAAAGGATGGGATTCAAGCAGCTATTGAGGAATGCCAAAGCGGTGGAGAGGGGGAGGCCAGCCCGCAGCACCTGGTGGAAATAGCTACCGTGGTGAACCATGAGCTCCCAAATGCTAAATATGTGGTAAGGAGTCCAGCAAATCAAAAAGGCCAGGACCAAAACTAGGATGGTCAAGGAATACCTATTAGAGACCAGGATGCTTTGCTTCTTCACCTTTAAGATGAGACACAAATAGCAAACGCTCATTGTAAGCAAAGGGGTAAGGTACCCGTTCACAAACTTCACCCAGGTCAGCACATGGTGCC
This sequence comes from Eptesicus fuscus, assembly GCF_027574615.1. Taxonomy (NCBI): domain Eukaryota; kingdom Metazoa; phylum Chordata; class Mammalia; order Chiroptera; family Vespertilionidae; genus Eptesicus; species Eptesicus fuscus. The sequence goes on along the minus strand of NC_072483.1, from coordinate 81,204,728 downwards.
TCATCAAGGCGAGGTCATAATCATGCTCGTGGAAGTTGTGATAGCACAGAGTGTGGTTATTCACCTCCACCGTCTCCCGGAAGTACAGGGAAGGGCCACCGATGAGAGAAGCTGAAAGCCAGATGAACACAGTAACAACCTGGGAGTTCTTCAGCGTTCGGTGCCGATGAGCCACGACAGGATGGACCAGCTGGATGTAGCGGTCCAGGCTGATCACCATCAGGAAGAAAACACTGGCAAACATGTTCAGCTGGGCGATGAAGGAATTGGCCTTGCACAGCCAGAGGCCAAAGGGCCAGTGGAAGTTCATGGCCACGTAGGAGATATAGAGGGGCAGGAAGAGAAGAAAAATGAAATCCGCAACAGCCAGGTTGAGGAACCAGAAAGTGGTGACGGTCTTCTTCCACTTGAAACCCGTGAACCAAATGACAGTGGCATTTCCCGGGATGCCCAGAGCAAATGCCAAACAGTACAACGCCAGGGAGACCCAGTGAACCACGTCCAGGGGGGCTTTCTCTTCCAGAGGAGACGCTGGGGAGGCGTAGTCCCAGGAATAGGAGTAGTTCTCAAATTCTTCCAACAATGTTTCCTCTAGGTCTTCCATGGCCTTGAGAAGGGGAGAAGGAGGAAATCAAGAGCAGCAAATTAAAAAAACAAAAAGAAAACACAGAACAATCTTTAAAAGAACAAGACACGTTCAGTGAATAGGAACATCAGGACAAATATATTGCATCTTATGAACTGGAGAGAGTGTATTTCTTAGCAGTTATTTGTGATTCTACTCTAGCTGTCCAAGTGCTGGTGGGCCTCAGCTTCATCCTGACTGTTCTCAAAGCTGTGAGAGTTCGTTTTTTATGAAGTATTCAGTGAGGGCTAAATTCAAATGATTGACTCTACAGGTGCAAGTCCTCGGTTCATAATGCTTGTGGGGCTGACATTCGAGACATTTATTAGGTTATTCCTAGGCATTATTTATGGAAGATGCAAAAAAAAAAAAAAAATCCCCACAGAAAACTAGGTTAATACTTATGTGGTGATGACTTCAAAAATCCCTATTTGTAACATGATTTCTTAAGTTCTAGACAGAGTTTCAACTGCTTCCTCAACCCATCCACCCGGATGTCATAAACAAGCACTGGAGATTTTTAACCACTATATTGCACCCATGGATGGTTTGATCCTACGTTTGTGAATGCAAACATGTTTGTCAGTATCATATCAATATGGAAAGCTTTTCAACCAAAAGGAGTCTTTTGGAGTAAACTTGCCTCTGGACATTTAATTTCTCCATTAATTACCTATAGAGTACAATTATGCTTCATTAAATTTTTATTTTACTAAAATTCCTTTGTTTTGAATGAATTTCAATTAATTCCTTTCTATATTTACAACAAAGATTTGATTTATTAATTGGCTTTATTTTGTTTATTTTCGTCCATACCAAATTTTATCTATTGTAATTTTGCCCAAAGTAAAGGTGTTGTGTTTTTTTTCCTTGCAAGGCCCGTTTTCCTGGGTTGAGACTTAAATGTCAATGTTTCAATCAAAATAAAGTTTCCTGGGTACAATTTTAGCGTTATCCATTTTGTTTTGTGTTATTTCTATTAATATTCAAAATCAAGTAGAAAAATAATTAATAGTTGTATTCATTTCATGGAGCTACAATCATTAATGAGGCAAATGTGTAAGATTATAACAGGGTTAGAAATGAAGAGTGAAAACATCTTGTGTTGCTTGCTCACCGGCATCTCACTCTCAATTGACTAACTCTGAATTCATCATCCTACCTAAAATCATTCGAGGAACTTAGCAGGGCATAATTAAAGAACAAACGCAATTCATTAATGTCTTCCCAAACCAAGACCCAGCCAACTTCTCTTTATTTTTCAATATTCAGCTCAAATGCCACCTTTTCTTGTAAACATTTCTGATATTGGCTTCCCCCCGATAATTATAATAATAACTTTTATTACAAATAATAGTCAATGTTATTGTGAATTTACTAACTACCAGGCAAAAACATTTGATCATCGAAAGACTCTTATCCAGTAGGTAAGTACTATTATTATCTGCGTTTATAAGAAAGGATACTGAAGCTTGGAGAAGCATAGTGACTCGTCCAGGATCATGCAACCTATAATTGGAGAATCGGCATCTAAACTCAGATCTGTTGAACCCAGAGCTCTTAACCACTACGACATTCCCTTCCCTGTCATGCTATTCTTAACATATATGACACACTATTATCATTTATTTAACTTTAATTTTGCCCTCCCAAACTGTGAACCCCTTTGAAACAATGTCACCTCTATACCCCACAGTACCTAGTAAAAGTCTTCACATATCACAGGTACTTAACATGTGCTTAATACATAATTAGCTCTCTATAAATCCTGTTCAGAACCAATGGAATTTTAAGGACTCAGGTTAGAGTTTGTGAATTCACCTCTAAGTCAATGTTGCTGCCAGAATCTCTCTGTCCATGACCCACAGCTCTATCCCCAGGATCTCGGCTTGTTCCTTAACATCAAGCTCTTTCCTTCACGTGTCCTACTTACTCCAGTGAGCAAGAATTGGCTTCTTTCTTGCTGCCCTATTCTTTCAGGCCTGAGGTCTTACTGCACTCTCCCTGCTCCTTGTGATAGCTGGCCCTCCCGTGTCAAATCCTTTCTAGCCTAGTCTCCAACTACCTGTCCTGCTTTTCTGCCTGTATATTAGGACACCCTTACCTTCCTGGTGCTTAGGACCTGTATTTAGGCTATTAGCAATTCTACACCAAATGGCCCAGGTGGTAGCCTAAATCACCTTACCAAAACCCAAGCATTAAGTAGAAGAAAGCTCATTCCCCAAGCATGGAAAAGCTCATGGAAGACCCCTAATTGCACACAACCACTATTCTCACCAAAAGCCAGGAGCCTCCCACTTCCAATGTCATTACTGACCCTGCTGAGCCCAAATGATCACAGGGCCTGATGAAGGACACCACCCCGCCTCCTCACAATTCTCTTGGGGTGAGGCAGTACCTTGAGGATGAGTGATCTATCTGAACAGAAGCTCTTCAAATAGAAAACTCTACCAGAGAGGTTCCTAATCTTCTGGAAGGCAGATAAGCTGACTAGGTGCCAAGACCAGTTTAGGCTTGGAGAAAGATCTTCAAGAGGAGCTGAATGCTGCCCAGCTGAATTGTTCATGGGAAATACAGGCTCGGAGTTCCCCTCCCCCCCACGACTTAGAGCAGATGTTTTTGTGTGGAGGTGATGGTAAAGGTAGGGGTGAGATGGAGAAAAGTGCAAAGTAAGGCAGAATTGAACACCTGTCCTACCCAGCTGAGGGAGCTAGTCATGTGGATATTTTCAGGCAAGTTTTCAAGGCAGAGGAAACAGCCAGTGCGCTTAAGGAACTCTCTTTTTAACCATGGAGACTGAACACGGGAGTTTTTGCAATTGACTATGGTTGGCTGCTATGTCGCCTGCATTATAAGAAAAGGAGGGGCAGATCTTGAGTTGTGATGCTACTGGACCTATACTGTGTTGGCAGAGTTAACGTCCTCCGCCCTTTATTCCATCATCTAAATGTCCCAGGAGCAGGTGGTGGCTGGAATGGGCGCAGTAGTCCAGATCCGGAGATAATGGGATTTGGGTGAACCGAAGAGCGGTGGACTTGCTTTCAGTGAACAGCAGCTACTCAGTTCTAGCCAACTGTTTCCATGTGGAAAATGAGCACTTAGTGTTGCCAGAGTTTTTGAAGACTAGCTGAATATTTATGTTTTTAATGTGAAAAGTTTCCAAATTCTAAATTACTGTTTTAAACAAAATAGCTATGGGCCACATTCAGTCCAGCTGCAAGTTTGTGACCCTTGAGGCAGGCAAATTTGTAAAAGTTTTGAGCTTTGTAAAGAGGAAATCTATACATTAAAACAGAAGTAGCCCCACCAAGTAGCTCAGTTGGTTAGAGTGTCATCCTGATACACCAAGGTTATAGTTTGATGCCCGGTCAGGGCACATACAAGAATCAACCAATGAATGCATAAATAAATGTGACAACAAATCACTGTTTCTCTCTCTCTCTCTGTGTCTCTCTCTCTCTTTCTCTTAAATAAAAATATCCTCTGGTGAGGATAAAAAAAAAAACTGAACACATATGAAAATGCAAATGAAGTGTGTGAAAATGCAATCTCAAAATAATATCTGCAACTTCACAGTAAAAATATGATCTACAAAAAAACTTACTACCTTGTGCATTTCTGCCAATTTAAACTTAAGGCCTAAACTTAAAAGAGATGTGTTTTCAAACCTTTAAAAATTGGTATTTTGCTGTATCATCAATCATGTCATGTTATACTTACCTGTTCATTCTTGGTGAGATAAGAAAGGGCAAAAAGAGGTACGGAAAGAAAATATAGGGGAAATCATCCTCAGTTGTGGCACATGCATGTGTGCTTTGGAGAAGTGATGGGGGGATGTGAGTGCAGACACAGGTGAAACTGGGGGCATTTCTGGGCAATGGAAAGGAGCCTTGTTGGGTAGTAACTGGAAGGAGGATGGATAACAGCCAAAGTAGGTCTTTAAATGCAGATTTGAAGGAAACATTGTCATTTATTTATTTATTTAAAATATGTTGTTTTTTTTTAATTGATTTTAGAAAGAGAGGGAGAGGGATAGAGAGATCAATCAGCTGCCCCCTGCATGCCCCCTTCGGGGACTGAGCCTGCAACCGGGGCATAGGTCCTAATCGGGAATCGAACCTGCAAACTCTTGGTTTATGGGTTGACATTCAACCACTGACCCACACCAGCTAGGTACATTGTCATTTATTAAACAGTCCAACCGTGTTGGCTGGCAGTGACTTTCCATTGAGATGCTGTGTGATTTTATCAATTTGGAAGCACTTGGAGGAACACAGTAACAATGCCAGGATGCAGTTTTTAGACTTGACTGAAAAGAGGAAATAGCTACTGTATTTGTCTTAAACCATATGTGCTGCTGAAAGGCAAATAAATAATTCTGACTGAAATAAAGACTCATAAAGGTCTACATGGTCATAAAATATTTTGAGTGGCTACTTCAGTAAGTGGCAGGCTGCACTGTGGACATGAATATATGCAGATCCACCCAAGATTGTTAGGAATGTGCAAGACATGTTTGGTGTGGAGCAAAGTTCAGGGGAGCATCCCTGAAATCTGTGGTTTTGGCTTCCAAAGAATGTGAAGAGGCATATTTACTGCAGAGATTCGGCTGCAGTGAGGACCCAAGTTTTCACTTTCTTGGACAACATTTACCCAGATGCTCAAGTGGCAAATGTCTAGTTCTGGAGCACAGACCTGCTTATTGAATTAAACAAGTTGGTTTCGGACCCATTCCGATTTACTAGATGGTAACGCTGAAACTCTTTTCTGAGTAAATAGATTTCAGTGCAAGAGTTCTGGCAGAAAGTGTAGTGATAAATAGTCTAAGAAATCCAGATGACTTGGGGAAAGGACATCTGGTAGAAATGTGTATCATTAAACTTTTCAATGTGGTTTTAAACGAGGCTTGGCTTTAGAGGGAAGCATTTTGTTTATCTACCTTGACGAACACAAAGATGCCTTCTGGCAGAACATTTGGTGAGTGCAGAGAGGTTTAATTTAGTTCCATAATGTTGAGTCAGATAGGTTTCCAGGGACCATTGCTAAAATGTATACCTAACAGAATCTTAAGAAAATTTAGGCTTTAATCTACTTTGAACAGAGAAGGATTCAATGTGGTTGACCTTTGGGTATGTGGATTGACTGTGTAGGGTTCCCCCCAGACACCCTGGTTAAAAAAAAAAAAAAAAGAACTCCAGAGCTGAATATGTTTCCTGTGAAAACCATAAGGGTCCTTGAGGGAACATGTATTTTGCTTCTGATTGATGACAGGAATGAGTTGAATGAATCAGTGGACATGAGAGAGGAACTCTCTGGTGAAAACCACAGATCCATGACCCAGAAAACATATGTGGTAAGCAAACTTAATTTCTCAAGGGCTGTCTTCTTAGGGAAGAGACATTTTTTGAAAAGCACATGCATATATATATATATATATATATATATATATATATATATGGGAGAGGGGGATAAGGGTTATTTTTGAGGCATTGTTCAGTGTTTTCCACTAGCTATCAAATATAAACTGTATACCACACTCCAGATTGCACTCAGTATGTTTGGCACCAGTAGAATGTTTGGCGGTCCTTTGGGTGAACAATCTCAGCTTGGAAGGTGTTGAGGCATAGCAGTGTTTTATAAAGATGCCAAGGGAAGCCAAGGAGGTTTAAATGGAAACTGAAGGCTGGGTGTGATACTGACAGCTATGGCTGGTTAGTAAGAGGTACAGAACAGTGATTACAGATTGTACCCTCTAACCCCAACCCAAGGCATAGTCCATACTTCAATAGAGAAGTATGTTGCCTATCTGTAGCACCCATGTCCTTTATTGCTTAATGCTAGACATTAAAACAAATGACAATATTCCTTGGCATATTAGGAAGAATGGAAATTTTTTGGTTTGGCTGGAAAAGAGACAACAAGAAAGGGGAGTGTTCTGGTAATGAATCCTTTGAATAGCATGCTTAAGCATTTGGATTTTACTCCATTGCCAGTTGGGAGCAAATACAAAGGTTTGTAGGAGGGAGTGACATCATCAAATCTTTGTTTTTGTAAATATCATCTGGTAGCAGTTTGGGAGGATGTTGTCACAACTGAAGTCAAAGATGGAAGGGCCCTAGGCCGCGAGAGTGAGAATGGAAATGAGGGATATTTGAGAGACATTCACTTAGGAAATTAGCAGAAGTTTTCAGGAAGCTTAGCTAAGCGAAGTATATCCTTCACAATAACTCCTTTATTGGGTTGGCATTGAAAATCAACCTCAAATAGAAAAGCTAATTAATTTTAGACATACAATTGTTTTATTCACTTTTAAAGGCAGCGAGGTTGGGAGAGTTTTTTCCTTTATGAATAGAAAGTTAGAACAACTGAATCCATTGGAAATGAAATGATACCTATTTTCACTCTACTGGGATCAAGGTCTTTTCATAAAAGGCACTTGGAGGCTGACCTGCATGTCTAACCCCCATGCTTCACTTGGACAGTTTAAGAACACACAACACATATTTGAAGAGTCAACGCCTAGTTAAGTTCCAGCTGTTCTAATGCTCCACCCAGAAGTTAGTGTCCCCACTTGTACAATTGGGATGACTCTGTTGATTCCTGGGAGAAAACAGAGTGAATGGCTAACCTTGGACCAGGGAGAAACTTTTAGGCTTTATTCCTTTTCAAGACTGTAAGATAATAAACACAGATATAATATAAATATCAGGCAATAAAATGGTTTATGGACTATGGAATCAGAATGCTTGCCTTCAAATCCCAGTCTTCTGCTCTTCTTGGCTGTGGAATCTTAGACAAACCACTTACTACCTCGAAATCTCCGTTTCCTGAGAATAGTAATAGTACTATAACTACTGTAATATGGGAATAGTAATAGTACTATTACTACTGTAATATGGGAATAGTAATAGTACTATTACTACTGTAATATGGGAATAGTAATAGTACTATAACTACTGTAATATGGGAATAGTAATAGTACTATAACTACTATAATATGGGAATAGTAATAGTACTAAGTCGTAGAGTTACTGTGATGATCACATAAGGAAATCCTCAAAGAGTGGTGGTCAGCTCAGTATCAGGTAAATAAAGTATGCTCAATAATTACAGCTATTGCCCTGGTTGGTGTGGCTCAGTTGGTTAAGCATCATCCCAGGCTCTGAGAGGTCACGGGTTTGGTTCCCAGTCAGGGCACAGGCTGGAGTTGTGGGTTCGATCCCCAGGGGCGGGGGAGGTGCAGGAGGCAGCCAATTGATGTTTCTCTCAGATTGATGTTTCTCTCCCTCTCTCTAAAATCAATTAAAAAAACACACATATGCCTGCCTTCTGAAGGTGTTTGAGTTGGGGGACCCCGGTGCCTAGCCCCCAAATGCCATTATTATTCCCATATCTGGCCAAGACTGGTGAGAAAATAGAATACTGAAGGCTGGCATTTTTCCTTTATGAATAGAAAGTTAGAACAACTGAATCCATTGGAAATGAAATGATACCTATTTTCACTCTACTGGGATCAAGGTCTTTTCATAAAAGGCACTTGGAGGCTGACCTACATGTCTAACCCTCATGCTTCACTTGGACCCCTGTGCCTAGCCCCCAAATGCCATTATTATTCCCATATCTGGCCAAAATTATATTTCTCTTCTCTCTTTTATTTAATTCCTCCCCCCACCCCAACCCGGAAATCTACAGCACCTTCCTATTTAAAAAAAAAATATATATATATAAATATATATATATATTTTTTTATTGATTTCAGAGAGGAAGGGAGAGGGAGAGACATCAATGATGAGAGAGAATCATTGATTGGCTGCCTCCTGCATGCCCTCCACTGGGGATCAAGCCCATAACCCGGGCATGTGCCCTTAGACTGGAATTGAACCCGAGACCCTTCAGTCCTCAGGCTGACACTCTATCCACTGAGCCAAACTGGCTAGGGCTACTTCTCTCTTTTAAAAGGGCTATTTACTCACCTTTGATTAAAGGATATAGTTTAGTCCTGTCTAGGTAGTTCAGTTCGTTGGAGCGTCGTCCCAATACTGTACACCAAAGTTTCGGGTTCAATCCTAGGTCAGGGCACATATAAGAATCAACCAATGAATGCATAAATAAATGAAACAACAAATTGATCTCTATCTCTCTCAAATCAATAAATAAAAGGTAATTTCATCTTTAAAAAAATAAATAAAGGATATAGTCTAGGTCATTATCTCACTCCTCTCCAAATATTATCTAGAGTCTGGGGAAGAATCACCATCATTGACGCTATGTTTCAAAGCCTTGCTTATCGCAATAAGAAACCCCCAAATCAGTATTTCCTTGAAAAGGGATTTCTATGTGATGGGTAATTTTTTAGCAGGAAGAATGTGGGCGCTGAATGTGAAAACCTTGATGGCACAGGACTTCTGGAAGTTTATTTTTGTGGGGCATGACTTGATAGCTACAGGAGATCTCAATTTATATTTTTGATCTTTTCATTCAAACAATCAAAACTAAAGCGTTAATCCTCTTCAATGGCCTCTGGGCAGTGTTATGACTCCTGAAGAACTGATTTTGGAAGCAGCAGTCACAACAGGGTCCCTAACAGTTCACAAAACATCTCATAGATAGATACCACCATGGCTTAAACATTTTTTTAAAGGTTGACCATGACTATGTTTGTGTCAGTCTAGAATCCTTACCATGACCTGAAATCTCTGCAGTCAGAGATATGCTTCGGAAAAGTCAGGGGCACACACTGGAAGTCTGTGCCTCTATCACAATATACCTTTGTTTTCTATTTCATCATTACTTGGCACTAAAGATGTTTTGGTTCTCAATCACACACTGTCAGTGACATTTACAGAAGTCTCGGGGCAAGGTATTTCTTTTCTTAAAGAAAGAGAAGGCTCTTGTTCTGAAGGCAAAGGAACAATAGTCAAGAAACCTACAGAACATATTGAAGTTGTAGCCACTTCACAAAACAATACTGTTCATCATTCAAAGAAGTAGTAAGTGAACTTGGTGAGGGGGCGGATGGGAAACTTGTTTTGATAGCAACAGTAATGTTTATTCAACAGGGCAGCAAAAAAAAAAAAAAAAAAAAAAAAAAAAGTGGAGGGAGGAGGGAACTGCCGGAAACAAATCAGTTTCACTAAAAGAGAGATGTTGACAGGAAGCCAGGAAGGCTGGTCAACAACCTTAATTGCTCTAACCACTCACCCTTTAGTTGAGATATTGTTAGCTGAAGCAGCTTCCACCTTGGTTTGTCCCATTAAGTTTTTGTTATTTCCTGCCTAAGGGCTACATGTATATTTCTGTTTATCTTGCCTAAGATGTTTTCCCCAAAGCCTCAATAAAAGGGATGGCAGGGCCAGAGCAGTGGGTAGTTCTCCCACTAGTGGTGGACTACCGCCTGGCCCCCCATTTCGCCAAATTGAATTTCTTCAAGTCTCCATTCATTTGTGTGCGGCCCTTCTCCAGAACTCGAACCCTGAACCGGAACCCTGGACCGAGCGGGACGTGGAAAGGGATTCCTACAGGGAACAGCAACATTTCTAGAACTTCCATTCATACAAGATTGTGCCTGAAAATATCGTTGCTTTTTTCTCCCTAGGAGGAGATAGAAGGGAGTACAGGATGAACTGTAGAAGTGGAAAAAAGTTAAACCAAGATGAAAGATACTAATCAAACAATTGGGCCCAAGAATTATCACTGTGATCGTTTAGAAGACAGTCCTCATGGACACTTTTAGTTATTTTATGGTAATGAAAACAAAGCGAGCAACCTCAGCCCTCCACTTTGTCGTGGTCAGTCTATATTTGGACTAGCTTGTTGAGGTCTGCAAAACTGATTTTGAGAAGACCACTGGAAAACTAAAGCAGTGAAAAAGACAGGAGTAAAGAGACTGCAGGAACTTGAGATGATGGCTTTGTTGGAATGGTTGAAGGAATCAGTGAAAAAGGAAGACTTAAGGAGTCTGAAAGCCATTTTCAGACACTTGAAGATAAGGAAAAAGTAAGGTGTTTTTTCTGTGTGTTTTCAACGTTGGAGCTAGGGCCAAAAATGTTGGCCTAATAGCCAGGATAATTTTGGCTTATTCGAAGCAAGAACTGTTCCAATTAGAGAATGTTGAAAATCTACAGCACAACAAACCAAACAGACAGATTGCATTGCGTGGGCTCTATGGGGGTTCAGGCGCAGCCTGAATGGTTGCTGAATGGGGATACTACAGAAGGCATTGATGCATGTGTGAACGGGACCTTTAACGCAATCCTTTAAGGACAAGAATCTATGACAACAGATATTATTTTTGAGTCCTTATTCTCTACTGATTAGAAAACCGAAGGTGAGGAAAATTAAAGAACTTGCAAAAGCCACTTAGTTGGCAAGTTGGCATGGTTAGAATTCTTATCCAAATTTCTAAATGCTCAGGTTCTTAACTGTTTTAAGCACCCAAAGCAGAGAAATCCTCTCTGATACTGATTTAGAGAATATTTCTGCTGTGTTTTTTTCCCCCCTAGAGCTGTCCCTGTGGCTTAATGAAGAAAAACCTGAAACAAAAAAACGAACCACTCTTTCCTGCAAATGAGGATGACTAGATAGGAGAAAGCTGAGAATCGCCTAAGAAAGAGAAAGCTACTTGGTTCTTTCTCCAACTCTTCCTCACCACTCCTTACCTCCGGGCCTAGTGGAGCCGGCACTTGAGAACAGTTTTGGACGTTGTGCTCCTGTCACACCTGTGTCAGAGGCCCACACTCACCCCGAATCTCTGCTGTCCCTGGGGCTGGTTCCGACTCTCCTACTAAAGTCACTGCAAAATGTGGGAAAGTGAAGAACCAAGTTGCCAGACCAGGAACCTAAACCAACTTCCATCTTGCCCACAGCAGCTGGATGCTGAAGATGTTCAGGCACATGCATATTCTTGACTGCTCCGTCGCAGGTTAAAACCCAAGTCTCCTTTTGGTTTCTCGTGATGAACTCTACTGAATGTGAACCTACAGGCCTGCATTTGCCCAAGCACCTCTCCTTTCCTCCCAGAACCCACTGTGACTTCTTCTGGGCCTTCGAAGGGCAAGGGTACTTTCAAATAGTGTATATTCAGGTCCTGGCTTAACACTTCAGGCACAGGGCATAGATGAGAGGGAAGAAAATAAAAAAAGTGGGGAAAAAAAACCAACCTTATAACTCAGTTTCTAGTTTTGGTCAAAGCCCTCCAATCAAACCCCACTGTGAGGCCCTCAGGACTCTGGGTTCATTATGGGAAAAGTGTCCTTTAGTGGTTGGCATGACCCACTGTCACATCTTGAGATTTCCCCCATGCTCTTCAGTCTCAGTTTCTTTCTTTTTTAAAAAAATATATTTTATTGATTTTTTTACAGAGAGGAAGGGAGAGAGATAGAGTTAGAAACATCGATGAGAGAGAAACATCGATCAGTTGCCTCCTTCCTGCACACCCCCTATTGGGGATGTGCCCGCAACCAAGGTACATGCCACTGACCGGAATCAAACCTGGGACCCTTCAGTCCGCAGGCCGACGCTCTATCCACTGAGCCAAACTGGTTTCAGCAAGTCTCAGTTTCTTATTAAAATAAAATAAATGAGCCCTGGCCAGGTTAGAACATCGTCCCAATGCGCCAAGGTTGGGGGTTCAATCCGAGGTCAGGGCACATAAAGTAGGCATCAATAAATGCATAAATGGGTGGAACAACAAATCGATGCTTCTCTCTCTCTCAAATCAATAAATAAAAATTTAAGAACAAAACAAAATGAGCTATTTTATCTCAGAATACTACTGTGGATAGTTTGTGGTCCATCTCTGAAAATCTGAACACCTCACTCTATACATTCAGGAATTCCTTTACAATTTTCCCAGCCGTGGGAATATTTTTTTGTTAGTTTTCCCCTTGGTCCACCCAAAAGTTCAGATTGCATGACATAGGACCAAGATTAGGGTGAGGCAAGTGAGGTTGGGTCATGCAAATAGTCTGATCCTGACTTCATTGAAGATTTTGATCTATTGTTCAGCATGGACTTCTTTTGCATTAAGTGTGATTACTAAGCATTAGGGCACCTGTGAAAATTTTGCCTTGATCGCCTCAACCTAGTTCTCGACCTGCCATGACACTTGACCCATTTATGTCCATGGGTACTAGGTAGCCTGGTATATGGAAAGGACATTGGACCTCAAGAGAGATGGTTCTAAGTTTTAGCTCTGAGTGTCACTAGCTGCATGACTTTGGATGAGTCACCTTCCCATGTGGGACCCCAGGTGCCTCATCTGGAAAAGACAGGTTGACATGCAGTTTTAAACATTTATGAGAAGCTCAAGGGTGAAAGGTCAATGTATTCTAGCTTTTTACTACTCTCCGTGCCTCCAAGTAGCACTAAATCCAGTACTTTGCCCAGAGTGGGCATTCAAAGAATGTCTTCTAGTATTATTATTATTATTATTATTATTTGCACATTGAATCCAAAATATGGACCAAGGTCCAAAACAAAAGGCCTACACAGATTAAAAACATTCTGCAAATGAAAACAAAACTTCCCCAAACAAGAATATTGTCCCTCCCTCATTCCTCTCAGAGAAAGGAATGAATTTTAGGTCATTGCTCTATCTAATTCATTTAAGTATGGCTGCCTTTTTTCCCCTCCAGAATATATTCTATTCAAATACTTCAGGTTATGAGCGAACCGGACTTGTGTAATCACTCAGTCCTCTGGGATTTCTTTTCATTTAAAGATACCAGTACCACCCTAATGAGTCACATTTCATAAAATGTAACATCTGTGAGAAAAGGTTATAAACATGCAGCAGTGCCCAAAAAATAGCTGTAGAACTGCAGAAGCAACAGAATCCCCACTTCTTAACTAGTTCTTCTTACTGAAGTCTGCATAACTAGAAAGTAGGGGGAGAGAACATTTGTGCATATAGCTCAAACCCCTTTTATTTTCTCCTCTTCCTTTCTTGACTATCAAAGAAAGGGAGGGATGGAGTAAGAGAGTAAAAGGAGGGAAGGAAGGAGGGAGAAAGGAAGGGAAGAAGGAGGGGAGGAAGCAAGAGATACTGGTTCCATGGTGAAACATATGACTATATTTTAAGAGCTCTTTCCTTTATCCTGAGCTCATTTTACTTTTGCCATCTTTCCCATTTACTTACTCTCTGACCAGAGGTAGAAATTCAAGGGAAGAACCACTTCCGAGACCCCTTCACTATATTATTTTGAAAATTGGTTCTGGACACAGTACGTTTGCAGTAAATAATGTTAATTTATTTAATATCTCTGTTCCCTATTTGATACCACACAACCGTGTCTCAGAAATAGAGGTCTGGTACTTGAGGAAAAGGAAAGTGACTTCTAAAGGTCACTAAAGTACGGTGGTTTATAAGACAGAACGGACGTAGGCATGTGTCTGTACTGTCCTGATGGTCTCAGTATTTTGAATAAGTCAAAGCCAAGGGTTTCTCCAGGTATTCAAGTCCAAGAAAGTAATCAGAAAATATCTTGGCGCCTGCACAAGTAATATAATATTCCTTCCCTGAAGCACAGTTGCAAGCAGTTTCGTTCCTGATAGGACACTTGGAAGGAACTCGGTTACAATCCACTTGATACAATACAATTTCTTTTTTAAAATTCTACTTTTAAAGTTCCTATAGCTTTTCACAGATTTTTCTCTAACAAGGCCAAGTCAGACAAACCATTTCAACCTAAAGCCTGATTCCCCAAAACGGTGTTCAATAACTTGTCTGACTAGTTATTAAAAAGCAAAAAAGCTTGGCAAATCTAAGCGCATCTTTGAAACCACCTAAGAAGAGTCAGATTAATAAGCACAGACATCTTGAATTGAAGACACTTTAGTTTAGCCTGCTTTCAAGATAATGTTTTGAAGGTTCTGAAAAGAGAAATTCACAATGGCCAGTCTAAGACTTCTAAAAAAAAAAAATCCAATTCTCCCGTACCTACCTGGAGAATGGGACGGAAGGCAATGTCCAGAGTGTTCTTTAGAAATTACCTGTCTTCGGCCATTTCAAAAGTCACTTGTTAAGCAACACTTCTACTGAACTTTACGCCAGTTACAGTACTAAGCAAATCATCTTCTCCGACAGGTTTTCCTGGCTGATGATATGCTTAAGCAACAGTTACAGGCCCTGAATTATTTTGCTAAAATGGATTTGGTAAACCTATATTAAAGAGATCAGTAATAAGGACTAATGACTTATTCAGTGCCTTTTAAACATCCATGCATGAGAAGGAAGTCAATGTGATTTGCCCAGGAAGCCTGTCTATCAACTGCCTTCACTTGCATTTCCATGGGATGTACACTACCACTCGTGGAAGGCAAAGATTAGTGTCTTTGGTGACCTGTTCTGCCATAAGACATGCTAAATTTCTGCCCAAATATAAGCTTTCTCCTTGACCATGAATGAGTTAATGTGAGTTAAGAAAGAGATGTGACAGCTTATAATAAATCAATCATAATCATAATAAAAAGTAAATTTAGCCCTAGCTGTTTTTTCTCGGCCCATGGGTCGAAGGTTGGAGGGTTTGATTCCTGGTTAAGGGCAGATACCCTGGGTGCAGGTTCAATCCCCGACCCAGTCAGGGCACATGTGGGAGGCAACCAATCAATTGATGTGTTTCTCGCTTCAATGCTTCTCTCTCTCCCCCTCCTCCCTCCCTTCCACTCTCTCTAAAAATCAATGGAAAAAAATATCCTCGGGCCGAAACCGGTTTGGCTCAGTGGATAGAGCGTCAGCCTGCGGACTCAAGGGTCCCAGGTTCGATTCCGGTCAAGGGCATGTTCCTTGGTTGCGGGCACATCCCCAGTAGGGGGTGTGCAAGAGGCAGCTGATTGATGTTTCTAACTATCCCTCTCTCTTCCTCTCTATAAAAAATCAATAAAATATATTTTTAAAAAATATCCTCGGGTGAGGATTTAAAGAAAAAAGTAAATTTCCCTTGAGCTTTTTAATAGAATCGGGAGAGTATTTCTCCAACTCTACTGGAACTGGTAAGACTGCACCTGGGGGTATTGTATTCTTTTCTGGGAATTATACGTTGAGAGGAACAATGATAAACTGGAGCATGTCCAGAAGAGAGGGAACATGATGGAGAGAAAGCTTTAAACTGCATCATGTGGGGAGCGTTGAATGAACTGGTGGAAGCTACTTATCCTGGAAAAGAAAGGGCGGGGTAACTTTTTCAAATGTCTCAAGGGCTAGCATAGAGAAGATGGTTTTATCTGCCAGAGAGTAAAACTAAAGAAGCCTTTAGCTCAATGTAAGGCAAAACTTTCTAAAGATTATAGTTGTTTCAAGTGGGCATTTATTCATTTAATAAATATTTACTGAGCATCTACTATGTGTTCTAGGCCCTAGAGATATAGTAGTGAATAGCAGTGAAAAGAACCCATAGAGTTTTCAGTCTCAGACAAAACTGTGTCAGCTAATGGCACATTTCTCATAACTGGAGATGTTTAAAGAGGCCACTATAAATTGAGGATTTTGTAACAGGAAATGAGGAATAAAACATGACTGGACTTGATGATGTCTAACGTTCTGCCAACCCTGAAACTCTATGTTGTGGTTACTCTGATGTTATAGTGATAAAGTTTGATGGCTCTCCTGGCTATTGGTCAGGATGTACAGTTCTGTTATGTGGCTTAGCCAGTCTTCCATCAATCAACGCATATACACCGTGATGCCTCTGCCAAGTTTCTTAGAGAGATTGGGTGGCATGGAGGGTAAAGAGAGAGACACTATAAAATGTCTTCCCTATGCAATGAACAGAGAAGGAAAACAATTTTCCTCATGTCCAATATTTATCCCCAAAGAGCTGGTTGCCATTTCTGTTACTGTTATTCTTTTTCTTTTCACTGTAATTCTTTTTAAAATTTTTTATTTACTGATTGCTAGAAAGACAGAGGAAGAGAGAGAGAAACATCAATTTGTTGTTCCATTTATTTATACACTCATTGGTTACTTCTTGTATGTGCCCTGACTGGAGGTCGACCTTTCAACCTTGGTACATTGGGATGACACTCCAACCAACTGAACCACCTGGCCAGGGCTGCTTTCATTCTTTTCCAAATTACCATTATTCGTCGGGGAATGTGAGTTCTCCCTTTACAAGTCAATTTCCATTCTGTAATCTCTTTGAAAGAGGATGGACTCAGCATAGCTAAAGATCATAGATTGATAGTCTGTTAAACTGGATGAGATGTTAGAGATACATGAGAAAACAGAAAGTCAGCAGAATACTTTAAAAGACCTGAATACTAAAGACAGAAGCACTAATAACTACTGGAATTTTAGGCAGAATATCTACTTTGGAACAGCAAACTTTTATACAGAACGAAGTAGAAATTATACAGTTAATATTGAAATTTAATTTAATGGATGAACAAAATAGTAGCTTAGACCCAGATAAAGGAAGAATGTAAACTGTAAGATTTATCTGAAGAAGTTACCCAAAGTGTAACATGTAGAGACAATGATATAGAAAATATGAAAGAAAAAAAAAGCTAAAAATTGAGGAGTAAAAAATAAGAAAGTCTAACATATCAAATCAAAGCTTCAAAAGGGGATAAAGCCTTGGTTAACCAGGTGGTTAGAATGAGTCCACAATCAGAAGCTGCTGGAGGCTAATTCCAGAAGGTCATAAATGCAAGAAGTTCATCAAAAGGTTGATGAACCTTAAGGCTTCAGCAGGGCTGAATCATATGACCTGCTGCTGGAATAGCTGAAAGCATTTCCCAAACCTGAAAATCTACATATATTATTGCCTGCTGCCAGACAGCTGAGGGCAGTTCCCCCAACCTGATAACCAAACCTTACCTTTGATATGAATATCTGCTTTGCTATAGGGCAAAATGTGGAAATAAAAAGCCTTGGGCCCAGAGACTCAGAGAGCTTAACTACTGAAGCTAAGCCTTCCCTGGCTCCCCTGAAAAATGCCTTCCAAATTTATATTTCATGTCTAGTCTCTTTATTAATTTATGTCACAGCCCCTTCTCCAGATTCCTGAACCCTAGTAGATGCAGGATAACACCCCGGCAAGAAATTTATATTTGGGTATTCTGATCATCTAACAATAGAGAATTATAAAATAATGCCCATAATATTCTTGATCAAGACAGAGAATGACTGATTTGGGTTTCTTCAATCTGGTAATTCTAAGACGTGTCAAAATGTCCTCTGGAGTGCAGAAGGGCACAATGTCTCAATAGCATCCAGAGGCTGGTCACATCTTTGGTTTGGGAAGAACAGTCATCTTGAAAACAGGGTCCCTCTGGTCTTCATCTAAATATGGAGCAACTAACACCATAAGAGAATACAATTGGAAGACAGAACTCATCTTAGAATGAAATCATGACCATAATTATGAGACCTTGTGCAGAATTATGAAATGCTTGTAAATATCTCATATCAATCATGTTTCTAGTATTGACTCTTCCCTAGTGATTTATAGTAAAGGCTTTAAGATAAAAATAAATATTTGTGGAGCGAAGAATATGGAAGTTGGGCCCTCGCCAGTTTGGCTAAGTGGATAGAGCGTCAACCTGCGGACTGAAGGGTCCTGGGTTCGATGCTGGTCAAGGGCATGTACCTCAGTTGCAGGCTCCCAGCCCTGGTCGGGGCCGTGCAGCAGGCAACCAATCGACGTGTCTCTCTCACATCCGGTGTTTCTCTCTGTCTCTCCCTCTCCTTCCACTCTCTCTAAAAATCAATGGAAAAAATATCCTCGGATAAGGATCAAAAAACAAAAAAAGAATATGGAAGTCGGAGAGATTTGTGACCAGAGAAGTGGGTAGGAGAGTCAGCTTCTGAGGGAGAGGGAAGTGTCTTGAGTTCCTGGGTCCCCTCCAGGATAAGAAGACAATGGAAGCTGGTTGAAGCCTGCTCTGAGGCTGAATAGAAACAGACAAGTGGGATTCCCCAACTATACAGTCACTGCAGTCTGCACAACTCCGCTCCTTACCATACTCAGGTATCAAATGAGAGTACAGGTAGATCCTTCCTAAAGACTAAGATAGGAAAGGAATAGCTCAAAAGCTGGGTGGAGTTACATTTCTTACAATATGGTTATCTAGATATTCTTTAAAAACTCCACCAGCAGTGGAAAAGAGGTAAAAATCATCTTTTTCAATGGACCTGGTATACCTGACCTAGCAAGAAAGAAAGTAAAATCCTTAGTGGCCTGAACAGAAGTGGGAGCAAGAATCCAGGGAGATATCAAAGCCATTGGCTGTCCTATGGCCCATGTGGCCTTTCCTTTGTTGTCACCACCATGCAAAGTGCAGAAGGTAAAACGTTGCACCTGGAAATTTCCTGAAATGCTTAGAACCAATAACTCTCCAAGCGTTTGGTGAAGGGCTCATGTGCATGTTAGGGTCCCAATTTCAACTCGGCCTTAGCCATCACTTTCTACTTGCACAGAGTCACAAGTTATCCAGAGATGAGAGGTTAGGGCCTTTTCAGGTCTTAGCAATGCACAGAGTCCTGGACATGAGCACAACCCTATACACATGAATGTGGCCTTCTTGATTCCAGAGTTTTTCAAAGCCCCTCTGTATGTCTCATCCTCCAATTTTTCTTTTAAAGCTTTTGGTTAGTTTAATGCCTTCCCCCAACTGGTATCCGTCACCTCAGGCAGCTGCAAAGTTAAGTAATTGCCTGTAATTATTTTTGACAAATGCTTATGGCTAAAAAGCTTTTCACACTGGTTAAGCTCTGAGTTAGGTCAAATATAGACAGCTTGCAAGTGAGGTTTTTCAGAGAGCCACCAGACAGGTCATCTAATAATTCTCCGGAAATGAAGCTTTGATGGAGCTCTAGCTCCTTTCTGTTGTTTTCCGTGGCTGCCAGGCTGCTGGTCGTCACCTAGAATGCAGGCTGTTCATTTTAAAGAATATCCCAAAGCAGCCTGGCCAGCATGGCTCAGTGGTTGATTGTTAACCTATGAACCAGGAGATCACGGTTCGATTCCTGGTTAGGGCACAAGCCTGGGTTGCAGGCTCGAACCCCATTGTGGGGCATGCAGGAGGCAGCTGATCAGTGATTCTCTCTCATCATTGATGTTTCTCTCTCCCTTTTCTCTCTGAAATATATATATATATTTCCTTCTTCCCTCCCTCCCTCCCTCCCTCCCTCCCTCCCTTCCTTCCTTCCTTTTTTCCTTCCTTCCCTCACTTTTTAAATAAACACTCCTCTATTGTTGTTAGCCTGTGGGTAATTTCCAGAGTTCTGAAAAAGCTGATTCTGATTGTTTTGCCAGTTTCTTGTTGCTTTTGTGGAGGAAAGAATTTTTTGAGGTCCTTACTTTGCTATTTTCACTAATGTCACCTCGATAGGGAGTTTAAATAGGCATACTTTGTGCATTTGGAAACCACTCGGCCCAAGTATCATGGTGTTCTTTAACCTTTTGCACTCAGATGTCGAGTGTGACGGTTATTGAATGTATCAATAATTTGAAATATAAAAAAATCCAAATAAATAAGTTTGTATGAAAAGAAACTCCAGTTTTTTATTCTACTGCCACGCTTTGTAAAATCTGGGGTATTTAAAAAATTAAATCCCAAGTAGAATAAAGGAATCGAGAAAAAAGCAAGCGAGTGCAAAGGGTTAAAAAAATTAGGTTTATGAAATTTAAGAAGAGGAATAGAGCCCAGCTAATAGTTAAACTCCTGTGGAAAATGTACATTGTTCTACCACTTCCTTCTCCTTCCAAAACTTGCTTTAACTCTAGAGACTATAAAAATGAATGAATGAATGAATGAATGAATGAATTCATGGGCCAATAAATCAACTGCATTTGTGGCTCATTAAAACGTCCAGTACAGGGATTTACAGAGAAAGGGCTCTCAAGGAATGGTGCTGAATCAAAATAGATTGGCTCAAAATAGGCAAAATTTTTCTCTTCTCTATTATATCTTATCCTGCTCATAACATTAAATCTCCAGTTTTCTATTTATCCCATATAAAATTGTATAACCTTTTATCATGAATACTTCCCACTTAATTTTTATGGGGTATATCTTAGTTTGGGTAGAAAATGAGTGCTGTAATATAGTTTTAACAGTAAATTTTTTCCATACAAGAAGGAAAAAGGAACCAGGAGGGACAGAAGAAAGGAGGAAGAAGATATTCTTTCCAGTTATCAAGGTGGTGGTCACTGACAAATTGCAAAAGTATTTTGACTAATATGCAGCAGAGATATAATTATTTCCCATCAGAAAACTCTTAACTAGCTCAATTGAAGGACAGTAGTTAAAGAAGCCATTTTGGAAATGATCCAAAAAGATTGTTGTGTCTTTCTTAATTTGTTATAATGAATGAGTCATAATATTTTAAGAGGATTAAAGCTGCTTATAATGAGAGTGCTACATTTAAAGGACTAAGGAAGCTTTAGGAACAATATAATATGATTGTAATACAATATAATATGATGGGATAAGATAGCGTGATTCTTTCATTTCTTGTTCTTACAAGCAAATTACAAAACAAAATACTAAGTGGCTTTTAATTTGTTTCATTCTTTGTCAGAAGATGTGAATATGAAATAGAACCTGGTTACGCATGCACACACACACACACACACACACACACACACACACTGAGTTAACTCAATTTTATGCATTAAATTGCTCTAATAAATCATTTTATATCCTTACTTCTCTAATGATTCTATTTAATTAATAATGAATACAAAAGCAGGACTTCAATTAGTACTCTAGCAAACATAGCCTACATCTTTTAAAATTGGTTTATCTTCATTAAGTACTTAGCATCATCTAAGAAAAGGCAAATGGTATTTTTCTCAGTTCTTATGACTTCATTGTATGACTTTCCAATTTGGGGAAAAAAACTCTGAAAAGTAGGACATAAGGCCTGGTCTCTTTAGAAAATCTTTGTCACAGAAAAACAAATAGAGGGGTTATTCCAGATTAAAAGAGAAAAGATACAAAAACTGAATATAATATGTAACCACTAATTAGACACTAATTTTTAAAAGCTATGAAAGATATTTTGAAAATAATTGTGGAAATTTGATATGAGTTGGATATTGTTAAGAACATATTTTTCAGCCCTGGCCAGGTGGCTCTGTTGGTTGGAGTGTCATCCCCTACACTAAAACATTGCAGGTTCGATCCCTGTCAGGGAGCATACAGGAGACAACAGACGACTGATCGATGTTTCTCTCTCTCTAAGAAAAAAATGTATTTTTCAGCTCTGGCTGGGTAGCTCAGTTAAGAGTCTGATCTCTGGTTGCACATACAAGAATCAATAAACAAAAATTTTTAAGTATTTTCTTAGGTGTGTTAATGATATTGTTTTGTAGAACATTCTTTTTTGGGAAGTGTATGCTGAAGTTTTTAGGGCTGAGTCTACAACTTGCTTTCAAAAGATTCAGAAAAAATATACATATCATAGTTGCCAAGCTGGGAATGTAAAACCTGATTTTTATCATGAAATGTAGTGAATAGAAATATATTTCCTCCTTCAAGGAAAAACGTATTGCCCTAAGTCCTGGGAGAACACTCAAGAGATAGCCTCCAGCTAGCAGCTCTCATGGGACAGCTGCTATTACATATAGTGACCCCACCCTTGTCCAAGGTCATGCCCTTCAATGATTATTGAAATGGAAGTACAAAGGCCTCGCCATTTTGGCCCAATGGGAGACAATTCTGATGGGTCAATTTTAGCTTTAGAATTGGCTATGGCTGTCAGTCCTACCTTGCAGCTCAATTTCTCCCCCTGCCCAGTTGCCCCCCACCCACCCACCTTCCTTTCACACATAGGTATGGATCCTAAGGGCACAATCTAATAAATATTTGATCATTAAACTCTGTCCCAGAGTCTTCTAGGATAACTCAACCTGTAACACGGATGGACATCAAATAACCTTCAAATGAGAAATTTGTTTTTTAAAGTTTTGTTTCCCTAAAAAACGCCAATGTCACAAAGAAAGGCTGGGGAAATGTTCTAGATTAAACTAAAGAGACATGACAACTAAATGCAACATATGATGCTGGACTGCATCCTGTACTGAAGACAAATTAAATGCCCAAAGAACATTATTGGATCAGTTGACAAATTGGAATATGGATTGTAGTTTAGATAAAAAAAATATCGAATCAGTTTTAAATTTCCTGTAATTGGTAAGTGTACAGTGGTTATGTAAAAGAATGTCCTTGTTTTAATAAATAGGCCCTGAAATATATAGGGGAAAGGGGCATGATATTTTCAACTTCCTCTGAAATGGTTCTGAAAAACTTCATACAGAGAGAATATATAAAAAGCAAATGGGGCAAAGTTTTAACAATTGGAGAGTCTAAGTAGAGGGGATATGAGACAATTCTTTGTATTTTACTTGTAACTTTTCTGTCATCTTGAAATTATTTTCAAATAAGAAATATATATTTATATGTTACATATAAAGAATTACATATCAACCAGATATAGCAAAGTGTTAACAACTGATCTAGATGATAGGGACATGGTTGTTCTCTGCACTATTCTTTCAACGTCTATGAATGTTTGAATTTGTTCATAAGAAAAGATGGGGGGGGCGGGAATAGAGGCCAGGATGTTTGTTATGCAAGACTATACCCTCTGGAGCACTATGTCTTTATTTCAAGTTGCTGTCCCATGTTTAAAGGTTACTCTGTCTGTGATTAACTGAGAGAACATAGATTAGCATATCAATTAGACTCTTAAAGTTTTCCCTTCTATAAAGTAGCCCTCTTTAAATCATTAATTATTTACTTCCTCATTAAAAGAAACCCAATTAGATGTACAGTGTAAACTCTAAGTGCCAAAACTTTCTTTTTATTTTTCTGCTGTATCCTTAGTTGCTAGAACAATTCCTAGAACATGGAATGTGCTCAGTAAACATCTATTAAAACAAGTGAGGAAATGAGATAAAGAACACGTGAGAAAGAGCTAAAATAAATATGATTTGGGTATAAGTTAATAATTTTTACCTACTAAACATCAACTCCTACCATTATGACCAAAATTAAATTTGACTTTTTGCTTGCTTTCTCTTTCTGACTGCAAGTTGGGAGAATATGAATTCTAGAATTATTTTAGCCGTCAAGTTGTTAATTTGGATGGACCTGAGCCAGGAAGTAGTTGTAGAATGCACTGCTGGGCTCCAGGAGGGAGCGGCAGAGAGCTTTTTGAATGCAAGCCCTTCAGGGCACTTAGGTATAGAGTGACCTTGAGGAAAGAGGAGCAGCTGCAGCTGAGGGGCTGGGAGGGGAGGTCTCACCACACACAGGACCAAGCTAACTTGAAACCAGGAGAACCCAGGCTCTACCACACTTGAAGCAAAGAGACCATAAGGCTATAGGAAGCCATGAGTCAGAAAGCATCGCCTATTTATTGGCCAAGTGCCCATACTCACTCAAGGGGCCTGGAAATGAGTCCAGCTGCAGGAGACGATGAGGCAGGAGTCAGAATGCAGAAATCAGAACTGGAGCAAGAACCGAGAGGAACCTAAATAGATGTGGAAATACGGTGCATTAGTGTTGACCTAATGGGTGTGTGTGTTAACCACCAAACAGCAGCCTTCCCGGGATCACGACCTCCTGGCAAACACTGGGGTCTTGCCGATGGTGCTGGTGGCTGGTAAGTCTCAGTCCTAATGGCAAGTGTCATCCTAAGACACACTCTGCTGTCATTTCAGGCCATCCTTTACATTCTACCTTTTCACACTCATTACTTCCACTTCCAGCTCAGAATCAGAGAAAGCTGAACAAAGCATAACCAAGAGGCCTTCAATTTTTTTAGAATATATTTTTATTGATTTCAGAGAGTAAGGAAGAGGGAGAGAGATAGAAACATCAATGATGAGAGAGCTGGCTCCTGCACGCCCCCTCTTCCCCACCGCCCCAGTGGGACCGAGCCTGCAATCTGAGCATGTGCCCTAGACGGGCATCAAACCTGGGACCCTTCAGGCCGATACTCTATCCACTGAGCAAAACCGGCCAGGGCCTGAGGCCTTCAATTTTTCATGTTTATCCTCTTTGTCTGGCCCTTGCCTCATTTTCTTTCTTTAAAATATTTTTATTGATTTCATACAGGAAGGGAGGGAAAGAGAGATAGAAACACCAATGATGAGAGAGAATCATTCATCAGCTGCCTCCTGCACGCCCCACACTGGGGATTGAGCCCGCACCCCGGACATGTGCCCTTGACCGGAATCGAACCCGGGACCCTTCAGTCTGCCAGCTGAAGCTCTACCCACTGAGCCAAACCGGCTAGGGCTCGCCTCATTTTCAAATCTAGAGAGCTGCTTGCTCCCTAGGCAACTTTGATTTAAAATAATTTGTTTAGATTTATAATTGTTTTTTTTTGCATGGAAGAATAAAAAATTATCTTTTTAACTAACACACCCAGCAAACATCTGAAGTGTTTTCAAGGTGGCATCTTAAACACTTAAAAAGGACCTCATTGCCCAACCTCTTGACACACTGCAGTGAAACATTAGAACTAAAATCAGTACCGTGGTCTTCCACTGTAAGACATGATTTATGATATGCAGGTGCTCTGAGAAATATGATTAATGGTTGGGTTTTATTTCAGATATTTTCCCCATTTATAGTGAGAGTACTATATAATGCTTCTCCATTTTCTTCTTAGAATTATTTCATTAATACTCAGCTGTTGGCCTGTACTAAGGGTTGGCCTCTAAGAGAACTTTACTACAGATGTCACCAGTGTGGCCAATAGCTAAGCTGACGGGTGGGGAGTAGTGTTATTCCAAAAGCAGACTAAGGTAGCACAGGAAAGCAGAAGCCGTTAAACATGAACTTCCATGGATTCATCTAAAAATGTGCAATAAGCAATTCTGGAAAGAAGCTATTTTTACTTTCATTATGAAATTTGTGAGTTTCGGTTTAGTATTTTTTTTATACTGAATCACATATGCAGAAAGATAACTATTTTCCCAGTACTTTTTAGGGTCTGTCAGTAAACGCTGGAAAGGACTTCACGATGTGCAAAAAGACCCCTGGGTGCCCTAGCTGGTGTGTCTTTGCAGGCGCTCTCTGCCGGTCATTGTCTCTGAGGTATTTTACAGTTGTCTGCGTTGTAGACAACTTATATTTCTGCAAATGATCTTTGTCCGCAGAAATACAAATGAATTGTATCTAGTAGAACACAATTCATTATTGCCCTGTGAGTATCGGCCAGTTTTGCAACTGTTAATAAATTCACTTCAGCATTCCTGATGGCCTATATACCTGTGAGACTTTGAATTCTCCTTTTAATCCGTGTAATATTTTTTTACTGCTTCTCTCATTTACGAATGAGTTCATTAAAACCTTTGGAACATATTAATTTCATATTTGTATGAGTCGTGATTTACCTGTTTAAAATTATCTTTTGTCAATAGGGAAAAAACTAAGGACCAATAAGCAAGATTAATGCAGTTGTTTTGCATAGTTACAATAATTAACACAGTACTCAAATATATTCAGCTTTCCTTCTCTCTCTCTCTCTCTCTCTCTCTCTCTCTCTCTCTCTCTCTCTCTCTCTGCAGTTAGACTGAGGCCACTTTAATCCCTGCTGCAGCTTCTCAAACAGAGGAAGGGAGCTAAACCAATGTTCTAGCCAGCCCCAAACAACAAAATAATTGGTTAGATGTGGTGCTTTGCCTGAGTGCAATTTGAGAACACAGAATGCCTTCCTTGGCCTGAGGATGCTATCTGCCTCAGCACCGTGGGATAAAGAGAATTCACAGCAGCCCCAAAGAAGTTGCAGTTCTATCTAATCTGTGACCGTCCTTGCCTCATCTCTCCCTTGGGATATCTAAATATTTCCAGGGTGTTTATGTAGACTGGAGGCTTACTTCGACATAGCCCTCTGCAGTCCGTCTTCTTTCTCTTCTGCCGCCTGGTCTCTGCAGTTGTCCGACCTCCCTCTTTCCCACCAGTCCCTTCTCACCAAAGTGTTTGGATGTGAACGATCACAAGCATTTCCGGGCAGTATTTTATAGCAGTTAAGAACTAGAGCCCTGCAGTCAGACAGACCTTGCTTTCTAATTGCAGTGCCACTTTTTTCACCTGTGTGGCCTCGGGAACTGAGTTAAAAGCTCCAAGCGTCAATTTCTCCATCTGTAAAATAGGGATAATACTCTCTACTTTATTGGGCAGCTGTGACGATGAAATGAGGCAATTAAGTGAAGCTCCAGGCTTGATGCAGTCATCTGTTACCACGGCAATTTCCATCTCTGTCTCCTATTTCCTGTTTTATTTCCATTTGTAGTGTTCTTCTATTTCCCATTTTCTTACTTGTAGGTTCACAGCTTTCCCCTCCATCCAACAGAGATACTACCAGGTTTCAGGTGCCCCAAATAAGGCACCTTTGGCCTGTTAAGGACTTGACGCGGAAGGAATCTGAGAAACAGTGGGTCTAGAGAGGAAATCTTTTTGATTTCCCAGAAGCAGGTCATAAAACCCGCATGTGAGAGGTGCCTCTCCCATAGCCAGAGGAAAGGAGTGTTCTCATCTCAGAAGCCGAGGGACCAGGAATCTGAAAAAACAGGCCTTGCTGCATTTCCCCCGCATGCTACCCTCACCTCAGAACCCTTCTGTCCCACCACATTTTCCCATGACTCTCCACTTTCCATCAAACACTCATGAAAACACTCACCTTTAACTGTTTCTTCAGGTCTTCATTATAAAACCCTCTTTTGGAAGGCGCCCACGTCATTTGCCACTAATATTAATTGTGTGCTTTTCTGCCTTTTAAATAAAAATTAATATAAACTTTATACATAATTATATTTGTATTATGTAACTTACATGTAATTTCATTGCTTGTAGTTAATATAAAAATAAATAAAAATTAAATCTGTTAATCTGCCTTTTGCTACAGGAGCTCCAGCAGAGAATTTAGAAGGAGAGGAGGAAAAGATTTTCAATAAATCAAAGGCAGTAGTCACAGGTATTACATCATTTTTTAAAATTATTATTATAATTGATTTAGTTTTTTCATCTAGGATCTGGGGAGAAAACCCATCAGCAAACCATTGACAGTGCCTGGCTCAGACGAAGGCCTGAAGAAGTGTGAGATGCTGTTGTCTCACTTTATCAGTCTTTTTGTTAGGATGGATTACGAAATAATTCACATAACTAACATATTACTGTTGAAAGGTAGCAAATTCTTGGGTTTCTAGCTAATTTAATGACCAATGGCTCTAGGCAGAGAGCTCGTTGGATGATATCATTTGTGATTACTTCAGACAGCATTTTGGATTTATGTTTCATCCTAAGAGAAAACATCGGCTGAAAAGACACCACAGTGAGCAGCAAACTAGTGGTTTCCTGCGGTTACGGTGAAGCTGCACTGCGCTCATTGCTTCCTATCCAAACGTAGGACATTCTGATCCTGTGATAATGTTCTACTAAAGGAGTTTATTTGTTTTTGTATCAAATGATTTGTGTCAATGAGTTCATTTCTTGTGAGGAAGATCAGTACAACGTGCCTGGGCTCCTTGCTGTACTCTCCCTGTCAGCTAACCAGCTAGCCAGAGAACACATCAATTGTCTGCCTTAGCAAGAAAAACACCAGCTCTTCCAAAAAAAATTTTTCTGTTGGGGCATTCTCTTAAATTTGATAAATAAATTATTTACTGATGGCTAGAGAAAAACATAAAAAGGGGGAAATGGTCATTTTCTAAAGAAATCACTGAATGGCAGCCAGAGCTTTCAAGCAGGTTCCATTTGCCATGGCTAGAAAAGAGAGCTGATTTGTTTTAAACCAAGCTTCTGTTTATTTAAGGTTGAAACAAATGACTAATGTTTCTGTAAATATTCCAATGTAAAATTAAAATGGAGAAATACTGTCTACAATCATTTTCCCCCCTCTCTGTATTCTGGGAGATGTAATCCATTTCTGAGAAAATTGGAAAATACCACTTTCATAGAGTGGTGCATTATAACCTCTCTACCAGACAAGCAATTTCATGTGTGTGCTGACATTCCCCTTCCCCATGCAGTCTCTCACAACAAAAGGCAAACAATAGAGAAATGCCATATTTATACGTGAAATATTGTTCCAGAGCTAGGCATCCCTCCCTGACAAGGAAAGGAAGAGCTTAGCCATTTTACTACATTTCCCCCATCTTCTTGGTCAGAGCATGCAAAGAACGGTAATTAAGTATATGTTTTGTGTGTTGATTATGTAAAATCGTTCCAGAGGCGACTGGTTTTATTTTGAATAGAGTTAATGAAATGAAAGCTTGTAGGAGGGAGAATGACAATCAAGCAGAAGAGTCTTGTTTAATATTATCTTTGCACCTGGCCAACATAATGCATAATTTATATCAACTTAGTACTTTTCATAAGGTAACCAAACAACTGATTTGACTAAGCTTTAATTTTCTGAATTTGTTAGTGGTTTTGGAATTAAGGAGAAAATCACCAACAATTTTAAAGGGTAAGCTGTGTTTTCACATGTTACTTTCCTAACCTCCTCAAGCCTATCCCACATTTTAAATCTGGATCCCTACTCTTCACTCTTCACTTACAATTTTTAGTTATATACTTAAATGCTTATTAGATGAATGTCTCTCTCCCACTGATCCCATTGTAATAAGCTTGTCTATACTAACTAGAAATTCGTGCATGGGTCCCAAGGCCTGGCCGGCAATCAGGGCTGATCAGGGCCTTCCAGCTGCTGGCCGGGGCCTCCCTTCCCTGGCTGCCAGCTGCCGGCCAGGGCCTTCCTTCATTCCACACTGCCCCCTGGTAGTCAGCGCACATTATAGCAAGTGATTGAACTCCGTCTCCCGGTCGAACTCCTGAGGATAATTTGCTAATTTGCATATTAGGCATATATATATATATATATAATAGCCTAGGTGGCTTCAGGCCCTCACATTGTCACAAGATGGCAGTCACAAGATGACTGTCACAAGATGGTTGTGTGCACAGCAGAGGTGGGGCCCAGCAGCTGCTCTGCACGGTGAGGCCTGGGGGTCCCGCAGCTCTGCATGGTGCGGAGGAGGCGGGTCCCGGTGGAGGTGGTGGGTCGCGGCGGAGGAGGCGGGTCACTGCAGGGGAGGGCAGTTGTGGGCGATCAGGCCGGCACGGGAGGGCAGTTGTGGGCGATCAGGCCGGTAGGGGAGCAGTTAGGGGGCAATCAGGCTGGCAGGCAGAAGCGATTAGGGACAATCAGGCAGGAAGGCAGGTGAGCGGTTAGGAGCCAGTGGTCCCGGACTGTGAGAAGGATGTCTGACTGCTGGTTTAGGCCCGATCCCTGTGGGCCTAAACCGGCAGTCGGACATCCCTTGAGGGGTCCCAGATTGGAGAGGGTGCAGGCCGGGCTGAGGGACAACCCCCCCCCCCCCACTGCACGAATTTTGTGCACCGGGCCTCTGGTTATTAATAAAAGGAAAGGAGCAACAGGAAGGCCAGACATGATAGGCATGTCATTTGGGCAGCTCCACCAGGGGATACTGGCCCATTTTCAGCAAATCATGGGAGGATGGGGGAGAAGGGGTCCAATAAAGGGGAAGATAGACACGTGCCCAGTAAAGTTGGGGTGACATAGGAAAGGCACTTGCTTGCAAATCACACCTGGGGTTAGGAATGGTTGGCCAGAATGGGTGTAGCCACTGCAAGTGCTCAAACGTTTGGGAATACATAATCCCCTAAACAAAGAAGTTGGGCTCTTGTCGCTCTTGTTGCATTTTACTCTTGGCTTGTGGGGCCCTTTTGCTCCTGCTTCTTTGCATTCACCCCTATGGCCCATAGCCACGTGGACCCCACCTGCCATGGACTAATGGACTGCAGATGGGAAACATAAGCTAAGCTGGCCTGGTGCTGGACTGGACCCAGCTTCAACATGGAAAGGAGAATCTGGATACTAGCTCTGATATTAGCTCTACTGAGGCCCCAGCTACACTTCTTCTATGACTGGATTAAGGGAAATGGGACTTGGAAACCAAGGGGCATAATTCCACGAAATAAAGC
Source organism: Eptesicus fuscus (assembly GCF_027574615.1). Lineage (NCBI taxonomy): Eukaryota > Metazoa > Chordata > Mammalia > Chiroptera > Vespertilionidae > Eptesicus > Eptesicus fuscus. The sequence continues at coordinate 81,174,136 of NC_072483.1, read as the reverse complement.
TTTCCACCATATCTCATCCTCCTCTAGGGGCCTCCAGAAATGCTTATCCAGCAGTATCCCAATAACCCCACTTCCACATGCAACCAGGGAAGATCAGCCCCTCTAATATCCTGTAACACCACCAAGCTGCAGTTTAGCTTACTTCTGTACTCCAGAGCCTACCACAGTTTCTGGCAAAGAGCAGACCTCAATAATATCCACTGACTGGTGGAAAGACAGTTCAGTGAGTTTTGATAAAAGACATTCATGCTGATGGCATCTCAACAATAACCAGTATTTCATTTTGTCTGAGAAGGCAAAGGTGAGTTTGAGAAGTTCTTAATTATCATCAACTCCATTCATTCCTGTGTTCAGAACCTCTTTTTTATGAAAGGTGTTAAAAGAATGCTGATTACCTAGGAAAGCTAGTCTCACTCCTGAGAGGTGTTAAATTTGTTCAGCCACTTCATTAGACCAGGATTTTTGATTGACAGGGAAGATGATGGAGAATTTTCTTCAAATTGTTATTAAGGGCAAACTAGTTTCCTGTGAACCATATGGTTGTCTAATCATGTATTGCTTATAATTAAAACCAGTTCACCTATCTACGTTAAAAAGGAAGCAAATACCAAGCACACCTAATTACATAATATCATTTAACACATTATGGTAACACCTAACATTTCCTGAGGACTTGTTAAGTGCCTAAGCAACTTTACATGCATTTTTCACAGCTAATTCTCAAAACAATCCTGTGAGGTACTATTATTTACTCTTCTATTTCTATGAGGGTAAGAGCGGTTGGGCAATTAGTAAAAGTGGTAAAGTCCAGACATGGCTTCTGGGCCTGTCTGACTTCAGACACTTCTTTCTTAACCTTTGTTCACAACCTCTCTGTTAATGTGTTTATCTCCCTCGCTAAACTGTGAGAGCCTCAAAGGCAGGGACTGTTTTACTCTACCTCATATCTCAACTCCAGAGCAGAGTACAGGAAATGCAATAGATGCTCAATAAAATTGTAGTGCATGAAGGAGGAAGTGCTTTCTCCGTATCAAAACTATATGCTTGCTATAGTGTAATGGTAAATAGAGTTAACTATACCATGTGTACAAACAAAATACACACATCAAACAAATATTTATGCAATAAAACAATTATGGGTGAACATATCTCACTACTTTTATTAAATTGGTAATCTGTGTTTTATGTTAAAGCATAAGAAATCACCATTCTATTAGGTCAAAAATGGTGCAGGTCAAATAACATTCGTTTTATATGGTACAAGCTAGTGAAAAAAATTTTATGTCAACTCTTAGTGGTATAATTAGTCAGGATGTTCCACTACCAGGTTTTTCCTACTCAAGTAGAGGTATGTCATTATAAACCACCAAAGAAAACTTTCTTGTGAGAATTAAAGACGTCATATCTATAAGAACTTCCTTCTAGGTCCAATGGCCTGACTTTATATACAAATTATTCTTCATGTATTTATCACAGTGAGGATAATGTGGTCCTGTGACAATTCAGCCCCACACATATTTATTAGCCTGGGCTTGGATTCTCTTTTTCAGGCTGCCAAGTTGCATACACCTCCTTTCGAAGTCCTTCTCTATGAAGCCCTCCCTTCCCTCCAACCCCCCATATTAAAAAAAAGAAAATGTTCAGTAAAAAGTATTTCTGGAGCCTCCAGAAGGTGAATTATACGTTTGCTCCTCTTGGGCACCCAGACCATACCCCAGGGGTCCTCAAACTTTTTCAACAGGGGGCCAGTTCACTGTCCCTCAGACCGTTGGAGGGCCGGACTATAGTTTTAAAAAAAACTATGAACAAATTCCTATGCACACTGCTCATATCTTATCTTGAAGTCAAAAAACAAAACGGCAAAAACACCCGCATGTGGCCTGCGGGCCGTGGTTTGAGGACGCCTGCCACACGGTGTATGCCAGAGCACTGGCTACTCGCCTTGACGGTGGGCAGAACTTTGGGATGAGTGAGGATAGTGGGCTGGAGAATTCTCTTGTTATGATTTTCTTTGTTATGGGAGACCCAAAATACAGGGCTGTTTGTGCCCCGATGTTTCAGTGGAAGCCATGCTTTACATTTGCACTTGCATGCTGTCCTTACACCCCCGCTCCTATCAGAGCTCAAAGGCTGTTCTGGGCTCCTCAGGCCAAGAAGGACTTCTCCTGGGTACACCCTATCCGTTGCTCAGTCAAGTCCAGATCTTTCCACCTCACTTGACTAATGATGGGACACCAACGCCCACCTCTCTCACTGTCTCACCTCCTCCAGGAACTGTTAACTTGCGCACTTCTGTCCTCCCTTTCCTGAACTCCATATTCTGTAGGAACTGCACGCTTTTAAATCTTTTTAGTGTAATAGCTTAATTCTGTCCCCCACACAGCACAACTCTAAGCTCACTTAGGACAAGAATCTCCCGTTAAAACCCTCACGTCTCCTCCCACCACACTGGCTGAGGGTTCAGTCAATATTTGCTTGACTGAAAGTGACACATGAAGATGGCTTCTCTTAGTTAATGAGAAACAACCTCTATTCCCTCCAAAAACGGAAAAGAACAGACTTCCAAACAAGGAACCACATAGCCCAACGGCCCTCTTCCTTTGCTTAAACGTGGAGGTGAACACGGAGATTTGTAAAACAGAACAAAGCGGAATGTCAACCATACAGAAGCTCTAAGATGCCTTATTTATCTGATTTCAGGAATCCCTGTATCACAAACCAGGTCTTTGGGTGCATTCGTCCTGCAGAAAACGGCTGGACCAATGCAGGGTTCCACACATGCAGCTTTACACGGGCCAGGTGATTGTGTTTGCCGAACAAGGGCCCACTGTGACCAAGGCTGGATGTTGGCTCCCCCCTGGGTCAGTTTGCTTCACACAACAAGAAACCCACAGGCAAAGCCAGGCCTCCTTTAACCCCTGCCCTTCCACCCTCAAATCAATCATTGACCAATAATATTCTCTTGCCTGAAAGGAAGACTGCATAACTTCCAATAAAATGTGGTACCCGAATCATGTGTAGTTTGTTCCTACTGACACCATTTTCTTTAACAATGAAGAGATTCCCCCCCATCTTATTTGAGTAGCAATGGCATAAGCAGAGCATACTATGATAATTGAATATAAAAAAATAAAGTCTGAATAAAAGTGTGTCTCACTAAACAGTTATTAGGTACCCACTGTATTTGCTAAGTACCCATTACGTATTTCACATTGAGCATTGACTTAATAAGCAGTGATTAAAAAGATGGTAGGGGGAATGAAAAGCTGGAAGAAATCCAACCTATCGGATTTCTTTTAGAGGAAAGGAAACTGAGGTCCCGAGAATTTGTTCCTTTTTAAGGCATGAAACAAGTTCGAGGCAGAGTTGAATCAGAGCTCTGGAGACAGATAAAATCAAAACAGCAACTCTAAAATATTGTGCAACCATAGATTTGAGACATAGTTGGCAACTGTCCAATATCAAAGAATGTTATGTTAGTAATCTTCATTTAACTAGTCTTTTTTTTTTAACCTTTAAATTTTTTATACTATCAGCTTTTATTGTTGTCTTGGCTTTTATTAATTTCATTAAAAGTTTTATTTGAGGTGTAAACCTTTACTAAAGTTAACATCACCAAAGAAACCAGGTGAATTAGAAATGGAGTCCAGACCAGATTGAAAGATTTAACTTTATGTGGTATATATAAAAATTGAGACCTGAAGAAAAATAATAGATAGAAATTTTTAATGTTATAAAGTTTCTAATTTATAAAAGTAATGGACTATTAGAGAAAGTTTGGGGGGAAAAGAAAGGATATATCACCTGAAGGGGTCCAGCATATACCACTGTGGCATAAAAATTATTTTGAGCAAAAAGCATTTGAGGTCCCAGAGGAACTCAACTGTCATAAATCTCTTCCCCGGGAGTAACTAGGGAAGACTGGCTCTGATCACCAGAGATAAGACATACCTCACCTAAACAGACATGTCACAAAACTTGCCCACCTATCCTAAGGATTCATTTAACTTTTATTAAAAAGTCAGAGCTCTGGAGTTTTGTTTCCCCATAAATACTCTTTCTCCCCTCCCCTTTTCTTTTTAAGAAGTCACTTGTATTCCTGTAAGTGCCTTTTCCCCCTTTCTTTTCTGCTATTAAGATGGTTTATAAGCCCCGAATTCTAACCCGCCCTTTAGTCACATTTTTCTGTGAATTCATCTATGTACATTAATAAAACTATGCACCCCTATGTTCATAGCAGCACAATTTACAATAGCTAAGATTTGGAAACAGCCTAAGTGCCCATCAGCAGATGAGTGGATTAAAAAACTTTGGTACATCTACACAATGGAATACTATGCTGCTATAAAAAAAGAAAGAACTTTTACCATTTGCAACAGCATGGATGGAACTGGAGAGCATTATGCTAAGTGAAATAAGCCAGTTGGAGAAAGATAAATATCACATGATCTCACTTGTATGTGGAATATAATGATCAACATAATTTGATGAACAAGAGTAGATCCAGAGACAAATGGCAATGGGTGGGGGGGGGGGGGGAGGCGCGGTTAGAGAGCAACCAAATGACTTGTAAGCATGTATATTAGCATAACCAATGGACACAAACACTGGGGCTGTGGGGGCTTGCCTGGGGTGGGAATGGCTGGGGGTGTGTGTGTGGGTGGGGGGGGTCAATTGGGGAAAATGGAGACTTATGTAAAACTTTAGACAATAAAAAATAAAATAAATACAATAAATAAAACTATGTGATTAAATTTGTGTTTTCTCTTATAAATCTATCTTTTGTCAGTTAAATTCACAGGACCTCAGGAACTGCACCTAAGAGGACAGAGAAAAAGTTTTCCTTCCTGACACAACATCAGTTCAACACAACTATTTTCAATTTTGCCTATTTCCTACAATTGTTCCAACTGTGTTTACTTTTTACATCATTGCAATCATCATTAACATCTATCTATCTATCTATCTATCTATCTATCTATCTATCTATCTATCTATCTATCTATCTATGTATATATATATATAGAGTGAGAGAGATAGAGAGAGAGGTAATATGCAAATTATCCAGGACACCGTAACAGGCTCAGGAGGAGGCTGCACGCGCTGATGGACAGGAGGGGACTGTGTGCTGCCCACAGCCCCAGTGGCCACGGCGCAGCTGGGGCTGGGGGTGGGCCCAGAGCAGAGACACAACACACAGGGGGGCCTGCCCCTGCTGGGAGACAGTGCGCCAGCAGGCCCGCCTCTGCGCGTGAGCTGCAGAGGAAACACCTTTTCTGACTGCTCATTGGCTAAGCTCCTGGTACGCCACTCGCAGTGTTCTTGGTAACTTGGGTAAGAAGAATCCAAGAAGGTTACCTAGGGTTTTTCCACCTCACTCCTGGAGGAAAAAAACAAAGGTCCGCTGCTGGAGGGGCTAAGAAATGTCATAACCTGCCCGAGCCGGTTTGGCTCAGTGGATAGAGCCCCCGCCTGCTGACCGCAGGGTTTGGGTTCGATTCTGATCAAGGGCATGTACCTAGGTTGCAGGCTTCTCCCTGGCCAGGGCCCAGGTCAGGGCTCATGCAGGAGGCAACCAATAGAAGTGTCCCTCTTTCTGATGTTTCTCTCTGTCTTTCCCTCTCTCTTCCACACTCTGTAAAAATCAATGGAAAAATATCCTCAGGTGAGGATTAAAAAAAAAAGAAAGAAAGAATGTCATAGCCTATGAAAGAGACATCTTGAAAATGCCTAAAGAAAGTTGTCATTTTTTCGTGGTGAAGGGACTGGAGCCCGTGTTGATGAAAACACCTTGGTGGCTGTGGCGGCCAGCAGTGGCAGCAGCAGCGGGGTGATGGAGGTGGCACCTTCGCCTGATCAGCCAGTTGCCTCTCGCAGAGGGAGGCCAGACTGTGGCTAAGCGAGCCTAAGCCATCAGTAGGACATCCCCTGAGGGTTCCCAGACTATGAGAGGGGGCAGGCTGGGCTGAGGGGAACCCCCTCTGCACGAATTTCGTGCACTGGGCGTCTAGTAGTTATAAGCACCCATCCACAATGCCACTTAACCCTTCAAATTATGATTTCCTAATGACTGCAACATACTTCATTGAGATTATACATAAAAAGTTCCTTAACTAGCCTTCTACTGTTGGATATTTAGGTTGCTTCTAATTATTTAAAGTTATAAACAACTTGGGAAAAAAATCTTTGAACATAAAGCTTACCTCCTTTTAACATTATTCTATAAGTTAGCTCCCAGTGCTGTGGCCTTTGAAAAGGGAATGTTGGGTTAAGTATCTATCTCAGGAAGATGGCAATTAGCAGTAAAGTAACAAAGGAAATGTAGGACCTTCTTTTATAAACTAAATCCGTCTCAGGTAAAATCATAAAGAAAGGCCACGAAAAAAACAAAAACCATTTTGTGTCTGGAAGATGTGCAAACATGATGAGGTAATTTGAAACCCAGAGAAAGGTCCCTTGGCCTTTTTCCCCACAAAACAAATAAAAAATAATAATAGTGGATTAATTTAGCAACAAGTTTGTGGAATATTGGGTGAATGGGTTTGCTTTAAGTGAAAAGGGCCAATTTAAGAGTTATTGCTGATGAAAGTTCCATTATCAACCCTTCATTTGGTTTTCATTAGCTTTCATTTGAAGAAAATGATAAACCATTAGACAGAAAGCAATTGCTGCTCGCAGTTATCTGACCACCATAGGAACAATCGAGTTAGCCGAACCTTTCCCCCCAGCTACTTCTCTGCATTTAGCCATTAGTCCTCCATTAGGAGGGCCCAGGTACCAGCCATTCGAACAGGCAATCGATTAGGAGATTTCAAGTAGCAACAACAAAGAAAAGTTTGTTGTGAAGAACCACAAGCTTATTCATCTTTGAAAAGAGAGGGGGAAACACACACACACAGCCAAACTACATTACAACTCAATTTAGAACTTTTTCTTACCTTGTGATCTAAGGAGGGAAAATCAATTTTCATCTCAGAGTACCATTTTCTCCTATTAGATTTCTCTACAGTGGGCTTTCCAGAAATGATGCTTGATTATTTCTGAGTCACAACTACTTAAAATCCACATTTATGAACCATTTCCTAGGTAAAAGCTGAGGAAATTACAGCAAGTTCTTTGTGCCCTTATGTTCTCTCTCTTTTAGGAGTTTAGATCTAATCAGCAGCTGTAGCAAAGCCTGTTATGATCTTTCCTCAACACTTTTATCAGGACCAAGAATCTGAACCTTCACCTAAAGTGTTTCATAAACTATCAGGAGTCCCTTTGTCTTTACTTTTTTTCTTTTCTTTTCTCTCCTCCTTTCTTTTTTTATTGCCAGCTGGTAGTTAATCCAAAGACTGTTTTAGACATAAATTGTCTGCAGGAATCCTCATCTGGTCAGCTGCAAATGCATCCCTTGAAAAACAAACAAGAAGCACTTACCAGTTAATTTTCTGAAAGCAGAGGAGCTATTGTGATGCCTGGGTGTGACCTCCCTGCTGCAGACTGAAACGCAGGGTGGTTTTCAGAACTGCTACGTGGTGTACTCTTTCCCTGCTTCCTCATTTGGCTTTTATCTGGCTTTTTGGAATGACACTGTAGAGGAGAATGATGCTGGGTTTCCTCTGAATGTGGTTCTTCCCTTCCTCCTCCACCCTCCATAAAAATTCACCCTGCTTTCCTGGAGGAAAGTGGGCAATGAGCATACTGCCCCAATTAATTCTTTTGCTCAGCCTGTGTGTGTGTGTGTGTGTGTGTGTGTGTGTGTGTGTGTGTGTGTGTAACTGAGATTTGTTTTTTTGAATGGAATCATCGCTATTGGCTGCAGTGCCGCAGGCTGAGGAACGAGGGGTGGGGGAGGCACCCATGCCTCCTTTGTTTGGGTGGGCTTGAGCCTAGGAAAAGTCAAATTAAATCTCATTTCAACAATGGAATGAAAAGAACCTTAGAAATGTCAAAGGAGAGCTCTTCAAATGCCCTGGGTTTCAGTGTGTTTCTGAGAGGGAAGAGAATTGGAATCACATTGTCAGATAGGCGAGCATTTTAGTTGTGTGTGTGTGTGTGTGAATTTTTTTTTTTTTTTTTTTTTTTTTACTGAGGCAGGTTGAGAGACAGCTTGCCAGGCTCTGAGGAAATTAAAGGTTGGATTTTTTATCTCTCATCTCCCTCGTGGGCCTGGCAGATATGGGCTCGTCTGTGTATCTGAAACAGGACTCATAATTCAGAAATTCGCAGGGCGAGCTTTGGGGGGTGGGAGGGTGGCGGGGGGTGAAGGTGAGCAGGGCTTGATGTGGTTAGCTTCCCTCTGCAGGGCTAACGTGATTATTTGGGGAAGGTCTAACATCAGCTTGACCATGTGATATTGGAAATCGAATGTTATTAGGTCCTGAAACATGGGTGGGCCACCTAATTGAACATGGTTTGAGGAGCACACGGCTTTGTGTCTGACTGCTGTGCAAGACTGCTGGGAGCGCCGGGTGCCACCCCAAGTATTGCCTCTTTGGCATAAGGATTATTTTGAGCTGATTATTTTTGAAGAAACTGCAGACCCGGAAGAAGCTCTGAAAACAGGCAGTAGTTACCCTTTTGTGAGGGGGAAATCTACATTTATAAGAGACATTTACATCAGAAAGGGGGCCTGTATCAGGAAGAGAGCTACTACTGGAGATCATTTTTTCATCCGAGAGGCTTATCTGCCTTGTCAGGACAACCTTTGTCTCCCAAACATTTCCTCTTCTCACCTTCCTGTGAATTACCTTCCCCTCCTTTAAATCCCAGACCCCTATCCCTTTCCTTAGCTCAGGATCCTATATAATCCTCAATCTTCTGGCCACCATTTGAGGCTGGTATCTTTGTGGGTCTCCTGAATGCACGTAATTAAAGTTGTTTTGTGTTTTTCCCCCCATCCTGTTCATGTCTTTTTACACGGGGTCTTAGCCAAGAACAATGAAAGGTAGAGGGAAAAGGCTCTTTCCTCCCCTCCAAGACCAAGTCTAGAAAATTTAAAGCAGTATTCTCTGTGTAGTGGGTAAGGGTGGAGTGGGAGCAAATTGGAATAACCCTGGGGGATGCTTTTACAAACTACAAATTTCCCCCTGCCTATAAGGATGTACTCCCCCACATTTTCCCTTGATTCACAACCCCTTGATTCCACAGAAGTAACCACTATTAATAATCCTGGCATATCTCTTTTCAGTATGACCCCAGCACGGGTGTGCTGGTTGAAGGAGGTAGCAAATAGTAGAGTACTCTGTTGGAAACTCTTACCTAGTCACCAGCTCCTACCGCTTTGCATCAGCAATGTTAGTATTTACTACTAATTAGTTATACGCTACCTTCTGTAAAAGCACAATTTCACCCACAAAAGACATTTTTGAGAAGAATTTTAAGTTTTGGTTACTTTACATGGCTTCAAATTTATTTTTTGGCGGTAGAGCGGCAAGCATTGAGGAGCAAAGGATAGAGAAAGATGAGAAACGACATTTGGCAAACAGTTACTAGGTGCCAAGCATAGTTTAAGCACAGTACACACCGAAACTCAAGGAAGTGTACACATTTTTATGTTTTCGCTACCACCTAAAACAATAGAGTTGAAACATGATTACTTACCTTTGAAATTGGTCCGAAAAACTCAGGAACAGTAAATAAAATGTCTCAGCTGTATATTTGAGGAGCTCCCCTAAGATGTGTGCATATATATATGTATATATATATATATATATGTGTGTATATATATACATATACACATATATATATATACATATATATATATGCCTTACAGTTGGTCCATTATGCAAAAGTAGTTGAAGCTGAAGTGCCACCCTTCGTGCAGTGAGTGCAGTGGACATCAGCCAGGCTGTTGGGTGGTGCATTGGTTACGCTGGTGAGTCAGTTCATTGGAGATCTAGTAAGATGGCCTCTACTGTACGTTGCAGAGTTGGAGTTCAGTCCTAGGCACTGACTCTACACACCACATTTATAGCACATAGAGATGCTATTCAGGGAACGAGATAACAAAGGGGGGTTCTGTGTGATCTTGTGCTCTGTGCAGTGGGTGTGCCCTGAGGGGTCCAGTAAAGGAGATTACGCTGACATTTCAAATGTGATGTTATCTTGGATACAGAAAAGGCAATAGACAGGCTCCCTTAAGGTAGAGATTGACCTTTGTAAGGTCTGGGACGAGACTTGACTATCACCATAACTCACTTTTAGTTAAAAATTATGTTCAGCTTGGCTGGTGTGGTTCAGTGGTTGAGCATCGACCTATGAACCAGGTAGTTATGGTTTGATCCCTGATCAGGGGTTGTGGGGTCAATGATACCCAGTAGGGGGCATGCAGGAGGCAGACAATCAATGATTCTTTCTTATCATTGATGTTTCTATCTCTCCCTCTCCCTTCCTCTCTGAAATCGATAAAAAAAATATATTTTTAAAAAAGATACAGTATCTGTATTAAAATAATAATGGTAACACTATGTAATAAATAGGTAATTTGCAAATTGACCATCACGCCATCACAAGATAGCTGCCTATGACCAGGCCGACAGGGAGGTTAGTGAGGGATGACCAAATGACTGAACAAGCAGGCAGGGAGGGGGCAGTTAGGGGCGACCAGGCAGGCAGGCAGGCAGGTGAGCAATTAGGAGCCAGCGGTCCAGGGTTGTGAGAGGGATGTTGGGGATCAGGCCTAAACTGGCAGTCAGACGTTCCCCTAGGGGTCCTGAATTGGAGAGGGTGCAGGCTGGGCTGAGGGGACACCCCCTCCATCCCCCCGCCATGGATGAATTTTGTGCACCGGGCTTCTAGTAATAATAATAATCCTGTGTGGTTGGTTACTTTCGGTCTCTGCGTTTGTGTGGCCCACCATGCTGGCTTCCCCTGAACTTGTCAGATTTAGTATGTGGCCCCTTTTCATCCCCACTGCCCCCTTTTGGTCATAAATCAATCCAAAGGATACATTAACATCCACCCTCTTGATTGGATAATGTGGTCACACAGTACTAGGAAGGCTTATTCTTAGGAAGTTTCTCTCCCCCGACCCCTTCATTAGTTTGTTCTTTCCATTGTTTCACCATTTCCCCAACCAGGCCCCAAATTTTAATAAAAATGATCCTACCCATCTCCCTTTCTGTCCACCTCATCCCTCCCACCCCCAAATAATACACCAGTAATAGCCCAAAACTACACACTTGCTATGTTGCAAAAATGCAGTTAACTATTGGGAAGAAGGAGATGCTCTCTGAAGATCTACAGCAAGCATGGCAAACCTGCGGCCCATGGTATGTAAGAAATTCAATAAAAATTTCGTAACTTAATTTTTACAATATTCTGGTATACATAATTATTAATAATGAAATACAACGTTCGCTAATGACTGATTACTATAATCCTATTGCATTCATTTCCCTTATATGCTTTATGCACAGGCGCACCATTTCTCTCCACTAATACTAGCAGCGAATATTTTAGCAGCCAATTGCCACATCATTAGTCTTGGACTGACTTGTTTGGTGTGCGCAACAGAAAATATTTCGCTTTCAGAGAACAAGAAAAATAGGTTTATTTGCATTACGCTTATTAATTTGTGCCATTGTTCAGTGTCTGATAAGTTAATGTTCAAGAAAAAATATCAATATTTATTAAAATGTTCTATTATCTTATGTTAACGATTACTCATTTATTTCAGCCCTTTGTATTCAGCATGTGTCTATCGAAATAAACCTACGTTTCTATGAACATTGAAGCTTTTGTTTTTTTGCGGCCCACAAAAACTTAAACCTTCTTTATTTGGCCCGTGTTAGCCTTTGAGTTTGACATGCTTGATCAACAGTGTCTTCTTGCTCTCCCACACATCTATTCTGCAAGTTGTGTCCCTCATAGAAGGCCCTTTGCTTTTCTCAGTAAAGTACAGAATGGTTTGCCTTGGAACATACATCCCCCTCCCCCTCCCCTGGGATGGGTGTGCAAACTGTACAGCATGGAAAGGCTTTAAAGCACCGGGCCTGCTGTAGGGCACAGAAACTATACTGGCTCTTTAAAGGACATCTTCTCAAGCCATCTCTATGGGTCTAGAAGAACTCCCTTCTCCTCCCCACTCGAAACCCACAGTCAGGTGTGACAGGGGCAGATACTCAGGAGAATTAATTCTTGTCACATCCTCTGAGGGGTAGGAATGCCACGTCAACCTTGCCTCGTAGAAGGATATAACAGCCTAGGGGCACCTGACATGGGCTTCCTTTGCAGGGCCTAGGTCAGCCTCCTTAGAGTTTTCCCATTTCATCAGGAACATGAGTTCTCCAATGGAGCCTGTCTCTCCAATAACCCGCTCCATTCCAAGCGCCAGGGAAAGCCTCCTGGCTTTAATGACACTTCTTTCTTCTACTTTGATTTGCTCTCCTCTCCCTTAGCTTCAGAATCAGAATCAGGTGTGTGTGTGTGTGTGTGTGTGTGTGTGTGTGTGTGTGTGCGTGCTTCTGATTTATCTGTCTCATGTATGGTTTTCTGTGACCGTAGAAACTCAGCAATAAGGTCAGGGAATTCAGGTTGCATTCCTAGAAGTCTTAGTGTCATCATCTGTCTTGCTGAAATGGTGGACCACTGGGATGGGGTAAGATCATAGCCTTAGAGGGAAAAGTCAAACCTGTCTGTCGTCTTTTTGCATCTAAGATAACAGACCTTTGAGATGTCAGAGTAATCTCATTTTCCAGAATGTTCAGGGCACACCCACTGCACCAGAGCCTGAGATCACACAGAACCCCTCATGGTTATCTTGTTCCCCGAACACCACCTCTCTGTGCTGTCAGTTATTAACTGTTCTGTACCGCCAATGTGAAATAAGCACGTGTCTCTTTGTTTTACGTTGCGTCCAGTCCTAGAGATCCTACCCTTTGCTTTCTCCTGCCCCCTTAATCTACTGAGGAGAAGACAGAAGGAAACTAGGTAGACAGCGGGACGGGCAAGGGGGGAGAGGAAATAGAACCAAGGAACCAACTGGGGAGTGTTACTAAGGCAACCCAGCTGGTCAGGGAAAGAAGAGCACACAGGAGACATCAACTTTAAAATGTATGTATGTTGCTAAGACAAGCAGCTTACAGAGATAACTAATCACAAGGCAGTGAGGCGTATTCCAAGAATGTTACTAAGGCAAGATTCTTTGAAAGAACCAATCAGGAGCTAGCAAGGCATGTGTCTGCAGACCCCTGGACAAAAAAGTGTGCTCTCTCTCTCTCTCTCTTTCTCTCTCTCTCTCTCTCTCTCTCTCTCTCTCTCTCTCTCTCTCTCTCTCCCTCTCTCTCCTCCACTCCCCCACCCCCCTCCAATCCAGGCTGCAACAGAGAATGGAAGCTCTGGACACTGGGCTGCTTTTGGAACCCCAGCCTCACCTTTTCCAGGACTGGCTTCTCTCAATAAACTTTGCTTCTGCTAACTGTTTTTGTCTACAAATTCATTCATCGATTTTGCGAGGCAAAGAACTCAGACCTGAACCCCACATTCTGCTTTCACCATCACCAATGGATTTCATGTAACCCTCCTTAGGTCTCCTCTTTTTACTCTAATGTATAAAATAAGCTGCAAAACTGACATTCTTCGGTGCATTTTCTCAGTCCACTGAGAATTTGCCTCTGAGGTTTGCATGTGTCTTGCGTCAACATATTGACTTCTGTTAATGGTCATTTCTAATCTTTTTGTTGTTGCTGTTTGCACAAAAAAAGATAAGAAAAAAATCACCCCAGAACATAACCACTGGAAAAGAGACAGTATACAAATGAACAGTTTTTGAAGATAAGAGACCCATCTGTGAAAAGCGGAAAGACCTCCCTGCTTTCCATTTGTTTCCCCTCGTCGTGCAAGGAGGTGCCTGGCCCCTTGTGTACGTGCCTTTCTCGGGCCTGTTTCTTCAGGGTAAGCAGGGATGGAGATTAGACTCTGGGGCCTTGATTGGGTTGGACAGTGTGGCTGGACTCAAGCAAAGCTTTTCCTAGGCACTGAAACTGGACGCCCAAGCGGAGACTCGGTGGCCCTGGGAGGTCACATGGAGGAGCCATGCCAACCTGGCCATAAAGGGCAGCATTCATGCCTTTTAAAACCAGAGGCTTCTTAAAGGCCACGGAGGACAAAGCCCTTTCCACATTCTTGCTTTTAATTCTGTATGGCCCCTGCAGGAACTGAGCCTTGAGGATGCTGAGTAAATATGCTGGAGGATTTAGCTCTACATCTTTTTAATTAAGATACACAAAGCTCTAATTACCTGCAGAAATGTCGGGAACAGCTTCCATTGTTATCTCTAATTTGAATAAACCTTCCCTTTTAATATGCCAAATGCCAAATCAAATGAGGTCCAAATAGGAGGATTTAGCCTGGTTTTCTTAACTAAATCTCAGATGCTCAAGGCCCGGAAGCTTTCGGAAAGGCAAAGAAAACACTCACCTCTGGAAAGGTGCCTGTGGCGGCAGCCGCCGGGAGGGACGTGGGCAGGAGCCTCGAGCTCTGTCCTCTGACTCTTTGTGGCTGATAACGTCTCTGGGAGAACTGGTTGCAGCTACCCCGAGTCTTGGAAAAATGATTTCCTCTTTTTTGTAACCAAGGGAGGCCAATGATTCTCTTAATTTACTGCCCTAGAAAAAGAAGTGCCGTTTGCCAGTGGTTAAATAAATCTGGTGTGTATCACTTAGTCGACAGGCATCTGGGTGACACCACCCTTGGCCTTGACTCAAGAGAAAGGATTGCTCTGGGAGTTCAGGCCGCTCCCAACTATTTACTCTAATTATGCTACTTTTCTTGTTAAACTGCACATTATGGTTATGATGTAAGTGTATCTGGATCTTCCTAAAATGTCACATTTTGGGATAGGAAAAGGTTTGGAGAAGAAAGCGCATTTGCTTGACTTCTTTAACTGGTTCAAGCACTACTTGCATTTTTCATTAGGAAAGTGGTAGCCTGGGGCATCCTGCAGCTGCTGATGTGTTCTGTTTGTGCTGTGCAGTGTTTTTTAGTGTTTGAATTAATTTCCATCATTTACAAATCAGGAGATCCAGATTATCGGCTCCTGAAACACACACACACACACACACACACACACACACACACACACACACAGCCAGATCTGGTAACCACAGGCCTGTGTCCCACAAGGAGGCTGGGTACTGGCGGCTCCCAGTGCTGCCTGACCACCTCTGGCAGGTGTTACCTCCAGTTCCTCACCTTTCTCCCCTGCCCCCGTCACGCACCCACAACACCCATCTGGACCCCCCTCCGGGATTCTGCACCTTCAACCCTTGTGTCCCTTTTTAATTATTTTCCTGTTGAGTTTTTTCAATTTAGGAAAATTGAGCACACAGAAAGCTAAGTCATCAAGCACTCATTTTTAATGCATAAGGAATTTTATGTTTGCTCATTTAAAAAATATGAATCCCCTAGTACAATCTGAATGCATTATACAATATGAGGAAATTGACAAAACCAACTTAACCAGCTTAACTGTGGAACAGCAGTGTGCCAACGCAGGTGCAATGGGTAGGGGTCTGCCCACTGCCGGCAATAAAGGAGTGCACTGTCTGTAGGGAATTTAAAAGCAATAATAAAAAGCAGGGCCCTCCTGCTTTTATGTGTCAGCAATTCTAAACAAGATCAGTGATGAAATACTCCTCCCCTCGAAAAGCCTTCTGTTGGCCAGGTGGTTCAGTTGATTAGAGCATTGTCCTCATACACCAAGGTTGTAGGTTTGATCCATAGTCAAGGCACATACAGTAATCAACCAATGAATGCATAAATAAGTGGAACAACAGGTTGATGTTTCTCTCTCTAAAAAAATATATATATATACATACATTTTGTAGGCTTAAATTCTAAAAATATTGCTGTGCCCGGCCGGTGTCACTCAGTGGTTGAGTGTCCAACTATCCACCAGGAGGTCAAGGTTTGATTCCCAATCAGGACATATGCTCTGGTTGTGGGCTTGATCCCCAGTGTGGGTCATCTAAGAGGCAACCGCCGATTGATGATTCTCTCTCATCATTGATGTTTCTATCTCTCTCTCTCTCCCTCTCCCTGCCTCTCTGAAATCAATAAAAATATATTTTAAAAAATAATAAGATAAAAATATTGCCATGATAACGATGCATTTTAATCACATATATACTTATATATGTAAATTTTATTTTTAATAGACAATGTGGATTACATAAGAGTTCATTCCTTATTCTTATTTTAATCTTTGTTACTTATTTTTTAACAAACAATGTGTTTTACAGGGAAGGTCACTGAAAAAAATACCATTTATAGAGTCACCCCCATGCCACACATGGACTAGGTTTATCTTTCGAGATTAAGTTGGTAATAGTTCCAAGTTATTGGTGCAGTTTGTGTTGCCCTACACTTAAATGATCGATTTGAAATACAGATTGACAGCACCATCATGGTAGGGATGAAGAAACAGAACTTGCCCTAGCCAGTTTTGCTCAATGGTTAGAGTAGCACCCTATGGACTGAAGGGTTGAGGGTTCGATTCCAGTCAAGGGCATGTACTTTGGTTGCAGGCTTAATCCCTGGCCTGTGCGGGAGGCAACCAGTCGATATTTTTCTCTCTGTGTCTCTCTGTCTCCCTTCCATTCTCTCTCTAAAAAAAAATAAAAAATAAAAAATAAATGGAAAAAAATATCCTCGGGCCCTAGCCGGTTTGGCTCAGTGGATAGAGCTTTGGCCTGTGGACCAAAGGATCCTGGGTTCGATTCCAGCCAAGGGCACCTACCTTGGTTGCAGGCTCCTCCCCGGCTTGGGCCCTGGTCGGAGCTCCTGCAGGAGGCGACCAATCGATGTGTTTCTCTCACATCGATGTTTCTCTTCCACAGTTTCTAAAAAAAAAAAAAATCAATGGAAAAATAAGTAAGTAAATAAAAATAAAGTAAATTTCTCGGGTGAGGATTAACAAAACACATTCCCCCACACAAAACAAACAAAAGAAACAGAACTTAAGGTCTTTCAGCCTCTTTATACTCAAAATGTAAAATGGTGAGACCAAGGGGGAGCTGCAAGGCGTACTGTCTTTGGTTTGGCAAATGCACATTTATCCACAACCTTCTAAAAACTGAATTTGGATAATGTTTTTAAAAATGACACTTCATGTAAAAATTGTTTTACAATGAAAGACTAATTCAAGAAGTAAAAGCATTGTAGCAACGATGTTTTTTTTTTTTTAAATATATATTTTATTGATTTTTACAGAGAGGAAGGGAGAGGGATAGAGAGCCAGAAACATCAATGAAAGAGAAACATTGATCAGCTGCCTCCTGCACATGCCCCACTGGGGATGTGCTCGCAACCAAGGTACATGCCCTTGACCAGAATCAAACCCGGGACCCTTCAGTCCGCAGGCTGACGTTCTATCCACTGAGCCAAACCGGTTAGGGCAACGATGTGTTTTAATAGTTGCCTAAATTGTATATTCTGCAGACATAACAGTTTTATGAAAATCCAGTTATTGATTGCTGATGTAGAAGGGGAAAAGGATCTTTTCCCCCTGTCCATCTAAGCGGGAGGCCCCCTAACAAAAATGCAGATTAGCAAGAGAGTAGCATACAAATTTATTCACTGTACATTTTACATGGCACAGGAGCCTTCCTAAGGAAATGAAGACCCGAGGAAACAGTTAAACCTGAGTGTCGCTATGCTAGGTTTGATGGTGCGTGGCAAGTCATGAAAAACTGTGATCGGACAAAAAAGGGATTGAGCTCAGGATAGCAAGTTGGGGGAAACAGGAAGGCCTGTTCATTCAAATTCCTCTTGGTGTCTTGGGGATAAAGACAGCCCTTTCCTCGGCACAGGTAGGGCGCCTCTCACATGACAGTAAGGCATCTGCTTCGGGAGAAGGGCAGCGGGTTCCGCCTGCACCTGCTGCTTCTCAGATTCCTTCGGCTTAAAATACTCAGTATGGTCCTGGCTGGCTTGGCTCAGTGGATAGAGCATCGGCCTGCGGACTGAAGGGTCTCAGGTTTGATTCCGGCCAAGGGCACATGCCCAGGTTGTGGGCTCGATCCCCAGTGTGGGGCATGCGGGAGGCAGCCGATCAATGATTCTCTATCATCATTGATGTTTCTATCTCTCTCTCCTTCTCCCTTCCTCTCTGAAATCAATAAAGAAATATATTTTAAAATAAAACAAAACAAAATAAAATAAAATAAAATAAAACAAAATAAAATAAAATACTCAGTATGCCCAGGTGCCATATTTTGGGGTAGTGTGTCTTGAGCCCTGTCACTGGACAATTATATTTGCATAAAGTACTGCATCAGACTGCAAACAAGGGATCTACAGTCAAATTGTTTGATATAAAAAATTGTTGAAAAAATAGTTGTTTATGTTCCTCTTTCTGTGCTACATTATTTAGTTATTTTTTCATTTTGTTTCCTGGTGTAATTATATAGACAAAGGCTCAGTCAATTAAAAAAAAAAATCTCACCAACTGCATTTCTTTTTTTTTTATTTAATATATCTTATTGATTTTTTACAGAGAGGAATAGAGAGGGATAGAGAGTTAGAAACATCAATGAGAGAGAAACATCGATCAGCTGCCTCCTGCACACCTCCTACTGGGGATGTGCCCGCAACCAAGGTACATGCCCTTGACCGGAATCGAACCTGGGACCTTTCAGTCCGCAGGCCAACGCTCTTTCCACTGAGCCAAACCAGTTAGGCCTGCATTTCTTTTTGTTTCGTTTCATGATAGTACTGAAAATAATTGGATCACATTGAGGAGGGGAGATACTAAAAGTTGATCTGTTCCAGATGTCAATATACAGGTGTGCCACTGCCAGGGCACTCAGGGCCGTCAGGGTAATGTAGGAGAGGAAACACTTTTCCGCCACCTTCTTAGGTTCTGTAGCTGGGGCCTGTGAATTCAACTGGAAGAAGGTAAACAGGAGAAAAGGTTTATTTCTCTTGTACGCAGGAATTTCACACACACAAAAGAAGTTAAAATCCAAAGAAGCAGTTAGGTCTGGGAGCTTACAAACAACGTTGACGAAGGACAATAAATTGTGGAGAAGTGACTAGACAAAAGAAAGCGGTGGTTGTACTTCTAGGGATGATATATTGTGGGAAGCTAACAACCAGGAAATGCATGGCACATACAAGTTTTTAGTAGGTGCTATGGTTGCAAGAGAAATCAGTGGGTCCCCTCTCCCCGACATGAGTGGGGATGGCGTGGCTCTTGTGATAGCTTGAGGAAATGAAGTTCCTAAGACTCCCTTGGGAGAGTGAATGGTTTCTATTGGCGTGGGATTACATTTCTTGGGTTGTGACGTCCCATGCCTCTTAACCCAGTCCTGCAAAAGGTGTAGCTGGGGCTCCAGTGGAGCTAAGAGGAGGGCCAGGGTCCTGCGTGCCGGTGCCATGGTGGAACTGAATCCAGTACAGCATTAGCTAACCACAGTCCATTAGTCCACTGTGTAGCGTCCACATGGCCATAAGCCACATGAGCTCAGGGGAGTGTGCCCCCTCCAACAGGAATCAGGTCAGAGCAGCAAGAAAGAGAGAGGCTTCTTTGTTCAGGAGTTAAGTATCTTAGATTTTGCACCTGTTCTGGCCACTGACTCGCTCCCAGATGTGACCGACAAGCAAGCACCTTCCCACATCACGCAGACCTTACTGGACATGCGTCTATTGTCCAGTCCCATCTCACAGCGATTTGTGGGGAACAGACTTGGAGAATGTTAACTGCAGCTTTCTGGCAAAGCTGTATAAATGGCATGCCTATATTATTTGGTCTTCCCTTTATTTCTTTCCTGTTATACCTGGTTGTTATAACGGTACCACTGTGGTCTGAATGTGTGTGTTCCTTCCTAATTCCCGTGTTAAATCCTAACCCCCCAAAAAAGGAGGGCAGAGAGTTCCTCCTATGTCTGCCTTTTCTTAGATTACCTTCAGCTCAAAATAATCCTTATGCCAAATATGCATCTTTTGGGGGTGGCATATTCTGATTCCCTTGAGGAGCCTCCTGAACTC
This sequence comes from Eptesicus fuscus, assembly GCF_027574615.1. Lineage (NCBI taxonomy): Eukaryota > Metazoa > Chordata > Mammalia > Chiroptera > Vespertilionidae > Eptesicus > Eptesicus fuscus. The sequence continues at coordinate 81,154,159 of NC_072483.1, read as the reverse complement.
AGCAAGATACGTTTATGTCCACTGGGTTTATTCTGCTGGGTTGGAGCCCTCTGTACTGAATTCTTAAATTTTTTTTCTTTCTTTTTTTTTTAAATTGTGGTAAACAACAACAACAACCACATGTAAAATTTACCATCCTCACCATTTTTAAGTATATATTTCAGTAGTTCAATATTTACATTGTCACAAAATAGATTTCCCGAACTTTTTTAATCTTCTAAATGTGCAGTTCCATACCCATTAAACAAGAACTCCCGCTCTTGTACCGAATTTTTAAAAGGAATGTCAACTGGCAGGTTCGTCGAGGAAGGACCCTAAGCTAAGTGTCCAGCATGAAGAAGGGCAGCGTGAGGAGTAAGGGGACCAGCTGCACGGTGGATAGAAAGGACAGTACCAGCTGGGCCTGACAGGGACAGCCCGGTTTGCCAGGATGGCACCCGTCAGAGGCTCGAGCGGGGCCCAGGCCACTATTTTTACCAGCCCTTCAAGATGCTTGGCATCCTCGCCCTGAAACTCTCCGTGGAATGGGGCGTCAGCTGTTTGTTTAGGCTTTGTTGCTCCCAAGTCAATGTCATGCCATCGTGTCTTCCACCCACACATTCAAAGTAACTTCAAAAATAACTTTTTTTTCTTCAATTAAAAATATGATGTTGATCCTAGAATATTCAGAAAATACCAGGGCGCAGCATAAAATGAGAATTAAAATCACCCTGAACGCGGCCATTTTGAGCAACCAAATCCTTGGGCATTTTGGCATATTTCTATATTTTAAGAATATTGGTCTGAGTTTCGGTTGTGGCTGCAATTTCATAACTTGCCCGTTTTGCTTAAACCATGAGCAATTTTCCGTGTCATTATATATTATTCAAAAACATGTTTTTCATGACTGCATAATATCACAGTCGACAGCTGTTCTCTGAGGCATTTTAAGAAGCAGTAACCTTATTGCTATCCTAGAACACAAAAGTGCAGTGCGGTCACACCTGTTTTCAAAAACAATTCCTGGAACATCTTCTACAGAAATAAAGCATTATCATACTGGATCCCAGAGATAAGCACATTTTTAAGAAATGTTAAAGTGAACTATAAAACGCTAGCACAGGCTGCCATTTAGGCAAATAGAACCAGAACGTGGCATTATCTGTCAACAAACAACTTAGAAAGCTTTTCCATAAAATTAAGTAATGATATGATGTGTTATCCACTACATTTGTAGCTGCATAATTACAATAATGAGACATATTTAAAATAATGAGACTCTGTATTTTAAAAATGTCAAGTCATGCCAAGCATGCTGTTTGGTGTTGCTCAGCTATTAAGCCATTTTATATTTTCCATTTCCATTTTATGAGGCCCAGGAAGCAAAGTGAGGAGAAATGTTTGTTGCATGATAAACATATTGAAATGGAAAAATGAAAGCTCCCCTTGCATCCTCCTGATCAGTTAGCAACAGAGTTGCGAGTTTATAGCTTCAGTTATAGTCCACCAGCTCTCTCCAAGGGACACAAATTTATGGCATTTTAAGGCATAATAAAAAGAGCATACTTAATATTTTATTTTCTTTCCTGTAATTTCAGCTATCAAAACATTGTAATAAATGTCACACTTGGAAAATTACCTGAAACACACACACACACACACACACACACACACACACACACACACACACAACACCCAAGTCATTATGGTACCAATGCACATAAGGATGATAAATGCAAACAACAGAAAATGGAAATGGCGCTGAAGAAATTACTCATTGGGAGAAAAAGCAGGGTCAGATTGATTAGCATCACACTTGCACATGCGGCAAAGGGCCCCGGCTCTGACCACGCATCTTTCCAGGAGAGTTCTTTCCTCTCTGGAGCAGAGACTCTCAGTGTTGTGTCTAGTCAGTTGTTTCAGAGGGGAAATCACACATACGGACTGCAAAGTCTTGGCTTTAGGAGAACCGGGATTCTAATTCCAACTGCTCCCCCACTGATTTTCTGAACAACTTTAAATAAATGTCTGAAATGCTCCAAGTCCGGGTTTTCTTATCTGGAGAATGGGGATAATTTTATCTACAGCATAGTGTTGTTGTGAGATATCAGTAAGACAGCATAAAAAGAAAAAAAGACATGCCCTAACTGGTTTGGCTCAGTGGATTAGAGTGTCGGCCTGTGGACTCAAGGGTCCCAGGTTTGATTCCAGTCAAGGGCATGTACCTTGGTTGCGGGCACATACCTAGTAGGGGGTGTGCAGGAAGCAGCTGATCGATGTTTCTAACTCTCTATCCCTCTCTCTTCCTCTCTGTAAAAAAATCAATAAAATATATATTTTTTAAAAAAAGACAGTATATGTAAAGCACATAAAGAGTAAGGTCTCAATAAATAATTATGATTCCTCGCCATGGTTCACCCAATGTGCTTTCCAGTTGTACTATCTATTAACGAAGAACTCGTCTTGCTATTGTCATAATTAGCTAGTTAATATTAATAAAGAAAAGAGAACAAAGAGAACTCAGACGTTATTAGCATGGTCACCTGGGAAGCCTCGCCAGGAAGCTACAGCCTCACACAGTATTGCTTCTCCAGGGGGATTAGCACCCTCCCTTACCCCATCCTGTGCTGGATTGTTGGGGGAGAAGAGGGAGATTGGCACATGCACAGTGGAAGTCAGGGTGGTGCCGGGAGGTGCGTGCCTGTCAGACTGGCCTGGGGAACAATGGATTCGCTAGCCGGTGGACCCCGTCAGAAATCTGGGGAGGCTAATTGGTCAGTTTGAAGAAGTGCCTGGTTAAAATCCCCAGACAAAGAGATCCCCCGCTAACTCTCTTTTGCTCTGCGGCCCGCTCTCGCCCCTGTTTGCGCGTCCACATGGCCTTAGCAGCCACATGTCTCACGGCCATGTAGGCTCCACCTGCACGATGCTGGGCTGGGCTGGGCTGGACTTTAACATGGAGCAGAAACTATGGGCAGTGGCCTTTACTCCGGCCCTGCTGAAGACAAGATTGGACTTTTCCATGGTGAGCCGTACAGGGATGGGACACTGGAAACCCAGGGCTTTATTATCTCCACACTAGTCAACATTCCTCATCTTACCATGTGAGTCTCAGGAGATTCCTTTCCTCACGGCATTGCAAGAACTTCACTTCCACCCACCCCAGTATCACCTATTCACTTTGTGGCAGGGACAACAACTGCCTACTCAGAATCTATTCCGTCCTTCTTTCACGTCATCAGAACCACCCTTCAAGGAAAGCTGGCGATGCCTTGGTGGTATGTCTTGGGAGGTTGACAAGGCAACAGAAATTTCAGCAGCTCTTCTGGAACTACACGGAGAAGTTACAAAACAGAATCCTACTGACCTCAGCCTTGAAATTCTTAAGTCACTGAAGTAATGTCAACAACCTTCTACCTCTAACTTACTGTTTCTTTTCTTTTCTTTTTTAATCCTCACCCGAGGATATGTTGTTATTGATTTGAAAGAGAGAGGAAGGAGAGCGAAACATTGATCGGTTGCCTCCCATATGTGCCCCTACCAGGTATGGAACCTACAACCTAGGTATGTGCCCTGATGGGGAATTGAACCTGCAACCTTTTGGTGCACAGGACAATGCTCTAACCAACTGAGCAACCCAGCCAGGGCCCTCTAACTCACTGTTTCTTGAGAGAGATAGGCCTTTCTGTGTTTAGATTGCTATTACTTTGAGTCTGTTGTTATCGTACATTGCCAAACCAAATTATAGCTCACATATACCACACCATATTAAAATCCTTGAAAAATAATGACAACTTCATTATTCAAGGTATCTTTATAATACTGTCTCATTATGTGTGGCAACCTGGGTAAGTTTATTTTGAAACAAACAATAAAACTGACTGAGAATCTACCTCACAGTGTTGCTATGAGGATGGAATGAAAGGAAAGAAAGCACATATCCAACTTGCCTAATACAGTCCCCAGCATGTAATGATTTTTTGCTTTACAGTGGCTAACATTATGAGACTATCACAAAGAGAAGCAAGCTGGAGAAAACCTTGTCTTGTCCTTGGAGTAGAAACCAGGGACAATCACTTTTATAGCTTACCATTGACATTCTGTATTATTATTATTTTCCTAAACTCACTGATGAATGCATTACTCGGGAGGATTTCAGCTCAAAAGTGCTTGAGAAGGCAAGGCATAAAGGAAAGTCAATAAACCTCACGAAACTGGAAGCACAAAAGGAGTGGCCTTCAACTCAAAGAGAGAATGCCAGGCAACAATTTGCAATCTCCTGATGTTGTGTTTCTGGGATCTGAGAGAACTCTAAGTTCCAAGTTCAATGTGCAGGTGAGATGTACACTCAGAAAAATGCAGCTGGACCTAGCTGGTTTGGCTCAGTGGATAGAGCATGTGCCTGCGGACTAAAGGGTCCCAGGTTCCATTCCGGTCAAGGGTACATGCCCGGGTTGTGGGCTCGATCCCCAGTGAGGGGCGTGCGGGAGACAGCCGATCAATGATTCTCTCTCATCATTGATGTTTCTATCTCTCTCTCCCTCTCCCTTCCTCTCTGAAATCAATAAAATATATTAAAACAAAAAAGAAGGAAAAAAATGCAGCTGTTCCTAGTCCTGAGAGCTCAACTCATCATTTCCTGATGCTCTGCTCTTATTTGCAGGTGATAAACCAATATACCACAACCCGGAATAGGAATGAGCTCAGTGGCTCTATGTGAAGTTTTTAAGGGATGGAAACATCCACAAGGAACTTCATCCCAACCTGTGGTGGTCCATGTGACAAATGGGTGGCTCTGAAACTGTCACATGGACAGTCATTGCCAAATGTCCCGAGTGAAGTCACAATTCACATGCTGAGGAGAATTTTTTTATTGGCTTAGTCTGTTTTAGCATCGCACTGTTTTTAATTAAGCTGTAAAAGAGCAATAAAATGTCAGGGACAGCTCTCAGGCAACGTATGTTTATCTCATCTTAAACTTATTCTCATTGGATTTAGGAGAGAGGCTAATCTCAAAACTGTTGGCAGAATCCTGCGACATCTTATTGTACAGCTACAGTGTCCAAAATGATGTGCAAAACACATAAAAGATAAGATGACTGCTTTCCCAGCATTCCTCCCTGCTTATCCAAACTATGACCTAATTTAAATGGAAGAAAACATTTTTCTATGGCAGCCATTTATAAATGTCATACATATATAGTGTAGAATTGGTAACTACATTCTAAAATTATAAATCATTTTATGACATGAAAAAAATAAGCTAACTAAATTTTATGATATATATATAAGAGACACACCTAAATCAAACAAATTATGGTACCTCCATATAATGGAGTCTTCTGCAGATGAAAAAGGAATAAAGATTATATCTATATACTGGTGTGGAGTGTTCAACAAGATATATTTTAGTGAAAAAAAAAAAAATGAGTCCAGCACCCTAGCTGGTTTGGCTCAGTGGATAGAGCATTGGTCCATGGACTGAGGGGCCCCAGGTTCGATTCTGATCAAAGGCATGTACTTCGGTTGCAAGCTTATCCGTGGCCCAGTTGGGGTGTGTGTGGGAGGCAGCCAATCAATGTCTCTCTACATTGATGTTTCTCTCTCTGTGTGCCCCCCCCCCTTCCATTCTCTCTAAAAATCAATGGAAAAATATCCACGGGCAAGGATTAACAAAATATGTATATATGGGTCCAGCTGTGTTATAGTATACTACCTTTTGAGGGTATGTGTGTATGTATGTATGTATATGTGTTTATGTTGACAAAGATTCTTTGCTTGACCAAACTTTGCTCATGCTCCCCTGAACCCTCTCCTCAACAAGGATGTTTCCTTGTAGAATCTAGTTTTAGCAAGAATCCTGCTGAGTCATTTAGAAGAATTCCCCATAGTGATAACTAGCTGATAAATTTGCTAAAGCAGCAATCTCTTCCCCAACCACTCAAGAAATCCAAGCAGTTTCCTTGGGACTATGCCCCTAGGTCCCATTTCAAGGCCTTAGACCCCTCGTGGGTTTATGTACCCTCCCTTGAGGGAGAGAACTTCTTTGGGATAACACCTCAGGAAATCATAAGAGAACTGCATGGTCCAATAACAGCTTCAGACTCAGGAAGAGTTGGATTTTGGGGGAAAAAGCTGGAAGTTTAATCCACTTAGATGGACTTTGGAAACGCCAGGATGGCTGCTTGGTGGCTCCTAAGTCTGTCTCTCCAGTCATTGTATATGGTTTACACAGCATGACTCCCCAGGGAGAGGATGAATTGAGGAAAATATTAGACACATGGAGGTTTGGACCTTTCGCATGGAGGATAGGGGACTCGAGCTAAACTGACTTAACAGGGTTTTTGCTAATACCAGAGTTTTGTGGATGTACATAGATGGGCCTAGATCAGGTTCAGAAGCCTGGCTAAAGTGGTCAAAGACTCTTTGTCAGTAACCATATTTGCTTTATTTTATTTTTATAAATGTTATGTATATGGTTGCATTGTTTTTTGTTTTTTATATACTTTTATTTATTTTTTAAATGTTAAATATATTTTTATTGATTTCAGAGAGGAAAGGAGAGGGAGAGAAAGATAGAAACATCAATGATCGGAGAGAATCATTGATTGGCTGCCTCCTGCACGCCCCCTTCTGGGGATGGAGCCTGCAACCCACGCATGTGCCCTTGGCCAGAATGGAACCTGGGATCCTTCAGTCCCTCAGGCCTATTCTCTATCCACTGAACCAAACCAGCTAAGGCAACCATATATGTTTTAAATATTTAAAATAACACAATATAATCGAGTGAAGAGAAAATAAGGGGAAGATAAATTCTCCTCTACTCTCTTTGGGTCCTCAGCTGGGCCTAAAATGTAAACGGATGTAATCGTGACAGATTAATATGAGAAGAGCATAAAATTTTATTAAATGTTTACATGTTCATGGGAGCCTTCCCAAGAGAATGAAGATTCAAAGAAGTGACCAGACCAGGACGCTATTGTACCCTTAGACAAAGTAACAAGAAATTTGTGAAAAATTGGCAAAGCAGAGGAGTTTGGACTTCGAGTAGTAATGATGAAGTAACTAGGGAGATAAGGGTTAGTTTAACAAGGTTTGTTTGGACAGATTTCGAGGCTCCAAATTTCTTGTCTCTGGTGATAAGAATGTCTTGCCTCCTCCCCCCATGGGGAGGGCACTTTGTACATGGGAGATTTATCTTTTGCTTTTAGGACAAAGGAGGGTCAGAGTGTCCTTCTTGTCCCAGCTGTTTCTTACATGCCTTTAATTCTAAGTAATCAACATGTCAAAGTGGCATATTTTGGGGTGGCACACTCTGGTTTCCTTCAAGAACAATCCTTAAGAATTGAAAACAAACTGAAGCTAAAGAACCTAACTACATATCAAGTTGGTAGCATATCCATACAAGGAAAAAAAAAGTACTTCAAACGACTTTAAAATACAATATTTTGCCTGCACATCCCGTGGGATGTAATTTAAGGAAAAAGAACTGCAAAGAAGTTTTAAATTGCAGTTGATAGTTACTGTTAGTAGAGATATCGGTACAGCCTCACATAAGAAATATTCTTTCTTAAAATAAATTGAACTGAACCTAATCACATCTCTATAACTATCATTTTACAGGAAATGCAGAAGATGGAGAAAATTTAGATGACATTATGAAAAAGCAATCAGCCACACTCAAAATGTGGAACATTCTAAAAGATAAACGATTCTCCAGCAAATACATGGTGTAGGAAGAAAGAGTTAAAGAGAGGTAGTATAAAATATGAGATTTAAGGGATAACATAAGCAAATAAATGTGTCGACTTTATTTGAATCCTGATTTTCTTTGTGACAATCAGATAAATTTTAATATGCATTGGGTAGTAGATAAGACAAGTAAAGAAATCATTAATTTTATCAGGTATGGTAATGAAAAGGTGGTCATGATAAAAAAATGTATTAGCTAACAATGCATCCGGAAATATTTATGGATTCCATCATATGACATATGGGTTTTTAAAATACTCTAGTGTCTTCGCCTGGCTGGTGTGGCTCAATGGATTGAGCATCATCCCATCCACCAAGAGGTCGCTGGTTTGATTCCCAGTCAGGGCACATGCCCAGGTTTGGGGCTCAATCCCCAGTGGGGGGGTATGTGAGAGGCAGCTGATCCATGTTTCTCACTCATCTATGTTTCTGTCTCTCTGTCTCTCCTTCCCTTTCTCTCTCTCTCTCTCTCTCTCTCTCTCTCTCTCTCTCTCTCAAATCAATATAAACATATTTTTTTAAAAAATACTCTAGTGTCCTAACACTAAACAAACGGATTAAAAGAAGAGTATGGCCATTAGATGGAAATGCTTCAGACATGACTAGTAGAGCAGAATGGGAAAAGTGTTTTTGGTTTAAGCAAAAGGAAGTCGTTAGCAACCTTAAGAAGAGGTAGACCAAATAACTTTTAAAAATATATATTTTTATTGATTCCAGAGAGGAAGGAGAGGGAGATAGAAACATCAATGATGAGAAAGAATCCTTCCCTAACCAGGAATTGAACCGTGACCTCTGGTTCACAGAAGAGCTAGACAGAATGATTTGGTGTTTAGAGAGGGAGGGGTTTGCGAGTGGACAGTGAAATTTTAGTTTTAAAGGGCTGGAGAAATACTAGTAGGAATAATAATAGCAATTGTAGTGGTAATTGTAACTAGAGGAGTTTGAGAAAGGTTGGTTTGCTGACTTTTTTCTTTTTTTTTTTTTTTAATGTGGTGATTCTGTAGCCCTGGCTGATTTGGCTCAGTGGATAGAGCATCTACCTGCAGACTGAAGGGTCCAAGGTTCAATTCCAGTCAAGGCCACATGCCCAGGTTGCAGGCTCGGTCCCCAGTGGGGGGTGTGCAGGAGGCAGCCCATCAATGATTCTCTCTCATCATTGATGTTTCTGTCTCTCTGTAGCTCTCCATTCCTCTCTGAAATCAATAAAAATAAAAATAAAAAATAATAAATAAATAATAAATAAATAAATAAATGTGGTGATTCTGAGGGAGGTAAATGAGATTCCTCTTTCTTTTACTTTCTTTCACAATTCAGTCCATAACAGCATGCTCTCTCTTTCCCGCTGCCTGAGAGGCAATCCAGAGAGTGTATGCTCCTTCCCTTGGGTCCTGGAGTGAGTAAACTTGGAGCAAAGCTTCCAGCCATAGTATAATGGCTGTATAGTGAGAGCAAGAAGTAAACCCTTGTTGTTTTAAGCCACTGAGATTTGGGGGTTGTTTGTTATTATAGTATACTTTAGCCCATCTGACTTAAGGATACTTTTTAAAATATCCTTATAACTTTTTTTAAATAAAAAAGTTATTTATTTATTTATTATCGCCCCCCCCCCCCCCCATTTCCCTACTCCCTCTTTTTTGGCAACTATCAGCTTGTTCTCTGTATGTATAGGTCTGTTTCTGTTTTGCTTTCATTCATTTGATTTGTTTTTTATTCCATACATAAGTGAAATCAAATGGTATTTGTCTTTTTCTATCTGACTTATTTCAGTTAACAAAATATCCTCTAGATCCATCCATGTTGTTCCAAATGGCAAGATTTCATTCTTCTTTATTGTTGAGTAATATTCCATTTGTGTGTGTGTGTGTGTGTGTGTGCGCGCGCGCGCGCGCACGTGTGTTATCAACATAAGAGATGTTTAAACCTGTAGAGAATTTTTGTGAGTTTTATTTGCACCAAACTGATGACAATTGCTGGGAAGCAAAAAATCTCAACAGATTGAGAAAATGCTCCAGTGAATGGTAGTTTTGCACCTTAATTTATGTATTACAATCAAAAGAGGTGTACGTGGATTACATGATATCCATTGCTGATCCATTAGGGAGGTGGGAGGAATTGAATAAAACGTAAAAGATATGGAAACATACTTCTTTTACATAGGTGGGTACAGGATAATTAACAGTTAACAATTAATAGGATTGCAATAACAGTGAGAGGTTTTGTGGTCTCTGCTCTGGTGTAGTGAGAGGTCTGGAAAAAAGAAAATTACCCTGACATTCCACAGGTGTGTGACCATAGATGCAAAAAAGACAACATACAGGCTCAGTTAAGGTAAAGGCTGCCTTTTGTCAGGGAAGATATCAGCCTAGGATATGACTACACACCATGACTAATTTTTAGTTAGAAAGTTTTAATTTCAGATCATCCTTTGTGGTTACTTTAGGCCGCCACTCAGGCCTCCCCTGAGCTTGTCAGGTTTAATATGTGGCCCTATGGCTGGACACGTAGGTCCGTATCTTGACTATTGTAAATAATGCTGCAATAAACATAGGGGTGCACATATCTTTTTGCATGAGTGTTTTTGTTTTCTTTGGATAAATACCCAGAAGTGGACTTGCTGGGTCATATAACAACTTTTTAATTTTTTTGAGGAATTTCCACATTGTTTTCCATAGTGGCCGCACCAATTTAAAATTCCACCAATAGTGCATGAGTGTTCCCTTTTCTCCACCTTGCCAGTCCTTGTTACCTTTTTGTTTTATGACAGCCAAGAGATACTTTTTAATATAATGAAATATAAAGATGTGTAATGGATTCTGATAGTAGCTTCCACTCAGCGAGGCATTGATGATAACACCTTCCCAATGCGACTAAGGGAGAAAAATGTCATCAGTGTGACTTCTATATCTCTGTGTCCCACAGTTCTCTGTGTCTCCTGTGGCAGGAAGGGTTGAAAGGAATTGTTGACTTTTGTTTGCTAACTCCAGGAATAGCTGCATTTGTTCAGTACCTGCACCTCTGTTCTTCTGTGTTTTCAGAGAAAGCTTTTTTTAAAAAAAAAAAAATACATTTTTATTGATTTCAGAGAGGAAGGGAGAGGAGAGAGATAGAAACATCAATGAGTAGAGAATCATTGATTGGCTGCCTCCTGCACACCCCCCACAGAGGGCCAAGCCCACAACCCAGGCATGTGTCCTGACCAGGAATCGAACTGGTGACCTCTTGGTTCATAGGTTCGATGTTCAACCACTGAGCCAAGCCAGCTGGGCTCAGAGAAGGCTTTTTGTGTATCTTTTCACAGGAATAGAAGCAACTGCAGGGTGAGACACTCCAACCTTTAGGAAGTCTGCAGAGAACGTGGTAAGCATTCAAACAACATGATTAAATAAAATAAAATGGTTGGAAAATCTGACCAAGTCCAGGCCTGAAAACTCTGAGAACCCAGCATGATGGAATATTAGGAACTGCTTCCGCGTCTTCAGGCAATTTCTGGAATTTGTTACCTGCCTTAATCTTGAAACCATCATTGAGGCACTGCAGTGGTAACTTAGCAACTCTCCTTTTTTTTTTTTTTTTGTCTGTGGAGCCCCACTGAGCAGGAATGTGATTAATTTGCCTAAGGCATCAAATCCTAGCTAATGCTTCAGAGGACCAGGCTTTGTCTTAGAAATATTTTCCAGCGGATAGAAAAACAGCTCTTTCTGGCTCACTGCAGGGCCTGTCCCTAAGAGTGCTGATGAAACTGCTGATAGAGCGGTTTGTTTCAGCGAGGCAGCACTGGCTAGCTGCTGTGAAGCCTGAACCCATTTACCCTTCAGGCAGGTTTGCTAATGTAGCCGGCTTCCCTCCTCAACAGCCTCAAGTTGGGTTCGTCCAGGATTCAGACTTGCTGTAGCTAGATCTGGATGGCTGATGTGTGACAAGGGAGTGGTCTTTTTTGCATAAGGAGCCTCATGGAAAATAAATCATCTTACGGGAAGAAAAAGTTGAAATCCACTTCCTTTGATTTGGTTCAAAGACAGTGAGAGGGTTAAGTAGTGGGGGGCGGGGGATGCTGAGGACAGCATGGTGGCTGTCTGTCACTCAGATCGCCTGCTGCCTGGCTGAGTCCTGGAAGAAGGAAGAGGAGCTGTAATAAACAAGTGAAAATGGAAAGGGCTATTCCACTTACAACCTGAAAAGGACCAGACCTTCCTCTGAAGCCTCATCAGGGAGCACCCTGCTCTTCCCATGTCCTGTGGGCTGTTCCCATGGTCACCTCTGCCCCCTGCCCCCCTGCACGCCTTTCTCCACGGACCCAGATTTGGAACTCAGAAACTTTCTCATGATTCTTTCTCTGGTCTTTTTCCAAAGATGCCTTTATGTAAGGTGTTTATATATGTGGCAGATTTGACTAAATGATTAGAGAAATTATATCACATCAAAATATTGCTTAACACCCCCCCCCCCCAAAAAAAAAGAGAGAGCTTTTTCCTACCTCACTGCAGAACCACCTGCCCACTCTGAGGCCGCCTGCCACTTGGGTGGCTGGCAATCAAGCACGCTGACACTCCTCACCCAGAGGCCTCACATGGTCACTGCCTAATGGCTTTGTCAGGCAGCGGGGAGCCTCCTCAGGCCCAGGGCTAATGCACCACTGCCACCCTCAACTGATGAGGCTTAGGCAGAGAGATAAACACCCCAGCTTTCCAGTCCTGCAGTGAAACACTGGGGCATGTTCCTCACCGGGTCCACCTGTAATCCCCTCACTAACATATCTTTCCCAGGCTTCGTCTCTCCCCTGTGACTCACTTTATTCACCCCTGTACGTTAGCTTCCTTCCGGGTAACACCTTCCAAACAGCCTGCTTGCACCCACACCCCTTCTCAGGGCCTGCTTTTTGGGAAAATCTAAACCAAGACCAGTCTCTATTCCCTGCCTTGCCACCAATTTAAATTCTCTGCCCTCTCTTCATTCTTCAGGCCTTTCTTGTTCTAGCTGACATCTCATTAATATCTCTGCCGAAACAATGGACCATCTACTTTTCAATACACAGGCTAGCGACACAGAGGAACTGTGTCTTTAACATTCCAGTCTTCCTTTTCCTGTCTCTTCAACCAGCATCTGTATGTAAAAGAGGTAGTGAGGACCCTCTGGGTCCAGGCAACCATTATTCTACTTTCTGTTTCTATGGGATTGGCTTTAAAATATATATTCTATATAGAAGTGAGATCATACAGTATTTGTTCTCTGTCTGACTTATTTCGCTTAGAATAATGCCCTCAAGGTCCATCCAGGCTGTTAACAAATGGCAGGATTTATGGCTGAATTGTTTTCTACATTTTCTTTATCCAGGAAGCAGAAACTCAATGGATTAAGATAATGCTCCAGAGAAAGGAAGTTTTGCACCTTATTTTATACATTATAATTAAAAGAGAAGACATAAGTGGGTTACATGAAATCCATTGGCGATAGATTAGGGAGGTGGGAGAAAGCACGGGAGGGGGAACCTCTGGGATTGGATAAAAAGTGAAACGGTAGACACGTATTTCTTTTACACAGGTGAGTATGGGATAGTGAATGGTCAACCATTAACTCAATAACCGTGAGGGGACTTGTGGCCTCTGCAGAGTGGTGCCTGGACTTGGAGGGGTCCGGAAAAAGAAATTTACTTTGACATTCCAAAGGTATGTTATTGTAGATGCAGAAAGACAACAAACAGGCGTAGTTCAGGTGAAAATGGACCTTTGTCAGGGAAGATACCTGGCGTAGGACACGACTACCGACTGGAAGCTGCTTTTAGTGAAAAAGTTTTGATTTCAGACCATCCTTTGTGGTTAATTTTAAGGTCTCTGAGTTTGTAAGGCTGCCTCGCAGGCCTCCCCTGAACTTGTCAGGGTTAGTATGTGGCTCCTTTTGTGTCCACACATGTTTTGGCTGTTGTGAATAATGCTGCAGTGAACATGCAGGTACAGATAACTCTTCAAGAGAATGATTTCATAGTCTTCATATTTATATCCAGAAGTGGGATTACTGGATCATACAGTAGCTCTATTTTGCACTTTTTGAGGAACCTCTATACTGTTTTCTGTAGTGGTTGTATTAATTTACATTCTTACCGACAGTGCCCTCCTAGTACACCTCCCTTCTCTCTACCTCCTCACCGACACTTATGTCTTCTCTATTTTTTTTTTTTTTTTTTTTTAGAAAAGCAAGTGAGAATTTATTGACTGCAGCAAAAGCATACTTATATCTTACCTTTTTTATAACAGCTATTCTCATGGGGGTGAGGTGTACCTCAATGTGGTTTTGATTTGCTTTCCCTGATGATTAGTGATATCGGACACCTTTTCATGTATCTGTTGGCCATTTGTGTCTTCTTTGGAAAAATGACTATTTGGAACCTCTGTCCATTTTTAAATTGGGTTATCTGGGGGGGGTTTGCACTTCGGTTGCATAAGTTCCTTATATATTTTGGCTATACATCCATTATCTAATATATACTTTGCAAATATTTTCTCCTATTCGATGGGTTGCCTTTTCATCCTGTTGATTGCTTCTTTGCTGTGCAGAAGCTTTCGGTTTGATATAGACCCACTTGTTCATATATATTTTTTTAAATTGTTGCTTGTGCTTTTATTATCACATCCAAAAAATTGTTGCCAAGTCCAATGTCAAAGAACTTTCCCCTGTTTTCCTCCAGGAGTTTTGGTTTCAGGTCTTACATTCAAGTCTTGAACCCATTTTGAGTTAATTTTTACAAATGGTGTTAAGATAGTGCAATTTTATTCTTTTGCATGTGAACATCCAGTTTTCCCAGCACCACTTATTGAAAAGACTTATCTTTTCCCCATTCAGTATTCTTGGCTTCCTTATCAAATATTAGTCAATGATCTACGTCTAGGTTTATTTCAGGGCTCTCTTCAGACTCTTGTTGCTTTCTTGGCTTGTGCCTTGTGCTTGGCTCTCTTACATTCGTCCCGATGGCCTGTAACCATGCAGACCCCACACACTATGTCCTAATGGACTGTGGAAAACACAAGCGAAGCTGGCCTGGTGCTGGCCTGGACTTGGCTCCAACATGGAAAGGAAATTCTGGACACTGGCTCTGATTTTAGCTCTTCTGAAACCCCAGTTACACTTCTTCTATGACTGAGTATGGGACTTTGGAAATCCAGGGGGGTTATTCTACAGAAATAAGGCTTTCTACTACATCTCTTACTCGCATTAGCGCCTCGGGAAAGTCTTATTCCAGCACTAGCCCAAGAATCCCACTTCCACAAGCAACTGGGGGAGATGAGCCCCTTTCCTGCCCTGTAACATTTTGGTTACTACAGCTTTGTGGTATAGTTTGAAATCAGGAAGTATGGTGTCTCCCGCTTTGTTTTTCTTTCTCAATATTGTTTTGGCTATCCCTGTTTTTTGTTTTTGTTTTTGTTTCTTTTTGTGGTTCCATACAAATTTCAGTATTTTTTTATATTCTTTGAAAAATGACATTGGAATTTTGGTAGGAATTGCATTGAATCTATAAATGACTTCAGGTATTATGGGCATTTTAACAATATTACTTCTCATCCATGAACATGGGATTCTGCAATTTCTTTCATTAATATCTCACTATTTTCAGTGTACAGATCTTTCACCTCCTTGGTTAAATTTATTTGTGTTTTATTAATTTTTTTTAATTCTAGTGTAATGAATTGTTTTCTTTATTTTTCATTCAGAAACAAAACTGTACCCTGCAGGTTTACTTAATTTGTTGATGAATTTTAACAGTGTTTTGGTGGTATCTTTAGGGTTTTTTATATATAAGATCATACATGTCATCTGCAAACAGAGTCAATTATATGTCTTCCTTTCTTTTTGCCTAATTGCTCTGGCTAGGACTTCCAGTACTGTGTTGAATAGGACAAAGCTCATCATCTCTGCTTCTTTCTCCATTAGGATCAATTTTCTCCCAGGAGGCTCTTCATTGACTCATGCTTACATTTTTTTGGCAAGAACTGCCCCATGGTTTTCCAGATGTGCACAGGAATGTATGAATCAGGCCAGAAGTGCACTGATGAGTCTCAGAAGGTAGTTTCTGCTGTGTTAGTAAAGCATCTAGCCTTCAAAATTGACGACAACCACAAGTCCTGAACTTGACCTCCTTAATTGAGATACACAAAGTAGGGCATTTCAAAGTCATTTACACCTGGATTTGAACTTCAACTCTATTGATTATCTGTTTACAATTTTATTGATTTTTTTTTGTTGTTGTTACTCTAATTCTTATTCTTTTTTCTGCTTATTTTGGATTTAGTTTGCATTTTTTTCTAGTTTCTTAAGGTGGAAACTCAGATTGCTGATTTCAGATCTTTCTCTTTTTCTAATATATGTATTCAATAGTATAAATTTTTCTCTAAAAATTGCTCTTACTGCATTCCTCACATTTTGGTAAGTTGTGTTTTCCTTCTCACTTAGTTCAAAATATTTTTAAATTTCTCTTGAGATTTCTTCTTTGACCCATGTGTTACTTAGTAGTGTGGTTCTCTCTCTCCCTCTCTCCTTTCTCTCCTTTCCTTCCTTCCTTCCTTCCTTCCTTCCTTCCTTCCTTCCTTCCTTCCTTCCCTTCCTTCCTTCCTTCCTTCCTTCCTTTCTTTCTTCCTTTCTTCCACATATAAGAGAGATCAGATAATATTTATTTCCCATCAACCTTATATCCATTTTCTGTTTAAGAGTCTGTGGAAGAATAGCTTCAGACCACTCAGTGGTTGTTCCTACCCATTCAGTGGCCTGAGTGGTGGGGTCTGCAGGCCAGTCTTCTGTGGCAGGCTGAGCTCCAGTCTTCAGTGGGAAACTGCTGAACAGGTACAGAGGGCACCTGAGCTTCCAGACCAATCTGCAATCTTGGGCTGAGCAGCTGTGAACTTGAGAGGTGGAGCAGTCCATTCACCTTGAAATTTCTCTTTGGCCACAGTCTTTTTTTTTTTTTTTTTAAGCAGTGGCCTGTTCTTCCTTTTTAGTCTCTACAGGATCTCTGTGGAAATAGAGACCCGGCATGACCTCCTGCAGAGAGATGGTGCCAGGCATGCACAGAACTTCCTGGACCCCAGCGTCTGTCACATTAGAGTCGCTGAGTGAGCTCCTTTGCTGTTGTACTTGATGGCAATGTCCACACAGTGTAGACGAGGGTCTGTGTTACACCGGGCACTGGTAGGTGGGTTAACATAAGACACCTCAGTGAAAGGCTGGTCTTCAGCCCTGGGATCAATAACCACCAGAAGCTGGGGCTTATTATAACCACCAGTTTGCTGATCTGGTCAGCAAAGATTCCAGCAAAGTGGCAGCAAAAGAAGTGGCTCCAAAGGCAGCAGCAAACTTCAGCACAGCCTGTTGGCCATTATTCCTGAAGGATATGATTACTGACACCAGACAGTATTTCAATGGCATGAACTGTCAGAAGAAGCTTCTCTCAGGGTCTCTTCAGATTTATGGTGAAGATGTCATTACTTTTCCTTCTGTAGATGCATGTTCCATTTGGAAGTCCAGGTTGGTGCCACCTAAGTGGGTTCCTGCTGCAAGGAATCGGAGGATCTCCTCCTCCTTCATCTGTAGGACATCAAAGGCTCCAAACATTGTGGAAGTTCCCCTTTATATTATGATAGGAACACAGAACAACGCCACATGGACACCTCTCTGGGTAGCACAGAAAGGCTTTAAGTGTATAACTGTAAATTTTCAGCTATATTTCTGTTATTGATTTCTAGTTTAATTCCACTGTGATCTGAGAGCAGACATCAAATGATTTCTATTTTTAAAAATTTGTGAAGGTGTGTTTTACAGCCCAGAATATGTTCTCTCTTGGTCAGAACTCCATGTGAGCTTGAGGAGAATGTGTATGCTGCTGTGGTTGGATGAAGCAGTCTATCGATGTCAGTTATATCCAGTTGATAGATAGTGTTGTTGAGTTCAATTATGTCTCTATTGATTTTCTGCCTGCTGGATCTGTCCATTTGTGATAGAGGGGTGTTGAAGTCTACACTTTTGATAGTGGATTCATCTGTTTCTCCTTGCAGTTCTATTAGTTTTTGCTTCACATAGTTTGACAGTCTGTTATTATGTGCATACATGTTAAGGGTTGTTATGTCTTCTTGGAGAATTGACCCCTAATGCCATTCTTTATCTCTGATCCATTTTCTTGCTTTGAAGTCTGCCCTGTCTAAAATAAATATAGTTATACTTGTTTTCTTTTGATTAGTTTTAGCTGGTATATTTTCGTCATCCATTCGCTTTTTATTTTGTTTTATCTTTATATTGAGGTAAAATTGACACACATTATATTAGTTTCAGGTGTACGACATGATTCCATATTTGCATATATTACAGAATGATCACCACAATAAGTCTCATTATCATCCATCACCGTATGTAGTAACAGAATTTGGTTTCTCGTGATGAGAACTTTTAAGATCTTCTCTCTTAGCAGTTTTCAAGTATATAACACAGTATTATTAACTATAGTTGTCATGCTGTACATCACATCTTCATGACTTGTTTATTTTGTAACTGGAAGTTTGTACCTTTTTACTCCCTTCACCCATTTTGCCTTCTCCCTCCTCTGGCAACCATTAATCGATTCTCTGTATCTCTGAGTGTGTGTGTGTGTGTGTGTGTGTGTGTGTGTGTGTGTGAGCGTGCGCGTGTGGTTTGTTTTTTTTTAAAGATTCCACATATAAGAGAGATCAGATAGTATTTATTTTCTCTATCTGACTCATTTCACTGAGCATGATTCTCTTTAGATCCATCATGTTGTCACAAATGGTAAGATTCCATTTCTTTTTATGACTGAATAGTATTCTATTGTGTATATATACACCACATTTTATCTTTTCATCTGTTGGTGGACTCATAGGCTGTTTCCATATCTTGGCTATTGTAAATAATGCTGCAGTGAACATGGGAGGCATATCTTTTTTTGAGTTAGTGCTTTTGTTTTCGTTGGATAAATACCTAGAAGTGGAATTGCTAGATCACACAGCAGCTCTGTTTTTAATTCTTTTGAGGAACCCTTATACTGTTTTCCATAGTGGCAGCACCAATTTGCATTTCCACCAACAGTGCACAAGGGGTCCTTTTTCTCCACATTCTCACCACTGCTTGCTATTTCTAGTCTTTTTGGTAATAACCTTTCTAACAGGTGTGAAATGATTTTTTATTGTGGTTTTGATTTGCCTTCCCTTGATTGATTAGTGATGTCGAGCATCTTTTCATGTATCTGTTGGTCATTTGTATGTCTTCTTGGGAAAAATGTCTATTTAGTGCTCTGCCCATTTTTAAGTTGGATTGTTTGTTTTGCTATTGAGTTATTTATGTATTTTGAATATTAACTCCTTATGGTAGATATATGATTTGCAAATACTTTCTCCCATTATCAAAATGCCTTTTCATTATGATAATGGTTTTCCTTTGCTGTGCAGAAATTTTTTGGCTTGCTGTAATCCCACTTGTTTTATTTTGCCTTTATTTTTGGTGTCAAATCTAAAAGAATCCCTGCCAAGACCAATGTCAAAAAGCTTATCATATATATTTTCTTCTAGAGTTTCATGTCTTATTCAAGTCATTAATCCATTTTGAGCTAATTTCATGTATGTTGCATGATAGTAGTTTAGTTTCATTCTTTTGCATGTGTCTGTACAGTTCTTCCAACACCATTTACTGAAGAGGCTATCCTTTTCCTATTGTATATTATTGGCTCTTTTCTTGTAAATTAATTGATCACTAAGCATGGATTTATTTCTGGGTTCTCTATTCTGCTCCATTGATATGTATCTATTTGTATGCCATTATCATGCTGGCTTGATTACTATAGTTTTGTGATATAGTTTGAAACCAGAGAGTGTGATGTCTCCAGCTTTTCCTGTGGTTCCAAATAAATTTTAGGATTATTTGTTCTATTTCTAAGGAAAAAAACCAAACCATTGGAATTTTGATAGGAATTGAATGTGTAGATTGTTTTGGTAGTTAATATTAATTCTTTCAATCCATGAGCATGGTACATACTTTCATTTATTTGTGTCTTCTTCAGTTTTTTCACCAATGTCTTAGAGTTGTCAGTGTACAGGTTTTTCATTTCCTTTGTTAAACTTTTCCCTAGGTATTCTATTCTTTTTGGTGCAATTGTACATGGAATTGTTTTCTTAATTCGTCTTTCAGATAGTTTATTTTTAGTGTATAGAAATACAACAGACTTCTGTATATTGATTTTGTATCCTGAATCTTTACTGAATTCATGTATTAATTGTAACATTTTTTTGGGTAGAGTTTTTAGGGTTTTCTATATGTAACATCATGTTATCTGCAAATAGTGATAGTTTTACTTCTTCCATTCCAATTTGGAAGCCTTTCCATCCAGTCACTCGTAATCTATACCTGTCTTTATATTTAAAGTGAGTTTCTTGAGCTTCTGGGTTGGTGAACACCTGGGGACTTGGGGATTTTGGTGCACCTAGAGAAAGCATGGAAGCTCCTTACTACCCTTCCCCCATACCTAGCTCTATGCAGCAATTCCATCGGACTGTTCTTGAGTTATATGCTTTTATAATTAACTGGTGATCTCATTGTCTATCAGAGAGACATGGAACAAGAAGATGCAGTAGAAACAGTCAAAACTAGGGAGACTAAGTCATCTGTCATCCTGACAAGATCTTTCCATGTCTTCATGATCAGTAACATTGACCTTGACATTGATGATTCCTTCAACCTATTGGTGAAAACGGCACTTAATTTGCTTTGCTTTAGTCTGATGACAGTGGTGACTGGAGTGTACTGTAAGCAGAGACCCTAGATGCCAACATGAGTTATAAGAACTCATGGGACGACACATGGTGCACTTCTCGGAGGCTGGAGCGGAAGGACTATTACTTGTCCATCAGGTTTCTCGTTGATTTTTGTAAATGGGGAGGACAGTCCTTGGTCCAGTAAAACTATGCAGGTTACATGTAAGATTTTTTTGTAAGCAAATTTTATTTCTGTCAAATGTATTCTTTATTTTTTTAATACGTTAGAACTTGATTTTTAAAAAATCTGATGACTCTAGGTGTTGTCATCCATTTGTTAAGTAGGTGATCTCTAGCAGATATGTTTCAAATGCTAGTAAAGAAACCAAATGAAAAGTTTGCTTAAGACACTGAGTCTGGTTTTTTCATTTTCTCTTGGGCTGACTATTCAAATTGACAAACTGTCAGGAGGTAGGAAAAAATACTTAAGTTATGTGCTCCATTATAGGATAAGTACACAAAAGTTTTCTCAAAAATTATTGTATGATTGCATAGCAAAATAGCAAAATTTGCCAATATGCTATTCAATGTGCATCCCTAAGTAAGTTACTGGGGTAGAGAAGGAGCCATTTACATTAGTGCAAGGTAAATAGAAAGTCTAAATGAAGGTAAGTACTATTATTCTTCACCAAATTCAATGTTATTCAGGTGCAAATACAGAAAATGTATTTTTAATAACAAAAAATAGTTTAAAGTAACAAAAAATATGATCACTAAAAACTGCAGACACTGACCTGCTGTTAAGAATGCTAACTTGAGCCCTCGCTGGCTTGGCTCAGTGGATAAAGTGTCATCCTGTGGACTGAAGGGTCCCAGGTTCGATTCCAGCCAAGGGCACATGCCTGATTGCTGGCTCAATCCCCAGTGGGGGTGTGTGTAGGGGGCAGCCAATAAATGATTCTCTCATCATTGATGTGTTTATCTCTCTCTCCTTCTCCCTTCCTCTCTGAAACCAATAAAGAAATATATTGAATATATATATATATATATATATATATTAAAAAAAAGAATGCTAACTTGAAAATAAAATAAATATGGCAGATAGCTTTCCCATTTCCCCATCTACTGCTAAAACACATACTGACTTGGGCCCAAGGGTTTTGTCTAATTGCAAATAATTTTGAGAACACTGAAAATTTGTTATGCAAATAATTATGCACACATACACTCTGTGGCTTTAAATGGGTCAAGTGTAAGAAATAAAATTTGGCCCCAGAATTAGCAACACAGCAGAGGTGTCATGCATGTACCCGAGGGAGGCCAGGGAACTCTTGCTGAAGGTTCTGCTGTCACTGGTGCTCTGCACTGACCCCTCCTCAAGCTCCTGACTCTGCAGGGCCCATCTCCTGAAGATACTCAAGAGTGACAGCGGTCCCTAAGTGGAACTTCATGCCCACTTCAGTGGATCCATTAGTTCTCATACCATGAAGATATTAATAGCTAAGAAACCAGGCCTTAACATTCATGATCTGATGACTATAATTGATAGTCATATTCCTCTTAGTACACCATCCACAACTCCCTTTGAAGAATAGCAAGCAGCCAAGTAGCATGGGCTTCATCACCAATAAGTTCTTTTAGAAAAAATGGGGGGGGGGGGGGGGAGAGAGCAGTTCTGAAGTTGGCATTGCATCTTCCAGATATTCCAAACCCCCCAAAAGAAACACAAATACTTCTGGATCTGCTTCCCAACAGATGGAGCATGGGATGTTTTTCCACTCCTCTGAGGTGGGGGGGAGGGGCGGGGAAGGGCGGGGCAGGTTCCTGGATCTGCTGGACTTTGTGAGGAAATACCAGATACTGCAGGAACTCTGTTTGACCTCAAGTATCAAAAGTCAGACAGTTCCAGCTTATCACTAGCATCGTTTCGGATTCCTACAGCATTGCTCATCCTTCTGTGAACTGTACCGATGATAGGGGTGTTTTTTTGCTATAGAACTTTCCCAAGAGTACTTAGCTGGCAGTTGAAAATTTAACTGGACCCAGTCTCAGGTATGGGATCTGTCTTGTAAATCCATCAACTACATCTTTGTTTCTGACAGCACCAGGTCTGAACTGAAGCCCAAAGTGTGACACTTTTAAAGCTGGAACGACGTGAATTCCTTTTGAATGTGTTGCAACCAAAATCTTCCAGCCATATTCCTCTTAGTAAACCATCTACCTCTCCCTCTGAAAAACAGCAGCCAAGTAGCATGGGCTCTATCGCTAATACCTTACGGTGGCTATACCTTACGGTGGCTGTACCTTATGGTGGCTGCTCAGTAAATTGGAAAAAAAATAAAAATTTTATTTTTATTTTTATTTTTCAAAGTTCCATGCATCACATACTACTTATAAACATTTGCCAACTATTAAAATAAAGAGGACCTCTTGATAATTTTAGTTTTAAAAAATTAAGTTGTGGGAACATGGCCTCAGCACAGGGGTTCAGCTCGTCTAACCAGTCATATGCTGCTTGAGAGGTGATCCACATTTGTTATTTTGAGGAGTAATGTTGAAACGAAGTGGTTCTAGAACTTATTGGAAAGTGAGGTGAAAGTTTTCTACTTGATGATATCTTACAGATATCCCAACAAATACGAGAATGTGACAGAGTTCGCATTGTATGAAGATGCCCGAAAGATTATTACTGCAAAGCCATATGCCAAATAGACCCTGGCGACACTGCAGTTTTACAGGTGATGTTAATATGAGATCAAAAAGTAGTTTTCCCTTTTCTGAAATCTAGGCCTGTTCATTATAATTGCATTGTTAATAGCAAGCAAAAGAAGCAACATTGAGCTCAGACTGCTGGCTCTATGGCTTAATCCCTATAGAATCAGAGAAGGGATTCAAGTTTCTGTTCTGAACATCCTAAAACATTGGTTTCAGAGCCACAGTGTAACTATTTATGTTGGTTATTCATGCTCTTTGGGGGGAATTATGCCCAAGACACCCCTAAACAAACAAGAAGTGACTTAAAGATTATGTTAGTTAACAGACTATTATAGTAAATTACTACAGATGGTGACTCTTGAAGCGTATAAATAGTATCAACCAGTTGGCCTTCCCTGAGCACCTGCTTTGGAGTGGGAGAGGCTGGACTTTGCACTCAGAGGGACACTAACTGTTTAGTGGGCTAATTATGCGCTTTCCCAAGTAACGTATGGCTCGTAGGAGCAAATTGCGCATCTGAAAAAAAATGCAGCAAAAATATTAAAGAATAGGCATTAATTTTTACTTCATATTTGATGAATCAAACCATTTTCTTTATTTTGCATGGTGTTTTATAGTAGACTTAGAGAAAGACTTTAAGTATTAAGTTATTACCAACACTCATAAAACAGTCCAATAAAATATAATGTCAATATATGGCAAATTCAAATTAAACAATATTTCCAACATATCTGACAGAAATTTATATATAGAATGTCTGATGTTGCACTCTTACAGGAATCAGAGATAATGGATGGTTTTATTCAACATGCACAGAATATGTATTTTTTGTATCATAAATCTATTTAAATAAAACAGGTTTTAAATGTTTACTTACTTATGTATTTCATACTTGTTACTTTGAGAAAGCAAAACAGCATTCCTGATCAAGGTACATTATTTTTTAATTTTTATTTTTAAAATATATTTTATTGATTTTTTACAGAGAGGAAGGGAGAGGGATAGAGAGTTAGAAACATCGATGAGAGAGAAACATGGATCAGCTGCCTCCTGCACACCCCCTACTGGGATGTGCCTGCAACCAAGGTACATGCCTTTGACCAGAATTGAATCTGGGACTCTTCAGTCCACAGGCTGACGTTCTATTCACTGAGCCAAGCCAAACCAGTTAGGGCAAGGTACATTATTTTTTAACTGCAGTACTGAGTGAGTTTTTCTTTTTCTTTTTTAAAAAAATATATTTTTTATTGATTTCAGAGAGGAAGGAAGAGGGAGAGAGATAGAACATCAATGATGAGAGAGAATCATTGATTGGCTGCCTCTTTGCACGATGCACATTGGGGATCGAGCCCACATGTGCCCTTAACTGGAATTGAACTCAGGACCTTTCAGTCTGTAGGCCGAAACTCTACTCACTGAGCCAAATCAGCTACGGCCTGAGTGAATTTATCTTGGGCCAGATAGCAACCTCACAGTCTTAAATCACTAGAGAGACTGTATTTTTGAGTAATGCCAATTGAACTATAAAGAAAAAGCACTCCTCATAATTAAAAATTTCCTGAAAATGAATGTTTT
Organism: Eptesicus fuscus; assembly: GCF_027574615.1. Classification (NCBI taxonomy): domain Eukaryota; kingdom Metazoa; phylum Chordata; class Mammalia; order Chiroptera; family Vespertilionidae; genus Eptesicus; species Eptesicus fuscus. Next base: position 81,129,404 of record NC_072483.1, on the reverse strand, counting down.
CCCTACCCAAATGAAGGTACTGTGGACTCCATTTCAAACCATTAAATATATTGTATGTAGTCGGTATACTACATATACTGGTATATAATCGTGTGGAAAGCATAGTCAGATTATAGTTCTGTGTACTGTTCCTGTAACATTAGATCTTTTAAATAAAAACTTCTCTTTTTATTGACTTTAAACATTTTTTAAAAAGTGAGTTTCTCATAGATAGTATACGTTTAGGTCTTGATTTTTTATCTACTCTGACAATCTCTGTCTTGTAATAAGGTATTTAGACTATTGATGTTCAAAGTGATTATTAATGTAATGGATTAATATCTACCATATTTATTACTGTTTTTTATTTTATGTCACTATTATTTGTTCCTATTTTTGTCTTCCACTCTTTTCCTTCCTTTTTGTGGTTTTAATTGAGCTTTTTATATGTTTCCATTTCCTTCCATTCTTTTTTTAAAAATATTTTTTATTGATTTCAGAGAGGAAAAGGAGAGGGAGAGAGAGATAGAAACACAAATGATGAGAGAGAATCACTGATTAGCTGCCTCCTACACTCCCCCACTTGGGACCGAGCTGGCAACCCAGGCATGTGCCCTTGACGGAAATCGAACCTGGGATCCTTCAGTTTGCAGGCCAACGCTCCATTCACCGAGCCAAACCCACCAGGGCCATTTCCTTCCATTCTCAGCATACTTTTTTATTGTTAAAATTTTAATTAATTGTTTAATTAATTATTTTTAGATCTTTTGGTGAAAAGTTTATTGATTATATTAGTCCTTTCCTAGAACATTCAGATATAAGCAAGAAAACCCACCAGCTACCAAATTCACAGTAGAAACTAGTTTACTAAGCTGGGAAGGAAGGGGGAAGAGTTAAAATTATCGCATACTTTAGAATAAGAATGTGAAATAATTATATAAAATTTTCATTCATGCAGGTGATTATTTAAATACCTCTAACTGGGTTTTTATTCATTCATAAAGTATTTAGGGTCTATTACTAGTATATGCAGATGCACATTTCTATTCTCAATGAGGCCTATAAAGACAGATACTCTTGCAAATTTAACATGTAATTTAATATCTAAAAAAAATTTTGGCCCTGGCCAGGTATCTCAGTTGGTTTGGATTTCCAGTTGGGCACATGCAGAAACCAAACGATGTCTGAATAAATGAGTGGAACAACAAATCTCTCTCTGTCTCTCTCTCAGTAAGCTATTAAATTTTCTTTAATTTAATGATTGTCCTAAACTTTGCAATATACAGTTACAACTAATCCAAGTGTACTTTCCAATAACAATAACTCTACACAAGTTATAATAGCAAAATAATCCTACTCGCTCCCTCCTGTCCCTTGTATCATTACTGTCATTCATTTCACTTAGACATACGCGTACACAGGCATTTACACACACACAAGATAAATATACACAAGCATGCATAATTGAATACGTTGTTGAGATGAACACTTTAAACAAACTGTTAGTTCAATTAAAAATAAGAAAAATAAAAGTTTTTATTTTACCTTCACTTTTCCTTTGACGCTCTTTCTTTCTTTGAGTTTCTGACGTCTCCATTATTATTATTTTTTTTTTCTGTAAAGAACATCTTTTCACAGTTCTCACAGGCAGGTCTAGTGGCAACGAATTTGCTCAATTTTCTTAAAGAGTGTATTTCTCTGTGAATGGGATGCCCTAGATACCCCTGGGGAGGGGTGCACATTGTGACAGCAGCAAGGCCTGGTCCCCTGAGGAGGGAGCCTACCCACTACCACAGCCATTGTCCGGCACACTTGAAGGAGTGTTCCAGCAAAGCTTTCACCCACCCTCTGGCAGAGGTCATTGGATTCGGAAAAGCTCAGAGAGAAAGGAGAAAGTGGGTTATTAAGTGCTCATGGGGGTTATCAACAAACTATAGAAATGAGCCCTGAAGGTATAGCCTTTTCATGGGGGTTATTAAGTGCCCTGACAGGAGATGGAATCCTCAACCTTGGTTTATTTGAGTGATGCTCTATCTAACCAAATGAGGAACCTGACCAGGTCTTACCTACCAGGGCACTCTCTTGTGACGCAGTCTTTGCTTCCTTATCCTTTTTAGTCAGGCTCGCTCCCTAACCTTCTCCTAGGCTCATCTGTGCAATTCCTTGTAAAATACAGTATATATATGATTCTCTCTCATCATTAATGTTTATATATATATATATATATATATATATATATATATATATATATATATATATATATATTTCAGAGAGGAAGGGAGAGGGAGAGAGAGAGAAACATTAACGATGAGAGAGAATCATTGTTCAGGTGCCTCCTGCACTCCCCATACTGGGGATCGAGCCCACAACCCGGGCATGTGCCCCCACAGGGAATCTAACAAGTGACCTCCTGGTTCATAGCTCAACGCTCAACTACTCAGCCACGCTGACCAGGCATAAAATCCAGTTTTAGTAAGAACCGTGCTAAGTCAATGTCATCAGAACCTCCATACTGAACCACAGGTGGACCCTGGCACAGTACCAAGTGTACCCTAGAACCACAGAACAGCTCCGCACGCCAGATGAACTCGGCCTTGTACTTGAGACCCACTCAACACTACCGCAGACGCACTTCCCTAACTGCGGTTGATCATCAGCGCCTTAGTGGCTTGCAGCTCAGCACTTACTGGCAGGTCTTACTGCGCCACTCTTTTGTGATGAAGAGTCTTTGCTTCCTCGTACTTTTTCAGTCAGGCTGCTCCCTAACCTTCTCCTGGGCTCATCTGGGCACTTCCTTGTGAATCCCAGTTTTAGCAAGAACTTTAAGTCAGTTTCATGAGAACTGTCCCCCCACCAGCACTCCACATCCGATCACCCCAAATGTCAGATGAGGATCCTCACCTTTCACCGTCCTCCGGGGGATACTTGATCAACCTGTGGCGTCGATGGTTTGTTGAGCCAGAACACCCCTTTCCCTACGCGCACCTCCATACACAGCATCCGACAGAGCATCGTTCTTTGGCTGCCTCTAGTGGTACCATGGATGGTACTGCAGCATGTGCCTTGGTACTGTACCCGGAGATGCACCCCAAGGCAGGGGTACCTCGGCCCTTACTTCCAGCTCTTACCGCGGCACCCTTTTGAGACCAAGATTCTTTGCTTCATTATACTTTTTAGTCAGGCTTACTCCCTAACCTCTAAAGCTGACCTGTGCATTTCCTTGTAAAATCCAGTTTTAGCAAGAATCGTGCTAAGTCTGTTTCACCAGAACCTCCTTACTGAACCACAGGCCGACCTTGTCGCCTATTGTGTGAACCCTGGTGCATGTACCTCCCATGCACCTCGGCTTTCTACCGCAGATGAATGTCACACCTCGGAAACTTAGGGCAGTTCTACCTCAGCCCTTTAGGGCCACGCACTTTGGCACTTCTGTCCCGGTCTTCCCGTGGCACTCCTGCCGGAGGAAGATTCTTTGCTCCGTTACACTTTTTGGTATGGTTCTCTCCCTAACCTCCTAGGCTCATCTGCTGAGTCAGGTTCACCAGAACCTCCCTGCCTGCCTCCATATCCAGTCCCCCTGGGTATCGATCAGGACCTCACCTTTCACCACCCCAGGTGATATCTGATGACCCCATAGCATCTTCAGAGAAATTCATGTTAGCTTTGTTGAGCCAGAACCCCCTTTTCCCTGTGTGCACCTCCATACACAGCATCCCACGTAGCACTGTGCTTTGGCTGCCCCTTGTGGTACCACAGCCGGTACTGCAGCGTGTGCCTTGGCACTGTACCGCAGATGTACACCAAGGCAGGCACACCTGGGCACTTACTTTCGAAGATTTTTTGCCTCATTATATTTTTAGCCAGGCTTGCTCCCTAACATTCTCCTAGACTCGTGGTCGGCGAACTGCGGCTCGCGAGCCACATGCGGCTCTTTGGCCCTTGAGTGTGGCTCTTCCACAAAATACCATGGCCTGGGAGAGTCTATTTTGAAGAAGTGGCGTTAGAAGAAGTTTAAGTTTAAAAAATGTGGCTCTCAAAGGAAATTTCAATCGTTGTACTGTTGATATTTGGCTCTGTTGACTAATGAGTTTGCTGACCACTGTCCTAGACTGATCTGTAAAATCCAGTTTTAGCCAGAATTCTGCTAAGTCAGTTTCACCAGAACACCCCACCCCCACCCCACCTGCCCTCCATGTCTGATTACCCTGAATATCCTATTGGATTCTCATCCTTCACTATCACCCCATTACTATTTGATCACCCTGTCCCGCCTTTAGCAAGAACTATGTTAGGTTCGTTTAGCCAGAATCCCCCATGACTCCTGATGTTTTCTCTTCGTAATGTCTATCCACTGTCCCCCACTCTCTCCTTGGCTGTATATTCTCAGCTGCTGGTGCTGTATTGGAAGTTGAGCTCAGCCTCTCCCCTGCTGTGAAGTCTTAATTGCAGTGGTCCCTGGACCTACCTGGACCTACGCTACGGTCCTGAATAAAAACTGTCTTCCCATCTTTAATACGTGTCATTGAAGATCTTTCTCTTTAACAGGGGCACTGCGAGGCAGCACATCTCAATGCAGTTGGCAAAGAACTTCACCCTTTGCAAGTCTCCGTTCACGGCATCCTTCGCCGGACCATTCTTCGGCTGCTACGGGCAGTGCTACAGGCAGCACAGCAGCATGCACTCCAGAGACGGAGGGCAGATGTACCTTGGCCTATACCCGTGGGTAACACTCAGCACCCTGCTAGGAGACCTTCACTGGCATTCTTTTATGACGAAGAATCTTTGCTTCATCATACTGCAGTCAACTCTTGTACCTTCTGAACTCTTCTGTGAATTTCCTTACAAAATCTAGTTTTAATGCCCTTGCAGGGTAACTCAACTGACTAGAGTATTGCAGATTCAATCTCCTCTGAGGGGCACATACAAGAAGCAAGCAATGCATGTGTAAATAAGTGGAACAACAAATGGTATTTCTGTCTCTTTCTAAAAATCAAGAAATAAAATGTATTTTTAAGAATCTAGCTTCAGTCCTTGCTGGTGTGGCTCAGTTGGTTGGGCATCATCCCATGCACTGAATGGTCACTGGTTGGATTCCTGGTTGGGGGAGTTCCGGGTTCAATCCCTGGTGGGGAGCATGCAGGAGGCAGCCGATGGATGGATCCATGTTTGTCTCTCATTGATGTTTCTCTTTCTCTGTCTCTTCCTTGCTCTCCAGAATAAATAAAAACATATTTTTAAAAAAATCTAGTTTTCATAAGAATGCAGCTAAGTCACTTTCCCCCAAACCCTGCAACCTCTATTTTTGCTGTGGTTGGCACTCCTTTTTTTAAATTAAAAAATATATATATTTTAAAATTGATTTCAGAGAGGAAAGAGGAGGGAAATAGAAATATCCATGATGAGAGAGAATCACTGATTGGCTGCCACACTGGGGATCTAGCGGCAACCTGGGCACGTGCCCTGGCCAGGAATCGAACCTTGACCTCCCGGTTCATAGGTCGAAGCTCAACCACGGAGCTACACTGGCCAGGCACTGGGCTTGGCATTCTTAACTGGCACTTTCAAGCACTGAATAATGCCCTTCTTACCATCCTAACACGCATCACTGCACGCTGCACCCTTGTGTGGCGGCACTGTACTGCGTCCCAGGACCTCAGCTTCATAAACGGCACACAGTGTGGGCTCCGTCCCGCACAGGGCATGGCTCAGCAGGGCTTGGTGCTCTGCTCAGCCCTCTTCCAGGCAGGGGAGCTCCCCATAGAGTACCCTTTCCATCTGGGGTGGCCCACTGGGCTCCGCAGTGCCAGTGGTTTTACAAACATGTCCTGGACTCGTTTTGAGCAGAGAGAGTAAGCTGCCCAGTCAGAAATAGTTGCTGTGAAGGAAGATGTTTGCATTATACTCACTGTCTCATAGGAACAGGAGGCCTGGCAGGCCACGCAGGGCTCCTGGGAAAGTGGCCTGGAGGGTCAGCGGGCCGAGAGGAAGAGGGGAATTTATGGAGTTCTTCTCAGGAAGAAATAAACAAAGCAAGCAAGGCAAAGAAGAGGCGCAAACTTAGGATCGATCCATTTCTTCTAGGTCAACCAGTTTGTTGGCATATCATTGTTTTAGCCATTTCTTAATGGTTCTTTGTATTTCTCTGGTAAGAATGGTAATGTTTCCTCTTTCATTTCTGATTTTATTACTTGAGTCTCCCCCCTTTTTTGGTCTTGCTTATTCAAAAGAAAGGGTTTCAACATTGTTTATCTTTTTTTTAAAAAAGGCAACTTTTATTTCGTTGATCTTTCCTATTGTCTTTCTACTCTATGTCATTGATTTCTGCTCTAGTTCCTTTCTTCTGCTAACTTTTAGCTTAGTGTGTTATTGTTCCGAGTGCTCCTTGAGGTTAATTAACGTTAGGTTACTTGAGATATTTCTGTGTTCTGAATGGAGTGCTTGTCATTATAAACGTCCCTCTTGGATCTGCTCTTGCTGCGTCTCATAAGCTTTGTTATGCTTGCGTTTTTCTTTTCGTTGGTGTCAAGATACTTTGTCATTTTCCTTATCATTTGGTCCGGAGCTGTCGTTTAATTTACACATGTTGGGAATTTTCCAATTTTTCTTCTGCTAGTAATTTCCGTTTTCACACCAGGGTAGACAGGAAAGGTACTTCTGTGACACCTCAGCCTGCCTTCTAGCCACTCGGTGCTGCACGGAAGCACCTATTACAAGCGGCTCTCCGCGTGGCAGCTCGGGGCGCACTCGGCTTCAGAGCTCCTGATTTGTAGGAGGGAAATCATGGCAATTCCCAACAGACACAACGCAGTGGCCATCAGGCAGCTCGTGTGACCAAAAGCAGTGGCTCCCTTGGCAATGGCTGCTCTGTTCGGTCCGGTTGGTGAGCCAAAGCAGTCTAAGAATGGATCAGCCCCTGATGTGATCTCCTGGGATGGTGGTGCCAGTTGTTTTGAAGACATGCCCTGGTTTGGCTCAGTGGATAGAGCATCAGCCTGCGGACAGAAGGATCCTGGGTTCGATTCCGATCAAGGGTATCGAACCTTGGTTGCAAGCTCCTCCCCAGTCCAGGCCTGATCAGGGCTAGTGCAGGAGGCAACCAATTGATGTGTTTCACTCACAACGATATTTCTCTGTCTTTCCTTCTCTTTCACTCTCTAAAAATCAATGGAAAAATATCCTCAGGTGAGGATTTAAAAAAACAAAACAAAAAAAAAGGCATGCCCTGAATTTGTTTCAGCATAAACAGGGGGACACACAGATACCTAAATGATTGTGATGAAGGAAGACTTCATTTCACAGTCCCCTAGACCAGTGGTTGGCAAACTGCGGCTCGCGAGCCACATGCAGCTCGTGAGCCGCGGTTTGCCGCTCTGTTGACTAATGAGTTTGCCGACCACTGCCCTAGACGCAGGAGGACTGGCATGCCACACAGGACAACTAGGACAACCAGGGGATGCAAGGTCCAAGGTCAGCCGGCAGAGAGGAAGGAAGAAGGGAAATGGGCTGCGGGAGGATTTATGGAGTTTTTCTCAAGAAGGAATGAGCAAACCAGAGCAAGGCTGATGTGTAAGCTTATGGCCGAATAGTTTAAATAGTTTTGGTGGACTCTGACCCATATATGGCAATATCCCTTGTTGTTTGAAGTCTACTTGTAGAGAGTCTGAGGATCACTTAGAAAATCCTGACTGTTAGAATCTCATGCCATGGCAGCTGATTGCAGCTTTTCCCAGAAGGAGCCACGGCTCAGAGCCCAGGAGAGGGACTCTTTGAGGTTTTCTTTCCTCCGTTCTCTGTATTTCTTGCTTCCTCCCCACATTGTATAAAACAATAAGTAACATTAAATGTACCATTTTAAGTATTTATAAATGTATAGTTACTGTTAACTATTTCTGCAATGGCGTTCAACAGATCTCTAGAACATTTTTCTCTTGCATTCCTGATATTCTGTAAGTAGTAAAATACTAATATTGCCTCCTACCTCCCCAGACCTTGGTGATATCCATTCTACTGTCCTTTCTTTTTTTATTTGACTACTTTACATATATATAAGAGTGGGATCATACATATTTGCCTTTTTGTGGCTGGTGTATTTTGCTTAGCATAATGTCCTCGATGTCTATTTATTCAGTAGCATGTGACAGAATTTTTAAAGGAACAAAATATTTTTAAGGATTTTAGAGAAAGAGAGAAACATCGATTTGTTTTTCCACTTATTTATGCATTCATTGGTTGATTCTTATATCTGCCCTGATTAGGATCAAACCTGCTCTAACCAACTGAGCTACCTGGCCAGGGCAATAGGATTTTTTTTTTTTTTAAAGACTGCATAATGTGCCATTGTATGTGCATACCCCATATTCTCTCTTCTTGGGTCCATGCGTGGTTATTTGGGTTGGTTCTCTTTCTTGGATATGATGAGTTATGTTTTGGTGAACACTGGGGTCCAAATACCTCTTTGAGATTCTAATTTGAGTAGTTTTGGATAAATCTCCAGAAGTAGGATGGCTGGACCATATGTTATTCTCTCCTTTTATATTTTTGAGGAATCTCCATACTGTTTTCTGTCACGGGTACAATATTTTACATTCACGTGAAGTGTTCTTATATTCCAACTTCCTTTTCCCAGCAACAATTGTTATTTTCTTTTTGGTTTGTTTGTTTTTTAAAATAGTGGCCATGCTGATACATGTGAGATGATATATCATGGTTGAGCAACTTTTCATATATTAGTTGGCCATTTATAAATTTTCTATGAAGAAATGTCTATTCAAACTTCTGCCCATATTTTAATAGGGTTATTTGCTTGTTTCATTAAATGTACTGGGTAAGACCCCTTTTACTGAGTAGTATGATTTGCAGTTGTTTTCTCCCATTGTGCAAGTTGCCTTTTACTCTGCTGATAGTTTTCTTTGATGTTGGAAGTCCTAAAGTGTGATGTCCATTTGCCTGTTATTTCAAAAACTTACCAGGACAATGTCTTTTGTGTATTTCTTGCACAGTAAACATAATAATTGAATCCACGTTGACTATTGACTATTGTAACAGGTTTCTATTGCTGTTTAACAAATTGGCACAAGCCTAATGGCTTAACCTAAACCCACTTATTAGTCCACAGGGCTGTAGTCAGGATTGCCCATGCTCTATTCCGAGCTGAGCCCTGTCTCTCCCTCACTAAAATCCCAATTAGTAGGTGGAGGCTCCTACACCTACTATATGGCCCTGAACAAAGCCTGTCTTATCATCTTAACAAGTGTCCATAAATATTTTTTTCTTTATGTCGGTACTGTACCCCATATGGTACTGCTGCTCTGTACCTCAGCACATCACCTGGCATCATGCCTGGCTCCAGACCGTAGCACGCACTGGGATCTACAAAGCACTGAGTCTTGGTTCCCTAAGTGGGGCCACAGGCAGCACTGTATTTCGGCGCCAACACCTATGGCAAGTATTCTTCAGTTTGCCATACTTGATTCAGGCTGCTGAGCCTTCTCCTCGACTCATATGTGCACTTCTCTGTGAAATTCGGTCTTTGCAAGAATCCTGCAAAGTCACTTCCCCCAGGATTCCCACCTTCCATATCGGATCACCCTGGATATCTAATCAGGACCTTCATCCTTTACCGTTCCCAGCTGATAGGTGTCTCCCAGCTTCCGCAAGATTCCTGTTAGGATCCTTTAGCCAGAACCCTTACTATCCTGATGTTTTCTCTTAGTTGTTTTCATCCACCCCGCCCCCCCCTGCTCCTAGCTATAGGGTATACATTGGAGATATTGTGTGTTTGATCTAGACCACCTCAATAAATCAAGTATTGCTGTAAGCGAGTCTTCATCTCTTTGCTGGTGGAAGATCTTAGCTTCAAGTTGTAAAAAAGGCAACATCTGCGCAAAAAAGGTGAAGGGGACTAAGAAGCACAAACTGCCAGTTATAAAATAAGTAAGTCACAAAGAGGTGTGTTACAGCATAAGGAATAGAGCCAATAATATCATAATAACTGTGCATAGCAACAGATGGTTACTAGACTTCCTGTGGTCGACACTTTGTAAGGTAAATCAACCAATCATCACTATGTTATAAATCTGAAACTAAGATAATGTTGCATATCAACTATACTTAAAAAATGAATTTAAAAACTCCACATCCTCCGTTGAAAGAAATAAAGTGCAATAAAACAAGGCATGCCTGTGTATTTCCACCTGTTTGCGTCGTATTCAGAGTTGAGCTTAACCTCTCCCCTGTACCTACGCTAAGGTCCAGAATAAATGCATTGTGCCACCTGTAACAACTGGCATTGGATATTCTTTGTCTTTAACAGTGGCACTGCCAGGCATCCTCAACGTAGCACCACATGCAACATCCCAGGCCACAGCATCCTCCGCCGTGCTGTCCTTTAGCTGCTCCTGGGTGGGTACCATGGGCAATACTGGCCCTGTGCACTCTACCCAGGATGCACTTCCGTATCAAGTGCAGGTGGACCTTTGCCCTTTTCCAGGTGTACTCTGGCGCCAGACCGCGGCTGTCCCCCAGCACGGTAACAGGGTGTGCGCAGGCACCTTGAAACCTTACCATGGGCACTGACTTCCCAGTCTTAACATGGCACTTCTTTTATTTATTTATTTATTTATTTATTTACTTATTTATTTATTTATTTATATTGATTTCAGAGAGGGAGAGAGAGATAGAAACATCATTGATGAGAGAGAATCATTGATCGGCTGCCTCCTGCACGCCCCCCTACTGGGGATCGAGCCTGCAACCCAGGCATGTGCCCTTGACCAGAATCGAACCTGGGACCCTTCGGTCCACAGGAGGTTCAATTTCACCAGAACCTCCATACCGAACCACACACAGCTGGACCTTGGTTCTGAACCTCCAACGCTCTATCCACTGAGCCAAGCTGGCTGGGGCTCCTTTTATTTTTATTTTTAAAATTTTATTTACTGATTTTTAGAGACGCAGGAACACTGATTTGGCCATTTATTTATGCATTCATTGGTTGCTTCTTTTATTTATTTTAAAAGATAACATTTTTTTTTAAAATCCTCACTGTAGAAAATATTTTTATTGATTTTAAAGAAGGAGGGAGGGAGAGAGAAACTTCTATTTGTTGCCTCTTGTATGTTCCCTACCAGACTGAACTCACGACTCTTCAAGTCCTCCAGACGACTCTCCAAAAAAGTGAGCTACACCGGCCAGGGCCATTGGTGGCTTCTTGTATGTGCCCTGACAGGAGATGGGACCTGCAGCCCTGAATTACCTGGGTGACACTCTAACCAAAAGAGGTACCTGACCAGGTCTTACCTACAACGACACTCGGTGATGCAGTCTTTGCTTTGTCATACATTTTAGGCAGCCTCGCTCCCTAACCTTTACTTAGGTTCACCTGTGCACTTCCTTGTAAAATGCAGCTTTAGCAAGAACTCTAAGGCCGTATCACCAGAACCTCCACACTGAACCACTGTAGACCCTGGCACGGTACCTGGTGTTTGCTGGAACCGTACCGCGGGTGCACAACAGCGCCGAGCCTCTGGGGGACACGGCATTGTACTTCAGACCCACTCACTGTACCGCAAACGCACCACAGCTCTATGCCCTGGAGCCGTGGTCGGCAAATTGCGGCTCGCGAGCCACATGCGGCTCTTTGGCCCCTTGAGTGTGGCTCTTCCACAAAATAGCACGGCCTGGGCGAGTCTATTTTGAAGAAGTGGCGTTAGAAGTTTAAGTTGAAAAAATGTGGCTCTCAAAAGAAATTTCAATCGTTGTGCTGCTTATATTTGGCTCTGTTGACTAATGAGTTTGCCGACCACTGCCCTGGAGGCCCTGGAGGCCCTGGGGCACAAAACTGCGCTAGTTCATCAGCGCTGAGGGGCGGAAGCCGCTCCGCGTGGTACCGCGGGCGAACCTGGCACTTCAAGGTCGAGCCGCGGCCCTCTTGTGACGCAGAGTGTTTTGCTTCGTTATACTTTTTAGCCAGGCTGCTCCTTAACCTTCTCCAGGCTCCTCTGTGCACTTCCTCGTAAATTCTACTTTCAGGAAGAACCCTCCTGAGTCATTTTCACCAGAAAACTCATACTGAACTACGGTGGATCTTGGCACAGAACCTGGTGTTCATTAGAACCGTACAACCTACCGCGGGTGGACAACAGCGCCGTACCGCGGGTGCACTCGGCACTGTACTTCAGACCCACTCACCGTCCTGCAGATACACGTCAGCTCCATGCCGTGCACGCAGTGGGGCACGGAACTGCGGTGGTTTGTCAGCGCCATCGGGCAGGTGCCGCTCGGCTCGATAACGGTACCGTGGACGATCCCTGCGTTTCACGGTGGTACCGCGGCACTTCTGTGTGGAAGAGCCTTTGCTTCGTTATACATTTTAGTCAGGCTCGCTTCTTACACGCCAACGCTTATCTGCGCACTTCCTGGTAAAATGCAGTTTTAGCCAGAACTCTTAAGTCATTTTCACCAGAACCTCCATACCGAACCAAAAACAGCTGGACCTTGGTTCTGTACCTGGTGTATCCTAGAACCGTACACCAGCACCGCGGGTGGACAACAGCGCCGTACCGCGGGTGCACTCGGCACTGTGCTTCAGACCCACTCCCTGTCTGCACTGTAGGCGGAGGCCCTGGGCACGTAACTGCGCTAGTTCGGCAGCGCCTTGGAGCGGATGCACCGCGCACGGTACCGCGGGAGAACCCGGCGCTGCCAGGACTGACCGCGGCACTCTTTGTGACGCAGAGTGTTGGCTTCGTTATACCTTCAGTCAGGCTGCTCCCTAACCTTCTCCCAGGCTCCTCTGCACTTCCCTGTAAAATGCACTTTCAGAAAGAACGCTCCTGAGCCATTTCCACCAGAAGCGTCATACTGGACCACGGGTGGACCTTGGTTCCGTCCCTGGTGTTCGCCAGAACGTACCGCGGGTTCACAACAGCGCTTTACTGGGGGTGTACGGGGCACTGGACTTCAGACCCACTCCCTGTACCGCAGACGCATATCTGCACTGTAGGTGGACGCACTTGGGCACGGAACTGCGGTGGTTCGTCACCGCCACGGGGCGGATGCACCTCGCACGGTACCGCGGCTGAACCCGGTGCTTTGATACGGCGCTGCCAGGTCGTACCGCGGCTCTTTTCTGAGGAAGATTCTTTGCTTCCTTATACTTTGTAGTCAGGCTCGCTCCCTAACCGGCTCCTTGGCTCCTCTGTGCACTTCCTTGTAAGATGCAGTTTTAGCCAGAACTCTTAAGTCATTTTTACCAGAACCTCCATACGGAACCACGTGGTACCAGGTGTATCCTAGAACCGTACAACCGACCGCGGGCGGACAACAGCGCCGTACCGCGGGTGCACTCGGCACGGTACTTCAGACCCACTCCCTGTACCGCAGACGCAACTCAGCCTGTGCCGTGGACACCCTGGGGTTCGCAACTGCGGTGGTTCGTCAGCGCCTTGGTGTGGCGCTCTGCCAGGACTGACCGAGGCACTCTTTTGTGACGTAGTGTTTTGTTTCGTTATACCTTTAGTCAGGCTGCTCCCTGACCTTCTCCTAGGCCAGTGGTCGGCAAACTCATTAGTCAACAGAGCCAAATATCAACAGTACAACGATTGAAATTTCTTTTGAGAGCCGAAAACCGACTTCTGCGCATGGGCCACGCAGTTTCAATCGCACTGTATGTGCGCGCCCGCACGTGGTATTTTGTGGAAGAGCCACACTCAAGGGGCCAAAGAGCTGCATGTGGCTTGTGAGTCGCAGTTTGCCGACCACTGTCCTCTGCTCCTCTGCACTTCCTTGTAAAATCCACTTTCAGAAAGAATGCTCCTGAGCCATTTCCACCAGAAACGTCATACTGGACCATGGGTGGACCCTGGCTCCGTCCCAGGTGTTCGCCAGAACGTACCGCAGGTGTACGGGGCACTGGACTTCAGACCCACTCCCTGTACCGCAGACGCACCTCAGCCTGTGCCATGGACACCCTGGGGCACGCGACTGCGGTGGTTCGTCAGCATCTTGTGGCGCTCTGCACGGTACTGCGGGCGAACCCGGCGCTTCGCGGTGGTACCGCGGCACTTTTGTGTGGAAGAGCCTTTGCTTCGTTATACTTTTTAGTCAGGCTCGCTGTTTAAATGACCAGGCTCCTCTGTGCACTTCCTTGTAAGATGCAGTTTTAGCCAGAACACTAAGTCATTTTCACCAGAACCTCCGTACCGAACCACGGTGGACCTTGGCCGAGTACCTGGTGTTCGCTAGAACCGTACAACCTACCGCGGGTGCACTCCGCACGGTACTTCAGACCCACTCACTGCACCGCGGCCGCACAACCGCACTGTAGATGGACGCACTTGGGCACGTAACTGCGCTAGTTCGGCAGCGCCTTGGAGCGGATGCACCGCGCACGGTACCGCGGGAGAACCGGCGCTGCCAGGACTGACCGCGGCACTCTTTGTGACGCAGAGGGTTGGCTTCGTTATACCTTCAGTCAGGCTGCTCCCTAACCTTCTCCCAGGCTCCTCTGCACTTCCCTGTAAAATGCACTTTCAGAAAGAACGCTCCTGAGCCATTTCCACCAGAAACGTCACACTGGACCACGGGTGGACCTTGGTTCCGTCCCTGGTGTTCGCCAGAACCGTACCGCGGGTTCACAACAGCGCCGTACCGCGGCTGTACTGGGCACTGGACTTCAGACCCACTCACAGCACCGCAGACGCATATCTGCACTGTAGGTGACGCACTTGGGCACGGAACTGCGGTGGTTCGTCACCGCCACGGGGCGGATGCACCTCGCACGGTACCGCGGCCGAACCCGGTGCTTAGACCCGGCGCTGCCAGGTCGTACCGCGGCTCTTTTCTGAGGAAGATTCTTTGCTTCCTTATACTTTGTAGTCGGGCTCGCTCCCTAACCGGCTCCTTGGCTCCTCTGTGCACTTCCGTGTAAGATGCAGTTTTAGCCAGAACTCTTAAGTCATTTTCACCAGAACCTCCATACCGAACCACGTGGTACCAGGTGTATCCTAGAACCGTACAACCGACCGCGGGTGGACAACAGCGCCGTACCGCGGGTGCACTCGGCACGGTACTTCGGACCCACTCCCTGTACCGCAGACGCACCTCAGCCTGTGCTGTGGACACCCTGGGGCACGCGACTGCGGTGGTTCGTCAGCGCCTTGGTGTGGCGCTCTGCACGGTACTGCGGGCGAACCCGGTGGTATTGCGGCACTTTTGTGTGGAAGAGACTTTGCTTCGTCATACTTTTTTTAAAAAAAAATGTATTTTATTGAAATTTTACATAAAGAGCTAGAAACATCGATGAGAGAGAAACATCCATCAGCAGCCTCCTGCACACCCCCTCCTGGGGATGTGCCCGCAACCAAGGTACATGCCCTTGACCGGAATCGAACCTGGGACCTTTCAGTCCGCAGGCCGACGCTCTATCCACTGAGCCAAACCGGTTTCGGCGCTTTGTCATGCTCTTTAGTCAGGCTCGCTGTTTAAATGACCAGGCTCCTCTGTGCACTTCCTTGTAAGATGCAGTTTTAGCCAGAACACTAAGTCATTTTCACCAGAACCTCCGTACCGAACCACGGTGGACCGTGGCACAGTACCTGGTGTTCGCTAGAACCGTACAACCTACCGCGGGTGCTCTCCGCACGGTACTTGAGACCCCCTTCCTGCACCGCGGCCGCACAACCGCACTGTAGATGGACGCACTTGGGCACGTAACTGCGCTAGTTCGGCAGCGCCTTGGAGCGGATGCACCGTGCACGGTACCGCGGGAGAACCCGGCGCTGCCAGGACTGACCGCGGCACTCTTTGTGACGCAGAGGGTTGGCTTCGTTATACCTTCAGTCAGGCTGCTCCCTAACCTTCTCCCAGGCTCCTCTGCACTTCCCTGTAAAATGCACTTTCAGAAGGAACGCTCCTGAGCCATTTCCACCAGAAACGTCACACTGGACCACGGGTGGACCTTGGTTCCGTCCCTGGTGTTCGCCAGAATGTACCGCGGGTTCACAACAGCGCTTTACCGGGGGTGTACGGGGCACTGGACTTCAGACCCACTCCCTGTACCGCAGACGCATATCTGCACTGTAGGTGGACGCACTTGGGCACGGAACTGCGGTGGTTCGTCACCGCCACGGGGCGGATGCACCTCGCACGGTACCGCGGCTGAACCCGGTGCTTAGACCCGGCGCTGCCAGGTCGTACCGCGGCTCTTTTCTGAGGAAGATTCTTTGCTTCCTTATACTTTGTAGTCGGGCTCGCTCCCTAACCGGCTCCTTGGCTCCTCTGTGCACTTCCTTGTAAGATGCAGTTTTAGCCAGAACTCTTAAGTCATTTTCACCAGAACCTCCGTACCGAACCACGTGGTACCAGGTGTATCCTAGAACCGTACAACCGCACCGTGGGTGGACAACAGCGCCGTACCGCGGGTGCACTCGGCACGGTACTTCAGACCCACTCACTGCACCACAGACGCACCTCAGCCTACGCCGTGGACACCCTGGGGTTCGCAACTGCGGTGGTTCGTCAGCGCCTTGGTCTGGCGCTCTGCACGGTACTGCGGGCGAACCCGGCGCTTCGCGGTGGTACCGCAGCACTTTTGTGTGGAATAGCCTTTGCTTCGTCATACTTTTTATTTATTTATTTATTTTTTAATTTCTTTATTGATTAAGGTGTCACATATTTGTCTTCATCCCCCCCACTCCCATCCCACACCCCTCCCCACGGATGCCCCAACCCCCTGTTGAACTTAACCATTGGATAGGCTCATATGCGTGCACACAAGTCCTTTGGTTGATCTCTCCCCCCTCCCCCCACCTTCCCGTATCCTCCCTCTGAGGCCCGATAGTCCGATCGATGCCTCCTTGTTTCTGGTTCTGTTCTTGTTCCTCAGTCTATGTGTTCATCATTTCCCCTAGATGAGCGAGATCATGTGTCACTAGATATATACTTATAAGAACTGAATGTGAGACGAGCAATAATAGTTATGCTGACAGGCAAATGAATCAGTCTGTAGTGAGTTTCTTTCTGGACCAACAGTTCTTTTGAGACCCAATTTCAATGTCCACCAGTTCCTTATGTGCACATGTCAGCACTGACCCCTCAGCTCTGGATGGTGGACAAATGGTGGTAACGGAGGTCCGACTCCCTCTGGTTTGGTCTCGGCCGGACCCAGGGGCACGGCTTCACCCGGACTCAGGGGCACGTGGCCTCACCCAGACCCAAGGGGCACGTGGCCTCACCCAGACCCAAGGGGCACGTGGCCTCACCCGGCCCCGGGACCCAGCCTCACCCGGATGGATCCAGGGGCACACGGCCTCACCCGGACCCAGGATCCGGCTTCACCCGTACCCAGGGGCGCAAGGCCTCACCCGGACCCACAGGCACATGGCCTCACCCGGGCCCTGGGACCCAGCCTCATCTGGGTCCAATGGCATGTGGCCTCACCCGGACCCAGGGACCCAGCCTCACCTCGTCATACTTTTTTTTAAAAAAAAATGTATTTTATTGATTTTTTACATAGAGAGCTAGAAACATCGATGAGAGAGAAACATCCATCAGCCGCCTCCTGCACACCTCCTACTGGGGATGAAACCAAGGTACTTGCCCTTGACCGGAATCGAACCTGGGACCTTTCAGTCCGCAGGCCTACGCTCTATGCACTGAGCCAAACCGGTTTTGGCGCTTTGTCATGCTTTTTAGTCAGGCTCGCTGTTTAAATAACAACGCTCCTCTGTGCACTTCCTTGTAAAATGCACTTTCAGAAAGAACGCTCCTGAGCCATTTTCACCAGAAACGTCATACTGGACCACGGGTGGACCTTGGCTCGTACCTGGTGTTCGCCAGAACCGTACCGCAGCTGAACGGGGCACTGGACTTCAGACCCACTCACAGCACCACAGACGCATATCTGCACTGTAGGTGGACGCACGTGGGCACGGAACTGCGGTGGTTCGTCACCGCCATGGGGCGGATGCACCTCGCACTGTACCGCGGCTGAACCCGGTGCTTAGACCCGGCGCTGCCAGGTCGTACCGCGGCTCTTTTGTGAGGAAGATTCTTTGCTTCCTTATACTTTGTAGTCGGGCTCGCTCCCTAACCGGCTCCTTGGCTCCTCTGTGCACTTCCTTGTAAGATGCAGTTTTAGCCAGAACTCTTAAGTCCTTTTTACCAGAACCTCCATACGGAACCACGTGGTACCTGGTGTATCCTAGAACCGTACAACCGACCGCGGGTGGACAACAGCGCCGTACGCGGGTGCACTTGGCACGGTACTTCGGACCCACTCCCTGCACCGCAGACAAACCTCTGCGCTGTAGATGGAGGCACTTGGACACATAACGGTGCTAGTTCGGCAGCGCCTTGGAGCGGATGCACCGCGCACGGTACCGCGGGAGAACCCGGCGCTGCCAGGACTGACCGCGGCACTCTTTGTGACGCAGAGTGTTGGCTTCGTTATACCTTCAGTCAGGCTGCTCCCTAACCTTCTCCCAGGCTCCTCTGCACTTCCCTGTAAAATGCACTTTCAGAAAGAACGCTCCTGAGCCATTTCCACCAGAAGCGTCATACTGGACCACGGGTGGACCTTGGTTCCGTCCCTGGTGTTCGCCAGAACCGCACCGCGGGTTCACAACAGCGCTTTACCGGGGGTGTACGGGGCACTGTACTTCAGACCCACTCACAGCACCGCAGACGCATATCTGCACTGTAGGTGGACGCACTTGGGCACGGAACTGCGGTGGTTCGTCACCGCCACGGGGCGGATGCACCTCGCACGGTACCGCGGCTGAACCCAGTGCTTAGACCCGGCGCTGCCAGGTCGTACCGCGGCTCTTTTCTGAGGAAGATTCTTTGCTTCCTTATACTTTGTAGTCAGGCTCGCTCCCTAACCGGCTCCTTGGCTCCTCTGTGCACTTCCTTGTAAGATGCAGTTTTAGCCAGAACTCTTAAGTCATTTTCACCAGAACCTCCATACCGAACCACGTGGTACCAGGTGTATCCTAGAACCGTACAACCGACCGCGGGTGGACAACAGCGCCGTACCGCGGGTGCACTCGGCACGGTACTTCGGACCCACTCACTGCACCGCAGACGCACCTCAGCCTGTGCTGTGGACACCCTGGGGCACGCGACTGCGGTGGTTCGTCAGCGCCTTGGTGTGGCGCTCTGCACGGTACTGCGGGCGAACCCGGCGCTTCGCGGTGGTACCGCGGCACTTTTGTGTGGAAGAGCCTTTGCTTCGTTATACTTTTTAGTCAGGCTCGCTGTTTAAATGACCAGGCTCCTCTGTGCACTTCCTTGTAAGATGCAGTTTTAGCCAGAACTCTAAGTCATTTTCACCAGAACCTCCGTACCGAACCACGTGGTACCAGGTGTATCCTAGAACCGTACACCTGCACCGCGGGTGGACAACAGTGCCGTACCGTGGGTGCACTCGGCACAGTACTTCGGACCCACTCCCTCTACCGCAGACAAACCTCTGCACTGTAGGTGACGCACTTGGGCACGGAACTGCGGTGGTTCGTCACCGCCATGGGGCGGATGCACCTCGCACAGTACCGCAGCCAAACCCGGTGTTTAGACCCGGCGCTGCCAGGTCGTACCGCGGCTCTTTTCTGAGGAAGATTCTTTGCTTCCTTATACTTTGTAGTCGGGCTCGCTCCCTAACCGGCTCCTTGGCTCCTCTGTGCACTTCCGTGTAAGATGCAGTTTTAGCCAGAACTCTTAAGTCATTTTCACCAGAACCTCCATACGGAACCACGTGGTACCAGGTGTATCCTAGAACCGTACAACCGACCGCGGGCGGACAACAGCGCCGAACCGCGGGTGCACTCGGCACGGTACTTCGGACCCACTCACTGCACCACAGATGCACCTCAGCCTGTGCCGTGGACACCCGGGGGTTCGCAACTGCGGTGGTTCGTCAGCGCCTTGGTGTGGCGCTCTGCACGGTACTGCGGGCGAACCCGGTGGTATTGCGGCACTTTTGTGTGGAAGAGACTTTGCTTCGTCATACTTTTTTTAAAAAAAAATGTATTTTAGTGAAATTTTACATAGAGAGCTAGAAACATCGATGAGAGAGAAACATCCATCAGCAGCCTCCTGCACACCCCCTCCTGGGGATGTGCCCGCCACCAAGGTACATGCCCTTGACCGGAATCGAACCTGGGACCTTTCAGTCCGCAGGCCGACGCTCTATCCACTGAGCCAAACCGGTTTCGGCGCTTTGTCATGCTCTTTAGTCAGGCTCGCTGTTTAAATGACAAGGCTCCTCTGTGCACTTCCTTGTAAGATGCAGTTTTAGCCAGAACACTAAGTCATTTTCACCAGAACCTCCGTACCGAACCACGGTGGACCTTGGCCGAGTACCTGGTGTTCGCCAGAACGTACAACCTACCGTGGGTGCTCTCCGCACGGTACTTGAGACCCCCTCCCTGCACCGCGGCCGCACAACCGCACTGTAGATGGACGCACTTGGGCTCGTAACTGCGCTAGTTCGGCAGCGCCTTGGAGCGGATGCACCGCGCACGGTACCGCGGGAGAACCCGGCGCTGCCAGGACTGACCGCGGCACTCTTTGTGACGCAGAGTGTTGGCTTCGTTATACCTTCAGTCAGGCTGCTCCCTAACCTTCTCCCAGGCTCCTCTGCACTTCCCTGTAAAATGCACTTTCAGAAAGAACGCTCCTGAGCCATTTCCACCAGAAACGTCATACTAGATCACGGGTGGACCTTGGCTCTGTACCTGGTGTTCGCCAGAACCGTACCGCGGCTGTACGGGGCACTGGACTTCAGACCCACTCCCTGTACCGCAGACGCATATCTGCACTGTAGGTGGACGCACGTGGGCACGGAACTGCGGTGGTTCGTCACCGCCACGGGGCGGATGCACCTCGCACGGTACCGCGGCCGAACCCGGTGCTTAGACCCGGCGCTGCCAGGTCGTACCGCGGCTCTTTTCTGAGGAAGATTCTTTGCTTCCTTATACTTTGTAGTCAGGCTCGCTCCCTAACCGGCTCCTTGGCTCCTCTGTCCACTTCCTTGTAAGATGCAGTTTTAGCCAGAACTCTTAAGTCATTTTCACCAGAACCTCCATACGGAACCACGTGGTACCTGGTGTATCCTAGAACCGTACAACCGACCGCGGGTGGACAACAGCGCCGAACCGCGGGTGCACTTGGCACAGTACTTCAGACCCACTCCCTGTACCGCAGAACCTTCTCCCAGGCTCCTCTGCACTTCCCTGTAAAATGCACTTTCAGAAAGAACGCTCCTGAGCCATTTCCACCAGAAACGTCACACTGGACCATGGGTGGACCTTGGTTCCGTCCCTGGTGTTCGCCAGAACCGTACCGCGGGTTCACAACAGCGCTTTACTGGGGGTGTACGGGGCACTGGACTTCAGACCCACTCCCTGTACCGCAGACGCACCTCAGCCTGTGCCATGGACACCCTGGGGCACGCGACTGCGGTGGTTCGTCAGCGCCTTGGTGAGGTACTCTGCATGGTACTGCGGGCGAACCCGGCGCTTCGCGGTGGTACCGCGGCACTTTTGTGTGGAAGAACCTTTGCTTCGTTATACTTTTTAGTCAGGCTCGCTGTTTAAATGACCAGGCTCCTCTGTGCACTTCCTTGTAAGATGCAGTTTTAGCCAGAACTCTAAGTCATTTTCACCAGAACCTCCGTACCGAACCACGGTGGACCGTGGCACAGTACCTGGTGTTCGCTAGAACCGTACAACCTACCGCGGGTGGACAACAGCGCCGTACCGCGGGTGCACTGGGCACTGTACTTCAGACCCACTCCCTGTCTGCACTGTAGGCGGAGGCCCTGGGCACGTAACTGCGCTAGTTCGGCAGCGCCTTGGAGCCCATGCACCGCGCACGGTACCGCGGGAGAACCCGGCGCTGCCAGGACTGACCGCGGCACTCTTTGTGACGCAGAGTGTTGGCTTCGTTATACCTTCAGTCAGGCTGCTCCCTAACCTTCTCCCAGGCTCCTCTGCACTTCCCTGTAAAATGCACTTTCAGAAGGAACGCTCCTGAGCCATTTCCACCAGAAACGTCATACTGGACCACGGGTGGACCTTGGTTCCGTCCCTGGTGTTCGCCAGAACCGTACCGCGGCTGTACGGGGCACTGTACTTCAGACCCACTCACAGCACCGCAGACGCATATCTGCACTGTAGGTGACGCACTTGGGCACGGAACTGCGGTGGTTCGTCACCGCCACGGGGCGGATGCACCTCGCACGGTACCGCGGCCGAACCCGGTGCTTAGACCCGGCGCTGCCAGGTCGTACCGCGGCTCTTTTCTGAGGAAGATTCTTTGCTTCCTTATACTTTGTAGTCGGGCTCGCTCCCTAACCGGCTCCTTGGCTCCTCTGTGCACTTCCTTGTAAGATGCAGTTTTAGCCAGAACTCTTAAGTCATTTTCACCAGAACCTCCATACGGAACCACGTGGTACCAGGTGTATCCTAGAACCCTACAACCGACCACGGGTGGACAACAGCGCCGTACCGCGGGTCCACTCGGCACGGTACTTCGGACCGACTCCCTGTACCGCAGACGCACCTCAGCCTGTGCCGTGGACACCCTGGGGTTGGCAACTGCGGTGGTTCATCAGCGTCTTGTTGTGGCGCTCTGCACGGTACTGCGGGCGAACCCGGCGCTTCACGGTGGTACCGCGGCACTTTTGTGTGGAAGAGCCTTTGCTTCATCATACTTTTTTAAAAAAATGTATTCTATTGATTTTTTACATAGAGAGCTAGAAACATCGATGAGAGAGAAACATCCATCAGCCGCCTCTGCACACCTTCTACTGGGGATGTGCCCGCAACCAAGGTACATGCCCTTGTCCGGAATCGAACCTGGGACCTTTCAGTCCGCAGGCCGACGCTCTATGCACTGAGCCAAACAGGTTTTGGCGCTTTGTCATGCTCTTTAGTCAGGCTCGCTGTTTAAATGACAACGCTCCTCTGTGCACTTCCCTGTAAAATGCACTTTCAGAAGGAACGCTCCTGAGCCATTTTTACCAGAAACGTCACACTGGACCATGGGTGGACCTTGGCTCGTACCTGGTGTTCGCCGGAACTGTACCGCGGCTGTACGGGGCACTGTACTTCAGACCCACTCACTGTACCGCAGACGCACCTCAGCCTGTGCCGTGGACACCCTGGGGTTCGCAACTGCGGTGGTTCGTCAGCGCCTTGGTGTGGCGCTCTGCACGGTACTGCGGGCGAACCCGGTGGTACCGCGGCACTTTTGTGTGGAAGAGACTTTGCTTCGTCATACTTTTTTTAAAAAAAAATGTATTTTATTGAAATTTTACATAGAGAGCTAGAAACATCGATGAGAGAGAAACATCCATCAGCAGCCTCCTGCACACCCCCTCCTGGGGATGTGCCCGCCACCAAGGTACATGCCCTTGACCGGAATCGAACCTGGGACCTTTCAGTCCGCAGGCCGACGCTCTATCCACTGAGCCAAACCGGTTTCGGCGCTTCCTCATGCTTTTTAGTCAGGCTCGCTGTTTAAATGACCAGGCTCCTCTGTGCACTTCCTTGTAAGATGCAGTTTTAGCCAGAACTCTAAGTCATTTTCACCAGAACCTCCGTACCGAACCACGGTGGACCTTGGCCGAGTACCTGGTGTTCGCTAGAACCGTACAACTGTATGCGGGTGGACAGGGCACTGTGCTTCAGACCACTCACTGTCTGCGCTGTAGGTGGACACACTGGGGAATGTAACTGCGCTAGTTCGGCAGCGCCTTGGAGCGGATGCACCGCGCACGGTACCGCAGGAGAACCGGCGCTGCCAGGACTGACCGCGGCACTCTGTGAGGCAGAGTGTTGGCTTCGTTATACCTTCAGTCAGGCTGCTCCCTAACCTTCTCCCAGGCTCCTCTGCACTTCCCTGTAAAATGCACTTTCAGAAAGAACGCTCCTGAGTCCTTTCCACCAGAAACGTCATACTGGACCACGGGTGGACCTTGGCTCTGTACCTGGTGTTTGCTGGAACCGGAACCATCCAACCTACCGTGGATGGACAATAACGCCGTACCACGCCATACCGCGGGTGCACTCGGCACTGTTCTTCAGACCCCTTCACTGTACCGCCAACGCACCTCAGCCTGTGCCGCGGACACGACCTGGGGCTCGTAACTGCGGTGGTTCTTCAGCGCCTGGGGGCGGGTGCCGCTCCGCATGGTACTCGCGCTTCACGGTGGTACCGCGGCCCTTTTGTGTGGAAGAGCCTTTGCTTCCTTATACTTTCTAGTCAGGCTCACTTCTCACACACCAACGCTCCTCTGTGCACTTCCTGGTAAAAGGCAGTTTTAGGCAGAACTCTAAGTCATTTTTATCAGAATCTCCATACCGAACCTTGGCACAGTACCTGGTGTTCGCTAGGACCATACAACCTACCGCGGGTGGACAGCAGCGCGGTACCTCGGGTGCACTCGGCATTGGACCTGACTTCAGATCACGCAACAGTGTACCGCAGACGCACCTCAACTCTGTGCGGTGGACGCACTTGGGCACGTCACTGCGGGAGATGGTCAGCGCCTTGGGGTGCATGCACCTCGCACGGGACAGCAAGCGAACCCAGTGCTTCGAACTTGGTGCTTGGAACCCCGTGATCCCGGGTCTTACCGCAGCTGCCTTCTGTGTGTGAAGTCTTTGCTTCGTTATACTATTTTATTTTTCTGAGAACACGATCCACATTTTATTTACATTTTGAGACTAACTTTAATCTCAAAAGTCACATATCCATTCACCCATTTCCTTTTTGCTGATTTCATTTAAACTTAAACACATGGTTTGTCAAACAAAGACTGTAAACAAATATTTACCATGCCTGTTACACGTAACACACAGAAACAGCTTTTAACAGAAATTCATTGACTTTTCCCATGACATTTTTAAAATTATAAATACTGGTATCAAAACAATCCTGAACATATATATTTTAAATATATATTTTTATTTATTTCAGAGAGGAAGAGGAAGAGAGAGAGATAGAAACATCAATAATGAGAGAGAATCATTGATTGGCTGCCTCCTGCATACCCCCTAGTGGGGATCAAGCCTGCAACCCAGGCATGTGCACTTAACCAGAATTGAACCAGGACCCTTTAGTCCGCAGGCCGATTCTCTATCCACTGAACCAAACCGGCTAGGGCCTGAACATATTTTTGATACTATTGGTAGTCAGCACCCACACCACTTCAGAAATTAAAACCATTTGAGACAATATTCATTGTACTTGCCACTTTAGACAATTTAAATTGAAGCTCTTTAAGCAAGTTGGATAAAGCATGCCATTTCTCTTTTTCCTTCTTGAGATTTTTCTTTTCAGTAAAAATCAGCATACTTCCATCTTGTCAATCTGAATTCTATTTTGAATACTCCAGGTTTATGTTTCAATGACAGTGCCTTAAAAAAATTGTGCTGCATATTTTCTCCTGTTACCTGAAAACATAATGTGTATACATATATTAAATATATTCTTACGAATGTCTGGGTCTTGTTTACCAGCGGGCATTCTTTTACTTAGTGTGTGGGTATCTGCATTGTGATGTTTAACCCGGACATTAACGTGAGTAAGAGATGGTTGATTTAAGAGAAGTTTGAGACCCACTAAAATTAATTGTTGTATGCGTGTCCTTCTGCTGGCGGTGGGAGTGTCACATTACCTTTGGACAACATTAGACGTCTTAGCTCTTGCAGTACAACTTGAATGCTGTATGAATTTTGCCATTTTGCTAATACTGGTATGCTCCGTGCCTCTACCGTTCCACTGGCATTATTTATGCCATGCATGTTCATTTTGGTTACAAAGCTCACTGATGGAGGAGCTTCTGGGTATTTAGGTCCACATTCTACTTGCAGGCTCTATGTTCCATTTTCATAATTTGTCCTTGGTGGGCCAATAATCATAGCTGTCCACCTTGTAAGTGTCATATCTTCATCGTCTTCAAGGTCCTAGCTAACCGTACCATCGCCCACTCCTTCTTGTCCTTCAAGTTCTTCCAACAAGCAAAAATTAGGAGGAACTTTTTGTGGGGCCCACCATCTTCTTCTGCACCCCGGCTTCGTTATATTCTTTAGTCCGGCTCGCTCCCTAACCTTCTCCTAGGCTCCTCTGTGCACTTCCTTGTAAAATGCAGTCTTAGCAAGAACTCTAAGCCATTTTCACCAGAACCTCCATCCGGAACCACAGCTGGACCTTGGCACAGTGCCTGGGGTTCGCTAGAACCGTACAACTGTACCTCGGTGGACACGGCACTGTACTTCAGTGCCACTCGCCGTATCACAGATGCACGTCAGCTCTACAAGGTGGACGCATTTGTGCGTGTAACTGTGGACGTTCATTAGGGTCTAGGGCAGTGATGGGCAACCTTTTGAGCTTGGTGTGTCAAACTTCGCCAAAAAACTGAGCATAACTCGGGTAGTGTGTCACTTTGAGGAAAAAACTAACTCTAAGACTCTAGTCGCAAATGTTTCATCCTCAGGAGCAGCAAATGTTTCATCCTCGGCATGCGGCCGCGTGTCATCAGAAATGGCTACGCGTGTCAGTGCTGACACGCGTGTCATAGGTTCGCCATCACCGGTCTAGGGGCTGGGGCACCTTGGTACCGCGCAGCGGGCAACCCGGTGCTTCGAACCCAGCGCTTCCGGCTCCTACTGGTGGCACTCTTTTTTGAGGAAGATTCTTTGCCTCATTATACTTTTAAAAATATATATTTTTAATTGATTTTTAAAAATTAAAGAATAATGTTTTAATTGAGGGGAAGAGAGAGCAAGAGAGAGAGAGAAACATCAGTGAAACAACCTACCGCGAGTGTGCTACAGCGCCGTACCTCCGACGTACACGCATTGGCACTATACTCACCACGCACCACTGTCCCGCAGACGCAGACGCACAGCGGCTCTGTCGGTGGACACTAGGGCACGGAACAGTGGTAGTTCGTCAGCGCCTGGGGGCGGATGCGCTTCGCTCGGTACCAAGGGCAAACCTGGCGCCTCCAACCTAATGCTTCTGGGTCTTACTGCAGCACTCTGTGAAGAGCGTTTGCTTCATTTTACTTTTTTACGTGGGCTCGACCCCTAACATTCTCCTACGCCAAGTGCGTCAAACTCGCCACCCGCGGCCGCATTCAGCCCACAATGAATATTTTTGCGGCCCAGCCGATAGAACGGTATGTGAGAAACATTTCAATAAAACTTTTGTAACTAAATTTTTACAATATCCTGTTACACATAATTATTAATAATGAACTATAACGTCCGCTAATGACCGATTGCTATAACCATGTTGTGTGCGTTTCCCTTATGCGCCTGACGAGCAGGCGCACCATTTCTCTCCACCAATACCAGCAGCAAGTATTTTAGCAGCCGATTGCCACGTCATTAGTCTTGCGCTGACTTGTTTGATGTGCACAACAGGAGATATTTCACTTTCAGAGAACAACAACAACAACAACAGATTTATTTGCATTATGCTTATTAATTTGTGCCGTTATTCAGTGTCTGGTAAGTTAATGTTCAAGAAAAAGTATTAATATTTATTAAAATGTTCTGTTATTTTATGTTAGCGATTACTCGTTTATTTCAGCCCTTTGTATTCAGCATGTGTCTATCGAAATAAACCTATGCTTCTATGAAAATTGAAGCTTTTGTTTTTTTTTGCCGCCCACATAAACCCAAACCTTCTTTATTTGGCCTGTGTTAGCCTTTGAGTTTGACATGCTTGTCCTAGGCTCATCTGTGCACGTCCTTGTAAAATGCAGTTTTGGCAAGAACTCTAAGTCATTTTCACCAGAACCTCCACACTAAACCACAGGTGGACCTTGGCCCCGCAGCTGGTGTTCGGGGGTGTACAGCAGCGGCACCTCTGATGTACGTGGTGGCA
This sequence comes from Eptesicus fuscus, assembly GCF_027574615.1. NCBI lineage: Eukaryota > Metazoa > Chordata > Mammalia > Chiroptera > Vespertilionidae > Eptesicus > Eptesicus fuscus. The sequence continues at coordinate 81,101,522 of NC_072483.1, read as the reverse complement.
TTGTACTTCAGACCCACACACCACTGCGCCAGACACACCTCAGCTCTGCCTGGTGGGCGCACTTAGGCACGTAACTGCGGGATTTCGTGAGCATCTCAGGCGGATGCTCCTTGCCTCTTCCCCGCGATGCCGGGCACTCTCTGGTGAGGAAGACTCTGCTTTATTACACGTTTTCGTCACGCTGGCTCCCTGGCCTCCTGGGTCTCTCTGAGCACTGCCTGGTGAAACCCGGTTTTAGCAAGAACTCGCCTGTCACTCACCAGAACCGCCCTGCCTGCCTCCCTGTCGGATCGCTCTGCATAGCTATCCGATCAGGATCCTAATCCTTCATCATTTCCCAGGTCGTATTTGATTGCCCTGTCCCATCTTCAGCAAGGATTGTGCTAGGTTTGTTTAACCAGCGCTTCCCTTTTCCCTGATGTCATTTTCCATCCATTGCCCCCACTCTCCTCCTTGGCTATATATTGTCACCCCCTCATGCTGTGTTTGGGGTTGAGCCCAGTCTCTCCTCCACTGTGAAGTCACAAGGGCAGGGGTCCCTATACCTAAGCAATGGTCTGTCTTACCATCTTCAGGACGTGTCACTGAATATCTTTCTCTGTAACAGTGGCACTACGACGCATCACAGCTCAGCACCTCAGTTGGCACGAACCCCTCCTTCCTGTGCAGCTCCATACACAGCTCCCGGCATGGCAGCGTCCTGTGGCTGACCCTGTGATGCCATCGGTGGTGCCGCGGTTTTCACCTTGGCATTGTGCCGCAGACGTGCCTTGGCATTGTACCTTGCAGACTTTCCAGGGCACTTTCTGTGACTTCTTCACTTCAACATACTTGGTTTAGGCTCCCAAATCTTCTCCTAGGCCAGCGGTTGGCAAACTGCGACTCGTGAGCCACATGCGGCTCTTTGGCCCCTTGAGTTTTTAGCAAAGGCCAGCTTAGGAGTACCCTAATTAAGTTAATAACAATGTACCTACCTATATAGTTTAAGTTTAAAAAATGTGGCTCTCAAAAGAAATTTCAGTCGTTGTACTGTTGATATTTGGCTCTGCTGACTAATGAGTTTGCCGACCACTGCCCTAGGCTCTTCTGACATCCTCCTTGTAAAGTGTCGTGTTCACAAGAGCCCTGCTGAGCCAGTTTCACCACACACACACACACACACACACACACACACACACACACACACACCATCCCTCTCTGCACCGCTTGGCACACTCCTCCCAGCACTCTTCCAGGCAGCTCTAGGACAACGTTACTTCCCCGACAAAGAAACGAAACAAAACAAAACAAAGAACACACAGGGGAATGTAGCAGCCGTCATGCAACATGTATGCTCGTAACCAGAGGTGCCCCAAGGCGGTGGCAGCTGTTGCTGGGTCCAGCTGGTGCATCTCCACCACCACCCCCCCCCCGCCCCCGGGCCGGCAGGGCTCTGCCTGCTGTGCCAAATGCTCTGAAAGGTGCTCCGGACTTCCGCGCAGAAACGGAAAGACACAAAAGTCATTGCCACGAAGGAAGATGGTTTTCACTACAATGAAATCACTCAGAGCGGAGAGCCCAGCAGGCTGTGCGGGGCCCGGCACAAAAGTGTCCCGCAAGGTTAGCTGAGAGAGAGAGAGCGATGCGGGCGGGCGGGATCCTTTATGGGGGCTTGCTTGGACAGGAAGGAGCGAAGCAAATAAACATGTGCATGAGCTATGGCTGGAGAGTTTGAACCGTTTCGGTAACTCTGGGGTATAACGTCGGTCAGCGGCTGTGTAAAACCCTGTCACGGAGAGAGTAAGGATCTTGGAGTCAATCTTGAATCTTAGGACCCCATCTGTGGCACCTAATTGCTGTCACAATACAAACCCTTCCAGGTTCCCATTCCCCTCATTCTCTGTCCATTATTCCCTGACCTGCAAGTCACAGTTTGGGCTCCTCCTAGCACCCTGCGGGGAGGGGGGTGGGTGGGTGGGTGGGGTTGGCTCGGCGCTCTTCAATAGAGCCTTTTGCTGTGTCAGACATAGATAATATTAAATCTACCATCTTAGCCATTTTTAAGTGCATAGCTTATGTGCGTTATCTATATTCGTGCTCACTAGATCTCTAAAAACTTTTTGATCCTGCAATCTGGAAACTGTATAGGCAATTCATGCTAATAACACTTCTCTACTTCCCCAGCATTTGGTAATCTTCATTCTACGTTTCTTTCCATGATTTTGACTACTTTAGGTACTTCGTGCAGTGATTTTCTTTCTTATGACTTTGCATATTTCTTTTAGCATAGGTCCTTAGGGCTGCATAATGTTCCATCATATGTAAATACCCTATTATCTCTATTTCTCTCTCAGCTGTTGTGATAAACATGGGGTCCAAATATTCCTTTGAGATCGGCTTTGAGTGGTTTTGGATAAACATCCCGAAGTGGGGTTGGTAGAGAATATATAACCTCCCTTTTGATATTTTTGAAGAACATCTCTACAGTTTTTTAATAACGGCTGCACTGTCTTACCTTCTCACCAACAGTGCACTTGGGTTTCAACGTCTCCATTTCCCTTGTAACACTGTTGTTTTCTGCAATTTCGATGGCTGGCATCCTGATGCATGTGAGGTGATATTACATTGTGGTCTCGACATGTATATTTCCCCGATGACTTGTGGTGATGAGCATCTCTTCATATGCTTGCTGGCTGTTTGTATATTTTCCTTGGAGAAATGTCTCTTCAATCACTGTTTCCCTTTTCAGCTGGGTTATTTGTTTTGCTGTTCATTTGTATAAGCTTCTTAAATGTGCTGGGTAGGAAACCACTTAACACTTACCATTATTTTCATCCATTCCACAGGTTGCCTTTTACCCTGTTGTTTTCTTGGACTTGTGGAAGTTTTGAAGTTTGAACTCATCCCACTTTTCTGTTGTTCAAACAATTTTAAGAACGATGTATTTGTGAATCTCTTGTGTAATAAATACAATTGCGCTCACATTGATTGCTGTAATAGTTTTCTATTGCTGTGTAACACATTGCCAGAAACTTAGTGGCTTAAATGAAACACATTTATTAGTTCTTAGTTCTGTCGTCGGAACTGCTCCTGCTGCATTTGGAGCTGAGCCCAGTCCCTCCGCGACGCTAAAACCCTAATAGCAGAGGTTCCGACACCTACTGCGATGGCCCTGGATAAAGCCCACCTTACTAATGTAACAAGTACCATTGAAGAGCCCTTTCTCTTTACCGTGGCAGTGTGCAGACACGTCCTGCCTCTTTGTGGGCGGCACCTTACCTCTCCATCGGAAGGGGCACCAGGAGCGCCATCAAATGCCGCACCGCAGGGTGCCCAGGCACCCGGGTGACAAGGATTCTTTGCTTCACCATCCCTTTAGTCAAGGTTCCGGACCTTCTTCTGGGCGCGCCTGTGTACTTCCTCGTTAAACCCAGTTTTAGCACCAGCTCTGCTAGATCCATTTTCACCAGAATCCCCCAGCTTCTGGGATATCAGATCAGAAACCTCACCCTAACCGACCACCCTGGACTGCCTCGGCAAGAATGGTGTTGGCTTGGTAAGTTGGAGCCCACCTTCTCCCTGATGCTTCCTCGTAGTCATTTTTTCATGCCCACCCTGCTCCTCGGCTGTAAATGCCCACTTGACCTTATTGTATTGGGAATTAAGCGCAGCATCTCTCCCACCAGGAAGTACTCCTTGGAGCTGTCCCTGCACCTACTGCGGTGGTCCTGAATAACACTGTCTGACCACCTTAAGCGTTATTTCACGCTGCCACACCACCAGCAGTGCGCTAGTGCACAGTCATGGGTCCTGAACCCTCTATTGCCGGGTCACACAGCCCGCACCTGCAAGTCGCAGTTTGGGCTCCTCCTAGCACCCTGCAGGGGTGAGGGGTGGGGGGGGGGGTGGGGTGGCTCGGCGCTCTTCAACACGGCCCTCTTCCAGGCATCAGGAAGAGGACTCAAGTGCAGGAGTTCCCTCGTTTAGTCTGGGAAGTCATACACACAAACACACAAAACCAAAAACCAAAATCCCCAAACCAAAAAAACAGAAAGTAAAACACAATGCGATATGCATCAGGAAGTTATTGCACCACAGCCAGCAGAGCAGGGCTGGTTATGTGTGGCCTCTGGTGGGTCCCGCTGGAGAGCCCAAGCGGTCTCAGGCCCTATCTTCGCCGTCTGGGGTGGTCTGCTGTGCTCCACTGCGCCAATGGTTGTGCAAGCATGCCCTGGACTTGGCTGAAGCGGAGAGAGTAAGCTACACAGACACAAAAATGATTGCTATGAAGGAAGACGTTTGCATGATACTCACTGTCTGCTGGAAACAGGAGGCCGGGCGGGAAACACAGGGTCCCCTGGGAAAGTGGCGGGCAAGATCAGCAGGCAGAGGGGAGAGGGGACCTGGGAGCGGAGCCCGGGTGGAGTTTTCCTCCGGAAGGAATGTGCAAAGCAAAGAAGAGGTACAGACTAACGATGCATCCACTTCTTTCTAGGTGATCCAAAAGCTGGCGTATAATTGTGTTGGTGGTCTCTAATGGTTCTTCGCATTTCTTTGGTAAGAATTGCAATGTGTCCCTTTTCATTTCTGATTTTATTGTTTGAGTCTTCCCCCTTTTTGTCTTGGTTGTCTAACTAAAGGGTTTCAATTTTGTTCCTCTTTTCACAAAGGCAACTCTTACTTCGTTGATTTTTTTCTATTGTCTTTCCAGTCTTTCATTGACATCTGCTCTAATCTGTATTATTTCTTCCTGCTTCTACTTCTGGCTTAGCGTGTTGTTCTCTCTATTATTCCTTGAGGTTAAAGTTAGGTAATTTGAGGTATTTTTTTACTTTTACTATAGTGCTTTTCCGTTATAAACATCCCTTCTAGAACTGCTTTTGCTGCATGGTACAAACTTTGACTCCGCCCCGTTTTTGTTTGTAGCAGGATACCTTATGATTTCTTTTATGATTTCCTCTTTGACTCATTAGTTCTTCTGGAGTTGTGGTTTAATGTCCACATATTATTAATTTTTCAAGTTTTGTTTCACTAGTAATTTCTGTCTTCACACCGTTGTGGCCAGAAGAGATAGTTGTGTGAATCAAGCCTTGTTACGCAGTCTACTTTCCAGTCACTCCATGGTCCCCACAGCTCAGGGAGCACTCAGCTCCCTGACCTCTCCAGTTTTAGGCTGGAAATCATGGCAATACCCGAGAAAACAACAACAACACAATACAGCCAGAAAGCAGCCAGGGTGACCGCAACCAGCGGCGGCCCCTCTGTTGGTGAGCCCAACCGTCTAAGTGCATACAAATCTGGTGCAAAACTATTCTGCTCGCTGCTCCAGTTGCTCTAAAAAAAAAAAAAGTACCCCAGACTTGTTTTGTGCAGATACAGTAAGACACACAGACACAAAAATGATTGCCCTGGAGGTAAATATTTTCCTTATATTCATGATCTCCTGGAAACAGCAGGTCTGTCCGTGAAGGGTTCCTGGAGAAGGGGGAAGGAATGGGCTAAGCAAGGTGAGCAAAGGGCACATGCAGACTATCGCTGGACGGTTTGGCTAGTTTCTGCAGGCTGCGCTGGAGATTGGATCTCCAGTTGTCTGGTAACCGGCCCTGTAATGAAGGGTTAGGGACAGAGGTCTGATAAACAGAGGTGAGTGGGCAGTTTGGACTCAGGGACAGGTTTCACTTGCACATCAAAGCTTTGCTGGCAGGCACATGGTTTTCCTATGTCTCGGAATTAGTTAATCCTGGGAAGGTGGGATCCCTCGGTCCTTGGGCTTCAAATTTCAGAGCTTCAGGAACACATAAAAGAAGAAAATATAGGTGACACAATTGAGCTTGTGATACTTAGGCAGCTTGTAGAGGCTTTGGTGGTAAGTGTGGGAGATACTTCAGCCATGAAATGATTCTACATTGTTGCAAGTCAACCAGTGAAGGCATTTGGAAGTTTAAATAGGGGGCAAAGCTCAAGTATACATATAATTCTCATGTTAATGACTTCACTGTATGGAAAGGCAATAATAATACTTTTTTTTTTTTAAAAAAAGTTAAAACTCCAGAGGACATAAGCTTTGAAATGACCTTTGAATTAAAGGAAGGAACAAGGGTGAGGTAAGTAACATTGTCAGTCCTAATTATCAGAAGTTAAAAGCACTATCTTTAGGGGCTACAAATTGTGGTTTTGCTAGCAAGAAAAAAAGAAAGGAAAAAAAATTAAAAATGGGTGAGTAGAAACAAGAGGGGAAGGAGAGAAAGGAAAAAGAGAAAGGAGTAGGATATGGTAAGAGTTGGTAAAGAATTGTGTATTGGAAACCAACTATGTCAAACCATGTCCCAGCTATGTCATTGTATGGAGTTGGATTACAGTTTTATCAACAGAATGTAAAAGTGGAAAGGAATTGGTTCTGACTACATGGAAGGAAGAATAGGATGGGAAAACTATAACAGAGAAGCTAAATCTCATTCATGTGCATAATTTTATTTATTTATATTTATTTATTTAATCCTCACCCAAAAATATGCTCCTTCTATTGATTTTTAGAGAGGGGAGGAAAGGAGGGAGGGAGGGAAAGGAAGTCAGAGAGAGAGAGAGAGAGAGAGAGAGAGAGAGAGAGAGAGAGAGAGAGAGAAAGAGAGAGAGAGAGAGAGAAAGAGAGAGAGAGAGAGAGAGAGAGAGAGAGAGAGAGAGAGAGACATGTATATGGGAGAGAAACATCGAAGGGCTGCCTCCTGCAACCCAGGCACATGCCCTGACCAGGAATCAAACCTGCAACCACCTGGTGCATGGGATGATACTCCAACCAACAGAGCCACCAGGCCAGGGCTCATTGTGCATAATTTAAAGTTGATGTGTGGGAAATACTGTTAGAAGTGTAGTCGCCTGCTCCATTGCCATGCCTTTGCCCACATTTACTCCCGACAAATAGAAGCAACCGTTAAACACATTGTCTTTAGCTCTAGTGGGTCATCTATAGATTTAGTTACAAAATAGGCTTATGTTGCTAGTTAGTGATTCTCCGACTTCACACATTATACATTAAATTCTTATATGATGGATGAGGCTGTAACCCATTCACACAATCTCCTCCTGCACTCCAGCCTGTCCCCACATTTATACTGCCATCCTCCATTTGTCCACCATATAAGTCTGTAGCCTTAAGCTATGGTTTTCTTCTTGTTCCAATGATCAGTAAGATGAAGACGTTACATTATCATCCTTCCCTCTCCTTTCAGATAAATTTTTTTTTTTTGTCAGGGATGGAGGTAATCTTACAGGGAGGAATCAAGAACAAGACATAATGGATGGAGATATTTTGTGACCTTCCTAATTCATTTTAAAGTTATGATTTGGATGGGGAATATGAGTGAATCCTTTTCCTTTAAAGAGGACATTATACTCTTTAAAGAGCTGAAATGTCACGCTAGTGGGTAAAAGCTTTATAGTGCCCTCACCTGACTATGAATAGGTAGATGTGTACAGGAATATGATTTTTGAGGAAAATAATCCAATCTCTTAATGGATGGAATCTAAATTTTTTTACGATTCAGGATTAGGACCTAGCCCTGGCCAGATAGCTCAGTTAGTTAGAGCGTCCTCTGGATACACCACGGTTGCCCCCAGTCAGGGCATATACAAGAATCAGCGAATGAATGCACAAATGAGTGATACAACAGATTGATCTCTCTCTCTCTCTCTCTCTCTCTCTCTCTCTCTCTCTCTCAAATAAATAAATAAAATTAAAAAACTAAACTAAAAAAGAGAGAAAGAAATGGGACCTAGGTTTTCCCTATAGCCTTTCCTTTAAGACATTAGCCTAATGTTAGCTTCAACAGTTTACAAAACATAGGAATTACTGGAATTTTTATGACTTCTGGACATAAAAAAAAGCAGTTTTCATTCTGATGAAGAAAGAAGAATGTGAAATAACACATACGTAGGATAATTTTTTTTCTCTCTATGGGGGAGGGACTGAAATCCATATAAAATCAACCTAGGATCCTTTAAATAAATATTTGCTGAATGAATGGGTTTTGATCTATAATGGGATAACAAAGGATTGAGGGGAAATATTAACTTTCAGAGCTCAACTTTATAGATAATTAAGCTCTGCTAAAAAGTCCCCACGGCCACTGGACAGAAATCTGGCCTGGAAAGATTGCGCATCTGACGCACGATAGCACTTCCTCCACCTTTATGATAATATCATGTTGGGATAAAAAAAAATGCTGCCAACCAGCCCCAGCCGGTTTCACTCAGTGGATAGAGCGTTGGCCTTCGGATTGAAGGGTCAGGGTTTCAATCCTGGTCAAGGGCATGCACCTTGGTTGCAGGATCCCCAGCCCTGGTCCGGCACATACTTGGAAGTTTCTCTCTGTCTCATTTCTGTCTCACCCTCTCCCTTCCACTCTCTCTAAAATAAATGGAAAAATATCCTTGAGCGAGGGTTAACGACAATGAAAAAAATTGCTGCCAAGTAAACTAAAAATGTAATGATTTCTTGTCATTTAGTATTTGTATTTCAACCTTAGTGAAAAACTCTTTCATCCTTAGAAATAGATTATTATGTATCAATCTGGTGCACGTATAAAAAGGGAAACGTAAGGGCTGCGATGTTCCAAGAACTTTACATTGTTCTAAGTCACTCTTGGGTTCCGTTATTGAACGGCTGTGGTTTTCCATGCTGTATTGTCTCCCGTGCCACCAAACCTGGTGGCGATGCATCAAGACTTAACAGTGCTCCGCTATTGAACCCGAGATTCTCCCCAAGCCGCTCATCCTATTCAGAAAGTTTTCTTGCTGGCACTTGCTTGATCTAACCAGAAGAGGTTAATGGATTCTTTTCAGGTTACATTCAGGATTCATTTTCCTTCTTTAATGATTTTTTTTTCTTTGACTAAAACGTAGAGGGATTGCAATTGACTAACCATACCATTAGGAAAAATAACTCAGATATTTCACTTTTTGGGAGTGTGTGTGTGTGTGTGTGTGTGTGTGTGTGTGTGTGTTAGGCTTATGATTTCAATGTTCGGATATAGGTTTCCAAAATGCATTAAGAACTCATGTACTTAGTGTGTAACTCAGGGGTCTAATAGCTTTTAGCCGGTCCCATATCTCTCTTTGCTCATTGCTGGAGGAATCTTTTTGGTCCTAGGAAAATCTTCCCCCTTTTCCTAGGAAAAATCCTCTTCAAGTCTGAGAGACTCCGATACCTGTTAATTCACTCCTTCTAGGGTTGTGGAGTTTTATTAAACAATGCACTTAATTCAGTTGAAATAAGGGCAATGTGAACAGCTAGCTATATCTAAGTGTCTATATGTGGAGGCGACGGCAACCGCGTTCATACAGCCCCCTGGCCAATGTTGAGAGTCCAGTTTGTAAAACGCATCCTGTTTTCAGGGTGAAAAATCTGTGTCTTAGCATCTGTGAAATACATTATGTCATGGTGGCTGGGTTAATGTATAATGAGTTTTCTTTCACCAATTCCAAGGTTGAAATGTGCAAAGACCTTGCCTCAAAAAAATAAATCAGTGCTTTTGTTTGTGTCTTAAAGAAATCTGAAGGGGGTGATAAACCAAACAGTTGCGATAGCCGATTTAAAATGGGAGAAAGATATAGGAGAGGCGGGAGCTGAAAAATACACAAAGAATGTAAACTAGGAATGCAAAAGCAATGGGCAAGTTAAAAAAAAAGGAGGAGGGGGAACAAATCCATATGCTTATCAAAAAACATGTAATGATAATTATTGCAATAACCAGAGAGCAGAATAGCGCATTCTATGATTTTTTTTTTTTTTTTACCTAAGACACAAGCTCTCCAAACAGAGTCTTTCTCCATTTTAGGTATGATTATTTTCCTTGTCACAGGTTATAATACATTCAGTGGCATGATGAATTCAGGTTTGTGTCCCTCATTACACTAAGCTGTTTTTGCACAAAACTGCATTCGCAGTGGGTAGTACAGAATCTCACTGAATAACTGAGTGGGTTTTGGTTAATATTCGTAACCCTTTCGTGTGCAGTACAGGTCTTTGAATACCTAACCTTCCCATGCCTAGGTTGTTTTTTTTTTTCATTTGTCAAAAGGTATAGTAGGATTCATCCTCCGATCCTATAGAGGCTCGCCCTGAGGATGAAATGCAAGAATCCCCTATAAACCTTAAACACAGTGTCTAGCACCAATCAAGCGCCCATTGAACAGCAGCTTTTGTTAGATGCAGCTCACTGCGGTAAACACACCGGAACAGCGCAAATCAGCAGCCCCTCTGAGCCCCATTTTCTTTTTCCGCAGCTCCTGTGTGTTGCTTTGAATTGGCAAGCATTTTCCAGTTGGCCCCTCAGACAGTTACAACCTTGGTGTCTATCTCGCGCCTTCGCTGCGCTCTCAGCCTGGTCATTTTGTTTGGAACAGGTTTGATTTCACAAGCTCGGAGAGGGGCCCTGACCCTGGAGGAAGTGTTCGCTTTAAAAGAGGCAGGGAGGGGAGTGCTGGGGGCGGGAGGAAGGGGGCTCAGGCGCCCGGAGTGGGGGTGGGCTGGAGGCGGTCCGCTGAGCCTGCGTCAGAAGGGGCCTTGTTTTCGCACCTTCCTTGACGTCAAACCTCATTCGGGGCTGCAACGCAGCGTTGCCCCTGGAGGACGACGTGGGCTGAGTCGTGACTGGGGGCTCAGGTCCTGCCAGTGACGCTCTCATTCCGCTTCTCCTCTCGCAGCGGCGGGAGCGGCGGGAGCGGCGGGCGGCTCCTGTATCTGGCTCCGCGGGCTGCGGGCTGCAGGCTCGGCGGCCGCGGCGCTCTGGACGGCTCCGGGTCCGGGCACTCGCCATGGATCCGGAATAGGAAGGCAGCGCACCCACCGGTCCTCGGTCTCCTCCGGGGCCCGGAAGGAATCCGCGCGGCTTCCACGGAGGTGAGAACCGCGGCGGGGACGGAGGGGCGGGCGCGGGCGGGCTGGCCGACTCGGCGCGCAGCCCGGGCGACGCCCGCGGGCTCGGTGCGCGCGGCCGGGGGTGGGGCCTGCTTGCCTCGCGCCCCGGGCGCCTTCTTCCTTCCCGCGGGGGGACCCACGGACCGCTCGCCCGGCTCCCGCACCCGCCTCGCAGGTCCTCGGCTTCCCTTCTCCCCAGTCCCTTTCTGCCCCGCGGGCGCGAGCCGGGCCGGCGTCTCCGGGCGGGGATCGCGGTGGCTGGGGCGCGGGGTGGAGGTGGGGCGCGGGGCTGCCTGGTGTCTCCGTCGGGTTCCGTGGTCGGAGGGGTCCGCGGACGAGCCTTGCGCGGGGGCCGGGAGCGGGGCGGCCGCGGAGGTCGGAGTGAGGGCTTTGTAGCCGCGGGAACTCGCGCGGGCACCTGTGGGACCGCGGTCCGGAGCCACCTGTCTCCGAGTCCCCTTCCCCTTGTGCCCTGCGCCGTGTCCAGTTGCCCCCAGACTTAGGTCTTTTCCAGCTTCCCGCGATTAGAATTTATTTTGGAAACGTTAGATTTTTTTGTTTTTTTTTTGTTAACGATCATTTTACTATCGCCGCGCAACAGTTGTGTAAATCTGGTCAAATTACGCCGTCGTCATTACGCGCAGCTAAAGGCCCCTTTCCAGCTCCTAGCATTATCCGACGCGATGATTCTGGTAGCGCGTGGAAGAAATGCGTAACGAGATACTGGCTTTCAAGGAACAAAAACGTTTTTTTACCCCCAGAATAGAGGTATATATATATATTTACGGCAAATAGGTATTATCAGGGGGGGGAAAAAAAACCACTGAAAACACCCATAGCAATCTCATCTTTAAGAGAGTCACTGTTAATTAGGGTTTCGTTAATGATATTCATTTGTTACATATTTGTAACTAATGTGATCTGCTTTCTCTACTCAATACATTGATGACTTTCTCTATAGAGATGCATAAACAGCCCTCCACTGCCTTATCAGCGTGCACGGATTTGGACCCAAGCCGTGGAAGGCAGTGGTTTTTTTCCCCCTGCACCTTGGCCATCAAGGGTCAGTCTTAGTAAAGACGCTCGTTAAAGATTTGATAAAGCATCGCTATAATGGCCAAGATATTGGATGGCAATAAAATGAATTAAGGGTAACAACCACCTTTTATAAAATACTGTTTGTTCTGCTTGATAATGTGAGGCAGTGCTTTTTTTTTTTTTTTTTTTTTACAAATTGTAGGTTTCAGTCCATTCATTGGTAAATTGTGAAATTAATTTGGTGAGTCATAACTAGCACTTAAAAAAAAAAAAGGGAAACAAAATAGCATAGAAAAGACCAGAATGCATTACATTACGCATCATGAAGGTATTGTTTTCGCAAAACTGTGTGTGTGCGCGTGTGCGCGTGTGCGCTCGCGCCTCGGTGCATGTGTGCCTGCTGGGCGGTGATATACAGTGTATTGCTTCCCTGTGCCACGATATTTAATTTTGAAAGTCACTAATCCAAGGTACTGTCAGCACTCATCTCAGAATGGGAGCAATGATGCAATTAAGCTAAATATTAGTTTTACTCTTTTCTTTGGAATATGTGACAGTGTTTATTGAGGCAAATTAGATTCCTAATTACTTGTTTTCGCCTAATATTAAAACAAGCAATTAGCATTCCCCGAAAATCCAGAGAGGGAGCATTTTATAGTAGCGAAGAGGTTAGGAGCGGGACTGCTCCGATTGACCTAGGGTCACATCCCTGCTGCACTGGGTATTGGTGTGTTACCTGGAACAAAATACCGCTTCTCTCCAAACCTCAGTTTCTAGATTTTGCAAGTCTATTTGATACTCAGATGAAATAATGCCTGTGAAACTGTTGACATAGTCGCTGGGTCAGACTTAAGTACTCACTAAAAGCTATTATTATTTTAATAAGACTGAATTGAGGTGTCCAGGATAATGCTTGTCACCAGAGGTAAACCAACATAAAATAGATAATTAAAAAAAAAAAAGGGAAGTCGAATCAGTTTAACGTTGTAAAGAAAAGAGACAGTGAATTACGATAAAAAAAAAAATAGTATTTGGCCATTGCTTCCCAATCGCATCGCTTTTCCCTGACAGGTAATTTAAATTATTTTATTCAACAGACCAATTGCTGTTCTATTGTCTTTTCTAGTAAATTGGTGTCTCTCTTGTCAGACTGTTGACAAATATTTTCCATAGGGATTCTGAATTTTGTTAGCTTATATTTCAACACCGAAGCCAGCGCAAGAAACACACATACTATAGCTCTGAACTCATTTCAACAAAACAGGTGTGCAAGAAATAATCTAAAAAAAAAAAAAATGCAATTTTATTTTGATTTTGAGACAGTTGTGCTGAAGTCCTTTCAGACAGTCCAGAGTCTCTGTTCATCGCCCCATGCTGCTCGATGCAGTTTTAAATATGACATAAACCAGTGAAATAAGAGTGTAAGCATTGTTATATTTATGAAAAATAAGTTAAATGCTTTGGACTATAAGAAAACGCTTTTGCAAAAATTCTTAATTGGGCATGACAACTGTAAAAGGTTGCACAAATTCCCAAACAATCATAATGGTGCTCTCAGTTTTGAATATGGCTTTAAGTTTTTGTTCTGCTTTAGAGGAGCAAAACGGAAACTTGTTGAGTGTAAATTATGATGAGGTTTTTGAAAGAATGAAAAAAAAAAAGATTTTGAACTCTCGCTCTCCTATGCACAAAAAGCCCTCAGTGAAACAGAAAAGCCTAATTGACCTTAAATAAAACATAAGTACATTTCTGTATTTTAAGTTAGATAAAATAGTAAGATTATGTATGTATATGTGTTTTAAAAATCATCTTATTGACTGATTTTTTTAAAAGTTCACCAATTACTGGGTTCTAGCAGTTAAGAGGGCTTTATTCTTACACTAATAAGATGAAAGAAATACTATGCAATCATTAAATATTCTATTTTGGAATTATGGAACATATAGTGGTGCTTAGCACATATGGTTAAGTGATAGAGGAGGCTATAGAATAGACCAAATAGTATCATTCAATTTTTATAAAAACATGTTTAGATCAAAGAAGAATATATGATAAATGTTAATTAATGGTTGATTTTTATGCTCATTTCTTTAGCTATATAATTGTACTATAATAAGTACGTTTTACTTTCATAATAAAAATGAACAAAAGTCATTTTTAAAGAAAAAATTTGTGAGTGTTTTCTTAATTTGCAAGCATAATGAGACTAAATTTTTGCTCTAAGGGATACTGTTTCTTTGAACTTGAATATTTTGGGTATAAATTAATTTATCCAGTATTCTAGGAAATGGTGCTGAATAGTTTAACAGTTATATTCCTTACCCTGGAAAAGCTCCTTTGAGTAGGAAAGAACCATTGTTCCAGAATTTTCTTAAAGCACTCGTTGAGTATATATATATATATATATATATATATATATATATACTGCTTTCCAAAATATTTCCATACTGCCTAAAGATATGGTCTAGATTTTTTAGTCCGCTTTGAAACCTTATCATGTCAAAACTCAATCTACTTTTCTTGCTTTATTGCCCCTTAAATGAAACCTTAGCTCTATCTGAACTTGTCAGCTCATTATCTCCAAATATACCTTGTGCTTTCTTGCTTTTGTACTTTTGCTTTTTTGTTACTTGGAATATCTTTTTCTGACCTTTGTGTAAGCAAATTCTACCCATTTTCCAATTTCCAGTTTAAAAAAACAACAAAAAAACTCATATCTACTATGCATCCTGGCCCCTCCTGTTAAAACCAATTAGCAGTTATTATTTGTGCTGAACGCATTTCTCAGATACCGCCTGGTATTTTTGCGCTAATTTCCCAATTCCATTTTAAACTTCTTAAGGGCAAGAAAGCTTTGTCTTATATTTCTCTCTGTCCCTTAAAGTTTGCACCATGGAGCCTTATACAGGATAGGTGCTGAATATATATTCCTGGAATATACAGCGCTGTCACCGGCTCCTTTGAGTTAAAGCATGGGCATTTTGTGTTCACCAGTAATCCTGGAATAAACACTTTGCCTACAAAAGTGTGGGGGAAAAAATGATAATTTGGCTGAGTTGTCAATAGATATAGATAGATGGTGAAGAATTGACAGTATCTTTCATTAAAACTAGCCCAGGAACTAAGAGTGGGGTGGTGAGTTCAGAACCTAAACTTAATTTCACATAAATATTTCTTTCAAAAGTTTCTGACGGAGCTTGTTTTGAGTTTGATGGTATCTTTGTTCTTAACCTTAGAGGCACAGTTTTGCCTTATATTCTTTTACTGCTGCTATTCTCAAGTCGCAGAGATTTGATGTATTTGATGGGGATTATACGGTCCATCCCAGGTACTCTGTTCCAGCGCCTCTTAGGCGGTCGTGTAGGGTGCTTTGTGTTTAAGAGTTAATATTTTTTCTCTTCTTATTTTTGGAAACTTAATTGTGTCCCTTTTCAAACAAATATGACTTGGAGGTGTTCATTTGGCAAATGTTAGACACTTGTGGAGCTTATCTTTTTCAAAAAAATTGTTTTAATTTACAGATGTTTGCTGGAACTAATACAGCTGATGAAATACCTGCCCTTTTCTGCTGAAGGTAAATGACTTGCTACTTCTTAAAAAATACCAGGTACCAGTAGAATTCAGAGATTGTATTAAAAAACCTAGTTAGTCGTGCAATGTAATATAATCCCCAGACCCCAAAGAAATGATCTTTTTAAGTAAGAATTTTATTAGTACATAAAGGAATGACATATTGTTGGTTCAACCTATATCAGAGTCACCCGGGAGCATTTTTAATATGTGGAATTGCCTGTGCCAATGTGTCTGAGCGTCGACCTATGAACCAGGACTTAACGGTTCAATTCCCCTGTCAGGGCACTTGCCCGGGTTGCCGACACAATCCCCCCTGTGGGGAGTGCAGGAGGCAGCCCATCCGTGATTCTCTCTCATCATTAATGTTTCTATCTCTCCTCCTCCCTTCCTCTCTGAAATCAATAAACATACGTTTTAAAAAGTATGTGGAATATGCATGGGCTTGTCTCTTCGGCAGATTTTGATTCAGTAAGTTTTTCAGGTGAGTCTTAGCATGTGAGTTTTAAAAAAATGCCGACAGGTTCTTCTGATTCATTGTAGCTCATTGTCATTGTAGCACGTACTGTATATGACACAGGAGATGATGGAAATGGCAGGTAATAATGCAACGGGAGTTGAAGGACATAAAGGTTAAACATTTAAAAAATATTTGAAGTATTTCGATTGTGTGTGTGTGTGTGTGTGTGTGTGTGTGTGTGTTTGCCTTTCATTCAATGAATGTTTTCATTGTATTTTAAAGAAAGCACTAAAAAGTTTTTTATATAATGATTTTCAAAGTTTAGGTTTAAGCTCTAGGGTTCTCTCAACCTGAAAATTTTCATATCTATAAATACAACTTAAAGCTTGATTCACTTTGTTGCTTCAGATTACAAATGAAGTAAATTAATGGAAGTAAGACTAAATTACAAGTAAGTCATTTCTTACATATTCTTCATTTCAGAGGCTGGTTTAATTGATTCACTTTCCACATAAGTGTGGGAAGTAGAAAAGTCAGTTTCTCATAATAAAGAGTAATAGGTAAGTGAATGTTATAGCATTTTAATGAAGCTATTTTCTGTTCTCATTTTACTTGTTTTAAGGCTCTGAAATAATTTTTAAACACTTATTTTAATGAGTCAACTTTTTCTGTTGCAGAGCCATCCTTCTTATCAGAACTATTCATAATGCTATAGGATCATTCTGTTATATATTTCCCAACCTACAATGTTTAAAGTAATTAGAATTTAAAATGTGGTAAAATAATTTCTTACAGTTCTATTTTAACTTTAAGAAAACAGCAAAAACTGTATTGAATTTGTTACTCAAATAATCATAAGCTATATACACTTTGTGTCAGTGAATGAATTGGCTGTGTATAAAAATTACCTGGGAATTTAAAAAATTTTAAATTCTAGACTGTCTCAACTCTGCTAAATCAGAATTTTGGGGGATGATTTTGATATGAATTTCTTCATTCTCATTTAGAAATCACTGCAGTATGTAATGTTAAAGGATAATAGTTTTAAGGGGTAGAAACTTGGAAACTATTTGTAGAGAAATCTCATTACACCAATTGGAAAAATATTCCTCATTTATTTGGTTTATGTAATTGTCAGAGAGAAATGTCTTGCATTTAGAGGTTACATTTGTTGTTATTTTTATTTTCAGCAACTTTGTTGGGTAAATTATTTCAAAATCTGCCTCTTTCTGGACTATGCAGAAAATCCAAGTGTGATCTTTCCTCTCATGACAGAGAATTAGATGTTACATATAACACTGGCAATATAAGTAACCTGGGACTTTGTATAGAAACATAACGGGAACACTCATGAGCCTCATTAGTGTATAGAAAATATACGATAGTCGCAACTTAGAAATAGTAATTTGTCTTTAAAATTGAATACAATGTTCTTCAATACTGTATCAGTCCTAATAATGCTATCATCTTCACTGTAGGTTCACTGATTGATACCGTAGCTCATGGGTTGAAGCCTTATCTATTTTCATAATTATGAGAAATAAGAGTGGTTAGGACTCAAGAATGAAACTCTGTTCTCTGATATTAATCATGGCTATTATCCTTGTGATAGTAAGGAATTGTGATTTTTGCCATTTTCCCCCAGTCCTTGAATATTCAACGACAATACCTTTTGACTTTGGTTATTCAACATGCCGAACAGATACGGATATTGCAGCTATTGCCTCGTGCGCTATACCGATCTGGATGAGGTGAGAGGACCCTGTTAATATGGTTATTACACCTCAGAGGACTTAGCAGTGACTACCTCTTCTTTCACATTCTAGTCATTTTTTAAAACTCATTCATTAAACAGATCATAATAACAACCGACTAGTGGACAGACACCGTTTAAGGTTCTAGGGATATGACCACGCACAAAACCAGGTCCCTTTATTTATGAAACTTATACTATGGTACAATCAAACAGAAAATAGTTATATAAATTTAATACATATGTCAGATTGTGATAAATGTTACGAGGGAAATAAAATAAGGGAGGAGGGAGTATAATATTAGGTGGGGTGGCTAGGTAAGGTTAAGGAAGTAACGTTAGCTGGGATTTGAATGAGGTGTAGGAGCCAGGCTTGCTTATCTCTGGGGGAAGAATTTCTAGGTAGAGAGAACGGAGAGCAAGGACAGAGACCCTGAGACAGATGGGTGGCTGGCGTGCTAACCAAAAGCCAAGTGGTCACTGTGGCTGCAGTAGAGGGAGAGCGTGAGGTGGGTTGAGTGATAGGCGAAGAATTCAGAGAATTAGATTCTGTAAGACATAGTAAAATAAGGTAAGGACTTTTAGTTTTATGCTTTGATGCACAAAAATTTTAAATTTTACAATAGTTGAATTGAACTTTTTTCCCCTTTTGTTGCTTGTGTTACGGGTCTCATAAGGATTGCCTAATCCAAGGTTATGAAGATTTATGCCTGTGTATTCCTTTAAGAGTGTTAAAGTTTTAGCTTTTACATCTAGGTCTTTGATTCACTTTGAGTTAATGTTTCTAGATGATGTGATTTTAATTAGCTCCTAAAAGCCCTGTCTCCAAATAGAGTCATTTTGGCAGTTAGAATTTTAACTTACAAATTTGGCGGGAACAGAATTCAGTCTATTACAGCAATTACAATTGATTGAGTTTCAGATTTCCTGGGAAAAAATTACACTTGATCATGGTGTATAATTCTTTTTATGTGTTGCCGGGTTAGGTTTGCTAGTATTCTGTTGAGGATTTTTGCATTTATGTTCATAAGGGAATCGTGTCATCGGTGAAGTTGTAGTATAATCAAGTTCTGATTCTGCTAGTGCTAAACTTCCATCTTGTATATCAAACACAGTTTTATAATGTGTGAAAAAATCTGTTTCCTGGCATTTGCTTTGTTTAATTATCTAATAGTAATCACTTAAACTTATATTAAGGAAAAGTTTTTATTATTGTGATTTCCACACCTCCACCTTTTAAAAAAGAAATACTTTTTAATGCTGGTTATAAACATGAAGAGGCAGATAATAAATCTCAAAGCTCTTTTTAATATTTCATAAATTTACTTCATAAATTTATTTCATAAATTTATTTCATAAATTATATCATCACTTGACTGGGAGATTATCTGTTGAACCTTTGATAATGATAAAATATACTAAACTTTTAACAACACGTTTTATGCAATAAGCTTTTGTATAATTTTTTTTGCTTAAAGTTTAAAATAATTTTTAGACATTTAGATATTCTTGCACTAAACTGACATTTAAAAAGACTGTGTTAATGACAGCAAAAATAATTTGTCCTAACTAAAAAAGCGAAAATTTCAAGGCTTTGGAGAACTTATAAGGCAGTGAAGAAATAAGAAATAAGGCAGATGTGGCTGAATATTAAACAAAAACAGTGGAAGCCAAAAGAAAGAAAATAACACTACCTTAGAATTCTATTTAATAAGTATATCATTTAAAAGGAGGTGCAATAGGAACATTTTATTTTACAAAGACAAAAATTAAGGAACTATGTCTAGCAGACCCTTACTAAAGGAAATAGCAAAAGTAATTTCTTCAGGTGTAAGGAAAAGAATTCCAGTTGGAAGCTCAGAGATATGGGAAGGAATAAAGAGCAGTGGAAGTGTAAATATGTAGGCAATTTAAATAATTAATGTCACATGGGATTAACAGAAATGGCATATAAATTGGAAGGAAAGTAAATTGAGTTAATTGGACCTTGCATTGCTCAAGAAGAGAGTAAAAGTAACAAATAATTTTAGACTTTGATAAGTCAGGTTGCTTGTTATATACTGTTACCACTAATGGACTAGAAAAAGAAATCTGTAACTAAGTTAATGGGAACAAATTGGAATAATAAAAATAGTTCACAAGATGGCAAGAAAGAAGAGAAATAGGGACATTGTATTAGCAGGAATAACAAAAATAGATTTAAAAATTAAAGCAAAAATTAGATTCAAATATATTGAGAAAAAATAGATTTGGTGCTTGAGTTAAACTATATGCAATATTTTACCAGAGGTCCTAGTGAGATAAATAAGAAGAGAAAAAGAATTACAATGATAAAGAGTAGATAAGAATAAATAAAACTATACTTATTTGTACACAATGTGATTGTGGAATAGAAAATCCAAAAGTTATCTAGATAAACTATTAGTATTGATAAGTGAGTTAAAAAAGCTTGCTGGGCTGACATAAAAATATATTTTACTTTTATATACAAGCACCACACAGAAAATGAGATTTAATAAAGATATTTATACCCTGGCTCGGGTGGCTCAATTGGTTGGGCATCATCCCGAGCACAAAAAAGTTGTGGGTTTGATTCCTGGTACAGGGCATGCAGGAGGCAGCCGATTGATGTTTCACTCTCACATAGATGTCTTTCTCTCCGTCTTTCCCCCTCTTTTTTCCTCTCTGAAAATCAATACCAAAAAAAACAAAAACAAAAAACAAAACCTTAAAGAAAAGATGCTTACAATAGCCTCAAAGAACACAATTCTCAGGGAATATAACAAAATATGTATAGGACCTTTATAAAGCAAATGATAAACATTGAGAGAAATTTAAGAAAACGTACATAATTGGTGTATTATACCAGGATCATGGGTTGGAAAAATAAATACTGTAAGCATGTCAGTTCTATCAAACTGATATATTGATTCAGTGACGTTCCAATAAAACTTCCAGCAAAATTTTGAAATGAAAATTCTAAGACTATGTATGGACATGTAAAAGGCTAAGCAGCTCCAGAATGCTAATTTTAAAGACGAACAAAGTCAGAGGACTTACCGTGGCAGATATCAAAACGTACTAAGCAATTGTCATTAAGACAATGGGCCATGATAGAAAGACCAGGGGCAGACACCAGAAACTCCAGAAAGACACCTGTGGCTATTTGATTTGTGACAGAGGTGGCACTAAAGAGCAGTGATGACGACATTTTCTCCAATAAATGAGACTGGGTCAATTGGATATCCATATGGGGGAACATGAAGCGTTATTGCTGACATCATCCTGGATACAAAAATCAATTCCAAGGACACTGTAGATGTCAATATGGTAGGTAAAAACAATAAAGCTGTTGGAGGCAGACAGGAGAACGCCCTCGTGTCTTTGAGAAAGGTGAAGGTTTCTTCAACTGGTCACAAGAAGCCCTGACAAGGGCAAAAATTGGTAAACTGGACTCAATTAAGTTTAGAAACAATGGAAGATGATTAGGAAAGCAAAAAGGTACCCTGTAAGTACTCTTGGGAAAGATATTGGATGTACTTTGTATGTAGGTGCACACTAATAAACCTTTATTTATGAACACACACACAGTGAAAAGGCAAGCCACAGAGAGGGAGATGATACTTGAAACATATAATTGAACAAAAGAGCTCATGTTCAGAATAAAGATTTTCTATGATTTATTTAAAATAAAAAACATCTATTTGAAAAAACAGGAAGAGCCTTGAAACATCATAAAAGAGGATTATTCAGGTGACCAGTAAATAGGAAAAGGTGTCACAAAAATTGCAAATTGAAATCACAATGAGATAACATGAAACCCCCTCTACAATAGTTACAATTAAAGAGACGGACAGTATCAAATGTTGGCGAGGAAGCAGAGTAATAGAGACTATGATACACTGCTGGTGAGGGTCTACATTGGAACAGCCCCTTTGGAAGACTAGCCGTCAATGAGTACTGACCATACGCAAACCCAGATAAAAGCATACATGGGATTTTTGCATCCCCTTAAATTTTTCCTTAACATGTAACAGTTTGCTATGTTACTAAAATCTTTGTATTATTACAGATAGCTGTATTATAATTTAAGGCTTTTAGGAGATTTTCAGTTTTTTGTTATGCTGTGATTAAGCATCATTTTTTTTTTTTTTTTTTTGCACAAATCGCCCCCATTTAAGATGATTCTCTTAGGAGAGATTTAGAAAGATGTAATTATTATAGCTAAGAGAAAGGTAATCTTACGGATCTTAGATGCATATTTTAGAATTGCTTTATTGAAGGTATTTCAGTGTATTGTAAGTGAATCCATGTTGTGAAACTCTCACTGCTGAATATGCCCATTTAAAAACACTCAGTTTCTTTCTTCTTTACAGCATGTGAACAGTCCCGAACACAGATTCATGACTGCACAGAATAGAGAACGGATGGGTGGTGGTGGTGGTGGTGGTGCAGGAGGAGCAGGAGGAGCAGGAGGGCAGGGAGGAGCAGGAGGACAAGGAGGACCAGGAGGACAAGGAGGACCAGCAGGAGGACCAGCAGGAGGACCACCAGGAGGACCACCAGGAGGACCACCAGGAGGACCAGGAGCATCCGGAGGAGCAGGAGCAGAACGAGAAACCGAAGTTCCCAGCAGTAGTTTGATGGAACGATTCTTGCAGGATGTCCTGCTGCACCACCCCTATCATTATCAAGAAAGCAGGTAAAGTAACTGAGTGGAATAATATTAGTACATAGTTGTTATTATATGTTACAGTAGATATTTGCGTTAACATTTCAGTCCTTCTTAAAGTGCATCTTTGAATCAGGGAATAGAATGTGAAATGGTATCTAGTAACTCCCCTTTGCACATTTCACCAGGGAAGATATGGATTATATAACTTTTTTTCCCCCCAAATAAAAGTTTGAGGCCAGTAAATAATTATATATCATTAAGATATTTTATAATTATGCCATGATTAGGCACGGGGAAAAAGGCGGCAGCAAAAATAGCTTCCAGAGACAGAGAAGCATCGATCAGACCATCAAACCTCAGAGGGAGGGTGGGGGTAAGGGGGAGAGATCAATCAAAGGACGTGTATGCATTCATATAAGCCTAACCAATGGACATAGACAACAAGGGGGTGAGGGCATGAGTGGGGGGGGATTAGGGGGTTAATGGGGGGATAAGGACACATATGTAATACCTTAATCAATCAATAAAAAAAAGATTAGTAACAGAGGAGAAATAGCATGGAGCCATTTAGGATTGCAACTCCCTGGAGAGAGGGCTTTGGATTTCAATGAAGTTCCCTATGTCTTCCCCTGAAATCGCTTCTTTTTTCATGGGTCAAATGGAAGGCCAAAGATCTACTAAAATCTATAAGGACCACAAGTTTGGCCAGGGGGATGTTGGGATTGGGGTTGGAGAGACACAGGAACTGAGCATTCTCCTGGTGTGCAGCCTGCAGACGAGGAGGGCATAGTCAAGAAGGGTGTGCAAACCCTTGTGATTGGCTGAGGGATGAGTGGGGCTTTGAAGATGCCCCCATCAACCCTGGAGTACCTCAAGAAACAAGGCATTGATGTGTGGGTCCTCCAGACAGAACAGGCAGTGAAGGAGTACAATGCCTTTGGCTGCCCAAGGTGTCGGGGTGGGAGGGGTCTTCCATTCCATCTGCTGATGGAGCCTATATTTGATTTTGAATACCAATATACATATACATATGTTTTTTAATCAGATGCCAACACCACATTATTTAATTATATATATAAGTTTTCTAAGTTATACTTTAAAAAAAATTTCTTTCTTGCCTTCTTGTCTGGATTAGTTTAGCCTTCTTAAAAATCAGCTTCCTTCCTTCCTTCCTTCCTTCCTTCCTTCCTTCCTTCCTTCCTTCCTTCCTTCCTTCCTTCCTGTTTTTTTTTTTTTCCTTAATTCTTCAACTCTCTTGGGGGAGGAATTTAGTTATTTTCCTATCTTCTTGAATTAGGTATTCATTTAGTTAATTTGTGTTTACTAATTCTTTTTTTAAATAGAAGGTTTAAAGTGTGAAATTTCCATTTTGACATCTCATAGATTTTGACATGTTTTATTGTATTTATAGATAGTTTAAAAATTTTTGCTTTTAAGCAAAAGAGTTATAGAAAAGACTGGTTTTTAACCTTTAGTCATTAGATTTTTGGAGTGCTTTTTTGTTGCAAAATTAGTTTTAAATGAGTATAAATACAGATGGTGATTTAGTTATTAACTTGAAACACACACACAAATGTTGACACAAATCAAAACATGTAAATGATGATTCCTAACCTTTTTGGGAATTTGCCATCTTGTTGGATTTTATGATTCTGCTTGTCTTTTTCTTCCTTTCTTTTCTTAGCCAAATGATACAAAATTGATTTTATATTGAGAATGTTGTGATAGTGTTTAAGACAAATGGAGATACTCCACTAGGGTTCTGAAAAACTAGGGTAAAGTGGTTATTGTACTGCAATTTTATTGATTAGAGTTCAGAAGTATGAAAACTTATGGCAGTTTTTGGCTCATCATGATAATATTTTTGATGCCAGGGTTAACATTTTTATTTTACAATACCAAAACACTATCTTGGTATTAATTGTGATATTTTTATGGGAAAGAAAATCAGTAGTAATATCTATGACATTAAAAAAGTTACATGTGGCCAATGCTTGTATGCATGTTATCTTAGGCAATTGTGGCATCTCTCAAATTTAAAAATATGTAATAAAGGAATTTTTTTAGGTGTTAATATATTTAAAATTCTGATAATTTTCAATAGACTATATCTTTAGGTAGTTTTAGATTTATAGAAAAATTAAGATAGTGCAGAGAGTTTTTATATACCCCCTTATCCAGTTTCCCTATTAATAACATCTTATATTAGTGTGGTACATTTGTTACAGTTAATGAACCAATGTAATACATTAACTGAATTCTATAGGTTATTCAGGTTTCCTTAGTTTTCACCTAATGTCTTTTTTTTTTGGGGGGGGGGGGTTCAGGATCCCATCCAGGATAATCAGATTACATTAACTTGTCATATCTCCTTAGACTCTTCTTGGCATTTTTTAATTTTAATAAGCATTACAAAGTTTTCTTCATATAAACTCATCTATATTTCTACCAATAATATGTTAAAGTGCCTGACATTGCACCTTTGCCCAAACAATGTGTTAAAATAATAATAGTTAATACCTGTGAATGATGACTATTTTCCAGAATTAAAAAAAAATGCTCTTTACATGTAACAACTAGTTTACTTTTCAAAACAATCTAACAAGGGAAATAGTATTATTTCCGTTTTTGGAGGGGAGGGCGGGGGGCGGGGCGACTAAAGCCTAAAGGTTAAGTAACTTGTGTTAAACTTTATGCTCTTTGCTGCTCTGATAACTGAAAAGTGAGGTATGCCTTTACATTTTTTGTATGCTTAGGAGCCATTTGTGTTTATTAAGTAGCAATTGGTGGAGTGACTTCCAGCTGCACTGATGACCTTACTGAAATGCATTATAAAGCCTGGTGTGATGGGCTCAATTCTTTGTCCTCTGAGAATCTGGCCCAGGATAAAAAGAAAATAACATTGTGTACTTATTGAAACATTTTAAAACAGATATTAAAATTTTTTTACGATTGCCCCCCTTTCCTTTTAGATCAGGACCAAATGAGAATAATGCCGGACCTTCTGGAAATAATGCAGTACCTGCTGGGGATGATGCAGCACCAGCTGGAGATGATGAAGCACCTGCCGAAGTGATTCTCATGGATGATTCTGCTTCTGAAGAAATGGCTGACGAGGCTCCTGGAGACAGAGGAGAGATACCCACCCAAAATCCTGAGCCTACTGAAGAGTTGCATTCTAGACCTAGTGTGTCACAGGAATGTAGACAGGGTGTACCAATTCGGCCATCAGTTATTCAAAAATTGGAGAAGGGGCGGCAGCAGCCCTTGGAATTTGTTTATAAAATTGGGAGTGGCCTGAAAGAATTTAATCCAGTAGGTGTTGGTCAAGCTACAAATACTGGAAAAAAACCAGTAGGTCCCTCAGTGATTTCTACTGCTCCTGCTCGTCCTTTGCCCGAAAGTTCTAATGCTCGACCAGTTATAACTAGTACTGCTAGGTTACCAGTAGCAGCCAATTCAGATTCGGTTAACAAACGTGACCCAAACAAAGTTGACAGATACCTTGAACAGGGAGACGGGGGCTCTAGAAATCCTATGCCCTCATCCAGTCTAGAAAATGCTTCAGTTTTAAATCCGAAACCTAAAGAGTCAAACAGAAAATCTGTGTGTATAAATCCAGATAAATCGGTTATACAGGAAGATGTAAAATCTCGGGGTAAAACTTTGTCAACTGGCTTTCAATCTCATGCATCTATGGGAACTGATGGTTCCTTAAATGTTGAATCTGTTTCCAAATTAGCAGTTAACCCCACAATCAATCAGAATAAAAATGATACGCCTTCTAATAAAAGAATCGCTGAAGGTACCATTCCAAAGCACCATGAGAAATCTGTTCCTAATATGGATCGTACTCAAGAAAAAAAGCATTTGGTTTTTAACAAGCCAGCCCCTTTGGAACAGAAATGCTCAGTGATCACTAAAATGGAGTTTGCATGTGGCTCTCAGTCAGTGTCTGATCAACCTGAAGTGGCCATACAAGATCTTTGCTGCGAGGAGCAAATTGACCAAGAAGATAAGACCTATGAATCAAGAGGTTCTGAAATGAGTTTTGATTGCAGTTCCTCTTTTTATTCACTGGCTGACCAACCGAAAGTGACTGCCAAAGAAACAAACCTTGCAGAGGAAGTACGTGATGATTTGCAGCATAACAGTAATGAATCTTGTGTTTCTGAAATAAGTTCTGTTCACGATGCCCCTCTTCAGTTGGCTACCAACCGAATTCAAGTAATTGTTAAAGGCATTAGTGTTCAGAAGGCAGTGCCTGTTCGCCTGGTTGATGAAAGCTATGATTCTAGTGATTCTGAGATGAATTTTGATGGTGATACCTCACTTCAGCCAACTGATGATGACGCACAACAGCCTGCAAAAGAAGTAGACCTTCCTCAGGAGGCACACATGGACTTGGATAAGAACTGTGGGTCTGGTAGCTCTGAAATAAGCGCTGGTTCTGTTTTACCACTTCAGCCAGTGATTGAGCAACTCCCAGTGGCTGTCACTGACACAGAACCTCAGGAGAAGGTTTACACTGGCTTGGTTGACATGAACTATGGATCGAGCAGTTCTGAAACAAGTTTTGGTTGTGAAGTTTCTCTTCCGTCAGTAATTGTCCATCCCCAACTGACTGTCAAAGAAAGCAATCTAAAGGAGAGCCCTGTCAACCTGAAAGATAACAACAAATCCAGTAGCGCTCAAGCACATCTTGACTGTGGCGTCTCTCTTGAGGCAGTGACTGATGAACCTCAGAGGGTTGCTGAAGAAATAAATCCGAAAGAGAACAATGACGTTATGGAGATGAACTGTGAAGACTATCGTCCTGAAATGAATTTCCACACTGATGCTCAGTTGGTGGCTGCCCAACCTCAAGTAGCAGTTCAGGAAGTAAACCCTCAAGAAGCAGCTATTGACCCGCAGAATAAGAGTGCTAACTCTAATGTTTCTGAAGTAAGGGTTAATTCTCATGCTTCTCCTCAACAGTCAGCTAATGAACAACCTCCCGGAGCTCTGGGCGACATAAATATGAAAGAGTTAAATGTTGATATGGAAGTTAAGAGCTATGGGTGCTCCAGCTCTGAGATGACCTTTGATTCTGATCCTCCTCTCCTGTCAGTTACTGAGCATTCTGAGCTGAATGCTGAAGAGATAAGGAAAAAGGACATTAACATGGAAGATGAGAGCTGTGGCTCAAATAGTTCTGAAATAACTTTTAATTCTGATATTCCTCTTTGCCCAGTAGTTGACCAATCTCAAGTAGCTGAGGAGGAACCTGTTGATCAGGAAAACAAGAATAATGAATTTTGTGGTTCTGAAATGGCTTTTGATTCCAATATACCTCTTCCTTCAGAGACTGATCAACCTGAAGTAGGTGTTAAAGAAGTAATTGTTCAGAAAGAAAAGCATGCACACTTACGAAGGAAGAATGATGAACCCAGTGGTTCTAAAATAAATTTGGATTTTTATGTCCCTTCTCTTTCAGTGACAAATTCTCCTGGAGTTCTTGTTAAAAGACGGAAGCTTCAAGAAGAAGAACAGATGCACATTCAACCTGGTGTTTTTGAATTAAGTTTGAATTCTCATTCAGCAATTGGACATTCTGAAAATCCCATTGAAGACGTAAACCTCCAGAATGAAGAGCATGTACAGCTAGAAAATAAGGGTAATGGACCTGATGTTCCTGAAAACAGTTTGAAATCTTACATTTCTCGTTCAGTGACCAATCATCCTGACAGAGCTGTGAAAGAAATAAACCATCAGAAAGAAGAACAAAAAAACTTAAAAGATAAGGGAAAGGAATTAAGTGTTTCTGAAACAAGATCGGATTTCAGTATCCCCCTTCAGTCAGTTATTCAAAGAACTGATGTAGTTCTTAAAGAAATGTGGCTTCAAAAAGAAAAGCATGCTGAATTTAGCGGTTCTAAAATAAATTTAGATCCTGATGTCTCTCGTTATTCAGTGACTGAATCTCAAATAGCTGTTAAAGAAAGAAATGTCCAGAAAGATGAATATGTTTTAGAAAACAAGAGTGATAAATATAGTGGCTCTGAAATAAATGTCATTCCCCATTTGATGACTGAAAAACCTCAGCTGGCTGTTTTGAGGGAGGACCATGTTGACCCAGAAGCTGAAAGTACTAAATCTAGAGGTTTTGATATAAATTTGGATATTGGTCCCCCTCGTCCATCAGTCATTGAGAAATCTCAGCTAGCCCTTTTGAAGAAGAAACATGTTGATCCAGAGAACACAAGCAGCGAATCTAGCTATTGTAAAGTAAATTTTGAGTCTAATGACCCTCTTCAGCCATTAACTGCACACTATCAGGACGTGATTAAAAAAACAAACCTGTCGGAGGTAAAGGATATTGACCCAGCAAATAAAGTCGATAAGCCTAATGAGTCTAAATTAATACAGGATTCTGATGTTTCTCCTCAGTCTGTGCCTGACCAACCTGAAGCAGCTGTTAAACAAATAAACCTTGAGAATGAAAGTCATGCATACTTGGATGATAATAACAGCCAATATAGTGGTTCTGACATGAGCTTGGATTCTGATTACTTGGCTCAGTCAACAGTTGATCAATCTCAAATAACTATTTTGGAGAAGGAGCATATTGAGCTAGAAGATAAACACCGTAAATCCTGTGGTTCTGAAATAAGTTTTGACTCTGATGACCCTCTTCAGTCAGTGGCTGAGCAGGTTAGAGAAACTGTTAAAGAAATAAGCCTTTGGAAGGATGAAGATGTGGAAGAGACAACGGATAAACCGGATGGTTTTGCAATTATGTATGATTCTAATGTCCGTTTTCAGTCAGTGGCTGGCCAAACTGAGGAAATTATTAAGGAGATTAACCGTTGGAAGAAGCCTGTAGATGTGGAAGGTAAGATTGTCAAACGCAGTGATTCTAAAATAAATTTTGACTCTAATCAACATGTTCATTCTGTGGCTAATGAAATTCAAGAGGCTACTACAGAAATAAATCTGAGGGAGGGACATGTTTATCTGCATGATAAGGGCTATGAACCCAAGGATTCTGCAATGATTTATGTTTCAAATGTCCATCTTCAACCAGCAGTTGAGCAACCACACATTTTGGAAGAGGAACATGCTAATTTGGTAGATAAGAGCAATGATCCTTGTGGTCCTGAAATAAGTTTTACTTGTGACGATCCTCTTCAGTCTGACCAGCTTGAAAAAGCTGGTAAAGTCAGTCTTTGGAAGGAAGGCCATATTTACCTGGGAGATAACTATAAAGTAGATGGTTTTCAAATCAGTTGTGATTCTGATGCTCCTGTTCAATTAGTTGTTGGTCAGTGTCCAGTGGCTGTCAAAGAAATAAACTTGGAAAAGAAGGATCATAATGACTTAGAAAATCAGCACTGTGAACCGAGTGTTTCTGGAATAAAATGTGATTCTGGTATTCATCTGCAGTTAGAAGTTGACCAACCTCAAATGGTTTGCAAAGAAATGAACCTTCAGAAGACAGCGCATCTTGGCATGGAAGAAAAGACTAGTGATTCTGAAATAATGTCTGATTCTGATGTCCCTCTTCAAATAATAGTTGACGAATTTCAGGTGTCAGTCAAAGAAGCAGATCCTCAAAAGATGCTGTTAGTGAACCTGGTGACCGGTGATAGTGACTGTGAAGTGATTGCTGATTCTGATACTTCATGTCAGCCAGTGATTGACTCACCTCAAGTGACTGTGGAAGGAATTGCCGGTATAAATGCAAAAAGTTTTGATCTAGAAGGTGCATGCTGTGACTGTTGTGATTCAGAACTAGGCTATGTTTGTGAAGCCTCTCCTCAATCAGAGTCAAACCAATCCAGAAAGACTTTCAAAGTAGTAAACCAGAAGAAAGACTATATTATTCTGGAAGAGTCAGCCTGTGAGTCTTATGGTTCTGAAATAAATGTTCAAAAAGATGCCTCCCACCAGTCCAAGACTCACCAATCACCAGGGCCTGACAAAAAAAGAGCAAAAAAAAATAACCCAAGAGGCAAGAGAGGTAAATCTACTAGTCCTAAAAGAAGATGTAATTGGGAAGAAACTTCTCCGCCGAAGACTCGTCAACAGCATAAAGCTGACAAAGAAGACAACACTCGCAAAGATCAGAAAGGCCCAAGAGGTAAGCGCGGTCGGCGTGGTTCTTCTGCAAAGGATAGTAATACCTCTCCTGAGTCAGCAGACCTTCAAATGGCTAATGGAGATAACCGTTTGAAGTTGAAGTTAAAGTTAAAACGTACAGATCCAAAAAATAAGAACTCTAAAACTTGCGTTTCTGCGGTGAATCTTCAGTGTGATCACCCTTCTCAGTCTGACAATGACCGGACTCAAAAAGGTGTGAAAAAGATGTCTTTTAGCCTGAAAGAAATGAAGCGTGATTCCCCTTCAAGCTCTGGTTCTAGGGGTGATTCTGGAAGGAAATCAAAAAAAGCAAAGTTGGTTTTGGAAGATAAGTCTGATGAACCAGTTCTTGAAGCCTTGCCTCATGTCCCTCCTTCATTTGTAGGGAAAACATGGTCTCAAATAATGATAGAAGATGACATAAAAATTAACACTCTTGTGAGGGAATTTAAGGAAGGCCGTTTCCACTGTTACTTTGATGATGACTCTGAGCCTAGGAAAGTGAAAAAAACATATTCCAATGAAGAACCGAAGATTGTCTCATCGGACCTAAATGACACTGCATTCATTGAAGTTCTCTTAGAGTGTGATTATAATGTTGATGACTTTTCAGTAGCCTTAGATAAACCTAGCCATGACCCTATAGAAAAGATGCCTTATGAACAAACCTGGCGAGTGACTTCTAGATGCCAGACTGTAAAAGTCAGCAGTGGAGGTCAAACCAGTCTCATGAGTTACATAGTGACAAAAAGAGTAAGTGAACATGAGACATACTCGCCATCACTGAAACGTTTACTTGTAAACAACAACAGGAGACCAAAAAAGAGAATCCAAATTGGAAGACTTGAATTTCTTGAATCATGTACTAACATTTTGAAGCCTTTGCACCCCAATGCCTTAGTCTATGTTGTTTCTTCAAATCTTAAGCTGAATGAAGGTGAATCCTTCAACGTCTCTGAAATTAGCCAGCAGAGTGATAAAAACAAACAGGACATTAACATCCAGTACAAATGTAAACTTGATTCTTATGACCCATTGAATAAACAAACTGTAATTGATGATCCTCTGAACATGGAAATACCAGAGTCTGACAAGAATGATGACTGGATTCAGATTCACTTTAGTGACTTAACCTCCAGTGCAGGAGATGACGATGCTCATGTACAAAGCTCTACTTCATCACCTTTTATTACAGTGTCAGTAAGACATGAAGTAACATCCGACGAGGGGGCCAATGGGTCTTCCGTGTTTCTGGCAAAATCGGAGATCTTGAACTCTAGTGAATTTCTGAAAGAGAAGAATTTCCAGTTAACTCTCTTAAACAGTGATGCTGCCAAAATCTCACGAAAATCAGTGAGGAAGAAGTACTTAAAAAGTAAAAAGAAAGTTCAGAGAAGGAAGGTGACAACTAATAATAAGCCAGGTTTACTCAAAAAGGTGTACAGACCAGTTATTCTTCAGGAAATAACCAGAATCACATCAGAAAAACAGTCAACTTGGATTCCTTCCAAACTAAATGATATCATTAAAAAGTATATTTCAAAATACTCTGTTTTTCTGCGTCGCAAATATCAGTCCAGAAGGGCTTTTATTGGAATGCATCTTAAGAAGACAAAATCTGTTCTCAGAAGGTTAAAGAAGGCGAAGAGACCTGCCAAAATGCTTTCAAACTCAGTTCCATCAGCTGATGCCGAAGAGCAGTTCAGTGCTGTCAAGAGCTCTTCTCCCAAGCAACGTGTGCAGGATTCTCCCGGCACTGCAGAAACTAAGAAGAAGGCTAATAAAAAACGCCCCAAAAGAAAGCAAAAAAAGCGTCCTAAACCTGTCAGAATATATGAGCTGAGAAGTTTATATTCTCAGGTGCCATATTCTGATAGAAGGATGACTCGACTTTTACACAAATTGTTGCTCAGTAAGGCAAACCACAAGTGTTCATGCTGAAGCCAGTTGAGATTCAGAGCTTCAGTTGAAATATATTTGGTAATTAGAGAACATAGCTCTCCCAACTATGGCGAAAAAATTAACCTTCAACTATTTTGCTATAGACATCATTTATCAGAACTTTTATATTATTTTAAAATTAGCGTTTAAGGTCCTTTTTTAAAAAGATTCAAAAGACCCTTTGTCCATTTGCTATAGAAGAACTTCATCTTAATTTATGTCACATAATTTAGCACAGAATATATAATTTTCTCCCCCAACTCAAGCCCCTCTTATTTATTTTTTTTTCTGATTGTATCTCATGTCAGCAGGTTATAATACTATAAGATTTAATATGACAAACATTTAACGCTATCTTATATTTACTTTTCAAATATCGGAACAATGATTATCTACTTATAGTCAGTGTGTCTCAGAGGGGCACTATCAACATTGTATTCTAACTGGATAATTAAAAGAAGAAACTGTAATTATCTCAACTTTTGAGTGAGGTTGACTTAATCACAAACGAGATATGACTTAACCTTTCTTTCAAAAGCATTCCAGATAATGGAGATTCCATAATCTTTAATCCAGATTTTAAAAACTGCCTGGTAATTTTATACACATAGCACAAACTCTTTCTGCTTTATTTAAAATGGATCTACAAATCTCTAACTTTCCACATCTGGACACATGCACATACACAATCTCTGTAATAAACAATCTCTGTTTTCCTTTAGCATTATTGTATCTTAAGGGGAAAACAATCTTGCCAATGTGAGTATACTTTTCTATCACCTTTATTCCCTTGCACCTGAAGGGTTGGTGGTTTAATACGAGAATCCAGGTTATCTATGGCCGTATCTCTTAAAAATATTTTAGACACTACCATACTACTTTTTAATAGCTTGAACTGAAATTATTGGTTTGGTAATTTGATTACCAGACCATTGATTGTTGTCATGAACCAATTACGTATTTATAATCTTGATACCTGAAAAGATCTAATAAAATCGACAAATCAATGGAGGCTTGTTTTGCAAGTGAGAAATTAGGTATTTGAACATTAGGTTGGCTTTCCTTGAACTTGCTAACTACTTTATTTAAAAAAAAATGTTTTATTGATTTCAGAGAGAGGAGGAGAGTGGGATAGAGATAGGAACATCAGTGATGAGAGAGAATTATCAATCTGCTGCCTCCTGCACGTACCCTATTGGGGTTTGAGCCCGAAACTCGGGCGTGTGTCCTGACCGGGAATCGAACTGTGACCATCTGTCTGGTTCATGGGTCGACGCTCAAACACTGAGCCACACCGGCAGGGCAACTTGCTAACTATTTTAATGATCAAATAGAAGATGTTAATATAAGCAGATTTTCAGTCTGAGATACTCAGAATGTGTTTAGATCCTTTATTCAAGGACATTGGTTGAGGTAGTTCAGATGGGTCCATTTATCCTTAAGCCAAGGATTCTGGATTATTTATTGTTAATGTTAAAGGAAAACATGAATTTAAACTATATTGTATAAACCATATTTCATTGAAACTATATCAGTGTACCATGATTTCAGAGATAAAAATGTGTTGTTATCTTAGAATTAATGAAATATAGTGTTGTAACAGTTGATTTCTAAGTGTAGTTTATTTCAGGGGCCATTATTTAACCTGTGCGTATGCTATGATGGTGTTAATTTCTTTACTTCTAAATTTATTTACATTAAATTTAAACCAGTAATTATGTTGAAAAAGTGGATAAATGTTTATACTTTTAGTTGTAAAGCAACTTTAACTTTGCCTCATATAAAATATTTTAATTTCCTTTCTTAAAATATCACTGTGGATCACTGGTTTAAAATAATTTTCCAATTTTAATTTAGGAAGAATACTGTCCTACTGATTAGGAACTACAAGCAGCTAATATATGAAAATATTATATTTGTGGGTATTGGTATCTTTTTTTTCCTATGAAGTAGACATATAATTCCCCTAAGTACTATCAGTAGGCATTCTGCATACTGTTAGTGTAAATTTAAAAGCTACAGATGATATGGAAATAATGCACTGTGTAATTATGATGTATCATATCTATTGTGATTACATCATGCAAAGAAGACAATTCTTATAATTCAAATGATCAAACATAAAAATTTACTAGCTTTTTCATGTTAGAAACTCTTCTAAGTTCCATTTTTTTGAGGAAAAAGGTTTATATTTAAAAATTTATATTACTAAAAGTTAAAGTATACAGTCCTGATGTATTTTAAAACATTTTGGAACTGCTTACCTAAGTTCCTGTAATCATTATTTTTAAAAATATATTTTATTGATTTTTTACAGAGAAGAAGGGAGAGGGAAAGCTAGAAACATTGGTGAGAGAGAAACATTAATCAGCTGCCTCTTGCACACTCCCTACTGGGGATGTGCCCGCAACCAAGGTACATGCCCTTGACCGGAATCGAACCTGGGACCCTTGAGTCCACAGGCCGACGCTCTATTCACTGAGCCAAACCGGTTAGGGCTGTAATCATTATTATTTTAGACAAGCTTGAAAGTGGGAAGTTGTAAAAATTATTATTTCAGTTAAATTAGAAATGAGTTACTTTCAGAATTTGGTAGGTTACAAGATGTGCCCCTTTGTCAAAATATATTTTGGCTTAATTTGCAGATTAAACAGTTGGATGTTTTTGTGTATTCAAGAGTGCATTAGGTTCTTTTAATAGTGAAAATTGAATTACCGCCACAATGAATATTTTATTAATCTTGTACTTGTTCAGTATCTTGCATAGATTCTTATTATAATTGTCCCAAGTTGAATAGTATGTGGGCAATATTGTGTAAAGTGTGTTGGCATTTGTGCATTTAAATTATTTGTGTAAGTAGGGCTTTGAGTGACACTTTTGGTAAAGAAAAGCTATATTTAAATATTCAAGCAATTATATATTTCCATGTGAAATTAATGTGAAGACTAAATGTATTTTTTATAATGCAATTTAAAGAGTAAATTTGTTTTCGATGTTATCAAGATAAAATTTATCAAATATTGAAATTTGTCTCTACTTTCTCACGTTAGGAGGTTTTTCTGGGAATACTTAAGGAATTAGAGAATAATGAAAGCGAAGTTCGTTTTATAAATGGTCTTAGAGATAACAAGAGAATGTAAATGTTGATGCTGGTGAGACAATATTGTTTAACCAAAGATATACAGGTTATGTTCAATGGAGTAATTACTTCAAAAGATTAAAATTAAGCAAGTATTTATTTGTCTGGTGGAGTGGTGGGTTAGCAACTTTTCACTTTGTGTACCTGTATTTAAAGAGTCAATGAACAGGATTGAGTTCTGGAGGCAGTATCTCTATCATTATAAGACACCTGCTGGGAAGAGAATTTTGATCCCTTCGATACCATAGAGTATGTTACGAAGGACAAGAAAACATGGAAGAGTGTATGTATGTCAATGAGGTAGGTGCCTTTGGCCTCAGTAGTAGTGACTTCTGTTTGTTTTTGTTTTTTTTTGGCCCAAGATTGTATTATATATGAACAACAGCCTGCTCTATAATAAAAAAAAATTACTAAAGTAAAAATATAAAATGGAAGTCCAGTCTCTTATAAAGGACTTTAATGTATAGAAAAAACATGGAAAATATTGAAAAATCATGTAATTAGAGAATTACACATCAAAATGTCAACTTTCAAAGATGAGAGGCTGAGGAAGAATCTCAATATTTCCTTATACTCTTAAGGAAATAATACATTTAGTATGTTTCCTTTGTTCTTATCATTTATGGATATATTTTAAAAGTTATCCCAATGTATTTTCAGCTATTTACTTTGATTAAGGGATAGGTCTAGGTTGAAGTATAGTTTGTTGCTGAATCATTTTTTAATCCTCACCTGAGGATATATTTTTAGAGAGAGAAGTGGAGAGAGAGAGAGAGAGAGAGAGAGAGAGAGAGAGAGAGAGAGAAAGAGAAAGAGAAATACCCATGTGAGAGGGAAACATTGATCAGTTAGTTGCCTCCTGCATGTGCCCAGACTGGCGATTGAACCTGCAACCTAGGTATGTGCCCTGACTGGCTATCGAACCTGCAACCTTTTGGTGTACAGGACGATGCTCCAGCTGAGCCACCCAGCCAGGGCTTTGCTGGATTTTTAAATAAGTATGAATTTATTTTTTCCTATGTTTATAATTTATTGCATGCATGTTATATTTTACATGCATTTTCCCCCTAAGTTTTTAAGCTGGACATGTGTGTGCACATCTTGAGCCCTTACTAAGTGCCAGACATTGTTCTAAGCTTTTAACCTGAATGATCTCATTTGATCTTCAAAGAGCCCTTATGAGTTAGGTACTATAATTGTCACGAATAGCAAATGAGAAAAGTGAGGCATAGACCCTCAATTTGGGGATTACAAATGAATTATTACTGTAATCAAATTGAAATTAAAATTAATCTCCATTGCCATCCCCATCCCTACTCCCAGGCCACCAGTTACCTTCTGCCTTTACAGTTTCCTATAAGTGGCCTCATGCAATATGTAGTCTTTTTGTGTCCGGCTTCTTTCACTTACCATAATGTTTTTGAGCGTTTTCCATGTTGTATCATGGATCAGTATTTTCCTTTTTGTTGCTGAGTAGTATTTACAGTTAGTTTTTACTAAAGCTGGTAACAGAATGCAGGTCTGCTGATAACAAATATGATAGAAGCTGTTGGGCTGGAGGCTAGCTGTTGTTTATACTTCTCATACCTGTTACCCTTGATTGCTCCCCAATTCCAAGACCAACCAGCTATCTGCCTTTTTGAGTGCTCTTATCTAATACTTGAATGCTTTATGCTTCATCTGTCTTTGACTCTTATTCCCTTTACTGCGTATCTGGGCATTCTTTTCTACTGTGCTTTATGAATTCTCACGTTCAGTGTCAACACATTGCTTTGTGTTCTAGGTCCTTTCACAACATATTGCTTGCAGGTGACCGAACGGAGAATCATATCCAGAATGCCCATTATCCTAATCTTCATGTGCCATAGAGCTAGGAAGTATTGATGGTACTTGTCATGGTGGACATTCTTAAGATTACTCTTCTACATAACCACCATTACATCACCAAAATCATTGATATGATATAATTAACATCGAGATGATATAACCCTCTACTCCATATAACTTATTTGGATTTTATAGATTGCCCCAAAATATCCTCTGTAGGTCCAGGATTTGATCCAGCATCACACACTGTTAAGACTTTAGTTTCTATCAGTGTGGAGCAGTTCCTCAGCCTTTCTTTGTATTTGATAACTTGACATTTTGAAGTGAAGTGTATAAACCAGTTGCTTTGTGGAATGTCTCTCAATTTGAGTTTGTCTGGTGTTTCTTTATAATTAATTAATGCTTTTTGTGTGTGTGTGTGGGGGGCAGTAATTTTGTGGGCTTATCAGTGTATCATAACAGCAACTATGTGATGTCTGTTTAAATAAAGTGGTGATTAAAGATATCCAGTCTTTGTCCTTATTTTAGAAGGTGAGCGTCTGATAATCTAAAATGGGGGGCTCTCATAGAGGGTGAGTTAACAAATAGTTATATTTTTTCACAATTGAATTTTGAGGCCATGGTTACTGAAAATTGCAGTTATTTACTATCTAACTTATAGACTAGACGCCCGGTGCATGAAATTCATGCAGGGGGGGGGGGTGTATGGTCCCTCAGCCCAGCCTGCACCCCTCCAATCTGGGACCCCTCGAGAGATGTCCAACTGCCCGTTTAGGCCCAATCTCACAATCCAGGACTGCTGGCTCCCAACCGCTTGCCTGCCTGCCTGCCTGATTGTTCCTAACCACTTCTGCCTGCCAGCCTGATCGATACCTAACTGCTCCCCTGCTGGCCTGGTCACCCCTAACTGCCCTCCCCTGCTGGCCTGGTCACCCCTAACTGCCCTCCCCTGCCAGCCTGGTCGCCCCCATCTGCCCTCCCCTGCAGGCCTGGTCCCTCCCAACTGCCCTCCCCTGCAGGCCTGGTCCCCACCAAGTGCCCTCCCCTGCAGGCCTGGTTCCTCCCAACTGCCTTCCCGTGCAGGCCATCTTGTGTCCACATGGGGGCAGACATCTTTGACCACATGGGGGCAGCCATCTTGTGTTGGAATGATGGTCAATTTGCATATTACTCTTTATTAGATAGGATAAGATAGTAGCTTAGCCATACATTTTACAAATACTACTTATACCACTACTATGTGCCTGGCTCTCTGGTGGGTGCCAAGGCTCCATGCATCAACCAAGCAGATCTCTCTCTTCCTCTCATTAACTGATAAGAGTGAAAGAATTTCAATAGTGGTAAGTCAGTGGATTTGCAACATAATTTGTATGCGTTCTAAAGCTCATTAATAAACCTAAATAGATA
Organism: Eptesicus fuscus; assembly: GCF_027574615.1. Lineage (NCBI taxonomy): Eukaryota > Metazoa > Chordata > Mammalia > Chiroptera > Vespertilionidae > Eptesicus > Eptesicus fuscus. The sequence goes on along the minus strand of NC_072483.1, from coordinate 81,062,697 downwards.
ACACAAGATACTGCTATTAGGCATTGAAAAATCTCTCCATGTGCTGAGACCCATTGCAAGGCATGTCTCATCATTATCCAAAAAGATTGTTTTCCTGTGTTTGCATTATTTAAGAATAAGTATATATGCACTTCTATATTCATAGCAGTGCTATTTACAGTAGCTAAGTTCTGGAAACAACCCAAGTGCCCATCAGTAGATGAATGGATAAAAAATCTGTGGTACATTTACACAATGAAATACTATGCAGCTGTAAAAAAGAAAGATCTTTTACCCTTTGAGATAGCATGGAGGGACCTGGAGAGTATCATGCTAAGCGAAATAAGTCAGTCAGAGAAAGACAAGTATCACATGATCTCACTTATATGTGAAATCTAATGAACAAAATAAACGGATGAACAAATTAGGCCCAGAGCCATGGAAGCATGGCATAGACTGATGGATCTCAGAGGGAAGGGGGGAGGATGGGCAACGAATAACCAAAGAACTTATATACATGTATACATAATCTATGGACACAGACAATAATAGTGTGGTGAAGGCCTGGGGTGGGGTAAGAACTGGGGGGAAATGGGAGACATCTGTAATCCCCTCAACAGTGGGTGGGTAGGAAGAGATCAACCAAAGAACCTGTATGCATATATGCATAACCCATGGACACAAACAATAGGTAAATGAAGGCCTGGGGTGGGGGTTAGGGGGTGGGGGTGGGCTAGAAGAGGTCAATGGGGGGGGGGGAAGGGGACATAATATTTTCAACAATAAAGATGAAAAAAAGTGACTTCTTACACTAAAAGAATATATAATAATCTCTCCTATGTTGGTTTGATACACAGACTCACTTAGTTACTAATCTTAGCACAAAAATGATTTCCTAAGGACAATTTGGTATATTCATCAGATGTTTAGCTTTTGAGTTGAGAAATTTTCAGCTCTTTTGAACTTGAGAAACAGAGGATTTTGTTTAAATAGTTTCTAGTCATGAAATAAGTGATATCTGCCATCCATTGAGCTGAAACTATTTTAGTAGATAAATGACTACTGGAAAATGAGTTCTTCCCCAGCTGGTTGCTCAGTGGCTAGAGTGTCATTCCACAGACTAAAGGGTCACGGGTTTGATTCCGTCAAGGGCACGTACCTTGGTTGCAGGCTCAATCCCAGGCACATGTGAGAGCCAACCAATCAATGTTTCTCTCTGTTTCTCCCCTGCCCTTCTACTCTAAAATAAATAAATATCAGTGGAAAAAATATCCTCAGGTGAGGATTAACAAACATAAACAAAAGGAGTTATTTTACTGTATCAAATCGTAGCCTCTTACTGAAGTTTTTACACAGTGAAATACTATGGGCCAAGGATATATTTACTTGAGTCTTTGAGGTAGCCTTGATATCTCTATAGGGTCAAAGAAACAACTTGACTTTTATAACTGGTAATTTTTCAGTTTTCGTACTGGGCATGCTACCTAACACATCTATAAACTAGCAGAATTACAAAGTTCCTCTTCTTCCTGTTCCTACATAAAATGTGGCATTACAATGTGGGACAGTCCTTTGAGGAACAAACAAAGCATAGTAACCCCAAAGTGCCCAGAAGAATCAATAGCAAGTGTCAGGTAGCACTGGGAGCCAGTCATTTCTTCAACTGTACCAGATGATCACACGAGAGCACAGAACACGAGGATAGTTATAAGTGGCAGAATAAAAACAAAAATATTAGTATAAACTATCATCAAGTGGCCCCCTTAAAAGGTGATGACAGCTGGGCCATTTTTTTTTTTTTGCTTCCCCCCCGACAGCTGGGCCATTTTTAGTATGTTTGGATCATCTGGTTAAATTACCTAGCACTTAATAAAAAATGGAACTGCCATTTGACCCAGTGATCCCACTTCGAGGAATATATCACAAGAATTCAGAAACACCCATCAGAAAGAATATATGCACCCCTATGTTAATAGCAGAGCAATTTACAATAACTAAGATTTGGAAACAGCCTAAGTGCCCATCAGCAGATGAATGGATTAAAAAGCTGTGGTACAATGGAATACTATGCAGCTATAAAAAAAGAGAGAATTCTTACTATTTGCAATAGCATGTATAGAACTAGAGAGCATTATGCTAAGCGAAGAAAGCCATTCAGAGAAAGATAAATATCACATGATCTCACTCATTTGTGGAACCTAATGAACAATATAAACTAATGGAAAAAAAATAGACCCAGAGACACGGAGACATCGATCAGACTGTCAAACCTCAGAGGCAATGCAAGGGAGGGTGGAGAGGTGGGGGAAGAGATCAACCAATGAACTCATGTGCATATGTGAATAGCCCATGGACACAGACGGTAGGGTGGTGAGGGCTTGGGGGGAGGGGGGAAGTGGGGGTTGGAGAGGGCAATGGGGGAAAAAAGGGACATATGTAATACTCTCAACAATAAAGATTTATTTAAAATAAATAAGTAAATACATTTCTTATAGCTAGAAAAAAATTACCTAGCACTTAAATTTTTTAATATAACAGTTATGTTAAAATATAATTCACATGCTATAAAATTCACTCATTTGAAGAGTACAGTTCAATGGTTTTTAGTATATTCAGAGTTGTACAACCATCATCACTATCAGTTTTAGAACATCTTCATCAATGAAACCTCATGCACATTAGCAATCAACACACAGTTAATCCATTTGATTTATTATGCATTTGAAACCAAAAAAGAAACCCTTGCCCATTAGCAGTTGTTCCCCCTCCCCCACAATGCTCCCTCCACTTCCCCAACCCCCCGGCATCTCGGCCTCTGGCAGTCATTAATCTACTCTTGGTCTCTAATTTCTGTTCTGCTCATTTTATAAGACTGGCATCATACAATGTGTGGCCTTTTGTGATTGGCTTCTTTCACTTAACCTTATGTTATTAAGGTTCATCATTGTAGAATGTGTCAGTACTTTATTACTTTTTATTGCCAAATAACATTCCATTGTAAGGACATACCACATTGTATTTATCTGTTCATCAGTTGATGGGCCCCAACCTTGATTTTAATGACAGTTCTGATGTTACCTCCTCCAGGAGGTCTTTCCTGGCTCACCTCTATCACAGAATTGTGAGAAATTCTTTCTTCCCTCTACCACTCCAATATAACACTGTAATGGCAGGGATGTGCCTTTTATTGTTGCACTAGAGGCCCGGTGCATGAAATTTGTGCATGGGTAGGGTCCCTAGGCCTGGCAAGCGATCAGGGCTGATTGGGGCCTTCCCACTGCCGGCCAAGGCCTTTCTTCCTCTGGCTGCTGGCTGTCAGCCGGGGTCTTTCCTCGTTCCGAACCATCCCCTGGTGGTCAGCGCATTTCATGGCGAGCAGTCAAACTGCTGGTCGGTCGAACTCCCGAGGGGACAATTTGCCTATTAGCCTTTTATTATATAGGATTTCTGCAACTTGGCAACAGGCCTAGCTTGGTGTGGCCCACCTTCAGCTGTCCCTTCTGGATGTCCCCTTTTGCACATCTGCCACCATCTATCTTATCATTTATGTTGATTCATAAAATAAAGGAAAAAGCAAGAATATTTAGTAAACGTCATGTTATTTCCATCCAGGTAGCTAACATAGTGTTATATTTCCTTCAAGTCACTTCCTCTTTTTTTTTTAAAAAAAAGGTATTAAGTCCTAGCCAGTTTGGCTCAGTGGATAGAGTGTTGGCCTGTGGACCGAGGGGTCCCAGGTTTGATTCCGGTCAAGAGTACATGCCTGGGTTGCGGGCTCGGTCTAACGTGCAGGAAGCAGCCTCTCATAATTGATGTTTCTATCTCTCTCTTCCTCTCCCAAATCAATAAAAATATATTTTAAAAAAAGGTATTAAAACTTTGAATAACTTGTGTTTCCTTTGATCACCAATCTTAGCCATATCCCTTCCCCTTTTTGAGGGAGAAATTTTTAAGGAAACATGGCAAGAACATGCTATGTGATTATTTCTAAGCAACCATCTCTGAAGGCTTCTGAACAAAACCATGAAGCCCATAGAAGACATCAGAATGGGTCCTGCAGGGCACTTTCTGAGATTCAGACAAACATTTCTATATTGGAGATAATTAGAAAATGTATGAAGTTTCTGCCAAATTAAAGATTTGATGAGCATTATTTTGAAGAAAAATGGCCACTTTAAGTGTTAATCAAGGATGACTAGCTTCTTCCCAATTAATAATGATTTTACTGTTTCCAGATGATGTGGCTTAAGTTATGTAAATTTAAACACTCTGGAAGAAGCATATTCTTTTTTTCTATGTTCTTTTCTTTTTTATTATTATTTTAAAATCTTTATTGGTGAGATTATTACAGATGTCTCCCCCCGCCCCCCCCCCCCCCATTACTCCCCTCCACCTGGTTCCCGCCCTGCTCCAGGCCTTCGCCATCCTGTTGTCCTCATATTTCAAATCATTAATTTGATTCTCAGGATCCTCTAGACTACTGTTGAATCCTTATATATTATTCTTTATTTCAGTCAGTGTATGCTTAATTTCTGACTGGTCCTTTTCCATTTTTTTTTTTTTTTTTTTGCATTCTCACTAAGATCCTTGAAAGTCTCACTGAGTCCTTGGAGGTTTCTAGAAGATTCTTGAGTAACCTTATAACTGTGGTTTTGAACTCTATATCCAGTAGTTTGCTTTCTTCCATTTCTTTCATTTGTGATATGTTTCTTAGTCTCCACATTTCGGCTGCTTCCCTGTGTTTGTTTCTATGTGTTGGGTAGAGCTGCTATGTCTCCTAGAGATGATAGAGTGGGCCTATAGGATACAGTGGCTCAGCCTCCCCAGTCACCTGAGGTGGACACTCTACGTGCACCCCTTAGTGGGCTGTGTGCATAATCTTGTTGTAGTTGAGACTTGTTTGCTGTTGGCGTCACTGGGAGGAATTGACCTCCAGGCCAATTGTCTGTGAGGACCAGCTGCAACTACAGTGGGAGAGCTGTTGTACAGGAGACACCCTTGTGGAGCAGGACTTGCTTCAGTGGGGCTTTGGTGCTCACTAAATCTGCCCCTTGACTGTCACTTATGGATGTGTAGAATTATAATCTGGTATGGTCTGACACTGACCACTGGGTACACTGGCTCTTGGGTCTCCAGGGAGGAGTCAAGTCAGCTACTGCCTGAGGTCACCCAACAGGAGCTACAGAGATATCTGCAGATTCCTCCTCTTTGTATCAGGTTTGGAAATGCCCAGATGAGGCCCAGCTGTGAAACAAGGCAGGCTGGTGCTGGTGCCAGGTCTTGGGCCTTTTATTGATAGGTTTGGGGCTCTATGACCCAGCTGCAGCTTGTTTGACATTTTCAAGGACAGGCCATTCATATGCAAAATCCACTCCACTCAGGTTGGTTGGAACTGCAAATTGGATGGGGCGGGATCTCAGGGAATCACCAAGGTGGAGCAAATGGCTGCCAGTAAGCCCTGCAACCAGGAAGGTCCCAGCATAGGAACAATGACTCCTACAAGCATCTCCATCTGGAAGAAAGCTGCCCCCAAGTTCCTGCCCTGATGCCAGGCAATCCAGTTCCTCCTTGTGTGTGTCTGTGTCCCCCAGAGTCTCGTCCTGGTACTGGAGCTCAGAGGAAGCAGGACCTTGTAAGTTCAGTTCGTGGTGCCTGCTTTTTAAGAGGAGCAGCTAGGTCTCCAGCATCTTCTGTGTCACTGAGCCACAATCTGCACTGGTTTTTATGGCCCATAGTTATGGAGACTTCTTTTCCCAGTTCTGGGACCCTGGGCTGGGTGTCTGTATTGGTCTGGGACCCCTTGCACCTCCGGGCAGCAGAGAGGTGCAAAGACAATCTCCCTCTCGTTGAAAAAAGTGGCACACATGGGTGCCAGACCAGCCCGTTCAGCGCCTCTGTGTCTCCTATCCATCTTTGTGTGCTTTCTTTTTTACTTCTCTAGTTGTAGGACTTCCATTCAGCCAGCTTTCCAGCAGTTCTGGATGATGGTTGTTCTGTATTTTAGTTGTAATTTTGATGTGGTGTGGGAGGCAGAGAGTACAGGCATTTGCCTCCATCTTGGTCTCTCTGTTTTTTTGAATCATAATACTGCTCATTTACTTGCCATAGGTGAGACTGGGCAAAAAATTATTTTAGTTATGTGCAGGTATACTGTGGGCACAGATTTTTTATATAACAGGGTAAGTGCTTAAAATATTTTTAATGCAGATTCTATGAATTAAAATTACTCTATGAAATGATCATGAATCCTGATATCCTTCCTCAACACCTGTCCAATGGGAAAATTTTGGATTACATCATCAATATGTGACCTATCTTTCTCTTGGGCATAGAGAAGGGTTTACATTATACTAGTATAGTACATAGGGCTTAGCATTCATGCCAAAGTAATTATCTTTTCCTTCTGAACCACAATAAAACCACATGAAAATCATTCAAACACTTGCTTGAAATGCAAGTGCATGGTGTTAAATGGAGGCATTGAGAGCTTATCCTGAATAAAGGAAGAGGGCCCATTCTTTATTATTTTATTTTATTTTGTTAATCCTCATCCAAGTATATTTTTTCCATTGATTTTTAGAGAGAGGGAAAGACAGAGAGAAATATCCGTATGAGAGAGGCACATCGATTGGTTGCCTCCTGCACGAGCAGTGACCAGGGCCTGGCCCGGGGAGGAGCCTGCAACGGAGGTGCCCTTGACCGGAATCGAACCTGGGACCCTTTGGTCCACAGGACGACATTTTAGCCACTGAGCCAAACCGGCTAGGGCAGGGCCCATTCTTGGAGCAGAGCCCATTCTGGCTGTGAATCTCTCAGCCTCTGAATGAACATAATGATCCTGCAAGTTGGGTCAGCGTTGGCACCATCTCTGTCTCCCCACATCCTTCTTGGCCACCAGATCGTAATAGAACATTGTATTAAATATTGACTTAAAATTTCTCCAAAGTTGGTCATTTCCACTCCTGTGACCAGTAACCTAGTCTAGAACTTCATCATCTCAAGCCTGATTTATTCTAAAAGAAGTGGGGGCTCCCAGAATAATGGAATGAAGATCTCTGTAAATCTTTCCCTTCATAAAAACATGGCAAAAATGGTCAAAATAAACTTTTTCAGACTGTAAATTAACCAAAGGCTTGCAATAATGTGAGAAATGTTTATTCAAGAAAAACAATTGAATCTCAGGACAGTGGGCTTTGTGGCATTTTAACCTGTCCTGCTTTCATCACCCTCTCCCATATCTGCCTTGCAGATATTTGAAGGGGCAGACTGTGTATGAAGCTCCTCAGAAAGTTCTGTCTCCAGAACACTGACACTATTTGACATATCTTGCAGCTCTCTGGAAAAGCTCAATGAGCCCGGCTGGTGTGGCTCAGTGGTTGAGCACCGACCTATGAACCAGGAGATCGTGGTTTGATTCCTGGTCAGGGCACATGCCTGGGTTTCGGGCTCCATCCCCAGTGGGGGGGCCTACGGGAGGCAGCCGATCAATGATTCTTTCTAATCATTGATGTTTCTATCTCTCTCTCCCTCTCCCTTCCTCTCTGAAATCAATAAAAATATTTTAAAAATAAAAAGAAAGAAAAGCTCAATGAGGGGAGTTGTTAATTTTGTCCTGACTTTGAGTTTAATCTGTGGAAAAGCTCCATCCTCAGGGCGTTTGTTGAAAACAACCAGAGGCAGTTGTTTAACATCACAGCTGTGATGCCAGTTGGGAGAAACAGGACCCCAGCCAAGACTTAAAAGGCAGATCTGAGGAATGGGGTGTTGAAAAACTGATATAGTCTCGAGGATCTAAAAGGCTCTACAAATGTGCGAGGCTGTGTGTATTCCTGGGAAAACTTGGGGGACCCCAGTCTCACACTTCTGGCTGACTAGAGGCCCTGCACAAGCAGGAAGTGACGGCTAAGGCAGAGCTGTAAACTGCCTGAGTGTCAAGGTCATGCCCTAACATGTCTACACACAGAGCTTCTCAGCAGAAGATACTTATTTGTTCAAGGCATTTAAGAAAATCTCTGACCAATTATTAGCTGACCACTAAGCTAGTTGGTCAGAGAATTCAGTGGCTGTACCCTACAGAGAATAAATAATTTATAGAATTAATCTAGTCAGGTCACTAAAGTAACAAATAGCAGCAGCAACAACAATAAAATAGCAATAACAACAGACCTGAGGGTGGGGAAAATCTGACTTCCAGAGTTGCCACATTATATCATCTATAATGTCCAGTTTTCAATGAAAAAGTTTAAAATATTTTCAAAGAAAGATAAAAGTATGGTTGATACATAGGAAAAAAATCAGTCTATAGAAAGTGTCCCTGAGGGGTCCAAATGTTGCACTTACTAGACAAAGACTTTAAATCAGTCCTAAGTATATATATATAATTTATGACTTAAATATAGAAATAAATATTTATAAATATTGATTTTAGAAACATATAAATATAAAGAATTAAAGGAAAATGTGTCTAAAAATGTTTTACCACCATGCAGGAGGCAGCGGATGGATGATGCTCTTCTCTTATTGTTCTATCTGTTCTATCCCTCTCCCTTCCTCTCTCTCTATAAAAATCAATAAAAACATATTTTAAAAAAATGTTTCATCAGGGAATACCAATAAAGAGAAATTGGAAAAAAGAACCAAATAGAAATTCTGGAAGCTGAAAAGCTTATACATCTTGTCCTCTTTACTAAGTGATGTATGCTCCTTTAAGATGTAATTATTACATTTTTGTGTCCCTCAACATGTCTAGTATAATATATGGTTTTTTGCTTAGCACTTAGAATACATAATTTGTGAATATATATTTATTGTGTACTTGTCTTCCCTACTAGCTTAGAGATTTCATGAGAAAAGGGACTTTTCTACTTTACTCACCAGTATCTATCTAGTATCTGATTTAATATTGGGCTGACATTAAGTTTTCATAAAGTATATGTTGCATAAATAAATTACAAACAAATTAATGAGTGAAAGGAACTATCATTTGATGAGCATCTGTTACATATTAGGCACTGTGCTAGAATTATTTATCTAAATTTAGGCTCCACAACCACTCTAGGATGGATATCATTATTTCTATAATTCAGTCACTAATTTTCTTATCTTGTAGGTGGGAAAGAACATTAATAAAATTGGTTCACTGTTAACATTCACGTGATCGCTAGGGCAGGAAATTCTGGACTTCCCTGGTTCTCCCTACTAGGCATGACTGGCTGAGTGGTTTCCTCCTAATCTTTGCAAATGAGCATCCACATAAGTCCAAAAGTTTGTTTGAGTCTTTGCATAAGATTCACAATCATACACTCCGTGTGAGGCCTGTAGGGGAGCAATTCCACTTGGCACCCTGGCAACCTTATGCATACCCACATAAATCACACAGGCAAATGCCTGAAAGACAGTTAATGTGAGTCTTGGCAGAATATGCCTTATTATTCTCCCAGAACACAGGAGGATAGAAGGTCTGTGATGAGCTAGGGCCATGGTCGGCAAGCTGCGGCTCGCGAGCCACAAGCGGCTCTTTGGCCCCTTGAGTGTGGCTCTTCCACAAAATACCACGGCCTGGGCGAGTCTATTTTGAAGAAGTGGTGTTAGAAGAAGTTTAAGTTTAAAAAATTTGTCCCTCAAAAGAAATTTCAATCGTTGTACTGTTGATATTTGGCTCTGTTGACTAATGAGTTTGCCGACCACTGAGCTAGGGCATTACCCTTACCCAGAAGTTTTGACTTCAGGTTAAAGACATTAGTACACTATTAAAATGTTTTTTTAAGTGTTTTCTCAAGGCCATCTCCCTTGACTTTCTCATTGCCTTGGAGTACTGCTGAGGTATGAAGCTTTTGCCTTCCCCCTTTGGAATATAGCTATGAACTACAGTGGTCGGCAAACTGCGGCTCTGTTTGACTAAGGAGTTTGCCGACCACTGACTTAGACTCTCGATTCCAATAATTACAGGCTGTTGTTGTTCCTTGTGATTAAGCCCCTATCCCAGTAGTCGGCAAATTCATTAGTCAACAGAGAGGCAAACCGTGGCTCGCGAGCCGCATGTGGCTTGCGAGCTGCAGTTTGCCGACCACTGGACTAGAAGACCAAACAGTGTCAGTCTAGAGTTAGCTCTCAGCGATGGGCTGTGCCACAGCTTGTGTTGCAATATTCTGGTCCTTATTGTTTGGGGGCCTTTTTTATTGTGTGGACAAGGATAAAGGGAGTTGGAGTTTGGCTACTCTTTTGCCATCCATGTCAATAATAACCTGTCTAAATCTAAAAAGTCCTAGTTGAATCCGTCAGCCAACCTTGGCCTTGATCTTCCTTGCTGCTGTGTGATTTACAGGACCCTGATCCAGAGTGGGAGTCCTCGCAACCTAGACCCGTGGGCTGTACCTTCTTTACCTGGTTGAGCCTCCCTCCTCTGTGGAACTCAGCCCATAAGCTTTTAACTCAAGATCTCGGTTATTTCTCCTATATATTTTTGAATTTTCAAGACTTTGTTGTGGGTTGTGAGTCACTTTTTTTTTCAACTTTGAAAGTCAAGTAGAAAAATATCTTGAGGATGGAGAAGAGAAAATTAATTGAGAGGTATACACTTGGAGTGTCAGCTTGCTTTTTTTAAATGATTGGCCTTGAAAAAGATTATACATATATGAAATTATACATAATCATTTTTATACTACACATAAAATTATGTATAATAAATTATTTAGAAAATATATACTATAAATAATTATATATTATGTATAAAATATATAACTTAATAAATTATATATTATTAAATTATAATTTATTATATTTTAATATCATATAATATTATCTATAATAAGTGTTACATATATTTAGAAAACAGATATTAAAATTCAAACCCTAGCATTGGGATTCTGGAAGAGCTAATCTCTTGTCAACTCCCATGAAGTTTTTGGCTTATTATGCAAAAGAGGGTTTTCCTCTTTTGTTCCTTGAATTTCATTAAAAATCCTCTCTAATAAATTGCTATCGCAAGATCCTATTGGGGGGGGGTCATACAGAGAGAGAAAGAGAGAGAGAGAGAGAGAGAGAGAGAGAGAGAGAGAGCATATGTGTTCACACGTGTGTTTTTTCTTAACTAGGAGAGGTAGGGGAGGGGAAGTCCTATTATATGGGAGAAAACTGTGACACAGAGAGGTTAGATGGATTGTAATTACTCAATAATCAATGTGCTGAAGGAGCATTGTTGTCCCAGCAGCATTTCTGATGTCCCTATTCTGCACCTGTGCATCCCTGACAGAGGCTTCTGAGGACACTGTGTTTGGGGACTAGTTTTCCTTTAGGCTAATTACTAGGGAGCTAAGGCCACTTTCACCCCCTTCCCAGCTAGAGTGCTGTCACGGGGAGAGTTGTGGCCACCAAAATATTTATTTCTAGGACATCCCCAGCTACCTGAAAGTCATTTGAAAAGTTTACTCATTGATATTCAAGGCAGAAATGTTGAGTGACTTTTAAAAAACCAAAACCAAAACCAAAACAAAAAACACAACTTTAAGAAATTTAAGTTAGCAGATAAAATGAAGTTACCTGTTTATTGTAAAAATTTTGAAGCTCTGGAAAAGCAAACTGAGAAAATTGAAATTGTTCATAATCCCATCATTCAGAAGTAATAGTGTATTTTGGTATACACTGAGTGGCCAGATTATTATGATCTCTGAATGCATAATAATCTGGCCACTCAGTGTGTGTGTGTATATATCTATATATCTACATATCTACATATCTAATATATCTATATATCTATATATCTACATATCTACATATCTACATATCTATATATCTATATATCTATATATCTATATATCTATATATCTATATATCTATGTATCTATGTATCTATATATCTATATATCTATATATCTATATATCTATATATCTATATATATCTATATATCTATATCTTAGAAGCCCGGTGCATGAATTTGTGCATGGGTGGGGGCCGGCCAGCCTGGCCAGGGGGAGGGGACATGGGCGGTTGGCAGGCCTGCCTGCTGGTTGAATGCCTGGTCAAGGGACAATTTGCACATTAACTTTTTATTATATAGGATATACACTGAGTGGCCAGATTATTATGCGTTCAGAGATCATAATAATTTGGCCACTCAGTGTATGTTTTCCAGATCCACATTGTAATGGAATGATTCTATAAATGGGTATGAAGTATTGCTTTGTAACTAGCTTGTCCTCCTACTAGATACATTATGAACATCTTTCCTTGTCATATTTTTCTCCATTTTTTAAATGGCTGTGCAGTATTCCATTGCATGGGTGACAAAATGTCTATTTAAATGGTTCTAGATTATTGTTTTCAGTTTATTTTTTTCAAGTATAAAAACCCTGCAACTAATATTTCTATAGATAAAGCTTTTTGAATATTCATGATTATTTTCCTGGGATAAATTCCTAGAAATGAAATTTTTGGAACAAAGCCTATGTGCATTTCTAATAAGTGATTTTTCAAATATAGATTAAATTGGTTTTATAATTAGTTGTTCTACCAAAACAATGCAGCAGAGGTTTTAGAAATGGCTCTTTCTTATATTCGTCCACAATCAAAAGCTGAGGCTTTCATATTGTCATGTCCAGAAAGGTGATTCCACTGAGGAAAGAAAGCAATATAGTGCAGATATACATTTTTCTGGTGGTCTATCTTTTTAAGAGCCTCACGCTCTACCACCTGAGCTAGCCAGGCACTTCCAGGTCTATCTTTTTAAATTGTGTGTCTGCCCCAATAGAATGTAAGTTCCATAAAAGGAAAGACATTTTTTATGGTTTGTTTATTGCTTTGCTTCCAGTGCCTATATCTAACACAGAGTAGATCCTCAATAAATAATTGCTGAATGAATAAATTAATGACTGGGCTTTTTATAGGTGCTGTAGCTAAGGCAATACACATTGAGGTTATTAATGAGTGCTTGAATGGCATGGTGCTAAGTAGAGGTCCATTGGTGGGGTAGTGGTGAGGCAGGAATTGTAAGTGAATTTTATTGTATTGGTTGTTAAGAAAATTTTTTTTAATTGCATGTGTCAGTTCAGATCTTCCAGGACGAAACACTGGGAAACACATGAAGAGACTTACTGTGAAACACACCTGTCCCATAAATTACCTGCGAAATAGAAGAGAAGAGAGGAGCTAGAGCAGTTAGACAACCTTCAGATGCAGTGTATGTCTGATGCCCGTGAAAGGAGAGGAGGAAAGAAAGAGGGTTGGGTGAGAAGAGCCACAGGCTGTGGTGCAGTCTGATAAAGTTTTGGGCAGCCCCAAAGGAGCGTCAGTACAAAGATGGTGCATAGTAGAGTTCCATATTAGACAAAAATGACTCAGTCACTGGCTGGGGGCTGTTCGGGAGGCTGATGGGCTCACCTCAAACACTTACTGGATTCTGAAGGTGTTGCAGCTAGAAGCTGTCAGGTAACGGCACTCCTAACTACTGACGTCCTCCTCTTCCTCCTCCTCCTCCTCCTCCTCCTTCTTCTTCTTAAGTTTGCCTTTTCTTTATTTTTTAAATTTCTTTATTGATTACGGTATTACATGTGTCCTTATTCTCCCATTACACCCACTAACCGCCCCCCATGCCCTCACCCCCCTGTTGTCTTTGTCCATTGGTTAGGCTTATATGCATGCATACAAGTCCTTTGGTTGATTTCTTCCCCTTGCCCCCACCCTCCCCTACCTTTCCTCTGAGGTTTAATGGTCTGATCGATAGCAGCTTCTTCTTAAAGGGAGACCTAAGAGGCACACCTCCATGGGTAATGGGCACCACAGTCCTTTCCTTGAACCATGCAGCTCCACACTTCTCCGTATACATGTGGGGAGCAGCGTCACCAGGTGTTGTTACAGAGTTACTGTCTCTAAGCCTGCACCTTAGCAGGCTGTTGCTTTTTGGATGGTATTGTGTATGACATGACCAGTGGGTCCCATGGTCATGAGTCCATTACTGTACTTCCTTTGCAGTGAAGTAGTTTGGATGCTATATTGTGTAATTTCATAGCTGCAGATTAAGTCACTCGAAGTCCCCAGAACTTAATACTCTGATGGGTCTTCTGGACCCACATGATATATGCATCCCAGCATGCCCAATTCCCTGAGCCTTTCAATTACTTTGTCCACCTCCTGCCATAGCAACTCACACATTTCAAATTTACTTAGCATGGGCCATTGCTTTGTCCAGGTTTTCAAAGGCTCCCTACCAGTGAGTTTGCCCCATTCCCTTGAGTTCTTCCTTGCCAAGTGTTAAATCTTGTGTTCTGAGAGAGTGGCCCTAAGTCAATAAATTCTTGCTTGTGGGTATAGGAGTTGATCAAGCACACTCAAAATCCAATCCTATGGTTTCTGCTAGCACATCCTGGAGAATCCTTGCAGCTCCTTTAGGGTGTAATCTCCTCTTTTCTAATCCTTTCTGGCAAGAGCCCAGTTGTATTATGCTGGGATTTCATTCATTCTAGTGATCTATCTGGAAACCCGGTGAGGAGATAGAGTCAGTTTCTGAGTGGGGGATGTTTTGTAGGGGAGAGATCTCTGCAGTATCTTTCTGCACAGGGAAAGTCCCAACTCACTATGGGGACTTGTGGAGAAAGTGCTAACTCTTAATGGGGAGGCATAGGTAGTGTCTGAAGTCTGAGGGTTCAGAGTAAGCTACAGAGCCAAAGTCTTTTTCCCATGGTCCTGTATTTTCTCTACAGAGCCCTGATCTTAGCATAACAGACTTGGCTTGGCTGAGTATTCAATAGTCTTTGAAGTATGGCTGTCCCGAATTTGTTCCACAGCTGTGTCTGATCTTTCAGTGCAGGAGATGAGTCTCATTGTAAGTTGTCAGAGAGGTCTGTTGGTGCTCACACTTATTTTTTAAATGTTAACTGCCTTCAGTTTCTAATGATCCCTTCATGTCCCTTAATCATGACCAGCCAATTCCATTGTCCTTATATGTGTTGTTCACTCTCAAATGCCTGAATTATTGTACTGGCCAGAGAAGTCTCCTCCACCAGAACCCTCTTCTGAGTCACCACTGGTAAAAGTTGAATGAATAGGCTGCTACCTGGTGCCAGTGACCATCACTGGGTCTGGGGCAAAGGGTCATCATTTGCAGCTGGGCAGTGAGTAACAGTCCTGAAAGTCCACTCTGCTATCAGCTGTCTTGGACCACTCTCAGCATTAACTGACTGAACTTGGATCTGCTGAGAAGAAGGTGTCAGGCTGAATTGGGCAGCACAAGAAATCCATGGAGTGACCCTGTGAAATATAAAAGGGAGAGGGATAGGAATGGGGGTAGGTAAGGAGAGGGAAAGGGAAGATAAATTAAGTAGGAAGAGTCGTCAAAGCTCAGTCGACTCAATGGAGAGCTCTGGCACAGAGACTGCTGGTAGAGGGTCCCATGTTGTGCAGATGACCAATCCCTTGCACACATGCCATGCTCGGCTATTGGCTTGGGCTGCCAGGAAGAGTGTGGCACATCTTGAGGTACTGTAACTGGAGGATGTCAGCTAACTGCATGCCATATGCTGATTGGCAAGTTCTTTCTCAAAGATAGTGTCAATTGGCACACATTGTTGGCTGCCATACCACATCAGTGATTTACATATACACCCAGGTGTGGTAGGTTGATAATGACTCTCAAAGATACGTTCACCTCCTGATCCCCAGAACTTGTGAAATACTTACTTTATAAAAAGAATCTCTATAGATATGATGAAGATAATATTACCCTAAATGCCACCACAAGTGTCTTTACTAGAAAGAGGCAGAGGGAGATCATTCACACACACACACACACACACACACACACACACACACACACACACAGACACACACACACACAAACACACACACACACTGAAGACAGGTAGAGATTGCAATAATGCGATCAAGGAATGCCAGCAACTATCAAAGCTGGAGAGACAAGGAACAGATTTTCCCCCAGAGTCTCAGCTCTATTTCAGACTTTTGGCCTCCAGAACTATGAGAGCATAAACTTCTGTTATTTTAAGCCACAAATTCATGGTTGGTTATTATAGCAGCCATGTGATGCTAATATACCAGGTTTATAATATTATTTATATGAGATATAATTCAGATGCCATAACATTCACCCTTTAAAATGTATAATTAAGTGATTTTTTTTCCAGTATAGCTACAAAATTGTACAGCCTTGACCACTACCCAATTCTGGAACATTTTCATATCTATTATCAGCAGCTCCCCAATTCTTCTTACCCCAGTCCTTAGCTATCACCTTTCTGTTTCTATGGACTTGCCTGTTCTGAAACCTGCATGTAAATGGCACCATACAAATGTGGCATCTTGGTCTGGCTTCTTTCACTTAGCATAATGTTTTCAAGGTTCATCCATGTTTTAGCATGAATCAGCATTTCCTTCCTTTTTTATGGCCAAATAATATTCCATTGGATGGGCATTCCACTTTTAGTTTATTTGTTCATCAGTGATGGACATTTGGGTATAATTCCTTGAAATCAAATTTCTATGAGGGTGATTTTTCTATTAGAATGTTTTGTTACGCAGATGTCACTTTGAATCACCTTTCCTCTTTATATTTTGAATAAATTCCAAATCTGAGCTTCCTCAATATTTCTATAGATCCTTAAGTAGGGGGCGTGAGGAAGGCTGAAATTTCCAGTCACCTCTAGTTCCTATTTCCTGCATTGGCAGCATTCTTGCTCTTTGTTATGAATATTGAGGCTGGTTCTCTATCTCTGTGTTGATGTGACGCCAAACTGGGAACTCAACTCTTTTCTTTTCCCTCCATTTCATTTCCAACCTTTGTTGCAAGTGACAAAACAAACAAACAAAAACCCATCCTGATCAGTGTTTCTCAAATTTTTGGACCCAGAACCTCTTTATACTCTTAAAAATTATTGAGGATCACAAAGGGCTGTCTTTTGTTTGATTATATAGGTTATATCTATTGAGATTTATTACATTAAAATTAAACCGGAGGAAAGTTTAAAGTATTTATTAATTACATTAAAAATGGCAATAAAGATCCCACTACATGCTGACATAAATAATACATCTTTAACAAAATGTAACTATATTTTACAAAACGAAAACATCGGTGAGTGGCATTGTTTTACAATTTTTCAAATCTTTTTGGTGCTTAATAGAAGACAGTTGGGTTTTCATACCTCCTCTTGCATTCGATCTGTGGCTGTCATTGACTTATGAGGAACATTTGGCCTCACAGAGATGTAAACGGGAGCAAAAGAGGAGTATTATAATAGCCTTGCCAGGTAGTTGTGGATATTTGTCTTGGAAATTACACCAAACTTGACAAGTGGTGGTTTTGTAAAGGATAATTGTAAAGTGGAATCTAAAACCATACCAATGATCTTTTTATACTTTGTTACATTAAAATCCATTGGCCTGTTTTGCACTTTGAATGGATTTTTTTACCCAGGCATGATTCTGTTACATTATGCATTGGTCATTTGGAAAATATTGAGTTTACATAGATCTTCCAAATGTTTCATTATACAATATCAAGAAATCACATTTGTTTATATTGCTACCAATTTTCATCAGAAAAATCCTTAAGTATTGATAGCCCGTTAAACTCACAGTATTGAATACAGATTTCTAAAACCCTAATTTTTACTTGAAAGCTTGTATTTTATCCTTGGCAGCAATATTGTCAGTTGTTTTCCTTGAAGCTAAAGGCTCACTTTATTTTCAATAAAATGTCTGCCAAAGATTCCAATCTGAATAAGCATGCTTTGCCTGCCAGCTGTTCTTTCAAATAAAACGGTATCACATGAAAAGGCAGCTAGTCCAGTTTGTAAATCAATGCACAATCGCTCTTCTTAGAAACAACTATCTTACGTGAGCGTACAGTAGTTCTTTATGTGTACTTTCCGTTTCACCTTACAGACTATTTAACAGGCATGTACTCAACAGTCCATGTTTAATAAACTTAATAATTTGTACTGATTCATCAAGGGAATTGTTAAGTGAAACCTACTTTTTAAATTTTTTTTTTTCAATAAGTGCATTTTGGTAAAGAAATGTAATGACCCCTAGCACAGTTTGGAGCCACTGTCTTGATAGGTATGTAGGGACCAGCAGAGTCACTCACTATTGTTTTGTGCTATCAATAGAAATGCTAACATGGTAGGGCAAAAAAGCCTCAATGCCTTAGTAATATTATGAAATTGCTTCTTTATCTCATGGATGCCACGAAAGGGTCTCCAATATCCCCCGTGGTCTACGGGTCGTGGTCTGGAGCTGCTGCCTTAGAGTATCTTTTCCCCCAAATGCGCTGCTCCTAAGAGCTTCCCTCTCCATCCCAGCCATGGAGCCCTGAGAGTGCGGGCAGGGGGCTGCAAATGTCACACTTTTGAAGTTAGGAGCGAGACAAAGAAGCTCTGACCTGTTTAGTCTACCAACTACCTATTTATCATCTGCTTTGTTTGCTATTTATATTGCTTGGCTCACATGGTTTACATTATAAGCTACAGCAGTGAACTCATCAATACAATTTTATAAATATTTTATAGTTGGTATGAAATAGATTGATGAGATAAAGATAATCTTTCAGCTTGACAAATGAAGCTGTTCAGCTTCTATAGAGCTATAGGTGGTCCAGGGATAAAAGTCACTTCCAGAAGCAAAGAACAAGGGCAGCAATCAATTCCGGTATCTCATACTGGCAAAATCCAGGTTGGTGTTCCAGAAGTAATTATCATTAGACCAGCATCTGATCGGCTGGCATTTTCCACATGAATTCTGTTTCTATGAATTGCTGTTCAAAATGGATTACGTTCAGTATTGATAAGTAACTTCACAGGACACAGAAGTCCCTTGTTTTCCTTAAGCACATGTTTCAATTTAGGCCCGTTTCAGTTTAAGCATCAAGATCAGAAAGCTGTTATGTGGGTGGGGAGTTATACCAGAACAATTCTTATTATGGTCCCAAGGATATACAAAAAGGGAATTTCAGTGTTTTTAAGTGATATGAAAGGACTTGCTTTATTCCAGCAGTAGTCACTGAGAAAAGAAAATAGACACCCACAGAAAATACTACATTAAGGAAACAAAGATGTGCTATGCAGTTGCCTTGAGAGAGGAAGGGGAAGGCTTGATCAAATCCCTGTTAGGATTTCTTCTAGATCAAGTGCTCTGGTCCTAAGAATTTAATTCCCTGAATTCTTGTCAGGGAACTGATTTGAAACAGGGACCCTGACAATGGCAATGCAGCTTATCCATTCAGACAGCATTTTTCTTTTTGGTGTGTTTTTTTTTAATGAGGGTCTGCTATATTCTAGGCACAGTGTACTTGATCTGATGGTAAGTTATGAATAGATGTCAAATCTGAGTGTCATAATTTACTGAACATTTAATGATAGTTCAGCCATATAGTGGTGTGACATAGGAAAATGGACTTTTATTTACTTCCACTCTGACTTACCTGCCCTTGGTCCTCTTCTTAGTCTTTCACCCTCTTTAATCCATCTCCTTACTCCCCCCTTCATCACGAATATTGACTGACCGTCATGATAGGGATACCATCCTGAACAAGGCACAGAGGTCCATTTGCCTCTTGCAGTCTAGCTGAGGAGACAAAAATTAGACAACTAATTGCATAACTAATTGCAAGTCTGATAAGTCTAACAAAGGAAAAACAAAAGGGCCATGTGGGTTGGGACTTACATGCTGCCTTGTGTATAGGTCAGGCAGCCCATGTGCAAGCCCAACGGCCAGGGGACATATGAAACTACATTAGAGTGCAGGATGGTTGTGGTTTGCCGGAGACTGAGAGCTTCCTGGGACATGGGACTGTTAGTGCTCAAGTTGGAGAAGTCCTGGGTGAGTTGATTGCACTAAGCGACCCCCCCACCCCAGGGCATGTTCTCTCCAGAAAAAGGCCCTAGATGCCTTTGGAATGGATGAACCTTACACAGGCACCTGGTAGTGATACAGAATTTCCCTTCCTCGCCATGGAACGGGGGTGGAATACAAAGGGATGGATTGTAAAATGTATGAACTTCGTCACAGCAGACCTGAGAGCAGGTCTCTGCCACCACAGAACATTGTTTGGTGTGGCGTTGGGGGATTTCCGGTGGCCTCAAGCTCAGTGAGACTTCTTCAATTACAGACAGTGGTATGATTAAGTGACTTTGCCATGGTTACCGAGCTAGTTGAGAGAATAGGTGATGCGGGTCTGGTTTCCATGGAAACGGATTCTGCAATGAAGATTCTGTTGCCAAGGATTTATTAGAGCTAGCTCTTTGGAGTGAGGGAAGCAGGGTTGGGCAGAGAGAGCTTGAACAGTGATGCAGCTGTCTCAGAGGCAAGCCTTAGCCAGGAAACCAAAGTGGGACTGAGCCTTCAGAGATGTGTGAACTGAGGCAAGAGGTCTGGGTCCATCAGTCCTTATATGTAGCCTGATTCTGGGAGGAAACAGAACCTTTTGGCTGGCGGCCCTTTCTTTCATTCAGCTGAGGCAATGAGTGCTTAGAAGAGGGGGTCGGGGTGCACACGGTCTAGCTTATCAGGTCTTTGGGTTTCAGTTCAATGTTTCCATGACACCATGTGTCACTACTTATCAAGAATTGCCTGTAGACATCTTTAGGCTTTTGATTTAGCGTGTAATTAAATACATTTTCTGCCTCCAGAAATACGCTGTTTGGTAATATAAAATCATAAAGTTGTTAATAATGAATGAATCTGTAGGTGCAAATGGGATGTAATTACTATGTAGTGCTTTCACTGAGCAATCCACTGATTATTTCAGGTGGAAGCTGACATTTACAATATAAACTGTGATGTGCCCATGAGCAAAGAATCAGACATTTTATAATGCCAGCACTTGCCAAGCACAATGTGAGATGACATTTCCCTGCTGCTCAGGAAGTGTTCTGTGGACTTTTTAAGAAATTTCAACACAAAGTTAACAGGGAGTTGAGAAAATGTGTCTAAAACTTAATTTTAAAAGATTAACATCCATCAATTGTTTGGTAATAAACGTCTGTGGAGTGAAGGTTTCGGACTTTGATTTATTCAATTTGGGCTTTTCTTGAATGTCAATATAGCATACTGTAACAAAACAAACACAAATGTGTGTTTTGTTATATAAAATTAGTACATTGAGAGTTGAGTTTGTTATAAACAGAGGAATTGCTTCTTTTGCCTCTAAATCTGATATGGGGAAATGGCAGAATAGCTTTCTTCACACCTGGCTGCACCTTAGAATCGCCCCGGGGACATGAAAATGTTCAGGCCCCACCCTGCACATTATAAATTAGAATATTGATGTGGGCCCTAGTGTTTGTATTTTATCCAAAGTCTTAAAGCAATTCCTATGCAGGTGGCTGGGCACTAGTCTAGTGTCCTGATAGATTTTTGGGAGGTGCTGGCATAGACAGCGATAGCTGCAGGCCATGTTTTGTTGCACATTACTTCTTTATTATGATAAAACACACAAAATGTACCATTTGAACCAATGGTAGGTGTGCAGTTCTGAAGCCTAAGTACATTTACATTGTTATGTAGACATCACCACCAGTCATCTTCCGCAGCTGAAACTTAGCATCCATTAAACAATAACTTCTCATTCTCTCCTATCGCCGATCCCCGACAACCACAATTCTATTTTCTGTCTCTGTGGATTTGATTAGTCTACATACCTGATGTAACTGGAATCAGACAGTATTTGTCCTTTTGTGGCTGGCTTATTTCACTTAGTATTAATGCCCTCAAGTTTCATCCATGTTGTAGCACATGTCAGTGTTGCCTTTCTTTTTAAGACTAAGTAATATCCCATGGTATGTATGTACCACATCATAGATGGACTCTTTTGGCTTTGTGAATAATGCTGCTTGAAAATGGCTGTGCAAATATGTTTGAGTCCTTGCTTTCAGTTCTTTTGGTTATATACCCAGAAGTGGGATTGCTTGATCATATGGTAATTTTATTTTTAATTGTTTGAGGAATCATCATAACATTTCCCATAGCTGTTGCATCATTTTCCATTCACACCATCAGTGGGCAAGTGTTCCAATTTTTCCATATTCTCACTAACACTTGTTTTTTTTTCTTTTCCTTTAAATAATAGCCATACAAATGGTGTGAAGTGGTATCTCATTGTGGTTTTGATTTACATTTCTCTAGTGATTTGGGATGGAGAGCATCTTTTCATATGCTTATTAGTCATTTGTATTATCTTCTTTGGAGAAATGTCTATTCAAGTCCTTTGTTTATTTTTTCCAGCTTTATTGAAGTATGATTGTGTGTAGTGAGAACACTTGAGAATAGTCTCTTAATAAATTTTAATTATATACTACATTATTATTAACTATAGTCACAAGGGTGTACATTAGACCTTATAATTAAAATACTTTGTGTCCTTTGACCAACATCTTTCCTTTCCTCTCACCCCTCAGCCCCTGGCAATCACCATTCTACACCATTGGCTTTGAGTTTGATTTTTTTAAGATTCCACATGTAAGTAAGATCATGCAGTATTTGTCCTGTGTCTGGCTTATTTCACTTGCCACAATGTCCTTCTGTTTCATCCATGTTGTACCAAATATCAGGATTATTTTTTCTGCTCCTCCGAGTCTGTGTTAAAGAAGTTCACTAAACTTCTTTAAGAGGGTTATTCTGCATTCTTTGTATTAGTTTGCTCTGGTGGTGTCATGTTCACCTGATTTTTTGAGACTCTTGATTCTCTATCTGTGCATTAAGTAAGCAGTGCCCTCTTCCAGACTTCACAGGTTTGCTTTGGCAGAACAGCCCTCCACTGTTCAGCGTGAGGTTTTGGACTGGTCAGCTGGTAGCATCCTTAGTCAGGTGGGGCTTGCTATGGGGTCTATTTTTGGGCAAGGCCATTGCTGGAGTTCTGAGGTGTGGGGGTGTGTCGCTGGCTGGGAACAGTTGGATAGGACTGCTGGCTTGGTTCCCTGTCCAAGTGCAGCTATAGACTGGGCTCTGCAGAGTGGCCTGGATTCCCTGGCCATGCTTACTGATTGATTGGGTGGGAAGATGGAGTGGGTGTACCCTGAACAGTGGGCAGGGTTATGAATTAGCTTCCTTTCCCTAGGTAGGGCAGAAGAACAGGCTTCAAGGCCCCTTGCTTGGGGTCTTAAATCAGGGAGAACAGCTCACCAAGCTCCGTAGCTGGACAGGACTGCTGTCCTGTCCCCGCAGATGGGCAAAGCTGCTGGCTGGGATTTCCACTTGGGTGCAGCTGCTAGTAGAAACTCAATCTGCAAAGACGCAAGTGCCGGTTGCTGTAAGCCCTGTTCCCTTCTCTGTCACAATCCGATTTCAAGTACTCAAGCCCCACAGATTCCACTTGAGATCCCTGCGAAGTGAAACCCAATCTTGGGGGAGCCAGATGACCACACTGGGGTCTCTATAGGCGTGGGGGCCCCTCTCATTGTGGCGCTGTGCCAGCCCAGTTGAAGGCGATGTGGTCAGAGGGAAGCCCCTCTTCTTACCATTCTCATGCAGTCCTTCTCAGTTTCTGTGGTCCAGTGGGCGCTTCCGCCTCACCCCTGGGATTTTTACAATGGTGTCTCGAGCCTATGGATACTTGTTAGTTGGTTTTCTTGTAAGGGAGACTGAAGTTAGGAACAACCTATGTCACCATCTTTCTGACTGCATTTTGCATTTGATTTATTGCATTCTTCAGCTCCTGTCTGATATTAAAAAAAAATGATTCCTGTCTTCGTTGAACTTTTTATTTTGTTCATGTATTGTTTTCTGATTCCATTGAGTTGTCTATCAGTGTTCTCTTGGAACTCACTGAGCTTTCTTAAAACAATTATTTGGAACTACTTGACAGGCAATTTGTAGATCTCCACTTTTTTTTAGAACTGGTTCCTGGAAAATTATTGTATTCCTTTGGTGGTGTCATGTGTCCTTGACATTTCATGTTCCCTGAGATTGTGCATTGCTGTCTTCGTGTGAAGAAGCAATCACCGCCTCCACTGCTACTGACTGCCTGTGGGAGAGAAATTCTCTCATCACTCAGCCCTCTTAGGGATTCTGAGGCTCTCTCTGAATCTCCATGGATGTGCCCACTCCACACCTCTTGCTCCTTCCTGGGGGTGGGGGGTGGGGGTGAGAGAGGAACTCCTAAGATCATTTGGGTTTTCTTGATCCCACAAAACCAGGCTGAGAGCCCCCAGGACAGTGCTCTGAATTGCTCAAGTTTGTGTGCTTTTTCCTAAACCCACGGACTCCGGTTGGCTGTCTGCATAGACTCGCATGTCATCTGTAAAGGCTCATTCTCATGCCATCCCCAGAGCGTACGTGTGAGCCAACCATGGCAGGGTGTATGGGTGAGGCACTTGGAGCACTCGAGGTACCCATCGGCCAGTTGAGGGTGTCTACAGTCAAAGTGTCCCTGGTGGCTATGAACGGGCTTCTTGATGGAATCCATGAAGTTGTTAGTAGAATCCATGTTCTTTGATGAATTATGAGCCCTGCTTGCTGTGCTCCCAACGTCTTCCAATTTTTCAGTTGTGTCAGTCATCTTAGTATTCAGTGTGGAGCAAGAAAGAAGTGGGGTTCTCGGACAGTGTTCCCTGCGTAGCCAGGGAACCCGGGTGCTCACACAGTATGCTCTCCCTTCTCCTTTTGGGAGAAATTGCAGATTGTGGGAGTGTCTCTTGGCACTGAGCTATACTGCCTTGGGGGAGAGCTGACTGGGATAAAGTGGAACTATTCTTCTTAAGCGGTACTGCCTTGGGGGAGAGGTGATGGGGTAAAGTGGAACTATTCTTCTTACCCTCTTCAATGCATGTAGCTTTGGATGTTGTGCTCCAGTGGTGTGCTGGAACTTCTTCGCTGGACTCCTGAGCTTTCACAAAGGTACTTCTATCTGTGGATGGTTATCAGAATCAATGCTCGTAGGGGAGAGATATTCGAAAACTCCTATTTCATCGTTTTGTTGATGTCGCTTGATCCTTTGTCCATTTATAAAAGGGGGTTGTTGGAGTTTTTGTTGTTGTTATTGAGCTGTAGGATTTCTTTATATATTCTGGATATCAATCCCTTATCAGATATATATGATTTGCCAATATTTTCTCTCATTCTGTGAGTTGCCTTTTCACTCTTTTGTGAGAGTTGTTTGTTTTTTTTAGTCAGCTAAATTTGACATTTTACATAATGCTTGTGATTTTTGTATATAGATAAAGGAGATAGTATAATATTGAAGCTGGGAAACGCTTCTCCTTTACGGGGCCAGGCGGGACAGCCCTTGGAAAGAGATCATCATTTCTTGTTCAAAATATACTTCTGTGTCTTTCCCACTTTATTTTTTCATCAATATTAATTTATTAATTTCCTAAGTTTGTTTTTTTGTCCAGTTCGCCTTTTGTTGCTGCTGCTGTTGTTGTCTAGCCTTTTTACTGTTTTGATAACGTCCCTTGACACAAAAAAGTTTTTAATTTTGATGAAGTCCAACTTGTCTGTTTTTACTTTTGTTGCCTGTGCTTAAAAATATATATTTTTTTAATTTATTTCAGAGAGGAATGGAGAGGGAGAGATAGAAACATCAATGATGAGAGAGAATTATTGATTGGCAGCCTCCTGCACACTCCCTACTGGGGATTGAGCCAGCAACCCAGGCATGTGCCCTTGACTGGAATAGAACCTGGGACACTTCAGTCCGCAAGCGGACACTCTATCCACTGAAACAAACCGGCTAGGGCTGTTGCTTGTGCTTTTGGTGTCATAACCAAGAAGTCATTTCCAAGTCCAATGTCATGAAGCTTTCCCTCTGTTTCACTAATGAAATTGCACAGTATGTACTCTTTTTATGTCTGACTCCTTTTGCTCAACATTTGTCGGTGAGAGTCATCCACGTTTTTTACACGTAGCTGTAGTTCCTTTATTTTCATTTAAACTTGAAGTTGATTCCTTACAAGCAGCCTTTCCTCTAATTTTTAAAAAAGCTGGGGATGTGTTTTACTTATATCTCTTAAAAGCCATATGTTTATCAATATGCATACTCTGTTGGCTCAGTCATTTGTAGATCAACCCGAATCTGTAGGCTTTCTGTAGTCACAGAATTGTCCTAGGCAACTGAGAAAGCCTCAGCCACACGCAAATAGAAGACTATCTAGGCAGGAAGGTAACAAGATGGTCTAGCAGTAGGTACCAGGCATAAATACTAATATTAGCGTTTTCCCTGAGACCTTCCAGAGAATGTTATGATTTAGTGGAAAGGTTATAATCGTGAGGGTTTCAGGTCCTATGTCAAGCCGGAAGTGCAAAAATTTATGGGCACATGCACCTTTCAATATCTCTCAAATCATACAGTGTAGATAGGTGACTGCTAGTTTTGAATTTGTGAATAATTGGTTTCAAATCTGAAAAAGCAGTGTCTTGCGGGGAGTTAGAATACTTCTCATTTTATGAAGAGCATTGAATTGAGCTTATCTGTGCTGAAGAGTTCATTGTGCTGAAGAAAAGCCAGTGAATTGGCATGTGAACCGAACGCCGCTTCACACCCAGGACCCACCTTTCCCCCAACTAATCTCCCCTCCCCTCCTCTTTCTCTTTACCTCCCTTCCCACTTGCTCTCACATCTGCTGGAACTCGTTGCAGAATTCATTGTTCAGGCCAACGCATTTTGACATAACTGGCAGGTTGATGACTCATGTGACTAGTTAAGTTAATCACCAGTTAGAAGTCTGTCATTATAGTACCACATTAAAGCTATCAAAACTCAAATGTCTTTTGAACAAATTTTCTTCCCCTTGTCTTCAGCTTAACATCTCATTTCCATTTGAAATGAGAGGTTCCCCCAAACTGTCTTTTCTGTCTTGCTCACTATGCTGGCTTAATTCAGAATCTTTACTGCTGAGCTAATTGGAGTTGGAATGCTATTTCCTCTATTTTGGAAGAGATATAACATGGTTGGAATATGGTTTACCAGTAAATAATATAGTTTCTGCAAGATGTACCTGTTTTGCAGTAAGCACAATTATCATAATCATTTTGGGGGCATATAAACTGTTCAGATCAGGGTTGGGTCATAGGTCTTTGGAGCTCAAAGGGGCTCAGTTATAGTTTAGTTAAGAGACCAGCCTGTTCTGGAGCAGTGATTTGGTCACATTGGAGAGCTTTTTAGTAGCTAGTTAGCAGCTATACTTTAATGCGAATTAAACAAAATGAAAATATTATGGATATAGAATATGAGATTCTTAAAACTGGAACCCATGTTTATTCATTTAAAAAATATTTTTATTGATATATATAGAGATGGGGAGGAAGAGGGAGAGGTGGGCCTCCCGCACGCCCCCTACCTGGGATGAAGCCTATAACTTGGGCATGTGCCCTGACCGGAATCGAACCAGCAACTTTTTGGTGCACAGGGTGATGCCCAACCAACTGAGCCACACCAGCCAGGGCTATGTTTTACTTATTTTTTATATATGTAAGTATTTGCTAAATATATTATTGACCTGAAAAAGTTTCCCTTATTTATCTCCCTTCACTTATTTGACAGACACCTGTGTGATTTAAGAAATACTGAAGAGTTTATTTGCCCCCCAATTTTTGCCATTTCTGTTTGACATGGTGCCTGAAATCCTCACCATGATATTCATTATGTTAAATTAAGTCATTCTCCTGGAAGGTCTCTGGGAATATGCAAACATTGGTACTTCTGATTAGTACCTACTGCCATTTATCTCTAGTAAAATTCTCATTATTCTTGATGTTACCCTCACTTTACCCAGTCAAACCTTTCATACCTCTTTCCTCAGAACTTCCGTAGCACATTGTGTATTTAACCAGATGGTGGTTGTTTCTGCCTCTGGCATGACCTCCACCACCCTTGAAGTAGGAATTAGTTATTCTTCACATTCCCCGAAGGAATATCTACTCTGCACAGATAAGGAATATGACTCAGAATTTCATAAGATAGATTGAGGAATTTAAAAAGGAAGATTCACAGGCTTTGAGGAGCCTCCTACTAGCTTCTGATATCTGATCGGAGAGTTAAAAACTGTGAGTCATACTTTCTCATAAAACATCTAATATTGTCAGGCTATGATTTTCTTGAGATAATTTAAATGGATTCTTTTGATGGATTTTATTTTTATTGGAGAAGTCAGTCATTGGATTTTAATCTTTTTTTTCCAATTATAGTTTACATTCACTATTATTTTGTATTAGTTTCAGGTGTACATCATAGACAATCATATACTTTTACAAAGTGTCCCCCTGATATTTCTTAATGGGTTTTAAGTTGTAGAACTATCAAATTTTAAATGAAAATATTCTTCTGTCCTCCCACCCCCCCACATCTGCTTCAGAGTTGCCTCTATCATGTTTCTCAATACTTCAGAAGTCCCATTGTTTGGAAATAAAAAGTCAGTCAAAGATTCTCACTTTCGCATAACAGAATGCCTGTAGGGAGTTCAAAGTGTTTCAACGGGAGTGGAAGAAAGAGGAACTGCCTAGTAGAGAGTGATAATCAAAAAAGTTGGATTACAATGACAAGATTTTTTTTGAGTACCCCTCCATCCCAAGAATTTTACTATACTTTTGACACCTCAGAATGTTTCTGGAGTCTTAAAAATGCGCGTCATTTCTCTTCATTTTATGTTTCTTTTACATTTATCTACACAAGCCTGCTATTCTAAAAATGCCCACATGGACCTCAGCTGCCTATCTCAAAAGTATCCTTTCATTTGTCACACTGTGTCACTTTGTTCCTGCTCCCAATTTAAGACAACCATTGAGTTTTCTTCTTGGTCATCTTTGGCACTTGGACTGTAAAGAGGTTGTGAATACAATGAAGATATTCCTGAGAATAAAAGGGAGAAATGCAATCTACATAACGATGGAAGAACCATCATCATCCCACGAATAGCCCCCAACACTTCTATTCTCATACAGACGCATCAGGAGTTTTGAGATTGTTAAGATTTGATGTCATATAAGTCTTCTGAGCCAACCTTAAAGACCTGTGTCTACGTCTTTGAGAAAATACCTGTAACAAAGGAGTCAGATTCCTCTGAGCCATGCAGAAGGGTTTAGTGCCGGTGGTGAGATCCCCTTTAGCCATCTGGATAGAAATGGCAAAGGCAACATCAGCGGCCATGGAGGAGAGTGGCAGCTCTGTGGAAGCTGCACCTGCCACTTGTGACGACACTGTGCTAGAGCAGAGAGCAGACGGGGCTGGGGCTACAGAAGCAGCAAGAAAGCTGGAATGATCTCTCATGAGAAAACCACCAGACACTCTGTCTTGTCAGTGGAGAAGATTAGAGGCACCCACAAGCCTTGTGCATCTATTGGAGATGAGACCTGCTGGGGTCTCCTCCCCTGACCCAGAATTTCCAGAATGTCCCAGAGTATTGACAAGGAATAAGACTTACACACCATTTCCTGACAAGAAGAAAGCCAACAACAACAGTCCCGATGATGAGGGTAGCTAACACACGGTGTTTGCTGTGTGCCAGACACAGGTCCAAGGGCTTCATGTAGATATTAACTTATCCCTACTACCACCCTCTCTTCCTCTCAACCCCCAAAGGCACCTCGTGGCCACTGCCAGCCTCTCAAGACAGGAGGGCAGTGAGGATTGTGTTGTGGGAGGGGCAAGTCTGTGTGCGGATCAGGTCTTTCTTCCTCTGAATCTACTCTGCTAAATTTTGAAAATGGCTCAGGAAACTAATTCTTTTTTGCTCAATTATTCTCTTTTTATTCTAAATTAGGAAGTAATTTTCATTTGGGAATGGCATTTCTGGGTCCCAGTGGGGAGCAACTAGGATAACAGATTAGTGCTGGGCAGTTACAGCTTGTATGACACATGGTTTATGCACGGGTGGTTTCCCACAAGAACAACAGACTAATTATGCTTCTAGGACTATCAGTAGAGTTTTCATCAGTAGCTGCCTATTTCTGCTTCTATTCCTATCTTGATAAAAACTTTTTTTTTTTAAAGTGAAGTTTTCCCCACAGGCTACTGGGCAATTATCCACTGCTACCTGATAAAGCACGACCCTTAGTATATTTGGCAAGAAAAGCAATTTTTGTATTTCACAATTTTGACACAATATCAGTCATTGCCTCCTTGTTACTTGATTGTCAAAAGAATGGTCAAAACACCGTATTTTTCAATGTAATAAATGCTTGGGTTGGTGCTAGAGGAAAGCCAGTTAAAGCCTGTGGAAAATCAGCTGCAGGAATTGATTGTGTCCCTGAAGGTGCTCAATACTCCGTAGCTTTTGGTGTATCCTTAAATGAGACTGAACATTTTAAGGGTGTGGAGTAAGTGGATTCTGTAGCAGCGGGGGGCAAAGCAAACACGAGGGCAATAGCTGTAAAAACAGCCATTTCCAATTTTTACAAAAAGCATCACATATACAAGAATCAATATAGACAGATACATAAGAGCTGGATATAGTACTACCTAAGGTTTATCCTGAAGAAGTGTTGCTGCATGTTTTCCCTACAGACATCTTTGATTTTTTAAAACAATCTTTAGGCAAATTTTCATGGATGTGAAGGTTAAACCAATTTAGGTAACACTACATAAATAATCATTCTTCTTAGAAGAGAGGGGGGAGAGAGAAACATCGACTGATTGCCTCAAACCTGAAACCTGAATAAGTGCCCTGACCTGGAATCAAACCCACACCCTTTGGTATACAGGACGACATTCCAATCAGCTGAGCCACACCAGTCAGGGTAGCATTCTTCTTTTTTTGAAGATTAGTATCATTTTGACGATTTTTTTTTGATGATGGTTATTATCCTTTTTGGTTGAAATTGTTGCTGTCGAGTTAATATATCAAAGTTTTAATGACTTTAAAAGAGAGATATAAGTTCTAGTTAGTTGTAAGTGGACAATTTAAAATGATTGATATAAATTACATTTCTTAATCAAGAGAAAGGGAACTCTAGTGCTTCAGCTATTATTTTTAGGTTCTAAAATGGTCTTGAGGGAAATTATCCCGAGGTTGTATGGACTATCAAAAAGACATTAAAGCTCTTTAGAATGTGGGACAATCAGCACGCCAATTAGAAGTAGGAGAGAGCATGGCTTATTTTCACAATTAGAAACAAAGTAAAGAGTTTTGTTTTTCAAAACACAAAAGTTTGACTATAAAATGCATTCGAGCCCTTGTGTGCTTCTTGCTACTCTAGTATCCACACACATGTCTGCATAACACAACTTTACGTGGACAGAAAGCATCCCAGAGTCCTCCATGCTTCAGCCCTCTCCACCCAGTTAGAGCGGACGCTACACGATGTCTCCACTGTGATAGAGGGAGATACCACTCCAGGTTCTCTTCAACTTTGTGATGTATTCATGGCCATTTTCAGGCCAGAAGGGGCCTCACTCCTTGCCTGGCTGTCTGGTGGCCAGGCGGCTTGATGAAGCCTTCCCTCTACTTTTCACCAGCTATACGTGGACGGCCATAGTTCCATTGAACGAGGCCAAGGGATGAAGCCGGACTTACCTTTCTAAACTGCAGGTGGGATCATGCCATGTCTTCACCAATGGTTTAAACACCATTCACATCCAGTTTCCTGGCGAAGGTGCCAGTGTGTACGTCTTTTGAAAAGTGTTTGCCAATATTTATCAAGAAATTTAAAACTATATCTGTCTTGTGACTCAGCAGTCCTATTTCTCAGCAAGCAGTCCTAAGCAGGGTGCTTTATAGACAGAGATGCTTCATGCAGCGTGATTTGTATAATAAAGACTTGGAAATAAACTTAATGTACAGACATAGTAGGGGAGTGGTGAAGTAGCCCCTGGTCTATCCAATGAAATATTTCTCAGCAACTGAAATACTTAATTGCATTATTTTACAGTATAAAACGTGCTTATGCAACAAAGTTCAGTAAACATATTAAAATACAGAACTGTATTAAATGTCCAAAAACATAAAAGACAGAAAAAAATTTTCTTTCCTTCTTCCATCTCTGCCACCCCAACCTGAGGTGAGATAGAGGATGATCAGCCTCCTCTTGCCTCCAACACTGACAAAAGAGTCTCAGAAATGCCCTGCCTAAGGAATCGACTTAATCTAATGAGAAAGAAAGAGAGATTTTTAAGGCTTTGCTGTTGCTTCATGGAACCAGAGTGTGGCCCTCAGAGACGGGTGGCTCTGATCTTGCAAAAGGCCCAGCAGGCCTCCGGGAAGGGTGTGTAAGCCGGGGTATTAGACGTAGTTGTGGGTGGTGTGGCTGATGTTGCTTTGCGTAATAAAGATAAAATGTTATCTTCAATTTATACGAAAACCATATGGACTCACATTTAGGAAAATGTTTCTCTAAACCCTTGGTATGAACCGAGACTGCTCTCTATCTGAGGAGGGGTGTGTGTGTGTGTGTGTGTGTGTGTGTGTGTGTGTGTGTGTGTGTTTGATTTTGTGGTCACCTGCTACATCTACCAGGAAGAAAGAAGAGGCATCCTTTACCTCACAAGGGTAAACAGACCCCTTTCCATCTTCCGTGGAGCATTATTCTGGACGGAGGAACTCAGACTTGGCGTGTCCTGTAGACTGGCCGAGGGAGGAAGGGGGCGGAAGGCAGGGTTCTGGGTCTGCACTTACATGTGTTTGGGGTGATGGTTGTTTTTTCTGGACTGTGAGAGCAGTCACATCTGGTGCATGGTTTGCATTTTTTCTTCTGCTCTGCGATTCCCTTTCATGACCTCCAATCTTCCAGAAAGCCCATTATTCTCCTCCAGCCTGTGTGGTATTGTTGAGGGGAGATTAAGGGGCGGGTCGGTAAGGGCCCTATGGGCCCCTTTTCACCTCACCCGTCCCCTGAGGTCAGCGGCACAGAAAGCAGCTTTGGGGAGGACACTAGGCCTGAGTGCCAGGCACTGGCGGGTGGAGGAATCAGCATGGCCAGTGCAGAGCTGGGGAGGGGGGGGTAGTCCTCCACAGGCTGAGGGGCAGCCAAGGGGTGGCTCCACCGGGCACTGAGACCATTAGCTTCTTCTTCAAGGAGATTCAACAGAGATGCCACCCCAGGCTGCTCACGGGAACCACCTGGAAGTTATCAAAAGCTGCTGGTACCTGGGCCCCACCTCATAACAGTTGAATGAGGATCTCTGGGGGTGGGTCTGGCATCGGTGTTTTGGAAGAGTCCCCCAGTTGGTTCCAATGTGCAGCCAGGTTGAAACCACTGCCTTCGAGGTGATGGGGAGTGGAGAAGCTGACCTTGGGTAGTACATGTAGCATGCAAATCTCCACAAAAACATCGCAAACAAGTTCTGCATATTTAAAAACCTAGAAGGAAGCACAGTAAATTCTCATGATGGTAGTTATGTTCCATAAAGCCTGGGAGCCACGGAATGAGCTAATACTGATTCATCGCTCCCAGGGGAGATAGGTGCTATATATACACGTACCTCGCATAGATGATCATCTTTAATCCTAAAAGCACGTCATCCTGGTAGATTCTATTTTTCCTTTATTTTACAAAAGAGAAGAAAGGAAGTTCAGCGGTGTTAAAGTGATTTGCCTGAGACCATCCCAATAACAGGTGCCAAGGTTGAGTTTGAAAGCCCGTCCGGCTGACCGCAGAGCTGGAGCTTCTTGCACTGCACTGCACTGCCCCCTACTGACTCCCTCCTCGGCCACCGTGCGTGAGGGGAACAGGAGAGCTGCAAGCAAGTGCAAGTCTGATGGGCCACTCGACATTTTTCACTGCTGTGTGCATGTCCACAAGTATTGATTTTGGACTTACAAAGAAACTTTAGGGAGTAGGTGAATTCTTAAATATGGAATCCACTGATAATGATCAACTGTATGTAACTTACAGTAGTTGCATTTGGATAGAATTAAATGACCGATTCTTCCCCATTTCTCTGTTCTCGAAAATTTCTATTAAACTACATGTTACTTTTATAAGGAAAAATGTGAAAAACAGACTAAACACCATTTCCATGGCATCCCTCTGTCTCCAGCCCTATTTCTTCTCAAAGTGGCCTTTCCTTATTTACATCAGAATCACTTTAAGGAATAACTGAAAAGGTACATTCCTGTCTTGTCCCTTCCAAAACTACTAAAAAAGAATCTCCAAGGACCCAAGGAAGTACAATTGACCAATTTCCCCAGATTACTCTTCTGCGCACTAATGTTTGAAAAACATTTGCTCTTGCAGCCTCCAAAAAGTTAGAATGAAATAAAGGTATTTCAGATAAAGTGGCTGAAAGAATTTCCCACTCATAAGCCATTGCTGAGAAAGCTACCGAAGGGTATACATTACTATATAAGAAAGGAATTAAACCTGCGATGAAAGAAGCAATGGTGAGCAAAACAATAGAAGAAAGGACTGTGATGCAAGAAGCAATGGTGAGCAAAACAATTGCTAAGCATGTGGTAAATCTGAATAATTGTCTAGAGCAGTGGTTGCGGCTCGCAAGCCACATGCGGCTCTTTGGCCCCTTGAGTGTTCTAACGCCACTTCTTCAAAACAGTCTCGCCCAGGCCGAAAACCGACTTCTGCGCATGGGCCACGAAGTTTCAATCACACTGTATGTGCGTGCCCGCACGTGGCATTTTGTGGAAGAGCCACACTCAAGGGGCCAAAGAGCTGCATGTGGCTTGTGAGCCGCGGTTTGCCGACCACTGGTCTAGAGTAAAGAAAACAAAACAAAGCGAGAGGAAATTAAAATGAAATGGAATTAAATTAAAATGAAGGACAACCAAAGCATGGGGCAAGAGAATGTGTGATTGGTGTTAAAGCATTCTAAAATCTTTGAAGC
Organism: Eptesicus fuscus; assembly: GCF_027574615.1. Classification (NCBI taxonomy): domain Eukaryota; kingdom Metazoa; phylum Chordata; class Mammalia; order Chiroptera; family Vespertilionidae; genus Eptesicus; species Eptesicus fuscus. The sequence continues at coordinate 81,028,003 of NC_072483.1, read as the reverse complement.
GTTTGGGAGAAGAAAGAAGACACCGATTAAACGTTTGGAGGGAGGTCATAAGCATGACTTAAGAATAAGTGGATAAAAATATAAAGTATAATTTAAAAATCAGTAGGAAAAGAAATTTAAAAATGGGATAACCATAAAAGAAAGGAAAACAGAAGAAACAAGCAAAAATCGGAGGAAAGAATAGTTCAAGCAAAGAGTATATGTGGGCAATAGAACAAAAGTAGAAAAGGGGCTCTGTTGTCAGGTCTAAAATTTGATTTTACTCTACTCGCAAATAACTTAGCCTGTTATGGTTTCATGAATGTTGCAGAAGACACAAGATTCCTGGGTGAAATAAAAAGGACTGTATCACTCACAGCCTTAGCATAAGCATCAGTCAGCATACTTGTGTCAGTTGCCTTGTTTCCTAAGCCCTGTGACAGGGACACAGAGAGCCGAGATGGATGTTTGAAATTGAAGTGAGCTGTATAGCAGGAGAGAAACACTAGCTTGGAAACCTGTTGTTTTATAGCAAGCAGTAAGCAAGACTGTTCTGAGAGAGAGAGAGGTAGAGAGAGAGAGAGAGAGAGAGAGAGTTAGGGCCTTGCATTCTTGGCACTCCCAGCATGATATGCAGGAGCACAGGAGGCCCACGGAGGAGTATCTCCCAAGTGAAAATCTGAGTCCATTGGTTTGGGGAGGAAGCAAAGGAGTGGGGAAGAAGTAGAGAGAAGTAATTTAAAGCCCCATTGCTAAGGGCCTTGTGTGGCAATGAGGGATGCTATGAAAAATACCATAGGCTGGATGGCTGAAACAATATTTATTTCTCAGAGTTCTGAAGGCTGAGAAGTCCAAGATCCGGGTGCCACCGGGGTTGATATAGCATCTCAATAAAGAACAATAAATGTTTAGAGAAGTGACCAGACAAAGGAAGAGGACTTTGAGCAAATTGTGGAAATGTAAATATATGGGGGGAACTACAGGAAGATAACTTTGTTTCAGCAAAGTTTGTTATTTAGGCTTTTCTGGAGCCATCGTTGGGCTCACAAGAGTCTAGCGTTGTCTCCAATGATTAAGAATCATCCTGCCCTTTTTGCTAGAGAGGTGGAGGGTAGAGAGTTTTGTGTCTGCTTCTTCTCAATTGCTTTCAGCTCAAAATAATCCTTATGCTGAAGGGCCATATTTTGGGGGGCCATATTCTGAACCCCTTCAACCACTACATTCATTCATTTATTATGTACCTTTAAAAACATACATGAAAATGAATTTAAGAATGAGATAACTATATAAATGTATATTGAATAATAATTCGAATATTTTCTTCCTTTGTTGCACTAGATTGTTTTATGTACCTCTGGTGTGTAGAACTCAATTGGGAGACCAATGGAGTTTAGCATAGATATATTTGGAAATGTATTCATGACATCATAATTTATTTTCTACTAGTATAATTCACTTACCCCCACCCCCCCAAAAAAAAAAATTACACTGAACATCCTTGGGCAGATATCCTTGTTTAAGTCTGTAGAGTAAATTTTCTTTTTGTAGTAGTAATGTTGAGTCAAATGGTATGTGCATTTTACATTTTGGTAAATAATCTCAAATTACCCTACAACGAAAGCTGCACCAATTCCCATTCCAAATGATAGTCTATAGAAGTCTCTTTCCCCAAATTTTTTGCAAAAGTAAGTTTCAATCTTTAAAATTTTGTCAAATCTAATAGGTGAGAAATAATATATTGTGGTATGAAACAGCATTTTTCCTCCTCCTCCTCCTTTTTCTCCTCCTCCTCCTCCTCATTCTCCTCCTCCTCCTCCTCCTTCTTGTTTTTGCTGCAAAAAGCTTTATTGTTTCATTTGGTCCAATGTGTGGGAGAGAATTTCAGCATGGTTAAAAGAATGGCTAGTACAGTGGTCGGCAAACTCATTAGTCAACAGAGCCAAATATCAACAGTACAACAATTGAAATTTTTTTTGAGAGCCAAATTTTTTAAACTTAAACTTCTTCTAATGCCACTTCTTCAAAATAGACTCGCCCAGGCCGTGGTATTTTGTGGAAGAGCCACACTCAAGGGGCCAAAGAGCCGCATGTGGCTCGTGAGCCACAGTTTGCTGACCACGGGGCTAGTAGTTTTGGGAAGAGGCTCAGGTGAAAGCCAGACACCAGGGGATGCAGAGGGGCCCCTCAAAGGCCTCTGGGCTCCACAGGCTCCTAGTCGTGCTTGAGGGTGAGCCTCTCGAAGATACTCGCCCAGCCCAGCCTGGGGGCCAGCTGCCTGCGAAGGTGAGGCAGGTGTCGCCCATCTTCTTGATGAGTTTCACCTCCTCACCCCGGAAGTGGTTCTCCCGGAAGTCACGGAGCTGAGGGTCTGCGCGGTAGAACCAGGGCAGGCAGCTCCAAAAGGGCCTGGGTCAGGCTCCTCTCCAAGGCCAGGGCGGCCTCCATGGCACCCTGAGTTTTGCCCACTCACCCTGGGGAGGCTCCGGCACGTCCTGGAGAGAATGCAGCCACGGCGCTGGTTTTGCATCTTTAAGAGCCGTCCAGAGCCCTCGAGCTTCTTCTCCGCCAACCGAGGAAGAAGCGCCCAGGCCCTGGAGAGCCACATCATCGGGGTCAAAATAGAAGCCCAGACAGAGGTAGGTGTGGGAGGCTCGTAGGAGCAGATGATGGCGACTCTAACCTTGTGGAGTAATTCTGACGAATTTGGGAGCTCGTGGTTATTTAGCAACAAGAAGTTAAGAAAAACCAAAACCAAAACAGTGTTGTCTGGTCTTGGAGGCTGAGGAGGTTCCGAAGGTGGTGACTGGATAAGACGCTGGGTGGTGGTGGGGGGGCGGGTGGTCCGACACTGGAAGAAGGGTTGTCCCTGGGTCTGTTCTGTCCAAACACAGTTGAAAGAAGAGACAGATCCAGGACCACTGAGGGCACTGTCTCAAACAGCATTTCTTTAATTATGATTAAGTTCAAACATTTTAAATTGGATTGAAGCCTCTGAATTGCTTGTTGATAGCCCATGCCAATTTTTCCTGTTTTGGGGGCACATATACCTAAGAGGTCTGTGTAAATTAAGAAAATTAGACATTTGTCTCATATGCTATAAATATTTTCTCGGGGTGCCTTTGTTTGTTGAATGGTTTGTGGCCGTGAAGAAATGTTTGACTTTTAAAAAATATGTGGTCAAATCAGTAGCTTTTCTATAGGCACTTGTGCCTGGAGCAGCATGAAGAAGGCAGTAGCCTCGGCATCTACTTCCTTGAATGACAGATTAGGAGCTGGAGTGCAGAGGGGAGGCCTTAGGGTTTATGATGTGAAGGGTCAGGATACGGAAAAGACCAGCAAAAGGGAGGCAAGTTAGGAAACTCTTAGGATAGCCAGGTAGTTGGGCCACATGGGGAATATGAATAAAGGCTTTAGAATCAGGCTTTGTGGGTTCAAATCCCAGGACTAATGTTTATAAAATAACGTGGGGGTGGGGGTGAGGGCAGACAACAGACTTTTCTGTGCCTCAGTTTCTTCATGTAGAAATTATCAATATTTTATCTGAGGCTTAAATGAGATAAGGTACTGGCACAGTGTCTGGCAGATGGTCAGAAATAAAGAAATAAAGAGAACTTGGACCAGGTTGTGGGGGAAACAGAAAGGAACAGATATATGGAATGAAGGCCAGCAAGATCGAGAGCAATGAATGGCCCCCTTTCTGTGGTTAAAATCATAAGCATATGAATTAAAATTACAATAAACACAGTGATGTTGTGGTATGGATATTCGAGGAAGAGACCCTAGAGCTCGACTTGTTCCAAGTTCCAGCTCTACCCCCTAACTAATGACTTAATGTCTCTCTACCTTGGTTTCTTCAGCTGAAAGTGTGGAATAATAATTATGCTCACCTTATAGATGAGGAAATGAAAAGTGAGTTAATATATGTAAAGCTTGGAATACTATCGGGCACAGAATATGTACTTAAAAATATTAGCTATTCTTCTTATTTGTTTTGCACTGTATCAGTTTTTTTCCCCACCCTCTCTATCATCTCATTTGAGTTTTCTGAGATCCTTTTTCCTTTTAATATGCATTCACCAATTGCCAAGATGCTTTTTCTGATTTCACCAGGTTTTAAATTTTGGGGCTGATTTAAGTCTGTCCTTCCATATCATGGATCTTTCTTAGTCCCCGCTAAACTAATAATATTCTATGTAATTAATAGGCATTGATAACTTCATGTTATCCTTCTCCGATGACATTTGCATTTTAACAAGAATTTTCAAGGCCTTGAC